>NC_136065.1:996181855-998976855 GCF_964261635.1 Lissotriton helveticus | reverse complement strand
TTCCGCGCCGGTAGGGATGCCCGGTTTCAAACCTTGCTCCAGGTGCGACCGACTGATGTCGGTTACCGATCCCCATCGCCGGTGCCTTCAGTGTCTAGGCCTCGACTACGACGACCGCACCTGCCCCGACTGTCGGGCCCTGACGTCGAAGGCTAGGCGGGAGCAAGCGACTGGAGCTCCGGCAGTCGGCCCGCGCCGTTCCAGGTCCCAGTCCCACAGGAGGTCGAAGGACCGGTCGCGGGGTCGGAGTCCTCGTAGCTCCGGGACTCAGCATCGGTCGTTGGGATCTTCCTCAGGTAAGAGGCATGAGAGGTCGGAGCGATGTCATCGTTCCTCCGACCCACCCCGACGCTTGCATGACGCGGCCGAGGGTTCGGGTGACACCACCCACGCGGTTCCGACGGAGTCGCAGGTGCCGCATCCTGCCCCACACCTGCAGGTCCCTGGGCACGATGCAACGCCGGAGGAGGTCGAGCGGTACCTCATGGCCATGAGGTCCCTCCCTCCTCAGCCGGGTTCCGTGGCGCCTTCCGGCCCAACGGTCCCGGCTGGAGGGCCTTGCGGGTCGGGTGCTTCTGCTCCGACGCCGCCGGGTCCCCCGGCCCCGGCGGCGACTTCGGTCACGGCGCCGCAGGCCCTCACTGGATCCACTTCCGGACCCGGGTCGTCGCCGGTCGCCCTCACGACCTCGCCGGCGCCGGCCCAGCGGGTGTCACCTCCGGCGCCGTCCCCAATCCTCCCCTCGATTCGGTTCCGGCGCCGCTCTCGACGTCGTTTGGAGATTTCTATTTCCACGAACCGGCACCATCCGTTGACCCTGAACTTCAGGAGACTGGTGATGAGGGTGATTGGGAGGGGTCTATGGACCCTCTGGCACAGGAGTGCCAGTCGCAACAGGACTGGACATATGAGCTTGGGGAGGCCAGTGGAATTGACACTTCGCCAGACCCTGGATTTGTCTCCCCTCCCACCGTGGCTACGGAGGAGGGGGCTGCCTACAGTGTAGTGCTGACGCGGGCAGCCAAGGCCTTGGGCCTGAAGCTCCCCGTCACGCCCGTGAGGACTAACTTCCTCACTGAGGTCATTAAACCGCAGGCATGCTCCACTGAGCCTCTGTTGCTGTTTAATGAGGCCCTGTGTGACGTTCTTGTGGGCACTTGGTCCAAGCCCGCTACAGGTCAGCCTGTGGATAGGAACGTGGCCAGGGGCTACCGCCCGGCCCAGGGCGACCCTTGCTTTTTGTCCACCCATCCCACCCCCGAGAGCCTGGTCATCCAGGCCTCCACTTCCCAGACCGCATTCCCGACGGCTCCACCCGATCGGGAATCCAAGAGGTACGAGCAATTCGGAAAGAAAGTGTTCTCGTCCCTGAGTTTGGGACTGCGGTCTCTCAATACCGCTTGCCTCTTGGGCCGCTACACCCACACCCTGTGGGACACGGTCGCGGACGTGCTGCCACAATGCCCAGAGGAGGTCCGGGCTAAACTCGCCCAAGCCCTTGCGGAGGGTCGAGATACAGCGCGCTACACCATCCGGTGTGGGCTGGATACCACGGACTCATTGGGCAGATCGATGGCAACGACGGTGGCGGTTCGACGCCACGCCTGGTTGAGGTCCGCCAACTTTTCGGCTGATGTCCAGGCCACCCTTCTGGACATGCCATTTGATGGCCGTCGCCTATTTGGCGACAAGGCAGACCATGCGCTTGAGCGTTTTAAGGACTCCAGGGCTACGGCCAAGTCCTTGGGCCTCTCGGTCCCACGCCAGCAAACGGGTGCCTTTCGCTCCTTTCGTGGCCAAGGAAGGGGCGCTCCCACACGTGCTGCCAGCCACGCACCGCAGGCTACTACACAGCGTGGTGGCGGCCGTGGAAACCGCCGTGGCGGCGGTGGGGGACAACGGCGAGTCCAGTCCACACCTTCCCCTGCAGCACCCGCCTCAAAACTCTCCTAGTCAGTGCTTTCAGGCCTATGTGACGCCAGTGGGAGGCAGGGTCTGCCATCACCTCTTCCACTGGGGCACTGTCACGTCGGACAGGTGAGAGCTGCATATCGTCCGAAGGGGCTACTCTCTCCCCTTCGAGGCGACCCCTCTAGCCATGCCAATGCAGTACCACCGCGTGTCGGGGATCACTTGCAACTTCTGGGGACGTGACTTTCGGTGCTCTGAGGTAGGGGCACCTTAAGTACTGAGCGGGTGTGCAGCCTGCGATGATGCCCCGTCCTGGTGGTCCAGACTGCTCAGGTTTTGTATGCCGCTGGACCGCAGTGTAGGCCTGACCCAGCAGACAGCGGTGGCCTACCGCCAAGTGGCATCACCTCCTGGATCACAGAGTTAGTGGCACCTATAAGGCTGAGCAGATGTGCAGCCTGTGATGATGCCGGGTGCACTTGTATGTCCTCTGCTTTGGTGAAATCAAGACCCAGAATCAAAAGTGAGACCTGGCGGCCTGCGGAGTGGGGCTGCATGATGTGGAAGGTGCCATGTCCGCGGGCCCCGGGCTTGTGGCTTGCAGCGGCATGTAGTGGGCCCTCTTGTCTACCCGCCAGTGCAGAAGGTGAGCAGTGAGGCCCGGGTGCGCAGGGGTGGGCATGCACCACTGCGTGGAGGGAGGGGCTGGGGTGCAGCTGCCTGGGTGCGCAGGGTTGGGCATACACCGCTAGGCGGCAGGAGGGGCTGGGGTGCAGCTGCCTGGGTGCACAGGGGCGGACAGGCGATGATGTTGTGTGCAATTGTATGTACTTTGCCATTCATGTATTTGGACTCTGTTTCAGATGACAGGTCTGTCTCTGATGTGGGACCTGGTGAACTGCACTACATACCGGCACATGGTTGGAGACACACCAGTGGTAGCAGGTGAGCAGTGCAATGCTTATTTTGTGCCAGTGCTTTCTGGTGCTAAGCACCGGCATCTATTTCTCAGGACCGGGTCTATAGGATTGATGAGCATATGCTCCTGAGGAGTGTGTTGCTGTTGCAGGTGCTTGACCGGCCCCATCCATTGACCCTCAACTTCAGGAGATGGGTGATGAGGGTTATTGGGAGGGATCTATGGACCCTCTGGCACAGGAGTGCCAGTCTCAACAGGACTTGACATATGAGCTTGGAGAGGCCAGTGGAATAGACACTTCGCCAGACACTGAATTTGTCTCCCCTCCCACCGTGGCTACGGAGGAGGGGGCTGCCTACAGTGTAGTGTTGACGCGGGCAGCCAAGGCCTTGGGCCTGAAGCTCCCCGTCGCGGCCGTGAGGACTAATCTCCTCACTGAGGTCCTTAAACCGCAGGCATGCTCCACTGAGCCTCTGCTGCCATTTAATGAGGCCCTGTGTGACGTTCTTGTGGGCGCTTGGTCCAAGCCCGCTACAGGTCAGCCTGTGGATAGGAACGTGGCCAGACGCTACCGCCCGGCCTCGGGCGACCCTTGCTTTTTGTCCACCCATCCCACCGCCGAGAGCCTGGTCATCCAAGCCTCCACTTCCCAGACCGCATTCCCGACGGCTCCACCCGATCGGGAATCCAAGAGGTACGAGCAATTCAGAAAGAAAGTGTTCTCGCCCCTGAGTTTGGGACTGCGGTCTGTCAATACCGCTTGCCTCTTGGGACGCTACACCCACACCCTGTGGGACACGGTCGCGGACGTGCTGCCACAATGCCCAGAGGTGGTCCCTGCTAAACTCGCCCAAACCCTTGCGGAGGGTCGAGATGCAGGGCGCTACTCCATCCGGTGTGGGCTGGATACCACGGACTCACTGGGCAGAGCGATGGCAACGACGGTGGCGGTTCGACACCACGCCTAGTTGAGGTCCGCCAACTTTTCGGCCAATGTCCAGGCCACCCTTCTGGACATGCCGTTTGATGGCCGTCGCCTATTTGGCGACAAGGCAGACCATGCGCTTGAGCGTTTTACGGGCTCCAGGGCTACGGCCAAGTCCTTGGGCCTCTCGGTCCCACGCCAGCAAACGGGTGCCTTTCGCTCCTTTCGTGGCCAAGGAAGGGGCGCTCCCACACGTGCTGCCAGCCACGCACTGCAGGCTACTACACAGCGCGGTGGCGGCCGTGGAAACCGCCGTGGCGGCGGTTGGACACAACGGCGAGGCTAGTCCACACCTTCCCCTGCAGCACCCGCCTCAAAACTCTCCTAGTCCGTGCTTTCAGGCCCATGTGACGCCAGTGGGAGGCAGGGTCTGCCCTCACCTCTTCCACTGGGGCACTGTCACGTCGGACAGGTGGGTGCTGCATATCGTCCGAAGGGGCTACTCCCTCCCCTTCGAGGCGACCCCTCCAGCCATGCCAACGCAGTACCACGGCATGTCGGGGATCACTTGCAACTTCTGCAAGAGGAAGTGTCGGCCCTCTTGGCCAAGGGGGCCATCAAGCGCATTCCTGGGCCGGAAGTAGGGTGTGGTAGTTACTCCCACTTCTTTCTGGTACCCAAGAAGGGCAAAGGGGGCCTACGCCCTATCTTGGACCTACCGAACGTCAACGGCTTCCTCCGGAAAGAGAAGTTCAAGATGCTGACATTGGCTCAGGTCTTAGCTGCCCTAGACCCTGGAGACTGGATGGTAGCGTTGGACTTGCAGGACGCTTATTTTCACATCCCCGTCCTGCCGGCCCACCGGCGTTACCTGCGGTTCACGATAGGCCACGAGCACTTTCAGTTTACTTTGCTCCCCTTCGGCCTTACCAGCGCCCCATGGGTGTTCACGAAAGTGATGGCGGTGGTCGCAGCTCATCTGCGCAGGTTAGGGGTTTCAGTCTTCCCCTACCTCGACGACTGGTTGTTGAAGGCGGGCTCGCCCCAGACAGTCGTCAGCCACCTCCAGACTACGGCCGACCTCCTGCACCTGCTGGGGTTCTCCATCAATGTGCCGAAGTCACACCTGTGTCCCTCTCAGAAGCTCCTCTTCATCGGAGCGGTTCTAGACTCGGCGCAGTTTCGGGTTTATCCTCCCGAACAGCGGGTTTGGGATATTCAGGCTCTGATTCCGATCTTTCAGCCTTTATCCCGAGTCTCGGTCAGGTTGACGTTGCGGCTTCTGGGGCTGATGGCCTCCTGCATCCTTCTGGTACCTCACGCCCGATGGCAGATGCGGGCTCTGCAGTGGGACCTGAAGTTTCAGTGGGCCCAGCATCAGGACAACTTGTCCGACCATGTCTTGATCTCGGAGGGCACTGCAGACAGTTGCAGTGGTGGCTCACGGACCGCGATTGGGTCAGTAGCAGATCCCTCTCCCTACCCCAACCAGAGCACGTAGTTGTGATGGACGCGTCCCTCCAGGGCTGGGGGGGCCACATGGGAGAAACGGAGATCAGAGGCCTCTGGTCTCCCAGCTCCACATCAACCTTCTGGAGCTGTGGGCGATCCGGCTTGCACTGAAGACATTCCTCCCCTCCGCTCGTGGGAGTGTAGTGCATTTGTTTACGGACAATAAAACAAATTTCGTAGCGTGCCCTGCATCGCAAAATGCGATGCAGCGCGTGCTACAAAATTCATTTTTATTAATTAAATTGTTTACTTGCCTCCAATTATCCATATTCCGGTTTTTAGCACCCCCACCCTGCCCCTCCCCCGCCCTGCCTCTCTGCCCCAATGCAACTCCCTCCATGGGCCGCAGCTGTTGGTGGGTCCTGATGGTGTGTGCAAGCGCTGTTGTGGGCACAGTAATATACATCTAGGTGGGACATCTGTGCAGTTCTGGAAGTGTGTTAGGTGTTCCATTTAATATTTTGTATTTTATGATGCTCTGCACTATTTAGAGCTGTTGTGGGCACACTTGCACCCGTGACTCTATGACATATGTATATCTGACCTGTTGTTTATTTGCCCAGAGTTCTGGCTAACTCAGTATAATAGTTTGACTAATTAATACCATGGCGTTACTGAGCGAGGAATACCAGGTTGAGGACATTCCGCCCAACCAAGGCAGTATCCAGATTGAAAATAAACTAACCCCACCCCCCTTCCCACTTTGAACCAAACATTTCAGGGATGGGGAGTCGTATACAATATCTTCTTGTGCAAGGAATAAGATGCTTCCAAATGATTTATTTTATTTATTTATAAAGTCTTAAATAGCGCAAACTTGACCCAAGAGGGTATCAGAGCGCTTTACATTTAGGATCGTTGCGTTACAAGTTACATCAGATATAAGAGCATAGAAAGGTACGGTGCACATAAACAATGTTTCAATATTTCGTAGGAGGGAGGGGAGGAAGGAGTCATAGCGGGGAGACGAAGAGGAACTATGCACAATGTCTGACTGGGTAGGTGACGGTCAAGGGGGAAACCAGGGCCAATCTCCTCATTAGCTGTCAAGCAGCTCCACCGGTCAACAGCCATGTTGCTCAGGTCTCGGCGTTCAGGAAAAATCAGTTTTAGTTTATTTGATTTGCGACGGTTATCTAGCGCTATCTAGACCCGGAGGTATCAGAGCACTTAACTAGGGCAACGTTGCATTAGAAGGTACATCAAAATGATTATAGAGCGCTGGCTAGACCCGTAGGTATCAGATCGCTATATCAGAGCAACATTGCATTACAAATTGCATCAATTGCAATAGCGTAATAATGTGAAGTAAACAAACAACGAGGTTGAGAGAATTTATAAGAAAGGAGGGGACGAAGGAGCCATAGCAAGGAGACAAGGAAGAACTGTGTCCAATGTCCGGCTGGGTAGGTGACGGTCGAGGGGGAAACCCATGCCAATCTCCTCATTAGTTGTCTAGCAACTCCACCGGGCATCAGCCATGTTGCTCCGGTCTCAACACTCGCGAAAAACAGTTTAGAGTAGATGTGTAGGCTACAGGATAGAGGTAAAAGAAGAGGTGGGGGGAGGGCATAGAACAAGCCAGAGAGGGAGTTGAGACACAGCGGGGAGACAAGGTGATCTATGCCCACTGTCCGGCTGGGTAGGTGATGGTCAAGGGGGTGAACCCGGGCCAATCTCCTCTACAGCTATCTAACAGCTCCTCCGGTCATCAGCCATGTTGCTCAGGTCTCAGCGGTCGGAAGACAGGAATAATCAATTTAGAGTAGGTATATTAGCTACTGATCCATAGTCAAACATAGAATACCAAGTCCCCAATAGAGGATAGAGTAGAGGCCACCCTGCTGGGACTCCACGCTCAGGGAAACATCCCCGCTGGATGATGTTGCTGCTGAAATCAACGTGTAGGCGGAGATGGCGATGCTTGGTGTAGTCAAACTCGGCATCTGAGAAGCAACTGGGGTCTGTCATAGTGGCTGCCGGAGAAACAAAGGCAGCGGAGGCCGCCATTTCAGAGTCAGGCACATCAGGACTGGGACTATGTAGATCCTTGTGTAGGTGTAAATGAGGAGGATAGGTCTCCACCACAATGAAGCCCTGCTCTTGAGAGACCACAGACTGCCCGGATGCCAAGCTGGTGCAGAGAAGCGTGGAGCAGAATCAGTGGGACAAGGACGAAATCACGGAGAGCTGCATGCGTTGAGTAGACCGATTAGGACAGCGTTTCCATTATATCAGTTTAACAGCCTCTTTCATTATGCCGTGGCTCCTGTTATATCTGGGTCTTGATTCTTGCAAGGTTCTCACTTTGCCACCTTTCCACAGCACTGCATACAGGGACTAGAAGTAGGCAGGAAGCGCTAGTTCCTGGTTTGGAATGCCCCATGAGGCAGTGCACACCCATAAACTTGCATGTTAAAGGGTATTCACTAACTACTCTGCAATGTATGGCATCACTCAGCAATTGCATATGACTTTTTAGCGTGGCACACCGGAGAGAATATGCTTTATAGAGATTCAGCAAGCAACACTAAATTAATGCATTTCACTTAATTAAGGAGAGCAGAGGCTGCCAGAACAAGGACCACAGTTTATAATTTTGAGGTAAAGACATCTGTAATTGAATTCCTCCACACTCTTTACTAAGTTGGCTGGCCTCTAATTCTTTCAGAGTTTGCTTTATAATAATAAATTCCAACGTATACATCATTAAGGGCCCATATTAGCTCTGCGTACACCCAGTGGTCTCTCTGTATATGTGTTAGCCTGTCTTCTTATCTATAAGACCATGCATAAGCTTCATTGTATGTTTCTATGCCTCCAGGTCTGTGTCCTGGTCCGTGGTAGGTAGAGCCTCCAAGATAGTGCATGCGCTTATGTAATGCATATTGTGGGGTTTCCAAGACCGTACATTAGCTTAGAGCCCTCCCATTGATTACAACTGATTGGATCTCCTGACATTCTCTTTTGCCTGCTTCTTATTCGAAGGGTTTTCTTTGTCCATCCTGTGTCTGCCCCTCCCAAGAGCACTACCAATTTACTTGCATCCTTCCCTGTGCTTAATTTGTGCCAGTGGTGTCCCACAAGAAAGCCTAGGGTCTCGAGTTGGGTAGAGCCAATCCAGGTCCCCCCTTCTTTTCACAACATTAGTGGAACAGAGGAAGGCAAACTCTGAAAGGGAAAGCTTACAGCGATTCCATCTCAACCCCCGCAGGGTTTGGTAACTGCCCCCTCCCAATGAGTCTGGTAATAATTATAAATCTAGGGATTTCTGGAAGAAAGGAAGAAAGTAAATAAACAGAACGTATAAAGATCACCCCTCTCTATGCTCCTTTTTTAAGGTTCAGTCCAAAATGCGAGAAGCACATAACTCCATATCCCCTTAGTCCTCTCCTAGTGGTCGGAGCAGAGTCACAGGAAAGCTACACCAGAACTGTGGAGGGGCAGGGGAAGAAGGGGCTGTCCCTCAGTATCTGCTTTTCTTCTCCCATTCACACCTCACTCCTTTGCTTCTCTCCATTTTTCCTTCACTTTCTGCCCTACGTCCACGTTTCCTCTTAATGGTCGCCTCCCCTCATTAATTGCTTTTCATTTTACATCTTTCCATCTTTCATATACACTCTCCTTTCATGCGCTCCCCTCTGTCTGCTCTTCTTCCCTTGCCTTTCTCCTCTTTCCACTTTTCATTCTCATCATGTTTCACTCCAACTTGTATTCCCAATCTCTGCTTTCCCCACTTCTTTTCACATTATTTGTCTACCTTTGTATCTTTTTATCTATCCTTGCCTTCAGACCTCTCCTTCCTACCAATTCCCTTTTATGTTTTTCCTTCTTGTACATATCTTTATATCCACTCCAGGAATCTGTGTTTGATCTCAGCGTCACACATTTAAATCTTGGTGTGATCACTCAGTCTTTCATCTTTCTGGGGTCAATAAAATGAGTGCCTTTGAGCTGAATAGCAAAATTTTGAATTTGGTGTCAAGGCCCCCTCTGGTGAATATGTGCTTCACAAACATACATGGTATGTTAAGGACACGTAAATGTATTTTAATCTTTTGTTTTTCAGTTTCTATGCAATATTATACTGTCATTATTACCTCTGTCCCTGCTTCATCCAGTACCTTTTAAACTCGCATACATTCCGTTGACCTCCTTTCTTTCCTTTGTCCCATCTTTTTCCTTTTTATCCTCCTCCGCCCCTCCAGCCATACCGCCTTTCTTCTTTCCATTCTTGCTTCCATACATCCTCATTCATTCCCTATCCTTCCTCCCTTGGTGTGCTTTTTCTTCTATTTCTTCCTTACTTTCTTTTTTCCCTTCTCCTTCCTTCACCCCATTCTGTAATTTCTTCCTTTCTTATCCTCAAACCTTCCTTCTGCTGTTCTTCCTCCTTCCTTTCTTCTTTCTTTTGTTCACTTCTTTCCTCGCACTATTCCTTAATTTCTTCCTTTCACTTTCTTTTCTTATTTTCTCCTTCTTTCATCCATTACTTATTTGTTTCCTCACTCCAGTACTCTCCTTCGTGCCTGCATTTTTTGCTGCTTTCTTTAATCCATTCCTTCCTTCATCCCTTCCTTTCTTTTGAACAGCGCAGTGCAAGCACGTTCTATTTAGTTTGCAAAACTGCTTCAAGTACTCAAATGACCTTTCCTAAAGCTGCATTTTGAGATTTACACACATTCTCTAATTTGAGTTCATTTTTAAGTTGTTGTCATAGGCTTCCTATATGTTATATTAAGGCATGTAATATTGATTTGTGTGGTGAACTAATCACTCAAGAGGGTATCAAGGTGCTTGGGCAGGTATGTAGGTGTGATGCCCCCGAGGTGCTTGTGTTGAGCCAGGGCTGCAGATTCTTGCAGAACTCAGGAAGTAAGGAGGTAGCGCTGATGTGTCGAAACTTATGGGTATGGGTGGAGCCTATACAATAAGTGGGTGGAGCCACTTGAGGAAGTGGGAGGTGCCAGGGGAGTGGGTGTGGCCTCCCCCAAAAATTTGAGCACCTGCACTTAATATTTTACAAATTAAGCACTCTAGCAGTGTGGCCTGGGTGCGCAGTGTCGGCACTCCCTCTCCCTATTCCTTTCTTCTTTTCTCTTTGTCTCGCTCTCCCTCTCTCTGTTCATCCATCTCTCTCTCCTCCTCTGTCTCTCTCTCCATCTATCTCTCTCTCCCCTTCTCTGTCTGTCTAGCTCTCTCTCCCCCTCTCTGTCCGTCCATCTCTCTCTCCCCCTCTGTCTCTCTCTCCATCTATCTCTCTCTCCCCTTCTCTGTCTGTCTATCACTCGCTCCCCCTCTCTGTCCGTCTATCCCTCTCTCCCCCTCTCTGTCCGTCTATCTCTCACTTCCCCTCTCTGTCCATCTATCTCTCACTCCCCCTCTCTGTCCGTCTATCCCTCTCTCCCCCTCTCTGTCCATCTATCTTTCGCTCCCCCTCTCTGTCCGTCTATCTCTTGGTCCCCCTCTCGGTCCGCCTATCTCTCTCTCCCTCTCTTTCTCACTCTCTGTATCTCCCTCTCTCCTTCGCTCTATATCTCTGTCCCTTGATGTGCAAAGGACACACCTTCTCATCATGAAGTTTGTCTTGCAGGCTGTGACCTATGGATTGTCCTGAGGGGAGCCGCCTTGTGTCTTCATTTCTGTTTTGGGTTTATTTGAATACATGTTCATTTGTTGATTTGAAGGTGAACGTGTGATGCTCATTTTTGTGATGACACATGCATGTCACCAGATGTTATTTGCGACATCAGGCGGATTATTTGAAACATGATTCTGTGTAGTTGATGTGGCATGTATTTGGCCGGGGTGGCCCAGGGAGGGGGGGGCCTGGGGGTGGTGCCGGTGGGTGTTGTGATCCTGTTGGAGCTCCGAGCTGTATGGTCAGTGGCTCCATGGCATCTGTTGCCCTTCAGGTGTGGCTCTGGGCTGGGCTCCCTTTTGTGGTGCAGGCTGTGGTCCGACTTTACACCAGGTCAGAGCAGGTGTTAGTTTGTTAGTTTCCTGCTGCTAACGCGCCTTATCGCATGTTTTGTGGTTGTATCACCGATCTGGCTGGTCTTTGAGAATTTTGCCGAGTGGTGTTGTCGCGGCTTTTTGAACGGGAATGCCTACTCTGCATCTCATGAGCGATAGTTGCGGGGGTCACCTGTGGCGATGGTTTTTGCGGCTGCTATCGCAGGTAAACTGGTGCTATGGGTTGTTAGCACCATCTTGTGAATGGGGTGATAACTTTATCATGACTTTGGCTGCGGTAAAGTGCAATAACTCCTTGAGAATATGCCCCCTAGGTTCCAAACCGACCAACCGATGGAGTTAGTATTGGCTGCTCTATCCTTGGAGAGCCATGAGTACAAAGGTAGGACCTGCCTGTAGAAGTGGAAGGTAATATTACCATAAATTCTGAGACACCAGTGGCAAGTGAGACTTCTCTCTGTGGGGGATATTCACAAGGACTCAACTCCGAATTATCCCCACCGTAACGCATCAAAAGTGGAGATAGAAATATCTCTCCATTCACAAGCTGGTGCAAACTGCAGACATCGCCTGTATTTCTGCGATAATTGCCCCAAAATGTATTTCCACTGTAGACACCACTAACTAACCCTAATGAGATTCAGAATAGGCGTTCCTGTGCAAAAACACACAAAAAACCACAACACCACTTTCACAATGAACTGCCAGATCTGCGATGCGAAACAGAAACAGGTGATAAGCCGCGGTAGCAGCAAGGAATTAGCACCTGCTCATGGCTAGTGTAAAGCAGGACGACAACCTGCATTATAAAAGGGAGCCCAGCAAAGAGCCACACCTGAAAACCCACAATTGCCATCGAGACAATGACCATGCACTGCGGATACCCATGAGGGCAACAACACCCACCGCAACCACCCCAGGCCCGGCACCAC
The DNA here is from genome assembly GCF_964261635.1 of Lissotriton helveticus. Taxonomy (NCBI): domain Eukaryota; kingdom Metazoa; phylum Chordata; class Amphibia; order Caudata; family Salamandridae; genus Lissotriton; species Lissotriton helveticus. The sequence goes on along the minus strand of NC_136065.1, from coordinate 998,964,680 downwards.
CCCCAGGACCCGTCCCGCCCCCCCCCCCCGGGAACACCACAGATGCAGCGTACACATAGACCGCCTACCCACCTGAAACACAATTGCCGCCCACAGTCCTGCAACTCGCGACACTGCCAAGGGGCATGCAGCACAACTACATCCAACATGACACACAACATGCCAACCGACCAGACAAGACAACACAACTCTATTGGGAATCCGGCCTTGCCATGCCCACAACCCAGCCACGGCATGGCACTACAGACACACAATAGCAGGATGTGAGGAGAGGCATGGAGCAGGCATGTGCTAGAGCGGCAAGTGACTAAGGAATGTGAACCTGCCCAATGCCAGGTGTGGCGTGGAAGTGCCGGACAGACCACAGGGTGCAAACCACGGAAATGGCCATGTCGAGATCAACTGCTGGTGCATGGAGTGTAGTGGCCAGTGGACGCTACCATGTTCCCACAGGCTTTGGGGCAGAACATGGAAATGTTGCGCGCTATGTCCCCCCCGCATGTGTGTGCGTAGTGGGTTGGACCTGCATACGCATGGCCTGCGTAGGGGTGTGAGCAAAAAGCCTGGCGCACTGGACTTCGTTCTTATTCGGAATGGAGCACGCGTCAGCCAGGGCGGCACCTCTCAACTCGCCACAAGTCCTGCACCGAGCGCGGTGGGGCCTGCGTCCCTGAGCACCTGCTGCACCCCGGGCCACGGGTCCCCACCCGTCATGCCTGCCCCAGCGCACCAAGGAGGCTCTGCTCCCCTGCCTACACCAGCATGTGTCAAAGAGGTCCCACCAGGTGCCGGTACAAGCTCCAGGCACCAGTCCTGTGACCTCTGCTTCGGCCCAGTAGGTCCCACATGTGGAACTGTGTCCTGAGTCCTGAATGGCAGTGACCCCAAGTCCGTGCCTGTGGCCACTGCACTAAACCCCCTTCGATCAGTGAGGCATAATTCCATATGGCAGGCCGGCCACACAAGGTGCCACTAACCCTGTTCAACACCAGTCGGTCACACGAGGTGCCACTAACCCTATTCAACGCCAGCCGGCCACACGAGGTGCCACTAAGCCTGTTCAATGCCAGCCGGTCACACGAGGTACCACTAACCCTGTTCAATGCCAGCCGGTCACATGAGGTGCCACTAACCCTGTTCAACGCCAGCCGGTCATATGTGAATTAGGGCTCAGGCCTACCCTGCGGACCAGTCGGTCCCACATCCAGCACTTCGTCGTGAATCATGAATGGCAGAGTCCACATCAGTTAATGCATGGAAAGGAGTAACAGGAAGACTCGGCTCAGTCTGGACGAAAGCCGGATCAGAGTCACTGAGGTATTCGAACACTATCAACGACTGACCTGGTGCCATCGGCCTGTTCACCGCAAGTCTGCGTCCCGTGGTGCCACTGAACCTGAACTACACAGGCCGGTGGGGCCATCCAACCGAAGCCGGCGACACTCTGTGAATGGCCCATGGTAACCACTGCCTCAGGCCTACTCTGCGGTCTAGTAGGTCAGACATGTGGAACTGTGTCTTGGGTAAGATGTGGAGGAGTTCACTCCATTGGACACGCCTCATCGGAGGCGGCATCCCCTAACAGCACTGGTGCCAGTAACTCTGTGCTCAATGAGTCATGGGCACCATCTGGTTGGACCTTGGTGACGTCTGAGTCCATGGCCTGGTGGTTTCCCGCATCTTCATCAGGCTGGACCGGACTTGGTGTCCGACATGTGTCTATTCCATTCATCTCCACCATAGTGACTGATTCAGCATGGTCCTGCACTTTGCATCAGGCCCAGGGGGTACACCTTCCAATGTCCACCGAGATACTCCGTGACACGCTCCTTTTACAATCTACAGAAACCTGCTCTGCACTCCTGGCCTTACCCCAGTGCCGCACAAGTCAGCGTACCATGGCAGTAGGCCCGTGCACGCCGCTGTGCATCTGGGGCCACTAACTCTGTGCAGCAAAGTCATGAGCAAAGTCATGGGGCTTTTAATTTTGAATGGTTGTATCCTTTGCGATGTACACTGTTGTCGATTTCTGACTGCACCAGGCAGCTCAGCATAAACTTCTTTCCAAGACACTGTGGGTAGCGTTGTGCACCCGGTCGGTTTGATCCATTCCCTCGCATCTGATTTTACATGATGCTGTCCTTTCACGGGTAGCGGCTGGCACCCGATACCTTGTTCCGTGTGGACATTTCACCGTTAATCTATCAAATTGAGACTTCGTACCATGGCATGATGCAATTCCTTGTTCTATGATAATTCAAAACCCATGACTGTGCCCTACCTCTCTCCCTGTCCTGAGGAAGACCCTCCTGTAAGGGCCAACACAACCCTGCCCTGTTGTGGGGTCGAAACGTCGACAGCTTAACCCCCTACCAGCTTCTACCCCGAGCATGAAAAATGTATTGCTTTTTCAATAGAAGCATGGTTTTGTAATTTCACGTGTACATACATTTGTTTGTTTCCGGTTCTTGCTAAATGCTGGTGCATTTGATATTTGAATAAGGACAATTGATTTGTACTGTACAACACTACGTAACCTTGCACTATTCCCTAGCACTTGACACTACCCCCCCTGTACCCCCCTTTTTTTGGGCACCTAGCATTGTGATTATGCTAACATGAGTTGTGCGCGCCGATCCGCCTGTACTTTGTGATTAAATAACAAATGTACACTTTATTTGATTGTATGTGTTTATGTTTCGATTGAATTGTTATGTAAATTGCATATTATATCCTGGGACCCCTCCTCCCTTTGTACATCTAGCTACCCAGGTCCCAGTGACTTTCTTGGGTTATCCCTTCCTTGTAATGCACCAGGCAGCTCAGCATTGGCAGTGACCCTGGACATGTAGATTCGCACGCACCCCCCTGCATGCACAAGCGGCGTGTGCTGGTCCGGCGTACTTCACGTCAGCGCAGGGGTGTGCAGAATCGGCAGGGGGAGCAGGGTGTGGTTTGGACCTAGCCTAGGGCAGGAAGTGTGGTAAGTGTGTCTCTGTGTTGGGGTGTAGTCGCCACCAGGGCCACAGTAGTCGATATTGCAATGTAGCATTCACCAGTAGGGCGGGCCAGCACGTACGGGACATGTAGGAGAGCAAAACCTCTCGGGGTCTTGGCACATGCATGCCAAGTGTTATGTGTATCAGCTCTGCGGATGCATGAGTCATTTGCTTGGCCTCATTTGCAGCGCGATCCCAGCCAGCCATGGGCTGTACACCTGTGTCTGCCCTGTTCCGTCTATTTGCCTACACTCACGTGGCCGCACACCTTCAAAGGCCAGCTTCACGGTGTTCCCAGGGTCACAGACATCCCACCACATCCATGCCAGGCCCTGTGCATCTCCTGTATGTATGCAAATGGTAAAGTTACTGTAGGGATGAAAGGTCCTTTGTGTGAACTATCAGGCGGTAGCACATCTGCAGCTCCGAGCAGGAACTGGCATGTGGCCAGCACCCCCTGACAGATACAATGACATTTGCTTGCGACTCCCACACTACGCAGTGCCCGAAGTGAGACCAATGTGTACACATCCCACATGCAGTAGTCCTTGGTCGTAGCTGGCGTGCGTGAAATGGCCTTCACACGTACTTCCACCCCACCCCAGTCCTGCACCCATTGCACACAGACACTGCTCATTGCATCGGGCTGTGCCATTTCATCCACAGGACTGGTGCAGGACAAGCAGGTGCCGCTTCTAGCAGAGCCACTGATGCCATGGTAGACCATCCCGGACACATGCTCCAATCCAGACACGCGGACCTGTACCGTGCACTTCTGCTGCATATACTGGGGGCACTGCCATTGGCCGTCTTGCGGGTCAGTTACCGGCTGAGCTTCCACCTTACGAACGCCACCTGCGTTCAGCCTGTGTTGCATTGTCGCTCATGCATATTCGAGTGGTCCATGAATGCCTGCCTCTCCAACGTAACGGTAGCTGACCTGGATTACGATGTGTGTGTGCGCCCCCTGTTGGCCCACGACCAGGAGTGTCACTGTGATGACCGTTTATGGCACGCATGGCTGTTTGGCATGCAGGCTGGACTCTGGACCTGGGAGATAGCACGAGTCCTTGTGTGCAGTGAGCACATTCAGACACTACCCGATTGGGCTTTGGTGCACATTGGGGCCAGTGGTTGGAGTCAGCACATCTTTACGGCTCAGCTGATGGATTACGTCGATGACATGTCAGATGTGTTGGACGACAATCGCTCATTAGAGATGTTGGCCTATGCAGCTACAGTCGCGTTCATGGACGAGTGACAAGGTACCTGCAGCCACAACTGGATGTGACCCATTGCACGTGTTCCGACGACTAGTTGCATTTTGTGAATCTGGTCACATGTCCCAAGATGACAATGGACATGGCTGCATTGGCCTGGACTCATAATCCATGCGCGGACAACCGATGCTGGTTGTCACAGACTTGTGTTACTGATGGACTCCCCCGAGGTGGACATGGGTGCTTTCCTACGTTCCTCATGCAGACATGCTGCTGCATTGGTCTGCATATTGTGGCACTTCTCTTGGCCGTACTGACACGCACTTGTTGATAAAGTTTCCCCTCTTTCACTTTCACGACTGTGTTGTGTCTTGATTGGTATGCCAATGTGTGTGTCGCAAACTCTCTGGCTCCCTGCCATACGTGCATTGCTACCCCATCAGGACTGTGGGTTTTTACTTGTGCATTGTCATGTCCCTGTTTCGTGCGTAGCCAGACCCGTATGACTGTTTACCAGCACCAGGTGGGTGCGCTTGTGTCCTGTGTTCTGTTGTGCAAATGTTTGTGTTTGTGCCATATTGTGTTCAAGGTTGGGGTGCTCTGCTTCCTATTTGTGTGTGCTGCATTGTGTGTGAGATGTCCATTCAGCTCTGATTTGGCTCACCCTTCTCCCTTTCAGGCAGTGTGGTTTTCACGTCTGTGCTTGTTCAGTGGTGTGATGTTGCCGGGTTGTGTGACTTGAGCTCGTGGTTGGTGTTGTTCCTCTTGGGCATGGTTTGTCTGCAGTGGTGCTGTGCTTAATTGTGCATGTGTGCCATTGTGTCCATCTCCTCCAGGTCCCTGCTGGTTCCTCTCCCTGTTGTGTCTGTTTTGGGCAGTTTCCAGTCCATGAGTCCTGCCACCGTCTCCAGACTGATGGGGTGGACACCATGCCATCCAGCTCCTGGTGTGGCGCTGGCCTTCCACCTCCGGTGTGCATTGCTGCTTTCTTGTTGTCGGCATGTTTCTGATTGTTTGTGCGTTTCACATCATTCTGAATGTTTTGGCTTTCTTCCATTTTCCATCTCCGCTCTCAGGCTGCATTCACCTTGTCCAAGATGGGCTGCCATGTACAATGTTTTGTTGCCAATGGGGCTTGTGGGGTTGTATGCTGGCTCAGGTTGCCTCTATTGCGCTTGGCTGTTTTCTGTTTGGGTTGTGTCTTTTTTTCAGGCTTTTGTTGTGCTTATTCCTGCCTGTGGTATGTGTCACGGGCCTGGTGGTGCTTATCCCTGCTTTCCTCATCGTGAATGGGCTCTTTGCACATTTTTTGGTGTTGTGGTTTGTGTTTTAATCTCCGTCGAGGTGGTTGTATTGCGGACATTGATCGCGGTTTGGGCAGGCTATTGCATGCTGCTTCCTTGTTGTGAATTCCACGTTGACACAGGGTTATATTCCTGCGATCTGCTGCAATGTGTAAAGGTGCGGTAGCTTTTTTTTGGTGATGTTTAGCACACGTTCTTGTGAATATACCTCTCTGTGTACTGCTCAGCTACCACTGACCATAGACTCTCATGGCTCAAGTGCGCTTAAGCTTATCAAACACACCCGTCTCACACCTTCTGAACGGTAGCCATTCCTCAGTAATTAAAAATAAAAATAAAAACTTGGGTCGATATTGTTTTCAATTTTGTGGGATGAGAGCGTGCAAACAAGAGCCTCCTAGCCTTCACTTTATGACCCATTCCACTGATTTGATTGACCGTCTACTAAAATTACTATTGGGGAGATGTTTTCAGAACTCTCCTTGTTTTGGTCAAAGCAGGAAATTTAGACAGTATTGCTGAAATAAGACCCAAGGGAAGCGAAAGACCACAAAACGATAGTTCAACACTAACGGTGAGCAAAGATCTGGTTGCTAATTTAAATACAATCAATAAAATTCAGTAATGACGATGAGAGTGCAGCAAGGAAATTGTGCTAAACTAATAATATTATGCCTTAGAAAAAAGTCCATGTGTATACTAAAGCATTGTAGTCGAAGTGCACGGTTTTAACAAAAAAAAAAAACCTAACCTTCTACAAAAGAAACAAATCTCTTGGGACGAAGGTGCTGAATGGCCGCTCTTGCCATTGCAGACGCAGAGGGGCATTTCACTGTGAAAAAGACGCACATTATATATGTAATGGATGGAACAAGTCATTTCATCTTGGACCGTTCAGGAGAACGCGGTTATTTGTAGTCTGCCAGGACTGAAAAATAGGAAGCTTGCTGGGTTGTTTGGTCCCCAGTGGACGCCTTAGGTTATTACTCTTGATCTCCAAGAGTTCACACATCAGACTTTATAAATTCAGGAATACGCGTTGATGGGACCTCTTGTAGTTAGAGCTCCGTCAAGCTGCAGTGCTTGGGCTGTGGAGACCTGCGCTGCATACAGTGAAACTACTGTGTTTGCAAAGATGCACAGAATGCAACGATCTCAAAAAGTAAGAATCTGGAAAATATCCAATACCTCACCATGGCCCCTGTGGAGAAAGTTGTCAAATGCACACTCTGGTGAAACTAATGATGTAGCCCCCTCTGGTGGTCACAGCTACCAGAAACCATTGGATGGCGTCGGCGACGTAGCTAATGGTTACGTTACAGTTACTAGGTTACCGCTGTGGGACCCGCAGATTGCAAGTCAGAGCCCTTTCTACTTTGCAGTATTAGTTATGCGTTGCAAAATAAGTGGACTGTTGGGGAATGCTGAGAAGGTTGTCGTTTCGGTTGTCAGGATGTCACAAAACATAATGCCATGCATGAGTTAGGTGAGTCCTGCACTTCAGGTATGCAGGTCAAAGTGTTTTAGCAAAGAAAGGCATGCAATCACGACCTCTTTGCTAAAGGAAGTTAGGTTAGAATCAAAGGGTGACACGCCATAGATCACTCCTATATAAATGCGAACAGGCTGTTGTGACTAGATTCATGCTTCAAATTCCCTGTAGCTGGTTACTGTCGAAGAAAGACAATATCAGGAGTTTCGGACTGTACAGTGCACTCATATCCTACAACTGAACTATTTAACAAATGCTGAAAAAAGGAGGCCCACATACATGCTTTTCCATTCCCCATCAAACATGTACATTTTAGGGTCAAGCCTGCAAGAGCATGCGCTGGCGCATGAGTCTCGCTTGCGAGACATTGTTGTTAATGAAAAGGGCTTGTAGCCCACCCGTTGCTTGCCATTTGTTGGCTTGCATGGCACTCTTCTTTACAGCCTCGTAATTCGTCACTGCAAGCCTAACATCATTTCTGCTTCTCTCTTTGGAGCAGGGAACAAGCACTGATTGATTCAACGTAATCAGTGCCCGACGGCTGCTCAAAAGTGATTGAGGTACTATTTTGTTCTGTTTAACTTTTAGTGACCTGCAAACCGAAGGCGCGTGACTGGCAAAAATGTGCCCAGCAGGACAAACAAAATGACAAAGATTTATTTTCTATAGTTAACTTTATTTTATTTTGCCAAGTCTTCTTTTCTCACTTTGCACTCTTGTTTTCGCCTGTGGTTGCTTTTTCAAAAGATGAGAATTATTTTATTACAAAGTGACATTGTTTCTTTCTTGTGTGTAATTCCTGAAATAATGCTTTAACGCATAATCGTGCAGTACACCCTAACCAACCCCACTCCATTCCACATCAATCCACCCCACTCCACTCCACGCCAATCCACCCCACTCCAATCCAAACCACTCACCCCAATCCAATCCACTCCAATCCACCATACTACAATTCTCCCAACCCACCCCTATCCAATTTGCCCCACTCCAATCCAAAACCGCCTGCCCAACTCTAATCTTCCGCACCTCAATCTGCTGCCTCACTTCAATCCAAAACAATTTGCTCCACTCCAATCTGGCCCACTACAGTACAAAACAATCTGCTCCACTCCAATCCAAAACAATCTGCCACACTCACTCTAAAACAATCTGCCCCACTCCAGTCTACCCCACTCCAGTCTACCCCACTCTAATCCTAAATAATATACCCCACTCCAATCTGACCCACTCAAATGCAAAACAACCTGCCCCACTCCAATCCATCCCATTCCAATCTGCCCCACTACAAACCAAAACAATCTGCTCCACTCCAATATGCCCACTCCAGTCTGCCCATCTCAAATCCACCCCACTCCAAATCAAAACAGTCTGCCCTACTCCAATCTTCTGCCCTCCAATCTGCTGCCTCACTCAATCCAAAACAATTTGCCCACTCCAATCGAGAACAATCTGCCCCACTCACTCTACAACAATCTGCCCATCGCTAGTCTACCCCACTCCAATCCAAAACAACATGCCCCACTCCTATCTGCCCCAGTCAAGTCCAAAACAACCTGCCCGCTCCGATCCATCCCATTCCAATCTGCCCCACTGCAAACCAAAACAATCTGCCCCACTCCAATCTGCCCACTCCAGTCTGCCCATCTCAAATCCATCCCACTCCAATCCAAAACAATCTGCCCAACTCCAATCTTCCGCACTCCAATCTGCTGCCTCACTCCAATCCAAAACAAACTGCCCACTCCAATCTGGCCCACTCCAGTGCAAAACAATCTGCCCACTCCAATCCAAAACAATCTGCCCAACTCCAGTCTACCCCACTACAATCCAAAACAATATGCCCCACTCCAATCTGCCCCAGTCAAGTCCAAAACAACCTGCCCCACTCCAATCCATCCCATTCCAATTTGCCGCGCTACCAACCAAAACAATCTGCCCCACTCCAATCTGCCCACTCCAGTCTGCCCCATTCAATCTTCCCCACTCCAATCCAAAACAGTTTCCCCACTCCAGTCTGGTCCACTCCAATGCAAAACAATCTTCCCCAGTCCAATCATCTCCACTCCAATCCGCCTCACTCCAATCAGCCCACTCCATTCTGCCCCTCTTCAATCTGCCTCACTACAATCCAAAACAGTTTGGCCCAATCCAATCCAAAACAACCTGCCCACTCAAATCTAGCCCGCTCCAATCCAAAACAACCTGCCCCACTCCAACCCATACCACTCCAATCCAAAACAATCTGTCTCACTCTAATCCACCCCATTCCAATCCGCCCCACTTCAATGTGCTCCACTCAATCTGCCCTTCTCCAATCTGCCCCATTCCAATCCACCCTACTCCAATTCACCCCATTCCAATCCACCAAAATCGACCCACTCCAATTCAATCCACCCTACACCAATACAATCCAACCCCATTCCTTCCCAATTTCACCCCACTCCATTCCAATCCACCCCACTCTAAGTCAAAACAATCTGACCCACTCCAATCTGCCCCACCAGTCCACCCCACTCCAATCTGCCCCACTCCAATCCAAAATAATCGGCCTCACTCCAATCCAAAGGAATTTGTCCCACTCTAACTCAAAACAATCTGCCCCAGTCCAATCCACCCCACTCCAATCTGCCCCACTCATATATGCCCCACTCTAATCTGCCCCATTCCAATCCACCCACTCCATTTCACCCCACCCCACCACTCCAATCCAATCCAACCCACACCACCCTAATCCACCCACTCCGTCTCAATTCACCTCACTGGAATCCACCACAATCCACCTCACCGCACTCCAATTCAATCCACCCTAAAACAATACAAACCAACCCCACTCCCTCACGAATCCACCCCACTCCAATCCAATCCACCCCACTCCAAGCCAAAACAATCTGCCCCACTCCAATCTATCCCACTTTAATCCAAAACAATCCGTCTCACTCTAACCCACCCCATTCCAACCGCCCCACTTCAATGTGCCCCACTCCAATCTTCCCTACTCCAGTCTGCCCCATTCCAATCCACCAAACTCCAATTCCCCAACTCCAATCCACTTCACCCCAATCCACCAACTCCATCTCAATTCACCCCACTCCAATCCACCAAAATCCACCCACTCCAATTCAATCCACCCTACACCAATACAATCCAACCCCACTCCCTCCTGAATTCACCCCACTCCATTCCAATCCACCCTACTCTAAGTCAAAACAATCTGACCCACTCCAGTCGGCCCCCACCCTATTTCGACAGTGGTACCTACCTCTGCCAACCTGAGACCCCCAGTTCTAACAAACACCATGCAAAAAAGGAGTCGAAAATACAATTTTCGCAGGTCTTTCTCTATCTAAAAAGCCCAAAAGTAATAATCAGGCAGAAGCACCAACCCATTTCTGTTTGCAAACTTTATTCCACCCTGTGTGTGTGTGTTGCACCTGCCACTACTACAGCACTCTTAAGCCCTGATTCTGAGCTAGGTGAAATTAGATGTTGTTATTTACTAAACCTGTAAACACTGATACTCTGGGTGTGAGAGTACTTACTGGATGCAGTAAACACCTACTATTCCAAGTTGCCATCTAGAGAATGTATTCCTTAGACATCCAAAGCCTCAAACACTATCTGCATATCATCCACTCCTGCATGTCCATCACCTACCTGAAGCTCAACTCAACCAAGACAGAATCCTGTTATTTTCCAAGACCAACAAACAAGAAACAGTACAAACCTGGCTCAATGACATGAACCTTGATGGCCTTAGAGCCCACCTTTAGCTGAATGGCAAATAACTTGGATTCACCTTGGACACCAACCTCACCCTTGAGGGACACATTTCCAAAAAAACAAAGGCAGCCTGGTATCAGCTCTCTCTTCTAAAGAGCGTAAAACTATTTCTACTGGAAACCGAGTTCAGAACTGCCTTTCAAATCCTCTTACTCTCTCATCCAGGTGATGATGATGATGATGATGGTAACATCCTTCTCCATGGCCTAGCAGACTATACATTGGCACCCCCTTAAGGGCATCCTCCTTGCTGCAGCATGTCTCATCTAGGGCCTGCAGCACTCATCACAACAACCCCATACAATGGAACTCTATTTTAGCCCCTTGCTGACACAAACCATCTTCAAAACCATCAGCATCAATTACAAAGCCATCACAACCAGCATTCCCACTTATTTTGCAAACTTGCTCACATCTCTGGTGGTTATTGGCACCCCTACAGCTAGGACACCATCCTACTACAGACTAAAAAAGTGTAAGAAACAAAAAAACAAGTCAGCAGGCCATCTCAACCAATGCTTGAATGGATCCACTAATTTATCCCCAGTTACTACTAACAAATCAGGATCGACTTAGCCAACTCAGCAATAAAAGAAGGTATGGCGTCAACTACCCCAAAGTGCCTTGTTGTCCCAGAACCTTTTCAGTGAATGTGTAAAAAACCTGGCAGAGGGAATAATCTGTCTTACATTTTAATCACAAGCACGTGTGAATAGATCTAAGAAGGAAATCATAATTCTGCAACGTGCAGCAAAGAACACAATATGGTTGCAATAGCCCAAGATGAGACCCAAGATGAGGCCTGACACCATGACAGGAAATACTAAAACCTGGGAATCATATTCAACTCAGACTTCTACTTTGCACCTCACACTGACATTTCAACCAGAGCACAAACTAAATTAACAAGGAAGGTTCTCCCTCTTCGCAATATTACCAAGTGGAAAACAGTATGTCTCTGGTGCTGTACTGAGTAGAACTGATCAACAATGGCGGTGTAATAACTGAAAATAAATGATCCAGAAACTGTAGAGAATCCAAAATTAGGCATGAAGACTTTCTTGCTCCTTGAAAGCCATGCAAGGACTCCAATGGAGAAGAGCATCAAATGTAAGAACTTATACCTTTTGTACTTTGTGATCAGAGGCCAAAGTATGGAGTACCTATTGAAGATAACTCCTCCACATTAAATCCTATCCACACAGTCTGCTCTGATTCCATCAGTGCACCTGAAGGCAGATGGAAACTCTCTAAGGTGCAACACAGCGACCTATTGACATCTCTGAACCCTAAACTGCCTTTAAGAAGAAATTAAAAGCAGCCATCTTCTAGTTTGCTACTGAGGAAACCACATCAGTTTCTTCATTGTTAAACATCAAACAGTGACATAAAAATCAACATTTGAGTTCAGATGTCAGAAAACATATACTTCAAATAGTAACAATTATTAAGACGGGGACAGACTGTTGTGATCTATTCTGAGTAGGGTTTGAGTGACCATTTCTTCTCTAAGAAAACCATCTTGCAGTCATTCCATTCATGTTCAACATTACAAATGTCTGTCTGTTTTGCTTGTTTACTTTTAGAACACGGCATTCATCAGGACAAACCACAATAAACAATATATCGCAGATAGATTTAGTGAACTCTTAGAAGTTCCATTCCAAATTGTATCCAACAAGATTTTTGACCTTATGTACGCAATTCCTTAGAGCATCTGAAATTGTTACAAATATAAATATCCACATGAATACACATTTCACAAATAGTACTCGTTCATAACATGTCCTCCCTCGAGACAGTAGGAACAAACAGAGGCTTCCTTCAGGTTCAAGGTAACTTCCTCCTTTTAAATCTGCATAATGTTGATATGCTAAGAGAAAGAGGAGACATCTTGCTCCAGTGGAGTACAGGCCCTATAGTGAAATGGACAGATTAGACAATTGAATATTTCCAAAAGAGACTTAGACTTTGAAAAAGGCTGAAAGGACTGGGACAGTCGGTCCATATCTGTGATGTGGGCTAGATCTGTTCTACCGCCCTGTCAGATGCAACAACCTGTTTCAAGATGCCTCCAAATGTTCCGTCAGTCCACCAGTGTCGTGCTATCACAGTCTCACTTAGAATTTTGAAAGGCTGACCATGCCCATGCATTTCACTGGCAGATATTGACTAGCCATCATGCACTCAGAATGTGACTTTCTGATATTGACCACTCTAATCCATGTTAACAAATCCACAGTGTAACAATGGATGACTGAGGCAAGATGGACTTTGTTATTCTTCCATTACCACTGCAAGAATACAACAAACGTGTGCCCTAACTTTTAGAAATGAAATACGGTCATAATGGAATAGAAATGTAAACTTTTCTCCAAAACCAATATTTTAGCATTCTTCCTGATCACACAGTGCAAATTTGCTGCCATGTAGTTTTCGACAATGTTCTTCATTGATTGATCAATATCAAAATTACAGTGGCTACAATCTACTTGTGCCAAAGTGCAATTCTTACACTGTAGGACCTCTATAATGCTGTTTTTGCACTGACCAATCGATTTTAGTCTATGTTTTCGGACCTAACGTATCTTGGACTATGTGAAGTAGGAAAATACTGACTTTCCTATGCAAAAATAAAATAAAATTATCTATTAACAATCTTGCATGAGGTAAGCATGTAGATTGACTTTAGTAGGATGTGATTGGGCAGAATGGCTACCATTCCTCTGTAAGTTTACTTTCTTTATGTACTGATGGTGCAAACAAGTCAGACTTTATCCTCTATCAAGATATATTTGGCATATTTTCTAAGAGAGTCTGCTTGAGCCATTATCTTGTCAGCATGACACGTTTTGTTTGGCAGTTGAACCCTCCAATTTTTTGATCAATGCTGAAGTGAATCATGTGCTGGTGTGCTATTGTGTCTGGGTCTCTTGCCCTGGGAGATCTGTACCTAGTAGATTAGTGTAATTCCTAATCTAGGCTGCATCAGTCTCAGAGGTGGCCCTAAGGAAGGTGTAGCTCTTTGCTGATGGGCATTTGGTGGTTGTTGGGGAAGAACTGCCCAGATAAAAGAAGTGCTCATTCAATACACACTTTGGGCCATATGTATCAAAGCAAAATGGGTTCGCAAACGCCGAAATGAGCAGAATTCCGGCGTTTGCGAACCAATTTTCGCTAAATGGTATGTATGATACATTTTTTGTGCAAAATAAGGAATCGCTAAATTAGCCATTCCTTATTTTGCGATTGCATTAAAGGAATTGCAAATTTTACGATTCCTTAAATGCAATGCATCAAGAAAAAAACCCCACCAAAATGCCATTAGGGAATCGCAAATTACCACCAACTTCTAGTTGGTGGTAAGTTGCGAATTCTTTTAAAAAAGCATTTTTTTAAACATCAAAAGGTGCCATGTGACGCTCATACATGCCCTTAGGGCATGTATGTGCGCCATAGGCGCACACATGTCATCTTCAGGGGTGCAGCAGGGTGTTCTTAAGACACCCCTGCACCCTTGAAAATATTCACAATTTGCAATTAGCAAATTGCTAATTGCAAATTTCCCCTTCATTCCTATGGGCCTCCTAGCCCATAGAAATGAATGGGAAATTTGCGATTAGCAATTTGCTAATCGCAATTTAGGAATGTTAAGGAATCGCTAAAAAGAAGCGATTTCCTACATACATATCATTTTGCGATTTCTAAATAGCGATTCCTTAAAAATCGCTATTTAGGAATCGCAAAACGGAATGTTGATACATATGGCCCTTTGACTTCTCTTAGAAGAGGGCTAACACCTTCCTTTCTTCTCTCACAAATTTTTGGTAAATCTAGTAATTCCTGGGAAGCATAGCATTTTCTGCGTCAAAAGTGTTCCCCAATGTTATGGTAAAGCAGCCAGAGTATGTTTTCTTCCCATATTTTTGTCAGAGAACATAGGGTCTACAGAATCCACATTGGGGTGAAGCAGTTGTTATTTCTTTATTTAATACACCCTGGATTCTTTTGAGGAGTATTTTCGTGGACTAATGTGTTTTAATATTCTTTGGTGCTTATGCGACTCTAAGTAGGTCTTCGCAATGCCAAGTGGTGCAATTGACAATGTTAGTCAACTTTGTGATGCAAAAACTTAATTTAGCACTGAATGTAGGCGTGAAACACTAAAAACGGAAAAAAAGAAATCGGGCCCGATTCACAAAGGTAAAGTTAGACGAAAGTCTAACTTTACAACTTTCGATATTCACAAAAGGCATTTACAAGTAGTAAATTCCCTTTGTGAATAACAGAAGTTGTAAAGTTAGACATTTGTCTAACTTTACCTTTGTGTCTAACTTTATGACTTTCGGTATTCACAAAGGGCATAATCGAGTAGTAAATGCCATTTGTGAATACCGAAAGTCGTAAAGTTAGACTTTCATCTAACTTTACCTTTGTGAATCTGGCCTATCGTGTTGTGGCACACCAACACCTGGATAATATAAGCAGTGGATGTAATGGGGTGGGAAGAGCACAAACACTCGTAGAATTCCACAAATAGCCAGATCTATTTATATAGTGTAATCTGGCTGTGTGTAAAATTGAGTGGCAAACAAAATTTAGCATAATCAATATGCAAGTGGAATATTGCATGATATCCTCATACATACCACATGTCATGTTTGTAAAATTACACATTTGAGATGCTCTCCTCTGGCTGGTTGCCATCACTTAGAAATGTGTACTGAAGGGTATGCCTTTTAATAAAATGACTTTTTGTGTAAGTGCAGTCAAAAACATAATCGGCACACAACTCCTCATGAATACGACACCTCACATTTTTTCACCATTGTGGAATGCAGTACTGCTTATTTTCACGCAGTGCTGCATTGCAGACTATCAAAAAATTGGACCTTTTTGAAGAAAGACCTATTTGAAGAGACCCCATTCAAGAATACCCTATAGTAATAACAATAACATTTTACTATGGTGTAACTGTAGAAATGCTATGCAATGTTATATCATTTATAGAGCAGATAGCTGGCCAAACAACGGGCTGCCCAGTGCTGCTCCGTACATAAATAACAACTGCGGCAGTGACCTAAAGAAGAGACACCAGCAGAAAAACAAAGAGGAAAAAAACCAAGTTTTCACAGTTTTCCTGAAGAACAAATGGTTCTTGATGTTTTTGATGGACGGAGGGAGCGAATTCCAAAGAACGGGGGCTTTGCATGAAACGAATGACCACCCATTCTCACTCTCTTAACACAGGGAACAGAAGCAAAATTAAGGATGGCTGAACGCTGGGGTTCTGCAGGTTGATGACCCCCCCCCATATGACAAGTATTCCTACAGTGAAACATAAGGATATAATCATGTCTCACATTAATCAAATGCATTTATATTTGTTTTCTTATAACATTTGTATTCATTTTAACAGAACTTATTGTTCAAAATACAAACAATGCATGCTGTATCAAGTGCAGGGTATATCAGGTCATCTGAAACAAACACTAATATAGGAAGATGGAATAACGCTTTCTATCATGCAGTAAACCGAAGCACAATCCTTTGTATGAAGTTCTAAAAAAACTAAAATTAAATTAAAATTAAAAACAGCATAAGGTTGCTCAAATAACGTCTGGTGCTCATTCTTCTCCACGGATCAACAAATAGGTTGCAATGAATAAAATACATACAATAAACAAGGCCTGCTGTGGTGAGGAACTCTGTATAGTTCCCCTAGGCAGATCTTTAAAATTATGTAGCTGGGAGAGGAAGCAGTGGATGTGGCTAGCATTGTTGCCTGTCTGTGGGCAGAAGCAGTCCTCGTTTTGCATGCATCATTTTATATTCTAGAAATGTTCATGATCACCCAAAGATAACTCTAGTGCCTTGTGCACTAGATCAATAATGCAAAACCAATTCACATAATGTACTCGATCATCCATGTTTATTACAAAAAATAAAATAAAAGGTCCTGATTTGTTTAATTTAGAATAAATGAACTTGGGCAGGGCAGAATGCATCCTTCCTTGGTACAGCTACCACATCCTAAAAATCATCATGTTCTGCATGCGGCAGAATCTTGGCATAATGGGTGAAGGCACAACCACTTACGACTACAAGGAGCCATCTCAGGGCACACCAACGGTTCCTTAAGGAGAATTAGGCTTGCAATTGGGGTTACATTTGGATTAGAGTCTCTTCAAATTGTACCCAAAACTTGTAAATTGGGGATTATTCTGGAGAATTAAAAAATGGCTGTTATGGAACAGCTACACATATGACTGGAAACTTCCATCCAAACGGGACCGACCGACCTCCGCTCGGCAGTCCTGAACACTGTTCGGTCACATTCTGACATTTCCTATGGGAGCGTGTGTTACGGCCATAAACTGGCTGTAGTACATGCTCTCATAGGGAAATGGGAGGTGGTGTTAATCCCTGCACCCCGCGGCAGGCACCTCAAGGGGCCTACCGTGGGGTGCAGGGATTACAGGGGGCACCTTAGGTGGCCCCTCGGCCCCCGAGCACACAAGAGGGCCCTGCTAGGGCCCCCAAACACGCTTTCCAACAGGGTTTCCATGTCGGAAAGGCTGGCATGGAAACCCTGCCCGTAACTGTGCATCATAAACCCAAGAGCAGTAAAGCCGGCCTTTGGGCTTACGGGCCAGCCTCCGACTGGCTGATGGAATGGCCGGCCAGTTTAAATTCCGACCGGCTGATTCATAATCAGCCGGTTGGAATTGAAACCGATGATGGTGGTCGGAAAGCCTCCGTTTGCCATCGTAATAAGCCCCAAAGTGCTTCAAAGACAGAAGTCAAATGACAGGCTATAGGACTTCTGACATATTGCTACTTATGGTATTGCTGTTTACTTTTCTTTCTCCAACTGCAAAGTGAGAGGAGTTTTTAAAGTGAATTATGTGACAATATTGCTAGAGTACAGCAAAGTGTGAGGTCGTTTATTTGCAACATCCAGCAAAATGTAGATACCTGTAAATGAATTGTATTTATTCATCAGTCAGGAAAAGCAAAAATGAAGCACATTTTTTGTAATTCTGAGGTGTGCTGGTAACTGTGATTTTAATTGGAACAAAGCAAATCAAGACACTTAACATGGTGATGTACAAATGATAAAATTTCACATACACCTGATTTCCAGAAAATATAGTTGTGGGCTGTATGATTTTATCAGTAAAACAGTATGTCTATGCAAAGTTAGTGGATACTTCAATACAAAATGTGGTGTCTGTAAATGACAATGCGCTACGATACAATGCTTGAGTTACATTTGAAATTTGCCCCATCTCATGTCTTTTAAAGTTCGGTGGGTCACGAAAGTTTGTCATTCTAAAAAAGTGGGTTGCGGTTCTGAAAAGTTTGGCAACAACTGCCCTAGTGAGTATTTGCCTTTTCTTCATTGGTTCAAAACTAAAACATTTTAGGTGAATCCTACACTTTGGGTAAATACACAAATTAATATATAAATATTATTAAAATAAATAGATGACAGACTGATCCAGTTAGAAATCTATCCCAATTTACACCACAAAAACCCTGGTCAATGGGGCCTTTTCTCCCAGTATCTTTTAGTACTACTTCTCCCAGTGCTAAATCCCAAACATTTGTGAAAATCTTTGCCAATATTTAATCAAAGGAAGAAATGGTGACATTTACAAATGAATCTTATTTACTGCTGTACACTCTGACTTCATCCATTACGCATGTTCATCTTTCGGCCTATTTCAGATCTCTCATTTATTATTACTCATTTTAATATGGCCAAACAGAATATGATTATATAATATCAGAACCATTTAGATTATTAGCAAGTTAATGAGTACTGTATGTGGGAAACAGAACCAGCCCACATCTCTTTACTAGATGGTTTACTGATGGCAACTGATAGCAAATTGGTCCACTGGTCCACTGATTTCACTTAATCTAAATGACACTCCTGAGGCATTTGGAGCCAAATGACATATGGTATTTGCCCTTCATTGCTTATTTACCTGATTGATCAGTATTAACCAAAATGATTCAGTGCAAAACTTTACAAGGCTGTCCACACCTCTTCTTCATGGCACTTTTATTTTGCTGCTTTCTATCTCCTATTTTGTGCATGATGTGCCTTCATCTCTGATCATCTCTTATATGATTTTTTGGAATATCTGCCTCACCTTTGACCATTAACTAAATTCCATATAGACCAGTATAAAAATCTTAGGGCTTTGAAATTCATCTTCAGACCCTTTATCCACCTTGCTCAGATCTACATACAACAAATTTGGCTAAAGTAAAATTCATGTATGACAAAAGTGACGATTCTTACGGAATTTCTAGATCTCTGATGTAACACGTTTTTATCATAATCCAGGAGCTGTCAGGTATACCATTTTTCACTATTGAGAAAACTGACCTTTTCTAGATGCCTAGTTATTACTTTATCAGCACATGACTGCAATTGCTAATTTGTGTGTTTAGCACCTAATTTCATTATGTTGTCAGGGTAAGCAACACAATTAAATAACGTTTTCCTTGGACTTTCAATATTCCTTCTGAGGTAAAATGCAACATTATCATAATGTGCAGCCTCCGGCTATCCTTAATCAAATATTATAGGGAATAGCAATTTTCAACCATTCACTGAAAGTCAATTTCAGTGTAAAGCTCTGTCTACTGTTCACGTGAGGTTTCACTCTCTAGGGTTATTTTCTTCATTGCTACAGCATATGTCATCCTCCAGTCAACTGCTATGGTTTCCCAATATTCACAGATTTAGGATCGCTCTCCCTTTGCCTACCCTTTGTCCTCCAGATACATAGGCAACATTGAGCCAGATTGCCAAGCAGTTAAAACCTTAATGTTGTCTATGTAGTCTGTTTTTTTAGTTTTTCTAAAATCTTTAGAATTGATCCTATGATGAGAGGCCACCTTTGTTACAAACACACACTTTCGAACTATTCCATTATTAACATTTATTTGATTTAATTAAGGGTTTTGTATAGCTGGAACGTATTTCCATGGAAACAGATTGTGATATAATATCAAAGATAATAAAACACAAATAGAGAAATAAGCAAACAAAATACAAAATATCCAGCAAATAGCCAGTTCATTATAATATCATAAAACCATCAAGAAAAATACAATGAATTTAGAAATGCTTTCAAAGCTTCATAGAATTTCTGTAAAGAAGGAGATGGTGCAAAGTGAGCTAATACTGTTCCAAAAAGAAATTGTTTGTAGCTCAAGGGATCAGTGGCAGTAAAGCAGAAACACAAATATCGTGTTGCCAAGTCAAGTCCAGTCAATAAATTTATATAGCGCGCTACATACCCAGAGGGTCTCAAGGCGCTTGAAGAAGGGTGGGGACTTACTTGTCAAATATCCACGTTTTAAGTTGCTTTCTGAATGCTAGGTGGTTCTGGGTAAGGCGAAGGTGAGCGGGAAGTGAGTTCCAGGTTTTAGCTGCCAGGTAGGAGAAGGATCTACCTCCCATGGTTGTTTTGTTGATGCGAGGTACAGTGGCAAGGGCCTGGTTGGAGGATCGTAGCTGGCGGGGGAGGGTGTAGAAGGACAGTCGTGTGTTGAGGCATTCGGGTCCGATTTCGTAGAGTGCTTTGTGTGCGTGGGTTAGGAGCCGGAAAGTAATCCTCTTATTGACGGGGAGCCAATGGAGGTTTTTCAGGTGACCGGAGATGTGTTCTTTGCGCGGGATGTCTAATATGAGCCTGGCTGAAGCGTTCTGGATGCGTTGGAGTTTTTTCTGGAGTTTTGCGGTGGTACCGGCGTAGAGGGTGTTTCCGTAGTCCAGTCGGCTCGTGACCAGAGCGTGGGTGACTGTTTTTCTAGTTTCGGTGGGGATCCAGCGAAATGTTTTTTTGAGCAAGCGAAGAATGTTGAAGCAAGATGAAGAAACGGCGTTGACTTGTCTGTTCATCGAGAGTGAGGAATCCAGGATGACGCCCAGGTTCCGTGCGTGGTCCGTCGGGATGGGTGCTTTTCCAAGTGCCTCTGGCCACCAAGAGTCATCCCAGGCGGAGGGGGAGGTGCCTAGGATGAGGACTTCTGTTTTGTCTGAGTTCAGTTTCAAACGGCTGTGCTTCATCCATTCGGCTACTTCTTTCATTCCTTCATGCAGGTTGGTTTTGGCAGTGTTAGGGTATCTGGTGAGTGATAGGATCAGTTGAGTGTCGTCGGCGTAGGAGATGATGTTGAGGTTGTGTTGGCGTGCGATGACCGCGAGGGGGCTCATGTATACGTTGAAGAGGGTGGGGCTGAGTGAAGATCCTTGTGGTACGCCGCAGATGACTTCAGTGGCCTCGGACTTGAATGGTGGAAGGCGGACTCTCTGGGTTCTTCCGGTGAGTAACGAGGTGATCCATTCCAGTGCTTTTCCTTGGATTCCGACGTTTCTGAGGCGTTGTAAAAGGGTGCTATGGCAGACCGTGTCAAAGGCTGCGGATAGGTCGAGGAGGATGAGGGCGACTGTGTCTCCATTGTCCAGTAGAGTTCGAATGTCGTCTGTTGCTGCGATGAGGGCGGTTTCAGTGCTGTGCTTGGCTCGGAAGCCAGATTGTGAGGAGTCGAGGGATTTGTTGGTTTCGAGGAATGCGGCGAGCTGGTTGTTGACCGCTTTCTCGATGACTTTGGCCGGGAAAGGAAGGAGCGAGATGGGGCGGTAGTTTTTGAGTTCGGTGGGGTCCGCTGTGGGTTTTTTCCGAAGGGCGCTTAGTTCGGCGTGTTTCCAGCTTTCCGGGAAGGTTGCGGAGTTGAGGGAGCAGTTGATGACGTCTCGAAGGTGTGGTGCTATGATGGAGTCTGCTTTGTTGAAGATGTGGTGAGGGCATGGGTCTGTGGGGGATCCTGAGTGGATAGAGTTCATCAGACGGATGGTGTCCTCAGTGGAGATTGGCTTCCAGTCATTGAGGATATTCAGGGAGGGTGGGGGTCCTGCAGGGGGTTGGGTGGGTTGGTCTTTGGGTCGGTTGTCGAAGCTGTTGTGGATGTCTGCAATTTTGTTGTGGAAGAATGAGGCTAGGGAGTCGCAGAGGTCTTGAGAGGGGGTGATGTCGTTGGAGTTGGCTGAGGGGTTGGTAAATTCCTTGACGATGTTGAATAATTCTTTGCTGTTGTGGGCGTTGTTATCTAGTCGGTCCTTGAAAGCGGCTTTCTTGGCAGTCCGGATCAGTTGGTGGTGTATGCGGGTGGCGTTTTTGAAGGCGTCCTTGGTGCTGGTGGTTGGGTCTTTTTTCCAGGCCTTCTCAAGGGAGCGACAGAGTTTCTTGGATTTCTTAAGATCCTCGTTGAACCAGGAGGCCTTCTTGCAGCCTAGTTTGATTTGTCGTTTTTTCAGTGGTGCTAGGATGTCGGCGCTGTTGGATAACCATTGAGTGAGGTTGGTGGCTGCTTGGTCTGGGTTTGAGGAGTGGGCTGGGTGGTTTTGAAGAAGCGATGAGGAGATCTGGTCGATGGTGATTTTGTTCCAATTTCTTTGCAGAGAGGGTTGGGGGTGGTTGTTGGATGTGGGCTTGTTGTAGGTAAAGTGAACGCAGCTGTGGTCAGTCCAGAGGAGAGCTGTGGTGTGGTTGAAGGAGACATGTTTGCTGGAGGTGAAGATAGGGTCGAGTGTGTGACCTGCAATGTGGGTGGGGGAAGTGACAAGTTGTTTAAGTCCGAGGTTGGCGAGGTTGTCCAAAAGGGTGGTTGTGTTGCGGTCGTTGTTCTTTTCAAGATGAAAGTTGAGGTCTCCCAAAAGGATGTAATCCTCGGAGGGGAGCGCGTGTGGAGTGATGAAGTCCGTGATGTCTTCACTAAATTGTGAGCGGGGTCCTGGTGGTCTGTAAAGGAGGGTGCCTCTGAGTGTGGTCTTGGGGTCGGTGTGGATCTGGAAGTGAAGGTGTTCAGAGTTGGCGAGATTGACGTCTGAGCTGGTTGAGATGCGGATGCATTTCTTATGGACGATAGCGATGCCTCCTCCTGTGTGTCCGGTATGGTCCTTGCGAATGATCTTATAGCCTTCCGGGATGGCAATGGTGATGTCAGGGGCTGATGTGGCGTTCATCCATGTTTCTGTTAGGAAGGCGACGTCCGGAGAGATGGTGTCTAGTAGATTCCAGAGGTCAATGGCGTGCCTGTGGACCGAGCGGGTGTTGAGCAGGATGCATTGTAGGTGGTTGGGGTCGGATATCTGTTGTGAGTTAGTAGATGAGGAGTTGTTATTGGTGCCGTCGAACTTGCAGGAGTTGCAGGAAAAGGGTCCATGGGTGTGTCCAGGGGCGGCTTGCACGCAGTTGGGGGAACGGCCGGGGTTAAGGGCTGGGAGGGGGGTGGCATCATAAATAATGCGGGAGGGGTGGACATTACGAGGACCAGGGGCTCTGGCGCTGGGCGCGGTCCAGGCGCGGACGGGCGTAGATGGGCTTACCTTTGGCGCTCCTTCGGCGCGGCCGCAGCGCGTGGGACCATCTGACATAAATGGACAGAGGAGGGGGCGGAGGGTGGGAGGGGCAGCAGGGAGGCGGCAGTGTGGCTGAGGGGCGGGCCTGGGAAGATCAACAACAACAAAATGGAGGGTCTGAGGGCAAGGCACACAGGGGTAACAAACACAGAAATACAGCGAGTGAGCAGTAAGCACAATGTGTACAAAAGCGCTGATAAAATTATATACCACAACAAGCTATCGAGTGAGCAGCAATCCTGACAACAAATGCGCAGACAAGCAATAATGATCCCAATAGCGCTGAAAGAGGCTGATAATCAACAGAAGCGCTACGCGTGTGAGGCGCCAAAATACAAAGGCAGCAGCAGTTCAGCGCGTTACAACGATACCAGGGAGCGTCACAGCACAAGCACAGGAGGAGCGTGGTGGAGCGACCGCACCGAAGCAGGTCCAGGTTGCCAGAATATCAAGTCAAAAATATTCAGGATAAGAATATCGAGAAGGTAAGTCAAATAGGTAAGTATTAATTTACTATTCTTAACTCCAGATCTGCGTACCTTGAAAAATAAAAAGAATAACAAATATATATATTTTGTCGCAGTACATATATGTGGAGTTATATAGTATAACTTTACTTATACTTAGAAAATTAACTACACAATATTCTTGTCCTCAATATTTTTGACCCAATATTCTGGCAACACGATATTTGTGTTTCCCATAATTTGTCCAAATACCCAGCCCACAAGAGGTTATATTTATGATTCTAGCCTTATTTGTGCAGGAGGTCTTCAGATTTGTGTGCCATGAAAAACGAGGAAGCTCTTTTTATAACTGTAATGTTGTTTTGGATTCACCACTTTGGGTACACTCTTGGTGGATCTTGTACTATGTATTTCAGCTGTCTGGAACCAAACAATGTGATGTTGTAAGGAAAGAATCTGTGATTGAGGATCATTTGAAGGTGATTTGCTAGTGCAGAAATCTTATACAAATATCCACACCTCAAAACTTACCTAGAGAGCTTGGAAGTTCCTTGCTTTCCTAGGGAGATTAATCTTTGCCACCATTTTAGAATAGAGTTTTACACAATAAGGACATTAATAATTGCTTATGACATTCGTTAAATAAAGAGAGGTTTGGTGAAGTTTTAAAGTTTTTTGTCATAGAGAAATAAAAACAATGTGTTCCATTTTGAATGAACTCCCTATTCTAAACAAAAGGACCTATCCTATCCTAACAAGATCCCATAAAGAGTTCCTTCTGGAAAAGAGCAAGTAGATTTTTGGAGCAGTCAGATAACTAAAGGGAAGATCGAACCTCCCATAAAGGGTAGATCTGCAGAATCAGCTGAGGTCTTCGGACAATTGCATTAGCACTAATACACTTGTTCATAATGTATATGTCGCAAAGAAAACAATCTAAATATAGTGAAGTCATATGTTGTGAGGAAAGAAGGGATATATTTTTCAGGAAACAGCACATTTCACAAAAAGGCAAGATCTTTAGTTCGATTATTATTTTAAATCACTATTTGTTTAAAAGCATTTATTTTTTTAAAGGGACAGAGTAGAATAAATGAATAGTGCAGCCTACTAAGTGGAGAACAATAGAAATGTAAGCTTTCCCCAGAAAATAAACAACATTTTTCACATTTGCATGTTAAGTACAGGCACATTTTCTAACGTTTAACTTATAGTGCATTTCTATATTATTGTGGTGACATTTTTGTAAAAATTTTCAGATTCCTCAGTAAACAGGATACTGAACAACAATCAGAATATGAAAATAATAAATATGTTCTAGTCAATGTATTTTAGATGTATTTGTTTTTTTAATAAAGCGGTGCGTGTAGCCATTCAGTTTCTCAGATTACTGTATTTTTATTGATTGTTAGAGGGGAAATTCCACAATGTGCTATGTTTCTGTATCTTGAATTACTGATGCTGCAAATTCTGGAACAGTAATTCCGAGTCTGGAAATACTGGGTCAGTTATTTTCGGGTCTCTATAACACTCTACCCAGGCTCCCTGGGTGTGTTTGCGTACCTGGTGAAACTGCTGCATAGGCAGGGGCTAAGGATGTGAGCTCAGGCCATCTCCTGTCCCACCCTTGCAAACTACGGGGGACCATACAATGGCCACATGATTTGACTGGGCTAGTGGCTGTGGCCCAGGGCAGATAGTGCACACACCTGACCCTTCATTAGCAAAGGGGGGGGGGGGCATACTCTGCCCAACCCTTCTCTGGACCACCCAACCCATACCACTACAGAAAATGGACAACCTTAGATGCTGGCTTAGCTTGGAGCTGACTGCAAACCCCTCTACTACACACTGCCCAAGCACAAACAGGGGCAAGGAACACTCCACTAGCTTATACATCTGCTGCCCTAACCTGCTTGAATGCCCCACTATACCTCAAACAGACCCTCCCAAACATCTGAACAAGGATTGCACAGCCATAGCAGAGCCCGGGGCAGTATGTCAACCCCTTCCCCTTCTTCCTCACTCAAAGCACAACATGGGGATGCCGGCAATGCTCCTCCAAAAAAAACATGCCATGCCATGTCTCCCAAACCGTAACCCCCACTTTCCTCTTGCTCTGAATAGTTGGAAAATGTCAGCAGATTTGCCCCCTCAAATTGGGAAATATCACATGCTAAAGGATCCAATATTCCCAAGGTACGTGTGATTTTCATTTTGATTTTTTTTTATTGAACATAAATGCAGAATATAAACAATTGACATCGATATTGTACTGTGCATATTTTTAGAGTTTCGTATATACCAGGACAACATGTCTCCATTTACCTTATTCCCGTGTTGATCAGGGTCCGCCATCGGCATACAAATCATTCCTCTACTTTTGTTCCATGTACCCCAGATCTTGGATTGTTTTTGCGGGCAGCCTCTACCCTCGTAAACCACTCTTTCAGCTTGAATATACCAATCCATGTCTGTCACCCAGTCTCGGTATCTAGGACCATTCATATCGATCCATGACTTTGCAATGTTGCGCATTGCGACCATACATCCCAGGGAAACCCAAGGTATTTCTTTCGCGGTTAGGTCCGTCGCATCCCATATGTTAAGGAGACACCATCTAGGTGAGACCTCCAACTCTCTCCCACACAAAGTTAGCATTTTTGACGTTATTTTCTCCCTCTATAACTTAATCACTGGACACTCCCACCATTGATGTATGAACGTTCCCTCCTGGCCATAACTCCTGGGGCATAAAGGTGAGCTCAATATACCTATTTTAACTAATGCCACACTGGTATAATATTCTATGTGCAGAACCTTTAGCTGTATTAATCCCGTCGGAATCACTACTACCCGACGGGATGCCAAAGCATCCTGCCACTCCTCGTCACTCATGCCCACACATCATCCACCCATTTTGAACGTATTTTTTCTAACTTTACGGGTACGTTTTTTAATATCTTCCTGTACGCCACAGATATTACCTTTTTTCGGTATATGGTTGTCTAATAACCTATCTTGTAAAGGTGAGAAGGCCATGAGTTCAGCCCCCCTGGGGAGTGCTTTTTGTAGTACACTGCGAGCCTGAATGTATCAAAAAATGTCGCCCTCATTCAGCTCATAGTCTCTTTGGAGGTCCTTAAAAGGAACAACCTTAGTGAGTCCGATCATTTCAAGGTGCATGTGATTAAGCCCAATTACAGGAGCACAACTTTACACTGCCAGTTATTGCAGTGATACCACCAGGAATCGGAGAACCCATCTCCGGTTTCTCTACACCAAAGATGATGGTGAGTTGATCTGCCTCCTTGGTATAGTTCTGCTTCACCTGGTGGCCCTTGTCATTTGCGTAAAGTCAAGTGGGAGGGTGATCTACTGCTGATTTACAGATTTAATGATTTCCATCCTCATTCGAAAATGGATACTTAATGAATGCTTTGACTTTATCAGGAGGTGTAGGGACCTCCTCATCAAAAAGAAAAATTGTACTAAACTTTGTGAGAGGCAGATCTTACTAATGCAGCAGCCGCAGAGTAGCACAAGACTGCTGCAGTAGCACATACTAGTTTAAAGACGATTAAGCAGTTACCAGCAGTTCATTACAACGTGACCCCACCGCAGCACATTGGACCACATTTTATGCCAGCATATATGTTGACTTATTAGAACATCACCAATTGAATCAGTGTAAATGCCCTTAATCTACTCCATTGAAAATGTAACCAAGTCAATAAGAATACTTGGAATTAGATTACCACCTCAAGCTAAAAGCCTGAATTAGAATATATAGTTCTTACTGAAAATCATTAATTTTATCTATGACCTAATGCATCGTAGAATTCACCAGCTGAATTTCCTCCACCATACTACCCCTCTGATGGAAGAAATTCAGCTGGTAAAATCTAGTCTGTGTTTACAGTTTCCTCCAGACATTGGAGGATTTATTTTCACCACCAAACTCACAATGTGGCTCTACTGACCTCAGTTAACCATTCAGGGCCTTTCCCTTTAGAATTCCCTGTCTTGCCTATGGGAATTTGTTCACCAACATGCCGCTGGTGCTGTCAGAATTTTTTTAATCATTCCAACCATTCAGCCCTGATGCTGTGGAACTAACACATGGGCAAATGAGATATCTGCCTACGTTTGACATGTGTCTCATTACATCTCATCTGTAAATGAGGGCCTACTTAGTTCATTTAGAGACCATCAATCTGGCTACCGCAAGACTGTGGTAGAGCCTTCCACTCATCAGCCGCACAGTCCACTGCTACTCCAGACTGGCTGGGAATTTTCACCGAAAGCCCTAATGATGAGAAGCACTTTTTTTTGCAAAATTGATGAATGCCTGTTATTCCACCATGTCTTGGAAGAAAGACAGTGGAGGCAGAATGTGTTTTATTATTAAAAAACAAATGTACAAACCTTTTGAAAAAACAAGTGTGAGGGTGCATTGTTCATTGTGGGGGGAAGACCCGGTCTAAAGGGAATTACCTTATGCAAGAAAAGATGATATTTCTGTGGGGACTGAACCACTGCAAAGCATTATTCCGACATTGGTGCTGCTGAGGTTCCACCATTAGAAATAAAGTTGTTCCCTCACATGTAAATGAGGTGGAGCAACTGAGAGATAGGTGCATCGTGAATCCCTGTTTTCTGAAGGTGCCTGATTGCCATTCACCTCCAAATTACGACACAAGTTATTTACAGGAGTTCCGCCACATGTATGACATACAATACAACATCAGCTTCATGGCACCCTTGAACAACATATAACATTTTCCATTCCAACCTGTTTTACAACATGATGAAGAGACTGCGTACATTTCAGTTACTGATAATTATAGCAACCCAATCACATTCATGAAGACATAGAGCTTGACTGGGCAGTGTTCTAGTTTAAAAGTTCATGGAACAGCAGCACAGTCACAAACTGTCACCGATTGGTGGCAGATCTGGGTTGTTGATGATGACTTTCTATAGTAGTTGATTAAAGTTGCATTCAGGAAAATGTGTGAATGAGTGCCATTAGTCCATTTCTTCAATGGGTGTGTGGAGCAACCACAACTTTAAAAACTATGGATCCAGTAAGAGACACATTCATGAGGTGTGACACTGTGCAGGCCTAATTCAACAGTAGGGTAGTGTGGTGCTGAGGACCTTAATATGTTCGCTGCTTCCTGGTGCAAAGCTTTGGTTGGTGTTGCATTGCCTACTCTAATATGCAGGGGAACCTCAAGCACAATAATAACATGGCTTGATGAAAGCGATATGCAGGGAGACCAGAAAACCATTTTTCTTGTTGACATCCATTAATTAGACATCCTGTGGTTCCTACCCCACTGGGAAAATTGTTAAGTTTCGTTTGTTTGTATAGGGCACGGCCAGCAAGAAATACGCGAGGCAGGAGAGTGAATTTTTAGAGGAAAACTATTAGAAATTGATAGCTATTGCATATAGCACTGTAGACTTGTCTGTCAGTGGCAGGGACAGACAGAAACACTGCTAAACTATTCCTCGCACTTTACGCTCTCAGAGGTAGCGCGGGAGCGCTGGGGGATCTCGGAACCAATTTTTAAAATTTGTCACATCTATTATGTTGTAAAACTGTTCACTTTGTTTTTTAAATAGCCTAACTGCATTACTATACCTTTGCATTCTTCACGCCCCAGTCCGCCGCGTCCATTGTGGGCGTTTGGTGCGGAGGGTTGAGGACACCAACACTTCCGGCTTGCCTGGAAAGAGGTGTAGCGTTCTAGTCATTCACCGTCCTGCACCTACTTAATGCAGAGTGGACAGCGGCCGCGCCGGCGGCACGCCAAAGGCAAGCCCGTCTGCGCCCGTCCACGGCCGGCCGGGGGTAGGGCCCCAAACCCCTGCTCGAAAATCATCTGAGAACCACGGCAGATTTGTATATTCCAAAAAGCAGCTTGAGCAACTTTGTCCTCCCATAGAGGAGGCCTGTCTGCATGCAATGCGGGCGGATAGGCTGCCACAGTGCTGTAAGGTATGTCAATATGACCCTAGGGGTGAAGTAGGTCACAAGTACAAGGGGGAGACTATGAATATGATACAGGTTAACTGCAGCTCCTTAAGGAAGCATAGGTTGGAAATCTATGATCTCCTCACAGACCATCAACCAGAGGTACTCTTTCTTACTGAGACCTAGTTAGACGAGGAGTCGGCACCCGATATTCTGGAGGCACTCCCTAATGAATATGGAATGATTAGGCTGGACCGCAGCAAGCAGCGGGGTGGTGGGATTGCGTTGGTGCACAAACTAGAGCTCAAATGCACCTTAGAAGCAGCCAGTATTGTAAATAGTGAAGCAGGCTCATTCTAAATTAAGTGGGGGCCGAATCTGACCATAAATGGCTACCTGATATACCGCCCACCAGGGGCGCCCTCGGCATTCGCGGACAGCCTGATTGAGACGATCACGCAGCCGGCGCTACGCTATAGCAGGCTCCTCATTTTAGGTGATCTCAACCTTCATTTAGAGGAGGAAGATAATAGGGAAGCCCTAGGAGTAATCACCTCCATAGAACTACTCAAGCTAAAACTACAATCATGGCTGCCGACCCATCAGGCTGGCCATCTTCTAGACCCTATTTTTGCAAACTGGGAGGGAATTGAGGTTCACTCCCCTTGTCAGGTCACTTGGTCAGACCACTACCTGGTCCAGTTTACGATAACAGGTCTGGCTAAGAAGCTCCCATTAAATAAGCCTATGACATACAAGCGCAGGCAATGGGGGAAACTTAAGCAAGCTGATCTAGAGCTTGCCTTGAGAACAAGCAGTCCACCTATGAGGGATAATCTGGATGAGACTTGGGAGGACTATGAGAGCTGGCTGATAGGAGTGCTTGATCTAACAGCGCCCTGGACGACCAAGGCCCCACTTAGGGGCGCAAAGTCGGCAGAGTAGTTTAACGCTGAGTTAAAAGCGGCCAAATCTGTGTGTAAAGGCTTAGAACGCTCCTGGCGGAAAAATTATGAAGAAACTGCTAAAGGAGAATACAAGAATAGCATAAAAGAATATCATCGTTTGCTTAGGAAGACCAAAAGGGAATTTCTGAATAATAGAATTACGGCAGCAGAGTGCTCGACTAAGGAGCTCTTTGGTATTTACAAGGAATTAACTTCACTGGGAAGGACCCTAGTCCCAGAAATCCATTCGAAAGAGACTTGTGAGGCGATTGCAGACTTTTTTGTCCAAAAGGTTGAAATGATATACAACTCCTTTACAATAGGAGCAACTGGATCTTCAATGGAACTCATCAGGGACGAGAGATGGTCTAGGAATCTGGGCCTCTGCCAGTTCGCAGTCCCGAGCAACCCTGAGCTGTTGAAGATAGCCCAGAGTATCAAGTCTGGCTCTCCTAAAGATACGGCCCAACCAAAGATTTTTAGGAATCAGGCAGAACTTCTCATAAACCATATTAGTCATATGGCAGAGCTGTCTTTTAAGGCCTGCTATGTGCCACAAGATTGGAAAACAGCACAGGTCATCCCCATAAAAAAAAAGCTAATCTTGGCATAGCCCACTTGGACAATGTACGCCCCATTTCTCTCCTTTCCTTCTGTGCGAAAGTAGTTGAGAAAATCGTAAACGCACAGTTGGTGAAATATATGGAAGAGTGCCAAATCCTGCACCCCTCTCAATCAGGCTTTAGGGCGAACCACTCTATCGAATCAGCTGTGCTTTACTCGACCGAATTGTTGCGCAGGAGAGTGGATGAGGGACGGACGGCCGCGCTGCTTCTATTAGATCTCAGCGCGGCATTCGACACCGTCTCACACCCAATGCTGCTCGCACGGCTCAGGGAGGCAGGGATTGGGGGTCCGGCCTATGAATGGGTGAAGGCGTTCCTCACTGACAGAAAATTTCAGGTCTGGTGCCCCCCCTATAAATCGGAGATTTGGGCACTAAGACAAGGGGTTCCTCAAGGCTCTATTTTGAGCCCCACCCTATTTAATTTGTACATGGAACCCTTGGCAAAGCTAGTGGAAGCTTTTGGGGTGGATATAGTGTCCTACGCTGATGACACCCAATTAGTGGTGACACTGTCACAGCCCCCCGAAGAGGCGGCAGCGAATTTCTCGACGTGTTTGGCTAGATTAGCTGAATGGATGAACAACAATTGCTTGCGCCTCAACGCAAGTAAAATGGAGCTCCTCGTGGTAGGGAAATCTCCCTCCATTTGGTCTTCTGCATGGTGGCCTCCCGAATTAGGGCCGTCCCCTTGCCCCTTGGAACAGGTGAAGAACCTGGGGTTCAGATTAGATACGAACCTGTCCTTCGAACATCACACCAGAGGGGTAGCAGGCAAATGCTAAGGCATTCTAAAATGCATGCGCAAAACTCTGGATCTACTCCCTGCAACCAGTAGGAAAATTTTGATTCACACTCTAGTCACGCCTCACCTTGACTACGGCAACGCATTGTAGGTGGGCCTAAGCCAAAAAGGAGTTCACCGACTGCAATGTGTTCAGAATGCGGCGGCCAGGCTGGTATTGAACCTCTCTAGAAAGTCTTCAGGTAGCCGCGCGCTGGATAAACTGCACTGGCTTCCGGTCCGTGAGCGCATTAAGTTCAAGACAGTGTGTTTGGCCCACTGTATTGCGCAGGGTAAGGGCCCGGTCTATCTTCAAAGCCTACTAACCCTATACCGGCCCAAGCGACAGTTAAGATCCCTGGGAAGTATGCTTTTCCAGGTGCCTCGTATCCATCGAGCTAGGATGGGTGGCCGCTCTTTCAGGTACCTGGCCAGTAAGCACTGGAATGCGCTTCCATTAGAACTTCGGATGGAACCGTCGGAGTTGAGATTCAGGCTGAAACTAAAAACGCATCTTTTTCCGACATAGGCGGGAGATCTCCGCGACTCTTGGCGCTACCGGAATTGTTTGAGCACGTGCCTGACCCTCTAGTCTACACAGCGCGGGGACACACTGTTTCTAGTGTAACCAGGCGCTTTACAAACTTGGTATTTTTATTATTATTATAATATGATTTTACTAGCTGAATATGAAATGTTGACGAGTAAATCATTACAAGGGGTTATGTGAACATTTCTATCAGTATTTAAGATGTTTGGACTCCTTTTGTGGTATTTGGATAAGCTCCATTTGAATTTCATTATTTGTAACAGAAGTTAGAACTCAGCAAGTTTGTTTACTTGACACTTCTCAGAATATATTCTGCTGTTTTGGATTCACTATGTTTCCCATGGTTTACATGGAAGTGAGGAGCAGCAGATTTTGCTCAGAGTGGTGAGTGTCTCCCTGTCCACTTGACTCTCTTCACCTATTTCATAATGTGCCTTTCAAAGGCTGTGAATCTAAGGTCAAACCATGAATGGTCTAAAAAGGCACTCTAATTGGTGGTCATGCTTTTGGGAA
Organism: Lissotriton helveticus; assembly: GCF_964261635.1. Lineage (NCBI taxonomy): Eukaryota > Metazoa > Chordata > Amphibia > Caudata > Salamandridae > Lissotriton > Lissotriton helveticus. The sequence goes on along the minus strand of NC_136065.1, from coordinate 998,931,562 downwards.
TAATTAATCAGCTACTGGGAAAGATGAAGTGAAATATATGGACTCAGCCATCATAATAAAAAGATATCTCTTCAAAAGCTATGGTTCATGAGAGTATTACCACCGGACGGGAGGCACAGTCGGCCCTAGAGGAAGGGTGGATAACCCCCTTCGTGGGCAGCAGACAAGGGGCACTGCAACAGCAGGCTGCAAGAGCGCATCCAAAGAAAGGATCAGTGAATGACCAGGGGAGTTTGGGTTCAAAGTACCCCATCAAGAGAGATGAGTGTGGTCACAAGGACAGCCATAAAGGCGACCAGGACAAGCAGCCCCTGCTTTCTCGCCAGAGGAAATTGATCCCATCCCCCCACACCAGAGAATGCGGGTGTCGCAGCCACAGTGAGACGAGGGGTCAGGGGGCCACAATGTTTAACAATAAATATCTTCACATAAGGTGTCAATTGCCAGAACTAGGTCCTTGGGATGCCTTTTTTGTTCCAATATGTTTATTGTTATTTAAAAAAAGTTAATACATTTATAATATAATGCAATATAACAAAACTTTATGAGATATACAATAAGTTAAAAGCGAATGAATACAGAATCGAAAATAAAATTCATAACAGGGAGTAATGAACTCGCAAATAAGCAGAATATATAAATTAAATGTCCTATATGTTATAAATTAAATTGAAAAGTATTACAAAGACAGGGTAGAAGGCTTATGAGAGATCAACATCTCATATCACTTTTACACCAAAACCCAATCATATTGCACAAATAATTGAAATTGCATAAAAAAGAGCCTAGAAGAGAAGAAGAAAAGACAGAAAGGAGTAAAGAGGAAAGAGAGGAGGAGATGGGGACACCTGCTTCAATGCGGGAAACAAATTGAATAGTAGAATCAAAGGGATACTGAAGTACCGATCCCTGAGAAGACAAATTCATATATTTATCCAATGACCTCCAAACACAACTAGAAATGGAAGGAGTATAACGCTTCTCTTCAAGAAAAGTATGAGCCCCATGAAGATATGATACCCATGCCCACCAGGTATGATAAGACAAATGATTAAAAGATTTCAACTTTGCTAATATAACTTTAACAGCAATGGAAATAAGTAAATCCAATAAATGTAGGGGCTCTTGAGACAAGTGCAATTTCCCGAACAAGGTCCTTGGGATGCCTTACGGCAGGGATATACTTGAGGCATAAAGCAAAAATGGTCAGTGCGGGTCAGACATGGCAGTTGCAGCGCAGGCATGGACACAGCGCCATGAACGCCACACATTCGGTTGCAAGTTGAAGCCTCAAAGCTGCGACCCACTGTACCAAGTGACAGAAGTAGAGCTGTCACAGCAGTTAGAGGCAATTTATAACCATTGAAGAAACATCATGACTGTAAGGTTGATGCATTGGAGTATTAAGGCAAATTATGGGTTATTAAAATGGAATAAAGTATAGAATGTATACTGTATAACCTGTTATGAAACGGCTTATGTTGTAATCCGAGATAACCCAGAAATGAGAATGCTCATGACCAATGTGATCATGACAAATGCGCACTAACTTATGAGGTGAATAAACGGTAGTTGTTCTAACGCCACAAAGGTTTTGGTGTACATAATTCATGGGAATCCAGGAATGCAGGAGGGCCCATGAGACGCTCACACATATGGGAACGTTAAGGTTTTTTCAATCTACTATTTGCAATGTCGTTTGGATTCTTGAACAGCGCTTTTCACATGCAGCACAATGCAGCATATGGCAATATGATTATGTATGCAGCATAGCCTAGAGAAGACACATAGACAAATGGAAGATTGTACTAAAAGTACCATCTGAACAGATATACGCAGGGTGTATTTGATGACATTTACAAAAGGCTTACTGTTGCAGGCCAGAGCTTTGTCATTGGTCACAAGGAATGTGTGTCCATTTTTAGTGTTTGCTCGTGGGTTCAGGTCTCCGGGGCATCTGTCTATCATAAGTGGAACAAAGCATCATCATGATGGCATTCAAGATGATTTTGTGAATGTGGCAATTTAAATTGGAAAATTGTGGCAGTGCCTTTACAGTGATATGTCGAAAGTGGTGTTAGGCATTGTAAACCTTTTTGCCGAAATACCAATTCGGTGAAATACACCATTTTTTGTCCAACTGCTCAACCGAGTTTGAGTTTAGAAAAAAACACTGACATCTGTATCAAAGGTGGACTAGAGAAAAAAGGGGGTGTTGAACCCTAACAAAGAACACTGACTGTGCTTAGACAACCTGTGTCTCCATGGCAACAAAACACAATTCATGAGCTATTCTGTTTGGCTGCCAGCAGCCAGTAAAAATGGCCTAAAAACAAGGGCCTATTCTGATTGGCTGATGGGGGAGGAGAACAAAGTAATTGCTGTTGTCTCAGCAACCATACTGGCTGTCCTTTCAAACAATACGTTGAACCCCTTGTTAAATCTGTCCTGACTCCCATCAAAAAATCTGTGGAAAAGCTGTCCATGGCTCATATACATGCTAGCAATATAGTGGTTGTCTCTGGACTGTCTATTGTGGGGTAGCCTCTGCAGGTTATGTGCTTAACAGTATGTGACAGATGGAAACGGATCTACTGAAAAGGCTGATTTGTCTTTGGATTTGCAACCACTTACCATGAACTGAAAAAACATTAACTCAACCCTAATGACTCACCAGCCTGCATCTCAGGTGTTTTCCTTAATATCTGGGAGGACAGTGAGGAGATGTCTTCCACATGGACGGCTAAGGAGGCACAACAAATATATTTACCCGGGCCTGGTCCATTTTGGCCAGCCTCTGTTTCCCTAATGGAAGGCATTGTTTCAAATGGCATCAGGAAAGTAATTTCTCTGAATATCATGGATTATGACCTAAAAATACATCTTTTATTGAGTATTTTGAAGTGAATGATATGTTGTATTGGCAGCCCCTTAAGCAATTTTAGAGAGATGGGGGTGAGTGATTGAAAAGTTTCAGCATTCCGCCCATCATCTGGTTTGCTATCATCATTCATGTTTGCTATGTTCACCCTAAGTGGGCAAGGGTATGCCCAGACTTGGGTCCCTTGCTCGATGTGCCACTGGACTCAAAATAACCTGGGTGATATGGGGTGATACCCTGAAACCGGTCTCATCATGCTTGTTTCCAGTGGAGGGAGGTCATGTCCTGGCAGTTTGGGCTGGACTGTTCTCATGAGAAGCAGTGTCAAGACTGATTTGCATATGGCTGGATCCAAACTGGGGCAGCATAGTGAGCAAAAGAATGATCGATTAAATCCAGAGCTCTTGACTGGGGGTGAGTGTTTGAAAGGTTTCAGCACTCCGTACATCATTTTGTTATGTTTGCTTAGTTATATTTTACATTATGGAAATGACATACTTGCTTACTTATGGTTGCTACCCCTGCCGGGGAATAAGCCATTAAACCAGTACTCTCCAGCCACTTCTGCCGTGGGCTTTTCTTTTAGTTTGATTCCAGGTGTAACTCATCTTCTTGAAGTCAGCCCGAGGCCTTGGTGCCAAGAGTTTCTTGGCCTTCCTCTTTTCCTTTTATCTTGAGGATTCCAGGGCAGGGTGGTGTTTGATGTGGGCTTGCGGAGTTCGTGACCTATCCAGTCTCAGCATCTTTTCTGGCAGGTGTTGATGTAGGTCTGGACTTTGTTGGTGGGGGTCACTGCTGTCCTCCAAGGTTTTGTTCCATAAAGAAGGCCCAATTTCACGTTGGTGTTAAAAAGCCTGATCTTGGTTTGGAGCGTTAGGTCCTTGGTGCGCCATATCTTCTTTAGCTGAATGAAGACAAACCTTGCTTTGCCGATTCTTGCCGTGACATCGGTGTCTGTGGGTCTGTCTGTCTGTGACTGCAGTTGTGGTGGCGGTGTTAGCCTTCAGGATCTTTGATTTTTCCCTTGTGAATGTTGAGGCCAAGTTGTGATGATGTGACTGCAACCTTGTCAGTCTTCTCTTGCACCTGCAGATGGTTGATGGGAGAGTAGGTCCAGGTCGCCTGCAAAGTCCAGGTCATCGAGCTGTGTCCAAGGTGTCCACTGGATTCAATTTCTTCTCCTTGATGTGGATGTCTTCATGATCCAGTCTGTGGCCAGCAGGAAGAGAAAAGGAGAGATCAAATAACTCTGGCGGACTCCGTTCCTCACTTGGAAGGCTTCCACTAGCGCTAGATGTCCTCCTAGGACTATCTAGCAGGTCATTCCCTCGTAAGAGTTTCTGATGTTTCTTACAAGTTTATCTGGCATACCATAGTGGTGGAGAAGTTTCGAAAGGGTCTCTCTCTGTCCACAATGTCCAACGCCATCTCATAGTTGATGAAGTTGACATAGAGGGGGGAGTTCCATTTCATCAACTGCTCAATGATGATGTGCAGTGTTGCAGTCTAGTTGAGATTCCGTAAAAATTATTACGATGTTCTGGGCATTGCCGAATATGGACGAGTTTGGTATCTACGAACCGCAAATGACGAGTTCGGCAAGTGTGCGAAATTTCGCTACACTACCTGCCAGGGTTCGCCTAATATTACGTGTCCTTCATCTGAACCCTCGGGTTTATTTTATTTTATTTATTTTATATTCTTCTATAGCGCCTGAATAGACCCCCGAAGGGGTATCTCCGCGCTTTGCCAGTAAGAATATCCTCAGATGAATATGGGTAGTACATATAAACAGAGAGGGATCAATTGCTGGGGAATAGGTACGTTTTTAAGACCTTACGGAAGGTCAGATGGTTGGTAAGTATTCTCATCTCAGAAGGTAGGGAGTTCCAGAGTTTTGGTCCAACCAGATTACCCTCAAGCTGTGCCATTTTAGATACGGCATCCATTTTTGTTTCTTGCCCTCACGTAGTCAGCGAGCAGGTAACTGTTCGCTCCTTGACCCTCTAGTTCCCAAGCCTTGCGGAAGACGCATATTCCTTTCATGCGTCTTTATGGCCGGAGGAATGACACAGCAAAGGCAGATGGCACAGCTTGAGGGTAATCTGGTTGTACCGGTCTATTGTGACAGCCTTGCAGGCGATGGATCCAACTCTTTTGATTCCACGATCATGCTTCCGATATTACCCCCACACTCTTTTCTCTACACGTGTCTGACTTCCTTGCAGCTGTTCTTGTCTCTTCTTCTTTGTCATTTAACACTCTAATGGGTATGCCTAATGGTGGGAAGATGTACTTTTATAGTTGGGAACCGGCATTGCTATTGTAGACATGTTCCGGGATTCTGAACACATGAAAGCGACCTCTTTGAAGTTTACTGTGGGAACCGGATTGTAATCTTTTGTCCACATGTTATGCAAAGGCAACATTCTGTATAAAAGAGAGCGACCTGCAAACTCAATTTGAAGCAGACTCGCAGAACTACTCCATGTACTTCTTATGACTCTTGTTTCCCTGCAGTAATAAAAGCTGATCTTTGACGCCGAAGGAAGTGTCCCGTGTCTCTGTAGTTTGTGCGCCGAAACAGGTATCCCATGAAGGTTATAGGTGTTGTTCCCTGGCACCGCTGGTACTGTTAAAAGTCCAGTCCTTCAGTTGGCGCCCAACGTGGGGCGACTTCAGCGGTACCGGTCCAAAGCCTGATGATCGTGAAGAACTTCGTGTGAAATCTCCGAGGGAAGGTGCACCCCGCTTCATCGATCCTGTTGTCGAAATAAGTGGCCCGAAGTTTTTCCCTGCGAAGATTCCCGCCTCCTGACGGCTGCGACGGACCGATGCCCTGACTGTCGACCTGTCTTCGACGCCCGGTGCAGACCTTACGTACAAGCGAGACGACAGACGGGCCTTCCTGGTGACGCCATTGAAGTTCTGAGTTAAGTATTTGTGGGTCGCTCCCAGTCCTTAGTGGTTGTTCTAGCTTTTTGAAAGCTTTGTTGTTAGCCTTTAAGGTTTTGTTGTAATAGCTCACTGAGCTTTGTAATAGCCTCCTCAGGCTTTGTGGTTAGCTCTCTGAGCTTTGTGATAGCCTTAAGGCTTTGTTGTATTGCATGGTTCCATTGCGTTTGTGGTTCTTAGTATTGGTCCTTAGTATTATTTGACAGTTGCAATTGCCAAAGACCGAGGGTTTTGACTTACACGAGGTTTTATTGCTTCGGTAATCCTTGAAGTTTGATACTAGGTTAGTGTGCACGATGCCTAGCCATAGTGGTTTGTTTCGTATTTTCAAATGTTGCGCAATGGATTCCCGGTTGGAGGACTCATGTCCGATACCTCCAGTTGGAACTCCGATACATGATCTTTATAGTCGACATGGGGTGGGTCCAATAGTATATAATGATTATTGGGTTCGTTATACAAAGAAAGACGGTGACCTTAGATGGCCACCACATGGAACTTTTGAACTTTCGATTTTAGATAATCTTGAGGCTAAATTATTTTTAAAGAAAGCTAGGCCAGCTATGTTTGATTCCTTTCGGATATGGCGTAAAGAGGCCAAGCAGAAAGAAATCAAACAACTTAAAAAGGATCAAAAGCAAGGGTTCGTTCCAATAATTCAAGCTATACGAGAATGTAAACAGGACAAAGAAGAAAAGGAAATGGAAATCTCTACTAGATTGCATCATATGAAAATAGATAAATGTTACCCGGTTTTACCGAATAATCTAGAAAAGAAAGAAGAAGATTTGAAGGAGGATTCCTTGTTATCATATTTGATGAAATCACCACCTCCTTATGTACAGGGTGCTACTGCTCCTGTAGCTGCTCCTGTTATTTCTCCTGTTGTACCCCTTGTTGCTCCAGCGGCTGCGGGCCAGCCCGTTGTTAACACTACGTTTGTTCCACCACCTGTCCTTGTTCCTACTGCTCCTGTACCTGTACCTTCGCAGACTGTTGTTTCTGCTACTCCGACTACCTTGTCCGTTCCTACTATGCCTTCCTTCACTTCTGGTGTTGTTGCCCCTGTTTTTCTTTCCCCTTCTGTCCGTAAGCGTGTTCCTAACTCTGTTGCTACCCTTTATTCACCTCTTTCCGGTCCGTTATTTTCGTCTGATTCATCTGAAACTCCTCAGAGACGGAGTCAGATCCCTAGTGGTAGGGAGAAAGAGACGTTAGTAACCATGGCACATAGGTGGATAAGACATCCTGCCAACTACACTCCTCGTGTGGTCTTTGACACGTTTTCTCAGTTTAATGAGCCTACGCAGAGATTCGTGTTTGAGGAGATGTGTAACTTTTTGAGGGAAGAATGGTATAATGATGATGTAGATAATGTGCCGTCCGACATAATTGAACTGCAGAGTCACTTTTCGACCGGTATGATTATAGGAGAAGATGTACGACGTGCCGTGGAACGCTTATTAGCGTTCAGATCCACAGCACATTCTCGGGCGTCAGCAGATGATACCACTGAGAATTGGAAAGCGGTTCCTGGTCAGTATCCTATGAGAGAGGTTCCGCCACTTTGGGTGCCTGGTGACCCTGCTGCTAACCCTCCAATTCTACCGCATTTTCGAAGGGTATGGATACATCTTCCATGGAAACGATCGGAAGTTTTGCAAGTAAAGCAATCCTTACCCGATCCGCGTAAAAATCCGGCTGGTTATTATAAGGAGTTATCACAACTGGTGGAAGCTTCTATTATGAACCTTGCCGACATCGACATGTTGTTTGGCAATGTTGTACCGCAACCAGTTTGGGCCAAAATTCGTCAAGCCAATCACGCAGTTAAATTAGGAGGTGATTGGGCTGCATTGATAACGGCAGATGGACTACAAGTTGGTGGGGCTAAGCCTGACCAGCTAATCTTAGATTTGCCGCAGAAAATCATTACGCTCATGAAAACTCTCATGCCAGCGATGAAGGTGAACTGGGATAAGTTATCAGCTTATAAGCAAAAGAAAGACGAGAGTGTCTCGGATTTCTTTACAAGGTTTGAGGAAGCGTTTGTCGACCACAGCGGTCAGGACATGGGAACTGAGGGAGGCCAGCGGTTATTTGTTGACAAATTTGTGTCAAATTTGTTGCCTGAATTAAGCAACAAACTGAAGAATTCAGAGAGTGCGTGGGCAGTTTCAACCCCTGCGCAAATACTAGCAACGGCCCAGTATTATGAGAATAGGGAAAAGGAAGAAAGTGATCGTGTAGAAAAGAAAACGAAAGAGCTCAAAACAAAAGTTTTGTTGCAGCAAGCATACCCCCCACGATCAAACCAAAATGATTCACAACAGCAGTATCGACCACGAGCACAGCCCGATAGGACACAGCCCGCTCTGACAACTTTGATTATAGATCTTCACTTGGGTATAATCAGTGCGCATATTGTAAGAAAGAGGGACACCTAAAATATGACTGTCTCGCCTTACGGGACCGCCTGAATAGTGTGTCGACACGAGGAAATCGTGGTGGTGGTCCCCAACAGGCATCACGAGGTAGAGGTCGTGGTTCATCCCACAATCAGATTGATCGTCATCAAAATCAATCAGATGCAAATAATTGTTTTGATCAGCGAAATGCAGGGTCAGTCCGATCTGCACAGTATAATGTGGATGATTATTACGCAGAGCATGAGACTGTTGTAAATGACCATTACTAGGACAGCCAACGACAAAGAGAGGGAGTAGTGTCAGTTCCGGTTGATCAGAGTGGGCCTTACGTTGCAGTGGCTACATTGGGTGTAGTTCAGCCTTTTCTGTTAGACACTGGTGCGACGAAAAGTTCCATCATGCATTCGAAACTCCCTGGCGCACCTTTGTCTGGCTTAACGAACGTTTCCATTGGATTCTCTGGCGCCCCTGTTAGTAACCCAGTCTCTAGTCCTTTGCCACTTATGATTGGACCTTGTGAGCTAACGGCTCCACTGATTCTATCTACAGGTTGTGGTGAAAATCTTTTGGGCCTGGATTTGTTGAAACGATTATATGCAACATTGTATTGTTCCCCCGAAGGAGTGGAGCTTACATTGGGACAGAGAGTGATCTCTCCAATGTATTTATCGGTCGATAAATTCCCACCGGAATTGAGTTCCCTCCCTGCGTCCTTATGGGCCACAGGTCCCAATGATGTGGGCCTGTTAGACATTCCACCCTATGTGATTCAATTGAAACCAAATGCGCGATTACCGCGTTTACCTCAATATCGTATTTCTCTTGAGGGCGAACGAGCGCTGTTAGCAATCGTTCATGATCTCATTGGAAAAGGTGTTGTTGAAGAAACTCGTGGAAATGTGTGTAACAGCCCTGTATTACCAATTCTGAAACGAACTGACCCAACTAAACCTCCTGTGTATCGTTTCGTTATAGATTTGAGAGAGGTAAATAAAATAGTGGTTCCTCAATTTCCTGTGGTCCCTGACATTACGGCTTTACTAACAATGATTCCGGCATCTGCCTCCTGGTTCACAGTGATCGATCTAAAGAATGCTTTCTTTAGCATCCCGATTGCAGAGGAAAGCAGAGACCTATTCGGATTCTCATTAGGTGGTCGCAGTTTTAGGCTAAAACGCGCTCCACAGGGCTACTGTGAGAGTCCGTCAATCTACAGCCAAGCACTTAAAGGTCAACTTGATGCCTTTGTATTACCTAAAGGTGCAGCTCTGATTCAATACGTTGACGATCTTTTAGTGGCAGCTGATACAGAAGCTATTTGCAAAACGGCTACAGTATCATTGTTACACTATCTACATAACTTACACCACAAGGTATCGCCTTCAAAACTACAGTATTGTTGTCAAGAAGTTACCTATCTAGGTCACTTATTGTCAAGAGAAGGGAGAAGGTTGACCCCAGAGAGAATTGCAGCGATTTCCCGAATGACTGTGCCAAAAACCCAGAGAGATGTTCGCGCCTTTTTAGGTATTACGTCCTACTGCAGACAATGGATTCCAAATTTTTCATTGTTGGCGAAACCATTGATAGCCCTTACGTGCAAGGATGTCCCATCCCCAGTACCTTGGTCTGAAGAATGTCAGAAAAGTTTTTCGGAATTGCGTAATGCGTTGTGTTCGGCTCCTGTGTTGGGCACTCCTGACTACAGTAAGCCGTTTACACTATACGTTCACGAGAGGGATGGTTGTGCGTTGAGTGTTCTGACACAACCTTTTGGTGGCAAACAACGCCCATGTGCCTATTTTTCTTCGACTTTAGACCCAGTAGCAAGGGCCTTGCCGAGTTGTTTAAGGTCTACAGCGGCAGCTGCGGCGTCCATTCGACAGTCCGCAGGTTTAGTCATGAATAATATGCTCACGGTAATGGTTCCGCATGCAGTTGACACTCTATTGAATCGAACGAAAACTCAACATCTGACGAGCGCAAGATTGTCTGGATATGAGTTGACGTTGCTGGCCAGTCACATACGGATAAAACGATGTAATGTGTTGAATCCAGCAACATTGCTGCCGATCGACACAGAATCAAATGGTGAAGCAGTACATGACTGCTATCTCAGAACTGAAGAGGAAACTAAGGGTCGTATTGACCTAAAAGATACTCCATTGACAGATCCCGATGGTACTTTGTATGTGGATGGTTCTTGTTTCAAGTTGCCGAACGGTGATGTGACGACTGCGTATGCTGTAGTTACATTGAGAACGATTGTGGAAAGCGAAAGACTAAGTCAGAATTCGGCTCAGGCTGCCGAGTTAATCGCTTTGACAAGAGCGTGTGTGTTGTCTAAAGATAAACGGGTGAATGTGTTTACAGATAGTCAGTATGCGTTTGGTGTGGCACATAGTTTTGGACGACTGTGGAGAGAGAGAGGATTCCTTACGTCGCATGGCACGAAGATTCAACATGGTCAGCTTGTAAATGATCTTTTAGATGCACTCACATTGCCTAAACAGGTGGCCATAGTCAAATGTAGCGCACATCAGAAAGTAACGGACGATGTGGGTCGTGGTAATGCGTTTGCGGATGAAACGGCTAAAGAGACGGCTAAAGATGTGACGAACAGAATGTATGTTACGAGCTCAGTGAGATGGCCAACAGAGACTGGTATGTGTGAAGACACATTTGAAAGTGTGAAAGGAATACAGAATGAAGCCACTGAGACGGAAAGGACTAAATGGAGAGAGAGCACGGGAAGATTGGATGAGAATGGATGTTGGGTTGATCTATCAGAGAAGCAGAGATGGATGTTACCGGATGCGTATGTGCTCGCTGTTGTTACAATGGCTCATGGTATGGCGCACATCAACACTAAAGGCATATGCAAGTTGTTGTCTCATGTATGGAAGAATGATGGGATTACTAAGTGTGCCGAGAGAGTGGTCAAGAATTGTATGGTGTGTTTGATGCACAATCCTGGTAAGGGCACACCCACTCCACCTGGCCATTTTGCCCCTCCTACATACCCTTTCGAAGTCATCCAGTTGGATTTTATCCACATGGACCGATGTAATAACTTGAAGTATGTGTTGGTTGTGGTGTGTGCATTTTCTAGGTGGATTGAGGCCTACCCCCTTAAGGATAATACGGCTTTATCCACGGCAAAAATTTTGCTCAAAGAGTATTTTCCCCGCTACGGAATGCCTCGGGTCGTATGGTCGGACAACGGAAGTGAGTTTGTTGGGAGTGTGATGAAGAGTGTGTGTCGCGGTTTAGGGATTGTACAAAAATTTCATAGTGCAAACCATCCACAATCAGCAGGCTTGGTGGAAGGATATAATGGCACTCTAAAACTGAAATTGGCTAAAATTCAGGCAACAACTGGTTTATCATGGCCCGACGCTTTGCCTCTGGCTCTCCTGTCGACCAGGGCAACTGTACACTCTCGAGTAGGGCTCAGCCCATATGAGATTGTGTTCGGTCGTCCTGCTAATGTATGGGGAGTCCCAAGACCTAAGGAATTTGACAGAATTGAATACCCTATGTTGATTGATTATCTCTATGATCTGACTGCTAAATTGAGTTTGATTCATCAACAGGTCTTTGAGTCTCTGCCATCACAAACAGAGGGTCCTGGTCATCGACTTCAACCAGGGGACTGGGTCCTCGTCAGAAACTACGGACGAAAACGAAACCTTGAACCAAGATTTGTGGGCCCGTTTCAGGTACAGCTGGCTACAAGGACGGCGGTTCGACTACACGGACGCCGGAACTGGGTACACGCTACCCACACTAAAAAAGTCCCGCTTCCTTTGCCATCGGACACCTGGATAAGAAGAGGTCTTTCTTCATCTGAGACCGACACTGCACCACGTTTCGTTCCACTCAGCGAAGCTCGGCTTGTATCTGACACCGTTGCTGACTCCTCTCAAACAATTTCCTCCACGTCAACCTTGGAAAATTTGACTGTTGAACAATTGCCTGAACAATTGAACACTCCTTTGCCGTCCAATCCATTGTTTGAAGATCAGACTCACCCTGGAAGTAGCCGATATTTTCTTCGTCCAAGAACAAGCCACAAATAAAAAGATTTTTTTGTTTCTAGGTTCTACATTGCTCTGAAAGCAGTGGACATTATATATTGTGTATCTTTTTCCTTTTTCGTACAGCCAAGAACATTATTTAGTTAGAACCTACTATCCAGGTTGACCGTAAGGCCGTGCGGGTACTTCCTTCTGTTTAGCAGCTATCGACACAAGGTTGGTTTCTATTATCAATTTCTGGGAACTCCTGGGAATTGATAACCGCTACTCAGAACGAAGTGCGTCAAGAACGTCGCGGACGGTCGTTAGGGGATGGAATCATCATTGTCTGAGCTGTCGAAAAGAGAAGAAATGTTGGCGCAACGATCTACATTGCAGAAAATATGTCATACAAAATGGTTTTTCTCACAAGTAATCATACTGTTTCTCACCATATCTATATATTATGGGTCTCAGTTCTTATTGTCTTCTGCTACACCTACTCTTCCATCTCATGATCAATATTTCGTTTCTACTGTTTCTCCACATTCCTTTTATCCTCTGCCTCAACACGAACAAATCAGACGTGCGGAATTCAGAAACAACTCTTTTATCCAACTCCTGCATCAGCATCAGTTAGTGGTAAACACTACCAATTGTTGGGTGTGTGGGTTAATGCCACATACCATGGATAAAGGTATTCCGTACTTAGTTCTGCCTTATAGTGCACAAGGGTCAGCTCGAGCATTACAAACTATGTTCCGTAGCGCACTAGACTCCTACCCTCATCGAGAACCACGCTCAGCAAACTCTGGTCCTGGCCCGTACCACAAGACTCTGGCGAGAGCTATTGCAGACTTAGATAGAGATATTTTTGACGCATCGCTCATCCCAGAGGAAGAGGTGCGAGCATATAAGGAACTAAGTGAAGCTGAGTACAGCTTATCAGTGGGTGAGAGGCAGCTTAAAAGCTCGCCACCGATATGGATTGTACCTCACCTTGGTAATTTCTGCTTGAAAGGTCTTGGTCGAAATCCGAGAGCTCAGTTTGGGGAGAGTGCTTGTACCGAGACATATGTCTTACCGACACTCTCCTCCCCTGTCTTCCTGCCTGCCAAGGGTACCTACTTTGTATGTTATGATCGAGCCTATACGTGGTTACCTCATGACTTCTCGGGTACCTGCTATATTGCAAATCTTTTGCCTCCGACCTTCACTGTGGCCTCTGATTATCACAGAAATAGAATTGTAAGAGGTGTGATTAGCAAAGAAGATACTTCCGGACAAGAGGCGGGAGACTACTTTAAGGGTTTCCTACCGTTCTGGGGACCGATGGTTAATAGCAGGAACCTGAGACAGTTAACTCGTGTAGTAGAATCAACTGCCAACATAACTGCAAATGCCCTTGGTAATTTGACAGCCGAAGTCCAGGCGGATAGACTGATGACGTTGCAGAACCGTATGGTTCTAGATATCGTTCTAGCAGATAGAGGTGGGGTTTGTAAAGTCATCCATTCGAGTTGCTGCATATTCATACCTGATAACGCTCCAACGGTTTATCAAGCCATCTCTAAGTTGCACAAAATTTCGGAGTCCATACACGTGGACGAAGGAAATTGGACGCTTCTGGGATGGTTTTGGGGTCTGATATCAACTTGGGGTTGGAAGATTCTGATGATCATAGGGGTTGTTGTGACATTTCTGTTTTCATGTTGTCTTTGTGTGCAATGTGGTCCTGCCTTATGTGGCCTTTGTGCTACGACGTGTATAAGACAGCCCGTTGTCACCAAAGAGGCATTGAAGGATAGAATAATGTATCAACAACATCTGAGTGATCTGATGAGTATCGAAATCGATTATGATTCCGACTAGTGCTTGCCTACATGAGGGCAAAAGGACCGTCTGAGGTTCCGTAAAAATTATTACGATGTTCTGGGCATTGCCGAATATGGACGAGTTTGGTATCTACGAACCGCAAATGACGAGTTCGGCAAGTGTGCGAAATTTCGCTACACTACCTGCCAGGGTTCGCCTAATATTACGTGTCCTTCATCTGAACCCTCGGGTTCCATTTTAGATACGGCATCCATTTTTGTTTCTTGCCCTCACGTAGTCAGCGAGCAGGTAACTGTTCGCTCCTTGACCCTCTAGTTCCCAAGCCTTGCGGAAGACGCATATTCCTTTCATGCGTCTTTATGGCCGGAGGAATGACACAGCAAAGGCAGATGGCACAGCTTGAGGGTAATCTGGTTGTACCGGTCTATTGTGACAGCCTTGCAGGCGATGGATCCAACTCTTTTGATTCCACGATCATGCTTCCGATATTACCCCCACACTCTTTTCTCTACACGTGTCTGACTTCCTTGCAGCTGTTCTTGTCTCTTCTTCTTTGTCATTTAACACTCTAATGGGTATGCCTAATGGTGGGAAGATGTACTTTTATAGTTGGGAACCGGCATTGCTATTGTAGACATGTTCCGGGATTCTGAACACATGAAAGCGACCTCTTTGAAGTTTACTGTGGGAACCGGATTGTAATCTTTTGTCCACATGTTATGCAAAGGCAACATTCTGTATAAAAGAGAGCGACCTGCAAACTCAATTTGAAGCAGACTCGCAGAACTACTCCATGTACTTCTTATGACTCTTGTTTCCCTGCAGTAATAAAAGCTGATCTTTGACGCCGAAGGAAGTGTCCCGTGTCTCTGTAGTTTGTGCGCCAAAACAGGTATCCCATGAAGGTTATAGGTGTTGTTCCCTGGCACCGCTGGTACTGTTAAAAGTCCAGTCCTTCATAGTCTGTACAGAATCTATCTCTGAGGAAGCCAGCTTGCTTATCTCGCAACTGAGCATTGACTTGTTCCTTTATTCTGTTCAAGATGACTCTGTTGAACACTTTGCCTAGGGCTGATAGAAGAGTTTCCTTGTTATGTTGTAGAGTTCTTTCAAGTTTCCATGGCTTGTTGCTTCCTAGGCTTCTTTGGCAAGACCATCAATGAATCTTCACTTGTCTGCTCTTAAGCTTGGCTTCCTTGTTGATTGTGGTGTATTCACCTTAAGCTTTTACTTTTTCTGCTCTTGTTCAAATGGTGTTGTATGCAGCTTTCTTTTCCTCTCTCTCTTGGGTTTTGCGGAGAGTCTAGGTGGAGATCCATTCTTTATGCTGGTGTTTCTTGGGACCCAGTACCTCCTGGCAGGTTGATGCCACTGTTTCTTTGATCTTCTCCCACTGACTTTTTACTGGGTCTCTGACGTCCTCTAGATTCTGCAGGACTTATAACTTATTACTGAGGGTGTTGGGTCTGCGGACCCGCTACATTGTCGATGAGGGCAATTGCATGACGACCAAAAGCACTGGATGCCCACCTGGTGCCCCCACCCAGTGCAGAGACCATCGGGAGCGTCATGGCCATCAACAATGAGTACAGTGTACAAATAACCATGTTGGGTGTGGCCTCTATTTAAGGCCATGCCCTGCTTCTGGAAAATGCTTGCTGTGCAAGAACTTGTCGCACCAGCAGTAGGCTTCTGCAGCTTCTGAACCATCTTCTTTGGGTAGCTCAACTCTTCTGGCGAACTGAAAAGAAAAACAAAACAACTTTCAGCAGAGCAGCTTTCAACAACCTTACCTTGGCTGTAATGCACCACATGCTTAGCTTTGTGAAAGCTTACTTGGCATTTTGAACATTGCTCTATTACCTGTAAAAAGGAAAAGAGAGTTGTTATTGTTGTCAAAGGCATAACGTTCTGACATTGTATGAGTGCATTGTTGTTTTTTGTTTGTTTGTGTTGGTGCATTATTTGTGATTAATTAACAATTGCACTGAATAATTGTTTGTCTGGGGCAATATCTTAGCAGTTAACCATAGCTCTTAAACTACTCTAGCGATAGGTAATAAGCACCGTCAGAGAATGGTCTGATATGAGGCGCACTGCTCTGAGAAATTATTCCTGGTGAATGAACCATGCGTGATAATATTGTTGAATTCTCAAAAACCAAACTATTAACCCAAGTGCAATTTACAGTGGTGCAATAACTTCATGTGGGGAATACACAGCGTGACAACCAGTAATGTGTGCATTAACATTGTGGTTTAACATTGAATCTAACAAGTGTATTGTGTGATGTAACCTATACTGTCATGTGTTATGTGAATTTCAAGTCCAAGGTTGAGTTTGCTAACTGACTAACAACTACCAAGGCTACACCAGCATGTCCACAGCAAAGAGTGCCATCATACAGTGTTAGGTGAAGTTGCTAAAGGATTACAGTTGGGAGAGAGTGGGTTTCAAAACCTAATCCACCATTGTCATTGCATGCCATATCAGGAACAGGTTCATGCCATGAAGGAGGGAGACAGACCACTATTGTGGGAAAGGGACGCACTCAGGTATATTTAGGCAAGGGGGTAAAACTTAGTAAAATCGGAGAGACACTTAGGGGCATATTTACGTTGCCTGGCGCATCACTGCAAATCAGCAGAGATGCGCCAGGAAAGATACGACACGCAAGTTTATCCTTGCGCCACCCATGATGCGCTGCATTTACAATGCGGCGCACCATGACGCAGGAATAAACAGATGCGTGTCGCATCTTAGGCGTAAAGTTGGCGCAGTGCTGAAGTTGTGTTGCGAGCGGCATGCAACTCCAGCACTGTTCCAACTTCCCCTATTTCTAACGTGGTGCGTCAAGCCTTACGCTGCTTCAAGCAGGCGCATGGTTTTGACGCATCAGCGTTGGGAAAGTAACTCAGTGAGATCTTGTAGATTTCACTGAGTCACTTTTCACGGGCGTTCCTGCGATGGAACGCCCCCCCCCCCTGTGTGGACACGCCCACATGAAACCTGACGCAGGTGCCATGTGGCGCAGGGCCTTACACCGTGACGCATCTCCATAGATGCGTCACGTTGTAAATGCCTCGCAGGGATGCGCCACGTTTACGCCGCCTTGCGTGACGCAACAGCGGCGTAAACGTGGCGCAAGGGGCTTGTAAATATGCCCCTTATTGTTACTTAACATCATTACTTGTAATTACAGAACACAGTGCCTCGGAAGGATCATCCATATGATGCAGACACAGACGCAGACCACGTAGACGCTGTGATACCTAGCCAGCCTTCGACCACTTCTCTCTCTCTCTCTCTCCATCCCATTTCCCTTTCCCCAAGGCACAATAGTCCTGACAGTGTGGATTTTATGGGAAGATCAACTTAAAGCTTCATCGTTTTGGGAAAGGTGTGGTGCAGTGGCCAGGGCAGCTGACTTCGGAGCACGGGGTTCATGGTTCGATCCCCGGCTCCAGCGGCAGTCCAGCACATTGTGACTCTGCGCAATAGGTCACTTAATTTCCACGACGGCCCCCAGCGCCTTGAGACCCATAAGGGTGAGTAGTTTGCGCTGTACAAATACATATTTGCATTTTTTAACATTTACATTTCCCTGTAGGATTAACAATGTTAGTGCCTGACAGGGTGACTGAGTATTCAGTTACCCTATCAGGCACTAACATTGTTAATCCTAGTGCTCCTTTGAGGAGGGTGGTATTATATCACTGGCATTAGTTTGTTAGTTCTATCCATGCTTTCTTCAGCTTCAATGCTGAAGACACAGACTTTCTGAATTTCTGAGAGGCTGAGTGCAGGGAGACATGAAAATATGCATCCTTGAGCCCAAGAGAAGTCAAATCAAGCCAGGGTGAAGAAGAGGAATAATTGTTTGCAAGGTGAACCGTGTGAAAGTTATATGTGGAATGTATTTATTCACATCCTTGAAGTCCATGAAGGTCAGAATGCTCCCATTTTTGGCAAAGGAATAGAAATGAGTAACATTGAGACAAAACTCACACAATGAAGACTCTGATGAGGAGGACGGATGATGAGGTAACAACGATGTGATATGCAACATTTTTTTTTGTTCGTTTGAGAGCATTTGCTCATCACTCTCTATCTGCCACTCAAGTAGGACAATCTTTCAGACAATTTTCATTTTTGTGAAATTTGCCCATATGCTAGTCATTCTTAATATAATACAATTTGGTAGATGTTAGAAATGGGGTTTCTGGTTGGCTAGGGTAGGAACCTAAGCATGGCAGAACCCACAACTATAGCCAGGGTAAGGGAGTTATACACCCAAGATAACCCCTGCTCACCCCCTTGGTAGCTTGGCAGAGCAGTCAGGCTCATCCCAGAGGCAATGTGTAAAGCATTTGTGCAACACACACACCAACGACACATTAGGCACACCACAAAAAGTGACTCCACACAAGGTTATATAAAGATATCCTTTGTAAACACATACAGCCTGATTCATGTAGGTAAATTGCACTCGCAAAGGGCCAGATTCTGAGAATCTGGCCCTTTGCGAGTGCGATTTTTGCATTTGGTATTCATGATACCAAATGCAAAAATCGCTCTGTAAGAATTTGCATATTTGCGTGGAATGGCATTTAAGGAATCTCTAATAGAGATTCCTCAAATGCTATTCATGACACAAAACAAAATAGCGATTTTGGACTTTTGGGGCCGCTATTTACCGACAGGTCAGACCTGTCGGTAAATAGCAAAAACTCAGAAAAATGCTTTTAAAAGCATTTTTCAAAGTTGCATGTAGCACACACACATGTCCTTTGGACATGTGTGTGCGCAACACCTGTCCAAAAGTGCATTTTAGGGGTGCTACAGGGCGTCCTTTGGACACCCCTGGCACCCTTAAAATCGCTATCTTAGTTGCGAGTAGCAAATTGCTACTCGCAAATCCCCATTCATTCCTATGGGCCTCTTGGCCCATAGGAATGAATGGGGAGTATTTGCGAGTAGCAAATTGCTACTCGCAAATAAAGAACATGTAGGAATCGCTATTTAAGTAGCAATTCCTACATGAATGCCGTTTTGCGTGTCCTCAATAGCGAATCGCTATGATTCGCTATTAGGGACACGCAAAACGGCATGTACATGAATCAGGCTGATAGACCACAATCCCATAAATGAATACTTGCTTTGTTAATCAGAAAAGGAAAAAATAATCATCATATGCAGTGGACTGGAGCCAGTACACGTACCTTGCACATAAATGACTTTGAACAATAGCTTTGTCAATCATGAAAAGATAACATCACTTGCAGTGCACTGGAGCCAGTACAAGTACCTTGCGCATAAATCACTTCGTAAAATGCTTCAGTACATACATCAATCCATGGCTATCTGCACAGGGCCTGAAACTGGGCCTTCCAATACAGCTGGGCGTGTAGGTGAACTACCGACTGGTCGCAACCAGCCCGACCCTATTAATGCAGTAAAATAGCCAGGCAAAGGGTTCATTTCCCTGGGACCAGCTCCCCGGGGCTAGCCATCTGTGAGCTCACCATCCTGGTGTGCTCACGCTGATCAGCAAGGTGGGGCCACCGGCCCATATCATACTTGCAGTTGCGGGGGACTGGAGACACGATCAAAGCCCCCGGTGGGGTGAACCTCGACTGCATTGACGGAAGTGCTCCTGTGCTCTGCGAAATGAAGATGTGAGGGCCTTCTTGTGTTTCGTCCCGTCAGCTCCTACAACCCGTGGCTAGCCTGCATCCCGGCACTGTCGATCGTGGCCCTCTATGTTCTGCCCTCTATGCTCTGCCCTCTTTCGGGCCCCGGGCGATCACTTCCTGGTTGCCTAAGGCAAGGACGGGGAGGCTCCTGCCACATAGGCTCCTGCGCTTCATAGCTTTTCTGACCCACAAGGCAAGCTTGGGTGGCTTCTTTTAGTAAACAAAGCACCCAATGGTTCTTGAGGTGAATGCAGGAACTCCTCCTCAGTGCAGGAGAGTTCTGAACAACACCAGGGATTCAGAAGTAAGATGAAACATCAGAAATCCCAGAATAAAGTGAAGCACCAGTGATGCCAAAAAAAAGAGAAAGCAAAAGGAACTCCCAGTAACACCAGGAATTTCCAATAGCGCAAGTAAGACTTTAATGTCCCCGAGTCTTTAAGAACAGGGCAGAGACAGCATTGTGAAAAGGAGACACAGCCTATTCAGGTGCAAGTGAAACTCCTCCCACCACTCTAAATGCAGGCCAGAACTATTTAGCCCAGCGATGGTTCACCCAGGCAAGGTAGGGCACATCTCAACCCCCCTAGCGATTGTCTAGAGTGATTGCACATCCCCAACTCCTGTCACTCCAACACCTGATGCTGAATTTACAAACAACAGAGCCACGCAGAATAGTAAAGCAAGAAAGTGCCCACTTTCTAAAAGTGGCATTTTCAATCTGAATTAAAAAAAACCTTTACCAATAGTGTTAATAAATTCTGAGTTCAAAGAGCCTAAACTCCATTTCTCAATCTTGTCCCAATGGAATGTTATACTTTTAAGATGTTACAAAGCAACTCCCACGTTAGCATATGCGAAAGATAGCCTTTCAATAGTGCAAAAGGAAATACACAGTATTTCACTATCAGGACAAGTCACACATACCAGTACATGTCCTACCTTTCACATACATTGCACCCTGCCCATGGGGGTACATTGGGCCTACCTTAGGGTTGCCTTACATGTGAGAAAGGAGAAGTATGGGGTCTGGCAATTGGGTGCACTTGCCAGGGCAACATGGCAGTTTACAACTACGTGTGCAGACACTGGAGTGGCAGGTCTGGGATACATTTACAGGGCTACTCATGTGGGTGGCACAACCAGCGTTGCAGGCCCACTAGTAGCATTTGATTTACAGGCCCTGGCACACAACGTGCACTTTACTAGGCACTTACCAGTAAATCAATTATGCCAATCATGGATAACCAATCATATCATAATTTATACAGAGAGCATGTGCACTCTAGCAGTGGTAAAGTGCCCTGAATCCTATAGCCAACAAAAACAGGGTCAGAAAATTAGGAGACACATTTTTGAGAATTAATCTGTCAAAATGCCATGTCTAATAGTAGAGATACCCCTACTTGCATTGGGACGTTTGTAAACTAAAGCCCACAACTGTTGCACTGGTGCCAGAAAACAGGGCAATTCCATCTGCATTATTATCTTTGGTGATTATGTAATACAGTAGTTCATAGAGAGTAAACATTTTCATCAGGGCAAACGATGGAGCAAACTAATTTGGCACAAATGTTTTCTACATTTACATTGCAAGAAATGGTGGGAATATGTATTCTGCAGAAGAAGGATTCTGTTCGTCCAGGGGAGACGGAAAAAGGTAGAAAAGATAAGAAGCTGTTGGTGTCGACCGGGAAGCTGATCGACTGTATCTGGGAATCCGTGTAATCAGAAGTTATTGCCCTCACAAACCCAGATGGGTGCCATGCTGGTCCCGAAGAAATTACTAAGATCCAGTTGGGCCATAAGGTATGAAACATGTTTACCCTACCTCACCTCTCTTGAAGCTGTCTAGGTTCATTGGCTCATGTGACAGATCCTGTGTTGTTCATCCTGTTAATGGGACCATCTTATTAAAACAGTTTTTGGTACCCCTCAGACTATTTTAAGTCACTCAGCACACCACCTTACACTTACATCCTCACTTGCACTCATCGTTATGGCTTAAAGTCAGAAGATCTCCGATAAAGGGACCCCTTGAGGGGCCCATTGGGCATTGCTGATCCGGGTCAACAAGGAGTAGCCCAAGGACTTCATATGACACCCTTCTTGGTGTGTGAGAGCAATTACTTCTGATAAGTCAGATCCCCAGATCTAGTTGATCAGCTTCACGGTCCAGACCGACTGCTTGTTATCTTTTCTTCCCTTTTCTGTCTCTCGTGGAGGAACAGCATCCTTCTTCTGCGTAACTATGATATTTTAGGAACGTGGGTGCTGGACCTTACAACTAGCTCATAGTCCCTCGCTTGATATAATGAAAATATGTTTTTTCCCACTTTTCAAATGTGGAAGATGTGACTAAGTTTGAAGCAACATCAGTTGTTGTGTTAAATATTGTGTAGGTAAAAAACGTTCTGCACAATTAGTTTGCTCTATTTTTTCGAATGTTATTCAAAAACTAGTTTTTCTTTGTTAAAATCTCAAACATTTACAATGATTTATAAACAAAATATGTCATATATTTACCTATGATTTCACAAACAAATTCCTCAATTTTGCCCAGCTCCAAAACATCTTTAGTGATATGGCCTCGAGCACATGTGCTTGTCCTTCCATCTCACACAAATGGATTTGCCCTATTTTGTGCACCAGTGGACAGTCTCTACATACAATCCTTTTTATTTTTTAGTACGATCATTTCCATTCCTATGAGCACTTTCCCAATATGCTTCTTCTTTCAAAGAAACTAGCTGTTCAGTTTGTCTACAGTAAATCAAAATCCAGTAAACGAAAGACAGAATACAAAACATTTCCTGCAATAAGGAGCCAAACATAATTAGTTGCCTAGTTGTAAGGTCAAAACAGTTGAAAATGTAGTGACTTAAAAGGGAGTCTATCAACGCTCTACTTTCTGGCTAAAGAATAGATCACTTTATTGATCAGTTTCTGAGCAGGTGCATATTCATGCCACATTACAAGCTAGATCAGTCACACTGATGCTTTAATGTTACCATGACCAGTAAACTCGAGGCTGAAAAGTGCTTTTAATTTGACACCTCTGCGCTATTCTTTCTACATTACCGTCAAACTCGGCGTAATGAATGGCTACCAGTAAGTGCGGCCTCACAGAGCAGAAATTTAAATCAAAAAGATTCAATATTTTATTTATGTGCAGTAAATATTTAAAGATCCCCATGTGTTTTCCTTGCAAAATGCAGACGACTGAACAATTTAGTTTCAAGGGATTGTTTGGTACGTAAAACGAAGTGGATAGCTGCACAAAGAAACTGGCCCGATACTGAAAGACAATTAATAGAACTAAAGCTCATATGCTCCCATATGCACCGGTGTAGAGTTATAAGCTTTGTAAATTCACATTCATTCCGAAAAGCACACCTGGAAAAATGTGCCAAGTCCGGGTTTCCAGGTTTACTACTAGGAATATTGTGTGACATTCTTCTGAATTACTGTTTCACCAATGACAGGTGTGCATGCACCTCGCTTCTGCGCGTTGAGAGAAAACGCGCATTTTAATTTTTTTTCTCCCTGGGAAAACATTTTTCTCTGTGGAGAAATCCCTATTCCTATTCTTATACCGCGTGAAATCTGAGTTTGTTTAATTCCTTTTCCCACCGTTCAATGGGGATTTACTCCAGCCTAGTGATGAAGCAATAACTTAACTGTGAAGTGTGAGAAAAGGTAAGAGGTGAGTAAATGCTCAAATACTTATGAGTTTGTGGACGTCCACAAACTCTCAAGGCAAGGCACGTCCCCTCACTCCAAACTCCTTTCATGGAGTTTTACTGTAGAGTTCAGCGTAACTCGCGTAATTCTATGTAGTTTCATTACGCGGAATTACCTAAATATTCCATGAGATTACGCTTGATTTACCCGAGAAGCGTAATTCTGCATTCATGGTATTTCTTAACGCAAAAATGTCCCCTCATGTACAAAATGGACACTGGGATGCATTTTGCCCTAAGAAATAACGCTAAATGCAACAGATCACGAATAGCGAGTGCATGCAGCCTCTTGCACTCGCTAAATGTGCTCTTGGGGTAGGATTTTCCCCCAATTTACTACTGTCATTTGGTAAAATTTTCTTAAAGCAAAATGCCCCCTTGCATAAAAAATAACTCTTAAATATACGAGGAGGCGTGATCACGTAATTATTGGTAAATCTGTGTCAAAGAGTAACTCAGAATTACCAAAATTACTCCAATTAGTCTGGCGTAATCAAAATTCTGAACAAGCCTATTTTATTGCTTCGGAATTATACATAATCATGGCGTCTATTTATGCAGGAATTGAAGCATTTACACCTGCTAGTTGTCTTTTTGTGGATACTTGGCAGGTGTAAACTGACTCAGATTTGGCAATAAACATGCAAACGTTGAAAATGGCTTTATTAGTCAGGCTTATAGAGTGTACCTGGAGTTATGGACTTCCGGACATACACATCACCTGTCTGTCTGCTCCTTTCAGAGGGATGTTACTTGGTTTCCATTCTTATTCTTGCTTCCTTGGTACCATTGATCTTTGGGTCTGCCTTTCGAATACATTTACAGCTTTGACTCCAAAATATCAGCTCGGATGATCCTAAATGCATTCACAACGAATCCATGAAAACAAATTCCAGTGGTTCACCTGGTGCCCATTCCTCATTTTCCAGTTTCATATCAATACCTGTAAGCTATAGAACTACAATTCTTCTGAAACAAGCCTTGATTTTTACTTTATTTGTTTTTTTTAGCATGTTAAATTCCTGTACTACACACCTGTGAAAATCTGCCTCTTTTTGAGTGGTCACCCATATGCTTTGTGGACTGATGCTGCTGTTCTTTTCACTCTGTGCATTGAGACACTGCTAATTGGATCCCAGTGCAAGTGCTCTGACTTCTAAAACTCTCATTAGGTTGCTTCTTCTTTGCCTATTTAAGTTCCTACATGGCCATCCAAAGTATAAGCTGTCCCAAAAACACTAATGCATGGAAAGTTAAATGTCACCTATGGACTTTAGCACCACTGTGCCATCCACTAGTGTAACAGGGCAAACGCGATTCCGTGCCTACCCTGTAGTTTAAAGTATATAAAAAAGTGATAAATGGAATGCTTGAATTAATCATAGCCACGGATAATTACTCGGGCCGCATAACTCAGTGGAACAGCCCAGCCCAAACTGCATGGCCTGGTCCTCCGGAACAGGAACACAAGCAACTCAGGATAGGTTTCACCCTCGTTAGGGCTCATCAGCCAGGTATAGCTTGGTTCCAGTGGCACAGTGAGCACGGGATCCATGTCTGGACATGCCCATCCCACTTAGAGATTCACACTAAAGTATAGAAAAAAGTGATGGGTGGAGTGGTTGAATTAATCTCAGCCACTGTTAATTACTCAGGTCTGCATCTCAGTCCATCATTATTTTACACACCATTCCACCTCAGTTTGGACTCAGCCATATGAAAATACTTCTTAACCCTGCTTCAGTGGAAACAGTCCTGCCTTAACTGCCAGGCCAGGTCCTCCATGAAAAAGAACACAAGTAACGTAGGACAAGTTTTGCCCTAATGTAAAGTTAACATGTTTCTCAGTAACTAATTAGCAAAAGCTATTTTCACTACAGGAAGATTGTCTGGCCTTCCTGGGAAGCAATATTAAATATAAATTCTACTACCTCAGCCTAGGGACAAACTAGAAAAATATTTCAACAGCTGTTTAAATATTTATTAAATGCCATATTCAATTGTAAAGTTGGATTTGTAATTAATATTAGGAAAGGGGCTTTTAGAATGTTAGCTTTTTCTTGCATTCAGCTCCTGGAGGCTAAGTTGCATTAGCCCTACAACTGTCACCCAGCTGGTGAATGGCCCTGATGAGGTGTGAAAACTGCTCACAGAGAAGAGACAATGGCATGTGTTTGGTGAGGTGATTTGTACCTCTGACAAGAAGAACAGCTGGGCAGTGTCCAGGAACTGAATTTACTTCAAAGATGCCTCCCCTGTGAAAAGCAGAAGTCAGATGACACCTGTACAGGGCCGCCTTTTATCCTACCAGTCAGGCGGGTACCAAGCCCAATGGTTTGGAGTGACCAAGAAGGAGAAGACCGCTCATTTCCTTGGCCATGCTCCTGCGTGGGCGCACAAGCTCTGCAAAAGGGGAGAGGAGTTTCTCCATCTTACATTCACTGAGTGGGGTGCACTGTGGGACTGTTTGCAGTAGGACACACAGGAATTGATGTGAAAATAGGTAGTGTTACCCCTGAGTACTTTTGCCCTATTGGTTACAAAGGGGCCCCGAATCACTGCAACCCACAAGCTAGTGTCAGCCATAAATATGGCACCCAAAACACGTTATACACAATATTATTGGACCAGTGGAAGAACAGAAGAAGTACTGCACCTGCTGTCTGAGCCTTTTGAGGAGACTGAAGAGCTGGACTTGCTCTCATTTGTACCCAAGACAAAGAAGCAGACTGGCCATTTGTGTCTCTACATGGACACAACAAGCAGCAACAGGCCTTTTTCCTGCAGTGCCCTGCTGACCAGTACCAATTAGACATTACATTTACCTTACTGAAGGCCTCTACTGGACTGAGTCTTGAACCCCAAGTGCTGGTTCTTAGGTCCTGAGACCCTTGACTGTGTCTAAATAAACATCACCTATGTCATCTCTGGAAACCTGGGACATAAATAATTTTTCAAGACCTCCGGAGGACCGAGATAAAGCTGATATGCCAATTTGCCTAAGGCGCTGTATTGGATCTGCATTTCACAAAAAGGACCGATCCTAACCACAACACTCTCTTGGGTCAAGGCAAAACCCAGCACTTCCCCAAGACGAGGTAATAACACCAATCCATACAATGGAATGGAATGGAATATAACAGGTATAAATGTATTAATACACTACTTAAAAAAAAAAGGCAGGCCGAATGCATTAGTCATGGCAGACTCCCAAGTAACAAATGGATAATTGGAATAAACAGTCAAATTAGAATGCAATATATATATATATATATAAATACATATATATATATATATATATATATATATATATATATATATATATATATATAGCAATGAATGGAAAATAAATAAGAAAAGAGTAGCAAAGAATAGAAAGAAATAGAAAAAGGTTTGGCTAGGACCATCTCACCGACTGATTCAGCACCATCCTGCCAGCCCAAGGTGTGGGGAGTCCGGTTCTGCAGCCTCGGCAGGAGTTCAATCAGGACACAAATTCCTTTGCTGTCCACAGCAATACGTCTATCCTGTGGTGAACTTCCATCTGGCTCGCTGAGGCCCCTCGCTTTAATACAATTTCTAACATGAAACAAAGCTTCTAGAAAGCCTTGCCCCTTTCTCATTGGATAACTGAGCTGGCTCGTACCAGACCACGTCAAGGTCAAGACAGTGGCTGGCCAAGCCTCTGTATTTTGGCTTCGAGGCAGAGTTTGTACATTCCACAGATAATAACCAGTTCACTCTGGTCAGTGAGGTGCGAA
This sequence comes from Lissotriton helveticus, assembly GCF_964261635.1. Lineage (NCBI taxonomy): Eukaryota > Metazoa > Chordata > Amphibia > Caudata > Salamandridae > Lissotriton > Lissotriton helveticus. The sequence goes on along the minus strand of NC_136065.1, from coordinate 998,904,242 downwards.
AAACTAGTGAGGTGCAAAACATTCCCTCCCCACCTGTGAAGCACAGAAAATGGGGACAGTCGAGAAAATGGAGTCAGTTATACAAGCACTGTCATGCACAAAAAGAAGCTTAAAGCAGAGCAAAATTAGTAAGTAAGGTGACGTGAGGTCATGTCAAAGCAAATAGCAAGCACTGCCATGAAGCAAGATAAAGTTAGAGAGCTAGATTGACATGAAGCCATGTCAAAGTCAATGGTAGAGCTCATATCAAAAGGTACTATTCTACTTCATATTGTTCTCCCTAGGCAGGTATATATCTACATTAAGGCTAGAATAAAATAACACGCTAAAGGCAGTTTAAGATTTTGATGGTTGATGGTCATCATCAAGTACCCAACCACAAGAATGGCCCATTCATTACAGGCGCTTTGCCACTGGCCAGAAAAAATAGGTTTTACCGCTCAGAGAATCTCCACAGCTGTACATCTGATTCAGCGAGACCTTGCTGAGAAGGTATCTGATCTTGTGAAACCCACTTCAGATACAGCCCTCAGCCTTGCCCCAGTGCTGGATTCCAAGCTCTGAAAGTTCAAAGGTTAAAATCTTGACCAGGCATAGGTGTCAAAAGTATGCGATCAGTGAGAGGACATCCTGGGATGCAAAATTCAAATTGTCTAACACAGCGTTTTCCCACCAAAACCAGTAGTTTTACCAGGACCTCGTTCAATGTGTATTCGATATTGTGGAGCCTTTCTTGGATACATCCTGCTGTCTTGCCCCATTGAAAGATTTTGACTTCCTTATTTTGATTCTAAGGCCTAGATTTCCTATAATTTTGCATTGCAGTTGCATCACTTTTGTGGCTCAGGCAAGATGCAAAATAATTTTTGCAGTTTAATAAGCTAAGCAAAGTCCCTTTGTGTGACTTTACTTGGTTTAATAAATATAATGTAACGTAACATAGCACATAGGGCTGCCTTATTTTACTTTGTGTCGGTTAGGTGTCACATAGATGGAGCATGGACGTTCCCATGCATCCACCCAAGTTTTTTTGATGCAAACCCACATTTACAAAGGCTTATAAACCTGGGTTTGTGCCAAATTGGTGTGCCTACCCAACAGCGGTGTAAGGAGGAGAAAAACCTTTATTTCTGCTTGTTACTTCCTCTTTCCATGTGTGCCGTCCATCAAAAAAACAGCTCTGCCATAATGCAGGCACCCTTGAACTACTGTGTGAGGGTGCCTGCATTGGTACTAGGCAACACACAGTGCACCAACGCAAGGAGAGGCCAGAAATGCTCCAAATCCTTGTGAATATGGATTATTTCTTTTCTCTTCCTTTCATGTATTGCAGCACAACAAATTCCCTTGCTGGGCCACAATGTGTGAAATAATAGTAGATGTACCCCTAAGTCCCAAAGTAAAACCTCTGACTGAGACGCGCCCAATTGGTATATCTGTCTCGTGCCCCATCTCGGTCAGCCTGAAAACGTGCTAATGTCCAAGTCTACGGTGAACAGTTGACTCACATTTGCGCTTAGTGCTTTATGGCGCAATTTTTACTTAAATCTTCTAGAATAAAGATCTCTCGTTCCCCTTATTGTATTTTTGCCATTTAGGTATCATTTTGTTCATTTATTATTCTCAATTGTTATAAACTGGTGTGCGATTTCTTTTGTTTCTTGTTGTTGACTTTTTAACTGTCTTTATACTTCTAAAAGCTTTACACAGTTTCTCTAAGTTATGTGTGCCTGCTCTGTGCCATAGGTACCAGGGGAATGAGATCAGGTATAAATGATTGAAACCTGTAACGGGTCCTAACAAGATAGTGACTTTATTACTTGTGATGGACTACCATCCTTCCCAAATAATAATTAAGTTTCTAGCAAATTCCAAACAGATATTCTTAGAGAGAACATGCTCTTGATCTTTGTCTCCTAGTACATCCTAAAATGATTCCATATCTTTGACAGCACACCACAGTTTGTCTGTATCTTGTTAAAGAATTAACATTTAGACTTTCCCCAGGGCATAACCCGTGATGCACAAGTAGTAACACACACCCCTTTTGTTTAAGCCTCACCATATAACCCCTAACATTTATTTTCTCCTCTCTCTAGCTGAGCATCATTGTTGTTTTCTGAAGGCCCAGTCTACACAACTGTAAAACAACCTTTCAAGACCTTTAGAAATGTATCAAACTACCAAAGATACAGATACAAGCTGCTAACTTTGCTACTCAGTCAATCCATTGCTTTGGACTTCACTGAACAAGATCCATTCCTCTTCCTTTGGTAAGGATTTGGGTTCCTTGATATACTATGCTGCCATGGAAGGATAAACGGAACTTTCACACCAGATTAAATATTCAATTGGAGCTTCCATTGACCTAAAAGAAGCCTTTCCTCACTCAAGGCACCAGACTCCTTGAGAATATCCAGCCTATGAAAGGAAGCCCAGGTGACACTTACACATTGCTGCCAACCCTAATTCCATCGGTCATAGGGCTCCATAGGGCATCCAATCAACACTTTGAAAAGTGGGTGAAAGGGAAAAGGTGAGTGGGAGGCATGAATACATTAGATGTCATTCTCAATGGATATCCATGTGTTCCCTATGATCTTTGGTATTTCATGGCATTCCTCAATTGACTCTACTGTGTGACAATAAGTTGTTGTCCGTCATCTTGGCATCACCTATCATAATTCATCTGATGAGAAAAAGTTCTGCATGAAAGTCAAACCAATGGGTCATCGTGTTCCTTCCTTGTACATAAAAGGTTTAGACAAAATCAAGATTTAGCTGAACAGAGAGCTATTTCATTGAAGGCAAAAAAACTGAGCTCACCCAAATTGCCATATCGGATGTATATCATGACAACGCGGGCTTTACCCCGCGCTGCCATTATGACGCATCCTTTACAACGCAAGTCGTTACAACGACTTGTGCTGTAGGCGCTGGATTGTGGAATTATGGAAGAAGAACTGCCGCACCCTCGAGAAAGCCTGGCGGCTCAACCAGACCACAGACAACAGGACCGCCCTCAAGCACGCCACCCGCAAACACCATCAGCTGATCCGCGCCACCAAGAAGACGGCACTCAAGGAACGACTGGACAACAACGCCCACGACAGCAAGGAACTCTTCAGCATTGTCAAAGAGTTCTCCAACCCCAGCGCCGGAAACAACGACATCACTCCCTCGCAAGACCTCTGCAACTCACTCGCCTCGTTCTTCCCCCGCAAGATCGTCGACATACACAACAGCTTCGACGCACAGACCACGCACCCTACCACCGAACCAATGCCCGCCACCACCACCCTCTGCAACTGGACCCCGATCAACACCAAAGACACCACCCGCACGATGAACTCCATCCACTCCGGATCACCAACCGACCCGTGTCCACACCACGTCTTCAACAAAGCCGACGCCATCATCGCACCCCATCTCCGAGACACCATCAAGTCCTCCTTCCACACCACCACCTTCCCGGAGAGCTGGAAGCACGCTGAGCTGCCCGCCCTCCTGAAGAAACCAACGGCGGACCCCACCGACCTCAAGAACTACCGTCCCATCTCGCTCCTCCCTTTTCCGGCCAAAGTCCTCGAAAAGATCGTCAACAAACAGCTTGCCGCCTTCCTCGAGACGAACGGATCCCTCGACCCCTCACAGTCCGGATTTCGGCCCAACCACAGCACCGAGACCGCCCTAATCGCAGCCACATCAGAACCCTGATCGACAACGGGGAAACAGCGGCCCTCATCCTCCTGGACCTCTCTGCGGCGTTCGACACTGTCTGCCACCGCACCCTAGTGAAGCGCCTCAGCAACATCGGAATCCGAGAGAAAGCGCTGGAGTGGATCATCTCGTTCCTCACCGGAAGAACCCAGAGAGTCCGCCTCCCTCCATTCAGATCCGAGGCCACCGAAGTCATCTGCGGCGTACCACAAGGATCTTCATTCAGTCCAACCCTCTTCAACGTCTACATGAGCCCCCTCGCAGCCATCGCACGCCAACACAACCTCAACATCATCTCCTACGCCGACGACAGCCAGCTCATCCTCTCCCTCACCAACGACCCCACCACCGCCAGAGCCGACCTACACGAAGGGATGAAAGACGTCGCCGACTGGATGAGGAACAGCCGCCTTAAACTGAACTCAGACAAGACGGAAGTCCTCATCCTGGGATCATCACCCTCCGCCTGGGACGACTCCTGGTGGCCCCCGGCCCTGGGCACCACTCCCAAACCAACGGACCACGCACGCAACCTGGGCTTCATCCTGGACTCCTCTCTGACAATGACCAGACAAGTCAACGCCGTATCATCCTCGTGCTTCAACACCCTACGCATGCTCCGCAAGATCTTCAGATGGATCCCCACTGAAACCAGGAAGACCGTCACCCAGGCACCTGTCACCAGCCGACTGGACTACGGGAACACCCTCTACGCCGGAACCACAGCCAAACTTCAAAAAAGACTCCAACGCATCCAGAACGCCTCCGCACGACTCATCCTGGACATCCCTCGTCACAGCCACATCACCGGACACCTGAGAGACCTGCACTGGCTCCCCGTCAACAAGAGAATCACGTTCAGACTCCTAACCCACGCACACAAGGCTCTCCACGACCTGGGCCCCAAGTACCTCAACGACCGCATGACCTTCTACACGCCCACCCGCCAGCTACGATCGACCAGCCACGCACTCGCCACCGTACCACGCATCCGCAGAGCCACCGCCGGAGGAAGATCCTTCTCCTACCTGGCAGCCAACACTTGGAACTCCCTCCCCACCCACCTTCGGCGAACCCAAGACCATCTCTCCTTCAGGAAGCAGCTCAAGACCTGGCTGTTCGAGCAGTAACATACCCCTCTCCCCCAGCGCCTTGAGACCCTCCCGGGTGAGTAGCGCGCTTTACAAATGCCGTGATTGATTGGTTGATAGGAATAGTTTAATTTTCTATTCCAACTCTAGCCCACGTTACAGTAGGGAAGGTGTTGGAAAAGAAAATTAAAGTATTCCTTTACCAACAACGCCCTCCAGCGCAAGTCGGTCTAACGACTTGCGTTCTAATAGCAGCATCGTAATGGCAGCACGGGGTAAAGCCCGCATTGTCATGGCTGCTTACCGCCATATCAAACTTCTCCAATTAAATAATCTGACCAACTGCACACTCTTTCTTTAAAATACAATTACTTTCAGATCACCAATAAACAAATGTCTGATTTCTTTTGGATTACAGCTTCAATGAGGCAACCAACAAAAATAGTTATTTTTACAACTAACTGCTCCCACCAAATCTCTCTCTCTCCATCTTTCTCTCCCACTCGCTCTATGCCCCATTCCCTGTTTTGCTATTAACTTTAGTTTTTAATTTTAACAATGTCTTATAAATATGTGAATCAAGGGTTGGCAACAGGGTTTGACCTATTGGCAGACCCACCTCTCTGTGAGCAGCCAACCACTCTACGCACAGCCTTCAGTGATTCATAGTGGGGGCTACTTTCAAAACTCCCCATCCTCCATGTGAGGCACACAACTGCTTTTGTACAGCCTTCAGGCATGTGCACCAATAGTTCTTCACTGGACCATCCCACCCTCCAGGGGCTGTTATGTCTGCTGCACAGTGTTGTTGGCCGTGTGTGGCAGAAGTGGGCTGTAGGGCCTGGCTTCCAGCCAAGTCCTGTGCCAAACCTGCACCCATTGAACAATTCTCTCTCCATGTGTTTCTTGTTTTTCATAAGGTCCTTATAATGAGCCCCCTTTTCATTGTGTATACTTTATTATCTTTTCACCTTTTTTTAAACCTTTTTTCAAACTATTTTGTGAATTTTCTTAATGCTTTTTACTTTTTAAAAGTTCAAAAAAAGTATTCATGATATTTTTTAAGACGCTGTTTCATGAAGAAGTCTGTTTATCTCTCTGGAGTAAATTAATTATGGTGCATTTATTGCAGAATTGTAATAATTAGTTTATTAGTTGTGCAGGATCTGAGTCCTTCACAAGTATAGATCCACAACTGTCTCCTTACTGGTAACCAAGCACCCCATTGGAGCACTTAACTCTCTCAGGGTAGTGAAGGAGGGCAGTGCATGGCTTACTCGGCGAAGGTGGTAAGGTGGTGTGAGCTAGTAATCGCCATCCGCTAACATGCAGTAACAACCTCAATAATTATTGTCCCATCAGTGCTTTTACTTTGGAAAAGGAAAGGTACATTTATTACACACACTACTAAATAGTACACATTAAATTATAAATACTTACATTAGATAGGTGGAAATACATTTGGTGACATTCGGAAATCACATTTGAACCCTAATGGATCATGGCCCCCAAAATCAACACAACCTCACCTGTACCAGATAGAACATAGCAATATTAGGTTTTGTCATTTGAAATAAAGCAGGTGTGTTGACTTTGTCAAGTGTTCATCACATCAGTGTACAAGGCAAACCTACTGACTTTGTCAATGGGTTACCACATTATAAGGATAATAACCAGATGTTAAAAGCCACCAACACAATCAAAGAACCAGTATTCATGTGTATATGCAATTATAACGGTTGAATAAAAGCATTGCACTATTCATCAAATATCATTATCAGCAATATACTTGAAATATAACATTGAAACTCAAAATAGCATGTGTTTGAGTCTTCCTTTGTCCATCCTCTAGAAGCAGCTGCACCCCCAAGCAGTAGAGCAAATGCTCAAGACCAGGGAGTGCTTTAAAAATGTGTAAATGTCTCCCCAGGTAATGTTTGCTCTGACCTGGGAGATGTAGGGTTAATTTAGGAAAGCTAACCAAGGGGAGGAGCGCTACTGCACTCCTTCACCCTCAACACACTTCTTTGCAAGCATTGGTGGTGCCCCTTCCCCTGCTTGGGGGCACCATAGGAGTGAGCAATAATCAAATAAAAAGCCCTTGCAGGGCATTATTTGGCGGTCCAGACGGCATTCATGAATATTTGATTCAATCAATCAATCAATCAGTACATTTATAGAGCGCACTACTCACCTGTGAGGGTTTCAAGGCGCTGAGGGTGGGGGGCGGGGTGGGGGGGTGCTGCTACTGCTCTAACAGCCAGGTCTTGAGATGTCTCCTGAAGGTGAGAAGGTCTTGGGTCAGTCGGAAGTGGGTGGGGATGGAGTTCCAGGTCTTGGTGGCAAGGTAGGAGAAAGATCTGCCGCCTGTTGTTGTTCTTCTGGTGCGTGGTACGGTGGTGAGGGCGAGGCTGGCTGAGCGGAGTTGGCGAGTCGGGGCATAGAACGAGTGTGAGGGGTGAGGAGCTTGAACGTGATCCTCTTGTTAACGGGGAGCCAGTGCAGGTCTCTCAGGTGGGTGGTGATGTGGCTGTGGCGGGGGATGTCCAGGATGAGGCGTGCGGAGGCATTCTGTATGCGTTGTAGTCTTTTCTGTAGCTTGGCTGTTCTCCCTGCATAGAGTGCGTTGCCATAGTGGAGCCGGCTTGTGACGAGGGTTTGGGTGACAGTCCTTCTTGTTTCCGTGGGGATCCATTTGAAGATCTTTCGTAGCATGCAGAGGGTGTTGAAGCAGGAGGAGGAGATGGCGTTGACTTGCCTGGTCATAGTGAGCAATGAGTCCAGGTTGCGTGCGTGGTCAGTGGGAGTCGGTGCTATGCCCAGGGCGGCGGGCCACCAGGAGTCGTTCCAGGTGGAGGGGGATGGTCCAAGGATGAGGACCTCCGTCTTGTCTGTGTTTAGTTTCAGGCGGCTGATCTTCATCCATTCGGCGACGGCCCTCATTCCTTCTTGGAAGTTGGATTTGGCGGTGACTGGGTCTTTGGTCAGGGAGAGGATTAGCTGGGTGTCGTCGGCGTAGGAAATGATGTTGAGGTCGTGTGCGCGGACGATGTCGGCGAGGGGGCTCATGTAGATGTTGAAGAGCATCGACTGAGTGATGAGCCTTGGGGTACGCCGCAGATGATTTTGGTGGCCTCTGAGTGGAACGGGGGTAGGCGGACTCTCTGGGTTCTGTCGGTGAGGAAGGAGAAGATCCAGTCCAGGGCCTTTCCCTGGATCCCTGTGTTGTGGAGACGTGTTTTTAGGGTCCGGTGGCAGACCGTGTCGAAGCCAGCTGAGAGGTCTTGGAGGATGAGGGCTGCGGATTCTCCGTTGTCGGGCAGGGTTCTGATGTCGTCGGTGGCAGCGATGAGGGTGGTCTTGGTGCTGTGGTTGCTGCGGAAGCCAGACTGGGACGGGTCGAGGGAGCCGTTGATTTCGAGGAAGTTGGTCAGTTGCTTGTTGACTGCTTTCTCTGTGACCTTCGCCGGGAAGGGGAGCAGGGAGATGGGCTGAAAATTCTTGAGGTCCTTGGGATCTGCTGTCGGCTTCTTAAGAAGGGCGTTGATTTCAGCGTGTTTCCAACTCCCAGGGAAGGTGGCAGATTCAAAGGAGCTGTTGATGATGTCTCGGCGGTGGGTTGCGATGATGGTGTCTGCTTTGTTGAAGATGTGGTGAGGGCAGGCGTCGGATGGAGAGCCGGAGTGGATGGTGTTCATGATCTGGGTGACGTCTTCGGTGTTGACTGGGGTCCAGCGACTGAGGAGGGCGGTGGGGGGCGTTGGTTCTGTGGCTGGTGGAGGCGTCTTGTTTGTTAAGCTGTCGTGTATGTCAGTGATCTTGCGGTGGAAGAAGGATGCAAGGGAGTCGCAGAGGTCCTGTGAGGGGGGATGTCGTTGGAGTTCTTAATTAGTGGTTATCATGCAGGAGACAATTTATAAAAACTCCATTCAACTCAGTGCAGCCACCAGCGAGGCAGCGCTGCATTGCCCAGCAGAGAGGGAGCAGGAGAGCGCTATATCTTCAAAGATGTGGCTTTTTCCTTCCCTTTCCCTTGCACCGGCACTGATTACAGCTGCTGTGCGCCAAGCACACATCCTGGCACCATAGCGCTAGGGTGTGTGTGAGTTTAGAATGGGATTTGTACAGGAAGGGTACCCTTCTTATACAAAATACCATGCCTAGACAAGATGTAAAGCTTTTTCCACTTTGTATACGTGCTGCACAGTGCAGCATGCATGCAAAGCCAGAAAAGGAAGGAGAAATGAAAGCATTTCTCCTTCCATGCGCCTACCTTAAAAGGGCACCGTTTTCCCACCCTAAACCCAATCTACTTTATTTAGTGTTGGACTTGGCCCTTTTTGCAGGATTATCCCCAAACGTTTTGCTTCTTTCTCCTATTTTTTCCTGACTTGTTATTGATGGCTATAGGACTCTGGGCACTTTACCACTGCTATTCAGTGCTAAAGTGCATATGCTCTCTGTGTAAATTATGATTATAATTGGTTATCCCTGATTGGATTTTCTGATTTACTGGTGAGTCCCTTGTAAAGTGCACTGAGTGTGCCAGTGCCTGCAAATCAAATGCTACTAGTGGGGCCTGCAGCACTGCTTGTGCCACCCACATGAGTAGCCCTGAAAAGGTATCTCCGACCTGTCACTGCAGTGGCTGCACACAGTTTTAAAATGGTATGTCGACCTGACAAGTGCACCCACTTACCAGGCCCTAACCTTCCTTTTTCTTACATATAAGACACCCCTCAGGTAGGCCTAAAAACCCCATGGGCAGGGTACAGTGTAAGTAAAAGGTATGGCGTACTTGTGTGTGTGACATGTCTTGATAGTGAAATACTATGTATTTCGTTTTTCAATATTGAAAGGCTATCTGCCCAATAGGATAATATGGGAGATACTTTGTAACAGCTTACAAGTATAACTTCCCATTGGGACAAGAAAATGAATAAAGTTTAGGCACTCTGAACTCAGAATTTTATAACACATCTTTTAGTAAAGATGGTTTTTTAATTGTGTGTTAGAAAATGCCCCTTTTAGAAGGCAGGCATTTTCTTGTTGAACCATTCTGTGTGCCTCTGCCTGGTTGTGGATTGACTGTCTGATTTTGGAGTGACAGCGGCTGGGGGTGTGTATTCACTGTAGACAGCCACTGGGGTGGGGGGGTGAGATGTGCCTGGCCCTTCTTGGATGACTCAGAGCTGAGCTGAATAGACCTTGGATGGATTTAGAGTAGGGGGAGGAGTTTTCCGTGCACCTGAAATGGGCCTGTCTCCCTTGCACAATGCTGTCTCCATCCCTTGTGGTTACAGCACCAAGAAGGACAGAACTGGTTTGGACTGGGCTCAGAGACCCTTGCACAAAGAAGAACATAGAAAACATGGGATATAAGTAGTGGACCTTAAACCCCAGAACTTTAGATCACTTCAGGACTCAAGAGGAACCTTTGCCATGGAGAAGAGCTGGAGAGCTGTGAGGAGGAGTTCTGACCCTTTGGGGTTGGCCTGCAGTTGCTGCTTCTGCCAAGGAAAGAGCAAAGACTGGACCTTGCTAAGAAACCTGCTTTAAGAAGAATCTCCAAGGGCTTTTGTATGCTGGCCTCCTTCTTTTCTGAAGTCTCAGGGACACAAAGACTTCACTCCCAGCTCCCCTGGACTCTATTGCTGAGAGTTCTGATGTGCCAGAATGTGCCTATTCCAGTTTTGGGCCTCTGGAGGTTGTGCCTGCTGTTGGGAGCTGGAAGCATCTCGAAAGAAGCAAGAAAACCTGTCTCAGATGCCTTCAGTAACGCCGCGACCTGCACCGAGGCCAGGGGCACCGTTCGTGAAGTGCACAAAGCACCGCCAGGCCTGAACTGCAGCTCCAACGCCCTTCGACGTCTGCTATTATCGGCATTTCCCGACGCCAGCGCTCGCACCAAATCTGTCATCACTACCGAGGCTGACTCCACATCCACAAACTAGCTGACTTCGCACTGTCACCGCCGATGCAACTGACTTCCCCTGTTTTGGATTCGACACGTCACCACCTCGCAGACACAACACCTCACCTCCCTGGTGGCAGCCAGGGAGCAAGCCTTTACCTTGATTCTGACGCCTCATCTCCATGATGCCGTGCATCGTCATAAAGTTAGTTTTCCAAAGATACTGTTTGTTTGGGGGTCCGCGTTACTCTGTGCCCGAGGCCAAGGAACAAGTAGTTGGTGCAGTACTTTGGATTTATTGCTGTCACAACATTGTAATAGCCCCAGGTGGAGGTATTATTGAAATTACTATTTTGAAGTGCTATTTTACTACCTGTATGTTGGATGTTTGTTGTTTTTGTCTTGTTGAGTTTAGATTAAGATATTTTATTTTCCTGAACTGGTGTAGTGTCCATTTGTGTTGTTATCACTGTATTACTGTGTGTTTTGAATACAAATACTTTACACATTGCCTTTGGGATAAGCCAGTCTGCTCATGCCAAGCTACCAAGGGGGTGAGCAGGAGCTATCTAAAGTGTGTATCCCCTTACCCTGACTAGAAGCAAGTGTCCCAACTTGGACAAATGTATGTACCTCTGCCAAATAGAGACCCCCATTTCAGCCACGGCCTGTGGAGGGAGTTCCGGTGGGGCAGAAAAGTGGGGTGGGGGATGGGCGGGGTGGGGGTGCTAAAAACCGGAATATGGATAGTTGGAGGTAAGTAAACAATTTAATTAATAAAAAGAATTTCGTAGTGCGCGCTGCATTGCATTTTGCGATGCAGAGCGCGCTAAGGAATTCGTTTTATTTATTAAATTGTTTACTTACCTTCAATTATCCATATTCCGTTTTTTAGCACCCCCCCACCCTGCCCCTCCCACGCCCCGCCTTTCTATCCCACCGGAACTCCCTCCACGGGCCGCGGCTGCCCCATTCATAACATTTAGTAAATTGGGTTTAGGGTGAGAAACATTGGGTGGTTGCATGGGAACACCCATTCTATACCTTTGGTACGCCCCCACGGTGCTAAGTAATGTAAAGCAGCGGCATGTGCTGCTTTATATTTCTTTCTGTTATTTCCAGCGGACAGTAAATTGGAAAAAAATGATTTTTCGCTGATTTGTGTCACTTTTGTGATGCAAATGCGGCTAAAATCTTCGTAAATCTCCCCTGTAGTTTTTTAAGGACTCCCTCTGTTATGTGCTTGGTACAATTGTGTTGCCATTCTCACACAATCAATGTCTGCCAAAACACAAAAATCCCTCATTTATGAACAGTGCAGAGCAAGCACCTCAGGCACAGTTCAGGTGTAGATTGGCTGAGAAATACTTTGGGCAACCACCTGGTCAGAAATCATCACCCACACTGTCTGCCTTTGAGAAGCTAGTCTACAGGTTTGGCACATGTGCCAACAATAAAACCTTCTGCTCCCCCAGCAACCTTCTCTGCACCACCAGCAGCAGCAGATACTACAGGGGCCAGGGTTATGGAGTTTCGAGACTTTGTGGATGCCTCCCCTAAATATGGACATATGGCGGCTTCCACGCGAGCCCAGATTGTTGTGTTGAAGAACAGGGCTACACGCAACATTACAATTTTCCTTCTTCTATTTTGTGTTTTTTATGACGAAATTTAAGACCAGGACTCCCTCTATCTCTATCTAGGTGTCTCCCATCCAACCTCTCTATCTGTTATTGCTCTGCTTTTCGCTCTTTCTTTCTTTTTGCCTTTTTTCTTGCTGTCTCTTTTTCCCTTGTCCTCTCTTTCTTCCTCTTCTACCTCCCGCTCTCGCTCTCTCTCTGTCTCTGTCTTACTCTTTCCCTTTCTGTCTGTCAGTCTCCTTTTCTCACTCCCTCTCCATGTCTCTCAAGCTCAGTCTCATGTTTGCTTTCTTTCTCTAACTCTCTGGCTCTGTCTTTTTGTCACCCAGTCTTTCACGATCTCTCTCTTACTCTCTGCCTCTCTCTCTCTCTCTCTCTCTCTCTCTCTCTCTCTCTCTCTCTCTCTCTCTCTCTCTCTCTCTCTCTCTCTCTCTCTCTCTCTCTCTCTCTCTCTCTCTCTCTCTCTCTCTCTCTCTCTCTCTCTCTGTCTCTCCCTATGTCTCTCCCCTTTTGTCTTCCTCTCTTTGTGTTTCTTCCTCTTTGTCTATGGTTCTATGTTGTTCGCCCTTAATCTCTCTCTCTGTCTTGGTTTCTCTCTTTCCACTAGCTGATGTTGCTCAGCCTTTCTCTCTTCCTTTCTGCCTTCTTCTTGCTCTCTCTTTTTTCGTTGTCTTGTCTTTATTTTTTCTTCTTTGTTGCTCTCTCTCTTTTTCTCTGTCTTTCTCTGTCTCTATCTTACACTTTCACTCCGTCTCTCACTCTCTCCCTTCCTATCTCTCTCTTCCAATCTCAGTCTCACTCTCACTATCTCTTACTCTCTCAATTTCTGTCTTCCTGTCTCTCATTCTCTCTCTGACTCTCTCAGACTCAGTCTCTCTCTCTCTTTCTCTCCCTTTTCATCGTTGTCTCTCACTCTCTCTATCTCACACTCTGTCTTTCAGTCTGTCTCTCTCTCTTTCTAATTGTTTTTTTAATTCACAATTCATTTGTGAATCGTAACTTCTTGCAAAATGGCGGATGAAGTGACCCCTTAAAATGCTTTTGCGTGTTTGCGATCCTCTTTAAATTGCATCTCACAAGTATTCCACTTAGATATTTATTGATTTATTACTTAAGTCTTTTATGGCTCTGGGCCCACTTTTCCTGCACCCAGACGTGAAAGACCTTGCATAGTACATCTGCCCTTCTGTGCATATTTTTATTCAGCGCCTTGATTTTCAGTATGGTGACAAAAGAATTCTATAAAGACGTTGACCAGAGAGACAAAAACAAATGCAAATGTGATTGACGGGACACTGTTCTGTGCATTAAAGTTTTAAATGACAGAGATATGCAAAAGTGTTCACCCTTTCAAGTCAATATGGCACCTTTGTCAAATGCTAATATTTCAATATTACTTTTGTTAAAAGAAGTACAGATGAAAAAATACCATGGCATATACTGTGGGCCTGGTTCACAGAGGTAAACTTACACTGGTGTAAGTTTGTATTTTCTTGGTATTCTTAAGCTACGAGTTAATAGTAGTTTTGACTTCTGGCAAGCCTATCTTTTTATGTGCCCTTAACTTACTATTAACTAATAGTTTGTGAATACCCAAAAAGTAAACTTTCACAAAAGTGTACGTTTACCTTTGATGATCATTCTCTGGGTATGCTGATGTGCAGAGTATAACAGGCTATTTATTTCCTATAAATATATCCCTAGAAACTAAAGTTAATGGTAAAATAAGTTTGCCATGGAGGGAGGGCAATAGTGATTTAGGGATGCAATCCAAAAAGACTATGAATTCAATACTTAAAACACTTCCTTCACCTAATCTCCGATTCTTGCCTCAATAACATAGCCTAATTCCCACCCCTCCCCGACTTGAAAAAGGTAAAAGTAAGACATGAAAGAGAGACTCAATGTGTATTTGCATGATTGTGTGATTAAGTAGCTGTTATCACACGGATTGGAAAAGGTAATTTCGCATTTCTGTGTGTAGCAAGGCGCTGATAGTATATGAAAGTGTCTGACATTGAGGAGTTGAATGATCCTTGTGTTGATTCGTGTTTTGTTATGCTGCTCTGGTAGTACAAATTCCATACATACCAGAGTATGCAAAAATCGCTTATTTTGAGTGCGAACACATTTGATGTCCGTACGACTGTATAGCGAAAGATGAAGTAAGCACACATTTGAATAGACTCTTGAAATTAAAGTCTATGCTAGTACTTAGGTTATTGTATGGTAGTGTTACAAGTGTACGCTCTTCAAAACTAGGATTTCATCGGCATAGAAAGATTATCTATGTACTTTGTGCTGTTGTGCATTGTGTTTTTAAAAAAAAGAACAAAAAGGTTACAGAGAAAACACTCGAGACCCCGCAAGTAATAAGCACAGAACTATGTAGGCATGTAGGCAAACTATGTTTGAACAAAACCATTACAATGTGATATAACATATGAACAAAAGAGAGAGTGGCAAAAAGAACTAAAGAAAGGAACAATGAAGAAAAAGAAGAACACTACAAAAAATAACTGCAATTATCAGACATTCCGTTGATATGAGATAAGCAAAAAGGAATAAACAAATCAGTAACCATACATTCATTATATCCATTCAGTAATAGGATTCCAATTTTAAGCCCTATTCTCCTCTTACGAATACCCTTTGTTTTATATATTGCAATCTCCAAGTTGTATACAGATAATAGCAGGGCCCTCCACAGATGAAATATGGGAGGATCGGGAGATATCTACTCTTTGGAGATACAACCCCGTAGTGCTGCCATACAAATGAAAAGAAAAGAGGCCCTATCCTTAGAAGTAATCAAAACTGTGGAGTCTGTACCAAACAGCACCAACTCAGCATTAATACATATGGGAGAGCCCAATATTTCAGTCAGAAAAATGCGAACCGAGCTGAGAAGGAGTGCAAGTTTAGGACATGAAAAAAACATATGTAACGCATCAGCCGCATAACATCCGCATCTATTACAACTGGCACACGGACCAGTACTCCATTTGGAGACTTTCCTAGGAGAATAGTACAGGTCATATAAAATGATGTAATGTTGGGCCAACATCTTACCCGAGGTCAGAACCTCCCTAGCAAGAGAGATAGAGGAGTAAAGGTCAATAGTGGCAACATTTAGTTTAGTTCTCCATTTCTCCTGACATTGATCCAGGTCCTCTGGAAGTAACAAAATTAAATTTGAATTAAAAAAAACAATGGGTAACCCTTTTCCCATCCCTTCTAACAGCGGAATTTGCTTGAACCGCATTTCGTATTGTCCCAGCTGAACATAGTAACTGTGGATTTGAAGAAATTAAAAAAAATCTTTTTTATGTACACTATATTTACGTTGTAGGTCCAAAAAGGGCAATGGCTGCAAGTCCTGAAACATATCGCCCAAGTTGCTTATACCCAGCCGATGCCATTTCCTAGTTGTTGCATCTCGGAAGATATTTGGATAGATTCCCGCAGCCTCAAACGGGGTGTAACGGTTTATTTTCCTCCACACGCAAAAAGCCGCAGTCAATACCTTAAACTTGGTCTTTTTATAGTAGCTAGGTTCCAGTATTTTCAGAAGGCAACCGTTAGCCTTCTCCCCCATAAAGAATTCATAGACTGAAGGATTATGGCACTGTAATATCTTGCATTTTTTACCGATGACTAAAGGAGCAATGAATTGCAAATCAGATGCCCAATAGTAAAATACAAAATACGGGATACCCCAACCACCCCTTGGTCTGGGAAGGACCATTTTTTTAAAAGCCCTTCTGCTTCGTTTGTACCCTCACAAAAATCTTGAGGAGATGTTTTCAAGTTTTTTAAGACCGGATAAAGGAAATTCTAATGGTACAGATCTAAATAAATAAAGAAATTTAGGGAGAACCAACATTTTTAAAACATTTGCTCTGCCATATAGAGACAAATGAAGATGGTCAAGGTGTTCCAAAGTAGAGTTAACTCGGTCTAAGACTGGGTTAATGTTGATCTCAGGGATCCTACTAATAGGTGAGGTAATTTTAACCCCTAAATACGTAGCCTCTGTAACAACAGTTAGATTCATTGGAGCATCATCCCCCACATACAATATCTGAGTCTTATTTATATTAAGCTTATATCCCGAGAAATGACCGAATTGATTAGCCAATGTTTCTACTGTCAGTAAAGAGTGCACCAAATCAGTGGTTAAAACCACAATATCATCGCATTAGGCGAGAGCTCTATATTCCATTCCACTTATACTAACAGGTTTGATCTGCACTGATTCGGCCAATTTGACCAGAAAAAAATCTATATATAGGGCAAATAGTAAAGGGGACATGGGGCAGCCTTGTCTAGTGACACGTAAAATAGGAAAAAGGTCAGATTCTTTACTTTCTAGATGAATAGATGCTTTGGGGGCCAAGTACAGGGTGCTAATAGCCTGCAGCATATGTGGTCCCATTCCCTTCATGCGTAAGACTTCCCATAGATATGGCCAGGCAACCCTGTCGAATGCCTTTTCGGCATCCAACAGGGTCACGCCTATGGATGTTTTAGTTACCTCTGCCCAGTCCATTAAAGCAATAACACGCCTCACATGGTCTGTCGTGTCACGGCTCGGAATAAATCCGTGCTGAAGGGGTGAAACCAGAGAGGAAATCATAGCGGAAAGTCTAGTGGCTAAGATTTTGGAGTACAACTTGCTGTCTGCGTTTATTAAAGATATTGGCCTGTAAGATGATGGTAACTGACCAGGTTTGTCTTTCTTTAAAAACATTGTTATTATGGAATTATTCCACGAAGCCGGAGGTGCCCCACTTTGTGCCCTAAGGCAGACTTCCAGGAGAAGTTTCTTCAAAATGGAAAAAAAAGTTCGAAAGAATTCTAAAGGAATCCTGTCAGGACCTACTGCTTTCCCTAAAGCTAGAGATGAAATCGCCATCCCTACTTCCTGTTCTGTATACTCCATCTCTAAGGCTTCCCTCTAGAAATCTGTGAGTTTAGAAAATTCCTGACCATCCAAAAACATCGCTAGTACATATTCTGTATCCAAGGAGTCCTCACTAGAATAAAGTTTAACATAAAATTCTCTAAATACTTCCAAGATTTTGCCAGGCTCAGCGTGTAATAAGCCATTGGCGTCCTGTATTGCGTCCACTTTCCTAGCCATGGCTTTCTGCCTTAGTCATTTGGCTAGCAATCAACCAGATTTTTCCCCCGCCTCAAACATATCAGAGCGAAAAATCGCGATTTGAGCCGCTAACTTCTCGGCATAGCTTTCAAAGATTTTAATTCTCTTGATAGCAAGATCTCGCACCCTTTGTTAAAATTCTATTTGTTTGGAGTTTGGGGTTTGCATCAGTGCCAACTCTAAGGCACGCAATTTGGACATCTCTAATTCTTGCTTAGCCCTGATACAACGCTGTTTATTTATAGTAAAGCTTAATGTTTCCCCCCGCACCTCAGCTTTAAACGCATCCCAGACTATGCCCACTGCTGCAGAGCTGACATTAAACTAAAAAAAGTCAGATATCCAAGTGGCCATATGTTGACGATATCCCTGGTCAACCAATAATTGGCGATCGAAGGTCCATGAACTCCTAATGTTGGTGGTAAAAAAGGTATCTGCGACTAGTTCAAGAATAACCGGGTTGTGATCCGATATGATTTTGGGGAAAATATCTATTTTAGCATTAATTAACAGATCTACTGGGGGGAAAAACATAATCAATACGAACATGTTTTTTTTATTATTCAGCCCACAAACATTCCAGGAGCAAATAGAGAATTTAGCTATTATCCAAAAAAGTGTTAAAGATCAGTATAAACAATTTATTGTTACTTCTTCTAGATTGCTGTCTCAAATAATATGGTGAATTACATACTCTGTACCTGCTGTTCCTTGCCCCCAACCCCCACCCCGCCCCCCACAAACCCTCCCACCCCCCCGAACCCCACTCCCCACAACCAACCACAGTGAGGCATAGGGACTGAAAAGTCCCCATAAAGGATGGAAAGAAAGGAGTAGGTGTTCCTCATACACCCCCTTCCCCCTGCTAAATTTGAGAAACCTCCAAAAGGGGATTTAACTTGACCCTATGAAGAAAAGTGAAAAAGGAAAAAAAAAGAAACCTGCTCTTTTACTTTGAAATGTGGGAATATGTTGGCGGAGAAACTGGAGGCCCGGGGCTACCCACGAGCCATCATCTCCAAAACCAGGAAGAGGGCCAGGAACCAGAATAGAGAGGCCCTCCTTGAAACCACAGCTAAAGAGGAGCAGGAACAACCTATCACCTGCGTCACTATGTACAACACAGCCTCCAATGAGGTAGCCAAACTCATTAAGAAGAACTGGAAGATCTTGAATTCTGGCCAGAGGCAGTGGGACATACCGCGTTTTGCTTACAAGAGAAGCAATAACTTGAAGGACCAACTGGTTAACACCCGTCCCAAAACGCATAACACACAAGAACCGAACACCATTCTGAATGAATAGGGCCTACCAAAAGTAACTGGACACTACCCCTGCAATGATTGCAGTGTGTGTCACTTAACTACCCACACCAAAACTCTAACCCTAGAACCTAACAAGGTGTGGACACAACGCAGCCACACCAACTGCAATGCACGCAATGTGATTTACCTTCTCACCTGCTCCTGTGGTCTCCGCTATATCGGCATGACCACCCGCAAAATACGCACTAGGGTCACTGAGCACAGAA
Source organism: Lissotriton helveticus (assembly GCF_964261635.1). Taxonomy (NCBI): domain Eukaryota; kingdom Metazoa; phylum Chordata; class Amphibia; order Caudata; family Salamandridae; genus Lissotriton; species Lissotriton helveticus. The sequence goes on along the minus strand of NC_136065.1, from coordinate 998,885,179 downwards.
GCACCATTAGGTGTAAGAAAAACATCAGTAAATTAACCAACCACTTCATCACCCATGGCCATACCCCCAATGACCTCACATGGACAGTCATCGAACAAATCCCTGAGCAGGCATTAGACAATGAAAGAAGACTGATGAGCAAAGAACAGCGTTGGATCTATCGCCTTTCCTCACACATCAATGGCCTGAACGATGCGATCCCTTGGAACTCAGTCACATGCTAAATGCACCTCCTTTAATTCCATGCCCGCACTATTGATAGTGGCAGATTGCAGACTTTAACACAACACATACTCTACCGCGCAACAGCACTAATAACTAGTGTCTCATCCCCCCTCATGCGCAATAGACACAAGCAGCACCGCTCATCTGCAAGAGACTAGTGTCTTTCCACCGCCCATGAGCAGACATCTAGGGACACACCCGGGGTAGTCTTTCTACTCTTACTCCCAGCTACAGGTGCAGATAGTTAACCAATTAGCAAGCATATAAAAACGAACAAGAAACTCAAGCTCTTTCTACCGGAGTACGAGGACGGTGCAACAGGTACAAGGCAGGCTCTGACCAGAAAAGCTGTGAGTATGACAACCTCCAAGCAACAATCTCTGGGTGAGCGCTTTTCCCTCCTTACAGGTCTCTAACTCCCAGTGGCCAGGGTCAACCCCTTACCGCTTCACTCCAGGAAGCATTTGCTGCAAAATCTAAGCATAAGAGTGTTTACTTACGCCCCATCACACTTTGTATCTCATGCATATGTGTGATACCCGTGTTTTAGCGACACCACCCCCAATTATTTGCGATAATCACAATAATGGTACCACCAGTGCCATTACACTTTTGCCGACTGTAGTCTACCCACTGAGCACTGTAGATTCGGCACTCTATGTTTATGACTATGTGGCGAAGACGCCTATTTGACTCTCCTCTTCTTACATGTTTTGTCTATGTCTTCAATGTTGTCGGTACAGGCATATATGAGAAGGGAATCCCCCCCTCTCACACTTAGAGAAACACCTTAGTGGGTGTAACACATAGCCTGGATTACACTCCTTTTTAACCTGCACTACACTCTATTTTAAAAAGGTCCTGAGGAAAGCCAGATTTAGTTTAAGGCACTGGCTGAAACATGTCGACCAACTGATGGATGTAGGAGGTAGTAACTCGCCTCCCTTAAACATCCCCAAGCCTTATTTTAACCGCTGACGGGGGCCCAGTTATTAAAATTTAATTTACCCTCGGGTACTGGGACCCTCGCCAAGCCGTTTTAACTCATACTTCATTTTACACCTCACACTGCACTCTCAGTAAAATACCAGCTCCGCTGTAATCATGCGTCGCAGCACACCTGGGACACATTAGGTGTCACTGGGTGGGCCTGATGATGAAGCATGCCACCAATCAGGTTGGTGGGTGAGGGCCTCATGAACTCACCAACGAGGTGCCCATGACAAATCTAATCAGAGTCCTAACAATATTGGTCATATTTAAGCTAGTCTCTTTTGATAACACATATAAACTACGGGGACTCGGACTAGCTTTCTAGTCCTCTCTCTCTCTCTTGATACGCGCATACTTAGGCAGCGCACAGTTGCGAGAGTCCTAACCAGGACCATGGCGGAGAACCATGGCCTCACCTTCAGCGAGGATGATGTGAGTGACATACTCACAGACCCCTCCTTCCAAGCAGATTTCAATATTGCTAACTCCATAGCCCAGACGACTGATTGGGAGACCTTAACCGAGAAAAAGCTTAATAGAATACGAACCATCCTCCATGGAGTGATCCTAGCCCAATACTTAAGAACCAACACAGCGCCAAGGGGCCTCATCGTTACTAATGCACCCAGGATTTTCCTAGATGACCCCACCTTCCGAAAAGACTGGGCCCAGATCGCCTGGCACTGTACCAGGGACTGGATGGTACTGATCATCAAGACGGCCAAACGTCTCTCTGACGCCATCGTCATTGAGATCCAAGCAACAGAAAGCCATTTTAAAGCTACATTAACCGCCTACAAAAAGAAACTCGATGATCAGAACAGAGAAATGAACGAATACAAGGAGCATCTGACACAAGCAAAAATCAAGAAGTTTGACAAAGATCTTAAAAAATTTAGTTACGCTAAAACATACCCCTACTCTGAAGATGACTTCACCCCACCACCCAAGACCCCGAATGCTTCAGACTCATCGGATGATGACAGTTCCGCTTCCAGTGACTCAAGCACTGGCTCATACAAATGAGGCGGCAGAGGCCGACGTGGCCAACGGTGGCCTAACATGTGGCAAGGAGCCCAACAAGGACAATACTACGGAGCCCCTCATAATTTTGGCCCCATACAGAACCCGTATTTCGGATTCCCACCCATGTATCCCCCGGGCCCAATGCCACTCTTCCCGGGCAATCCCGGCCCCCACATTCCTTTTTTAGGACAGGGCCGAAGACCAAGAGGCAGGAGAAGACAAAACCAACAACAACCGCAGGCACACTGGGCCGAAGAGGAAAATCCAGTGAGCTCCAACACCCACCAGAAGACCAAAGACCAACCGGGTACCAGCAAACAATAACAGACTCAAATCAAACATCATTGGTATTCAACTTATCCAGCACGTCCCTGACACCCTTAGAACAAGCAGTACTGGAAAAAGGCCTATCATTCGCCCCCAAATCCAGACTTGACAAATTCAAGTTACACCTGGAATTGGCTGAGTTCTTCCGTAAGCTCAAACTCAAGGCCTTTTTTGAGAAATCGACAATGGACAACCAACCTACCAATGAGAACCCACATGTCACAGGCCCAAGGACTAAATCCACCTTCAACCCGCCACCATCCACAGTGCCCCCTGAGATCAGCACTTTTGAGTTGGCAGTATACAACGACGTTGAAAATCTTAGTCCAATTAATCATTTCAACAACCTATCCAAAGATGAAAGAGACATCATCCAACGTCTCAAAACCAATCCTTCAATCATAATTAAACCAGCTGACAAAGGGGGAGGTATTGTCCTTCTAGACAAAAAAGATTACGACACGGAGTGCCGCAGACTGTTAAGCGACACCAGAAATTACAAAAGATTGGAACAAGATCCCACTGACACTCTTCAGAACACTATCCAGACACTAATAAAGAATGCCTGCGATGCTGAACATATTTCCAAGCAAGAAGCAGAGTACCTCTGCCCCCAGAAAGTCAAAATACCATACTTCTACACTGTATCCAAGTTACACAAGGGCAAAATCCCCCCACCAGGCAGACCCATAGTGTCTGATATCAATTCTCTCCTAGAGGCCCTGTCACGCTACTGCGACTTTTTTCTCAATCCGCTAGCGCAACAAACGCCCAGCTATATCAAGGACACCAAACACTTACTACAAGTGATCAACAACATGGAGTTTAACACTGAGACCCAACTTCTTGTAGGGCTGGATATTGAGAGCCTCTATACCAGCCTACTCCAAGAAGCCACAATAAAAGTACTCAGGGACATTCTCAGGGAGTCACCATGGCCCTACCACACCCCCAGAGAATTCATCCTCCAATGCGCCACACTGGCACTAAAGGAAAATTACTTTGAATATAAGGGAACCCTCTACCTCCAGACCAATGGAAAATCCATGGGCAGCGTTTTCGCCAGAAGCGTAGCAGGTCTTTACGTCCACCAATTCGAACGCACGCACATTGCTGACAGCACAAACCCCTATGCCAACCACATCCTTGCATGGCGCCGTTATATTGACGACATCCTTGTGATATGGGAGGGTCCACAAACAACCCTGGATCAATTCCTCATCTGGCTCAACGGCAGGGACCCATACTTGAAGTTCACCAGCACTATCAGTGCAAACCAACTTGCTTTCCTGGACCTAAATATAACAGTCAAAGATGGCAGACTCACCACGACAACCTACTATAAACCCACGGCCAGAAACTCTTTACTCCACTTCACAAGCTTCCACCCACGCCCGCTATGGGAGAACCTTCCCTTCGGGCAATTCTTACGTATACGTAGGAATTGCAGTGATATAGCAGACTATAAAAAACAGTCCGCTGAACTATCCAAGAAACTGGAGGCCCGGGGCTACCCACCAGCCATCATCTCCAAAACCAGGAAGAGGGCCAGGAACCAGAATAGAGAGACCCTCCTTGAAACCACAGCTAAAGAGGAGCAGGAACACCCTATCACCTGCGTCACTATGTACAACACAGCCTCCAATGAGGTAGCCAAACTCATTAAGAAGAACTGGAAGATCTTGAATTCTGGCCAGAGGCAGTGGGACATACCGCGTTTTGTTTACAAGAGAAGCATTAACTTGAAGGACCAAATAGTTAACACTCGTCCCAAAACGCATAACACACAAGAACCGAACACCATTCTGAATGCATGGGGCCTACCAAAAGTAACTGGACACTACTCCTGCAATGATTGCGGTGTGTGTCACTTAACCACCCACACCAAAACTCTAACCCTAGAACCTAACAAGGTGTGGACACAACGCAGCCACACCAACTGCTATTCACGCAATGTGATTTACCTCTCACCTGTTCCTGTGGTCTCCGCTATATCGGCATGACCACCCGCAAAATACGCACTAGGGTCACTGAGCACAGAAGCACCATTAGGTGTAAGAAAAACATCAGTAAATTAACCAACCACTTCATCACCCATGGCCATACCCCCAATGACCTCACATGGACAGTCATCGAACAAATCCCTGAGCAGGCATTAGACAATGAAAGAAGACTGATGAGCAAAGAACAGCGTTGGATCTATCGCCTTTCCTCACACATCAATGGCCTGAACGATGCGATCCCTTGGAACTCAGTCACATGCTAAATGCACCTCCTTTAATTCCATGCCCGCACTATTGATAGTGGCAGATTGCAGACTTTAACACAACACATACTCTACTGCGCAACAGCACTAATAACTAGTGTCTCACCCCCACTCATGCGCAATAGACACAAGCAGCACCGCGCATGTGCTAGAGACTAGTGTCTTCCCACCAAATAGTGTCTCACCCCCGCTCATGCGCAATAGACACAAGCAGCACCGCTCATGTGCAAGAGATTAGTGTCTTTCCACTGCCAATGAGCAGACAGCTAGGAACACACCCGGGGTAGTCTTTCTACTCTTACTCCCAGCTACAGGTGCGGATAGTTAACCAATTAGCAAGCATATAAAAACGAACAAGAAACTCCAGCTCTTTCTACCGGAGTACGAGGACGGTGCAACAGGTACAAGGCAGGCTCTGACCAGAAAAGCTGTGAGTATGACAACCTCCAAGCAACAATCTCTGGGTAAGCACTTTTCCCTCCCTACAGGTCTCTAACTCCCAGTGGCCAAGATTATTTCCCTACATGGTCAACCCTTTACCGCTTCACTCCTGGAAGCATTGGCTGCAAAATCTAAGCGTAAGAGTGTTTACTTACGCCCCATCACACTTTGTATCTCATGCATATGTGTGATACCCGTGTTTTAGCGACACCACCCCCAATTATTTGCGATAATCACAATAATGGTACCACCAGTGCCATTACACTTTTGCCGACTGTCGTCTACCCACTGAGCACTGTAGATTCGGCACTCTATGCATATGACTATGTGGCGAAGACGCCTATTTGACTCTCCTCTTCTTACACGTTTTGTCTATGTCTTCAATGTTGTGGGTACATGCATATATGAGAAGGGAATCCCCCCTCTCACACTTAGAGAAACACCTTAGTGAGTGTAACACATAGCCTGGATTACACTCCTTTTTAACCTGCACTACACTCTATTTTAAAAAGGTCCTGAGGAAAGCCAGATTTAGTTTAAGGCACTGGCTGAAACATGTCGACCAACTGATGGATGTAGGAGGTAGTAACTCCCCTCCCTTAAACATCCCCAAGCCTTATTTTAACCGCTGACGGGGGCCCAGTTATTAAAATTTAATTTACCCTCGGGTACTGGGACCCCCGCCAAGCCGTTTTAACTCACACTTCATTTTACACCTCACACTGCACTCTCAGTAAAATACCAGCTCCGCTGTAATCAGGCGTCGCAGCACACCCGGGACACATTAGGTGTCACTGGGTGGGCCCGATGATGAAGCATGCCACCAACCAGGTTGGTGGGTGAGGGCTTCATGAACTCACCAACGAGGTGCCCATGACAAATTTAATCAGAGTCCTAACAATATTTGTCATATTTAAGCAAGTCTCTTTTGATAACACATATAAACTACGGGGACTTGGACTAGCTTTCTATTCCTCTCTCTCTCTCACTCTCTCTTGATACGCGCAAAGTTATTGTGTCACCATCCGCGGTAACAGAACAGTGTATCTCAGAAATTATACCGGGTGAAGAGAGAGGGGGGTTCTGTATTGAATTGGCGACACTTGGCTGGCCAACTAGCATCGACAGTACATTCTTTTCTGCCCTCAACTGGTTCTTTTTTTTAGTCTTATTAAAGATAGCCGGAATTGTTACCTTTTGCCCCTGCGTGGGCTCCTCAGAGGCCGCTTTCCCCGGAGCACCAGTGGGGGAAACTGTAGAGATGGCAACAGGAGGAGATACGGCCGGTCGAATATCTTGGAGGGCATCGTCAGACTTCTCACTCTCTCCGTTTTTAGTTTTTTCCATTCTTCTCCCCTGTTGCTGACTATCTGTCGTCCCGCTATATGTGGGACCTAGAGCTGGTAAAGCCTTCCCTGGAGTGTTGGCGGCTGCCGCTGCCCTCGTAGTAGCTCCCTTTGGTACTGGGTTTGAGGCAGCATTCATAGGTCTCATTGTGTCAATTTGAGTGATCCGCTTCGGGTTTTGCAGCACTACCTCCAGGTGCACCTTGGTGTCTCTAGTCACACACTGTCGCAGTCGCAGTTTCCCAGGTGGATACCTATACTCAGTCAGACGATTACCACGACTCTCAATGTAAATGAAAGGAGAATTATACTCTGTAATGTTGAAAAAAAAAACGTTGAGAGCCAGTGGCCAAAAGAAACTGTAGTCGGCGTTTCCGAGGAATCACCCCTGAGAAGGAGCCGGGGCTCAGCATATCATCATTTTGAGTCCGAGGGGAGCGAAAATCCAAGACAATCTATGATTTCTGGCTGATTTACTTGCTTCATCAGAGCAAGCCGCCAGGCTGCAAAACCAAGGAATCCCGCAGAGAATGCCGCTCCTCGCTCTGAACCGGCCAGCAGTCTGCCGCACTCCGATGCAGAAGTGCCACACAATCCTCGTGGTTCAGAATCTGACTGGCAGGTCGCTGAAACTTTCTCTTCGATCAGGTAACCATCCGATATTATTTTCCCCGATATGCCAGCGTCTTCATTTTAGCAGGGGGTCAGAGCCACGCTGTGCAGGAGAACGCCGGTAACCCGCTTACTCGGACACAGCCGTGTCCGTCATCTTGCCTATCCCGTGTTGTGCATTGTGTTATGTGAAATTTACTCTTGATAAGAGGTTTGATGTTGCTAAAAGTCTGTGAGAGAGTGGGAGGTAGGATTACGATGTTATTGTGGCGTATGAGATTAGAGGAAGGTTGTGTCTGAGCTTGTGAAATTATTGTGTATTGGCTTTGTTGTGCTGTCTTTAGGCTCATGTTAACCTTAGCTTCTCATGAATTTTACTTTTATTTGAGCAATTTCAGATTTTTATTGGTGCCTTGTTCACTATTCTTAAAAAGGACTATGAGCCAGCTCCCACGTGTCCCAGCCCACTTCCACTCTCCTTTTTAGAAGGGTAAAGGAGACTTGGGACTGCTGGGAGCTGACCTGTATACCTGTTTGCAATTGAAAGCCATTCAGCAGCGCAACTATAATCTGTCTTATGCCCGCTTGATATACCAATTGGTGCAAGTCAAGCAGATCTCAGGAGCTGACAACTTCCCATAGGCTGGGTCACTATTGCAAACATAGTACAGGGGCAGCTGTCAGCCTCCTTGCGCCACAAAACTGTGCCTGCCTTTGAGGGCTATGGAATATTACACCTGCTTTGGTACTTTCTTTGTTGTATAAAAGAAGGTTCCAGGGCAAATGTTAGCTATCCTGGGCCTTTGTCGTCCTCCTATTTGGGATGGAGATTGTGGCAATGGAGTCCTTACACGTGGTCCAGTTCCATATCTGCAATTGCAAACAATATGCAAACAATTTCGCTGTGGCCCTCCCTGCAAGCACTCGATGCTGTAGCGCGAAAAGTCAGCTTGATGGAATTTTCCACTGGCGGGCTATGCGGGCAACAAGGTTGTGGCATCAAGGGGCCTATTGGTAGTCTCGAAGAACCCAAGAACTTCAATTCAGCCTCTCTGAGGCCACACCAATGGACCAGGACCTGAGGGGCACCACTTAGGGGACAAGGCTTTCTGCAGTTAGATCTGGGTGCTGGTTGAGGTGGTTGGGAGCCTGCAATGTCCACGTGGCTCTGAACATGAGTTCAGCAGACTGGCCCTTAAAGCCACTCTGGGAGTCCTGGGTTCAGGGGCAGGTGTGATCCCTCTGACTCAGGCAGAAGGGCAGAGGGTCAGCTGGGCAACAATCCAGCAAGCAAAAAGTCCAGCAAGGCAATAGTCCAACAGGGCAGCAATCCAGCAGAACAGCAGTCCTTTCAGCAGCACAGCAGTCATTCTTTCTGGCAGAGTCTCCACAGGTCCAGAAGTGCACTGAAGAGTTGGTGTCTGCTGTCCAATATTTACACCACGTGGCACCTTTGAAGAGGGAGAAGCTTTTAGAGGTTTCCCTTTGAAGTGCACAGGTTTCCTGCCTCCTCTTCTCTGGCTCCAGACTAACTACATTGGGTATAGAAGCCATTTATGTAGATGCAGGACACAGCGTATTCAAGTGTTAGTAGGGCTGTGCCCAGCTCCACTGCCCCATCCTGCCAGTGATGTCCCATCCAATGATGTACAGTTCTAACTAATTAAGTAGGACTGTATGTTTGGACAACATATGCATCAAGATATAGGGACTGAGCCCACTAATATAATCCGAATATGTTGGCCTAATTCCTGGCTAGCTCACAGCGTGCAATCTGGACCTCTAAACCTGACAGGGTACCAGGTGGCGTCTGGAACTTCAGAACATAACCATACTAATTCTCCCAAGGAAATCGTGGAAAAAGATCTACACTTTCGTGTTACTTTAGGCACCCCCAAAGGGAGACACAAGAAATACACATATTGGCATTTCAGACTTTTATTGAACCAATTGGATTCTTCTGTAAAATAAATGAGGTGCAATTATTGGCAGAAAAAAACAAAGCATTGTTACTAGCATTACAAGAATGATGGCAAAAGATGAATATTTCAACCATTATAAATATTGCAGTGGTTATATGAATATATATCATAATGATATTCCTACTAACCACTACCTATGATATAGAGAGCATAGTGAAAAGGTGTTCTGCCACATCGCTTGGAGCAACCTATCTCCCCATTACCTGTGCGTGATGTATCAGGAAGCCAGTCTGGTGTAGAAAATGCAGTCCTCCTTTGTAGGATAGTGATGGGAGTCAGCAGGGCTGGAACTCAGCCATGAGTAAACATCCAGGATTCTCCATGGAAGTGGTCCTCTGGTGAGGTAAGCTCAGAAACAGTTTATATAATAAAACTGGTTCATTCGCACTGTGTCTGAGGTTACTTGCTGGTGTTATTGTTTGCCTTTCTAATTCACAGCTGTCTCCACACGAACAGCAAAATGCAAGGGCAGCATGCTCAGTATGCTTCATCCTTGAACAGAATGTAAAGTATTGCGATAAAATGCTTACGAAGAAATGTGCTTGCAAGCAGGACACTTTCTGAGTGTGCTATAGTGTACGTGCAAAGCATGTAAAGAGCCACTGTCTAAAGAGATGTCAATTTTAAATGTGTAAGTCAAGATGGACACTCTTGTACACAGGCCCTGTTGAATCCCACAACCCCAGGCAAAGCTAAACTATCTATTGTGTACAGCTGTTTAGGAGGACTATACAATTGCCAGCTACACAAATTCATGTGACCCAGAGACAGGTTGCAGGCACTAAATGGCTAATGCGGGAAAATGCAAACTTTCTAAAAGTGGCATTTTCAAAATTGTAATTTAAAATCCGACTTTACCAGTCAGTCAGAATAACTTTATTCGGTTCATATGGACAATAAAAGTGTAACATACATACTTAGAACTGAAAAAGAATTTCATATCCAATTTGTATAATAAAATGACTAAGATCACTAAAAGCTCAGAACCAAAATACTTGATACAATTTACAATTTTCTTAAAAAATGAAATGTCTAAGTTATGCATGCTCACAGTTCTACACTATAGGCTTTAGTTCCTCCTGCCACAATCCATCATATCAATACTTAATAAAAGTTTAAAACCAATTAAAACACCGATATATCTATTACAGTTCATAACGTTTTCTTATTGTCAATGCAATTCTGATATAATTAGATACGGCAGTGCAAATAGAAACGGTGGACAAGGAGTGTAAAAAATTAGAACCCTCCTGGTAAGTACAAGGGCGGATTTCTCTCAAGATTGGGTTTAGGAATCGCACCCTTGGCTCTTTATAGAGTGTGAAAAACAGCATAAAGTGCACTGAGCTCTGTGCAGATAAGTTGTTGCATGGACAGGCAACGAGTTTGTCACTCCAGCTGCTAGAAAGTGCAATGTGCAAAGACGAAATCTAGTCTTTACCATTAGAGAGACTTTCTCATTATACAATTCCAAAACCAGCAAAACATGACCTAGTAAAGTAAGGTTTGTGCCTGGTGAAAGGTTTCCTTCACAATGGTATTGAAATGGCATTGTAAAACCGCCCGGTGTCATACGCATGACGCTCAGAGAATGCTGAAGGTTTTCCGTATCTGGAGACCGACAAAAATCTACCACGTGCCTGTGGAGTGAATACGCCTATAAATACGGCGATTGTTTTTAAACGGTTTTATTTTGCGCTCCACTGGAGACAAAATTGGGAGAAACCTCTTTTAGAAAACTACGGAGGTACGGATTGAGTACATTGAGGTCATCCACGCAACACATGTATATAATGAGGCCATTCAGAAATTGCTCCATGGTGAAACAGGGCAAATGATAAACGAAACCAACTGAAGGACCTATTTATACAGCACTTGATGGCATTGTTCTACTGAAACCCATGATATCTTTCAGTGCGTAGTACCGGATCATTTATAAATCAACCGATTATTGGAAATATCCCCTTTTTTTTAACATTATAAGAAAAGAGTCATTTATATTTTGTGGTCTTGAGAAAGGTGGTGGGTATCCAGCGACTCACCAAAACGCGTCAACGCTACTATTATATAAAATTCAAGGGACTATATGGTTGGGATATTAAGGATTCCTACCCAAAAGTGGTTATAAATCCTAATGTATTGATAACCTAGGATGTTTTTAAATTGATTCACTTATTATTGTCTCTTTCTGAGTTTTTAAATTGTTTTATGTAATATCAGGGTGATTATGTGCTTATATATGTCTTGTTATAATATTGAATACATTGATATATATTTTTTCTAAATTTGGGTTTCTAGTTTTCTGTGCTTATATTCACAGCTGATTAAGGGGGCAATTTGTGATATCGTATTTGAGTTGTGGTGAGAATGAAAGTATGAGTTATACTTAAACCAAGGGAATTTTTTGATTACACTGATTGTAAAACTGCACACACAGACTGCCATTACAGGTCTGGGACATGCTTAAAGGGTTACTCAGGTAGGTGGCAGAATCAGTGGTTCAGGCCCACTAGTAGCTTTTAATTTACAGGTCCTGCTACCACATTACTAGAGACATACATGCAAATTAAATATGCCAAATCGGTATAAGCCAACTCTTCCAGTTTTTAAGAAGAGAGCACAAGCACTTGAGCACTAGTTAGCAGTGGCAAAGGGCACAGAGTCCTAAATGTCAGCAAATGGGTTCAGAACCCAGGAGGGTGAAGGCAACGAGTTTGGGGATGACCTTGTAGCAAGTGCAAAGTCTAACAGTGGACATTTGATGGTGAGTGTGTGGGTGTCTTATGGCCATTGTGTGGGTACCTAATTGTGGGTGTGGTTATCTTACTGTTTGTGTGAGTAGGCATCTGGTGGTATGCGTCTGGGTGTCTAATAGTGTGCACAAGTCTGTGATCTTTGGCATTAGTCTCTAAACATGAATTAGGATATGTGATGGCGGAATCCCTTCCATGTGTGAATGGGTTATCGCTTCCGTTGAGTCAGTGGTGAAATAATAATGTTTTGAGACCAGATTTCAGTTGCAAAACATTAGCATAGCATGCCATAAGGAATCAGTATTTGAAAGGCATGTCCTAAACACGCCCTTGCAACTACTGGTGGCTTATTGTTATCTAAACCTATTTAACGATTGAGAAAATCGTTTCTGAATCATTAAATCGTTTAGTACATTCCACAAACTCTTTTAGCACTTGCAAGTCCTCAGAATCTGAGGGTTTGACACCTTCAAAATCCTATGAACATGAGGCACTTTGTCTTTCCCACTGCATGGCGAAATTGGAGAGGTGGACTATGTGAAACCCGCCTGACTCAGGGTTTGGAAGTGTGTTATTAATTCCACTTATGTTGTAATGGTGAAGGAGCATTAGGGGTATTAAGCCCCTCTTCTTTTTCCATAGAAAAGAAGTATAATGTGTGATTTTCCTTCCTCAGGGTAATTGCAGGGGTTTATTTTGTGCTTCCTGATTTGCCCATGGGCATGAATGATGTTTAGTGCCCTCATCCCCTGACTGTAGGATATCACCAAGTTCCCCACAAGCTGTCCTACAGCTGTTTGCATACTAAAAATGTGGGAGTGGGAAAGCGTTGCACTATCTCTGTCCTTGATTCACCATTAAATTAAAAATCAGGGCGAAGGGGTATGAGACAGCTCAGTGCTATCATGTTCCTCTGTTCTCAAATTGTGAACAGGCTAGTGGGGCAGCTATGATATGTCCTGGGCCTCCTTCACCGCCCTTTTTGTGAGTATGAAAGAGGCCTGTAACAGCTCTCCTGAACTGGGATAGCCCACTTGTGCCCCAGAGATACAGATCGGTACAAAAGGGGGTGGTGATGGACGGAGCATCCGAACCAATCAAACACTCCCACCCAGTCAATAGATCTGGGTCTAATCCATCACCGTTCTTTAGCCCACTCTGCCACCCCAGTTCAGACATGGCCATATGCAAATCAGTCTCACCCTGTGCCTCATGGGAACAGTCCAGCCCGAACTGCCAAGCCATACCTTCCCTGGACCGGAATCAAGCTTCCTAGGACCGGTTTCTGGCATTTCAGCTGGGTATGAGTGTTTGATTGGTTCAGATGCTCCGTCCATCACCACCCCCTTTTGTACCCCAGAGATACAGATGGCACCTGGGCATCTGTCAGCTATGCTGGCCCTATTTGTAAAATTACTGCATATCCTTGTGGAAGGTGGAGAGTTTCTGGTGCATTTTCACTCTCTTCCCATAAGCATGGTAAAGAGTGAATAAAATCCATCCACATATTGGCATGCAAAGAACAAACAGCCTGCCGTGGTTAAGCATATATTTTTTTTAAAACTCCCCTTTGTCTTTGGGCAAGAGAAGGGATGGGGACACTTGACACTATTCCACTTCAGCAAGGCGGGTGGGTAATCCTCCCTGAACATTGATTACATTTTTTATTTGTAAAGTCCCCATTTGCCATTGGGCAAACTGAGAGGGTCAGAGGCTCAGTGCCGCTCCCACACCTTGCACCAAATTCGGGTGGTTTTATTTTGCATATGATGTATGATTTGTCCATTCCTCCCCCCCCCCCCCCCCCCACACGCACACGATATTATTCCACATACCCGACTCGCCTATACGGGTTGCAACTGCTGGGGACGCATGAACAGGTGCAGAAGAAGATGACAGAGAGGTAGCCAATAATGGGACGGGAGTGGCAGTGGCAAGGAGGTACAATGAATGTTATTTCTCTAAATACTACAAGCACGGTACAGTGCAAATATAAAAGAGACTATCAAAGTGCCAGGGAAGTTGTGGGAGGGGGGACTTCGAATACAGGGACTTACAGAAAAAGTAACTGCAATGATATGTATACTGTATGGATGAATATACATGTGACATGCGATGTGATACGGTTGCAATGACTTGTAATTGTAATTGTCAACGAAATGATGCAGCAACACAAATATTTTTAAAAAAAATGCATGATTTGTCCATGGCTGTTGTACAATGCTGGGTGAGGTATTTTCACCCTAACCTGTCAAGGCGTGTGGGCGGGGGAGGCAGGGAGATTTGCAATCGCCTTGTTCTATCCAAGGGATCATAAAGGCCCTTTTGTATTTTCTATTTTTCCCTGGCCTGTATAAATAGGCCAGGTAGAGATCCCACATAAGAGGATTGGCCAGAAGTCTGCCTGTTATGTATCTTGAATCTTCGGCTCTCCCTCTATGCTGCTTTTATTATTTCTTCCCAAACTTCGTGAACTTAGGTACGGTGGTGGAATAAGTGTCTAATATGCATGCACCTAAGTAGCACATGTGCTTTTATTCAAACGCTAGTGGTTCTCTGTTTTTCCAGAGATTGCAAACAATTATAAATTAGACCGTACTGGCTCGTGTACATTAAACAGCCACGTTCTTATTTATTTCTCAAAATTGACTGGATCAAAAATTCTCTATCACAATAGCCCCTACAAGTCATGGGGCAGGGGGAAGAGGAGAGAATTTTTCTGGCAAATCGTTTGTGCTCTCCTATCAAGATACATACACAGAGAAAAACGGATGTGCCCCTAAAAATCAAACCTTCATTTTCGAGTCAATCACTCTGCTATATAGGAATTTCCTTTAAAGTGGGTGGACCGTAACTTTCTGACACAACACTTTCCTGGTTCTATGGGCATTTATAAAAATTAACGGGATGGCCTGACACACCCCCTGGGTATCATGCTTCATCTTTGGCCAACACACTCTAAAGTTCCTCGTTCAGGGCAGTGGGGGAAGGGCTGAGGGGGAATCGTTGGAAGGAAGCCAAGGGAAGGGAGTGTCCAATAAAAATCCCTACCATCCATATCCTTCTAGAATGTATTATTTGGTGGAGGAGGGATGATTAAAAAGCAAAGTGGGCCAACTGAGACTCTTTGATGGTGCTCATGTCCACATCAAGTCAACATGTTTCAGGCCTTAACTGGCCCACAGCGGGTTCCGAGGCTTTCTTCGCGACCAAATTGGACACTATGTGACCCTGTTACATTTCCAGATTTTTACACATGCACACTTTTTTCACGCATACAATACCAGATCACTAATTTCTGGTCTGTTCAATCAGGATTCTTCCATCTTTACACAAATTCCCTAATTACGGGATGTTCAACTTTATGGAGGAGTGGAGAGGGAGCCTTATAGTTACATTTTCATCAAAGGTCACCCCTGCTGAATCACCTAACGTGTATTCTCAGACCTCCTCCCGAAGTTAAATGGATCAAAAATGTACCAAGCCCAGAGAATGTACCAAATGAAAGGATGGACACCTTGCCATTTACATTTTTGTGAACTGAAGGCTAGGGGCAAGACCTTGGATTGGCTTTTCTCTTTCCTATCTGGAAGACATCAGACGGTCCACCATGGGCCTTTACCTCGGCCCAAAGGACAATGAACTGTTTATCGAAAAGGTTTAAGCTTCCCCCAACCATTTAACATTTGGCTCTTTGGCTAGATGGGTTGAGTATTAGCTTGTTCAGTTATCCAGATGATACCCAAGTGCTGCTGTGCACCAGTGGGGTAGATGACCCTGGAGTTTCCTCCTTATACAAGACATTGAAAAATAAAAATGCAACAGACAAAATGTTACTTGCAAACGCATTAGATTATTCTGCTAGTCATTTAAATGACTGTAAAGTGTAGCGTACTTATGTTTTAATCTATTCATTATTGATTCATAAAATGAATGGGTGTATTGCAGCAAAAAAAGAAATATTGTAAAGTAAATGCAGCACTGGGCCAGTATTTTGTGCACAGGGGTTTGGAGGAAGTGGAACACTAAAAGCAGCAGTTGAAACCACTGTTTAGAACAATTCCCAGCCATAGATGCCCCAAGGATCAGGAGACTAATATAATCCAGACATGTTTCTTTTTATGTAAAACTCCTCCGAAAGTGTACATGAGACTGCTTTCTGACAGCCGAGGGAGACCCATATTTGTAGAAAATCTACAAGCAAAGCAGGGAAGAAGCATGCGACCCTCAACAACAAACAATTCCTTTGATCATTTTCACAGGCTTCCCTCAGGGAGCACTCATCACCGTCTATGTCACCCAGAAAGAGACACACATCAAAATTAATTACTATTTGACATCAATCATCCAAGCAAACATACACAAATGTTCCCAATAGATAATAGGTGAACTGTATAGGCACTGGATGAAAACTGACAGTCAAGGCTAATGCATACAGATTAAAAGCAGAAATTGATTTGGAAATAATAACAAAGTGAGAGTGAGCCCCGTCTCATGAAGAAGTCTTCACGGATAGCACATGATGCAACCCCTAAAAGTAACCGCAATCTAATTATACCACAAGTAACGGCACACAGAATCAAGGAGTGTACAGTTTATTATTCACAAACAGACGTACCTCGAATTCATTAGCTGCTCGCGTTGAAATGCAAACATGCTTCATTTATAACATGGATAAAACCTCGGGGAAATATTAAATTCCTCCTACTAAAATGCCACGTCCTCGCTTATTGTTCGTTATTTCACATGTAAGTACAGGAGACAGCGGATTGCCATAGAAGGGGGACTAGGAAATACATTAATACATTCGGTATCTTCTAAAATTTTCTGCAGCCAATAGCTTGATAATAACTATTTTTTGTCAATAAAATAAGAAAACTTTATTTGGTTAGTTACAACCTTAAAAGTATACCCTATACATAAAATTCTATAAAAACATAGGCAGGATCATATTAAAAACGTGGCAAATGTACATCACATTAAATAGCACTTTCCTTCATACTATATACAAATGTTCCCCTTTGGGTAATTAAGTCAAGTAATTTTTCATCAGCATCAAATCCTTTCCAAGAGGTTCCATGCCTTAACGTTAACCTTTACATGCACAGCCTCATCCTGCCCCAAATGCGCAGGATACGATATTTACTCTGTACACTTAAGGAACGCCTTGACTTTGCTCATAAATTTCCCCACAGCACAAGCAATATCTAAATTCGTCATTTCAACTATAAGACTAGCAGCTTGCATCCTATTTCTGATCCTGTATTTTTTAAATATCGGGCATAAAATCTCTTTCCGTAGATCTAAAAACAACATACAATCTAAAAAAATATGTACAATATCACAATGGGTACCTAACGCACAAGTACAGGTCCCATTATTATTCAACATAACATTTTTAACTCCATTATTCCCATAACAGGGGTTTATCCCCATTCGCACTTTCAGTACCTCACGTCTTAAATGGAAGCTTGGCAATCTGTCTAAATAGGGATACTGTTGATTAAGTTCCCAAGCCAGGGTCATATGCGATACCGAAACTTTCCGCGAAAGATACTCTCTGTCATATGTGTGGGACATCACAGCACCCAGTGACCTCAGTTCATTCTTAGCTATACCTGGATGACCCAGTTGCGGGGATAGTTTTAAACCCAACAGTCCATAAGCTTCACTTAGTGCGGTTCTTGTTTCTTTCGCCCAGGACAGTTCACTATCAACGATTTCGCTTTTGCACCACTGGGAAATTTTTAGGTGCTCTCCAGATCCTAGGCGCTGCCAAAAGCGAATTAGTGCCATACAGGCAGTTACTGCCCAGGAAGTAGTTCCCATCTCAAGCCTTGCAGCCTGTACCATAGAGGATTTCGGCAATGAGAACAAGTTTTTTAGGATATTTCCCTCCTCTTTATCCCACCCTTTTTTCCCACTTAAGTAAAGCACTTCTGCCCCATAGAGGAATTGGGGGGGGGGACCATTGCTAAGTAGGCTTTTATAACCGGCCTATCTGAGTTTTCTCCATAGACGCTATTGAATCTTTTTAGCCCCTTCACAGAGGCAGATGCCCTCATTTTAAGAGCCTCCAGATGGGTATCCCATTTAAGATTACTCATAAACCAGATTCCTAGGTATCTGTATTCATTCACCCTCTCGAGTAGATTTGTACCCAGACACCAAGGGAATCGAGTTTTACTCCTACCGAAGCATAAAATTTTGGTCTTATCCATGTTCACGGTTAACTTTTTGTTCCGACAATATTCGTTGAACATGTTTAATTTCCTCTGGAGGCCTATCTGCGTCTGATCCATAATCACTAAGTCATCTGCGTATAATAGGCAGGAGACATGCTTACCTCCCAATTTTGGACTAGCCCCTTTAACCTCTCTTAGTTTTGCTGGTAGGTCGGCCAAAAACAGAGAAAAAAGCAGTGGGGCAAGTACACACCCCTGCCTTAAGCCATTTCCGATCTGGATCCTCCCAGACAAACCACCGACCTCATCCAAGATTATCTGGGCCCAGTTTTCAGTGTGTAAGGCTTTTATAATGGCCAAAAGGTCTCCGTGTAGATTGTATCCTTCCAGGGTTGACCATAACTGCTCCCTTCCCACTAGATCGAAAGCCGCGCGGAAGTCCACGAAACAGCAGAATAAATTACCCCTCTGTTCTATCGACTTCCGCGCGATGGCCCAGAGAGCAAAGCAGTGGTCCACCGTCGAATGCCCTTCTTTGAACCCACCCTGTTCTGGGGGTACTATCTGGTTATCCTCTGCCCATTCCTTTAGCAGGCCTAGGATTACTTTGGAGAATAATTTTTCCCCAATATCAAGGAGATTTATTAGGCGGTAGTTTTTTGGGGAATTTACATCACCTTTTTTGTATACCAGTCTAACAATAGCCCCTTTCCAACTTACTGGCATAATACCTGTCTTTAATATCCCATGGAACATATTTGAAAAAAACTCAGCCCACCAGTCTGGGTTAGTTTTTATGATAATTGCTGGTAGGTTGTCAGGGCCAGCGGCTCGTGCTTATTGTTCGTTATTTCACATGTAAG
Organism: Lissotriton helveticus; assembly: GCF_964261635.1. NCBI lineage: Eukaryota > Metazoa > Chordata > Amphibia > Caudata > Salamandridae > Lissotriton > Lissotriton helveticus. Next base: position 998,866,160 of record NC_136065.1, on the reverse strand, counting down.
TACAGGAGACAGCGGATTGCCATAGAAGGGGGACTAGGAAATACATTAATACATTCGGTATCTTCTAAAATTTTCTGCAGCCAATAGCTTGATAATAACTATTATATATATATACATATAACTATTATATATATTAATTGATGTTTAGGGGGGTAAGCGTGATAATGATTGTTCCCTACCGATATAGCAAGAAATACATACAAAAATAATTACCTTAATCAGAGGTTTACAGATATTAAGGATAAGAGCCTGATTAAGAGTTTGGCTTGCAGAATTTCCTTTTGCCATACAGGCCTGGGCTGAACAAGTGGAATTTCACTCTCTGGAACCAAGTAAAAACTCAGTGAGATTTCTTGGAGTTCCGCCAATGAGCAGCAAATGCACATCACGCTGCTCACTTACTGATTTTAGCGCTGGTAGTGTGTTCCACTTTGAAAAATCAGCACGAAGAGCACTACGCTATTTTCGAGTTGATTTTGCTGGCACTTGAGTAGAAAAGATACTCAGAAAGCTGCCTCTAACTGCGACCAATCACGACTGCCCGTGTTTGTGATATCTCACCGGAAGTCCTCCTAGCGATCTGCAATCGCACTAGGGGATGCCAATTTTGCTTGTGCTTACCGGGTCATAGTCTGAAGCCCCATGTTGTTCCTATTGTCATCATGTTGGTCAAACAGGAAAAAAGTCTGTCAAGGGTGACTGCGGAGTAACGGTACAAGACTAAAGTGGAGTCGCCATAATTCTTCAATTTCGCTCGCAGAATTAAATTCCACCAAGGCCTAGTGCCAAAGAGACTGTATCGGTCTTCAGAAGAACTGGTAAACTGAATTTCTGACTACGTGTGAGTGCCTTTATATGGAAATACCATACCAGGGATAGGGGAGTGTCTCAATGAATTTGCCTCAGCTCTGGTAGCAAGTTCCTGCCTCATCAAGGAACTATTCAGCTCCTATGGGCCATATGTATCAAGCTAATTAGCATTCGCAAAGGCCGAAATTCTGTGAATTTCGGCCTTTGCGAATGCTAATTAGATAAATGGTATGTATCAAACATGTTTGATGCAAAATAAGGAATTGCAAAATTAGCTATTCCTTATTTTGCGATTGCACTTAAGGAATCGCAAATTTTGCGATTCCTTAAATGCAATGTATCAAACAAAAATTTTTCAAAAATTGCCATTAAGGATTCGCAAATTACCACCAACTTCTAGTTGGTGGTAAGTTGCGAATTCTTTTCAAAAAGCTTTTTTACAAAAAACCAAAGGTGCCATATGACGCCCATACATGCCCTTAGGGCATGTACGTGCGCCATATGCCCCCAAATGTCTTTTTCAGGGGTGCAGCAGGGTGTTCTTGAGACACCCCTGCACCCTTGAAAAAATTCCTAATTTGCGATTAGCAAATTGCTAATCGCAAAATTGCTAATCGCAAATTGCACTTTCATTCCTATGGGCCTCCTGGCCCATAGAAATGAATGGGTAATTTGCGATTAGCAATTTGCTAATGGCAAATTAGGAATGGTAAGGAATCGCTATTGAAAAGCGATTTTGTACATACATTCCGTTTTGCGAATTCCAAATAGCGATTCCTTAAAATTCGCTATTTGGAATTCGCTAAACGGAAGTATGATACATATGGCCCTTAGTGACATCATGCAAATGGGCTTCTAGAGGCTTTAGGCAGGAAAAAAGTGACTTTGTAAAAGTACCGATTGGAAGATATTTATTTCAAACATCCAATTTGCGATTCTGTAACCTGTTACGGAATCGCAAATTGGGCTTGCAACTCGGTATTAGGACGGGGGCATGTTTAGGGCAGTAGTAACCCATTCACAAATGGAAAGGGGTCATCAGGGCACTCCTTTGTGAATGTTTGTAAAAAACAAAATAGATAGCAGTCAGTGGTCCCACAGACCACTGCCTACTCTTAAACTTTTCATTTTTCTTTTTTAAACGCATCACATTTTCCTTTAAGGAAAACAGGCTGCATTTAAAAAAAATCTGACCCCAGCAGGCCCCATCCCTGTGATTTCTGCAGTTTCTAATGGGTCATAAACCGAGATCTACCTCGTGAATTTTAATGAGGTAGGCCTATTTGCGACCCACTGGGAATCCCACAATGTTTCAAAGACACATTTGTACACTGAAGTTTACAATTACCAAATAGCAAATTACAAAAATGTGATATTTGGTAATTGCAAATGATTACCATTGTACATGTGGCCCTAGATTATGTATTGAATGGTGAGAAGGAACTCTACTGTGCATCATATTCATCGTGTAGTGATATTTTAAATGTTTCTCTTTTGCGTAATGTATGTGAAGCTTTCCCTCAAATATAGATCTTAATTGCATTTTTAATTACGTGGGAGTAAGGGATGCATTTTTAATTACGTGGGAGCAAGGGATGTACACATCGCTAAAGGGCTTTCTGCTGTTCCATCTCCACAACCTACACCCTCAGACTATGACTAGCATCTGCCTTACTCAGAGGTCACCAGACACCATGTTATGACTTGTGGTCTATCCATTTCTTGTAAACATTTCTTTACTACCCATCAGATTTATGAACCATTTTCACTTGCTAATCCTTGCTGACAGGATATAAAATCCTCTTTAATGACAAAGTCAGATTTTATGCAACAATTCTGAAAATACCACTTTTAGAAAATCGCCATTTTCTTGTCCTCGCCATTAGGTTTCTGCAGCTTGTGTCCTGGGTCACATGACTGTGAATCGTTGGCATTTGCCAGTTGTTTATTCCTCCCAGACAGTGAGACACAAGGGGAATAGGTGTTGGCAGGATGGGCTATCATGCCACCAGAATGAGAGCGTTGGAGCTGTTCCCTGCCTCACTTACTTTTCAAAGGGAATGCTTCCAGCATAAGCACACTCACAAAGAACCTAACACAGTCCTTTGTCACCCTAGACGTCTTGGAGCCTGGAGCCTGGTCAAGGGAGGAAATAAAATTCTAGTACCAGATGTAGGGGCAAGGTATGCATATTGGACCCTCAGACCAACTCATTATTTTACTCCTGGACCTGCGGAGGAACCGCAGAAGGCCTGGTCTGCTGCTTGAGCTTTCCTGTTTACCTTAGATGACTGCCTTGCTGCTACCAGAGGACTGTCATGCTACTGGAAACCTGCTTTGTGCCCTCAGAGGACTGCCTTGCTGTGTAAGGTTTCCCCACCAGTCGTGGACCCTTGGAAGTGATACTAAACATGCTCATACAGTGGCCTGGGAATTGACAGAAGACCAGGACATACCTGCTCGCTGATCCACCCAAGGTGCATCACCGGTCAGCCTGATTCATAATAGCCCCGCTACATTCTTCTCCACAGCAAAAAATCCCGTTCAGCAGCTCCTCTTTGGAAGAGTATCCAGCCTCATGGAGCCCTTGACAGCTACAGCTTGCAACTTTTCCCACTGGAGATTTTTGAATTCCCAAAAAGTGACTACGTCCCAACTTAGTAATTGTCACCGCAACTTCGTCCAGTGTCCCGTGGCTACCGGATGATGAAACCTCATCTTAGATGCCACCTCCTGCCTTCTCCATTGAACTTGTCCTTTTATTTAAAAAATATTCTAAGTCCAAAGGTAAGCCAAGACAGGGCCCAATCCACCTCGTGTATCTGAATCAGGCTCCATCGCGGTGTGCCATAACTTTTGACTTTGTCCCTGTCTCTTTCAACTGGATACCTGGCCCCCGGTTGACATTTTGATCTTTTATTCGCTATTTTTCACTACAAACGTAAACAATTTATATCTGTTGAATGGATTTAATTAGTTTTGGTGTAGTTTTATTTATAAACATTTTCTCTATTTTTCTAAATTTGAGAGGAATTTTTCTTGTTTTGTATTTTCACTCTATTACTATTTTAGAACTGCAAAATGTTTTAAAACATTGGCTCTAAGTAAAGTCGGACTGATTTTGACTTGCTACCAAAAGACTAAGCACAGGTTAATTTAGTGACGTCTTGTGATTCACCCTGACAGGGATTGTGGTTGTTGCTTGAGGGGGGTTACCACCCCCCCCAACCAAAAACTCAATTTCCCACAGGAGGAATGCTTGAAATAAGTCAAACCACTGGCAATCGCTCAGGGAAGAATTTCCACCGATCATTCTTTTGCTCAACATGCCACCCCACCTCAGTTTTGACCCAGCCATATGCAAATCAATCTTGAACCTGCAGTCCAGCCCGAACTGCCAGGCCATGTATTCCCTGAACCACATCACAAGCAACCTGAGACCTCAATCCGAATTGGCTGGTAACAAGGGGTGGTAATACCAGCACCACTGTTACTGATTCTGGACAGTATCACTACCCCAGCTACCCCCGATGATGAGCCTGAGTCCTGGAATGGGGGATAAAATGCAGGTCCCAGTACTGCATGTAATTCCCTAATTCTGCATCCTTTTTCATACACATTTTCCACCAAATGGAAAAGAAAGTGGTTTTACGGGTGTATTACTAGACCTAGTCAAAATCATAATCTTTTGGGGTGTTAATTTCACAACAAAAATGCAGAATTACTGCTCATCACAGCTCGGAATGTAGGCTGGGGTTGTAGGTAGGTTAAAAATATTTCAAACTTTGCCATCTTGGAATGCTAGATCAAAAAACACAAGTAAAGGCAAACAAAAGCGGATTTTAAAGAAAGTAACTTGATTACAAATTGCAACTTTTGGGCCCTCTAAAAGGGTAAAAAATTACAAAAGGACTGGAAAGTGTGGGCAGCAATAGAGGAGTGGGGGTGGAGCAAGTACGTGCACTGACAACTGGTGGCTGTGAGCAGAGAGGTAGGAGAGCAAAGAAGAGGGGTGATTAAAAAAAATAAGCAAATGGGGAGTGTTGGGGGCAGCAGCAATCGAGTTCGGGGTGGGAGAGAAACAAAGAGAGTGCTGGAGTGTTAAAGAAGAGAGCAGCACACAGGAGAGAGCAAGAAAACAGATAAACTCCTTCGTAGTGCTAAAAGCGAAAAGAAAGTATGTTCCCTGAGTGGAAGGAGTGGAAGGATACAACTGATCCATTCAAAGGATGGTAAAAAAGCTATGTTTTAAGGCAAGGATAAACACAAGAAGGAAAGTCATCCAATAATAGACACACAAATGAGATTGACAAGAAAATCAACCAAGGATGAGTTATGGGCTGACCCAAAGCCCATCGTTACTATTGTTCTCTGTACACAAAAGGTCTATCGAAACCAGACAGTTAAAGTTAAGGCTGTCTATAGGCGAGTCATAAAATGGGATTTATGAACCTTGAATGAATACAAATTTGCAGCATGGAAATACATTGAAAAAAAAGGTGCTTTGACATTCGCTGTCACCAGCGAATCTAGGCACCTAAGTGGTCGGATGATTCCTAGCACTATTGTTACTAGAGAATCATGCCCTAGTACTTTAGGTGGATCAGTCCTTTCAACGGAATATTTGTTAAAGAAAATGCAGAATTTAATCTGAACCACTGGTAATTACTCTGGGCCCATGATGAAAGTATAGTCGGAATACTTGGTGGGAAATCTAACGTGCACTTGGAGCACTGTTTATACAAAGGCCCACAGAAAAGGACCAGAACAGGGAGAAAACAACCAGAACACCCAACTACAAAAGAACAGTTTGTGTTCACTTTTCAATCTAACAATATTCCAATATTAAATTGACAACTTTACATACAAGGGATTTTATTTTGCACCAAAGACAAATAGTAATTTGTTTGTAACAAAACATCTTTACACATTTTTCAGAACTTTGAGGTGGAAAAAAACATTTTTGGACCAACCATTTATTCAACCCAATAAACAAAATTAACATTTAAACCTAAGATTCACTGAGAATGTCCGAAGGCTAACAGCACATTCACCAAGTTTGAATGTGTGGTATTAAAAGACTTGGGGCACGTTTTAAAATTTAGTGGACCAGGTATTCCACCTCAAATGTGGTGGAGTACCTGTCCGTTACACTCTTGGTCCACCCACTGTATTGTGATTGAGGAGGACTGTCATTTCTTTGATAGCTGTGCCCCAACTGACTTGCCCATTAAAAAGCTTACCCTGATGGCCAAGTGAAATAGGATATCAGAAAAGCCACCCTAATTAGAGTGAATGGTCTGGAGTATTTTCTTCTGTCCATCATTAACAGAAGTAACCTGGCGGTCTCAAACAGACAAAAAAGAAAATGACCCCTCCACATTATCCCAGGTTGTAGAGATCATTAGTTACTGGTTTGTCAAGAGTAAAACAAAACAATTTTATGTGTGGCCACCTGAAAGACGACTGCTGCAAGCCAAACTGGCAATGCCTCAACAGGAACCGTCTTGAAAGCGGTTCCTCTGAAGGCACAGACATCTTCCTAGGCAAAGGGGTGCTCTCTAGATATGTCAGGCAGTAGCCCATCAGAGTCGCAGGCATAATTAAACACAATAATTAATCATCATGAGATTTGAGATATTGAACATCAAAGAAATTAAAATACTTTCATTATTCAAGGTGGTGATGGAGGCACAGGAATGATGATATTGAATGGAGAATGGTATCTCCAAAGGTACTCCACCACAATATCATTTCCAAAATATCATTAGACATAAATATCAAGTCAAAAATTTTGTGATGTCAAAAATATTGTGGGACAGAATTTTAAAGGTAAGAATATTTTTAGTTATTTTATACAATTTTTAATATAGTTATATATAATGCTTTACAGTTATTTTATTGTGTTTTCTAAGTGTCTGTTTTATAAATTCCTATTTTCTTAATCTTTGTGTAATTTTTTAGTATAGTTAGTTTGTTGATTTTTTAATATAATTACATTTTTTTTGTTAACTGAATGAATTTATTGGTGGCTTCTTTTTTATTGTTTGTAAATACTTTTTTACTTTTTATTTTGTTAGTTTGATTATTAATTATGTACATTATTTTATTTGCTAATTGTTTGATGGATAGTTTTAAATAAAATGGTAATTAATTATTGTAGTTTATGGGTAATTAGATTATTCATATAGTAAATATTCATCAACTTTATTGATTTGTATATTAATTAATTTTAATATGATTTAGTTGCTTTTTATTAATAGATTGTATTATTACTCAAATTAATGGATATTGTAAAAAAAATTCAAGTATCATTTTAATTTGTTTTTGTAAGTGATCTATTTTTGGGCAAGTAGGTTGTGCAATGTTGTAAGAAGTCTAGGTATTCCTGTTTTTAATTGTTGAAGAGTGCTAAAACACATTCGGGTTCTTTTATTAATTGGTGATATTAAGTTTACTATGTTAGTCATTTCGGTATTAATGGCCATCAACAGCCAATATGTAGGAATTTCTTTGCAAATTGTAATGATTACATGAGAGGGATTTTAGGATTCCTGTATGTGTTCACAGTGGCTTCCCAGGACATTTAAGACCATTTTAGGCATGGGGAAAATACCCCTGTAGTACACCCATGAAATCTATAAATATGTAATTGATCTTCATCAGCCTGCTACCATGGCACTGGAACTTGGGGTGTTGGAGGTGCTGCAGTTGAAGAATGGACAATGAAGGGGCAACTCAAATGTTTCTCTTTGAGCAGTATCTGTTGTGTTTTCAATGAGAGCCTGGCACATATCAGCTATGTCTTTAGTGTGGTGACATTACAGTCCAGTATTCCCACTCTAAAAATTGTTCCAGCACCACTGGGATGCTAACTGCTAAAGTTCATTTATAACACGTCTGTAATAAAAATTCAGCTGTCATTGCCCGCCTGGTAGCATTACACAAATTTAGGTCGGTCAAGGAGCAAGGGAGTAAATGGAATAGAAGGAGACTATGGGGTCCATTAGGATGACGGGCGGACTTTGTCCGCAGGTCATCCTACCGGTGTTTGGGACCACCCGCCATAAGGGCGGGGGTCCCGTGCCACAAATTATGATGCGCCCGCCACAGTGGCGGGCGCTTCCCGCATTTGTAGCATTGCGGCGGGCGGTGCTGAAAGCACCGCCCGCCGCAATGCTAAAAATAAACGTTGTGCATTTCAATGCACAACATGACAGGCACCGCGAGGTGCCTGTCATGTTGTGCATTGAAATGCATGGGGGTTCCATAGGTACCCCCCATGTGCACCCCCCACCCCCATGGAGTCCCTGGGGGCCCGCAAGGGGCCCCAGCAGGGGGACTCCGCATGCCTTTCCGTGGCGGCATTGCCGCCACGGAAAGGCATTCACAAATGCCTATCCTAATATGGCTGGCGGTGTCTAATAGACACCGCAACCATATAAACCCTTTTCCGCCCCGGCCGCAAGGCGACCGGGGCGGAAAAGCGGCGGACGGTCTTTCCGTCCGCCGCGGCCAACCATGCCATCATAATATGGCAGGGGGTGTTTTGTGGCAGGATGGCGGGCGGATTGCCCCCGCCAGGCCGGCGGTGGCTACCGCCTGCCTGGCGGGGGCAATCCGCCCGCCATCCTAATGGACCCCAAAGTTTTCGAGGAGTATTTGGGTTTGAGGTTTGGGTACTCACCTCTCAGCATTCAGGACAGGTTCCAAATTAAGATGTTTAAAATATGAATGCACCCTGCAGAATAACTCCCCAACTAGGCAGAAGCCTTTTGAGAGTCAATAGGCATTGCCATTAAATTAATTATTTAAGAAATATGGTTTATATTTTTAACCAAAATATTAAACGGAAGATAGTGGCCTTACATAGCATAATAGGCAGTGTTGATGGATAATTTAAACCAAATTGAGCAATTGAGGTATTGCACAATAGTGCTGTTATGTGTCAGTTTGCACACAGAAAACAAACAGCAAACAAAATTCTTGTTGCAGTATGTTGGACTTGCCCCTTTTTGGCTAAAGTTCCCTAAACTTTTTGCCTTCCCCCTAGAACTTTTTTCTGACATGGCGTTGCCAACTTAGATGCTCCGGGCACTTTGCCACTGCTGATCAGTGTCAAAGTGCAAGTGCTCCCTGTCTAAAGAGTAATGGTAATTGGTTGTCCATGATTGGTATGTTTGCCTTACTAGTAAAGTCCCTTGTAAAGCGCACTATGTGTACCAGGGCTGGTAATGCAAATGCTACTAGTGGGTCTGCAGCACTAATAGTGTCACCCACACAAGGCCATAAAGAAAGAAGTCAGGCCTGCCACTGCAGTGCCTGCGTGCAGTTTGGTAAACTGCCATGTTGTCCTGACAAGTGCACCCACTTGCCAGGCCTTACCCTTCCCTTTTTATGTACATTAGACACCCCTATGGTATGTCTAGGGTACCTCCTGGGCAGGGTGGAGTGTATGTGAAAGGTGGGACATGTACTAAGGTATTTACCATGTTCTGACAATGAAATACTCTCCATTTCATTTTTCACTGTTGCAAGGCCATCTTGCCCATAGGACAGAATGGGGAAGGCTGTGTAATATGTTACCAGCCTATCTTTCTATAGGCTAAAGACGGAGAGGTGATGTTTAGAGTGCCTGAACTCACAATTTAATTACACATCTTTTTGTGAAGCTGGTTTTTGCATTGTGTGTTTAGAAACCACTCTTTAAGAAGTAGCTGGTTTTTTGTGCTCTAACATTTTCTGAATGTCTCTGCCTGGTTGTGGGTTGACTGATTTAAATGTGATAGGCTCTGGGGAATCTCTTGACCCAGGGGAGGAGGTGAGACAGCAACAGACTGACCTACATCTGAAGTATAGGGGGGAGGAGTAAATTGCCCTGTGACGGTGTGCCCCGAAGCAGTCATGTTTTCTGAGTTGATGGACAGCATGACCAGAAGTGCTGCGATCGTCATTGCCATCAGCTCCATCTCCTGCTGAGTGATTGAGGATCCAGACCCCCACTATCAAAGGAAGAAGTGTCACTGGCAGGGAGACACCCAGAACTGGTGTGGACAGGGGTCAGTGCCCCCCTGAACACATAGACTTCAAAGACATGTAGGGGTATAACTATGAGAGCTGAAACCCCTGAACGTTGGAACGGAACAGATCGAAACTGAAAAGGATTGAAACTACTTCGTAGTCAAGAGGTACCTCTGCCAAGGAAGAAACAGCTGAAGAGACTGAAGGAAAGGACTGACCCTTGCTGTGTGTACTGGGGCTGGCCTGCACTTTGCTGATTTAACCAAGGCGAGGCTAAGGGACTTTGCTGTGTGCTGTGTCCCCTTGCTTCAAAGGACTTTGCTGTGTGCTGAGTCCTGAAGTAACTTGTCCAAGTGAATCTCAGCAACGCTGTGTGCGCGTGCTTCAAGCAGCCTGAGACCTTCGTGAGGATTGTCCTGTGATTGTGTGCACCTGGAGTCCAAGTGAGTCTCAGGGACGCTATGTGCGTGTGCTTCATGCAGCCTGAGACCTTCGTGAGGATTGTCCTCTTATCGTGTGCACCCGGAGTCCAAATGAGTCTCAGCGACGCTGTGTGCATGTGCTTTGTGCAGCCTTAGACCTTCGTGAGGATTGTCCTGTGATTGTGTGCAAGTGAGTCTCAGTGATGCTGTGTGCTTTGTGCAGAGTGAGACCTTCGTGAGGATTGTCCTATGATCATGCGCACCCAGAGTCCAAGTGAGTCTCAGGTACGCTGTGTGCGTGTGCTTCGTGCAGCCTGAGATCTTCATGAGGATTGCCCTGTGATTGTGTGCACCCAGAGCTCAAGTGAATCTCTGCGACGCTGTGTGCATGTGCTCTGTTGCAGCCTGAGACCTTCATGAGAAATTGCCCCGTGACGGTGTGTCCTGAAGCAGTCATGTTTTCTGAGTTGATCGACAGCGTGGCCAGAAGTGCTGTGATCGTCCTTGCAATCCGCTCCATCTCCTGCTAAGTGATTTTGGCTCCAGACCCCCACTATCAAAGGAAGAAGGTGTCACTGGCAGGGAGACACCCAAAACTAGTTTGGACAGGGGTCAGTGCCCCCTAAACGCAAAGACTTCAAAGACATTTAGTGGTGTAACAATGAGAGCTGAACCTCCTGAACGTTGGAATGGAACTGATCAAGACTGAAAAAGATTGAAAGTACTTCATGGTTGCGAGGAACCTCTGCCAAGGAAGAAACAGCTGAAGAGACTGAAGGAAAGGACTGTCCCTTGCTGTGTATTCTGGGGCTGGCCTGCACTTTGCTGATTTAACCAAGGAGAGGCTAAGGGACTTTGCTGTGTGCTGTGTCCCCCTGCTTGAAAGGACTTTGCTGTGTGCTCTGTCCTCAAGTAATTTGTCCCCAAGGGCCGAGGAGATCTGACTCCCTGTTGTGGAAACTCAGGAACATAAAAGTTTCCAATTGTGTCTCAGCGGCGCTCTGGGCGTGTGCTTTTTGCAGCTTGGGACCCTCGTAAGAATTGCCCTGTGATCTAGGGTACCGGAAGTCTAAGTGAGTCTCAGCGACGCTGTGTGCGTGTGCTTTGTGCAGCCTGAGACCCTTGTGAGGATTGTCCTGTGATCGTGTGCACCTGGAGTCCTTAGTGAGTCCTAGAAATGCTGTGTGTGTGTGCTTCGTGTAGCCTGAGACCTTCGTGAGGATACTCCTGTGATCCTGTGCACCTGGAGTCCAAGTGAGTCGCAGCGACGCTGTGTGCGTGTGCTTCTTGCAGCCTGAGACCTTCGTGAGAATAGTCCTGTGATCGCGTGCACCTGGAGTCAAAGTGAATCTTAGTGATGCTGTGTGCATGTGCTTTGTGCAGCCTGAGACCTTCGTGAGGATTGTCCTTTGATTGTGTGCACCCGGAGTCCAAGTGAGTCTCAGCGATGCTGTGTGCTTTGTGTAGCCTGAGACCTTTGTGAGGATTGTTCTGTGATCGTGTGCACCCGGAGTCCAAGTGAGTCTCAGTGACGCTGTGTGCGTGTGCTTCATGCAGCTTGAGACCTTTTTGAGGATTGTCCTATGATCATGCGCACCCAGAGTCCAAGTGAGTCTCAGCAACGCTGTGTGCATGTGCTTCATGCAGCCTGAGATCTTCATAAGGATTACCCTGTGATCGTGTGCACCCGGAGCTCAAGTGAGTCTCAGCGAGACTGTGTGCATGTGCTCTGTTACAGCCTGAGACCTTCGTGAGAAATTGCCCCATGGCGGTGTGTCCCGAAGAGTCGACCAGAAGTGCTGTGATCGTTATTGCCATCGGCCCGGACCGGCATCCTCAGAGGAGCTGTGAGGATTCACCACCGCCGGCCCGAGTCTGCCTTTGCCAAGCAGAGATCTCGAACCATCACGTCGGGGGTCTGTGTTCCACTGCCCACGATCAACGAAGTTGCATTGGAGGCCCAAGCCGCGAGGAGAGGAGAGTGAAATGGTACCCCCCAGGTAACGCTCAGCGAGCGGGCGTGTGTCGCGCCTGGGTTGGGGTGAATGCTACGAGAGAAAAGCTCTTGGCCTTTCCCATCTTTGCAGCGCGAGCCTCTGCTCAAGTTTGTACCGAGGCCCGTACTTGCCGAGGAGTGGCAGTACCGGCGCCAGAGTGTGGAGCTTACTTTGTTTTACACCATACCCATGTTGGGGGCATATTTTGGCAGTAGCTGACCGGGAGTCAGTAAGACTTGCATAGAGACCGTTCAGAGCACCATGATCAGTGTCGAAGTACATTATTGTTGGTATTACGAACTGCCTGATTGTTGCATTACGCATTGCATTACGCATTGCATAACAAACTGCCTGATTGTTGCATTACGAATTGCATTATTTTGGCATTACCAACTGCTTGATTGTTGCATAACGAACTGCATTATTTTGACATTACGAAGTGCCTGATTCTTGCATTACGAACTGCATAGCATTGCATTAGGACTGCATTGGATCATTGAGAATTGCTCATTAATACTGCAAGAACCTACAAGGGCTTGCTGGCCTAATAACCGGCAAGGTGAACTATTACAAATATGCATATGTTGGAGTTTTATTGTGTGGTCTCATCATATATCTTTTCTTTTATAAACATATAATTGTTTTTTATGAAACTCGTGTGGAGTCCATTTGTGGTGTCTTTATTGGATCGCTGAGAGTGTGGTTGCAAATACTTTGCACATTTGCCTTGGAGATAAACCTGGCTACTCGTGCCAAGCTACCGAGGGGGTGAGCAGGGGCTATCTGAGAAGGAGACCTTCCTTTCCCTGACTTAGAAGCAAGGGTCCCTATTTGGACTATGGTACCTACCTCAGCCAACTAGAGACCCCCAGTTCTAACACAGTATCACAATAAAACATATTTGCATTTTGATATATTGAGCAGCATTTGTTACTTGTTAATTTCAGCTTGCTGAGCGGGTGCCTTCAGATGCTTTTAAACTCATTAAATGAGGGGCAAGACCAGATATCAAGTGGTAGTGAGTTTCAATGAAGAAGACCAATAAGGTAAATATAATAGAATGTGGGCACTGTACATTGTGGTTTGTGTGTGATCTGAAGTTGCTGATTGATAAGTAGATAACAGATTCTGGGATAGGAAGTCTAATGAGTTAGATTGTCACCAGAGTATACAAGGACAATGTAGAACACTGTTTTCGTAGAGCCACTTGGCTTTATGTCAAAAGGATGTGATGGGAGTATGCCTGAGAAGTGTCTGGTTTCACACTTGAGAACTTGTCCAATAGAGTGAGAAGGACATTGAATGAGACCTATGAACCGGCTAAAGCAAGACTCAAAATACACCGAGCCAAGTAAATTGATTAATGCTGCAAAGGTATGGAATCAGAGAAGAGGGTGAAGCTTTTGCATTATTAATACCTGATATCATGCAGCAGTGGAAGTGATGATAATAAACAATTTATGCGCATCATGGGGGTAAATAGCACTCCAAGATTTCTAGCTGTGATAGTGAAATTGGGATAATTCAGGAGATTATACTAGGTGTTCAGTGGGGGTGTAGCTGATGAAAAAAGGTGAGCTAATTTGAGAAGAGTTCAGCATAAGTGACCTATGAGCTATCCACTGTTGAAAGGCACTGATACAGTCAAAGATATGTATTTGGAAGAGAGGGAAAATGTTAGAAAGGAGAGGAATATTTGAGTACTATCTATAAAGATGGTAATAAAAGCTAAATTTGAAGATGGGTATAGAGAGAAGAGGTCTGGTCTAAAGAACGAGTCTTGGGGACTCCAGTACGTAGGGAGATGACATGGGATAAAGTGGGTTACCACACCACAAAGTATGAGTAGCCATAGAGATCTGAGGAGCACCGTTTTAGGGCAGAATAGAAACCTCAATGCCAAAGGTGAGGAGAAATGAAAGTAGAGTAGGATGAACAACAAATGTTTTAAATGGATGAGGGGGTATGAGGATAGAAGATAGATACGTTTGTTGAGTCAAGAAGATCAAGTTAGCTACAGGAGAGAGTGCACTCTTGGTTTAATAAAAAGCACACAAGATTATTTTAGAAGAAAGAAAACTGGCAAACTGGGCATTCGGAAGACGTTGATGAAGGGTCAGTGTAATAATTTTCATATGGGTAATACTACTACACATTTCAAATAATGTGGATAGGTTCCAGATACAAAGTTGTTGGTTGTGAGTAAGGCAAGAGAGATAAGTGATGTGTTGGAAAGATTAAGAAGCAAATTGTACATGCTAGACATTGAGGATATTATTGAGCACACTGATGATGTATTAAAGGTACATGGATTTGGTGTTTCTAAGGCAAACAACTGTGTGTTAAGTTTTCCCAAGGGTCTTGTGTTCATACCATTTGATAAGAAGTATTATTATTCTACTTCTCAGTGATCAAAATATAGAGATGTTCTCGGGTTGTAGGCTTGTGTTAAGAAAGTTCACAAGGAATAGTAGCAGTTGAAAGTGTGTTGTAAAGCTTGATTGAATTGGTTGAAAGTTGTGGTGTGGTATAGATGTGCAATGTTGTAGTGAATTTGGTTCAAGAAAGCAGGGAGAGCATATGAGACCAGATGTACGAAATTATGTGTTTGCAATTTCCTAATTGCGAATTTTAGTAATTCGCTATTAGGAAATCTCAAACTGCAATGTACAGCAGTGTGTTTGACACTGTTAGCTATTCTCAGTGGCTCGCAAATGGACCTGCTTCATCAATATTCATGAGGCAGGTTGAAATTTGCGACCCATTGTCAATGGCTACAATTACAGGGATGGTGTCCTGCCGGGATCAGCAAACCACCAAGTCCCTGATTGCGTTTTAAATAAAGCAATATTTTATTTTGTTATGCAACACGTTTTCCTAAGGGAAATAGGGATCAATTTCAAAAATAAAAATGAAAACCTACCGTTTCATTTTTTAAGAGGAGGCAGTGGTCCGTGGTATCTGAGAATATACTATGAGGCCGCTTTTTTAGATTTAGTGTCCGGCTTGATAGGATCTAAATCTACCAGAGACAGCTTTTTTACAGATAAAATGACACAAGAAATTGGCTCTCTAACTCAAGTGTTTTTAAATACTTCCAAACTCCCAAATAAAACACGGTACAAGACTTTAAAAGATTATTTTTTTAGACTTCAGTCCTTTTTTAAAAAGGCGGGCTCTTCGGGTCTCCAGTATCTAAAACTGAGAGAATGTACTAGTCTCAGTCTCTAGCTGCAATTAAGGCATATAAATGTCTGGGAAGGCTGTGGACTATCTGAACTAAGACATGTTATAGTCCAAAATAGGCCAATTTCTTGGCAAGAAGTAATGACAAGGGCGGAGAACCACCGGAAACCTGCCTTTTTTGAATATTTAGAAGTCGTTCATCTGTTAAAAAAATACCAGCGGCATACTGGATGCCCCCAACTAACTTGTGGTAGCCCTTTATGGGACCAATGTAAAGGGGGTGGGAAACTGGTAAAGGTTGCTCCATAAACAGGGCCAACTTCCCGTGATAGAGAATCCTTTGGACAAAATAACTTGGGAGACAGGATGTAGGCTGGCTTCGAAGGAATGGGAGGCCATCTGTTATTTAGGAAGTAAATCTCTGCGTGCCACAAATTTCAATAGGATAGCCTTCCTATCATGATGGCTTTCTTATTTAACTCCGGCCGCCTTGGAAAAAAAATTCCCGGGAGCTGAAAACAAGTGCTTTTGCTGTCAGATAGATGGGGAAGGCGGGTGGCATCATACTTTTTTTGCATGTTTGGGGCTGAGGCTTTTTTGGGAGGCAGTTTTTTTTTATATCAAGCAAGCAATCGGTAAGAGTTTTTCGCTCGAGTTCGAACCTGCTCTGTTTGGAATTTGCAGAGATGGAACAATGCTAACCGAGGCCGAAAAAACCTTTGCATTTATTTCTTGTAAGGTGGCTCGTTCTCTAATACTGCAAAACTGGAAATCTAGTGAAGCTCCCTCTAATTTGAAATGGTTCAAGAAAATCAAAAGAACTCAAAATTCGTAGAAGCCTATGGTAGTGGGGTTGGGGCTACTAGAAAATTTGAAAAAAAATAGACGTTTTTTAACGAATTCAAAAAGTTTAAAGAGAGATCTTAACACTCGGGCTTGTAAATGGAGGCAGCAGCTTTTAGTACAAGGCATTAGCACTTTTTTCTCATGGCACTTTAGAAGAACCTGCACTTTTCTTGTTGTTGCACTGTATAGAATGATGTATTTCATATTCTGTCCTACTAGTCAATGATGTTATGAGCCGCTACAGAAATAATTTTTGGTTTTAATAAGATGTTGTAGTTATGACGGCTTTAGGGGATAAGAAGGCACTAGCCCTTTATTGGTATTGCACTTTAGACATACTAGGAACTTTCTTTATTGCCGCTGCTCTTTAAGATAAATTTGCACATTGCTTATTTGTGTACGTATACATGACTTGCTGCTTTAGCTATAGCTTGTTTCTCATTACGTATTTAGAGGCTGTCGTTTTTCTTTTTTGTACTAACTGGTTTTAACAATGATTTTAAGTATACTATGTATTTCATGAACCTAATGCTCTGCTCATTAAAAAATATCACAAAAAAAAAGATTTCCCAAGGGTCTTGCGTTCATACCATTTGATAAGAAGTATTATTATTCTACTTCTCAGTGATCAAAATATAGAGATGTTCTCGGGTTGTAGGCATGTGTTAAGAATGTGCACAAGGAATAGTAGCAGTTTAAAGTGTATTGTAGAGCTTGATTGAATTGGTTGAAAGTTGTGGTGTGGTATAGATGTGCAATGTTGTAGTGAATTTGGTTCAAGAAAGCAGGGAGAGCATATGAGGCCAGATGTATGAAATTAAGTGTTTGCAATTTCCTAACAGCGAATTTTAGTGATTCGCTATTAAGAAATCTCAAACTGCGATGTACAGCAGTGTGTTTAACTCTGTTAGCTATTCTCAGTGGCTTGCAAATTGACCTGCCTCATCAATATTCATGAGGCAGGTTGCAATTTGTGACCCATTGTGAATGGCTACAATTACATGGATGGTGTCCTGCCGGGATCAGCAAACCACCAAGTCTCTGATTGCATTATAAATAAAGCAATATTTTTTTTGTTATGCAACACGTTTTCCTTAAGGGAAATAGGGATGCATTTCAAAAATAAAAATGAAAAGCTAACGGTTTATTTTTTAAGAGGAGGCAGTGGTCCGTGGTACCACTGCCTGCTCTTACAAAATGCTGGTGCACACATTCATAAAGGAAAAGGGGTCAGTTGGGGACCCCTTCCCATTTGCGAATGGGTTACCACCAACTGCATTCCCTGTCGCAAAACATTCCTACATACCAGTGATATTTGGTATTAGGAAGGTATGCCCTAAACACACCCCTTCCTAATACTGAGTCACAAAAGCAAAATGTGATTCTGTAACAAGTTACCAAGTCGCATTTTGCCATCTGAACATAGCAAAATGCATTTTACTGGGTCGACTGAGACAAAGAAAATGCTTCGTACGTCTGGCCCTGGGAGTGTTTTCATTTTGATACAGTAGAGGTGGTGGATGGTAGGCCAGGAGGGATGCTGACATTTGCATTGTTGCATGATCAGAGGTAGAGGAAACAATTATAAAAGAAGAGAATGTATTATTGTTAGAAAGTAGAATGGATTTCAAAGTATTTCCCTGACTATGTATAGATGAGTAGTGTGAGTTAAGTAAATTGTGAGAACAGAGTGCTGTGTAGGTGGTTGGTGAAGTATAGGTTAGTTTCCCTATTAGAATGAGATGAGTGGCATGCTCAAATAAAATTAAAAAAAAGTTGAGATCACTGAAGAAAGTACCTATGACTTATGCTGGGTGACATGGTGTTATAATGTTAGCTTTTAGAGAGGCAGTGGAATGGAGGAAAAAGTGGGGTTTGGTCTGGGAGCTAAGATGGATTAAGCGAATTGCTGCCCTCGCTACCATTCCTTCATATTCGCATTACTTGATAATGAGACTTGCCTCAATCAATGTCTGAAACAGCACAGCAAGTGATATGCAGAATTAGAATTATGGACAACGTTATCTATATAGGCAACATTAATATACTCTATCCCAGTTGGAACCTGACTAACTGACAATCCTCTGAAAGATGACAGAAGAATTCTTCAGTCCAAATAGCATGACCTTAAATTGAAAGTAGCTCTTTTGAGGTGACAATGCAGACTGCTCTTTGGTACTTTAGGTCCGTATGCCAGTACTCATTTGTAAACCTTTTAAAAAGACCACCTTTTGCGTTTTGTACCCTCAGATTATTGTCTTGACTGTTTTGTTGGCTGTAAAACTCTGTGCACTTTACCACAGCTAATCTGAGGAAAAGAACCTGTGTTCCCCCTTTTGAAATTGGCATACTGACGATTCTCATGTTTGGCATATTTAAGGTGCCTGAAAGTTCCTAGTATATGGTACAAATGAGTACCCAGGGCCTGTACGTTAAATGTTACAAGTGGACTGCAGCATTCATTGTGCCATCTACTACAGTGATAGTGTAAACATGAGTGCAGGCCTGCCATCTGTGGCCTGTCTTTACAGGTTTAAACTACAAATTCAACCTGTCACAATAACCCTTTTGACAGGGTTAAACCTTCCTTTTGAATATTATTAAGTTACCCTAAGGTGGCATTATGCCTTAAGGTCCGGAGAACAAGGTGTATGGTATTTATAGACAGAACACATAAAAGTTTAATGTTATACATGCCCTTACAGTGAAAAGACCCTAAAAGCTATTTTCACTGTAAAAGGGTCGGTTGTTTTATAGTAAGCACTGGGATGAAATATTACATTTAAGGTTATGTCTGGCTAGAAAGCAACTACAAATTCCTTTATAGGACTTTTGAACTATTTATTACAAGCCCAATTTACCAGTGATTTGTAATACATATTTTGTAAATGATACTTTTAGAAAGCTACCTTTTGCTGCCTAAAGCTGGTGGATGCCCATTTGCATCAGGCCAGCTGGCACCTTGATGTGAAAACTTGCTCCTAGAGCTTGGACAAAGGCCTTGGTTGCAAGATTACATCTGGGCTGTGCCAGGGACATGATTAACTTCCAAGAGGCCTATCCTGTCACAGGCAAAGATTAGCTTACACCTGGATAGGTCCCTCCTTTGCCCCTCTAGCCAGGCAGGCTCAAATCTCGGTGGGACTGGAGCTGCCCCAGAACTGATTTAAAGTGACCACAGGGGAGGGGTTGCTCATTTCCCTGGCCTCACCACTGGGGTGGACACACAGGCTCTGCAAAAGGGGAGAAGAGTTTCACCATCTTGGATTTAGGCAGAGATGGGAACTGTGGGATTGTTTGCAATAGGACACACAGGAAGTGCAGCAAACGCAGGCAGAGTTGCCACTGGGAACTTTTACCTATTGGTGAGAGAGAGAGCTGGAGCCAGGTATAAATGTGGCACCCACAGTACCTTCCGCAGAACATTTTGTGGACATGTGGAAGAGCAGAAGAGGACTTTACTTGCTGTCTGTTACCTGAAAAGACCCAAGAAGCTCCAAGTACTCTCCCTCTTGTACCCAGGACAAATAAGTGGACTCAACTGCCCAAAAGGCTGACCTCCTGTTATAGCAAAGGGCATGAAACAAGCTACAAAAAGCAATTTCTTTAAATTCGCAGCTTACCAGTTCCAGCTGGAACTGCCCAGGACCCAGCTACTGGCCTCTGCAGTAGTAAGACTTGACCCACAAGTGCTATTCCCGAAGTCGTGGCCCCTCTTAACTTTTTATGAAATCTGGGACTTAGAACCCTCCTGACTCCAAAGACCTCCAGAGGACTGGGATCAACCTGCCAAGGTGATCTGATGAAGGTAGGTTGCCATTGGGCCAAAGATTCAGACTGCTCCCACTCAAGAGTTTTCACACAGCAGCAAATCTGATTAAGAGGGACCTCCAGGAGAAAGTATCCAGCCTTGTGAAACTATAGTCTGCGGCCTTGCCACGCTGCAATAATCTGAGTTGCATAAAAGTGACTAGGTCTGAAGATAGAAAACATCAGCAGTCGATGGTGCCAACAGTATCCAGCTGGCTAGGGACCTTCCTTGGGCATGATATTCAAATTTCTCCCGCAAAGAGCTTTCCTGCCAAAGTCAACAGCTTCACCAAATCCTCATCCAGGGGCTATCCATAGATGTGGAGCCCTCTTCAGGCACAGCCTGCTGACTTGCCCCGCTGAGATTTATTGGCATCCATTTCAAAGACTATGTCGCAAGGAAAAACCTCCAACCCGGTTTCTGTACCTGACCAGTGCTCCATCGTGGTCAGCCTTAAATTATACCTAGGTAAAGCTCAAGCCTAAACAGATGACCATGTTGGTGCTTAATACCTTTTGCAACTCTTTTCACATTTAAACTTTAAAAATTTATAACTCTGGGTTCCCTTATTGGATTACTGCCATTTCAGTGTACATTTATTCATTAAAATATTCTCTACTTTTCTGCATTGGTTTTGAATTTTTCTTGTGTTGTGTTTTGACTTTAATGCTGTTTTGGTACTGCATACATTCTTTACACTTTAACGCTAAGCCTGTCTGGTCTGTGCTTTAGATACCAGGGAGTTGAGCTCAGTTTAATTCAGTGTTTTTGTGGTTCATCTTGGCAAGGAATGTGTTTATTATTAAAGGTGGCTACTCACCCCCCTCAATTAATACTCCCAATATCTTACATACCCAAATATTCAGATTATCCTTCGTCTCTTCAAAAAGTTCATCCATGTGGAGTTCCACAGGGTTCAATTTTGAGCCCACTTTATTTTTGCATATTTCAGCAGTGGTGCAATTAATATGGAGGTTTGGGCTGCCCCTCATGTCTTACACAGATAATGCTCAAATTGCTGTGTTCGTGCTAGACGAAATAAAGGCAGATGGTAACTTCCATGACTGTATGAAGGTGATAAAGCAACAGATGTGTGCTAATGCACTAATATTCAATCGTGAAAAAAATTGATATTTATGCTTTTGCCAATACCTATTACTTGTTCACCTACTTGTTGGTCTGTAGATTTAGAAGAAATACCTGCTTTGGCATCTGCAGCAAAACACTTGTATTTCACGATTGACAATGAGCTCAGTCTAAACAAACAAGTGAATATGATCTCAACCTCCTTCGGTTGGTACTTGAGGGTGCTGTGCAAAGTACTCCTTATGCTGCCTAGACACCGATAGTCCAGTCTATGATTTTATTATGTCTGGACTATTTTAATGCATTGTATCTAGGACTTACAGCTAAAACTATGATAGGATTACAAAGAGTACAAAATTAGTCGACTAGATAATTAACTGGAAGAAAGAAATAGGACTCAGTTACTGCAGCACTAAAAGAGTTAGACTGCATTTCTATAGTCAGGGAGTGTTAGAAATGGGGTCTCTAGTTGGCAGAGGTTTGCACCCTATCCAAGAAGGTACCGCCATCTTAGACAGGGTAAGTCATATACCCACCCTATATTAACCTCTGTTAACCTTCTAGTAGCTTGGCACAGAGCAGTCAGGCTTAACTTGAGAGGCAATGTGAAAAGTATTTGTGCAATACTTATATTACAGTAACTCAGTGAAAAACATGACAAAAGAATCTACACATGTTTAGAAAAATAGAGAATATTTATCTGAGTAATATCAGACCAAAATGACAAAAATTCAATAAGTAGAAGTAGAGATATGAATTGAATTTGTAAAGATTAACTGTGAAAACATTGCTTAGAAGTCTCTAGTTGTCAAAAGGTTACTTGAGACTGTGAGGGACTGGTGCAAATTCAAAGTCATATGTCTACCGCAATGGAGGACAGGCTGGCTACAGGACGCAGACCGGTCCCACTGAAGAAACACCTTGGATGGAGCTTTTGTTGATGTTGAGAGGCTACTGCACAAATGGGGTCCTGCGTCATTGTCGAGCTCCATTGAAGTGAATGCCATGCATCGTTGTCGAGTCGCGCAGAGTGCCATCGTTGAGCCGCGTAGGCTGTGGGTTCTTCGTCATCGAATGTTGCAGAAATCAGCTGTAGAACCCACTTCTGAGGCCCAGGATTGGAGGAGACATCTCAGGAAAGGATAGGACTCACAGATGGCTGAGTCCAGCAGCCCCAGCAGGATTGCAGGAAGTCTTTTGTGTCCTTGAGACTTCAGAAAACATGCAGCAAGCAAACAAGCCCTTGGAGTCACTCTGGGTTCAAGTGAGATAGGTCCAGCCCTTGTCCTCAGCAGGGCAGAGATTAGCAGGCAGCAGGGCAGCTAAGCAATGCGGAGAATCAGCTCCTCAAACCAGTCAGTCACAGCAAAGTGGCAATCCTTATAGCACAGCAGTCTTTCATCCAGCTGAGTTCTTCCCAGGCCCAGTAGTGTACTGATTTGGTCGGGTCGGAGCCCGGGTACTTATACCCAAAAGTGCCTTTGATGTAGGGTGTGACTTCAACTGAGTTCTCTGAAGTGCACAAGGATCCTTTCAAACCAGTCCTGTCTGTCAGGCTAGGGGTGGGGGGGGGGCAATCTGCGCTTTATGTGAGGACAGACACAGCCTATTCGGATGTAAGTGTGAGCCACCTCTACCCCTTCCTGCCCAGGAAGGCTATCAGAATGCAGCTGTATGCAGATGAATCCTCTGTCACACCCAGTCCTTCCTGTGTTTGTGGCTGTCTAAAGGGAATGCACAAAGTGTAGCTGTCCCCCAGCCCAGTGGTTTATTGGAGACAGGCTGCAGGCACACAGCACATAGTAAAGAGCAGAAAAATGTCCACTTTCTAAAAGCGGAGCTTCTAAAATGGTATTGCCAAATCCAACTTTACCTCTAAAGAGGATTTATCACCACCATTCCAAAGATATGAAACATGATGTAGCTACTCCTTTCTCATCAGGAATTACAGCTTTAAAAGTGTTTTAATGAATCCCCAACGCTAGCCTATGGGGGGAGTAAGCCTCATTGCAGTGGAAAAACAAATGTAGCTGTTTATCACTGCCAGGGCATGTAAATTTAAAAGTACATGTCCTGTCTTTTAGTTACACAGCTTCCTGCATTTAGGCTCACTTAGGGCCTATCTTAGGAGTGACCTATGTGTAATAAAAGGGGAGTTTAGGCTTGGCAAGTGGTGTTAAATGCCAGGTTGAAGTGGCAGTAAACTGCACATACAGGCCTTGCAATGGAATGCCTGAGACAGGTTTGAAAGGCTACTTTTGTGGGTGGCACAAGCAGTGCTGCAGGCCCACTAGTAACATTTAGATTGCAGGCCTGGGTTACAGTATACCACTTTACAAGGGACTTACAGGTAAATAAATATGCTATTTAAGTATATACCAATATCACCATGTTTTAGGGGAGAAGCACGTGCACTTTAGCACTGATCAGCAGTGGTAAATTGTTGAAAGTCCTAAGTTCAACATAAAGAGGGTCAGGAAAGCAGGAAGAGGAAGGCAAAACGTTTGGTGTAACCCTGCATAAAGGGCCATTTCCAACAGTGAGTGCTTTTTAAAACGGCATGTCTGGTGTACAGGCCCTTTTATAAATGTGGCCCAGACATTCTCTCAGATACACTGAGCGACTATAAACTGAGTAGACCCTTATGACCTGGGGAAGCTATGCTCTTCAAAACACCTCAAATAAATTTTGAACAGCGGGGTAAAAAATCCTTCTCATTTCTAGCCCTGAAGCTGTGGAATAACCTCCCTCAGCCGCATAAAGCTGAAACCAACTACTAGAGTTACAAACAAGAAATCCCATTTTCTACAGTCTGACAACCTTATGAATAAACCCATCCTTCTTTATACATCTAATAAATGTAATTTATTTTCCTCAGGAGAAGAAGGGCATATAAAAATTTAGGTAAGAGAATTTCCTGTCCTCTATTTGCAGGTTGAAAATCTTTAGAAGAAAGGTAGGGTCTGGCCTTAAAATCACCTTATCTTATAAAATATGCAAGAACGGGACTAGCGACAATAAGGCTCCTAACTTTACAAGCCTTTTGGCCAGTTTTATAGCCGCTAAAAACGGAACTTAAATTCCCAGAAAATGTGAAGTTAACTGATTCTAGAGGCTGAAAGGGGCGATCCTGGATAACCTGTAACACTAAAGGCAAATCCCAAGGAGGATTTAATCTCCTAGAAGTAAGATGTACTTGAGAAACTCATCTAAGCAATCGAGAAACTAGATGTTCTCCTGCTCCCATATTCCTTCAGGGCTCCCTAAAAACTCTGATTGAAGCCCACTGATATCTCAAGGTGGACACAGAAATGTTATTAAGGAAACCATCCCCCAAAATCGCAAAATTATTAGACAATATAAGAGTTGACAAGCAGTTTCCCCTAATGGAAAATAATGCTGAGGAAGAATCCAAGGAGATATTATTGCCATGAACTTTAGAAGAGGATTTTAAAGATTGCAGGGATCTGTTAGCATGAGCTGAAAGCCATTTTGTACTTGGCAGCCATCTTAGTTAGTCATGTGCTCGCCTTGTGCTTTCTCCCTCTTCCAGAGCCTTGCACATGCTCAGAGGGGCCTAGCTAGTAGAATGCACCTGCCCTTATGTTATAACTGTCAGGATATTCTTACTGATGTGCTCAGTTTGGTCTCTCCTCCCACTTTGTTGAGGAAGCAAATCTTGTATACCCATATTAGTCATTTTGCATGCTGGTTTGAGCCAGGACCTCCCCTTGGTTTTATGCTGACTAATGTCACCTACGCCTATATAAGGCCTCTGTTTTCTGTACTCCTTAGAATGCCTCCTACATTTACCTGAGGGCACTGTGAGAAGTAGTCTCCCTCATCTGAGGTCAATAAATATGTCTTTTATATTACAGCTTCTGTGCCAATCTCTTCTTTGTTGGTTCAAAAGAACCAGGTGTATCAGTGAGACCCCTGAGAAGGTTTCTATTTTCTTCAAATGGCGCTCAACGTGGACCTCATCAGAGAAGCGGCTATCCAATGGAATGGTCTTCACAGGAGACAGGAATCTACTGAGGAGGACAGGACAGGACTCTACTAAGGAGGTACCCTGGGCACTGAGATTCTCTGTCTCTGCAGCCCAGTATATTTTTGGTCTGCCTGGTTTGATCCTCCAACTGTTTACCGCTCCTGACTGAGAACCTTTTTGGCGCGAGTATTCTAAAAACGACAGTTAAGTCATTCAGAACTTGGCAGTGAGAGGTTGAAGAGTTGTGCTTTGGAGATTTGTGAGATTTGTGCTTTGGAAAGGTCGTCAATATGTGATTTGTTTTGGAAATTGGCTAATATTATGGAATATGGAAATATATGAATTGCAATTTGTGTTGGCAGGTAATGAGGAGACTTTCTCTACTTTAAAAAAAATTTAAACGGCACACCGTCATTTAAGTGCTACTTTGCGTATAATATTGCATATGCTGCAATATGTTTGGCATGCCTGTTTCAATCACACATCGAAGAATGTGTTGGATTTTGGAGGTACCATAATGGGATTTAAATAGAATCAGCTAGCTCCCCTAGAGGGGATACTTAGGTATAAAAACGTATTTCTTCCTTGGTGACAAAGTACCCCATGGAATTAAATTATGTACATAAAAAGGATCCTATTCTGCACACTTTTATAAGTGGAGATATGCAGAGCGTTTTTTTGTGGTGTTCTGCCAGCCACAACTAGTGAATTTGGTGTATTTTAGCTTCTTCAAAATGGAACAGTCTTTTGACTGTTTTTGTGCAGTATTTTGGGCTACTATTGAGAAGCTCTTTTTGTAAATATGACTTACAACTAGAATTTACAAATGGTTTGGTTTAAGTACAGTCTGTGGGTGTCTTTTGTTTCTGTCCTAAGTGTTGATTTGTGGGTTAAATGAGTGTTTAAATGTCTATGTGGTTTGACACCAGTGGTACTTGTGTGAGTAAATAGCGATTGTGCTTTTTGTGTAAGAATGGCTAGCCTTAAACGCACTGTATTGTGTGTTCTGAGTGTATGACTCCCTTCTGTAAATGTCTGGAATAAGCTCAATGTGTTTTTTTTCTCGTCATTCTGTTATGCAAAACGTCATTTAATTAATATTAAATAAAAAATCCAGAAATTAATTATATAACATATGCTAAATAGCTGCATGTTACTATTAAATTGACAGAGGAAGACACT
Source organism: Lissotriton helveticus (assembly GCF_964261635.1). NCBI lineage: Eukaryota > Metazoa > Chordata > Amphibia > Caudata > Salamandridae > Lissotriton > Lissotriton helveticus. The sequence continues at coordinate 998,839,808 of NC_136065.1, read as the reverse complement.
ATACATGTGTGCAAATTGCCACAATGCTAAAGATACAATTAGAATTCACATTCAATAGGAATAAAATAGGCCTCAAAAACAAAATTGTGTACTTTGTAATAATTGTGACTGAAATACAAAATGTTACAGCATTTTCCTTAGATACATTGTATTAGATATTAAAAGCCATTCACATCATGTGAGTGTATTTAGTTGTTGCTGAACTAAACACACATTATAGAACGATAGAATTGACTGCATTGAAATGCCTCCCTTTTTTTAATCGACTGTCACCGTGCTTACATTTCAACAAAAAAGAGGCTTTCCAACAGCTGTGTTTCGCCAGTCTCCCTGAGAAGAAGCTGTTTGACACAACAAACGGGATTTAACTCTGTCAGAGTATTACAAATACAGAAAAAATTGTTTTTTTCCTGAGAAAGGCATGAGAATTAGACACCTGCTGATCAAACCCAGATCTTTTGACTGGGTGTGAGTGTTTGATTGGTTCAGGTGCTCCGTCCATCACCACCCCCTTTTGTAAAGCTTTGGCCGCCATAAGTGTGGCAGGGTATGCTCAGACGTGAGTCCCTTGCTCACTTTGCCACTGGATTCAAGCAAGCCGGGCTGAAGACGGCTGTAATGCCAGAAACCGGTCCTCGGAAGCTTGCTTCCGGTCCAGGGAAGGCATGGCTTGGCAGTTCGGGCTGGACTGTTCCCATGAGGCACAGGGTCAGACTGATTACATATAGCCATTTCTGAACTGGGGTGGCAGAGTGGGCTAAAGAACGGTGATGGATCAAACCCAGATCTTTTGACTGGGTGTGAGTGTTTGATTGGTTCAGATGCTCCGTCCATCACCACCCCCTTTTGTACTGCTGATCAAACAACAGCTGCATAAATAGCACATGGCTGTTTTTAACTGCAGGCCACAGAGAGAAAGGAATGCTGAGTCAACTAGGAAGTGTCATCCTGGTATAGAGGCTTGCATGCTTTTAAAAAAGTTGCAAAAAATCAGTTTCATTATTTTGGATAACAGGGAAATATTGAAAGTAGGGATTTCCTTTCCTAATGCCTTTTTACATAAGCACATCCGTGGTTTTGATGTCAAATAATAACTGTCCTTTAAAAAGTCGCGCAAATTTTTCTTGTTTCAAGTTAGGCTTCTGTGCTTAGGGTTATAAATGAATACATGTTGAAGGCAAAAAGGAATGAAGCTTGCTTTTTCATATATGGAAAGGGTTGGAGTTATTATAAAAAAAAGTTTAATTATATGAAAAAAATATTATTAAATAAGTGCATTAAATTAGTTTTTTAATCTTTATAAAGCCTAATAATCATACTGTGAATTCCTAGCATCAAAGTTGAATTTAAGCAGTGCTGTACCGCAATAGGAGGAAACGTACATGTGAAATGTCACTTAACCAGGTGTACAAAACTCATTTCTATAGGGGTATACCTTATATATTTCTGATTTCCCATTCCTGGGCTATCTAGAGAACTCTCTGGGGATTCCTATGATGCAAAAATATTTTAGGATAATCATTGTTAAGTGCCCCAACCATCAAAGTCAAAATTGGGCAAAATTCACTGTTTAAAAGCAATTCTGACCCTCAGAGCAGCTTTCAAACGTCTCTTAGGCTTCAGTAAATGCACACATTTAAGTATAACGCAAATAGCTGACATCTATACTGCTAGAAAAGTATACCGCACAATTGTAAATAAACATAAAAACCAGCAGAAGTTATTCTCTTACCTCTAAATTACTGGAAAACAGGAACAACAGGACTGCCTTTCAGCTGTGATCTTCATAGTCACTTTGAATTGGAAAACCCGCATGGACACCCTTACATACAAAATAGAACAGCTGGTAAAGGGTTAAAGGCTGAGTTCTACATTTAGAAGCCTAGCAGCGCCCAGAGCAAGGTTTGCATTTGACATTTTGACCTCTTCCAATTTTTGAAAGACAAGATGGCAGTGCAGGGAGAGGAAGTGAAGTTTTGCTTACTTTATTTTGGGGCAAAAGTAAGTTCTTATGCACTCATATGAACAAAAGGCAATGTAATGGTATATGTGATCTTTGATAAACAGATAGCTTTGCCATATATACAGCACCAATGCTTTTAGTTTGAAGATTACTGTGCAAGGGCTGAGATAAGACCACAATGGGATTTGAATTCATGTGCCCTCATGTTATCACTAGTATACTTGCTAAAGGAATTGGTGGTTGGGTATTCATGTTTTTAGCTAGCTCAATGTGCTCTTTACCTCCTCCGAGTTTGTTTATGCCCAGTTGCTACAAATGGGGGTTGATAGTGTTGACAGAAGTGAAACCTGTTTCAGGGTTTCCTACTGTCAAAATGGGGGAAGGAGGCTAGCTCCTCTACAAATTAAGGGTAGGCAAATTTATGTTTTCTCTCTCTTTTTCTCACTTTAATTTTAGCCTGTCTAAGCTGTCTGTGAAATAGCCATGAGACATTTAATTGGCTATTCAGTAATGCTGTTTTACAAATTGTTAGCATTAATAAAATGAATACAATATATATGCTATGTTACTGCCCATCCTGTCTGATGTTTTTATGAAAGAATAAGTAGTCTAGATTGCTGTTCCCTTATTTGATCTTTAAGGGGAACTAGATGTGGGTAGTTTTTGTTCTAAAATTCTCAGATGATAACATCATTATTATTAGCTAGTCTGGGTAAATAATCTGACAATCCTTATTAGAGCTGATGTTGCATAGTTTGGACTGTGAAAAGTAGAACGCAGGGAAGATGCTCATGTGATCCTTAGCAAACATTTTTAAAGAAAATATTGTTGTTATAGGAGTTTGTTTGTCACAACATGTTCTGCTGGAGAAAATGTACCCACTATGTTGAAGTTTTTAGTTATTTTAAATTAGCAGTTTTAGATGCTCCTGCTGCACCTATAACAGGAGAGCATGGTCCTAAGTGTACAATGTAGGTGCTTTTATTAAGATAAATCATTTTAGAAGTGTCTGCAGTTCTGTACAAGTAATATAAAATCAATGAGTAAAAGTGTAGAACATTTCCTTTTTTCTAGAGGGTCTTCAGATTAGTAATATAGGAATACACCGATGTAAGGATTTAGGGTATGTCTGTATTGTTTTTCTCTTTTCCTCAGAATTTAGTAAATGAACACAGACTTCCTTGGCTGCTTTGTATTGGGTGCTGCATTACACTTGTCAGTTCACCAAAACGTTTAAACTTGCCAATCGGTCCAGGCTGTTGTTTTATTTTTACTCTCACATAGATAAATGAAGTGCTTCTTGGGTGCCTTGCTCATATATGGGGCGCCCCAAGACTAGGAAGTATTCTGAGACTATCCTCTCTGTTGATAGATTATTTCTGCGCCTTGTCTAAAGACCTTTTGTTCTGTCCACCAATAGATATTTGCTGCCTTACAACCATTGCCAGAAGGGCCCGGACATCAGATCCAGCTTGGGGAGTCAGAACCAGTCCAGCTTGAAGTCAAGGTGAAGGTTACCAGCACAGGCGTTGCTGGCATCTAGGACCTCAGTGAAGGTAGAAGGCAGAAGCACTGGGACGTGAAGTGTGTACCCCTGCCAATGTCTTAGGGGAAAGACCGGGTCACAAATCAGAAAGGAGAAATCGTGGATCAAGTTTTTTTTTGTTTAAAATATTTTATTGAACAAAGCAGAGTAAGTAATCAGTTAGCAGTCATGAAGTACAAAAAGGGACATAGAAAGCATACATTACAGCGGTGCATCACAAGTGTGAGTTTGGGGAGGACCAATCCTGGCCATCGCCATTTCGGTCGCAGGGGAAGTACAAAGTTTGCCCCGATACACATTCCAATGACCCCACTTCTTATCCCAAGTTCCAGGACACCCCCTGACCTTGTGTACAGTTTTTTCAGACAACATACATGTATCCATTGCAGCGACCCATCTGATCAAGAGCGGTTTGTTTGGCGAGCCCCATTGTATTGCTATTTCACGTTTTAATAAGAGAAAGCCCAGGGCCGCCCATTGTCGTTCCAGCGCAGTGAGATCTGTGGGGTCCCACATATTTAGGAGTCCGCCTTTGGGGGACAGAGGGACAGGTTTTCCTAGTGCATCAGACATCTTCCGGGTCGCTCGTTCCCACAGGTCGTGAATTATCGGGCAGTCCCAGATAGTGTGGTAGAAAGTGCCAACCCGCCCACAGTTACGGAGACAGAGATCGGTTGCGCGTCTACCAATTTTGGCTAGGAGGGGAGCAGACATATATGTTCTGTGTAGTATCTTTAATTGTATAAGCCTGAATCTGTGATTGATGGCCGATTCGCGCGGGGACATCAGTGCCGCCTGCCATTCAGCATCCTCCAAGGCCCCAATGTCGCCCTGCCATTTGTCTCTCAGAAGTTGGAAGGCGTTAGGCATGTTATTGCAAGTGGATCAAGTTTTTGATGCCCAGCTAAGAGAGTCACAGACCGACCAGAACGGCAAGGAGGTTTTGCTTGAGGTGACCCCTTTTGAAACAAGGGTTGCTTCAGAGATCCTAGCATCAGGCCTCTGACTTCTGGTCCCAAAGTGAATGCAAGTTTGCACCTTTCTTTGTTGGTCAAGCGATACCTGGGCACACTGGATGCAATGTGTGGCCCCAACACAGAACAGTGCGCCAATAGAGTAATATAGGAGTTAGGAAAGGATTTGAGTTTAGGGTACAGGTGCTGTGTCTCTGGTGCCTGTTAGATTTTTTTTTTTGTCCTCATCTCACCATAAAGCAACTGCAAATATAAGCAAGAAACCAACCTTCTATCTTGACCGCATGGGGTCTCTGCTATTGCATTGGCTATAGGCCAGCCAGGCCAGCTTCTTTGTACAAAGCCTGGTGTAATCATTGGACTAAGATCTTAAATCAGCCTCATTTCTTTGCCCCAGTCTAAAAGTTGGACCCAGATATTGCACCCATTGTTATTTACATACCCCAAGTCCAACTTAGCCATAGCCATAGCAGCCCGCAGCCAGTTCTCATAGAGCGGGGGAAATGGATCCTTCCGTAGCCTACAGATCTCTCTCCGGGCAATAAGAATCAGATACCTTAATCCGCCTTTTTGCACTGCAGACAGTGTAATCAGGGGATTGTTTTCAACACCAAATATTACCAAAGATAAATTCAATTTTAGATTGACCTTAAAAATAGCACCAAGCGCACACTCCACATTCTGCAAATACTCCTTCAGAACCCCACACTCATAAATTATATGCAAGTCGTCAGCCTGGGTGGACTCACATCTAGGGCATTTCGAAGATGATAGAGGAGCAAATTTGGCAATTTTCTTGGGGTATAATATAACCTATAAATTACATAAAAGTGTTTTTTCTTTAAGGATGCAGGTTTAACTACTTTATATAGCAACTGGAGGGAGGGTTCAAACATTTCTGCAGCCACAATCTCAAGGTCTGACGCATTTCAAACTATGTGTTGTGCAGGGGCAGTTATCTCATCCGCTTCCAACATCTTCCCATACCAGAAGCCAACCTCCTTTTTTATGAGATGAGTATTCTCACATTGAAGCTCGATGTCCCAATTATCAGCTATGTGCGATTTCTCAGCGACATACCAGGAGGCTAATTGTAGGTATTTAAATCTTGAAAAAGAATCCCCTACTTTTAACCTTAAAACCTCCCAGGGATGAATCCCATCGGTGGATACAAGATCAGACCAGGTCCGAAGACCGGCTTTCTTGATGGGAAGTGCTAAACTATCCTTTAAACATCAGGTAACCCCAGTGAATTCCAGATAGGAGTAAGATCAGAATAGTAGCCAATCCCCCATATTTTCCTGACCTTACACCACAGATTCAATGAAGCTGTCAAAACCTTCAAACTGACCTTTTAAAAAAATCTGGGCGCACCAAACTTATACAAAAAACCCTCTCCACCTCCTTTAAAAGCAGCCATCTCACTCAAGATCCTCCCCCAATTAGATCCCCCTGTCATGTGGAGTAATGCCCTAATATTTTTAAACTGAAATGCGTAGGAATACCAAAGTATATCAGGAAGCGCCAGGCCCCCTTTCTGGAGCTTACGTCTTAATTTTCTCCATGAGAACCGAGCCGTTTTGTTTGACCAAATAAAACTTCCAATTTTACTCTGAATTCTACTTATGTCTTTATGCGGAAATTCTAAAAAGAATAGTGCTAAAAAGGTAGGTCAATTTTGGCAGGATGACCCTTTTTACCAAATTTACCCTACCATATATTGTAAGCGGTAAATTTGCCCATCTTAAAAACAAACGGTCAATCTCCCTAGATATCCTCTTAAGATTGATCCTCCGGATATCATCTAAATTGTTCACTATTGTAATTCCTAAGTATCTAAATTCACTACTTATTTTACCAGTTCAATTGGCGACATTCCAAACCATTACATCCGTCTTAGTGGAGTTCGCAAGGTAGCCTGAATAAGAGCCACATTCCTCAAGAAGAGTCTCCACTCTTGGGAGGACCTCATCAGGGTTATGGGTATACAGCAGCAAGTCATCCGCATAAAGAGCCAGCTTGCTGCTGTAAGAGTGTATGCTGAACGGGATCATTGATTCATCGAGTCGTATTGCTTGGGCGAGGGAGTCCATATACAGATCGAAAAGTAAGGGTGCGATGGGACAGCCCTGCCTCGTTCCCCTTGCAATATTAAAACTCGACGTCACAACCCCGTTCAGCAAGATTACTGTTGAGGCACCCTGATAACAGTTGATTAGTGTCTGTATAAACAAAGGGCCAAAGCCCAATGCTCTTAGGACCTCCCACAGGATGGCCCAACAGACACGGTCAAATGCCTTCGCCACGTCAAAGGCTGCCACAGCCAAAGGCATCGACCACGCCACAGTGAGATCAATACTACCAATCAACTGCAGGGTCTGTTCCTGTATATATTTACCAGGAATGTATCCCTTTTGATCTGTATTTACCAGTGATGGAACTAGCTTTACCAATCTCCCTGCCAAGATGGACATGAAAATTTTGTAATCAGCGTTAAGCAGGGAGATTGGCCTATATGAGTCAGACCTGAGAGGATCCTTCCCTGGCTTTAAAATAAGGACAATTATAGCTTCCTTCCAAGATTTGGGGACCCTCCCCTCTGCACTATAGACAGAATTAAATAATGAAAAACCAAAGGTGATGATGGACGGAGCGTTGACAATACAAACACTCACCCCCAGTCAACTGATCTGGGTTTAATCCATCACCGTTCTTTAGCTCACTCCGCCACCCCAGTTCAGACATGGCCATATGCAAATCAGTCGGACCCTGTGCCTCATGGGACAAGTCCAGCCCGAACTGCCAAGCCATGTCTTCCCTGGACCGGAATCAAGCTTCCCAGGACCGGTTTCTGGCATTACAGCCGTCTTCCGCCGGGCTTGCTTGAATCCAGTGGCAAAGTGAGCAAGGGACTCACGTCTGAGCATACCCTGCCAACTTAGGGCGAACAAAGAAAAACCAAAGGTGGTGATGGATGGAGCGTTGACAATACAAACACTCACCCCCAGTCAACTGATCTGGGTTTAATCTATCACCGTTCTTTAGCTCACTCCGCCACCCCAGTTCAGACATGGCCATATGAAAATCAGTCTGACCCTGTGCCTCATGGGACAAGTCCAGCCCGAACTGCCAAGCCATGTCTTCCCTGGACCGGAATCAAGCTTCCCAGGACCGGTTTCTGGCATTACAGCCGTCTTCAGCCGGGCTTGCTTGAATCCAGTGGCAAAGTGAGCAAGGGACTCACGTCTGAGCATACCCTGCCAACTTAGGGCTGGACTGTTCCCATGAGGCGCAGGGTCAGACTGATTTGCATATGGCCATGTTGGAACTGGGGTGGCGGAGTGAGCTAAAGAACGGTGATCCAGGCCTCAAAACCACAGAACACATTCCCGTTTGCTCCGCTATAGAGGGTATACAAGAGGTACAGGCACTACGCAAAGATGTCATCATCCTCCCTGACTCTGGGAGTGATGTTTTGCAACTTCACATGCATCTTTGCCCGCTACCCACACTCTCAGTGGGATATGGTTGTGTAACAGCTGCCAGTGTATGTGTTGTAGGTACGGCCCAAACTTGGCCACGCCCTTGTCGAATGCCAATCTACGACACTGGTTTTGTTCCGGTGTGGCCTGGATAGCCCCGACTCACTGGTCAGATCGATGGCACCCAGGGAGGCTAATTAGTCCTAAGCTATGTATGTATTGAAATTTGGCACTTTGCTACTGCCTACTGTTCCTTACAGATATTTGGTTACAAAAGGTAAGTAACTAGTCCATTACAGTTCTGTGCATCTGCTGTAGGAGCATCTATGTTGTGTCCTTGCTGTGATGGCAGGGTTACTAATGTACACACACCATGCCACGTGTGTTAATGACCCGTTCACATGTGTGATGGCATCACAGACCATTAGTGACAAATCTAATAATCATGCTGTATGATGATGGTTATGTAATTGTAACTGAAAGTACACACCGCAACATGACTAAGGCAGAACAGTGCAAATGATGGCACATGTGGTGTGTGTGTGTGTATTGCAGTCAGCCGTCTGGATGTGCAGACAACCTCCTACTGACATTGACATGACGTGTGTCACTGACATGATACATTGTCATGCTCACTAAGACCTTTCCATCAGATCGTTTGTATGCATGTCATATCCATTCCACACACTACAGGTATTTTCCTTTTCCACGGAGGAGTGGGTGGGAGCTGGCACACGTTACATCAGTGTGTATCCCACGCCACACTCCAAATTGTCTACATTATTTGAAGCAGTGTTGCTTGTGCCATGTACATTGTTATAGTCTTAGTCAGACAGTTGAAGACATTTCCTTTAAATTGTGTCTTGCAGGGCACCCCCTCTGGAAAGGCCGTTGCCTGACTTGGAAGACATGAGGGAGCGCAATTGCATCCGTCGATATCGGTTCGGCAGACAGTTGATCAAGGACCTGACGGACAGGCTTGAGGCTCACCTACAACCACGCCACAGGTATCCAACTGCACTGACACCCAAGGTAAAGGTGATGGCAGCCCTCCATTTCTTTGCCACAGGTACGTTCCAATTTACCATAGCTGATGTGGGAGGGATGTCTCAGACGATGTTTAGCCGGGTATTGGGTGATGTTTTGGGAGCAATGTTGCTCCACCTTGATGAATTCATTACATTCCCTACTCCAGAATAGTTGACAGATGTCAAGGGGGAATTCTATGCCCTGGGCCGCATGCCACATGTAATTGGTGCAATTGATGGTACACATGTTAGTCTGGTGCCACCACAGGCTCAGGAGCAACCGTATCGCAACAGGAAACACTACCACTCGATAAATGCCCTGGTGGTGTGTCTTGCCAACATGATTATCTCACATGTTTGTGCACGTTTTCCAGGATCGTGCCACGATGCTTTCATCATGAGGCGTAGCAGGGTACCACAGATGATGCTGCAGCTGCACAACCACCGGGCATGTCTAGTTGGTGAGTATACACTGTCAGCTCTGTATGTCAGTATGTCACAACTTCATGATCTGCATCATATGATTCACTCTTGTACATGATGTCAATTTGCAGGAGACGCTGGATATCCAAACATGCCGTGGCTAATGACTCCGCTACGCAACCCCAGGACAGCTGCAGACCAGCGTTACAACAATGCTCATGGGAAGACCAGGCGGGTGATCGAACGAACCTTTGGACTCCTGAAGAGCCGGTTCTGGTGCCTGGACAAGACAGGCAGAGCCCTCCAATACAGCCCACGCAAGGTGTGTGACATCTTCACCGTGTGCTGCATGCTACACAACATGGCAGTGGAGAAGGCCGTGCCACTGTACCTTGATCCTGATGAGCTGGAACATCCGCCCGTTGAGGATGAAGGCCTTGGCCAGGATGCCAGTGACGAGGAGGGTGAAGATGATATCTGCGGTCACCTCATCCGCAACTTCTTTTCATGATGGTGAGTCATTTCATCTTTTATGTAAAAGATGGACTATAGAGTTGCATGGGTAGCATGCTGTGTATGCAACAGACTGTAAGCAAGATCACTTGGATGTGTGTTGTGCAGTGTCACACGTGCAGTTGTAATGCAACACACATACGTGCTATGTGTGCACTTGGAATGTACAGGTGTCATACTACATCTGGCTATTCAACAGACATTGACAAAATTACATTATACAGAACTTGACCCCTTATGTGCCACTCTCATCCACAGCTCGCCCTGCCTGTTGTCCGTTGGGGTACATCGTGGTCATCCTGCTATTGCTCATTATGATTGCAACGTCAGCCACATCAACGGAGCATGCTTGGACATGTGGAGATGTCAATTTGGGTAAGGACTCATATGAGGCTGTTTAGCGTCGGTATGTGTTGAAACGTGTGGTACATGTTCATGTGCATGTAGTGTCACCTTGCATACATGCAACTCCATTATGTAACTTATGACATGTATGTCCACTCCCATGACAGGATAGTCACCCCTTCTGTCATCTGTGGTACTTTGATACTCTGGTGAATGCATCAATGTGTGTAGACATTGCCACTGCAACATTGCACATACAATGGCATGACATTGTGTCAGAGGTCACAACCACGGACTCTGTGGGGGATTGCAGCCTCACTGTGTGCATTAGAATGTGACTGGATCCTCACCTCCAGCTTGTGGGACAGTCCAGTTTGATTACCATGAAACCATGTGGTGTGGTTGTTGCCCAGTGTATGTTCCACATGTTAAGACAACTATCCAGTGAATCACTTTACATGGATGCATTGCCCCTTGCAGCAGTATATCATGTCACTGTCATGTCGTTACCTCAGTGCAGGTTGAGAATACTGCTACGCCAGCCTTCACAGTGAGTAGCAGTTATGTTTTGATGCACATGATGCCATGTATGTTTAGCATGACAAAGTAAAAAGTTGGGAAGATGCATATGTGATTTATTGTGTAGCACCAGCGGAGTGCGGTCATTCACATGAATCTCTGGTCCCCTGCAGCATTACTGTGCTATGGTAGGGTCTGATTATGTAGCTTGGATGGACATCACTTGCACTTAATATTTATTGTACCTGCATATCATGTTTTGCATTGTGATGCATACTTGACACATCAAAAGACTGGCTACAGAGTGCCTTCATTGCATGTCGATCATTAGCTTCCTCATCATATGTGATACTTACAGCTGTTGTGGATTTGCTCAAGTTAGCCTACATGGCCCTTATGGGTAACCAATATCAGATACAGACATTACAGTTAGCGTAAGTTGCATTTCCATATGTTTCCATTTGTTTGTAAGGTCCACCTCATCTGAGCCTGGGAATGAGTTTTGACTACATAGATCTATTTGCATGGGAGCTCACTTGTGAGCGTTACACATGACTCTAATGGATGACAGACTGTCCTAGTTTTTATGTGTCCGTGTCACAGCATCGTATCTCATGTGATGGCATGATTACTCATCATTATTTTTCTCCAGTCAGTACACTTCACAGGTGTGACTGGTACAGTGTAGCTAATGAGGTTTTTGAAGTGTCAGTGACATGAGAATGTAGTCCTAATGCTTATTTGCCTCTGTTTCAGGTCTCCCTCCCAGCAGTTCCCATCCTCTCCTTCCCTCGCCTGATCACCCTTTTGTGTCTGTTGTTTGTACTCAGACCAATGGGCTATTTGGAGGTGGAACCCTTAGAGCATCACACCACTCTGATGAAGAAAGGTACCGGCAGTCCTTGACAGCCTTGTAGGTAATAGTAATGCGGCATTACAGGTGACATCATGAATAGTGTAAATTGGACTTCTTGACAATGCACTTGTATGTTTGTTAAAGCTCCATGGGCTCACAATGTAAATAATCATGTTGTGCATGACGTCTGACTCCTACTGAATATTGTGCCGGCTTGGGGCTCAACACACATGTCCTTCTACTGTGCATCTATACTATTTGGCATGTAGTTAGCTCATGCTTGTTATGTGTGTACCTGTATAGTGACCACACGCATGGGGTGGGGGAAGGCTAGAATACTATGTTGTGTGTGAGGTAGATGTCTTTGTTGCTGCACTTTGGATTTGAACACACTAGCTCTTGTATACACCTGCTGACGCTGTGTGTCTTGTGCACCACTTGACCGTAAGGGCCCTGATCCAGTGACTGTGATCTGTGGTGATTACTGTGCCATTTTGTTGTCAGTGACCCTGAGTGAGGCAGACACTCCTGCCTTCACATCCACATTGTGCATTGCGGGTGCCCTTGTGTTATGTGTTTGTTTAGCAATTTGTCACACCCCTCCTGCCGTCATGTCTTCACTCATTGCTGCAGCTGCATACACAGCCACCATGCAGCGCACACTATCCAGGAACACAGACACCTACAGGATGACCCTCCTTCCATCCATTATTAGAGCATGCTCCTGCCACCCTACACACAGACAACACCAGACATTCACCCTCCTGCTATCAAAATGCTTAGAACTCAGCCATTGCTGCTGCTATGCCTGTGTGTGCAACACATACTGGCACGACTATGCAGATTCACATGACATTGGGTCTACGTACCACCAGGTCATGTGCCGTGTCCAACACACACACACACACCTTACATAGGCACAATATTGTACTGTGTTAGCTTGTCAACACCACTAGATCAGAAAACTGTTAGCTTACAGTCACGTGCCAGTACACAACCTGCTCGCACCACTTCAACATTGCTGTCACAGTCAGTCAAGTTGCCACATGGGACACACACCATGACCCTGTCTCTTGGGTGTGGTGTGATTTGCCCGTTCTGGGGTAGGTATTTGTCAGACATGTCGTTGTTCTGTATGCGTTGCTCCCATTACAGTAGTATAGTACTTGTAGCTCCATAGGGGTAGGTCACCTAATCAGGTGTGCTTGTCTAGAGTGCTCCAGCCCGTTGCCCACAGTCTGTCCTGCCACCCTTATCCTGTGCGCCATTCATCACATACACAGTAATGCATCATGTTGATGGTAGCTCACATACCTGAGGACACAGTTGTAGGTACTCCCTACATGGACTACTACTTTTGTGACACTGACATGTACTCCTCAAAGTGACTCTCCTGGGCCTGCCTGTGATAGCAGTATTGGGATTCAATCCCCCCTCCAGCATTGACTGTCCCACACAGGTGTGTCTTACCATCCATGTATGTAGTTTGTGGGAATTTCCGACCAATGTGTGTCCTCACTCAGATTCTGATCCAAGTGTATGGATGACTGCTGTTTGTTGTATACCCTTGCTTTTTTGATATTTGCAGACACATATACATTTATGCTGTTTCAAAGATTACTCACCAAATGCGTATGATGTTTAGATTATTTATTGGGTGATATTGTGCAGGAAACGTGAATAGGTGCTGTACAGAAAGGGGTGGAATCCAAAGTTCACAGCTGGAGATGAGATGCCTTACAGTTTCAGTCAACAGAGTCCAGGCCACAGTGCCTGACATCATTGGGCAGACTGTGACCAGCAAGTCCATGTGGGAGAGTCTCATAGGGGATGCTGTTGCACCCAGGGGCAATATGCCAGGTCCAGTGTCCTGGGAGATGTCCATGGTCCACTGGCCCTCAACGTCTTCGCCGTGGACGACCCACTTTCCTTGGGGGACCCTAATGTGCAGGCATGGACGGTGCATGGGACGCTACGTCAGAGGGTTCCTCCTCCTCCTCCTCCTCCTCCCTCCCTGTGGCTGGTGTTGCACTTTGCCGTGATGTTGCTGGCCTTGTGACACAGGGAGGGGGCTGCATGTTGGCAGCCATCTGACGTAGCACATGGAAAATGTCTCTATGCACCATCAAGAGCTGAGCCTGGTGTGCCTCCACCCGTCCATAATGCAGGTCTTGCCTGGCTATTTGCTCTGCCTGCTGTTGTCTGACCTGGTTGAGGGCCTCCGCAAGCTGGCTTACCTCCCTGGTGTCCCGCCGGTATGCCTCAAGGATGTTAGTGAGTTCAGGCATACCGGGCCCTGCAGCTGACTGGCCAGATTCTCGCCTCCGCCTTGCGCCACTCCCACCACCCTGACCCACACGAGCACGGCCTGCGCTTGTGGGCACATCCAATCGACGGGCCCCCCGAGTGCTGGGAGGGTGGAGGTTGTTACCAACCTCAGGGGCGCCCGACAAAGGGTGTCCCTCATTTTCAGACTGGCTCTCTTGTGAATCATGGGCAGGGCTCTGACCTGTCGGCTGGGATGTGGTGGGAATGGGTCCGGTGGTTGGCTGAGATGTAGCTGGTGCAGTTGCTGCAGGGGTTTGGGATCCAGAGAAGCCAGGTTGGTTGGGGTCATCCACAGTGCGTTGAGGGACGGCGCTGCCGGTGGGGTCTGGGTCCTGCTGAGCCTGGCACTGGGATCCTTGGCCCCTCTGGTTGGGGGGAGATCCGCACGTTGCCCTGTGTGTGGGAGAGACAGACACTGTTAAGGCACTATCAAGTGACATGTGGTTTGGTTATCCATTATCAGCATCACTGTTCCACAAGCTATACATTGTTGACAGTGTACAGTTGTGTATGTAGTGGTAGAAAAATGAAATGTACGATGGGGTATTTACATTCTTCCAATCTCTTGACAATGACTGACACAGCCATTGCTGTGTCTTGTGTTGCCGGCACCACACATGTAAAGCATTGCTCAGTTTCACGCTACATCCAGGATACGGTGTAAATCCTTATGTCTGCGTCAAGCATGCACAGAGTTTAGATGCAGCATGTTGATGTAAGAGACAGAGCATCATTATTTAGCATGTCAGCTACTACTTTGGATGTCTTTTGCTGTTCCATTCTGGCCAAACAATGCCAACACCCCTGGACCTGTACACCCACTTCTAGATCATAGCTTTAGAACTTGGCACTTCTCTAAGACGCATCACCTTGTCAATACCCATGTCCATATTGGTACTTATGTGCATCCACAAAGGTAATGAGATGGGGCACGTGCTTTTTTTGAGAGGCACAATGGACTGGAGCTTCTGTTATGTGCATGTATGAGTTGTGTGCATATTCATATAAGTGCGTGTTTTGTTGTGGTACATGGCAATTGGGACAGTGTTGCAGTCCAATGCCTGTCCCCAGGGGATGAGTTTCAGTAAGGGGTGTGTACAACAGGCCATGCTATTACTTTGTTTGTGACTAGCAAGCGTCCATCGTTCATGATTTGGCTGTCCCCTCATGTGGCATGCTGCCATATTCGTGGATTTGTGTTGGTGCAAAGGATGTGTGACCTTGTCCTGGTGTTTGTGTTTGCAATGATCACAGGAGGGACTTGTGCTGCCTACACCTGTGGCCATTGTGTACTACAGAGCTTTCAGAGATGTGTGTCCTGACACAGTACAGTGTTGACTGCAAATGGTGGGTGTCTTGCAGGCACATAGCAGATGTTTGCTGGTACTTGTGAGACATCCCTTAACATTCTGCTCTATGGAGTTTGTGAGGCCTGTGCAGTGCTTGTGTGCAACTGTGTGTGTGCCCCAGGGAGGTGCGTTGAGGTGACAGAGGGAGGAACACTGACTGATGGGGACAGAGGGAGACAGAGACGGAGGGAGAGGGCGGGAGAGGGAGAGGGCGACAGAGGGAGAGGGCGACAGAGGGAGAGGGCGACAGAGGGAGAGGGCGACAGAGGGAGAGGGCGACAGAGGGAGAGTGTGACAGAGGGAGAGGGAGAGGGCGACAGAGGGAGAGGGCGACAGAGGGAGAGGGCGACAGAGGGAGAGGGCGACAGAGGGAGAGGGCGACAGAGGGAGAGGGCGACAGAGGGAGAGGGCGAGACAGGGATGGAGACAGGTAGTTTGTGCTTGCTCTCTCTTGCTACACTGCCTTACTTTGTCACAAAATGATGCATCTCTGAAAGGTGTGTCAGCAAAATGTAAATATTTAGAAGCTGTGGTCTAGTATCTTGTGTGATCTTTACCTATCCCTGTGCATTGGGCATTATGCTTGTGTGTGTCCCTGGGACATATGGCATGAGAGCAGCCTCTTACCCTACACATTCCACCCTTTGTGCCTCCCCCTTGCAACTACCCCCATTTGGTAGTGTACTGCTTGGACTCATGGTCACCCACCCCATGCTGCTGGGCACTGTTGTTAGTCTACCCATGTAACTTGTGTTTTTTGTACACTCACCAGCTCCTTCTATTCCATGTGCTCCCACCGCTGGCAGCAGGACCATGACCTTCTCCTCCCAGGGATGGTATACAGGAGGTCTGCGGGGACCACCGCCTCCAGTGTGGTGTGCAGGGGCGTAATCCTGGTCCATCTTCTTCTTGACCATCCTCCGCAGATCGTACCACCGGTTCTGGCATTCCCCCCTGGTGCGCCTGATGGGTGCAACAGCATTGACCCGGTCTACGATCCTCTCCCACAGGCGTGTTTTTTCTGCCAGGCTGGTCTGTCTGACCAATGCGCCAAACAGCTGCGGCTCGACTCTGATGACTTCATCTGTAAGTATCTCCATCTCCGGGTTAGTGAACTTTGGATTCTTCTGTGTGGTCATGGTGTGTAGTGTGTGTGATTGAGGGGTTGATGGTGTGTATGAATGAGGGTGTTTGGGTCAGAATGTGAAGGGGGTGGTGTGGGTGTAGATGAGATAGGGTGTATGTGTGTAGGTATGTGTCTGCAATTGTTTGTGTGCTCTCAGTTTCCTCACAAGAATGGGTATGTTGCAAAGGATGATGGGTTGTATGTGTGGGCCCTTTTATTGGTCAAATGGTGGGTGTGGCTTAATTTGAATTGGTGGTATGTGTGTTATATGGGGTGGGTGTTGGTGTTGTCCTCTGTTTGGCTGTTTGGCTGTGACCAGGACATTGATTGTCAAAGGTGTGTACACAGGAGACATGTTCAGTGTAGTAGTGCGACTCGTTAGCAAGGTCCTTGTGGTCGTTTGGGTGTTGGCGTTTTGTGTGCGTGCAGTACTTGTGCGTGCGAATGAGTTGGACGTGCCGTTGGCGGGTGGGGGGGTTCGCGTAGGCTTGTTGGGGGGTGTGCGTGCGGTACTTGTGCGTGTGTTTGAGTAGTACGGGCCGTTGGCGGGTGGGGGGGGTTCGCGTAGGCTTGTTGGGGGGGTGTGCGTGCGGTACTTGTGCGTGTGTTTGAGTAGTACGTGCCGTTGGCGGGTGGGGGGGGTTCGCGTAGGCTTGTTGGGGGGGTGTGCGTGCGGTACGTGTGCGTGCGATTGAGTTGGACGTGCCGTTGGCGGGTGGGGGAGTTCGCGTAGGCTTGTTGGGGGGGTGTGCGTGCGGTACTTGTGCGTGTGTTTGAGTAGTACGGGCCGTTGGCGGGTGGGGGGTTCGCGTAGGCTTGTTGGGGGGTGTGCGTGCGGTACTTGTGCGTGTGTTTGAGTAGTACGGGCCGTTGGCGGGTGGGGGGGTTCGCGTAGGCTTGCTGGGGGTGTGTGCGTGCGGTACGTGTGCGTGCGATTGAGTTGGACGTGCCATTGGTGGGTGGGGGGGTTCGCGTAGGCTTGTTGGGGGTGTGTGCGTGCGGTACGTGTGCGTGCGATTGAGTTGGACGTGCCGTTGGCGGGTGGGGGGGTTCGCGTAGGCTTGTTGGTGGGGTGTGCCTGCGGTACATGTGCGTGCGATTGAGTTGGACGTGCCGTTGGTGGGTGGGGGAGTTCGCGTAGGCTTGTTGGGGGGGTGTGCGTGCAGTACGTGTGCGTGCGATTGAGTTGGACGTGCCATTGGCGGGTGGGGGGGTTAGCGTAGGCTTGTTGGGGGGTGTGCGTGCGGTACGTGTGCGTGCGATTGAGTTGGACGTGCCGTTGGCGGGTGGGGGGGTTCGCGTAGGCTTGTTGGGGGGGTATGCGTGCGGTACGTGTGCGTGCGATTGAGTTGGACGTGCCGTTGGCGGGTGGGGGGGTTCGCGTAGGCTTGTTGGGGGGGTGTGCGTGCGGTACGTGTGCGTGCGATTGAGTTGGACGTGCCGTTGGCGGGTGGGGGGGTTAGCGTAGGCTTGTTGGGGGGTGTGCGTGCGGTACGTGTGCGTGCGATTGAGTTGGATGTGCCGTTGGCGGGTGGGGGGGTTTGCGTAGGCTTGTTGGGGGGGTGTGCGTGCGGTACGTGTGCGTGCGATTGAGTTGGACGTGCCGTTGGCGGGTGGGGGGGTTCGCCTAGGCTTGTTGGGGGGGTGTGCGTGCAGTACGTGTGCGTGCGATTGAGTTGGACGTGCCGTTGGTGGGTGGGGGGTTCGCGTAGGCTTGTTGGGGGGGTGTGCGTGCGGTACGTGTGCGTGCGATTGAGTTGGACGTGACGTTGGCGGGTGGGGGGTTCGCGTAGGCTTGGGCGAGGGGTATACGTGTAGTATGTATTGGTGGAGCTTGCTGTGAGGCGAATGTTCTGTACGAATCAATGTTAATGCGTGAATACTTTGGGCAGTACGAATCTCGGTCAGGCCTTTCGTTCCGAATCGGAATAGTGAGTTTGTACGGCCTGATTACGATTTGTACGGTGGTATTCACGAGGCTTATTCGTACGGGTAAACGAATGTGATTCGTACGGTTCGTAGATAATCGTACGGAAATCGACGGAAACGGATCGGAATTCGGAGTTCGGACGGTAGTTTCCCATTCGTATGGATTCGGCTACGAATACGAATCGTATGGTGGATTATTTTACCGGATCGGAATCGGCCCCCAAGTCTCACTTCCACTTCTGATTTTATCAATAAGAGTGTCCACTTCCTCAACCTGCCTCATATTGTACATGTGGTTATTCCACATAACGCGGAGGGATGCAGGGAACCTCATATGGGCCTTGGCCCCTAGTGATGTCAAGATCGTCATTCTTTTACCTATCTCCTGCTATTTTGTGGCATTAAAATGTGAAATGTCGGACCGTATAGAAAATGAAAATGGACTAGAAAAAGAGCTACATTTTATCAATCCAACTTTCAACGCAGAGGAGAGGATTTTTTCTTTTAACGAATACGTTAAGAAATTTACCAAGATCGTTCTTGGCTTAGTTTTAGTCGGGTTGCTTTTATACGGGTCCCGATGCACTCGCTGAATATCAAGCGCCAAATCCGATTCCTGTGATTCCAGGGGATCACTGAAATATTATCGACTGCCAAAATATCGACTACCCAAAATATCGAGGAAAAAATATCTACAGCCAAAATATCGAGTTTGTATGTACAAACAGGTAAGTACAAAAATATCGAGTACAAAATATCGTTTACATAAATATAGATGTAAAAAATATCGACTTTATTAAAAACAGTGTTAAATTAAA
This sequence comes from Lissotriton helveticus, assembly GCF_964261635.1. Taxonomy (NCBI): domain Eukaryota; kingdom Metazoa; phylum Chordata; class Amphibia; order Caudata; family Salamandridae; genus Lissotriton; species Lissotriton helveticus. Next base: position 998,820,609 of record NC_136065.1, on the reverse strand, counting down.
TTAAAATTTTTTATTAATTACTAAAATATACTTACAAAGACTTAAATTAAAATATAATAATTAAATATTTAATTAAAGTTATAAAAAAAATGTAACAATCATATTTATTAAAACATATATATATTAACATAATATAATTAAATAATATCCAATGTTATTTACATACAATAGCAAAATGTAAAAAAATACTATTCCTACTCCAGTGTGTGCAACAGTAGGGAAAGCGTTGGATAGCGAAGGGGTAAAAATTACTATTCCCACTCCAGTGGGTGCAACAGTAGGGAAAGCGTTGGATAGCGTAGGGGTTAAAATTACTATTCCCACTCCAAAGTGTGCAACAGTAGGGAAATCGTTGGATAGCGTAGGGGTAAAAAATACTATTCCCACTCCAGTGGGTGCAACAGTAGGGAAAGCGTTGGATAGCGTAGGGGTTTAAATTACTATTCCCACTCCAAAGAAATTTTTAAAATTGCCGATTTTATTTGTTGTACTTAATGTGATTTTACCTGCAATACTAGCAATACTTCCTGCGACTTTCCTCCCTGGCGCGAGCTTTTCAGGCGCCATCTTGGGGGTAGTCGGAGGCTCAACGCTCTAGTGCTCGGGCGATTCTCGGCCCCGGCACTTCACTTATGGCGGCCATTTCCCGTCCGCGCAGCGGGCGGGCGCAGCGGGCGCGCCGATGGCGCGCCAGAGGCGCACCAGAGGCAAGCCCGTCTGGGCCCGTCCGGGCCACTACGGACCTAGGGCCAAAACCTCTGCCCGAGTTTACCCTGCTGTCTGCATGTAAATTGGGTCCCTCTCCTTATACCAGGGACGAGCTGTTAGCACTCCGTCCGGCAACTACCCAACACTGCAGGTACCCAGTCAGACCGGACGTACCATACAGACGGTGTGCTTACTGCCCTAAGCTTGGTAATGGCTCCAAAAAGGGAAAGCCAACGCCTTCTTCCCTGGCCTTTGCCCTACTAAATTGCCGGTCACTGGTGAAGAACTCGGTTGAAGTAAATCTCATGATCCAGGATAATAAAACTGATGTTCTGTTTCTTACAGAGACGTGGCTCTCTGACAGCTCAGAGTTCGACATAGTCAACTCTTTGCCCAAAGGCTACGCGATACAGTGCCTTCACAGGCCTCACGGCATAGGTGGAGGGCTAGCTATAATCTACAGGGAGACTCTAGCCTGCAGGATGGAAAATGGTGGGATCTCTGACGCAGAGAGCATACGGTTTTCCATCCAACTCTCTCCCAATTACTCGCTGTCAGGGCTGCTGATCTATAGACCTCCGGGTGGGGTCAAGAAGTTCATCAGTTCCCTGCTATAGACAGCATTGACACTGGCAGCCTCGGCCCCCAACTTCCTTCTTTTAGGAGATTTGAATCTCCATTTGGATGACCCTGGAGACAAGGTGGCCGCTGATCTGCTGGCTGAACTGAAAGCGTGTAATCTGACCCTGCACAATAATGAACCCACGCATCGAAGGGTCATCTACTGGACCCTTTATTTTCTAACGTTCCACTCCTGAGGGCTTCCCCGCCATGCCCCCTCCCCTGGTCAGACCACTTTCTTATTCCTTTTAGTCTGACCCTCATGTCAGAATCCAGTTCCGATTGTAAGGGCTCTATTCGGTCTTCACAAAGACCTTGGTCTAAACTGTCCTTTGACGGTTTAACCACTGCCCTTGAGCAATCTACTCCTGCCCCCCTCTCGAACCCTCTTGAAGCAGATTGGAGTTTCCACAACTGGTTATTAGGAGCACTGGATGTGGTGCTTCCCAAGAAGTGTAGTTCCAAGAAAAGTAATGGGTTTAAAAACCCTTGGTACACAGCTGAACTTCGCGACCTTAGAAAGGTCTGCAAACGACTGGAACGCGCCTGGCACAAAGACTGGTCCACCAATAGTAAAATCCCATATCAGGATGGCATGAGGGCATACAAGCTAGCCTGTAACCACTCGAAAGCGGCCTTTTATGAAGAGAGAATCAGGACTGCTTCTAACTCCTCAAGAGAAACTTTTATTATAGTCAAGGAACTCCTGAAAACCCCCTCTCCTTCATTGCCGCAATCTACGAGCAGAGCTAGGTGCAACGAACTTGCACACTTCTTTGACAATAAGGTCAGAAAAATCCTACAAAGTCTTCCTCTCAGTACCCCTCCCTTTGAGTCCTCAATGCAGGTCGAGAGTGGTGTGAGCCCTTTGTGGGAAGTTATCACTCCCATAACTGAGGAAGACTTCCACAAAGAATTAGTCAATCTCAAAAGTGGCTCCCCCACTGACCCTATGCCGATCCATATTCTTAAGCGGATTGCACAGACCATCTCCCCGCGGGCCACGGACCTTTTGAACGCCTCCTTCGGCAGTGGGGAAGTTCCCCCTAGCTGGAAGAAGGCGATGGTTAAGGCTCTTCTCAAAAAGCCGGGACTTGACCCTGACGATCTGGCGAACTTCCGCCCAATTTCTTTGCTGCCGGGCCTGAGCAAAATTGCGGAAAAGGTGGTCAATCGACAGCTGTCCACGTTTCTAGAAGGTCATGACTTGCTTAAGAACTCGCAAACAGGCTTTCGCCCTGGGCAGGGTACTGACTCTGCCCTGATTGCAGTAGTGGAGGAAGCCAGACACATTCTTGACGCAGGAGGCTCCGCAGCTGTGGTCCTCCTTGACCTCAGCGCGGCATTTGATACCGTCGACCATGGTATCTTTATTCAGCGCCTTACTAGGGTGGGAGTATCCGGCCAGGCTTTAAGCTGGATGACTTCCTTTCTGAATGGTCAGTCCTATCAGGTCTGCGATGGCACGACCCTCTCCGAGTCGATCCCCCTCCAGTGTGGAGTCCCGCAGGGCTCTTCGTTGAGCCTGACGCTTTTTAATATCTACATGGCCCCACTGGAGGATGTGGTATCACCCTTCGGGGTGAAAATAGTGACCTATGCGGACGACACCCAGCTTGTCGTCTCGCTATCCCACCAGGAAAATGCGGCAGAAAGATTTGTGTGCTGTCTGACAGGTATTATGGCCTGGATGACAGAATCACGGCTGAAACTTAACGGGTCCAAAACGGAACTTATGCTGTTGGGTAACCTTTCCACCTCCCTTCCCAAAGCCATGTGGCCCCCCTGTCTGGGCGAGGCGCCCCAACCCAAGATTGAGATTAAGAGCTTGGGGGTATGGCTGGAGCCTGGCCTGACGTTCATAGTACAAACTAAGAAAGTGGCAGGTATCTGCTATGGTTTGTTACGCTCTGTCCGGAAGGTGTTGCCTCTTCTTCCCTTCAGCTCCAGGAAACTTCTGATCCAGGGGCTAATACTGTCAAGGTTGGACTACAGCAACGCCTTGCTGCTCGGTGCCCTTGAATCAGCCATTAACACCCTTCAGCGAGTACAAAATGCGGCGGCCAGAGTACTGATAGGCACGGCGAAAAGAACTTCGGCCAAACCTGCTCTCAGATCACTCCATTGGCTCCCCATCCGGGAGAGAATTAAATTTAAGGCCCTTTCCATCGTCTCTCCAGGGAATGGGCCCCCCTATTCTTAGGGACCTTATATGCCCCTACAAGTCCTCGCGTTCCCTCTGCTCTGACGCGAGCAACTTGCTGACCATCCCCAGAGTGAGGAGAGCACGTTCCGGAGGCCGGAGGTTCTCTGTGAATGTTGCCAAGATCTGGAACGATCTTCCTGTCGCTCTTCGCCTGGAACCCTGTCTCCAGAAGTTTCGGAAATCCTTAAAGACCTTCCTTTTCCCGCAGGGAGTCTGAGTCCGTTGTCTGAGGATCATGGAAGCTTGCGGTGTGTACCAGCGCTGGGACGCTCTTGGGCAGCCATGCGCTTAAGAAATCAATTTTCATTTCATTTCATTTCATTTCAAAGAGTGCAACAGTAGGGAAAGCGTTGGATAGCGTAGGGGTTTAAATTACTATTCCCACTCCAAAGAGTGCAACAGTAGGGAAAGCATTGGATAGCGTAGAGGTAAAAATTACTATTCCCACTCCAGTGGGTGCAAAAGTAGGGAAAGCGTTGGATATCGTAGGGTTAAAATTACTATTCCCACTCCAGTGGGTGCAACATTAGGGAAAGCGTTGGATAGCGTAGGGGTAAAAATTACTATTCCCACTCCAGTGGGTGCAACAGTAGGGAAAGCGTTGGATAGCGTAGGGGTAAAAATTACTATTCCCACTCCAGTGAGTGCAACAGTAGGGAAAGTGTTGGATAGCGTAGGGGTAAAAATTACTATTCCCACTCCAAAGAGTGCAACAGTAGGGATAGCGATGGATAGCGTAGGGGTTTAAATTACTATTCCCACTCCAAAGAATGCAGCAGTAGGGAAAGCATTGGATAGCGTAGAGGTAAAAATTACTATTCCCACTCCAGTTGGTGCGACAGTAGAGAAAGCGTTGGATAGCGTAGGGGTAAAAATTACTATTCCCTGTTTCCAGTGGGTGCAACAGTAGGGAAAGTGTTGGATAGCGTAGGGGTAAAAATTACTATTCCCACTCCAGTGGGTGCAACAGTAGGGAAAGCGTTGGATAGCGTAGGGGTAAAAATTACTATTCCCACTCCAGTGGGTGCAACAGTAGGGAAAGCGTTGGATAGCGTAGGGTAAAAATTAATTAAAAGTAATTACGAATGTAATATAATATAATAATTAATCAATTAAAATTACAAATTAAATTTAATTAGCAATTCTAATTTAATTAATTACCCATAAAATAAATAATTAACAATTAATTCTACAACAATACCAATAAATATGTTGACATATTTAATTAATTATAAATAAATTACTTCCCACCCAATTCCCCTATAAATCCACAACCCACTACAGATTTTTTTAGAAAAATTAACATAAATAACAATGAATTAATTAATTTAAATTAATTGCCAGTTAAATTTTAATTAATTACCAAATTAAAATTAATTAACAAATAATTAAAAATGTATAACAATAAATAAATTTACATATTTAATTAATTATTATTAAATTACTTCCTACCCAATTTCCCTATAAACCCACAACCCGCTAGACAATAAATTAGACAAATTAACATAATTAACTATTAATCAATTGATTTAAATTAATTGCCAATTAAATTATAATTAATTACCAAATAAAAATTAATTAACAAATAATTAAAAATGTATAACAATCAATTAATTTACATATTTTATTAATTATTATTAAATTACTTCCCACCAAATTCCCCTATAAACCCACAACCCGCTACAGAAAATAAATTAGAAAAATTAACATAATTAACAATTAATCAATTAATTTAAATTAATTGCCAATTAAATTTTTATTAAATACCAAATAAAAATTAATTAACAAATAATTAAAATGTTATAACAATAAATTAATTTACATATTTAATTAATTATTATTAAATTACTTCCCACCCTATTCCCCTATAAACCCACAACCCGCTACAGAATTAAATAACGCAAAAATTTAAAAATACAAATTTCATTAATTATTATTATATATAACATAAATACACACTTTTCACATATATAATAACATAAAACACACTATAAAAAAATCAATATTATTAAAAATTAGATAATTTTACTAACCTATATTATATACTTTAATATTTTAACTGTCTATATTTTTAACAGTCGATATTACTTTACCTACCTTAAAAACGATATTTTTGCTGTCTATATTCTGTCCAGTCGATATTTTGTCCAGTCGATATTTAAAACTCAATATTATGTCCAGTCGATATTTTGAAGTCGATATTTTGACTGTGCACCGATTCCTGGAGTATTGTATCCTTTGAGAGATCACACATTTTTTTAAGTACCCCCCTCCAGGTCCTCAGGAACATTCAATATTCTTATATTGTTTTTCCGGGCATGACGTTCAACATCATCCTTCAGCTCCCTATTCTGTGTGGCTAACTTATCCATTTCAACTGAAGAACTATGCAGGGCTTCCTTAATTTTTGGGATCTCAAGTTCCAAAACGTAATTTCTCCGAGTTACTTCCTCCACTTTTTGTGCAAGAACTTCACATGAGGACTTGATTGCGGCTTGGTTAGCTTTAGAGGTGGTAAATATTTTCCCTATATCATCTCTCAAAGCCATCAATATGTCAGCCAAAGATCCAGGCCCCATCTCAGGGGGTACGTCTTTTCGAGATGGCTATAAAGGACTCGCAGTACATGGAAGACCTAATGCAGGCAGAGGAGATGATGTTACAAGGACTACGGCAGAGGCAGCCGGGGGCATAGCTTGCAGGGGAGCCACCCTGTCTCCTGGATTATATTGATCCTCCAAGACTTCGTATGTGTTGGATATATTTATTGCAGGATGGATAAGAGCTAAAGGCTCCACGAAGATGTCATTTCCAGAAGGGTCAGGCCCTAATAATGAAGTCTACGGCAAGGAAGAAAGGAAACCACTTTCTTGACATCCCGACGTTTGCAATTGATCAATCTGTACGTTTTGAGCAGCTGTACTGATTTTGTTGTTTGAACCTTTATCGAATGATGCAGAAATTTCCTTGTACAAAGACTTCAGGGAGGGGGTTACTCTAACTTTTGAGGCTACGTTTTTCTTTGCCTTTCCCTTCCCTTTACCCCCATAGGTATAGTCTCCGTAGCGCCCTTGCCCTTACGTTGCCTGGAGATAGCTCTTACCACCGTAGCTGGGGGAGAAATACTTATAATGTTGTCAGACTCTTCGTCAAAATTAGCCGCCTGATTTCGAAGGGTGTACCTACATACAGTTGATTTGAGGGTACATTGTAACAGTGGGGGGCACTGCTATGGAGGCTGCTAATGTTGTTTTCCATACGGCTACGGGCCCATCCTCCCCTGGTCCGACTCTTATAGCTCCTTTAAGTCCCTTGTGCGTAGCTGGACAGAAAAGGCACACATAACACTGCCTAGAACACTGCCAGGGGCAGATCCCCAAAGGTTCAACCGGCCCAGCAAGCCCAGCAGGCCAAGTCCCACCTGGCAGGATCTCTGAGGCAGGACCTGCAGTTCAAAAGGTTTGTCTGATTGTCACCTCAATACATATTCAGCCCCGGAGGAATGAGCCTTCTTTCCTACCTTGTGGCTGCCCCCGAAGACTCTCGGCTCCAGCCCGTTGCTGCCCTCCGCCTTTCCCTTGAATTCACTGGTGCTGACTCTGAACACTCGAAGTCGAAGGCCAGGGATCCGCCTCCTCCACTCAGACACGGCGCCAAAAGCCCACAGCGGAGAAACCCCCAAGAGTGGAGCGCCGCGTGTCATGCGTACCTCTAGCCCGCAGCCCACAAGCCGAAGCACCGGAGAACCGTCCCCGCACCTCAAAGGACGCGCCGGAGACCACCACACCGCTCCACCCAGACCACAGAGAAGAAGACGCCAGAACTCCGTGGAAGCCCCGCCGATCTCCAAGGAAGAACAAACAGGTACCGGAGCAAGACGTTTCTTTTAGCGGACCTTAAAGAGAATAACACTGAGGTAGGCTTTGTCAACTTTTAACTTGTTAGCATGTTAACGATGTTAGCTTTCAAAGAGAATCACTCGCAGGACCCCATCGAGGGCAGAGAAAACCACATCAAAGGAGGGCACGTCCGCGGTCGTCTAGCTCCCAGCCGCAATGTTTCCCCAATCTGGTGCCTGTTAGACTGAAGTGAAGAAAATTGGTGCACTGCCTGAGACACAGGACAGGATCGCTGAGGGCATTTGCCCTGGTGGGTGACTGCCCTATCCTGAAAGAAGAAACTTTTCTCTTGAAACTGGGCCGCGATTCTTGAGTTGCGAGTTGTGCAGCTCCACCGTAGAAACAACAAGAGCCTGCCTGTGAGGCTCAAACGGACACAGGGAGAAAACTCCCCTCTGGCTGGTTGTACAGCGGCTTCAATTTCCCCAAGGACTTCTTTTTTGTTAATAATGTACCCTTTTGGTCGTCCCATTTTTGAGGAGGAGCCTCCCTTTGCGGCTCCTCGTCCTAATTCCTATGACCCTGTATGGCCCTCCTGGTCCCTTGGATCCAGGATTGTTTTTTAATAATCTATCTGACTTCCTTAATATTTGCACTACTTATAAAGTATATTCTACACGAAAAATGTTTTCTGATCAATTGAAAAATGTTACTTTGCCCTTTCCTTGAATAATTATTGATGTTCTAGCCCTCATAAAGGGAACACTGGAAACATCTATTGAAGATGTTTTTATTAGATATGTGCTGTTGGCTATTCTGAAATTGAAATGGATGGTGACTGAAATGCATAGGAGCCCTGAAAATGTTTTTACTAGATGGTTCTAGGATTTGCTTTTTGCTTAGGGCTAGAAAGTTGATAATTCTGTTTGTGATAATAGTCATTACTCTCTCCTGCTATCTGTATGTTAATTATGACCCGGTGCTTTGTTCCCTCTGCACTCCTGCTTATACCTTATATGTACCCACTTAATGAGATGTTTAGAATGAAAAGTGCCCACCTATCAATGAATTAGGATATTGATAAATTTATGAAGATGAATGTGCAAATATGTTCTATGTTCCTACTGGATCACAGGAATGTCTTTAGCTCATGCTAAAAGGACCATCTGTTAAAGATTGCAGGGGTCTGTTAGCATGAGCTGAAACCCATTTTGCACTTGGCAGCCATTTTAGTTAGCCATGTGCTCGCCTTGTGGTTTCTCCTTCTTCCAGAGCCTTGCACATGCTCAGAGGGGCCTAGCTAGTAGAATGCACCTGGCCTTATGTTATAACTGTCAGGCTATTCTTACTGATGTGCTCAGTTTGGTCTCTCCTACCACATTGTTGACCAAGCAAATCTTGTATACCCATATTAGTCATTTTGCATGCTGGTATGAGCCAGGACCTCCCCTTGGTTTTATGCTGACTAATGTAACCTAAGCATATATAATGCCCCTGTTTTGTGTACTCCTTAGAATGCCTCCTACAGTTACCTGAGGGTACTGTGTGACGTAGTCTCCCTCATCTGAGGTCAATAAATATGTCTTTTATATTACAGCTTCTGTGCCAATCACTTCTTTGTTGGTTTAAAAGAACCAGGTGTATCAGTGAGACCCCTGAGAAGGTGTCTATATTCTTCAAGGAGACTATGATCTCCTCAGCTAGAATAGGACCACAACAATCACCATCTTAGAGTGATTTTGAATATTTTGCAACAATTTCGTAATTATGGAGGAAGAAATACAGAACTCTAAGTGGCCTCTCTACTAGCAGAGCAACAATACCCCATGCACCATTCTCTGGAAATCTGCAACAGTATCTCTGAACTTGTCTTCTGTTCGCTGTTGCAAAACGATACAGATATAAGATTCTGAATCTCTGAGACCAACCCTTTCACAGACAAATTACGTCTGTGCAAACGGTATATAGATGATGTGCTGGTGATATGGAGAGGGAGCGAGGCAGAACTTGCTGCTTTTCATGAATGGTTGAACGGCAGGAACCAGTTCCTAAAGTTCACCATAGAATACAATAGGACACACTTGCCCTTCCTGGACCTACTTATTACCTCAACACCCACAGGGTTGGCGACCGAACTCTACCGCAAACCTATGGCACGGAACTCACTATTGAACTACAACAGCTGTCACCCAAAATCCTTGAGGGATAATCTGCCCTTCGGGCAATTTTTGCGGATTCAGAGGAACTGTTCCACAAGAGATAGCTTTGAACACCATGCAGGAAGTCTGGAACACGATCTTCTGCATAAAGAATACCCTAGACATCTAGTTCGCAGATCTAAGAAACAAGCCTCGAATAATAACCGTGAGGGGCTACTAGAGATCTCACCACCTAAATCTAAACAAGATCGCATGACATTTGTGAGTACTTTTACGACCCAGTCTAATAGTATTCAACGAATAGTGAAAAAACATTGGAGTATTCTGAATACGGGAACAGATGGCATCGAGATCCCTCTGTTTGCGTTCAAGAGGGGGCAAAGCCTAAAGGACAAACTTGTGCATACCCGGCCTAAAGATGATTTACCAAGGGCACTGGGTACCCTGTGGGACATGCCGGCAGCTACCGGGCATCATCCCTGCCGTAATTGCGCAGTATGTCCCAACACCACCAGATCACAGACAATAGACATTGGTACAGACCGCCCATGGGAACAACGCAGATTCACCACCTGCAATAGCTCTAATCTAATCTATCTGATCACATGCCCTTGCCAGAAAAGGTATGTGGGCATGACGACTCGTAAAGTAAAGACACGTATCACCGAACACAAAAGTTCCATCCGGTGTTCCAGACAGTCAACGAGACTCACTAATCATTTCCTGCAAGTTAAGCACACGCCGAATGATCTACACTGGACAGTGCTAGACCAACCTTTGATACCTACACACATTACTGACATCAAGATGTTCCTGTTCAGACGTGAACAAAAATGGGTACATAAGCTTCAGACGGATAAAGAAGGACTGAATGAAGACATTCCGTGGATGTCTCTATAAAGTCTGTAAAAGTCCTTATGTCCTGACCGTCTTGACAAAACGATCTCACGATCATGAAGAATGTATCCTTATTCTATATCTAAGGCATGTACACATATGGATCATGAGACGATCTATTTACCCACACGGCAGAGTTATGTTGATAAGCATTTATATAATGATACAGTGTATTGATCAGACAAGATATGCGCAAATCATGTTTTTTCCAAAGCTACAGTACAATGGTCTGTCTTTGGAGCATTCTAATGTAGGACGTGGTGTCTACAGTACTGAATCTGTTTTTAGATTCGGAGAGGACAGTACTGTAAACCTCGTTTGTAAGTGATCGATTCGCGCTATGCGCTGGTTTTTAACCCATTATATCCCTTCGAACTACAACTCCCATGAGTATTAGGCGCACCGTGATGACGTCAGGGCGCCACACGGAGAAATCAGGAAACACAACATTGGTAAATATCGGCACTTCCTGCCCGTTCGGCACCTCCCACAGACAGCCCAGAAGGACGTCTGGAGTACCGACGGGCAGGTAAGCGACCGGGGTGCGTGGTAACTGATTTAGAAGCATGGCGGTTCTACTTAGATGCCGCGCTTGTAGCAAACCAACTGACGGCTCACGCCAAAGCAAAATCTGCTTCGGTATAGGTACTTGTAAACAATTGCCTAATCGAGCGCGATGACCCTAGAGGTTGCGCAGTGCTTTTAGAGTACAACCATTCAAAGAACACAATCTCGAGCTTTATTAACCGCGATGATGATTTTCCTCGAGTGTGTCTGTTAAAGCCCCAGTGACAACTACACAGCGGTTGCCCTCGCGTCTTGGTGCTTCCTCTGACCTTTCTGCCCTTGTTTGTTTATTCATGCATTATCTCCCACAGAGCGGGGCTCCTTGAAACCTGCGCTGATGCCGGGTGAGGTGGGGCGCAACTCTCCTAAATAATAGGTGAGTGTACTGGACTAGAAGTCATTCTGCTCTTGCATGACTCGCGAATGCGAGAATGTGATATGTGGTTGTTGACATTACTATAAGAATGTGAGCCACAGCTACTAGGTAAAGCTGTGAATGTTTGTAGCAAAATGCGACAAAATAGCTTAATGTGTTTTCTCTCTTATTTTTTTGCATATTGGTGTGTGTGTTACTATATGAAATCCGGGGAATTCTACAATCCAGGAGAGCTTAAGGTGATATTGTTTACACTTTTTATATTATTCTCACTACAAGCAGTAGAATCAATAGGTCCTGATGAAGCAGTAGGTGACCTCTGGGCCCAAGGTATCACTGCAGAAACATGTCGACCACAACAACTGTCGAGGTAGTTATTTGTTAATGCTACCTTTTTCCACTGTTTTTAATGTTGGGAAAGGAAGGTCCCTATTAAACAATTTTCCTTCCTCTACCCTATTTTAATGGCACCATCACCGTTTAGATTTAATTAATTTGTTTAATTTAATATTTTTGCACTGCTTGTGAGCAACCCCTGATACCTACTCAGCGACAAAGCTAATCGTTTGGATATAAAGAACCATTATAGCACACGTGTGGGTGATCGCACACTGGGCCACTTCCAGTGTGCATTATGATGTCTGTCCCAAATGATGAAGGGCGGTACAGGTCGGTTGCCTGATGGGAACACTATCAGTGGTCTGAAAGTGCCCAGTGAACGACTCTTGTAGGTAACCCATTCACATCTTTGTTTATTTAATTTAATCGCTTTGGAGATTGTGACCAAATGCTACCTTGTTTTTGGTAGGAATCTCTTGCATATCCATTAGAAAACATGAAGTAATAATGTAATTTCGTGAATTTACAACTCAATATGTTCGCCTCCATATCGTCTATTCCTCTAATATAAATTGTCATTGGAGAGAGAGAACAATATTCTTGGTCAAAATACAAAACCTCCAAGCAACATGTCCCAAGTGTTCTATTTTTGTTTTCCCTTGGTGAACATAGGACTATGTAACTAGATTGTTTGATTGAATCAGTATATGTCTTCCCATATTCAAATCCTGGAATTGTCTCAGGGCCTTCTCTACTGTAATTCATTCTCTACAATTGGAGGCTTGAAGGCTTTAAACTAGAGATCCTTGACTTTCACCTTATCCGTCCCTCGATGTTGCTCCCCATCCTAAGGAACTTGCATCTGTGGTTATGGTTCACTGTACCGCTGGCCTTAGAGGAAACCCCCTTGTCAAGTTCTCCCAGCTCAGTCCTTGTAGAAGCTCTTATTTCACATGAAGGGATATTAGAAGTAACTCATTGAATTCTCGAGGCACTGGGGACCAATGAGAATTTCGATAGAGTACAATCAGGTACACGTGTAGACGAGTAAACAGCACTAGAAAAAAACACAATGCTATGAGGCCCTGAAGTTTCAATCAGAGCTTTACTAGAGCGTCCAGTCTTTGAGGAAACCAATGTTACCAATTTCCGTATTACTACAGCTCATTGATGTTGAAGGAAGTCCATGCCCTGCTAGGTGCTGAATCTTGCTCCAGTGAATTCCTGTGTCAGAACTGGTTGAATTTTCTCCCAGTTAAGCAAGAAGCTGTGCTGCTTCTGACAATCATGGACTGCATGCAAACTCATCAACGCACTCTTCTCACGCATTGAGTGTCAAGCTATCCACGTCGTCCCTTACCTTGCTTGAACAGATGCCCTCTAGGATGACGCAGATGATTCCGCAGAGACGCAAGGGACCAACTTCCCTGATTACTAACTAAAACGTACTGGTTCTAATATCACAGCAAGAAATTAACTAGAAATTAGGGAGGAGGGCTGGTACTGGACATTGAAGTGAAGACTCTTGATTCTTGCTGTCGACCTGCGAGGCAACAAGTACAGAAGACTTTACTATTCAGGTCCTATAGTTTCCTCCTATTCTACTCTAGATCTTTTAACTAATCTAGTTAAGGCACTTAAGACTCTAACTGGATGTCTTGACGTTCCCCTACCTGCGATCAGTAAGGAGTTGGCCTTCGTCCAGTATTTCTTTATTGTAGTGAAGACGATGTCGTCAAGTGTCCTCTAGGATAAGTGGTCAGCTTGTAGGCTTGTATGCTCTAGTTGAATTAGGCTGGAAATGAAAGAGAAGGATTACTTAACATTCTTTAAAAGACTTTCGCAAATCCTTCCTAACAATTCTACCACTTACTTGCAATAAACTTCTTGCTTCCTAGACTTGGGGTTCTTAATAATCTTCCTCTAATTTCGGAAAGATAAGCAAAGATACACAATATCCTATACCTTAACAACAACAAGAGATGACTGTATTCGCAAACAAAATATTGCTCTAAAATAACACTCATGAAATCCTAAACAAAGTTCTTCTTTAGTAAACTGAGATACAAGAAACAGAATAGTCCAAAGTCTTTCCTTGCGTTTTCTTCTGTGAAGCAAAGTTCCAAAAATTGTTATTGACCTTTCTTGCGAAGGGCGCCTTTTAACCAAAAAATGAAAGTACTTAGCTTTCTGACTCTTTGTCTTCTAGGGTCATCATCGCTGTTGCAGAGAAAGATTCGCCATTATGAAGAGCAACGAAGATGTCATGCCGGTATGGAGAATCCTTCCAGGTAAGTCCCAAGTCCAGACGCGACCTTCTTCTAAGGAAGTCTGAAGGCAAAGCGCCTTCCAGAAGGCTGGGTGCGGTTTAAATACTGGGCCGCACCCAGCTCCACCCGGTTACGCGCACAGAAAGTGCGCGAGATCGAAGCTTCCCGATCCCTTCAGAAGCGCACCAAAAAGGAGCGTGCGAGGGATGCGAGGAGAACGCTCTCAGAGCGAAGGTTTGGTTTCCGTCAGCGCTCAAAGCGAAGGCTTGGTTTTCTGATAGCGCTGGCTCCAAATCCTGAAATAAAACGCATGGGAACACAGAAACCTGCACAAAACATTGGAAATAACCACAATAGTTCACAAGGCATGAAATACTGTACACCTAAACACACTGACTTGAAGCGTGCGGGCGCACGGGACAGGGGTGGGTTTCAAAAAGGGAAATACTACAGATGCCTAAAGGGGATATGTAGTCTTTAAGGAAGGGCAGGTGTGGAATCATGACAGTACTCCCTCCTCAAGATCCCCCCAAGAACGGTGGAAATGGGTTTTGGTTTATCCGGGTGTCTTAAATGAAAGTTCCGAATCAATCTGGGAGCATTTTTAAGATGTTCTAGGGGCTCCCATGATCTTTCCTCAGGACCATAACCCTTCCAGTCGATGAGGTAAAATAACCTTCCCCTAACTCTCTTGGAATCCAAGATTGATCTTACTTCAAATTCTGAGTTGCCTTCAACAATGATAGGAGGTGGGGACTTGGAAATACGAGTTTGAGGATGAAAAGGCTTGATTAGAGAGACATGGAAGACTGGATGTATCAAGTACTTACTAGGGAGGGTCAATCTAACACAAACTGGATTTAGTATTTTTTCAATGGAAAAGGGGCCAATAAATCTTGGATTGAATTTTCTGTTCCCTTTTAATTTCAAATTTTTTGTACTCAACCATACTTTGTCACCTATTTCATAAAGAGGTTGTTCGGATCGATGTTTATCCTTGGCTTCTTTTTGAGATTCTTTCGCTTTGGCCAAGTTGAATTTAACATCCTCCTGAATGGTGAATATCTGGGACACATAGTCATAAACTGTGGGTACGGAATCATTGATGTTATTGTTGGAGTTTTCAGGAATGCTTTTTGGATGAAAACCGAAATTACAAAAGAATGGGGACATTTTAATAGAAGAATGCTCAGAGTTGTTGTAGGCGAACTCCAAAGGACTTAACAGATCGGACCACTCTTCGGAAACATTAGGTAACATACAACGAAGATATTGTTCAATAGTTTGGTTAGTTCTTTCAGTTAAACCATCGGTTTGAGGATGGTAACTAGAGGATAAACGAACCTCCATATGTAACAAAGAACTCAGTTTTTGCCAAACCTTAGAAACAAACTGTGATCCCCTATCCGAAATGACAACTGAAGGAATTCCGTGTAATCTTATCACATGGATCATGAGCAAATGAGCAAGCTCCAATGCAGTGGGAAGCTTTTTTAAAGGAACAAAATGGGCCATTCGGGTAAACTGGTCTACAACAGTCAAAATTGTATTGAATCCCTTCTTGGTTTCAGGTAGTTCAACAATGAAGTCTAATGATATAGTATGCCATGGTTGAGGAGGAATAGGTAATGGCATCAACAAACCACTAGGAGCCTGATGAGAGGACTTGTGCTGGATACAGATGCTACAAGTTTCCACAAATTGTTTAATGTCTTTAGACATAGAAGGCCACCAAAACTTCCTCTTGATGAGTTCCATAGTCTTTATAACGCTTGGGTGGGCTGACAGAACCGTATCATGATGAAGGTGAATAATGGATCTTTGAATTTTCTCATTTGGAACAAAGATCAAGTCGTGGACCATCAGCAAACTGTCCTTCTCAAAAAGAAAAGGATGATCTTTTCTCCAAAGCTCCAATGCCTTTTCTTTCAGAGCTTCTTTAATGTCGTTAATGATGTCATAAACAGTTAAACTTCCCTGAAAACAAGAAGTTGGGATTACAGGGTGAACGACTACCGGTTGATCGGACGTCTTTTCTCCTAGTCTGGATAAAGCATCTGCTTTTAAATTTTCCTTTCCTGGGCGATATGTGATTACAAAATTGTAGTCATTGAAAAACATGGACCAACGCAGTTGCCTAGCAGATAAAGCCTTTACAGATCTTAAAGCTTGGAGATTCCTGTGATCAGTATAAATCGTTACAGGATGACGAGCTCCTAATAGGTAATGACGCCATTCTTCAAACACTGCTTTGATTGCTAACAACTCTTTGTCGGCAATTGCATAATTTTGTTCGGCTTCTGATAATTTTCTTGAGAAATAGGCTATAGGGTGCATTTGGCCAGTATCTGAATCTCGTTGTGAAAGAATGCCACCCAATGCAAATTGAGAGGCATCTGCTTCCACAATAAAAGGTAGATTGGGGTCTGGATGACTTAAAATTGGAGCCATGGTAAATAACTTTTTTAGGTTTTGAAATGCTTCATCAGCGGCTGGGGACCATAAAAACTTGGCTCCTTTTCTCAACAGCTTGGTAATAGGTGTTATAACCTGAGAAAAGTTCTGAATGAATCTGCGGTAAAAATTTGCAAACCCTAGAAAACTTTGGATTTGTTTCACAGAAGTGGGACTTGGCCAGGTTGTTACAGCTTCTACCTTTTTAGGGTCCATTTCTATTCCCTCTGGGCTAATAATATAGCCCAGAAAATCCACTTTGTAAACGTGAAATAGACTCTTTTCCAATTTTACGAAGAGTGAGTTTGAAAGTAGTTTTTGAAGAATGGCGCGAACCTGTTTTACATGTTCTTCCTCAGAATCAGAATTCATGAGAATATCATCTATGTAGACTACACAGCAGATGTCAATGAACTCATGTAAAACCTCATTTATAAAAAACTGGAAGGCTGCAGGAGCGTTACACAAACCAAATGGCATGACTTGGTATTCAAAGAGACCGAATTTAGTACGAAATGCTGTCTTCCATTCGTCTCCTTTTCTTACTCTAACTAAATGGTATGCTCCGCGTAAGTCCAATTTTGTATAAATTTTAGCCTTTTTTATTTGGTCTAATAGTGTAGGGATCAAAGGCAAGGGGTACCTGTTCTTAATGGTTACGTTGTTTAAGGCTCTATAGTCTATGCACGTGCGCAGCTCCCCTCCCTTTTTTGGAATGAAAAAAAGAGCTGATGAAACTGGAGACTTAGAGTGCCTTATGAAGCCATTAGCAAGATACTCATCTAGATATTCTCTGAGATGAGCGTTTTCTGCCTCCGTAAGAGCATATATTCGACTGCAAGGTAAGGTAGCTCCAGGCATCAAATCTATTCTACAGTCAAAATCTCTATGTGGTGGAAGGGTGTTGGCCTTCTTTTTGTCAAAAACATCAGACAGGTCATTATATTCTGATGGCACCCCTTCCAGAATTAGTATATTGGGTGATTCCATTCCAAAGTCAAAACCTTGAACCACATCCTTAGATCTCTTAGTAAGGAAACAATGATCAGTGCAAGCAGGAGATTGAAAAGTGATTGTCTTGGCTACCCAATCTATGGACGGGTTATGTTTTACTAACCAAGGGATTCCTAAAATCATTTTGAATTGAGGGGCATCAATAATATCTAATTGTATTCTCTCCCTATGTATAGGAGAACAATCCATTTCTAATACCTCAGACTGCCTATTTACTGGACCCGAAGTCAATTCTTTGCCATCCACAGCTCTGACGATTTCTGGATGGTCCTTTGACAAAGATCTGAAGCCTAACTGAAGGAAGAAATGAGAGTCTATAAAATTACCGGTAGCACCAGAATCTATGATGGCTTCCACCTGTCTAGAGTAAGATTCTGGAAGCAGACCTCGAAGTTCTACAAGAATTGAAAGGTGTCTACAACCAATGGGAGGAAGAGTTGAGGCCAAACTAGAGAACAAACTCAATAAACCGACCTCTCCCTTTACCGAGTTTTCTAGTTTTCCGACTTTTCTTGCGTGACTGCTAAATCGGATGATCTAACTTTAAATTTGTTTGGTCGTGTGGGACATTCCTTCACAAAGTGTCCTGTCTTCCCACAATAGAGACATTGATTTAATCGCCGCCTCTTTTCTTTCTCCTCCTTTGACAAGGGACCTCGGATAGAACCTATCTGCATAGGTTCTGCAGTATCAGATTTGGAACTAGGTTCTCGGTTAGGTGCTGATGCGGATCTTTCCTTAAAGAAAACTAATTTGTGTTCTGACTTCCCTCTTTCTCCCTTTCTTTCGGAAATACGATGATTTAATTTCACCACTAAGTCAATGAAGGCACTTATTTCTTCGGGGGGGTCTAAAATCTGGGTGATCATGTCTTTCAATTCGTCCTTCAATCCCCTATAAAAGATTGAGATTCTTTTGTCGTGAGGCCAATCAGCTTCTAACACCAAACGATTGAAGGTAGATATGTAATGTAACAAATCGGATGAGCCTTGTTTTAAACCTAACAGCTCATTGTCTGCTGACTGAACAAATAGATGTTTAGCGAACATCTTCTTTAAAGCCCTCTCAAAATCCCTGAAGTTTTACAAGATCCGATCATCACTTTCCACTAAGGGGACTGACCAAAGGGCAGCGTCTCCACCCATGTAGGATAACATGAATGCAACTCTGGAAGAATCATCAGGAAAAGCTGTGGTTTTTGCTATAAAGTGTAAATGACATTGTTGCAAGAACACTGAGAACTTATTGCAATCCCCATAAAACCTCTCTGGGGGGGCTAAAGGGGTGGGTACCGGAGTCACAATATGGACTTGTGTTGGAGAACTAGAACTGGAGGACCCCTGAAAAGTGGCTGATTTCTGCTGCACCGAGTCCTGGAGAGAGGATAAATCCCTACGTAAAGCAGCGTTATCCTGCCTAATTGCTTCTAACACAGCGGCCAAATCCTGCATAGATACCTGATCCATTGCGTCTGGGCGGAATTATCAACGTGGGCTTTGCCTTCTGTCAAGCTATCCACGTCGTCCCTTACCTTGCTTGAACAGATGCCCTCTAGGATGACGCAGATGATTCCGCAGAGACGCAAGGGACCAACTTCCCTGATTACTAACTAAAACTTACTGGTTCTAATATCACAGCAAGAAATTAACTAGAAATTAGGGAGGAGGGCCGGTACTGGACGTTGAAGTGAAGACTCTTGATTCTTGCTGTCGACCTGCGAGGCAACAAGTACAGAAGACTTTACTATTCAGGTCCTATAGTTTCCTCCTATTCTACTCTAGATCTTTTAACTAATCTAGTTAAGGCACTTAAGACTCTAACTGGATGTCTTGACGTTCCCCTACCTGCGATCAGTAAGGAGTTGGCCTTCGTCCAGTATTTCTTTATTGTAGTGAAGACGATGTCGTCAAGTGTCCTCTAGGATAAGTGGTCAGCTTGTAGGCTTGTATGCTCTAGTTGAATTAGGCTGGAAATGAAAGAGAAGGATTACTTAACATTCTTTAAAAGACTTTCGCAAATCCTTCCTAACAATTCTACCACTTACTTGCAATAAACTTCTTGCTTCCTAGACTTGGGGTTCTTAATAATCTTCCTCTAATTTCGGAAAGATAAGCAAAGATACACAATATCCTATACCTTAACAACAACAAGAGATGACTGTATTCGCAAACAAAATATTGCTCTAAAATAACACTCATGAAATCCTAAACAAAGTTCTTCTTTAGTAAACTGAGATACAAGAAACAGAATAGTCCAAAATCTTTCCTTGCGTTTTCTTCTGTGAAGCAAAGTTCCAAAAATTGTTATTGACCTTTCTTGCGAAGGGCGCCTTTTAACCAAAAAATGAAAGTACTTAGCTTTCTGACTCTTTGTCTTCTAGGGTCATCATCGCTGTTGCAGAGAAAGATTCGCCATTATGAAGAGCAACGAAGATGTCCTGCCGGTATGGAGAATCCTTCCAGGTAAGTCCCAAGTCCAGACGCGACCTTCTTCTAAGGAAGTCTGAAGGCAAAGCGCCATCCAGAAGGCTGGGTGCGGTTTAAATACTGGGCCGCACCCAGCTCCACCCGGTTACGCACACAGAAAGTGCGCGAGATCGAAGCTTCCCGATCCCTTCAGAAGCGCACCAAAAAGGCGCGTGCGAGGGATGCGAGGAGAACGCTCTCAGAGCGAAGGTTTGGTTTCCGTCAGCGCTCAAAGCGAAGGCTTGGTTTTCTGAATGCGCTGGCTCCAAATCCTGAAATAAAACGCATGGGAACACAGAAACCTGCACAAAACATTGGAAATAACCACAATAGTTCACAAGGCATGAAATACTGTACACCTAAACACACTGACTTGAAGCGTGCGGGCGCACGGGACAGGGGTGGGTTTCAAAAAGGGAAATACTACAGATGCCTAAAGGGGATATGTAGTCTTTAAGGAAGGGCAGGTGTGGAATCATGACATTGAGAAGGCAATCCTCCAGGTGTTGAAAAGCATTCCATCCCTGAAGATGCAGCAGAGCCAACATTGGTGCTGGTTTTTTGTAAATGATGATTTGAACCAGAAAAAGAGGATCCTGCATTAAAAGTGCTGGTGGTCCACACAAACCCTGAGGTATTCCCAGTGTGTTCTTGCTGCTGGTGTATGAAAGTAAGCATCCATCAGGTAGATTGGTATTAGGGAGTGCCTCTTTTGAACAGGGGAAACATTTTCTGAATAGTCTCCCTCTTGAATGACTTCAAGCAGACATTCAGTTCCTTTAGATTTATGACCAATATTTATCCTACAAAGTATTAAGGGACTAGAAACATTATTATAAGAGCGTGTAATGGGAGATCATGCTCTGATTCATCTAATGGCTATACCTTCCATAGCAAGAAACGTGGGTCTATATTAGACTATATTTTAATTGATACAAACTCCTGGGACAGGATGATTGATTTTAATATTACTACACGAGTGGACAGTGATCATCATGCCCTAATAATGGAAATAAAAGCCTTAAATCCTCAAAATACTCCCATAGCTGGCCCTACCGACCTTGGCTTAACCATTTCAAAATGTAGGAGGAAAGTACGGTGGACCAATTTCCTCCAATCACAGGATAAGATGAGTAATTTGTATGAAGCGCTTATTCCTGTGTTTGAAGAGGCATCAGCATTATACCAAAGCAGTGCGGTCCTACATTTGGGAGCAGTTGATACAAACTATAGCAAACTAAGGGAAGTATCATTTGCCTTCTTTTACCCTAATGCTTCCCCTACACCGAGCAGGCCCCCTAGTCACCCTTGGTACCACAGCAAATGTCGTAGGGCCAAAAAGGCACTTGGGGTATCTATCAAAGGTAAAAAGTACTCCCTTATCAAGACCACAAGAAAGTCATACAAAACAACGGTGCAAAAAGCTAAACAGCGATGGGAAAGGGAAAACTGGGATTCACTCAAAACGGCCTAGGGGATAGAGATATGAGGATGTTTTGGAGTATTGTTAACACAGGTGCTCCTACCCCCAAATCCGCAATCGAATCAAACCTGGACGAAGAGGTATGGCGGGTGCACTTCGAAACCCTCTATGCCGATGAAAAGGACCTTGAGGGATCCTCAACTGCCCGGTCCCCTATGGAATTGGCACTGGCCGGGGATGGCACTGAAAGAAGCCCAGAACATGAAGTATACCCAGGTAGCAGCCTAAGTATATTTATAACCCTAAAGGAGACTGAGGGCGCATTGCTAAAAATAGCCCTAGGTAAAGCCCCAGGTCTGGATAAGATTCCTGGGGACCTATATAGGAGCGAACCAGCCATCTGGACCCCGTATTTTTGTGGACTTTTTAATGCTATAATACAGGGCATGAAGATACCATCCAGCTGGCTGGGAGCAGAGATTATTCCAATTTTCAAAAAAGGATCCCCACTCCTGCCAACAAATTATAGACCTATAAGCTTAATAGACATATCCCAAAAACTATTTGCGAGGATCTTGCAAGCCAGGCTACAATCCTGGATGGAAGAAAAAGGGGTACTGTCCCCCCTCCAGGTGGGATTCAGGGAAAAGATATCAACCCTGGACCAAGTACTAAGACTACAGCTCTTGTACTGGAAGACCGTCTGCCTCCAGGGGGGCAGCTTATACCTAATTTTTGTAGACCTGAGGTCGGCATTCAACCTGGTGCCACGGGAAAAGCTATGGTCAGTTCTTATCGAGATGGGGGTCCCGGTATATCTGATCCAACTTCTTAAGAGATTGCATGAAGATAACTATGCCCAAATAAGATTTGGAAAGGATGGAAATTTCACAGCTCCAATACCTGTTAAACGTGGTGTACGCCAGGGATGCGTCTTAGCACCAACGCTATTTAGTCTTTATATTAATGGGCTGATCGATGAACTGGCAACAGTAAAAGACATAGATGCCCCTAAGCTAGCGTCCCGCCGAATTTCAGCAATGATGTTTGCTGATGACACTCTTTTGGTCTCAAAATCCCCCATGGGGATTCAGAGGGTCCTAGATAAATGTGTGCTGTTCTGTAAGGAAAGAGGTTTAGATATAAACTTACAGAAAACTAAATACATGGCGTTTAACAGCTCAAAAAGCTCTCACCCTAACCCTCAATTAAATAGGAAACCCTTGGAAAGAGTTTCATCCTTTATTTATCTGGGTGTCACCATTACTGAAAATCTGGATTGGGGGGCTCACATCACTAAGAGTACACTAAAATTAGCTCAATCGACAGGTGGCATAATGAAGGTCTTTAGTAGATCAAGTAAGAGAGCAGTCAGCCCAGCTCTAGAAATCTATAAGGCCCAAGCGCGAGGGGGCGTATTATTTGGCGCCGAGTTATGGGGTCATTCCAAACTAGATTCCCTTCTAAAAGTAGAAAATCAATTCCTTAGACAGTTGTACAGATTACCAACGAGTACCCCGCTGATTCCGTTACAATTAGATTCAGAACGTCGGGAAAACCGAAGTGATGTTGTTCGGTCAGGCGATGACACACTGGTCATCAGACTGGTGGCCTCAAGAACTGGGCCCTGTCCCTACCCCCAAGAGTAAGATCAGAAACTTGGGAGTATTATTTGACCAACAACTTACCTTCAAGGACCACGTTAATCAAGTAGCCGGCACCTGTTTCCGGGCTATAGGGATGCTAAGACGTGTCTTTCCCTATCTTCCTGATCACCACAGAAAAACTCTGGTGCAGGCGCTGGTTATTAGTAGGGTTGACTACTGCAATGGATTGCTCCAAGGAGCCAACGAGGAGCAACTCAAGAAATTGCAGGTCATTCAAAACACTGCCGCAAGGATTGTCGTGAATGCTCCTCCCAGGACACCATCTTGCCCCCTACTGTCTCAGCTTCACTGGCTCCCAGTGAAGAAACGAGTTCAGTTCAAGACTCTTTGTACTATACACAAGAGCCTAATGGGGATAGGCCCTAAGTATTTCACTGACATCTTTCAGCCTTACATTCCAGGACGCTCTTTGCGTTCCAGTAACCAGCAACTTCTTAAAACACCCAGAATCAAGAAAACCAGACAAGGTGGCCGTGCCCTGGCCCACACTGGACCCATATTATGGAACTCACTACCGCTTGAACTAAGGTCAATCACTAACCACTTAATGTTCAGAAAAAATCTAAAAACCTATCTGTTTCCCAGCTACTAACGCTACTTCATTTCTGATTATATTGTTACTCTTACCTCCATCTGCAGTTATAGCGCGGAGATACCCCTTCGGGGGTCTAGTCAGGCGCTCTATAAGCAAATAAAATAAAAAAATAAAAAATAAAAAATTTGACGGCGATAGCAGACACTTCGAGTCTTAGACCTATATTGTATTGGCGTCGCCTTTGGTCCACTCCTGAACTACTGACATACATGGAGGAGTTATTGGAGGTTATTTCAGCCCGGGGTGCAGTTACACTTCCTTGGTTTGCGCACATAAAATCTCTACTGACCAATATGGGCCTGGGTGATTGTTGGACGGACCCAGATCGTGCCTGCCCCCAAACCACAAGGAAGCAAATTAAGGCCCAGCATGAAGAATATAGAAGGGCTCAACTACATTCTTGCCCCAAGACGGGCATAATATCCTTAGCCTTCTTGGAAGTTAAGAACGTTGCCCACTTTGAGTCAATACTAGACCTGATTACACTGGTGGAGGCAAGAAAGCTTTTCCTACAATTTAGGTTTGGGGTCCTCCCGCTCCGTTGTTACACGGTAAAGTGGAGCAAGGTACAGTGCCCCGCCTGTGGTTTCACCGACGAATCTGTGCAGCATGTGTTTTTTGGCTGCCCCGGCTATCACAAGGCTCGGAAACGCTGGTTGGTCCAGGTCTGCAGAAACATTGGCAGCAGGCACTATCTGGAGGCATTTCGGATACTGAAATCTGATCTTAGCATCCGGATCGTGTTTTCAGTCTCCAGATTTTTGTTTTCCATGTGGTGCACTAGAAGGACTCTACTGAAATTATCTATGAGGCCTAGGGCATGTAGCAACGATTTTAATGTAATTCTTTTAACAATTGTATATTTTATAAACCACGATCAAGTTTTTTATTGTGCTATGATTCTAATTCCCTCTACAGATTACTCCTGTTTTTTTAACTATTTATTTATTTATTGTATCATGCACTTCCCGATATGTAATTGTATAGCTCGCCTGCTTGTAGTATCCCTATTGACTAGCCTTTTATTCACAAGGTTTGAAGACAGTTGGAATGCTGTTTTTAATGTCCCAATTTGATATTTGTGAGCAATTATGTATGTATGTTGTATATGATTTTAGGTCGTACTGACCGAAATAAAGTTTTTCTGAACTGAACTGAATTATTGGGTACTTTCCAGACCCTCTCTGTCATTCCTGAACCGTAATCACAGTTTTTTTCAATTGACAATCTTAAATTGACTCTTAAAGGCCACTCTCTTTTCTGGACATTTCAGCCATGGTGTTGGCTTTACTCCCATCTCTAGAGTAGAACCCATAAAGTCTATCACATTTTTTTTGTTTATTGAATCACCTGTTTCACAACACTAGTCTGAAGTAAGTTCCTCGGATTTGTTTTTGAACACTTCTTGGCGACTCCCACTGGAAAATCCAGAAAAACTCTGGCAGACTCAGGGATGTGACTGTTTAGAGAGGATTATTTTTGGTTCTTCTTTGACCTTGCTCTAAAAAAAATTCCATGCTTTCGATATTGAAAGGATTGATGTTGTTTCCTTGAAAGCTGCCGGAAAGACATTTTGAATTGATTCAAGGATCTTGACAGACTTTTCTGATGTTTTTGTTCTTACCTGAATGATGATGAGTTCTTCTCCTCTTTGAAAAATGTATAAAGCTTTTACTCTAGTTTAAAACTGAAAAGCTTCTTACACAGGAACAGCATACTGAGTGTCACTGATTTTTGAGATGCCAGTGTTTTAACATCAGGTTACGTCTTGGTGACTTAAATTGCCCTTCTGAAAGGACTGCCACTCTCACAACATCAAAAGATATGTTTAATAAGATCTTTGTCTCTCTCTACCTTCCAGAACTGTTTAGCATTCTGTTCCTTCCTCTATGGCCTAGAACAAAAATTAAAGATGATGAAGTGTAGGCCCCGTAGACTCCCTTCACCATAATGAGATGGGCTTCTGAATATGCCCTTTTCAATTTCTATATTGTCTTTGATTATTGCATCATCATACATGAAGGCCCTTATTACTAAATATCCTACATATTAATCCTCCAGGACATTATCAGGAAGCGTTTCCTACATCTGATGAACAGGCTACAACTTTGACATAAACCTCGGCACTGTTTTGACTGGGTCATTCCATTCAGGGGCGGTGGGTGAGATTTTAAAGTGGTGGGGCGCAAATTAATTAGCATACAGCACCGTAGCGAGCGAGCGCAGCGAGCGAGCCCGAACCCCAAAAGGGGGGTTTGGGGGGATTCCCCCCCCCAAGAAAATTTTGAAAAAAAAGAAGAAAAATCGTGCATTTTCAAGCAAATTTGAGAAAGCAGGAAGGTTAATAAAGCAATTGTGAAAGTGCAGTTATTACATTAATAGATGGCATAATAACATAGGTAGCTGCTTATTCAGTATTACCACAGAGCTTCATACATTCTGTCCTATTATGCTCAGGTGCTGAATTCAGACTATAAGACTTTCATGGAAATCTCAGCTCTAAGAGTAGAAGAAGTTACACAGCAGTGTAATGGTTGCCAGGTTCGTTCCGCAGGAGCGTCAGGAACTTGAAGAAAAGTCCACAGTCTTCCCCTACGGCCTTCCGACTCTATTAGACTCTAGAGTAACGAATGGCACGCAAGGGGAAAACAGGGAAACAAAACAAGGAAAGGCGGGGGAAGAAAAACAGTCTTACAATATACTGAACATTAGACTCTAGAGTAACGAATGGCAAGCAAGGGGAAAACAGGGAAACAAAACAAGGAAAGGCGGGGGAAGAAAAACAGTCTTACAATATACTGAATATAAAAGAGGCAGCGCAATGCGCTGTTACCGTGATTCTGGTTGAGCTGAGCTTTGTACACACTTCACATAGGTCCACGCAAGTACCCCAAACATAAATGGTATAAAGGTTTTCGCAATTTTCTAAGGGGAAAGTTTTGATAGGCAACACAAGCAACGAATCGTTCACCCTGCGGGAGACAGGTCCGGCCAGTGAACAAAGGTGAGCAAATCTGTGTAGTCTCCAAATAGAACAAACACTACAAAACTTTTAAAAACAGAGATAACAATGCATTTCTTACCTCAATCAGAATTTTTTGTATTCAACCAACAAGTAGCAGCATTCACTTTTTGTAAAGGAAATCCGCACGTCTGTCTTTCAGTGTAGCAAACTTGTCAATTACTTGCATATTGAAGTCCGGTATCTTTTGGACTAGCTTGCTCTCTACAGACAGCATCGCCAAAGCATTTAGTCTTTCCTCTAGCATAGTGTTTCTGAGGAATGTCTTTATACGCTTTAAGGCTGAAAAACATCGTTCAGCTTCTACTGTTGTCATTGGAGTCGTAATCACAATTTTGAGTAAAGTCACTGTCTCTGTAAGTGAGTTTTCCATATGCAGTTTATGAATTAACCTCAGCAAATTCAAGGCGCTTGTGGCCTTCCGGTACACAGGCATTCCGTAGAGTACAGTTAACTCAGTTCTCAACTGCTCTTTTTTGAGCATGGGATATGCTTCCGCAGCCTGATTCAGAGCACGCTCAGGGAAGGATTCATCATATTGTGCAAACTCTTTACTTTGCAATAAAGTGGCAGTCACCAAATGTTTTGTGAATGAAAAACGTTCTTTTGCCTGCACAATTACAATGTCACATATCTCCTTTCCAATTCGTACCAGAGAGGTGATGTTTTGTCTGCGGTTTGCAAAAATAGAATGCTCTGGCAGTTTGCTCTCCAAATCGTCAACCCCATCTCTCACTTTCATTATCTTTTGTACAAATGCAGATGTAACGGCTTTCACAGAGACAGTATCTATGTCTTTTAGTTGTAACCGATCGTATAATACATCAACATGGGTCATTATGTCATGGAATAAAAACAGCAAGAACTGAAACTCTTTGTCTTGTAGTGTTCTAAGAAAGCCATGGGCTTCATTCTGACTTGTGCGATCAAAGTCTTCTCTGGATGATATGGCGTAAAAACATTTCTCAAGGCCCTCCCTGTCTTCAAAGATTAAGTTGACTGTACGAATGTGAAAGTTCCAACGAGTTGAGGATCCCCTTGGTACGCTTTTGTCCACAATCTCATGAAGGGCTTCTGTTCTTTTGGGGGAACGTGTGAAGAATGCTGCTATGCCTCCGATATCCTGAAAGAAAACTCGTGTCTCTCTGATCTTTGATACCGCCTGTTGCATAATAAGATTGAGTTGGTGGGCATAACAGTGCACAAAATGAGCATTAGGGTACACATCTCGAATTCGTTTCTGTACTCCACCAAGGTTTCCACTCATTACGGATGCACCATCATAGCTTTGTGCGATAAGTTTTTGTTTTTGAGGCAAGTCCGGGAAAATTAGGTCCAGTTGACACAGTATAGCTTCAGTGATGGTTGCTGCACTAGAGTCTTTTAAATGTGTGAACCCAAAAAACCTCTCCACAATGTTTCTGTCACTGTCAAGGTACCGAAACACTAACACGGACTGTGTTTTAGTGGCCACATCAGTGGTGTCATCAGCCTGAATAGCCACAAAGTCTGTGTTTCGCAACTCTTGCACAATATGGCTTTTTATAATTTCCAGCATACAGTCAAGGAGTTCATTTTGTATTGTATTAGAGGTGCCCTTAAAGACTGTAGCACGTGCTAAATGTGTTTCCAAATCCTTGTCTATGGTTGACATTAAATCCACTAGGCCTCGGAAGATACCAGGTTTTGAGGAAGTTTCTGATTCGTCATGGCCTCGCAATGCCAGTTCGAAAGCCCCACAGAAACGAATGCAATCAATGATCCTGGATAGATTTTGTCTGTTCCTATCAACAGCTTCATTGTGTTTTTGAATGGATTTGCGATATGCATCATTTATCTGCTGCTCAATTGGTGCGTCTTCCCCCAACATTCCCAGTCTTGTCAGGTTTTCCAGATGATTTCTTGTGAGCGCATGCTTCTTTATTTTTTCAGCGATGTGCTTCAGGTCAACCATTCCTTGCCGTGTCCAAGAAAAGTCACCACCAAACAGCAAGCAGGGGAAGCAGAACAGAGAATTTTTTATAGGGCACCCTGTAAGCCAATCAGCTTTTTTGTACCAGGCATTTGAGAATGTTCGTTTTGACATTTTTCCTCTGTCCTGGGTAGTTTGCTGTAGATTTATTTCAGGCTGATGAGGTCCTAATTGCTTTATCTGTAGTTTTTGTTCAAGTGGCCGTGACTGGAATGACCTTGCAATCAGCTCTTGTACTGTATTCATGATGGTGTGTTGCTGGCCTTACCAATATATATATTAAAGAAACCTGTCAATAATCAAAATACAACGTATAAAGTGTAGAGCAATAATATGAAATTTCAGTACAAATACAAAATACAGCCATACTGCCTCCTGCCTCTCTGTGCCATAGTGGTTGCTGGAGGCACTGAAAGAGACACTGGAGAGTGACCACATACTACATAGCCCTAACTCCCATGTAAAAAATATATAGCATCAGTTTCCTTACCTTTAACACTGGTCACTGGTGTTTTCTGGGTTGTAGCCGGGGTCGGGTGAGAGAGCAGCAAAGGAGGAGGTTGGGGTCCTCTGGTTGTTTGCTGATAAACCTGTCAATAATCAAAATACAACGTATAAGGTGCAGTGCAATAATATGAAATTTCAGTACAAATACAAAATACAGCCATACTGGCTCCTGCCTCTCTGTGCCATAGTGGTCGCTGGAGGCAGGCACTGAAAGAGACACTGCTTGAGGGCCTGGAGAGTGACCAGATACATAGCCCTAACTCCCATGTAAAAAAATATATAGCATCAGTTTCCTTACCTTAAACACTGGTCACTGGTGTTTTCTGGGTTGTAGCCGGGGTCGGGTGAGAGAGCAGCAAAGGAGGAGGTTGGGGTCCTCTGGTTGTTTGCTGATAAACCTGTCAATAATCAAAATACAACGTATAAGGTGCAGTGCAATAATATGAAATTTCAGTACAAATACAAAATACAGCCATACTGCCTCCTGCCTCTCTGTGCCATAGTGGTCGCTGGAGGCAGGCACTGAAAGAGACACTGCTTGAGGGCCTGGAGAGTGACCAGATACATAGCCCTAACTCCCATGTAAAAAAATATATAGCATCAGTTTCCTTACCTTAAACACTGGTCACTGGTGTTTTCTGGGTTGTAGCCGGGGTCGGGTGAGAGAGCAGCAAAGGAGGAGGTTGGGGTCCTCTGGTTGTTTGCTGATAAACCTGTCAATAATCAAAATACAACGTATAAGGTGCAGTGCAATAATATGAAATTTCAGTACAAATACAAAATACAGCCATACTGCCTCCTGCCTCTCTGTGCCATAGTGGTCGCTGGAGGCAGGCACTGAAAGAGACACTGCTTGAGGGCCTGGAGAGTGACCAGATACATAGCCCTAACTCCCATGTAAAACAATATATAGCATCAGTTTCCTTACCTTTAACACTGGTCACTGGTGTTTTCTGGGTTGTAGCCGGGGTCGGGTGAGAGAGCAGCAAAGGAGGAGGTTGGGGTCCTCTGGTTGTTTGCTGATAAACCTGTCAATAATCAAAATACAACGTATAAGGTGCAGTGCAATAATATGAAATTTCAGTACAAATACAAAATACAGCCATACTGCCTCCTGCCTCTCAGTGCCATAGTGGTCGCTGGAGGCAGGCACTGAAAGAGACACTGCTTGAGGGCCTGGAGAGTGACCAGATACATAGCCCTAACTCCCATGTAAAAAAATATATAGCATCAGTTTCCTTACCTTAAACACTGGTCACTGGTGTTTTCTGGGTTGTAGCCGGGGTCGGGTGAGAGAGCAGCAAAGGAGGAGGTTGGGGTCCTCTGGTTGTTTGCTGATAAACCTGTCAATAATCAAAATACAACGTATAAGGTGCAACGGCTGCGAAAAGGACTCGGCATGCCAGCGTTTCCACCTTTAAATAGGGCTGCAGCTTGAGGCCCGGGACTGTGCTCGAGAGCATCTCGCTAGTTTGGGACAAGCAGGAGCTACACACACACATATATACATATATACATATATACATATACATATATACATTATATATATATATATATATATATATATATATATATATATATATATATATATATATATATATATATATATATAGTCATTGGTGACTTTCCAGAATGTTGACATGCAGGTTTGCATTGAGTGAGAGATCAGAAATCAGAAGAGAAGCAAAATGTAACCTGGCCTGTCAGCTAGGGTCATCCAGTGGCAAGGGCCCGGCTTTAGCGCTGTTGGCGCCCGGTGCAGCAACTAATGTTTGTGCCCCCTCCCCATGACCACCTCCACCACGACTCCTTCATTACCATCCTTTAACAGAGCCCCTCAAGTCTCCAAAACCACCTCTCTCAGGTGCATTTGATTCATGTTATAGCGTCGCCCATGGCAGTGTGGGATGTCAGAGCACATTACAGCACACACATATTACACAGAGACAATGAATCATAAGTGTATAAATCAGTTTATAGGAAATGTTACATAAGACAGAGGACTACAAGGTGTAGTAATCACATTTCATCCCTACTGGTAGGCAGGATAGTTTAAGAGTGCTTGGTCTGGAGAAGAATAAACTCAGAATTTAAAACGTAACACCATGGTTGGTGGTTCACTAAAATATTAAGAATTGATTTCTTCCCAAATGAACAACATTATGATAATCAAAGGCTGGGGGGGAAATCATAACCCTCTAATCTATGCCTTGAAGTGTGTATGCAGCTCTTTGATGACGGTTAATAGCTCACTATTCTACATTAGAATTTTAACTTAGAAACTGCAAATAACAAAATAATCTCTTTGACAAAAGCAGTAATCCACTGCCCTATTTACATTATATGCACTTTGTGATTTGATTGGTACACGTTCTTTGCAGCTGGCATGATAACCCTCTGCACTACATTATGATGAATCAAAGCTTCCACAAGACAAAACGCTGATCTCGTTCCAGGAAGAACATTAATCACCCTGGAGTTATCTTGACATTTTTATTGTTGCCTGAAAATTGCTGGAGGCAAGAACGGGGTAGCAGGTGCTTTTATAACCATAATAGACTTGCAAATAGAGTGAGCCCCGCCCCTCCCCACCACAAGTCTGAGCTAGAGCCGGCCCTGCCATCCTTTTGGTGAGAGGAACATACACCAGTGCCAGAAAAGAGAGCTGAGGGGTTCAGATAAAGAGGAAAGAGTGCTAGTGATTTAGTGCCAACAAAGATAAAACCTTTGAAATAAATAAAGATATCACAGAGCCGAAAAAGAGAATGACAAATACATTTAAAGAGACATTGAGGGGGGGGATAGAGTAAACATCGCATAATGTGACAGAGGAGAGAGCGATAGAGACCGATATGAAAGAGTGGGAGTGTCACGGTGGAAAAAGAGAGTCGGGGAGAACGGAGACCAACACATACTGTAACAATAAAAATAAAATGTCAAGAAACGAGTGAAGTGGTGAATGGAAGTGAGAGGGGGTGCCGGCCTAGCTTCCATTAGTGCAACTGGTGCAGTAGTGACAAAGCCCAGGGTACTGAGAGGCCCACGGTACCCCTATTATTGCCGTATTTCATCATTCGAACATCAGCCTGGAGACCCATTCCTTTTCTTGCAGCAGCTAGCACCTCTGCAAAGCCCTTTCCTATACAGATGAAAGGATGCACCATATATCAGCAGTTTGTTTTGGGGTCGGGTGTGCACATGTGGGCAGCATGTGTGCCCTGGAATAAAGAGGGGAGTAAGGGCTCCACGCAAGTCTTTTAGCAAATGTTATTGAGGCAGAATAATTGTTATGTGGGACAAATAAATAAAGGAAATACTTTTAAGAGCATCTGTCGTCAAGTGAAGACTCTCACTCGTGTAAGGAATGGGACATGGAAGTCCAGTGTTGATGTAATTAGCATTCCTGGTAAGTCATATAGCCCATGCACCAGGTTGGCACATGTAAAAAGGTCATGCATCATAGCCTTCCAAGTCCCTAATATCGTTACACTTCACATGCTGTACTGTTTTTTCTCTCTCTAAAAGTGAAATCTCTCATGTATAGCCAAAGATTCACAATTTTAGAAAAAAGGGATATAGAGAAATTTTGGGCGAATGATGTGGTTTATATTGCAGCAAGCAATCTTTAATAGCTCCACTACGTACTGAGATAGTTTCTTACTTTATTGTAGGCATATGATAATTGGCCTATCTTTGTAACTCAATAGTGTGGCAGGAGGCCAGCAACAAATGTAGACCATATTTAAAGTCCTCCCTCCAACGTCAAGTGGTTTCTCTGTCTTGTTTCTATATTAGGCTCCATTAATGCTGAGGCAGGAGCTGTCTGATGAACACCCTTAAATCATGCAGACTTGCACCTGAGTAAACAGGCGCAAGGTGCATGTCTCAGGCACCGGATGTCTTTAGGAATAAACCAAGATTACAGGGGGGATCAGGGTCACCCAGTATTTGATGAGGCTCTTTTCCATGGAAAAGATTAAACCAGATAAATGCGCGACCAACAGTTTTTACGCAGCCTTTGCCCAGACTGCCGACATTTTCAATGACAATTGCATTTATACAGTGCTTACTACACCTGACGAGGCTTCGAAGAGCTTTTCGGTGTGTAGCACGCTACTCTGGAACCCAAAAAGGATTAGTGGTAATCATGAAGTTAAGTTGAGCTGTAAAAGGAGAGACTGACATAGATAAAAACGATATATTGGATGGACACATGTTTGGATAGATGTATATTTGGATAGATGAACGAAAAGGAAGGAGGGACGCCCAGCTGGAGCAGCAGACAGTTACAAGACAGAAAGACAAGCAAAACAACAGGTATGCAAACCAACAGAAGAAAAAAGAAAACTGCACAGCTAGCTAGATCGGTGGTGACAGACAGATTGTAAAATGGGATGATTATGAGACAGTGGAAGAGATTACTAGATGTTCCTCTAAACCATTAACCTCACGTGCCAAATTCCCCCCCCCCCCTTATACTTGGCAGCAACTGCTCTCTTGTATATGTTAAACAATGCCATTCTTCAATTGCTAAAGCAGCCACTTGCAGGTGAACCCTTCCATATCAATTTCTGGGAATGTAACCACCTACACACCTAGAGCAAAACAAACGACTTTATCCTTGCAGAAATGGTGCCTTCTAAATATGTTGCCAGGACCACTTAGACAGTGCTCCACAATAATAACACGATAGAGTTGCTTTGTGTACGCTTATGTGCACTGGGAAGCCTTCGATGACCTAAGCATCTCATGAAGACAATGTCCAGCGCATGGCCAATCACGCATTCAAAAGCTCGCAGGGCTCACCAAGCCTTCTAAATTACGAGGTCGCGCACCATTCCATTGCGTGCTTTTAGCATGCGTTTAATACATTGCAAAGTCCACAACTTCGTCAACTTTAACATCGTACGCTGTTGCAACGCCAATGCGTTGATTGCAATTGGCAAGTACATAACTTTGTAGACTAGGAACTCGCAAGTCATGACAACGCGTTGAGGCGCGGACACGAGGCACAGAGATGAGAAGGTCGCCACCCCGCACAGATCGCTATAATGATGTGCAAAGGTGACCGGCTGGAGTGATGGGGCTGAGCCAGGCAAACAGGAACAGGCAATGGATTCTGAATGCTAGAGGTTAAGAAGGGGGGGGGGCTGGTGCGGCAGCAGGTGAGGAGCGAAAGGAGGCAGAAACAAAAAGCGCTGCAAGTCTGAGAGAAGTCAGGCGCCTCCTTCCGGTTTTGGGAGTTAACTGTGTTCCGGATCAGAGGGGACCGACCTGGTCTAGCAGTTCCGGCTGGACTACACCTGGCCAAGGTTGCTTTACACCCCAGCGCCTCGACTGGGTGCCAACCGCTATATTAATGCAATAACCAAACAATGGGGGAGAACAAGTGTAGGCACAAGGACAGGGAGTCTGAATTGATCACACTTCTGCTGCTACAGACCCTTAGAGGCACGGGTGACCGGCATCAAGTGGGGAGCGGACCAGGGATGATTTAATGAGGTAAACTTTTACTTTATAGAGGGCACACCTAATCTGCAAAAACGAAAACCATAATATTGTGGAAGCGGTTGTAGCAATGCAAAATAAATTAACTGAGTAGGGAGTTCAGCGGGTTAATGTATCTGCTACAGGATGAAAACTGTGAGGGGCAAACTCAAGTCTTATCTTTAACGCGATGAGCACCATCGAGAAGGGAGGTCCCAACACCTGTTTGTGTACTGCTTTCTACAACTGCAAGAATAGCAGCAAGCGCTTTTTAAAAACCGTTATCGACCCAGCTTGCACATTTTATTACGAGGGACAACATTCTGGAAAAATCTAAAAACAGCAATCTTCTGTAACTGATACAATTATCAGAGAGAAAGACGCGTGAACATTGGATAATCTTAACCCAGTGCACTAAAGCGCTTCGAGGCCAGCTATTTTTACAGTATCAAACACAGTAGATGGCTCTTCTTAAAGAAATTACCTTTTACCGTCAGGAAATAGGGTGGAGGCAGGAACTACAGTTATTGACCCAGGATCCCAAGCATTGCTCAAGTTGGGGAGCCTGGAGTAAAACCGCAGTTTTCTAGCTTCATTGATCGATGCCTCTCCAGCCAGCCTCGCAGGCTGGCTGGAGAGGGAGTGCCACCGCCAGCAGACCCCCACAGCAAACACATAAGTGGACAGCCTTACCCGCTTACCGGAGGGGTAATGGAGGTGACTTTGAGAGACTGCGAGGCTGGCTGGAGAGGAGTGCCACCACCGATTCACCACCCACACACGAGGGTGCTGCTTGTAAACTATAGCACCTTGCACTGTAGTAGCAGCCATTCTGACAGATTCCACCTAGTCTCTCTCACAACACCGCATGACACTGACACAGCCCTCCCGAGTCCCGGGCCCGGCACCACGTGACATGACAACACACAGCTCTAAGTCTTCACAAATAATAATACTTATTTACAGTAAATGATGAGTAAAATTACTTGAACAGACTGTAGCGTCTTTAATGCACAAATTCAGTACCTAAATCGACGATCTCTTAAGAGTCTTCCTTCTTCTTCTTCAGACGGCGGATGAGCAGCTCTCCTCTCACAGTCACACAGAGCAGAGAGAGAGGGAAGAAGATTCCAGAACAACTAACTTCTAACGGTGCGCATGCATGGCCAATCACTGAATGGCTTCATATACGAAGTCACAGTGATTGGCCAGCATACAGTCGATGCTGAGCGGCCTGCCTGAGCCACCCACGAGGCATCCAATGATGGATTGCCTGTCCTTGGCGCTGTTCACCAGCCAATCCTGGCGCTTCTAGAGCGCCAGGATTGGCTAGGGGGGCCCACACAGCACTCGCCCTTTCGCCTTGCAAACGACGGGGCTGGCTAAACGCGCCCCCCCCGCCCCTTCTGTCTGTCTCAGCGTCTACATGACGCTGACGCGCATGCTCGGGTAAGTTTCTGCCCGTAATGCGCAACTCCCGTTTCTACAGCCCTGATTTTTTTTTAAACTGTGTTTAAATGCCAGCCAACCCGGCCCCACCCCCCTACGCACTCCCTATTTCAGCGGGTGTGTCCCGGCCGGAACCCCCGCTGAAAGCTTTTATATTCTTGATAGGAGGAGACGGAAAGCTCGTTGTCAGCAGGTGCGTCCACCAGGCTAGTGGGGCTACGCCCCTACGCCCCAATGGACGCACCGCTGCTGATTCCATTCACACAAGATAACATCCGTAACAGAAAGCCCAAATTCAAACGTACTTGATCAAGGACTGCTGGCACCATATCCTTTCCAATATATTTCCCCATCTATTCATCTGGTACGTCTTCTATTTCTCTTCCAGAAACTGAACACACAGCCACATCATCAGGGATGGGATGTATGACGTTACAACGCATACTTTTACAACGCCTACCTTTACATCGCAAGTTTTACAACGCATAATGCTTTTGGGTGCTGGATAGTGAATAGTTTAATTTACTATTCCAACTCCAGTCCCCGTGGACACTAGAGAAAGGTTATTGGATAGTAAATTAACCTATTCCTTATCCTAGAGCGCCCCCAAGCGCTATGCGTTGTAATAGTTTGCGTTGTAAAAGTTGCGTCGTAATGGTAGTGCGTTGTAAAAGTTTTGTTGTAAAGGATGTTTCCCTCAGGGATGCAATCAGCCTTTAGTTCCTTGCCCTTGTGAGACTTCTTTTTCAGTAGCATAACAGTTGCTAATATACGAACTTTTTGATCCTATCTTCCTTTGACTCCCTGCTTCTTTTCCCTTTTTTTGTCTGTAACAAAACTAATTATTTCAGGAGGAATTTTATATATCATAACTGCTTGAATGTAGCTACACTTTGAGCAAGCTCAGAAAATCATGGAAATCGATGTGGTTTTGCCCCAGGGACAGACGGCTGGACCCCAGGGAATTTAAAGAGAATGAGAGATGAGCAGAACGTGTAATCACATTCTGAACTAAGATTAACGCAATCAAAAAAGTGATCAATGGTGACTAGAATCTATTACATGATGATCTTAAACCTATTGATAAAACAATTTTGCATTTAAAAGAGGTAGAATCATTAGTGTCTGCATGATCATATCCATGTTACCCATGCAAGAGCAACCCATAATTCACTTTCAGTAGAATCTTCCTCCTGTATTATGACACAGTAGTACATGTGGTAAATGCACGGCATGTGATTTATGCATTGAATCTAAAAGTTTGAAATACAGAGGCAAGAAATGTATGCTAAAAAACCTAAATAACTGTAAGAGTAGGATAGTTGTGTATGCAATTATTTGCCCCTGTGGTCTATTACAAATAGGTCAAACCTAGCAGAAGTTCAACTCACGCATATATCATGACATTGTAGCAGAATTAGATGTAAAACAGTTGGCACACTTTTTGTGTAGCACTTCAAGTCGTTGAACCACGTGCCAGAGGACCTGAAGTGGCTTGTCATTGAGAACGTACAGCATAATTCACGTGGCGGGGATATCTCAGCTATCCTGTAAGAACAGAAATGAAAGTGGATGAAGCAGTTTGGTGGCCACCAATCCTAATGGTTAAATAAACATTTAGGACCAGATTTACAAAGATGTGATGCAGCACAACGCAGCAAGATAACTTGCTTCGCTTGATTACGTGGAGAGGGCAGCAATTATCCATATTTACTAAAATATAGTGCACTCCTGCTCTCCTCCTGCACTGGCGCACACAGTGCAGCCTAGCACCAACCCATACACCCTTGCACCATCGTGCAAGAAGGATGCCTGCATTGCTGGCAGGATAGTTTTTGTGCAGAA
This sequence comes from Lissotriton helveticus, assembly GCF_964261635.1. Classification (NCBI taxonomy): domain Eukaryota; kingdom Metazoa; phylum Chordata; class Amphibia; order Caudata; family Salamandridae; genus Lissotriton; species Lissotriton helveticus. The sequence goes on along the minus strand of NC_136065.1, from coordinate 998,782,727 downwards.
AAGGACACCTTCCTGCACAAAACCAATCCTTACAGGCTTTTTCCTCTTTCTATGTGTGCTGCAGAATGCAGCACACATAGAAAGATGAAAAACAATTAGAAAGAGGATAACCAAGGAGAAATAAAGTTATTTCTCCTCATTGCACCTCCCCTGGGAAGGCGTATCTTTTTGACACATTCCCAGTTATATTACTGGTAGTAAATTTGGGAATGAGCCAAAAACCATGAGTGGATGCATTGGAACATCCACGCTCCATTCATGGAACGCCTGCCCAGGGCAGAGTAACGCAAGGCGGCGACTTGCGCTGCAATGTGTTACTCCAGATCTACTATGTCACTCGTGGCTCCGCGTGCATAGTACATTTTCCATAAGGCTTGTATTGTGTATTTAAGTTACACATTGAATATGCTGTATGATTTGCCTTGAATTGACTTTATTGTTATTTCTCAATCTCGAAGTAGTCTTTCTTGTATATCTATTGATCTTTTGAGAAATCACTTGCATTACGATTTGTACATCTATAATTTTAAATGACTTCAATCTAGATATTAAGAAGTCTTACTCCATTTCTTTCTTTTAGTGTGTTTTATTTTTTCTTTTAGTGCGAAATTAGTGGCTGGCAGCATACACGTTGACATGCACATCTGCTACACTCAATATAAATGAACTACGCATTTGTAAGTTTCGTGCAGCACGCTCCATATTGAACGAGCACAGGATCTAGATAAGTTCCTTATCTGTCCTCTGGGTGCTATTTCCATGCCATTTTTTGATCGATTCAGCACTCATTGCATTTTTTTAAATATTATTCCAGATGTCGCCTGGATTTAATTGGTGAGTGCTTGTGTAGGCCTGTATGTCTAATTAACACATTTGGATTTCAGACAATTTTGCCTATATTGGGCCCAGATATTGTTTTAATATTTCCTCTATTTCAGTAGTAGAATCAGTACGCTTCTCACAAATTCATGAGTATGCAATATATGATAATTCAAAACAACAGCTGATAGCCCAAAGGAGACAAATAACTTCTTCTATATATATCAATAGTAATATACCATTAAGGTGCACCACAGAAAGAAGAAGGAAAGATGCAGTGCACATAAGTTGTGACAAAGATGATGATAAACAAAAAGTGTAAACTCTAGATTATGAAAAACTTGGCTGTATTAGGCATTTATAAAAGGACTAAAGTATGGATCGACACTTGCGTTCAATGTCTGGTAGGAATCAATTTGTACACTCCAAGTTTGTGTAACTCATTGACTATTCAACCCAAATGCAGAACATATCTAAAGCTTTGCCAGGACAGAAATAAAGGAGGCACCCCAGCCCATGGTAAAAGATGCCACTGGGACCAGAAAGAAAGAGTAAATAATTATCATCACTGAGCTGCAGGATGTATGTAGGGAATCAACCGGAATTGTGGGCTCTTTACCAGAGGAGTGTAAAAAGTATTTGATTCCGCTCGATATAGTGTATTTTGGTCAGGGAGCAAACTATCCCCAGGACAGCTGCAAACAATGAAAAAAAATAATTGACTATAGGACTCAAGGTATATCAAAGGCAGCCATGATTATGTATCGTTATGTGAGGACTGAATAAGACTGTTAAGAAGGCAAATGTTGCATTAAAACAGATCCAAAGAACCCTTGTTGTTTATACTGAATACTAAAAAAACAGTAAGCACGGCTTCATGCCCAGCAAACAGTCAAACTTCATAGCAAAACTGTTCGAATAAACAACAAGCATTTACAATGCAATGGTTTCGCCTTTGGAAAAGTTTGAGCTATCTGCATTGTAAATGACAAAATTTGTATTTATGTGTTGGTTTTGAAAACAGATAAATAAATGGTATTGTTATTTACATTGCCATTAGCTTTATCTCTCGCAAATGTGACACCTATTGTACCCTAGGGATGAGCTCAGCAGACAGCAATTACTACCACACACACGCACCCAGAGCCAGCCACACACACACACCCAGAGCCAGCCACACACACACACACCCAGAGCCACACACACACCCAGAGCCACACACACACACCCAGAGCCACACACACACACACACACACCCAGAGCCACACACACACATACACACTCAGTCACAAACACACACACACACACACACAGAGCCCCCCACACACACAACAACACAGAGCCCCCCACACACCCACACAGAGCCCCCCACACACCCACACAGAGCCCCCCCACACACCCACACAGAGGCCCCCCACACACCCACACAGAGCCCCCACACACTGTGAGCCCCCCACACACTGCGAGCCCCCCATACACTGCGAGCCCCCCACACACCCACACAGAGCCCTCCACAAACACTGCGAGCCCCCCACACACTGCGAGCCCCACAAAGCACATATTACTGTAACCATTTGAGGAGATAATAGATGCAGTAGCAGCAATATGCACAGCATGATCACAAATGTGCTTCCCTCATGAGTTTGTAGGCATGGGCCCATGGAAATGAGAACCCTCGGGCACTGGTGCAATGATTGTGAGCCAAAGAGAGCTGGCCAGTGCACTCCCGAGGGCTTTGAAGGATGCAAGGAGTTCCCAAGGACCCTCAGTCGTGTGCACGCACTGACTCACTGACAATACCTGCTTGCGGTGGGAATCACTGCCCCCTCTTTCAAACTCAGGATGGCAGTGAAAGGCTGACCAGAGCCCCCAAGGGGCTAGTACCCCAGTCACTAATACGCTGGTCAGTCGTGCAGGAAGAGAGGGAGGGTTAAGGATGTGCCTGGACTGTAGAAGGGAGTACTGTCCCAGTGGCACCTAGCACACCCAGTTCAGGGAGACTGCAGTGTGGGACAGGGCATCTAATGCATTATACAGGCGCAAGTATGTAACACGAGAGCAGCGGTGTTGAATACGCTTTCCACTATAAACATGGAAAGTAGCATAATATGTATAGTAAAATGGTCTAGGCTTATGCTTCTGTGGGTGTGCTTTGCACGCCTCTTTTTTAGCTGGTTAAGCAGGGAACTCCCTGTAGAGTGCTTCATGCGTAATGATTTGGAGTAAGTTAATCTTCCTCCCCTGTAATGGAAGCCAATAGTTTTCAATGAAGATGGGCATGAAAACCCTACACTTTCTTTTTACTTCAGACACCGGTCTGGTAGAATTGACTACAAAAGTGTTCAAAGAGCCTTTTGTGCATTTTTTTATTTAAGCCTTTTGTACTTTTGGTCGCCTAGCTAGATCCATGTTACATCTACTCAACCATTAAGTCGATGATCATGTGGAGCAGAGCTGACAAATGTTTCATTTTCCTACCAGGAATGATGTGCTTGCAATGGCAATGTTGCTTTTCTCACAATTGTCATTGTTCAGTCTTTCCCTTCTTTCTGTGATTCCCATCTGAGTTACAGAGTACCTGCCATTCAGTCTTTGGGGGCGAGGGGTACTTTAGTGAAAGGAGTCATTCATAATTTGCCTCTTCTTACCACATAATTTCGCCAACTCTACTATATAAGTTGTTCCTTCTCTGCGGCATAATTCCAGTGGCACTGGCTATGTGGAACTTTTAAAGGAATCTAAGCTAAAGTTTTGTACAGTTTTCAACTCTTCCATCCGTATATAAACTCCCTATTAGTTTGAGGTTGTATCTCAGGGCCCAGAACTCTCAACCATGTTATGTGCAACTTCTAGGCAAAAAAATGACGTATCACAATCTGGCAAACATCAGTATCTTGAGGATACTCAGATTGGCACACAAGTGATATTTTACCTATGCTTGAAAAGCTTCAGGACTTGCCTTGGGACACAAAATTATGCAGCACAATATAGCATATTTTCTGTCAGTATTACCTCATTATTCAGGAAATTTAACACGTTAACTCTATCTGGGCAAATGTTTCACCTCATTAGCACCACTTTAACAGCCAAATACAGAAATGAGCAACAGAAAGGTGAGCAGTAAACCTGTGCGAAAGGCTTGACACTGTATGGAAACACATGTTGCATTTTCAGGAACTTTTGGTGTGTCTGAGCTAGAAACAACATTTGTTGTGGTACTCTGCTGAAATATGCAGCAGACAATGGATTATGTGGCAAAAGCGGCAATCAATAATTATGTGGGAAATGCCTATGCCACAAAATTGCATAACTGCAGGGGCCATGTCCGTAGCTGATTTTGTAAGAGGCTACATAGATACTGAAACACTGGAAGTCAGACAACAGTCGGCCCCTGAACAGACAGCAGGGTGCCCTTAATGTCAAAGTAATATTATGATTGCAGTGATACAGAGAAGGCTTGATCCTCACTCCACTGCACATGCTGACTCTCGCCGTTGCTTGCATGTTAGAATGAAATAATTCAGGGGTATCCAGTGTATGGTCAGGAGGGGTTGCAGGCTAAAATAGTTAATTTAGATTAATTGTATGTATATTTATTTTATGGGGGAAAGTTGAAAATCTGGATTGGGTCTGGTCCTCCTGAACCTATACTGGGCACTTCTTTTCAAGCTCATACACTGTGCACACGTAAGTCAGTTACATAGCCCATGACTACTAAAGAGAGCTCCAGAATAACACTGCTGTGGCCATGCAAACATCCTCTAAATATAAACTGCCCGCTTGAACACTTTTGTACAGTCAGTTTCAGAGCCTTGTGCTTTTTATGCATATACTTATAACTTTACATCTTTATTGATAACAACACAAGCCTGGTTGTTGGTACGGTTTGTGCATACACATAAGGGGGTCCGCCTTTGGAGGCGCTTTGCCTCATTTCTTTCTATTGGTCAGCACTGACCTGCAAGGAAAGGCAGCCGTTTCAGCAGCTGGAGCTTGAACCCCCCTGAAAAATCCCCACGCGGGCTCTAGGATGCTATCCGTGCATGCGGAGGAGAGCTTGACCGGATGTTTTTGCGCACTAGAAATGCCATGCCTGGGCTTGAAGTTAGCGAGGGCTTCCAAGTGCAGCTACTGGGCGCGACAGTCCATCCTGTGGGAACTAAAAATGTACATCTCCCCCGCGTTGGTTCCCCTCAGGTCCTTTGTGCCTAATGCGTGTCAGTGGACTCCACAGCGCTGCCATGCCCCCGACTTGAACTCGCCAGGTAGGTTCGAGGCGCAGGATCCAAGCACACACACAGCACATGCAAGGGAAGCGGGAGGGGGGGGCGGGAAAGGCACGGACAGCGGGCCCCCACAGCCCCCGATACTACTGGAGCTGTCACCATGGAGCTGGTACTGCTGTAGGCATCTAATAATCAGGCTCCTCCTTTCCGGCAGTTTCTGTACAGCTGGTAGGCAGGAAATCGGAGTCAAGGAGCGAGAAAAGAAACCGAAACTATCACACGAGTCAGCTGCCGAGGGAGTTGGAGCCCGTCCGTAGTTCACTACTGAGTGGCTTTTCATTGATCCCTGTAATTAGTGAATCCCTAGTGAGTAAATGTTGCTCTCTGACATCCGGTCCTCCCTGCACGAGCGAGGGCTACAGAATGAAAAAAAAAGAAAGATGCTCTACACCTGGAGTTCATCGGAAATGTAAACGTGACAATGACAGTGTATGTACACGTAAAGTAAAGAATGTGGCATAACGGCCAGAACTGCAGACTACACAGCTGGGAAACTGGGTTTGAATCTCAGCGCCGGCTCAGCATCCTGTGATTCTGGGCACATGTCTTAATCTCCCCGTGTCTACAAGAGTGGTGCGTCCTTGTGTAAAGTAACTAGGTCTCAAGTAAAGCGATCCCATACCTTCGGATGGAGTTCGTACGAAATAAAACTGCAAAAAAAACAAATAGTGAAAGGAAAATAAATAAACCAGTGCCAGGAAAGTTGCAGTCACAGTCAGCTCTTTTAAGACGCCTGAGTAATTGTAGCCGCGTCATTTTTCCACCTTCTCCCTAAAAACATGGCGCACGAAGCAGCGTGGATGTAGCCTCTTTATGAGGTAACAGTCTGCGAATAACTTTTCACGAGCAGTGATGTCAGGCCTTAAATGTTTGAAAACTCGGGGGAGGGGGGTGCGGCAGAGGGGGTTAGATCGCTGAAGGGGGGCGCTAAATGACGACCTTATACGTTGTTAGAAGCAACAGGACTTGCTGGTGGCGGTCTCTGCTCCAATTGATCTCCACTTAAGCACACGCACTTGTGTCTCATCCCCCCCTCCTTCACAGGAATGCCAGAGCTGCCACAAGCCAGTGTCGTAAATGCTACCAGCTTGACAATGTCCCTGAAACAGGCCAGTCTGCGAATAACTTTTCACGAGCAGTGATGTCAGGCCTTAAATGTCTGAAAACTCGGGGGAGGGGGGGTGCAGCGGAGGGGGTTAGATCGCTGAAGGGGGGCGCTAAATGACGACCTTATACGTTGTTAGAAGCAACAGGACTTGCTGGTGGCGGTCTCTGCTCCAATTAAACGTGGAAAAAGAAGGGAAAACAACACACAACAAGCACCTACGGGCACACGGACAGCGGGAGGGGGGGCGGAACGGACAGCGGGAGGGGGGCGGGAACACGAACAGCGGGAGGGGGGACAGGAACAGGCACATGGACAGTGGGAGGGGGGGACGGGGACGGACAGCGCTACATCGCGCAACCCACCCCTGCAAAGAACACTTCAGAAATGGCGAAAACAAAGCTGTAAAAAAAAAAAATAAATAAACACGCCCACAGCCACATGACATAGGAAAAGGGGTGGGATGAGTAAAAATCACGGGAACGCCCACGAATCTGCTCCGGCAATGACGGACAGATGTCTGTTCCAATGGCTTGCCTCCATTTATGGAGCTAGTCAATGGAACAGAGGGGCGGTACTACACACAGCATACTCTAAACAAAAGTTTTTCGCCTTCGCGAAAGGCTGCTTGCGCAGCTTTCGGCGAGGCAAAACCTAAAAATCAGAATAAAGGACCTCCAGGGTAACAGGAGTTCACTCTACTTGGGTAAAATTGTTTCATTAAACATAAATCTAAGGCCAGCAGGAATTCGTTGATGGAATAGACATTTCCCAGCATTTCTGTCCTGGTTAGAGGCAGGAAAAACGAAACAGGAATCATAGTGTTCAGGGTGAATGGGTGTGGCTTCTTTTACACAACTTTTCTTGGCTTGTGTTTCCCGTCTAGAGGAGGTGATAGCCTCAAGAGTATTGGCTGGGATGTGGTCACAGGATGTAGAGGTAATAATAGTTAGATTGAGCCATACTTGGTTTACTTTGAGCTGATCATAGAGCTGGAGGAAGGTGTAGGCACCACTGCATGAAACTAAAGGCCCCATGTTTGACCCTTTTCTACCAGGCAGACAGAACTGAACCACCATCCCAAGGCTGTCTTAGTTCACCTCTCTGAAGCTGGACATTGCGGCTTTAGGGGAAACATCTATTACAACTCAGGTGTTACATTGTAGTGCCTTTACAACAGAGTCAGTACCACGACTGCAACGTTACCAAGAGTTCCATTACAAAGCAAGTAATTACTTGCTTTAGGGAATGCGGTGTTGGACTGGTGTTGGATTTTAAGTCCAACACCTTCTCTACTGATACACCGACTGGAGTTGGAATAGTAATTCAAACTATTCCAAAGTTGTAATGGAACTTGTGGTAACGACACACTCATGGCATTGACTGTGTTGCTAAGCCATGTGTAGTTTTGGCATGCATGGTAACAGATGCTCTTCCGGCTTTAGCCATGTGACCTGCTCGAAAACTGTAGGTGGCTGGATTGCATCACTGGCAGCTCCTCAATGGTTATTCCTAGAGTGTCCCCACAGATTCTTGGGATAGACCTGAGTCAGATCAACAGTGACAGACTCACATCTCACAGCGGTTCTTAAAAATGCACCCTACCAGAAACCCGAAGAGTGGTCGGCACAAACCCACAGCAGCCCTGAGGCCGAACTCCATGACAATGCACTCCATCCCAAACTCCAAGATTCTATCTCTGTTCGTTCCCTCATATTTGACTCAAGCAGACTCACAAAATAATCATACAATAGAATCCAGCTGGGTCGGGAGGAACATGGCGGACGCTAGCTAGACGGCCACGGCGGCGCTCACCTCATGGAGAATGGAGTTTTGATCTGAGGCTTCGGCGATGGCTTTTTACGCGTGTTCTGCCCGCGTTTATATGTTGGATGTTTGAGGGGCCATGCGAGTGGATCTAAGGAGCTGCTGCGGCGAATCACCGGCTTTCTCCAGGAGACGCGAGCGCGAGTGTATTGATTGGCGGTGGGAGGAGGCTGCAAGGCTGCGGAGGCGCCGCAACGCTGCCTGCTTCTGGTCTCGCCCTCGGACCGGTGTGGATCACATCCAAACTGTGTTTGGGGGCTCTGAAGCGGACTTTTTCGAAATAAGTAGCCTGCACAGGAGAGTGGGGAGGCTTAATGGCAGCGAATCAATCCGGGGACAGTTTAGGCCTCCAGGAGAGCCTCTGAAAGTTTGTTCTTTTCCCGTATCTGGGGGCTGGGAGGCGTGTGGTGTTTCCTCCCCGTGCTGTATGGAGGTGGAGGTGGGGGCTACGAGGACAGAGGCGCCTGAGGTGGCAGAGAAGGCAGAGAGGGTAGAGAAGGCAAAAGTTAGCCTCATCCCCTTTGCCCCCCAAAGTAAACCGCTACACTCAAAGAGCCAGGGAAGCTCATTCAACACAAAATTCCGATATAATCTTACCAATAGTGACCCCCAGGAAATCTCCTCCTATTTTGGTAACAGGGGATAGAGGTCTTTGGAAGGGGCAAGGTGTAGCTACAGGCGAAGCGGAAGTGGATGTGGAAGTAGGGGCAAAGGCAAGGGAGGCTCCAAAAAGTAGACGGAGGAGTAGAGGGAAGAAAAAAACTGTCTTTAAAAACAAAATAACCCCCTCTCTAAAAACCTACCAGAGAGTCATGTCTTCTAACGCAAGTGTGGGCAGTGTGGCTGACTTAAGCACCCAAGAAGATAGGGAAGGGAGGCTGTCTAAAATTAAGGTTACATCTAAAACTAAAACTAAGGCACCAATTGGTGACAGTGAAGCCTCCCCCCTGTTGACCCCATTTCAGCAATGTAAGCAGAGGGAGACTAGGCTGCCTACAGTAAACCCCCCCTAGACACCACTTGGATCCCATTTAGAAGTGACTCTGTCCAATAGGTTTAATGTCTTAGAGGTTCATTACCTATATGTTCAGACTAACCCCCTTCTGAAGAGCTGCAAGAGAGGGCGACTGAGGCTGAAGCTGTTATCACTTGGGGTACAACAACTATGATGAATGAATCCGGAGGTGTGGAGTTGGAGAACGCTGGAAGCACAGGGTCAGGGGTGCATACTCTTTCGGACATCTTGATTGCAATGAAAGGGGAGATGATTAGCGGCATTAAAATCTCAGAAATGAATCAGGCGGACCTGGCGAATAGATTCTCGGTCTCTGAAGCCAATCAGGCGGCAATTAAGTCTTCCTGCGTGGTGCTGGCTCAGAAATTGGAGGAGGTGGCCGCGAGAACAGACCAGATAGAGGCAGAGTTACCAGTAATTTAAAAAGCGATTAAGTCGGCCCCAACGGATATGGCAAAGCTGGCAACCCAGAATAAAGCATTAAGAGAGGACTTGGAAAGGTTGGAAAACCGCTCGCGGAAAAACAATTTGAGACTTCTGAACATACCAGAGAACCTTGAAGGGACAGACCTTAAGGGATTCAAGATTTCTTTGCTACAAGTGACAGTCCTCCAAGGATTCCTGGATGTAAATCTGACTTCAGAGATCCAAAGGGTCCACCGGGCTTCTTTCAGGAAAAAACCCGGCCAACTCAAGCCTAGGAAGATCTTGGTCAACTTCCTCGCCTACACTATTAAAGAACAGATATTGTCCGCGGGGCTTAAAGAAGGGTCCATTTCCTTTTCTCCTACAGGCCACGAGCCATTTGTTTTTCAGATAAGGTCTGACATATCTCACAGAACAGCTACTAGGCAATGGGAGCTGGGGTGTAGGATAGAGGAGTTAAAAAGCCTAGGTGTGAAGGCCCAGTTCAGACTCTCAGCCCAGCTAAAAACCATGTATAATAATAAAATGTGCATCTTCCGTACAATCGAAGAGGTGGATGAATTTATGGAAAAGGTTAGAGAGGAGAAATCTGGGAAATAACCATACAGAATTAAAACGTGGCAGAATAGCAATATAAGATTGGTTTCCATCGCCGCATTTTGGCCTTATTGTTGTAGAATTTTTGTTGTTTTTTTGTTCTATGAGGTGGGCGCAGCCATATAGGTTCGCCTATTCAGGAAGGGAGGGTTCCTCATGGGAGTTTAGGGGCACAGGATGGGGTGGGATAGGGGAGCACTGGGTGGGGTGCAAGGGGATAAAATGAAAAAATACTCATCTCACTTTAGGAATTTATGGCGCCGACGAGGGGCTTTTGACAGGAGACTTCTTACTAATGGCAGGGGCAACGGTACAATGTAGAAAGAAGTGTTTTATTTCCTGGAATGTTAACGGTTTGAGATGCCCAAGGAGGCAGTGGTTGATTATGAAGTACTTAGAGTTTTCCGAGGCTCATATATGTATATTACAAGAGACACATCTGACCGCCGAGGAATCCAAAAATCTCTTCTCCAATACCCCTTGGGTAGGGAGTTTTTGTTTTTCCAGTCAAACCATAAATAACCGGGGAGTTGCGATATTGATAAAGCGGGCTGGTGTGTTCCATTAAATCTATCCAGATAGACCAAACAGGGAGGTGGATCATTGCATGTTTAAACATCAAGGGTAAAGATTTGACCTGTGCCTCTTTTTACGGTCCGAATGTGGATGATGCATCATATATATCCAAACTTTATTCTAAGCTTATTCTGGAGAGTTCACCACTGATTGTGGGAGGAGATTTTAATGTCCTCCTGGACCCCCTAAGAGATAGGTCAAACCAGAGTCGATATATAGGGGTTCCCCGTGTTCGGCGAGTAATGAAGATTCTGATCCACGACCTTGATTTTGTAGACGCCTGGAGAGGGAAGATGGGTGAGGTAGCTGGGTTTACTATCTATAGCAAAAAAAACATCGCTTTTAAAGAATTGACTATATATTAGTGAGTAAAGAACTCCTGACCAAATCATCTTCCATATCCATCCTCCCGTTTCTCTTTTCGGACCATGCCTCTGTGTTGTTTTCATATAACGAATCAATCAATCCAACTCCGCCTAGGTGGACACAATAGGGGAAAATTGCCTGATTCGACATTATTCAGAGTATCAAAGCTTCATCTCTAGAGTTTTTTTAGATCAATATAGGCTCAACGAGTATGGAGGTAGTCTGGGATGCCTTTAAAGCCAATTTAAGGGGTCGGCTCCATGGACTTATATGTTCTAAAAATCGAGCTGAAAGTCAGGAGATAAAACTGAGGGAAGGTAAAATTAAGAGCTTGGAGGCTGTTTTGGTCAGTACAATAGGGGGGCCTCCGGAAAGGATGGTTAAGGTGCAGGAAGACCTTGAGCCAGCCAGGCAAGATCTCAGAGGGAAACTAGAGGATAAGTGTAAGGCTCAATGGTTAAATAAGAGTATGGAGAACTATGAATATGGCGAGAAGGCCAGTGCCCTGCTTGCATGGAAGGCTAGATCTGACCGCATTAAAAACAACATCAGCGAGCATATTATAAATCAGGGTGAGGACCAATCTAAAGATATAGAAGATATAAAGAAATGCTTGTTCTGCCTTTTCTCAGATCTATATAAAGAGAACATTAGTCCCTCACAACATCAAATACGGACATGGCTGAGCACCAAAACGCTATCCTCCCTCACCCAAGCAGATAAAGACCTCCTGGACTCCACGATCTCCTTTGAAGAGATAAGAACTCAAATTAGGCTATCAAAAAATAAGAAAGCAGCAGGCTTGGACGCCCTCCCAAATGATATATATAAACATCTGGCCGATGAGGTTACCCCAGTCTTGGGAACTTTGTTTCAATCAATTTACAATCTTGCAGGGAAAGTTCCCAGTTCCCAGTTTGATGCCCAAGGCTGGGAAGGACCCCTGAGAGCTGACTCCTACCGTCCGATCTCCCTGCTAAACTCCGATTATAAAATCTTTATGGGTATTTTAGCAGGGAGGTTAGCCAAATTGGCTCCCGTATTGGTCAATTCTGACCAAAAGGGATTTATCAATGGACAATACATACAGGAGCAAATGCAGCTTCTCATAGGTAACATCGACCTTGCCACAGTTAGAGCAGAACCCTTGGCGGTAAACGCTTTAGATGCCGCCAAGGCGTTCAACAGAGTTTGCTGGTCCTATCTATGGGAGGTATTAGAAGCAATGGGTTGTAGGCCCGTGTTTATTCACACCCTAAGACAATGTTATGAGGGACCCTCAGCCAAAGTTTTGATTAACGACTCACTTACTCCTAGTTTTGAGATACAGAGGGGAACTAGGCAAGGGTGTTCCCTATCGCCCTTGCCGTTCGACCTATACATAGAGCCGCTGGCTCTGGCAATAAGGTTAGATGATCGAATTCTCCCTTTTAAATCTAAGCAGTACTCGTCAAAAATAGCTCTATATGCGGATGATATTATCCTTTATACCAGCGACCCTGCAGTAACCATCCAGAGGGTTGAGACCCTCTTGGGGAATTTGGCCTAATTTCTGGCTATCGGGCCAACTCCTCCAAGACGGAGGTAATGTGATGGAATATCGAGCAGTGCAGGGGACAGGCCAGCACGGAATTTAAGTATCTAGGCATTACGATAGTTAAAGAACTGGACAAGATTGTTTGAATCTGGGGAAAGTTACCAAAGAATTAGACCGTCTGTTTGTAAGATGGAAGGACCTCCCCCTAACTATATTCGGTAAGGTAAATTTGGTCAAGATGACTATCCTTCCCAAATTGACCTATATTTTTAATGCCATCCCCCTGACATTCCCACAGCAAGGCATTAAGAAATTATAGGGTAAGATCGGGAGTTTTGTTTGGGGAGACAAAGGAGTGAGATTGTCATGGAAGAAACTAAGGCGGCGGTTGGTTAAGGGGTGGGCTTGCCCTCCCAGATATCAGCTGGTATTTGGTAGCATTCCAATTTAAAGCTATTCGTATGCTTTTGGCAAACCCGGCAGGTTATGCGTGGGGAACATTGCTTGGAGAGCTGGTCAAGAACGAAGGGGGCGACAGTATAGAAGGGTATCTTTATAAATTTGGGTCACTGAAGTTTTTTAAGAAAGTTTGTTTGAAGGTCCTACGGAATGCACTTGAAACCTGGCTTAAAATAAGGAATGGGTGCGGGATAAGTTATTACTCGGACCATGCCCCTGTTTGGGACTCTACGGGGACCCCTTTATGCCTTAAAGATGGGTTGGTTGTACATATTGGGGGAGCGGGAGTCTCAACTTGGTCAGATCTGGGGGACACGAAAGGTATACACCCATGGGAGGCATTAAGCGCTAGAATAGGCCCTGGTTTATCCAAGTTTAAGTTTTTGCAACTGAAATCCTGGTTTGAGGGGGAGATCGGGGGGGGGTTAGGGGACATTGGGATACAGAGCTTCTTTTCTTATCACCACAACCTTTGAAGAAAGAAATCTTAATCTGGTATAGGAAATTGGTGGAAGCAGATGATCAGAATATCCCAACACAGGCCTCTGCATGCAATCAATCTCCCTTCGAGTCTACTATTGGGGACCTCCTAGAACCTTCCTTAAAACTTCTTTATAAATACATCAAATCTGCCAGTTTAAAGAAGAACCACTTCTTTGTGAACAAGAGAATATACTATACTCCAGCAAAAATTGGGAAGTTTGCCCCCACCCCCGTGTCGAAATGTTACAGATATATGGCCCATAAAGCTGATGACATTCATGTTTTTTTTGAGTGCCCGGTTTTGGACCCGTTCTGGGAAGAGATTGGGAATTTTCTTTGCAAGATCTTTGATTCGAACGTAGTTGTAAATATGTCTCTTGTCTTTTTTGCTGACGATCGGGTCTCAACAATGGACTTGGCAGTGAGAAATAAAGGACTATTGTTAGGTCTTATTTTGCTGGCCAGTAGGAAAATCTGTGCAAAGTGGAAAGATCCCAGCCCCCCAAGAATGGAAGATTGGCTCAAATCGGCATTGGCAATGGCCCGCCTCGACCGTGCTGGTCCCAGCAGCACCCAGATTAATCTTTGGCAACCCCTTGTTAATATGGGCCAAGATTTAAGGTTGCTTAGGTGATTAACAGCGCAGTCCTATGATTACACCTTAACTTCGGTGAAAGGAGTTGGTCGGGAGACCTAAGCAATTGCAGTTGACCGGAGGGAGCCCAGAGATGTAACAACGGCTGTAACACTGCTATACGCTTATAGGTGAGATGAGAACAAAAAAAACAACAACAAAAAAACAATAGAATCCAGCTGTACTCAAACTTACAAATGTACAGTTCGTGCAAAGTGAAGTTTTTATGTGACGAATTTGTGTTAAAGTATGTATTGGCCATGTAATGAAACATTCTCGTTGATCAGCACTTCTGACAGGCATTTGATGTGCCCCCTGTTTTCTAGGATTATTATTATCATTCACCTTTCATTCAGCAGCTTAATAGTAAACAAGTTGGCCCTCGGTTCATTTTGGTGTGGATCTCATGTCCATAAGTGATGTGTTTAGTACCAAATCGGAGAGCAGATTGGCACCTCTTGCTTATGTGGCATAGCCACCAACTAGCTGTCAGATGACAGCATGTTCTGGTCACACATGTTATTGACACTGCATTAGACCGTCTTCTTCAGTGATGACTACACACTTCTTCTGTTTTCCTGTTAGTAAACCAGGCTCCACACATTGTGGCATAATGCCTTTTTTGTCGTGTTGTTATGCCACAGGCTTGCATTTCATGCCATGTTTACTTCCTTGGTAGGAAATGACGTTGAAATAAAATATGTTGCTCAGGCTTCTCACGTTGGATGAATTTTAGTCGAAGAAGCAACTTCTCTAGACTTTAATAACGTAGTGGATAAAAATATCACTTATAAGAGCTGCGCTCATGGATATACTTTTTATGATTTTTGCACTTGAATGTAACACCATATTCAAAAAATACGTTTAAGTGAAGAAGCTGTTAATTTTGTTGAAATATGTATCATAAAAAGTCTTACTTCTTATCTGTTATTTGTCTGTTTTTTTATGTTTTAATTAGCAACTGGAAATTTTAATGAAAGTTTGATACATTTGGTCAACCTACAAATGAAAATACATTTTAGAGAAGAAAGGTCCTAAATGTTGTTAATCCCTTGAATTTTAAATGACATCCTGGGGATTCCTTTCTTTCCAGCTTTTTGTTCCACGTAGAAATGGAAACTTTAAAATCCCAGTACTGACCACAGTATCACTGGCACACATGTAAACGTTACCACCGTGCAATCTAAGAACAAGGGAATGTGATCTCTTCATTTGCCGTAAACCACGCTTTATGAGGATATTTAAGTCTAATAGAAACATACATATTGATGATAAGGAGCAGCGATCCATTATGAAGCCACAGTACTTAGGGAAAGTACACATGCGGGTCTCTGATTACTAATTAATGTCCTTCGTACTGCACTTAAATGAAGATAAGAACTTAATTGCCTCAAGAGGCGCCATCATTTTTTTAATAACAGAGTTTCATTAAAAAAAAAAACACATAGAGAGTTGTTCCGTTTAACCTCTTGAGAACCTCGTGGGCAGCACTGGTGGTTTTGCGACTCATTATTGTGGGAGGAATAGAAGCAAGGAGAGTCCGAGCCTGTGAGACATACAGGTGACTTACATATATTTTACGCGGTTCAGATTTATTTACTTCAGGAAGTGCTAATGTTTTTACGAAGGTTACGGTAGGGTATGGCGGACTGGGTATATATCCCTGATACATTGTTCTGAAGTATGTTTTAAGGAATCTAACTTTCCAAAATCCATGCTTTGTTGTTTGTGAGGCTGGCAGATTGTATAAATCAAACGCAGAGGAAACCTACAAAGTGAGTGAGTCTGCGTTTTCTTCGCCATTATGGGACCAGCTGGTCCAGCCCACGGTGGGTGGTCATACCTACTGTGAACTTCCCTTTCTTATTGACAAGGGAATGTTTCTTCACCGTTCTTGCAGAGGGGGTCTCTGGTGCACCTTGCTTAGAATACGAAAGAGATGGGAGACATGCCAGACTAGAGCAAACTCATTTTCAGATCACCTTTCAGTCTTATTCATTCACATTCTTCTATTGGACCTCACCCCAAAGTATTCCACCTATTTTTTCTTTTCATGAGTAGAATCTGGCGTTTTTATTCCTATGTCAGAATATTTTTTTGAAATGATAATAACAACTTTGTTATGTTTATACCCTTTGTGTAACATTTTAAACATGTATTTCTTTTGATTGTTGTAACTTTTGGAAAACAATATTTCTTTACAGGATCAAACAGTCGGATGTGAAGTTATGTCCTTTATGCCATTCCCCCCCCAAAAAAAATGATTCCAACGATGCTGCCATTGTATGTCGGCCATCCCTTGCGTTCCGTTTCAAATGTATTTATAGAGCGACTACTATTTGCATATGGCCCGTCTCCCAGTAAATATTAATGAATGGCATTTTATTCATTTAGTTGCCTGGTTTGAAAGATGGCTAAAACAAAAAGATCATATCTCTATGTTGTTTTTTAATTTATTTTCACCTTTTTTCTCCGCTGGAGACCCCTGGTGTATCATCACTTTGTTTACCACAAATTAAACCTTGGCTGATTGTTTACCAGGATGCAGACCCCTGTGCATTACCCTCGCACTTTGCCTCTTTTTTTTTATTAATCACAACCTGGGATTCATTTGCAAGAGGCCCTAATCTGCATGAAAATTATACAATTAACTTTTGATTAACCACCTAGTTCGTTTCGAAACCACAGTGTATAGGATGCTCTGCAATTTAAATAATTTCCCTTACATAGAGAGCGGGCCTTTTATTAAAGCGGCGAATTTGACTAAACAACAACACTTGGAGATAATCAGGGTCGAAACAAAAGGCAGGCGGCAAGGCTAGAATGTCATCTTTAAATATAACAGCTGAGATAAAGGCGCACAGATTGTGCCTTATCAAAACACATAAAAAAAATCAAAGCCCGCTCTTGTCTGTGTGCAAAATACCAGGCCCTCGCGTCGAGGGCGGCCATTGTAGAGCGGGGAGGGAGTCAGGATTTGCATTCAGAGAGCACCCCCTGACACGCATTACTCCACGCAGGGTACTTATCTCGGGGTCTGACAATAATTATCAGGAAGAATATACTCAGAATGACTTTTTTGTGATTTTTTTTGCAACTTCAACACAAGGAGGGGGTAGATAACGGCGTCGTGAAAGAGTGCGGTCTCCGAAGGCCTTCCCCTGAGCGGTACTCTTCGATTAAATTTGCCATGCCACTTTGGTGCTGCAGAACATGTGAAAAGAAAGACGGCGAGGCTTTTATTTAGAGAAATAATAGCTCCGAACAGACTTCTTACTAAAAGATAAGATTCATTGTCAAAACAAACAAAAGGAGCAGTATTAAACACCACTTGAAGAATATTTATGAGCAAAGTTTGGAATTCTTGTTTTGTTTAGGCCTCTCGCCCCCGGTTCTATGATATGGACATTTTATAGAATGATCTGCTTAACAATGAGTAAGATAACTTGCGCAGAATTTTTTTTTTTTTACACATGGAACATTTTGCTGGCGCTGCTTACAGATGTCATTGGATGAGAGCTGAAACGTGATTCATTTAGCTGAAACACTGCTACAAGGAAAGACATTGAGAACAATGCCTTCAGGTGACCTTAAGATCAGTCAGACATGGTCAGTCTGCAAGAAGACGTGATTCTGAAGATTTGGCAAACAGTTCATTTGAGAACTTATTTGATCCTAAAAATAGTCCTATTTTCAGTTTTTATATTAAAAAAGCAAGACTTCTGTTGTAATAGTGCTTACGGTTTCTGCTCCTTGATTCTTTTAACAGGAGTTTTTGCTATAATCTTACTCAATGGCATCCGCGGCCCATGCAGGTAAGAGTGTGTGTGTGTGTGTTTGGGGGGGGGGGGGGGGATTTCGACATACGAGGAACAGTGAACATTACATAAATAATTATTTTCTTTTCCTCGTCGCTCTCTGTAAAATCCCCCCCCCCCCCTTCCCGGTCCCACAGCTCTTACCTGCACGGGCCACGGCTGCTCAATGGTACTCCTTTTAATGACCTTACTTATGGTGGGATTCTATTGTGGAATTCAAATCTATCACCCTCAGGATATTCACATCGTCCCATAGTGAGAGTACCTTTTTGTTCTAGCTAGAGGGAGTACCGTAAATTTCTGTGTTGCAAAAAATACACAATATCATAGCCAGAATATCCACTGACATAAATAATGTTCTGTAATTTTTGTTAACAAAAAAGTATTGTCCCATTTGATTAATAATTAAAAATTAAGACTCAGACTGTACTTTTTTTGTAAAAAGTATTTAGGAACAATATTTATTTATAAATCAATGTGGAAAGGATCACTGGTCCTGCATAACCAAGGTCTGCAGGTGGATCGGTAGGTGTCTCCCAAATAAAAGACCCTCATACACGTGTTTTTTCAGAGTCGTGTAGCGGTATATGATGTGTCCCCGCTTCTTGTAACACGTGTCCGTGCATAATCCTTGGGTCAGTTTTTGTTTTCACCCTCCGCCAGGAGGTTGTACCATTGGTTAAAACAGTAGTGATGGTGAATAAGTGAAATAGTGCTATAAAGGTGTTCTAAAATACCCGGACAGCCAGAGGTACAACTTTAATATTTCTGGATTCGGGTAGAAGGTTAAGGCGTGTAGCTATGGAATTATTTAGGAATTCTAGCGCACTAATCTTGTGAGGTTAAAAGTGGTCGACATGTTTCAGCCTTATCTGCCTGTTGGTCAGTCGGCTTTCCTCAGGACCATAAAGTGATTAAGTGAAAAAAAGGAAAAGGTAAATTTGTAACCTGATTCGTTTTGTGGTAGTAGGTCACATTGTACCTGTAATAAGAGAAAAGGGAGATAGTTGTTATCATGTCATTTACATGATAACTTGCCTGTGTCAAATGAGATATATCGGCATGACCTGTCGTAAAGCAAAACAAAGACTTTGCGAACACCGCAGCAATGTGAACTGCAAAAAAACAACCACAAAAATGTCAACTCACTACAAAGAATCTGGGCACTCTGTGAATGACCGACAGTGGGTCATCCTGGAAACCCTTGAAACTGTGGACAGGAATGCAGCTAAAATTTTATTTGAAAAAGAGCAACGTTGGGTGCACCGACTTAAGACAGACAGTGAGAGCCTGAATGATGCCGTTCCGTCTTAACAAATAATTGATACTTTGCCTGAATTATGAATTTTTCTAACATTCTTTAACTATGAGAAAATTCAAAATGAGCGCCTAAAGAGTACATTCTCATAAACTCCATTTGTCATCTATTTCCAAGCTAGAAATGATTACAATTCTCATCTGAAAATTAGGTATAACAATTTAGTACAACTAATAAGTACAAACACTCGAGTAACTCTTCAGTTTCCATCACTATGCAATAAAAGAAGACAGGTTACACACTGGTGATTGATTCCGGGTCACCAAGGGCAGAGACAGCACAAGCTGCTAGACGGGTGTTTGAAGGCTAGAGGTATCGAGGAGCATTGTCCTTTTTGTTATGGAGTAAACCGCAAGTATTAAAACCCCTTTACTAAACTCCTTTTTTCCTAACTCCAAAACAGTGAAGCCTCCCCCTAACTGCCGTGGTTCCCGAGGAGACAAGTCTTACATAATGTAGAGGTACATTCCATAAGGCCCAGTTACGCATAAGCGCATGTGAAGACCCTGCTCTGTGCTGAGTTTTGCTTAGTTTTAGACTTTTGTTAGTAGTGCCTACTTTTCGAATAGAATCTCTTTCTGAATAGGCTTTCCAGAGTGCGCATTTAAAGATACTATAGCGGCAATATGCACATGCTCGATTTTCAGAATACATGTAGAACGAGTGCTTGGTACCGTCTAATAACGAATGCATGTACTTTGAAATAATAGTAAGAGTCTATACTCGAACAGGTATTACATCGTTATACCAATGTCTAAGATAATCGTGATGACACAGTAAAATTGATTAGCGCCTTTGACGTCATGGTAATGTAACAATGAAATTGCGCCTTAAAGTAAATAGCGCTTTTAATATCAGGGCACTGTAAAGAAATGATCTCATGACACCCAAATACGACTTTGGGATTTATACATCACAATATTCCGCATAGAATTTTGAGAATGAGTAAGTTGACGCTTAATATGAATGTGACTCTGAGTCTAGTATTGCACAACTCGCTTTTAATTATGTTTTTTTTTTTTTTTTTTAATAATATGCTTCATAATTCTCAACTGTGTTTCTATGTCATTGTACATTGCTGAAGTGTCTTTTCCCACTTATTCGCTACAAATGTGGTTGCACTATCTCCCTTTTCTCTTATTACAGGTACAATGTGACCTACTACCACAAAACGAATCAGGTTACAAATTTACCTTTTCCTTTTTTTCACTTAATCACTTTATGGTCCTGAGGAAAGCCGACTGACCAACAGGCAGATAAGGCTGAAACATGTCGACCACTTTTAACCTCACAAGATTAGTGCGCTAGAATTCCTAAATAATTCCATAGCGACACGCCTTAACCTTCTACCCGAATCCAGAAATATTAAAGTTGAACCTCTTGCTCTCCGGGTATTTTAGAACACCTTTATAGCACTATTTTACTTATTCACCATCACTACTGTTTTAACCAATCGTACAACCTCCTGGCGGAGGGTGCAAACAAAAACTGACCCAAGGATTACGCACGGACACGTGTTACAAGAAGCGGGGACACATCATATACCGCTACACGACTCTGAAAAAACACGTGTATGAGGGTCTTTTATTTGGGAGACACCTACCAATCCACCTGCAGACCTTGGTTATGCAGGACCAGTGATCCTTTCCACATTGATTTATAATTATTGAAAGGCGATTGAAAGGATCTCTACTCTCTCTCCCTCCACCAATTGATGATACGGAACAATATTTATGTCATACAATCTTTCCAAGTTATATATATTTTTTATCACAATAGCATGTTCAGTAAAGTGTCGTAACACTACCTTATTTCAGCAGGCCAAGCTTGGCCTTATGGCCCTTTAAAAACGGGCCTACCAGTAGAAGAGCTATGATTTTGTCAAAGACATTGAACAGACTCAAATAAAATACAAGAATATTCGAAGTAGGTTTGAGCAATACATCCTGGGAATTTTTGAGAACACCAAATTCAGTACCCTATAATATTCCTGATTTGTTGATGATCTAGAACCCACATACATAGGTGTGATAAAGACCATGGGCTGCATCAGAGGTGACTTCTCTGTTAAGGCAGAGAAGGGTCACCCCACTAAGTTGCAGCAGATTGAAATGTGATAAATAAAATGATAACAAACCAATTCTATTATCAGTTTATTCTTCTTCTTACCTCTTGCAGGCTCCCAGTAAGCTATATCAGGGTGGGGCGGGGCCATGCAATCTATGTCCAATAGTGGGGAGGAGCTGTGATGGGCACTACTAAGTGCGCTTGATGGTTTGGCTAGCCTCCTCAGGCTGGCCAAACCGTCATGCATACGCCTCAGGCCGGCCAAACTGTCATGCGTACTTAACATTTTTCCACCTGGCTGTGTTGTACAGCCAGGTAGAGAAAGGCCACAGGCTCCCAGGTACTGTCTGAGCGGCAAACCAGGCCACTCAAACCAATCCCAGTGCTGCTCTCATGGTGGGAATACTATACCCGGCATGAGAGCAGCCTCAGGATTGGCATCTGGGAGCCTGCGCAGTGCGCACCAGCCCTGGAGTTTACGATTGGGAGCGGAGCAATGCGGTGACCGCAGCAGCAGGTAAATAAAGTTTAATATTTGTATCTATTTTTGGTCTGTGCTTATTTTTGTAACCCTATCCCCCACTTCCCCACTGCTTTAGATCCTGAGCAGCCACCACTGGGCTGCACTCACCTAACCACTATAATTAAGCAAACAGGGCTCATAGAACTGTGCTCTTGTGGTTGAAGTGGGGCTCAGGTACAAATGATATTCAACTAAAACTGAATGATTACTAGTTTGAGATGGGGATTCAAAGAGCTATAACTTTGCAGCATTAATTTGGTGATGTGTATTTAAAAACATGAGACCTGTCAGTTTGAAACTACTCAACCTCCCACCTGAGATTGTCTATTAGGAGAAACAAGCCCTGGCAATGCTAGTAGGTGTGGCTACTTATTTATGTTAATTATATAACCATTAGATTGTAGAAAAAAACATTAAAAAAGAAGGATCTTGCTTTATATTTTTATAGTTTAATTATATTTTAATTTAGCTGTACAATGTATTTGCTTTGATATTGATGCATACACCTATACATATATGAACACACACACACACACACACACACACACACACACACACACACACACATATATGCATATATTACCTACTGGCGGTCGCCAGTAGGTAGTTATAGTTAGGACCTATTTGCCATAGGAAATTCGCAACATTCTATTCCCAATAACTTTGACGCCGATTGACGAATCTTTGTGAAATTTTCAAAACGTATGGCCTGCTCCGGTCCGCTCCTATCTTGAAAGTTTCAGCGTGATTCGGCAAGCGGGTGCTGAGAAAAAAGGGGGTCCCAAAACGTATTTTCCCCATGCAATTTACCAGAGGAAACTTTAGATATGGCTACAGCCCGAACTGCTGAACGGAATTACACCAAATTTGGCAAAAAGGTAGCTCTTGGTTCAGAAAGATCCCTTTTTGTTAAATAGTGTAAATCCGTTCAGTAGTTGCTGAGAAAATCAAAAGTAAAAAACGTTATATATCTATGGCCGCGCAGGATCCGCGCACCCTCCCGTTCACGAGCTTTATTGTAATTGGCTGTCAACACTCCAAACCAGGAAGTGTTGTCAGCCATCTTGTGCCTCGGTTCTTCCGAGGCACAAGAAATCAGTAAAAAGAAATGTGCAAAACGCGAAAAGGGGGCAGGGTAGAAACACCCTGACCCCCTAGGCCTGCTTAGGGGGTCCCACAAATGGCAAAATCCGCAGAGGATCCGCGTATCCGGCCACGAAAAAAACCCACAAAGCACGGTCTCCCGCGCTTCGTTACTTTTGAGCCCCCGGGGGCAATATTTTTTATGTAATGGGGCCCAGGGGGGCCCCCCAGCCCCTGGGACCGCCACCCCTGCGGCTTTTCTTAACTATGTGCGGGGGGGCTCTCAGCCCCCCTAGCCCCGGGACCGCCACCCCCTGGGGCTTCAAAAAGAAATGGGTGGCTGGCTCCAAGGCCCCCCAAGCCCCAGGGACTGCCACCCCCTGGGGCTTTTAAAAAATATCGGGGGGGCTCACAGCCCCCTCAGCCCCAGGGATTGCCACCCCCAGGGGCTTATAAATACATGGGTGGGGGGCTCCAAGGACCCCCAAGCCCTGGGTACTGCCACCCCCGGGGCTTTAAGAAAATATTTGCCGGGGGCTCACGGGCCCCCTGCAGACTCCGGGACCTCCACCCTGGGGGTTGTGTTTTTTTATAATAAAAAAAATAACCCCCACATGCCCCAGGGATCGCCACCTCCCCGGGGCTCTAAATATTAAAATTGGGGGTCTGTGATGGAACCCCCAGCCCCAGGGACCACCACCTCCACAGGGCTTTCGTAATGTTGGGAGGGGTGCCGCGCCACCCCCCTCCTGGAGCCCTGTCATGGACCTGGGAACCGCCACTACCCAGGGCCGGCTCCTGCAGTGTCCCGGGATGCCCACCCCGGGACACTGCAGTTTGCTATGGCAGGGTGGGAGCCTCACGGCCCACCAGGAACCTCCAGTATGCGCCAGGGAGCTGCATTGCAGAGAGGTGTTCTGAACCCACGCCCCTTTTTACACCTCTCTGCAACGTAGCTCTGTGGCGCTTAATGGAGGTACATGGTGGGTTAGTTGCACCCCAGGGACCCTCAGGATTCAAGGGGAGTTAATCCCCCAACTTCAAATGTGCCACAGGGTGTGTTTCCACAGTGGTGAAGGAAGGGGGCGGGGCCTGAGGTGACATATGTGCAAACAAGCCCTGTGGCACGTTTTAAGTTGGGGTATTCATTCCTCTTCAATCCTGAGGGTCCCTGGGAGCCAAATAGTCCACCATGAACCTCCAGTAAACGCCACGGAGCTGTGTTGCAGAGAGGTGTAAAAGGGGCGTGGCCTCAGAACACCTCTCTGCAACGCAGCTCTCTGGCGCATACTGGAGGTTCCTGGTGGGCTAGTTGGCTCCCAGGGACCCCCAGTATTCAAGGGGAATTAGTTCCCCATCTGCAAATGCACCAGGGGGCGCATTTGCAGAGTGCTGCAGAGAGGGGCGGGGCCTCAGGCGCGATGTCGGGCTTTTAAAAACTTTTTTTTAAAGAAAGGAGCTGTGTGGCCGCCCTTCTTTTCCTAATATTTTGGCCCTGGGGACCCCATTCCCCAGGGCCTGACCCCTTTTGTATTTTTTATAAATTTGGAATGGGGCCCCGTGGCCCCGCTCCCAAGGCCATAATTGGCCCCGGGAACCCCATCCCGGCGTGTTTGCAGAAATGTCATCTCAAGCCCCGCCCCCTTCCTTCACCATTATGCAAACTCGCCTCCTGGCGAGTTGTATGTTGGGGAATTAATTCCCCTTCAATACTGAGGGTCCCTGAGGGCCAACTTACCCACTGGGTACCTCCAGTATGCACCAGGGAGCTGCGCTGCAGAGAGGTGTTTAGAGGCCACGCCCCTTTTTACACCTCTCTGCAACACAGCTCTGTGGCACTTACTGGAGGCACCTAGTGGGCTACTTTGACTCTAGGGACCCTCAGGATTCAAGGTGACTTAATCTTCCAACTTAAAACGGCCTCAGGGCGTGTTTACACAGTGGTGAAGGGAGGGGACGGGGCCTGAAGTGACGTGTGCAAACACGCCCTGTGGTGCGTTTTAAGTTGGGGAAATAATTCTTCTTCAATCCTGAGGGCCCCTGGGGGCTACCTAGCCCACCAGATACTTCCAGTAAGTGCCACTGTGCTGCATTAAAGAGAGGTGGTCCAGGCCATGCCCCTTTTTACACCTCTCTGCAACACTGTTCTGTGGAGCTTACTGGAGGTACCTAGTGGGCTAGTTGGAGCCTAGAGACCCTCAGGATTCAAGGGGACTTAATCTCCAAACTTAAAACGGCCACAGGGTGCGATTACACAGTGGTGAAGGGAGGGGGCGGGGCCTGAGGTGACGTGTGCAAACACACCCTGTGACGCATTTTAAGTTGGGGAATTAATTCCCCTTCAATCCTAAGGGCCCCTGGGGGCTAACTAACCCACCAGGTGCTTCCAGTAAGCGCCACTGCGCTGCGTTGCAGAGAGGTGGTCCAGGACATGCCCCTTTTTACACCTCTCTGCAACAGCGCTTACTGGAGTTACCTGGTGGGCTAGTTGGACCCAAGGGACACTCAGGATTCAAGGGGACTTTATCCACCAAATTAAAACGGCCACAGGGCATGTTTGCACACGTCAGCTCAGCCCCAATCACTTCACCAGTGTGCAAACGTTCCCTGTGGTGCGTTTTAAGAGGTAGTTTTAATCCCCCTGCCCTATTATGTACTAGGGTCTTACAGAGGAGGCTATGGTAATCACAGGGGTACCCCAACGCATAGTGTACCCTTGCATAGCACTGGCTCTAGGACTGGTTAGTCAATGTCAGTTACCACCAGTACCCAACCAAAAAAGTTGAGGGTACAGGATGATTTTGCAACAAGGCCTCTTTAGGCTCCTCTGTTTGTTCATTCTGCACGTCTTACTTCTTCCTGCACTTTTCTTTCTTCACATGTCCTACTTCTGTAGGCATAGTTAGAAACTAGCATTTAAAAAACCTTAGAAATTAACTGAAAAACCATAGGTTTCAGGCATGTTATAGTTAGCATTTAAAAAACCTTTGAAATTCACTGACAAAAGCATAAGTTTCAGGCACGTTATAGTTACGAATTAGCATTTAAAAAACTTTAGAAATTTACTGAAAAAACAATAGGTTTCAGGGGCGTTATAGTTAGTTGGACATTTCACTCGTACAAAACCATTCAAATTCCCCCGTTATAGTTTGTTCAGCTAACTATAATTTGCGCGCCCGCAATGCACTGCTGATGACGTCACACATTACATTACTCATGACATGGTCAGTGACATCACTCATGACAACACTGATGACATCACAAATGACATCACTGATGACATCATCCTTGTGATAGAGTGACAGACCTCCTCTCACCCCACTATAACCTTTGATATACACACACTCAAAAATAGAAACTAACATTTTCAAAACAATGGATTTACCAATACCACTTACAACTAGGGGTGGGCGGCAAATTCCGTTCCGCTCGGGGAACGTGCCCAATTTCAGAATTTCCGCCCGAAACGCGGAAATGTCAAAACCTCTCTGATCCACGGCGGAACGGAACTCGGGGGCACCAGGAAGCACTTACAGAGGAATCCGGCGGGCCGATGAGAGAGGTGCTTCATTGCTGCCCTGAGTGGAGACAAGACCAGGAGGCTGCAGCGCGGACAAAGTGCCCTGAAGAGAAAAGTGGGCACAGATCGGGCTCTTGGAGTGAGTGACCCTGCGACATTGTGACATAGAGAAGTTGGACTCGTGAGAGGGAGCCGTCCCCGCTACCCATATCCCTCGCCAGCTGAGCCTGTCAGGGGATTGCAGGGGAACATAGTGTTGGGCTCGAACCTGAGGCCCCCGGGGACAGCATCTGGGGAGACTTCCACCTTGGAGGCTGTTGACCCAACCCTAACTTATCTACTCTGCTAAACTATTCCCAGACAAATCCCTATTTTTTAAAGTCCGGAGACAACATAGGACTGGCCAGCCAGGAGAAAGCAGTTGCCAGCAATGCAGGGGAATCTCCCCAGGCAACCCCGCCGGGGCTAGCGGTATAAATACCGCACCTCAAAGGCGGTGGCACACAGAAAATCACTAGGAGCCAGCTGGTGAGACAATAGATATGAGCCCCGACCGCCTCTCTCATCCTACCCATCAATTAATGATAGGGCGACAAAAGAGATGTACTTAAATTTCTATTGGCCAGGGCGTTCTTCTTTGCCAGGTGAAATGCACTGGATCTACTGCTGTCATGGGAATAGCCGGACTGCCCCAGGAGAGAAGGCCGGTGGAGGAAACCAAGTAGGAAGGGGCGCAACTCACAGTGGACCTGTGCAGGTGGGAGACTACTTCATTGGATGGTTCCCATCAAGGCCGGAGAGCGGCTTCCAGTTGACCGCTCGGGGAGCGGATTGGGGGTGAAGATGAAACACTCATGTGACTAGCAGTGTGCAGATGTATGTCGGTGTGCATGTGTGTATTTGTGTGTATGCATGTGTGTGTCCATGTGAGCATGCGTCTGTGTGTCTTGTTGAGAGTGAGACCTTGCATAACTGGCGCAACAAGAAATCTCTGCGAGAATGCGAAATTCCACGTGCTTACGGAGATTTCTTGCCATTTCGCAGAATTTTGCGTAGAGCAACTCCGCAAATTCCGCCCACCCCTACTTACAACAAACCTATTAAGTAATTCCAAGATCTACACACACATCCACTCATTCACCAACAGTCCTATACAGTCACTCATACATGTACTCACTCCTCATATGTTCTTATACACCTATACATCCTGTTACACAGTGACACTCATCCATAGAGTTACTCACACACATTGTCATAAATGCAAACAAAGTATCAAACATCCATTAAATTGCATATACAGTTATACACACACCACCACACTTACTGCTACAGAAACTTACACATACTTACTCTCTTGAGCAATCACTTATAGAAACACATACTAATGTATACAGGAACTCTTCCAATCTCGCACTCTCACATATACTCACTTATATACCCCAATACTGACATATACTAGTTTAAAACATATGTAGTTACTCATAAAGACACTATTGATACAGTCATTCATTCATTAACACACCCATGCACATACTATTCCACCCAGTCCTGCACACATGCTGTCTTCAACAAATACAAACAATGAGTCACTCATTTATGCCTCTATGCACTACGTAATACCCCCACCGAACTATACAGACACTCAGACACTCATACTGATACTAAAAAAAACAACTAATAACCCATATAGATATTCATGTAGCTACTCACCAACCCATGCAGCCACTTATACACAGTGAGAGACTGATACAGATATTTATATATTTAAACATTACTCACTAACCCATGTATTCACTAAGATACACTTAATTAGTGAGTTATACAATCAATTTTTCAAAAACAAAATCATCCATTTAGACACATATATATATACCCATTTATTCTTCCATCGACCTTGAGATATACATATATAAAACATATTTAATTTTCAGAAAAACACACATTCACTCGATGATGTCATCAGTGATGTCATTTGAGATGTCACCAGTGATGTCATGAGTGATGTCACTGACCATGTCATGAGTGATGTAATATGTGACGTCATCAGCAGTGCATTGCGGGCGCGCGAGTTATAGTTAGCTGAACTAACTATAATAGGGGAACTTCAATGGTTTTGTACGAGTGAAATGTCCAACTAACTATAAAACCCCTGAAACCTATTGTTTTTTCAGTGAATTTCTAATGTTTTTTAAATGCTAATTCCTAACTATAACGTGCCTTTTCAGTGAATACATACATCTAAGACAGCTTGGTTAGAGAACTTTAAAGTGTGCATGTCTGGCTGCCGTCCCAAGATTTTATTACCTTTTATTTTCCGCTCTGGGGCTTGTGGGTCGACGCTCCTCTGCTCAAATGGAGGAGCCACCCCCATTTAGGTCTTAGTTTTCGATGGCAGTCTGTTCATTCAGAACATCACCACCCACATTTTGGCGATCAGCAGAGCCACACTAGCTTATCAGTGCACCATGGTAGGAACATCAATCGTAGCATCTAGCAGTGCCAGTTGCGGGTCCGGTACAAGGAGAATGTCTACCATGGATGGTAGTGTTGCATATACTTGGACCCAATAGGCATGTAGTGTGGGGCAAGACCATGCCATATGAATAAAGCCCATATTTTTTACTATCAATACTGACATTCACTGTAAATTTAGAGATGTGCTCTAGGGTATAGTAATAGCGGTGCAAAAACTTAAAGTGCATTAATTTCTCTCTGTAATTGAACGGTGTGTTTTAACATGAGTGCAGCAATATGCCCAAAGTTTGTCTGAAATCTGAATTCCAAGCTCCCTTTCCCCCTCTTGTTGTACAGATAGTGGGTCATGAGGTCCACCAGTCATGATTTCAGAGAATGTAAAGGAGATGGATCTGCCAGTGTCTGCTCACTGGATATATTTGCTGAGGAGCGTGAAGTCTTTCGGGATTGAGGAAAACTCTAAAATACATTCTTTGACAATGAGGGTAGCTGATAATAATACAAAATAGCTAAGGGGGACAGCCCCTAACCCTATATTCATGAAGGGACATTGAGTCACTATTGAGGAACAAGTTTCCCAATACTTCTACCCCCACAGAGGTAAAAAAAAGTCTCCACAGTAGTTTCCATTGACTGGGGGAGTAATGGATTGTGGATAGCAGGCAGCTACTGAGAGTAGGGGACTTCACAATAAATATAACATGCTATGTCTCACCAAACCTTGCAGTCCAAGCCTACCTCGAAGAGGTCATCTCTGAGGGACAGTAGCCTTCAACATATGGTAGGAAGCAAGGAAGCGGGGCATGTCAGAGTGCATTCTATGCTATAATGCGTGAGTGTTGGTCACAGCTGTAGCTAAAACCTTGCATAGTAGGCCTGTGCCAGCAAGTAATAAATGTGTGGATAAGGGACCGCTTAACCCCCCTCTTTCATCTACAAAAAGCAAGTAGTGGCAGGGTAAAGACTGCACAAAACCATGTATTATAGTATTCAAAACAGTGCGTTTACAGTGCTGCTCCAAGAACTGGAAGGGGCCACTAAACTCCAACTATGAGGTCAAAAGTCCTCAACAAACAATACACTGAAAAGATTCTGAGCACCGAATAAACACGCATTTGCAATGCAATAGGTCTTGCATTTACGAGAGTTTAAGCTATTGGCATTGTAAATGACAATGCCTTTTATTTATCGGTTTTGATATTTATAATGCCAATAGCTGAAACTCTTGTATATGCGAGCCCTATTTCATTTTAAAGACGGGGCTGCCGTTGTTTAAGTATACCTAGAGATGTGGAGAAA
Source organism: Lissotriton helveticus (assembly GCF_964261635.1). Taxonomy (NCBI): domain Eukaryota; kingdom Metazoa; phylum Chordata; class Amphibia; order Caudata; family Salamandridae; genus Lissotriton; species Lissotriton helveticus. The sequence goes on along the minus strand of NC_136065.1, from coordinate 998,752,494 downwards.
TCAAGAGCCAACATTATGATAGTAACGTTATTATGAGACTGTAGGGGGCCAGTATCATTGACAAAATGATGAACATGACTCGCTCTTAATGACAACAATAGCATTACAAACTGTTCCAGGACTGGCCTTCAGATGCACACACGAAGATTAGCATGCCAGTTACATCTTACTTTACAAGGTTAGCAATTTGAAAACCCACCTACTATACTTATGGCTCTGCTGTATGTTGTGCGATATACACAACCTATATAGTTCCATCGATATCTTGCCCATACAGAAATGGCAAATGCAAAAAGAAACCTCACAATCCAATCATTCACCTTCCATTGCAGACTCAGCAAAGACAGAAACAAACCAGCCTATCCCATCATGTGCACTGCCACATGTGGTGGAGAGATAGAAACACATCTAGCTGTTCCATCACTAGCCTTACTACACACCTATATTGCAGATTGAGAAACAAATCTGTCTGCCCCCAGCAGGAGGAGGGCGAGCAGGTTGGTATAAAGAACAGACAGTGGGAGAAGAGTGGGATTGGGTAAAGAAAAAACTGACAGCGGGAGGAGGGTTAAAAAGAACATACAGCAGGAGGGTTAAAAAGAATGGACAGCAGGAGTGGGGGGAAAGGCCGGGTCAGTAAAAAGGATTGGCAGCGGGAGTATAAAAAGAGCGGACAGTGGGCGTAGGGTGTGTAGGCATGTAGAAAGAATGGGCAGCAAAAGTAGGGTGGATGGGCAGGTAAAAAGAATGTCCAGCAGGAGTAAGGCGGGTGGGTAAAAAGAATGGACAGCGGGAGTAGGGCGGGGGATGGGTGAAAATAACAAACAGTAGGAGTAGGTTGGGGCGTATTTACAAAGAATCGACAGCGCAGGTGGGGTGGGGTTAAAAATAACATACAGCAGGATTAGAAAGGGGTGGGTAAAAAGAACACACAGTTGGAGTAGGGCAGGGTGGGTGGGCAAAAAGAACTGACAGTTGGAATCGGGCCGGGTGGGTGGGTAAAAAGAAAAGACAGTAGGAGGAGGGCTGGGTGAACGGGTAAAAACAACAGACAGTAGAAAGAGGGGCAGGTGGTTGGGTGAAAAAAACAGACAGATGGAGTAGGGTGGGTAAAAAGAACAGACAGGGGGAGTGCAGGGCAGGGTTAGGTAAAAAGAATGGACAAGGGGAGTTGGGTGGGTTAAAGGAACTGACATCGGAAGCGGGAGTGGGTTGGGTAAAAATAACAGAGCTGGAGTAGGGTGGGGAGGTTATAAAATGAACGGTCAGCTGGAGTTTAATAAGACCGAACAGCGGGAGTAGGGCGAGGAGGTGGTTAGTAAGAAGAGACTGCAAGAGTCAGGTGCGGGGTGGTTAATAAGAACAGGCAGCAGGAGTATGGTGTGGGTGGTTGAGAAGAACCGACTGCTGGAGTAGGGCAGGAGATGGGTAAAAAAAACATACAGCAGGAGGAGGGCGGGGTATTTAAATGAAAACAGAGGAAATGAAGGGGTGGTGGGAGTAGATAAAACAAGGGGAAGAAAGCAGAAGGAGGCTTGATCGACATCACAGCTGTTAGAAAGCTAGAGGAGCAAATCTTATAATCGCATGTAGACGGTTGACATTTAGACAACAAAAATAAAATCACGGTTAGTAGTACCTGGTCCGTTATTGTGTGCGGCGTGACTATAGAGCTACTGTTCTTTCACCGCTGCTCCGAGGCTCTGAATACTTCCCCTTCCAGCCCCACAGCCAACTGCTCGGCCCGAACCCAGTACGAAAGAGAAATCCAACCAGCTGCGAAGAGAAACCGGACCAACCTACCCCAAAGCAAAAACAAGGAGCTATTTCAGCCCCGCATAGGGTTGTAAAAAACAAACAAACAACAATTGACGAGTGCTGTGCTGAATATGTATGATAAACAGGGCGGCACTCGTGACAAACAAAGTAGAGGTGCTACACAGGGTTCAGCGAGCGAGGTCAGCAGGTGGAGTGTAGGAAGTTTAGGTGCAAATTTAGTTAAGTAGGTAATGTTTGGGGAGTCACATGGCATGGGAGGGGGTGCGGAAACGTTGGGTGCAGGGGTGGCGCTTGTGAATGGAGACTGTTTCCCGGAGTTCTGGAGGCTTACTTTGGAGGATGCGGATTGCAAAAAGGGTGATCGGGAGCACATTGTCGGTAAGGCAGGCAATGGTGGGATGTTGGGGTGACAGGGGGGAGCCTCAGTGTGGATCTACAGCCGATGGTCCTGGGGAGAGTGTTTAATGTCCTCCGTCTCTTAGTGTTTTGTGTACTTTGTTGCCGTCGAACAGGCATGCACCCACGTCAAACTTTAGGCGCATGCATATAATCATTCTGTAAGGTAGCACATGCATGTTAATGCGCGCTATTTTAAAAAAATACAATTACGCTGTGTAAGCATAACAATACTGTAGTTAGGCAGTTCTGCTTCCGGAATAACCAGAAGTTACGTATCGGGTAAAGAGCCAATAATAAGCCCACTAACAAACATTTTTTTAAAGTTAACTAGTGGCAAGCAGCGAGAAATTATCAAGTAATAGACGGAGTTTACCCACGCGTATAGATTACTAGATGTCTCAAAGAGACAGCGTATTTGAGCTGCCTGATGGTCCTGGACATCCCCCGACACAGCCACATCTCCGCCCACCTGAGAGACCTGCACTGGCTCCCCGTCAGCAAGAGGATCACTTCCAAACTCTTCACCCAAGCACACAAATCTCTCCACAACATGGGCCCCGAATACCTCAACAACCGCCTCTCATTCTACACACCTACCCGCCAGCTCCACGGATCCGCAGAACCACCACCGGAGGAAGATCTTTCACCTACCTAGCGGCCAAGACGTGGAACACCCTTCCCACCCACCTACAACCCACGACCATCTCGCCTTCAGGAAGCACCTCAAGACCTGGCTCTTCGAGCAGTAGCGGACCCCCCCCCATCCAAGCGCCTTGAGACCCTCGCGGGTGAGTAGTGCGCTCTATAACTCTCGTGATTGATTGATTGATAGGTGAGACCTAAAAAAACAGAGACTCAGTAGTCCATGTAACGTTGTGACTAGTGGTTATTCTTTATTCTTTATTTTCATTCCAATCTTCACATGGATTTCAGCAAAATCATGAATGCAAATTTGTAGCCATAAGATTGCAGCCAACACGTGTTTCATCTCCCAGTAATTTCTTTACCGACGACTTTATCAGGGCTACAAAGAATAACAATATTCATCCCCAATATTAGTACTACATATTCATATCTTTGTACTCCACCACCAGAGTGAGTATTAATATCCACCTGATCGTGCTCTCAACATAAATCTATCGCATTTGCAAATCAGAACATATACAACATATTTGGTTGTACAGTCAATGTGTATACTTATATGGATGTCTGTGGTTTATTGTAGGAAAAGTTGACAACACCATTCGTTGCTAGTCTACACATATTACTGTGTTCACACTTATATGAACCTATAGCTCTTTTGTGTAGCCATGTCTCGGATATCTCTTGTTTTGGGTAACTGGGCAGTGGCGGCTCGCATAGGGTGTGCTGCGGGGCAGTGGGGCAGGGCGGGGGTGGTGCAGAGTGGGGGGAGTAAACTGAGACATATGATGGAACGGAGTATAGTACTCCTCCATTCTGTCGTATGTCCGAGTTTACTACCCCCATACCCTGCCCCTCCCCTCCCACCACACCGCTCCGCAACACGCCCAATGCAAGCTGCCAGTATAACTGGGACTAATAATAATGCGTATCGTATGACCCCTTCTGTATGTAACCCCTGGGGAATTAGTTACAAATGGTTGTAACGCTTGGTCTGTCATAAGTACGGACCAGTGTTTCTTTAGTATATTATACACCTTCTGTGAGTAGGTATTGTAGTTAGTACTTAGGCTCACTGGTGCCGTGCTGCTGCTGTTTGGTCTCTTGGCATCTTTCAGTGTGCCAATACGTTTTAAAGTCCGGGACCTTTTGGCTGCTTTCGAGATCACATCTTTATCATACACTCGAGCTCAGAGTCTTTCTCCTATGTGATTGATATTTTTTTTAAATTCCTTATCATTACTGCAATTTTGTCTCGCTCTCAACATGTTCCCATACGGTAATAAGTTGGCTTGGCACCTGGTATGTGAGCTGCTAGCATGAAGTAATGAGTTACAGGCTGTGGCTTTTTCTATACATCCTACTTTCAATCTTGTCTTCACTGATTTATAGTTCCACATCTAACAACACAGTCCTATCCTGGCTGTGTTCCATCATAAAAGACATATTGTTGGTGTTGTCATTCATTCAGAGCTATAGGTTCATATAAGTATGGACATTGTAATATGTGTAGACTAGCAACAAAAGGTGCTCTCAACTTTTCCTACAATAACATATGGCAATTCATAGTACGTATGCATATTGACTTTGCCACCAAGTATGTTTTATATGTTCTGCTTTGCAAATGTGATGAGATTTATGTAGGGAGCATGATCAGGTCACTCAGGGAATGTAGCTCGGAACATATCAGATTGTTAAAACAGGGTGATGAGAGATGTCCCATTGCAGCCCATTCAAAAGATTGTGAGGCTCATGACAAACATCTAAGCTCTAGGTTTCATGGAATTGAAGCAATACAGAGGAATGTGAAGGGGTAACCGTGAACTCAGGTTGCACCATTTGGAGGCGCAGTGGATCATAAGGTTGTATGCGGTGGAAATAAGTTTAAATTTTAATCATGAGCTCCAATACTTTTTAGGTACATGATCTAACTAGGAATGTCACTCTCAAACACCTTGGATATATTCCTCTCCTGTTACACTCTTCTCTTTTTTCTCTTTTCTCTATTATCTTTTCGGTTGATTTGGATGCTGTGATTATCTCACACCTGATCTGTAGGATAGTGTAGTATTAAACAGCTATAAAATATTTTATCATTATGTTTAGGATCAGCTACACTATCGACGCACAATATTACATGAAGGTTTTCTATCAAGTTCATTTGACAGGGTACATATATATGTAAAATGTGTTACTACACGTTGTAAGAATACCAAATATCGGTTTCATTGATGCACTTGGAAACCCAATGATGAGTACCGTTGACTTATGGTATCAGGATTTTGTCATATTAAAATCATAGTAATATGGTAGTATGCATTAGAATTGACTGAATAACTAAATAAGGGGGGCAATGATTTGTGCACTTTCATACACTTTTCCGCTTACTGATATTTAAAAAAATTACAAATGGAATGGGCTCCGTGCTTAGAATGCAACAACATCAACGTACTTGTAGAATAGTCCACTTTCTAGTTGAGCATGTGTGGGTGTGTATACATGACCACTCCAAGATGGCGCAAATGTAGCATGCTGATTTCATAGCGGACGGAGCACTATCCACAGTAGGACTAGAGATCACAGAGGTAAAGAAGGAACACATTATATCAGTTTCAGCTATATAGTACTTTGTAGCATGGCTTGTAACTCTTGTAGTTAGATGTGAAGCTTTTAAGAGGTATTAAGCTATATGAAAACCTACACTTAGTAGCGACATGAGGGAATGAGAATAAGACTTACAGGCACGTTATTAGGTCCATACTATTCACTTTGATTTTACGAAGTAGCCAGATCGTAAAGAGTCACAACACCATGATATTGATCATTATAATATTATGAAGTGTCTTTCAATAACTTATTGTGTGCTGTGCACAGAGAATAACTTGGAAGATATTTAAGACTTGGGGGTATCTGTAAGGATAGAGACTAATGGGTTGTATCGACTACATACTGACAGACAGTATCTGAACACTGGATATTTACTCAGAGATTCTGAACACGGATACAGTTTAGGATTAATGAAGCTGGCTCTTCTAGAGATTACACTACAAGGTTGCTACCAGATGTATCGGGTAAGAACCGTGTTTAAGAGTTTCCATTGTGAATAGTAGTACATCATGATGAGTGGAGGAGAGTCCTGAAACATAATAATATTTTATGTTTCTAGGGACAGATGATATATTATTGAATACAGGATTGCTACTTTGGAATGATTTTTGTTAGGGTAAATGTAATTTGGTTAAGCTGATTCTCACAGGTGCTGGCTTTACTAGTATATGAGTGGGAAACTGAGCTGATGACAATAATTAACAAGCCACACCAACAGAAACACCAATGGGATTGGTGATGGTTACTTTATTTCCTCTCTGCAATCTTAATTTATATTTTTTAACATAGATATACTTTTTACATACGTTTTGTTATTTTTATCACAGTCTCCATCTTATTATCTTTATTTTCACCCATAACAATCCCTACAGCACATTACCATCACTCACTTCTATGCTATGGAGCAGAACCATTTTGAGTGATAACTAATTTATCTCTAGAGTCATATGTATGGATTGTCTGCGTAACTAGTCTGATTTGTAGACTTTACTCATTATTTTGATCATTGTATAAATGGTCTTGGAATTACTTTAAATTTGCGCTATCTCATGGATATTAATACTCAGTTTGGTGGTGGAGTATGAAGATATCAATATGTACTACTAATATTGGGGCTGAACATTGTTGTCTTTGTAGCCTTGATGAAGTTGTTGTACAGAAATAAATTACCGGGAGACAAAACACGTGTTGGCTACAATCTTATGACTACGAATTTGTATTCATGATTTTGCTGAACTCCACGTGAAGATTGGAATGAAAATAAAGAATGACCACTAATCACAATGTTACATGGACTACTGAGGCTTCTGATTTTTTATTTGGTGCTCATGATCTTTTCAGTGCTCCGTCTTTCATAGATCACGTTAATACAGACTATTGTATACATGACTGCTCTCTTCCCCAGATCACACATATATGCAATTGTTGAAGCTTGTGGAAGAATTCCATCAGGAAACATACAGGAATGTTTCAGAAAATATGCAAAGATTTGGTAGAGTTACCATTTCGATCAGATACATCCCCACATTGAATGGGGCAGGTGCAACCAATGTTCCCTGTGTGCTCTAAAGTGTCCTACTGCTATTCCAAAACAGATCAATAGCAATTCTGAAATATCTCTGGTGTTATAAATACCTAAATGTTTAACTATGGGATACCGGAGTTGGGAGCAACACCACTGACCTCTTCCGCTGTAGCGCCCCACTGCATCATGGTCTGTGCAGTTTAAGTATTTTCAGAAACAGTTCAAAGTTCAAATTTCTGAAGTATTTCACCTCAATCGGTGCAAGTAAGTACTTGTATTTTGATCATCTCTAGACACGAGCCTAGCTCGTGTTTCGGGATTGATATCCCTCATCAGTAGAGATAGTTTCGGGGTTGCAGAAACAGGTCGCCAAACACCCGTCACGGGCCTTGTTGCCCCTCTGGCGGGCAGGTGCATCTCCAACGAGCTCATCAGCTATCTGGCTACCGGGAGCCAACACAAAAGGATACCGGAGTTGGGAGCAACACCACTGACCTCTTCCGCTGTATCGCCCCACTGCATCATGGTCTGTGCAGTTTAAGTATTTTCAGAAACAGTTCAAAGTTCAAATTTCCGAAGTATTTCACCTCAATCAGTGCAAGTAAGTACTTGTATTTTGATCATCTCTAGACACGAGCCTAGCTCGTGTTTCGGGATTGATATCCCTCATCAGTAGAGACAGTTTCGGGGTTGCAGAAACAGGTCGCCAAACACCCGTCACGGGCCTCGTTGCCCCTCTGGCGCGCAGGTGCATCTCCAACGAGCTCGTCAGCTATCTGGCTACCGGGAGCCAACAAAAAGGATACCGGAGTTGGGAGCAACACCACTGACCTCTTCCGCTGTATCGCCCCACTGCATCATGGTCTGTGCAGTTTAAGTATTTTCAGAAACAGTTCAAAGTTCAAATTTCCGAAGTATTTCACCTCAATCGGTGCAAGTAAGTACTTGTATTTTGATCATCTCTAGACACGAGCCTAGCTCGTGTTTCGGGATTGATATCCCTCATCAGTAGAGACAGTTTCGGGGTTGCAGAAACAGGTCGCCAAACACCCGTCACGGGCCTCGTTGCCCCTCTGGCGCGCAGGTGCATCTCCAACGAGCTCGTCAGCTATCTGGCTACCGGGAGCCAACAAAAAGGATACCGGAGTTGGGAGCAACACCACTGACCTCTTCCGCTGTATCGCCCCACTGCATCATGGTCTGTGCAGTTTAAGTATTTTCAGAAACAGTTCAAAGTTCAAATTTCCGAATTATTTCACCTCAATCGGTGCAAGTAAGTACTTGTATTTTGATCATCTCTAGACACGAGCCTAGCTCGTGTTTCGGGATTGATATCCCTCATCAGTAGAGACAGTTTCGGGGTTGCAGAAACAGGTCGCCAAACACCCGTCACGGGCCTCGTTGCCCCTATGGCACGCAGGTGCATCTCCAACGAGCTCATCAGCTATCTGGCTACCGGGAGCCAACACAAAAGGATACCGGAGTTGGGAGCAACACCACTGACCTCTTCCGCTGTATCGCCCCACTGCATCATGGTCTGTGCAGTTTAAGTATTTTCAGAAACAGTTCAAAGTTCAAATTTCCGAAGTATTTCACCTCAATCGGTGCAAGTAAGTACTTGTATTTTGATCATCTCTAGACACGAGCCTAGCTCCTGGTGTGCTCCCAACTCCGGTATCCCTTGTGTTGGCTCCCGGTAGCCAGATAGCAGACGAGCTTGTTGGAGATGCACCTGCGCGCCAGAGGGGCAACGAGGCACGTGACGGGTGTTTGGCGACCTGCTTCTGCAACCCCAAAACTATCTCTACTGATGAGGGAATCAATCCCGAAACACGAGCTAGGCTCGTGTCTAGAGATGATCAAAATACAAGTACTTACTTGCACCGATTGATGTGAAATACTTCGGAAATTTGAACTTTGAACTGTTCCTGAAAATACTTGAACTGCACAGATCATGATGCAGTGGGGCGATATAGCGGAAGAGGTCAGTGGTGTGCTCCCAACTCCGGTATCCCTTGTGTTGGCTCCCGGTAGCCAGATAGCTGACGAGCTTGTTGGAGATGCACCTGCGCGCCAGAGGGGCAACGAGGCCCGTGACGGGTGCTTGGCGACCTGCTTCTGCAACCCCGAAACCATCTCTACTGATGAGGGAATCAATCCCGAAACACGAGCTAGGCTCGTGTCTAGAGATGATCAAAATACAAGTACTTACTTGCACCAATTGAGGTGAAATACTTCGGAAATTTGAACTTTGAACTGTTCCTGAAAAAACTTAAACTGCAAGACCATGATGCAGTGGGGCGATATAGCGGAAGAGGTCAGTGGTGTGCTCCCAACTCCGGTATCCCTTGTGCTGGCTCCCGGTAGCCAGATAGCTGACGAGCTTGTTGGAGATGCACCTGCGTGCCAGAGGGGCAACGAGGCCCGTGACGGGTGTTTGGCGACCTGCTTCTGCAACCCCGAAACTATCTCTACTGATGAGGGAATCAATCCCGAAACACGAGCTAGGCTCGTGTCTAGAGATGATCAAAATACAAGTACTTACTTGCACCGATTGAGGTGAAATACTTCGGAAATTTGAACTTTGAACTGTTCCTGAAAATACTTGAACTGCACAGACCATGATGCAGTGGGGCAATATAGCGGAAGAGGTCAGTGGTGTGCTCCCAACTCCGGTATCCCCATAATGTTTAACTATGCCTTCACTCAATTTCAAGGGATATTGGATCACAGGTCTTGTAGTGGCACCTGTTAGTGGAAACATTTCAGAGTTATTCCAGGTGATTTGAAGTCCAGAAAAGTCAATGGACCCCATTCACAAAAGTAACGTTAGACGAAAGTCGAACTTTGTGACTTTTGATATTCACAAAGGGCATTTACCAATCGCAAATGTCCTTTGCACACATCAAAAGTTGAACTTCACGACTTTCAGTATTCACAAAGGGCATTTATGAATAGTAAATGCCCTTTGTGAATACCAAAAGTCGTAAAGTTAGACTATCGTCTAACTTTACCTTTGTGAATTGGGCCCAATTAATTTTATGACCTTCCTAATGATTGGGGAAAGGTTAGAGTAGGGCTTCTCAATGTATAGAATAACCTCATCTGCATATAGTTGACAATAGCAATGATCGACCGCCAATCCACAGCTCTCGGTGCAAGTGGAATTCCCGAAGGAAACGGGCCAAGGTTTCTACGGGCAGTGCAAAGATCAAGGTCAACAAGGTGCAGCCCTGCCTCGCAGCCCTTCCAATTAATATCAACAGTGAGTATTATCTGTTAACTTTGACTTTGGCCATGGCATTAGTGTACAATACAGCACTCATTTTCAAAAACTAAGTACCTAGTCCAAGGTAATGAAGGACCTTGTGCATAAAAGGCCATTCTAAGGCATCAATCTCTTTTCGGCATCCAAAAGCATTGCCATGGCCTGCAGGTGTGGGTCTACTCGAAGCAAAAAAGTAATCATAGTGTGAAGATTGAAAACAGTAGATCTCTAAGGGATAAAACTGTCTTTCTTGATCCGGTAATACCAATGAGTGGCTGTAGACAGTGAGCATGGATTTTTGCAAAGATTTTGTTATACGTGTTAATAGGAATAATGGCGTATATGAGGCACATTTTGATGTTTCTCTGCCAGGTTTAAGAAGTATGGCAAGCACCTCAACCATTGTGGTAGGTCGGCAGCCTTTCCTAATAGAGGCATTATGTACTGTCTAGGAGCTAACATTTCAGCAAATTCCATGTAAAGCTCAGAAGGGAGCCCCTTCCCCAAGGCCTTACCATGAGAGAATGACTTGATACATGCTTTTACGTCTTATACAGTTAATGAGGAGTTAAGAAGTTCTCGCACCCCACCCAAACCAGGGCCACAGCATCTACCTATGTGCAATCTCATTTGGGTGAACAGTGGTGTTTGGACGCATAGAGCTTCATATAATACTGGGCAAAGGCATTCAAAATGTCTATCAAGGCAGACAAAATGGTGCCATTGCCTACTTTTATGAAGGAGGTTTCAGCACTATCTGTGGCAGTCTTGATTACCAAGCCAGCATTCTCCCAGCCCTGTCTCCTTTGCCAAACCGATGTGCTCCCACATGTTTCCTAAGGTAAAGTATTTCCCAGTCTGCTGCCTCCCGGAACTCCATCAACAGTTCCTTGGACTTGGTGAGAATAGCTTTTTTTTAGAGTTCGGGTGTATTCAGTTTTCAACTCTTTAGGTTCTGTATCCAGGTAGTCTACAGGGATTTAAGAATGCGTGCTTCATTAGAAATACAGACCCTGCGTATGTAGATCTTGAAAGCCTCCCACAAAGTCTCAGCAGAAGATTTAGAAAGTTGATTCAAACTGAAGTACTCCAAGATGGCGGTTTTGACCTCGTAACAAAACACCAGGTCCCATAGCCCGGATCTCTTCAGCTGCCAACTTATAAAACGCGGAGTTGGAGCAGAATCCTCGACAGTGAGTAGAAATGGTGAGTGGTCTTACAATGTTCTGGGCAGAATGCATACATCCCAAATTTTAGCTAGGAGAGTTCAGGATGGCAGTCAAATATCAATTTGTCATGACATGTCAATCTCTGAAGAATAATATGTATATTCAATGTCAGATGGATGAAGAGCTCTCCATGCATCAACAAAGTCATACAGCTGCATCACATGTTACAAAGCCATTCCTGCATTTCCGGGATGCCTGCTGGATCAGGACATCCCATCTGAGTACGGATGTAGTACCACATTAAACTCACTATGTCAAAGAACTGGCCAGTCTTAATTCTTCACACATTTAATCATGAAAACTCTGGGACATCAAGAATCAGCCCATTGATATTAACCAGCAAAAACGGACATGCATCAAGCAGACCCCCCACCACCACCACCAATTTCACACTCATTCCAGTGATATTTTCCATGAATGTGAATCCCAGGGACTTTTTGACAAGTGTCTCACCCCTCTGGAATTAGTAGAAAATGAAGGTAAGTAACAATGGGAGCTCCATGCGGATGCAGATTGTAGGACTGGTTGATGATGATAAATGTGTCTCCTGGAGCAGAGCAATGTTTATCTTGTGTCTGGCCAGGTAGGTCATTATCTGTCAAGCTTTGCGAGGTTTATTCAATCTTAGAATATTCCAATGAATACATCAAACCATTAAATCTCTTGGGGTTTGGTATCATCATAATGACTACAGATGTCACTGCACTCAATAAACAAACAATTGGATGTAGTCTACTAAACATTACCTTGTCACTGCAAGGATTGAATGAAAGAACAAAACAACCCCAAAACACATGTCACTCCTCCCTCCACCTGCACCAACCTCAAATGTCATCAATATAACAGGGGGAACCCAATAAACCATGGGGCATCTGGGTATAGAACATTCGAAATAGTGATGCCTGTGGTGCAGTTTTTAGTATTAGTTATAGGACAGATACTACTAATTACTTCCCTAGAAACAATTTCTTCTTCTAAGAATTAAATCAATCTTGAGTCATGTTTTACACTCATTCTTCTAAGTGCAATCCAAAAAATTCAATAAATCAAAAACAAATCATAAAAAGTGGTCAAAGGTTGGTTAGCATATTTAGTTTAGTAAACCATATCTTTTGCCAAGAAAAATTAATTCTCTTTTCTTTTTCTCTTATTTTAAACACAAATAAATACAAACATTTAACATATATATCTACACATATATACAATATATATACAAATTCACAAAGTACATCCAAATGCAAAAAATAATGAATCAGAAAAATCTATTGAACCTTCCATATGGTTCTCTTGCCCACAGTTATTTCAAAAAGGGATGTTAGCAAATAATTACATAACCACATTCCCTATAGTCAGGTCACCAAAAACAAAAACAATGGAGCTTATGAAGGTCTAATCCTTTTATCCTTCCCTTATATCTATCAATTCTTTTGTGTTGGTGCCTTAGAAAAACAGTCGACACGTTTCAGTCTCTCATCAATCCAGGCATCTTCAGGACTTTGGGCAAACAAAGCTCTACCGTTACTACATACATCTATCTTACGTATGGAAAGCCTTTTATCCTTTTCAGTCCGTGAACAAACCAAAACCACAGTCTGTAATGCGGAAGTACTCGCTCTTCATCAACCTCAAATGTCAGCAAACACTCAAATACAAACAGACAGAAGAAAACCCTCTACAGCACCAATCATCAGTTCCACTTGTGTGATTCACGCAGGTAGGTCTCATAGAGCCCAGACCAACCCTGAGTAAATCACAAAACGATACTAGAAAGTGTAGTGTATTTAGCCTAACAGCAGATTGCCATGAGAATAAAACTGAAAATGATGAAACATGAGACAAGTGACACCCGAGTTGCTCATAAACATTGAATGAGAAATCAACAATAAACAGTGATAAGTGTCAAAGGCAGTGCACAAAAGATGCCAAAATGATGCAAGATAATAGACCTTCATAAAACAATACATTGATTAATTTCCAGTAATATTTGATTCTCTATTTGCACAACCTCCCCTGGAACAGGTTGGGCTGCCAGATCTAGCAATGTCTTTGTGCGTAAGATATAAATTAATGAACTCCCGAGCAGTGCCAGCTTGAACAAAAGATTGTGTTTTACCAAAATGCTCCACTCTCAGACTGTGGCATAGTTACCACCTGCACGTTTGTGGGCAACATAAACTTTGGGTGAGGTGCCTAGACTCATTCAATGCACCCCACAGTATTTGTTGGCCTAGAGACCAGCTAGCTGACAGTGCCACCACAAGCCTTCCTAACACAAACAGGGAGCGAATGGTTTCTGATAACCACTGAACATAACAACCCTGACCTTGAGGGATCGTGGTAACAGATCTATAACCCTTTCACTCAGTCACATATGTACTCCTGTTCTCAGAGAACTATACAGAGACTACAAGACAGGACGCTCTTCAATATATTTATTGGACCAATGTTATTCTTGTATAGAATACATGTACTGTGATAATCAGTAAAGAGAAGCATATGAAAGTGATTACAAGCACCAAAATAGTAAATAGCAGGTATAGTTCCACCATGGTGCTAACAACAGTGTATATATGCAGACAAATAAAACAAGGTAGTGATCAGGCGCACTACTATTATTCAATCCCTACCCCATGTGTGTCTAGAATGTGTATGAGTGTGTAGCCAAGAATCCCCCACAAGATGATCCTTCCCCATTACCTGGTGGGACAGAATGTAGGACCACGTCTTGGTCGCAAACTGGACACCCCTCACTGAGATGTTAGGCGGCTGCTTGGTGAAGCATCGGTAAGCAGGGACCTCTCGATGTCAGCAGAAGTGAGTCCTCTGGCTTACCAATCGAAATGCTATTTATTTATAATAAAAATCATCCTTGCGATGTATATACAGATTAGCACTGTTATGGGTTTGCAGATAACAATGTTGCCACATGGATGAAGATAGAATGACATTATACAGCTTGCAAGGCCTTGTACTCGGTGTTTGAAGCATCACAATAATGTTGCGTGAAGTGAAATGTGTAAGCAAATCAGTTTCAGAGAAACTAATCCAACATTGTCACACACGCAAATGTGTGTAAAACGTTATCGTAAAACATTAATATGCAGAAAGAGGGTAATGTAGGAAAATGTGCAGTGTTGCTACATGTGCCCAAGTTCGGCACATAACAAGATGGGCTGGAAACAACATGGAGTTTTTAATGGCCTTTAAGCTCAAAATCTTTTTACTTTTTTAAACAATTGTGTTGCTACTTGGACCATGAGGGAGAAGTCTAGGTAAAAGGCTACCAGGGATCCAGCACTCACCGTGAATGTTCTGGGACTCTGCCCTGGATGGGTCTTAGGGGACAGAGATGAATGTACACGCTCCACAATGAAGTCTGCAGAGAAGGACTGACAACCCGAAAGCGGTTCCGGGAGTTGTTTCACAAAGAGATCCGTATTGGCATTCAGTGGAGTCTGCCACTTCCATAATGCAAATACGGTTACAGTGTTCTTTACCTTCACAATCTGAAGGTCCTGAGTCAATCGGGCTAGGGTGTTGGTCGCCTGTTGCTGCAAGTCTTCCATGTTTCATATTCAAGACTTGACCTGTGTCATCCTACTTATCCACTCATTCCTGAAAGTGATCCCTTCTGCTGCTCCTGGTATTGATCTTGTTGTCAATGGATTGGAGACTTTCCTACACATCGTGCAGGAACAGATTTGGGTGAAATCTGTGAGAGTCCGCTGTCAGGAAGTTTCCTTGCTTTTTATCGAACTGTAGCCTAGACTGCTTGTGATCCAACTTGGCACCCCTGGGAAACTGGCAACTTTGCAAGCACAGTGTCCCTGGCACAAGCCACCTTTCAGCGCAGTTTCACTGTAGCACAGGAGACCCAAGTGCATCAGGGGGAACACCCTGAGAGCTACGATTCCATGTGGCTTAGGGTTTATTAAAGTGAAGTTCAATGTACATCAAGAAACAGAGAGCACAACAGGCAGTGAATGATGGGGCAGGTGATCGGATTAGTCCCTGCAATGAAGGGTGCACTTCTTCCACACCCACACTGCAACGACAGTGCTCAATGAGCTAGTTCTGCCCAGCCCCCAAGGTTCAACTCAGGCTAGGAAACAGCAAAAAAGTTCATTTATGGACTTCTTGAAATAGTTATCACAAGCTCAATTCAGTGGTGAAGTCCTATTTGTAATAAATAGTTTGTAAAAATTACTTTTAGAAAGATATCCTTTCCCTGCCTAAAGACTCTAGAGGTCCATTTGCATGAGCTATAACTATCACCCAGGAGCTGAATAGCTTCTGATGAGAAAGTGAATTATTAGCTGGGGCGGATGGTAGTCCCCCACAAGTATTAATGACACTATAGTTTTTACATCCAGAAAAGGTTTGAGTAATTTAAACCTGAACACAACTCCTGGTAGCTATGGCACAGAGCAGACAGGCTTAAAATCAGAAAAGGTGTAAAGCAAAAAGTTGAAAACACAAGACAATAAAAATACCCATTCCAATGTATAAAAATGGAGAACATTATAATAAACAAATTGACACCAAAATGAAAACAAAATTCAAAGTTCAAAGTTTTAACTAAAACTAGCTGCAAAAAGCATTTAGCGCTAACCGTGGTCATCTGTTTATGCTTGACCAGTAACTAGGGGTGAGTGAAGGCAGACCGCGATGGTGTAAGTGTCAAATAAAAAGCCCAGGTTTGTCTCAGATGGAATATTTGTCTTCTGACTTAGTCTCTGAAATGGAAGTCGAAGCTCCTCAGCAGGGCAAGTCCCTGGATGTGACTAAGATGGGTTCCATTAGGCCGGATAACCATTAGACAAAGTCCAGGTGAAGCTGTAGACATTTTGTGGGAAAGCTCCAAGCAGGAGAAATTCAAAATTTGCGCCCCAGGAAGGTCCCTTACCTGCTGAATGCTTCTGGTGACTTCACACAGTCGAACTTAGGGCCTGTTAGAAATTGGATTTTTGGTAGGCTAGGGCATGCTCCAAAGCCAGGCAGAAACCACCACTCTAGTCAGGATAAGGGAGTTACACTCCTAAAATAACCCCTACTCTCCCCCTTGGTAGCTTGGCATGAGCAGTCAGGTTTATCGTAGAGGCAGTATGTAAAGCATTTGCACATAACCAACAGTAATACAGTGTAAGCACTACAAAGGGACACCACACCAGTTTAGAAAAATATCTAGTATTTTTATATACTAAAGACAAGACCAAAACCGATAAAAATCCACAATACAGTTTTTAAAATTTTTGGTTATCAAATTATGCTTGAAAAACAGGTCATTGATGTCGATAGCTCCGTCCAGGGCTATCACGGCATCGTGAGCAAACAAATACAAATAGTTCTGGCTGATCGCGGGCCCGTTACGGTGTTGGAAAGACCCGCAAACAGTACCTTTTAGAAATACAGGGCGCCGGCGACCTCTCGTTGAGCTTCCAAAAGCACAGCGTCTGCAGGCATTGGTTCCGGCAGGAGTCGTGAGGGTCCTTGAAGTCACACGCGTTGCAGATCGAACTTCTCTCTGTTGAAGTCAGGAGTGCTGGCGTTGGCAGGCATTGGGTGCTGCAGTGGGAAGTGCAGCGGTGCGGCATGCGGTACCCTCAGGTTGCGGTGCGAGCAGCGGCTCAGTGGAGGCGTCAGATGGCGTCGTCAGTGAGATCAGGGCGTGGTACGAAGTGAATGCATCGTGTAACTTTACGAGCGGTGCCCTCGAACCACGGTGCAAGCAGTGGCGTTGATTTTGGCATGGAGCATAGTCATCGGGGAAATCAAGGTGTCGTGAAGCAAGGCGGTGTGGAGTGCGGGGCTCACAGGTCGCGGTGCGAGCAGCGGCATCAGCAGGTGTCGTCAGTTAGACCAGGGTGGAGGTACGGCATTGCAGAGGTGCTCTCGGCTGTGCCTTCAGGACACGGAATCGTCAGCGGCAGCATAGACGTCGTCAGGTTGCCTTTCTTCTGTTGCAGCACAAAACACACAGTTCCCAGTGCTGAGGGCAGAAAAGCTTGAAGTCTTTGCTGTTCCTGAGACTTCTTGAACAGGGGGCAAGCTCTACCTCAAGCCATTGGAGAAACTCACAAAAGTAGATTGCAGAAAATTCAGTCCAGTCCTTTCAGTGCCCAAGACAGAAGCAGCCACTGCAGGCCAAAACAGCAAAGCACACAGCAAAGTGGTAGTTCCTCCTCACAGCTTCTCCAACTCTTCTTCTTGGCTGTCTTCATGATCCAAAAGAGTTCTAAAGTTCAGGGGTCTGGGCCCGAGTATTTATATCTCCAAATCCTTTGATCTCTTAGGCAGAGAGTGTCTGTGCCCAGCCGGAACCAGTTCTGCCTTCTCTGGTGTGACTTCCTGGCAGGAGGTGGAGACGGCATGGTCAGAGGCAGACCAGGCCCTTTGAAGTGCAAGGAAATCCTCTCCCACTTCCCCAATTGCAGCCCAGGTCTTTTCAGCCCTTTCCTTACCCACCTAGGCTATCTGGAGCCACTCCTGCACCGCAGCCTTCTTTCATTCATAACCCAGACAGGCAATCCACATTCCAGCAGAGACATACAGGATGTCTGAGCAAGAAAATATCTACTTTCAAAAAGTGGTATTTTCAAACAGAATGAAAAAAATCACTTTCACCAAAAGCTGCATCTTTAGATTCTGAGTTGAGGCATACTAAACATTATTTTCCTACCTAAATCCCCGGGCCAGTTATGTTTATAGGATGTTATAACAAACTTCCCATTCTGTCCTATGGGGAACAGGTAGCCTTGCAATAGCGAAAAACGAAATTGGCCGTAATTTGCTATCAGGACATGCCACACACACCAAGGCATTTCCTACCTTTCACATACACTGCACCCGGCCCACAAGGGTACCTTGGGCCTACCTTAGGGGTGCCTGACATGTAAGAAAATGAAAGGTTAGGGACTGGCAGATGTGTGCACTGGTTAAGTCAACATGGCAGTTGCAAACTGTGTGCAGACTCTGCAATGGCAGGTCTGAGTTACCTTTTCAGGGCTACTCACGTGGGTGGCACAATCAGTGCTGCAGGCTCACTAGGAGCATTTGATTTACAGGCCCTGGCACACTCAGTGCACTTTACTAGGGACTAACAAGTAAATCAAATATCCAATCATGGAAACACCAATCCATAACACAATTTACACAGAAAGCATATGCACTTTAGCACTGATTAGCAGTGTTAAAGTGCCCAGAGTGCTAAAACCAACACAAACAGATCCTCTGAACATCCAGGACCAACAGGTCCCTACCCCATAAGAGAGATTAATGTAGTCCACTCTGCAAATGAGGACTTGGAGGTGACTCAAGAAAAGGTGGCTATAGCAGTGACAAAAACTAGATCAGAAGGAGCACTGGGTCCAAACGGCCTGCCACAGAGCCTGTTCAAATCTGACCTACCCTTCTGGCCAGGAATTTTAACAAACCTTTTCAACCATGCTTTGAACACTGCAACAATCCCTGACTCATGGTGGGGCGCCATAATCCACCCAATTTATAAATCAGGATCCCGCTCTTTGCCGAACAACTATAGACTCATCGCCCTGTTGGACATTGAGGCCAAGCATTACGCAGGCCTCCTCTTGGAGGACCTGAGGTTATGGGCAACGGACCGTAATTTGATCCCGCTGAACCAGACAGGGTTTGTGGCCAACTCAGGGACCATGACTAACCTATTAGCTGTATCAACCATAGTCGACAAAGCACTTTTAACATCTAGGCAAGTGTTTTGCTGCTTTGTCGACTTCAAAGCAGCATTTGACAGGGTCCCTAGGGCAGGCTTATGGAAAAAAGTAAGAAAATGGGGGATCCCAGACAAACTTTTGGAAGCAATCATCCAACTCCACTCCCGCACTTGGGTTCGGGTGAAATTGGGGTCCGGCACACACCTCTCGCGGAAAATTATGACAAACAAAGGGATTAAGCAGGGATGTGTGCTGGCCCCTCTTCTTTTTAATCTGTTTATATCAGATCTGTCAAGTACCCTGGACGACACAAACAGTCAGTCCCCAAAGGTGGGAGGTATGGCCATAAACAACCTATTGTACGCCGATGACTTGGTTCTCTTTAGCCTTACCAGGGTTGGGCTGCAAAGGCTACTCGATAAACTGCTTAGCTACACAATTACTAACCAATTAGAGGTCAACCTTAAGAAAACACAAGTTGTCCCCTTTGGTAAAAAACGATACGCCGGTGGTGGGTGGCTATTTGATAAAACAAGCCTCGCTATAGGTCAGTCATAAAAATATTTAGGTGTCCACTTAGACTCCAGAGGTAACCTATTAAAACAGCGCAACAAGATCGCAGTTAAAGCCACGTCCCTGGCAGTGTCACTAAGTAAGCTCTCCAAAAACCTATCAGGCCCAACAATGGCACCTCTCTTGGAAGTTATGAGAGCTAAAATCTGCCCCACTCTCTCTTACGGCATTGAGATACTCAGGGGGAAACTGAACACTGCCTTAAACTGTAGTGTAGTTCCTATATTCCCAATAGGCTCTGCGCATTGGAATAATATATTCAGCAGTGTAGACGTAGGACTGAGGTCGACTAGGTCCCTACTGACTATATTAGACTTAAGTTTTAGCCAGCTAGCTCAGAGGTCACTAGAAACTTTCTCGAATAAACGAGGAGGAGTTTAACCTCCCTGGATAGACAAGAAGGGATTAGCTTCTGACAACCATATAACATGACAACTTTGCTCCCTCAGAATAAGAGTGTATCTCTAGAGTCGTGTGAAAACAATAGACAGCTATTTCACTCAGTCAAATGTGCGTACTTAGTTTCACCAGATTGCAGAGAAAAGAGAGACGGGCGTTTTCAATAAAAGGTGTAATTTATTGAGCAGTCTTCTTCCTCATACAAGAGAAATGAATTGCCACGATTGCAATACTCATAGTAAAGTAAAGTGCGTACAGTAAAAGGAGGATCATAAAAAAATACTGTAAAAGCATTGATATGGTTTCTTAGCCATATGATACTTTAAAATAGATAAAATATATATACATATATACATTGACTAACGTACTCAACTGGTGCTTCTAAATATGCCTACCCCTGTGTACCTGACCTAAGCCTAATACGTGGGAAGGAGTAAGTAATTAGCAGTTTAAGTTAAGTTTGTTTTGCCAAGAATCTAACTCAAGAATTCTTTTTAAGGGTTTAGTCAGCTCCGTACCTGGGTATTAGAAAGCAGGAGGTCTTGTATCTCTCTCTCAGGACTCGATATCCCAGTAACCCGCGAAGGTATCTGGAAACACCGGAGCTGGATTTCTCGGCAGGAGAAAAGACAGCGTCTCTCTCAGTGCGTCAAAGGGGAGGGGCAGCGTCCGTGGGCTCTCGCATCAGCTGGGCTCTCGGTCAAGTAGATAGCTGCTCCCAATACCACCACCGTGTGTTTGCTTAAGGCAACGTTGGTATATTTATACCTGTAAGGTGCCGGGTTTGACGTAAGGCTGGACATAAGACGTCAATAAAGATGTCACTAAGAACTGGCCGTTCTTACAATGCTTTACAGGAGTTCTAGGAAGAAATCAAAACAAAGCAAGGGGGATTTCCCAGGTTGCTGGAGGTTTGGATTGTTTAGAGAACTCGTTGTGCTTTCTAGGGGCCAGGGGAAGTAGCCTTGCTTAATGTGACAGCACGTGCTACGACTGAATATGGATATGATTATTATGCCGTTGTATGGATATTATTGATTATAACCGGACAAGGGCATAAAATAGGAATATCGATTAGGCTCCTAGATAAAAACAAAATACCCACTCCACGATCTAATGTCCATCATTACTAAAACTAAGCAATAGTAAACATATAAAAGTGCATGTGTATTTCAACCCACCCCAAAATACATTTTTAGCATTTGAAATGGTGCATAGGTATACACGAAAATTGATTATAGGTACTGTACGCTATTCAAGCAGTGTAATCATTCAGTGAAAAAGGATGCATATATATATCAGCATGAATGATTTGCGAAATTTACACATGAAATAGCTCTTAATACAGAAAAAAGGTCGAGACCATTCCATCACATATAAATACAGTTGCTGTAAATGTGCTAGAGGCTGAGGTAATATATTGTCTCTAGAGTTCCTAAAATAGAAGCTCTGTTCTCTAAGAATAGTTCTACTTCAAGCAGAGTACATGTGCCAGAGAGAAAGGTAAATATTTTGGAACCGGGAAAAAAAATAATTTCGCTTTCAGGGGAGAGAGAAAAAATATAGTTCCAAATATGTTCAGTAGCTTTTGTTTATCAAAGCCGAAGGCCGAATTCAGAATTCAGGGAACGCTCTGTACTAGTTTGCTTAAAAAGTTATTCTTTTTGCTCGGGGGAAAACATCATTTCAGACAGACTCGCAAAAAAGTTGTCTACGGCTTCAGGTGAAAGTTCGATTAAGTTCGAAAATGCCGCAACTGTACAGTCGTGAGAATGATTGCTATCATCGATGTCAGGATCAGCAATGCTCACAGAAGGTCGTACCTGGGTGATGTTGCTCTCATCTTGCACTTCACTACCCTTTAATCGCAGTGGTGAAGTCTCAACGAATGCTGTCATCAGAATGGGTAGCCGCTGGGGACAACACGATGCATGAGCCGTTACAGGACTTAGCAAAGTATCTGTATCCAATGGTACTGCTGATGGTAATGTAAGACAGACGTCCAACACGCATTCTTCTCCGCATAGCATACATCGAAGCACAGGTAAGATGCAATTCTGCCAGATGGGCCTGAATGAAAGAAACCAGGTCATATTCAGATCTCTTAGCCGGGCTAATCCAAGGACTTTAGTTATGCGGCCCCGATAGCGTATAGCTAGGATCGTTTCTTCCATTGTTGCTGGAGTCTTGTCTGCGATTTGGCTTGCCATATCGAAGCAGAAATATCAAAAATAAAATGCCTGCTACGAGTCCCAACAGAAGTGGTAGGCTGCCAAAGACAGAATGGACAAAATTAGGAAAAATGCCCAGAACTGTTTGGAAGGGTGTTAACAGTCCCGAAAAAATAGTCTTAAATATATGTGGGATACCACTGGTATCAGACATATTTAGGATTTGGCTTAGCATTTCTGCGAAATGCACTGGGCAATTTGATGATAAAAGGGTATGTATCTCTGCCGTTGTCCTTGCAACTTGAAGATCATACGTTTCTTTTGATGACGTCAAGGGCACAGTTGTCTGTAAAAGAACAGACTTCATTCTGCTTAAAGTATCAATTCGAATAGAAGAGATATTCAAAAAGGGCCAAATCTTCCCCTCCGTGTCTGGAGTGCTGTTTGGATACAATACTTGCATACAGCAAGTGACCATGGAACTAACGCTCACGAGATAAGCTTTTCCTGGCACCATGCCACAACATCTGTGGTCCACTATTAAAATATAGCTCCCGTTAGAAAGCCGTCTAAAGAATGGCTCTATTCGAGTTGCAGGTGTGCCATGATGGTGACATGAAAGGTTATTTGAAGTCCCCTCACATGCCCCATGCAAGTTAATACCTTGACAAAGAAGTATACCACTCAGTGATCATTTACAATTGTTACCACTAAGAAATACATTCTGTTTCTTTTCACTGTAACATGTATGTGTGCGAGGTATTTTCCATGATGACTTAATGTGCCCTTTACCCAACCTTTCATACTGGCCTGCTGGTATATACTCTTGACAGAATTTAAATTGGAAAGTTGTTATCGGAATTGTTATTATTCCATGTATCATCCATTGAATGACAGGTCTTTCTGACATTGTCAATGGTAATCTCTCAAGTTTTTCAATGCTCAGAATTGTATACTCTGCTCCTTTTTGTGCCAAGCTGATTTGTGTATCAGTAAGGCTAAAGATAGAGAATAGTGATGTTGTGTTGATTAAACGCCAGGGCACGTAGCCTGAACGCAGATTTTGCAACGTCCAGCCAAGCTGTACAATAGAACGCAATTGGAACTGACCGTGTTGTAACATTAGTAAGTCCTGCTCTATTATATCAATAGCAGATGATACAATACTGTCCAGTGAATATATTCTGGAAGACAGAGTCATTAACCCATTGTCCACAACAGAAAGTGATTTTTCCAAATTGATACGGTCAATTTCCCGTATTTTTTCTGCTGTTTCAATTTGCATTATTTTCCAAGCTTCGTTGTATGCAGCGTATACACCGGCTGCTATGAAACGTTTTTGACGCTGTTTGCGTGGTCCCATCACGAAATCACGCAAGTCAGCACCGTCTTTAAGTAAAGTCAAGTGTTGCTTAATTTCTGCCAGTGTGGATGTGTGTAGCCATTCGAGGCAGAGTTTTCCTATGTTGTAACTATCCCTGGATGTTGTCTCTGGGAGTATCTAGGGTCTGGCCTGGTCAATTTGAACCCCTGTAATTTGTTCAGGAATCTATCTTGACAGCTATTTGTGTCTGTGGGCCAGATCAACCATTTTTTACAATCAGGATGTGTTCTGTTTTGGTTAAAAATATGGGATACGTCTATCTCAACATCTGTAGTGCTATTACTGTCAGGTGTTGGCTTTGGAATAGACGGTTTGTTTAAGTCTTTAATTTTGGCTAGGCCAAGACAGGTTGTCTGTTAAATGGTGTCATTCAAGAATATAATTTGTTCTGGGATCATGCAGGCTCTAAATAATGATTCTAAACCTTGGACCTGCCAATCTTTGGTACCCCAGATAGTTTTTGTAGTCATGTTTTCATAAAATGCTTCTGAATAGATTAATTTAGTGTTTGTCAGCATTGTTTTCATTCCTGTCTTATTTAACATTTTAAAATAAAAAGTTTCTGCTTCACTTGTGTTAAATCCTGAAAAATATAAGAATTTCTCATAAAATGTTTTTGAACTGCCTTTTGGTGGAGTTGCACAATGTTCCCATTGATTATAATTAAAAACATTTCTAGGTTAAGCAGATTTATGCAAATAATGATGTGCAAAATGGTTGTAGCAGTACATTTCTTCATAATTCGATGATCCCTGTAAATAATCATGTTCTTTAAATGTTGCTGTCATAACTAAATCTGACATCATATCATTAATACTTTCAAAGTCCCAATCATCAGAGAATGTGCTCGGTTTTACAAAGTCACTTAAAGGAAACCGTAAACTGGTGTGGATACTTCAAGAGCTCGACTGGGCCATAGATTTTGTAATCTGTTTTGTCCCAAGCTACCCTGCCGGGTATTGGATTGGCTGTGACATTCACGGATGATAGTTCTCTCTTCTCGATGTGAGATGACTTGTGTGGCTTTAGGACCAAGTTGATGTTCTGACTTGCTGTGTCCATTGTACTGTATTTTCCTTCAATAAAATTTCCCAAACAGAGAACCATGATGAGCCAAAGCAGGAGGAAAAGTACACCTAACACAATCCAAAATTCAATCCATGGAGAAATCAGATAGGTTTCTTTGAGTTGATGAAAGAGTTCTGTTACTTTGTCTTTAAAAGTTTTTGTTGTTGGCTGTTCTTCAGGCTCGCTTGGATCCTCAGAAAAGTCATCGAAATTGATGAAGTAGCCAGATGCAGTTCTGTCAATTGTTGGAATTGCTTCCGGATTTTTATTTGCTTTTGCATCTTTTGTTTCATTAGCATAGTCTGAGGCTACATCGTTGTAGACTGGTGTTTCTTGACGAACTGTTGAAATTTGGGTTTCAAGAGGCACAAGTTCCATGGCATTGTTGCATAGTCCTTTTTTATTCACTGCAGGTTTATCAAATGTGATTAGTCTCTCAGTTTGAACCTCTTGTATTGTAGCAAGTTTTGGTGCTCTACTACATCTTGGGAGTCCACTGGGCCTACTACTTATTATTGGCTACATGATTGTGGTTTTGACGAAGCGGACATTTCTATGATACCAAATACATATGATTTCAGGCCTATAGTCTTCTTTGAACTACTAAGGAAGGACACCAGCAGAAATCCACAAAATGGTCGCACGCTCCATTTTGTGTGTCAGTCAGCTGCAACGTGCAAACAACGCAAGGCTTTCCGAGAATAAACATGCCAGCTTCCAGCTCGCTATTGCAACACGTCTCATTTTCGGTAAAACATGTCGACATGACCTACAGGCCTGACCGGTCACGTACGAGCCAAGCCCACGTATACCAGAAATACAGATTTCACCTTTAGGGGAAAACCCAAATCTGCTCTTGTAGATGACACGTGGGCAGCAACACTAGGGTATAGACGTATTTCAAGCCTTAAAAGGGTATCACACCACATTTGCTCTTCACTGATTGGCCCAGCAGGACCTAGCCTGGTTCAGATTATGTATGCTATGATGCCCATCCTGGGGGGGCTTATACCTATAAAATGCCTCTGCACTGTCATACCAATTGGGCACTCAGTAAGCTTTGCTGAGGTCTCCGTGCCGCACGTATCTTGTATTGTGATTGCATTCTGATTGTATTCTGATAGGGTTTCCCAATAAATCTTGCAAACTAAAGTGTTGAGAGCGAATTGTTTATTTCAGTGTTGTCATTGACCCTTTTATTTCCACAGTCAAATACTGAACTTCTACATTTGGTGGAGAATGCGGGCTCAATACGACTGACTGGCCACATCGGCGGAGCGGACACTGGTGATCGGACCCTTTGGCACCCTTCTGAGGGCGGGGATTTGAGGTGATAACGTTCTGTTTATTTATCTCTCCCCGGTCTCTCTGGTTTGCTGGAGGGGTCGGATCCAGTGGACGGTCTGTTTGTTGCCTCTCTGTTGTCTTTGGTGTATTCCTGCGTTTTTTCACTCTCAGCACGCTTGGATTGCTTCTTTCTACCTCTTCTGCCCTTCTTGTTCTTGGTTTTTCTATGTCTGGGCCGGTGTGCCTGTGTCCTGGGGACATTTACACAGCCTGTCCAGACTCCATGTCTTTCGTGATCCCTTTTCTGATCACCTTCTTCGTTCTGCTGGTACTGGCTATGGTTATATATTTTTGTTTTTGCTATCACTCTGCTCAGGAGGTGACTCCTGTTTAAATATGTCTCTACCTTCCTGCACTATTGACTTTTCTTTGTTTCTGTGCCACCGGCGTGTGTTCACCTCTGTCATTGCTGCCTGAGGTCCGCTGCCTGTTCTCACGTACATTTTTTGTTCTAACGGGTCTGGCATTGGTCTCCTGCGCCCGGTGGCTGGTGACGGCAAGCCTCTGAAGCATTCCTAGCCGGCAGTAGCTCTTTGGTGATTTCGGTATCAGAAGGCATTTGGCCTGCCATTGAGGGCAAAGTTCTGCACCCTTTCCCCGCCGCAGAGAGTCACCAGCCGCTGGGACTGCGGGACACCCTCGCCAGACCACCCCCGTTGGTTGCAGCGGACGTCGGTATGCTCTAACAGACTGGGCGAAGCCCGGTGAGTACACTTGGGGGGGGGGGGACTTTCATCCTCCAGTATTGGGTTGTAGCAGTTGGCCCCTCGTTGTTGAGCTGTGGCAGTTTTTGCTCCCCTGTGGGTGGTAGCAGGTAGCACGCCGTTTTAGGGCGTGGTGGTTTTGCTCCCCAGATCGGCACATAGTGTTTGTGCCTGTTAGGTATCGCGATACAAGTGGCCAGGTTGGCTACTGGATTTTGTTTCTACTGTGTATTTGTGGATAGTGGTTTTATTTGTTCTGATGAGCTCTGACTTGGGTCCTACACCATCGCCCACGCGCCGCTGGCCTAATATTTGGGCATTTATGAGGAACGCTCCGGGCGCTCCTGGCTCTTTGGCTAACGCTCGTCGCCCTGCCTGGGTTCCGCCTCCGCCCTCCCCCTGGAGACGTCCTACTAGGCACCAGAGTGGTTCTAGGTTCGTGCCTCGGGATATTTCTCGGCACGAAGAGGGGGGTGTGACACTTGGTACACCAGTATTTCTGTTGTCAATAATTTTAGGGTTTATTGCATTCTTTTATTGTGTCCTTGTGATGTGCTTGGCCTATTTAGTGGCCAAATACTGTTAGGTACGTGGGGTGTTTTTCACTTGGTACCAGGTTCTAGATTTCCTTGGCCAGCCTAGTCATCTATTCTGGGTATTAGAACGTTACCTGACAGAGATCCGATAAAAGACCTTTACATCACACACCCATTAACCAACTTTGCCAAATAGGCACCCCCGTCCATAATACTCTCTGGCCTCTAATAGGGGACTGGCTGTAAAGACCGATTGAGGGGTACTTCTCTAGAATTCCAAAACTAAAAAGAATTTCTAGTACCCCCCTTACTCCTTTGGGATTAAGCACAACAGACTCACACGCATTCTCAGCACACAGGGTTTTCTCTACAGCGCTGCCGCGTAGGATTCCCAGAATTTGTTCTAGATGTTTTATGTGATTGTCTGAACTGCACGAAGCAATTCACCACTATTGCTCTATTGTTGAATGTCAGCACCCTGTGGCACAGCCACAGACAGGGTCTGTTTTCCTATCTTACTTATTTCATAGTCCGTCAAGGCCCAACATACAACCAGGATCTGGCTTCTTTCTTCCTTGTGAAATAGCTTTGGTGAATTGGCACTACATGAACTGTTGGGGCGATTGATGTATGGCTTTCTTGTTGCAATCTTGCAAATACTGTGTGGCTGAAATATATATGAAGCATTTCTGTCAACCTATTGTATCACATGTTACCGTGTTAAGTTAAAGTCCAACCTGCAACCCACCTGTCTGGTATACTTGAACAGTTATTTGTAAAGCGTTTAGGACTAGCTGCTACACACTACAACTCAACAATGGGTAACAGCAACAGTAAAAAGAATTTAGATACGGCTCAGCCAGCCCCACCCAAGAACTCACCTGCATATAATGTGGCAATAAAAAGAGGCTTAAGCTCAATTACGTACACACACAAGTGGCACGATCTCACATCTAAAAACCCGGATCTCCAGTTCCCATGTAATGGCACATATGACATGGCAAAATTGTCATACTTGCGCCAGATGTTAAATTTAAAGGGAAAGAAGATTAGAAGTTTGGAGTGAGAGGCTTTCCATAATTGGGACTCTGTGTTGAGCGAGATGCGTTCAACAAGCGCAGTCAAATCAAAAGTCCACAGTGAACTTATGGAAATTAAAAAGAAAGTATTACAGGCAAAACTGGAAGGGAGATGGAGAAAAGATCAGCTAGACGTAGTAGGCACATTCCCATGCGTCCAAGTTAAAGAAAATGAGAAGGAAGAAGGTGAGGCAGGAGTAGACCAGATCCTAGAAGATATTCTCTTGGGATGCCTGGGTGGTGATTCACCGCCGCATGCACCTGAGCAAGAACACGCTGAGCTAACTCCCGGGGAATGAGAGGCAGCCATAACCTTTGTACGCAGAGCACTAAAAGATAAGGTTGCGAAACCAGAATTGGAGTCCATCCAAGACCTTGGTAGTCTGAAACTGATGAGAGAAATAGCTGTAAAAGCCGCTTAGGATTACAACTAGAAGAAACACAGTATTCTCAAAGAATGTGTTAAGAAAGAGGTTAAAACACCTAAACTAATAGACAGACCGTGGCAGCAATTATTTGAGGATGAATCACAGGATGATTCATTCAGCAAGTCACAATGGCACTCACTAATATGGGATGCATTTACGTACGTCCACCACACAGAACACGACATTTCTATACTAGAGAAATGTTTAACAGAAACAGAATCAGCTCCAGAGAGCAAGAGACGGGGCAGCCTGGGGGGGATAGTGGGAGGAGCTCCTGCCTCCAACCCTAACTCACCAAAATTGATGCTAAAGAGCAATTCTTTAAATTGTAAAGCACTATTACAGCGGCTGGTGGAGGGCTCACTAACAGTGGACTCATTTATACAAACACAGGGTAGAAAGTATTTAGAGAAAACACTGTCCCTAGCACGAGCAGAGTTAATGAACAGAGGACCCCAGGCACATTTAGCATATGCAAACCAAGCCAAGACCCAGGCAACCACAGGTAACAGCACCCAACTACCAGCGCAATATGATTGGGAAATAGGGAAGTTCGGATTCACAGACTCAGATTTAATAACATGGGAGGAGTCCAAGCTGCAGAACACGCTTAAATATGCCATAGATAAATTACAACAATGGAAGCAGTTAATACACACATGTGCAGTAATTGACGTGGCCCACTCCCTTGCCCACTCCATCACCACAGCTAACACAACTGGCACGACAGACTCCACCACAACAGAAGTCCCATCACTTATCATGCCCCTACGGGAGATACCGCCACCACCTGGCAGTGCACCAAATGATTTAGCATATGTTTATGTCCCATGGTCAAGGCAGGACATTAGCAGTTTCAGTAGAGACTTTCCCAGGCTAAGAGAAGAACCACGAAAATGGTATGAAGAGCTTAGTCAGCGTTAGGAGGATTACTGTGGAGAGACCTTGACACCCTATTTAATATCATAATCCCAAAAGACCTTTGGGAAGACTGTAAAAGGAAGGTGGGCTGGCCAGATGTTGAGCCAAAAAGGGCAAAGGGTGGGATGCCAGGCCCGGAAGTAGATGAGTTATACAAAAAGGTGGTGGAACATTTGAAGGAAAGGGTACCTGAAGATAGGGTTGATTGGAGCAAAATTACGAATACTAAACAGGAGAAAGATGAAAGTGTGAATGCATACTTTGACCGCTTCCTGCAAGTATATAGGCAGAACAGTGGATTGAAAAACCCTATGGGGGATGCAATGCCGGCACTGGTAACTACATTTGTACAAGGCCTTGCACCACCTATCAGAACACACTTGCAAACTTCTTTTGTCTGCTGGCAGCAGGAATCTATAGAAAAAGTGCTGTCAGCAGCTAAATACTGCTCAGATTTCCAGTCTAGTGCACAGGCGGTGGAGACAGAAAAATTAAAGAAAGAAAAAGTGAGGCTAATGGTAGCACAGGTTGTGGCAAAACGGGGGAAACTTTGCTGCATGTGGTCTGCCTTTGCCCTTTTTATAATTCTCAACGTAGGTGCAAACTAAAAGCCGAATGGAACACGTTTGGTGCCCGGACCTGCAGGCAAGCCATCATTATGGCCTTGAACCCAGAAAACACAGTTTTAAATATAAGGCTAGCCAATTTTATTCTGCAAGCATATCGTAACTTTAACCAATTGAGTCCCCAATGAGCCTTGCCCAGACTTTTTTAACTACTATTATACCTTACAACATCTATTAACTTCAAAGGAAGTAAAAATGAAACGGCAATAAAATGTATTCTAAGAGTATTGGGCTGTTTTTATACATAAGATACCACTGGTTGCGTTCATCTTATAATGTCATTCAATAGGAAGGATCAAGTTGGGATAACTTCTATTTTTATACAACTGTTAAATAATCAATCATGCTTTTGTACTTTTTTAAATATTTGTATTATAATGTGAATTTTGTATTTGTCTTTTAAAGATATCTGTGTTATATCTAAATAAAGATATTTGATTGATTGAGGTCAGGAAATAATAGGAGGAGGAAGCAAAAGGTTTGGGGATAACCCTGCAAAAAGGGCCATTTCCAGGCAGGCCTGATTTAGATATCGGTGGACAGGTTACTCCTTCACAACAGTGGCGGATATCCCATTTGCCAAAATCTAAATCCAATAGGATATTATGGGATTTATATTTCAGCAGACATGCTATCTCTCCCGGTTGTGACAAAGTAACTCATCCGTACATATCTAAATCAGGCCGCTGGTTACTTTTTTGGAGCTCGGATTCCTTCAGTTGGGCAAGGCTGAATGATGTAGCCATATAGGGCTCCACAAGGCTGGATGCCTTCTCCACAATGTCCCGCTGAAATGGATTTGCTGTTGTGGGAAATATCCGACCATCAGAAATGTGAATCTTAGGCCCAACGGCAACTCTCCTTTGTGGGATTGACTCAACTGGTTAGTCCTGGTGTTCTGTCTGTCCTCCATGCAAAAGTCTTGAAAAAGTTTATAGCTCTCAGGTTTTAGGGTTAGGCAGGACGAGTACGCTCTGACATCATCCAAGGATTCTAGGACTTCAGGAACAGCAGTTGAGGGTCAGGGCTCACCCCAACAGAAGCCACCACCCAGCAGGGTCCACGGCAGGTCCAATTGGAACTGGTCAGCTGGGCTCTTCCAGGAAACAACGTTTGTATCCCTGTAGAATAACAGGAGGTAAGCCAACCAACCTTTAAAGTCCACTATTTTGTCCTGGGTACAAGTGGGAGTCGGTTCAGCCCATACATTTTTCCTCAGATGTTACAACTGCAGGTACAGTCCTTTTTTTGTCTTCCACAGATCCAGTAGTGTTCTAAAGAAGGTACCAAAGGGTGTCACATTTATGCCTGCCATTAGTCTGTGGGTGGGGTGACTCCCGGCCTGCTCTAAACAATGGGCAGGTAATTCACTCCTGCTCAAGGGCTTCTAGAGTATTCATGTAGGGTAAAGGTATTTTAAAAGTTCCTCTTATGAAATATTTGTTACAAATATGACTTTACTAATGAATTGAACTTGTAATAAATATAATAATAAAAAAGCCCACAAATGTACCTTTTATCTGGTTTCTAGGGGGAGGTAACTTTATAAACTGTAATCATATATCCTAATGCTTTGCTATGGAACAGCCAGCCCTGTTAGAGTCAAAACAGTTTTTAGGCATGTTACTGTAAGAACATGTTTAACCTTAAACATTTACATGTCCTACTTTTAAATATCATGCACACAGCTTTATGGGTATTTAAGGTCTATTTAAGGGTGGCATATTAAGGTTTAAAAGGAAGGGTTATGCCTGTCAAAAATGGTTATTTCGATAGTTTGTATTTTAACTTGCACAGCCAAGTTACTGGTGACAGTTCTGAAGTTATGTTTTGAATTGTCACCTTAGTGCTAGCACAATATATGCTGCAGACCACAAGTGACATTTAACTCTCAGGCCCTGGGTACACTTTGTACCATATACTAGGGGCTTACAGGTAAATTAAATATGCTGATTAAGAGTTTAGCCAATTTACTATATTCCAAGAAGAAGGGCGTGAGAAGTGATATAGGGTTTGCTCATCTTCCCAAACATCTATCCATACAAAAATAACAGAAGGGGACCCCAACAGTACTGAGCCTATCCCTCCATACCAGCCCAAGGGGATCACCCTATGGTATTAAAAAGGCTCTCACCCACTGGAATTCCATGTGGCATGCTTCATCATAGAGTCCTTGTGTAGATACCTAGGGTCGCTGGACGGGCTCACCTAGGTAGCCAAGTCAGCTCTCTGCTTATTGGGTGGAATCCATGATTTCAAATAGTCTAGGGTATCCTGAATGATAATTGTAATTTTATTTTCAAACTGCACACTGATGGAGTTAAAAACAGTTGGATCATTAGTATTCTCTGTATCCCTGGGGCAACATTTTCCAACCATCACACCAATGCCTTACCGGGCTAGTTGACGTTTGTCAGGAAATCACAAGGATTCCATTAGTATCCTATCTGTGTGCATTCAATTGCGAATTGTCTTGCATGTTGGACCTGGCCCTTTTTGCAGGGTCATCCCAGAACTTTTTGCCTTCCTGCTGTATTGTTTCTGACCTGTTTTTGTTGGTTTTAGGACTCTGGGCCCTTTACCACTGCTGATCAGTGCTAAAGTGCATATGCTCTCAGTGTAAATTGTTGTTAAGGATTAGTGATTCCATGATTGGCATATTTGATTTACTAGTCAGACCCTAGTACAATGCACAGTGTGTGCCCAGGGTCTGTACATCAAATGCTGCTAGTGGGCTACAGCACTGATTGCGCCACCCACAGAAGCAGCCTGTAAGATGTTACTCTGACCTGCAGATGAAGAACCTGTGTGAAGTCTGGTGCATCTTTTTTGTGCTTCTTCTTGGATTTAAAGTCAGAACTGAAGTTCTGGTCCCAGGAGAGCCCCATAAATATTAGTTTAGAGGGTGTTAAGGCTGTGAGGGTCAGTGGCCAATGGGTACTAGTCCCTGCGGCTAATCCGCCCTGAGGTGACAACATACTGTGGGTGTACATCACCTTTATACCCAGAACTCTCTCCTTTCAGGGTTTTTCAAAATGGCAACATCCTTCTTCGTTTGTACAGACCTCTTAGCCCACCCTAATGCGTGACTACCCTTTTGGGGGTGTACGCCGTCTGACTGGTTTCTTTTCCCACCTGCCTGCAATGCTAATCTGCCCAAGGAACGAGAAGGGCTTTGTCCTCCATTGGGGGACACGTTAATTGCATATCATGGGCGGTAAAGCCTTTGAAGCTCACTGCCTTGATTACTGTAAACAATAGCCATCCTGGGAGGAAGAAGGTGTGATCTCCTTCCTGCCCAGGCCTTTGTCTACCTCCTGGGGAAGTGTTAGCACACCACACCAGGAGGGCAGACTTGGGGAAGCCTGCCAAGGCATTGGGTATTGTTTCCTAGGTGGGAACACACTCAGGGTGGCATTCCTGGGCATGCCAGCGCACCCTTGAAAAAAGATTCATGTCTGGGATGAAAAAGCATGGTGTTTGAGGCCAAAAAGGACACAATTTTGTGGCACCATTATGGAACTAGCTAACTCAAGTTTGCTCCTTAGCCAGCTCATGTTATTCTATGGACACTATTCACACTAAATCAAGGCTTTTCAGGGTTACTTTGGGGATATTTTTATTGGTATGTTATAATCACAGAGAGGCCTTCAGTTGAAAGAAGGTTTTTTCTTCCCACTCAAAGAAAAAAAAATCAAAATATACTTTATTCGGCATAAAACAATACCATAAAAGTACAATGTTAAAAAAGTATCTCTGACATTTTAAAAACCATGCTAAAAATCTATTTACCGACAATACATAAAAATATAATTGATTCAACACAAGGATCATCTCATAGAGCTAACATAGAATGTCCTAAGTTAAAAATAATTCATACAGGATATAATACAATGAGCAATTACAGAATCACGACACAGAAAAGTAATTCATAAGTACCTGAGGAATACCCTTCCTTTCTCAAAGTGACAGATATTAAACACCCAGGCCTTTATTCCTCCCCGCTGCTGGTTCTAAGTTTCATCGCCGGTCTTAAAAAATTTACTGTGCAGAAAAGCGTTAGGGGCTCTGCAGACAGTTTCAGAAACAATAGGGCCACTTTGGCTTATTTAAACTTGGCGTTTCTTAAAATACCTTTTAAAAATAATCGCCTAGAGTAAGCATAAAAAGGGCATAATAAAACAAAGTGGAGCGTGTCCTGCGGAGAACGTTGGTCGCAGCCGCAAGGACCCTTTATCTCCAGATGTGTTGTATACCCTGCTGGAACTGCCAAAATATGGTGTAACAAGTTTAGCCTGAAACGGGTCATGAGAAATCTGTCCTGGGGATTGTAAATAAGGTACAGATAAGGTTCCAATTCCAAACACGACTTTGTTAGCTGGTGAGTTCTCACTGATAACTTGACTTGGTCAGCTCCCTGTCTTCCCTATTTGATATTGCTCTATTTAAAAATTCTGACTTGATGTCAGAAGATAACAATTTTGTTGGATGAATAAAATGTTCAACATGACCCATGGCCTTCAGGTTTTCCTTGATATATTTAGGCCAAGGAATATTATGACCCTGGGCCCGGGCCATACAATCCAATATTATCTGCTGGCTTAACCCCCCTCTGGGTTTTTCCATATTTTGATCCAGCATGTGAGGGGTTTCCATTGCAGCCTGTCACACAGATGGGATATGCCCAGTTCCTCATGAACAACATAGGAAGGTGTGCTCTGTGGGACTTTCAATACCCGCCTCAAGTATTTATTTTCCTCTATTTGTAACTTATGTGGGTCTATAAAGCCCCAGACCTCACTACCATATAGGACTTTAGCACAACTTACAGAACTGTAAAGGTTCAAAATTTGCTCCGGGGACCATCGACCTAACCTCTTTGCAAAATTCATAATTGCCCCTGTGGGGTTCATTAATGTATGACATTTCTCCTCTACAAGGGCTTTAAAGCTAAGGCGACTATCATATAGGATCCCCAGATATGAAAATGACTTGACCTTTTCCAGTTTATGTGTGCCTATTGTGTACTTAGTTTTCTTAGTTGGTCCTTTCCCTATCTCCATAACATATGATTTAGTAAGGTTCGGTGACAAGTCTAGACTATCCATAAAGTTGACAAAGCCATCTATAAGGCGCAGCAATCTGCGCGTTGTGCGGGCCAAGATCACTTCGTCATCCGCATACAGTAACACTGGAATCCCTCTCCTTCCTATCTGTGGGCAGTCCACCCCTAAGAATACCAGTGCCTGAGCTAGGCCATTTATGTATAGAGTAAAAAGGAAGGGGGCCAGGATACACCCCTGCCTTACTCTCCTTGAACATGGGAAGCAGTCAGTAACATTTCCCTCCTCATCATATCTGACCTGGGCAGAGGTATTCTGGTGCAGTGCTCTTAATATATTTACCAGTCCTGGATCTACTCCCAAAGCCCCCAATAATTCCCACAATTTCTTCCGGTTTACTCGATCAAATGCCGCCGTGAGACCCATGAAAGCCAAGTACACCGTCCCCTCACTAGCCACAGTGTACTTGGCTGCCAGGAGATATAAATTAAGGCATTGATCTGTGGTGGAGCGGCCATACCAAAACCCATACTGGGTGTCTGTAATAATCTTGTGTTCCTCTGCCCAATCAATCAATCGATTAAGAATGGCACTGCCTAAAACTTTCATGGTAACATCAATAAGTGAGATGGGCCGATAACATTGTGGGCTTTTTCTATTCCCTTTTTTAAATATGGGGACTACTGTGGCCCTAGACCAGGATGTTGGCATCGTTGTCTCCACTGCAGTGTTTATTACCCTTGTGAGTATGGGTGCCCAAAGTTCTTTCTGGCTCAGGAAGAGGTCTGGGGGAATCCCATCCGGGCTCGGCGCCTTGTTACGGGTTAGCCCCTCAATCCCCGCCTTTATCTCTCCTAAGGAAAAGATAATCTGTGATGGGCTCACGCTTTCTGGTTCTACTACGATCAGATCAGCAGTAGTACCATAGTTATAAAGGCCCTGATAGTGCTCGAGCCAGGTTTCTGGGAGAATATGACAGGTCAGCTTGGGTTTGTTTGAATCCTGGAAGCATGGTTCATTAATGACTTTCCAGAAGGCAGTTGAGTCCTTTGTCTCGGCCGCTTCTCTCAGGTTTTCCTATGCCTGATTCTGCAGTGCCATCTTACAGCATTTCAGTATCTTGTTGTACCTTGCCCTACACCTCGACACCTTCATCCTATCCTTGGGTACACATTTCAGAGCTGACTTCAATTCCCTCAGAGAGAGGGTGCAGTCATGATCAAACCACCCGGGGTTGTTATGATCCTTATTGGTCTTTCTAGTCCAAGTAAGCCGTCAATTTGTTGGGCAAAACCCTCAAGTTCCTTGATCAGGTCTGCCCCCTCAACTTCTAGGTCCAAACACTTCCAAACATTGAATTCATCCTGTGTCAGTAAGGTTCTATAAAATGCTTCGCGGTCAATGTTGACCCACCTTAGTCTCCTACCCTGGTCGGTGGCTTGAATTAGACCTCCGACCTCCCTTCGATAGAGTTGAGTTGCCGGATTTGGGTCTCTAATACACAAGAACAGTGGGTTGTGGTCACTGAAAATGCTAACCTCTATCTTGAACCTTATGACCTGACATTTTAACATGATTGTAACAAAAATAAAATCAATTATAGATCCCTTTCCCCTACCTTTAAAAGTTGGGGTAACCATGCTGTTTCCCTCCCCGCCAATCAGATCCATGGTGTGGGTGAGTGCATAACTATCCAAAACCTTATTTAGCGCTCCTCCCTCCCGCTGTTTGATTCGGGTGCCACCCCTCTGCCATCGGGCAGGCCGACCAGTTCCCCCCGTTCATTCTTAAAAAGGGGCACGGATGACAATTGAAGTCTCCCGCTAATACTAGCTGGGAACTTAATACCCCTTGCTACTCCATTCCTGCCAGCCGGGCCCCGAGTTTGGTTAATCATAAAAGGGGTTGTCCTGGAGTGATGGCGTTATAGAAATTAACAAGGGTCAGATTAAGGCCCTTATTGCAGTACGTAATTCCCATTATTCAATCCGAGGCCCATCTTAGTTCATCCCATCTTCCTGGTAATCTAAGATCGACATAGATGGTCAAACCACCTTTTGCCCACCCCAAGGCTGACTTACGTGCTGGGACAAAGAACAATTTGTATCCTTCTATTGCCTGGGTGTTGCTATGTACCTCACACGTTTCTTGTAGGAGGATTATTTGATGTTTCTTTATATAAGTTAGCCAATTATGATTTTTAATTTTTGATGATAAACCCGCAATGTTCCAGGATATTATCTTGATCTCTCCGCTGTTTGGCTACCTGCAGTATCTGTAATGGGGCTAATATGCATTGCAGGAGGTTCACCCAATTTGCCTGCATTTTCCCCTGGGCCCCTCCCACCGGCCTCTTTATCTCTCGCGTTAGAATTGGAATCAACTAACTGTGTGCTGCCTTACCCATCATGGTCTCCTAATTGGGACCGCCCCTCCAGCATGACTTCTTTCTCATATGACAGCCTCCCTGTCAGTCATTCTATTTCGTTTAGGGCTGAGGCACAGTGAAGCAGTGCATATCAATTAGCCAGTGGGGCTATCCAGCCCTCCCCTTGTGGTTCACCCCGGTTCCGCCTATAGTCACCTTGCGTGTTCCTATGCACCGTATCCCTATAAAAGAAGCCCAGGGGGAGCAGTCTAATACTAGACCCTCCCTCCCCTTGGTATTGACCCCTCGATTGGTTGTGAAGGAGGTCTTTAACTAGCTCTGGGTGTCTGAAATTTAGGATCACGCAGTCGCCAGCAAAGCTCTTCCTACTGGTTCCAATCCAGGCCACCCTCCTTGCCATCAGGATGTGCCTGTGTTGTGCGATATTAAAACCTGTGTTTTTGGCTACCCAATGGGCTGTCTTATTAATTAGGGTGCGCGGGGTTTCTTCCCTATCATCCCCACAAGTCGGAACCCCAACTAGAACTGCTGTATAGGGGCATGAGGCTGGGGGGAGGTCCAGTGTCGGTAGGCCCCAGGTGCTCTGCACAGGGTAGGCCAGTGTTGGCTCTATTTCACTGTCTGTTGCCCTTCTCCCCTCAGGGCACCTATGCGCTGTGTTAGGGTAAGAGGTATAATTGGGCCCAATTCTACTTGTGCCTTGATTAGTCCAACTCGTTGTTCCCGCCAAAGGGCCCCTGTTGATGACCTCACTGACTCCGACAGACTGCCCGCGTTCACGAGGCCCCCCTCCTTGGCCGTCATTGCTTGTGGCGGACTTTGGATGTGGAGTGGCCTCTGCTACCCCCTCCTCTGGCCCTGTGGTTCTGCCGGTCACATTTCTATCCTGATCACCTAACAAGGAAAGTTTTTCCTCAATCACCTCGATTTTCTCCAGCACCGGCCCCAAGTGAGTGATAAAAAGTAGCTCTAACTTAGGCCATAATGAGTTTTCCACTCCCTGGTCAACCTCCATCTTCCCGCAATTTGGACACTGTGCACTATCTATGGGTCCCACTGACGTTTTGGCCCTACTAGTCTTTGCCACACCCCTCTGTTTTGGCTTAGATCTTAGCGGTTGCTGCCCCCTCCCTCCCGCTCATGTACCCAGGGTCCTTGTGTCAGCCGATGGTGATGCCAGCTGAGTGATGCCTGCGGCTTCTACCCGGTATGGTTAAAATGTGTGTAAATTTGGAAACTTAGAGGGGGCAATGTTCCTTAGTACCGCTCTGATATCTTCTCTTAGTCAGAAGAACAAATTTGTGAGAAAAAGGATAAATATGATAATTGGATACAGCACCAAACGGTGTTTGTGTCAGGATAAATCTGTAAAAGCGGGATGGGAAAGAAAAAAGGAGGCTAGCTTGTCATGATCTCAAGCCTTAATACACCTTGTCATGCCCACGTTATGGTAAACATCACCTGTGTGGAAAAAGTTGATATATTTCTCACAGTAATGGCGACCACTTCTAGTTCTACCATAAGTGATTCTTCGCTTTTAAAATGACATACGAGGCACTGACAGGACAAAAATACATTTAACATAAAGTGATCAGTAATAAAAGAAAACAAATACATATTTGTTGCCTCTGATTTGCAACATGAGACCATACAGGGGGAAAGGACGCCTGTATTCGCAATCTGCGGAATACAGAAAATATGAGAAATGCCCCCAAGTATTCTGTAGGAGAGGAAACTGCAAAAGAGGTTAGCGATACTGGTATGATCACCGAGAATGAGACCATTCGTATCCGAAGCTGGTGTGCCATAGTTACTGTATCAAGGCTTCTTCCTTGCTTAAAGGTTGGCACCCGCCCGTGTCTCCGTAGGTGCCTGTCAGTTGCGGTGGCAGACTATTTACCCCGGATCGCAGTGATGTGGCGTCAGCGTCCTCGTGTCTGGGAGAAACTGGGACACTGACTTTCCAAAATGGCCACCGCTAGTGGAACTACTTCCTGGTTTCCCAGCGGGGAAATTGATCTCAAACTCGCTGTGAGTAGCTGTTGGGCTGCTGAAGTGACTTCAGGTGCTGGTTACCAGGGTGGAGACCAACAAGCCTTGGCTGTGGCAAAAGTAATCCACGGGTACTTTGGCAGCTGGAGGGCGACAAGAGTGGAGAAGTGGCTTGAAACAGTGAAAGCTTAGCTATCACTCTGGTCTTGTAGGACACCACTTCTCTTTGGGCTCACTCTCGACAATTGGAGTGGGTCGCAATTCTTGTCACGCAGCACATCAATTTTCCTGCAGCTTGCAGGGGACTGGTCTCACAAGTCCAGGGGAGTCTGCTTCGGTTTCTGGTGTCCACTGGAGTCCCTCTTTCTGAGAGCAATGAGCTTTTGTCGAATACACTGTTCCAGTACATGGTCTCTTCAGGGCACTTAAATGTCCTATCTCAGCACTGCACCAGAGTCAAAAGTGCTATTGTCGATCACTGTATCTTTTTTGTGCCTCTTCTCTGATTCAAAGTCCGAGCTGAAATTCTTGTTCCACGGGATCTCCTTAAATCCTAGTTTAGAGGGGATTAAGGGTGTGAGGGACAGTGGCCAATGGGCTACTACTCCTTGCGGCTAATCCGCCCTGATGTGACATCATCCTATTGGTGTTCATCAGCTTTATAACCCAAACTCTCTACTTTCAGGGTTTTTCAAAATGGCAAAACCCTTCTTTGGTTGTACAGACCTCCTAGCCCACCCTAATGGTGTGATTAGCCTTTTGGGGGTGTATGCCTCCTGAATTACTTCTTTCCTCACGTGCCTGCATGCTAATCTGCCAGAGGCACGAGGAGGGATTTGTCCTCCACTGGGAGACAAGTTAATTGCATATCAAGGGCGCTGAAGCTTTTGAGGCTCACTGCCTTGATTACTGAAAACATTTGCCATCCTGGGAGGAAGGAAGTGTGACCTCCTTCCTGCCCAGGCCTTTGTCTCCATCCTGGGGGAAGTGTTTGCACAACACACCAGGAGGGCAGACTCTTGTCTTGGCTGCAAATGGCTCGGGAAGCCTGCCAAGGAACTGGGTACTGTTTCCTAGGTGGGGTGGAACTCCTGGGCATGCCAGCTCACCCTTGACATGGGAACCATGGCAGGGGTTAAAAAAGCATGGTATTTGACACCAAACATGACACAATTCAGTGGTACCATAAGGGAGCTGGCTGTCTCAAGTGTGCAGGTTAGCCAGCCCATATTTTTCTATGGACACTACTCACAGTAAATCCAGGCTTTACATGGTTACTTTGGGGATATACATGGGTATGCATATATATCCACACCAGTAATATAATGCACCCTACCTTCTGGGCTAGAGAAGGTATACCTTAAGGGTGACCTACTCATATTAAGGCAGTGGTGTGACTCTGCAGCACATAGTGTGTGCAAAGCTCTTCTTGAGCAGACAGGCTTCTCATGCAAGGCTGCAATGGCAATCCTTCAGTCACACTTTTACTTGGGTCACACAGGGCGGCACAATAAAGTTCTGCAGTCCTGGTGACTCCTTTTATCACCCTTGACCTGGCTACCACTGGTACCATATACTAGGCACTTACAAGGAATGACAAGTGCCTTCCCAATTGGGTGTACCAATTCATTGTTAGCTTTTGGGGAAAGAGCACCGGCAAAGGGGCCAGGTTTAAAGGTCTCAGTGCACTATCAGAATCAAATACCAACATCTAACTGTTCTAATAGGGGCAAAAAGAGGGGTCATCTGGAAAGAAGCCCGGTTTCCAACATCCTACCTCTAGCTTTGGTAAGGAAACACGTTGTCTACAGTCAAACCTTGAGTACAATATAGCAGCAAGCAGATTCAATATTCTGCTTTGACTTCTACTTGTGCAAAGGAGCAAAACCTTTGAAGATTGACTTGCAGTTTCTTTATTCAGCTTATATAAAATATCCTTCATGAGACATCCCTAGCCCTACTCCATCTTCTTCTAAATGTGTTATCCCTACTCTCCTACTGCAACCTTGGCCCTAGGGAATGCTCCTTAATTCTTTTATTCACCTTTGGAAAACATTTTTGAAGTTCATTTATTTCAGCCTTATTTTTTCTCTGTTTTATACACAGTTCAGCAGTGGTCGTCTCAAATAATTAGATTTTTGAATTAACTAAATAGTGCTTGTCAAATTCTTAGTTGCAATATCTTCTTCAGATATTTTATTGAATCAGTGCTGTTTTAGTGTGGCATATCATGGAGGTTGAAATGTCTCTGATCTCCATTCATTAACATTTTGACCATATGCATTTGGCAGGTTCACTGCATAATAAGTACATTCAGGTGCAGAAAACCTGCAGCAAGGTTCTCTTGCTCATTTGGATCTACTTTGTGTCTTTTGATCTTCTTCTGTTTCATTTATACTAGTAGATTCTGTTTCTTAGCTGGTATTCGTTCAACTGACACAGCTGATCTAAATTACCTCCTACCATTTGACCATTCCGATCTCCATAGGGGTCTTTCTTTTCTCACATTGGTTCCTTCATCAGGATCATTTGATTGCTCTTGGGATACTTCAACAGTTCCTTTATCCTCAGCTTGCACTACTTCTTCTTCAAATGTGTATTTCCACACAACTTTGCAAGATTTCTGGAACTTGTACCAGTGTAGGATTGTACTCTACTTCACTCCCCTCTGGTCCTTCAGGACTGCAAGGCATGCACTCAAATAGGTATACCAGCTCATTTTACAGCGGGATTGGTAGTCAAGAGACCTGATGGGGGTCTTTCCACCTGTGCTCCAAGGAAGATTTCCTCACGTTTATTCACCAAAACCCATCCACCTGAGGTAAGGTTGTGGCACTGCTCCTGATGTAGACTGGCAGTGGCAGCTCGAACCTGATGAAAAACAGAACACAACACATCAGCTAATCCTTGGCAGTAATTGAGTATCATATCATCTGTGATATTTACAAGCATATTCGCAGGCACAGCAGGCAGTCTCTTGACACAAACCATTTTGCGTGGTGATAATCCAGTTCTCCTGTCAGGGGTACTTGAAGACTAATCCAAACCAATGGTAAGGCATCTGGCCATTTCAAAGAAGTGGATGCACAAACTTTGGCCAATCGAGATTTCAGCATGCTATTCAGTTGCTCAATTATCCCTGAAGCCTCAGAACAATAGCTAAAAAGCTATCTCTGTTCCACTTGAAGAGCTACACACTTTCTAAGGACACATTCTAAGGACCTCATTATTGAAATGGGTTCCTTTGGGCTGATTCCAGAGAAACCAGGAATCCAAACTGTAGTATGAGAGTTCACTTAACAGTAGTTTAGTTACAGTGAGGCTGTCATTCCTCTGTGGTAGGTAGGATTCCATCCATCGGCAGAAAATGTACACTATAACCAGGATATACCCCAGCACATTACAGGCATTGCAATACAGTCCAACTGCATCCTATTAAAGGGTCATCCTGATCTTCCTACGGGAATCATGTTTACAGATGTCCACCTTCCTGTCTTCATCTGCTGACTTGTTATACATAGGTCTTCTGCTTAACCCCTTCGACGCTGATGACGAGCTGGGCTCGTCATGAGGTAGCCTCCTGCTACGCTGATGACGAGCCCAGCTCGTCACGTAACATGCAAATCCATAAAAGTCAGCGTGCGGGCGGAATTCCGCCCGCACGCATGCGGTTAAACTCTGAATCTGGGATTATAACAATTGTGCCTAAAGTCTAATCATTGTGTTCCTTCCAATGTGCGGAAATGTCATATCATGGGAAACAGCAGGCTATCTGGCATCACTGGTCTTTCATCTGCTAAAACACAGCTGTCATTGGCATTTTTAACACATCCTACTCTGTTCCAACCTTGCTATTTTGCCTCTGAAACTTTTTCCTGAAATTTTATGATTTCTTCCAATATATCAGCCACTGGCACAGAATTG
The DNA here is from genome assembly GCF_964261635.1 of Lissotriton helveticus. Taxonomy (NCBI): domain Eukaryota; kingdom Metazoa; phylum Chordata; class Amphibia; order Caudata; family Salamandridae; genus Lissotriton; species Lissotriton helveticus. The sequence continues at coordinate 998,708,750 of NC_136065.1, read as the reverse complement.
AAATGGTAGTGCATTCATCAGATTCATTTCTATATTCTCCAACTTTATTAGCATATGGATTTCCAACTGTGACATAATCATTGCCACTCCTGTGAGATGCACATTTAACTACAGCAATCTCTTGGGGTAACTGTAAAGCCTCTAATAATTTCACTACATATTCCCCATTCCTGACAGGGAAGCCAAATGATGTTATAAATCCTGTCTGTGACCATAACTGCCAAACATCTTGAACCACACCAAAGCCACTTTGACTATCTGTAAATATAGTCCCTCCCAAATAACCAGAAAGATTACACGCTTGTGTAAGGGCAATACATTCTGCCTCTTGAGCAAAGATAACACCTCAAATCCAGGGGGCATCTACCACTTCCTTAATTTTACAGACAGCATGAGCTGCTAACAGAGTTCCTTCATTGTTTCTTAGACATGAGTTGTCTGTAAAGATTACATAGTCTGGCGCATTGGGAGGTTCATCTTTAATGTCTGGTATTTTGGCGCATTAATCAATAACATGCAGATAGTCATGTTCAACTTCATCCCCATCCATTTCATTTTCATTTTCAGGCAAGGGTAACAATGTAGCAGCTCCCACTGAGAACCTTACTATCAGTTGTCTAACACAAAACAAGGGCCGGCTCACTAGCTAACAGAATGCTTCTGAAGTAGCATCATCTGCACTAATGAGAAGAAAAGCATCTGGCACAAACTACTATTCAATGTGAAAACAGATCTTTTAGTGTAAATGTATTATTTTTCAGTTAACATGGCATCCACAGTTTGGCTAGCTTAAGTCTGCAGTTTTACGTGTTTTGCAGGCCTATGGCATTTAAATATAATTACCTACTACAATTTCCTACACTTGAGATATTTTTCTTAAGCATAAACTTTGTACATTATTAATGTAAGCATTTTGTTTGTGAATAAAATTCACTTCAACAGCATGTAATGGTCAGCTAGGACACGATGAATGCCTCTAGCATTTTTAATGAATTTCTGACATCCTAACACCCTAAAACTATTTCCAAGCGCTATGCTAATTCTTGCCTAAGGCATTAAATAGCAATCTGTCTTTTGCGTTTTAAAGTTTCTTAGAATGGATTGCACATCATACAGTTGAATAGATGCCTGCCGCTTTTCTTCATCAAAGTTCTGCCAAAATACCCAAAATGTGTGTTCTTTGTGAAAAACACCTTCTGCATAGCTTCCAACATCAAATTTGACTGAGAGTAGCAACCTAGCATGACTTCTGGAGATAATTCTGGGGCGAAGCCCTCTCCTAATAAGTGTCACTGGCTTCATCAAAATATTTACAAACAGGGTTTGGAGACAGTAAAGCTTCTAAGAGACTAACCTAATATGGTGCAAAACACGTAATCTCTATCCACATGTTGCCATTAAACCTCCATCTTTCTAAACTATAAGCTTACACCTTAAGGGCCATTTTATAATGGCTGTGTCTATTAACAAAAATATGTCTGCCTACAGAGTCATTGACCATGGCAATATCAGCATTTTTGGGTGCTCTAGGAACTTCACATTTTCTGATTGAGATAAAGAAAAACCTAGAGCAGGCCCACAACTAAAACATACTAACTTTTCATTTCATTTAAAAAATCTTTATTTCGATCACAGATCATAAAAGATACATAGCATTTATACAAACTTAAAAACTAATTAAACACAGTGTGATCCAATAATTAAGACATTTTAAAACAAGGGGTGGAATAAAACAGTATATGTCTTTCAAAGGGTCTTTTAAACATGTCTTTTCATCAATCGGCTTCGAATGATCCACATAGAGGTCAAAAATTTCGATAGGGCAAAAACTACAGTGGGGGAGAGGTCTGTCTTTAAAACTCTATAGGCCGGTTGAAAAGATCTAAAACCCAAGTTCCTGAGTAGCGGGACTAACCAGTATTTCCTACTCCTCTCGTAGCCCTTGCAGAAGAAGACAGCATGAACATCATCCTCTTTCGAATGAGCACACATTGGGCAGGATGCTACGGTGGAGCGAGATTGCCATGACGCTGTAAATGATGCTAGGGGAAGGCATCCGTATCTCCATTGTAAAAATAGTTTTCTCGTTAGTACAGGAGAAATAGCGTCTAAAGTGCTTTCAAGACGATAAAAGTCTTTCACTTTTAGGAACAAGTGTGTCAAGGATCCTTCTCGAGTGGCATCAATAGCTCTTGTGAGCATCAGTTCATAATATGCTCTCGCTAGTACCTTTTTTGGAGTCTTTACACAAGAGTTTAGAGGATCCGTCCATAGTTCCGAGTATCCCATCTCCTCTAGCATTCCCTTGACGTAGATCAACCAAGGGATCCTCTTGGCATTCCGTAGCTCCAGGAATTCCTGTAGTTCTTCTCTGTAGTTTGTAAGGTCTGGGCTACACCACAAACGCCTCCAAAAGGTTAGGGGTTTAAGTCCCAGCTCCTCTGTTATTGGTTGAATTCCCAAGTCTAATCTGAGGGGGAATAGAGGAGTACTCTGGGGAAGGGCAACGACCTGTCTCAGGAATTTGTTTTCGATTGACTGTAACTTGGGGAGTTGAGAGTGACCCCACAGCTCGCCCCCATATGTGACACCCGCCCGGGCTTGAATTTTGTAAATATGCATAATTGGGGTTAGTGGGCGATAAAAGGATTTGTTCGCCAGACGCATGGTGCCACCCGCCAACTGAGCCAGTTTGATGGTCGCTTTAGTCTGGTGAGACGTCCACGTTAGATGTTCATTTAGGGTAATCCCCAAGTATTCGATATTATGCACGCGTTCTAATTGGACTGTGCCTATCCTGGGTGGGGCTCGATTATGGGGGTTGGGATTTAAAATCATAAATTTAGGTTTTTTTGGGTTGATTTCCAAACCTCGTTCAGAGCAAAACTCTAAAAAGCCATCCAGGATGCTTTGAATCCCCATAGGGGATTTAGACAGCAGCAGGGTGTCGTCTGCAAACATAATTGCGGGCACCCTGCTGCCTGTCAGCTTTGGGGCATCAATATTGGCAATCCTGTTTAGGTGGGCGACAACCCCGTTCACAAAGAGGCAGAACAGGGTCGGTGCGAGCACACAACCCTGTCTCACCCCTCTGCGAACGGGGAACCTTTCGGTTAGCTTGCCATCTTTGCCACACCTTACGCGGGCATAGTTGTTGTGATGAAGTCTTATCAGGATTGCCAGAATATCACCTGGGATGTTTAGCTCTTCCATAACTCTCCACAGCCTCGATCTGGGTACCAAATCGAAGGCGGCACGGAGGTCTACAAAAATAGTGTATAAAGTCCCGCCCTCGATTACAGCTGTTCTCCAGTAAAGGAGATTTAGCCTGAAAATTTGATCTATGGTCGATACACCCTGCCTAAATCCTGCCTGATAGGGGGATAGAATGTTCATTTCTTCTGTCCAAGCCTGGAGTCTGTTCAGAATCAGTCTACCAAAGTGTTTTTGTTATATGTCGATGAGACTGATGGGGCAATAGTTGGCAGGAAGCAGGGGGGATCCCTTTTTATAAATTGGGACCACCTCTGCTCCCCTCCAAGTATCGGGCACCTCCATTCCCCCCAGAATGGCATTGAATATCAGTGTAAGGTATGGTGTCCATATCCTCGGTTCCTGTTTAAACAAGTCCCCTGGCACCCCGTCAAGACCCGGGGCTTTTCCTGCGGCTAAGTTTTTAATGGCCTCCCTCACCTCTTTTTCAGTAAAGGGAGCCCCTGTAAGACTGGATATGTTTATGCTACCATCACTGTTTTGGTCCCCCCCACCTTCCGCATACAGCGCCTCGAAGTGGCTCTGCCATACCGAGGGGGCTATGTTAGGCTCTATTGCGGAGGATAAATCCTCCGTGCCATTCGCGACTATGCGCCAGAATTTGCGGGAATCTCTAATTGTTAGTGTTTTCGTGAGATTTTCCCAAAAATCGTGGTCCCATTCCGCCCGCGCATTTGCCAGGAGGATTTTATACGATCTTCTCCTAGCACGAATTTCTTCACGGTTGAGGCGTCCCTTTATAGCAAGTAACAGGAGGGCCTTGGCTTCCCTACATGCGGCATTATACCACGACTTCTTGGGCGTAGGGCCTTTCCTGTTCCCTAGGGATGAGAACAGATCCTGCTCTAAGGTATTGATGGTGTCTGCGTGTATTTGTGCAAGCTTGCCTCTGCTGGTATCATCTGAGACCTCATTTCCTAGCTGGAAGGCTTTCTCCAAAAATGGAATAATCCTTTCATATAGCCGGGGTATTCTATCTGGACTGTTGGCCAATTCTCCCACTTGACTTTCCTCCGATTGTTTTCCAGTAGGAGGCCCACCTTATCTTTATCCGATCCATGGGAAGTAACCTCCCCCCCAGGCAGGGAATAAGTCAATTCCAAGGCATTATGGTCACTGTCCGTTCTTTCAGTGATTTTGAAATCAACTATTGCTGACCACATAAACAGTTTAACCATGATGTAGTCCAGTCTTGATTCACTACCTGTTTTGTTGTAGGTATGGCTACTGGGTATATCTGATTTACAACGGCCATTGCACGCCCTTATACCTAGATTGAGAGTGAGGGCAGTTATCTGCAAGGCCAGAGGAGTCCAGGCCCTTGGGGGTGGTGCCACCGTCTCTGGGATGAACCAGCATGAATCTTCCTCATGGGAAGGACCATCACGTAGTCCAGGCAGTGGTTCGTAATGACAATTAAAATCACCTCCTACCAGGCATGCTAGTTCGCTTGGAATGCCTTCTAGGAGCCCTGCTAACTCGTCTATAGTCCCAGATTCTTTGTGCATTGGTACCGGCCTTGAGTAAATGTTGATGACTAACAACTTCGTGGAGTCTGGCCACTCAAGTAGGACAGCCAATAGGTCATCGGAGGCGGTCTCTAGATAGGAAGCTTTACAGCCTAGATCCGTGGCTACCCATATCGTAAGTCCCCCTGACGGCCTACCCCTTCCCCCCCATTTAGCGGCTTTGAAAAAAGAGGCAAAGCCCGGGAATGATATTTCCTCACGTGCCCAGGTCTCTTGGAAAAGGAGTATATTTTTGGAGCTGATGTAAGAACCCCACTCTGTACAAACTGTTTTGCTGGCAAGGCCTGCCACGTTCCAAGAGATCACTGTAATGAGTGACAATTGGGTGGTGGCTGGGCCTGAAGAAACAGAGTTGCTGGGGGTAAGCTCGATGGGCACCGGTTGGCTTATGAGGGAGTAATTCATGCCCATGGGTTTATTGGCAGGGGATAGAATAGGATACGTCCCGCTTTGGACTTGACTCGGTTCGACTGTACTGGGTGCCATGGGATATATATCTGGGGCTGGGGGTGTGTTAATCTCAGTCGTGGGAGATGCTTGTAGGACACTCCCCTCTTCAGCCACCTGTCAATCTACCATTTCTAGACTACTGTATCTATTGTGGGTAGATGGATAGGCCGGGTAGTGTGTTCTATGTGGCCCAGGAATTCCTCTCCTGTAGCCACCGTCCCCCCCCCTCCTTCTTGTAACAGTCTCCCAGCTAGCCTCGTCCCCGTATAGATGAAACTGCTCTAATGGTCTGCCCCTGTGTTGTGAGTGGGCAGTTCTCTCCCTTGGGCAGTTTTCCCAACCCTCCAACAGCTCTTGGTGATGCCCCCATCTATAGTCCTCTGAGTTGTAAAAATTTGAGGGATAAAAAAATGAAAGAGGGAGTGGTTGAATGATGCTACCAAAATCCTCGTCAGAAGCCCAGGTGCAAATGTACGCGGCTGTATTCGGGTCTCTGAAGGTGACCAGAATGCAGTCTCCCCTGATGGATTTCCTGGTGTGACCCACCCACGTTGCCCTCCTAGCCATGGAAATGTCACTGGTTGTTCCTCTCGGGAGTGGTCTATTTACAGAGAGCCAGTTAATAACTTTGTTCTTCAGTGAGGTAGTAGAATCAAATGTGGGAGAGTTTAATTCCGGGACCCCCGCCAGTACTAGGGTGTAAGGTGCAGCTTCTGGGGGAAGGTTTATAAGCTTTGGTCTACGATTGGTATTTGATTTCTCTCCAGTGGGTGATGGATCGCCCTTGATGTTGGACGAGGGCAAAGCATTATCTTTTGGTGTGGGAATTGTTTTTGGAGTGGCAGTTACTGTTTGTTGTTTTAGGATAGTGGCCTTGTTGGCCTCTGGTGGTTGGGGAGTATTATTTGGCATGGATTGTGGGGGTTTGGGGGGGTTTGCGGGTGGCAGGTTATTGTTTGTTACGGTGGGAGGTCCATTGCCCTTAGTGGGTATTGATCCCAATCCATCTTTTAATATTTTTGTCCCACTATTATCAATTTTCCTTGAGTCGGCAAGTTGGACAGTTGCCTTTTCGATGATAACTAGTCTAGCTTCGATCTTAATCAGTCTAGCCTCAAGGGGACTCAATAGGGACCTGAGAAGTGTGCCTATGTCCTCCAATGTAATGTCGTCGGAGGTGATATCTGCTGGCACGTTGGTAGTGTGCTCTAGTGGTGAGGTTGGATTTACAGTTCTAGGGGTGGTTAAACTTCCCGGCCTCTCCAGCCTAGAGGCAGGGGTAGCTCCCTTCCCCCCTTTACCTCTAGATTGTATGGGTTTAGGGGATTTAATGCTATTGTCTTCTTTGTTTTGTTGGCCCTGCTTCTTTTTTTGTATAGCCCCTTCTGTAGCCCCCCTATTGCAGCCATTATTAGGTTCTGTGACTTTGACTGCCTCAGTGTTCTCTACTGATATGGGTTGAGGAATTTGGGTGTTAGGTAAGGCCATAAGGCTTATATCCTCAAAGTCACTCGGGACCTCAATAGTAAACTCTGGGTCAGTAGTTGAGGTACCTGGAAGTGGACCTGTTGCCTGATCAGTGCTACAGCTAGTTAGTAAGCCAAGTCTATCTTCTGGGGTTCTAGCTTGGGCCACTGGGCCTAGGGAAGATCTCCTTACCCAGTCTATTTCTTGGGAGATTCTTCGCTCCAGTACCTGGATTTCCTCAATCAGGAGAGATCCCGCCTTGGCAAAATAGGTGTCAATGGGGCCTTTAACAGCTCCAGCCGCGGCTAGGGAGGATGTTTTACTCCTGGTTTCCCTAGTACTCATTTTAGTGTAGATTCAATGTCCTCGCTGTGACAGGCAAAGAGACAGGGCCCGGACTGGACTCTCACGTACTCGAACGGCCTCAAACGGCCCGCTCTTTGCCGGGTCTTCGCCCCGGTGCTGCGTCCCGCGCGCGTCCCGCGGTGCGGTAGTGACCAAACCAGTTATGTACGAGGAGGCTGGGGGCGTGGCCGCCGGGGGAAGAGGCACCAGCTGTGTAGAGCTGAGGCTGCTGGTCCTCGCAGTCCCCCGGTGGTCTCAACGCGCTGACTCGCAATCAGTTGCTCTCGCCTGTCTCTCCTCAACTGGGAGCGCGTGTGCTCTCTGCCGATTGCAGAGCCGCTCACACCAGCGGGGGACAGCCCTAGGGAGCAGCTGAGCGGCACCCGCAAAGCGGGTGTCGCGAAAGGTGAGGGGCGAGCAGAAAGGCAAACAGACTGGATCAGAAGTCTCTAGCAATCCTTGTGGCAAAGGGAATCCGGTAAGAAACACCCACTCGGCCGGTGTTGTCCGTGATTAATATTTGCTGGAGGCCGGGGGCGTGGCCGCCGGGGGGAGAGGCACCAGCTGTGTAGAGCTGAGGCTGCTGGTCCTCGCAGTCCCCCGGTGGTCTCAACGCGCTGACTCACAATCAGTTGCTCTCGCCTGTCTCTCCTCAACTGGGAGCGCGTGTGCTCTCTGCCGATTGCAGAGCCGCTCACACCAGCGGGGAACAGCCCTAGGGAGCAGCTGAGCGGCACCCGCAAAGCGGGTGTCGCGAAAGGTGAGGGGCGAGCAGAAAGGCAAACAGACTGGATCAGAAGTCTCTAGCAATCCTTGTGGCAAAGGGAATCCGGTAAGAAACACCTAACTAAATGAGAACTGTCACTTTGTTCACAACCGTTAAAATTAAAATCAACTAACCCGATGATATAAAACTTTTCATTGCCTAATCCATTCACAGATCCTAGAAAACCTATAGCTATTTTTGCCACACCTTATCAGGAAATCCACAGAAATTAAGGGTGCAATACGTGTAGAAAAGGCTTTATCTGAACATAAGCAAAACTCAAAAGAACCCACAAGCAACTTTTCAAAATCAGGCCACCTGAAGTGCAGTTCTAATATTTTCTTGATTACAGTAACATCCTGGTGTTCCTCTTGGACCAACTTCAATTACCTAGTACATAAGTTGATGGGTACAAACCCTTGTCCTTTTTTTGATACTTAAGATTTCTTTGACTTTAGAAAAAGCTTGCAGTTCCCTGTGAAGAATAACTTTCCATAGGCCAACCGTGCACAATATATCTTTTCATTACTTGAAAAACATGGTCACAACCACACTCTTTAACCGCTCTTTTTGACTGGGTGCTAATTTCATTATGTTTTATCAAAGAGAACTAGCTCTGGAGTGGGTGCTCCTAGCGTATGTTTGTTTTGGAAAGGAAACACATGTGCCCTCACTCACCAATCTAGTTGGTGACATGCTTCATCATTGGTCCCCACCCAAGGCACCGAGTTCACCTTGGGTGTGCTACGACGCCTGGATACAGCGGAGCTGGTATTGTGCCATGAGAGTGCAGTGAAAGGAAGTGAGTAAATGTTAAAAAAGCTGTCCTGAGGGTCCCTGGGATAAAAAATAACTATTTTATTGAGTGTCTCCTGTTTTAATTTTTGTCCCATAGAGTGTGATTATAGGTCGGGCCCCCACACGGAACTCATGGGGCACTTTCTGGATATTGTCTGAGTAAGATACTTTGCTATTTTTGCTTTTTGTTTTTAAATTACCTGATGCACCACGTTATGCGCATCTTGATTACCACTCTGTACCACATAAATTACCAGGCGTCTATTATAGCTAATTATGCCACACCCCGTCCTCACTGTGCCTTTGACCGCATAAGAGCACGGACACTCCGCTCCTGAAACAACTATATCAGTATGTTAAATGTTTCTCTGTATGTTTGTTTGTCTTTTCCTTCCCCACAGGAAAGGGCCACTAGAGGAAATTCTCCTCTACCACATATCACACCTTAGCGCATGTGTCACATATATGGTCTTTTAATAACACGTTTTTAGACCACTCACTTTGCACTAGACATAGGTCCTGAAGAAAGCCATACCACTAAGAGAGCATGGCTGAAACATGTTGACTGACTGGGATATTGGAGTTACCTTAAGATCCCCTTAAATATCCGACTCTCGTTTTTATTAACTGCCAAGGGCCCACTCATTAAAATAGTCATTTTTTATCCCAAGGACCCTTAGGACAGCTTTTTAAACATTTATTCACTTCCTTTTACTGCACTCTCATGGCACAATACCGGCTCCGCTGTATCCAGGCATCGTAGCACACCCCAGGTGACCTAGGTTGATGAGTGAGGGCCTTACTATAAACATAATGTGTTTCCTTTCCAAAACAAATATATGCTAGGAGCACCCACTCCAGAGCTAGTTCTCTTTGATAAAACATATATACCATGGGAAGTGAACTGGCTCCAGTACCTTTCCTCCCTCTCCTTTTGATTGTTATGATCATTTTATTATCCATTAAATGAGGTAAACCCATAACACATTCGACATCATCTTCATAATTCCCACGATTGTCTTCTTTTTTGTTGCTGAAATGTCATTATTGATTTTCAAAAATAAACCAAAACAAGGTGATAGAGATACACTGCTTGCAAACACAACTCCAGGGTGTCATCAATCATGTTAATGCGCGAAAGAATATAATTAAGATAACTAAAGGCTATAAAAATATAAGTAGAGACAAGCGTGGAGCAACCAAATCAGTAAGCGGAATTGTTGAGAAACAGAAGTGTGGAAAACAAGGGAGGGCTATGTTTCAAGGAGGGACGGTAAAAGGGCCTTAGGGTGGGAAGTCTGTGTCTAATGTGCGGATGTAGTCGCCAGTGGCCCCCAGATATCTTTAGGACCGGTGAAGAGAGGTTGCAGGTTTGTGTAGTCTTCACTAAAAGCTTTGCAGAATGACATACTTTTAAGCCAGGCATGAGTAGAGGGTGCCCCAGTGCCTGCTCAGTAAAGCGCTGTCTCAAGTTTAGGCAGTCGGAAGCACATGGAAACAAAGTGGCACAGGGAGTGCAGTATGTCTTTGGAGTATCCCAAAAGTAAGAGAAGAGGGTATTTGGATATCTCTACACCAGCCATTGCAGAGACATGCGAAAGACAGAAGTCCAGTACGTGTGTATCACAGCACATGTCCAAGCTAGATGTACAAAGTGAGCACACAGTGTATGGCATTTGACACATATATTAAATCTGGGTGGTCAAATCTAGCCATATCCGAAGGCAAAAGGTCAATGTGATGGATACATTTAAAATGTAATATTTTGTGTCTGTGGTTGCACTAAATACTCTTGATTGTGAACAGCAATATGCCCATATTCCATCCGTGAGGGGAACACCCAGCTCCTCTGCCCACACCCCTTGAACCCTGGCAGTGGTATCAGGTTTGAGTGTAATGCAAGTGCGAAATAGTCGTGAGACTAGGCGATCACCATCCCCATTGGCTGCAACAATAGTTAAGGGTGGAAAATCTTCAGGGGGCAGAGGGAAAGTGGGAAGCAGAGAACGTAATGTATTATGGAGTCACCGAATAATGAAACTGCCCAGGAAGGGTATAAATTGTAGGGAAGGTTCCACCATCAGCTGTACAACATGACCGCCCGGAAATAGGTCCACCAGGGTGAAGAGGTTAAGTTCAGTGGAACACCCATTGCATGAGCTTCTCTCTGGCCAGCAGAAGCCTGGGATTATCAGCAAGGAGAAGAGCAGGAGAATAAAGAGGGCCTCCATCTAGTATCTGCCGCAGTCTACACCACACCCAACAAGTCGTGGACACTGACAATTCTCTTTTTCTCGGGGAAATCTGGACAGAAAATCCCCATTGGCTGTAACAATAGTCAAGGGTGGAAAATCTTCAAGGGGCAGCGGGAAAGCAGGAAATTGGGAAGCAGAGAACTTAATGTATTATGGAGTCACTGAATAATGAAACTGTCCAGGAAGGGTAAACCATGTAGGGAAGGTTCCAAAGTCAGCTGTACAACATGACCGCCCGGAAATAGGTCCACCAGGTTGAAGAGGTTATGTCGGCAGAACACTTGTTGAATGAGCTTCTCTCTGGCCAGAAGAAGCCTGGGATTATCAGCAAGAAGAAGAGTAGGAGGATAAAGAGGATCCCCACCTAGTATCTGCCACAGTCTACTCCACGCCCAACAAGTCGTGGACACTGACAATTCTCTTTTTCTCTGGAAAATCTGGACAGAAAATCTGCCTTCACATTTTCTTTCCCAGTGACATGCTATAATTTAAAATCAAACTAATACATTGTAGAAAACAACCTGTCTGATCTTGGCAAAACCTGTGAAAAGATTTCTAAAATGTTAGGTGGGTTAAGAGTCAATCAAAATATTTGTGCTTAATGACCTGAGATCTGCACACAAATGTATTTCACCACTTTTTTTTTGCAACAACCACAGGAGTCACCCATTCTACTGAATCTACTGGCTCAATTACAAGATCTTTCGCTAAATTATCTATGTAGTCTTTTAAATCTTCTCTAATGCTGACTGGAACATTATGCACCTTGTGACACAGGTATGGCATTTTGTTTTAAAATACTTGTATGTTCATAATCCATCTTACATACTAGGCTATCATCAAATACTTCAGTATATTCATCAATAACTTGTAGAAGAGCTTTTTAAACCAAGGGAATTGGGCAACTTGTGCCTGGATGTAAAACCATGCAAAAATTGTGCTGGTCTCTCCACCCTAACAGTTTGTAACCTCTTTTGGTTACATATGCTTTGGTGAGAATTTTGCTGTCTTTATACTTTAAACTTTCTGAAATATAGCCAGGGATATTCATGTATGTTTCAACAAAAGCTACGGGATTAGCATATTCTGGAATTTAAAGATGTTTGGCCATTTTTCAAATAAATGTTTTCCACCAATAATGGTAATAAGTGATCCAGAATCAAATGTGCTTACAGTTGTGCTGATCCCACTCAGATTTCATATACAGGGTCCCCTTTGCTCTCCAAAGGCACTGTCCTGTTGCAATCATCGATACAAAATACAAAATTGTGAATACTAGCATTGTAACTTTGCTCAACACTCCACACAGTACTAACTGGTGTGAATTTCTGCTTTATTTTGCAGACCTCAGCAAAGTGGTCACTTTTACCACCTGTGTTACACTTTCTATTAGTCTCAGGACAGTTGTCTGTGTTTTCTGGATGCAACCAAGACCCACACCAGTAACATCCTTTAGGTCTTGCCGAGTTCTCATCACTTTTGTTGCAAATTTTAGATTTTAAAATAACTTTTACTTAATGAAATGCCCATGGATTCTAAAGCAGTGGGCATTGTGTTTTCACTTTTTTAGTTGTTTCGAAACCCACATAGACCATTTAATGCTTTTAGCATTATTCACTGTCTCGCTGAGACTTTTTTTTTTTATAATTCTTTTTATTAAATCAAGGCATCAAACAGAGAAAGACACAATACAGACGAATCACATTATAATCAGCAGTACATTTGTAAAGAAGGGGGGGGAGCAGAACCAAAGTACATACTTGTCAAAAGCTTCACGAGGATGGGGGAACATCAAATACTGAATTTCTAGGTGGTATACAAATCTCTCCTCTATACCTGTTCCAATGATTCCAAATTAAGGCCCATTTTCGGGAACGCCCTCTCGCCATGTACACAGTTTTTTCACAGTTTGTTCTTGGAACATACTGCAGTCTAAGTCCTTTTTCCAGTTTTCGAGGGTGGGAGGCAACTCAGCACCCCATTGTTGGGCGATATTTCTTTTGGCTATCATATAGCCCAGCGTGATCCACTTTGTCTGTGCAGTGTTAAGATCAGTAGGTTCCCATATATTGAGAAGGCATCTCCGCGCCTCCTGCAATAAAGAGACACACGTGACCTGCTATGTAACGGCACTCCCAGAGGATATGGAAGAAAGTACCCACTAAGCCACATTTACGTCTACACAATCCATCTTCCAACAACCCCATCTGTACAAGGCGGGGGCCAGTGACATAGACCCTGTGTAGTATCTTTAACTGTACCAGTCGCAGTTTTGCAGGAATAGCAACCACTTTTGGGGAGGATACAGCTGACTGCCAGTCTTCATCATCCAATTCTATTCCATCTCGTGTCCACTTAACCCTCAGTTCCTTAAGTAGATCCGCCCTATTATGGATTAGTTTCTTATAGATCAGGGAGATCGTTTTGTCGGGGAGATGACCATCTAAGATTCTATCCTCAAGAGGCGATGCCTCCGGTTGTTCCTCCTCTTTAGGCAGAGCGGCCGTTAACGAATGTCGAATTTGCATATAGCGGAAATATTCCTCACCTGAAAGCTCAAATTCTACTTGCATTTCTTTGAATGATTTAATAAGCCCCTTGCCCCAATGTCCTTTATAGTTGAGATACCTATCAGCTCCCATTTATCAAATCCCCTTGTGTTCCACAGCTTACCTAATCGGTCCGAATCAAAAAGTGGGGTTGCAAGTGTCAGTTTGTCCTTCCACCCCAGAGAGCTCGTGGCATCATGGCAGATTTTCACTGCATGTTTAGTCGGTCCCGTCAGACCCAGCTTCACCGGCTTAGAATACAGTGCCCTGTTATAACTACCACCCGGGAGGAGCCATTTATCCATAGCGTATCCGGGATCGGCAACGGGCCCATATGTTCCATGATTAATAGCAGCCAGCTGGGAGGCCCAGTAATAGCGCTTGATATCTGGGAGGGCAATACCTCCGTCATACCATGGGAGCGTCAGCTTGGCCAATGCAATACGGGGTCTCCCCTCCCATAGCAGACTACGTTGCAGCCCCTCTACTTCGCGGAAATAACCTGCGGGCACTACGTCTAAAGTATTTTGAAAGGCATAAAGGAAGCGAGGCAGAGACATCATCTTGAAGAGGGCCGCGCTGCCCAACAAAGAGATCGAAGGTTTCGCCAATGAGCGGAGTCACTCCTAAGCCACTGCAAAGCGGGAAGAAGATTTTCAACATATCTGGCTGTCGGGTCCAGAGAAACAAAAATACTGAGATATTTAAATCCACTCGTATTGATCTGGATGGGACAATTCCGCAGAGGAACCGGGGCCTCCCCACTAAGGACATACAAAAGAGATTTCCCCCCGTTAATGAAGAGTCCAGAGTTCTTGCCGAAAGAGGCGAGAACATCGCATACCACCATGAGGGATTTCCGAGGGCAGGTCAAATAAAGCAGAATATCATCCGCATATAAGGAGATCCGATCTTCCCAGTCATGGGACCATTGTATTCCACGGATTGATGGTTCCCAGCGGATCCAAGCCGCCAGGGGTTCCAAAGCCAGGGAGAAAAGGAGAGGGGAGAGAGGGCAACCCTGCCGAGTGCCCCATCCTAGATAAAAGGTTGCCGAGACTCGTCCATTAACCACTACCTGGGCGAGCGGCTCAGCGTATAATAACCGCACCCAGCCAATAAAGTCAAGTCTGAATCCAAATTTAGCCAGGACCACCCATAAATAGGACCATTCAACGGTATCAAAGGCCATGGTTGCATCAAGGGAAGCGATCATGGCTGGTTCCTGCAGAGTGTGAGCTCTGGGTATCACGCCATGTAACCTTCTTAGATTCAAGGCAGTATTTCTATGAGGGATAAATCCTGATTGGTCCAGGTAGATCAGCCCACTAATCACTTTTTTTTTTTTTTTTTTTTTGAAAACCTTTATTGTGCATGAAAAGGGAACAAATACGGGCCTACAACCGTCAGGCCGGCCACAATACTGCGGAGCACAGGTGCTAGCAATGCGGTCTCTCAGCGGTCTCAGGTGGTATAGCAACAATCAATAACAGTTACATTGGAGGAAATCCAGTCGCCAAGGAGAAGGAGCATTAAAGGTTAAAGTTTAAAGTTTTTCGGATCAAAAATAAAGCAATGAAGAATAGGTGCAAAGAGAACTGAGTCCGTACAACAATTCCTCAACAGGAGTAGGCAGCATAAATAATAGCAACAGTAGCGATGTGCACCCCATCAGAGGGGCCATACAATGTAAAACAAACGGAATAGCAGGAATCATGCTCGTACCACCACCAGCGCCACCCACTCCCCACTAACCCCTGTCGCAGACCCAGAACGGAAAATAGAACAAGAAAGCGCAGAAAGTTAAGAAAAAAGGCCCATAGAAACTAAATAAGGAAAACTAAAGCTATCCCCCCACCCTACAACAATGCGGAGGCTATGGCCTACCCCCCCCGACAATGTGCCTGTCGCCCATTAAAGAACCCGAAATGCAGTACAAGAAAAGAAAGTGAAGAAAAAGAAAAATAAGAAAATAACGTGTCTAACACCTAAATATGAGAGTGAGAAAAGGCCATCTTATTCTACAACTCTCACAAGAACAAGTGAAGCGGGAGGAGGAGCAATTCCAAACGGTCCCAGCCCACCAGCCAAAAGGACTACCCCACACAGTTCGCGATAGTTCAGAATTAAGGAATAATGTAGAGACAGGTGGGGAAAAACAATACGCCGTGCATGACTGAAACAAATGTATGACAATCCCAATCCCGTTCCAACCAACCAAGCAACCGGCAACATAAAAGGAGGAACTTAGCCCTGGCCAGATCTCGGAGACTTCCCATAATGAGGTACATGAAGAAGGCCCGCCCCCACCAAGACAAAGAGACAAAATGGCAGCATAAAGAAGGACAGTAACATGGTTACACAAAATGGCCGTCGAAGGTCACCATACAATCCTTTGTCCCCACTAAACAGTTCCCCCAGGCCATCGGGGAAGTATAGGCTCCCCAGCGCAATGAACAAAGGCCACAAGGGGAAATCCAGCGAAGGGGCCGGCAGTCGCGTGTCCCGGTCTCGAGGTAGAAACATTGTCGCAGGCAACAGTGTGGCAGGCCCCGGAGATAGGGGAAACAAAGTGTCGCAAGCAAGTCTATCGGACGGCCGGTAGCAGGCGTCAGTGGAGGCAGAGGCAATCACGTCTTCACCACGAGTAAAAGAAAACAATGCATCCCCAGTAGGTTCCGATGGAAAGAGTCTCAAAGTTGGCTGGCTTCCGACACTGCGCTCCCGCCGTAGAACAGACTCCATTATGTCGAGGCGGTCACCCAGTGCTAAAAAATCCGCACATATTTCCGCCCGAAAGTCAGACAGGGCGGCCAGGATAGTTCCATAAGAAAACGGTGGTTGCAGACCCCCGTCATCATGCTCCCGGGAAGGAATTCGCGAGCCGTCCCCCAGCGCACTCCGGGCGACCCAAGCCGCAGACAGGGACGGGCACTTTCCCCCGCTCCCCGGAGCATCAGATACAGCCATGAGAAGTGGGTCACAGAATAATCTTCGAGGCGGGTGCGGCGTGACCAGTCGGCAATACAGGGCGCCAAGCCCGTTAAATCGATGCCGATCGGGCTCTCGACACTGAGAACCGTAGCGCTTCAGGCCGTTACACCGGGCCAGGAGAGCAGGCACCCAACGTCAATTAAACATGGCCGTATGTTCCTTCTCGCTCGCCACCCGCCTCAAACAAAGACGCCGTATCTGCAGAGCATCTCGACGAGGCGCTAGGGCACAGGGCGCAGGTCGCAGTGTTCCACGGCAGGCAGCGCGATCAGGAGTCTGTCTCGGGAGGATATCGCCACCCTCTCAGCATCGGTATCGCACGGATACCCCGGCCGCCCCCATGCCTCCCCTACTCGGAGACGGACGGAAGTGTAGCCGCGGGGTCAGGGCTCGGAGTCTCTTCACAGATATCTTCGGCTGCCGGGCGAGTTGAGAGTCCGGGGGAAGACGATTTAGGTCAGCACAGCTTAGTGAACGTTCCGCCGCCACAAATCGCCAGGATAGAGATCAGGATATCAGCGCGGAGGAAGGAGAGCTGGTGGAGCCGGGAACCTACACGTCCGTACCAGTCGCCATCTTGGCTCCTCCCCCCACTAATCACTTTTATCAGTCTATTAGAGAAGATCTTGGCCAATATTTTGGGCTCCGCATTTAATAAAGAAATAGGTCTATACGAAGCACACTTAGGGGCCGATTAGGATGGCGGACGGACTTGCGTCCGTCCGCAACCCCTGAGTAGGAGGGACCGTCCGCATGGGCAGCGGCGGTCCCTCCATGGCAATTAGGATGTGACCGCCAGGGTGGCGGTCACATCCTCTATTTTTAACATTGCGGCGGGTGCAGCTTCAAGCTGCACCCGCCGCAATGTTAAAAATGCATGTGTTGCATTTACATGCACAAAGCGGCAGGCACCGCACGGTGCCTGCTGCTTTGTGTACGCAAATGCAGGGGGGTACCATAGGTACCCCCCATGTGCACCCCCCACCCCCCATTCACCCAGGGGGCCCGCAACGGGCCCCCAAAGTGAATGTCCGTATGCTTTTCCATGGCGGAAAAGCCGCCGTGGAAAAGCATATTTACACAAACATCATAATATGGCGGACGGTGTCTCATAGACACCGCCTGCCATGTTATAGCTTTTCCACCGCGGTCGGAAGCCGACCGCGGCGGAAAAGCGGCGGACGGAATTCCAGACCCACCAGCCATCCTAATTTGGCGGTGGGTCTTTGGAGTCTCCGCCGCGGTTTTTCCGCATCCTCCAGGCCGGCGGACACTTCCGCCGGCCCGGAGGATGCGGAAAAACCGCCATCCTAATGAGGCCCTAAGTCTTTGGCTTACCGTCCTTATGGATCAACACCACCGACGCCACTCTCTGGTCCCTAGGCAGGATTCCCTTCTCCCGGGCCTCAACAAACATACCCTTAAGGTAATGAGCTAGTCTATCTGGTCTGAGTTTGTACAACTCAATTGGGAGTCCATTAGGTCCCATCGCCTTGCCAGAGTTCAACGATCGAATAGCTTGAGCTATTTCATCAGTAGTCAGGGGACTATCCATAAAGTCACTATCCTCCTTGGACAAACAAGGAAGCTGTATATCCCGAAGCAATAAATGGGAGTCCTCCTCCGGTTGATCCGAGACCGAGGCATAAACAGTTTGGAAATACATCGCAAAGCTATCTACTATATCCTGGGGGTCAGTAAGCAACTCCCCTTCGTCTGTAACAAGTTCTGGGACAATGCGCCCAGCCCCTTCTCTTTTGTCCAGCCAAGCGATTAGCTTCCCTGTCTTATCTCTGAGATCGTAGAGCCTTCCCTTCTGTTCCCTACTGAGAGCTCTGGCCCTATCAGTGACCAAAGATTTATAATCATGTCGTTTAAGGCTCAAAATATGTAAGTTAGCTCGTGTCACCCCTTGCTCCAGTTCCTCCTCCAGTCTCCCAATCTCAGTTTCCGCCTCAACGATCTCTTTATTCCTTTCCTTTTTGGCTCCAGCTATTAATGATAAAGCTTGACCCCTGATAACCATTTTAAAAGCCTCCCAAAGAGATATCAAAGAGGACACCGACCATTCATTATCTATAAGATATTAATCATCTAGAGCCTTTATAAGGTCCTTACGGATTTTAGGGTTTCGCATATACCATGGATTAATAGGGGCAATCCTACCTGCTGAGTGCGATGCGACACAAAACCGGAGCCAAAGTGGGGAGTGGTCAGAAATGCCCCTAGCAAGATGAACCACTTCAATAATATAGGATGCCTGAGCCACTGGGACCAGACAATAATCTAACCGGGAGAGGCTGCCATGTACACCCGAGTGGAAAGTGTATTGCTTCTTATGTGGATGAAACAGTCTCCAGGTGTCAACCAAACCCATTGCATCCAAAAAGTCGGGCAGCCACCTCTGGGCGCTCCCTGTATCTTGTGGGGGGTATCTATCCAAAACTCCAGAAACTACAGCATTGAAATCTCCACCCACAATCAAGAGTCCCACCGGCAGTTCGAGTAATAGTTTCCCTAAATCAAAGAATGAGGTACATTGCAGACCCGGGGGGACATAAGCCGACAAGAGGGTAAGGACATGCCCCTCCCATCTACCCGAGATCCCAACGTATCTCCCTCTGTCATCCGCCCACGTGGAATCTATCACTAAGGGGAGTACCTTTCGAATCAGGATACCCGCCCCCCTAGACCCAGAGGTGAACCCTGCATGAGCAACCAATTTGTATCCCATTCTATGCATAGCCATGCATGAGTTTCCAACTAAATGCGTTTCTTGAAGCAAGACCACATACGGCGTGTGACGCCTGAGGTAATGAAGAACCACACTAAGCTTGATTTTGTCCCCCAAACCATTCACATTCCAACTTATAATCTTGAGTTCACTACCCCCCCATCATCATAGGAAAAAGAAAAGTGACCATCTGGTGTCTGCTGCATGCTAATCAAATCCAATATACTGATGCCATCGGTAACACAAAACATTGAAAAAATTAAACCAAATGCCAATAATGTGACATACAATAATGCAAAAATCTCTTCAACTCTTCTCCCCCCACCCTGCATCCCTGCATGTCGCTTACGCACATCCCCAACTAGCAGTGTACCTGTCGCCCCCTTGCACCCCAATACTAATCTACAACTAACTAGAGGTAGAAAATAGAGGGAGGGCCTACACTCACCCGCCACCTCACCCCGCTCCCGTACTCCGTCGCTGTCACCCCATTTCAGGTCAATATATTGCAGCACCGATGTAGACATAGCAAATCAAAGGAGAACATTACACACCCATTCCATCCCTCGGTCACAACATAGTACTATTGAAAACCATTGTCACCATTTCACATTATTATTGTTCTTCCATATCGCCCCGATCTTGGCCCTCTTTCTCCGTATCAATCACACTATCCAACCAATCCGCCGTCACCTCAGGATCATCAAAAAACCAGGCCCTCCCATTTAGTTTAGAGGTGGGCTGGAAACATCATAGCATATTTTAGTCCTTTATCTCTCAGTTTTTTCTTTACTGATAGGAAGTTCTGATGCTGTTTCTGAATCATCTGGGTAAAGTCTGGGGAAAAAGGAGAGGGTCGCGTTGTCATACTTCAAGGGGGGTCAATTTCGTGCCGCTTGTAAAATCACATCCCTGTCCCGAAAATTCAGGACCCTTGCGATCATAGGATGAGGGGGTGTTCCCGGCACTCTATGTGCATGTTCCACTGTGAACAGGTTGCTGAGGCCTTTAGGTTTGAGATGGTTAAGGACAAGAGATTCAACAAACAGATCCGGTGTTTGGCCTTCTGTTTTCTCGGGTACTCCAAGAATGCGGATGTTATTGCGCCTGAACCTTCCTTCATATTCGTCCAGCTTAAGATCCGTGAGAGTTCTTGAGGTCTTGAGGTCCTGCACCTCTCGCTGCAACTGACTCACATCGTCAATTAGGCTATTAGTCTTAAGCTCAAGTGATTTGGCCTTTTCGTTGGTCTTCGCGAGGTCTGTCCGGATTAACCCCATCTCGATTGTAACAGTGTCTAGTTTGGCATCAAGGGCTTCCATCCTCCGGCCCAGTGATGCCTGCACCCCATTAATGGCTGCCATAAGATCCGTTAGTGTTGGTTCAATAGGGACAGTAGGTACCTCCTAACCCACTGATAGCGTATTTTTTACTTTCCCCGGGGATCCTTGGGGTAGGTATAACGATCCAGCCTATTTGATTGGATAGTCCTGGATCCCTTGGAAGAGCGCAGAAGTGGTTTGTCCGATTCCGGTCTTGCCACCATTTCGTGGCAAGCTATCACTAGATCAGATCAGAGTGAGCACACTCCCAATGTCAGGGTCACCATTCACTTTGTTTTCTCCGATGTTCTCCAATCGGTCACCTGTAATTACACCACCCCCGTGCTTCATTTAGGGCATATCTGCTCTCCCGGACCGGATCATTCTCGACAGATCAAAAAGTTCATGGGCAATAAACAGGAATGTGTGGGTTACACTCCTTTACCAGGATGGTCAAATGAGGTGCGACATAGAGGGAATCAGATGAGGACTAAGCACTCCATTATACAGCACCTCCATCCTCCATCGTACATCTCATGCCCTGCTCACCTTTTACAGAACTGCGTTTTGTCGCAGCTGTGTCCATTCAGCAGGTCCTCCCGCGCCGCTCCGACCAGCTGAAACAGTGCTCCACAAATATGCGTTGTATCTGTGGCTTACCTCTGCCTCCCCAAAGTGGCAGACCATCGAGTACACAGAGGGCGTTTGGCATATGTTCCAGGGTTCAGGCGCCGACGGCACACAGAACACAGTGAAACTGCCCCCAATCAGCCCGGGTGGAACCAGTGTCTATTGGGCCCCCAAAGCGCTTCTTATCTTCCACCGCCCTCCAGCTCCTTAACAAAACACCAGTCCTCAGCCACCCGTAGGATTTTGGGGCAGTACTGGTTAACACTGAGAGCTGGTATGTTAATGGCTCTCATAAAGCGCCGCATCCCCAGCTCGGAATCACTAGGCCCCCGGGGGCCAAATACACAATATGTGGATCTGTGTCCAGGGGGGCGGGGAAGCCAATCACATCGCTCCCCGCGTGCACGGCCCGATGCGGCCGCAATGCCCCACAATCCCGCAGCTTATTGATGAGATCCGGGCAGAAGGCCGCAGTCGCCCGCGCTCCTCTGCCCACCGCATGACTCTCCAGGCGGTGGGGGCGGGGATCAGTCCTCCAGAGCTCCGCAATAACATCCCGGAGCCAGGTAAAAGAACACCCCCGCACGCGCTCCTCGCCACTCACAGCGATCACCCAGGCGGAGGTGGCGGGACGCAGCTCCTCACAATCCCGCAATCACTTATCGGGCTGGGCAGAAGGTCCCACTCGCCTGTGCTCCACTCTACACATCTCGATCCCCAGGCGGGGGCAGCGGGACACCACAACAACACCGGGGCACCAATCTCCACCTTCAGGCCGGGGTGTTGCTGTACTGGAGGTCGGCCTCTTCAGTCACGCAAGGCCCCGGCTTCTCATCGGACCAGGCCCCAGACTTTCGGAAGTCACAGCTCCGGTCTCGAGTCACAGAGGCGGAGGCGATCCGGGGGAGAAGGTAAGTGCGTCGCTTTCACTCTCGAGTCGGGGGGGGGGGTGATTACAGCATGCAGGATAACTTGCAGGATATGGTGTCTAGGAGCAGAAGTCGGCGGAGCCGAGTCTCTACGCGACCATCTTGGTCGCCGGCATTCACAAGTTGATGCTAGGATGAGTAATTCCTCAACATATCTATCAATTGACACTTGAAGCAATTGTTTTCTTGTGTAAAAACGTGTGTGACTCAATGACAATACTATACCAAATTGGATTATTTTCTTATTTCTTCTATAGAGGCGCTGAGGGTTGGTAATAAAAAGCTACCAAAATTGATCTTGAATCATAACCCGCTAGTTCTATTATGTGAATTGGATAAAGCTACTACGGTTAGCTCTAGATGGACTTTTGAGAGGAGATTGCTGGTGAACCCCAAGTTCATTGAACATTTAAAGAAATGGGCTATTAACTTTTTTGATGTAAATAGGTTTAGTGCATCCCGCAATTGTGTGTGGTACTCCTTTAAGGCGGCATTAAGGGGGGAGACAATTAGCTTCTCTGCCAGGCTGAGGAAAGAAGTCCGGGAAGAGCATGAGAAACTGGTGGGGCAGCTAGCGGAGGCAGAAGAGCAGCATTTGAGGGATATTGTAGGTGTGAATGAGGCCGATGAAATCCACCGAAAGATACTGACTATTAAGGTGGAATTAAATAAATGGATAGTACACGCTGATGACTATCAGACACACAGGGGTAGAATGTACGAAACGGGGGAGCAGGCGGGGAAGCTTCTGGTATTAAAGATCAGGCAGGGATATATTGGGAATATAATATCTAAAATTTATGAAGGGGATCAGGAGTTTGTGGAGCCAGAGAATTTTTATCAACAACTCTATAAGGAAAAGGATAGGGTAGGGTCTGCGAGCGTGGTGCTTGATGATCTCGGCCATAATCTGCCAGAGCAGGAGAAAATAGTACTTGATATTGATTTGACTTTAAATGAAGTGGAAGATGCTTTGCAGGAATTGTCGGCAGGGAAGGCTACCGGACCTGATAGCATTCCAATTGAGGTATATAAATGCCTGCAGGATGTGCTAGCTCCTTTTCTGCTGGATCTATTTAGTGGCGTAATGTGTTCCGGAAAAATTCCAGATTCCTGGAAAGGAACGAATATTATTGTTTACTATAAAAAAAGGTAAGACTAAGGAAGACCCGGGCTCGTATCGTCCAATATCCCTCATAAATACGGACACTAAAATCTAAGCGAAGGTCTTGGCCAAAAGGTTAGGAAGGATCATTGGCGGTCTGGTCTCCCCATGGCAACACAGGTTTATCCTGGGTCGAGGAACAACGGATCACATCAGGCGGGCCATCACGCTATTTGATGTACAGGCTGTTGTGGGGGGACGGATTGCCATGATCCTTTTGGACGCAGAAAAGGCCTTCGATCGCGTCACGTGGAAATATTTGTGGGGGATTTTGGAACGGAGAGGCTTCAACCCTGATATAATGAGGGCTATAAGAGACATGTATGTTGATCCAGTAGCAAGAATTCAATTAATGGGTGGTAGCTCAGAGGAAATTGTAATCTCTCGGGGGACTCGACAGGGGTGCCCCTGCTCACCAATCTTATTTGCCCTGTATATTGATCCATTAGTTCGAAGGATAATAGGGTGTGAAAACATTAAGCCAGTGGTGTGTAACGGGTTTGAGACTAAATTGATGGCTTCCGCGGACGATGTGGCTATAACTACAACAGAGCCAGAGTTAGCAATGGCTGCAATCATAGGGATAACCACTGAATTTGGTCAGTTTTCAGGGTATCATCTTAATGAATCAAAGACCCAGATAATTTGCTCAAATAATATTATAAAGCGGGATGGTAGATATATGGAATTGCACAAGCCTCAGGAGACTTTGGTGGCACCGACGGACAGCGCGGGGCCTCGTACACCTGAGCACGGTCCAGGTGAGGTGAGGTCCAGTCCCCTGTCATTTTGGATCACGCTGAGTATACAAGTGACAAGGAGGATGAGTACTGTACTGTAGGCACAGGTTGTATTACTCCTACGCCTATTATCACATCATTTGTTTTTCTTCTTCTTCACTGGTTGGTTGTATATATTTCACACAGATTTGTTACAGTAGCAACATTTAAGAGCAGTGGCCCTGATGAAAGCCAAGGGACGTTTTGCCCGTTAGGCAGAAACATGTTGGCCCCTATGAGACAGTCATTCTTTCCATACTGTCGATTGCACTGTTCCTGTTCTTTTAATTAGGGGATGTGCCTTATTTTCATTAAAGAGTTGTTTAGACATATCACCCTATTTTAGACTCACCACACCTTTTTGTTATGTTGCACTGTGTTTTCACCACTTCTAACCATCATTTACTGGCCAACAATTGGTGGTTCATAGCGTACTGTGGACCCTATCCAGCATCTACTGTAAGGCATTGGGTCTTGATGATCTAAGGAACGGCCTGGTCACAGTATGGATGGCCAGATGATATGATGGATCACTTGGTTTGTTTGATGGTTATCCATAATAAGCTGTTCTGGATCTTGCTGACCAGTTTATGATTACAGAATATTGAAGGTTCATTCCTTACACATGTGACTCATGCTCTCTTTTTTCTGTCTCAGGAATGTTCCTTAAGGTGACTGTAGCACCTACTGACATAGTGTATCACATGCTGGTTGGGCCAATATATTTGGCTGATAGACCTCACAAGTTCTTGTGTGTTTTTTCATAATATAGTGTTGGGGAAATGAACTTGTAGTGGGTCTCTAATCTCTTCTTCCCTTTGACCCTCCACTCCCAGTTTTGTGTAATAGATATATGGAATCGGCAGTATATCTGAGGGTCAGGATTAGTTCTACGACTGATACAATTATTAAAGAAAACTTCTCTCCTTTGGTTAAGTCAATGGCGGCAGAGTTAAAAAGAATAGACTGTATACATTTGTCTATCATAGGTAGAGTTAATGTTCTTAGGATAACTATGCTCCCCAAAAAACTGTACTTGTTTTGCTCTATCCCACTTACGGTTAGAGAGGACGTGCTAAAATCTATTGAGGCAGTTTTTGCGAATTTTATCTGGCAGTATGGAAAATTAGACGGTCTCTGAAATATCTTTCTCTTCCGCAGGATAAGGGGGGCTGGCGGCTCCAAATATTAGATTTTATCTTGTGGCCTGTCGTTTTGGAAAGATGGCAATACTGTTAGATTGTGCTTCAAATCTGGTTGATTGTCCATTGGGGAATAGATATCCCCCTTCCATCTTTGAACTGCTTTTAGGCAAGGAAGCCATGGGATTGCTATTGCGTAAGACTGACAGACGCTATTATAATAAAAAGCAATATAAAGTATTGGATAGTGCCTGGAAGGTTTGGAAAACTATTCAGAAATACATGGCAATCCCAAAGCTTAACTACTATACTCCACTCTGGAATTCCAGTTTGTTTCCTCATCTCAGCACCGAAAGGCTGTGGAGATCAAGGGAGTGTCAAGGAATTAGAAGAGTGGGGGATCTATTCGATGGAAATACTCTGATGAATTTTAATGAGATTCACCCGGAATATGGAATCGCAGTTAATCAAGGCTTTAAATACACCAAACGGTATCAAGTTTCAGGCCACGTATTATTCCAGGAGGTAAAATTAACATGTTTGAGTATGTATTGGGTGGGGTTAGTAGAATCAATATGATCTATAAAGTATTAATTTCAACATTGCAAAATGATTTAGACAAGGTTGAAGCAGCTTGGATGTTGAAATTAGGGGACTCGGATGCAGACTTAGATAAGGCGCTACAATTGGCTGGGAAGTTGTTTCGCTCTACGAATGTTGAGCCCAACATTATAAGTTGGTATTTAATTTATACTTTATGCCAGCTAAGTTATATGGGTGGGGTAAGAGGGAAGACGATAAATGCCCAAAATGTCTCGTGGGGCCTGCTAATTTGGTGCACCTGTTCTATCATTGCAATAAGTTATCCAAGATTTTTGCTTATATCAAGAAATTTTGGGAGGGGCTGCTAGGTATCAAGATCAACCTATCCCCTACCCTAATGATTTTAGGGTGCGATGGTAACCTGAGGCTGAATAAGGAAGAGGTAGCCTTTGTTTTTATGTGTGTGGCGGTCCTCCGGATCATGTTGGCTGCAGGTTGGAAGGATACTACGGTCCCCTCCTTTCAGATGTGTCCTCACTGTATGCGGGTAGAGGTAAGAGAATTAGAGAACTAGGGCAGAACATCTGGGCTCCGCTCAAAGGGTGGAGGGATTCTTGTTTATAAAATAAGTTTATGATATTATGATATATGTATCTCTCTATTTATTGGTTCTTTGATTCTGACTTTTATGATGAATTTGTGTTTATAGCCCCCTCGTTTAAACCTCTATCAGTGAACCCCTGACTACTGTTTACATTTTGAAATATGGATTGTTTATTGTGGTATCAATTTGGGAATATTGTGTTATGTGTGTATTGTATTGATGATGAATTGCACCAAGTGTTTAATAAAAATATGTTATAAAAAAAAGTCAATACTTGCCTCATCTGCAAAAATTATGTGAAAGTCCTCAACTGTTTCAAAATGCTTATTGCATTGTCCACAACTGATAGACTTTGGAAGGTCTTGAGGTAAATAGTCAACAAAAACTGTCCTTCAAATTCTAAGCTATCATACAATATAGCCAATCTTCTCTCCACATTGTATTATTTCCATCTACAGTAATTAAATACTGTTCAAAACTCTTGTAACACTGTTCCCATATGAGATGACTGGTTTGGCAGGAGTTGGTAAAAACTGATTTAACAGATATGCACCTTACATGTTTATTTTCAGCGTTGTCTGAAATAGTAAAGGTATTTTGACTACTTTGTAGCTGGAATAATTCTGTTTCATTATTGGTTATGTGAGCTCAAATTCTCTGCATCCACATTTGTTGCTTGACGAAATATGCTCCTGATTAATGTTGTTGTTAGGAGCTATAGTGACTGTTCAGCCTTTACCACACATTTGTCAATCAGTTAAATCATACCCACAATTGGTCAAAGATTTACCAATTTTTTTCCATTTCCCACCTACTCAACTTGCTTGTAGGTTGTTAATGCCCCAAACCGCTCCTTTAATTCATGAGCATTTTTGTAATAGTATGTTCTGCTGGCACGTTTCCCTGTTGCCTATCCTCATTTTGGGTATCTTGGCTTGCACAGTTTGTTTTGAAGATTTATCTGGTCCAAAATGGCCCCACACTGTGCGTGAGATTGTGTCACACGTCAGTGTGTGACCAAAGCGTCTGTGACTCGTTTCCGAGGATGGCACTGAGGATGGCACTGCCTTTATGCCCAACTTTCGCGTCGGTACATACTGCTCCCAACCACTCTCTAAATTAAATCAACATTGCTCTCTCACCTCTGCTTCTTTCAGAAATGTTATCTGTTCTATGTGCCTCCTCAATTTCTCAGCCACTCTCATGTCTCACATTCTCCTCTGATCAATGCTTGCAGTATTTTCTATGCAGTTTTGACTGTATTTGCAAGCCTCCTTAAATGCCTTGTTGTCCACTGCTCCATGAAAGCTCAAACTCAAGCACTCATACCATGCTCGTCGCAAGTGTTGTGAGGGAATAAAGACAGAGTCAGCGTATGAAAAAAGATGATTTAGTCTAGAGAATGTTTGTGCTTCACACAGCTATGCTAGCTGCTCCGGTATTCAAGCTTCACAGTCATTCATAGAACTCTGAGACCGTCACAGCTGACAATCTAAGCATGAGAAAGAATCATGCAATTGAACATGAAACAGAGAACAGATGGACTCCCAGACTGGGGTAGTGAAATCTGGTGAACTCACAAGAAGAACATTGATTGCAAAGATTACAGAGACATTGTGCTTATGATTAGAATCAGATTCCCCGAAGGAGTGGAAAAGTAATTTCTCTCTCCAGCTCCGGGGATCTTCTGTGACTTACCTGCTCGCTCCAAGAGAAACAGGGAGCAAATAACGCAAAAAGGGGCACATTATCAACAACTAGCGATATTTATCGCTAAATAAGCTAAGCGAAATCTTTTTTATCGCCGCGCATCACCGGATTTTATCGCAGAGATAACATGCTATTAGCAAAGTTTATCTCCAATGCGATAAAATGTACGGCGATAGCAGCAAAATGCGTGAATATCGCTGGGAATCCAACGATATTCAGGCATTAATGCCAATAGGGTCTTAACCTGAATAGCCAACTCCCATTGAATATACAGGTTAAGAAGTGGTCTGAGCAGGCGTTAGTTTTCAGTGATATTCGCGCTTAGCGCTAATTTTTTAATCGCTACGCCTGCGCTGATAATAGGCGATAGCGATGTTAGTGACTGCTTTCAGTCCCTAACAGGTTGGGTAAACCCACTTTGCATGTCATTAGCGATAAATATCGCTGACATGCAAAGCGGGCCCCAAACCGCTCGCTATCACCTAAAAGCTGTCGCTAACTGATGTTAGCGACAGCTTGCTAATAGGGCGATAATTTCATTTCGCCTGCCTTGGTAATATGCCCTCAAATTCTTCCGCCAGGGGTGACCGCCCTAAACCATCTTGCTTATTGAAAGTCGTATCCTTTAACATTTCACACATTCATGTTCACAAATTTCACACATTTCATCAAACATAAATAACCCTTTCATTTTTGGGGAAACAGAGACCGGACAAAGCCCTCCTCTAAGAGACACACTTGACTCCTACAGAACGTGAAAAGCTTCGCAGAGACTGAATGGGCCGGCCATCTATGACTGTGGGTCATCTTCGTCTCCCACTACAGACATTATGAGAGTCCCGACTAGGAAGAAGTGTGTAGCTATACACCTCTAGAAATCCCTTCCCCACAAATCCTTCAGTCCTGGGTCCTGGGTCAACGCAGACAGCCGCTACATCTTTGTTAAGCTTAAAATTAAGACTACCGTCCTTGTTGTGGGATCGATCTATGCCCCACAGGTTGTAAGGAAGAAGTATTCAATTCCCTTATGTGACTCTTTGCCTCTTTCCACAAAGCACAGGTTTTGATAGGAGGGGACAGGAATGTAACAATCAATCCAATATCAGACATTATTGATGGAGCTGCATGAAGTTGCATTATTAAAGAAGCTAATGTATAAATTAAACAGTACTTTAGTGCAGTTAATTGAGATTTGGCACCTATTTCTTCCATAGCACTGCAACCTGACAGGGAGGAGACTGTGATTTGATCCCTGGATGATCCTATTTTTTCTATCCCCCTTACCTGATCCATCTACCTAATGTCTGATATTACAGAGGTGTCTCCTGGGTGCTAAATCCCAACAGAGCTTCTTGTTTAGTTTGGTTTCTGTTTCTTGGGGAGACCCAAGGTTTGAAACACAAACTCCTTATTTCATATTTTTTTATTAGGTGTCTTTTCTTCATGCCTGCCTATGATCTAGGTGTTCTGATATCTGTAAATGGGGATTGCTATGCTTCTTTACTAATTGTACACTGTTTTTTCTTCTCTTTTCTTTTTATTTCTCCTTGGTACACTATTCACAGCCTGTTTAGCGTGAGCCCTGCTATGTTGCTGGGCAGCTCCTGCTTGTTGAATTCTTGTACTTGATTTAGAATAGTGTTATAAACTCTCATTCAGCCTACCTGCAGGCATCCAGTAAGCATTAATGGATGACCTTCCTTCACTGCTACACAAGTGGGAACCTGATGGTTCAACCACACTTCTAGATGTATAGGATCAAACTCAATTGCACTGCCATATGTGTTGGCAACACCAAATCAGGTCCTACATTTAGGGGCCTTGTAGTGTGGGGTATTTACTGAACCTTGTAGCGTCATGCGATGCCATGTAGAATGTTTGGGTCACAATGATGGTCTCCTTGGAGACTGGGTCTGCCCTGCTGGGAGTGGGACAGATGGTAGTTGAGGAACCCAGCAGCTGGCCCTACTACTTGCCTAGTCACTAATAAAGTATTATTACTCACTTCGGCGTATCCTCATCACTACACTTTTGTGGTGACGATTTAGTGACTAGCAGCCTGATTCATCAAGGGGCCGTTTTGCGAGCCCCTAATAGCGAATCATAGCGATTCGCTATTGAGGACTCGCAAAACGGTATTCATGTAGGAATTGCTAAATAAATAGCGATTCCTACACATTCCTTATTTGCGGGTAGCAAATTGCTACTCGCAAATAAGGAATAACTCCCCATTCATTCCTATGGGCCAAAAGGCCCATAGGAATGAATGGGGAGTATCCCTTATTTGCGAGTAGCAATTTGCTACTTGCAAATAAGATAGCGATTTTAAGGGTGCCAGGGGTGTCCAAAGGACACCCTGTAGCACCCCTTAAATGCACATTTGAACAGGTGTTGCGCACACACATGTCCAAAGGACATGTGTGTGTGTAACATGCAAAAGAAAAAAATGCACTAAAGTGCTTTTTACACTATTTTCGCAATTTACCACCAAGTCAGACTTGCAGCCTGATTCATGTACATGCCGTTTTGCGTGTTCCTAATAGCGAATCATAGCGATTCGCTATTGAGGACACGCAAAACGGCATTCATGTAGGAATTGCTACTTAAATAGCGATTCCTACATGTTCTTTATTTGCGAGTAGCAATTTGCTACTCGCAAATACTCCCCATTCATTCCTATGGGCCAAGAGGCCCATAGGAATGAATGGGGAGTATCCCTCATTTGCGAGTAGCAATTTGCTACTCGCAAATGAGATAGCGATTTTAAGGGTGCCAGGGGTGTCCAAAGGACGCCCTGTAGCACCCCTAAAATGCACATTTGAACAGGTGTTGCGCGCACACATGTCCAAAGGACATGTGTGTGTGCAACATGCAACTTAGAAAAATGCTTTTAAAAGCATTTTTCTGAGTTTTTGCTATTTACCGACAGGTCTGACCTCTCGGTAAATAGCGGCCCCAAAAGTCCAAAATCGCTATTTTGTTTTGTGTCATGAATAGCATTTGAGGAATCTCTATTAGAGATTCCTTAAATGCCATTCCACGCAAATATGCGAATTCTTACATAGCGATTTTTGCATTTGGTATCATGAATACCAAATGCAAAAATTGCACTCGCAAAGGGCCAGATTCTGAGAATCTGGCCCTTTGCGAGTGCAATTTACCTACATGAATCAGGCTGTTTGTACGGCGCTGTTGCGGCGGTTCCGATGTTGAAGTTCCTCCTTTTGGCTAGAAGCGCACTCTGGTCCTGTGAGGAAGAGAAACCTTAATTTCCTCTTATAATTACAGTTGTGGCTGTTACATACTGCACATGCACTCCAAATGCTAGGCTTGTGCATTGCCCAGCAACTAATCGGCTACTGCGGAGACTCCTGTTTCCTCTTCAAAGTTATGAGTGTCATCCAGCAACTGCTATCGGATCGCAGAGGCTCATGATCACTCTTCAAAGTTACGAGTGTTGCCTAGCCTAGCAACTGCTTCTGACGTGCGTTGCTCACTAGACATGTATTTTACGTCCCGTGCGACCTGTTTGTGCAATTCCACACACTAATTCACCCAGCTTAATTGGCGCAGCATTTCCGCAGTGTGCAAACACGCTTGTTTACACAGCCTAATTCGCTGTGGCAATCCAGTCGTGTGCAAACATTTGGCTCTATTTTTACATGCTGAATTGCACAGCTTTACTGGAGTCGCATTTCCTCAATCCAGTACCTTGCGTCTCCTAGTGTGGTTTTGGCAGACTACCTTTGCTGATTCGCACAGCAATTGTGTGGTTCAGAAATGTGGATTTTGCTGATTCACACAGCATACAACAATTCTTTCTCTCTATTTGGCCAACTTCCACAGCACATTAATAGTTTCCTTAAAGGTGTGCAGTGCAGCGATAGTATTTCACTGAGTTAAACAGCATAACGTTCAGCATTATACTCAGCCCTCATGTAGCATGATACAATCCGGCAATTAATGTTTACGCTGATCTGCACAGCTTATTGTTACATTATCATTTTATTAATATACTTATGTGGTCCTGCAGTAGTTTTGCTTTTGCCTTCACTGTTTTGTGCAGCATAGTACCTTCATACTAATTAATGTGATTACTTACTAAACTCTTTAATTTATTTTACAGAAAGAGTCAGTATATTATTTTTTTCACAAATGAAGCCACCCTAACCATGGCAACTCCTGCACCAAACATTATGGTGAATTCACACAAAGAATTCTGGTGTATTCCAGGAGATCCGCTCGTTCCATGGTTACAGTGGAAGGAATATTTTTTCACTTATATTTCCACTATTGGCCATGCCAACCAACTTTCTGTAGAGAGGAAGAAGGGATTATTACTACACTCTTTAGGCCCGGAAGGTTTGAGAGTTTGCAACCAACTTAATAAGGAAGACAGCGCAGGGGATGAAAATGTTTTTAGTGAAGTTCTTAGACAATTGGATACTAACTTTTCTCCAAATATATGTATAGGATTTACTCTTTACAAATTTTTCCACATAACGCAGGAGAAGAATGAGCAAATTGATGAATAAATAACTGTTTTTAAAAAACAAGTGCTGATTGTCTTTTTGTAGTCATACAAGAAGAGTTAGTGAGAGACCAAGTCGTCATGCAAGCTCATGACTCATCTATTCAGGAGAGATTGTGGATAAATGTAAGAAAAGCTGAGTTGTTTGGCAGAAGCACTGAAGCACTCAAGAATGATAATCTGCTTGTAGAACATGAAACAGTAGCCAGAGTAATGGCCAACAAACCTAAACTTTTTAAATCCAGCAAAAGTGTATAAAAAAATGGGGCTTAAAAGCCTGTACTGTAAGAAAAGAACTCAAGTGCTTTAGGTGTGAAAGTAAAAACCATTTGGCCAGTGATAGGAATTGTCCGGCCATTAAACAAAAATCCGTCAACTGTTGAAAAATGGGGCATTTCCGTACGGAAAAGTAAAATGTTAAGAAAAGATGAATCCAAATGTATAGAGGCAGGTTCAACAGATTATTCGAGTGAAGATCGAATGATCAGGTGTTGATGAGTCAGGTGTTATGAAGATAAGAAGAAAGGTAGTTCCAAACATTGGAAATGGGAACGACAAATGCCAACTGATGTGCTTACTGGAAATGGGGTGGGGGTAGGTATTCGCGTTACTGCAGATTCAGAGTCACCATTCACTATAGTTAATGAGCCAGTATGTAAAGATATTTTTGTAGACAAATTGGGTTCCAATCTTCGTGAAACAGATGTTGAACCTGAGAATTATACTGGTGAAATCATAGAGTTGTTAGGTTACAGAAATGTAAACTTTAGATTCAAGAACAGGCAGTCATTGGGTAAGGTGTATATTTCCAAGAAAGGTCCATCAGTCCTGGAATGAAGGGATCAGAGAAATCTTAACATCATTTTAGCCCCCAATAGAATAGAACAAGTATTGGTGCTAGATGATGGTGAGGTTTTAGGTAAAAGAATGTGTGATGTATTTCCAAATGTTTTTGTTTGAAGAATTAGGAAGATGGAAGGATTCAAACATGTTGGACTTGGCCCTTTTTGCAGGGTCATCCCTAAAATTTTTGCTTTTCTCCTAGCCTTTTTTCTGACATGGTGTTGGTGGTTTTAGGACTTTGGGCACTTTAGCACTGCTGTTCAGTGTAAAGTGCATGTGCTCTCTGTGATAACCATGGTAAGATTGGTCTACATCTGTTTGGCCTATTTAATTTACCTGTCAGTCCCTTGTAAAGTGGTATCTCATATACCCTGAGCTGGTAAATTAAATGCTACTGGTGGGCTTGCAGTGCTGATTGCACCACCCACCAAGGTAGCCTTGCAAATCTATCTCAGGCCTCTGCCATTGCAGGGTCATTGCGTGCAGTGTCACTGGCATGTCAGTGTCTGTGATGTGGCACCTAAAGTGTGTGCCATGTCCGTGACCCCCTTTTTTACTACATGTCAGTCACCCCTAAGGGAGGCCCTAGCTAGCCCTATGGGCAGGGTGTATTGTAGGTAAAAGATAGGAGATGTACCTTAAATGTGTGTGACATGTCCTGGTAGTGACAAACAGCCATTTTGGTTTCTCACTACTGTGGGGCTGCCCTCCCATAGGAATGCATTGGGGATTCCCTGATACGTGTTTCACTGGTAATTCCTGATATGAAAGGAGCAGTGTGGTGAAGTTTGGTATGTTTGAAATAGTAATAATAAATGCTACGCAATGGTGGGCACAGATTTATTATAACTATTTTAGAAATGCCACTTTTAGTAGTTGGCATTTCTGTGTGCTATGTGTCTGCCTGCCTGATGTGAATTGCATGTCTGGCATTTGAGCGACAGGGTCTGGGAGGTGTGTGTGGCTCCAGAAGGGGCAGGGTGAGTCAGCGCTAGGCTGAATGGGACATCTGCATTTGGAGTGGTGGGAGGAGAAGTCCCTGGTCCCTGAATAGGATTCTACCTGCCCTGTACAAGGCTGGCTCCGCCCCTTGTGGTGTGTCTGATCACCTTGCTCCCACCTGACAAAGAGGAGCCTGGTAAACAGAGTGATCCAAATCCCCCTCTAAACCAGTTGCATCTGGTTCCCCCAAAGCCCTGTCCTACAGGCAAAGAGAATATGTGTATAAATACTGGGCCTGTGACCCAATGAAAATTAGCTGTTCCTGACTTTGCTGGGACTTGCTGCTGCTGGGGTCCCAAGAGGAACCACCACACAGGCGTGCCTCCCTGCTGGAGGGCCCTATGTGCTGGTCTCCCTGGGCCCAACTATGCCCCAGGGACCTAATGACTCTAATTGCCGCTAGCGCCTCGTGAGAGCTATATTTTAATCTTCCCAGGAGAGGGGAGCCTTTATTTTGTGGCATCTACAGCGCTGGGCTGCATCATAAGCACTGTGCTTTATTTTTCTATTTCCCCAAAGAAGAGGAGAGGAGTGTATGGGTTTTGCAGCGCTGACCTGCAACTTGTTGGGAGGGAATCCCGACATGGGGATGCCCTCCCCATTGATGATTTGGAGCAGGTGCCCACCCTGCATTCTTGGCATACCGAGCGCGAGCCCACCCTGTGTTTTTCCAAAGGAGAGCGGGAGCCTACCCGCTTGTGTGGGCTCTAGCGGGTGCCTACCCCTCTTTTGTGCGTTTTCTAAAGAGCGGGTGCCCACAACGCATTTTTTTGCCTTTTATTGATGGCGGGTGCCCACTCCGCATTGCCGCTGTGTTGGTGGGTACCAACCCCACACTGTGCCGCTGCTGAGAAGTCACCGCCGCGGCCTGATCCTAAAACCGGAAGTCAGGCACTTCCGTCTGGCAGTGGGCGGGGCTGCAAGATGTGAGCAGGAGCCCGCCGGAAGCCAGGAGAAGCCGGGCTGTGTGCAAGAGGAAGGACGGGAGCCTACCCCGCTTCCCAGGGTGTCCCGGGTCGAACGAAGAAGTCTGGAGAATCCCTGTAAGCAAGGAGGAGCCCGGCTGTGTGCAGAGCCGGTGTCCCTTTTCCCAGAGCTGAGCAGGAGACCAGCGGAGTTCCGAAAGACACCGAGAGCTGTTTCCTCAGGCATCAGTGGGGCCCATGCTGATTTCTTTTAGGGGGTTGGGGCATATTTGTGCCAAGAGATGACGCAAGGGGGATCCAAGTGAAACGGGGCTCCCGAGGCACTGAAAGTGCCAGCACTGTTCTTCACAGCTGCACCGCCGTTGCAGGCAGCTGTCACGTGGGCAATATTGTTTTGAGAGTCCTGGAGAGGGACTCAGGACCAGTGGTACCAGTGCTTACCTCACTTCCCAGCTGCACGGCTGGTCGCGGGCGGCTGCAACGTGGCAGCGATTTTATTAAGAGTCCTAGAGGGGTGCTCAGGCCATTTTACCACAGCTGCCCCACCAGACAGTGGGCAGCTGCAATGTTGGGGGCCAGTTCTTTTTCAGTGAAGAAGGGGTGAGTTGCACCCCGCCCCAGCTCCAGTGTGCACTTTGAGTTTGCTACCAAGGTAGCCAGGGGGGTCATTTGAAAGGTCCCTCTAGAGCCCTGACATTTTGGACGTAGGGCATTTGACCCTTGGTGTAAGGCCAGTTGGCCTGGGGCCATTGGCATGGGTGGTACCTGTGTGCACTGGAAGGATGCCAGGCCCTAAGGATTGCAGAATGTGGTTATGCTTAAGAGGTCGGCGCATAATGTATTGTATGCCTAATGTGAGGCATATGCCAAATGTGATTGTGCGCCCTGCGTTATGCCTAATGTGATTTATGGTTGTGATGCCTATGACATAATGTGTTTATGTTTAAGATGTTTATGCTGGTGAGGCCTAGTGCGTAATGTGTTTATGCTAAGGAGGTTTGGGCCTAATGTGATTTATTGCCTAATGTCATGGTATGATATTTTAGGATGGTGACTAATGCTAATGTGATAATGCTTAGGTCATTATGGTACCAGTAGTGACTGGTTGTGTTTTAGATTTACTATCTGTTCTGATGGTTCTGACAGGCAGGTGATGTATTTGAAACATGAGATCAGTGCGGCAGGGATCCAACCTAAGACTAAACTAGTGGAAGTAATAAATCTCCCAGTTCTAAAAGTAAGGAAGAAGTTAAATCTTTTCTAGGACTAGTATTCCAAATTTGTCAGGAATTTTTCTATAAGAACCTTCCACATTAGGCGGCTACTTAAAGCCAGAGTGACATTTGAATGATCTGTGGAGAGTGAAAAGGAATTTTTAGAAGTCATAAATGCAATTGCAGCAGCTCCTGCGTTGCAAGGATATGACCCCATGGCAAAAAGTGTGATCACCACTGATGCTAGTAGCATTGGTCCCGGGGCAGTTTTATCCCGATACGATAAAATTGGTAACAAAAGAACAATAGCTTATGCTTCAAGATCATTATCACCAGCTGAAGAAAAGGACACAGTCATTGAAAGAGAAGCATTGCCGTGTGAATGGGAGCTTGAACATTTTGGTTCATTAATTTAGGGCAGAGAGGTGACAATCAAGTGTGACCTTAAACCTTTGGTTAAGGTATAGACAGAGGTGGGTATGAACATTCATCAATGTTGGCCAGAATTCCAATGAGATTACTAGACTTCATTTACAGAATGGAGTATTTACCTGGAAAAGAAATGCTGTGGCTGATTTTCTATCGGGGCTGCCTCTTCAGATTTCGGAAAACCAAGACGAATTGTTGGATGACGTAGAGGTTGCTTGGGTATGATACTATGGATTGGATGCTTTCATTAAGGAAGAGTGGGATATTGATTATAACAAGGATTCAACACTAAAGAAGGTGACTGAGTCCGTAAGTAAGAGTTGCCCACCAAAAGTTGTGTTAAAGGAACTTAGACCGTTCTGGGAGGTAAGAAATGAGTTAACATGCAATGAAGGAAGTGTTGTGAGAGGAAAAAGACTGGTTCCCCTTGAATCCCTAAAAAAAATTCCCTGTGCCACGAAGGGAATTTAGGGATCATTAAGACAAAGATAAATGTGAAAAGTGCCTAGTAGTGGCCTGGCATTCTCAATGAAGTGGAGAGAGCAGTAAGAGAGTGCGGCATATGCATGTCTGCGGATAAAACTCTTAAAACATTATGGTCTCCTATGAATGACTTTATGAATCCAGAATCCCCATGGGACTCTGTTGCCGTGGACATTATGGGACCGGTAGGGATTACTGGAAAGTACATAATTTCTTTTATGGATGTGTTTTGGTTTCTAAGTGGCCTAATATGAAAATCATTATGAAATTAGATACTGATACTGTTTTTGCTTACATTTTTCTAAATGAAGGTACTATCACTGCTATTATCAGTGACAATGGGATTTAATTCACCTCAGATTTGATGACACAGTATTTGAGCAAGTGTGGAATTAAACATAGAATAATCTCGTTGTACAATCCCAGTGAAAATGGTATGGTGGAGCGGTACAACAGAGTTTTGAAAGGGGCTTTTCAATTGACATGCAGGAAGAATATTTCCTGGGAAATGCAAAGTTTTTTAAAAGTATATGGTCTTACAGAGTTACGGAGGTTGAAGCAACAAAATGTTCTCCTTTTGAATTTATGAGAGGAAGGAAACCCAGATCTAAATGGAATCCTTCATGGTTAAACGCTCTAGAAAATGTAAGTTGGCCATCGTTAGAAATTTAAAACAATATTTTGCAAAAACATGACAAATGTAAAAAATAATATGATGCTAAGTAAAACACTAAACACACTGATCTTAACGTAGGGCAATGGGTGAAGATTAAAAAACTAGAATTGTTTCAAAAGGTGAGTGTAATTATTTTGAACCTCAACGTATTATGGAGGTGAAGAAAAATTCTGTGAGTCTAGAAAATGGAAAACACTGGAATCTTAAAAGTGTAGCACTTTTTGGACAAGGACAAGGTAACAACGGGAACAACATATGGTTAGAGCTAGAGCGTAATTCAGGAGAGCATCTGAATTAAGCAAGCCTGGAGGTCCTAGCCATAGTACTAGTAGTGTAGTCACAGGAAACAGTACTGATGGAATTACTGGGAAGGATTGTAAACTGACAGATGTAGTTTCTGAAGGAAGTATAATTGAGCATGCTGGGGATATGAGTGAGGGTGTTAATAGTAGATCAAGAAGAGTCATCAAATGAGCTGTTGCACTGAATTGATTATATTTGTGACTAGTCATTGTTTGGTACAGGTATTCTTCATCCTGTATCATTTCCCAAAGATATGAAATGTCAAAATTATATATTCGATCTTTGATGGATTGTATGTTAAAGGTTATTATTTGTTGTTGTTGCTTTTGTTCATTGTGTAAGAGGGGAGGTGTGTAGTGTGGTGTGTTTACATAACCTTGTAGCGTCATGCAATGCCATGTAGAATGTTTGGGTCACAATGATGTTCTCAAAAGAGACCGGGTCCACTCTGCTGGGAGTGGATCAGTTGTCAGTTGAGGAGCCCACCAGTTGGTCCTACTACTTGCCTAGTCCCCAATAAAGTGTTATTACTCACATTGGTGTAGCGTCATCACTACAGGCCTCTTGCCTCTCAGAAGAGGTTAGAAAGAGGCAAAGGGCAGCACTATAAACAAGAAAACCCTGGAGCTGCAGTCCTGAGGGCTCTTCCATAGAACCTGGAAGAACAATCAGCTCTTGCACTCTCTCTCTCTCTCTTTCACACTGCCTCACACACAAAACATGCACACACACCCATAACCCCACATATAAACCCAGTCAATGCTTTCTGCACAGCAGACACTCTATGTTCTGTGATTAAATCATAGAATGCTTGAGCTGGTACTAGGCAGTACCAATTAGAAAGTTAAGACCAGCATTCATATCACATTATCAAAGCCTACCCTGCAGACCTATTTTACACCCAAACCATATCAACCACTGATTCACTCTGAAATACACATCCAGATTACAATGGCATGTGAAGATTGTCCCTGTGTAGTCAACACACTCCTGCTAAATAGATTGCAGTAACAAATTCCCCACATATGTGCTACATATTGACCAGCTATAAGGTCAGAAATGTTATTAGCAGATAATTTAAACTGTGGGGGATATGTACACGGAAGTGGCAGAGAGTGTCCTTAGCCTCCTTGGCTTAACAACGCGCCCTGCCGCTTCTGAAACGCATGGTAGCACCATATTTTCTAGAATGTGGTGCAGCCTTGCATTTCCCCCTGCAATGGCGGTAAGTTTAGCAACTTAGCACCAACACAAGCTCCCTTGCACCAGAGTGCAAGGATGTCTGCATGCAGGGGAGGATGTTTATGTGTAGGAAGGTGTCCTTTCCTGCACATAAACAATCCTAAAATGTCATTCTGTCACTTTCAGGTGTGCTGCTTCATGCAGCACACATGAAAGTGACAAAACAGTATTTTTTAAAGGTTTGTTTGTGTACAGCAAGGGTCACCTTCACTTTTTAAAAAATTATTTGGTGGTTTTGGAGCTGTTCACAATTTTTTCAGTCAGTGCTGCTCACTTGGTGGATCTGAGTTGATGATGGTAGAACCAAAGGGCTGATTGATAGATGAATTTGACATTTCATTGTGGACGTGTCCCCATTTGTTTTTGAGTTTCCAGTGGATTGGTGGCAGTCTTGAGTGTTGCCAGGGTATCTGCGCTTGAGGTAATCTACGTTTCCTTGGGAGGGGTTTCCTGGCACATATGAATGGGAAACAGCCGTCATATTGCATGTGTTACAAAGACATGCTGTAAGGGGCGCGCTAACCTAAGGAATAGTATAATTTCCTATTCCAACACCTTCCATACTGATGTGCACACTGGAGTAGGAATAGTAAATTATACTATTCCTAAGTCCAGCACGCCCCCTACAGCAAGTTGATGTAACAACTTGCGTTGTAATGGTTCTGCAATGTAACAACACAGTTGTTGTAACGGCCGTGTTGTAATCGCATGCGTTGTAAAAGCATGCAATGTAAAGGCCTATATTCATATGAACACCACAGTGAAGCAGATCTTTCAATGGTAAAGTCATGGGAACATTTTAAGTCTATCAAACTTTAAAAGAATTTAGCAAAAATATTTTAATGTAAAACGTTAATGAAAAATTATTTTATATTTTATTTAACCTCGAACAAATAAAAAAAGTTAAAGCACTATTACCTTAAATGTTTGTTAAAAAGTTAATTGACTTAAATATATTTAATTAATATATAATTATTTACTTAAATATTTATTTTACATATTTTCACCTGCAGCAAAAGCTGTACTAAAAATTACTAAAACTTATGTGTGGAATTAAGTTTAATTTATTTAAATATTTTGAACAAAATGAAAAGTGATATTTATTTTCAAATTTAAGAACATTTATTAAACAATATAATAGAATATTATATATTGTTTAATTGTATATGTAGTTATCATTCAACAAAATGTATTTATGCATTTTAAAATATTGAAATAGCTAAATTAATTTAGCAATATTTCGTAAGGGTTTTAATTTAAGTCCCTGTTGCCATTATTTTTTATGGAAGGATGTTGCAGTTTCAGACAGTGGCCATGTGAAGTGATGGACTTACTCCACGTCACAATTGGACTGTTTTGGACCTTCTTGGTTGTAGTAACTATAGAAGGTCAGCTTGTGAATAGCAATGATCTTACTCTTTTCTGGGTGGGTGTTTGTCTCTTGATAAAAACTTCGTAAAGCCCTCCCATACCCCGTCCTTATCCCTCTCTAAACCCCTCACATTTTTTAAATAATTATTCACCTTTTTCCAGCCACTTATCTCATCCCTTCCACATTTACTACAGAAACAAGGTGCACTTGTGCAGGAATCTCTGCAATCGAGGCAAAGATCACCAGAAAGAAAAGATAAGAATCAGTGACTGAAGAAAGCCAATTTCCAATTTTCTTTTTAATCCTAATTTGTTATTTTAAAGAACAAGAGACCTTATTTTCTGACTCTGATACTGCCGTTTGAAGCAGGATGAGTCACTGGTTGGTAATTGAACAGCTCAGGTCAGCAGTCTGTGGCACCCCATTCCTTACATAGTGGGAAGCACTTTCATACTAGGGTTAGATCAGCACTGTAATAATCTTGAGGTATGAGCTATCAGAACACAGCTCCCTGGTCTATCTACTAGTTGGCAAAATAACAAAGACAGAAGGGTAGGCTTGGGATGTACAAGGCAAACAGCATAGGACCGTTCCATGGGAGAACTCTTCTTTTCTCATTTCATGTCAACCTTTGGGCGCGACAGGCAGATTGGGACTGGGACAAAAAATAGGCCCACCTATAGAGAAAAAAGTAGCCACCATTAGTAAACAAGATTGCTAAAAAGCTTCCCACATTTGCAAATCAGGCCAGTTTTGAACTGGTAAAGACACAATGTATGTGTATTTTGCAAAGAATGGGAGACTGCACAGATTTATATTTGCTGCTGGCAAAGGGTATGGTAATACCAGTTAATAATCAGTAAAACCCGGCCCACCAGACCATAAATTAGGAGCTCAAACTACTAACAAACCGGCCCACACACCGATCTGTCAGGCATGTTCATCTGGCAATGCCTCATTTCCGTAAAGGCCGGTGTGACCCTGGAGAAAGGCAGGACTGGGAACCAAAAGTAGCCCTGCCAAAAATTCTCAAACCGGCTCCACTGCCTTCATCTTCTTGTGAACTCTCTCTCTCTTTCCATCCATCCATTCTCGCTCTCTCAATCTCTCCCCTCTATCCTCTCCCTCTCAGATCACTTTCTCTCTAAATTCCCCCTCCTTCTCTTTCTTTCTCTCTTGAACCCTCCTTGTGCCTGCTGCAAATATCCTCAGAGAGCTGGGGAAAATGACATGGGCACCAAGAGCGGTCTTGGACTTTCAAAACTGACCTCGAAGGGCTCTATTCCACGAGGCTGGGGAGATAAGGGATATGCTGGTCAAATAGAAGGCCAGTCCGGCCAAAGGCAGAGTTTTGCAAGGGTCTGTCATCTTAGGTATGTCATTCAGCTTGTGTTTGTATGTATTGGGACATACAGAAAATTCAGAGCTCAGCCGAGACTAGACAAGAGGGCTCCAAACAGCCCTGCCAAGAGCGACGCATCGGGCATTAGACTAAGAAATGTTATTGATGCAAAGTCACACATTAGCATTCACTGATGTCAGGATTGTCGAAGTCAGTGCCTGGTGGCTACCAAGACATTGTGAATTGTTTGAGGCACATTGGGTTACAGGCGGGTCAGTTCCTGCGGCTCAAGCATGGCAGTTCTCATAATGTTTTCATGGGCTGCACTAAGTGCTGTTGGGGCAATGGCACCGCTGCTTGCTGCTAGCACCGCGTGGCAGTAACCCACAACAGACATCACCTAGCCAGTGGCTCATTGTGTACTTGCTGGCATAAATTGCTGCTGCTGGCAAAATGGCAGAGAGCTTGCCCGCAGTACCATGCAACCTGATCCCACAGCGCCGTTTAGCTTAACTATTTGTATTTGAACACATGATTCTAAAGACCAAGGGGCATATTCACAAGGATTTAACACCGAATTATCCCCACTTTAACGCATCAAAACTGGTGATAGAATTAACACCCCATTCA
This sequence comes from Lissotriton helveticus, assembly GCF_964261635.1. Taxonomy (NCBI): domain Eukaryota; kingdom Metazoa; phylum Chordata; class Amphibia; order Caudata; family Salamandridae; genus Lissotriton; species Lissotriton helveticus. The sequence continues at coordinate 998,665,773 of NC_136065.1, read as the reverse complement.
CAAGCTGGTGCAAATTGCAGACATCGCCAGAATTCCTGCGATAAAATCCCCAAAACCTAATACTACGGCAGACACCACCAACTAATGCTAATGAGATGCAGAGTAGGCGTTCCCGTTCAGAAACACATGAAAAAACAGCAACACCACTTTCGCAACGAACTGACAGATCTGCAAAGCGAACCAAAAACACACGATAAGCCACATTAGCCGCAGGTATTTAACACCTGCCTCAAGCAGGTGTAAAATCGGACGACTACCTGCAGTAGGCAATGGAGACCCGCACACAGCCACACCCGAAGAACGAACGACACCATGGAGCTACTCATCATGCATCTCGGAGCCCCAACAGGGCCACAACACCCACCGCTACCACCCCCAGGACTGCCACCACTCCCTGGACCCGCATCCCCCCCCCCGGACCAGCACAGAGGCAGTGCAGAGTAAGACAGAGTAAGACAGCAGACCTACCAAAGACGCACCACTCTCACAGACCTTACGCCCGAGGAAGTCATTGCCCACTACAGGCTCAAAAGGACAACCATTAAGCGCATCATGACCCACATCGCCCATGGGCTGACGGTCCCAACACAGCGGAGAACCAACATCTCATCGCAGACAAAGGTGCTGGCTGTGCTGCACCTGTTGGCCTCTGGTGCCTTCCAACCAACAACTGCTAGAGTCGGAGGGGTCTCACAGCCAGCCCTATCAAAGTTCATCACCCCTGTCCTGGATGCCATCCTCAGCTTCATACCCCAGTATCTTCACTTCCCCAACACTTCTGCGCCATAGCCGGATTACCGGCCGTGTTGGGTGCAATCGACTGCAAACATGCCCTACTTGTGCCCCCTGCGGATACTGCACACCACTACCACAACAGAAAGCACACACATTACATCAATGTGCAGGGAATAGTGGACCACCAAGGACTCTTCACCAATATTGTGGCCAACTACCCAGGCAGTGTGCATGATTCCTTCATCTTCTTACAGTCCATCATCAACCAGCGCTTCCAACTGCTCGTTGGTAAGTACCAAGTCAACACACCACACATCCCAATGCCTCCACAGTACAATGCACAACTGTGGGAATGCACATGTGACCAAACTATATTCAACATGTCAAACTACATGTACACCTACCAGACATGACCACCCCACTCCATGGTCATCCTGGCCTACCCCTACACCCTATACAGACTGGTGGTGTAGTTGCCAGCACCAGCTCATCCCTGTGGGCTGGCGAACACTCACCCCACACACAGCCAGCAAAGGCGTCACTGGATTGGTTGACCTGCCATCACATTCTGCTGAACCAAGTATTGACTCTTTTCTCCCTGTACTGTCACAGGTGATCAAGGATATGTACTCTGCCCTTGGATGATGACACCCCTCCGAGATCCGAACACACCCGCCCAGAGGCAGTTCAATACGGCCCACATACGTACCAGGGGCATCGTTGAACGCACACTTGGTGAGTTGAAGTCACATTTCAGGTGTCTGGACGGCACAGGTGGGAAGCTCCTGTACAGCCCGGACATTGTGTGCAAGCTGATCGTTGCATGTTGTGCGTTGCACAACATCTGTGTTCGCATGAGGGCCCCATAGATCCAGTTCCAGAGGTATCGGCCGATGATGGTGGTGATGGGGCAGGTGGCCCACATCCCACTGCAGCAGCGGCAGGAATGGCCCGTAGGAATACCATCATTGACACACACTTCTCTTGAGCACGTCAAATTGTGACCTTCCATGGCAATCATGCGACAGTGGAAAATGCCCAAATACACTGCATGTGTGAATAAACATTTTTGCAAGTCTCAGCTTGTACATGTACATTTTGATGTTACGTTTCCCTGCTTTCCAGATGTGATTTGACAGGTTGTGCACATTTGCTGAACCAGTTGTGTCCTGTGTTCAAATGTGGTGGGGGTGCTGTTTGATCCGGGATGTTATCACTTCTGATTGTGTGCTTATGCTGCACGGTGGGCGTGTCGCTCCTGTGGCTCTGGTCTGTCTGCCACTGGTCTCATTCGTGTGGTGTGTCTGTCGGTTCTGTTCTTCCACGGTGCTTGAATGTTGTGGTGTACATGTTGTCCTCTGCAGTTGGCCAGGGTGCATTTGTCGTACTCCGTTGTTGATGATTTTTGTTCAGTGGCATTTTCGGTGTGCTGGTCTTAATAATTTCCCGCATTGCGCGTGAGTATTGCTGCCCTTGCGCTGGTTGTCACTGTTTTCTCATCATGCTTGTGACCATCGCAGGTTTTGTCACGTTGGGGAATGTGTTTTTATCTCCGTCGCAGTGGTTGTTTCGCGGACATTGTCCGCGGTGTCGGCAAACTATTGCATGCTACTGCTGTGTTATAAATTCCACGTTGTCACTGGGTTATTTTCCCGTGATGGGCTGCGATGCTGAAAGTTGCGTTATGCTACTTTTGTGGTAGTTATCACACGTTCTTGTGAATATCCCTCCATGTTGTTGCTCAAATGGGTGTAATTTCTGATATTTACATATTTCCCTAGTCTTCATTGCTTGATTTTGCCCTGAGAAAGTGTCCTTTCATAGTTGTTCACTCATAATTACACTGGAATTCTGAAAATGTCACATGTAGCAATCTGAAATCATGGCAGCTATTTCCAAATAGATTTGTCTAACGCTTCATATTTTTTTTTTTTTTATAACTGTTGGTACTGAGTTCTGGCATGGCCAGGCCCACTTCTTACTGAGCCATGGCATGCCCAGGCCCACTTAAAAGCTGTGTGCATACATTCAGAAAAGCCAGAGACCATAAAAGTGAAAAATAGTCAACCACTGTCTTATCACAGGGGCGGCTCTAGGCTCATGGCGGCCCTGGGCAGGGAGCGTAGGTAGGGGGCCCCGGAAGAGGGAGTCCGGGTGGGGCGGAGCGCGGAGGCCAGTGAGGAGGGGGGGTGTCAGGGTGTTTGGAAACAGAGCCGGAGCCACCAAATCCCTGCCAGGGGCCGCCACTCAAATATGTATCCATCCTCAGAGGATTATTATATTAAGGATATATATTGGCGTGGTGGCCCCTGGGGTTTGGTGGCCCTGTGCAGGTGCACAGCTTGCACATGCCTAAGGCCGCCCCTGCTTATCATGTTAACGTAATTTCTCAAGCAAAATGGTTGCTTCCGGATCAGCACTGTCACGCTTTTAGAGGCTGCTACAACTATATACCTTAAAAAGAACATCTAGATAGATGAATCCTAGGCCGAATTAAAATGAAAAGGGGGGGCCCTCGGCCCCCCCGCACGCATGGCGGCGCGGCGACCGCTTCCCCCCTTCCCCTCTGTGTGCCTCTCGGTGGTGGGGGCGGGCCCTTGGGCGCGACCCACCACCGATTGGCCGGCGGCCTCCCTGACCCGGATACCAGTGGAGGATGTCCGGGTTAGGGGGGGCGGGCTACTGGAGGGGCTGGGCGGAGGGGCGTCGCTACTCCGCCTGGCCCCTTGGGAATAAAGAGGCGGGGAGCGCCCGGGAGACCCCCTTGTCCCTGGACGCTCCCCCGCAGCACGGTGTGCCCCGCGCTCGGGGCTTCTTGTTTTCCCACCCACCATCCCTGGAACCAAAAAATGTTGTGGCTTCACTAAGTCTGGTTTGAGCGTCATTTTGCTAGCGTACTGTTAACATGTCTTACATGCGTAATGGAACTTTATCTGGACTGTATATTTTGATGATGTAATTTTTGTTGAGGAATTTTTTCCCTTTGTAGCGAACTGTGTGTAAAGTGCTTTGATGCCAATTGTGTCTAGGCCTTTTTTCCCTTTGTAGCTTTACGTTGATGCGTGTTATTAATTAGCCAGTGTAGCGGTCCTTTAGAATTTTTTCCATAGGTCGTCGTATTTATTAGGTATGGGGCATGCGGTAAGGTCATGACCGGTGAGCACATATTTTAAGGTCTGAGGGGGCGGGCATCATCCTATGGAGGTTCCCGCCCAGGGGGAGGGGCCATTGGCCACTCCTAGAACTCCAGGGGCAAGGTAATTGATGCTTCAAAGGAGCGCGGGTCAGGAGTAGTCACGCTTTCCTTAGGCTGGTAGCCACCCCGCGCGCGCATACTCATGACGTCACCGGATGGCGCAGAGTAAGGGCCCTCCTTTAGTGGGTAAATGGAGTTCACGGCGTAGACCGGGCGATTACCGGAGCATGCGCACAGCTCTAGGTGAGGCGCAGCTTGTAGGACCTGACACCGGTTAGCGACCTTGCCATATGGCCAGAAATGTACAGAAATCAGGATGAGGATGTTAGATTCGGTTAGGAAACAACATGTATTAGAATTTTTTGTTAAGGTTAGCCTCTCAAACTTGTTGATGATATTGTATCTAATGTCCTGCTGATTTTTGTATACATTGTTGACCATGCAATTAAAACCTTTTTTAATTTCATATCTTAATAAATACGGCCGGGGGACTAGCCCCCGCCTTCCAAAGATAAAGAAGCCTCATGTTCATGTTTCTGGGTGTTGGGTGCCAGATTGGGTGGGGGCGGCAGCCAGTCGCTGACCATGCGGATGTTCCATCTGCTTCACAGAAAGATGTTGTTGCCATCAACAAGTTGGCACATCCAAAACGAATTCCAAATCAGTTAGTAATCAATTCGTGAATAAACTACTGAAACATGAAAAAGACATTACACATTCACAAAGGGCATTTAAAAATTGAATTGATGTTCTAGGTTATTCAACTCAAACACGCACACTTCCAAAACAAAATGCCCAGTTAAAAAGAGGTCAAACAGAAATTGGCAACATAATATTTTTTCTTCTATGCTATTTTCTGAACTATGTTTTTTACTATTGTTCTGCTTTAGAAAGCACAACCGAGAAAGACATCTCAGAGCAGAAAACGCACGAGCCTAATTACTCCTGCCATTGAAAAGTTATGGCCGCATTAAATTAATACATATGAGAATTCTTCGTCTCGGCTCCTCCAGTAACTACTTCTGTTTCTTGAAAGGCCTTTGTGTTTCTTACAGACCTTATCTAAAAAGGTTTACATGTCTTCATGCGAGCAGTTGTCATGCTTTAGAAAAATCACAAGCTGCAAAAAGTCGGGATTGTCAGTTCAGAAGACACTGCTTGTTCCACTGGGTAAAGGCGGGGAGGCGGCGCTGGCAAAGGCGCGCTTCAGAAAAGAGGGATGCAAACAGGGGCAGAATGAAGATAAAACGGGCTGCTGGCTTTATTCTCATTGAAGGCTGGCAACAGGAAATCTGTCGGCGGAGAAGAGGAATATCTGATAGGTCATCTGTTGTGTAATGGAGAATGGGAGGCGGGAGACAGGCGGCGCGAGGCAAGGTGATCCGGCGTCTCAAAGGAGCGCGAGATCTTATGCGAGCAACATGAAAGTGATACCTTTATATACTCGCGAAATTTAATCTACCGGCGAGGAGGCCACTTGTACGGCAAGCTGACAAAACCTATTTAGAATATTAGGGGCAACAACTAACATCACGCTAGTCTTGTCGTGGAATGCCGGCACCACCCTAATCATTTACTTAGTTTTTTAAATTAAAGTTACTGCGAAGAAGAACGAATGTGTTATGTTTGTCCTCGGTACTGGGGATTGCATTGTGAATCTGACGCCATCATTTTTTTCTTCTTTTTTATGTATGCGAGTCAAGGCAATGTTTCAAACATAGTGAAATTCAAGGTGAAGATATTTTACCATTTTCATAGATCTCTAAATGTTTCCGAATAATGCAAAGGCACTGACATATATTAAAGCGTTTTTAACCTTGTTCACACCTGTACTAGTTTCGGGTGTAATACTAAGAACGTTACGTTATAGGTATTCTATTACATTAAATTAATTGCACTGTTGTTTATTTATTTGTGGTTTTATATAGCGTGAATGTGACCCAAGATTGTCCGAGATCTTCACAAAAAGGACAGAATTGCCAAAGTGGGAAGATAACTTTACAGTAAACATGGAGCGATACTAAAACAGAACAATGCTACAATAAGAACTGCCATTTAAAAAGAGGATGGGATATTAAGCATAGAATATAAACATTTATTAAGAGGAGGTCATAAAGTGGGCCCGGTCCTGCCGGTGCTCAGCTCTGGCAGTTCTTAAAACCAGGTGCTGAGACGGGTCCCTATCAGGCTCTCCATTTTTGCCCTTATCCTCAGGGTGAAAAAAAATCTTAACTCTTCAGCGGTACCACTGCTCAAAGCCTGTGATGTAACTTCAAAGAGACTCGTTTTAGTTCTTTCACAGTCTCACAATTTCAGAACTGAAGCATTGTCAATGTTATGTACAACAAAGCCATAGTTGTTGCTCATTTATTTTATGGAATTAACAAATATTGACAACTCCATTACTCCTGGCTTGAAGTAGGTATAGTTGTATCATATAACTGGACGCAATGACAGAAATGCAAAATACCAGTCTGGAGGCAAACTCAGCTAAGCACAGATTTTTAGCATTTGTGTTTTTAAGCCACGCCCTTAATTACATCAGTCACACCTCTTTGAGAGACCCCCCCCCAGTTGTTTCATCCCACTTAAAGTCCTGCTTAAGAGCATGTGCTTGAAGTGTTAGAAGGCAAATGAGCTCACCGTTAAGAACTGTTAAAGTCACTGTTAGCAAAGAGGTAAGAACTCTCCAAGGGGCATATTATCAAGAATGGTGTTAACATTATCGCCGGTTTAGCGGCAGAAAACTGCAGCTAAAACAGCGATAATGGGCTTGATAATATGCCCTGGAGAATTCCAATAGAAACCCATGTTCACACCAGAATATGGACTTCTATTGGAATTCTCAAGGGCGTATTATCAAGCCCATTATCGCCGCTTTAGTAGCAGTTTTATGCCGCTAAACTGACGATAATGTTTAATGGCGTTCTTAATAATATGCCCCCAAGTATTTACTAGGAAAAAACCTGTATTTCCGATGGTCAGCTTAGGACAGGAGACAGAGAAAAAGAAATATGAGGGGGAAGTCGCTGATAAGGCTAACAAGGAAGAATACGGTGAAGTGGAGAGAGAGAGACATGAGTGTCAGAGATTAAAAGTAAACCGACATACTGCCAAACCACTGCTTAATTTGAGCCAGTGGTCACAGAGGGCCCCACCAGCACTCTCTTTTGGGGACCAGCACTTATTTTCTTCAGCTAACTTTGACCCCGAGCATGGGAGTGAAAACCACTAAAGGAGGAAAGAAGGAGGAAGAGAAATACTATAAAACAGTAACAAAGAGAGAAATCAAGAATGAAAAGAACCTGAAAAATGAAATGGAGAAGTGTGGCTCAGGGGTTAGAGGCAGCAGACCCGGAAGCTGAGATCAGTCCTGGACCAGGGTTCAATTCCCTGCCTCGGCGGGGTCTTGGGCTAAAAATTCCACGGACTCGATAATTCTCGCCCCGGTGCCTCCTCGACTCACGGGTTCACACTCTGCGACTCTGGGCAATAGCTTGCTTAATCTCCACAACGGCCCCTCGCGGCAGGATGCCTGACTTTCACCTTGTGGATACCCTGCTATCTCACAGGGGAATACCAGGAAGGGTTCCCTAAGCAAGCGCCGGGACACCCACTGCGGGTAGCTGTGCGCTATATAAGCTCAACTACATTTACATTTACATTTACATAAAGGGACGGGGGATGTCTGGTGGTGGATTATATTGGGCATGAGGTGAAATCAAGATTACGCAGTTTGAGTATTTTGCACCCCGACCTTCGATAGCACAGATCAAAGGCTTCTGAATAAAACTGCGAGCGCCAGCACTTATTCTTTTACAGATTAAGAACTGCACCAAACTATGGGGCATATTATCAAGAACGGTGTTAAAATTATTGCTAGTTTAGTGGCAGAAAACTGCCATTAAAGCGGCGATAATGGGCTTGATAATATGCCCTGGAGAATTCCAATAGAAGCCCATGTTCACACCAGAACATGGACTTCTATTGGAATTCTCAAGGGCATATTATCAAGCCCATTATCGCTGTTTTAGCGTCAGTTTTCTGCCACTAAACCAACAATAATTTTTAATGCTGTTCTTGATAATATGCCCCCTATGTTCTGCACTGGTGTGAGAAATTTGCATTAACATTTGAGTAGGAATAATAATTTATTTTCTCTTCTGTTAGTGGAAATAACAGAGCAACTGGTTGTTAGGAGAGAGAAATACATCACTATCATGTTTTCAATGACATTCTTCATTTCTACAATCTCTAAGACATGGCTTTGAGTGGGAATTTCCAAAAAGCCACACATGAATTTGGTTATAATGCGTTCTATGCGAAATTTTTCATTGGACTAATCTGAAGCCAACCCAAATTGTCACTTACCTTTGACACATGAGCATTTTTCTTCTTTTGGAGTCATTAGCTTAATTTAAGTCCCTGTCGTATTCCATTATCAATTTGGCAAGTGAGTCCAGGATATTTTCCATCATTTTTTGTATGACAGTGAAATGGTCTTTTTTGTTATCCGTACGGTTAGTAGTCTGTTTTCTGCTGGCAAGCAGTCTCACTAAATTTCACTACCAACCAATGTACCACTGTACAGCATGACAGGTCTATAGGCACAATTTAGTCTTTATCAATTCATCTTCACACCATTGGTCAATCTTTTCATAGATATCAGAGATATCAGAGTTTAAATCATTCTATATTTCATACAACCCTCATGTGTTATCTGATCCACATGGAGGTTTCTTTTGTTACCTTCTCTTTCCAGCAGGCCATGTGGAGTCTGCACTACAGCTTGTGTGAGATGGATGGAGTTTGGATAGAGCTTTGCTCCCATACATCCAATGCAATTAGAATATTATCCTGGGTGTACTCCCATCCAAAATCAAAGATCTGAGGATTGCATTAACCCTCTGAAAGAAATGAGAAAAAACATATAGTGGTGCACCAACAGTAAATAATAATGTGAAAGAGTCCAAATCAAAATGTAGAATTTTCCATATCTTCTTTATGGTGTTTGTACAGCAGATATATAGATCCAAGTGTTACAGAAACCACAACCACTAATACAATACATTATATGCTAGAAGTAAAATACACCCAAAATAAAAAGATCAGTACCCAGCTACCAAGAACAGAGAGAGGGTATTTTCATTTAAAATGATTATCCTACCACCTACATTGACATAAAAGATACAATGGATTCATAGAACAGTCTTAAAAAACAGTCACCATATACATTGTGCAGTAAAAAGCAAACATGCCCCCCACATGTCCCATGTACTATGTTACGTTTATATAAAAACACACCCAATCAGTTATTCTCAATATTTGATATACCAGTCATAAGAGGTTTTATAGCATACAATAACAAATGGGAGAGATACCATAGTCCATAGATCTGAAATGCAGGTGTGTCCCATAGATCTTCAGCCTAATCACTCTTGGAGGATCTTTAACACCTTCCATGCTGATGACGGAACCACTCCGTCACCAGCCTCGGACGTGCTGTGCTGGTGACCGAGTGGTTCCGTCACGGCCCGGCCACAGCACCTGTGCGGCACTGATTTTGCGCCTGCGCAGCGCGATCTATTGAGCGGGCGGGGCCGCGACTGAACCACTCCGTCACAAGCACAGCGCGCCCGAGGCTCGTGATGGAGCGGTTCCGTCACGAGCATGGGAGCGCCGCGCGGCCCCCTCTCCCCCCTAGCGCTGCAGCGGAATTACCGCCGCAGCCAAGGGGTTAATTGTGCTCTGGGCAGGAGCACACTGCTAACATAAAAGCACAAATTCCCCATTGCATTATGAATATTACAATTTGTGATACTTTCAGTAACTCACAAAGAAAGAAGTGTTCACCATCATGAAGTTATGTTCATAGGGTAGCAGTGTGCTTCTTTCCCTACTGTCTTCTGTATATTTAATTTTGAGGTCAATCAGTTCTTCGTTCAGTGAAGAAAACTTTGGGGATTTAGCCCTTTTCTTTCCCACCTCTATAGACATGGTATGTCCCCTCAATACAGCCATATGTCAACCTTCAATTTTACAGAGCGCTTTTTTTTCTGCTAAAGGAATTGCCTGAGACCTTGAACAGGTTATCAGCAGTATCCTGACCTTAAGTTTCCAACTGTTTAAACTAATCGCCACCCCTCAATGTATCATGATGTCTGACTTGTCATAATCATCACCAGAGGGGAGTGATCGAAGATTCCTTCAGGCAGGTATTTCACCTCTCTCAATCCATCAAAGCTATCTCTGGGTATAAAGAAATAATTGAATGAAGAGAAAGAGGATGGGCACCTTGATAGAAGAAGTATGCGTCAGACTGTTCTCTCAGACTTTTCCATATATCCAACATACCCAAAGCTAAAACAAAGCTCATGAGTTTTGAATTTTGTCCTATGTTACCCTTTGTTGAAGAAAACTGTCTCTGTATTCTTCCATGTCAAGGTTAAAGTTACCAAGCCTTTTGACTATTGCTTTTTGAGCTTCTAACGCCAACATTCCCACCCTTGTGAAGAGTTATCTCTTGCAGCCTATGAGGGAGGTAAAGCACAAAACACACTATTTTTCCCCATCCCTTCTTCTAACTACAGCTGTGTTGCTGTTTTGATCTTTGACTCAGAATCTATCCAGCACAAAAGGACTTAACTCTACATTACTAGCATGCCACTCTAGGAGATTGATATAAACGTCTGATGAGCTAGGAGGACAACTTTGCCATAGTGATGTATCCATTGTCATTACCTACCTTGTAAGCTTTCTTTGAGAAGTTCAAGTTCAGTTTGTGCCTGAAAAGCCTCTGAATCATGATCCCTTTTCAACGTTTTGCCAAGGTTAGTTATGTTTTCAATAGGGAGCTTTAATATACCACAGCTGAGGATCATTGTTTAAGTATGTTTAAGATGTGCAATGATGTTTGTCCCACATCCCCCACAGGAAAAACTTGATGGGTCTTTACGATTTGTCATGACACAGGCCACATTAAATTGAACACGGACAGACATATCCCATAACACCCAGAAAGTTGCCAACTGGTGCAGTAAAGCATTTCCATCACGGCAACGTTTTGGGCATTACCTATAGTAAGGCCTGACAACAATGGTGCAGGGCACATTCTCAGAAAGGTTGTAACGGTAATGCTCCAAGATAATCAGCCACATAAATTGCCACATACAATGCACTTGAAGGCTGACATCAATGTTTAAGTCCTGCACACCCCACTCACATTGCTCTGCAATAAGTTTGTTTCGTGGAAGAAGACAAATCTAGGCCTGTAGTATCTATGGGGCACACTGTCCTTGTTTGCACAGTGGCGCACCGTTAAGTAGGTGCACCAGGTTCAAACAGGGATACTGCGCCTGTTAGAGCTGACTGCCTTTGGTATGGCATTCCACTAGACTTTTTACCTTCACTACCCTTTTTATTTTGCTGAACTTGTATTTATTGGCAATGGGACTCTGTGCACTTTACCCCTGTTAACCAGCGGTAAAGTGATTGTACTCTGCCAAACCTGTTAAAATTGACATGCACCTCATGGCACATTTACTTTACTCACAAGCAATGTTCCCTCTAATTTTCCTCTGTGTGCGGCAGTGGAGGGTCTCTGTGCGCTGCAACCATGGCTATGTGCACCAGGAACCAAACCGCGCGTGTCTGCGGCGCTAAATGGCACTCAAAAAGTTTACTTTAAAAAGTGAAAAGATGGTGTATTTTCACACATACAGCGCCACAATAAGGGTCTTAAGGGCAGTTTGCAAATTGGATAAGCACGCCATGACATGAATTGGTTACACTGGCAAGTACACTTCAAGTTTAGAAAAGCACAAGACTTCAATGGTGGTACCATCATAGGATTTTAATAAATATTCTTAACTGGAGCACAGTTCATTGGGTGGAGAAATGTCACGGTGCTCTCTCTGCCCGGTCTTTCCTTCTGTACCCCTCGCTGCCCTGTGTCTCTGCCCAGTTTTCTCTTCTGTTCCCCTCGCTGCCCACGTGCCTCTCTGCCCGTTCTGCCTTCTGTTCTAAGCTGCCCCTATATTTCTGTATTCTGTATTTTGCCTCTGTGCCATTCGTCTTTTGTGCCCGTCTGCCCTCTATGCCACTCGTTTTCCCCTCGTTTTTGTGCCCCTTTTGCCTTCTGTTCCACTTGTTTTTCCCTCATTTTTTGTGCCTTTCTGCCCTCTGTTCCACTCGTTTTCCCTCGTTTTTTGTGCCTTTGTGCCCTCTGTTCCCCTCGATTTTTGTGCCCTTCTGCCGTCTGTTCCACTCGTTACTTGTGCCTTTGTGCCCTGTGTTCCAATCGTTTTTTGTGCCCTTCTGCCCTCTGTTACAATAGTTTTTTGTGCCCTTCGGCCCTCTGTTCAACTCGTTTTTTGTGCCTTTCTGCCCTCTGTTCCACTTGTTTTTGTGCCCTTCTGCCCTCTGTTCCACTCGTTTTTTGTGCCTTTCTGCCCTATGTCCCACTCGTTTTTTGTGCCTTTCTGCCCTCTTGCCTTCTGTTCCGCTCGTTTCCACAGCCGCTGTGGCCTTTTGTTTAGGTATCGCAGTTAATCAGAGCCCCTTCAAGTGTCTCTGGCACGCAGTGCATGCATAAGTGTCTCTGGCGCGCGGTGCAAGCACAGGTGTCTGTGGTACACGGTGCGTGCATGAGTGTCTGTGGTACATGGTGCATGCATAAGTGTCTGTGGAACGCAGTGCATGAACAGGTGTCTGTGGTACACGGTGCATGCATAAGTGTCTGTGGTACGCAGTGCATGGACGAGTGTCTGCGGTACACGGTGCATGAATAGGTGTCTGTGGCATGCAGTGCATGCGTAGGTGTCTGTAGTACACAGTGCATGCATGAGTGTCTGTGGTACTGCTACTCACTAATAAAGGAATAACCTTTAGGCATATCTTGAGGTAATCTTATGCATCCTGTTACACCTAGGACCTCTTAGCAGGAGCAAATTTTGGTTGGAAGCGCAATCTAAATTACGAAAACAATAACTCTTGGAAAGCCCTAATACAAGTTATCTAAAAGCAAGGCACGAACAGCAAGTATTTTAACTTTACCTCCAGAGAGGGGCTTCTCCGCTGCCATGTGCTGTGACAAGTCCAGGGCTTTTATTCAGTGTATGAGCTGGCAATGCAATCAGGAGACTACCTACTCTACTTCCTAATTTGTATTTTTCTTTAGCTTCCTGACTGAGCGAAGTAGTCCGACACTTTTTTAGACACCCCCCCATCCAGTAGGCCCATCTACATGCTCCCTTCTAGCCCTGGTCAAGGAGACTTATCCATGCCCCTGTTCCTCCTCCATGGGTTCCACACCTTCCATTTTTTGAGCATCCCCTTCCTGTATATACCGGTTTCTCTGCCATCATGCACCAGTCCATGTCCACCGCCCAGTCCTCCACCCAGGCTTGAATGTCCGTGCTTGGCACTCCCACCCCCCTAACTTCTGGCTGTGTTCCTCTTAGCCACTGCCAGTACCACCATTAGCAGCAGTTTGGTGCGCTGCGGAGGATCATCATCACCCCACATACGGAGTATCAGCATATTGACGGTATTCTCTACTTTTGTCCCTGTTGCTCTGTAGAAGCCCTGTCCAACTGGAACGGCGTAGGGCTGGATTCTCTCATAAGCCCACATGGTGTGTAGGAACTCTCAGTGTGACGCATCCCCTGCTGCACACACTGGAGCCTGCCCTACCCATGTTATAGATGAAAACCCCGTTGTCGTATGCCCTGTGCAGCAATCGCAGCTGCGCCAGATGCAGATCCTGGAAGTAAATTAAGGGAGGATGCCTGCAGTGGGAATGAGCGTGCTGTTAATTCAGGATTTGTTTTTCAATATGTAAATCCTGTGTTCTGACCCACCAAACCAACCCCACGGACCGCGGCGGCCGCTGGAACCCAGAGCACACCCGTTAATGTGCATGTCCGGGGGGCATGCTTTGCTCCGAGAACCGTTGTCCCCACGGCTGAGCTCACGGTTGGCGCCGGAATCATGGTGGTCGGCTGGCTGGTGGCAGCACTACTGATAATTGCACCTGCTGCTGCCGGGCCGCCTGAGCTGTGTAGCTAAATTATGGCATCCCCCACCGCCTAATAATTATTTCCGAACCTGGCCGGTGAGTGTCAAGAAATGGAATCAGCCCACGTGCACCATTCGGCCAGAACAGCACCACAAGCCAGTGTTACAGTAGAGGCAGCGAAGGTGGGTGCTGCAGCAAGTTGATGCTTTGTTTGCAGTATGTTTAACTGCACAGCGGGGGCAGACAATATCTCACGCGACCGGGAGTGGGACACAGCCCACTCGGCCGCGGCACCACCAGCCGGGATCAGCTGCCCAGTAACATGATGATCAGTGCCTGAGAAAAGCAGGTAATGTATTAACTAAAAATTTAGGGTTTATGCATATCTAGATTTCACTTACTTTACCATGTACTTACCTTGCGTTGTAAAGGCATGCGTGATAAAGGCATTGCGTGGTTAATGATGCACGGTAAATGATGTGTGGTAAATGATACATGGTAATGGCATGCGTTCCTCTGTCATACATCCACTTGAGCATTGAGCACAGTTACCACAAATTAAATCGTGCATACTTCGGTTTACTTTATGGCCATTGTTACGCATTCATTTAGTCTAAATTCCATCTGACAAATCATATCATTAATGACAAGTGACATTAACTGGTGTGTTCCCACTTTGAGTTATTTTAAATATTGCAGCAGAAATCATTGTTCTTTTTATTTACGATAGCCCCTGGTACCAGGGGGTTGAAAGTGTGTCTCTGTCTCTTATATATCATGAAAGTCTGGCATTAATATTGTTATTGCATTTAGATAGTGCTCCATACGCCTGATGTTGCACCAGTGTGCATCAGCGAATGGGTGGCCAGCAGAGACATGGCTGGAAGAGTACTGGATTGTACCATAGTTTATGTGGGGAGCTTTTTGATGTCATTCATGAGTAGCCACAGTGGTTGTCCTGTTGTCTGTCATATTGCCAGGCATGTAGTGGATGGAAGAGAAGAAATAGAACACTTGTAGTTTACAACCACTGATTGCTGAGAATGATTGGCTAACCCTCTAGAATTCACCCATGAGTGACAGGGGAGCCCCCCAAAGGCATGCACTGGATACAGTCAGACATGACAGAGGCTCTCTATAATCCTCCAGAGCCAGAGGTGAGTAACCTCAGACATGCACTGTACACAGCCAGCCGCGGTAAAGACCTCAAGAATATCACACAGGCATATACTGGAGACAGGCAGCCACTGAAGCTATGAAACCATGTGGCCCTTTGTGAAAACATTTGGTAATTGCAGCCCCGTCATGCACTGCAATTAACAAACATTTTCACAATGGTTTACAATCAGCCCCCAACCGCGCTCCCTTAAGAGAAAACATTTAGCAAGTCCGTGCTTTTGGACTTGCTAAATGTCTTCTCTTAAGGGAGCACGGTTGGGGGCTGATTGTGAACCATTGTGAAAATGTTTGTTAATTGCAGCGCATGACGGGGCTGCAATTAACAAATGTTTTCACAAAGGGCCACAAACAGCCCGCAGCCACAGCCGGAATTACCGTTTTCGCGCCGCTCGCGTTTTAAAAGCGGCGGCGCGAAAGCACTCACAGGATGTGTGCGCGCTACCCTCGGGACTCTGCGCGCTCAGGGGTAAGCAAGGTGCGCGCGCGCACGCCCGCGCGCGTTACAGGGAACACTGCTCACAAGTCACTGGTAAATGGTACTATATGTACCTAGGGCCCTTAAATTAAAAGCTACTATTGGGCTGCAACACTCATTGTGCCATCCGCCAAAAGTGGCATGATAAAACATGTCTAGGGCCTGCTATTGCAGCCTGCAGTGCAGTTTGAAACTGGATATCGTCCTGGCAAAACAAACATGTTTCCTGGTATAAACTTTCCATTTTAATACGTATTGGTCACCCCTAAGGTAGGCAATAAAGGCTCATAGGGCAGAGGGAATTGTATTTAACCGCATGCGCGCTGCGGCTATTTTTGCGCTGCGCGGCTTTTTTCAAAAAGCCGCGTTACATGACGAGCTCAGCTCGTCATCAGCGTGCGAGCGGCGCAACTGATGACGAGCTCAGCTCGTCATCAGCGCCGAAGTGGTTAAAAAAGTAGGACATGTGTAATTTGGTTGTACATGTCCTGGCAGTGAAAAACTCCCAAAGTAGTTTTTCACTGTAGCAAGGCTACCTCTCCATAGACCAACACTGGGTTACCTTATTACATTTAATGGTGATATCTTCAGTTGGAGAGCAGGTAGAGAAATACCTCTGATACTTATTTTACTTGTAATGTAAAATCCTTTTTGATAGTAATGGCAAACGTCCCTTTGAACTAGCCTCCAGGGTCACAGGACTTTTAATGGCTCTCCTGTGGTGTGATGTGTATTCCTTCCAGACATGGGGACAAAAGGACTTAGGGTGTGGGGAATGGTGCTCCTCCCCAATGTAGTTGGGCCTAGGGAGTTGTGCTCAGCCCTTCCTGAGCTCCAAAGAGTATCCTGAGGGCTGTGCCGACCGTTTCTGACATCTTAGACTGCCTACCCAGTCACTGACATAGGGAGCTCACTCCTGGGCCTCCCTACCCTTTCCCCCCCGTAAACAGACTGGAGCCTCACACAGGAAGGGGGAAGGTTCAACAATGGGGGCATCCCCATATACGGATTGGCACTGGGTATACATGTGGCAACATCAGAACCTCTCATCAGAACCCTCCTGGACCTGTGGAGAAGAGTCAGAAGAAGGACTGCCCTCCTGTCTGAAGAAGGAAGACTGGACCTACTAGCCTTGAACCCAAGAACCTAGAAGTGACTCAGAGGGTCAGTTGTCTGCCCACTCCTGTTTGAACTGCAAGGTCACAACTGCCCTGCTGACCAGCACCAACTGGACCTGCCTGGAACCTGCTACTGGCCACTGTTGGAGTGAGTTTTGACCCCTTAGAGGTGCCTCACCAGGTCTGGGCCCTTGGCTGGTGTCAGAATGTACTCCTCCAACCTGAAAACTTCTAGAGCTGGAGTTTAGGTGAAGATCCAGCATTCTGGGCTCTTCATGTCACCATCGATCATCTGTGTAGGAGCCGGTGTGAAGCTCCAACGGCCAATTGCTCTTTGCGATGACAAAGACCTCCTCGTAGTTATTGCCAACATAAAGCTCTTGGGATGACCTGCTCTTCACTCCAACAGTGACTTCCTGACAGCCCGTACCAACGTGAAGTTCCGACTGAGGTTCAACATATGGAACTGGACTGAGCAGAAAATACACTATCCATCGGGATAAACCTGTTCGCTGTATCCAACCCATGCTCCATCGGGGGTGGACTGAATTTCTGACTTTGACTAAAAAGGTTTGGGTTTAAAAGTTTGTGGCAGACTGTTTTTGAAGGCTAGTCACTGCAGGAAAGAGGAAGATGAGTAAACTGAGAATGTGTGGTTACAAGAGAGTGTATGCATAATCACTGGCAGTGTGATTTTGGAGGAGTGGCTTTAATGCACTTGTAATGCTGCGGTCGGAATATCCGTGCGCTAAACTCTGCATCAGGCCCTAAGTTAATTGAAGATTGAGATATACCTGGACTGGAACCTCTAGATACAACCCCCCCCCCCCAAAAATGCTATGTATGTATCTAGAGTTTCTAGGTATATCTCAATCTTCAATTATCTTAGGGCCTGAAGTTGATTATGGGCTATATCCAATGACACTTGTAATATGGCAAGCAAGATATCTGTCCCTTTTGCAACAGAATAACCCATCCTCCGAACTCTGAATCAGGCCCTTCCTTTTTGTAAATTATGTTTCTTGTGCTTATGTTACAATGTATTTCTCAGCACCATCATACATTCATATTATAAGATAGGGACCGTACTACTACCTTTTACTATATATGTGCATGGACTGTGCCTAACTTCTCATCTATTATGATATCTGGATATATATTATTAATCTTTTGCAATTGCTTTTAGGTTGTTGCACAAATACCGTTGCTATCTCTGTAACCCATATATATATATAGGTGCACAAAGACATTTGCATTTTTATTCTTAGCACTGACAGAATATTTTCCTCATATATACTGTATTTCGGTTGTTAGGCCTGGTGTGACTCACGGACTATTGATTTCAGTAAAATTATATATACAATATACTGTCAAAGAGGGGATTTCAGCCAGCCCTGTCATCCATTGATTTGTTGTCATGTCGTTCACATTTTGGTTCTGCCACTACAGGATACATCATGGGACAATTGGTAAGCCCATTCTGCTCTTTCACAAGGAGCACATCCACACACAAAGCAGTTTCCTGAATGCTGGAGGACACTTTTGGAATGTGTGCTTTTTTAGATCAAAATATTTTGTCTTTTAAGCATTTGTTTTATTCCCAGCAATTAAGTTTTGCAATAACAATGACCAAAAAAACAAGCATTGACAACATAAAACAGCAGAAAGCCAACGCCAGTTATTTTGACATTTCATTGCTTGTTTTTTTGCTACTGTTTTGCTGAATCTTAACAATAGAGCAGGAGATGTGTTTACCCCTCATTCACGAATTTTACAACAATTTTATTTCTCCTCTCATTACTTCATGACTCTTTATGTTTCAACCTGCACATTTTATATCTATGTTTTATGACTGTTCCAAATATTTTTATTGAGTTACCACTGTGGTGTGGTTTTTTGGTATTTATTTAATTCTGTCCCCTCTCTTTTCTCTACGACGTTCGTTTTGCAGGGTCTTGCTTTACTTATGTGTTTGTTTCTAATGTATATTGCTAGAGGATCAGTTGGACAGATCTTCGTACACTACTTTTTGTGGTATTTTGTGCTTGATGGCCACAATGCTCTACACATTTTAAACAGATGTTTTCATATGCTAGCGTTTTTTATTACTTGTCTAGATATCGAGCATCATTCGTAATTGTGAGAATATGTAGTTGTAGCCTTGAAAAACTCCAAGTTAGCACTTTGAAAAGTGACACGAGTAGCCATGAGGCTCAACTTTATTTGAGAAAAATACAAATGATAATTTCTTTTACGACTCGGTCTAAACGTCTGAGGAATGGGATGTGCAGCTGGTGTCTTTATTGCTGCTAATTTAATGCCTTGGTGCAGGTGCTGACGTCATCACTCATTTCGCTTTCTCTGTCCCCTGTGTGACCATTAGAGTTTGAGGTGACTCAGGTCAGCCTTCATTAATAAAGAATGAAGGGCTGTAAAGCGTGCCCGCCTATTTTTGCGCCAAACCTTAAATCAACCCAACTAATTTGTGGTCGCTGGACATCTTGGAGGGCGCAGGCCCAAAAAGGTTTTTGTAATATTGAAATTCTACTAATCAGTTTAAGTTTCTTTGCATCGCCTAGACCCTTGTAAAGTAGCTTTGGCTATTGTGATGTATTGATTCTCTGAAATTACGAGTAAATCCTTTTAAATCTATTCTTAGTTACGGTTTTAATTATAATGTTTGCTGTGGTGATTGGTGGTATTTTTATTTCCATAGCGTCGCTATTATTAGGATTATGCTAGCCGATAAACTGTTCGACTGGTTAGCACATGGAAAAATAAATATTTCCTTGGAAGACCTGCCTCGTGTTTTCCTTCTCCCTCAGCACATATACTTTCATGATGATGGGAAAGAAGATCTCTTTTTCTCACAGCAACATACTGTAGATGTGTTCACTGCTGGGACTTAACAGTCATTTACGAGTATCAGCTCTTACAAGATGAGGAGTGCGGATATTATCAGGCTCCTAATCTTTAACACATACCTTTTATTTGTCCCCTTTGCATCCCATTAATCCTGCAAGATGCTACCATTGATGAGCATCTGCAGCTCAGCATGCACTTTCGGCATACCGGTGAGTCATTACAAAAAAACATGAGATGCCTTCCAGATGTTAAAGAAACATGGCGGCGCTTCGTAAATGGAACGCATTACCAGAGGGCCATATAAAAGTTAACGTGTAAGTTCACTGGGTACAATTAGGATGTCCAGTTCATTTGGAATGGAGGTGAAGGTAAGGTCAAGGACGTACAATTTTACGGCAGGTGCTGGAATACATCTGGCTCGTGCTTCTTCTATCCCTTGCAAAAACGGAATTGAGAATTCTAAACGTGAAGCAGTACAGCTGTCAGAATGTACTACAATATCGTCTAGAAATTAAATATCAAGTGCTGTAATTGGGTAGCTGTGTTTTCCTTTTTTATTTGGATTCAGGATTCATGACACAAGAGCACGCGTACAAACATGCACACAAACTAGAATACACACACTGTAACCTCCCCCCACACACACACACACACAGTCACTTCATAGAGTGCACACACACACACTCTAAAGATCAAAAACACACACAAATACATGCATACACACTTACTCCAAAGCACATTTATGATTCTTGCCAACGGGGAAAAAGGATCAGTGTACTGTGGTGAATGCTGTTTATCTGCACAAAGGGGAATTTCCTTCAGTGCGGCAAAGGTAGAAACAAGCATTGGCTGTGCCAATACATCTGGCTTATAAATGAAAGTGTTTTTTGTGTCACTGATGGGTGCAGACACTCATTATCTCATCATACACGCACTCTGCCTTTCATCTTTGCACTCATGCATCCGTTTGTCAATCCACGGACTCATCCTTTCATTCATTGTCTTACACAACCACAAAAAATCACACACAAACTCAACAACATAGGTAAGATCAACAAAAATAATACTAGTACAAGTACATGACTGCCTTCTAAACACAGCTGGCATATGTTTGCAATAACAAAACTTAACATACCAGTTGGTGTCCATCTTTCAAAGGTATTGTAAATAGTTTGTCATTGTTTTAGAACTCAAGCATGGTTGCCACATTTAGAACTAATGTTTTGGGCACCTTGCAACTGTAAAATAATGACACAATATGGACAATAGCATTTCATAATGACCCCCCTGGTTTAGAGGAATTGGCTGTGTGGAATGAGTACACTGCATATGAAACGAGCAGCAAGCAAGCAACCGGTTAGCACTGGCTGGAGAGTTGTAGGATCCTCTTAAGAAAGATTAAATTAAAAAGAGTAGAAGCAAATCTCCCCCACCCGGGTTGTTAGAGGTGGTAAACACCGCCACAATTATTCCTTACAAAGGTAATCTTACATTAACCATAATATAGTGATCCTATACTTATAATGGTAGGTACAAAATTATCGTAAAAAATATTGTTGACAGTAATATCACCCAAAAATTGACAAAAATATAGATTTTTTAGTATAGAGTTTAAAGTAGTCCATGTTAAATATATTTATATAGAATTTTAATATAATGTAAAGTAACTCTATTCCACTAATATTTACATATACATAGTCCAGTGGCAGTGGACTATCTGGACCTGAAAGTTTTTGTGGAAAATAACAACATACACACTGCACTTTTCCGAAAGAATACAGCTGGAAATTCAGTTCTATTTGCCAGCAGCAATCACCCAAAGGCACTTATACAAAGTATCCCGTAAGGGGAGTTTCTCAGGCTAAAACGATACTGTACAAAAGATCAGGACTTTGAGGCGGCTGCCTCTGAGAGTAAGGCCAGGTTTAGTGCCAGAGGGTATGATCACACCTTGTTAGAAAAGGCCCTATCTAAGGTAAGACGTATTCCCAGAGCATCTCTACTACTTGAAGATAATAGGAGAAACAGGGAAGCAAATGAAAGTAAGGGAAAATTTAGAATGATTACTCCATATTCTTCTGAAGCTAAATATTTAAAGAAAATGCTCAGGAGAAAGTAGAGCATGATATTCCCAATCAACCCCTGGTGACATTCAGCAAGGCGAGATCCCAGATAAATTAGTTGGTTAAGAGCCATGTGGACACTGTGCAGCATCGATCCAACACACTGAAAGAGATGAGAGGATTTTTCCCTTGCAGCAGATGCAAGGCATGTGTCAACAGCAAACGGGTTCTCACCTATACATTACCCGATACAGGCGAAATAAAGGAAATTACAAAGTTTATAACATGCAGCACCACATACGCAGTATATTGTCTGGTCTGCCCTTGCTGGCTCAAATATATAGGGAGCACCATCCATCAATTGAAGAAACAAATTCTGGAACATTTAAGAGCCATAGACAAAGTCGATCTGGCATATCCTGTGGCTCGCCATTTTGCAGAGTTTCATCATAGCGATAGAAGCAAAGTGCAGTACTATGGCCTGGATTCCGTTCCGATAAGTCCACGGGGAGGTGACAGATTGCGTAGCTTAAGACGCCTAGAATCGAGGTACATCATTGACCTTCTTTCAAAATCCCCCAGAGGATTGAACTGTGGTGAAGAACTAGGGATACATCTGGGAAAACAGATATAAGGGTCATGATGAGGATGGTAATTTAAAGAAACGATTTAAAGAAACCAGTTAGTTGAGAAGTAATCTAAGATAGAAACAGTATGAAATGATTTGAAAATGATTTTTTAAAAATGATTTAAAAATGATTTAAAAATGTATTGAAAAATGCTTTAAAATTGATTTATGAATGAAGATCACATGCTCATTATTTAGAGGTGCTAGGATTTGATTTGACTTTAGTGTAAAATTCTGTATAGCAATACACACTAAAGAGGCATGTATCAAGGGACATGAGAGGGGACACTGGCCGATCCACGGCAATATTTCCAACAAGAGACATTGAAATCGTTAAAGATAGATGAAAAATGTATCTAAACATTTCATTATGTGAATTGCACAAAATGATGTGTTCGATTTCTGCCATACTTCGCACCTATAAAATGTAACAATGAACATTTACTTGAGATGTATAGGTGTTTGTTCACTCCAAAATGGCGTCCGGTGCTGCCATAATTTGTGTTTTGAATGAAGCTTTGTAAACATGCTTTGTACAATGAATTTTGAACACTGGGGAAACTGTGTGCTGAAACGTTTGTTCGTCCGTTGCACTAAATAAACGGTCTTTTTCAGAAAGCCTCCCCCCTCGCAAGTGCGGTATTTCTTCACAAGTGAGAAGAAACAGAGCAGTAATAAAAAAATAATATATATCCCTTGTCTATGTTCATCACCATCAAAATGCTTTATTAAAACATGTCTGTAACAGATAGTGTTGAATACACACTGACGAAGGCAGCACGCCGAAACGCGTCTGTGTGAGCCCCTTCCGCGAAGAATAAAACTAGCGTGACTGGCATATCTCCCTTTCGAGTGCTGTTTTGTCTTTTTCATTATTTGAGAAGGAGTTGGAGCGTTTTATATATATATATATATATATATATATATATATATATATATATATATATATATATATATATATATATATATATATATATCCATCACACTGCTTCAAACAGCTCCTACAGAAATCTTTTCAGCAAGCAGACAAGGACCCGTCATTGTAGTGCTCAAATTAGCTCTTTATTGTTGGCCATTACGCGTTTCGCCACACAGAGTGGCTTGATCACATGACACCGCCAAATCGTTACAAGACCAATTATATTGCTGCACCTATGCACGTGAATAATACGTGGTGTGAAAACAGAAGAAACATTCCGATATCATGGCTGTGCAAAGAGAGGAATTATAAATAAAGCATTTTTGAAGTCCTGATGCACAATGAAGAGACATGTATAAATATATGGCTAATATGGATTTAAAAACGCAAAGGAAAGATTGGCATTCCAGTGGATTTGAATAAATATTAAATATATTAAACATATCAAAAAACATTAACAATATTTTATAGATAGTGCCTAAAACATCTAAAAAAAATTCAGTAATAAATACGTTTTTTAAAAGAAAATTCAGATGTATAAAGAGCCTAATATACATGTATAGTGCTTCACGGACCAAATGGCAATGCAAAATCATGATCACCTCATTTTTAAATGTGCACACAATAAACATATTGGCATAAATGCCGAGTTTATGTATCAATAAACATCAACACAGATTGCCACATTCGAATGTAGTGAAAGTGCAAAGTGCTACCTAAAGGTATTTTTCCTTCAGTACACCCCATGATCTATAAAAGAACATACACAGTGCTTTCAAAGTGCAGTGCAAATAGTGCAAAAAGTTAAAAGTTAAAAGTTAAAAAACCAAAATGTTAATTGGTGCAGCGATGTTTAAGCAGCTAGGACAGATTTTGCGAGTTGGGAACCAAGCGTTGTAACATTTCCGAAGCAGGTACGGTAAAGATGGTTGATTCGGGGATGGTTTACAAGAGGTATTAGGCAGGTGGTAGAGTGCTCCTATATTTAATTGGGTTCACTTATACTCAGATATGAACTAAGTAGGGAAAGTGCAGTATGCACACCGACGAAAAAAGGCTGCAAAATCACAGCAAGAATCCAGTGAGTTATGGGGGAGAGGAGACACTCGAGGGTAATATCCTTGGATACCAAACCATAATCGAGAGAGGGTTTAGGAACGTAATAGAGTGGGTTTGGGATAAATGTTCAAACATAACTGTGTATAGCTATGTGTTCAGCGTGAGAGGTTAAATACCCAGTTCGTTTGTATTGACATGCATGCAAATCGCCATTTAAGCAAGAGGACAGGTAGTGTAGATAGAGAGACGCTTGTGGTGTAATCATGTTCTTGAGTAGCCTGCATAATGCAAATAGCGACAAAAACACAGTGTAGTGCATAACAATTTAAACGAGTGATACATTGTATATGATGTAAGTTATATTCAGCCATGTAATTGTGCAATGTTTTTATCATTTTCTAGTGTCCCCTGACGAAGGGCGTATCCCGCCCGAAATGCATTGGGTTTTAAATAAAACACTGCTTTGAATGAACCGTGGCATCTGTCGTGTGTAAACTGGAGGCTTGGATGGGCACAGTTTAAACATCAGAAACTTGGGAAATGGCCATATAAACCCCGCAAGTGGAACAGTGAATGAATATATAGAAGAAACATAATTTGAGTAGAAGTATGGAGTAATTGGATTAAATGGATGAATTGATGGTCAAAAATTGGAATTAAGAGCCGATTTGGCGCCACAAATGCTGTGCATCTGGTTTGAGGCGGAAATATGCCTCATTTTTGCTGTTATGTATTCAAGTGCCAGCAGGGCAAGGCACTTCACCAGACTGCACGCAGTCTTTTTCTACAATGGATTAGTTGGTCAAGTTTTGAATAATTGGAGTGCACCCTGTAACTTCGTTTTGTTATACTTATGTGTCTCTCATAAGGCAGACAACAAAATGATTTTGGCTGAAATATAGCAAATCTTAATATATCCGTGGCAGAGGGACATGAATTCAATCTGGTTTTATCAATGGGAAAATAAAAAGAAGCAGAGTTCAGTTAGTTAGAAGGCACTGGAGAAAGACGTACAGGGCAAGGAAAAGGTGGCAAAACAGTAACTACAGTGACTAAGTTACAGACAAGTATGTAAGTCCTCCGTATTATTGAGGCCTCCCGGGGTTTTACTATTCATATTCAAAATGTAACGGGTTTCTAGTTTACGCAACATGTGTTACGTGTCACCACCCCTTTTGGTTTTTGGAATGGCGTCTATTACATAGTATGAGAAGTCTTGAAGATTGTTGTTATGTACTTCTCGAAAGTGCCTAGCAACCGGATAAGTAGAGTCGAAGTTGTTATTGGCCCTTATGTGGTGCAAAATTCTTTTGTTTGCAGGTAGTTTGGTACTGCCAACATATTTTAAGGGGCATGTTGATTCTAGTAAATAGATAGCAAATTCTGTCTTACAGTGGAGAGGTTTGTTGATTTTGATCTCCTTCTCACTGAAGGCAGTGCAGTAGCTTTTTTATTGATGCCATATTGGCAAGCTTTGCAAGATCTGCACTTAGTGAACCCATTAGAAACCGTCAACCAATTAGGGGACAGTGATGATTCAGGGCTACTGGAAACCAAGTCACTGTACATGGAGGGTGCTCATTTGAATGTGATGCTCGGTTTAATAGACATTTCAGCGCCTATTATTGGATCACCTTTGACCAGAGCCCAGTTTTTATTTATGATTTTAGTGATAGTTATTACCTGGGCGCTGTATGGAATTATAAGTCTCACAGTATAAGGACTAGCAACATTCATCAGGGCCTTGTCTCTAGTTTTCTTGGAGATGAGGAGGTCATTTCTGTCTAATTCCTGGATTTTGTTTATAGCATCTTGTATGGTTTTCAGAGGATATCCTCTAGCTAAAAACCTGTCCCTGCTTTGGAGTTAGGCCTAGGTCTACAGGATTGCTGCAAATTCTTTTAATACGGAGCATCTCCCCATAGGGGATGCTGTGTACTAGGTGTCTCGGGTGGAAACTCGAAAAATGTAAAATTGAGTTTCCAGCAGCATAACTGGCTCTGTTTGGGACTGTATGGTTCTGTAAAATTATATGTAAGGGCTGGCATGAATTGTCTCTGGGGGGTCTCAGTCACCAATGGGTTATATAGGTGAGTGTGTTACTTCCTCCATTACTGCTAGATACATAAGAGTTATGTCTCAGCATCTGAGTGAAAGTTTAGATGCTTGTGACACTGTTTGAGAGGATGTACCAGTAGATCTCCCCTTTCAAATGTGCTTACATGAGTTTAAAATCAAGATGGAATACTGGATGTATAACTCAACATATGGGCTTAAAGGGTGTGTGTAGATCACTGAAACTCCAAACTACATGTTTTAGCTTTTATGAACTTAGGAGCATACCCTATCGCCTACCTACAGGCCACCTTAGGAGTGAGATTTATGTGGTAGAACAGTAGGCTAAGGCTTCTCAAACGGTCTTAAATGCCAAGTCAGCCTAGCAGAAGAACTGGATGCAGAGCAGGCCTGAGACATGTTTAAAGGGCTTCGTCTCTGAATAAGTGACTTTGTAGTGTCAGTTCTTTACTAAATATCTGAATGAGTGTCTCAGTCTCTTTGTGGGTGTTTGTTTCCATATGTAAATATGTTTTTAATACATTGATGGCTTTGATTGTAACGGTATGGGTTTGTAAATGTATATGTAAAGAGTGTCACATAGTGTCTCTTGGGTGTGTTGGTCACTATTGGGTCATTTAACTGGCTGTGTCAGTGCTTCCATTACTGCTAGATACATTGGAGTTGTGTACATGCATGTGAAGAAATGTTTAAATGCTTGTGATATTGTCTGAAGGAATGTATGAGTGACCTTCCCCTTTTCTATCGGCTTATATGAGAATCAAATCCTGGTGAAACACTGGATGTATAGCTTAGCATATAGGTCTGTACGTTTGCGTATAGCTCACTAAACATCTGACTAAATGTTTTAGCTAATATGCAAATAGGAGCGTACCCTATAGCCTATATACAGGCTAACTTAGGGCTGAGTTACATGTGGTAGAACAGCAGGTTAAGGCTTGGCAAGGGGTTTTAAATGCCAGGTTGGTCTAGCAGTAGAACTGGATGCACAGCCTCAAGTGTACCAGGCCTGACACATATTTAAAGGGCTACTTCTTTGGATGGTTCATTTGGTAGGGTCAGGTCTTTTCTAGATATCTGAAAGAGTGTATCACTCCCTATGTGGAGGTCTGTTTTCATATGTAAGTAAGTTTGTTGGTACATTGGCGACTCTGTTTGTCAGTGTCTATCTCTGTAAACGTATGTGCAAGGTGCGCCCTAAATTGCCTTCTGGTTATGCTAGTTACTATTGGGTTATTTAACAGAGTGTGCCACTGCCTGCATTAGTGCTAGATGAATAATAGTTGTATCTTTGCATGTGAGTTAATGTTTAGGTGCTCTGACACTGTCTCAGAGGGTATATTAGTGGATCTCCCCTATTTGTATGTACTTATATGAGATTCAAATCAGGGAGGAAGACTTAATGTTTAAATGAGCATATTGCTCTGAATGTATGCATTTAGGTCACTGAAACTAGTAGCTACATGTGTTAGCTTTTATACACATAGGAGAGTACCCTATCCTAGTGTCAGAACCATTTTTTTTAAACAAATTTTATTGGGGTTTTGTTGCACACATCCTACAAATCAATTGCAGTTCTACATTACCCAAGCCCACTATATTGTGTCCCCTAATTGCATTCTCAGCAGTGAGCTAGGTCGCAATCCAGGATATGCTCAAAAAGCCCTATTAAGGGCCGACCCCAACTTGCCCTGTCACGATATACTAATGAACTCCCCATTGTACCCACCCCCCACCCTGGAGCCCCATCATCAACGCCTGCGTGTGGTGTCAGTCGGTGTAAAATGTGTGCACAGGAATGATTAGGTAGTGTTCTGCTTGATGTGCCTGTCATGTCTCGGAGAGAGACATCAGTCCCCTTACTATTCCTCTTCATCCTCTTGTGTTATCGCGCAGTGACTGCACTAGCGCATCCCATGCCTGAGCTGTTTCTAGTGCCTTCTCATTGCGTTGCCTATGCGCATTTCGGAATCGTAAGTTGCTTTCAACCCCAGCCCACTTGAGGAACTCGTTCCTCCATCTCGCACTACTGGGCCCCACTGTCGCTTTCCAATGTCATGTAATTTCGCGCTTTGCTAGTATTAGCCCCATGTCAATAAATGTACTTGTGATCTTATTCTTGGGGGTATGGGGGAACCAGTGCAGAACACCCACGGCCATATCAAAGTCCAAGCCCCTGTCTGTTACCGCATTGAGAGTGTCTCCCACCTCCTTCCAATATAGCTCCAACAGTGGGCACATCTGGGGCACGCCGCGGACTCCAAGTCAAAGTATTTCTTGATTTTCCCCGGAGTCAGATACGCTCAATGGAGGATATAGAAATGCACTAGCTGGAATCGCGCATTCCGTGTGCTCTTCCAGGCCCTCCGCACTATTTGCGCCCATGCCGCTTCGGGGATTTATTTTCCTATGTCCGTTTCCCATTTCCCCTTCAGCGTCTCCAGGGGCAGTAGCCCTTCATCGATCATTCTGGAGTAGAGGCAGGTAACCGCCTTAAAAGTTCCCGCCGCCATCATAGAATATTGGCAGACCATTGTTGTTCTTGGTTCCGTTAGCCCCTCTTTCCAATGTACCTGTATAGCTCGTGTCAGTGCGGCATTCAGCAGAAAACCCCCTCTCGGCAGGTCAAACCTCTCCGAGAGTGTCGGATACGGCAACAGTGTTCCATCTTCGTACAGGTCCCCCAGCACTTGGACTCCCGCCTCTTCCCAATCTTGGAGCCGCCACCAGTCGCCCCCATGTGGCAGCGCCGTTAGCATCCCTATCGGGATTTCGGGGGCATACAGGTGAAGTACGGCCGCTCTATGCTGTGAGCGGTTCCAGCACAGTCTGATCGTTCTTTCTTCCTGCGTTAGCTCTCTGAGGTCTAGCCTCTGCTGCAGCGCTATGAAAGAAATGACGTGGCAAAGCATACCCTGGCCCCTTTTATACTCCGGTCCCCTGAATTTGCGCGCTATTTCCTGCGTATAGATCTGGAACTGAGCAGCTAGGTAGTATAGCTCAAAGTCAGGTACCGCTAATCCGCCTTCCGTTCTAGGCCTGGTCAACGTTGCCTGTGCCACTCGACGGCGCCCCGTCCCCCAGAGGAAGGACACTATCATTGACTTTAACAATTTGAAGCTAGCGGCAGGTACCCACACCGACAGCGTCCTAAAGTAGTACAAGAGCCTAGGGAGCGCCACCATCTTTAGGAGCGCTATCCGGCCCATGTGCGACAGTGGGAGAGTAGCCCAGAATGCTATACTGCCCTTCTTCGCCCTTATACCGCGGCCAATATTACCCTCCAACAAGTCAGCCGCGGTGTGGTAGATGTATACGCCCAAGTACTTCAGGCAGGTCGGTTCCCATCTCTCCTCTCGGGTCACGGAGGGTTGGGCCTCCACACGTCGCACCAGAAACAAGCTCGTTTTGGACCAGTTCACGTGTAAGCCAGATATTTCACCGAAGCCCGTGAGTAAACTTTCGGCTCCTATCCATGCCTCGTCGGCGTCTTCAAGGGAAAGTAGGAGATCATCCGCATATTGTCAGACTCTGAGAAAACTCAGTAAGATTTGCTTCACAGGAACGGAGATGCCTTTTCCCAAATCCACCCAGAACAACGACCCAGAGCTTGAGGTTAACAAGTTTCTAAATCGTTATCCCAGAGGGAAGGGGGATATTGGATAAAATAACAAACTGAGAGAGTTGAGAAGAGACAGTCTTGGTGAGTTCCTTCCGTCTAGTCCGACCCGCAGATTTCTGTTAAACGCTGGAACCTACAGCAGAAGAAAATATTAATACCAGTCCTTCCTACCTACTCTCCTAAATTATCTTAACCTTATTTATTTACCTACCCTTGACTTCCAAGATCTAGCCTCTCTTCTGTGTTGGTGTGTGGAATGGATAACTAGACTATTTCCTTGTTTTTTCTGTAATGCTGGAAGGCTGGATATCAGTTATCTTCCTAACTGCTCTCTCTCTTTCTTGAATGTAGGTTCCTGTACATAAATCACACAACGTTAGATACTGTTTACCCTTTCTACTCTAGCCTCTATATTCTTACTAATTCTTAGCTTACTCTATTGTTTTGCTGTTGAAACTGAATTATCTTCATATCTGTAAAACTCTTATCTTGCTTTTATTATCTTCTTTTTTTTCTCTTTAATTTCTTCTTTCTTGTATTCTTAGGTCATTTACTGTACAGTTCGTGGTAAGTATTAACCTTTTCCTTATTAGCTTCTCTTACAGTATTTAGTTATTTCTATAAATCAGATTTAACACTCTTGCTCTTCTTGTTTCCACAGGTCATTCACTATGAACAAAAGGTACGTTTTATCGCTTCGTCTTAGCTTCTGTTCGAGTTTATTTTTATTCATAAGCTCTACATTAACCTTCATTCACTTATCTTTTTATCCTGCGCAGGTTTGGTGAACTCCTAGCAGCGTCCGCTATCTCTCGGTAAAGATCGCTGCTTCCGCACGGCTGTTCTTTAATTCTTCGGTGTCTTCCGACGTGCGTCTTTGACAGGTACAATATCTCGGACTATACTACAACTAAGGACCTTTTTCTCCAGAAAACTCGGGCTCGCTCACTACGGACTCTGGCTACGCGACTGCTCTGACCAAAAGCCTCGGTGAAGTGCGCAGTTCGTTGTTAGCGCGAAGCTTCACCTGAGCTGCGTAGATTATGCTGAAAACACTAGACCGCTGACTTGCACGCAATCTCAGCGCTCATCTTTGAGTGCCGGACTTGCATTAGTGCAGACCAGGAGAGATTTGCCAGTGTTCCTTTCTTCTTCTTATGTCTCTGATGCATGATTACTGACAGCGGAGGGGTTAGGGTCCTGACAGTACCCCCCAACAAAGCAGATTCCTTCCGTCTTGGTTTGGTAGATAATCGCTGATAAAATGATTTTATCAACCTAGGAGCATGAACATCATCATCTTTTTCCCAGGACCGTTCCTCAGGACCATATCCTTTCCAGTCTACCAGGAAATACAATTGTCCTTTAGACCATTTGGAATCAAAAATTTCTTTCACCTCAAACTCCTGCCCCTTTTCCAACTGGAAAGGTTTAGGAGGTAGAGTCTGTCGCAAATTAGCTGGAGCCTTCTTTAGTAGCGAGACGTGAAAAACTGGCTGAATTTTGAATTTGGAAGGTAGTGCGATCCGATATGCCACTTGATTTATTCTTTCTTCTACCGGATATGGTCCGATGAATCTTGGCTGGAATTTCCGGTTTCCTTTTAGTCTCAGATTCTTGGTGCTCAACTAGACTTGATCCCCTATCTCGAGTAAGGGACCTTCTCGTCTTTTCCTGTCTGCATACTTCTTATACCTCGTCTTAGCCTGGTTCAGATTTTCTTTTGCACTTTGATGGATCTGATCGAGATGAGAAACTATTTCTTCAACTGCTGGAACGGAGATTTCAGTTTGACGGATGGTAGCGTTTGGGTGTCTACCATAATTCATATAGAACGGTGAATAACCAGTGGAAACATTCTGAGCATTATTATGGGCAAACTCTGCTGCCCATAAATAATCTGGCCAATTCCCTTCTTGCTTTAAAAGAAACAATCTCAAACACTGCGCTAGCTCCTGGTTTACCCTCTCGGTTTGACCATCAGTTTCTGGGTGGTAACTTGTGGAATACCTCACCTCTGTTCCCAAACCTTCCCTAAAGGATTTCCAGAAATGGGAAATAAATTGGGCTCCCCTGTCAGAGATTATGATTTTGGGAATCCCATGTATTCGCACAATTGCAGTACTAAAGTGAGTGGCTAACTGTTTGGCACTAGGAATTCCCTTCAGGGCGGTGAAATGGGTCATTTTTGTGCATGAATCAACTACCACTAATATAGTATCATAGCCTTGACTAAGGGGTAAATCAGTGATCAGATCTAATGTAACAGTGTGCCAGGGATACGGTGGAGTGGGTAAAGGTTGAAGTAGACCCTTCGGGCCTGCCGTTCAGATTTTCCCAGTGCACAAACTTTGCATGTCTTGACATATTCCTCGATGTCTTTGGACATTTCTGGCCACCAATAATGTCTTTTGATTAACTCTTTAGTCTTTGCTTCACCCTTATGTCCAGCCAACTTAGCATCATGGCAATCTCGCATAACTTGCTATTGTAGCTCAGTAGTGGGTATGTACAATGCATCCTGAAAATATGGCAACTGGTGTATAATTCTTCTACCGTCTTTCTTCTTTACCCAATCTTGCATGGCTTCCTCATCCATCACTTCCAAAATATTCTTTTCCAGATTGACCGAACTCAAGGCTCCAATTATCTTGTCTCTTAGAATAATAGATTGATTTTCTAGTGGGGCCTTTTGGTTTTCAGTATCTATCCTGGATAAGGCATCCGCCTTACCATTTTGTGCTCCAGGTCTATATGTGATCACGAAGTCGTAATCCGCAAAATACAGTGACCATCTTAGTTGTCTCGGAGTAAGAGTTCTGGCAGTCTTTAAGAATTTCAAATTTCGATGATCCGTAAATACCGTTACTTGATGTTGCGGCCCCATGAGATAGTGGCGCCATTCTTTGAAGGCATCCTTGATCGCCAGTAGTTCTTTTTCTGTAATGGTATAGTTAATTTCGGCTGGAGTTAATTTTCTTGATCTATAGGCAACTGGATGCAGTTGTCCAGTTACCTTACTCTGCTGGGAAAGAACTCCTCCTACCGCTTGATCAGAGGCATCTGTCTCCACATAAAATGGTTCAGTGGGGTCCGGATGTTGAAGAATTGGGGCTGATGTGAAATTTTGCTTCAGGGCTTCAAAAGCTTCCTCAGCTTCTTTCGACCATTCAAACTGGACCCCTTTCCTTAGCAGCTTTGTGAGTGGTAAAATCTTTCGGGAGAATTCGCTAATGAACCGTCGGTAGAAATTCGCAAATCCTATAAAGCTCTGTACCTCTTTTATACTGGTTGGGGACTTCCAATTGATCACTGCTTCAATCTTCTTTTGGTCCATGAGAATTCCGTTTGGAGAGATAACGAAGCCTAGGAACTCTACTTGGGTCACACTAAAGGCACATTTCTCTAGTTTCACAAATAGTCGATTGTCTTTTAAGTTTTGTAGAATTCCTTTAACTTGGTCGTGATGTTCCTTGGTTTCCATTGAATAAATAAGAATGTCATCGATGTATACAATGGCACATTGATCGATGTATTCTTTCAGAATATCGTTTATAAAATGTTGAAAGGCTGCCGGAGCATTACACAGCCCGTAAGGCATAACCTGGTATTCGAACAGCCCAAATCTCGTTCGAAATGCTGTCTTCCATTCATCACCCTCACGTATTCTAACCAGATGGTAGGCTCCTCTCAGGTCTAGTTTGGTAAATATCTGGGCTCCTTTTACTTGATCTAGCAAGACTGATATTAGAGGTAATGGATACCGGTTCTTCTTGGTAATTTTATTGATGGTGCGGTAGTCAATGCAAGGCCTCAAATCTCCCTCCTTCTTCGGCACGAAAAATAACGGCGATGACACAGGAGATTGCGAGGGTCTAATAAAACCATTGGCTAAATACTTATCCAGATACTCCTTTAGGTGTTGATGTTCTTTCTCTGTTAGAGCGTACACTCTACTGCAAGGTAAATTGGAAACTGGCTCTATTTCGATCTTACAGTCGTACACTCAATGGGGAGGAAGTTGTTCAGCTTCCACCTCGTTAAACACCTCTTCAAACTCCTTATATTCCTCCGGAATTTCTTGAGCATTTATGACACATATTGACTCTCCTGTTTGGCACAAGGAATTGGCTGGGTTAAATTCTTGAGTTTTTTCTTGATTTCCAAACCAGTTTTCCAGGCAATAGTTTGAATTCATTTGTATTGTTCTTGTACTCCAATTGATCATTGGGTTATGCTCTGTGAGCCAAGGAAGGCCGAGTATTAGTTCAAACTTAGGAGCGTCAATCAGGTTGAATTGGAGTTTTTCTTCGTGACCATCAGAGGAAAGTAGATGAATTACCTCTGTGTGACTCACTATTGGACCCGAAGATAGATTGGTTCGATCAACGGCTCTGACCGGCTCGCTCTTGGACTTCTTGATTGCTTGTATTCCAACCTTCTTTGCGAATTTCAAATCGCAAAAGTTCCCTGTGGCCCCCGAATCAATCATCACGGAAACTTCTGTCAAAACTACGTGTCTAAACCTTATTTCCATTGACTGGATTAGATGAGGTGCCGCGGATTGCAAGGTGTTAGCCACTCGGTGTTCTTCTGGAGTTTCCTCTGGTAACGCATCCACCTGTTCAACCCCTCCAACAGGTGGTGCTGTTAGTTTTCCTTCGGCTTGAAGGTGGTCTTGGGCTTTTTCGGACAGTTTCTGACAAAATGGCCTCCAGAACCACAATACATACAAAGATTGTTCGTTCTTCTCTTCTCCTTCTCGTCCTTGGACAAGGGGCCACGAATTGTTCCAATCTGCATAGGTTTCGCAGCTGATTCCCCTTCATGACTTCGAGTATTCTCCGACCGAACTCTCTCAAACCTGGGAATTGTTGGCCTGAAGTCCTTCTTTTTCTCTCCTTTTTTTTCACCTTGTCAGAAGTCTATTTCCAACACCAGGTCTACTAACGCCGAGATCTCTGTTGGTCGGTTTGGAATTGCTGCAAACACATCTTTCAACTCATCCTTCAAACCACGATAAAAAACTGCTGCTCTCTTGCTTTCTGGCCAATCCGTTTCTACTACCAGTTTGTTAAACTGGGCCAAATAGGACACCAAGTCCCGATTCCCTTGTTTTAAATCCAGTAATTCGTTATCCACAGCTTGGGATATTCTTCTTCTGTCGAAGATTCGCAAAAACTCCTGTTTAAATTCCTCATAGTTTCGTAAGATAGGATCATTCTTTGTGATTAATGGTAACGACCAAGATGCTGCATCGCCACTTAGGTATGACAACACAAAGGCGACTCTGGACTGTGCATCTGGGAAAATTGAAGGGCAGCACAGGAAATGTAGTGAACACTGTGTAATAAATATTTGGGCCTTTTGTGGATCTCCGCTAAACCTTTCTGGGGCTGCTAGTGGAATAACGGGTGACAAGGAGTGTATAACTTGAGTGGTCATTCTATTGGTACTCTCTGGTAACGACCCTTGAACATCTTGTCCAGACCTGAATGGCTGCCTAAACCTTTGCGCTAGTTCGGCGGTCTCTTTCCTCGAGTTAATTATTTCAGATTTAAGGTTTTGGTATTCCTCCCTAACTGTACTTAACTCTTTTTGAATTGTATCTAATATTGCTCCTAAACTTTGTATATCAATCCCTTCAGCCATCTCTGTTCGGGTGCTAAGTGCAACTTGGGCACTTCACTCTGTCAGACTCTGAGAAAACTCTGTAAGATTTGCTTCACAGGAACAGAGATGCCTTTTCCCAAATCCACCCAGAACAACGACCCAGAGCTTGAGGTTTACAAGTTTCTAAATCGTTATCCCAGAGGTAAGGGGGATATTGGATAAAATAACAAACTGAGAGAGTTGAGAAGAGACAGTCTTGGTAAATTCCTTCCGTCTAGTCCGACCCGCAGACTTCTGTTAAACGCTGGAACCTACAGCAGAAGAAAATATTAATACCAGTCCTTCCTACCTACTCTCCTAAATTATCTTAACCTTATTTATTTACCTACCCTTGACTTCCAAGATCTAGCCTCTCTTCTGTGTTGGTGTGTGGAATGTATAACTAGACTATTTCCTTGTTTTTTCTGTTATGCTGGAAGGCTGTATATCAGTTATCTTCCTAACTGCTCTCTCTCTTTCTTGAATGTAGGTTCCTGTACATAAATCACACAACGTTAGATACTGTTTACCCTTTCTACTCTAGCCTCTATATTCTTACTAATTCTTAGCTTACTCTATTGTTTTGCTGTTGAAACTGAATTATCTTCAAATCTGTAAAACTCTTATCTTGCTTTTATTATCTTCTTTTTTTTTCTCTTTAATTTCTTCTTTCTTGTATTCTTAGGTAATTTACTGTACAGTTCGTGGTAAGTATTAACCTTTTCCTTATTAGCTTCTCTTACAGTATTTAGTTATTTCTATAAATCAGATTTAACACTCTTGCTCTTCTTGTTTCCACAGGTCATTCAATATGAACACAAGGTAAGTTTTATCGCTTCGTCTTAGCTTCTGTTCGAGTTTATTTTTATTCATAAGCTCTACATTAACCTTCATTCACTTATCTTTTTATCCTGCGCAGGTTTGGTGAACTCCTAGCAGCGTCCTCTATCTCTCGGTGAAGACCGCTGCTTCCTCACGGCTGTTCTTTAATTCTCCGGTATCTTCCGACGTGCGTCTTTGACGGGTACAATATCTCGGACTATACTACAACTAAGGACCTTTTTCTCCAGAAAACTCGGGGTCGCTCACTACGGACTCTGGCTATGCGAGTGCTCTGACCAAAAGCCTCGGTGAAGTGCGCAGTTCGTTGTTAGCGCGCGCTTCACCTGAGCTGCGTAGATTATGCTGAAAACACTAAACCGCTGACCTGCACGCAATCTCAGCGCTCATCTTTGAGGGCCGGACTTGCGTTAGTGCAGACCAGGAGAGATTTGCCAGTGTTCCTTTTCTTCTTTTTATGTCTCTGATGCATGAATACTGACAGCGGAGGGGTTAGGGTTCTGACACATATAATGAGATATATTGTTGACCATCCCTACTACGCAGTCCCCCATAGTGGACTCCCGACCGGATCGACATCGCGAGAGGCTCCACTGCCAATGCAAACAGCAATGGAGACAATGAACAGCCCTGCCTAGTACCTCTTTCCACTCGATACTGGGGCGATATCAGCGTGCCCGTTCTCACTCTGGCCACCGCCGATGTATAAAGCACCGCCGTCCACTTCAGGTAGCCTTCTCCCACTCCGAAGCGTCCCATTACCCTGTAAAGATATTCCCATTCAAGGCTGTCGAAAGCTTTCTCTATGTCTATCGATAGTATCATCAGTTGCCGAGCCTCTACATGGTCCCCCTCCAGTAATCGCATCAACCGGCGTATGTTCGTGGTCGTATTATGCGTCGGAATGAAGCCAGCTTGATCCTCATGGACCAATGTGGTCATGAATGGCAGTAGTCGTGATGCCAGGACGCTACTCAGGAGCTTATAATCAGTGGTCAGCATCGACAGTGGCCTGTAGGACGCCACGTCGTCGCTCTCTCTCCCTGGCTTTAACAATGGGATTACCAAGGCTTCTCACATAGAGTGTGGCAGCCTCCCTAAGTGGTACGCTTCCTTATAAACCTCCAGCAGTCTGGGCGCTAGTAGACCAGCGTACGTCCCATAGAATTCTACGGGCAATCTGTCCAGACCTGGGGTTTTATTGCGTGCCATGCGTTTTATGGCGCTTCTTATCTCACCTAGCTCTATGTCCCTACCCAGTGACTTTGCCTGTTCGTGATCCAATTCTGGGAAGCAGAGCTCCTCCAGGAAGAGATCCATGGCCGGGACTTCAGCCGCTAACTTACTTGTATACAAGCGTTCATAGTATCTCACAAAACACTGCGATATTTCATCCTGGGTAAAAACCTCTCCATAGGCTCGCTGTACGCATGGACACTATGGGGGAGGCCCTTTTCGCAGGATTGGCAATCCAAGCCAATAGGGTCCCTGCTTTGTCGCCCTCTGTGAGGGTCCGCGCCTTGTATTCTTTGTAGTCAAAGCTACGTAAGCGCTCCGTTTCTGCCGCCACTGCCTCTTTCGCGGCACTAACCTTCTCTTGCAGCTCAGGGTGACCAGGTCTCAAGAGTTCTACTTCGCGGAGTGCCTTGTCAGCCTTGTCTACATCATCTAGGAGCACCTTCCGTACTCCCACATGTTTACCTATTCAAAACCCTCTTATGACCACCTTGAAGGCGTCCCATTCCGAAGCTCTTGCCGTAGTCGTACCAGCATTTTCCTCGAAATACTGTACCATCCGCTCCTCTAGAGCATCATGAAAAAGGGGATCTTCTAACTATTCTGGGCGCAGTCTCCAAGTGGGGACAGCCGAAACGCCAGGCTGCCACTGCAAAGCGAGTAAGAGAGGATTATGATCCGATACTGTCCTCGCCAAATATTCAGTCCGCACCACTGCTGGCATCAGTACCGGGGAACACAACATCGCGTCCAGCCGTACATGGAGCTCATGTAGACTTGAGAAATAAGAGTAATCACGACCATGCGGATGCTGTGCGCGCCAGGCGTCCAACAGGCCGCATCTCGTTTGCCAGTCCAATCTGCCTTTAGCCGTGCGGCATGTCGGGGAGTCCGCCAAAGGGGGCTGCGATCTATCAAGAGAGACGTCGGTCACTGAATTAAAGTCACCGCCCATCAACAATGGTCCGGCGAGGAAATGTGCCAGGGACCCAGATAACTTCGCTAGAAAAGTCAGCTGATCTACATTGGGCGCGTACACACTACAGAAAGCAATGTCCCTACCTCGCAGTTTCCCCCCTATGGCTACAAACCTGCCATCCGGGTCTATGACCTGCTTGGTTACTTGAAATGGGATCCCCGCTCTAATCCGGATCAGCGCGCCCCTAGCAAACGCCGAGTATGTAGTGTTGTAAACTTGACCCCTCCATCTACGCTGCAATGCTAGTCCTTCAGCTTTCGTCAAGTGTGTTTCCTGAAGTAATGCGACCTGTACCCCCCTATGCACTAGATAAGCGTGGATCTTGTGGTGTCGTGTCATGGTATGCAGCCCCCTCACATTCCAGGTTATACATCTCAAATTAGCGGAATCACCCATTGTCCCATAATGTCCTGTGCGCCACCCTCCAGCCGCTCACTAAACCTCATAAGCGTGTCAATATGTCAACATTGATGATGCGCCCCCCCACGAAAACCCCAAAACAGCCCCAACCCCCCCCCCCCCCAGAAC
This sequence comes from Lissotriton helveticus, assembly GCF_964261635.1. Classification (NCBI taxonomy): domain Eukaryota; kingdom Metazoa; phylum Chordata; class Amphibia; order Caudata; family Salamandridae; genus Lissotriton; species Lissotriton helveticus. The sequence goes on along the minus strand of NC_136065.1, from coordinate 998,626,585 downwards.
AGGTCCTAGTGCCCTCCGGCTAGTTCCCATCCAAACACACTCAAATACCAACTTTTGACTAACCCAACAGTGGTCACTGTGGGAGTGCCTTAAGGGCACCGAGGAAGGGTTTGTCGCCAACGGGCAGCCGCCCAATCCCCAAGCCCCCCGCTGAACGATCGAGCCCTAAATAAGAAACATTGCCATAACCGCCCATCCCCCATCCATAACCCGGACCTTCCCCCCAAAGTTCGCAGCAGGTAGTCCGCCCCAGTCCTTATAGCAGCCACATATAGCTCACCAGGTGCTTCTATCCTTCATCCAACATTCCCTCCGTTGTCGCCGGGGTGACCACAGGCAAGGGCACACTGTCCGTTTCCGAACCCACATTGTCCGAACAATCGTCGCCTTTGTCCGACTCCACCTCGTCCTGCGACGGGGAGTTGTGTGCACCTGACAGGGCCGTCACCACCTCCTGTACCTCTCACCGTTCCGCTGCCGTCTCCGATAGTGAAGGCATTCTCAGTCCCCTCCGTCAATTGCGGATCCGTCGTGACGTCCTCGGTGGTAAGCCTGCAGAGCTCATACCCGGGTCTCGTTCCCGGACAGTCGTGCCGGATTTGTAAAGTTCGAACCAGGCACTGGGGTCGTCCGGTGTGTCGAAGAAACTAGTTTTGCCGTCCAGTATCACTCGTAGCCTAGCCAGGAAGAGAAGGGAGTATTGCAGACCCTCAGCCCTTAGTTCCCTCTTTATAGCCAGGAAGGAGGTCCGCCGTCGTTGCGTTTCATACGTATAATCAGGGAAAATATTGACTCTACTATTCTCCACCTGATAGGGACCGTTCACTCGTGCTTGCTGAAGCAGTCTGTCTCTGTCCCGGTAATGCAACAATCGGGCTACCACCGGACGTGGGGGCTGACCCTGTGGCGGGGGCCTAGCCGGAACCCTATGCACCCTCTCCAGAGTGTAAAACGTGGGGAGACCTTCTAGGGCCACCACCATCTTGAGCCAGTTTTCAAGGTAGCATACCATGTCCTGCCCTTCCACCTTCTCCGGCAGCCCGACTATCCGTATGTTGTTCCGCCGATTGCGCCCTTCGGCCTCCTCCGCTCTTCTATCAAGCGCGTCCATACGGTCTAGCACACTGGACATGGTAGCTTTGAGGTCTTTGTGTTCCGGCTCGAGGGGTTGGATCGTGTCCTCCACCACCATGTCCCTATCAGAGAGTTTCCCATGGTCGGCCCTCAATAATCCCAGTCCTGTGGCCACTTTTGCTACATCTTGTTGTAACGCTGTGTGGGTGTCTGCCAACGCGGTCAAGATGCGATCTAGGTGTAGTTGCAATTGGGGGTACCGCAGCTGTCCGGATTCAGATCGGTCTCCCTTATCGGGAGCCTTCGTGTCCGATTGTGACTGGGCGCCACCGTTGGTCCCCCTAGGCTTCCCCATACTGGGGGCTCGTCGAGCAATCCACCTCTGGTGGAGAGGCCAGTGGGGTCCCAACTCCAGAAACTCAACCCAATTAGTCGGTCAGCAGTTCTCCCCTCCTCCGCTATTCAAGTGACAATTCTGGCGCGCCGAAAATAGGGGGCCACCAGTAGTATCACAGTGCACCGACCCTAGGTGGGGCTAGTCAGAGGCGACTGTTGTCCGCGTGCTCCCTCCGTTATATCCGTAGTCTTGTCCCACTCCAGTCCCTCATACAGGGACGTTCACTCCAGGGCACTCGCTCGCTTCCAGCTCCCTATGCCTCACCCCAGCATCCAAGTCTTTTAGGGCGCTCTTCGTTCCTCACCCCTTAGCGTTCCGCCTGCTTGTGGCGCAACTCCACGGAGCCCCCTGTGGCCACCGTCCGTCAGCTGCATTGTGGTGCTGTGTGGGACCCACGCTCCACCGCTCCCCGACGACCTTTCAATTGTCTCCGTCACACTCCGCAAGTCGCAGAGTGCCTCCCCCACATGATGCGCTTCTCACTCCCGATGCGGGATCCAAGGGGGGGCCAGAAGGATCACCACGTCCCAGTCAAGGCCCAGCACCGTGGGCTCCGCTGGCACAGTGCAGCCGCACTAGATCCGACCCTCTAGGGGGCCCACCGGGGCCAGCAATTAGTCAGGGGGAGGTCAGGGAGGCCCCACACGATGCCGCGCTGTGTCACTGCCCCGGGCCGCACACCCCAGTCGTGGGCAGTCCAGGGAGAAAACGGTCTTTACCTTCGGGAATATCCCGAGAGTCCACCCCTGCCTTGGGTCGTATCAAAGTTCAGGGGAGAGGGAGGGCAACTCACGGCTTCCGCCACCGGCGTTCGGGTGGGGTCCAGGCACCTCAGGGGTAACCTCGCGCCGCACTACAGGCGCTCCTCGGCAGCAGCGCCGCCGACTGTAATGGGTCCCGGGGGGACAGTCCTGGTGTCAATACGTCGTCCGCTCCCACTCTGCAGAGCACCGTCGCAGCTCCTCCGAGGTCCCGCCGGCTCGCCACCAAGTCCAGTGAGCTCCGGTACCGTCGGTGGGGAAATCAGGGCTCTGCAGGTCCCCACACAGCTTCAGCCGCTCGGGGTTTCAAGTCCTCCCCCTAGGCGCCATTTTGGATACGGCTCTGGAGGCACCCCGGGCACTGCACCATCATCCCTCTTCGGGTCCCCATGGTCGCCAAAGTAGCGTTTTAGCGCTCCGAGGTAGGGGAACCCCGTCACCCGACTTTCAAGGGGAGACAGGGGTTCAAAGGCGAAGTGCATCAGGATAATTGGAGGCTCGATCGCGGAGCTCGGCGCTCAGGCGACCTCCACCATCGGCGCCAAGCCACGCCCCCTCCTAGTGTCAGAACCATGTAAATATTCAGTCACATGCAGAGACACAACTCTTATGTATCTAGCAGTAACGGAGATGGTTGCAAATTAACTTAAATGACCCAATACTAACTAAGAGGCCCAGGAGAATATCCATGCCACTTCTTACAGATATATTTACAGACTCTTACAGTAACAAAGAAAGCAAGTGATGCACCACTAAAGTTAGTTACATATGGAAACACACTCCGACATAGGAACTGAGAAACCAATTTAGATATTTACTGATGATCTGGCACTACCAAATCACCCATCCAGGTCTGGTACATTTAAGCTTGTGTATGTAGTTCTACTGCTAGTCCGTTTTGGTATATACTTACAAAATAGGCAAAAAAAGTAATGAGAAGCTATCACAAGACCACTTCATCTATAAAATACTCTCCATCAATACCTTTAATTAATATGTTTATGGTAGAAAGTGTATTTTGCAACATCTTAGAATGTTGAACTGTAGCCACTATTAAAAAAAGACAACAAATATATTAGTATGTGATCTTGAAAAATACAGTATTATAACAATACATATTCCTTATACTATAGCACTGTATTACAATGTGATAAAAGTATTACTTTCCCTTTTTCTTTACTGTTCTCTGTTTTCATACTACTAATCCTTACACTGTGGTTTGTATGTAGCATCAACTTTGAAATGTGGAGAAAAAACAATCGAATGGATTGTACTAAAAAGAACAGAAGTGCACAGTATATCATTGTAAATATGTGTTACTATGCTTGCCCTCACTACAATTTGACAATTAGTTGTTTTATCTAGATTTATTTTAGTATCAAAAACATATGCATTTTAAAATATTTTCTATCATTATTATACTTGGTGCAATACTATGAATAAAAATATACCATACTTGAATTTTCAAGTTAGTGTTTAAAATATATCCCCTAGTAGGCTGAATGATGTCTAAAACACAGATGATCCATGCAAAATAAATCCAGTACTTTTTTTTTCATTGGTGTAAATAGTACATTGAAGTTCCATTAAAGAAAGAAAACATATTAATTTTGTATTTTCAAAGGCATTTTTGGTTTCATCTGAAGGTTGCTAATATTCCATTCTGTTCTTTCAATTTTTAAGTCTTATAAGACAGTGTTACATAATCTTCTTATACACACTCTTTTGCAGAATATAAAACTACAGTTGTATTGTAGAGTATTTTTTTAAAACATAATCTCCAATAGGCTGAATGATGTTGTTAGAACTTTGGTTGAAGAAACAGGAGGTAAGAATTCGATAGTGTCAATGGCAGTTTAGCTTTGAATTTAAGGTTGCTATCCTAGCAATTTGTCCATCCGCAGTCACTCTTTAAATAGACAGTGTAGTGTCCAGATGTTATATTAAGTCCTTCATGAAAGATGATAGCTAGTGTTGTATAAGTTGTTCCAGAAATTGATATTTGACCTACTTTGACATGTGTAATTTCAGTTTCCAACTTAGATCCACCTGCTCTTCATCATTGCAGCATTGATATGAGGCATTTCCACTTCTTTGTATTTATAACGTAGACATGACCTTTGAAGTACAATTTGGGCATGTCATATTTTGGTTTGTGGTTTTAATAAATCTGTCAAAAGACACTGTTTTGCAATCTGGTAGTGTTAAGTATACAAATCGCTTAGCATTTATTTCAGTAGTAGATGTAAATGAGCAATCTTCACCGTCATGGTTCCATTTGTAGCTTAGTCCAAAGAATTCTACAATATTTACTTTCTTCTTCTTCTAAAACTGCAAGTATAACAATTCTAAATTCTTGTGCGCCTTGTTAAATAATGAGACTAACTATTACTGATCCCCTACATGCATCTAAAAGATCTCAAATGCCTGAAGCAGAATGTATTAAACTTCTGTCACTGAGTAAATGTTGGAGAAAATGGTACAGTGCAGAACAGAACTTATTTCTACGTTTTTGGTAAATTTCATTAATCGTATGGTAAATTATATGGTAAATTAAATGCTACATTGAGAACCCCACTTGATAGCAGTTGATACCTGAACTGTTTTCCAACTGGTGTCCTACAATATTTACCTCAGTTTCCACTGTTCTAGTTTCCTTTCTTTTCTTGGGCTTCAGTTGAGTGTATTATGTGCTTCCATTTTGGACTTATCATCCGTTTCTCATAAATAGGATATTGACCTAAGTGAGATGCATATAAACTTTTTAATCAATTGTGCTCTCTTACAAAACTTCCATCGGCACTAACATTTTTGTCATCAAATTCCATCAAATACAAACCAGGCAATGTTCTTACTCGAGACAATGCAAGATATGCCATTCCTTCTTTAAACACACTACTACAGATGTTCACAAAAGCTCTGTCTACACTTAAACATTGAGATTTTTGGATAGTTACAGCGTATGCCTGGGAAAGTGGGAACTGCTGTCGTTGGACATACAAGTCCTTTACAAGCACAAAACATACAACACACTACCCAATTTGCTTTACGCTATCAATGTGATGAAGATTTACAGGCAATATTTCTATCTGATCCCTGTTGGAAAATTAACGGAATCACCAACTTTGCCCATAGCACCATTTACTAACCCTTCTTCTACATTCAAATTACGTAGCAAAATAACTTGACAGATTTTGCACACGCGTAAACACTTTTCTAAACTTTCAGTCTTTGATGCAGACTCCTCTAAATATTCCAATTTTGCTTGTAGTTTTTCAGTTAGTAGTATGGTTACTCCCTGTGTTTTATTTTACCGATAGCTGAAATTTCCAAATTATGCAGGTTTTCCAATTTCAGTAGTTCTTCATCAAAACCCCCTTGTAATGTAGGCATTAAACAAACTATGGATTTGTCTCCTGCAATGAAATTATATATTAATTGTGCTGGCAAAGTTCATTTACCTTCTTTTATCAAAACTTCTATTCTTATGTCCTTTAACATATCTCAATTTTCCACATCAGAGGCTTGTCACATATTATTCAATAATTCCTTGTATTAGAATTTCATCCAAATATTTACATTACCAATGCTTCCCAAATAATTCCTTGTTTCAGTATGGAGAAGTGTCTTGAAAACAGGTTGTCCTTTAACAGGAGTTGTAGTAGGTCCCAAAGACAAGTAAATGCTTTCCTCCAAACAGCATGTTGTACTCTGTTTTTAAAATATGTTGTATTCTCAAGTAGACAAAGGCAGGCATTAAGTTTAGGACCATGCTCACCTCAACAATGATGAATAGCTTCAGTTTCTTTAGTACTCTTGACACTTCATGACAAGCTTCTCCAGATAATTTCTGGAATTCCAGTTTATTATCATATTCAACAGGTAGCATAAGTAGTCGATGTAAAGTAATTCCTTTAATGTTGTCTGCTGCTAATCCAGTTTTTGCTGTTACTACACAGGATACATTTGATTCTGTAGTGTTGTATAGATAACTGGTGAGAACTCTAATTAAGAAATGTTTTCCTGGTCCAGCTTGCCCACTGACGTATAATAGAATAGGTTTAAATGATGAGCATCAACATTCTTTCTTCTCATGGAGGAATCCAAGTTGTATTTTCTCTTTTACTTCCATAAATATTTCTTTCTGTTTAGTGTTTAGTTGTCCTGCTACCTGTTTAAAGTCAATAGTATCCTATCTCTCCTATTTGATTGCAGTTGCTACCTCATTCATGGCTATTGCTGCTCATTCTGAATAATTGGTTGTACAAGAGGATCTCGACTCAATGATCCAGAACTTTGGCTATTTTGTGAAATTTCTTTAGTTATTTCTGCTCCAATGGTTTCTTCTTGACCAATCTCATCATTTAACATTTTCAAATAGATAGAAAAGACTGAACACTGAATACTATATTTTACAGCATTGAAAGAGTCTTTGTATTAGTCATAATCTCCAAGTAATTCTGTTTCAGCACACCAATGCTTGAAGAGTTGCAGAATTGCTAAATAGAAAAATTCTCTCTTATCCAGAGTTTGGCAACTGAGGGCCATATTATTAAAAAAAGGCTATGCATTATCGTTGCTTTTATCGGCAGGAAACTGCAGCTAAAGCAGCGATAATGGGTTTGATATTATGCCCTTGTGAATTCCCATAGAAGGCCAGGTTCTGCTGTTAACCTGGGCTTCTATGGGAATTCACAAGGGCATATTATCAAGCCCATTATCGCCGCTTTAGTGGCAGTTTCCTGCCAATAAAAGCGGCGATAAAGTATCGCTCTTTCTTGATAATATGGCCCTGAGTTTTCTATGGTTAATAAAATTTCCTTTGGCATGTTTCACCAAACATCTGTCACATCTAACTACTGCATACTTTTCTTCTTGTGTGTTTTCTATTACATTCCTTTTATGCCTAAAGTGTTGTAGTACTTCATAGAGGCACATGTTTACCAGATATGGACTCCCTCTTGGCTAGTATTTATTCAACATATTTGTTTTGACGATATCAGTACTCTCTGGCTCAAACTCTATAAGTATCAGATTTTTGGAAAAGACCTCCACACTCTGTTCCATTTGATGGCTAGGCCTAGGCTTACCTAAATGATTTCTTTTGACTTTGAGAACAAACTGGCTGAGCACACTCGATCCGAGCACTAATAGCAACCTATTTTTCTATGAGACAGCATCTTCAAGCTGAAACTGTACCATTTCTTGCTCAGACTTATTTCTGCTGAAATTTCCTCCAATATCTCTTTCCTCTCTGACCTTTCTGATTATGTAATGCATGATGTGACATAACGAGCAATAGAAATTGAATTGTCTACAACAAACTGAATACACATGTTCCCATTCCACATTTTCAAAATAACTGGATTATAGTCAGTAATATAATTTGAAGCTTCTGTTCTCCCTAGGCTGTATGTTTGTTTGGTGATTTTTGAGTTATTGTATGTCTTACTGCTGACAAAAAGCGGCTTACTGTGGCTTGTAAAATGGCAGGACATGGGAATCTGAAACAACATCTTGTATATAATTTACCTTTGCATCAGTATTTTTGATGGCAGTATTTTCCATATCTGTGACTTTGAAACTGTAAAACTTGCTGTCTCAAGGTGTTTTCACCACCATCTTTTGAAATGGCACATGTGACATACTGTTTGATGAAAGAGAGAAAAGCCTCATCACTATCTGTCCCAACCTTTGGTGCATCCTTTGTCCATAACAGCACGTGCATATGAGGAGCACCTCTGGCTTGGTATTCTTTTCACCAAAATAAATCACTTAATTCTCCAAGAGCAGGATTTCTTTTGTTGCAGCTGAAAGACATCATAACTTCAAATTTGTGGTTAAAATACCTGCAAACATTGGCTGGATCTGAGGAACAAAGTTCTCTAGCTGCCTTCACTTCAACGTTCTTTATGTTGGAATTTGCTTCTCACAAGAAGCAAACTCACATACTCAGCACAACTGAGTGTTAGAAACGATGAAGGTGCTCCTACGTTTCTCAACGTGCATTTGAGTTTATTAACACGATGATACCGATACTCGATGGAGCCAAGTTGGCACACCATCAAATTGATTAGGGTATATTCCAAATTTTCATCCCTTCCATGAACTTTGTCAATTAATTCCAGCGCAGAGAGATTTTGTAGATAAAATCCTAATCCTGTCTAATATATGGTTAACAGCATATGAAAGTCCAGACAAGTCATTTTCAAACAGGATGAAATGTGTAAGGAATACACTGCCTGCTGAAATCCTGGATCTTCTGAGAATATTCTTGTTGACTGTTATTCAGATGCAGGTATCATCACAGCATCCACCGTCTTCAGTGGGGAACAGTTGTGAAAAACAACAAGCTTCTAAAACTTTCTCCCATATACTCATGGGAGCTCCTTTTGCTTGCTTTATTTGAACGAGTTCAATGGCTTCACCAATCACTTCTTTGGAATGCAGAGGATAAATGCTATATTCTTCAATTTTCTCTTCAGATCTGGATGGATCCACTTTTTCAAACGGTCCACTTCATGGTAGTGTTTCATCCTGTATAACGTAGAATCAAGTTACTGAACTCAAAACCAGTACGCACAATTACAAACATCAAAATCAACAATCTTTTCACTTTTCTTCATATTCAGATGTATTTACTATGTTTGTTTATACATGTAATTTTTTCAACTCAATATTGTATGTTTACCATCACATATCATAATACTGAAATATATTTACACAAGCATATACATGAAGTCCGCATTCAAACATTGACATAATATACAACAGTGTTTCTTATGCCCAATGCATTTCAGGACTAGTCCCTTCCTCAGATGCCCATCTGTAAAAAAACAAAAATAACAATGTACAGGGTTCAGTTGTTGTATTTCTGGATGCCAAAGTGGCTTGTGTTAGTAAAATAGACATGTTAGTGTGATGTAGATGGTAGCATGTCACCCTGATATTCTACTCATTAGTCCAAGTTGCAGAAACATGAAATACTGGCACGTGAAGAAAGCATTATAATGTCCATTACATCCTCTGACTGTCAGTGTACATGCTAAGTATGTACGGAGTGGCTAAACCAAAAATTGACTCTGTGCTATAAACAATGATCGAAAAGGCGACCTTATAGCCCACGGCATACCTGTCTCAATTTCATTACACAGACTGCCTGTCAATATTGGAGAAACAATCTCCATTGTAACTAGGTTGGCTGCTAACTGAAGGTATACACATGATCTAAAAAACTCCAAAACACCGAATCTCAAGTTGTTGAAGCACTGGTGTAAAAATCACATTAATATTGTTCCAATGGTATATTTCTGCTTCCTTCTCCGCTTATTGTAACTCATGTTTGTGTCTGAAATAACATATAGAACCATGTCTGTCAACACCACACAACTGCTCCCCTCAGTTAAAATCTTGCTTCTACCCTTTCAAACATCTTACAATTCCCCCATCTCCAACATTTCTATTAATCACTCTCACTGATTACAGCATATCCCGCTCACCTCGAAGAAGTAATTTCTTTTCGCAACAAAAAGTAAATGCCAATGCTCATGAGATTCCGCAAGACAGTGACATTTTAATTACCATCAGTCATGAACATTAAAAACAGACTAGTGCAAACTTAACAGTTTCTATCAGTATCGTAGGTGCCGTCTTTAAATATTGTATTCACTGCATCTCCGTGTCATCCAGCCAATGTACACAGACCTAGTCTTTCCCTTACTTCTATGTTTCTCTTAACGCATAAAATGTATCCTTGATACAACACGAGATTCCCAACCAACACCATATGAGCGTCTCTATCTAAACCAGAATGTTTCAAAATCAAAGTGCTTTAAACACTACCCTGTGTCAATCGCGGCAAGTTTTTGACAAAAGATGCTCTGATGAAAGCTACTGCAATCATCAAAGAAACTAAACCATAGTTTGACCCTTGGTCACTCTTCTTGATGTTTTTATCATTCCCAGAAGTCTGTTAGTAAGTGTCTTTAGTGAAAGGAGATATTAACAAAAGCTTGTGTTTGCTAGTCAACTGTGGCATATTAAATCATTATTGATCATCCTGTGTTTTTAACAGCAATAGTTAGGACTTACGTATAATCATTGTTCCTGCATCCGTACAAGTACAATCATCATCAATGATTCCTGATGCATATGTTTGATAATGATGATTTAACAGGTGGACACATAATACGTTTGACACTTTATAGAAAACAACTCATGTCTACTTTGTCATCGAGACCTCTAGGATGTTATGTGTCTAATCTTTTTATCCAATAAATTTCCCTTTGCAATAGAGATCTATTGAGGTCTTTGCCTAGTGTTATGTTTGCTGTTTCAATCACCTGAAAACGTAGCTTTGAGATTGTGTGTTTGGCTGTTAACCAATGTGTTGCCAAGCTTGAAGATTTGTTTTGAGTGCAAAACATGCGTTATCTACATTTTTATCTTCCTCTCTGTCTTGCCAACATATAATAATCCACAAGGACATTTATGCCATAAATCAAGTTTTTTTAATTACAATCAGACGTACGTACTAATTTGATGGTTTCTCCAGTCTAGGATGTGTAATACTTGTTCCAGGGACCACATTGTTGCAGTGTGCACAATGAAAACATTTTTTGGTGCCTTGAGATAATGATTTTTTTTCCCGACTTGATATTGTTAACATTTCGTTGAGGTTTTTAGATCTTGTGTATGTATGTAATGGCTTATGTTTGAGAATGTCATTGAAATCAGGTTCTTTTTGTAGTATGTCCCACCTTGAATTGATAATCTTCTTCAGGGCAGTGGCACTGGTTGAAAATCTAGACACAAATACTTGTCGTTGATCTGTTTTTTTAGGTTGTTTAATAAGCAGCTTATCTCTATCCACTGTTGCTGCCGGTTGCACAGTTTCCTCAAGGATGTCTGTAGGATATCCTCTTGCTTGATATCTCTGTATTTGTGTTGTTATGCTCCTGTTGGAGACCTCTTTATCTGAGCAGATTCTTTTTAGCCTTAAGATTTGAGAATAAGGTAAATTATGTATCAAATTCCTAAGGTGAAAACTTGTGTAAAGTAAAGCGTTATTTTTGTATGTGGTTTTCGTGCATACCTGTGTCTGTAAACCAGTTTCTGTCTTCTCAATTAGCACATCTCAGAAGGAGATTTTATCATCATGCGAGTAAACTGGATTTGTGAGTCATGTGTATTCAGCTGTTGGATCTTGTGTTCAAGTTTGTTCTTTGTGTCAGTGCAGATGAGAAAAATATCATCAATGAACCTGCAGTAGAGTTTTAAGTTGCTTTTCCACTCTGTGTCCTTGAATACGTGGTCATCCTCAAATTTGGCCACTAAGGTCTCCTAACTAACGTCCCCATTTCAGAGTAGTGAATAGCTAACATTCTGAAATGATGAAATAATCTTTGGCACTCTTTCTTTGGTAAACACGCTTGTAAATTACTATACTTTCTCAGTTTACATGGACCCAATCCTTGCAAGAGTAAAGTTTTATGTTTCAAACCTTTTGCTTGTAAACTTGCGTAGGAAACTTTTCAAAATATCAATAGATGCCGGCTGAACACTACAAATACTGCAAAAGTTCCACTTGTACACAGGGACCTGTCTACGCCTTCCCTGTAACTCTTCAGCTATCACTTCTTCAACATTCCTTGGAACCTTCTCTTCTTTTGAAATGGGAGCAGTGCCCTTCACCTTACAGCATTGACCAGTTGTTTCAACTACATGCACTAATGAGTTTTCTTGAAAGTAGCTTTCTTCATGAAAGAAAGGCTCAGTGTTAGATGTATGCTTACAATTCACCTCTAAAAATGTCACAACTGTTAGTTTTATTCTGGCATCTCTTCATGCTCAACACTGTTTTATCCAGTATTTTCATTATGCTGAATACGTATGTATACAGTTTTTGCTTCAAGGCAAATGCTTTACCTACTACAGTTTCTATGTGTTGTTTCTGCTTATAAGCTGCTGAGCTTCTGTTATAGTGCTTTACATCTCTTACCAACGTTTGTATTAAACTACTTCTAAACATTTTTCTTCTTATCTCTTTGTAATGTTTCTGCCTTGTTTTTTTGGAACAGTTTCCACTTTGAACATGTTACTCTTTTTTGTTTTTGAGTTATTTGTAAAGTGAACTTTTTTCTTGACTTCAATTTCCATATTTGTAATTTTTCTGAGTACAGCTCTAAGAAACTGCTCATTTCTTTTATCAGCAGCTTTTTCTTTCCTGGAGAACCTTCTGTCCACCATGTCCTTTTTTGTTCTGACTTTTTTCCAAGTAGTATTTTTCTTTTGTGTTCTTCTCCTCTCTTCCTTTTTGATCATCTTAAATCTTATCTTTGAATCCAAGTAGATATCTGATAACAAAATAGAGCACACAATTTAAGTTGTATGCTTCAAACATCTAAAATCATAAATATTTGATTATGTTAGTATTTCATCGCATTCTAGAGATAAAAAAACTTAAGAGCTACACTTGCTGTAAATGTATATGTATTCCAAGTACACAGTACCCTCTCCTATAGTCTAGCTACAGCCTACTTAAATACTGAGTTATATATACTTCATAGAAAATCTAATACTTACAAAGAGTTTTAAATGTTAAATTACTCTACTACTAAATCTGAACAAACACAGAAGCTGATCAGTAGCAGGCCTAAGACATGTTGAAAGAGTAGGTAGTCGATATGACTGACTTCTTACAGTCAGTTCCTCTGTATAAATGAGACAACATGTACTTGGATCTCTCTTTGCATATTTAAAGAAGTATGCTAGAATATGAATGCTTTTCTCACTAGAGAGTAGCATGATGTGGTTACTGGGTGTGTTACAGAGCATTGGGTTATGTAAGGCCTACTTATATAAGAGCTATGTGTGCATGGAAGTGAATGTGTCAGTGCCTCTGATAAAGTCTGTCTTGCTCTGTAAGTGCCTGTATTCTTTTCCAGATAGGTATGTATGTTGCACAATAGGTGTAAGACTGAATGTAATGCTGGGCATATGAGACTGTAAGTGCACAAGAAAGACACTGAAACTGGAAAGTATAAATCTTATGTTTTAAGAACATATCTATTTGTTCATGACCTCGCTGTAGGAAAAAAACAAAAATTGCAATTTTTCCCTCTTTTTCTCCACTGATACTCACACAGTAAACAAATCAAAACGTTCCCTTAATTTTATCCTCTGCTTATACTAGTTTTCATTGGTCACTTTTTTAACCCTTTAGTAGCCTCCCAACAAAAAGCCAAATCTGATAGTGCCTGTGGTTAGAGTCACAACCCCATCACGGTGAACAGCGTGGACTCCGTGTAACTCTGAGATGGAATAGCCACTCCGTATGGGAGTCGTTACAACATTTTTAATAAATATAGTATGCTTTTTAATTTACATATGATGTAATCTGAGCAGTGAATTGGTAAATGCATTTCTTTCAACTATATGGTAGCTCTGACCTAGCATAGTTTGAAAAATCAAAGCATAACCTATTTAGAACCCTTCCGCTAGACTGCTTTGGTTCAGTTCCCATTGCAACCTGCTTTCAAATACTCTACAGTAACAGTAAGTCAAAAATTCACACCGTTTCTAACCACAGCATACCAGCTTTCAGTTGTACTGTAGTAGTTGTGGTTGAGAGCTTGAAAATGTAAGCTTAAGCCAAATAGCATAACTTCTGAAACATTTAAACGCAGCGAATCACAGATGTACTCACATAAGTAATTGCATCAGAAACTATTTTTATTTATCACACTATTTACATAACACAAGCAAATACATCGTTTTGTAAAACCAACTCCACTCTTCCATTTTAACTGTCTTTCATTCTACAATCTTTCACATTGAGCTGCAGACTTGTCCTGTGTGCTACTGCTCCTTTCTTCGAAATGTTTAGAGTGTGAATTGTAGGTCACAGCTATGTTTTCTGCACCAGAGAGTGTGTGATGAGAGTGGAATTGACAGGGAGCTGGGTATGCCTAATGTGGACATTAAAGGGGTTGGCCAAATAAGGTCAAGTGGCACCACTTGCTGCCTTTGGTTAAGAGCATTACACATTGCGAACATCCAGACCTCTTGATAGTGCACTGTGATGGCAATAACATAGGCACTCTTACTGGGGTTGGTTTATAAACTGCAATGAAAGAGACCTTTGGCCAATTAATGCCACTTTTTTCTCGCACTGTCTTGGGATACTCCCCCATAAGCCAAGCAGAAATGGAAATAGGCAAATCAATTCTGTCCACAGATTGACAAAGCAAGGAACCATTTTAATAAAGCTGTTTCTGCATTCCTCAGAGACAATAACATGGGCTCTAGCTACAACAACAATCTGAGTTTCGACATGCATGAAATTTATAGAAGTGATGGAGTTCCCTTTACAGATGAAGTCAACAGGGTGTTTCTCAGCAACCTGAAATCTGGATCCAGTGTACACAAATGCTCTATTTAGAGCCACTCTATTCTCCAACACTAAGTAATATTCATTTGAATTCTCTTAAAAAAATATTTTCCTGAGTCGCGACTCTGTCGTGGCTCCTCAAAGCAAAAGCATGGATCCAATGCACAACAACACAGTGTGAATTGTAGGTCACAGCTATGTTTTCTGCACCAGAGAGTGTGTGAGAAAGAGTGGAATTGACAGGGAGGTGGGTTTGCCTAATGTGGACATTAAATGGTTTGGCCAAGGAAGGTCAAGTGGCACCACTTGCTGCCTTTGGTTAAGAGCATTACACATTGCGAACATCCAGACCTCTTGATAGTGCACTGTGATGGCAATAGCATAGGCACTCTTAGTGGGGTTGGTTTATAAACTGCAATGAAAGAGACCTTTGGCCAATTAATGTCACTTTTATCTCGCACTGTCTTGGGATACTCCCCCATAAGCCAGGCAGAAATGGAAATAGGCAAATCAATTCAGGCCACAGATTGACAAAGCAAGGAACCATTTTAATAAAGCTGTTTCTGCATTCCTCAGAGAACATTACATGGGCTCTATCTACAACAACAATCTGAGTTTCGACATGCATGAAATTAATAGAAGTGATGGAGTTCCCTTTACAGATGAAGTCAACAGGGTGTTTCTCAGCAACTTGAAATCTGCATCCAGTCTACACAAAGGCTCTATTCAGAGCCACTCTCTTCTCCAACACTAAGTAATATTCATTTGAATTTGTTAAAAAAAAATATTTTCCTGAGCTGCGACTGTCGTGGCTCCTCAAAGCAAAAACACGAATTCAATGCACAACAAAATAATTACGATTTTTATGTCTTCTTATATTTGTATGTTACAAACACTTTTTTGCCAGTGTCTAAGTAGGGATAGGGAGGACGGTGGCAGAGTCTCCCCGACCCGCTTGACGCCAACAAGGTGTTCTCGAGTGCTAGACATTTATGCACTGATGCGTTTGGTTGCCTGAAGTCAGGAAATATATATTTTAAAAATCTCGCCGCAATTGTAAATTTTAAATCTCTTGTCACTCACAGTTTTATTAATTTTCACGCTTCTCACGTCGCCCTCCTGGTGCCACAAAGGGTAACAGGGGCCCATCCATGCACAGGGAAGTCTGCGCTCGATAGTACAGCCTGCCCACCCTGGTCCGACTCGGCAATTAGAGCCGTTGAGCGGAGGGCGGACAGGTAAGAGCCAGACACTTCCGCTTGCACTAGCGGTGAGCGTTCTAGTGTTCCCTCTGGAAGGGCTATTTAGCCCTGCCCCTATTCTGAGCGTGCAGCGGTCCCGCGCAGTGGTGCACCTCAAGACGAGCCTAAGACAAGCCCAAGAGAAGCCCGTCTGCGCCCGTCCGCGACAGGACGGGGCTAGGGGCTATGGCTTTTCCCCTAAGGGATCCGGATTCCAATGGGAAACTTGTCATCCAGTACTCGGGCCAGGCACTACAAGATCTGCAGCATGCAATTATGGTAGGTTGTGCTCAGGACTCCTGGCCGTGTCTTGAAGGCCCTTTTTCTTGCATTCACTGTCGCTTTCAGGCATCCCTTACCCTTCCTATCACTGGTAGCAATACTGGGGAAACTCTAGCACCTACTGGGTTAAAAAGTTTTTTCTTAAACATTCGCTCCCTACCTAAACACCACCTTGAACTCTGGGACTTGGTAAACACTGTAAAACCAGACATTTGCTTCCTTACGGAAACTTCGTTGAAGCCCCATACACTTCCCGCCATTATGCTGGGGGTCCCTATGGGATACAAGATTCTCAAACTTGACCGCCCAATTAAAACTGGAGGTGGTATTGCTGTGATCTATAAAGAGGGTCTGAAGGTCTCCTTACTTGAACAGAGAAGTTGTTCTATGATGGAGATTATGATCTTTAAGATCAGCTCCACCTCAAAGATTCACTGGAAGGGAGCACTAGTTTACCGCCCCCCGGGGCCGAGTGCGGGCTTTTCACTGTCCTTAATGGAATTACTGGCTCCACACTTGAAAGCTAAGGAAGATTTTATTCTTCTTGGAGACTTCAACATCCATGTTGATCTCCCCAGGCATCCAGATACGGTGTCCCTGCTGTCCGACCTCTCTATGCTAGGGCTAGAAATACAGAACAGTGGCCCTACGCATATAGGTGGACATACCCTGGACTTAATCTTTTCTAATTGTCATAAAATTAAATGTCGGTTAGTGACTCAAGTGTGTTGGTCAGACCATTCTATGGTCGAATTCGCTCTTCTAGGCCTTGACATGCCTCACCAAAAACTCCTCCCTGCTGTATGGCGTAGACAGTGGCATAAAGTAACACCGGACGAGCTACAGAGGGTATGGAAGGAACCTACCATCTTAGATATAGATAATGTAGACTCTGGCCTAATTAAGTTCAACAAAGCCCTCCTAGAGGCGGTTGATCTACTGGCTCACTTGAAGCTACATAAACAGTATCCCACATCCAAACAAGAGGTGTGGTATACTAAAGAGCTTAGAGTGGAGAAACAGGGGTGTAGAAAGCTCGAGAAAACCTGGAGGAAGTCTCACACGGTAGACAGCAAGAAAATGTATTCTAAGGCTTTGGCCACCTATCATAATAACATAAAGTTGGCCAGGAGGAACTGTCTCACTTTACAGCTGGCTGAAGCTGGCAACTCTTCCAGAGAACTTTATAAGATCATACAGTCCTTTGTAAAACCTGTGGCCTGTGAGAGCCCTGATGACTTTTCCCAAGCTCTGTGTGATGATATCTCCTGGTTCTTCGAGAATAAAATAGAATTAATCTATGAAAAGGCCACGAATCTCAGAAGCAACGCAGCCGGTTCCCCCTCTATGTCACCTATGCATAAAAGTACCCTACTTACTTCATTTCCGGAAGTAAGTCCCTCTGATGTCACCTCTTTGTTTAGTCAAATTAAAACAGGATCCCCCACGGACTTTCTGCCTGCAAAAATGGTTGCTTCTTTAGGTAACTTGCTACTACCTGGTATCCATACTGTGATCAATCTTTCCCTCAAGGAAGGGCAAGTACCTCAAGAATGGAAGAAAGCAATAGTGAACCCTATTCGGAAGAATGCAGCCCTACCATGGTCAGACCTTTCCAATCTCCGCCCTATCTCCCTTCTGCCTTATTTAAGTAAGATCACCGAGAAGCATGTGAATATCCACCTGTCTAATTTCATTGAGGAAGCGGGAGGTCTGGACCACTCGCAATCTGGGTTCAGACCTAATCACAGCACCGAATCAGCCCTCCTCTCCGTGACCGATAACATCAGGATGGCACAGGATAGAGGGGGTTCTATGATTCTGGTGCTGTTGGATTTGTCCGCTGCCTTTGACACGATATCACATGATATACTTCTCGGTCGTTTGCAGAAGGTGGGGATAGGCGGTTTGGCTCTGTCCTGGCTTGAGAGTTTTCTCTCGGGCCGCTCACAAAGTGTCCGATTGGGCTCCCATCATTCCATCTCTAGGGAGCTCACCAAGGGGGTCCCTCAAGGCTCATGCTTAAGCCCTACACTCTTTAATGTGTATGTGGCCCCCTTGGCTGACATTGTGAGAGAACATGGGTTCACTCCAGTATCATATGCTGATGATACTCAGCTTTTGTTTCCTTTCCAGACTCTTACACCGGCAATCAAACACGCATTTTCTGCAGGTATGAGAGCAGTGTCCGATTGGATGGCCTCCAATTGCCTACAATGCAATGTGGGCAAAACGGAGGTCATGCTTTTTGGGGAGGCCCCTCTCCTGTGGTCACCTGAATGGTGGCCTTTGGACTTAGGACCAGCCCCCTGCCCTAAGCAGGTAGTGCAAAATGTAGGGGTACGGCTTGACCAGTCGTTGATACTAAAGGAGCCCATAACTCAGGTAACTGGATCCTGTCTTAGGGTCATCGGACTCCTGAGGCGCGTATTCCCGTTCCTGGCCGACAACTATAGGAAAACGCTGGTCCAGACGCTTGTGGTTAGCAGATTAGATTGCTGCAACGGGCTTCTTATATCTGCCAATGAAGAGCAGCTTAGCAGACTGCAGGTGGCCCAGAATACCGCGGCCAGACTGGTTCTTAATGCTCCAGCCAGGTCCCCTTCACGACCCCTTCTGGACAAACTCCACTGGCTACCCATTCGTCAGCGGGTCAACTTTAAAGTTAGCTGCATAATTCATAAATGCCTGTTTGGTTCAGGTCCCAAATATTTGGTAGAAAAATTCAATCTTTATAAACCTGTTCATTCCCTGCGCTCTAGTAACCAACTGCTGCTCCAGGTCCCACGTGTCAAGAGGGTAAAGCAGGGCAGTCGAGCATTGTCTTACAAGGGTCCCACTCTGTGGAATGCGTTGCCCCTCACCCTGAGGCAAAATACTAATCTCCAAGCCTTCAGGAAGTCTTTAAAGACACACCAGTTTCTGACAGCGTAATTTTGCCTTTTTTCATGATTCTGGTCTGGCTCTCTGGAAGAACACAAGCGCGGAGATACCCCTTCGGGGGTCGAGTCCGGCGCTATATAAGCAAATAAATAAATAAATAAATAAATAAGTGTGTGAATAAGTGGATGCATGAGTCTGAGGAGGTCTGTAAGTACACATGTAAGTTCCTGAGTAAATGTGTGAGTGGGAGCAAGAGTGTCAAAGTGGGTCTCAGAGTAACTGCATGAGTGTCTGAGTGGGTCTGTGAGTGAGTGTGTAAGTGTCTGACTAGGTCTATGAGTGAATGCATATCTGAGTGGATCTGTGAGTGTGTGCATGAGTCTGGGTATATGAATGGGTACATGAGTCTCTGAATAGGTGTGTAACTAGGTTTGTAAGTCTCTACATGAGTCCATGAGTGAGTTCATGAGTGGATCTGTGAGTGGGTGCATGAGTGCCTGAGCGCATCTCAGATGGGACCATGAGTCTCCAAGTAGGTCTGAGAGTAAGTGTGTAAGTGTCTGAGTGGATGAGTATGTCTCAGAGTGGATCTGTGAGTAGGTGTGTGAGTCTCTGAATAACTAGGTGTGTAAGTCTCTAAGTGAGTCGATGAGTAGGTACGTGATTCTCAGAGTAGATCTATGAGTGGGTGCATGAGTGCCTGAGTCGGTCTGAGAGTGAGTATGTAAGTGTTTGTTTGGGTCTGTGAGTAGATGAGAGTCTCTGAGTGGATCTGTGAGTAGGTGCATGACTGTCTCAGTGGGTCTGTGAGTGTGAGAGGGTGCATGAGGCTCAGAGTAGGCATATGATTGAGTGCGTAAGTGTCTGAGTAGATCTGAAGGGGCCTGTGAGATAGTGTATAAGTGTCTGAGTGGGTCTTTGAGTGGGGGAGTGAGTCTCTGAATGGGTATTTGAGTGAGTGCATGAGTCTCCAAGTGCATTTGTGAGTCAGTGTATGAATGTGTCAGTGAGTGGGTGCATAAGTTCTGCAAGTCGGTCTATTAGTGGTTGAGTGATTGTCTGAGTGAGTGTGTGAGTGGGTGAAGAGTGTCTGAGTAGGTCTGTGAGTGGATGCATGAGTCTCTGAGTGGGTCTGTGAGTGGGCGCATGAATGTCTGAATGGGTCTGTGAGTGGGTGTATGAGTCTCTGAGTAGATCTCTGTGTGAGTGAGTGATTGAGTGGTTCTGTGAGTGGTTGTGTCAGTTTCGGAGTGGGTCTGTGAGTGACTGCATGCATCTCTCACTGGGTCTGTCAGTGCATGTGTGAGTGTCTGTGTGACTCTGTGAGTGCATGCTTTACTGTATAATTGAATGATTGAATGTATATATTTTTTATTTCTTTCAACAAGGGTTTCTACTGTACCATGAGGGGGCCACGCTGAGCATCGCACTGGGGTTGCAACTCGATCCACATGGAAAAAACCTACTGATTTCAGCATTTTTAAACTCAAAACAGATCTCTGACAGAATCCTATAGTAAATCCAGGGGGTCAGAGTGCTTCTACCCTGACACTTCCATTGTTTTTTATATTTACTTCTATCCCCCGGGTCTTCGCCCGCTTTATAAAATGGTGGCCACTACTTTTTTAGAAATTTCTTTTAGCTGGGGTCGTGACTCTAATGTGACGTTACACAGGGGCCGCACTGAGTGCCGCAATGGGGTCACAAGTCTATCTAGGTGGAAAAAGAACAGTTTTTAGCCTTCTAAATCTAATACCAGATCCCTCACAGACCCCTACAATACATCCACGGGGTCAGGATAGTCCTACCCTGACCCTTCTATCATATAAAATATTCAATTTTAAACCCTGGGACACGGTCATGCTTTAGAAATTGGCGGGCACAATTCTCCAAACAGATTGTGACCAACCAATCACAAAACATCTTGTGGCTCGAGGGTGCGCAAACCTCCGAGAACTGCATCCCTATATATGCAAATTTGAATTTCCTTTAATATCTCCAAAACTACTGAACGGATTTTTACCAGTTCACAGAAAGGGGCTTTCTAGACCCACACCCACCTTTCTGCCAAAGTTGTAGTAATTCTCTTCAGCAGTTAGGGCTGTAACTGTGTCTAAAGCTCCTTTGGGAATGACTGGGGGACCACCAGTACATATATATACATATATAAACATATAGATAGATATATATATTCCAACACTTTTTCTCTCTTAGGGTGGTCTCCGGAGCACCCTGTTAAATATCCCAAAAACATCCTTCTTCTCCTAAAGAAAGGACGCCGCACACTAGACTTCGATACTGACAGGCACTTTATTCAATATTTCAAATGCAGAAGCTTGCTTTAGTCCTGTCATGTTTCAGCTCATGATGAGTCTTTCTCACAGGTTAGCAGTTCCACTTATTGCAGCGTGTCCTTTTGATCTTATATGCCAGTTAAAGACTACTCTTTGCTTACTTAGTCTTAAAGTCAGACAATCACAGGATGCGCATTGAAAAGTCACTTTATAGTATTTTGTTTCTCGTTGCAGTGTCATTTTCCTTTCATATTTCTTTCACAGTGACCCTTTAATCCTTAATATTTATTCAATTGTTTACAATGGGCTGTAGTATTTTGCTCACAATACAGCCATGATGCCACACATATTGAAATTTCACAATGTACCTGCATATCAGAAAGTCTTTACATGAGAGAACAATTTGTTCTCTTTCTATTCCTTGCCCGCCATTTGATAATTACTGTTCAGATATCCCATACCTGTTTAATTTCAGTAGCGCACGCGGGTCAGACTTATAATTCTACTCCAAAACTCTTTCTCTCTGAAAGGAGCCCTCACCCTGGCAGGGTGGCCTTGGTGTTACAGGGACAGAGCATTTGAGATGTCAGGAGTGATATCATCAGTGATGTCACTGACCATGTCATGAGTGATGTAATATGTGAGGTCATAAGCAGTACATTGGTGGCCTAAGTTATAGTTAGCTCAGGTAACTATAACTGGTTAATTTCACTAGTATTGTAAGAGTGAAATCTGAGCCTAACTATAACGTACCTGTAACCTTTGGTCTTTTAAGTGAATTTCTAAGGTTTGTTAAATTATATTTCCTAACTGTAACGTCACTGTAACCTTTATTTCTTTCAGTAAATTTCTAATGTTTTTTCTAAAGATGTTTTGAAAAGTGTAACCTGTAATGTATCACAGTGGATGTGTGAGCACCTGTATGGGTCTGGTAGTGGGTGTATGAGTGTGTCTCTGTGGGTCAGTGTGTTGGAGTGTCTCTGTGGCTATTTGAGGTGATGTGATGTATGGGTATGTGAGTGGGTCTGTGAGTGACTGTGTGAGTGCCTGTTTGGGTTTGTCACTGGTTGTGTCAGAACCTGTGTGTGTGTGACAGTGTGAGTGCTGCTATGAATCGGTGGGTGGGTATGTTAGTGAGTCTCTGGGTCTACAAGTGGGTTTGTGAGTGGTGCTATGGTTATTGGGGATCTCCATACTTAGGCCCTCATTAGGATAGCGGTTTTTCTGCATCCTCCAGGCCGGCGGAAGAGTCCGCCGGCCCGGAGGATGCGGAAAAACCGATGCGGAGCCTTCACAGACCCCCCGCCAGATTAGGATGGCTGGGGGGTCAGGAAGACCGTCCGCAGCTTTTCCGTCGCGGTCGCTTTCCGACCGTGGCGGAAAAGCTCTAACATGTCTGGCGGTGTCTATCAGACACCGCCAGGCATATTAGGATGTCAGCATTTCTATGCCTTTCCACAGCGGCATTTCCGCCGTGAAAAGGCATACAGACTTTTGTGTGGGGGCCCGTTGCGGGCCCCCAGGGGTGAAGGGGGGTGGGGGTGCACATGGGGGGTACCTATGGTACCCCCCTGCATTTGCATGCACGAAGCGGCAGGCACCTCGAGGTGCCTGCCGCTTTGTACATGCAAATGTACTGCTTTCATTTTTAACATTGCAGCGGGTGCAGCTTGAAGCTCCACCCGCCACAATGTTAAAAATACAGGATGTGACCGCCAGGGTGGCGGTCACATCCTAATTGCACAGGAGGGACCGCCGCTGCCCCTGCGGACGGTCCTTCCTACTCTGGGGTGGCGGACGGACGCAGGTCCGTCCGCCATCCTAATCGACCCCTAAGTGTATTAAAAGGAGAGAACCATTCACTTTGCTCTTACAAGGAGATGTCATTAAAGATTTCCTTCCTCACAGTCACTGAAGTTCAGATTTTGTTCTAATATATTTAAAATGCATTCACTTCAGTTAAGAATTTCAGATACTTTTTTCACCAGGTCAAAGAAGTTTGGATTGTTTCTATTTTACTCAAGTGGAGGTTTACCTGGGGCTTTTGCTGTGTTTATATTTGTAAGTGTTTCCCGTCGAGATTTAATTGATGTGAAATAAACATCCAGATCTTAATTGAATCTCATTTTTTCTACAAAGATTCCACAGTTTTTTGAAAAATGTGTGTTTGTCTGGTTTATACTGGGAAATTAGTTATGATTTTGTCATTTTGCTAATGTCTACTGCATATCGTACACTGCACCTGCATAATGGACCACAATTTATGTATTTCTCTGTGTCACTCCTTGTTATTTGTTTCAGTGAGTTAATAACTGTGTTTTTATTTCAAAATGTTTGATTTGTCCCAAAGTTGTCACACATTATCACAGCACGTATGTTCTGGTTTTGCATAAATATCACGAAGATAGTGTGTTTAGAAAAACTGTAAAACACATATATACACATATTATAATTCATGTTTGACAACAGCTGTTTACTGATATAGTGTTTAATCTTGCCTTTTTGGAATCATTTTTAATGTAAAGCACTTTTAAATTGGATTTCACGTCTTAGCGACAACGCCGGTATTCACGATGACGTCGACATTAACGAAGATCATGTGACTATGTAACAAAGAGATTTGATTGGAGAAGACCATTTTCATTAATCTTCAAAGGAAGTTCACACCCATTTCTCTCTTCTTGAATCTTCTAATTGATATCTGGATCATTCTTTGGAGCTGTCCTGTACCACTAGTGCAGAAATCTGCTTAGGGGATTTTTTTTTCTTTCTTTTCACCCAAAATGGTAACAGAGGCAGTGACCAGCAGGATCTGCCACAGCAACCTGGGGAGCAGAAGCAGGAGAAGCATCTGAAAGATTCTGGTGATGAAGGACCAGCCCCTAAAAGGCAAGATATTGCCTGGAATGTCTTTACAATTCCATACAGGGAATCCAAGAAATTGCCAGATTTGTGAAATGCAGCTTGTGTAATAATGCCCTTTCGAGAGACACAGCCCAAAAATACAAAAAACAAGTATGTTGTACCACTTTAACACTTACCACATGAATAACTTGAAAAGATCACATAATGAGAGTTCTGGAGAGGGACCATCCACCTCCAGGGCTGCACAGCCAGGTCACGGAGAGAGAGAGTGCCAGCAGAAGTGGAGAGATAAAGGCCAGAAATTTCTCATGAGTTAAAGCACATTGGGACCTAATATTGATTGCAACACTAGCCTGACATCTTATAAGAGGTCTGCGGATGTCATCTTGGAGACAAAAAGGCAACATACCTGCTAATTGTTTTTATCATTTACTCCATCTTTCCACTGTTTTTGTGGTTAAAATTGTTTCCCTCTTCTTTGCCATTTTGTTTGCAAAAAAAAAAAAATACAAAATGTTAGAAAATAAAATAAATATTAAAACAAATTTCCCAAATAACAGAACCACCGTTCATGGCTAAAAAAAGACAAACTTTATGTCTATGTGTATGTATACAGTGGAGTGTGTGGAGATGTCATGGAATATGTTGACATTCTACTGTAAGCAGTTCTCTTCTGAGGATTCTGATAAAAGTCAGTTGGAGAGCACTAAAGGATGATGAATGCTGCTCTATGTTGGAGATGCCATGATTTATAAACTACAACTTCAAGAAACCTCAGAAGGCTCTTCTTTTCATAGTGAAGAGTTTCTGTGCAGGGGAAGGTACCGGCAGCTCCTGAAAATTTTGCTCAAGGACTTTGAATTGACGTGATTGTGGGTAAAACCTTTCTTACTAAAGGATTGCCCTTATTTTGTCTACGATCTGGGTGTTAAATTGGACTATAAAGTAAAAGGAATTGAGTTATTTTTGTTTACTTAACGTTGTTTAAAATAACGCACTCCTGCCGCTCGCACTTAGTCATGTACCCAGCAACTTCAATCTCGATCCTTTGCATGGGTCAATTGCTGTATCTGCTCGTGCCGCTCCTACTCAGCTACGTTGCCCAGCAACTTTAATCTTGTGCTTCCACATACGTTAATTGATGATTTGCATGTGCCGCTTTTGTTCAGCTGCGTTGCCTAGCAACTTTATCTTGAGTTTCTGCACTCGTTCATTTACTCTTCGCATAGGAATTGGGAACTTTGATGATAGCGTTTTTTCTGAGGATGTTAAAACTACAACTCTAAAAGAAGAAATACTCTGTACTTTTTCAACAAGGAACAAAATGATTCAGATAAACATTGAATAATTGAAACTGAAACCTTCTATAAAATAGGGGAATTTATTGTTTTAATTTTTTATTAAATTTTTTTACTTTAAATTGTTATTTTGAATTGTTATTTTGTGTATTTTCTTGCAGGTACTATGTCTGACCATAACATGTCTTCTCCGCCTCCTTTCTTAGCAATACCAGGTGAGCCACCAGTTCCATGGAAGCAATTGAAAGACAATTTTTTAACCTACTTATTAACATTGAGAGGAGACAAATACGGTCCTTTGTTACGTCAAGCAATACTTCTCCATCATTTTGGTGTTGAAGGGAGAAGGGTATATGATGAGCTACCAGAAATTTCCTTAGGGATGGGTGATGGTGAGCCCAATAATATATATATGATATGTCCATTCAGATGTTGGAATTACATTTTACACCCAAAACTAATGTGGTGTTAGACTGCCATAAGTTCTTTAGTAGAAGTCAAAGAGTAGATGAAGATGTTTCCTCATAATTGTTTACCTTACGAGGTTTAGCTTTAATGTGCAAGTTTGAACAATTAAATGATTGTTTAATTAGAGATCAGATAGTTAGGTGCACTAGTAATAAAAAGATAAAAGAGTAATTGCTGATGACGGAATATACTTTAGAAGAGGCTATTCAGAAGGGATGGAGCATACTGTCTTATGGCTTAAGGAAATGGAAAATTCCGCCATTGTAAAACATGAGAACGTTGAAGTTGTTGTTTGAAAAAAATGTGAAAAGAAAAAAATTGATGTCAATATAAGCAATGATTCTAACGGCTCACAAGTTGAAAGAAAGAATTTCCCAGTTAGAGATATTACATGTTTCCGTTGTGGGTCCCCAGTACATATTGCGTCAAGCTTAAAATGCATGGCCAGGAGTACACTATGGAGGAATTGTGGGAAGAAAGGGCATTTTGCGAAAGTATGTCGCACTAAGATACCAGTAAAAAATAAAGTACAAGAAGTTGATAACATTTGTGAAAATATAGATGAAATTGTTTCAACAATTAATGATGTTACAAAGAGTTATGAAAGTGGTGCTGTGAGAATGCTAAAATTGGAGTCTAGATAAATTGGGAAAACCATATTGTGATGTCTCCTTTGAGGGAAAAGATATAAAAGTATCGGCAGACCCTGATGTTTCTGGATATGCTCATGACGCAGTTCACAACAGTGACAATGAGTATGTCCAAATGAAAAACAAATACAAAAAACCTTTTGTGTGTCTTTTATGTTGTGTGTTTTGTATGTCTCTCTTTCTTACAGGTCAATTTGACTGTTTGGGGCTCCAGGTGACTGCACCTGTCTGAGCCAGTCTTATCTGACAACCAAACTAAAGGTGAATTTTTCCTTTTTTTCAGGGCATGCAACTGCATGAACCAAAGATACCGCTGTAGGCACATTGATAGCCTCCGTGTAATCTTTTTCACTTTTTAATAAGTAGAATTACACCTTTGAATAGAAATACGTGAGTAGGGTTGGGAAGTTGTGCCCCGTCCTGAAGAAGGAACACCAGTTCCGAAACATGTCGACGCACACCAGAGGTCTAGTCCCTAATTAAGACTCTGAACCTCGCCTTTTGCACACTTTTTAACAGCACCAATACACCCACTAGCCAGGTACTTTTTAATTTCTCACCACACCCTCCACTCACATTAATCCCCTCACGTGCACTCAACACACACCACACATAGTCACCACTTGTCAACGCTCCCTCGTAGTCGCAGGTCGTAGCGTGCCGCATCCCCTTAGCGGGGTGCGAAGACCCCGATGATGAAGCATGACACCAAGGGGCCTGTTGGTGTGTGAGGGGTATTTTACACTACACTGAGTGCTCCCCATCACTGTGGTGCACACTGGCAGTAGGATTCTCCTTGTTTATTTACCATCTTTGTGTGATTCAGACATTCGAGCTGAAGGCTACACAGGAAAAAGGATAGAGATTAAAGGGATGTGTTGGATGATTATAAGGGTCAAGGGAGAGGCTGTTAAGAGAAGAGTTTATATAACTGATTTTGGTTCTGATCTTTTAGGAAGGCGCCACCAAAAGGATCTTAACATTATAATCAATCCTAATGCGAATGAACCAGCGATGGTGATGGAAAAGGTGAATGTGGGAGAAGTTAATGATTGTGTTGAGTTAATGAATAGATACCCTAAGGTTTTTGACTCTAATTTAGGTTTGTTAAAAGGGTACTCACACAAGATAATTTTAAGAGAAAATGCGAAGCCAGTGGTGCATAAAACAAGAAATGTCTCAAATGTAATGCTAGAACCGTTACGTCAAGAAATAGAGAACCTCTGTTGAAACAAGGAATTATAATGGCTATTGACGCATCAGAATGGTTGGCCCCTATTGTGATTGCTCCAAAGGATGGTTGAAAAATTCGCGTTTGCATTGATTTGCATGATTTAAATAAGAACATTTGTGTTGATAGACAGCCTCTTCCCAATATATCAGAGATGCTATTTAATATGGGATGAGGAAGTATATTTAGTGTCCTCGATATGTCAGCCGCATATCATCAAAACAATTTGCACGAATAATCTAGACATTTGACTTCATTTGCCACTCCTTTAGGTGCATTTAGATATTAGAGTATGCCTTTCGGACTAGCGTTGGCTTCTGCCATTTTTCAGAAAGTGATGGAAATTTTTTGGGGAGATATGAAACAAGTAAGATGTTTCCAAGATGATATTTTGATTGTGGGAAATCATATTTGCGACCATGACAAAATGTTTGAAGAAGTAATAAAAGGTTAGAGAAACATGGTTTGGCAATAAACAAAGAGAAATGTAAAGTGAGAAAAGAACAAGTAGATTATCTTTGTCATGACGTTAGTGCAGGTGGTATAGGGCCCAAGAAAAGTATAATAAAAACTGTGACCATGGCTCCTGAGGCCGACAAATAAAGATGAGCTGCGATCCTTTTTAGGATTAGCAGAACACTGTGCTAAATATGTTGAAAATACTACTGAACTTGTGGAACCTTTGAGAATGATAATGAAAACAAATGTGGTATTTGTGTGGAATGATAACTCCAAAAGAGTGTTTGATTCTATCAAGGAAGCTATATCTAATGCGCCCACTTTGGGACATTTTAAGATAACGGGCAAACATATTTGACCACGGATGCCGGTGGAGTAGGGATTAGAGCAGTGCTACCGCAAGTAGTGAATGGTGAAGAACGTATCATTGGGTGCAGGAATTTGCAAGGTGCTGAACGATCATACTCAGTCATCGAGAGGGAAGCCGTAGCTTGTTGCTGGGTCATAAACTATTTTAGATTTAGTGTTTGGGGTTTACCATTTAAAATCCGAACTGATCACAAGCCCTTGACCTATGTATTTAAAGGAGGGAGAGGGTTGGAAGGTAGTGTAAAACCCTGCATATCAAAGTGGTTATTGTCTGTTATGGAATTTAACTTTGAAGTTGAGTAAGTAAAGGGTAAAAAGAATGTGGTTACTGATTATTTATCAAGGATGCCATTGGAAGAAGATTGTGACGAGATTCATAGCGATTTTGTGGATGTGATTGACAATGGTGAAATGGCTTTGTGTTGTGAAGAGTGGGGGAGAGCGAGAGAGAGAGAATCCTGTATTACTGAAACTGGAGACGAAAATTGTTCAAGGTTGGAATCTTGAAGATGGCAGAGATAACGATTTCTTAAGGTGAGAGATGAGTTGAGTTTATGTGAAGGAAAAGTTAGAAGAAGGAATCAGCTGGAACCTCCTAGGAAAATGCGTAAGCTTATTCTTGATATTGTTCATGAGGGGCATCCTGGACGGAATATGTCCAAGCGTAGGTTCAGAGAATCATTTTGTCGGCCCGGAATGGATGGTGAAGAATTTGTAAAGGATTGTCATATATGTGCTAATAGTGACAAGTCAAAAATTGTGAGGCAACCTCCTCTAGTTGGTACTGAATTTCCGGCAAGACCATGGGAAAGATTGGCCTGTTGGGTAGTTGGGATATAAGGATAGATTTATTCTTGTATTGGTCGATTATCATTCTAAATGGTTTGTGGTAAAGACGATGAGTGAAGTCAATACCACAAGTGTAATAACATTTTTGGAGAGAATTTTTCTAGAGGAAGGGATACCCGCGTCCATAGTGTCTGATAATGGGGTACAATTTGTTTCCAGGGAACTCGAGGAGTATTTGAAGAGCATGCAGAAAATTGTATTGTACCAATGTTCATTAGCATTGTTTACATTGGTTGTATTTTTGTTCTCTGCTATGGTAAAAGGAAGATGTGTGGCGATGTCATGGAATGTGTTGACATTCTACTGGAAGGAGTTCTCTTCTGAGGATTCTGAAAATAGTCAGTTGGAGAGCACTAAAGGATGATGAATGTTGCTCTATGCTGGAGCTGCCATGATAAATAAACTACAACTTCAAGAAACCTCAAAAGGCTTTTCTTTTCAGAGTGGTTTGATGTGTGTGATGACTGAGTGTGTTAGTTACTGCATGAGTGACTGGTTAGATGTGTAAGTGTCTATATAGGTGAGTAACTGACTGTATGAGTGAGTGACTAGATGGATGCGTAGCTGTATTAGTATGTGAATGACTGAATGGGTGAGTGTGTGTGTGGGTTTATGTGTAAATGAGTGGTTGTATGAACTGCTGTATGAATGTGTAAGTGGGAGTATGAGTGTGTGAGTGAATGTGTGAGTGCTTGTATGAGTGAGTAAGAGGGTGCATATGAGGATATATCAGTGAGTGCGTAAATGGATGAATGAGTGCATGGCTGTGTGGATGGCTGTGTAAATGGCTGCATAGGGGAATGAGAGAGTGTCTAAGTGGTTGCATGAGTGAGTGATTAGGTGGGTGAGTGTATATGTTAGTAACTGGGTATGTGTGTGGCTCTGGGGATGAGTGACTGGGTGTAAGTGGCTCATTGAGTGAGTGTCTGCAGGTATAAGTGGCTACATGAGTGAGTGACTGTAAGTGTCAGTTGCTGTTTGAGTCGATGAAAGGATGTGTGACCTACTCTATGAGTGAAATAGTGGGTATGTGAGCGGCTGCATGATTGAGTGACTGATTATGTGAAAGGCTTTATGGGTAATTGACTGGTTGTAGGAGTGCCTGTATGACTGAGTAACTGTGTGTGTGAGTGTCTATATGGGTGAGTGGCTGGGTGTGTCAGTGTTTGTACAATTGAGTGAGTGATTGTCTGAGTGGTTGTATAGGTGTGTGGCTGGCTGTGTGAGAATTTATATAGGTAGGTGCCTGTGTGCATTAGTGCCAGTACGAATGACTAACTCTGTAGGAGAGTGTCTGTGTTAGTGTAAGAGGGACTGGATGAGTGACTGACTGTGTGAGTGAGTTTATGAGTGAATGAGTGGGTGTATGAGCGGCTGAATGAGTGGTATAGTGGGTATGTAAGTGACTCTATGAGTGAGTGAGTTTGTGAGTGTTTGTATGAGTGAGTGAGAGGGTGCATCAGAGAATGTATGAGTAAGTGAATGAATGCATAAGTGCCTCTATGAGTGAGTGAGTGACTGTGTGAGTGGCTGCATGTATGAGAGAGCGGGTATGTAAGTGACTGCATAGGGGAGTGAATGCATGTCGGAGTACTTGCATGAGTGAGCGATTGGGTGAGTGTCTGCATAAGTGAATAACTGGGTATGTTTATGGCTCTGGAGTGACTGACTGGGTGTGAGTGGATCTTTGAGTGAATGTCTGTATGTGTGAGTAGCTGCATGAACGAGTGACTGTATCAGTTCCTGATTTATTAAGTCTTTATTTCGACCAAACTGATCATAAAAGGCAGTAAATAAATAACGTCACCAAAAAAGAAATATACATACATAAACTCCAGTGCTGTACAAAGACAGTACGTGACGGAGAACATGATAAAAAACAAGCACATTTGTATTAGAATTGAAAAAAACGTTTACATTTTTAATTTTTTATTTTTTATTTAAAATTAATACAGACCATTACCAGTTCATCTTAAAATCTGAGCCCCAAAATCCCAATACTAACTAAAAAGTAAAATACATGACAGACCGGGAGAAGCAAAGTAGAAGACAGTGTTTGCATCTAATCACTGTCACAGTCTACTTGTCTTCAATCTTGTGTCAAATTCTCCCCACCCATCCTAAAAACTTCACTAAGGCGATCACAATTGCCTCCTGGGTACTAGTCTTCAATATTCGCAGAGCAGTATGACTTGACTTAGTACCTATATTCAAACAGATTGGTTTGAGCCACTTACTCCGTGGAAAACTATATGGTTGACATACAAATAGAATGTGAGGAATTGTTTCGTCCACATTCTTGCAAAATATACATTTACTGTCTTGGGAGTGGTGCCAGGTTTTGGTGAATACTTTAATCAGTAATGTGCAAATTCGGAACTGGAAGAAAAGTTTCCTACGAGTAGGCTTTGTTATGAAGTCCCAAAAGTCTTCATACAAAGGTTCAAACTAATGTTCCGAGAAGATACTTGTCAGAGATGATAAATTAGAAGAACACAAATTGGCAGCTCTAATCATAACCCAGTATGCTTCTTTAAAACATTTTGGGGAGGAAACGTGTTATTCACCAGGTCATACCACAGGTGCCTCATGCCCATATTCACCAGGGAGCTTTTTACCCGCAGTAACCAGCTGTTCTTATGAGAGGTGTGGGCATCTCTGATGTCTTTCAGTGCTAGTGCATAGTGGGCTAGCTCTGTGGTAGACCACATTCTTCTCCAGTAGGCCAATGGTCTAAACCTAGCAACCTCTGCCAGGGAATTACACCCCAGGTCATCATATAAAGGTGTAAGTGGTGTACTTTGGGGGAGGCCAATTAGACCTCTCACAAATCTATTTTGGGCCTGAGCTAAGGGGTACAGATTTTCGAATACCCAAAGTTCTGCAGCATAGAGAGTTGAAGCCATGACCTTAATATTATATATCTTAAGTGCAGGACCAACCGGCTTGGTCTGAGAAAGCCTATGTTCTTTCAGTATTGCTCCTGCAAGCTGGGAGTGCTTAAGCACCATGATTTCTATCTGGGGTTTCCAGTCTAATTTGCGGCCTATAGTTATTCCAAGGTAGGTAAATATATC
The DNA here is from genome assembly GCF_964261635.1 of Lissotriton helveticus. NCBI lineage: Eukaryota > Metazoa > Chordata > Amphibia > Caudata > Salamandridae > Lissotriton > Lissotriton helveticus. The sequence goes on along the minus strand of NC_136065.1, from coordinate 998,593,996 downwards.
TGTTTGTTCCAATGGCTCCTTATTCATAACCACCCTTGCTTTTGTTACTTTATGTTTATGCAACACCATACATTTTGTTTTATCCACATTTACCTCTAACTCATGTGCCTTACAGAAGGACTCAAAGCGGGTTAATGCTTGCTGTAACCCGGCTTGTGTTTTTGATAAAATTAGGGTATCATCACCAAACATAACTATTGGGACCTTTTTACTTGCAACATAGGGTGCATCGGTGGAAAACTCTGAATAATAATTACCCACACCATGTATAAACAATGAAAACAGAGTGGGGGCGAGAACGCACCCTTGGCGCACCCCTTTAAGAATTGGGAATTTGGAGGTGGTATTTCCTTGTGATCCCCAGCGAACCTGGGCATAGTTGGATTTGTGCAGTGTGACTACGAGCTGTAAGAGCTCAAGGGGTAGCCCTAGATCTTTTAATACGACCTAGAGCTTATTTATCGGGACCGTATTGAATGCAGTTTTGAGATCTACAAAGGCGGCATAAATAGTTCTATCCGCTAGTAGTACAACTTGCCAGATGACTGAAACAAAATAGAAAACTTGGTCAATTGTCAGTTATTGTTTTAGTCAACAAAGGGGGTGACCCACTGTAAGAGTGAAATATTGTGTATATTAGTGCCTTTATAAGTGAATGACACACTGTGAGTGGCTGTATAGATGAGTGAATGTGTATGTGACTGACAATGACTGAGTAAGTCGTTGAATATCTGACTGTATAGGTGAGATACAGCATGTGTCAGTGCCTGTATGAGTTAGTGATTGGGTGGTGAGTGTGCATATAAGTGAGTGACTTGGTGTGTTAGTGGCTGTAGGGATGAGTGAGTGGGTAGGTAAGTGTACATATAAGTTTTTCACTGGTTATATAAATAGTGGTATATTGGACTGAATGGAGTTGTTAGAGACTGTATAAGTTGGTGACTAGCAGTGTGAAAAGATGTGTGGGTGAATAAGTAACCTTATGATTGCTTATATTGGTGAGTGAATGTGTGTGTAGCTACATCTATTAGTACATCAGTGGTTATGCCAGTGTTTATAATCAGTGTATGAGTGGGTGAATCAGTGGCTGTATTATTATATGTATGGGTGTAATAGTGTATAGAATAGTGTGCACTTAGGAGTATCAGAGTATACTTAAGAGTGTCTCTGGGCTTGAATACCTGGATATGTTTCTGCATTTTTTAGTGTGTGGGTGGATGTATTAGTGTATCAATGAGTGTGGGCCTGAGTGTGTCAGTCTACACATGAGCCATTTTAAGGAACATCTACACCTGTATAATACATATTATTTTGTACCAGATATAATGTTGCCTTTTTTACATTACTAACATCCACTAACTCTTGCCTTATATTTTTGCTCTTGGTAGGGACACCATTGACTAGAATGATAAGTGCTTCATCCAAATCTCTTTGCATCCCTACAGTTTCAATATTCTGCTTGAGATCTAATGGCAAGGACACAACTCTACCTTTAAGACCGTTCTGTAACTCTGTTGGAGGTAACTTCCCTGTCTTTGGTTCCAACTTCCCTGTCTTTGGAACCATGAAAACTATAGCTTGGAATGGATGTATACACTACATCAGAATTGTTTCATAAACATTTAAATCTTGAAGTTCTTGTGGGATTGGAACTAATTCTAACTTGCTGTGGGTTGCTCTAGCTGGCATTTTATTATCCCCCAAGTTATCATGACAGTACGTACATGTAAATAGTTGTGTTGAACAATCAACGTGTTCCTCTACAAATAAATAAGCTACAAATTCTTGCCACTTATCTCTGTTCTCTACTTCAGTTTTGAAGACACAACAACATAACGGGATTGATTTTTGTAGTGAGTGAATCCACAACATAAACAAACACAATTTGGTTTCTCAGAACCAACTGTATTAAACATTGCAATCTGTTCTCGAAAGTTATCAACAGAAATACTTGTGTCCTATTCTGGTACATTTGAAGATACCAGGTCCTCATTTCTCCTACCCTCTTGTTCATGACCATAGAAATGAAACTGAAAATCTCCACAAACCTTTTGTATCTCTACGACTATATCATGCAGAAGAGCTCTATTCATTTCTCCTAAACATAGTGCAGGAGTTTTGACATAGTAAAGCCTCCTAACTAAAGTTTGCATTTGTGAGTGGTATACTTCCTTACTTTGCATGGCTCTAATCCTTGCAACATAGCTATTTTCGGTCTCAGACTTCTGAGGGGAAACATACGTTGGACATTTTTCAATACAACAATAGATTCCTGTCGTACACTCCAAATACTGGTACAGATCCATTTATATAACGGGATGTGTCTACGCCTTCCCTGTACCTCTCCATCTATTATTTCCCCTACATTTCTGAGTACCATCACCTCTTTAGGAATACAACTACCATCCTTCATCTCACAATATCATCCAGGTTCTTCAACTGCATGCACTAATGTGTTCTTTTAGAATTAGCTTTCTCTGTTAAAGAAATGATCAGTACTAGAAGTATGTCTCCATTCACTGCTGAAAACTTTGCTAAAGTTACTTCTATTTACAAGTCTTTTCTTTTAGCTTCTTTTCCTCACAGTCAACACTATTTTAACCATTGTCCTCATTCTGTTTAGAATCAAAATAAATAGTTTCCTCTTGAGAGCAAAGGCCTTATTGACTATTCCCTCAACACGTTTCTTTTGTCTGACTGCTTCCGTTCTTCTTTTATAGTTCTTCATACTTTTCATTAGATTCCGTATTACTCCAGTATGGAACAATCTAACTCTGATTTCCTTAAACTGCATCTGCCTCCTGGTTAAACTGTCTCCATTTTTGTTACATTTTTTACTCTTCATATCATGTACTTTTCTTCCTTTTTTAGTTGATCTCACACTTTGTTTTTTATTTGCTTGATTTAACTGTCTTTCCAGTTGTCCACAAACTATTTTAAGAAATGTCTTGCGAATCGCAAACGGCGTTTTGGTATGTAGGTGCACATTAGCAAAATAAGGAATCACAAAAATTGCAATTCCTTATTTTGCTTAAGCATTTAAGGAATCGCAATTTTGCCGCCTACTCCAAGTAGATGGTATTTTGCGATTTCCTTTCAAAATGCATTTTTTTTAAAATACAAAGTGCCATGTGGCGCACAGACATGCCCTTGGGGCATGTATGTACGCCACATGTACTTAGAGGCACATTCCAGGGGTGCAACAGGTGTCCTTTGGATACCCTGGCACCCTTGGAATTGCGATTCTCAAATTGCGATTTTCTCATAGAAAATCGCAATTTGAGAATGTGTCCCCATTCATTCCTATGGGCCTCTTAGCCCATAGGAATGAATGGGACACCCATTCCTTAATTGTGATTCGCAATTTGCTAATCTCAATTAAGGAATGTTAGAGATTCGCAAAAAAAATGCGAATTGTTACCTACATTCCATTTTGCTATTCTCAAATAGCAATTCCTTAATCGCTATTTGTGAATCGCAAAATGGAAATTACCTACAAATGCCCCTTTGTTCTCTTACCAGCAGCTCTTTTCTCTTTCACCACTCTCTTCACATTTTGCCCTTTTTGTTCCTCATCTCTGAGGAGATAGTATCCTTGCTTCTGCTTCTTTTCTCTCTAATTATTTAATGGCATTTTAACTGTTTCTTTGTACCTAGAAATAGATGCCCGAAATGAAAAGAAATAACCACATTTATCTTTTAATTACACACTAACACGTAATATATTTTAAGTTTTTAATTATGAACAAAATAAAAAAAATCGAAATCACTTAAAATTGCAAGCTATATTCTTTAAACAATTACCTTTTATGAACAATAGTAACAGATATAATTAATATGGCAACTAAACACACTCAAATATTTAAAGAAACATAATTTCAACCACTATATTATTGAAAACAATATTAGCAGCATCAATATTATTTCAACTATATTGCTTACCTATAAAAGCAATATTCTTGTAAAGGATATTTTTGTATCACAATATTTGTTCATCACAATATTTATTTTCCAATATTTCTACCTCCTGATAATTTTAAATCAATATTTTGTCCAAACAAAGTAAAGCCGAATACATTTAGCATAATTTCATAATAGTCAGATCAGACCTATGGTAGCAGAAATATTTTCCCTAGTGAACCAATCAGGCATTTAACCGTTATTAATGGCTCATCATTATAACCAATTGAGGCCCTTTTGTACTGAGTAAAGGTTTCCCACAAGGCAACCATCAGGGATACAGTAATAAAATTACGTAATATACAAAATTACAGTTGGTAAAGCAAAATAGTATCTCTCCTAACAAGGATTCTCACAGTACAAATCTTCTGTAGTTATGGTTTGTCTGAGGGGGTAAACAACATCAAAGCCCTTAGCTATTAACAATTTGTAGGCTTTAGTTTAGAGTAATAAAAATCCACCCTTAAATGTCTATTGAGCTTTAACATATGCTTTTCGCAATCCATAATTCAGGCCTAGGCCTGGGAAAGATTTTGCCGAATTTCACTCTGTTGAATCGCACAGAGTTATAACAAAACTCCACGAGATTCTGTGGAGTTCTGCCAAAGTGAGGAAAATGCACTTTGCACTCGTCATGCTCCGATTTTAGCACTGGCAGCATGTTCCACGCTGAAAAATCAGCACAATGGCACAACATGATGCACAAGTCCATGGCCATTTTCACCAGGCTGCTCTTGCAATAGCTTCTCAAAAAACTATTTTCGAGTTGATTTTGCTGTCGCTTGAGTAGAAAATCTACTTGGGAAGCAGCCCTCTAACCACAACTGCTTGTGACCGTCCGCCTTCATAAAATCTCACCAGAAGTCCTCTTAGTGACCAGAAATCCGTCTAGGTGAAGCCAAATTTCACTTGAGCTCACAACCTTGGATTCTGAAGCCTTGCGTTGTTCCCATTGTCATCGCATTGCTGGAACTCTACATTACGAGAGTTTCTCAGAGTCGCCAAAATTCTCCAATGCTGCTTGTGGGATTAAAGTTCTGCCTGGGGCTAGTCAGGCCTACTGCATTTATCGTACTTTCCAGAATAAACAATCAGGAATACAGCCTTTATCATTGACTGGTCACCATCACCAACATAAGCCCACTATATTAAGGTTAAGCTGTCCACAAGGCTACTATTTGGCATATAGTCATAAAGTACAACTGTAAACACAATTCCAATTAGCAAAATGAAATATCTCTCCAAAGAGAGCCTAATAGGGAGTATAGTAGGGCATACCTTCTATTTTCACAGTTTGTTTCCGTAGATCACCAACAACAAAACCCTTGCCTACTATAGTAATCTGTGGAACCCCCTGTAAGATAGTACCTACCTACAGACTTTACCACTGTTTAAAAACAATATATCCTTAAAAGCCTATTATCTTTAACACATGATTTTTACAATAAGTATGTCAGGCCTACTTGCTTTGTCATAACGTTTCTTAATAAACAAATTAAGCCTAGGAAATCTGGCATGCTTTTCCCAATGAATTTATGAAGCCTTTACACTTTAACATTGACTTCACACTTTACCCAACACCAGCCTCTTCAAGTGCACATAAACTGGTAACCATCATGCATACAGTTATATCATTAGGACTACGTAGAAAAATACAGCTTGCAAAACAATATACAACCCTCCCAACAGGACATAACAAGAATAATCACAAAGAAACATCCCAGGGTTTTTCAGAGTGAGCGGCCAATGTCAAAACCCTAACCTACTATGGTAATCAATGAGATTTCATACAACAAAATACCTATTTGTATGCTTTATTATAGAGTAATAACAATTCAGGTGTAAATGCCTATTGACTTTTACATATGCTTTTCACAATAAATACGTCAGGTCTAGTGCCTGTATCATGGCATTTCATGATAAACAGATCAGGCCTATAACCATGATACTTGGCTTGCCATCATAACGTCCTCAGTCCTCATGCATCAAGTGTAAACTTTGACAGAAGCCAAAAAGTGCAATACATGCAATCGTTTTAGTGGAAACTCACAAATGCAGCCCAATCAAATCATGTACTCAGGTGGACCAACATGTGAGTGGAGCCCAAGCCCCTCTCTCAGTAGGACTCTGTAAACTCTTTTGGTTTATTTACAAAAGGTCAAGTGACAGTCTCATTATCAAGCCAGACCTAAAGATCTGTATAGGTTAATGACTGCAACCCTCCCCTCTTTGCTACTGCCAGAGAAAACACAGTAAATTATATAGATATCTAAGATATTATAATAGCATTACACTGTCATGTCTGTGCCCTTGAAAGTTCAAGCTCAGGCAGCAGGATAAAGAAAAAAAATGATCCCAGCTGTATGGAGGGATAGCACATTTTGTGGACAACTTCTACACAATTAAAACACATACAACATCCTTCTCATAGCACTTCTCACATAATTGTCTGTCTCTGTTGATGCCAAACCTGGTGTTGATTGCTCAAAAGGCACAACATTATAAAGTGATCCAATAAATAGAGTTTTGTATTTTTTAACTTGGAAATTCACATGAACAATATTCTCTATAAAAAATAAGAAACAGAAATAAGGGTAAACGAAAGTTTATCAAATTTGGAAGACATTTAGGTCCCAGCCTCATTCAGTGGCATAGACAATTTTGAAAAAAAGACAAAAATATAGATACTCAATAAATTTGCATAAGCTATAGAAATAGACGTTTGTCTGCTTGAAGACATCAACACATTTAAACAAGCATTGGCAATGCTAATAGGTCTGGATTCAAAGGAATGGTGTGTTGTATGGTAATATTAGGCATTACAAGTAAATAGCATGGTATTGAATATGTATTTGTGTGGAAGTATAAAATTGTATAGTAATATTGGTGTAAGTTAAATGGTCAAGTGACAGTTGCACTGTCAAGACAGACCTAGCAACCAATGTCGGTTGATGACTGGTCTCCTCCCATCTGTGTTGCTGACTGATAAAGACAAACACCATAAAGTATTTTATTATCTAAGACACTTTTCATGTGTGTGCCCCTGAAAGTTCAAGCCCAGCGAGCCGGATAAACATACAAAATAATTGCAGCTGCGTGGAGGGCAAGCACTCTTTGTGGAAGCACACATCTTCAGTCCAATCAAAACAAGTGCTCCTTGCTCCCAACACGTGGACAGGGCCAAAGGCCTTCTCTTGCTCACATAATTATCTGGCAATAGCTGCACTGTGAATCCAGACAATAAAAAGGAAAAGAAGCACTGTGAGGGTCTCAAGGTGAACCCAATTTCATTGATGGCATTCACTTGACAAAAGCTTCGGATAGCATCTATCTTGTGTTTCTCAATATTGATTGCTGATATCAAGATTTCTCTGCTTAAAAGGAGGTAAACTGCAAAAATTAGTTTTTTAAACCTATACAAATAATAAACCAGGGACAAATGGTCATGCAGTGTAGCATGTATATTTTAGTTGGGAAACATAACCCAATTCAAAAGAAGTTCCTGTTCATAAACACAAGGATTGAAGAATGAAAAGAAAAAAGCAGTGGCTAAGGAAATAGGTCTCTCCTTGGCAAGCAAGCAAGATGGTAATTTTTTTTGTTTAAAAAAAAATGTTTTTATTTAAAATCCATGAGTACAATGAGAAAGCAAATGTGTAGAAGGGAGAGGAATTCCAAGTTAGTACATAGATGCATATCATAACATACAGGCAGGGGATAATAAACTATACCAATATAAATATAAATTTATAGATGTAGAAGAACTAAACACTTGAGCGAGTTTCATTTTCCGCCTGCCTTTAAGAGCATATAAGCTATATTCCATATTAAACATTACGTGGAACCTTGCCCCGAATGATGGGGCGTCTTTTTGTAGCCAATTAGATGCAATGCAGAGCCTAGTCACCGCTGTGGCTAGAAAGATCAAATATACTGATTTGCTAGGTACTTTGTCTGCTGCTGCTCCCATCTCTACCCCCAACAGAATCTGCGTGGCAGACAATTGTGTAGGTTACCCAAGGATTTCAGTGAGGATTTTTTCCATATGCCCAAACAGTGTGCTTAAATGCCCACATGAGCAAAAAACATGCACCACATCAGCAGCTTCCGTCCCACAGCGGAAACACTTTCCTTCCTGACCACCCCCCCATTTAGCAATTTTATCTGGTGTATAATATAAATTGAAGAGAGTCTTATAGTGTTGGTTATAAAGATTAGCAGACATAAACAGTCGTCCAGCCAAGTCTATGGAAGTCTCAACCTGCATACCCTGGCATCCTAATCTGTTATCCCATTTGCGATTATGAACTGCCAAATCATTAGACATTGTACCCAACATTAAGGTATAGAGTGTACGGATTTGTGCCTCTTTCCTCACTGCCTCGATGAGAGGGTTGGGTTGAATTTTCCAACGGGCTTTCAACAGGTAATGCCTAACTTGTAAATGTTTAAAGAAATCCGCCCGGGACAAATGATATTGGTCCCTAAGCTGCTCGAACAATTTTAGCACACCATCCATAAATAAGTCACCAACCATACAAACTCCTCTAGCCCGCCAGTTGTATACCACCAGGTCCCAAAATACTGTTGGAAAAAGGGTAGATGCTGTTAATGGAGTATACCAAGAGACTCTTTCCAGCTCATACATCTTCTTAACAGCTGCCCATACTTTATAAGCAGCTATAAGTATTTTAAATCTTGTGCCCTTGTAATAGCTCTATCTACATTAACAAACATTCGATTTTTTTGCATCACTGCCCAGCAGCATTTGCTAAATAGAAGAGGACTCAGCCGTATCTGTTGGTCCTACCCCAGTGAACAATATATTCATGTGTTGCAACATACACGCAAAATAATATAAAGTAAAATCAGGGACAGACCAACCCCCTTGATCCCGTGGCAAAACCATATATCGCATTGCTCTTCGCGCTTTTCCTCGTGCCCATATAAATCTAGCACAAATGGACTGTAATACAGCAAGATTGGTGCGTGGCATCTCCAAGGGCACGCATCTGAAAAAATATAAGATTTTCGGTAGGAATATCATCTTTAGAACATCTTCCCACCATAAATAAATTTAAACATTCACATTGGTCCAATTGTCTACGAACCCCCGCCACTAGCCTCCCCCAGTTAGACTCAACCAGCGCACTCAAGGAGGCCCGTATCCTTATCCCCAAGTAAGTCACCTCTTGTAAGACTCTTTGATCAGTTTATGTGCCTGTGTTAACACATAACATTTGTGTTTTAGATGTGTTTAACTTATAGCCCGACACTGGCTCATACTGTGCTGCAAATCGCTCTATTTCATACATTGCCGCTGCTGACTTAGGTGTTACAACGGCCACATCATCAGCGTATGCAAAAACGCGATATTGATGCTGGTGTAAAGTTACTGGCTGAATCCGGGAACTTCTTTCTATCATTTTTAAAAAAGGATCTATGTATAAGGAAAATAATAATGGGGAGCAGGGACACCCCTGTCTGCTCCCACGCGTGATTGCCACCGGTTTGGGTTCAAGCCTCATTGTACAAATCTTGGCAACTGTGTGACGATACAACGTCTGTAAAGCGGTTCTAAACTGTTGCCTGAACCCATGTCATCGCATCACTGCCCACAAAAATCCCTATGCGACGCAGTCAAAAGCCTTCTCGGCATCTAATAGAATGAGACTGAGTCCGTCGCCGCTGCAATTAGCATGATCAAAAAGCGTTATAACCCTATTGACATGGTTCGTTGTCCCCCTTTTAGGGATAAATCTGTGCTGTCTAACCGACACTAGAGGAGTTATAACTTCCGCCAACCTAGTCGCCAACATTTTCTAATATATTTTGCCGTCCGCATTCAAAAGAGATATCAGACGATATGATGGCGGAAGATCAGCAGGTTTATCCTTTTTTTTTTTTAAACACAACGATACTGGCCTCATCCCATGACAGAGGAGAGGCACCAATCTGGGCTTGTCTAAATGTGGCTAACATATCCTCCTGCAGGACTCCCAAAAAGATTTTATAAATCTCGAGCGGGAGTTTATCCAGCACTGCCGCTTTTCCGGCTGCTAGCTCATTTATAGCTCTCTCTAACTCACCCATAGTTATAGGGGCCTCCAACCTCCCTGCTTCTGCCTCACCCAAATCCTTCTCGCAAAAGAGCTGTAACAGCGATTCACCTTTTTGACAATCATACTCTTCTCCTGCATACAGTGCTGCATAAAAATCTTTAAATACGTCCAATATTCCAGTTTCACTTTCCACACGCATCCTACTGGAATCCAGAATAGCCGTAATTCTCTGATCCGCTTCCTTTGATCTACGTTTTTGAGCCAGGCACCTGCCACTTGCCTCCCCATACTCATAATTCAATTGTCGCTTAATTACATATTTCTTGGCTGCCTCTTGGCTCCAGTGAAGATTTATTTTTGCCATAGACCTGGCTACTTCAGTTGAAAAATCTCCGACATCTATACCAGCATGTATGCCCCGCATAAGCTTCTCTTCAGCCAATATCAGGCCCTGATACAATTCCTGTAACTTTGCCCCCAGTTGGTTTTGCCTGTATAGCCCGAAGCTGAGAGCTTCGCCCCTAAAAGCTGCTTTAAAAGCATCCCATACAAATCCAATGTCCATGCTACCCCGATTAATGCGAAAAAAGTAACAATTCATTCCTTCACATAAGAAACAAACTTTTTATCCATCAGAAGTTTGCGATCGAAAGAAAAACCCCAGGGCTTAAGCACCGTCCAAGTACCTACTAAAGTTAATACCACCGGGCTATGATCAGAAGTGACCCGCAGATACACTTGAATTTGGGCATCCTTCAACAAATGGTACGGGGCAAAGAAATAGTCCAACCTCACCAGTTTTTGGTGCGGACAAGAAAAAAAAGTATATCCTGGGTCCTTTCCCCTCAATGTAGCCCATACATCTACCAAGCCATGTGCAGTAATCAAAGATTGAAGCGCCTTAAACACTTTTGGTTTTCTGCCCGTGTATCTGTAACTGTCATTCCCCCAAAAATTGGGAGAGAGGTTTATATTTAAATCGCCACAAACGACTACTGGAGTTGGCCAATTCCACATTGAGTAGTTCTAAAACTGATGCCTCGTCCATATTAGAACCATATATAGAACACAGCGTAAATGTCAATGTCCCAGCAACACACTCACCTATGGCCCATCTCCCAAGTCAATCCGTCAATGTCCTACCAGTTTTAGCAATATGCTTTTTTGCCAGAATTGCGACGCCCCTTCATGTACAAGTCTGTTTAGTACAAGCTACTACAGTATACCCCAACTCAGATAGCAATTTTCGCTTGGCCAATGCTATGTGGGTTTCCTGAAGACATATCACATCACAATGGAGCATCTGTAACTCACTTGCAACCCGCTGCCTTTTATTAAGGTGATTCAATATCCTGACATTCAACGAGCCACATCTAATACCTTTAACCGCCATCTATTTTCACTGTGCCACCAACACAAAGAGAAATGTGCCATACATAACTAGCCATCATGCAATGAAAAGGGTGTACTCATGGATTGGTTTTTTCTTTCTCCCTTCCCCACAACCACCCCCAACCCCCCATCCGCCCTCCCCAACCCTTCCAAACCCCACCTCACCCGAAACGGGACGTAAGGTCCATGTCCTCAATGATGGAGCGTTTTTGTGCAACGCCCCCCCCCCCCGTGGCCCCCGCCCAAATTCCACCCGTCACCACCGGTTCTCATTCTTTATAATACGCCCCTCTTCCGGTATCAACATGGAAGTATGTTATTCATAAGATTGTACGTGAAAAAGCCTTCCATTACAGCATTGTAGTCCTATACCATTCTGACTAATTAAAACACTTCCTTTATATCCTAGTATTACAATCATACTGATGCTGTACCGAAAGAAGGAAAAAACTAAAAGAAAGAAAAAGGAAAGAAAAGGAGGGAAAGTATGCAATCTACAATACTACAAGAGTGAGAAAAAACAGGTGTAACCCATTTTTTATTGAGTACCCATTGTCTTCAAAAAGTCTTGCGCCACAACCTCTGATGTAAAGAACTGAGTTTTTTCTTTATAAATCACCTTTAACTAGGCAGGATTTAAGAGGAGTGCCTGCCCCCCTTTGGCCTGAAAGACTGAAATTAGCTGTTGCAATTTCCACCTCTGTTGCACAGTGGTTGGACAAAAATCGGGGCGGACAAAGAATTTGCACCCTTTACCAGACTGACGCCTATCAGGCCAAGCAAGGTCGTAAATTGCCTCACGAAGCAGATAATTGTTGAGACAAATTAAAATTGCTCTAGGCTGTGCATTCACCTCCCCCCGGATCTCCCTGCTCTCTTACGCTGTACAAAAAGAAATCTATGTGCCCTGATGACCTCGGTTTCCCAATTCCAGTCTTTCAAATCAGGGAAGGCCTCCTTGAACATCTCGACAACAAACTGTCTCACATCCTGCCCCTCTTTGGACTCAGGTATGCCCAAAACACGAAGGTTATTACATCTTGATCTGTTTTCAAGATCTGTTATTTTCCAGTCAATATCCAGCTTAGTCTTTTGCAAGCATTCAATAGCTGACTGCTGCTCGACCAAAGAGTCCTCTGCACCAGAGACACGCTCTTCTACCTCCACCACCCTAGTGGTTTTTTCTGCACAAGACTTCATGATACGACGTACTGTATTTTGCAATTTGCGCACCGCCCCCTGTGTTCGCAAGCCTTCTGCCTTTGTCTCAGCCCTATGGGCCATGATAACCTTGTAAATTGTATTCAGAGTAACCACGTCACCTTCCTCCTCCAAGTTATTCATAGTAAATGCCGCCTGAGCAGACTTCTCGGTTGATGTGGCATCCCATCTGGGTTGATCCACTGGGATCATCATCTCGTGGGGTGGGAGATCTCCGGGTTCCTGCACTTTTCTTACAGTCTCTTGATTCAGAGATTGCACTAAATAAGAATCGTCATCCTCATCCTGTATTTCCATGTCATCGCCCCAGTCACCAACTGTGCTCACATTGTCATTATCCGATACCATTGAAAGGTCAGACATGGAATAAAATGTACCCCCTAAGCCGGCAGAATCCGCGTCGTTCCCCTTTGTCCAGAGTAGTGCATCTGTTACTTTCGATATTTAGACCGCTTGACATATCTTTGCCCACAGCTATAGACCGCTCCTGGTAGACACATCCACTCTCTCCCCAGGCACAGATATAGAAGCTTCGGTAGGTTTATTTATGAGCTTTTCAGTTGCGGTATCACTAGCGCGCGTATTCGCAGCCATATCTGCCGTCAAATCAGCCGGTAGAGCCAGTAGCGTACTATTGCTAGCAAGCCCATTTGAAAGCAAAACTGAGGGTTGATTTACCAAGTCCGGGCCTCAGCTGACTTGGCTTTTAACGCAGATTTTTTATAAAAAATTGCAGGTACAGTACGGTCTTTAGCAGGGGTATCTTGCTGCACCCTCTTACCATCTAACGCTGATGGTGTCTCCAAACCCGCAGCCCTGAGACCAGCACACTTACCTGGTCCTGGAGAGTCCCGTACCTGGTCAGCTAGCCTCCGTCTATTTGCTCCATTTCCGTTTATGCGGCAGCTATCTGATGGAGGGATGGTAGGTACCTCCGTGTTTGCAGCAGGAACACTGCCTCCACTCATTGCTGCCGCCGCCACTGCTGCTGCTGCCGTTACTGAACTCGAAGCTGCAGCCCTGCGGGTTTTACCCCATCTCCCTTTCGGGGCCATTACAGTTCCGCTACTCCAGCTATTCCGCTCTTCCAGCCGTCCACTGAAAGCCGTCAAAGAAATGCGGAGTCAGTTCACTTGCAGCGTTTTCCGCCACGAGCTCCGCTCCGCTCCACTCCGCTCCGCTCCACTCCGCTCCTAAGGTGTTGCTCCACCCCACTCTGTAAGAGTAACCAAAGATGCCAAAGTCCGTGTAGCAGACTGCAGGCGCGGAAAAATAGGCTGGAACCGCAGAACCACACACCGCCGCTGAGAAACTAAACCCGGACACTATCCTCACTCCATCAAAGTTGGGTGAAACAGTTCAGGTGAGGAGCCACGGGAGAGCAGTGCACAAGCTGCTCACACGGCCACCGCAGCGGCCGCCATCTTGCCCCAGCTAACAGCTGCCCCAGCCAACAGATGGTAACGTTTTTTTAATGTTATATTTCCAAACCTATGCTATAAACTCTAAAAAAAGAAAAAAACACGCTGCCTAACATTCAACGATGTTTTTATAATAAAAACTTTAAACTGAAAAACAAATTATCATTGCATATAATTTAAGAAAAAAAGCATGGATACTTTCTACTTTTCAGTTTTAACACATATCATAGGAAAACATAGTTCTTTTTGGTGCAAAGAAAATCAACTATTGACTTTGAATTAACATAACCTGAAGACATAGTTTAGGCACAAAAAGATGAGTCAAAAAGTTTAAAGAATAAAGAATGGTATGAAAACAACATTCGTAAAGTAAAGTATTGACCCACCTCTCTGGCTCTAAAGTGCAATTCTTTTTAGGTGAACATGTTCATATTATGAGGCAAAATGCTGTCAATCACACCTAATGACTGAAGTGGGCTGACTTATTGACCCATGATGTATGCTATGGTAGGCAAAATCAAAATATGAATGCTAACTGAACACACCAATTGATAGAGCGTACTGAACGAAATCCATTTTGTGTATGTGTATATGTATATTATATTTATGATTTTGATTTACTGCATTACACTGATTATGTCTCCAGGCCAAAAATGGCAGCACTGCTGCAGATCAACATCCCTTATGGCATATGTTTTGTCCAGGCGTGCCCTTGTTACGAGTAGCTCAGAAAGTATGCTTGATTCCCCGCCCCCCACCCAAAAGTTACTAATACCAGGCCCACTGGTAAATCTGAGGGTGGGGAATATCTGTCCCATTATAAGTTGGATCATTTTTTTTAAATATTTGTTTATGTTAATCAATCAGACATGGTCATAGCAATTACAGCCCAAACAGATATTGAAATGAATAGCCTGAGAAATGACCCCTAGTAAAACCAGATGATTATTACACATGTCCTACAGGGATGGCACACCAACAGCATAATGATAGTACAAAATGAGACTTGTATATGACAAACACTCCTGCAACACATAGCTAGGTTATGCAATAGAAACCTATCCAACCTGCACCATTTCTATTATAGGGTCCTAAGGATTCATTTCAACATTGGACTGTGGATCCTAATTAAATCCTGCCCAAATTCTTTCCAATCTTTTAATAGGATGAACGCCCCGGGCTTTGGCTAGGGGAAATTCTGACTCTTATTTTTTCTGAGTGACAGCCCACCACTCAGCTTTCCTTGGAGGTAACAGGGAAACCCATGCCCTGGTGATACAGAACCTGGCCAAAACAATTATTCTAGACAGCAACCGTCTTAGACCAAAATCAAATTCCATTCTATATCCCAACATGATCTCCTTAGGGATAAACTGTACTTCAAATCCAAGACAAGATTTTAAGAGTTGGGTCACCCGTTCCCAAAATTCCTGCAAAGCAGGACATGTAACAAACATGTATAATAGGAAACTTAGGGCCTTATTACGAATACAGCAGTCCTGGAACCACTGTATTTATGGGTGTAGTTCGACCACCGCCACCCCTGTGGGTCAGCCAGTTCTATTAGGAGTGTGGAGGTCAGACTTCCACAGGACCACAGCCAGGATCCAGGAACCTGTGTAGGTGGCTGGGCAGATTGGAGGATGATGCCGTGACTTCCAGCAAATTACGACCTGCCTTTCCACCAAGCATTTCATGGTGGTGAGCCCAACACAAAATGCTTAGTGGAAAGGTACGGAAAGGGGCCCCCAACAGGGCCCCCGGGAAATATGTCCAGAGAGGTGAAAGCAGGGTGCACATGTGCCCCCCCACAAGTCCATGCTTCTGGCTGTACTGTGTGGCATGCACAACATGGTGCATCCCACACAGTGCACACGGCATGGCAGTGGTCTCATGACGGCGGCATGACTGCTGGCTGTAATCCTCAGTCAAAGCATAGCACTGAGGTAGGACTGCTGCAGACCACTGCCGCACCAGCCGCCCACCCTGAATCCTACTCAAAATCTGGCAGGTAGGTGCTCCACAGGCTTGGCGGACCTCCTGTGGGGCAAGAAGTGGTGGTCCTGCCCCACTTTGTGATTTTATCCGGTATGTAATACAACATGTATATAGTCTAGAATTGTTGCAATTTAAAATGCATAGAGTCCACCAAACTGTTTATTGTCTCCAGGGCACTGTGAATTTCAGAGGCCAAAATCTCAGAGAAAAGTACCCTATGCCATTTTGAAGCAAGTAAAGGGTTATAATCCACCCTATATTGACAGAACCCTTGATAGATTGTGTTATTAAGCAATTTCCTAAACGCCTTATGTAATCAAGACAGTATGTCAGAGCCAATCAAATCACTTGTATACCTACATCCTGACATAAATAAATCCCTTATCTACAGATCTTTAAAGTGATGAGGGAGACCAAAAGAAGCCTGGAGCCCAGCAAATGCACGGAATCTTTTAAGATCGTAGAGCTGCCCAAATCTCAACCCCATGTCAGAACCAAGCCTTGCCTATTGAGTCGTGAAATATAGCCCGGAATGCTGGTTGTACCACAATGGTGTACCCGTGTATTAGCACAAGAGAATATTTAGCACATATTTCCTGCCATATACTAATAGTATCCCTAACGAATTTTTAACCTTGCGGCCCCCTCCTACTCTATCACATGACCCAGGCCCACCCGAGTAGTGCAAGTGGTGGCAACAGATCATTCTGGAGCTGGCCTCTGTCTGTCCTTCCTCCTCTCCTCCTCCTAATGCTCCTGCACTCTTGAGACCTCACCCGCTCTCCAGGGCACTCTTGCTGGGCGGGGCAATGAATGATTCATGGAGGAGAGGTCACCTCTGACTGGAAGAGCTGGTGTGGGTGGGAGTGACGCGAGCCACTCTGGGTAGGGCAGCAGGCTATGGTACGATGCGGAGGCCCATGCAACACATTATTGCAATTTGGAAACAATGCTGATGATTAATTCCACTAGAGGAGCTGAGTGGCAGAATGAATTAGTAATTCTGTGTTACAAGCGTAATGCAGAGTTACTAAATTCCTTAAATTCCGCCGGGATAATAAAAAATCCCACCCACCCCTATAAGAAATGAGGAATTACTGGGTGATCAGTCATTCATCTGATAAGTCTACATTTTTAGTGTCAGTAGCTGAAATCTCAGCGTGAAACTAAAAATAATATATGATTTTGATAAGGCTGGTTCTTGCTGTTACCTGCCCTGTTGGCAGGCGCGGTGCGCCCATTGGGGCGTAGGGGCGAAGCCCCACTAAGCCCCATGGACCCACCACGTCGTCACTAGAAGCCAAACACAATCATTTTAAAAAATCGCGCTATCTGCCGGCCGGGAAACCGGGAGACACCCGACCTTCCCGGAGTGCGCAAGGGGGGTTGGGGGGATCGGGCTGCTGCAGCTGCGCAAGTGTATTTTTGGGCACAAACAAGCCCGCGCATGCGCAGATCGTTTTCTTGTGAATTCCCCCTTAGAGAGAGGACCAGGGGGCGGGCCACAGCCCCCGGGGTTACACAGGGCGACTGGGCGAGGAGTCATGGTGCCCCCCCAGCCAATCCTGGCGCAGGATTGGCTGGTAACTACATAGCCCGGTTACATAACCCCTGACGGATAGCACGGCCGACTTTGGTGCTGGGAAACCAGGTTCGAGCCTCTTATCGAACCATAAAAATGTATACATGACTTACTTTGGTGTTAAATAAATAGATATTTTAAAAAACAAATAAAAATGATGTTCCGACTAAGGTGTGAAATTGGTGTCGAATAAATACATGTTTTTAAAAACAATTAATATTAATCATGTATCATTGGTGCTGGAGTACAAGGTTCGAGACTGGTATTAAACACTGACAAGCTGTGTGCAAGTTATATGGTCATAAAAATACATGAATGATGGATGCAGGATGGGTGGATGAGTAGATGAATGAATGATGGATGCAGGATGGATGCAGGATGGATGCAGGATGGGTGGATGGATGGATGGATGATGGATGAATGATGGGTGGATGAATGGATGGGTGGATGCATGAATGAATGATGGATGCAGGATGGGTGGATGGGTAGATGAATGAATGATGGATGCAGGATGGATGCAGGGTGGATGGATGGGTGCATGAATGAATGATGGATGCAGGATGGATGGATGGTGGACAAATGATGGGTGGATGAATGATGGGTGGATGAATGATGGGTGGATGCATGAATGGATGCAGGATGGATGCAGGATGGGTGGATGAATGAATGATGGATGCAGGGTGGATGGATGGGTGCATGAATGAATGATGGATGGATGGGTGGATGCAGGAATGGATGCAGGATGGATGATGGATAGGTGGATGGATGGGTGGATGGATGGGTGGATGGATGAATGAATGATGGATGGTGGATGGATGGGTGGATGGATGAATGATGGATGCAGGATGGGTGGATGGATGGATGGGTGCATGAATGAATGATGGATGCAGGATGGATGGGTGGATGGATGGATGGATGGGTGCATGAATGAATGATGGATGCAGGATGGGTGGATGGGTGGACACATGAATGGATGCAGGATGAATGATGGGTGGATGAATGGATGGGTGGATGCATGAATGAATGATGGATGCAGGATGGGTGGATGAATGAATGATGGATGCAGGATGGATGCAGGGTGGATGGATGGGTGCATGAATGAATGATGGATGCAGGATGGATGGATGGGTGGATGCATGAATGGATGCAGGAATGGATGCAGGAATGGATGCTGGATGGGTGGATGGATGGGTGGGTGGATGGATGGATGCATGAATGAATGATGGATGGGATGCTGGATGGGTGGGTTGGTGGATGGATGGGTGGATGAATGAATGATGGATGCAGGATGGATGGGTGGATGGATGGGTGCATGAATGAATGATGGATGCAGGATGGGTGGATGGATGGGTGGACACATGAATGGATGCAGGAATGGATGCAGGATGGATGATGGATGGGTGGGTGGGTGGGTGGATGGATGGGTGGGTGGGTGGATGGATGGGTGCATGAATGAATGATGGATGGATGGATGCAGGATGGATGGATGGATGGATGGATGGATGGGTGGATGCATGAATGAATGATGGATGCAGGATGGATGGATGGATGGATGGATGGATGGGTGGATGCATGAATGAATGATGGATGCAGGATGGATGGATGGGTGAATGCATGAATGATGGATGCTGGATGGATGGGTGGATGCATGAATGAATGATGGATGCAGGATGGATGCAGAATTGGTGGATGGATGGGTGGGTGGGTGGATGGATGGGTGGATGCATGAATGATGTATGGGTGGATGCAAGGTGGTTCGGGCTCGCTCGCTGCGCTCGCTGCGGTGCAATATGCAAATTAGTTTACGCCCCACCACTTTCAAATGTCACCAGCCGCCCCTGCCTGTTGGAATAAATAGGCCACTTGCAATGAGGGTCGGAGAGTTCATAAACTGAAAGGGCTTCCTTTTTGTTTCCCTGCCTTGTGCTCTTGTCCCCATCCAGTATAGTTAATATGAAATCTGTTTTGTGGGATGTAAGTCTATTTTTCACACCTGAATTGAAGCAAATGGATACCCCACGAGGCAATATGGCGGCCGTGGCGTGGGTCGCGTAAGCAGCCCAGTCCCTCGCTCCGGGCTCTGGGAGAGAAACTTACACTGCGGACCCCGGTCTCGATTTAGAAAGCTGCACTTGGCTTTATTTTCGGAGGCGTAAAACTGCTGACAATCCCGACGGATGCTACGAATATACAGCGCTATAAACTGGTTAGAAACAGAGGATAGCAGTGAGAAACCTGCTCTCCACATACACCTGGACTAATTACCTTCGGGTGCGGCACATATCGGCCGGATGACTGCCGGTTTTCTTCTTTTCCGACGCGGAGCTCCACTCTGGCGGCTTCCCGCTTTCTTCACCAGAATCCAGCTTGGCGTGGTCCGTGGGCGTGGAGGAGCCCAGGCTGTCCGCAAAATGCCGGCGAAAATCAACATCCGGAGCGGCAAATTAAAAGAAGAGTCGGCGGCAGAGGAGAATAGTGGTGACATCGGCGGGAGAGCGGAAGATGGAGGTGAGAATACCAAGAATACCAAGACAAAATCTGTTACCCCTAAGTTAAGAAAGGGGGGTGAATGTGGTGAAACAAGCCGCCCTATGAAACAAGGGACACACACCCTCCCAGAGCTATTTGGGAGGCAGTTATCAAAAAGTGCTACTCTGCAGCCTGTCATTGAAGCTGAAACAGCAGTAGGGTCTGAATCCATATCTCAGCAGTCAGTAGCGACAGCGGATCTATCAAATTTCGAAGACCCTTCCTCTTGAATTACTGAACTAGAACGCCCTGGGGACATTGTAGTAAGCCATTCTGCAGGTGAAAGAGAGCTGGGAACTCCGGTCCAGGTTTCTCTTAATGTAGAGAAAAGTATTGTGGGAGATGGAGTTCTGGCTAGTATGCCTATGGGTCCTCCGACTGGTAGTTTGGACAGTTTGGTTTCCGAGATAGACTTACTAGCAATAACAGAGGGTGCCTTCGCACAGGGGTCTCAGGAAGCCGGTGATAATTTCTACTCATTGTCTGACCCCTCTTCAGACGAGAGCACGAATATAAGTAAGGACTGGGCTGAATATGGTGAGGGGAGTAGTATGGAGAATGATTCAACATCGAATCCTGTCTCACCTTATGTCAGCGCGTCCACAATTAAAAGAGTGAAGAAGAGAGGGTCTCTGCGCAATAATTCCAAAATGGAGGAAGTAATTTCAGTGAATATAGACGAAGCGCCAACAGGAGAACCTACATCAAGTGATACAGCAGCGGCGGATGGTGAGAAGAATGTAAATGATTTCAATTTGCAACAAGAGATTACTCTGGCAACAATCTATACCACAATGATGAATCACAGGGCTGAAATTAAAGTGTAAAATGCACGTACTCAAGCTACATGCAGTAAAGTCAAGAATGCAGTACGCCGTGTGATAAAAATCTGTTCTGATACTTATATTGAAGGGGTTCTGTTAATTTGAATTCCTTAAATGACGAATATTTTGTTATGGTCGGGGTTCTCTTCCCTGTCCTGGAGCGGGGGGACACGGCACTCCATAGTAACAGGGACTTATAGCCCCTGGACCTCATATGGTGGGTTGGGTGGGTGGGAGGGGTTGGGTGGGAAGGGTCAAGGGGATGGGTGGGAGGGCTAGGGTTTTGGTGGTGGGAACCGGGTGTTGGTGTCGGGGGGTGCAAAATCAGCGGCAGTTAAGACACAATTCGTACTGGGGTGCAGGCACGGCCCGTGCCGGGCGTTATACTGGGGCGGTGACATCAGGCACGGGAGAGTCAGGGTGGGGGGTTGTAAAATGCAGGATATGGACCATTAGAGGTAAGTACCGAAAAAAATAAATAAAACTAATTTCGTTGCCCACGCTGCATCGCCAAATGTGATGCAGCGTGGGCAACAAAATGTTTTTTTTTTTTTTTTTTTGGTACTTACCTCTAATGGTCCATATCCCGCATTTTACAACCCCCCACCCTGACCCTCCCTTGCCTGACGTCACCGCCCCACCCAGTATAACGCCCGGCACGGGCCGTGCCTGCTGGGGTGTTGTGTACAGAAGAAACTAAGTAATGTGTGGTCCTATAAAACTTTGAGTGACTATGTTGAGTTTTTTTCATTCTGTTTTTCCTGTGATGTAATGATCTTCCGGAAGTTGTTTCTCCTCTTTGAGAATGGATAGGACATTAAAAGTATGTACTTTGAATGTATGTGGACTCAATTAACCAAAAAAACGACAAGTCCTAGCTAGAATTATTCAGATATTACACATTGATTTGCTATGCCAACAGGAAACCCATATTTCTTGGGCTAATAGGGGGTGCTTAAAGACTTTAGGTTTGGAGTTGATTGCCTGTTCCAGACAAACCGGTGTTAAAAGAGGGGTTGCTATCCTTATGAGACGTGGCCTGGGTCTCTGTGTAA
Source organism: Lissotriton helveticus (assembly GCF_964261635.1). NCBI lineage: Eukaryota > Metazoa > Chordata > Amphibia > Caudata > Salamandridae > Lissotriton > Lissotriton helveticus. The sequence goes on along the minus strand of NC_136065.1, from coordinate 998,571,952 downwards.
AAAGCTCAGAAGATAAATGTGGTCGCTGGGTAATAAGTGAGCTGAAGCTCGGCTCTCTCAGGCTTACTATCTGTAATGTCTATGGTCCAAATTTGGATGATTCGGAACTTATGAATTATGTAAATATTAAATTAGCACAATGGCCTCAACCACTGGTACTATGTGGTGATTTGAATATTCACATTGACGCTCAGGTTGATATAAGAAAGAGTACTCCTTTCTTAGGTAGGAAGAAGCAGGTATCCTCATCTTTACGTGGTTTGTGTTTGGACCATGGGCTATACGATGTCTGGAACTTATTACATGCAGATGACCCAGGCTTTACTTTTTTTTCCTTTCCCCATGCCAAATTCGTTTGGTTAGATTATTTTTTCCTTTCTTCTTCACTTTTAGGCAGGATTGATATTCAGGTTCAGCCTAAAATTATCTCTGACCACAATCCCTTAATTATTGATTTGAAGATAGGCCCCCAACAAAAAACAGGGAATCAAGCTTGGACTTTTGAAAGAAGCCTTTTGGTGGATGACGAATATCTTCAGTGCATGACTAAGAAAATACAGGAATTGTTTGTATTTAATAAAGGAACAGCCTCAATTAAAGTAGTCTGGGATACTTTCAAATCTGTTGTAAGGGGAGAAACCTTATGTTTCTCTAATACTAAACATAACAAGACTCGGGCTAGACAGAAAAAGGACTACGATGAGGTTATAATAGCAGAGCGAAAATTAGCAGAAACTATTAGACAGGGTCTGAACTCAGGTATCGCTCAGAGAGACCTTACGATAAAAAGGGCGTCAGACTACTCTAATATAGCTGACCAAATAGCACAGAAATAATTACAGCATAGAGAGGATTCATATGAATTCAGTGAGAAGACAGGTAGAATCTTGGCCACTAGACTTAGGCAGAAGGCTGTCTTCAACGACATTGTTAAAAGTACCGATTTAAATGGCGTATTGCAAGAAACGAAGGAGAGGGTTCTAGAAGCTTTCCGTAGTTCCTACCAATCTCTGTATAGTGCAACGGAGGTAGGCCGCCTGTGCAGGATGAAATAGATTTCCTGAAGGATTTATCGTCTCAAGAACTTTCAGAAGTGCAGAAAGCGCTATTGTCCGCTCCCATAGTATGGGAAGAAATCGAGTCGGCTTTATTAGGTCTGGCCTTAGTTAAAGCTATAGGGCCTGACAATATTCCGCTAGAATTTTACCGAACTTTCAGGAACATACTTAAAAGCGAATTATTGGAAGTCTGTCAACAAGCTTTCGTAGGTAATCCGCCCGACTCTTGGATGGAGGCAATTATTGTGGTATTTCTTAAAAAAGGTAAAAAAGACATGGAAATGGGGTCTTTTAAACCATTTCTTTATTAAATACCGACAGTAAGATCTATTCGAAGTTACTTGCTAATAGGCTTAATGATCTGATGCCGAGTTTGGTCTAAAAAAAATCAACATGGGTTTATTAAACATAGAGAGACGACAGATCATGTCAAAAGGATCCTTTCCATGCTAGACTGGTCACAAGTACCTAATTCTCCTGTGGCGGTGGCCCTGTTAGATGCAGAAAAAGCATTTGACAGGGTCACATGGCATTTTCTGTGGACAGTACTGGCATGGAAGCGATTCCCGCAAGAATTTATTACTTCTGTACAGTCGTTATATGCACAGCCAAGGGCTGCTATTCGTATCTCTGGTAGGTTATCTGGCAATATCACAATAGCAAGGGGAACAAGACAAGGATGTCCTTGTTCCCCTTTGTTATTCACCCTCTATATAGAACCTTTCTTAAAGTATCTGGAAAGTAACCCCGAAATAGACCCTGTTGTGATACATAATAAGTCATATAAGGTGTTGGCATACGCGGATGACATCGCGATTGCCACATCTAATATCAGAACCGCCCTGCCTAGAATAATTTTAGCTGTGGAGCAGTTTGGGAAGTATTCAGGGTACAAATTAAATATCAATAAAACCCAACTGATTCATTCAGAAGCTGGCCGGCCCAGTGATATGACTTTTGAAGCAGAGGCAATTTATTTAGGCATCAAAATTTGGTCTAAGGTGGAAAATATTGTACTTCTAAATTTGGATCCAACTATCGCTTCGGCAAATCGGACTTTAGAAAGGATTAATAATCTACATTTATCATTATATGGGCGCTCTAATGTTTTAAAAATGCTTATCTTCCCAAAATTTGTATATATTTTTCGGACTATTCCTTTACTTATCCCAACTTTATTTTTTCTCGAATTGAAAGAATGTGCTCTAGGTTCTTATGGAGTTACCATCGTTCGAGGAGAGCGCTTAAATGGTGCATGCTATCTAGGTTAAAAGGTGGTTGGAGTGTGTCTAACTTCCGTCTGTATCACTGGGTAACTCTTTCGAAATATATGGGTCCTTTATTTTTTCAGGAAGATCCAACGGAAGACTTTGCCACACCGTCTATATATGAGATGGTGATGGGATAGAGGCGAAGCAATGTCTAGTTCGTATAATCGAACCAAGTTATTATAAGAAAACAAAGTTTAAAATAGTGATAGCTGCATCCGAAATTTGGAGGAAGATAAAGAGGAGAATTGGTTTATGCCATAACTTAAATTTTTACACACCTTTTCACAATTGCCCCTTATTTCCAGCGGTATTTAGAGATCAGGTTATGAGTAGATGAGAGCGGGCTGGGATACGCAAGGCTGGGAGTTCTTTTTCAGGGGAGTCAGTTAGCCACCTTTGATTATCTACAGTCTAAATTTAAATTACCTCGCTCAGATTTTTTTAAATATCTGCAGGTCCATAGCTTCTTGGAGCAGAAGATAGCTCAGAACATGATTGCATCTAATAGGATAGAATTTTTGGAAGCTATTAAACGTAGATCGAAGTTGGGGCCTTTATATCAGCTGCTCTTAGAGAAGACAGAGGATGATTTATCGGTATGGGAGACTAAGTGGCAAAATAAATTAGAGTCACCTTCAATTAAGTGGGATAGAATAATTGAGTTATCTTTGAATGTTTTATTTAATGGTCCCTTGAAGAGTCAACATTTTATGTCTATTTTTAATTTATATTATACTCCCGAAAAACTGGCAAAATGGCATTCTACGAGAGGCAATAAGTGCAATCACTGTGGGTTATTGGCAGCGGATGCACCTCATATGTTTTTCTTTTGTCATAAATTGTGTCATTTTATTAGGGATGTGGAATTTTTCTTGAAGTACAGTTTAGATATTCAGGTGCAATTATCTGCTGAATTGGTGATTTTAGGCTCCCAAGAAATTATGTTTAGACCTGGGAAAGAGGCTGAGGCAGGAGTTATTTTTATTTGCATGTCCATTTTCCGACTCTGTATAACAACACAATGGCTGGGCGCGGAGCCACCAACGTTTACTAATTGGCAATCCAGATCATTGTCTATATACCATCTTGAGACCGCGGTCTATAAATCTAAGGGTGAGAGAAAGAAAATTCTGGGCTTGAAAATTTGGGTGCCAATTGGATATGAGTATGTTACATTTTGTTTTGTAAGTCATTATTTATAAGCCATGTCTATATGAATTTCAATTGGATAATGTATTATGATTGTCTGGCTTAGTTGTTCGTTTTTTTTCTATAATGTGTATCTCTGCTTGCTGAAAAAAATCTTAATAAAAATAATAAAAAAATTTTTAAAAATGAATTGAAGCAAATGTAGAAACTCCAGCCATGAACTGAGAATATAACCTTCTTGCTAGATTGAATGATTTTAAAGGAATTTAATTGTTTACTGTATTTCAGCAATAGTCTCGGCTCTTGACGTTTGGTATTTGACTTTTCCAATATAATTAATTGCCCACTGGCACAGTGCAAAGCCTGCCATCATTTAGTAAATTTAGGGCAATGTTTCTTGCTGCACAGGTTGCAATTACCTACTTTTAAAAATGGGGGAATCATTAAATAATTTTACGTTGGTAACCTTTGTTATGAAAACGCTACAAATTTCTAATTTGTATGCAATAGGTAATATAGTAGGAAATCATTTGACATTCATGTACCTGTATAGTTTATCAGTGTTTCACAATTTGAAATATAGCTTGACTGAAAAGTAGTAGAAGGGTTTAGCAAAAGATTATTCATAATTCTGGAGGATCTCCTACATGTCATCATAATTGTTCACACCAAATCTCACTTGTGGCTGAGGAGACCAACTCCATGGTTTCAATGGAAATCCACAAAAAACATTTAGGAAGAAAGGAGAACTTGCTTCATTCCACCCACACTACATAGCCCAATGAAAGGAAATCCACCACACAGGGGATAGGACTTTTATATGGAAGTCCTTCCTCATAACATCTGAGTCACTCACTGCATTGAACAAATGACTTGTGAGCCTTGGACATGGAGATTTTGGTTGATCCTTATAACTAGGCTGTTTATGCGAGTGGTTTATTGAGAGACAAGGTGGGCAGGGAAGCATTGACGATGCTGTGCTGCTTTTCTGTGGTAAAAGGACTATGGTGTTGACTTTTCCCAAAAAGCATATCCCTGGCTCAGGAATTTGGTCACTTGAAAATCATGGCACGCAAAGAAGTGACACAGCATTTTAGTTTGATCATCTCATTGATTTTTGCCAACAAAAGACTAATTTTAGCCTTAATATTTCACATTGCTTGGCTGACTCTCAGCTGGGAGGTGACAGAAGAAAATGATCTTACCTACTTCCAGCTTGAAAACTTACCATCAGTCTAATTGAGCCCTTTTGAGAAATGTGGGCCTCAATTTTTCTTGAATCACTCAGAGTGTGAAGCTGCCGTAAAGGTTAGGAACGGTAGGAGCTTGCTGACCTCCAAAGGCAGAGGAATGATGTTCTGCAAGTGAAGAGAGCAGAGTATGTGGTTTAGTGCCTACAGCGGTCAACCTCGAAGCTCGGAAACCGGGTTCGAATCTCGGCATCTCGTGTTTCTGGGCAAATCACTTAATCTCCCCGTGCCTAAAAAAAGGAATGTGTCCATCTGTAACGCAACTGGTGCTCATATAAATCAGTCTGATAGCTTCGGGTCAAGTTCACCCTATATAAAACAAAAAAAGTCTTCCTACCTCTGCAAAATGTCCCAGAATTATCTTTCTTCCTTCCAAGTTCTCTTTTGGGGCCTTGCTTTCTTTCAGTGCTTGCAGTGATGACACCATAGTCGTTTTTGAGAATTAAATCCAGCATGTTTTTCTCCTTGCTAAAGGAGAATTTATTTATACGCATTATAATTATTTTGATTTTATTAAGGTTTTAAGTAATCTGGCTTTGACCTTTTACTTTCCCTATTTTCTCAATTACTTTGTTAATTGATTATCCACTTCTACACCATGCATTTTCTTTACGTAAGTGTTTCTGCTTGTGCCACTACATCAAGGGTGAGACAAGGATTATTTTATTCAGAGTCAGTAGTGCTTTGGAGGTTTCCCAGCCACAGTTTACATCAACACCCCATAGCTGAGTAATCAGATTTTCCGTATGATTTATCACATCCTACAATATCTCAGCAAGGCAAGATGAAGCTGACATCACAAAGTATTTGGTAGTTGCTGCAATGGCTTTGGAATGCCACGGCTCATTTAATTACTTATGACCCAAACAGAGTAAATTTGTACATTTATGGGACAGTTCTGCTGGCTCATCTGTATTAGAGGGCAAGCAAGCAGTATTTTTAAATGAATGCAACTCACTTAATGTCTTTGTTCCTATATCAATTGTCGAACTATGTGGATACTGTCTGGAATTGTAGAGTAAGAGTTTCTTCTGAATGCCTACAAGTTCGGAATGAACCATATGAGAGTACAGGTGTCTGTGGCACAGGTTGTAGCACTTGGGAAGGGCATTACTAGATCATATGGAATCATTAAAGCCATTTGGCCTTTTTGCAAGCATTTGAAGGCACAAATATTTAACTTATAGTTCCATTTCAACATTATGTTTTCAGCCTAGTTCAGTCAGTTATGATACACCTTAATTGGAGCTACAGCAGTTTATAAAAAAAACAAAAAAAACCATAAAATGTAGGGCCTGATTTATATCTTGGCGGACGGGTTACTCCGCTACAACAGTGATGGATATCTGGTCCCCCGAAATATAAATCCCATTATATCCTATGGGATTTATATTTCTGCGGAAGGGAAATCCGTCACCATTGTGTTAGAGTAACCCGCCCACCAAAATCTAAATCAGGCCCTAAAACTTGTGTCTGCTGTTCTCGAGTACATTTTCAAAATATTGTTTCACAGTTATCTGGCCAAGCGCTAATATGGTCAGGCCTTAGCAATCTGTGGAAGTTTTCATAAGTAGTCATTGGTAGTTAAATGACCGTCTATCTGTGAACCTGCAAGAACTAAGCAAGTTGTATCTACAGATAACAATGTCCAATAGAATAAAGGGTTTACAAGAATCAAAGGCAGGCAAAAGGTCAACAAACATAAGAAACTGGAAACCTTAACAACTGTTGAAGGGAGATTATACATAAAACAGAATGAGACATGCAATATGTTAATAATAAAGGGTAAATTTGTAAAACACAAGCCTTTTATTAATGTACTCACATTCATACCTTTGTAATTGGCTATTTACAATGAAGTGAAGTAATGCACATTGGTGGCAAGATGGCGACTGAGTAAGAAGCCACGATCACTCACCTCCACAACGCTCCGTGCTCTGCCACACCATGCTGTTCGAGGAAACATCATGGACCGGAGACCGCGGACCACGGACCAGAGGAATGCTTTACCAAGAGAAATACCGCGGACCGGAGACTGCGGACCGAAGGAATGCTTCACTAAGAGAGATGCCTTTTGAACAGCAAACACCCGGGAGGTATCTGCGAGGCATCGGTGAGGCATCCGTGAGTCAAAACCAGAAGAATCCTATGAGCACGAGAGAAATTGAGCAAAGGCATTGTGGCCCCCGTCGATAAATGCGAGAGTCTATTGCAACACTTTGGATTTGGCGGCTGCTTAGACGAAGCTGCATCTGCGGAGGACTTCACAAGGCAGCCAGCCCTATGCGTTGGCAATCTGTCACTCGGTTTCTCCTGACAGCTGGCAGGAGAAGGATTGACTCAAGCTGCAGGCTGGGGTTGCCTAGCAACGGCAAGTAAGAAGGAAATTACAGAACGTCAAGATCAGAGGCAATGGCTGCACGAGGAGGACACGGCCGAACACGTGTAAATACACTATCCGGGTCTCGGAGGGATAATGGCCCTAAAGACTCTAAGGGCGACCAAGAGGGCAAATCAGAACCCAGAAAAATGGACAGTCGAACAGGGAAAGGAGCCAAAGGGGAGAAGGGGAGAGAAAAAAGGGGCTCACTTAAAAGCATTAAAAAGAATGGAAAAAACGAGATTAAAGGTATGTTACAGGGCGGATCGGGGGGCAAGGGGAGAAGAAAAAGCAGTTGCCTATCACAGGCATGTTTTCCCCCCATGAGGGCAATAAGGAACCTGAGGCCTCAGGGGATAGCCACGAGACCCTGTGCCCACAGACTTCCCAACCCCCCCCCCCTCCCCCGGTGACCACTCTCCAGATCATATGGCAGAAGGGAGGCCCTCCTGGGGTCATGTAACGAGAAGACCATGATTGAGAGCCCCGAGATACCCGTTATTGACCCATTTACTGACCCACAAAGCAAGGTCAAGGCTAATTCTGACAAAATAGAGCCAGAGGGGAGCCCTGAAGCCCTAGAGACTCATGGGAAGGAACCGGACGTAATTGCACAGCCAGGCAGAGAAATGGAAGGTGCAATCCCAAAAAGAAAGACTCATGATATAGGGTATCTCTCCCCTGACTCCATGGAACATTTTTATTCTCTGAACGAGGATTCAGTCGAATCTGGGTCGGGACTCTTTAGTGACAGTGAAGAGATGGAAGGTGAAAACACTTCCGCGAGTAACTGTAGTCAACAAGAACAGAAGAGAATACAAAAAAGGACCAAACACAGATGAGGTAGACAAAGATGCACTGGGTTGGGATTACTCGGCCACACAGCTAGTGGGCTCCGGCAGTCTAGACACAGAAGAGAGAATATCCAAAGGCCACCAAGAGGGTCAGGAAGAACCCAAAAAACCACACAATGAACTTCCAGAGCCTTCCCTGGCAATGATATTTCAATCATTAAGGACTATCCAGGATGATATCAAAAGTGAGAATCGCCAAACTAGATTAGCCACCAAAAAACTTCAGGGTACCATTCGCAAAAATGGGAAAACCTGCACGGAAATTGCAGACAGATTGGGCGTGGTGGAGAAACGCACAGAGGACTTAGAGAGCACAATGGACACATTAAAAGAACAAGTAAACTCCCAACGACAACATGTTAAAAGATGTCATGTGAAGGCTAGAGGAAACCGAAAATAGGCAACGTTTGAATAATCTAAGACTGCTCGGAATTCCAGAAAATATTAAGGGAAACGACGTTAGGGGGTTCACAATAAATCTCCTGAAAACCTCTCTAGCGGAGTTAGCTAACTGGGACAGGGATAAGGAAGTGCAACGGGTGCATAGATTCCCTCTTTCAATACCAAAGCAACCAACAAATGCACAAGGATACCCACGGGTCATTTTAATCTACTTAGGGAACTTTTTACTCCGGCAGGCAGTCTATGATCTGGCCAGACCAAATATGAAAAGAAAAGGAGAAAACTTTACATACTATGCTAGGCCAGACTTTGCTCACGCCACAGTAGAAAGGAGATGGAGACTTAGACAGCTCATCACTCCCTTCCAGAAAGCCGGGGCCTCGGCTTTTCTTCAAAACAAATTAGCACACTGGTCACTCCCAATGATTGTATGTAGTGATTTTAACTTGAATTTACCATCAGACTGGTCACTGGGGCCCAACTTTGTATATCAGGGGAGGAAACCAAGGGTCTTTAGAGCATTTCAGGAACTAAGCATCACACATGGGATGTTGGATTGCTGGCAATCTAAACACCCCAATAACCCAGGATTTACCTTCTTTTCTCACCCTCATTCTAAACTTGCTAGGCTCGACTAAGTATTTGCCGCCCACACTATCTTATTCAAGTGTCTTATAGATAGACTACCCAGAGTTCTATCAGACCACAATCCCCTAATCTTAAGTATTGATATCGAAGGGATACAACAGGACCATAATAGATGGACATTTGAAAGGGCTCTACTATTAAACGAAAAATACTGTCAATTTATGGATAAATGGATACCAGAATTTCTGGAGGACAACCTGGGTAGCGTACCTTTAGAAGTGGTATGGGACACACTTAAGGCAGGAATTAGGGGAGAAACCCTTCGATTTTCGTTAAAATATAATCGAGAGTCGAAAAAAAAAGAATTTTTGTGGAAAAATTAGCAACAGCAGAGGAAGGGCTTATAAGGAACAGACTATTAGAGATCTTTACGGAAAAAGCAATATGTAAAGCCACAATGAACAAGGAGAAAGCATACAAACTAACCCCCAGATTCATCAAAGTCATGTTTTGCGAGTCCTTAATAGCGAATGTTAAGGATTCGCTATTAAAGACTCGCAAAACGGGATGCATGTAGGAATCGCAATATTTTTTGCGATTTCTGATTCCTTATTTGCGAATCGCTAATTGCTAATCGCAAATAAGGAATGGTTTTCCCATTCATTCCTATGGGTCTAGAGGCCCATAGGAATGAATGGGGAGTCATTCCTTATTTGCGATTAGCAATTAGCGAATCGCAAATAAGGAAGCAATTTCAAGGGTGCCAGGGTGTCCAAAGGTCACCCTGTTGCACCCCTGAAATGGTAATGTTCACTGGTGTTGCGCACACACATGTCCCAAGGACATGTGTGTGTGTAACATACAACTTAGAAAAATGCACTAAAGTGCATATTTCTAAGTTTTTGCTATTTACCACGTAGTTAGACTTCGCGGTAAATAGCGGCCCCAGATTGCGAATTCGCAATCTTGGGATGGTTCATGCATTGCATTTAAGGAATCACAAATTGCGATTCCTTAAATGCAATTGCAATTTGAGAACTCGCAATTATTTGCAAATTCTTAAATTGCGAGTGTATGAACCCTTGATGCATCTCAAATGCCATTTTTGCGGGCGCAAATGGCCGAATTTTGCGATTTGCACCGTTTGCACTCGCAAAAATACTTGATGAATCTACCTGCAAGTGAGCAAGTAGGACATCATCTTGCAGTTCGAAAAAGACAACAGAATATGGCGAATACAATCAAAGAGATCAAAGATCATAATAATAGCCTTAGGCAAGATCCAAAAGAGATAAGGGTAGCATTTCAGAATTACTATCAAGATCTGTACAAAGAAACTAGTAAAAATCAAGAAGAGATTGAGGAATACCTAGATCAGGCCGCGGCTATTCAGCTTCCACAAATAGATCAAGACAATTTAGTAGAAATACCCCAGTGGGTAGAAATTCTACTATCCATAAACAGTTTAGCCCTGGGAAAGGCAGCCGGGTTGGATGGAATACCCGTAGAATTTTATGCCATATTCCACAAATCACTAAAAGGAATTTTAACTGATTTAATGATCCACGTCTTTCAAGGAGGGTAATCACCAGGATCATGGGCTCGTGCCAAAATTGTGGTTTTTCCAAAGAAAAACCCTACAGAATTAGGATCCTACCGCCTGATCACATTAATAAACTGTGATTCTAAAATTTACTCTAAACTATTAGCTAGCCGACTAGCTCCAATCATACACAAGATCATATCAACCCGACAACATGGATTTGTTCCAGGCAGATCCAGCACTGATCATGTTCAGAGGGTGATCACACTCTTTGACAGAGCAGAAGTAGCAGGGGACCCTATGGCGCTTATACTATTAGACACAGAGAAGACCTTCAATAGGGTCTCTTGGCAATATCTATGGACGGCTATGTCAAAAAGTGGAATCGGGGAACAATTTATAAATGTTATCCGCAGGTTATACCTTAACCCAGAAGCTGTTGTCATGATAAATGGGGAAATGTCAGGTAATATCAACATGACCAGAGGGACAAGGCAGGGGTGTCCATGTTCCCCCTTATCATTCGCTATATTTATTGATCCATTTATTCGCAAACTAGAAAACAACTTGGCTTTATTACCTATCAAAACCCTAAATGGTGACACCAAGACTCTAGCATACGCAGATGATATCGCAAGAGTCACAACCGATCCAAGCGAAGCTGTTAAAATTATGGAGGAAGAGGCTACCCATTGCGGAGAGATTTCCGGCTATAAACTAAACCCGGATAAAACCCAGATAATCATCAATAATAAAAGCACCTACAAGGACAACAGGATAGTGGAAAAAGCGATGTATCTGGGAGTAAACATCACCTCTAATTTAGATAAACTGGTAAATTAATATGGATCCACTCATGAAGCAAACAGTAAAAAGCTTCAGCCAATTGCATAATTTACATCTAACCTTAATAGGTAGATGTAACGCTATTCAAATGTTATTTTTCCCCAAATTTCTATATTTTTTTAGAACTATATGTCTCAATTTTGATCAACTGATATTTAAAGATATAGATGACATATTCTCCTGCTTCATTTGGGGATATAAAAGATCGCGTAGAGGTTATAGATATATCTCTCTACCGAAAGATAGAGGAGGCCTTGCCCTCCCTAATCTCAAAGTCTACTGGTGGGCTACGATATTGAAATACAGCAAGGTGCTACTGGGCCCGAATAGAAATTTTGGACAAGAGGGGGGTTCCAACTCCGCAAGAACTCATTCTTGGAGACGAAGCGGGAGAACATCTGTGGCGACTGATATACGATTGTCACTTTAAGAAAGCCTGCTTCAAAACACTTGCCGACATTTATACCACCTGGAATCATGTACGCAAACTTCTCGGGATCGGAAGGTTCTCCTACTATATGAGTCTTTCTAAGAATAACAACCTTCCAGAGATTTTCACTGACACATGTATGAAAAGATAATTAAGAGCGGGAATCACCCGATTTGGTACCTTTTATACCCCAACAGGCTTTAAATCATTTGAAGAGTTAAAATACCAATTTGGCCTAGAACATAGAGATTTTTTTAAATATTTACAAATTAGAGACTCTTTAATGAAAAAAGGGGGTGGAAGGGCAAAATTCCAGAAATCCAGACAATCAAAATATTTAGCAGAAACACTACAATTAAAATTGGAGAAATATATAATAATTTAGTCTCCATACTCCCGGATGATATGGACAAACACACCTTAAAATGGCAAAACAAGTTAGACACAACCGAGGGCTCTATTCAGAGGGCATTCAAGCTCTCTCAATCATTACTAATGTTGACTAAGCTACAAGCCCAATATTACAAAACATACTTTCAATTGTATCATACACCAAATAAAATAGCTAAGTGGAGCACTGGCAAAGGTACGGAGTGTCCACGGTGTGCACTACACGAAGCTGATATAATGCATATGTTCGCTACATGCGACACACTCAGTCCTATCAGACGGGAAACCTCCACCTTTCTATCAGAAATTTTGAACTCAAGAATAGAAATCTCAATAGGGGAAATAATGTTAGGAGTGGATGGGGATATCCGACCAAACAGAATGGAAGGCCTCCTATTTATTTCAATGGCTGTTTACAGAATATATCTGGCATCGGCTTGGCTGGATCCAAACCCACCGACCTTTCAACAATGGCGGGCACGACTGTTAGCAACATATAGCTTAGAGATAGCTATTTATAGGAGGAAGGGACAGAAAAAGAAAAAGAAGGGACTAGAAATTTGGGATCCCCTTGTACAATGGATGCAACACCCTGGGCCATAATGTATAATGTATATTTGTGAAATTATGACTAATGTGACTGAAACATTATGTAGTATGTATAATAATATTAATAAACCTGACTATGAATATATATAACAATATGCCTGGATGGGAGGGGGGGTAGAGGGGCAGGAGTGAGGGGGGTGGCTGTTAAAAATTTAAAAATACCTCAATAAAGATTTGGGGGGAAAAAAGAAGTGAAGTAAGGCACTATGTTCTTCTAATGAAACCACTTCATTGACACCACCACTCTAAGAAACTCAGCTCTACAACAGTGTCACATGTTTCAATACAGGCATGTAGGTTATGTGAAAGCAACGCTTTCTGGATGATAGTCCAAGAAGCACCTTGTCCATGATGTTATTTCAACCATCACAGGCACCCTTGAGAGAAACATATTTTTGTACCGTCAATACAGCCTTCCTTCACCACATCACATTTTGGCTGCAGCCTTTTGATGCACCTGAATATAAAATAAAGTAAAATGATCCGCACTGAAACATTTGCAACAGGGCCAGCTTTAGGGCAGCGCAACTGATGCGACTGCACTGGGCGCTGACCTGGGGAGGGGGCCCTGACCTCAGGGGAGGGTGCTGTGTTTAGTAATAACTTACGACTTAAAAACAGCTTCAGAAGAGTTCCTTGTGCGTCTAGTTTTCAGGCAGCATTAAAAATGTCAAGATAATGCTTGTCATTAATGTTCCTGCTAGAGAGAGTGATCAGAGTTTTGTCTGGGGCAGTTTTGACTCACAATAAAGTAGCACAGAGGGTTGCTATGCCTGCTGCAAAGAACACGTACCCTGCAGATCACAGATCTGTATTTTATGTGGCTAGCTGAGCGGATTACTGCTTTTGTCACAGAGATCCTTTTGTTACCCAGTTCTTAAGATAGAACCCTAATGTAGAACAGTGACTGTTACGAACTGTAATCAAAGAGCTGCATGCTAACTGTATAAAATAGGTCAAGACGTTATGTTCTTTTATGATCTAGTTAGAATGTTGCTGAAAAGTTTTTGGTTGGCTAGATATACATTCTCATTAGTAAAGTCAGCCTTTACCAGTGCTTTAAAACAAATAAAATGTATGTGAGAGAAGGGCTATGGAGAGATGAGGGGCACATGTGCCTGGTGGTTGTGAGGGAATCCGAGGAGGTGGTCAAGGGGGCGCCAACAATGATTGTCTCACTGGGCGCCACCAGTGCTAAAGCCACCCCTGATTTACAACAATGGTCACCAATTTATAGCTCTTAATCAACATGTTGCTCATTGCTCCCTAAAGTTCTGATCGTCATATGAGCCATCGATTGATGCTGTCCTTTGAATAAGGGCGACACAGAGCAATCGCTTATGTTTTTTAAAGGGGAGGCTGAGAAGGTTTTACTGATTTTCTCTCCTCCCTCCGGCTACTCCATGACACTTGTCTTCTTTTTGATTGCCTTTGAGAAGCTCAAGGGTTTCCCAGAGTCACTGCATTAAGGAGGAGTAATCTTTAGTGGTGAGTTGCCACTTCTAAAAGGAAGATGCTAGAATTCTTCTGAATCCTCCATTTGAGCCAAGAGCAAGAGCCATTATGTGGCTGCTGATTAGCAGAGCATCCTGTAAGAAGATGAAATAGAGAAAGAAGGAGACTTAAAGTCTCTGCTCCTCCTGCCTGCCAGCTGATAGCACTGTGCCTGCTATGCTGCCACTGCCCAGTTCACTGCTTGAGGCAAGGCAGTAGAAAACATGGTCCGATCAATATCACAGAATACCTGACACCAGTAAAGTGACTTTGCCCAGTGAATTGGTGACAAACTAGCAAGAGTAAAGCAATGACTATAATCTGCACTAAAAGCCTTGTAAAGTTTGTGAAGTGTGTATACTCACAGCTTTGTGGAAAATGTCCAAGCGTATTTTCTGGGGTAATATGGAAAAGAGTACTGTGAAACTAGCAAAGAGGGCATACTGTTGGCATTGCCAAAGGTTACAAAGCGGTCCGACTGTAGAATTATGGAACATGCACAGTGATAGTTGGGTATTTTAGAAAATAGCAGGTGTGCTGGATGGTAATTGCAAGTGTGCTAGATGGGCATTTCCAAAAACTCCAGAACCAAAATGAGTGCAAACTCGAAAGCTAAAAAAACTACAGCATGTGCTAATTGAGCACTTTGGAATATTTTAACTGAGGCATTGGGAAACTCTGTGCCTATTGTTTGTTTGCACTGGTTAATTTTCTATGTGGACTTCTGTAAATATCAATCAATCAATCAGACATTTGTAGAGCGCACTACTCACCCGTGAGGGACTCAAGGCGCTAATGGGGGAGGGAGGGGAGGCAGCTACTGGTCAAACAGCCAGGTCATGAGGAGTTTGCTGAAGGTCAGCAGGTCCTGGGTCCAATGCAGGCGGGTGGGGAGGGTGTTCCACATCTCTGTGGCGAGGAGGGAGAAGGATCTTCCGCCTGTGGTCACTCGGCAGATGCGTGGGACGGTGGCAAGGGCGAGGTCGGCGGGGCAAAGCTGGCGGTTCGGGATGTAGAAGGACAGTCGTTCATTGAGGTATGGTGGTCCTGCGTTGTGGAGTGCTTTGTGAGCGTGGGTGAGGAGTTTGAAGGTGATCCTGTTGTTGACCGTGGGCCAATGCAGATCTCTTAGGTGGGTGGTGATGTGGCTGTGGTGAGGGAGTCCGAGGATGAGGCGTGCGGAGGCGTTTTGTATGCGTTGGAGTCTCTTCTGAAATATGACTACTGCTGTGACTTAAGGCATCCTAACCAGAACTTTGGCACATGTGCTCACCTTTAAAGATGTGCCATTGTTCTCTTAGGGCTACTCTTACAACTCTGGCAATGTCTGACTGCCTATCGGAGTCTCAGGCTGACATTGGGGAATAATTTCATTTTGACATATGGCCCAATCTTAAGGCAACAGTGGAAACACATTCCACCTTCACTGCTACATCTGGATCAGTTATTGAATAATGGAGGAGGATATTTTCCATATAAATCAAATTGAAAGTCATGCAGTTTACATGACTGCACTTGAAACTTCTGCCCGGAAAAGTGTAGATTACTTCTTAATTTGGATCTGATAAATAGTACAGCCTTCCAGTGGATTTCCCTAAAGGGACCTTAATGGAATTAGCAGAGTCTGAATAGCAAGGGAGTTGTGAACATCTGCTAAGCACAGTGTGTTAAATGCTGTATTTTTTGCCTCCTCCAAATAAAATGATTTTCAATGCTACCAAGTAAAATATTCTATAATGTCCTTTAAACATATAATTTACCACAAAATGCCTGAAAGGTTCTCAAGATGGAAGTTCCCAAAACCTCATTGTGAAATTGCCTTTAAATTGCAAAATATTTGTGCCAATCTTATGGGGCTAATGTGCTTATAAAATGCACTATTAGCCACTTATTTCCCCAAATCTATAAGGATGCCATTATTTGTCAAATATTCCTTGAGAAGAATCCAACCATATGGTAAACTGGTCTCTAAATCGGATGTATGACATTACAACGCATGCTTTTACATCGCATGCCTATACAACGCGGTATTTACAACGAATACCTTTACAACGCATAATGCTTTTGGGCGCTGGATAGTGAATAGTTTAATTTACTATTCCAACTCCAGTCCCCGTGGATAGTAGGGAAGGTGTTGGATAGTACATTAAACCTATTCCCTATCCTAGAGCGCCCCCCAGCGCAATGCGTTGTAATGGTTTGCGTTGTAAAAGTTGCGTCGTAAAGGCACTGCGTGGTAAAAGTTGCGTTGTAAGTGATGTTTACCCTCTAAATCCAATCAAATTGTGATCAAAGCTGCTGGAAAACATTAGGTTTTAAATGCACAATTTTCCAGTAAATGTCCCTCAAAATGCTTTTCCTTACTGTAAATGTGTGTGCATTATTCATATATAATTTCTTTATTGCCATAATAATTCGAGTTTCAACTATTTTATTACTATATCTATGTAGATATTTTCTATTGTGATTCCTATCTTCCTCAGCATTTGTATTGATGCTCAAATGTTGCTCATTGCTGACAAAAAGTTGGGGTCCTCCATTAAAACTAATAACAGAAAATTATGTAAAACTGAGTAAGGGAAACTTTCTAATTCTTAAGAAATGACCTTGGTGTGCCCTCTTGACCAGAGGCAGTTCACATATTATTAAATATGGTAATGTCCAACATATGCTGAAACAAAATATAATGTTTTAAATCCCACGCTTATTTCTAATGTCATCATTTCAATAGTGGCCCTTTTTATTCCTCAGAACTACATGATGCACTAAATCAACTTAAAACGCACAATCCTCATGTCTTGGCATGAGGTGATAATACTGTGCATTTTTACCTTTTGTAGGCTTTGGTTTTTCAAAACAAATTTCAAGGTAGATTAATTATTCTTTGATTTTGTATTGAGTGAAAAATGAAGGGGGAGGTTTCCTCATTATAGGCAAACCCAAAGCAATCTTTGGTCACTATCCATGCCTTTACTAGCTCTCTGGGAGCTGTCCATAAATCTGTAATTCTTATCAGGCCTATATCTGTTTTGTTCTACATCCAGGTCAGTACTGAATACTCTGGCAGTTTGATCTAAACTCAGAATAAATATTTTAGAACTTGTGTCATAGTATTTTAATATGACATAAGCTTAATAAAAGAGATTTAAAAAAAAAGGAAAAGCAAAATAGGTGTTGGAAATGGCCCTTTCAGCAGGGTCACCCACAAACATTTTGCGTTTTGTCTTCCTACTCCACCTTTGTCTGAATTTATTTTGTATTTTTGTGAGCTCTAGAATACTGGGAACTTTATCACTACTAACCAGAGCTAAAGTGCATATGCTCTGTACTGAAAACATGGCTCAGGCCTGCCACTGCAGAGCCTCTATGTGCAATTTTCAACTGCCATTTCGACCTGGCAAGCTAACCTACTTGCCAAGCCCAACCCTTCCATCTTATTACATATAAGTCATCCCTAAGCTAGGCCCTAGGCAGCCCTATGGGCATGGTGTAGTGTATTTAAAAGGTAGGACATGTACGTTTGAGTTTTACATGTCCTGGAGTTCATAATCTGCTAAATTTGTTTTTGACTACTGCAAGGCCTATCTCTCCCATAGTTTAACATTGGGATTGCCTTAAAAAATCTTGTAAGTGTAGTTTCCAATTGGGAATAGTTTGAGATTTGGAGTCTAAAAAGGTCACTTTTAGAAAGTTGGCATTTCCTTACTTTAAGCATTCTGTTCCTCTGCCTGTCTCTGAATA
This sequence comes from Lissotriton helveticus, assembly GCF_964261635.1. Taxonomy (NCBI): domain Eukaryota; kingdom Metazoa; phylum Chordata; class Amphibia; order Caudata; family Salamandridae; genus Lissotriton; species Lissotriton helveticus. Next base: position 998,553,947 of record NC_136065.1, on the reverse strand, counting down.
CACATCTGGGTTGGGTGACAGAAGGGGCTTGCTGAAACAACTTAAGAACCAGGATGAAGTATATGGCATGTGACAAATTATATTTCCAAAAGTTCTACAATGATAAATGGTGAGTCCAATTGTAGACAGAAGGAATTTCAAGTATATCACAGCATGTAGGACAGCTGCATGAAAATGGTAGTGTAGACTTTTTTAGGGCTACTGGCACAATTAATTATGCTGCTATTGCTAATGCTACAGAAAGTGAATTTGTTATGCAAGACTAATTCCTGGCCAAATCACCTATTGCTATTTTGTCAAATCCCACTGTGCACTGTTAAAAAGAAATACAGACAGCATATTAAAAAGCTTGACGTGAATTCAAGATGCAAACTCTTGTCGCTGTTTTTACTCTGGATGCCACTCTCTTCTCTTTTTCCAATCACTGGACTCAATGGCAACACAAGCAGTAAACGATGTATGAGTTATTTTAATTTTTCAGCTGTGAATTGCACAGTACTTGATAGTAGCACCATATTCCACCACAACTGCGTGCAAGAATATCGAGGAGAGAAATATAATCTTGGAAAAATATTGTGGTTTAAATATCGATAAAATATTGTGAAAGTGAGTATATACAGCTAAGTTTATATTTACTATTCGAACCTCAACATCCATGTACCATGAAGAGATATATGTCTTTAAGGTACGTATAGATGGAGATAAGTATAGTAGACATATGTATTCTTACTATTTTGGCCACAATCTTCTTCTACCGTGATATTTCAATATTATACCTTCCATTATATCATGCATTTTTCATTGCATCCAGTGGCAACTCAATATCTCCATTTTTTTCTAAACAAATTAAAAAAATGAAATATTATTGATATTTTAACCTGTGACAAATTCAGGTACTGCCAACACAAAACTTTTTTATGTGATACAGTGCTTTATCTCAGCCTAGTGTTGTTCACAATTACTTTGTAAGGTGTTCTGACATTTTTCACTTATTTGATCATTTTGAGTTGAGTAATTAACATTCTGAGGCAGTAATAGGAGATCAGTACTAAAATGTGTGGTAACTTTCATTGACCCTCATTTCCCCCTCATCTCCTTTTACCTCGTCCCAGTTTGAATGCTGGCTCTAGGGCGGTGAGACCTGTGCCACCACACAGGGTGCTAACATTCGGGGGTGCCGTGTTTGCAAGTTTATTATCGTTTTGAAGCACCTGCTGCCTCGTTCCTTTCCTCCAGCAATTTCCAGGCAACAAAAAAAAGTCAAGATTACTCCTGTGATTAATGTTCTTCCTGGAGAGAGATCAGAGCTTTGTCTAGTTGAGGTTTTGACTCACTATAAAGTAGCACAGAGGGTTCATATGCCTGTTGCAAAGAACGTGTACCATTCAGATTATGAGGTGCATATAATATAAATAGGTCAGTGGATTACGGCTTTTGAAAGAGATATCCTTTTGTTACTTTTAATTTATAAGTTCAAATCCTAATATAGAACAGTGAGCTATTAAATGTCATCAAAGAACTCCATGCACATCGCAAAGTATAGATTTGACATAGATTAATGCTGTAAAAAGGGTTACTTTGGGTAGAAATTGATTCTTCTTATTAGAGAGAACCCCCAACTATGGCGTTCCTTTTTAAATTCTGAGTTTGTGCTTCTCTAGACCATGCACTATTAATGTATACTTCCTACTAGTATGGATGACATGTCACTCCTACGCCTTGTACTCCTCTGTCTTACATAACATTGCCTATACACTGATTTAGAAATGTATGACTGATTGTTTCTGTGCAATGTGTGTTTAATGCAAAGTGCTCTGACACCATAAACTGGTATGAATGGTGCTATATAACTAAATGCATCTGAGACAGTGGGTATGAAGAGTTGGGCACCAACAAACATTGTCAAACCAAGTGCTACCAGCGCTAAAGCCGGCCCTACCCAGTTCTAACTGAAGGAGGCAATTCCACCTCATTCTGTTAGGACTGGGAGTAGTAAATCTATTAATCAGGGCAACAAAGATTACCAGCAAGTAATGAATTCAATATGAGTAGCCTGGTGTTGGGGGGATATTTATTCCACCTGCTTACAGGGCATCATTTTTCACATGCTAAATTCCAGCAGATTTCCCCTGTTAAAATACAACCCCCAGTAATCATTTAGGGGGTTTTAAAGTCTGCAAGTTATGATTTCAATCCCTGCTTGGGTGTTGGAATTTTATGCATCCCTGGAAATAAAGAACTAAACTGCACATTTTTCTTCTCTGACAGGGCACTAAATCAAATCTGTAGTATGCAATGATTTACTGTGGGAATGTTTTTTTAAAAAGAGTCAGTTCTGTGAACTAAATATTGGCTGAACATTGAGAGAATGTGTACATTATTTGTGCTAAAGGTGCACAATGATCGGGTAACTTTAGCAGATAGCTGTTCCATCAGCGAAGTCATACTACTGGCAAAAAGTGCAAATATTAGAGAATATGTATGTGAGCTCTATGTGAAGTAGTGTGGCTCACTGGTTAGAGGCGGCAGACCCGAGAGCAGAGGACGGCCCGGGACCAGGGTTCGATTCCCGGCGCGGCAGGTTTCTGGACCAGGGTCAGCGGACTCGATAATTCTCTCGCCTCGGTGCCCACTCTGATCAGCGACCACACTCGGCAACTCTGGGCATTAGCTTGCCTCATCTTCACTAACGGCCCCACCAGACCGCCGGGGATGCCTGGTCTCACCCTGGAGATACCCATTAAGGGACCATCTCGCAGGGAAGCCAGGAAGGGTTTCGCAGCGGTCGAAGCGCCTTGGGACCCTACGGGTAAGTAGTGCGCTATATAAATGCCTATACATTTACATTTACATACATTTATGCAGTGTGTGAATCGTGTACGAATAGGTGCAAGTGTGGTATTCTAATATAGACCGGTGGTCGGACCACAAAACATGTATGATTGGTGTTGTTACATGTCCTTGGTGGTAAGTAAAGCAGTGCTTGATGCACACACCATTTGCCTCTTTATGCCTAAAGCAGAATTCTGGAGGTGTAACAAGAATGTTTGTGTACATTTGTTGCATTGCATTTTGTTGGGGTCATTATGTGTTTTATCGGTGCTTATACTGTTGTATGTTGTTTGCTCTACTAGTGCATTGTGCTCTTGCTGTGTTGTGGTGGTTGTGTTGTGCTCTGTTTTGACTGTTTTGTTGGGTCAGGTATATTTTTGTTGTGTTGTTATGTTGTTTTGTGTTCTGTTTTTGTTTAGTGTGAATTTTCTTCCATATGCAACACATTACAGTGAAAAACAAACACTGCCCAAGGCAGTAAAATACTGCCTACCCAGCACTTCACATATTTAAATTATCAGTTAGCCCAAAATTGCGACGGGGACCTGACTTAAATAAACTCTTTCGGCGCTCACTTAATGCTATGTGGTTCATGTACCATTTTGAGCGTGCGTGCAGATGCCTTTATCTTGCAGAATTTAAAAACCAAGGCTCTAGAAGCGAAATCGGTATGTGACGGACTCTTTATTGGATGGTTCGAGAAAGTGTTTAACATATTATCACGAAGACGAACACTGTTTCAGGACTACTCACATTCACGTGATAACCGGTGTGAACAGTTAGGGTTGGGCAAAGAGAGCATTAATCACACATTAATGCTACGCTTTCGCTTTCTTCGTCACAGATGTACAGTGAGCAGACAGGGAACATCTGGACGTCTAATTGCATGGCATTACTGTTAGATCTTTGGAGAAGCATTGCATGAACGACTAATTAATTATTGGGCCTTAAAGTTGGCATTATGTAAAAAAAACTGACTGGAAAATAAATGTGACAATTTACACAAGAGCAGAAAAAACATAAAAACAGCCCTGCTGTGTCTCAATAAATTAAAACTCGAGCCTTTAATCAGCTACACAGATGCAAAGTGTCTATTATAAACGCTGGCTTCTTTATTTAAATAGACACTTGCATGATGTTGTAGGGTTTCGGTTTTGTCTAATGAAGTATATTGACCCATCCCAGAAAGGGTTAGTCCGTGTACAGAAAGCCAACAAGCAAAGCCTGCTCCCACCCTTCATCGCAAGAGGCAGAGTGAAGTGTTTTTATAGATTTGTCCTGCACCACACATGATTTGCATTCAGGACGACTAGTTAAAGAATGAAGAAACTTGATAGGTTGCATAATTGAAATATATATTTGAAATAAGACAGCTTAGGCAGTGATATTGTTCTTTTCTCTTTAAACGCCTTCTCGTGAAATGCAGCTCACAGACACGTGAAGGCAATGGACCTAAAAAATTGGAAAAATGTCTATACTCAATGCTGCTCTCATGTTACACTCAAAATGCCATGATTTATAGACATTGTTCAGTGCCCATCAGCCATATATAATATCCGCATTATCAAATGGGTTGTTTTCAAATTCAAAGTTCATGTATGTACAGTGGCTGCTCCTCCGCTATGGTGGCGTAGTGCCACCCCACTTTCTTTTAAGCAGTGCCGAGTAGAAACATAGAATGATAATACCTTAGAGCTATTCTCATTTTATGCTCTGTCTCCTGCTTCTTTGCGAGCGGGCGGGTAGGCGGGGCTGCTTTGCTCTAGGAGCAGGAGAGGAATGGTTTGCCCACTCCTAAGTGCGCATTGACTGTTTGGTCAGCCCTCTCGGGCCGTCCAAACCAGTCATGCGCTCTTTCCCTGTTCTTCATGCAGGCTGCATTACAGCCTGCATTGAGAACATGCCCAACCCTCCAGCCCCTGTCTGAGCGCTGTGTTATGGCGCTCAGACCAATCAGAATGCTGCATTGCAGCGTTGTGATTGGCTTCAGGGAGGGAGTCTGGCTGCCTGCTTCCTGTTCCTGGAGTCGGAGGCAAGAGAGCAGAAGCTGAGACGCGGGACCCGGCGGCAAGGTAAGTTTATTTTTTCTATTCCCCGTGCGACCCCTTCACAACCTCCCCTGCGACCCCCCTCGCCTGTCCCGTCACCCGCGAGCCATGCCTGCTGCCACTGTGTATGTATATCAATGATTAATCATTAACACGCCACTTTTTTATAGACCAAAGGATATTTTTGTTTATTATCCAAACATCAAAACGACGAAAAGATGCATAATATTGTTTCTCCTGTTCTAGCCAATATGTAAAAAAACATTTATGCAAACTTCTCATCTCCAAATAGATGCCTCTAGGTTGTAAACATGCTAAAATACAATGATGGTGATAAAGATGATGATAACTACTCTGTCTTTTCTTTTCTTTTCTTGTTATTATAACAACTAGTGGGCACCCCTACACCTCATGCTTGGGCCCTCTCCACTTTTCCCACGCAGAGCACATCTCTCTTTAAAATTCTCTTTTCACCTTCATGTGGACAAAAGGCACATCTTCTTCTCTTTCTCATCTCTTACATCATCCCTCCAAGTTCAGATTTCAGATTATCTGACAGCCATTCGACAATGAATATTATGGGCCATATGTACAAACACATTTTCCCATAGATACAGAATGGGTAAAATCCTTTAGTACATCTGGCCCTGATTCCAGACATCCTCTACTGAAGTCAATCTGTCACCCCACAATACTCTTACACAATGGTCTACCGCATACCACTCAGAAGCCTTGGCTTGCTATTTATTGACTCCTTTTATAAACAACACTGCAGCTAGATTTCAAGGACTGAGCATTGTCCTCATTGCCAACTCAAGTTAAATCCATCACCAATACCCTGGAAATGAACAAACTAGACTATTGTAAAACACTCAAAGTTAGTCTTGCCTCTTGCACATTTTCTTGTCCACTGTTCAGCAATCATTTCCTCTACCTGATGCCTCTTCATTTCCCAAGACAAATGCAGACACCAAGACAGCAGTCTGATGGGCAAATATGAAGCACATTTCAATGTTCTTATATTGGATCAAGAATATCCATGAAATCTTCTGTCAATACCTTTCTCTGAATTGCATTATGAACTGGCCCTCACAAAGACTACGCTCATCCAACCACGTTATTCCCTTCATTCCTAAACATCTATTTATTTCAAACCTATTTTCCTGTTTTTTTGGTGTCTGTTATATCATGTTGAGTAATAAAAATAGCGTTACTTGATTAAGGCAGAAAAGACTAGTGGAGTACCATGAAACATCAATATCATCAAAATCACTCACCTCAAATTTTAGTACTTTTCATGAAGAGCATTTCATGCTTTGAGGATTCAACCTGGTCCCTAGATGTAAGAAATTGGGGTATTAGTTGAGAGGGGTTAATCACATTTCTTGGCAGGGTGGTCCCCAAAAGTCGCTAAATAAACCTGTGCCTAACCCTCTGGTAGCTTGGCACAAAAGCAGTTAGGCTTAACTTAGAGGTTATTTATAAGGTATTTATGCCACACTTAAACAGTAATAAAGTAAAAAAATCAACAAAAGAACACAAGGGTATACTGTGATAAATAAAATGAGACCAAAATAAAAATAATCCATTAAGTAAAACCAGAGATCTAAATGTTTGCATTAAAAGATAGCCAGAAAAAGCACAGCGTGCCAACTGTGGGTATCTGGTTGCACTAGAATATGCCAAAGTCAAAAGTTAATCGCAACTGGGATGGAGCACGGGTTGGCTACATGGTCTAGGTTCATCCCAGTGGAAAGTTTACTTCCAGACTTAGAATGTTTTTTGGAGAAAAAGTAATCGTCAATGAGTCTACAGCATGACAAACTGAAACCTGAATCCAAAACGAGGCTCGACGACTCCAGGTTGCTGAAGAGCGTGTACCCTGTGCAGTCGTCTTTAAAGGGAGGAAAGCTCTGAGCAGGCGAAATACGAAGTCAGTGCCTGAGATTGCCTCTGTATCATGGGTTGCCGCATGGTGTTGGTCCTGATACAGCCCTCTACAGTTGGACTTAGAAACATTTGTTGAAATCAGATCTCCTTCAGTGGTAGAAACCAGCAAGCTGAGGCAATTCAACCTGGAAGACTGCTGCTTCAATGGAGATTCCAGTCTCTGTTGGTTATCCAGGCAGAAATTGCCAAAAAGTTTCTAAGTTCTTCCTTTTGTAGTTTGGGGGCAGGAGAAGTACTCTAATATCAGCCAAGGGACAAGGTCCTGGGGCACCATTTGGGGGTTAGGACTCACTCTGACAGAGGCCAGCTGCAGGGTCCAGGGCAAGTTCAGTTGGTACTGGTCAACTGGGCAGTTGCAAGGAAAGGGGCCTCTGGAAGCTTGTTATGTCCCTTTATCTCAATCATGAAGCCAACCAACTGACACTTTGAGTCAATTCTGTGAAGCCTGGGATCCAGGAAAGCAGGTCTAGTTTTCCTTCTTCAGACCGATGGGCAGTCTTTATGCTGAATCTTCCACAGGTTGAGGAGTGTTCTGATGAGAAGTTCTGAAGGTGCCACATTTATCCCCAGTGCCAGCCTATGGGTGGGGGATTCCCCCTTTGTCTAACCTTCCCATTTCCTGAGCTTGGCCCTAGGGCAACAAGGGACAGGCAGGCCTAGGTGTGGCTGCATTTGTCAGTGACATTGCCATCACAAGCAGTTGTTAGAAGTCAGGAAGAAGGTGGGCACAGTCCTGAGGCTACCCTTTGAGGCTCAGCACGGCTGAGAACCCCCCTCAGGAGAGAAATACCCTGCCTCACACCCAAGGTCCTTTGACCCCATGTCTGGGAGCAATACACAAAACATCACAGCCATTCGCAGTCATGTGGCCCAGGACACTAACAGAAAGGCATACTTATTTAGGTAGAAAACTGCCAACTGTATAACAGTGGTAGTTTCAGAATAGTAACTTAAAATCTGACTTTACCATGAAAGAGGATTATAAATTACAATTATTTTGACTGGAAGAAGCATCTCTCTATATGTTACCAAACTGAATGTATTGCGTATTAAGTTTAATAATGTAACCCAGAGCTAGTTAATGGGAGAAATAGCTTTACAACAGTGAAAAATTATATTTTGCTCTCAGGACATGTAAAACTAAATGCACATGTCCTACTGTTTAAATCGAATGAGCCCTGCTGTAGGAGTGGTTAGAGCCTAACATAAGGGTGACATATAATTATTAAAAAGAAAGGTTTAAGCCTGGCAAAATGTTTATTTTGCTAGGTCGATATTGCAGCTTAAAACTGCACTACAGGATTCCGTGGCAGGCCTGGGATATGTTTTACAGTGCTACTTTAGTGGGTGGCACAATATGTGCTGCAGCCCACTTTCAGCATTTCACGTACAGGCCCTGGGTACTTGTAGAATCATTTACTAAGGACTTACAAGTACATTCATTGTGCCAATTGTGTGTATGCCAATTGTGCCATGTTTAAGGACGAGATCACAAGCACTTTATCACAGGTTAGCTTAGGTTAAGTGTGCAGAGTCCTGATGCCAATAAAAACAAATTCAGTAAATAAATAGTGAAGTAAAGGCAAAACGTTTGGGGAATACAACTTCAAGGTGCTACTTCAAGGGCTATTTTAATAATGTCGTTATTCGTGCCTGGATATTACCTTCTCCCCATTATTCACAATAATCTGTACTGGGATGGAGCGTCATAATCTACCAACTATGAGCAAGTTAGAAATTACCTTTGGTAATAGGAAACTAAACCTGAGTCTAATTCCTTGAGTACATGTAATTAAACTCTGTCCATGATCTTGGTACTTGAGCATCAGAGTCTCCTAATGGATGTAAATATTCTAGCTTTACATTCAGAATAACCTCTAACGATTCGGCAGGTAGCAATTATCCTAAAATGAATTCGGGCCTTTAGATGTAGTACAAACATACACTTTTCGAATTCAAGGTCCAATCAAGCCAAAACGTTATTTTGCATGAGAAAGCCCCTGACCAACTCTGACTCAAGTGCCTGAAATTACACACTCATTAACGCCTAATGTGATAACATTTCTAAAGAAGATTGAAAACAATGTAGTTGGCTTATCTGTAAGTGATAACAATGTGGGCTTTCAACAGCCATCTTTTCAGCATCGCCTCATCCCCTCCCTCGTGTACTACTTCTTCCAAGCGAATTGTCTTAGAACTACTAAACCATAGCAACCATTGAATGTCATTTCAAACCAATTCCACACTTTGTCATTAAACAGAATGCTGAACGTTGGACTCCCATCACCAGAATCATCAAAATATCGAAAGTGAAAGAACATTTTCCCTTTCCTTCAAACCACGTCATATAATCCCTTCCCTGTGTTGAAAAAGTCCTTGGTTGATCACTAGCAGATGGAAAATATCATCCCATTACTAACTCCTCACTTTAAGAAGCACTTATCAAAGAAAGAGTAGTCTCTAGACTTCAGAACCTGATAGAGCAATATAATTGCTTTAATATGTCTCAATCAGGTTTTAGACCTAAGCATGGCACACAAAAGGCCCTTTTTGTGATTTGCAGAAATGGCCTGGAAGTGGTCAACTTGCAGACCATAACCCTACTATGTCTGCTTGATATATCTTTTGTCTTTGACACAGTGGATTGCAATCTTGTTTTAGAGTCATTGGTCACTATGCTGAAGGGTGTCGTATTTGTCCATTGCAAAGTTTTAGTGTTTTATTTGACAGAGACACCCAAATACATAGAACCTGGCACCTCAAGTACAAACTTTAAATCTGAGAGTTTGCAACCTCTAAAAGCTTTCATATACGTACTAAACCCATTTAATGATTCAGAAAGCGTTTTCCAAATAGTTAAATGGGTTTAGGAAACATTAAGTTCATTTTACGGTGTTTCTTGCTAATAATAATTGCTTAAAGTATGTAATAATATTTTGCGACTAAAATCAGGTCGCAAAACAATATTTTACCACCAACTCAAATGAGGTGGTAACCCATTCGCAAATAGAAAAGGGTCTCTAAGGGATCTATTCCCCTTTGTGAATTTGAAACAACTTTTTTAAGAGTAGTTAGTTGTCCTATGAACCACTACTTCATCTTAAAAAACTGTTTTTTAACATTTAAATTTTCTTTTTTTGAAAATATCCCATTTTCCTTTAAGAAAACAGGCTGCATTAAAAAATAAGATTGTTTTATTGAAAAGCAATCAAAGACATGGCCTGCTGACCCCAGCAGACCACTATGGCTGTGAATGTAGCCAATCTAAGTAGGTTGCAATTTGCGACCTACCTCATTAATATTTATGAAGTAGGTCAAATTGTTACTCACTACGATTCTGTATTTTGTGAACTGACCTATTAGTACATAGTCTTGTTCACAAAGTAAGAGTGCACTCGTAAAAGTCAGTGCACAAATTGTGAATCCCTGTTACCATTTTTATAACTGAGGCCCCTGGTTCCTTCAATTCTGCCCTTTTATCCTGTGATTTTCCTGCACGAGTCACAAATCTCATCACTTCTTTTTAATATTTTTCTTACATTTCTTACTAAACATCAGGTGCAATTGTATTCTCACTCTTATGCAGTTCAAATATTTGATGTAGTAATTCAGCTTATAGCCCTGAGTCTCCAAGATGTTGAACATGGATTGAAAGAAGCTTTATTCAGCTGAACCAAATCAAAACTGAATTACTTCTATTAGGGACTTTTAGAGCTGCCCTTAAGGCTTGGCCTCTGCTGACCTTGTTAGGTCAGGCACCTCCCCTTACAACCCATAAGCAAATTACCCATCCTCTTTGATGCTGCTGTGATGTTTCTCTATGAAGCTATGACTAGTGACAAATCAGTCACCTTGTGGTTGGAGCATTGACGACCTTGGTGAACTTAGTGCATTCCCACTAGATGATGCAAACTCCTTGTACACCTTGCTCGCTGAAGCCATAGTTCTTAAACTCCAGATCAGTCAGAATTCAGTTATGTGGCAGTTATTTGGGATGTTCAAAAGCAACCATGTGTCCTTGGTGAGAGTATTTCAACATTTGCTACCAGTAGCAGCTAGAATGAAGTTAAGGTTTTATGTTTCTTTCAGATATCCCTTGATGACGAACTCCCTATTTACCTTGCCCTGAGGATCATCTATTATAAACCACCCAGCACCTTTTGTTCCTCCGTATCAACATTACTGTGCATTCCAAAAGCAAAGTTTATAATGCTAGGTGACAATTAATTCTATGAAATTCTGATCTGACAGCACTGCACAGAGAGTGTATTGAGTCTACACCATCAAAAAATGGGGAAGCATGCGATGAGAACCAAGATGGCGTTTGGTCGTAAGTGTGCTATGCACATTTTGCCACTAATTTCTTCTTCCTGTGTATAACTCTCAAATTCAAAGTATGTACTTACAAATTTCAACTGCTGTTGGCCCCTTTATTCATACTTCAATATATGAATGTGGGCATGGTGGGGCTTACTTCCTTCACACTAAAACAGCAGGACTAGCCTGTTTCTCAAATAAAAAATCACAGACAGACTTTCTGGGTATGATCAATCACCAATCAATGTTTACTCTACATCAGAAAATTATTGCAATATGCTTTTAAAATCATCTTCAAAAATGGTATGCATAAAAAGGGATTATGGGGGAGTTAAACCTTTAAAATTACATGCCCATACCATAGAATAATTTATTATCTTCAGATTGGATGGCTTCTGCCAGGAGGTTGATGTAAGTAGTTTGGAAAATGTGATTCTTTTTGATTTGTCTTCAGCTTTCAAGACCAATGGATATTCTTTTCTAAGCACCATACTGAAGAACTAGAGGTAATGGGAACAGCACCCAGATTCATTCATTTTTTTTTGCATTATGAAACTCAAAGCATCTCTTTACAGCAATGTTGATCAAATGCCAGGAACCTAAAGCAGAGAGTACCACAGGGTCTGAAGTTCAGATTGATGTTTTGGAGTGCATTTTGGCTCCCTTTAGTCCACTGATAAATTGTTATGCTGTTATATTGAACAACTATGTAAACAACAAACAGCTGACATTTAGGTTGTGACCAGTAGTGGAGAAAACATTTGAAAGTTTCTACAGATGCTTACAATACATTCATTATTTGATGCTCCAAAATAATTCATCCTCAAAAATGGAACTCGAAATTACAAGAGATCCACCAAAGTAGATGGCCTAATGAGATCAGTCTACCCACATTAGGCATATCCCTGACCACTTTCAAACAAGTAGAGATCCTGTACTTTCTAAAATATGCTGATTTATCCTCATTGCCTTGGTGCTTTATCTGGTAGAGCCTGACTGAGTTATTGTGACTTTAGTTGACAAGGCACCAAACCTTTACCAGGCACACAACAGTCCACACAACTCATTCTAGTATCTTGTTGCTCGCAGGTGGCAATAGTTTAAGTGCTTCCAAAGGTATAGTGGGAGCATTTCTGGCAAATCTGTAATGTCATTTGGTCTGTCATGCTATGGCAGCCTGCTCAGTATAATTTTTGTTCCAGAGAAACAAGCCATATAAATGTCCCTCTTTGCTAGACCTGAAATTCTTGGTGTGGTATTCCCACAGACAGTTTGCCTTCATCCCCTATTTTTGCTGAAATTTTCTTTGCTGCCATTAAGACTCTGGTACTTTACCCTTGTTAACCCCTTGGCTGCGGGGCCGATTCCCCTGCTGTGCTGGGGGAGAGGGGGCGCGCACAGCGCCACGGTGCTCATGACGAGCTCAGCTCGTCATGAGCCATGTTTCTCATGTGCTCATAACGAGCTGAGCTCGTCATGACCACGTCCAGCAGATCAGGAGAATTAGCCCCGCGTCTGAGCGTTCATGACGAGCTCAGATCATCATGAGCACACGAGAACCGTGGCTCATGACGAGCTGAGCTCGTCATAAGCGTGGGAGGGGTTAACCAGAGGTAAAGTGCTTGTGCTCGCTCTCTTAAACATGGTAAAAGTGACCTACACATATTTGATGCATTAAATTTAGTTATAAGACTTTTGTAAATAGCACTACATGTTCCGGAGCCCTATAAATGAAATGTTACTAGCGGGGTCTGCAGCACTCTTTGTGCCACCCACTAAAGTAGCCCTGTCACACATGTCTCGGGTTTGCCATTCATCCTGCTATATAAACCTCTGACCAGGCCTCCGCATTCCATTTTAATACTTATGAGTATTCCTAAAGGCTCATAGGGTAAGGTGCATGGAATGTAAAAAGTAGGACACTTGTTTACATTTTACATGTCCTTGCAATGGAAAAGCCCGAATGCTATTTTTCACTGGCTATCACTCCCATCTATTAAAACTGGGTTACTATATTACAATTCATAGGTGTAAACTGCAGTTTGGGACGAATAGAGAAATGCTTCTTTCACCTATTTGAATTGCAATTTAAAATCATCTTTAATGGTAAAGTCAGATTTTAGGTTATTATTCTAAAAATGGCGCTTTAAAAAAGTTTTTGCCTAACCTAACTTTGCCTTTCTGCCAGTGTCACATGACAGGAAATGGCTCTCCTGTGGTGTGTTGTGCATTCCTTCCACATGTGGCGACAAAAGGGACCAGTATCTAGGAGTGGGTCTTCATAACAGGACGATTAGGGAGGAGCTGTGCCCTGTTTACACTTCAAAGGACTCTGCCTACAGCACACACCTTTGCAGTGTGGCTGGCATGAAGAACGGGAAAGTGTGCATGACTGGTTTGGGCGGCACGAGAGGGCCGACAAAACAGTCATTATGCACTTAGGAGTGGGCAAAACACTCCTCTGCCCTGCTCGGAGAGAAGAGCAGCCCCGTCCCCCTGCCTGCCACATGCAGCAGGACACGAAGTATAAAATGATAATACTCTAAGTTATTATTGTTTTATGTTTCTTGCTGCTTAAAATCAGTGGGGTGATGCTCCTCCACCATAGCGGAGGAGACGCCCCTGCACCTTTGTCCTCTTTTGACAGTTTGGAGCCAAACCCAACGGAAGGGAAAGAACTGACCAGAACCAGTTTATGAGTAGGCTAGGCATTTTCCCCCATACAAAGTCTGGAACAGGTTATAAATGTAGCACCTTCCGAAAACACATGAGAGCACTCCTGGACTTGTGGCAGATTCAGAAAAAGGACTGCCTTGCTATCTAAAAAAGGATGATTAGACCTGCTTGCATTTATCTCAGACTCCCCAAATTCGACTCCAAGGGTCTGTTGGTTGCCCTCCTGTTTGAACTATAGGGACATAAAAAGATTCCAGAGGCCTCCCTGCAACTACCCAGCTGACCAGTACCAACTAGACCTTCCTGGGTTTGCCTGAGCCCTGCTGTTGGCCTCTGCAGGATAGAGCCCTGGTCCCCAAGAGGTGCCCACTTAGGTCCTGGACCCTTGACTGGGGTCAGAGTGTACTCCTCCTGAACTTCAGATGAAAATCCAGATGTGTTGGGCTCTTTCTGACCGCAAACAGACTCCTTGTGGTGAACAACAACCGTTCATGATGCCTGTTGACTCAAATCTTCAGTGACATCTGTTCTCACCAGCCACGACAGTACACATTAGCAGTAAAAGGCTGCATCAACTGCCAGTGCAAACCTGCAGTGACGACCTGCTCTTAAAGCCACAACAGCGACAGTCTGCAAGGCCTGAAATGCTCCTCGTGCTGACAATGACCTCCTTACTGCCACCGTGAAACGCAACCTGCAGCTTCTCACATGGACATGAATTTGAGAAGGTAAACTCTTCAGCAGGATGAACCTGGTCCCTGTATCTGAACACTGCTCCTTTACGGTCAACATGAACATTTGACTTTACATCGTTTGAAGGGCGCTTTGTGCTTTTCATACTATTTCACCCAATACTTTAAAATCTCATAACTTGGGTTCTACTGAGTTTTATCATTTTGTTTTCATTTTATTTATTAAAATAATCTATTTTTCTAAATTAGTTTTTTTTTTTTTTTTTGTGTTTTTACTTTATTACTGTTTGAGTCCTGTATAAATAATTTACACATTGCCTCTAAGTTGAACCTAACTGCTTTTGTGCCAAGCTACCAGAGGGTTAATCACAGTTTTATTTAGTGACCTTTGTGGTGAACCATGATAAGGATACTACTCGTAAATACCCTTTGTGAATTCCAAAAATTGGACTTTGCGACTTTTGGTATTCAGAAAGAGCATTTGCGATTAGTAAATGCCATTTGTGATTACCGAAAGTCTAAATGTTAGACTTTCGTCTCATTTTACCTTTGTGAATCAGGCCTGTTGTCTGCACAACTGGATGGTGGAGATTCATCACAGGACTGATCCCCTTGTCATTCTGGCATTGGATGCCGAAAAGGCATTCAACGCTATTTACTGGCCCTTTCTTCCCCAGGCACGTCAGAACTTTGGCTTCGGCCCCAACTATAGGCAGTGGATTTCCCTGATTTATCAGGCTCCCAATGTGACGGTGAGGGTAAATGGCGTCCTATCTTCTGGCTTCCCGATTAGAAGGGGCACCTGACAAGGGTGCCCATTATCTCCTTTGGCTGCTATGGCTCGTGCTTGTCCTGTGGGTTCAGATTCTCGGATATTGACTTGGGCTGCTGGGAAAATATTGCTATATGCAGATGACATATTCTTCTATGCCACCAAATTGGCCATTATGATTCTGGCAGTTCTGGCAGTGTTTGAGACCAATTGTGCTCTCTCTGGTTACCATATTAATTGGGTAAGTCAGTTCTCTGTCATCCATACGGCCCGCTTAACTTAAATGCTCTTCCCTGGATTCTTCAGGCGATGACCGATGGTTTCCGCTACTTGGGCATTTATGTCACTTCTCAGAAAGAGAAGTGTTTGGTAACATTTTGGGCCAGGTGTTGCAGGACTTCCAGGTGGACACTGTGAGATGGCATAGGCTGCTCCTTATCCTGCTGGTCAGCAGTTTTCAAAATAATTATGCTCCCCAAGCTCCTGTACATCTTACAAAATATCTATCACCCGATCCAGGATGCAATCTTTGCTAAATTGGATAGTGACTTGAAGGCCTTGCTGGGGTGCACACCTCAGGATAGTGCTTGTGACCAGGCGCGGCTAATGCAGGTAAGAGCAGTGGGGCGGGGTGGGGGGAATTCAACATACGTAAATAAGGGAAACAACAACAAAAAAAAGAAGCCATGGTTTTCTTTTTTTTAGTTAAGTTTCCCCCACCCCACCCTTACCTGCACGGGCCAAGCCTGCTTGTGACTCTCTAGTATAACCCTTGTAATTGAGGGATAGCTCTCCCAGATGTGCGGGAATATTTCTGAGTGGCCCATATGGTGGACATAAATGACTGGCTGTTTACACTGCACTCTCAGTCTACTTAGCAATAATTGGAGCGGGCCCATTTTGTCAATCAGTCTTATCTCCACTATCTCTATGGCAGGAAGGGGGTCTCATGGTTGCTTCCAGTGATGCAGGTGGCCCTGGACGACTGGCACAAGGCCACTAGACGTATAAGCTGGGGAAGAAAGGTAACGCCGGTAACACCAATTTGGGAGGGTGCAGGGATTTGTGAGCTGAACAACCTCCAGGGCTTTGTGGCATGGGTTTGCTGGGGATCTCACAGATAAGAGATCTACTGGAAGATGGCACCTTAATGCCCTTTTCGACTATTCCATGCAACAAAAACCAACTATGGGATGCATGGCAGGTGGAGATGCAGGGGGAACTGGTTCAGCCTAAACTTGCCCCATTGGAGGTTAGGTTGCTCCTTGATGAACTGGCGCAAAAGGTCATCTCTCAACTATAAAACAATAAACAATAACATGCCAGACTCAATGACTAAGTTTAGGGCCCGATGGAATGAGGATGTGGGAGAGTTACAGGATGTCGACTTGGAGGTGGCTCTGATGCACCAGAGAGAAGTGACTATAAAATCACAACTGCGCCTGATCCAGCTTAATGTATTACATCGAGTATACTATAACTGGGACTGCCTTCATTGTATGGGGAGGCCAGCTTCCCCAGACTGCTTTTGCTGTGGGGACACGAGGGATACTTGTATGCTCATGGTTTGGGGTTGCACAGTTATTCAGGCATATTGGTCATGTTTGGTACATGAGCTTGATTGGGTGCTAGGCACAGTCATCTCTCTTGACCCTAAATACGTTTTGCTGGGGTTTCTAGGAGATGGGATGTACCAGAGGTCCTTACCATGACTGAATGCAAATTGGGGATTGATCTCTATATGGATGCTGAGAACGTCACGTACAAGAGTAGGGGAGGCCCTTGTAAACTCTTTAAGGTTTGGGAAGGGTGGATCAAGCACTGCAATCTATGCCCTTTGGGAGATGCACTGCCTCCCTTACTATGATCCTCCTTATTGATGTATACTGTGATGTTGCTCTCATTTGCTAGTGTGGGTTCTTCATGTTGACACTTACTCTTGTTGCCAGATGCTTGTTTTCTGTGAGTAACGACATGTATGCATCTAGATCCTCTGTTTATTTTAATTTCATTTAAATGGGGGCTTGTGCCCTTACTTGTTTACTGCCAAATAAATGTAAATACAATTTCCCCCTCAAAATATCCTAATAAAGATAATGTTTATTATTTGAGTGGAGCTTCCACCCTTCTCAACTGATAACCTGAATTTCTTACACTCATTTGTAATGGCTTTTGCCCCAGTGCTTGATGAAAATTTCCAAATTTTTCATGTTTATGATGGGCATGCTTTACATGGCAGTCATAAACATGAAAATTATGTATTGAAAGGGCCTCACCTAAGTAGAAGTGGCCTTCTGATGCAGCCCTGTGTTGGAAAAAGCAGAAGAATATCAGGTTTGGTGGAGAACGGCATTCAATAGACTTTAGCAAAATCCTAAACAACCCTTCAATGTTTTTACCTCACAATGGCGCACAATGGTCAATCAATAAATCTTCCCCCCTTTTTTCTGCCACGTTCACAGCGCCGAGACGCCCTAGGGCATTTGTTGCGCTCTACAAATTTCATAAATAAATAATAAATAAATAAATTATAATTCCATTCCTTAGTTTCTAGAACAGGATCCAGATAACCCATGCCCGTCTCAAAAGAAGTGTACATCAATGTCCTGGAATATCAGAAAAATCTTTTCAAAATGCATCAAATTAGAGTGGCCCGGCCCATAGTGAGCCTGAGGCAGAGCAACAGTGTTACTTCAACACAGAACGTATTGCTCTTATTTTCCTCAATATTGTTAGGGTCACACCTAATAGATCCACTTTGCCCTAAAAGGAAAGGCACACTTTTCAGAGAAAAGGAGAAACAACACTCTCCCTCCTGCTGCAATAAGTTCTGCTGTATTAGATGAATAGTGTTAACAATCAGACAAACCTGTCAGAGAATCTCTTATCTACAGGCCACGATGTATTGAGGTTGTCCTTCACACAACAAATCAATATACACACACACACAAATTGGTTGGTATTTTACTATTCTACCATTATTTATTTTGTAGTATTTGTCTACAAATCATGCATGTCAGAAAAATCACAATCATTCTAAACAATGCAGCAGATAATATGCAGATCACTGCATATTTTATACAAGACCCAAACACATTTCATCACTCACCCCTAATCTTTACACTATTACCTACCCAAAGTGTATAAATATATTGTGAGGCAACTTACTAATATCGTTGTATTGATTTACATTTAGTCTAAATTATATGAAGCATGTAAGGATTCCCCGCATATCCTATGCTGTGATTGGGACAGCAGTCAGAATTCAGACCTTCAGCGTCTCTCCTCAGAAACCAGTCGATGTGTCTAGTTATATACCTTTATCACCACTGATGTCTTTTGGGTCTTTTGTGCTCAGCTGCTTCTTTGTTACAAATATGTGCATATAATATCCCTTTACAGAAACGTATATAATGTACAGAAGTTAATGCTACTTACTTTTTTTTTATTTAGAAAGCTTTATTAAAATAGATAGAGAAAATATGGTACAGAAATATAATAAAAACCATGAAGTACAAGTCCATAGGATAACAAGGAATAAAAAATAAAAATCTAATGGTAAAAAACTTAAGTCATCATACAATTATAAGATAAAAAAAAAACAATATTAAGAGAAAGATAAAATCATACAGTACCGTAATAAAATTAGCATTTTTGATTTTGTGTTTCAAGAACGGAGGGAGGAAATAGTGGAAAGAGAAAAGGAGGAAGAAAGAAAAGGGGAAGAAAGGAGGAGAGAAGAGAGAAAAAGGAAAGGAGGAAAGGAGATAAAAGAGAAAAGTAAGAGCAATCCTATCATATAAACTGGTAAAACTTTCCAATGACTGATAGAACAAAAACACAATTAGCAATAAACAATCATAGAATATGAACATTATAAAAAGAAAAAGAAAGGAATAAGCGCAGCATTCATGGCAGCTGAAAAACAAAGTTACTGTCCTTGGCATGCAATGCAGAGGAAGAAAAATAATTAGTGTGAGGAGATCAGAAGGCCTCTTTACGAATAAGCAGCGAGAGGTAGTTGCAAAAGCTCTATCTAGCCTGTGATGATGACATAAAAGATTCCACCAGGTGGAAAAGGAGACTTTGGAGGCGTCCTTCCAATTCGAAATTATAACCTGAAAGGCAATGGCAATGGATACATCTATAAATGAGCCAAGTTTACGAGCACTCAACCAGCGTATAGAATTACTCCCAAAAATATGGAGTGAATATCAAAAGGGAAATTAGTGGAACAAATAGAGGCAAGTGACTTGCATACTTTTGTCCAAAAAATTGAGATGTTGGGGCAGAGAAAAAAGGAATGAAGATATGTGCCAGGAGTATTTTTACAAGACCAACAATTAGGAGACAGGGCCGGGCAGAATTTAGAAACAGCTAATGGGGTTAAAAATAGTCTCTGATAAAAATAATAAAGTGTTTGAGTGGTACTGGCATTGCATGAAGTGTGGTGTATCCGAGCCCAAATGGAGTTCCATGTGTGTATAGAAAAAGTATGTTGCAAGTCTGTTTCCCATAAAAGTTCAATCTTACTTTGGGACGAATAGGTAGAGAAAAAAGAGGTATTTGTAAATATGAGAGGCCCGGACAGTAGGGGAAGTAGGTAACGACTGAACAGAAGAGTCAAGTGAAGAAGAGGAAATATCAGAGAGAAGTAAAAGCTGTTGAGTTATGGTCAGTCTCAAAGATTCAAACTTAGAATGAGATGTGACGGGTAAATTATATTTAGATTGGAATTCCTGAAAAGATAAAAGCTGCTTATTATGCATTAAGGGCCAGATGTAGGTAGGGTTTTACCGGTCGGTAACGGCCGAATTCGGCCGTTACCGACCGGTATTTGGCATTTGATATGTAGGGGCAGGTAAACAGGGAAAATCGGTAATTTTACCGATTCGGTAAATATACCGGTCGGTAAATTTACCGACCGGTATATTTACAGAATCGGTAAAATTGATATGTAGGTGGGACTCTTCTGAGTCCCACAAGGCCTACAAAATCGGTATTTTACCATCAAATTGTATTTGATGTTAAAATACCGATTCAGGTGTGCATGCACATGTGTGCATGCACACCTGTGCCATATGACAGGCAGACCTGCCCTTAGGGCAGGTATGCCTGCCATATGGCCCCTGAACCTTTTGTGGGGGTGCTAGAGGGTGTCAAAGTGACACCCCCTGCACCCTTGTCAAAATCGGTATTTACCGAATCGGTAAATACCGACCGGTAATGCCCCATTCATTCCTATGGGCTTCAAAGCCCATAGGAATGAATGGAGCATTACCGGTCGGTATTTACCGAATCGGTAAATACCGATTCTTAACGATTCGGTAAATGGAACATCTGGATGTTACTACATACCCCCACTTCTTATTTACCGATTCTTAATTACCGAATCGGTAAAATTCGGTAATTAAGAATCGGTAAATAAGTTTTACCTACATCTGGCCCTAAGTGTTTAATCTGTATAATCCCTTTGGTAATCCAATCCATCCAGAAGATAGTGCGATTAGAAATGTTAATGGATTTATTGTGCCAAATAGAGGAATACAAAAATAGCTGAAGTGGCGAACGCAATTTAGTAAGAATCGGATAGAGAGTAGATATAAAATATAGGATAGTAGGAGATTTGAACGAGTGCGGAGCGTAAACAAGGTTGGCTAACGGAGAGAATGGGAATTAATGAATAACAGATTCCTCCAATTTATACCATACTGATAAAGGAGGATCATCTGAAGAAGAAAGATAGGGCAAAACTTGTCGAATTAGTAATGAGAAATGATATTGGCGAAAATTGGGATAATTAACCCCACCCATATCTTTAGGAGCAGACAAAGCAAAAAGAGAGATGCAAGCTTTCCGATTGTCCCTGAGGAATTAACCCAGGATACTATTAAGATTCTTACATTTTTTTGAAGGAAGTCGTACCAGTAACATGGAAAGGTAGAAATTAACTACTGGAAGCATCATCATCTTGGAGGTATCCAACCTGCCCCACCAGGACAGAAATAGAGGGGACCATTTCTCTGCCTTATCAGAAATGTTTGATAAAATATCATCCAAGTTGAGTTGAACTGTCTTAGCAATTGAAGAAGAATATTTTATCCCTAGACAAGTAATGCAATTAGTATGCCATTTGAAGTCCATTTAACGGATGAATTTCAGACTTTGAAAAATGTAACTTGTATCCAGAGATGGCAGCACACGAAGACAAAAGATCAGTAAAGGCGAGTAAAGAGGTAGGAGGATCGGACATATACAGCAAAATATTGTCGGCATAAGCAGTGAACTTGACTTCAATAGATTTATGAGTAAAACCTTGAAAGGCAGGAGAGTTCCTAAGGGAGTGAAGAAAAGGCTCAAGAGACAGAATGACAAGCAAAGGAGAAAGGGGACAACCTTGATGAGTGCCTCATTGGAGAGCGAAATAAGGAGATTGAAAACCATTTACAAAGACCAAAGTGGTAGGGGAGGAATACAACAAACTAATAAGGGATAGAATAACAGGGCAGACTCCATGCCACTTAAGAGCACACATCATGAAAAATGCCAATCAACGAGGTCAAAAGTTTTCTCCGCATCTAGGGTGATAGCTGCGAACGGGGTAGAGCTTTTGGAAGCAAGATGTATGATGCTCAGAAAGGTTCTAGAATTGTCTGCAATAGTTCTACTCATGACAAAACCTCATAACCAATTAAATCAGGAATTACCTTATTAATACGAAGAGCAAGGACCTTAGCGAAAATCTTAGTCTAAATAAATTAAAGAAATAGGGCGATAATTAGCACAAGAAGAAGGATCTTTGCCTTACTTAGAAATTAGACAAATCATACCTTCGAGAAAAGAGCCACAAGCCTCTTTGCAAGACAAAAAATGATGGAATAAAGACAAAAGATGGGGAAGTAAAAGTTGGGAGAAAGAAGAATAAAATTCGTCAGTGAAGCCATCCGGACCAGTGGATTTATCCTTTGGTAATTGGGCTAGGGCGGACTTAAGTTCAGAGAGGGAAAGATCCCCTTCTAATACGGAGCAATCAGGATGCAAGGAGGGACGTGGGAGGAATATTTAAAAAAAAGAATCCAATGCCTCTTCGGAAGGAGAGGATTCTGGAGTGTATAGCATCTTGTAAAAGTCTGTAAAAATCTAATATATCATCGTCTTTCAAATGTTCAACACCAGCATTAACAGTAATTTTGACTACCTTAGAACGTTGGGATTTCACCTTTAAATAATTTGCCAGTAGTGTGCCAGCTCTATTGCGCCCCCTATAGAATTTAAAGTTAACTTTGAGTAGGGTGCCGAAAGCCTCCTCCGTTTTTTTCTTATTAAAAGACAACTTAGCTTGAATTAACTTTTTTAAGGTATCCTCATTATTAGAAGTAAATTAGGCGCGTTTGAGATGTTTAATAGAGGCTAACAGAGAAGCAGAATCGTTCCTACACTGTTTCTTTTTCACTGCAACGTAGTCAATAATAAATCCTCTGGCTCTTGCCTTGAAAGCATCCCATATAGTGGGAAAAGGAATGTCCGGAAAAGTGTTCCTAAGGAAGAACTTTAGCATGAACTATTTAAAATGCTCCAGAATTGCAAGATCCTTGAGTAAATATTTGTTGAAGCGCCATCTGCGTGACTTGGAGGGTTCAGAGGGGAGATTCAGACTAATCAAAACTGGGGCATGATCACAAATAAGAATGGACCCAATCTCGGCATGAATTAGGTTAGGAAGGAGATGAGGACTCAAAACAATTTAATCTATTCTTGAGAAAGATTTGGGAGTTGGAGAATAGAAAGTGTATTCTAACGTGTCCGGATGAGATACTCTCCATGAATTAACCAAACCCCTCAAATGAATTGTAGTCATAAATGTTTTTTGAATTTTGTTGGGAATGTACCTAGCGTTGGACTTCCTATCCATGAAAGGGCCCATAACCTGATTGCAATCCCCACCCACTAGTTTATTGGTGTCAGGACATGAATTGAGAGTGTGTGACATATCTTTCCAAAATTGTACATCAACGCCAATAGGGCCATAAATGTTAAGAAGGGAGATAAGGGAACCATTTATATTAAGATGTAAAAGGAGCCATATGCCATCAACGTCCCTCTCCTCCCTCTCCACAACAAGAGAAAGATTTATTAAATAAAGTAATCACTCCATTGTTTCTATCATTGGACGGGGAGCAAAAGACATGGCCAACCCATTGCCTTTTAATGGAATTAATCTCGTTTTCAGTAAGATGAGTCTCCTGGAGCATTGCTATTTTACATTGCAGCCTAGACAAATGAGTGAGAACCCTCTGTTTCTTAACAGGGTTGCATAATCCCTTGACATTCATGAAACAATGCGAACATTATCAGTCATGATAACCAGAGAAAAACAACATTAAGCAACAGGATACGCAAAAGTTAACTTTTAGCAACATCTGAGACAACTTATGAATTGTATAACTGTAGAATAAACACATGAAAACTTGTATTGCAGAGAGCCAAAGAGTAAATAGTGGAGAGGAATGAGAGACATAAGTAGTAAAATGATAACAAAGTAGAAGATAAAGGGAAACGAAAATAGTTAAAAATGAGGCGCTGAAGGGAAAAGAAAATGCAGGGTCAGAGGACAAGGGAGAAAATATAAATGCTACTAACCTTCATCCTTCCAAGATGGCTCTATGCAAGGTAATCTTTTGCACTTACAACGTGTGGTCCACAGAAGCAAAAGGTTTTGTTAATTTGAATGGTGTCAGAAAACGTGGAGTTTTTAAACTGAAAACATGACATGTGAGCACACACTCATTATTATTACTATTCAAACAGTCTACTTTTCTAGGCCCCTCACCTATTTCACACATTCTCTAATAGTAAATCCATCCATGTAAGCAGGCATTCATGCTTGTCTTGTGTAGCATACCTTCCCATAATATATAGAGCATACCACTTCAACATAACATGACATAGCATAACATAACAACATAACAAAGTATGACTGACATGGCAGAACATAAATTAACATGACATAACACTATCAAATGCACAGTGATGTATTAAATACTTTTGTGGGGTGTCTGTGTTTTAAGACCTTGCTATCATATTGCAAGAACTATATGCTCATTTTGTGTGGGGCCGGGACAATGAATACAATATCCACATCAAGCTTCTCCTTTGACTGATTAAATTCCAGCTGCAAAAAGGGATACACTATCCTTGTCTCTCCTTTCCTTATTGGCCACACTACATGTGAGGACATCAGTTATTTCATTGCCTCATTTTTTAAATTGTTTAATTGACATGTCCATGTAAAAATGTCCTACTTTTATGGGTGCATATGGTAGCAATATTGCCAATGTTTACATTATCAGATTTACAGAGCTGCATAACTAAATTGGCGTCCTGATATGTGCATAGTGATGCCACTACAGGATGCCATTCTTTTTTACATTACTGTGTCAACTCTTCAGTGTTGCATCCTGCTTTGTTCACATATAACACTTGAGGCACACTTAAAACCAGAGAGGACAGGATGCCAAAACAATTCTAGTGAAACTACTGTCTAGTTGCTGAAGGTTTCTGTTATTGTTCTACCAGACTTCAGTCTCTGAGGATGTTGTATGTACCTCAGCTACCTCAAACTCGATTTTAGTGTAGGATGTGGAAGAGCACTAGGATTACTATTATACAGTTTTGTGTGGTTGAAGACTTTCACTATCTTGAAGTGCCAAACATTAATGTGGCACCTCCTGGCACCCACTTCAGAACACTTTCTCGGCCTGTGGAAGATCAGAAGAGGACATGAAATGGTGTTTGTGAACAGAGAGGAGTCCTGGTCCCCCTTGAACCCAGGACAAAGAAGTGGACTCCAAGGGTCAGCTGGCTGACCTTCTGTGTGGCAACAGAGAAACAGCAAGCTGCAGGGGGAATTTTGCTGGAAGTACTTGGACTGTTCCCTGCCCCTGCAGTGGGCCTCTGCCTGACATCCTGTGAGTCTCTACATGCCTCCCTGAGGTACTGAGGGCTTTAGAAATATACCCCTGTGGTTTATTAGAATTTAAAGGAATAAGTCAGAAGGTAAAGTCTTTGATGACGATGATCCTTGCTGGTGTATCCGACCTGCGCTTCATCTTGATCAGCCACAAATTGATCCTAGGTCCTGGTCGTCTGTGACCAGGGATTGTCAATTGCGCTATTTCTACTTAAAACTTTAAATATTCATATCTTTAATACCCCACATTGGATTTTTGTAATTTTATGCCATTATTTTCCAATTTGGTACAGGATTTCTATTGTTTTGAATTTTGACTTTATTACTGTTTTGGTACTGCATAAATACTTTACGCATCACCTTAAGCTAGACCTCTATGCTCTGTGCTATAGCTACAATGGCGGTTAGCTCACTTTGATTTAGCGTCTTTGACGACTGGCAGAGAATTCCGATTTTCCTCATTGTAGATGTGACTTTTCCTCTAAACAGGATACTATGCATTTTACCATGTTCTGTTCTTTTATAAGCATCCCTGCAAAACCTTTCTGTGCCCAATACTGGTTGGTAAACATTTTACGCAGGTGAGGCCAGCCTTATTGCATTTGCAGTTACTATTGGATGTACAAACTTGTTTTTATGGGACATTCTTCTTATTTGGAGTTGTAAGATTGAGGAAACTCATTGGTTGTGATTGATTTTTTGAGTTTTTACATTGTTGATATTTTCATAGTTTACTGCGTTTTACCCAAATAAAGATTTAACTGGCTTGACTAACTGGCTTTGAGGGTTCAGCCCCAGTAAGAGTGGTGATAATTCCTTGAGTTCGGTAGTCACCCACACACAATACTAATCAAATATTTTACTCTAGGATAAGGGATGGGTATTTGTCATTGGCTGAATCAGCCTTTATGGCTAGTATTACGGTAATTGAACATGGATTGTAAGGTACATATATCAGGTCGATTTGTATGTTTATATAATACGAGTACATATAGTGGAACCAAAAGTTGTGTTGCCCCTTGCTCAACCCATCTTCCATTGAACTTAAACAACTGAAACCTGGTGGGACCTCATACTTCAACCCTCTGATGCATCATATATTGCATACACAAGGCATGTGAAAGGAGAAGAAAGGACACAGCACACCTACAGAAAATATTCATCAAGACTACAACATAATTTAGCAATACCACAGCAAACGAATCACACAACAAATCAACCACACCTAGCATCAATAGGTACACACATGAAAAAATAAAACAACATACCATTAACTAACAAAACAAATATTACAATGCACCCAACCATGCCCAGGACTATCCCCCTCACCAGCTCCTGACACACATGTGTAAGCATTTCACTGGTAGCATTCCAAGGCCAGCCACCCATCGTATCCACTTATGCAAACACATTTGCAAATCAATGCAGTGTACCCTGAAAATCCCTCAAATTTGGCGATGGTGTACGGAGCGTTGCTTCGCAAAACCTCGCCAGTAGGGCAGGCTTTTTTCCTCCACTTGGCAACCGGTAAGAGAGGCTTTCTCCCATTGAACACCAGAGAAACGTGCAGCCCCCAGCTTGCCACACCTCCTATCAGCCCTCATTTTTCAGCAGTTAAAAGCTGAACATTTGCCTGTTCTTCAGGGATTGCAGATGGAGGGTAGGTGAAGTAACCGCCATAACTCTCTCAACAATTAAGTCTTTGCGCATTCAGACGCCCCTACTTGTTATAATCAATAATAGAGATCTCTAACCCGGCGGGAAAATTTTTATAGATACATTTACATGTAAATATGTTTTTATCACTAGAAGCTCTGAGCCCGTCATGTCCACGATCTCCAAGGGGTCCATACCTTACTATAAGAGGGTAAGAAACTCTCAGTTTTGCACAATTAAGTATGGCAATTCTTTCCTCACACATTCTCTCCTACGTCACATTTGAAGATTACTGATACATGAGTGTGGTATGCACAGAACTGCAAACTCACTCCACAGATCACAGTTGTGTGCATGTACCGTAGTGGTATTTATGTTTGTTTTATGTGGAATGTATGTCCTTTTTCCTTTTTTAATCAGGTCACTGGCACTAGGAGCCTACATATATCAGTGTAAGTCTACCAGCTTTCCCAAATTCATGGTACCCTTTGGATAGAGGTGGGGGTCACATATACATAAGAGGACCCTTCACTCTCCGTAAGTGAAGATTAGGTATATACACTTATAGGTCTTGAAGAAAAGCCACGTGATCATTTTTGACATTATAGGCATGAAACAAGCCAACCATGAACCCATATCAAATTAAATGTATTTGATCACACTCTTTTTATCTAGGAGAAGCTAGGATCATTATGTTTCTGTTTCCCACATTATTTCTAGCCTTAACATAGATTATTTCACCCTAATGAAATCACCATTATGACGTATCTATAGTCAATTTTAACACAGATCCACTTCCAGTCTTCCCATCATGATACTGGGATACACCAAACATTTTCCAAATGTTTTTGTCGAATTAAAAAGATCTATGGCAAAGTGCATTGAGCATTGCAGCACCAACCCAACTAGGAGCAGGCCCGATGAGGAATCATGCCACCTTTGCATTGGTGAGGGCCCTTGCTTCTAAGAGCGGATGCTCCTAGTGACTAATGATATTCTGGGTCTCTAATATAAGATCTTGAACATAGATCTTGGAACAGTATACTGCATTGTTATTGCTGTACAATGGAAATTCAGCACACAACAACCAGAGAAAATACAAACCAGCAAATCTCACCCTGTACTAATGTTTCCTTCATGGTGATCAATACACTGATGCATGGCTGAACACAATGTACATACCACTACCCTTCACTGTGTGCTCATAGCAATAAAATGGCAATGTACAACTAGAAGCCTGAAAGACAACACCCCTCCTTGCATCCACTGATTCACACTGGTACAGAAGACATACATCATACATCAAAGAAAATAAAACTCTTTGACCACTGCTCATGATTTGTGACCACTTTTGGTTGCACATGACTTCTGGTCCAGGTCCTTTATAGCTGGTTACCTACAATAACCTACAAAAACCCACACATTGCCATCACATGACAAATGAAATGTGTTTAACGGGATCGCTAGCACATTTTTGTCCAGGTACTGAATACCTGACAACCGACCAGAATTAAAAATGTAAAACACACTGACACTTACTGTGAAATATAGTAAGCAAATCTCCAGGAATAGAACACAACTTCTGGGACCTGGGGACAAACAGAACCACAAGATATAGCACAATTCACCCAGCAAATACAGACCACATGCACAAGGATATACATGCAGACTATAAAGCAAAGACTAACAAGCAAAAACAGATGTTACAACATAGATTTACCATTACACTCTCTATTCGGGTCCTTACGTCACTACAAACACATACACTTTATTTCACCCTTCCTCAATCTAGTCAAACACACATTTTGATTAAACTAAACACGGGGTTAGTACTATTAAACATGAATACACTAAAAAATAACATAAATTTAAAGCTTTTACATTGCAATAAATACAATGATTTTATATTCATCAGCACACAGAGAAATGAAACACTAATTAAAGGTCTCCACGTGCTGACAATAGCTTAACTGGAGAACACATTTCCTACATAAACTGAACATAAATAATATTGGTTACTCCAAAAGTAACAAGAAAGTGGATTACTGCAAAATGATACTCCCTCCCCACGCAGTATGTGATGAGGGCGGGCCCCTGGGTCTCCACAGACATTTATTGGCCTGGGGCTGAATGGGGCCCCCTTGAAGGGTGGGACCCTGGAGGGTAGGGGACACCTATGCCGAAGGAGCCGCAGGGGCCTGCGTTATGCCCCTGTCACAAGAAACACACATGCACATTTCTCTTGAAATTCCATAAATGTACAGAGCAATATTCCTGAGCTATAGGAAAGGGTGGTTCCTGCCAAGCAGGTATATTTCCTGTAGTAACACTACAAGTGGGGAGTGGCACTTTAGGTACTGAAATGCTGCCCCCATTTTAATCTTGTTATTAAGGCTATGCACATTCCCTGTGAGAGCAGTGACCGGCTCAGGGGCGCACATCATGAGGGTCAGGGGAAAGTGTGAGCCAGGTAGGTGTGATGGATCATGCAGTATGTGAATGATACAGGAACCAATGTAAATTAAAGGAAGATAACAGTGCAAACTTAACAATGTCCCAACCCCCGCCAACAGGAACATCCCCTCTCCCTTCACTTCCACCCCAGAAGCATTTGTCGCCCCCTTCAACCATAAATTAGGCAGGGTTGAGTAGCCTGGGACCAACCCTGGCCAATCCAGACCAATAACAAATGAAGGATGTAGTGCTGCTGACAAGAAAGAGTTGAAATATAGTTGCCGGTTGCCAGTGAGGTCATTCTGCAGTGTAGCATGCCCCCTGCAGCTCCTATTTGGATGGTGACATGGCACATACTGAGTCCGGGTGAGAGTTGCATCCTTTTACTTGGAGTCAGAGGGCAATCCAGAGCCGTTGCCCCGGCACCTCCGTCTGGTTGACCTCAGGCGTCCCTTAGGGTGCATGGTTTTATCCTAATTTCCTTGAGGAGCATTTGGCCCCCAGGCGGTTGCGGGTTACTAGACAGGGGATGCTGTTCAGTTGGCCATGTTCAGGCTCCTTAGGGAGTCTATAAAAGCGAAAGTTCTTGAGTTGTGGACCACTTTAAGCTTTGCCGGAAGGAGCAGCATATATTGGAGGCCATGGGCTCTGAGGTGTTGTTTGACCTTCTCAAAGGATTTCCTTTGCTTGTGAATCAAGTGGGTGT
Organism: Lissotriton helveticus; assembly: GCF_964261635.1. Classification (NCBI taxonomy): domain Eukaryota; kingdom Metazoa; phylum Chordata; class Amphibia; order Caudata; family Salamandridae; genus Lissotriton; species Lissotriton helveticus. The sequence continues at coordinate 998,523,874 of NC_136065.1, read as the reverse complement.
AGTCCTGGAAGACCATTATTCGGCCCGACTGGTGTCAGAGATATCCCAGCCTGCATGCCTCCCTAATTATTGCGTCCCTGTAATTCAAAACTTGACAATCACAGAACGAGGCGATGCCCTCTGAAGGAGGTTTTTGTGCCAAGTTGCGGAGAGCCCTCTCCACAACAAAGCGATTGTAGAGTGAAGAAGTGGGCATCCATGTAGTGACACAGGTCTTTGAAATGCACCCGGCCTCCTCTGCCTGGACCTCAAGAAGTATGAATGTGTGTGAGACTCAAGAGACCATTGTTTGTAGTCCCTTAACCATGTCCTGCAGTTCTGACATGTGACCCTCCATCTCGGTCATGCTGCCCGCAAATCCAGCCAAGGGAAGGCAACCTCAATGGCCACCTCACTGATTTTCCACACCATCTTCTAACTGGAGGCCCAGATGGCTTGCAAGATGACATCCAGGTAGGTGGTGCATTTGGGTGTTGTGGAGCAGTGTACTGGTTTGTGAGTCCCAGGGGACCCTGATGCTGGGGACATATACTTATCTATCTTTGCCTGGGTCTGAGGAGCATGGGGCCTGTCTCGGCCCATGCTGGTGGCAGGCTCTTTGTCCAAAGTTAAGATGTGTCCCGTTAAAATGGTGCCAGGGAACATCATTGTGGTGGGCTCTGCGGCCATGTAAGGGAGCGCCCGGCAGCTGGCCCGCTTGCCCAAGGGCTGCAGGAGCACCCAGCACCTCCGGGGGTAGCTCTGGCTGCAGTGACATGGACGTTCAAGTGGGGGGGGGGGTTCCTCCCTGATCTCTCTCCAACTCTCCACCATGATCAACTCAGTGAGTGGTCTGGCCGTGCTGAGGTCCTACTGCACAGACCCACTTGCTAATAAAGTAGCATATTCAGCCCTGTAACTGAACACTCTTCAAATCACAATGCCTGGGTTGAGTTTGTTGGCATCACTAAACAGTTCTGCTCACTTTTCTTTCTGTTAAGAAGCAATGTATGTATGAAGCCATCCACAGATGCAATCTATGTGAATCTTCTTGCTTCCATTCTCGTATGTGCACAACTTTGCCTTACCCAGTGTTTCTGCTTGCAACAAGCTGATAATGCCCTACCCAAGCCCTCCATCTCATTGACAGGCTCACTGTTTCCAGTACTCGAGGTGGGGGGCTCCGTGGCCTACCCTGCAGCGCTACAGGGCAAAGTGTTTATCTTCAGGTGGGGGCTCCGGCAAAGCTACAGGACCCCGTGCCCACCCCGGTCAGTCGGGGAGAGATGCACACCCTTCTCGGTGGTCCCCTGTGCCCCGCTGGCTCCAGAGAGGGAAAGCCCATACGCCACCCAGCAGCTGGGATGGAGCACCACAAGTGGCCAATGGCACATCCCTAACCCTAATGCTGAAGTCACTTGACCGGGCCAGACAGCACTGTGAGCAGTCACCTACCCTCTCAGGAAAGGAGTAACTGCTGAGGCTTCAGTTCCACCTGCACCAATTGAAAGCAGGGGGGCCACTTAGGTGCCCGTGGCCTAGCTCAGGGGTAGGGGTGGGAGCAGGCCACCTCCTCGCAGCCAAGCATGGCAACCCTCACCAAAGGTGAACAGCACTCCACCGCAGCCTCCAGACACAGAAGGGCCCTCACGAATGTTGTCTGGGGGCAGCAAGAGTTTTCAGCACCAGGATGTGGCTTGATCTAGAGCAGCAGCCAGGGAGCCCAAAGGAGCACATCCACCATCTTGATTAGACTGACCATGCTCGAAGGAGGTTATGCTGATATTGATTTTAACCCCTTGGCTGCTAAGACGTTTCTACTAGAATGCAAAGCTCTTTTTCAGCTATTTGCAGTAGTAAGCGCTTAGGCCTCCATAACTATTTTTTCCATATAAGGTATCCATGCCACCAAATTTACATCATTGTTTACCAACAGCCTGGGGATTCCAAAGGTACTCAGGGTTTGTGGATTCCCAGGTGGGGGGGGGGGCTGAGAAAATAGCCAAAATATAGCTACATTGTTTTCTTTCCTTAAAATGGCATCAACAAACGGTTTTGTGTGCTAACATCACAGCTTTCCCAGCTTTCATGAACATGCAAAGCTGAATCAAAAAACAGATTCTGTATCACAGTTTTGGCCTTTTTAAAAGAGGTAGCCAATGTTTCCAAATTTTTGTGCTTTAAACCTACTTCCAGTTTATGGTGGAAACTGGGGTGAACCTCATGGGTGATCCCAGAAATCTATAAATTTCAGAAAAGCAGATAGAATTCTGAGTTCATAAAAGGGTCATTTGTGTAGACCCCTCAAGGTTTTCCTAAATTAACAAACTGTTGAAATACAAAAATACTGAAAATGAGTACGATCAAACATCCATTTGTGACAATTTTTTAATTTGTAACTTTCTTTCATGATGGCCTATTTTACAAAAACAATACACCTAGGCCCTTCTGGTTGTGGGGATATATACGGTTTGTAGGTTTTCCAAGAACCGGAGTTACCCAGAGCCAACAACTGAGCTGCAGCTTCCAAAGGTTTTTCATTGTGTACAGGGTATAGAGCAATTCATATGGTAAAATATAAACACTAAAAAATGGTATCATGGAAACATATGCATTTCTGAAATATACACCTGATAAGGAGTTTAGGAGCAGTGGTTATTTTTACAGCTCTTAATTTGTGGGAACCCATACTAGCCTGTAATTCCACTGAAAACGGACCCTTTATTTGGAAAATGGCTACCTGTGGATGTTGGGCCCTAGTGCATCCAGCACCTAAGGAAACCTAGCAAACCTGCTCATTTCTTAAAACTTTACACCCAAGGAAATCCAGGGTGGGGTGACTTTCAGGACTCTTGCCGGGTTTTCATACCTGGTCGACCTTGCAACATCAAACCTTGACTAAAAAACACATTTTCCTTACGTTTTTGTGATGGAAAGTTCTGGAATCTGCAGGGAGCAACACATTTCCTACAACCTGCCATTCTCCAAAGTATCCTTATAAGAATGGTACCACACTTGTGTGGGTGTGGCTAGTGGCAGCGACTGGAGAGGTGTCAAAATGCAACATGTATGCATCATAATTTTAAACAGAAATTTGACCCTTTTTTGCAATGTGCTTAGCTGTAGATTTTGGGCCCTAGCTCAGTCGGTACCTAAGGAAACCTAGCAAACCTGCACATTTTTTAATACTAGACACCCGGGGGATTTTAGGGTGGGGTTACTTGCATGGCTCTCAGCAGGTTTTTTTTACCCATAAGAACTTTCTAACCTCAAACTTTGACTAAAACAACAGATTTTCCTCACATTGCTGTGAAGGAAAATTATGGAATCTACAGGGAGCAACAAATCTCCTTCCATCCAGCATTCCCCCATGTTTCCTGATAAAAATTGTACCACACCTGAGTGGATAGGGCTAGTGCCCGCAACAGGAAATAACCCAAAACACAACATGGACACTTACTTGCATTGAAAACTGGTCCTGTTTTGCAATGTGACTAGCTGTGGATTTTGGGCCTTACCTCAGCTGACACCTAGGGAAACCTAGCAAACCTGATAACTTAACACCCATGGAAATCCAGGGTGGGGTGACTTGCATGACTCTCACCAGGTGTTCATGCCTGGAAGACCTTGCTAACCTTAAACTTTGACTAAAACAACACACATTCCTCACATTTCTGTGATGGAAAGTTCTGGAATCTGCAGGGATTAACACATTTCCTACTACCTACCAAGGTAGTCTCTCAATAAAAATGGTACCTCTCTTGTGTAGGTAGAGCAAGTTGATGTGACTGGAAAGATGCCAAAATGCAGCATGTACATATCACATTTTGCCAAAGAAAACTGACCCTTTTGTTGCAATGTAGATAGCTATAGATTTTGGGCCCTAGCTTAGCCGCAACTAAGGAAACCTACCAAACCTGCTAATTTTTTTTAACTAGACGCCCGTGGGAATCCAGGGTGGTGTAACTTACATGGTTGTCACTAGTTTTTCCTACCAAGAAGTCCTTGCTAACCTCAAACTTTGACTACAACAACACATTTTCCTCACATTTCTGTGACAAAAAGTTCTGGAGTCTGTAGGGAGTAACACATTTCCTACCACCTAACATTCCCCAAAGTCTCCCGATAAAAATGGTCCCTCACTTGTGTAGGTAGAGCTAGTGTCTGTGACAGGAAAGGTACAAAAAAATAACATGGACACATCACATTTTTCCAGTGAAAACTGACCTCAGCCAGCATCTAGCACAACCAAGCAAACCTGCGCATTTTTTAAAACTAGATTCCCGGAGGGGAATCCAGGATGGGCTGACTTGCATGACCCTCCAAAGATTTTCTTACCAAGAAGCCCATTTAAACCTCAAACATTTAATAAAAAAACAATTTCCTGAAATATCTGTGATAGAAAGTTCTGGAATCTGCAGGGAGCAACACATTTCCTACCATGCAGCATTCCCCTAAATCTCCTCATAAAAATTGCACCTCACTTGAGTGGGTAGGGTAAGTGCCTGTGACAGGAAAGAACCAAAAACTCAACATTTACACATCCCATTTTTCCACTGAAAGGCAAAAGAATGGGAATCAAAGCAGACTTCGCCTGCACTAGTCTTAAGGTCCCTGTCAGTATTCAGAAATGGGGCAAACAACGGGCTGGAAGCACAATTCCCTATACTTCCATTAATTTAGAAGCCGATTCAAAAGAACCTAGCATTCATCAACCTACAAACACATAATAGCCCGGCACACTTTAAACATAAAATGTCGTAAATCACACAGTTCAAAAAGAATCTGGTTCCATAGGTGAGTCGATGTACGTTTTCAATTTATTCTTTATTTTTCATTCTTTTAAAAGACTTTTGGACGCAACACTTTTGAAACCGCCAACGCGTTTCGTCCCATCCAGGGACTTCTTCAGGGCTTAAGAACAAAAGTATAATAACGAATGTTCGAATGAGTAGTCTTTCATATATTACAGCTGGTGATTTTTTAAATTTAATTTTCTGCACCTCTTCATATATTCAAAGTAGTTTTTCACTGATGACAAGACTTTATTTACGGGTGATGCCCCGGATGTAGTCGTACGAGTCCCACAAGCAAAATCCTCGATCACGTCCGCCTCACATGGTCGCCAAGGTGCACTGAAACCTGGTACTTTTTCACGGTGGCTAGCTATAGATTTTGGGCCCTAGCTCAGCCGGCACCTAGGGAAACCTAGCAAGCCTACACATTTTCTAAAACTAGACACCTGGGGAAATTCAGGGATGGGTGACTTGTGTGGGCCTCACCTGGTTTTCTTACCCAGAAGCCCTTGCAAACCTCAAACTTTGACACAAAAACACATTTTCCTCACAGTTCTGTGATGGACAATTCTAGAATCTGCACACATTTCCTACCACCGACCATTCCCCCAAGTCTCCTGGTAAAAAGGGTGTCTCACTTGTGTGGCTGGGCCTAGTGCCTACACCAGGAACCCATCAATCCAAGGTCAATGAGTGTCTCTGAGCGAAGACTGTCATTTACCATGAGTTTCATTCATTACTGTTGCTGGCGCCTGGCCCAGTCACACAAGGGGCAACATTTTTATCGGGACAATTGGGGAAAGCTGAGTTGAAGGAATTTTGTGGATTCCTTCTGATACTAGAAAAATACGTCACAGAAATGCATGGAAAATTTGTGATTTTAGCCATATTTTTGGGGTTTGCACTGTAAATGTTGGTAAAAAAATTTTTGTGGTGTCCAAAAGAGGCACACCACCCTGCACTCCCCAAGGGTGTCAAGTTTCCAGAAAAGCCTGGGTTTGTAAATTTCCCCAGGGTGGCCACAAAGCCAAGGTCCATAAACTGCAACTACACCTTTTGTTGATGTTGCCACCTTGCTTCTTGGACCTTGCCATTTTGCGGGCACTAGGCCCACCACACAGATGACATACCATTTTTATCGGCAGACATGTGGGAACTTTGGGTGGCAGGAGATTTGCGGCTTCCCACATATTCTAGTTGTAGGAAAGTCACCTCCATTTTTTGACTGATACAGGTGATTAATGACTCTGAAAGTGCAATGGGCTCTTTTAACTGAACCCTGAGCCAGTGCTCTGTCCTTAAAAGGTAAATGGTGTTAATGTAATTATAATTGACCAAGGCAACCTGCCTGTATGTCTCTAGTATATGGTTGGGCATGTAGGTTTAGAGACCCAGTGGACTTAAGAAACTTAAGTGGTGTAATTTTAAAGCAATCCCTGCTGGCAGGCTGGTTTTAAAATAAAACTGTGTAAAAATTTGACTTTGGAATTAGAAGTACTTCCATTGTCCAAAACGACCATCATATTACACATAAGTTACCCCTAAGGTCTGCCTTAGGTGCCCCAAGTGAATGGTGCCTTGTTATAAAAAGCAGGGGCATTATAAAATATGTTTTATATGCCCTGATGAGGGAAAAACTGCCAAAACCATGTTCCCATTGTAGTGCTACTAGCTCCATAGACTAACAAGTGAAGGTTTTCTTAAACTTTAATAAAGTCTAACTTTTGACAGGAGTTAGCTAGCAACATCAATCAAAGTATCAAAATAATAGGTACAATAAATCCAACAACTTGCCAAGGACCAATTTATTATAACTATTGCAGGAAAGTAGTTTAAGAGCTTACTTTCCTAAGAATACCAAAAAACAGCCCTGTCGTTGCCTCTTCTGACTGGCCAGCCTCGGAGTGCATGAGCCAAGCTGCTCCCTGATTAGGTGTGAAGAGACCTGGGGCTGAAACAATATAGTCATTTGGTGGGAGGAGATTTGCTTCCTGGAAAAGCCAGAGACAGGAAGGGGGCTGGGGAGATAAACTGGTCTTTAAAGGTAGAAGCACGGATGTCTCAGGACACAGACCGGCCCTCATTTCCTTGAGCCAGATGGGAGCCCATCTAATTAGATTAGTAGAGGGACTGCAAGGAGCTTGTAGAGAAAAGTTAGTCACACCTCTTGGTTGAGTTAACCAGATCTGAACTCCAAGGAGAGATTTTCTATATTTTGATTTTTGAAGAGATGTGTATTCTGGGACATAAATATGCCACACTGCCCAGGAAGTAGTCGTGGAAGAGGGTGGCAACTTGAACCCCATTGGTTGGGTGTCCCCACTCTTGCCAACACAGAATAGGGAATAAATATGGGAGAGCTGCAAGAGCATCTCAGATCCCTGCCTGAAACATCAGGAGAAGAAAGACTGTCTTGCTAGATCCTTGGACTGCCCAACAGAGAACTGCACTAAAAAAATCTGCACCTGCCACACGCTGAAGGCTTCACACAAGAAGGACTTTGCCTGTCATTAAGGATAAGGATTGGACTCCCTGAACAGCAACAGGTAGAAAAGTGTTGGAAGAAGCCACTTGCAACAATCACTATTAGGACAACTCCAGCTGACCAGCTTCCCCTGAATTTTTCTGGACTAACCAGGTGCATTGTGTGAGTTGAAGTCCCAGACCCCAAGAGACAAACCAGAGCTTCTGAGACCTTGGCTGGTGCTGTGGAGTCTGTTCCTGCATCAAGGAAATTTCAGAGAAAAACTCCTGAAATGTTGGGAAATTATGACAAAGTTTGGTGAAAAAGTTCTAGAGGAAGATCGGCATTGAAGACGTCACACCGCTACTTGGCTTGATCGCACAGGTTTGCCCCGGTTAAATCTCCAGAGCATCTCACCATCAACGACAAAGCCCTACAGGGCTCACTGAGACATCGCACTGCAGCAGGCTACTGCCGTTGACTCGAGATCTGAAGACGCTCGGAGTTGAGAGAAATAGCTCCGAAAAAGTGACAAAGGGCCAGGTTACGATCTTGGCGGACCTGGTTACACTAGTATAAACGTGACGGATATCCCATCCTCCAAATTACAATTCCATTATATCCTATGAATCTTGTAATATGGCAGAATAATATCCATCATGTTTGTGACGGAGTATTCCACCCACCAAGATCATCATAAGGCCCACAGTGAGAAGGTAAAAACTTGACTGGGCCTAACCGCTCAACGTATCCGACCCGTGCTCTATCACAGTTGGCCTGAAACTTTGACTTTGTCGTGGTCCAGCACGACCATATAGTCGCCTTGACACTTTACACTTTTTAGCACTAGAAAGCACTTTTTAAGAACATTTTAAAATTTTAAATTCATATTTCCACTTATCTACATTGGATTTTTGTCATTTTGGTGTCATTGTAAAGACAGAAATATACTCTTTTTTATGAATTGGTGTTGGATGTTTACTGTTTTGGCAAATTTAAATGCTTTACACACCTGCCTGCTAAGTTAAGCCTGACTGCTCATCTGCCAAGCCACCAAGGGTATAGCAAGGATTAATTTATTGAGACTTGACAATACCTAATTTGTGATGGTGGTGTTATTACTGGCTGTAGGTTCCTCCCTGCACCTACTAATAAACCACCTTCCAACACTAGTACTTTGCCTCACAGCAATATGAAGAAAAGGAGTGTGTTAAGCCTATGTTTGAAGATTGCAAGGAAGTCTAGGCCTAGATGTATCATGCCTTTTGCGAATCGCAAACGGTCTTTTTGCATGTTTTGGCATGCATCAAAAATTCGCAAATTAAGGAATCGCAAAGATTTGCGATTCCTTATTTTGCCATCGCTTTTAAGGAATCGCAATTTTACGATTCCTTAAATGCTATGTATGTAGCATTTTTTTTAATTGCGAATTCTGGTTAAGAAATCGCAAATTACCATCAACTTGCAGTTGATGGTAATTTGCGAATTCTTTCAAAAAAGCACAATTTGGCATTTTTGAAGGTGGCATATGACGCACACACATGCCCATAGGGCATGTATGTGCGCCATATGCACACACATGTACATTTCAGGGGTGCAGCAGGGTGTCTTTGAGACACCCCTGCACCCTTGAAATAATTCTCAAATTGCGATTAGCAAATTGCGAATTCGCAATTTAAGAATTACTTCACAATCTTTCCTATGGGCCTCCTGGCCCATAGGAATGCATGGGAAATTATTCCTTAATTGCGAATTCGCAAAATGCGAATTCGCAAATAAGGAAGATTAAGGAATCGCTAAAAAATAGCGATTTCTTACATACATCCCATTTTGCGATTTCTAAATAGCGATTCCTTAAAATTCGCTATTTAGAAATCGCAAAGGGGTATGTTGATACATCTACCCCTAGGTAAGATAACCTTGGAGAATCCACGCGAGACAAACCACCCTGGGGTCCTTACGGTGTGTAGTTTATGGAACTATCTGGGTTTGGTAGATTTTGCCTAGAGACAATGCACACCCTGGCAGAGAAAGACAAATATTGCTCCACCACCATCTACTACCCAAGTACACACACATACTGATTTGATGTGGCACATGGGTGAGTGAAAAGTTAAAAATGAAAATTTTATTAACAAAAGATTTCATGAAAATGAAAACCTAGAATGAACTGCTAATAAGTAAAGTTAAAGTTAGTAAGACTGAACCAGTGACTCACAGCTAATGAGCTGTAAAGCCACGTCAAGGTACCAACCGTTTTACAGGTCATTCACACACCTTTCATGCGTCACACACACAAAACCATACCCATCTCCAGCCGCAGGCCCATCACATTACAACACTCACACTAAGAATCGGCGCCATTCAAAAGAGCATCACTTTCATATGCCCACAGGACTGTCACCACAATCACACTGCCTGGCAGCTGGCGGAGTGTGTGCACTGGCGTTTGCCTGCCAGTGTGTGTGTAGTGACCAGCAGCAAATCACTACACACCCCGCCTGGAAAACACCAATTCTTACACTCTGCCAGCCAGATGCCAGTGGCACACACCGACAGCCAGATTTCAGGTCAGGCACAGCAATCACACCACCTGGCAGCTGGCGGAATGTTTGGACTGGCATTTTGGTGACTGTGTGTGTAGATACACTGGCAGTCAAATACCACGTCAGCCAGATGCCATCCACACACACTGCCAGCAAAATGCCACTCAGACATCACCATGAATCTCCACACCACTTTACATTTCTAAAACACCTTCAAAATCAACAGACTACACACAAAGCACAGACAGTAAAAAATAAAACATCGAACTAAAAACAGCATTTTTTTCAAATAGAAAGAACCAACCTACTTGCAAAATAAGAAATATCAACTGTGACTGCATGCACGACAGGTGTAGTTAATCTCATCAAACTACTGCCAACCAGGGGCCTCATTTATGAGGCTGTGTGTCACTTTTACGCAGCCGGTGCGTCACTTTTTGTGACGCACCAGCAGCATAAAAAATGTGCCTTGTTGCACCATATTTACAAAGTGACGCATCTAGGAAGATGAGTCACTTTGTAAACCCCTGTGCCACATTATACTTTTTTGCTTTGTTCGCCATAAGTTGGCAGGGTATGATTTTGCTTTGTTCGCCATAAGTTGGCAGGGTATGCTCAGACGTGAGTCCCTTGCTCACTTTGCCACTGGATTCAAGCAAGCCGGCTCGAATGCCAGAAACCAGTCCTCGGAAGCTTGTTTCCGGTCCAGGGAAGGCATAGCTTGGCAGTTCGGGCTGGACAGTTCCCATGAGGCACAGGGTCAGACTGATTTGCATATGGCCATGTCTAAACTGGGGTGGCAGAGTGGGCTAAAGAATGGTGATGGATTAAACCCAGATCAGTTGACTGGGGGTGAGTGCTTGTATTGTCAACGCTCCGTCCATCATTTCCTTTGGTTTTGCTTTGTTCGCCATAAGTTGGCAGGGTATGCTCAGGGCTGAGTCCCTTGCTCACTTTGCCACTGGATTCAAGCAAGCCGGGCTGAAGACGGCTCGAATGCCAGAAACCGGTCCTCGGAAGCTTGTTTCCGGTCCAGGGAAGGCATGGCTTGGCAGTTCGGGCTTGACTGTTCCCATGAGGCACAGGGTCTGACTGATTTGCATATGGCCATGTCTGAACTGGGGTGGCAGAGTGGGCTAAAGAATGGTGATGGATTAAACCCAGATCAGTTGACTGGGGGTGAGTGCTTGTATTGTCAATGCTCCGGCCATCATTTCCTTTGGTTTTACATTATACCTGTGCCAGGTATAATGTATGCAAGGGGGGCGTTTTGACGCAAGAAAGGGTCGTAGAAGTGACGCAGTGAAATCTATGAGATTTCACTGCACCACTTCTAGGACACAAGTGGGTCAATGTCTCACGCCTGCCTCACAGTAGGTGTAAGACTACCGCAGGCCCTTTCACATGGGGCTTGCCCCATGTGAAAGGATACATTGTTGGAGTTGAGTCACTTTTGTGACACACTCCAGGAATGCGTCACTTTTGCGCCATACAGATACGTCAGAAATACTGACGTATCTGTATGGCGCAAAAGTAACTCCTTGCGCAATGATGCGTAATACTGTAAATATGACGCATCATTGGTGTCGCAAGGAGGGCGGAGTGAAAAGTGGCGCATCGCTGTTTTCACGCAGCGACGCGTCACTTTTCATAAATGAGGTCCCAGGTATCTAAGCAGAAAGTTATATTGCAATACAGACCACAGTCAGTTCCCCTTCACTCTCACAGTTGCTCCTAATGCTTGAGTTGTGAATGGTACAATTTAAAACATGTGGTCACACATAGACCAGCTTCAGAAAGACACTTGCATCAGTACATGCGACGCTCCTTTCATACTCTTCTTCGGGCACAGACTCTACCTCTCTGACAAGGAAGGTCTTTTTTGGATGTTGGAGGAATGCATTCAGGAAAGTGGTGATATTTCAATCTATGAAAAGTGAATAGAGTTGCACACTCCTGGTTTAATATTGATCAATCTTGCTCAAAAAGCTCTTTCATTTCTACGTGCTACACAGGACCAGGGTGCTGCCTATCGCCCGTGTAAAATCAGTAAGCATGTTTCAGGGAAATGTATGCCTGAATCCCTATGCGCACTGTCAGTGACTTAGGACCTATCAAGTTTACCAGCGTACCAAAAAACACCTCAAATAGTTTGTCAAAACAAAATTTCCATTTCTTTTATAGTTTTCAGATATTCAACATATTTTTTAAAGAATCCCGCAATTCAAAACAGTATTGCATCACTAATACAAAAATAAATCGTTCAGCGATTCTTGTGGATTCCACTTGATTCTCATGTCGCCCTATGCATTTTGGAACTTTGGTCCCTTCCTCAGGGGTGTCTGTATTTAACAACAAAAATAATTTTGCTAACCAAAAACTAACATCTCAACCAGGGAAACAATGACATCTGATAAAGTGATACCTTATCTAATTTGATTGTGTGGTGATCCATGCAAATTCACCAACATATTGCGTATCCCATCAGTGATGATCAACAGCATTTCAACATTACCTAAGACTACCCGATCATGATTTAAAAGTGCATTCACGTGATCCCATGTCGTGTAAGTCATTCAACCTGTATCTCCGTGTATCAGCCTAAGTGAATGATCCTATATATAGCTACAAGTTACTCACAATCTAAATGGAATCTTCAATAGCTTTCATAATTACTGGATATCACCCAAATCCTCCTGTGGAATAACACAGTCCTTAGCACAAAGCGTTCACCATAATTCTGTACCTTACATCCCACTCTTTTCATAGCCATACCTTAAATTCCCACGCCATTCCCATGAACCACTTGTTTCAATCTGTTTGTTCTCTGTTCAACATTCAACACAAAAAGCAAACTCCATTTACCGGCCTATGCACCACATTAGTTCTGTTGTCTACTTCCAACATCTCTTCAACTACGCCTACTGGGTGCTCCCATATGTTGTGCTGCTCTTATGGTTCTCTGTCTGGGTGAGTAATAACTTTATTCTATACTTCATTCTTTCTAAGAATGAACTATATGTGCTCGAGATTCTGGCGTCTTCCGTAAACGAAACTAATGATGGACCATTAGACACTTATCTTCCTTAGTGCATGTGTGGCGGACATCTTATAACAAAGCACTGCTCTGTCCCCTTTCAAGGTTTTTAAACACAAGCTCTTTTTAGTAACCTTTACAGTTAGAGCAGATTGGGCCACATGCCACAGTCCACACTCTGAACAATTATTGAAATAATTGTACAGCTGTGAAAAATTGTCCACTTATAAATGGTGAACTTTGTGAAAAAGTGCCCTGGCAAATTCCAACAAAATTTCCTCATTGCCTCCAAAAGTGGAAGGACAATCAGGGGGGCAATTGAAGAATCTCTACCAGCGTACACCCTGAAACTATATACATATCCACTGGTAATTTCACACAGTATATACAGCTTATTCCCATAATGTGCTCTCTTTTTTGGAAATGTATGATCTGAAAACCAAATGACCCTTGAACATGACCAGAGACTCATCCAGTGATGTATCTTTTCCTGGAACAAAGATCTCTGAGAAGGAATATATATTAAATGGTCAATTACAGGTCGGATCTTGAAGAGATGTAAGAACATGGGTGATCTTGTTGCAATACTCTAACATTAGCCACAAAATGCAGCATGTGCTTCAGAAGTAAATGCCAATCTCAACTCATAGTTGTGGAAATATAGCAATTGCCATAAAGGGACTAGTAGACCAATGTAAAGACAGTGATGGCTTACTTTTCAATCTCATATGGCAAGCTGAAACCCAGAACAGCTTAATCTCACGTATATTTGTGGGGATCCACTGGGTAGCTCTGGAATGGGTTTTAAATGTGGCACTGTTGTCCCTCAAAAACTGTTCTGTATACAAATTAGTCAGTTCAACAAAATAATCCAAAAACACTCACATCACATTAATAAACAGTTGGATGAAATTGATAGGCAAAAGGTTTTCTGTACTGAGCTCACGGCAGAATCGCACATTGTTCACGCGCCAAGACACCTCGGCATTCGAGCGCTTTAGAAGCTGCTATCCTATCCTACTGACTCTACATTCTAAAACACCACTAAAGGCACATCAAAACAGTCTACACCATGTTAGGGGAAACCCGGGGTTCAGCACTTCCAATGGAAAGCCTTCCTGTCTCTGGCTGCAGCCCAGCTTGCTCTTGCTACACTAATGGCATCACTGTTCTCACATAAAATAGGCACTTCATCAGCACTAATAGTGGATTCATCATCAGATGATTCCCATCAAACAGAAAATTCACTGCCAGAATCTTCAACTTGGTCCTCTGCCTCAGATGTAGAGTCAGTCTTAGACCATGTTCAGTGGCAGTTCAATTAGCAATTCTAACACAACAAACAAGACAACAATTAGCAACACTGTGTCAAATTAAAGCTCAACAAACTCAGCTGTATCAAACAGTAAATATAACTATTGCCATATAATGATCTGGAAAAAATCATCAATACAATCCACATAATGAACTTCATACTCTAAAAACGACACCTCTCACTTGCAACAGATAGCTAGACCGAGAATCAACTGCACTTACTCTGTGCAGACACAGCAAGCACCATAGAAATTCTCATTAGAAAGGCAAAAACCAAATAAATACACACAAGTTAATACAAAACAGATCTTGCACAAATCTAAATGTGAATTTGAAAAAAAATCATAAGCTAAAAATGCTACAATTATTACAAACATTGAAAATAAACATTTAATTTGGCATTTTGATTTTAGAGAGTTAGAAATAAACACATAATCTAATCTGGCATGGGCCAGGTGTAGATTGGAAAAATACGTATACCCTGGATGAGTTGATTTTAATAACTGCCACCAGTCGACCAACCCATGAGTCTGAATGAATGGATGAAGGAAGATTTTTAAAGCGCGATCTAAGCCCAAGGGCATCAAGGTGCTATAGTACAGACAGGCCAATAGGCACAAACAGCGTGCATACTAGGATTTACTTCACAGAGAACATCCAGGTCTTTAAGGACTTATGAAAACAGGTGTGAGTTTGCTGGCCCGAGAGGGAGACGGGAAGAGCGTTCCATGCCCTGGCTGCCAGAAGAGAAAAGGCTCTTCCTCCCCATTTAGTCCTTTTGAAACTAGGGACCACCAACAGGTTTTTATTGGTAGACCTAAGATTCCTAGCGGGGACGTACCTGCGGGGACGTACCTGACACATTTTTTTTTTAACGCCCTAAATACGTTTGGGTTTCTACTCACATATCGCCACCCCTCCTCCATAGACCAATCACTGGGCAGGTTAATATTGAAATCACCGCAGACAATAAGTGGGAGAGGCCAATGAGTGAGTTGGCTCGATATATCTTCCAACACGGCAGGATCATCACTGTTACTTCCATATAATGTACAAAGTGTTAGTTTCTGCCCACATCAAACTGACATTAGGTGATCGCCCAGCGGCCATATTTTTCCGAACTTGTTCGGTTAAACAGCATCTCACCTCCTTTGGCCAAAATCACCACCCCCGGAACCCTAGCCCCCTGTGTCGTTGCACTTATCACTCTAAACCCCAGTGTCTTCAAAATATGCATTTGTGCTCCATCTATGTGCGTCTCTTGGAGGCATATGATGTAAACACCCATCAATTGTAGCCCGAACACAACTTTCTGCCTTTTTTTCACATCATTTAGGCCACCTATATTAATAGATGCAACTCTCAATACCCCCATACAATGTTGTGCCATATGCCTAACACAGATGCCCCATTACCATAAAAGATACAAATACTTTGTACACCATACATCACTACTCTTTTTGTGAGAGATACAACACCACAGTTTATCTAATCTAAAACGTTATATGGATTTATCTTGACCCTTCTTATAAATCCACCCCATCCCTCTACTACCCCCCCATTATCTAGGCAGCCAGGCTCAACCATGAGCCTGTGTGAGGACGTCTGTATACTTCCACCTCTCCCCCTTTCAGTTACTACACCTTGATATACCCATATCCTGAGGTAAACCTGATATCATCCTTAAGCCAATCCATTATTTGTGTTTGATCTATATTTTCAATCTTTAGTACCCATAGTCCCTGTTGTAATGTCATCCAGCAGCTTCTGGGCTTGGACCCCTGAGTTAAAGCGGAGGTTCTGTCCTTGGCTGGATTTTGTAGAAATACCAGGGCTCTTGCTGCTTGAAACAGAGTCATTAATTGCCTAAGCTGCCATCTCCGTTCTACCATGGCATGTGCAAAGTCAGGTTTGGCAAAAAAGGAAAGTCCTTCAAAATGTCTTTTGGCATTGGGTCTGGCTAGATCACACACGGCCTGTCAAAGTAGAAAATTGCTGAAATAGATCACCATGGCATTGGGTAATGCTTTTCGGATGGAGTTAAACTGAATCAGAGAGTCCTTTGAACTTCTTTAACCCAATCCCAGGTGGACAGTTCTGGTAGTGAATCCTTCCGCATATTTATGACAAACGTCCTCATATCATTACCCTCAAGGTTCTCAGGTACCCCTAGCAGCTTCAGATTCTTACGGCATTGGCGGTTCTCATTGTCCTCAAGCTTCCACATGACATCCTTGAGAGTCTTATCCTGAGAAATAGATGGTACCTGCAGGGTTTTGACTGTGTTTTCAAGCACTTCCGTGCGTGACTCTACCATATTCATCCGTTCCGCAATGTCACAGCAGATTTTCCCCACCTTCCATACCGAGCTTTGAAGTTTCTTGGTAGCTAGCCTTGCCTGTTGATTATCAGCTTTGACATCATCTTGGAAGGGTCTTAGAGATTGCAGAATCAAGGCTAATGATGGTTCGGTCGAATTCCCTCTCTTGGTATGATCCGGGCCCCCACCGACATCAGCCGCTGGCTGTTTCCCATCTTCATTTGTCACCTCTGGGGACAGCATTATGGTCGCTGAGTAGTCCCAACCCAGCTCCTTCACCAATTCTTACTCCTCAGGGGTCTTCCGGTGCATCTTTCTCCCTGATATCTGTTTAGATTTTTTTCAAGCAGTGGTGACTTTTTCTGCTGGGCCACTATTGCTTGAGGATGAGCCAGCGTCCCTATCACTGCTGATACGTACACTGATATCCAACACCTCTGACTCTTCCATCAGAGAGAAGAACTTTTCCCCTGGCATATCTGGGGACAGATAGCCTGCTTCCATAACCCCTTTTACACCTGCCCTCCCGGGGGGTGGTGCTTTGCTTGTCGTGTCTGTTACTCCGTTATTTTGCTCATTGTTTCCCAAACATAGCATATCTGTATCCGCCACAGGGGCCCGTCCTTCCTTAATTAGTGCTTTTCAAACTAGATTGATACATAGCATATGCACCAGTACCTCTGCCATAGCACTCCCAGATTTACTTAGCCCGGGAGTCACATTTCCCTCATCGGGAGCCTCGGCCATTTCATTTAGATATATGGATGTTGCCATCTGAGCTGCCTCCAGTGTTAGGTTATTTACTGCTCTGTCTGCTTCACCCTTATTAATGCCATTGCCCATTTTTTTCTGACTTTCCGTCTTAGGGTCGCCTATGGGTGAAAATATACTTGAAATTGAAGGATGTGTTTTCCTGGTTTCACGGAGTGGTTTTGTTCGCAGAATATTTGGCATCACTGGAGGCTCATTTTTCTCAGGTCAATTTTTCCTTGCTTTTCACCCTTATTGATCTGCAAATCTCCCTTCTTAACGTCTATTTTGGGATCCGACTCCTCTCGCCGCAATGAGGCAGCCACAATGGTGATTTGCGGTTTTCCTTTTCTCCTACTGCCATTGTAGCCGATTTCTCCAGTGATTCTTCCGGGGACGCGTTGCTGTCTCCAAGCAACTGCTGCGGGACATGTGTGTGCCCGGCCCCAGCAACAGCGTTCAGGAGAATTCACACCAGAGCCTCCCAGCATCCCTCACAGGAGCCCCCGCGGACATGCGCTCGATGCCCGATTCAGACAGGAGTCAATCGGGGCCACTCGAGGACACCCCGAATCTCGTCAATGTCAGCAAATCCTCCACACATACCCACGACCCCAACACGGGACAATTCTTCCACCAAGGAGGAGAGAAATAAGCAAAGGTTTCCAGTCAGACGCCATCTTGCCTTATTTTCAATATACTGCCTGTGTTTATTTCCAACTCTCTAAAATCAAAATGCCAAATGTTAAAAACTACCACAGGTCTTGTCGGACCATAACTCGTTGGTATGTAAGCTAGAAATAGAAATAGCCAACCCTAATATAAGGTCCTGGACATTTGAGAGATCTTTGCTTTTAGATATAGGATATTGTAAACACATGAGGCAGTGGATCCCAAGGTTTTTGGAAGGTAACCTGGGGGGTACCTCAATTGAAATAGTATGGGACGCCATAAAGGCTGGAATTAGGGGAAACACATTACGGTATTCCCTAAATCTTAATAAACGGGCCAAGCAATCTATGAAGACACTGCAGAATAATCTGGGATGGCAGAAGAGGAATTGGTTAGGGCTGTTAGAGAAAACAAGGATCTATAGGTGGTACAGTGGCAGGTAGCAATTGCAAAGAGGCAACCGCTAATGTATTTACCAATAAAGCCGTGAGTAAAGCTGTAGCTCAGAAAGGAACGGTTTATGAGCTTAATGAACACATTGGTCACCAGCTGGCGGTTCGCACTAGGCAGCAAACCTCACTAAATTTAGTCCGAGAGATTAATGACCTGGTGATTGGCCAGACATTAAAAGCTCTCTATATACAGCAAATTACGTGAGTGGGCAGGGGAACATTGAAGGGTAGCAAGAACTCATACCACATGAAAAGAAAGAAAGAAGATCGGGAAAGTCTAGACTGGCAACCCGGCTTGGAGGAAAACTCATTGACCGTTAATGGTCTGGTAAGGGGGAAAGCGACGGAAACAAATGTATTCCGACCAAATTTTATGTTATCTTTGCAAGTCAGCTGACAAACATTCTCACTGATCTAATGGTGCATATATTCAATGGTGGGCGACCCCCTGGATCATGGTCACGAGCAAACATTTTAATTTTGTTTAAAAAAAACCTAAACCACCTGTACAATTGGGTTCATTCCGCCCTATCACATTAATCAATGGCGATTCAAAAATGTATTAGAAATTGCTAGCTAACAGATCAGCACCTATTATACATAAAGTTATTTCTGAGCACCAGCATGGATTTGTTCCAGGGAAATCCACTATATACCACATTCAGAGAGTCATCGCACTGTTTGACATCACCAATGTTGCAGGAGACCCTATGGCCTTGGTTTTACTGGATGCAGAAAAAGCCTTTTATAGGGTCTCTTGATAATATTTATGGGCTACCTTGTCTAGGATTGGGATAGGGGATGGCTTCATTCAAGCAGTCAAAAGATTATACGTTGAACCAACAGCAGCTGTGAAGGTAAAAGGCATATTATCCGAGGAGTTTACAATCTCCCGGGGTACGAAGCACGGATGTCCGTGTTCCCCACTCTTATTTGCGATCTACATTGATCCGTTTATTCGCAAATTAGATGATAATGATCAAATACCAGAAATATGGTCTCAGAATTGGGCTACTAAGATGCAGATGATATTGCTGTGGTGATGGCTGACCCAAACTCTGCCATAATAGCCTATGAAGAAGAGGCAGAACGCTTTGGACAAGTCTCTGGTTATGCACTTAACCAGGATAAAACTCAGGTTGTCCTTACCGACAAGGCTAAGATGACTGACATACGGGTAGTAGAAAAGGCCACATATTTAGGCATTTATATATCTTCTCAGCTAGGTAATATGGTTCAGGATAATGTGGAACCCCTAATGGATACTATTCAAAAATGTGCCCCAGTAACTAAAAGGTCAACATGTTTCACACCTCACTGGTCATAGATGTCCGTGGCGCTTCATCAGGACCAAAAAGCCATGGTGTGTCAGTGAAAGTGAGTGAAGGAGTTGAGAAACCATACTAAATCAGGGTGGGCCAATTATGTGAATAACTACAGTAAGGATAAAACGAAATAGTTAAACCGCTCCTGAAGGAATATAAAGGTATGGAAAGAGTTGCTCCATGGGCTAGCGTGTGTGGTCACCCGCACCTTTGCGGGAGTTTCTGTCGGTGTACTGGCTCTCAGCACCTACCCGCCATCATGCCGGCCTGCGTATCCGTATGGATATTTTTTGGTCCTGATGAAGCACCACGGATCTTTAAGACAAGTGAGGCAAGAAACATGTTGACCCTTTAGTTACTGGGGCACATTAAGCCTGTTGGAGTAACTCACGACCTTCGGGGTCTTTTATTCTGATAAGGGTACTGTAGTGTAGTTCCTATATTCCCAATAGGCTCTGCACATTGGAATAGTGTATCCTGTAGTTTAGACGTAGGACTGAAGTCGACTAGGTCTCTACCGAATATACTAGACTTAATTGTGTGTGTGCCAGCTAGCTCAGAGATCACTAGAAAAGTTCTCGAATGAACAAGAAGGGATTAGTTTCTGACAACCGCATAAACATGATAACTTTGTTTCCCAAGAATAAGAAATACATCTCTAGAGTCGCGGAAACAATAGATAGTTATTTTACTAAGTCAATCGTGCATGCTTCGTTTCAACAGAGGTGCAGAGAAAAAGAGAGACGGGCATTTTCAATAAAATATTTATTGAACAGTCTTCTTTCTCAAGCATAAGAAATGAACTGCTGCAATTGTAATACTTGCGGTAAAGTACACAGCGTACAGTATGAAGAGTATTATAAAATAATACTGTAAAAGCATGATATGGTTTCTAAGCCATAAAATACCTACAATGCATAAAATACATACAGTGATAAATAATGACTAAAAGTACTCAACTGGTGCTTCTAAAATACGCCTACCCCGGTGTACCTAACCTAGGTCTAGTACAGGGGAAGATGTAAGTGAGATGTAGCTTAGTTTCAGTATTCTTTTTGCAAAGAATCTATCCAAGAATTCTCTGAGGGTCTAATCAGCTGCATACCTTGGTTTTAGAATGTATGAGGTCTGGTATCTCTCTCTCAGGACTCGATTTCCCAGCAACCCGCGAGTGTAGCCTAGAAACACTGGAGCTGGGTTTCTCGGCAGGAGAAAGTACAGCGTCTCTCAGTGCGTCAGCTGGAGGGTCGGCTTCCTTCGGCACTTGCTGCAGCAGGGCGCGTTGGGCAAGTAGATAGTCGAACTGCTCCAAACCACTGTGTGTTTGTTTGGACAAGTGTGGGCATATTTATACCTTGAAGGTGCCGAGTTTGACGTAAGATTGGACATAATAACGTCATTAGAGTCTTAATTTCTCTGAAAACTCCATGATTTCTTGGATAAATTAATATTCATGCAGGGGGAAGTCCATGACTGCTGAAGGCGGGTTTTTCCAAGAAATCGTTGTAGATTTACGGAACTAGTGGAAGTAGCCAAGCTGTATTAGGACTACTTGAGTTGTGTCTTAATATGGTTATGATTTATATGCCTATATAAGGATACAGTATTTTATACCTATATAAGGGCATGAATCTGGAAAATTACACTAGGGTCCTAAAACGCTATACAACAGTACCTTTACAATAAATGAATCGATTTCTGGTATCCCTTAGCCCACTTTAACTTTTCACGGACCCTCCACTTAGGACTCCCCCACCTGCACTCATCTGACGACAGTTCTAACAAAACATCTCCGCCAAAGTGAACCTTCGAGGGACCCGAAGGGCATTGCAGCACCGGCCCGACGAGGAGCAATTGCCCGATGATGAAGCATTACATCATTCGGGGTGTGTGAGGACAACAAGAGACAAGACATGTGCTTGCCTGTGCCTAGTGGGTTCTTGACCTAGGAGTCTCCCTTCACCGCTTTATTTCCTCTACTTCCGGTGAGTGGGTGACTTTTAGTACCCCTACCTCTAAAGTTATCCTTTATTTGGTATTGTCATTAATATCAGGAGCACGGGTACTGGACCACAACCAGCTCCTAGTCCCCCTCTTATTTGTTGAGACAGATTAAAAGGGATGACATATGGACAGATAAAATCCCATCTATTTTTGAACTTGTGTTGGGGAAAGAGACCAGTTGTTATTTGTGGTGTCAATTACACGACAGCTACTACAAAAAAGTCCAGTTTAAAGCCCTTTTTAGTGCTTTTAAAGCATGGAGTGCCATACGGAGAGTATTCGATATAGGCAGACTATCTTTTTATATGCTGTTAGATAATAATCATAATCTCCCAGAGATTTTTAGAGAATCATTTATGGGAAAATATAAGAAAGCTGGAATTGATCAGATTGGCTACGGGGATCCGATCTTTTGAGGAACTAAAAAAAGTTTTTACTCTAGATTGGCGTTTTTTTAATTCCTCCAGACTAGAGATTTTCTGTTACGGAAGGGTGGGGTCGGGTCTAATTTGAGAAAGTGGAAATTATTGAAAGAGTACTTCAGGATGAAGTAAGCTGTATTGGTGAGGTATATACACTTATAAATGCAGCCCTGCCAGATGACCTGGTTAAATATTCACAGAAGTGGCAGGTGAAAGTAGGGATATCAAATGAGACCTTTATGTATGCATATGAGATGTCACAATCCATTTTAATGTCTACCAGATTACAGGCATAATTTTACAAAACTTGCTTTTTTGTATTACACTTGTGATAAAATTGCCAAATGGGGGAGTGGAAAGGGAACATTTTGTTCTCGATGCACACTTTTTAATGCAGATAGTGTTAATATATTTGCAACACGTAATGGGTTAAAAAGTTTTTAAAAAGATATTGCGCAATTTTTAACCGAAGTGTTAAAGACCGAAAAATTATTGACTAATGATGTAATTTTGTTAGGGGCCTCCGAAACGAATCTCGTAAAAACAGGACATGAACTGATTTATATCGCTATGGCAGTTTTAGGAATGTGCATTGCATCCACCTGGTTGGACCCCAACGCACCAGTGTTCCACCAATGGCTTGCCAAGTTGTTAGCAATGTATAGTTTAGAAATCGCATTTATAAACGAAAAAGAAGTAACCTCCGTAGAAAAGATTTGAAAATGTGGAACCCCTTACTTATCTGGATCCAATCCCAAAGTGGAGAATAATGTAAGAAGAACACCTATCCCACTTTGTGTGTATGGATGTGGGCTTTAAAGAAAGTGAGAAAGAATGTACATTGTTTTTTATTATAATGGAAAGATACTGCATAAGCCACTTTAGTCAGTACTTGATAGGAGAAACTTATTGTACCTCATGAAAGACTGTAATTATTTTTTTTGTAATATAGCTGTGTATTATAATCACACTTGTCTGAAGGGGGAGGGAGGTGGACGGGGTTAGTGGGGATTGTAATTGCAAAATGAATAAAGATTGTTTAAAAAAATGAAAATAAACATTCAAGTAGGGCAATGATTCTCATTTGAAGTAAACATTACTAAAAAGTTTATTTACAGAACACATGCAACTACACAAACTGCAGATCTACCAGTTTCAAAACCGCAAGCAGGAATCGCCACCAAGAAAATCAGAAGCTTTGCACTACAATAAAAAGAGAAATAAAATATTAAGATTGCAAATGATGACATGAACTAAAACAGTTAACATTACAGAACACTATCAGGTCTGCCCCAGGGGTAGCTAGGCATCACAGATATCTTATCTTCCCCAGGGGGCACTAAGCAAAGGCAAGAAAGTGACACCCCAGAGGGGAGTGACCCTTACCTCAGCCACCAGCCAAAAACAAGTTTAAACACCAGTTCACATACACACAACCATCCCAACACCAGCAACACCAGCCATGCCAGCCAGAAGCAATCCACACACACCGTTAGCCAAATGCCAGCCACATGACAATCCACACACACCGCTAGCCAAATGTCAGTACATGCACACTGCCAGCCAAATGACAGTTTACTCATACACACACAGAAACATATTCCCTGGTGTCTAGTGTTTTTCTGGCCCCTGCCTCCTGTGGGCAGACTGGCCTAAGAAAAGTCTGATATCCTCCAGGAAGAGCAGAAAACAAAGGACATGTGTGAGCAATATTGGCAAAGGGGCTGCTCCACCCGCATATATAAAAATAAAATCCCTGGCATCTAGTGGGTGTTTGCCCCTTGGGGCAGGTTGGCCTAAAAAATATCCGATCCACCCCAGGGGCAAGGGCGGAAAGCAGTCAAAACAGGGGAGCAAACCTTGCACAAAGAGCCACTCCACAACATACACAAACATATAAAAATAAAATCCCTGGTGTCCCATGGTTTTCCGTCCCTCTTGGGGGCAGATCAGCCTAAACAATGGCCAATCTGCCTTGCGGGCAGAAAATGGCCAAACCATGTCCCCAAAAATGGGGAGTGACTCTTGCCCATGTGGCTACTCCCCGGCATACATATAAAATAAAATCCCTGATGTCTAGTGGTTTTCCACTCCCTTTGGTGGATTATCGGGTGGAAAAATACCAATCTACCCCCAGGGAGGGCAGAAACGAGACATGCCGACAAAAATGGGGAGCAACACTTTCCCAAGGGGCCACTACACAGGCATACATATACAATAAAACCCTGTTATCTAGTGGTTTCCACCTCCCTCTGTGGCAGATCGGCTTACAAAATGGCCGATCTAACCCTGAGGGGCAGAGAAGGGCTAAAACATTTACCAAAGAATGGAGAGCAACCCATACCCAAGGCGCCTCTCCACGCAACAGAACATCCCTGGTGTCTAGTTGGTGCATTTCTGCTAGGCGATCGTGGCCTTACTCGCAATCCTGCAGCAGGAATGCATTGCAGAGAGACATTAGGGTAAAGGAAAACTCTTTCCTTTCCCCCTGGTGTCTCTCTGCCCTCTGTATCCCTCCCAGGACCAAAAGCTTACCTATCTCCTGGACGCACTGGAATCAAATTGCTTCCAGTGTGCCCCGGCGATCTTTGATGATGTTGGTGTGCTGTGTGTCTGCTGATGTCATCAAATCACTGGGACATGGGTCAGAAATGGTAGTGGAAGTGCTTCCACTGCCATCCCTGGTAGGGAGCAGGTTCAGGACTGATTTGCATATGGCTGGGTCCAAACTGGAATGGCTTGGCAGGCAAATTAAATAAGGATTTAACCTTGATCTGTGACTGGGGGTGAATGTTTTATTTGGACAGTATTCAGTCCATCATCTCTTCTTTTAGCATTTGTCTCACCCTAAGTTGGAAGGGCATGCCCAGACGTATACCCAGACGTGGGTCCTGTGTGCACTATGCCACCGGAACCTGGTTGATGAGGGCTGAGACCAAAAAAACGGTCCCAGATGCTTGTTTCTGTTCCAGGGAGGACCTGAACTGGCAGTTCGGACTGGATTGTTCCCATGGGGAGTAAGGTCAAGACCGATTTGCATATGGCTGGGTCCAAAATGGAATGCTGTGGCGAGCCAAAAAACAATGGATTTAATCCAGATCTGAGGCTAGGGGGTGAATGTTTGATTTGTTCAGCATTCCGTCCATCATTTGTTCTTTTTCCATTTGCCATCCCTGGTTGGGGTGTTCGGTGGGTGGCCCGCAGGCCAGTGCTTCCCCCATGGGAGGGTGCTAGGACGTTTTGGACGCATCCTCAGCACCCAAGCACCAGTGCTGAGGACGTGTCGAGCACATCCTTAGCACCTGAGCAGTTAAAAGTTCTTTAGTCTATGTGTTAGAAAGGTGAAAAATAAAAACTGAAAACCTTTTTGAATAACGTTTAAGAATAAGATTTAATAATAATAGTGTACAAATGTAAGACCATCCCTTTTGCCTCCACTACATGTACAACATCTAAAAGAGGCCTAGGTAAAAATATTGATGCGCCAGAGTAATTTTGCGTAATTTCCAGCATTTTGCCTTGCAGTTGTCATGCAAAATGTTCAAAATACCGCTACGTTATGTCATTTCAAGTCTGGTCAGGTAAAATTTCTATTGCAGGAGCAAAGGAAGAACACGAATGACCAGAATTGGAGAAATTGCTGTTCGCGGCACTTATGTTTTTCGCCCTATTTTTTAGCTTGAAATGCGTCCTCCTATCCAAAAAAGAAACAAGGGCACGTTTCGTAATAAAATATAGCACTAAATGCCAGATTTCCATTCCATGTAATTTTGTATCATTTTCTGCAATTTTGCGTAATTACAAAAAAGGGAACTCATGCACATTTCACACACCCGTAAATTTAAAAGCCATTGTATAAAAATATATTTTAAGATAATCCTGCACTAATCGTAATTAGTTTTGCTTTAAGTAATGGTTGTTCTGTTCCTCACATGTACTTCTCTAATTATGCTCCCTATTTTCATTAAAGAACGTTCTTTGTGTGGACGTGGTTGAGGAATAATATCACACCGGCAGAAACACAGTTCTACATTAAATGTGTGAGTACGGATGAGACCTGACAATATTAGTCACCTTGAACCGTACCCTGACAGAATCCCCTGTTATCTCGGCACTCAGGAATGGCTTACAGTTCAATGGGTGATACATTGATAAAATATTGATTACACGGCGGCGGGAAACCCCACAGGAAATGGTCCTTTTGTCTAGAACAACCCCTCAGAAATCTCACACTGTCTGGATTGTTTAATGATATTAACATGAAAAAAAGAACTGATGTTTGTTGAAAATGAAAAAAAAAAGAAAATTGTTTTATTCCAGCTTCGGCAGAGGCCTCCTGAGAACTAATTTGCCAAGGAACACTTTCTGTTCCTGATTTTGAAGGCCACTGGAGCACACACATTACATTAGACATTCTGATCCGTATTAATGATGTCTGTGGTCACGTTTTTTGTATAGGAATGATTTTTTTCCATGTGTTATGATTGCTGTTCAGATTACATTAGCATATTTAATGCCGGAAATGAGACGCATCCTGTTTGTTTCTCGCAATATAGCACCTAAGTGCTTAAATAAAATCAGTAAAAAGTTGATTGAATTTTTGTTCTTATTATTTTAACGGTCTGTTGTAATGCGCTAGAACCGTTCAGTATTAGGGACATTATTAGGGAAATGCTGTGCGTGGAACAGATCGGCATCTTTTTAATAAACAGTTATTACACTCATTTGCTTTTAGAAGCTATTTTATATTTTCAGCCGATGTTATGATTGCACGCTTGAAGTATGTTTCTTGCATCTTGTATTTCACGGGTAAATTAGGCCTCAATTTTGCAACAATCAAAAGCAGATCCCTAATATATTTGTCATGATATTAAGTGGCACATCTGCGCCAACAGAACGACATGCAAACAAAATATTTAATTTCCAAAAATAATCAGCGTGAAAAAGACTTCGGAGAAATTAACTGTGGCAAACAGAGATATCATTCGCTTAGCAGTGGCGTACTAGACTCATTTTGAAATGCTTGTCTGGTTGCGTGAGTGTTGAATGTAAATAATAACAAAAATAAATAATTATTGCACAAACTAGGATAAAATAAATAAGCGATGTTTTCCAGTAAATTCCAGCTGCTCTGAATTGCTATGCTGCCCTTTCTCTGTCTGAGAAAATCTTTAAAAATGTAAAGCAAAACACATATAGTATGCTCAAAATTATATCAATTAAACATATGAGGAAAAGGACTCTGACATTGTTCCACTAATGACGTTTTGTGTTTTTATTTTTAAAAGCGCTGGAATCTCGGTTTACTCCAACTTTGCTCTAAGTCTAAGGTCACAAAAGTGCGATTTCTGGATAAAGCCACGCACTGTACATGCGGGTTTAAATACGCCGACTGCCACTGAAGCAAGTCATTTGCTCCAGCAATGAAAGTGGAAGAGTTTCGAATGCTGTTAGCATCATCAGACTGCTGACATGCCTCGTAATATCCGTAGGCATCTCGTCCTGCTCCGTGCTGGTGTCTGCCCCAGAACCTGCTCTCCGTCTCTGCCCACCGTGCACAGTTAAATGAGGACCGACTGCTGCGTCACTGCGACGCCCCGGCCTGCGAGAGCTCAGAAGGCCCTGTTAGTTATAGTTGGTGCAGTGGATACGGCCCGCAAGGACAGTACTAACCTGTTTAGACTCCAAGCGGCCTGCTTTATTTGATTTGGGCACACCGGGGAGGCCGCTAATTTAAGCATGTCAACAGTGACTTTCATAGCAGCCCTTTCTTGCAAAAGAATCCAGGCAGATGGTCTTCACGCTGCGGCTTCCTGTACTCTTGTCAGAGGACAGCGCACTGTATTTATCTGACACGGAGATGCTGTCCTTCCCCGGTAACCACCGCTGGCACACATCCTTCCCTTGGATAACAAGCGCATTTCATTACTTTCTAAACGTGGTATTGTTCAAATACTGCAAGTAATCCGCGTGAGAAGGCAGGGTAATTGCACAATTACCACAGGGAGAAGGGCCCTCCGTGTAGTACACGGAGAAGAGGCGACAGTCAGCTTTTTAAAGCGTCACTGGCGTATTATCTAATGTGATTTATCTCCCACCTATGCATGAGCATATGGTTTAGCGCGCTGCATGTATAACCGAATAATAAACTCATTAAAAGCCTTCAGTAAAGTCAGCAAATTTCGAGGACATAAGCGCTTTGGCTAACAAAGAAATATTTTAAAGCAACAACTTGTGCACTGTGTGTTTCTTTTCAGACAGTTTGTTCAAGCAGGTATTTTACAGGCTTTTACCCAGTCAGTCAGTTAATGTATGTTAAAACAATTTTGTCCTTAAAGCAATTAATCTAATCAACAATACAGTTAAAACTACTGTTCACAAAAATGTTTCAAAGCACGTAAAAAGCGACCTAATGTAACATCAAAATAGGTGTAGCCCAAAAAAGCTTGTCTGTAGGGGTTTATTTTTGGTCATATTTATTTACAACTAGTCCAGTGCTCCTTGTGACAATCCATAACAAGTAGGTGGTTCATGGCGCAATGTACAACATGTATGTATATGATCTCACTGAAGTACCTGATTCACAAAGGTAAACTTACACTTGTGTATAAGTCTACTATTTCTTTGGTATTCACAAAATGTGAATTAAATTTTACTAATAGTAATTTTACGACTGGAGATTTTGCATACTTGGCAGAAACTCCACACATAAAAAGATAGGCCTATCCTAATTTCAACCGACAGTGCAGTATCCAAAGTCATAAAATTACTATTGGTAAAACTCATAGTTTGTAAATACCCCAAAATAGTAAATTTACATAGGCCTGGAGAGAAGGACCTGACCCCCACCCACTTTCTTTTTTTTTTTTACAAATTCAGCCCTGGGGGATGGGGTCATTGGGGCCACCATCGGCTCAGAAAAAGAGCTGCATGCACACACACCCCTTAAGTAAATACACCCACTCCCGGGGGATTGGATCCCTGGGCCCTACATGGGGTGGGGAGGGGGAGGGGGGCCTATTGACATCCCCTCCCCATATATTTATTATAAAATGGCAAACTGCCATTTTGTTTTTTCTTTCCCACAATCCTGCAGGACTTCCACGGGTTCGCTGCAAAAAATTGATGCCTTTGGTTTTGTCACTCGTCTGCTCATTTTCTGCTCATTTTTCTGTCTCTTATCTGCTAGCTCCTGCCCTCTATGTTGCCTCTTTCTGCTCGTTCTGCCCATTATTTTGTCTCTTGCTGCTTCTTTATGACCTCTGTTTTGGCTTTTGCTGTTTGTTTTTCATCTCTATTTTGCCTTTCTTCTCTTTCTACCTGTTCTTTTGCCTCCTGCCCATTACTGACCTTTATTTTGTCACTTTCTGCTAATTTCTGATCTTTATTCTGCCGCTTGCGCTGATTTCTGACCTCTATTTTGCTTCTTTCTACATGTTTTTGACCTTTATTCTGCCTCTTTCTGATCACTTCTCACCTTTATTGTGCCTCTTTCTGTTCATTTCTGACCATTATTCGAACTCTTTCTGCTTGTTTCAGATCTTTATTCCACCTCTTTCTGCTCCCTTCTGACCTTTATTCTGCCACTTTCTGCTCATTTGTCACCTTTATTTTGCATCTTTCTACTTGCTGCTGACCTTTATTTTGCCTCTTTCAGCTCGTTTCTCACCTTTATTTTGACTCTTTTCTCTGGACGGTGGGGGGATTCTCAAGGCCCCCGTGGTCCCAGCTGGCTTCCTGCCTACTGCGGGAGTCAGCATTGCTGCTGCATGGAGAAAGCTGCTGGAAAGGCAGCTCCCTGGGTGCAGGAGCAATTGTTTAATCTCTTTCCCTGCATGCATGTCTTTGGGCAGGGAAAGAGATGAAACCTATGCTGCCAGCGGGCAGAGCTCTTTAACAGCTCCTGCCAGCTGGAACTGGAGTGTTTGATTTTCTTGGTGGCAGCTGTCAAGCTCACGCCAAGTAAAAGCAAGCAGCTATGTCCCGGGGGTGGGTGCCCCAGGACACAGCAGGAGCCAGCCCTGTGGGTGGCGGTCCCCAAGGCCATGTATGGCTCCAAAATGGGACAGTGCAGACTCCTCCTTCTATTTGCACGGGTCGCCCTGGGGAGGTGGTGGTCCCCGGGGCCATGAACGGCCCGGGAGGGGTCTGCGCATCCACCCTCCTTCTTATAAAAACAAAAAGCCCCAGGGAGGTGATGGTCCCCCGTGCCCATTTGAGCCCATGGACGGTGATCCACGCGCCCACCCCTACTATAGTAATAAAAAGACCTGGGAAGGTGATGTCCCTAGGTGTCAGAGAGCCTCAGAAGTGGGGATCCTTGCAGCCCCCTTATTTTTTTAAAAATGCCCCCAGGGTTTGGTCAACCTGTAGGCCCGTTACAAAACAAGTGCAGGAGTCCGCTCTTGATTTAAAAAACGTTTTGCTGCAAATTCACAAATGCGTGAATCCATGGTAAAATAAAAAATAAATGTTTTTTTGCCCTGCCTGAGTCTCTCTGGGACCCCAAGGCTAAGGCTTGGGGGTCAGGATATTTCAACCCTGTCCCCTTTTCTTTTTTTCACGTTTTTTTGTGGGACTCTACTTCAAGATGGCTGCCAACACTTCCTGGTTGAAGTATTGGCAGCCAATTAGAGATCTGCGTTTGCCTGCACAAGCTCATCATTATTTGTGAATTAACAGCAATCAAAGATATATACATTTGGATTTCTTTTAATTTCTCAAAAACTATTGAACGGATTTACACTAAATAAGAAAAAGCACAATCTGCGTACCAAAAGCCAGCTTTCTGCTAAATTTGGTTCATTCCGTCCGGCGGTTAGGGCTGCAGTCGTATGAAAAGCTCCTATGGAAATTAGCATGGGAAACACACTTTTTATGAACTCCTCCCTTTTTCCCGGTCTCCTCTTGATGGATCACTTTTTGGGAAATTTTGTGAAGATTCGTCAAACGACGCCAAAGATATAGGCAAGAAAAAACACTTTTTCTATGGAAACATGGTACTAACTATAACTACCTAATGGCAGTCATCAGTAGGTAATATATAAACACACACACACATTCATACAGACAGATATATATACACAATGTTCCCTCCAATGAGAGTGAGGCATGTATATTAACCCGTATGTGAGCCCTGGGGTAATTTGCCTTTGCAAAAGGTATATGTATGTATCTATGTATCTATCTATGGATCTGGATAGGTGCAAGAGTTATAGTTACTTTAGGGTACAAGTTATAGTTGCTGAATTTCAATGGTTTAGTTCATTTAAACCTGTATGTTTTAGCTGATATTTTTCACCTAACTATAACATCCCTTTAACATTTGTTTTCTTCTGTGAATATAGAACCAAAGGTTACCGGGACGTAATAGTTAGGCTCAGGTTTCACTCATACAAAGCCAGTGAAATTCAGCAGTTCTAGTTAGCTGAGCTAGCTATAACTTGTGCCTCCACAATGCACTACTTATGACCTTACATATTATATCATTCATGACATGATCAGTGACATCCCTGGTGAAATCTCAAGTCACATCACTGATGACATCATCCAGTGACTAGGACTGTTTTTAAACAGTTTATGAATGTTAAATATATATACCAAGGTGTATTGGTGAATCAGTGAGTGTATGAGTGCCTATTTGAATGATTTAGTGGTGCATGACAGACTGTATAAGTGAGTGATTAGGTGTCAGTTAATATATGGGTGAATGACTGGTTGTGTGAATATCTGTCTCAGTGTGTTAGTTGGTGTGTAAGTTGCTGAATGGGTGTGTAAGTGGGTAGGTGAGTTGCTGCATGGATGAGTGATTGGTTGTCTGAGTACAAATATGAGTATCTGCGTGTCTGTGTGGGTGGGTGAGGGTGTGTGTGATTGCCTGTATGGATGAGTGAGTAGGTGAGTCAGTGGCTGTACAGGTTAGTGAGTGCATCTGTCAAGGTCTGTATGGGTGAGTGAGTATGTGCATGATTGTGACAGTGACTAAGTGCATTTGTCAGTGGTATATGGGTGATTAATTGGGTATGTGAAAGGCTGTATAGGTGAGTGCTGGGGTACATGAGTCAGTGTATTGGTGTATGTGTGAAAGTGAGAGTAGCTGTATGGGTGAGTGTGTGCTTGTGTCAGTGACTGTATGGGTGAGTGAGTATGTGTTACTATTTGTATGATTAGTGAGTGAATGTGTGTTTAACTGTATGGGCCAGTAAGTGGCTGTGTAATTCACAGTTTACATGAGTGAGTAGGCGTGTAAATATCTCTATGAGTGACTGACTCGTTGTGTGAGTGGCTGTATGGGTGTATGAGTGGATATGTCAGTGGCTGTGTGAGAGACTATGGGTGACTGAGTGGATGTGTGTGAACACCTATGAATAAGTGAGTGGATGTGTAAGTACTTGTATGGGTGTGTGAATACATTTGAAAATGGTAGTGTGGAAGCTGGAGTGTGTATATGAAAGGGTGCGTCAGTCATTCTATGGATGTTGTCTTCAGTTAGGTCATCAGTGATGTCATTTGAGATATCATCAGGGATGTCACTGACCATGGCATGAGTGATGTAATATGTGAGGTCATAAGCAGTGCATTGCGGCGGTGCAAGTCACAGTTTGTTCTGCTAACTATAACTGCTGAATTTCACTGATTTTGTACAAGTGAAACCTGAGCCTAATTATAACATTCCTGTAACCTTTGTTTTTTTTCATTGAATTTCTACAGTTTTTTAAAACTCCATTTCCTAACTATAACGTCCCTGTAACCTTTGTTTTTTTACAGTGAATTTCTAAGGTTTTTTTTAAAGGCTAGTTCCTAACTATAACGTCCCAGTAATCTTTGCTTTTTTTAGTAAATGTCTATGGTTTTTTAAGTAGTAATGGCATTTGCAGAGTGGTGGAGAAAGGAGACGGGGCCTCTGACCAGGTCTCAGGCATCCCTCTGTGTTGGACTTACAGAAAGTACCAGGAGGGTTTCTTGGCCCCAAGGTCCCTCAGCATCCAAGAGGACTTTTTCCCCAACCAGTAGTGTGCCAGGAGATCCATTTGTAGAGTGGGGGAGAAGCGGGCATGGCCTCTGAAGACCTCTTAGCAATCCTGCTGTGTGAGACTTACTGGAGGTAATAGGAGATGTTGTGCACGCCCCAAGGACCCTCAGAAGCCAACGGACTTCATCACCCAACTAGTAGTGCGCAAGGAGGTGTGTTTGCAGAGTGGTAGAGAATGATAATAATATCTTACTTTATATTAAAAAACTTCAGTAAAATTCAGTGAAAACAACAACAGTTAAAGTGACATTATATTTAGAGGAAAAGGTCACTTCAAGCGTAACATTAAAAAACATACTGAAATTCACTAGTTATAGTTAACTGAAGTAACTATGAGTCACACCCTCGCTATGCATGGATTTTGACCTCACATATTACATTACTCATGATGTTCTATGACATCATTGATAAACTTTATTGATGATACCTACAATGACATCAATGATGACAACACTGTGCATGGTGATGTGTGAGTTATAGTTACACTTTAGCCTTTGTTTTCTTACAGTGAATGCACATCTGTGTAGTGGTACACATTTACAAGCCCATGTATACATAAGATTTCCGATGGCAGGACTTCTACCCTGAGCCCCCTGACCTCCTCCCCACTCTGTCTCCCCTTTGCAGGGAGCATGCAGCCAACCTCCTCCAGCACTGCCCGAAAGAAACATATATAATACATAAATGTTTTCAGACTTTAAAGGGCCTGTGGAAAGAGGCGCATTTGTTTCAGTTTGTATAGAGCTAAATAAATAATTTTGTAAAATTAGAATTTGTTAATAATTTTTCATTATTAAAAACATATAAATTATATTTTCATGCTATTTTTTGGGGATATTTTAAACTTTTATTTTCCATTGTTTTTAACAGATTGTTAACATTTCTTAAATTGTTTTATGTACATATTTTCAACATTATTTTTACATACGTATTTTCAGTATATATGAAATAATGTATATAATTTATACTATTATTTATTTTATACTTTTCAATTTTTTGCCATTTTATAACAAAATATTTTGACATTTTTTAAATGCTTAGTAATTGTTTGCATTTTTTTTTTGTTTATACATTTATTCAACATTTTTGCAATTTTTCCTATTCATTTCTATGGAGAGATCGTTGTTTTTTAGTTTCATTTAGCGGCCCATTTTCCTTTTCCCGCTACCTTCTTTTTTGTAATCTATTTTTGTTATTTTTAATCTGTTTTCCTGGAACCAGGTTGCAGTAAGGTGCTGCTCTTTGTCAGAACAGGTAAGTCCATTTTAAGGGTTTTGGGGGTAGGAGGGTTTGGAGGAAGGTTCAGAAGTTAGTTATAGTGTTTTTAGTGTTTAGAAGTGTGGTGTTTTTCACTAGTTTGTAGTTTTGGGTTTCCGTACACTATTTTAGTAATGTGTCACTAGGTTATATAAAATTGGGCTATGTTAGTTAAATGTTGATGTTAACTGCTATGTAAATGGATTTTTGGGAATGTAATGTGTTTTGCGGGTGAGTTTTTTATTTTACCTTACAGGTTTTTGTCTACGAACGTGTCTTATGGGCACCGGCAGTTTATATTTCTTTTTTTTTAAAGGAAATCATTTTTTGTTTATTACAAACCAATGCCTTTTACTTTGATCCTTTTTCAGGTTTCCTGCAGTGTTTCTTTTTTAAAACACTTTGTTTTCAGTTTTTTATGGTTCTTAGATACTTTGGTGTAATTTGAGAAATTCTTATTGGATTCGTTTAAATTTTGTGGCTTTTTGGACTCAATTTTTTCTATTTTGTGGATTTTCTAATTCTTATTACTTGAATACAGAGAAAGGTGTGCAGCTACATGACAGTACGTTCTATTTATTTAATTTGTTTTGGGTGGGAAATGTGATATTTTATTGTTTGTGTAAAAATTATGTGATTGTTTTGTGAAATTGTTTGTTTTTTGTACTGCAATTAATTTATGTGATGGATTGAATTTGTTTTAAATAATTTATATTTAATTTTATTGTATCAGCCTTTATTACCATTAGAATCTTAATTTATTTTTTGATTGATTTAATGAAATATTAGATTTATTATTTAAAATAAAAAATATTTGGTATGTTGGTTTAGAATTTGTCAAAACCTTTTAGGACTTTGGTAGAATACTATATATTTTCTAACATGGTTTTAGGTATGATTTCTAAGTAATCCACTCCTTTGTTATTTATCAGAGTTTGACTTTAAATTGTAGCATGTCATACATTCTTTTGGTTTGTTGGCTTAGTTTAGGGTCAATGGGCCCGATTCACAGAACTAACTTAAGAAAAAATCCTAAACTGACGACCATTTTGGTATTCACAGAAGGCACTTACTCATTTTGGTATTCACAAAAGGCACTTCCTCATTTCGGTATTCACAGAAGTTAGGAGTCCTAAATGCCTTCTGTGAATACCGAAAGTCTTAAAGTTAGGATTTTTCTCAGTTTAGGAGTAGTAAAGTTATTCTACATTTAGGCCTCAATAACGTCTTTGGCGCAGTTGCGCTGACTCTACGCCGGTGTGGCAGTGCCAAAGTCATGTGAAGACCTGCCGCCCGCCCAATTATGACATTTTAAGTCATAGGTGGGCATTTCCTTTGCTCTTCCCACATCGGTGCCTAAAAAATAGGCACTGCAATGGGAACGTCAAAGGAAGTTCCAGCACAGCATGGACTCAAAAATCTATGCTGTGCTGGTACTTTTGTGCCCCCTCTGGGCATCCACAAGGCCTGAGGCACAAGAGTGCCCTGCAGGGCCCCCTATCATTCCTCTCCGCCACCTTTTTCATGGAGAAAAGCCCTCAATGAAATCGGTGGTGGAGATGAAAGTCATAATACGCTGTGGACCCGCCAAGCACATAGATGCCTCTTGAACGCCGCCCAATCACCAGGGAATGGCGGTTCCCCGGCAGAGTCGGTGGTCCTGGGCCAGCATGACCACTAGGGCCGTAATGTGGTGGTCGCAAGACCGCCACCACCAAGTCACCATGAGTCTGGTGGTCCTCGGACCACCGACTCCGCCAGGGAACCGCCATTACCTGGTGATTGGGCGACGGTCAAGAGGCATCTATGTGCTTGGTGGGACCACAGCGGTCCTGCCAGGCATATTATGACTTTCATCTCTGCCACTGATTTTATGGAGGCCTTTTCTCCATGTTTGCTTGTTTTTGAGT
Organism: Lissotriton helveticus; assembly: GCF_964261635.1. Lineage (NCBI taxonomy): Eukaryota > Metazoa > Chordata > Amphibia > Caudata > Salamandridae > Lissotriton > Lissotriton helveticus. The sequence continues at coordinate 998,487,594 of NC_136065.1, read as the reverse complement.
GAGTTTATCTTTTTTATTAATATATGTATACTTACTTTCTTATATCTTTTTGCTGGTTTGTGATAGCAGTTATTTTCTGGCAGTTTATCTCTTTTTCAAGTGGTATTCATTTTTTTTAGGAAGTCTATGTAAAGAGATAGATGTTGGAGAGTGTTTTAATAATTATTTCCTTTTTTCCTTTTTTAAGTTTAGTAACAATTATATTTTGGTTTAAATATAAGTTTTACTTACTTGGTTAGGTAGTTGTTGAGATGTATATATTTCTTCTTAATGGTTTGGTGAGAGAATCTGGCAGAGTTTCCTTGTCTTGTAGCATTTGCCATTTTTGAAGTGTATTGTTGTTTAATGTGCTGTGCCTTTTATATTGTTAATTGTTTGATTGATTGTATTGGTTACATTTGTTTATACTTTTGCAAAGTTTGATAGTTCTGAATATACATTAATTTATACCCATATTTATTAAGATTTGGGGCCGGATTCCGAAAGCGGTTGTTCGGACTGCCGGTCACTATTGAATGGTCAGAAGACTGCTGATAAGCATGCGGGTGGTCTGGCCATTGTATTCCGATTCGACCAGCAGGCTGGCCCTCAGAAAGCCATAGCAGGGTCATGCTGTGGCAGTGGAAAAGGGCAGTAGCACATGCTTCTACCATGCAGCAACTCCTACTCCTCCATACACCGAGGGCCATGCACCATGTCGTGCATGGCACATGGTGCACGGAGGTGGCTGGGGGCACTACATGCACCCCTGGGGCCACTTGTCAATGGCCTACAATGACAGGCCCACCCCCTATCCCTTTCTGACAAACTTCTCGTGGGGGGTTTCCCACCATGAAAAGGCTGTCGGAAAGGGATATAGTAATCCCGACGGCGGTGCCTACCTCAGCATTGCCGCCATTTGGGATGCAACTCCTACCCCCGCCCCATTGGGATTTATGATCCTGGCAGAGCCGCTGCTCTTGCGCCTGACAGCTGTGGGTCCGATCCCCAGTACCCAAATGCAGCTATCAGAATCTGGCCTTTAGGTTGGTGTTTAAATGTTTGTAGTTAAGGCTAACTTTTGGGGGGGCTGTATTGTTAATATTTTAGTTATATCATTTATTGGGTTGAATTGTAAAGATTGTTTTATCTAATATATTTTTATTTAATTTAAATATGTGTCTAAAATGTTTGCATTTCTCTTAAGTTATTGTTTTATGTTAAATGTGTTTTTTAGTACATTTATTAATGATTATTTAATTATTTTGATGATAATATTGTATTTGATTTTGTGTGAATCAATGTTTTTGACATATTAAATGTTATTTAAAGGTACCAATATTTTTGTTTCTGACATTTTTGTTTATGATATAGGTATAACTTGATACTTTTAACAACAATATTGTTGTTCTTGATATTCATGGTTTTACTAGTTAAGTAGTACAGGAAGTCGATATTTTTTTTATTGATATTTAATTTCTTATATTTTTGTGTTCGATATTGTATGTATCAATATTATATCAGTGATCCTATTTAAAATTATCCCTCCAGCTCACACTCCTTTTTTGCTTAGTCACTCTCTATTTCTATATCACCATCAAGTATAGCTTGCCTCTTGAGGTTTTTCACAAAGTAATCTGCTGTCTTCTTTGCATATACCTCTCTGCCAAATAGTCCACTAAAGGTGTTTTTATTAAGACATGGGGAGAGGCAAATTCATGCACTTGCCACTGTGGCCCCTATACATGAAGCCTCCTTTGTTTCTTGTCCCTTTTCTTGCCTTTTCTCTTCTTACTTTGCCAATTTCATGTACGCAAGCTTCCCTTTGGGCCATTTGTCCCTCAATTTGACACAGTACTCAAACGTTAAATCCATCTGCATGGTGGCGGTCTCCATTCCACAAAGCAGCTCTCACATGGGCCCAGCAGGGCATATCTTCTGCACTGCATTTCTACTCTGCATCAGTCAAAAGGCAATGTTTGCATTGTTATATTGTGGTTCATCGTGTCCCTTCCTCTCCTCGTCCCCATCTTGCAGACACTTCCATTTTACTGGTGCCAGCTCTTCATGATACAGATGTGGCTCCACCTCCATAGTTTCTGAAGTTACACTGAGGCCCGAATGAGGGGCCTGAGACCCCTTTCAGTGGGCCTGCTCTTCTCCACTTTTGTGCATGGCACCATTTGTCCGCCAGGAGAGTTGCCGCCCAATCCACTTCAGAAGTCTCCAGAAGTTTTGTAGTGCCCAGGGAGAGTGGTTCGTAGCCCACCACTCCATTCACTTCTACCAACTGAGTGACAACCATTTTACCAGTACCCCGTCATTTTAATGTATGTTTTAGTGAGGTGATGTGAGAGGGGACAGCTCTCCATCCTTGGTTACCTTGGCTTCATGCTCAATCACAAAACAACAAATGATGGCCGGGGTGATGTTCCGTCTCGCTTCACAAATTTCATCAAGGTGTCCACAAGACTAGATGATCTCACTTATCAGATCCGTTTCACAGTTAGTAAATTAAACTATTGGAGCTTTAAAAGAGTGTGACCACAATCTTGGCCACCAAGCCATTCCTGTAACAAATATTGTTTGCTTAACAGTCTGAAACAACGTACTGGTAGCGGGGTGTTGAATTAAACATTACATATTTTAAACAAGTTTGATGAGGAATTCTTAAACATCTATGGACTTTGAAATAAGACATTTTTGCAACAAAAAAAACAAGCTTAAAGACATATGCACTTGATAATTTTTTATAAATTCTCTGCTCCACACTTCAGTTGATACATTAAAACATATTTCTACTTTGTAACATAGCTAAAATCTTTCTTAACATCTAGAAATGTAATAGAATGTGTGTTATTCTTTAGTAAGGGTGGGTCATATTTTGTTGTTTTAACATGGCCAGCTTTATGGCTAATGCTGATGTAGGACCAAGAATATAGAAAACTGTGTTTCCTAAGTGACAAATTACGGGATTTGCATTATTTCTTACCTTTGAAATATGGTGTAAATTGCGTGTAATGCTAACCGGGTTGTAGCACTATGGTATCACTGGACTGGTTACTATTATTTCTTGTATGACCTGTGTGAACAAAAAAGTTATTTTTAAAACTCTAATTTATTATATCCTAAACATAACTTTGGTCAGGATAGGTTGATTAGATGTAACAGAGATATCTTTCAGTTTTGCATGCAGTTTTAACTTTTAGTTTGGGATCCTATTTCTAATATAAATTTCAAAGTAGGTTAAAATAGCCACCCAAAGGGTGTGATTGTAGGAATTTTCTTTCAATTTTTATTATTAGTTTATGAACAGTTTATAAAACCATATAAACTTCTTGCCTAACTCAAGTGTATGTAAATATTTAGTGCAAAGTCCGGTGTCCAAATGTTAGTAAGTAAGGCTTTGCATAAAAGCCATGGGAGGTTGTATGGGAGTGCCCATGTGATATCCGTGCGAAGCCCCTTGATGCAAGTAGTGGAAAGTAGGACAATCTTCTACTTTGTGTTACTTTAGGGCTACTTTCCAGTGCAAAACAAGAATTGGGCTGACAGTAAATACTAAATCAACACTTTGCACCAGTTTGTGTCACTTTTGCTGACTTTACACAAGGTGTAAATTGTAGATATATTTAGCCCTTTAAAACTTAGTTGCAATCAAGGGGCTTCTTAACAGTTAAGAACTCATTTTAAATCATGAAAGCTCTCTGTCTGAAGAATGACTTCAGCTGCTAGGATGTGTTTCCAATCCAAGACTGTCTTGAAACATTGCCTTCCAATTTGACAATTTTATTACAGCTATTCATAAACCATCTTTAGGTAGGCCCATAGCAGATAGAATAGCATATACAGTACAGACTTCATGCTTTCTAGGTAGATGGTATCTATTACTCAGCATGTGGGAATTACCATCTCTATGTTATCACCAGACTTCATTTTTAAGAGACAGTAGCAATTGTACCATAACGTAAAGGTCATGATGTTTGTATGACAAAAGAACAACCACAAAAATACTGTAATGCAAAAGTATTGTGATAAAAACACAGATCTCAGAAGTTTCTACTTTACATAGTTATAAAGTCAAGTACACAAAATTGTGGTCAAATGTATTGTGACCATAAATATTGACAATAATGGTATGTATTCATATCTAATTGTAATTAATTCTGGCAAAATTTAAAATAAAAATAATTTGTTAGTAAAAAGAATGTATTTAGAATATATGCAACAAAAAACATTAATCTTTTAATGTATTGACTTGCAAATATTTCTTTTTTAAATACATATATATGTATATATCTTAATTAAAACTATTTATATTTTTGTAGATATTAAATTATAAATTATTATTAATTTAGTATACACATAAATAGAATTCTCAAATAAAAATAAAAATATATTATTATTATAATTTTAATAAAAACAAATTGCCACATAAATGATTAGGGGAGGGGAGACGATGTGGCCTTATGGCTAGAACAGTTGACATTGAAGCTGGGTATCCGGGTTCGAGTCTCGGAAGGGACGCTCAACATCCTATGATTCTGGGCAAATCACTAAATCTCCCCATGCCCCAAAAAAAATAATGTGTCCACAACTGGTGCTCATGTAAAGCAGTCTGATACCTTCGGGTCAAGTTTGCGCTAAGAAAAAACTCCAAAAGAATAATAATGAAAATTTGGAGAAAATTAAAACATTTTAAATGTATTCTTCCAATAGATGTAGTATCAAAAAATATGAAAGTGTAATATTTAAAAAATACTACAAAAGTAAAAGTATGGTAAATATTTAAAAATTAGCACACATTAAATAAAAAAGCAATATTTAAAAATATCTATAGAATTTTAAATTAAATATGTTCCAAAATATCTTTAAAAACATATGATAAAGTAATTTACAGCTGAAATAAAGTTAATAAAGTAAAAGTAAAGTAAAGTAATATGTAGTAATCACATTCCAACTCAAAATTCTAAAACAAACAAAAAACAAAAATGGTACAAATATGCAATTCCAACTAAAATCTACAAAACATTGGGAACCTGCATGCATATGGGTTAAAATGCACTATTCCGACTTCAATCTATCAAACATTGGGGAATGTACATACATTGGGAATGGGGTGTCAAATGTAATATTCTAACTTCAGTCTAACAAACATTGGGGAAAGTGAGTACATTTGGGTGAAGGTCATTTATCTATTCTATCTCCAGTCTAAGAAACATTGGGGAAACACATACATTAGAGGCCAGATTTACTCTTCTATCTCCAATCTATCAAACATACACTCATGGGGGAAAGTGTATACTTCGGTGTTGTGAGTTGAAATGCCAAAAGACACAAACAAAGTAGTGATTAAACATTAATTTATGAAAGTATAAATTATTTTAATATTCCTAACAGTATTAAGCATTTAAAACATTAAAAAAACATCTTTAAAAACAACAAATATGGCAGAACTGTACAAATAATTTTTTATTTGAATACGTAAATGATAATTACAATAAACAATACCCCACAGCAATAATAAAATCAATCAACCAATCAATTCTTTATTTTTATTTTTAAATACAAACCATAAAAGATAATCTACTGTAAAGTTAAAGGCATTAAACAGTTAATCTTACCCCAAATACACACAAAAAAGGACAGGTATCATGATCACATATGTTTTCTCTTGCATGGTTTACAAAACTGACTATCACTGATCAAATAGCAATAGCAACAGAGTGTAAATATTGTAAAAATACAAGTGCAGGTCTGCACTGTTTAAAATTCAAGATTAGAGCCATATAACATCTATCTGAAGTGCTCTGAGCAGAGCAACCATCACAATGGCAAAGAGAAAGACCCATAGACCACTGACCAATTTTCAGAAAATCCACCAACAAATTGAACAGTGTTTAATCGAAAACATGTAAGCACAAATCAATGATGTGAGTTTGTGACCACCTCGAGGTAAAGTTGTATGCCATCCTAATTAATAAAAAAGAGTGTGTTCTAACTGTACCTTCTAATATTTCCCTCTGGGCCCCTTCATCATCATACGCTTGGTTAAATAAGAGCTTAATTTGACCTGTAGAAAGAGTGGTAATCGATTCAGACTCCACAAAAAGGTCTGGACTGCCAAGAATCCAAGTTTTTGATATGCCTAGCCTATGGGACATGAATGGCATACCTGAGTGATTGACAATCATGTAATACAGACCTCTTGAAGGTGGGCTCTGGTTTGGACTATATTGATTGCCCCCAGAGTTCTCTGTAACAACTATAAGATGAACGACTATGGGAAATGGCAGCCTTCTTAGGAAGACATTTTATGCTTTTTATAGAGCACCACAATGTACATAGCCCTGCAGACCAGAACCATAAGTAGAAAGAGCCTTGCTCCTGCAAATAGGGCACAGATCCCTGGGATTTGGAGCCCTTTTTAACAGCAAATCTACAAACTGCCTCTATTGATTTAAAAAACCTGCTGATTCCTGATGTACCTCAAATGGATCCACTTGCCAAGAGAAATCATTTGGACCCCCAAGTATGAAAATGAATGTATCCTGGTAATCTGCACACCACAAATTATGTAGACCCCGTCTACAAATATTTGGGAAGGATTTACTTACATTAGTTTTAAGCTCCAGTTCTTCCATAAAAGGCATAAAAGAATCAACTTATTTTTGTAGTACATTCGCTGTTCTCACCATCAAAACTGTGTCTTCCACATAGAATAAAACTGATTGGAAGAGCACTAATCTGTGACAGACGAGTACAACTGGTAACAAAAACCTTCTCCAGATCCTTAATATATAGCGTAAATAAAAAGAGAGCAAGAATACACCCCTGTCTTATGCCTCTTTTGAATCTAAATGCATCTGTACACTCAACATTAGGACCAAAAACTGACCTTAGCAGTGGTGTTGGTATACGTTTCACACAAAAAATAGACCATAGCTTTATCCATCCCTAATAATCTCATAATGACCCAGAACTTTGTGTGGTTAACACAGTCAAATGCACTGCTTAGGTCCATAAAGGTCCGATGAAGAAACTCCTTCCATACTATAGTGTATTTACTCATTAGAATATTCAAATTTAAACACTGTTGTGCTCTACCTAGTCCTTTCTAGAAACCAAATTGAGTCTCAGACAGGACAGAGTTTTCCTCTGTCCAAGATTACAGTCCTTTAATAATATTCTCTCTATCATCTTTACTGCAGAATCTAATAATGAAATAGGTTGATAGCACTTAGGATCCACCATACTCCCTTTTTTAAAGATCAGGATTATGACGAAGTTCAACCATGTAAATGGAGAATCACTTTTGGCTATTGTCATTAAAAGATTGGTTGGAAACCAAAGATCCATATTCTCCTTGTACATGCCCATCGGGACACCTTCTGGACCTGCGGCTTTACCAAGTCAACTCTTTTTATTAGCACACATCAGTCAAGTTAAATGAGATGGAACCCTATCTAGATAAGAAAATGGAATCCCTGTCTACTGTAGCGGGAATTACCTCTGGTAAATGATCATAAATGCTTCAAAATACTTCGGCCACTCCATTGCAGTGATCAATGTATCGACAGAAGGAACAATTGATTCCTTAAAAATTCAGATTTAGTAATTTTGCAGAAGGTGCTATTATCTTTGGTCTCCCTGGCTAGTACCAAGCTCTCCCATACCTCCTCTGTGATGCTGGCTTTCCATATAGATAAAAAATATGAGTTATTGCCTCTCCATACGCTTTATGTTAAAAAATGAGGCTGATCCTACCCCCAGGTGTCAACTATCCCACATACCTATTTGGATGGTATAGGGAAGAAAAGTCCTCAGCCCACAGGATATAAGTAATATCAATGATTTGTCAGTCAAACTGTTTGTTATAAAAATGAATCACCATCAATTCTGTTTACCCTTTCATCTCTAGAACCAGACATTGATAGCAAGGTAAATGAAGCTGTGTCCTTAGTTTTTTCCCTGGAAAAAAAGGCAAACGCAGGATTGCTATTCTGCTTTTTGCCCTGTGTGCCATAGATGGAATAGCAGGTGAATGATATTTCAAATAACTGTCCATGTTGAAGGTATTACATGCCGAAGTCTCTTATGAACAGAGGGCTTGATTACGATGATAGTGGGACCAGTACCGACAGTCCAACGGTGGCAGTCCCACCGCCATCGTAATAGTGATTACCACCACCACATTAGGATGTTTGGCGGTCAGAGAGACTGACCGCCATGGATCCGATGGGCTCAAGGAGCCCGTCGGTCCGGCGAAGGCACTTGTATCCCTTCAACTGTGGCAATTTGGGGAGAGACATTCTTCAGCACAACAACATAGAGTATAGCTGCAGGGGTAATTTCAATGACCCTGCCACGGTGCTGGAGGGGAAGGAGCAGTAATCAGCACATCAATGGGTACCTCTAAAGGCAATCCAGTTGCAAGTTTATACACATCTGTGCCACTCACCCTGTATTCTTAACTGTTATTTTTTCCTACACATCATAAGTTCTAACTGTTTGCTTTGGTGTCATCCTCTCCATCTCACCCCTATTTTTGTCATTTATTGTATAAAATATGGGAGCAATCTTAGAGATGTTGATACACTCTACCAGTTTGCATAATAAAGTTTCAAGGTATTTTAATCTTCTAACTATTGAATCAAACAGACCCCTTAAGGAGCCCTCCATGGATACTAGATGGGTATTTAATTTCATCATTAGGACAGAAGTATCCCATGCAGCAGGAATCAAATATGCGCTTTATAGTATTTAGGCCCGCCTCCTCCAACAGTGATGCAGTGTGGGCCTAGTAGTCCAGAAAGACCCCTTTTAATCTGGTTGTGTCCCGCCTACACAGCCCTCATAATTCTTGAGACTCTTCACATCCTGATCTCTTAACATAACACACAGGCATAAAAGGAAAGTAGCATTTGTTATAACAAAAAAATTCTTTATACTTTTTTTTAATTAAAGAAAAAACACTTCACCTGCTCATCCCTCAATATAACACACATACCAAACATAATTATAAATTAAAAATATAAAAAAACATTAACATTTTAAAATATTAAACAAGCGACAATAATTAAAATGCCTTTCTAAAATAACAATACCCAACCAACCCCTCAATACACAACACTATCCATAAAAAAATTATTTACAAAAACATATATACAAACATATATATATACATTTAATAGACAGCACCCCCTATGGGGAAATGCTTCGTATAAGAAGGATTTGCAGCAACGAATTAGAATGTGATAAAAAACAAAATGAAAGTAAAGCTAGATTTCTGGAAAGAGGGTACAAGATGAAGGTAGTGGATAAAGCCATGATAAAATCGAGAGAGAAGCCCAGAGAAGAATTACTAAGTTGTAAATATGAATCAAAGAAACCAGTGGGATCACTGAATGAACCTATACGACTCATTATGTCATTACCAAGGCAGCAAAAACAAATTAGGGAAATAATGAGACGTAGCTGGCCATAATCACGGATGATCCAGTTATAGGAGATAGTCTAACTAAAAAGCCAGCTATAACGTACACTCTGGTCTGTAACAATCCAGACGACCATAATACTGGTTCATGGCTATCTGCTAGAAAAGGGTTTTACAAATGCAATAGCTGTAAAGCTTGCAAGTTTGGTGCTAACAGGACAGAGTTTACAGCTTTTAGCAATGTACCCCGACCTATTACTCAACATTTGACCTGCAAGACAGCATATGTGGTCTATGTTGCTGCAGGTTAAAATATGTCGTTAGCACAAAACTAGCGGTCCATAAGAGAATCCTACAGCACACAGGGGCAATTACAAATGATGACCCAAGCTACCCTGTTGCCAGACATTTTAAGGAGCAGCATGACAGTAACCTCTCACACCTACAGTACTATGTCATAGATGCTATCCCACTAGACAGGAGGGGAGGGGCAACAGGGAAGCCAAATTAAGGAGGCCGGAAACCCAAGATATATATTGGAGTTAGATACCAAGCAACCGGGTTGTTTAAACACCACTGAGGATCTTTATACCTTTTTATGAGGACAGTACTCCAGAGAAGTATTCCTTTGGAGTATCTCCTATGGAGTTTTTACTCTGCAGTTGCACGCGGTCTTCCTAAATGAAAGACAATAACCCTCTTCTAATGCCAAAGAAAAACCAAATCTTGACTCTATCATAATATCAAATGAATTAGAATCATGTCAATCAGTATAATCTGTAAGGCTTACATGACCAATAAAATCAGCATTGAAGGACCCGATTATAATGAAATCTTCTTCAAATAGATGTGAATAAGAGGGGAAATACTGAAAAACTCTTTTAGAACAATGGAGACGTGGACATTTTTTCGAATATATAGTGAATGTTTACAAAGCAATCTTATGCAGGAATTTTATTGATCGATGAATTTTATGATTGAGTTGCATCTTATGATATTATACGTATTTATGGTTATATTTATATATATATATTTTATATATTTATATTTATATATTTATGTGACTATTTAAATTGCATGATTTTGTCTAAGGTTGTAGCCATGGGAATCAATCGCGGAATGAATCAATCAATCCCTCCATTTATAATTGCTTATTTGCACATGTCAATATTTGCACCCAACAGTCATACCCATATGAAGATATTTGTAGTAATAGTTACAGACATTATGTCGTGAAAAATACAAAATATGGGTATGCATGATAGAAACTCCAGGTTATATTTATGTATTTATTACTTGCACTTTACACATAGGAAGGAACTTAGGGCCAGATGTAGTTAGCCAAATACCGGTCTGTAAAGGCCGAAAATACCGAATTTCGGCCTTTACAGACCTGTATTTGGCCTTTGAGATGTAGGGGACCCAAAAACATCCGAATCGGTAAATTTACCGATTCGGTAAATTTACCGAATCGGTAACGTTTCCGAATCGGAAATTTTACAGAATCGGTAAATTTTCCGATTCGGTAAAGTTTCCGAATTGGAAACTTTACTGAATCGGTAAATTCACCGAATCGGTAAATTTACCGATTCGGAAACTTTACCGATTCTGTGAATTTACCGAATCGGAAATTATGAAATGGAAAAAATGAATTTTGAGATGTAGGTAACCTCTTAAATACCGAATTTGCATGAAATTCGGTATTTAAGAGTCGGTATATACCATGGATTGAAATCAGGTGGTAACCAGGTGCAGGCTATAAAAAAGGCCCCAAAATGCAACAGTTTCACCAGAATGGCGGCATTCTATGTCATTGCGAGGCGGCTACGGCTACAGGCAGAAGGAGAGAGGGTCTGGAGGAGGGAGGAGCAGGTGTACAGGCAGAGGATCACCCTATTCCAGCTAACTGAGCCAGAGATCCTACAAAGGTACAGGCTAGACCCCCAAACTATCCTGGACCTTATCAGGGACCTCCACCCACTGTTGGACCATCCAACCCCAAGGGCGCACGCCCTCCCACCCCATGTGCAGGTGCTGTGCAGCCTACACCTGCTTACATCTGGGAGTTACCAGAGTGTGGTTGCTGCGGTAGGTGGGGTGTCCCAGAGCTGTCTGTCCCGTTTCTTTAAAAAATTCCTAGACGCCATGTTGAAGAGAATGCATTACTACATCAGCTTCCCTGCAACACATGCAGAACTGCTCAGGACAAAGACAGACTTTTATCAGATGGCGCATTTCCCAAACATCATTGGATGTATTGATGGTACCCACATACCAATATGTCCACCTGCTGCCACAGAGTACATTTATCGGAACAGGAAGTCCACCCACACCATAAATGTACAGGTGATCTGTGATTCCAAGTACATGATCACTGACATAGTAGCCAAATTTCCCCGGAGTACCCACGACTCTTACATCTTCCAAAACAGTGGGATCTACGCACACCTGACAGCGGGGGAATTCAGCGAAGGATACTTGCTAGGTAACACACTGTGTGAAACTCCCTTGATACGTATTGCAGATGGATGTGTGTGAATGCATGTGAGTAATGTTTTTTCTTCTTACAAATAGGGGACAGTGGATATGCCCTCCGGTCCTTCATCCTCACACCCTACCTCAACCCTTCAACACCCAGCCAGAGGAGATACAACAGGGCACACAAATCTACCCGAAACATTGTGGAGCGCACCTTTGGTATGTGGAAGAGCAGGTTTCGCTGCCTACATAAAAGTGGAGGGCCCGCCAGTACACACCAATCACCTGCTGCAAGATGATTGCAGCCTGTGCAATGCTGCACAACCTTGCAGTTAAGAAGGGCACCAAAGTGGATATCTCTGATTACGAGGACCATGATGACGAGCAAGCAGTGCCTGAACCACACACATCTGGAGTTGCAACACCAACTGATGGCTGACACAGACGTGAAGAGATCACACGCAACTTTTTTTAAGTAAGAAAAGAGACACAGACAGGTGGAGTATGCACCCAATGTAGTTTAATTGTGTCATGACGTAGGTTTCTAAAGCACAAATGTGCAACAAAAATTATTTAACTTCGATGATGTGAGTCCTGGTTCACTTCGTAATATAAACGGAGAGAGTAGGGTCCAAGGGAAATATTTAAAGACCTAAACACAGTTATAGCCCCTTACTAGACACTTCATACAAAAATAATAACTGTGGGTCTCAGGAAACTTAAGGCTCTCTGTTCACATTATGTCTTGTCCACTACATGAGACGTTAGGACCCATCACAACGTGGTATGGATACCCATCAGTTACTTTTCCTAGACCGCCCTGTTGGTCATCATTTGGGCCAATCTCACCAAGTGGTACGTCCACAACGTGCCATCAGTGCACACAAAAGTAAGTAACTGAAAAGCAGTGCATAAAGAATAATACGTGATAGTGAATGGTTAAAAATGGATAGTGGATACAAAAATTACTTTAATCAGACGTAATCCACTTCCAAGATTAAAAAAATGTGCAAACTATCAGTAGTTTAAACAAATATCTACTGGGTGTATATAGAGGTCGACATGTTTCTGCAGTTACTGACACTACTTGTATCACCTGCTTCCTCAGTACCACAATTGTATTTTGCTACTGCTTACAAAACGTGCATGTGTGCATAATAAAAATAATAAGATATCACCTGAAACGGTATTCTCAATGCTTCTGTTTAGTAGAAGCTGATGAATTCAGGCAGGAAAAATCATGTATAGACGACACATATATAAAGAGAACAGAGAACATGGGAACACATTAATGGGGTTACCCATCATTAGTTTCAACTATTAGTATATCATTATATTTACATTTTCATAATTTTACACTTTTAGAGCCCAACCCTTCTACATTTGAATATATCTCTCACTCACCTAGAGTTCACTTCCCCATGAACTGTAATAGTCATTTGCGCAGCCACGGCCCGTGGAGGGAGTTACGGTGGGGCAGGGAGGCGGGAAGGGGGAGGGGCGGGTTGGAGGGTGCTAAAAACCGGTATATGGATAATTGCAGGTAAGTAAACAATTTAATTAATAAAACAAATTTGGTAGCGCGCCTTGCATCGCAAAATGAGATGCAGCATGCGCTACGAAAGGTGTGTGTTTCTTCCCCCTCCATGTCACCTGCTGATGACTCCATTTCTAACAGTGGGGCCACGACATGCCTCCTGCTTGGTTGTGATGCAGGTGTTGTCTCATGCAGTGATGCTGGCATTTCTGGGGATGACAGCAACAGAGGGGATTGTGATTGGTCAGGGGAAGACTGCAACTCTGGAGCAGATGGCTACTTGGTGCACCTGTGTCCTGTGAGACGTTCTGTGTACTTGGACCTGGATCCTGACTCTCCTACCTCTCTGGTGCCGTGCCTTCCGTCTCCTGGGAACGCCTGCGAGATGTGTCACCTGTGGACATATGAGCGTACATTAGCTACTGTCTGACAGTCACTACAATTAAATATTTCTGAGTTTAGCTTTCTTCTCTCTGCAATCATTTCCCTAACTTGCTGGTTGCTGTGCTGTATGACATGGTCTTACATTTCCTAACTACTTGTACCATGATACATTGCTCCTGTATAGTGCTAGCAGTACTGCACTGGGGTTCCCTTGGCCACAAAGGGTAAAGGTAAGGATGATGGAATGGGGGGAACGCTGTGCATGGTTCTTACCTTTTCTGCTTGCAGCTCTGGCTGAGCTGTTTACTTCTCCCAGTCCGCAGACGCTGTCAGGTTCAATGGTTGAGGCCACCATCTCCTCCAGGTCAGTAAGGGGGGGTGCTGGGTTCTTGCCTCCACCAGTTTGGGTTGCCTGCTTGTGGAGTTCAGCCCATTTTCTTTAGTGTGGCTCCTGAGGTCGTAGAATCTCTTTTTCAGGTCCTATGTGTCTCTGGTTGTCACTCCGACTGCATTCACTTTGTCAAGTATGTCCAGCCAGAGTTTCCTTTTGGCAGATTCTGCCGCAGCGAGGGACTGCCTGCCAAACAGGTTTTGGTGCACCTTCACCACCTCCTCAACAAGGACCTGCAGCTCCATGCTGCTGAATTTCATTTTCCTCCTCCTCTCTGGCTGCTCTTTGTCTTTGCTGCTTGCCATTTTGCAGTTTTAAAAGTGCACAAAACCCTTTCTGCTGCTCAGGGACTCAGCTCAGCTCCAACTGCCTCTCCAGAAGCTTCTAATTAGTTGCAGCTGCCTGTGTAGCCACATCCTGGTAGGGAGGGGGAGGGTGGTAGCACCTGATTGGTTGCCTACTTAAGTTTCACTTTTGTTTGCTTTCCAATTCTACAGAATTGGTATTTACTGATTCGGTATTTCCAATTCATTCCTATGGGCCAAAAGGCCCATAGGAATGAATTGGGAATACCGACTCGGAAAATACTGATTCGGTAAATACCGATTGTCCGATTCCGATTTTTACCGAATCGGTATTATTTACCGATTTTTTATCTACATCTCATTTACCGATTCTAAAATACCGATTCGGTAAACTTCGGTATTTTAGAATCGGTAAATTGGGATTACCTACATCTGGCCCTAAGAGCCTTCGATATTTGCACACGCACTTGGGCAATTTTTGTTTCAGCTTATGGTACACATAATTAGTGAACGAACATTTTAGGCATAAGGACATAATAGTAAGAACACGTACCAAATAGGAAAAACTTGAACATTCTGTTCGGTACGCATTTAAGCTATGAGTGTTTGGTAAAAACCAAGAAAATAAAGCAGCAAATTGAAATATATGTCACAATGCAATGTTTCAAAAAAGGCTGTACAAGAAAATAGATAATATGCATTTAAGCATGTAATAACAAATTGATTGAGACAATGGTGTATAGGTACAATACATTGAAGTATTCATACTATGTCCATGGTAAAATGTTACTGCACTTGCACTTTAAATTCAGCAAAGTAAATCCCTGACGCTGTCATGTGATCAAGGCAGGTGACTGCCGAAACGCGTTATGGCGAACTGTTGGAGCGGTGAATAAAGGATAAACTGCACTTGTGGGTTTTTGTCTCGTTTTGTTGGTGGAAGTCGACATCCGAATGGGGAACGAGTAGTGAGAATATTTATATGTTTGTATGTATAGATATATTTATATATATATATAAATTAAACAGATTTAAACATATTACAAAAGCAGATAAAAATTATGAATGAATTAATAAATACATTATTCAAAGGTAGTTTTAATAAATTTAAATTAATCACTGCCCACCCAATCCCTTTATAAATGATACAACCCGATATTGAATGTTATTTAATAATTATTCATTTTAATGAACATATAAACAAATAAATAACAATTATCAATAATTATTATTCATTCATAAATCTTTTTTTTAAAAATACCAACCCAACCCCAAAAATCTAGAACCCCCCAAAAATCTAATTATAAGTTTTTAATATTTATCTTTGAAAAAGCACTATGCCCTCACTCCCACTAATAAACTGAACAACCTGTTTTTTTTTACATTAATATTACTTAGACATAATTTAAAATACATTTCACGATAGGATAAATATTGCCATAATAAAATACAATTCTATCGAGAAACATAATGAAGCAATATTATAATAAACTGTCGCGTAAACTTCAATATTATTGTGAAAACGTTTTAAAAAAAGGATATACTCAACTTTGAAAATGTTGCCCTCAATATGTTCTGCATTCCATCCATCAATTGTGTGTCTTTTGCTTCCTCACGCTAAGTGCGCCGGGTATGCCCAGACGTGGGTCCTGGGCTCACGGTGCCACTGGATTCAAGCTATCCTGGCTGATGAGGGGTGAAACCCCGAAACCGGTCCTAGGATGCTTGTTTCCGGTCCAGGGGGGACCTGTCTTGGCAGTTCGGGCTGGACTGTTCCCATGAGGCACAGGGTCAAGACTGATTTGCATATGGCCAGGTCTAAACTGGGGTGGTATGGTGAGCAAAAGAATGATGGATTTAACCCAGATCTCTTAACTAGGGGTGAATGTTTCGTTTTTGTTCTGCATTCCATCCATCAATTGTGTGTCTTTTGCTCAATCGTTTGTAAGGCAAAATATTTTGACCACAATATTGTAGTCAAACCATATTTATGATTCAATATTTAGGGGGAATGCAGGTCATAATATATAAACCTGTGGCAGCTGCAAATGAAATGACAGTGTAAAACTAATTAAGTGACACAATTTTGCTGCTTTAAAAACAGTCATCAATCCAGAAGTGGAGGCCAATAGTTTGGGCTGGGGGGCCCATGCAAATCAGGTAATATCTCCATGCAATAACACTTTTTTATTACACAAAATGCACAACTCATGTGTACTTTTTCCGACCACTTACAAATATCAGACTTTTGTTCTGTGCCTTCAATTGCAGTATATTTGTGCACTTCAGAATCAATGTATCAAAATGGTCCTTTATAGTACAGATAAGGTACCTGGAAAATAAAAACAAACCAGAGATATTCCCAGATACAAAATGGAATACCCAAGCAATGGTGTAGGGGGGGCAACATTTCAACACATCTCTCTCCCATGTTGATTGCCATATTGGTAGGTTAGATAGAGGAAGGGTGTAAGGGTAAAGGAAACAAAATGTGTGGTTTGCCTGTCTACAGAGGTAATATAGCGACTTCCTACATCTCTCGCAAGTTTTGTTTAGCTTCTCCTGCTCCTGTGTCTTACACTGGAGCTGTATGGCTAAGCGCACATAAAGAATTTGAATCATTATCTTGTTTTAGTCCTACTTCTATGTCTGGCCTGTCTCTGTTTCTTTTTATGAACAAATTCTCATCACCCTACTATGTTGCAAAGCCACATGTTACAGTCCATCTCCATTGCAAGCTGACTGTGGGGAGAGCTAGCAGACTCCTCGGGTTTGGGAAGCTGCCTTCCCTGTTGCGGGTAGGAGCAGTACCTCCCACTCAGGATCTTCAAACTTTCCTTTACGTACACAGAGAGGGACAATGCTGTGTAGGAAGAAGAAGAGCTTCCTTTCTTATATTCTCCCTATAACTTCCTATAATTAAGAGTTGTGGGATTTTTTAATTGGGCGGAGTACTTCCTCAACAAAGTCCTCTTGGTCATTACTGGTAGACCAGCAACCAGCAGGAGGTGAGATATAGAGCCCGATTAAGAATTTGGCGGTCTTCCTGCCGAACCACTGTGACAGCGGTCCTAAGTAGAACCGACATGGCGGCGGCCTTCCACCCACTGATTTACGATGAATGTTGCATGAGCGGCAAACCATCATGATGAAGTTTCCACCGCTAGCGCATCGGCGGTCCTCAATGCATGTGAATAGTATGCCAACACCACCCGGGCTGCGGTCTTCTGCCCAACGAATTCTAATGAAACAGCATTACTGGCAGTCCTCTAGCAGCAGCTCTCTGACGGCGATAAACATTTGTGACTCGCGCTCAGCAAAGCAATAGAACCGTGGCCACTGGAAGGACACAAAACCAAACCACCTGGTGTTTCCAGGCCAATTGAAGACACCTGCATAGCACACTAAAAATATACACCATTTCAAACAATGGTCCTTTGTCACTCCACAGCTCCACAGGACGGTCAGAGGCAAAATTGAGTCAGAGAAGCCTGGTTAAAATTATTTTTCATTTAGCTCACTTGTCATTCACCACAAACCTTACTTTGGGCCTGGGCGGAGTTTGCAGAGTTCCGTTACATGAACGCTACGAAGTGCCCAAAAAACTCCACCATGCTACATGGAGTTCCGCAAGTGGGGAAGTGCGTTATGTTTTGCTGTTCGAGGTTACTTACTTACTTACTGTTCGAGCTGATTTTTAGCACCGGCTGCAATGAGAGATCTCACTGGGAGGTGGTCTGGAGTAAGATTTTCCTCGCTCGCGCTCACCAATTTAATGTTGGCAAGCTCAAGCAAGAAAAAAACTCTGGTCCGACTTTTCAGAACTCTGTGTGCCATGCAGAGCACAGAATGGGAAAAACTCTGCAAACTCCGTGAGTGGAGCGAAATTTCACACCAGGGCCTACCTTTCTTTTCCCATCACTATTTTCTCCTGGGTGTCTGTTCATTTATTATTGTAGTGTTACTCCATTCACCCTTTTTCTAATGCCCCAAACCAAAAATCCCAAGTTTTAGGAGCAAGAACATTCTGTCATGGTGGATGAAATGCTTAGAGTAGAGCCACAATTGTTTGGGGAACAAGTCCAACATACTTCTCTCAGCAGGAAAAGGGAAATGTGGGACAGAATCATCTTCAAAGTGCAAGTGGTAATCCAACGCACACAGGTGGATATTAGGAAGCGTTGGAGTGACCTAAGGGCCAAAGTGCATAACCTGGTCTCTAGGCAACACCTGGAGGTCATGAAGACAGGCAGAGGCCCTCCCAGCACACAAGTACAGTTACTACCCCGGGAGGAGAAATTCTTGGACATCATCCACACTGAAGGCATGCATGGAATACCTGGGGGAGCAGATTCTGTTAAGTGAAACATCACAAACTGATAAGAAATAACATCTCCCTGTTTGCTCACATACCAGCTCCCAAAAATGTATGTAGCAAATATGTCCCTAACTACCAATCAGCAAAGTATCAGTATCAGAGAGGTAAATCATAATGTGTTAATGTTTTGTAGCGCATATGGAGTATGTTGCAACAATTTCCACACCATGCCATGATGCCCACAAGTAAAATATGAAGGAAATTAAACCCTTATACATCTTATCTGCCCCAATGTAAAGCTATGGCCCATACCAACAGAACAATGTCTACAGGTATGTCACGCTGACCAGCAAGATATTATAGGTTATTTGGATTTTGACATGACTACAACTACCATGAAGCACTTTGTCACGCATCCAAAACAAAATTAAACTGTGATTTTCCACAATGTCACAAGTAACTCAAAGAACAGCAGAGCCTTCCAGTCCCATGGAGTGACCAATCTGCATCCATTGCCCTCCTCAAAGATATGTCACCATACTGTCTTGTATGTAGTCCTGGTCCAATCACCTGAACTATATTGTACCATGATGGACCACACAACAAGTGTGTTTGTCCAACAGCAAAAGACATGAACCCAAATCAAAATTTGTGAAGTGGCAGGTGACCCTTTGACTCTGCACTGCTCACATGATCAGTACTGGCAAAGACTCAAACAAGTTGTGTCATCTACTGTCTTGCACTCTGCTGGGCCTCGAAATGTTCCATTTCGCCTACACATCTCTTTTGTTGGATATAATGTATTGTAGATGTGATATATATGTCATAACCAAACAGACCACAACTCACCACCTGCTTTGAGCTTCGTATCAGAAGTACATGTGTAAGGAATAACAAATTGTCTGTTAAACATGCGCTTTAACATTGAAATCTATCAATGCGTAAACCTCTGCCTATTGTTTTGCGTGACAAGATTTGGAGGCAGCTATCACACTTTAAACAATACCAATGTTCTCTTTTTTCCAACAGGTTCGTCACTCATAACAGGTGGACACACCTCTGAAACTGAGAAGACCCCCTACTGCACCCCAGGGGCATGACAGCAGAGATGAGGACAGTATCCTGATGTGGAACACAGTGCTGGTCCATCAAGTCAGACTGTACAGAACCCAAATGTAATACTCACTGGGCTAACATCACTACCCCACCATGCAAGTACCCAGCCACCAATTCCACCCATACCCTGTGCCCCTGGCACAGAGTCCCACAACTTTTGCACCACAGTCCTGGCTCTGGAAGTGCCAGTCACCACCCATGCAACTGTAGAGCTGGGGACCTCGACCAGTGCCAAAGGCACATGTATGTCTAGGTCTGGGTACTAGGAGTGTATCTTTGGGCCAGCAGAGTGAAGCCACTGGGGACACCATTGCCCAGTCTGACATTGACCACTTATTGGGAGCTTACAATCAGTCCAAAGATAAGATAGACCATATACCAACTGAGATCAGGGAGATGAAGCAGGTGCAGAGGGACCAACACACTGAGTTGGCTGCCCTCAATTCCAACCTGGGCTGTTGGACATTAACACCACTCTGGCCAGGGCTTTTCCACCCCAATCCACATCTTCACACGTGGCCCCACCATTAGGGTTTCTACATCAGCAGCAGCCACAGGAAGGGAGGCCCTGCCAGAGAGACAAACACCTACCAACACCCCAGTCACTGCACCTGCAGACCCCCCCGCCCCTGGCATGCCAAGGCTGGGGCGCCCATGCAAATATTCAGCCGATTCGGATGACCAGAACAATACCACCACCAGCAAGAAAACCCGTTCCTAATGTCCCCCTGTAACAGCCTACCATTCTCTTTGAGGACTATTCCTAGACCCATTTCTCTTCCTGATGCCCGGAGTAAGTCGGACATTGGACTCCAAGCAATTTGCCATCTAGAACAAGGATTTTATCCCCCATGACCGACTCATTCACTGTTTCTTTGCATGGATCATTATTTCACCTATTGTATCATTTTCTTTGTTCACTAACAATAAAGGCACTTTTTACAAATCTCTTGGACTGATGTACTACATTTCATATCTAGCAAACCTTTGATATATACCCATCTGAAACCTTCCAACGGTTGCTTGGGTAGGTAAGTACATTTAGCATGTACACAATGTATGCCATAGGTACACAACCATGTGTCACCAAAACATCGATTCCAATGTGTCATCAAATACCTCCTTCCTCCCATCATAACCGCAATGGGCTAACATGATGTCACTTGAACACAAATGAAGAAACTATGCATAAAATATGTCCTAGCAAACAAAATGATTATTCACAGATGTAACATACATGGAAGAAAGGGAAAGGGTTGAAAATGTCCAGGTGATTAGGCTATCCATCAATGATTAATGTAAGCACCTGCTACCTGCACTTCTGCCTCACAACACAAATCAAGCAGGTGTCACACACCACTAGTCAAACAGATGGCAGTGCAGCATTTGTTTCCTACTGTTTCATTCCAGTACAATGGGCCTATATCTGGTGTCATGTCACAAACAATGTTCAGTAGTGTGCTAGGATTACTCTTTGCTTCCTTGAAGTTATAGAGCAACAGTTACATCCAGTTCCCAAGACGTCAGGAGTGACCCAATGTGAAGGGGGAATTTCAAGGGTATGCTAATTTTTCACAACTGATTGGACTCTATGATGCAACACATATTGTATCAAGACCAACACCCAACAGGAAACCAGTACATAGTATTACTCTGAACTCACAATCAATAACTGTGCAAGCTGTCTTGCTATTGCATATGTACACCCAAACTCTGTGTCTGTCAGTTCCAGGAACAAGCCATGTCACCCTTGTACATCCAAACAGCAACATAGGCCAGCAGATGTCACAATTCCAAAATGTCCAAATGAAGATGACGTGGTGAAGGTACCTAGAACAGGAAAAAGCATATAGATAAGTTCACAAACCATACACATACAATAATTCACATAGTCCGTATTGGTAGAACACAGTCATGCCCTACAAATCAAGGTCAACTATACAACTATACAACGGAGACAAAGAGGCCATGTGTCATAATCTTGAGCCAAATGCACCTTGGACCACTACCCATCCAAGTATGCTCATCTTCACAGTTCACCTCAAGATACATCTCACATCTTCACAACAAGAGATGCTGTACCAGTCCCAGATATGTCATGTCAAGAAACACTTATTCTCAGGAGAAGAAGTTGTTGATCAGATCCTGACATAAGTGCCCTCCTTCTTCTTCACCACTATCTTCTCCATTTGGCATTTCATGGTCCTCACCCAGTGGTTCTGCATGGTCATCATCATCATCATCTGCAATGTTGTGGAGCATGCAGCAGGCCATGGCAATCTGACACACTTTTCCGGGAAGTGACTAGTGGATGGCTCCCCTTCTCTTGTCCACTTTCCCAGGGGTTGAGTAGAGGAAGGCTCCCCTTGTCTTGTCCAGACATTGGAATCTGGCCTTCTGGAGCCTGAAAGCCCGCTCGACTGGCTGCTGAGTTTTTTCCATGGACCTCATTGAAGTGGACTTTCTCTTCCCTTGTTAGATTCTTCAGTGGTGCCAACATCCATTGTCTTCTGGGATATGCTGACTCACCTAGACGGAAGTCAGACATAAGTGTCACAATTAATCAACCAGTTCATACTTACCAATAAGCCAGGCTCTCTCTGGTTGGAGTTGTGACATCAGCTGGGGTATGGTGCTGTTCCACAGCACAATGGAGTCCTGACTGATCCTGGGAACTGGGCCCGACTGTAATTCTCACGTTTGATATTTTCCGCAGGGATGAGATGGAGGTAAGATGCTAGATCCCAACATCCCCCGATTACCACCATCACCCAACAAGTGTCAAAGCATAAGGGAGTGAGATGGGGAAGAGGGGAAAACAAGGGAACAAAAGACACACGTCTGAAATATTCATGGTGGAATAGGAATCGTCAGCATCACAGAAAAGGCCTGCATGGAAATCAAGAGGTATGTGTCACTATATATCTAATATATAAAACAATTCCAGGTATACTTCTAAAATACTTGCATTCAATTCTATACAGAGCTACCTGTGAATGCCCCCTCTTCCATGAAGGTCTTGAGAGACAGAGTGTGCACTTTTCTTTCTATGTATAAAAGGATGGGTGTTCTATGTGTGGGTATAGGACAAAAGACACAGATCAATAATGAGTACAGAAAACAAACCAACCTTTAGCAGAAATCAGCACACTTAGAATAACCCTTAAAAAGATTAATTCAAATGGAAAAAAACCTAAAAACATATTTCCCTATAGGAAAGAGTAATCTGACATTTAACAGAGCACAAAAATGTTACGGAGCAGTCCCGACAGTATGCTCCCCCCACAAAACCCCCAACTGGTTTGGGTTTCATAGGCTAGCGTCAATGGAACGCTCTTAGCGGTCAGGGAGCAGTCTAGGACCAGCAGCTTCCCGTGTACGATCCTCGGGCCATACCCCTTTCAATGTTAACCTTCGCCTCGCTCTATATGAATCTCTTATAGACTCTACTTCATATTCAGGTTCATAGTCAAACAGTATCAACTGAGGGCGGGCAGATAAAGTGGTACCAGACATCACTGGCTTTTAAAGGTATACATGGAATACGGAAGGGATTTTCAGGGTGGAGGATATGTCCAGTTTCATGGCCGCTAAATTAACTACCTTCACAATTTCTTAAGGACCAATAAATCATGGTTT
This sequence comes from Lissotriton helveticus, assembly GCF_964261635.1. Lineage (NCBI taxonomy): Eukaryota > Metazoa > Chordata > Amphibia > Caudata > Salamandridae > Lissotriton > Lissotriton helveticus. The sequence goes on along the minus strand of NC_136065.1, from coordinate 998,464,011 downwards.
GAACTTAAGGGTTCCTTTTACAGCAATGTTACCTGTGGACAACCAGACCTTGACTCCCACATAATTTGGAGAGGGTTGACGATGAAGATCCGCGTTTCCCTTGTACACACTTTTAGCTTTGTTCAAATTGAGTTTTGCAGTTTTTTGTATGTCATGTATGTGCTTTACTAATTCCTGAGCCGCAGGAGTGGGGGTAGAATAAGATGGTAGAAAAAAAAGAGATCGAGGATGGAATCCATAATTACAACAAAAAGGGGAAAGGCCAATGGATGAGTGTATGCAGTTATTATATTCAAACTCAGGTGTCCACAAAAATGCATTCCACTCATCAGAAGATTGTAACAAATGACATTGCAAATATTATTCACGGCATTAGTTAATCCTTTCCGTTGGTCCATCAGTTTGTCGATGGTGGTTAGAGGACAGACAAACATCAATATGTAACAATGTACCCAACCCTTTCCAGAATTCAGACACAAATTGGGGGCCCCTGTCGGATACAATCACAGAGGGAAGTCCATGTAGCCTCACTATATGTTGTGAAAAGACATCAGCCAATTGTTTGAGTGTAGGAAGTGCTTGAAATGGAATAAAATTAGACATTTCTCTTAACATGTCTACCACTACAAGAATCCCTGTGTACCCTTGAGTTGTCTGAGGTAACTCTACTATAAAGTCCAACGAGATAGAATGCCAGGGTGCAGAAGGAGTGAGCATTGGGAATAATAATCCAGTAGGGACCTGATGAGAGCTTTTATTCTGTGCGAATATGTGACATTTCTGAATGAATTGTTTTGTGTCTTGGGCCATACTGGGCCACCAAAATGTTCTCTTAAGGAGAGCTATGCTTTTTAATACCCTGGGTGTCCTGACAACTGGTGTGCATGTGACAACTCTCGGACTTGTTGCTGTAAGTGGAGCATAGGTAAGATCAGACCCCCTTGAATGTATAACACGTTTTGTATTCACCGGCCTGTATGTTTCTGTTCTAGTTCTTCAATGTTGGTGAAATCTTGTGCTTGTAGTACTTGCTGTAAATAATCCTCTTCAGAGCAAATGGTCCCTAATATGTGTTCTTGGGCTATAATAGATGGGTGGTCATTTGACATTTCAACCTTTTCATAACCCAGCCAGGGCAAAGCATCTGTCTTTCCACATTTTTTGCCTGCTTGAAATAAGATCACAAAGTTGAAATCACTAAAATAGTGAGTCCAAGGTAGTTGTTTCATGGATAGAGCTTGGGCGGCCTTTAAGACCTGCAAATTCCTATGATCAGTGAGGACTGTAACGGTATGGAGAGCACCCATCAAATATTGACACCATTCCTCAAAGGTTCTTTTTATATAAAGAAGTTCTCTATCTCTTACAGAGTAGTTCTGTTCGGTAGGGGTCAGTTTATGTGATTTTCTATTTCTATTTAGGGGGTTTTATAGAGCGCTTGGTGACGCACAGCGGCGTGTCCCCGCGCTAAGGAGCTAATACCTACCAGAACTTCCAAATGCAGAAAAGCTACTGTGTGAATAAAGCAGTCTTCAGCTTGGCTCTAAAGATTGTTTCTGAAGGTTCTAGTCGCAGCGCCATAGGTAGCTTGTTCCATCTGGATGCTGCGAGGTGCCTAAAAGATCTTCCACCCATCCGGGCTCTGGACACCTTAGGAATTGCCAGGAGTCCTGAGCCGGAAGATCTCAGAGAGCGAGACGGCTCATAGGGTGTCAGCAATCCTTTCAAAGGGAGCGGAGCTCTCCCGTTGATAATCCGGTGGCACGTGCACAGGGCTTTAAATTCCACCCTGCTACGGATCGGGAGCCAGTGCAGAGACCGGAGGGCCGCTGCAGAGCCTGCTCTTCTGGGTAATCTAAGCACTAGTCTGGCAGCGGCATTCTGGAGAACCTGAAGACGGCTCAAATTCTTTTCCAGAGTTCCTAAGTAGAGGAGATTGCCATAATCCATCTTTGACGTGACTAGTGCATGCACCAGAGTTTGGCGGGCTCTGATAGGTAAGAATTTTAATACCTTCCTGAGACGTTTGAGGGTCCCAAAGCATGATCCAACCACCTGATTGATCTGGGGACCAAAGGCAAGGTCAGAGTCAAACCAAATGCCCAGGTTCTTTGCTTTCTGGCAAGGGGTGGGTGCTGGACCCAAGCACGAAGGCCACCACGCCGACGTCCACGCCGATTGGCCTCCCCCCACCACCAGTACCTCGGTCTTGCCTCCGTTGAGTTTGAGGCAATTGGCGGACATCCAGGCCGCGAGGTCTTGCATGCAAGCTCTGAAGATGTCCGCCGAGGGACCGGGCGCACGTGATAGGGAGATGACCAACTGCGTGTCGTCGGCATATGATACCATTTGGAGGCCGTAACTCTCTACCAAGGTAGCGATCGGGGCAACATAAAGATTAAAAAGAGTTGGGCTCAGGGACGGCACCCCCTGATCCAGAGAGATGCGCTCAGAGTAATGGTCACCCTGCCTTACTTGGAAACCCCGGCCTGCAAGAAATGAGTAAATCCATTTCAGTACTGCCCCTCTCACCCCGCCTTTGCTCAGACACTGTAGCAAGATGGAGTGTGCTACAGTGTCAAACGCCGCACTGAGGTCCAGGAGGATTAAGGCCATGGTTTGTCCCTCATCAGCACCTTGCCTGAGGATTTCGGTAGCCCTAAGAAGGGCAGACTCTGTAGAGTGACGCGGCCGAAACCCGAATTGCGTAGGGTGAAGGAGGTTGCTTTCTTCCACAAATTTCATTAGCTGCTTATTTACCACTTTCTCCGCGACCTTAGAAAAATAAGGCAGCAAGGAGATGGGGCGAAGATTATCTAACTTCTCAAAGCTAATGTTGGGCTTCTTAGGTAGGGGGAGCACCACAGCCTGTTTCCAGTCCTCTGGTATGGAACTGGATAGAAAGGAGATATCTAGCAGGTGTCTGATATAGGGTTCTAGTATTTCCAGACTGTCTCCCAGCCATTTTGGAGAGGCGGGATCCCGAGGAGAGCCAGATTTAACAGATCTGCAGATTTTAACTAAATCCACCGGTGAAGGGGTGGTAAAATTAAGTAGCAGATTTTGATTGGCTTCATCACTCAATAACTCTGCTGACATTTCCGCTACAGGAGGTATGTGGGGAAAAGCAGAGTAAATCTTAGAGACTTTATCTCCAAAGTAGTTCGCAATGCGATTGCATGCCGCTACTGAGTGATCGTCCTCTAAAGTAGAGGTTTTTGGGGTAGCCAGAGTTTTATATATGCTGAACAGTTCCCTAGACGAGTTCTCTGCCTCGTGGATTCTGTCAGCATAGTATGTGGCCTTCTCTATCCGGATCTTATTGTGATAGGCACGTCTCTTCACGAGATAGGCCTCTTTCGTCCGGTCGTCGTATGCCACTCTCCACTGCCTTTCTGCACGTTTGCAGTCCCTTTTGGCGCAACGCAATGCCTCGCCAAACCAGGGAGCCGTTCTTTGTCTCTGAGCCCCTTTGGTAGGTCGTCCCAGCGGGGCTGTGCAGTCTAGAGCAGCAATAATACGGTCATTAAGCAACCTATTCGCTGTATTCACATCATTGCCTCCTGGGGGACCTTCCGCAGTGAGGGCCGTATTAAAGTTTTGCCGGGAAAAACTTGCCCACCTACGCCGAGGATAATTGAGTGGGGTGGGGGCGCTGGCTTTATATTTAGGCAGGAAGATGGCAAATGGGACCAAGAAATGGTCTGTCCAAGGCAGGGGCACTGGGGGAGCAACTGAGACATCCTCCCAGTTAGCAAATATTGGGTCAAGTAAGTGCCCACGATTATGTGTAGGAAGCAACCCCTTTAGTTCCAGCTGTAAGGTGTGAAGTTCATCCCGGAACTCCACTGCTCCTTTATCTGAGGAGTCGTCAAGATGTGTGTTTAAGTCTCCTAACAATAGAAACTTATCCCTCCTGATCGCTGATTCAGTAACACACTCTAAAAGGTTGCCTTTGAATCTGGACATAGGTCCTGGAGGGCGATAGACTAGCAGACCCTTAATTGTCGTGCTCCCATCAATGTTTATGCTAAAGACACCTGCCTCGCAACCTGCCAAATTGACTCGTTCAAGTTTACAGGCCCATTGCTGTTTAAAGGCGATCGCAATTCCTCCTCCTCTGCCTAAGGGTCTGTCCAGGCGCACCATTTGATAGTCGTCTGGTAAGGCCTGGACAACATCAGGATCAGAGTTGGCCTCTAGCCAAGTTTCAGTGATGAACAACAGATCGAGATGTTTATCAGTGAGAAGGTCATATACATCGTGTTTATGGCAGCTAAGCGATCTGGCATTGATCAGGCCGCAGGACAACAAGGAGGCGCTCGCCCTGGAGTCAGCAAGCGTGGTACTAAAATGGAATTGGCAATGTTTTCATCCTTCGATCTCCCCAACCCTTATACTATGAAGGCCCGGGGTGCAAGTATACGAGGAGAAACTTACTAAGTCGCTCCTGCTCCAGGTAATTCTGCCATCAGGGACAGGGGGTGTGGCCCTGGGCCGTGTCCGGTCGTGGACGGGCACAGACGGGCTTGACTTTGGCGCGGCTTCGGTGCGCATCCGGCGCGCCCGCTGCGCCAGCCCGCTGCGCCGTCTGGCCGTGTGACACATTATATAGGGTGTGAGGAGGGTGGGAGTCCGGCGCGACTAGAGCGCAGCCCCCAGCCACACCTAAAATGATTAGAAGGCCACGGGATGTAAGTAGCCCGCCTCCTGGTTTCTTTGTGACCGCTTCTACTATAAAGCATTGGGATGAGTCAGGGTGCCTCAAAACACAGGTGCTGTAACGAAGGTATGTTTTAACTTCATAAAAGCTTCATCTGCAGCAGAAGACCATATAAAGGCAACCCCTTTTTTCAACAATTTAGTTATGGGAGTAGCCAAGGTCGCAAAGTCAGCAATGAATCGTCAATAAAAATTGGCAAAGCCCAAAAAATGTTGTATTGCCTTTACAGACTGAGGGCGCTGCCAACTAGTTATAGCATGTATTTTTTGAGAATCCAAGCACACCCCGTCCTAGGAATACCCAGAAAGTTAACAGTTGAAGTGTAGGACTCACATTTATCCAATTTTACATATAACTTGTTGTCTTTTAACCATTCCAAGAAAGCTCTCACATGACGTACGTGTTCAGTAATAGAGGAGGAATATATCAATATGTCATCCATGTAAGCTAGAGCATAAACATCCAACATGTCTCGTAACGCTTCATTAATAAAAAAACTGAAAAGCTGCAGGAGCATTGCAAAGGCCAAAGGGCATCACCAAATACTCACAGAGACCAAATGTAGGGGGAGATGTACAACAGAAGTGGTGGAGTGAGGTGTTAGCCATCATGGCTTAACGCCTCACTCTCCACTTCAGAAACAAAAGGGTGCGCCATATTTACAACAATATGGAGCAGCCTTGCTTTTCCCCCTGAGCTGGCGCTACACTTAGCAGTGTAGAGCCAACACAGTCACCATTGCACCACAATCTGGAAATTCAATGTTGTCACTTCTATGTGTGCTGCTTAATGCAGCACACATGGACGTCACAAAATGTCATTTTAAAGATTGCTTATGTACAGGAAGGGGGACCTTCCTGTAAATAAACAATAAAAGGCTTCTTGCTTTTTCCATGAGTACTACACAAGGCAGCACACATGGAAAAAGCAAAGACTAGGAGAAATATAGCATTTCTCCTCGTTTCGCCAACTTAAAACCAGGTTTTCCCTGGTCTTAATTTTGGCACTGCCTCCTATTTTTGCTGGCCTTGTAAATAGGGGCAGCGTCAACATCAATGGGTGTTGCGGTGGAACGCCCACTGCAACACTCAATGCCCTCCCCTTTTATGCTACACATAGCATAAAAGGGGGCCTTATTTACAAGGCAGCATTAAGCCACGTCAAGTGGCTTAACACTGCCTTGTAAATAAGGCAAATCCCCTATCGCCACAGAAACATCAGAAAAAGTGACGTTCCCGTGGCAATAGGGGCTTGTACATATGCCCCTTAATGTGTAATTCTGTTTTCCACTCATCTCCCTCTTGTACCTTCACCAAATGGTTAGCTCCTCTTAAGTCTAGTTTGGTAAATATTCGAGCATCTTTAACCTGATCAAGCAGGAATTGAATGAGAGGCAAAGGGTACCATTTTTTATGGTTATGTTATTAAGGGCTTTATAATCGATGCAACAGCTAAGAAAGAACACCCTCCTGTTTTGGTATGAAAAACATCGGTGAAGAGACAGAAGAGTGAGAAGGTCTTATAAAACCTATACTGAGCATATCATCCAGCTATTCCTTCAGATATAGGTTTCCTTTTTCGGTTAAAGCGTAAACATGACTACATGTTTTTGCGCACCTGCAATCAAATCGATTCAACAATTGTAGGGTCAATGGGGTGGGAGAACAGAAGCCTTTTCTTATCTATCACATCTACCAAGTTGGAATAATAGCTAAGCAATTCAGGTATTTCAGATGTTGTGAGTACTGCAATTTCTTTTGCTGGTACTAGAGCAGAAACACAATGTTGCTTACATGTGTCGGAACTAAAGGACAAGTCTTGATTACACCAACCAATGTCTGGGTTGTGATACCATAACCATGGTATGCCTAGAATGGCTTGGAACTGTGGACATTGTATGAGATTGAACTGCACTGCCTCTTGATGTTGCCCATGTATAACGAGTAGCAACACAGAAGTAGCATGAGTAAGTGGACCAGATTTAATGCTGCTACCATCAATGGTTTTAAGCTCATTGATCATTCTCTTTGGTTCCACAGGAATGTTCATCAGTTTTGCCCAACGTATAACCATGAAATTCTCTGTGGCACCAGACTCAATCATAATCTGAACATATAATGTCCACTCTTTCCATATTAAATGAGGTGTTATAAATTAATGAGGAGGAAAGGACACTGCTTTCTCTTGAGGTAAGAGTTAGGAGACTATCAAACCCAATCTACCCAAGGACCTTGTCTCCATAGGCCTCAGGCTCAGCAGTTTTCCGACTCATTACGTGTTTTGGGCTTCACTGGATAGTCTCTTAGGAAGTGACCTGATATACCTCAATAAAGACATAATTTCTTGTCTCTGCGACATTGACGTTCTTCGTCACTGAGTGGCCCTCTTATACTCCATATTTGCATAAGTACATGTTATTCAATTGATTTTTCTACTTCAGTATTTCTTTCTTTGTATATTAATATTTTGGGGTCAATACATCCTCTCTCTCGTCGTCTCTGGTGCAATCTGTGGTCTAGTTTGACGACTATGTCAATAAGGGCGTTACAGGACTCTGAAGGATCCTCTACTTGAGCTAGTAAGTCTTTCAAGTAATCACGTAGCCCTTTATAAAAAAGGGCGCTACGCTTTGCCTCGGGCCACCCTGCCTCTGCTACCAATCTATTGAAACTGGAGATATAAGCCATTAGGTCTTTGGATCCTTGCTACAGATTCAAAAGCCCCTTATTGATAGATTGCATGGTGGAGTAGACAAATAGCCTACGTAGTTCCTCTTTAAATGCTGTGTAATTATATAGTAATAGATCATTATGTACCACCAGTGGTATTGACCTTGTGGCTGCCGTTCCTCCCAAATAAGACAGAACAAAAGCCACTTTGGCCTGTTCAGTAGGGAAACATGACGCCTTGCACATAAATTGTAGTTGACATTGGTTAATAAAGGTAGAGAATTTGGAAGGGTCTCCCATAAATATCCCAGGAGGAGCTAAAGGGATAGCAGATGGAGTGGTTAAATGGAAATACTGGCGGACAGGTTCCAGAAGGGGAAGGATTCGACGGCAACAGGTTTCTAGGTGCACCGGTATTGATTCCAGCTGCGGAGGTTAGGAATAGAACTCTGCTGTAACGCATCAAATCTAAGGGAAAGGGCTTGAGTTTCTTTCTGCAGATTTCCTATCATGTGGGCCACATAAGCCAAGGTTATCTGGCTGTCCTCCATCTCACTCTTGTGGAAAGTAAATGTGGGCTTCGCAGTCTGTAATTCTCACCTTTGGTATTTTTTCCACAGGGATAAGATGGAGGTAAAATGCTAGATCCCAACGCCCCCCAATCACCACCAAAACCCAACAAGTGTCAAAGCATAAGGGGTGAGACGGGGAAGATGGGAAAACAAGGGAACAAAAGACACATGTCCGAAATATTTAAGGTGGAATAGGAACAATCAGCATCACAGAAAAGGCCTACATGAAAAACTAGAGGTATGTGTCACTATATATATCCTAATATATATGTAAATAATTCAAGGTATACTTCTAAAAGACTTGCATTGAATTCTATTTAAGCTACCTGTAAAATTCTCCACTTCCGTGAAGGTAATTGGTATGTAGAGACAGAGTGTGTTCTTTTCTTTCTATGTATAAAAGGATCAGTGTATAATGTTAGTTTATAGGACAAAAGACATCGATCAATAATGGAGGATAGAAAATGAACAAACCTTTAGCAGAAGTCAGTGCACTTAGAATAGCCCTTACAATTATTCATTCAAATAGATAAAAGCAAAAAACATGTTATTCAATAGGGAAACATCCTTTACAACGCAACTCTTACCACGCAGTGGCTTTACAACGCAACTTTTACAACGCAAACCATTACAACGCATTGCGCTGGGGGGCGCTCTAGGATAGGGAATAGGTTTAATGTACTATCCAACACCTTCCCTACTATCCACGGGGACTGGAGTTGGAATAGTAAATTAAACAATTCACTATCCAGCGCCCCAAAGCACTATGCGTTGTAAAGGCATGCGTTGTAAAAACCGCGTTGTAAAGGCATGCGATGTAAAAGCATGCATTGTAATGTCATACATCCTATTCAATAGGATAGAGTAATGTGAAATTTAACAGAGCACAAAAAGGCTTACCAAAAATAGGCAGGGCTTTTCAACTATAAATAATTATTCCTTAACATAGAGATATTTGGAATTAATGCTCTTACTTCCTATGTTATGCAGCTAGGAGCAGTGCACATGGAAAACGGGATACCAACAGGCGTGGAGATCTCAGAAACGTATAGTATACATATAAATATTAGTTTCAAGAATACCACCTTAAAAACTAGGCATGGTTTCTTTAAACGTCTTATCTGTTCTTTTTTCTTTATGCAGGATACTGAATATTCTGAGGACTTAGAGAGGAGTCCGACGATTCAAGAACCAGGATTCCAATGAGGAGCAGCCCGACGCTGACAAGCATCCGCCGACGGGACTTGGAAGTAATCAGGTGAGTCAACGGGCAAAGACGGAGGAGCACACGCAGAGGCTAGAATGTAAAGCACTCTTCCCTTTGTGCCTGCCCTCTATATTTTGGACTTGCTCGACCCCGCTAGCACCGGCGAGCGTTACAGAGCAGTCTCGTCATTGACATTTGAGATTTACAAATCCGCATGGCGGACAATTTGTATGTTTATTGAATGGTAATGCTTGCGGTTTTGCTAGGCCTGTTTGTTTTTGTGCAGTGGTATAAAGGCAAAATGGGTGCCATCAATGGATCCAATCACATGTGGCATGCGAGCTATTCCATAAAACCCTGCCTTCACATTAGAAATATCCTGCTATCTGGGGAACTGGATGTAGCTATCTATGTGTTTCATCAAACTGGAAGGATGTCTCCTAGCACATTATAAAACATTGGTTGAGACATGCCACCAGAAATTACAACTGTGTACTGGAAGGAACCGGTGCCAAAAAAATGCAGTGCTGCCATGACTTTGAGTATTGGTGTGACACAATGAGGATTTGTGTTGTGAGACAGGAGATCAGGCTCCAAAAGATGACTTAAGTGACAGATGGTTTGCCTATTCAGGTGAAACTTTTTAATCAGATCTCTCTCTTCCATGGTTTGCAGGTCTGGAAATGGGCGATACACGGGAGGCTGCCTCCTTCTCACTCTTCCAGGGGACCTATGTGTGGTGTGACAATCGAGCAGTACAATGGTTACAGTGTCCACATATGTGCTACAGGTTTCCAATATAAATCATGGCATAGAACATTACAGGTTCACAACTAGATCCACATATGTAGCATTACTCCCCATTGCGCCCTTTGCATATCTACTGGGCACTGATATGCAAATATTGTCTTGCAAAGGTGATATATGCACCCCTTATTTTTTTTTTTTTAATTAAACAATACCATCATCGGCGGTAGAGTCTACACCATGATAATAGCGGTATTATGCCCTGTAGCATGCCACACAGAGGCCAAAATACCATCTTTTAACATGACTATGTGTCACATCTCAGGTAGGTATTTGACCACTACATAGGTGTGTAAATGACAATTTAGATTAAAAACAAAAGTTATCTCAACCGCCACAATGTCGGCTGCCTGACCTTGCTGTTGTGACAATAAGACTGGGCACTGCAAGCGGAAGCCGACATCATGATGGGTAATTCAGTCTTTGACAGACACAGCCATAGGCTAACGCTGTTGATGGTGGAGGGCCAATGACTGTGTCTGTCGCAGCAGAAAACTGTGTACGGCACGTAAATGTATGCAGCATTATTAAAATGTGCTCACTTGCCTTCAGACAATGCTACCATAAATACCTGCTCAACTTCAACTTCTGTTTGCCATCTCTAGGAGCAATCATGCCAGGCCAAACAGGTGAGAGGGTCACTTCTTTCACTCCTGAAGAACTTCAGACCCTGGTGGATGAGGTCCTCCACTGGCATGGCCAACTATTTGTCTCACCAGAGGAGCAGGTGAGTTATTGACACTGATTATTATTTTGTGTGACTCAATCATTTCCATCCATACAGGCAAATTTTTTTTTAGATACACGATGTTCTAATATGTGGTATCATTGGATATTGCTACCAACATCACACAGACATTTAACTGGCTGTTGGACCCTGGATATAGTGCATGTGCCATTAACAATGTAGTGTGATGATTGTAAAAAGGCCTGGATTCTATGTTATGCGTATGTAGCCAGCTATGCCTTCCCACATTTGATGGTACATGTCATATAGTTTGAACCCTGAAGACGCCAATAGCCAATCCAAGTTCATGATCGTAGCAGCATTAGGACTGTATGTACACTATGAAAAGCAGATATGGATGATGTCAGCCATATATCTTGGCCCACTCACTACTCTGCCCAAATTCAATACCTCAAGACAGTTGTGTAGGGGGTAGCTATAGTCCACAGAACCCTTAATAATCCCACCCTTCTTTGGATGGCCACAAGATGATCCTTTGTGATTGGGACACGGTAATGTGCAGCACATGTGGCATCTGTATGCTTACCCTGTAGTGAGCAAGGCCTGACAATAAGCTGTGCCCAGTCACAGCCATGGACCAGGCTGGGACTGTGTCTCTGTGACAGTACAACTGATGCCAAGGGTCATGCCCCTGTAGATCTGGTTTAGCATAAGTGTACACTAATTGAGACGTGACCCCCAACAATACCCCTGACAGTCCACACATGGACATATTTTTGCACGTTGATGAGTTAACACCTTAAGTTGATAGGCCTGTCAAGTGCAAATGGTATACAAAGTGTGTAACTGAAAGTCCACTGGCTCATTTCAACCAGTAATTTGTTTACAATGTCCAAACGGAAATGCTCGCCCAGTATAGGGCCATGAGGACTGTCCCATACACACATTCCACATCTTTGATAAGGTAGGTGGAGCTGTTGGCTAGGGGAAATTACTAATCTAATCTAATCTAATCTAAATCCACATTTGTAAAGCGCACAATCACCCGTAAGGGTCTCTAGGCGCTGGGGGCCGTCGGGAAGATTAAGCAAGCTATTGCCCAGAGTCACATGGTGCTGGGCTAATCTGCCGCTGGTGCCGGGGATCGAACCGTGATCCCCAGATTCCGGAGTCAGTCGAACTACCATATCTTCTACCTGAACATGGTGGTCTCACTATGGTATGTCAATGACCTCACTGTGTCAGTCCCACATGATTAGAGGTGCCATATGTGGCTAATACATGCAACACATACCCAATGAGCTGTACTAATATGTAGCTGGTGAGCATCCTCTCACTGACACACATTTCAGGTCAGTCATAGTGTGATCACTGAAACTCTATGGGATATACCATATCAGTCTCTATTGACTGTAGGCCTCAAGTCAATGTTCCTTCCTTTACAAGTGGATGTCCAATTTTGTACAAAGTTGTGCAGCCTGATCAAGATCACACGGTCACAACAAGGTATCATTGTGGCTCACATCTCGGGGCAAGTTGCATGTCCCTGGGGTACTTCATGTAAGTGACTCTATATAGGTGTTTTTGTTCATGACCAGGGATTGCGATAATCATCATTGCCTTAGGAAAGTGTGTATTGATGTGTTTGTGTATCTCAGCATGTGTAAGTCAAACATGTGGTGTGTTCACTCTTGGTGTCAGCTTGTGGCAGATATGATACTAATTCGGTGAGTACAACACAAATATACATGACCTTACAGTAGGTTAATGTTTGCTTCTTCTCTTGTTCCTATACAGGTCAATGCCCATCAGAAGAGGGGTATGTGGAGAGCCATCAAGAAGAAGGTGCATTCCCTGGGGGTCTACAGTTGGCGTACCGTCCATTGGGCATAGCGTGAGTGTCCATTGCCACAAGAGGTGGGAGGACCTGAGACACTGGACCAATAAGATCATGGAGGTCCAGCTGGGGCTGTCCTCCCAACGTGTGTGGGGTGCACGCCTCACCCTGATTCCACTAATAGCCCACATCTTAGAAATGGCCTATCCTGGTCTTATAGGCAGTTGCGTACCCAACAGCAGTTACAAGGGGGTAAGTCATTACCAGAGTTGTACAAGTGTCCTTGACAAATATTTGGATAATAGGCATGCATGTTACCATCTGAGCTGAGGATGACCCAAAGTCTAAACCAGAGGTGTTGGTCTCAAATGTGTAGGTAAGGTGGTAGGTGAAAGATGATGTGTTCTACCTATTGTCTGCTTTTAAACTGGGACACAGCAGTGTTAAATGACCTATCCATGAACCAGACTTGGGTTGTCATATGTTTGACTCAAGTAAGAATTATTCTGATGTTGTGGAATGTCGCTGCTGACCATTGGCCTAGACAGGCCAAATGCCTACATTATGTGATGAGTGATGGTCACTCACTGCTGTGTGTTACGTGATGGTAGGCATATCACATTTGACATAGTTGGACTTCCACACTGAATGCAGTGACTGCACCAACACTTTCCATTGGTAAGTTGTGCTTGTATTATCACAATACTATTTTCAAAGCACTGGTTCACTTGCTAATTGTTACTACATCTTTGATGTGAGCCTGCTCCTGGAGTTGTGTCACCACAAAGGTTATGTGTTCAACATGATCTGACTGACTGTTAGCCTGATATCCGATTCACTTAGACATATTGGTGTCTAGGTCACTGAGATTATTTTCAGAGTTAATTGTGTAACTTTCACAGTTGATGTTTTACCACTGTTATGACTGGGTACACATTGGTGGGTGTATGACTCCTGTCCTGATCCATAGCTGAAATTGAGATGTTAATGTCGAATAGTTGGGTAAATGGGATACATGAGGCGTAAACTTACACTTATGTTTGATGATCCATTTTTCAAAGACATGACTCTGGTGTCATCCAGTGATGTGAGGTGCACATGTTAATGACAGAAGGTTCATTCTATGAGTGGTCAGATGAGTCTTGGAGTGCTCTAGATGTTTGAAAGGACAGTATTTTACTAGCTTCACTGAGTATTCTAAGTAGTAATTAGGGAATGTTAAGTATGTATAGGGTGGTCAGCCTGTGCAAAGTTGGAATGGGGATGTCCTTAAGGCAATGTGACATCTTCTGCTGTGTGTTATTGTTCACTGAGCACCTTTATATTAGGCCAAGATTAGGTGTTACATTCACGCATGAAGGATGTTGAATTGTCATGTCTTTGTACACTTGTTTTGGAGATGTGTAATTTTTAGGGTGAATAGCTTACACATACTTGATGTATATGTGAGACAAATCCTGTTCCTGCTGTGTTTGCCTTTCTAACTTGCACTTCCACATTGGCTACATATGCATGGCACTTGGTGATGGCATTTATTTGTCCCTGATATACTTCATGCCACAGGCCCAAGACATATATAGGTTTTGAGACATGTGCAAGGTGTTATGTGGGCCAGTGCCCCACCCTTTCAGCAGGACCCCCCAGCCTTTGTTGAGACAAGCCTATTCAGCAGGGAGTGTTTAGAATATGACCTTTGTATGGTTCTCACACTGATTGATAGATATCTCATGTAGCTGTCATGACCTTTTACTGTGGGTGATATGTGGGTCTATTACAGATACTTTACATGGGGCTGTATTTCAGTTTCATGACACATACCTTCAACAGTCTCTTTAATGTGACATCAGGACCTTGCAAATGTGGAATGGGAGGGTGACAGAAATGAATACTTGGGGTACTGATGGGGTGCTGATATTCTGTTACACCAATCAATGCACACTATGTGATCCATGATTTTTGTACAAGTGTTAAATATAGTGAGGTGTGCCTGTGCAGTGTCCGCAACCTGGCCATAGGGGGCATGATGGAGCAGTGCCTGGCACATACACCCCTATTCATTGGGGGCAGGGGCATACAAGAAATGTTTGGACAATGGCACTGAAATATTTTGACAGGTCCATGCCGGGACTTCTATTTGCTGTGGAGTCAATAGTGACGGGTTAGCTTATGGCTTACCATTGGTTGCGGCGACGACAGTGTCTGTGGGCATCAAGCAGGATCAACAGCGGATGAATGGTAAGAGCCAGATCCATGGTGTTATGGGATGTGTTGAGGGGTGTAGAGGTGAGTACCGGTGAGTTTGTGCCTCATATCCTTCCCTTTCGGTCACCTCAGGTGTGGAGGGTTCGACACTGGATTCACGTTAGAGGTACGCTGCATCGTGATTGGGTGGGTGGGGAAACCAGCTGTCTGCCTACCAACAGCCACATTGGCCTATTAAACCACCGATGGCGGACATGAATTCCTGGCGTGCCGGTGCAGTTGTGGCTGTCTATCCTCTATGGGACCGCACACATCGTAATTGAGTGGTCAGACCACCAACTGGGCGGTGGTGTTACCACCGATGCAGTGGTCCATGGACCGCCAAAGTCTTAATCAGGCCCATAGTCCCCTGCAATGCTTATTGTGTCGACAGCATGTTTACTGTCTGTGTAACAGATGCACTTGGCCTCTTTGAGTCCAAGTGCATTTCTCACTCATTACTAAATAATAAGTATTCTTCTTTTGGTATGTTTCTTGCTGCAGTAAAACTTTGCTTTTTGTTCTTTATAGTTCTAAGCCTTTTTAATGCCAAGCCCTCCAGGGGCCCTAATTGGTATTTCCTGCCCTAATCTTTATGAGATTTGGTGGTACCCATATTCCGTGCCACCTCACACCCATTATGTGACCCAGGATAGTTTTGGCTCTGAACAACTTTGATATTATTATTTTGCAAAAATAGTATACTTTATATAGACATAGAAACAAAAATAAGCCATGAAATAAAAGAAAGAAGAAAAGGTTAAAAATACGGTGAATAATCAAGCATATGATGGATCTATGGGGTCTATTATTTCTTTATGCCAGATTCCAACTTTGACGATGCAGCGCCGGGTACGACCCGGCGTGGCACCACCAAAGCTGTGGTCAAGCTGCTCGCCAGATTAGAAGTTTCCTCCAGTCTGGCAGGCTTTGTTTTTGACATTCCCACAGTGGTGCCCTGAAAATGGGCACCACAATCGGAACGCCAAGAAAAGTTCCTGCAAGGCATGGACTGATAAGTCCATGCTGTGCAGGAACCGGATGCATGCATACAGGGAGGCACATGTTGTGCTCCCCTTCATGCACCCAGGGCTCAGAGGCCCAAGGGGGCCCTGTAGAGCCTACTGGTGGCTGGTAGGGAACAGTGGAGGGCAGGAAGGCGGGAGGTTAGGAAAGGAAAAAAAAGAAAAGAAAACTTACCTGGGGTCACTGTTGCTTTCCGCCCCCTCGCTTTCAATGCAGGAACCAGGAAGAACACAGCCTCCCAGAATCCCCTGACCAATCACAATGCTGCATTACAGAAGCGTTTTGATTGGTCTGAGCGCCGTGGTTTAGTGCTCGGACAGGGGTTTGGAGGCTGTGCATGTTGGCCACCCAGGCTGTATAATACAGGCTGTGGAGAGCATGCACAGTGCGCATGACAGTTTGGCCGGCCCAAGAAGGCCGGCCAAACCGCAATGTGCACTTAAAGTCAACCCACCACTCCTCCTCCCTCAACGGACGTCAGGGAAGCCCGCCATGCCCTAACAACCTAGCTGCAGTGCAACTGATATACTAAAAATAAAATTCTAATAACGTTTCATTATTATTAGTTTATTTTTCATTTGCACTGTTTAAAAGCAAGGGGTGACATTCCTCCTCCTTAGTGGAGAAGCTGCCCCTGGTAGGGCCTCCTTTGTTTCCTCTCCACCACGGTTTTCATTTTTTTTTTAAAACATATTTTATTGAAGGTTTATCATCATACAGCATCATTATGAACACAATACCCCCATTCGCCAAATATATCTTCATTTATACCCCAACATACCCAAATGCCCTCCCCCCTCCCTCCCCAAATGGTGTGGGCATGTAGCTTCCAAAAGAATGCATCGCATGATGTGCAGTTGTCAGTGGTGGATTCTCAACGTATTATAAACTCTAGTTGTTATTCGTGCATTCCTAATGCTCTAGCTCCCATCATCCTTTTGTAGGTCTAACAAGGCCTGTACTAAGGTTTCCCACGCCCTTGCTTGTTCCAGGGCCTTTTCCTGATTGGAACGTTGGGCCTGTCGCAGCCGAATAGTGCTCTCGCTCCTTGCCCATTTATAAAGCTCCGCTCTCCAGCGTTTATATGATGGACCCTCCTTTGACTTCCTGTGCAGGGTGATTTCCCTCTTCACTAATATGAGCCCTAGATCCATAAATTTACTTGTTATTTTTGTTTTGGGTGTATGGGGGAACCAGAGCAGCACACACGTGGCCATATCATAAGCCAGATCTATCCAATAGTTCCCCAGTCTCGGGCAGTCCCAGAGCATGTGTCCCAGTTCTGCTCCTTCTTTCAAACATCTGGGGCATGCTGCATCCTGCGCCTGGAAGTACTTCTGAATCTTCCCCGGCGTCAGATAAGCTCGATGTACTATGAATAACTGAATCAGTTGAAGTCTTGCATTCCGAGTGCCCTTCCATGCACTCCTGAGGACATGCCCCCATGCTGTGTCTGGTATCGGTCTACCTATGCCTGCCTCCCATTTCGTCTTTAGGTCAGCCAATGGTTGCAACCCTTCGTCTAGCATCCGGGAGTGGAGGCACATAACCGCTTTAAAGGTCCCTGCTGCCATTACCACGTACTGGCATGTCATTGTAGTCTTAGGTTCTGCCTGCCACTCCTTCCAATGATTCCGAATCGCCGCTATTACCGCAGCATGGATCAAGAAGTCACCGTTCGGGAGGTCATATCTCTCCTGTAATGCCTGAAAAGACAGCAATTTTCCCTCTTCGTATAAGTCCCCTACCATCTGAATTCCCAATTGCTCCCACTCCTCGAGAGCAGACCAATCACTCCCATGCAGAAGTGCCGTCAGCATCCCTAACGGGATTTCTGGAGCATAGGGATGTAGGACTCCCGCCCTACGTTGGCTACGATTCCAACATGACCTCAGAGTGCCCTCTTCTAGCGACAAATCCCTGGGGAGAAGTGCCTGTTGCAAAACTATGTATGAGAGGACATGCCTTTGAATCCCTGTACCTCTCATATGGTCAGGGCCCTGAAACTCCACAGCAATCGCCTGTGTGAGTACCTGTAGCTCTGCCGCCAGATAGTAAAGTTCGAAGTCCGGAACTGCTAATCCCCCCTCCAGCTTTGCCGCATCAGTTTGTCCAATGCTACTCGCTTCCTGCCAGTTCCCCACAAAAAGCTGATAACCCCTGTCCTAATTTTCCTTCATCAATGGTGGGATCCAAACAGGGAGCGTCCAGAAGTAATAAAGCAGCCTTGGCAATGCCACCATTTTAAGTAAGGCTATCCTCCCCATTACTGATAACGGGAGCGTAGACCAGAATGCCAAGCTCCCCTTTAAGGCCCTTATGCAGCGCCCTATGTTCCCTTCCAGGACGTCCGTTGCGTCATGATAAATTCGGACCCCAAGATAAGTGAGGCACCTCGGCTCCCATTTTATCTCCTGGGGAAGGACTGGAGCCACTTCGCATGGTCGTACTGGAAGCAGGCATGTCTTTCTCCAGTTCACTCTGAGTCCCGACAAATCTCCAAATCTAGGGCCAGATGTAGGAGCCCAAATACCGGTCGGTAACGGCCGATTTCGGCCGTTACCGACCGGTATTTAGGATATGGCATGTCATTTACAGAATCGGTAAATTTACCGATTCTGTAAATATACAGAATCGGTAAAATACCGAATCGGTAAATTTACCGATTCTGTAAATGAGATGTAGGTGGCACTTCTAAGAGTGCCACAGGCCCTTAAGAGTCGGTATTTTACCACCCAATCCTATTGGGTGGTAAAATACCGAATACAGGTGTGCATGCACATCTGTGCATGCACACCTGTGCAATGTGACACACAGACATGCCCTTAGGGCATGTATGTGTGCCATATGTTACACGTGCCTGTATTCGGGGTGCTAGAGGGTGTCAAAGTGACACCCCCCGCACCCTTGCAAGATTCGGTACTTCAAGGCCCATAGGAATCAATGGGCAATACCGATTCGGTATTTCAAAAAATAAATTCACCTACATCTCCCTCCTTCTAATTTACTGATTCATAAATACCGAATCTGTAAAATTCGGTATTTATGAGTCGGTAAATTAGAATTACCTACATCTAGCCCTAAGTCAACAAGTTGATCGCCCCCCGCAGCGCCCTTCCGTATTCTCCGGGTATAAGAGTAAGTCATCTGAGTACAACGATATACGTTGTGGTGTCGCATTCTTCCACAGTCCGTCGAAACTCAATCCTAATCTTGTCTGCACCGCTAGGGGTTCCATTGCCAGCGATAATAGCAGTGGGGACAGGGAGCATCCCTTTCTCGTTCCCCTCATCACCGGGTATTGGGTGGATATCAGTTTCCCCAACCTCACTCTCGCCACTGCCGAAGAGTATAAAACTCTAACCCAGTTCCCAAACAGCGCACCTAGACAAAACTGCTCCAGTACTTTATAGAGGTATGTCCATTCTAGGCTATCAAAAGCTTTTTCTATGTCCACTGAGAGGACCGCCGGCATGTCGAGATCATGATGGTTAGTCCTCATGATTCCCATGAGCCGTCGTATATTCGATGAAGTGTTTCTAGTTGGAATAAATCCAGCCTGGTCGGGATGCACCAGGGTGGTCATGTGAGGCAATAAACGGGTTGCCAGTATCCTACTCAGGATCTTATAATCCGTCGTCAACATGGATAACGGTCTATAGGATGTCACATCTTCCCCGTTCCAACCTGGTTTCAAAAGAGGAATAATCAACGCCTCACGCATGGAAGACGGCAACCGACCCATCTCTCTAGCCTCTTTGTATACCTCGAGGAGACGAGGAGCTAGCAGATCAATATATTGTGTATGGAATTCAACCCGTAAGCCGTCCACTCCCGGAGTTTTGTTCCGGGCCATGTGCTTGATTGCACTTCGGATCTCATCTAAGGTGATATCTCGTCCTAATATTTTAGCCTGTTCCGCTTCTAAGTGTGGAAGCTGGATTTCCGCCAGATATTCATCTATTTCCCCTTCCTCCACCCTCAAACTACACCTGTACAATAACTCATAGTAGCCCAGGAACCGTGTCATAATCTCGTGTTGGGTGTACACTATAGTGCCTGTTCCTGTTTCCATAGCCAGAACTGGGCAACCTCTTGGCGTCGGATCGGCCAGCCATGCCAGCAACGATCCAGCCTTATCCCCCTCCACATGCACTCTTGTTGTATAATTTTTGTGATCGAAACTGCGCAATCTCTCTACTTCTGTCGCTGCTTGTTCCTTCACTTCTATCAATTGTGTTTGTAAAGCTGGCTGCTCTGGTCGCTGTTGCTCTAGCACCCTCAGGTTCTCCTCAGCTTTATCTACGTCAGTTAGTAACACTTTCCTCATTCCTGTATATTTGCTAATACAAAGCCCATGTATCACCACCTTAAAGGCGTCCCACTCCACTGCCCTAGAAGAAGCTGTTCCCTCATTTTCTTCGAAATATTGTTCTATGCCTTCCCTTATCGCAGTCTTGTAGACCTAGTCTTCCAGCGTTTCCGGGCGCAATCGCCATGTAGGTATTGACGATCTAGTAAACTCCCAATGAATAGATAACAACAGTGGATTGTGATCAGATATAGTGCTTGGCAAATATTCTGACCGTCCCACCATGGAGGCCATCGATCGGGAGCACAAAATCGCATCTATTCGAACATGGAGCTCATGCAGGGCTGAAAAAAAGGAATAGTCCCTATCCTTCGGGTGCTGCTTACGCCAAATATCTATTAAGCCCCACCGTTCCTGCCAGTTCAATCTACTCTGTGTTAGCCGGCGCACCGGCGAGTCCGCCAGTGGAGGGTGCGATCTATCCAGCTCGATATCTGTAAGTGAGTTAAAATCTCCCCCTGCTAGTATTGTATTGGTCAAATAATGTACCAGGGCACCCGATAAGTGCTCGAAAAAGTGTGCCTGATCTGTGTTTGGTCCGTATATACTGCAAAGAGTGATGTTCCTCCCATTCAATCATCCCTCTACCGCCACGTAGCTGCCCCCAGTATCCGCAGCATGTTGTATAGCTTGAAAAGGAACCCCAGCCCGCACCCAGATCAGTGCCCCCCTAGCAAACGCCGAGTACGACGTACAGAAGATCTGAACCCTCCACCTACGCTGCAGTGCTTGTCCCTCTGCTTTGGTGAGATGAGTCTCCTGTAGGAAGGCTATCTGGACTCCCCTCCTTACTAAATACGCATGGACTTTGTGACGTCTTGTCATTGTATGTAAGCCTCGCACGTTCCAGGACATGCAAATCAGTTCAGGTAACGTTCCCATCGCTGATGAACCACCTCCCCCTGAATGTTTTCAAGAATCTACCCACACCAAACGTACCCATCCTCTCAACAACATCCCCAACTTTCCCCCCCTTCCACCCCACCAGAACAGGACCCAATATCAGTCTATCAGCCCCCATCCAAACTCAAAAGAAAAAACCAAAACATCCACCACGGTTTTCATGGCAGTGGAACTGCCATTAAAACCATAGTGGAGAGGAAACTTGTAATATACTTGGCTGGACCGTGCCAGCAGCGGTACTGTCAAGCATTTTACTGCCTCCTGACCAATGCAACTCCACCAGGGAATGACTGTTCCTTGGCGGCAGTGTGGGGCAATGGCGGTCCGACCGTCCTTATTGTAATAGGGCGGTCGGGAGACCGCCACCATTGCACCTTCCCGAGGCTGGCGGTCCTGGAACGCCAGACTCAGACTCGTAATTAAGGGCCAGATGTATCAAAGAGTTGTATCCATTCTGTGTCTATGGAAAAATTTGTTCATACATATGGCCACCCAGGATCGGATTGGTAATGTGGGCACTAGGGAAATGGTCGAAGGGCCGATATCCTAGTTCTAGCTCTTGGGCTGCTTTTTTGGGCAGCCTGGGGGCTGTTTGTGCTGTTTGGATGTCGCCAGCGGCCCAGGGGGTGCCTGAGGGGCCGTTCTAGAGGCAGATGGGTGGAGGTATCACTCCCTTTCTCTCGCTGGGCCGGCCCAATAATGTATGCTGATTGAGTGGGGGCAGGGGGCCTGAGCAGAAGTGGTCTCACTTGCATTCATGTGTTGCTCAGCAGTGTAAACTAATCTGTGCTTTTAAAAAAAAATCTAAGTGAAGTTTATAAAACATGCTTCCCACCCCCTTTCTTTTCATAAACCTTTGCTGAAGCAGTGTTTTGCGGAAAGGCAATACGTAAATGTGGGTCACTTTTTTTTATGTGCCCGGGCCAATTTTTTATCCCAATCCAACACTGTGGCCCCCTTAGTAGAAACTTCAACGCAAAAGTTGTTTTCGACCATTCATGGGATAAGAATTTGAGTTACAGCTCAGGGGTCGGACTCTATGTCTACAACATGAGGAAACACGGTGATGACACAAAGTTGTAATGCCCTCAATTCTGAAGCATCACCTTTCTGAGACGTGACGTTTTCTATATAGATCGATGGACGGGGTTAAAGAACATTCAAGACCTCCTGCACGTTTTCTCAGATATTATGAATTGCATTGCGGATGGGATATGTAGCTCGGAAAGAGGATCGTCGTAGCAGCTTCTCTTCTATGTTTGTAACGTGGAAACACGGCCAAAATGTGCTGGCCAGATTACGATTTTGGCACACGACTGCTCACTGAAATGCGGTGGTAATGCAGACCACTGCCACATATCCCGCCACACATGTCTCGCTTATTGTGGCGTGCGTCACGGCCTGTGACATTTCCTCCTCTCTTAACTCGCTTTGTGATTAATTCAGTTATAAACTGTGTTTTGCTGGTCGTGCTTTAGACGTGAATTCTCACAACATCCAAAGCAACAGAGAATTTTTCAAGAGGGACATTGCCATTATGAGGGACCTTTTAAAGAGGGATTCATGCATCCTATTCCTCCCAGCACCAATGTGCCTGGATTACGCGTCTCTACAACATCACGCCACCTGCCGGCTAATTATGCATATAATCATCCAATAAATTGATTTAATTCGTTTAATTGTGATTCATATAGTTGCAACCAATTTAAATAAAGCGACAATAGAAAGCAATATTTCGAGTTAATCTCAATAAGTCACCCTTCCAAAATGCCTCCTGCACGCCCTGCTTCCTTCCTGTAGATGGCACTGTTGAGCTTTCAAATGTCTTTGTGCAGCGGTTCCAGTGCTTTTCACATTGTGAGACTCTGAATACATTTCTCAACTGAATTTTGAAAGACTAGTTAGGAAAGGAAAAGGAAAGCGGTAGTGTCCCAGTTTAAAGCATGTGAGGGCAGACCGCCTCAGAGTCCAGACTGAGCCCCCTTCAAGGTCAGGCATTGACCTAGTCAGTGACATTAGGGTCAAAGGTTAGGTTGAGGCATCTGTTTAATGCAAGCACCGAATTATAACGGGGTCTTTACAAATTGACGCAAACGTACCCAAAACCCAAATAAGACTGACAGCTTACTATTTCTTTCATAAACAGAATAATACCAGGCTCAGCACAAACACAGCACAGACCATAGGTCGATGTCTGTTAAGCATTAAATGCTCTTATTGCTCACGCGCAATTTACAGAGATCACTAATTTCGGTGGTCCTTTTAATTAATTGTGACAATTTTCAGTAAAACCGCGAGCCAATCACTTCCTCCGCACGATTATCGTGGTTTGTAAAATATAAAGAGAATAAACAAGCCGAGCAGTTTAAATGACACCAGCGTTTTTCAGAAACCAGAAATTTTTTTTATCTGAGTGTCTCCACACAAGCAGCAAATGTTGCTTACATGCACCCGGTTGTGTTCAATTAAAAAAGTTGATCGACATAATACATTTAAAGATAAAATATTTGCCTTGAATCAATATGTGTTTTTTGAGGTCATGTGTGGTAAATTAATTGCTTTTTCGCAATATGACTCTCTTTATAAACACCCGTGTGTCAATCCATCATTTTGGTAATTTGTTGATCAAGAACTTTACAACTTGGGTTGTAGCTGGGGGATAGGGCGCTATGGTAGTAGAGCACATCCCTTTTACCCACATTCCCCGTGTTCCTAAACACACATACCTTTCACCCAGAATTTCCTCTGTGGCCGAAAGACTGAAGTAGATACAATTTGTCCAATAAAATCGCAAATTCTTCACAAGCCAAAATCTGTGCAGTTTTCATTATCGAATGAACCGCGTGTGTACTACCTGCTGAGTGAAAACACAGGAATTTACTGGAGTTAAGAGTACGGGTGTACTGCAGCACCCCATTGTCCCTGTGTCTGAGGCCTGCAATTAAAGGCTTATATTATTATTTCAGCACCCCATCAGAAAATGTTCTTGCGCAAATGATACCCAACCCTATGCTACTAAAAAGACATCATTGTTTAATAGGAATAATTACATTAGGCACGAAATAAAAGTGGTTAGTAGATACTTATGTAAACTCTGAAAATGATGCACCGGGGCACATTGTCAGGCAGTTACTAACTATTACAAACACAGTTTGTAGTGTTCCCGTGTAAATATATCTGTGCCCATAGGCCCCGTTGTTGTACATCTCCTATTGTGCTGATGGTATAAGGATAAGTTAAGATTCCTTAAACCGTAGTCGAAAACCTGAATAAATCACACAGGTGCTGGATTTTAGGTGACTGAGGGCCTCATTATGATGGCGGTGGGACCGCCACCATCACCCCGTCGGTGGCGGTCCCACCGTTATCGGACCCAAATTGACCGCCCGCCACATTATAATGGCAGGCGGATGGTAGGCGGTCGGAGAGAGCGACTACCATGGATCCGATGGTCGGAGGGACTTGTATCCCTACAACTGTGGCGGTGCCTGCTCAGGCACCCCCGTAAGGATTACAATGACCCTTTTCGCCTGCCGTTTCATTGCAGTTACCCTGACATGAAAAGGCAGGCGGAAAGGGACATTGGTGGCCTGTAGCAGGCTCCCCTTACTCCTTGGCCCGCCAACATAGGCCCTGAGGGGCACCTACGGTGCCCCCTACATATCCCTGCACTATGCATGTCACATAGTGCAGGAATATGTACAGGGTCCCTGCAGCGTGTTGTATTGTGGCGTGTGCTGCAGCTGCATGCACACTCTGCAATACAAAAGATATAGATTGCGACCACCTCAAAGGCAGTCCCATCTTAATTCCTATGGCAGGACCTCCGACAGCCAGTCGGGCGGTCCCATTTCCAAAAGGATGGCAGGTGGACGAAAGTCTGACCGCCATCATAATGAGGCCCTCAGTTATCAGCTTCTTCATTGAAGTTAGAAACCTCGAGATGGTCTTTGAACCGTTCTCTCAAATACTGGTAGTCATCAAAATCGTGTAGCATCACATTCACTTGTCGTCTCAGTCACAGTCTTTGCTGTTGCAAAAAAGAAGAAAGTCGATTGACAGGGAACAAATAGCTGGACCATCACTGTAGACGTCTCCAATACATTCTTGGGTCTCCTACATAGGATTCCAATCTGTGTGGGAGCGATCAGTGGCTGAATTAGCTCATTACATTGCATCTATGTCCAGTTGTGTGGATACTGCAATGGCACCCAAAGGCCAAACAAATAAACTTTCGTGCTTGAACTGATTTTTTTTAAGTCTACTTTCCAGGAGGTCTTGCCCAGTGGAGAAGTAGGCTAAAGCTCTATCTCACAGGGAAATCTCAGGGTGGGGTTTCGATGGATGGAGTTGGCCAGGATAAAACAAACCACCTTTGGGGGGAATACTACCTCAAAATCTAGGGGGCTAAATGATGGGATGACTCCTCTCTGGACCTGAGAAAAACTGCCGGCATGGAGCAGTTCAAGAGTAGGCTAAGTGTTATGACTAGTAAGTGTCTTCTTTCCTAGGTATTCCAATTTTTGAGTTACATGTGCTGATCAATAAAAAAATTGAAAAAGTGTGTTTAATAGGATACATATGTATATTATTCTCTTCTGAAACGTGATAATCAAGTTTTCTTGAATACATTTGCAGTATTTGATCTAAATGCTGACTGTTGTGTTTTACCTTATCTGCTATTGATTTCTAAAGAGTTTCTAGAGGATTGATAATTATGTGTCTAGTATATTGTTAGTGTTCAAAAGAACACAGTCTTCCAGAATGAAAATAAGTGAAAGAACATCAGGCCAGTCTCTGTGAATTGCTTATTCTTATAGTTTCAGCAGCAGCAGAATACTGTTATAAAAGTTGAGCACAAAGAGAGAGGGGCTACAGGGGAATCTTCATAACAGGTGACAATGGGACATGGTGTGTAGAAACATATCACTGATTCTAACTGAAGGCTACCAGGAAGGCAAGGCTCACTTCACTGGCTGAATTTATCAGTGCAGATGGCCTCATAGGACAAGAATAGCAAGCCTTACAATTGCATTGAATAAAAGCCCTATTGTTCAAACAGGTATGCAACTGAGAACCATCTTTGAAACTCGAAATATGTTTTTATTGTCTGCTGTGCAAGCATTCTTTTAGTGCTTGGAAGTAGTACAATGAGGGTACAATTGCTATAAAAGCATACAGCAATTATGATGGAGATTTTCCTTTCATTGACATTTTTAGTAAATACTGTTATAGCCGTTTCATCTCCCTTTATAGTGGTTACAGTTCACATTGAGTGCACTCGAACCTTGTTTTGATTTTTAAAAATAAATAAAATGTATTCCACATTTTCTAGTGATCTTAAGTGTCTTATTCCTTAATGAAAGAGGGTTTGGATTTCCACTGTTTCTGTAATGTCTCATGGGATTGCTTATTATCTGAAACACAACTCACTCACTTATTGCTCAGTGGGTTGTGCGGTGGTTGCAGTCCAGCTGGCTTTCTGTTTTGGATTGGTACATTTACTAAGTCATTGGTGTCAGGGTATATTGAAAACGAAACTCTGCGATTTAGGACAGTCTAAGGAAAGAATCATATGGACTCTCCACTTTCAGGCTCTCGCATGCATACAAGTGACACAGTGTACATGTCTGTTTTCCTCTGGGTAATGTGCCTGGATGCATATAGGTTTTGGTACCCAATAAAGACAATTGAACTTGATTTGATCAACAAATACCACAGTTGTGTCATTGGAGTCGTAAACTATAGCACCGTTATTCTTGTTGCAAATTGTTAACAACATCTACTTTTAAATAGTATGCACTTTTAGGTGAGTAAATCATACCATCATGTCTGATGTCTGACTGCTAATGCAGCTTTTTCGAATCTCTTTCCTCAACACAGCAGATGGTGCAATGGCTTAATGGGCCTGGGCCAGATTTGCATGCCTAGCTGCATATAACATCTATTTTTGATTAATAGCAAATCTCTTCAAATATTCAGTTATCTTAACATTTCTTTTCAAAGAGAGACTCCACGGTTAATTTGCCCACTCCTAAAAATGGAGAACAACATCAATTAACTAACATGTAGACTGTGCCTAAAACCATAGACTAACCACGAGGTTCAGAAAAACTTCCCCATCATCACTTGTTAAGCTTCTTTATAAGTCGATGAACAATGTGCATGGGGGTTGTGTTTAGCAATTACACGATTTAAAGGCACCTGCTGCAGAGTTATGTTTGGGTCTAACTTTCAGGGAGCAATACAAATGTCAAGATAACTCTTGTGATTATTGTTCCTGCTAGAAAGAGAGATAGGAGTATTGTCTAGTGGTAGTTCTGATTCGGCGTTGGATTGGATTGGATTGGTTAATGTGCCTGCTGCAAAGAACAGATCCTTATTTTATGTTGATAGCTGAGTGGGCTAATAAAGCCAGCCTTCAGCAGCGCTTTAACACAAATGAAATGTATGTGAGATAGGAGCTCTGGAGAGATGAGGGTCACTTTTGCCCAGTGGTAGTGAGAGAATCCAAGGAGGAGGTCAAGGGGTAAAGTGGGGAGCCAACTAAGATTGTCACACCAGGCGCCACCAGCGCTAAAACCGACCCTGATTGATACCAGAATATCGATGAGACACAATATCGAGGACAGAATATCGAAAATGTGATATTTTCAAGCCAGTCTAGATTCTCTGCACCAAACTCCAGATATATATATCCATACATTATATGTATTTTTAAAGTACCTAGATGTGAAGGTTGGAATAGTAGTTCTATATTTCCCTATATGCACTTGCCTTTTGATATTTTGACCCTCAATATTCTGTCCTCGATATCAGCGTATCACAATATGCTGAGGTTTGATATTCAGTAGTACAACCCGCTGAACATTGTAGAGCAGATTTGTCTATACTGTCTGTGAAGGGGGAACCTTATGGGTGTCTTTAGCACCGAAGTGACCTACTTTTAAGAACTAACACCAGTAAGGAGTGCTCATTGGATTTGATCAGGCCCTGCTAATATGTTGGCCTATGTCCGGACATCTGGCTTCTATTAACATTTGTAGGCAACCCAAACTAAAAGTTTTGGATTTGAGTAAATTCATCTTTGCGTTAGAAGAGCCATTAGAAGGGGTTGCTTGTTGACAAATTTATATAAAGTGAATATGATCCATTGTTATGTACTATTAGATCATCATACATGGCACTATTTTATGGATGCCGGAAAGTATTTCAAGAAATCTCAACCTCCCCCAATATGTTTATATGACTACACTATATTTGACAAAACAATAGAATAGTCTACCAAGTCCCACTGCTCACTGAGTCTGGCCAAGTAGGAATAGGATAAGAACCAAAATCATGCTCTGACGCATAATCTCGGTGGGTCAGATTCACAATGGCAACAAATAAAAAGTGAAACATCTGCTCCATTCTGGTTAGTCTTTTGTTTGAGTCAAAAAATTCAAATGTTTTATGGATTTAGAAAGCTACAAATGCATGCTCAAGGAAATCTACAACTGTAAATTACTTTGAGTACTCTAGTGCTTAAAATTTAGGCAAGCAGAATTTCCATCACATGCATGCAAAAGTAAAGCACAAATGGCCATCAGTACGTGCAACTTCTGTTTCTCCTTCCCCATTAGGATACATTTCGCCTATGGCGAAACATCTTTCTTGACACCCTGTTGCAAAGACACTTACTTCTATCTTTGACATTAGAAAATGTGTGTGTATTTACAGCGTGGGAAAGCAGCTGCAAAATGTAGATGAATAACCCACAAACCATACATTTTAGGTGGTAAATTACATGTTTAGAGAATGCAACCAAGAAATTCACACACTCTCGTATTGACATAATTTCATCATTGGTACGTGAAGGTACTGCATTACTTTCAGACGTAAAAAAGAGCTAGAAAAATATAATTTGCATGCCATTGTAATGTGAACGAGGAAGATAGATTTGTGGATATTCATTTATTGTGCATACCAGCATAATTGTATATGTATTGCTTTCTAATTGGGCAGAATTATTTAAGTCAATTTTATAAGACTTAAATGTTACTTTTCATAACTGATACTAATATATCTTAGACATACACCTAGATTTGACTTAGACTTGTAGGCCTTGCAGCAGCTTGCCCTTGAAATTTAAAACGAACTAATCTGCACTGGTAAACATGCTTGTTGTATATTAGAAATTGTATAACGTGGTTCACTGACAGAATATCGACCAACAACATATCGGTGTAAAAATGATTGAGTAAAAAATATAGGATAAAAAACTATCTAATAACTAAATAAACATACACATAACTACTCCCACCTAAAACAACACAACAATAATAACATTTGTTACATAACACAAAATAAGATTTACTGCTCTTACTACAATAAATATAACATTACAGAAAACATAACATTACAGAAAACTACAATTTACTATTCCCACTACAAATAATAAAACAATAAAATTATAATTAAAAAAAATTATATTCCCACTCCAGTCTGTGCAACAGTAGGGAAAGTGTTGGATTGCGTAGGGCTAACATTTAATATTCCCACACCAGTTAGTGAAACAGTAGGGAAAGAGTGAGACTGCAGAGTGGGGAAATATACTATTCCCACTCCAGTCAATGAAAGAGTAGGGATAGTGTTTTATTACGGAGGGGTAAAATATACTATTCCCGCTCCAGCCAGTCCAACAGTAGGGAAAGTGATGGATTGAGAGGGGTAACATTGACTATTCCCACTCCAGTTAGTGCAACAGTAGGGAAAGTGTTGGATTGCGGAGGGGTAAAATTTATTTTTCCCACTCCAGTCAATGAAACAGTAGGGAAAGTTTAGGGTTGTGGAGGGTTAAAATTTACTATTCCCACTCCAGTCAGTGCAAAAGTAGGAAAAGTGTTGGAATGTGGCTGGGTAAAATTTACTATCACTCTAGTCATTTCAACAGTAGGGAAAGTGTTGGATTGCGGAGGGTTAAAATGTACTATTCCCACTCCAGTAACTGAAACAGTAGAAAAAGTGTTGGATTTTAAAATAGAAAAAAATATATTATTCCCACAACAGTCAGTAATACATTACAAATAAACACATTTTCTACGAATACATAAGCTAATTTTAAAAACAAAATAACAATATAAAAATAAATATTTTATTACATATCAAATTATAACAAACAATGCAAACTTCAATATTTCAGAAAAAATAAAAACATATGTAAATATTGCAATTAATATTAAAAATTAAAAACAATACTATTTTACATATAAACAACATTTTCTCAAAAACCATTTATTAATACATTTAATTAATAAAATGAGTTATAATTTCCACCCACCATATACCCCTACATAACTTACACCTAAAACCTAACACTAACATTAAAGCACTAATATTTTACATTATTAACCTATATATGTATTAGCAATAATATTATCTATTTATTTTAACATTATTAATAATTCAATTACATTTAAGTTTCCACAATATGCCCCACAAAATATACACCATCCTCCTAAAAAGTGATAATAAATTAATTAACCAATAGACATAATTAATGATAAAATAAAAATCAATTAAATAAAATAATAAAATATTTCTAACTTAAAATTGTTTTAGTTCCCACCCTATACCCCATATAAGTAACCACAGCCCACACCTAAAATAAAATGAAATACTACCATAATTAACTTAATTCAGGATAAGGATCTGAAAGACGACATTGAGAGGCTGGAAAACCACTCCAGAAAAAACAACCTAGAAATCCTAAATGTCCCAGAAGATCGTTTCGCTCCTGATGGCAACTATTTTAAAAGACTCTGAGGATGTAGGGGTGGACTTGGTTGCAGATATTCAAAGGGTGCATCGCGACCCATTTAGGAGAGTCCCGGGAAGAGAGCGTCCAAGGAAAATTTTGGCGAACTTCCTTACATATACTATCAAGGAGAGACTACTATCTCTAGCCTTGAGAGCTGGCCATCTTAAAAGTGTAGTTCGTTCTCTGTAGCATTTTCCTTTTCTATCCGTTCGGACATCTCTCATATTACTGCCACAAAGCAGTGGGAATTGGGCAAAATAATGACGATTTTGAATACATTAGGAGCTAAGACCCAATTGAGATTTCCTGCATCATTGCGAATCATGTGAAACAATCACATGTATAATATACGCCAACTAGATGAATTCGACTCCCTAATAGATAAAATCAGAGAGGAAGGTTGGGGCGGGAGTGGAAGCCTTAGTAAGGTGTAATCAGTAAAGGTATGCAGGATTTACAAAATTTACCTGTTCAAAAACAGAAAAAATTAAAACAGCAGGGTGAGTCTTAAGAGGAAACAGAATAATGATAAGGCCACATAGTTGAAAAGGGTCACTATTAGCATGAAGTGTAGAATTATTTTTTCTATAGCCACACGTCAAGGGGGGTTTCTGTCCAAGGGCACATGCCCAGAGGAAAAGGGAGGGTTCCCCAAGGGTGTGGAAGATTGATGGAGGGTGAGTGGGGTGGGGTCAGGGGGAGCACGGGTGGGGTTGCAGTGGGAGAAAATAAAAAAAAGTCCTCATTCTTCATTATATTTTAAAGAGTAAGCTGTCTCTTAGTTTGCCTGGTCTATGGAGGAAGGGGGGGTTGGAGAAAAACCCGGTATAGTATGTCGTCTACAAAAATAAAGTTTATGTCATGGAACGTCAACGGGTTGCGATGCCCTCAAAAGCGAAGGTTGATTATGAGATACCTGGAGCAATCTTCTGCCCAGGTCTTCCTTCTAGAAGAGACTCATTTGAGTTATCTTGAGTCTAGAGTTGTCTTTGGTAAATATAAATGGGTTGAGTGTTTTCGCTGCTCTGAGCAGACAATACATAGTAAAGGAGTAGCGGTCTTGTTTAGATCTAACTTAGGCAGCTCCATTAAGTCCGCGTTAACTGACCAATCTAGGAGGTGGATCCTGGTGCAGGTGGCTATAGGGGGGCAGAACTTGCCATAGTATCTTATTACGGTCCTAACATCGATGACCCAGCTTGTATTTTCAGGGTGCAGGCCAAACTCGTCGAAGTCACTGTCTCAATAATAATTGGTGGCGATTTTAATGTCCTCCTTAACCCCGCCAAAGATAGGTCGAACCATAGTCATCATGTGGTTGCTCAGCGCACATGTTGGGCAATGATTAATATGATGCATGAGCTCGGGTTGGTAGATCTATGGAGATCGAAGTGGGATGGGGAACCAGGTTTTACCTTTTTTAGTAAAAAGCATGGCCGCTCCTCAAGATTATACTACATCCTTACTGACAGGTGGGGTTTAGAGCACTTAGTGGATATCTCCACCCAGCCATCTATTCTATCCGATCATGCCCCAATAACTTTTTTATACTTAAGTGGTAAACCGAAACCCACTCCAAGGTGGACACTAAAAAGGGCAATGTTGTCGAATGAGGAGCTAATAAGTGTTATCAAAACATCGACTATTGAGTACTTTGCCGCGAATATAGGGTCAACATCTTTGGAGTACGTCTGGGACGCATTCAAGGCCCATATTCGCGGAGTGCTACACAGTTGGATATGCTCCAAAAATAGGGAAGAAATGTTAGATCTTAAAAAAGTGGAGAAGGAGATATCCATGTTGGAAAAAGTTAGATCTAGCTGCCCACCTGATCACCTGCCACAAATCCTTAAGGATTTAGAGAGCCAACGTTTGGCCTATAGAGGTAAACTGGACCAAAAAGTTTGAGCTCAATGGGCAGTCCATAAAATGGAAAACTACGAATATGGCGAAAAGGCAGGGGCCACTTTGGCATGGAAGATTAAAACCAACAGAGTGAGGAATAACATCAACAAGTTGACTGTAAATGAGACTGGCACGACCTCCTGTGACCAGGAGGATATGCAGAGGTGCCTCCTGTCTCTGTTTTCAAAGCTTTATAAAGAAGAGAGGGTACCTTCCACCGATTTAATTCAAGACTGGCTAAAAAGTAAAGCTTTACGTAGTCTGTCAAGAGAGGGCTGGGACTTACTAGAAGGCCCAATCTCAGTAGAAGAAATTAAGAGCAGTTTAAAAAAGATAAAAAATAACAAAGCGGCAGGGACGGATGCTCTCCCGGGCGAAGTGTATAAGATCTTGGAAGACGTCATAGTGCCTAGACTTAGCGAGCTGTTTAACCTTATCTACAGCCCTGAAGGTAGGATCCCTCCGTCATGGAAGGAAGCAATAATAGTGCTAATCTTGAAGCCCGGAAAAGACCCGCTTAGAGCTGACTCTTATAGACCAATCTCCGTGTTGAATGCAGATTATAAGATCTTTACTAGCATTCTGGCAGGGAGGTTGGTCAGGGTCACTCCCCAACTGATTAATGAAGACCAAAAGGGTTTTTTGCCGGGAAGATACATTCAAGAGCAAACCTTACAACTATTTGGATGTATAGATCTGGCGGTGGCACGGTCGGAACCATTGGCGGTGGCCGCTTATGACGCCGCATTCGATCGTGTCAACTGGACATATCTTTGGGAGACCCTAAAGGTAATGGGGTTCGCACCATCATTTGTAGGTACCCTTACTAGGTGCTATGAGGGGGCGTTTGCCGTCATTCTACTTAACGGTTTATTGACATCGAGCTTCAGTATTCAAAGGGGAACACGACAGGGGTGTCCCATTTTACCCCTGTTATTTAATATCTACATTGAACCCCTGACTCAAGCCCTGAGACTTGATGTGCAGATTACCCCATTTCAGGTATCTGACTACAACTGTAAGCTAGCCCTCTATGCTGATGACCTGCTGGTATATACCAACAACCCAGCAGAGGTGCTCCCCAGGGTGGAGGATACCTTGGACGAGTTTGACCTGTACTCTGGATACTCAATCAATTCTTCCAAGACTGAGGTAATGTGCTGGGGCATCGATGGGTGGACCGGCAGGTGTTGTGGGGAGTTCAGGTATTTGGGGATTACCATAACACAAGATATAGAGGATATCCCCGTGATTAACCTGAGGAAAGTGTCCAAGGCAATTGACCATCTTTTCTTGAAATGGCAGAACCTCCCCCTTACTATTTTTGGCAGGGTAAACCTGGCTAAAATGGTTATCCTGCCAAAGTTGACGCACTTGTTTGGTGCTGTTCCTCTAGGTTTCCCTGGGAAACTCTTGGGTAAAATCCAAAGCAAAATAGGGAGTTTTATATGGCTAATAAAAACTCCAGGTTATCCTGGAAGAAGTTAAAACGGAGGCTACTGAAGGGAGGCCTCGCCCTTCCAGATGTGTTTCTGTACCCCCTTGTCTTTCAGTTTAAAAACATCAGTTGCTTACTCTCTAGCCCTGCTAGATCCAACTGGGGGAAGATTTTGAACGCCATGGTCCATCTCGAGGGAGGTGGAACTGGGTTTTTATACAAATTTGGGGCTCCCAGATTTTTTAAAAAGGTACGATTAAAAGTAATAAGGGCAGCTCTCAGTGTATGGCAAAACATTAAAGCGAGATGGGGGAATAAGATATTATTCTGATTTTGCCCCAATTTGGGACTCTCCGGGGCTTCCCCTCTGCCTAAATGATAACTTGGCTATTCCTATTAAGAGGGCGGGAATTTCTATCTGGTCCGAATTAATATCTTCGGATGGAGTCCATCCATGGGATGTGTTAAGGGCAAAAATAGGTGATTCCTTCTCTCGCTTTAAATATTTACAAATATGTTCTTGGTATGCGGCTGAGAAGGACCTTATAGGTGGAAACTGGGAGATTGAAAACACTCTCCAAAATGTAAATCCCAGAAAGAAGGAGGTAGGGCTATGGTATTAGGTGTCTTCTTGATGTGGAGGACGCAGATCTCCCTCCCCCGTATAATGTATGGAATTCATCAGTCCTGGAAGATGCATCTGTTGATTGTTACCTTCTATCCCTCCAAAACCTATACAAGTATGTCAAGTCAGCCTCTCTAAAGAAGAATCACGTATTTGTTTTAAATAGGTTATATTATACGCCCCAAAAAATTGCAAGGTTTGCCCCAAACTCCTCCCCTAAGTGTCCAAGCTATGGTTTAGTGGAGGCTGACGACCACATATGTTTTTTGATTGTGTTCACTTAAGGGTTTTTTGGGAGAATGTGGAGAGGGCATTGGAGGGAATTTCTAAAGGTAAATTAAATCTTAATTTATCATTGGTTGTTTTTGGTACCGGCAACAACCTCACAAACCTACTACCTAATACATTAATGGGTTTATTCCTTTGTTTGATATTAATGGCCCGTAGAGAGATCTGTAGGTTGTGGAAAGACTCCAGACCACCGTAGTATGAGAGCTGGTTGGGAGTAGCATTAAGCATGGCGTGATTGGACCAAGGGGGGGAAAATATCTGGTTACCACTAATCACCTCGGGTACGGAAATGAGGTTGGTTTAAGCTCCCCATGGTCCAATGATTACACCAAGCCTCGCACAAAAGAAGCTGGCCTGGTCGGCACAAGAGCGAATGCAAGAGCATGGACCCAGGGCGCCCAGGAATAGGGTCTTCAATGTGAAAATTGCAGACGCTTATGGTGAAATGAGGACTAAAACCCCCCAAAAAACATAATTAACTTAATTAATTATCAATTAAATGATTCGTATTAATTAACAAACAATTAATTACCATTAAATCATTTCCAACCCTGTACACCCATAAATCACACAACCCACTCATAAAACGTAAAGAAATATATTAACTTACACTGTTAACATAATTATTGATAAATTACATATTTAACAATAATTAATAAAATAAATTAAATTACTCATCCCCCTGTACCCCTATAGCCCCCACAACCCACATATAAAAAAAAAAAAAAATGAATTACAATATTATCATAATGAATTAGAAATTAAATAATTAATATTTACAAACACAATTTACAAAAATAAATACACAATTAGCTAAATTAATAATCAATCAAAACAGTTTATTCAACAAAAAATAAATAGTAATTTATTATAATTAAATTACTTCCCACCATTCTACCCCTATAAACACACAACCCGCTATGGTACCAAAAATAATACAAAATACTTACATAAAATGTTGTAACTACTAATAGTTTTACAAATACACTTAAAACTAAAAAGAATAAAAAATAAACAACATCAAATACATATAAAATATATAACTAAATACATAACAAACATTAAAAATCGATGTTACTTACCTTAAAATCAATATTTTTGGCAACAATATTCTTGCACGTGAGATTTCCATTCCACAATATTTTTCACTCGATATTACTGTCAGTCGATATTCTGGACTCGATATTCTGTCTCACCACATCTTCACTGGTGAAAAGAAGCAAATACTTTGTTAGACAAGGGGACGCACACTGGAACAGCGTTGCTTTTTTGTTAAATAATACTTGCAGAAAGTTCAAGTGTTCTGTAGAAAAGTGAAAATATGGCAACACTGCTTTTAAAGATAGAATTACTTTTAATGGAAAATTTTACCGAGTTTTTTTTAACCCCTTTGAAATGTATTAACCATCCAAGAATTTTGGATTGTCATATTTCTCTGTTTTTTTGTTGTGTAATCGAACAAGTGTAACTTGATTTCATTCAGGTCACAAAGTATTTACACCAAGGTATTAATTGATGCTGATGGTTCAAAATTCAATCTGATCCTTCTTTTACAAGATATGACTCGATCTATATTGCCCCAATTGCATTCAATTGAATGCATGAATAAACGTTCTCTTAGTAATGTAGAGCGGAGATTCAAGGGCAGAAATGCCCTGGAAAGTTTGTGCATATCCAAATTCACAAATGTCGCAACCCATTTTCACCCTGATAATATTCAGTGATCCATTCCTATGAAGGGGAAAAATCAGTTTCCACTGTGAGAATCGGAAAGGCACACCTCCAAAGTTGCAGGAAGTGTAAGGAAAAGGTATATATATATATTCCCATGAAGTAAAAAGTGACATTGTACTGATACAAAGACGTTGCCATGTGCATGCACAATTGGGCACTATATACAATTACTCATGCAGAACGCCCTTCACAAGAGCGTCATTGGGAATTAACAAAATCTTTCAAGGAGTCCTCCTCAATACCCACCAATCTCACTGGTTTCCAGTTTTCTATTCCATTTTTAAAAATGAGAACATTTACACCCGGATGGGGTTATACAGCAGCAGGTGCAAACTCACACATCTTTCTTTCTTTTTAAATAATGAAGCACATTGTGGCCACTTTCTATTAATGACTTAGGGCCTGATTACGATGTTGGCGGTGTGGCAGCGGGTGACTGTGCCCTGCTGCCACACTGCAAAAGCCATACTGATACTGCCCGCCAGATCAGGAGTTTTCTTCTGGTCTGGCCGCTGGTGCTGTGGTGCTCTTAGGTGGTGAGCCTTAGAAAGGCACAGCAATGGGAACACCAAACAAGTTTCTGCACGGCATGGACTGCTAAGTCCATGCTATGCTGAAACTGTGCATGCATGCAGACAGGAGGGCATACCTTGTGCCCCCTGCATGCATTCCCATGGCCCTGATGAAGAAGAGGGCCCTGTAGGGCCCCCTTAGTTCCCTCACCACCACAGTAGTGGTATCAGTGACTCCATGGTGGTCTGACCGCCCAACACCTAATAGGCGGTTGGTACACTGGTGCGGCTGTGCCTGCACCTCCACCTTGGCTACTGCGGTCCATCGGACTGCCGTAGTCATAATCAGGCTCTTAGACACAGAACATGTTACCATCACTCCTACAAATTTTACCACCTATAATAGGTGTTTATGTTAACCTTTCCCAGAGGTGCATGCGGACTCCAGTTCCCTCCCGGCCATCCAAATACACCCCTCCCCTTTTAGTGAAAAGATAAGTGGAGCCATTGTTGGTGCATAACAGCTGCAGTTTATTCAAACACAACACATGGACATGAGACATAATGAATTAATGGTCATTAGCATTCCATGCATTGAAATACTTCATCACATCTGTCGTGTCTTTTCATGTTTACTACAGGAGTTCTGGTTTAGTTGGCCCATATTTAGTTACTGACAGCACTTCCGGCACTACCCTGCACGACTGCCCCATTCCAGGTGTCTAGCGTTAGCGGCTTCTAAGCTTCTCTTGCTATGGAGACCTGTGTGGGTGGACATCCGGCCTATCCCGGACTGCAAGTGCTGTGTCCGCCTGCAGCTAACCCTTGTTGGCCCATTGTCTGCTCCCAGTGTCCCTGCCGTAAGGCACCTCAAGGACACTGTTTGAGCAGCTCTTCTAAATAGGCTATTGTTCCTTGCTTGGCTGCAACGCCTACAATCTGGTGTGGGTGGGTGGACAAAGAATGGAGAGGTAAATTCAAAGTGAGGGTCCCGGGCCCTGTCTTTTGATCACACAATCACCACACCCATTCCTCCTGGACCACTGGTGCCGCGTTGTCCACACCTCCACCTTGGCTACTGCGGTCCATTGTACCGCCTTAGTGATAATCAGGCCCTTAGACTTACAACATGTTCCCATCACTCCTATAAACACCACCTATAATAGGTGTTTATGCTAACCTTTCTCAGATGTGCGTGCGGCCACCAGTTCCCTCCCAGCCATCCAAATACACCCTTCCCTTTTTAGTGAACAGGCAAGGGGAGCCATTGTTTGTGCATACCAGCTGCAGTTTATTCAAACATAACACATGGACATGAGAAATTAAAACTTAATGGTCATTAGCATTCCATGTATTCAAATACTTCATCACATCTGTCATGTCTTTTCGTGTTTACTACAGGAGTCCTGGTTTACTTGGCCCATATTTAATTATTGACAGCACTTCTGGCACTACCCTGCACAACTGCCCCTTTGCATGTGTCTAGCGTTAGCGGCTTCTAGGCTTCCCTTGCTACCCTTATGTGGGTCCCCGTCTAGCCTATCCTGGGCTGAAAGTGCTGTGTCCGCCTGCAGCTAGCCCTCTCCTGCCTAGGCTATTGTCTTTTCCTTGGCTGCGAGGCCTGCAATCTGGTGTGGGTGGGTGGGCAAAGAACGGAGAGTTCAGTTCAAGGTGAGGGTCCCTTGCCCTGCCTTCTGACCTCACGATCACAACAACCATTTCTCCTGGATTGGGCCATGTGGCCAATCTCCTGAGTGTGTTTTCGTGGGTTTCGCTGCTCGATACCTGGTGGCCACGCCCTTGGTAAGCGTTGCTCGTGGGCTCCTATCAGGTCCGGCTTCGCCTACTCTGGCCCACGCCTATTACCGCTGACAAGATTTTGTAACCATAACATGAAGTTTTACAGAACAAAAATATATTGGAAGGACGGCAAAAGTTGACACTGAGTGATAGCCATTTCTTGCAGCCGTTTAAAGTGCCTTCTGGAAAATAGTATTTCAGGCTCAAATAGCTATGCAAGACATTCATGAACAGGTGTTCACTTTCTCAGGTTCCCTCCCAAAGGAATCAACTCATTTTTCAGATAAAGCAAATGTATGGCCTTACTCAAGAAGACACACCACTCCCCTCATTTCCATGAATAATCTGCCTTTGAATGCTATGTGTTTTCTTCGACATTAAGCTTGTCGGACTTTATTTTGTGTTGCTATTTTCTCTGCGGGATCTGTCCACACAATTTTCTTTATCATGAGTAAAAAATGTCTTCTTGTGTACTGCTTTGGTTCCTTCTAAGTGCCCCACGTCTCTCCACGCATTTCGCAGAAACCAAGGTCACCACTGCTATCTTTCAGGGCAAATACGTAAGTGGGAGTGAGTTGGGAATCTACCCCCAAAAGCTCATTGCGACTATTGCACCACTCTACGGCAGGGCCTGAAATGTGCTAAAATTGTTCAGAAGAACCTCACCATGAGAGGGGCATGTTGTTAATTTATATGCATGAATAATTTATGAAATAAAGTAACTGCAGATATACACTGCCGTCCCTCACTGATGTGTTGATGTGAAATGTGTGGTAATATGTGTTTCAGGAGAAGACTATTTACCACAGTCTTCCGATGTTCTTAGCACCATCCCAGCATTGTGTCAGGTGAGGATCA
Source organism: Lissotriton helveticus (assembly GCF_964261635.1). Taxonomy (NCBI): domain Eukaryota; kingdom Metazoa; phylum Chordata; class Amphibia; order Caudata; family Salamandridae; genus Lissotriton; species Lissotriton helveticus. The sequence continues at coordinate 998,424,001 of NC_136065.1, read as the reverse complement.
CAAGCACTGGCCTGGGAGACAGTTGCTCTTTAGACCTGCAGCAGAAACCTATTTGATGGAAGGCGGAATTTCCTCAAAAAGTATCCAGGATCTTCTACAACACTTTGGAAATCTTTATTTTTAAAAAAAAAAAGTTTTTATTAGCATTTTCGTTGATTGGTACATATTACTGCATACTGAGATAGAGAAGTACTGCATGTCCTTACAAATATTCTTATACAAATTGAATACATCTACATGCTATTCAGCACAGGTCCCTCCCACGGTCACAGTAACATTGCTATGGGAAATGGCGAAAACAGCATAGCACCCCCCGGTCTGTATAATTAGTCGCTGACATCAGACACCGACTCAACTGTAGGCGGGTCGCAAATGTTGCCCCTGGAGGCAATTCACTTTCCCCACACCCGTGTCCGTTTCTGGGGGCACCCCCTATGTATATATACAACTTTCTCCGCTATCATTGTGCCATCCATGTCACAGCATCACTGACAGTATGTGGGAATTAGTCTTGCTCCCCAGTGTTGGGCTATGTTCCGTTTTGCTATCATCATGCCTAATGTCACCCAACCTTGGGCCATTTGATTAAGGTCTGTCAGCTCCTAGATATTTAGAAGATATCTCTTGGGTTCCGGTTCAATGGTAGCTCTGCCCACCTGCGAGATGCTGCACATGACTGCTTGCCAATACGGTTTGTTCTCTAGGCAATCCCACAGTATGTTACCCAGCCCCCCCATTGCTGCAGACAGAGTGGTGTGTCAGCGCATCCCATGAGGTGCATAGTTGTTCATGTGTAGTAGATTCGATGGGGAATTTTGAGTTGCACTAACTTTAATTTAGAGGGAATTGCTACCTCTCGAGGTCCATCCTGGACATCCCTAACGCAAGTCGTGGTTTCAACTTGTGTTGTAACGGTATGCAAAATAACAACGTGGTCGTTGTAGCAACCACATTGTTATGGCATGCGTTGTTTGGCATGTGCAGTAAATGCTGTTTACCGTTTGAGAATGCTGAGAATTTTGATGCTGATCAGTCAGTCTGGCAGTGCCAGAGGGGGGAGGAGGATTACTTACTTGGAGCAGTCCTGGAGGTAGAATATAGTGGTCCATATGTGAATGGTGAGGTGAATCCTGGTGCTACCCATTCCACTGTGCGAACAGTGGAAGTTCCAGACCCACCCCTCTCTGGAAGAACTTTCCAAGTTGTTGGAGTTGCTAATCAGCAAATGAGAAACCTTATCACTGCGGAAATCCCTGTTAGATTATGGAATTTTGAGGATAATCACCAATGTGTGGTCAGTGATTTAAGTCCTTTAAGTCTGTTAGGGCGTGATTTGTTGTGCAAGTTGAATTGTACCATTTATTGTACACCGAGAAGAGTGAAGTTTAAGACTCACAAGGAGGACATGGCCTTTTAAGATGGTTTATCACACCCAATTGTTATCATGTACCCTACGATGACAAATGAAGCACTGCTTTTAGACCTTAGGGATACAGTGAAGGCTGAAGTGTGGGATTTTTCAGGAAAAGACATTGGAGTCATTAAAGGACTCAAGCCTATTCGGATACAGATTAGGCCAAATGCAGAATTTCCCAGAAACCCGCAGTACAATTTGTCTCCAGAAACAATCGCTGGAGTAATTTTAGTAATTGAGTCAATGATCCAACAAGGTATACTGAAGGAGATGATGGGGAGTCATGTAACTTACCCATTATGGGCCTGCAGAAGCCTAGCAGTAAGTACCACATTGTGCAGGACCTGTGCAATATGAATAATATTGTGGTTCCTTCCTGTCCCATGGTACTGAATTGTGCTGTAATACTGTTTCACATTCCATGGGAGGCTGAGTAGTTTTCTGTCATTGATTTGTGCCAGGCATTTTTCTCCATACCGTTGCATGAGTACAGTCAGTTCCTCTTTCTGTTTTGGCATTCGTGTTTTGTCATGGTGCCGAGTCCCACAAGGGAATAAGGAGTGTCCTTCTATTTTCAACCAGATCCTTAAAAAGAATCTGAAGTCTCTGGTCATGCTTTGTAGTTCTGTCCTGGTCCAGTATATTGACAACTTGTTTGATTGTGTTTAATACTTGTGAAGTCTGCAAGACTGATACCATTGCATTGCTAAACCACTTGGCTGGGAATGGACATAAAGTGTCTCCTGGTAAGCAGCAGCACTGCTTGAAATAAGTCCTGTATCTTGGTCATCACTTTGAGAAGGAAGTCAGAAAGGTGTCACAACAGGGAATCTTAGCAATTTTACAAATGAAACCGCCAACAACTCAGAAAGAGGTCAGGATGTTCTTGAGAATGGTGGGCTCCTGCCGCCTGTGGATACCCACTTTTCCCTAGTGGCAGAGCCTTTAAAGAGGTTAATGCACAAGGGCGTGTCTCAACCGGTTTCTTGGTTCCTTCCTAGAGTTGAGGGAATGTTCCCAGTAGCATATTTTTCCACTACCAGGGCTTGAAAAATCCCAAAAATGGTACTAGTCCTGCAGGACTAGTACATTAAAAAATGTCCTCGACCTAACTGCAACCTACTTGACCTTCGTCTCTGAAAGCGGAGCAAATGTGACAAGATAACAAGATTTAAAGGCATCTTTACTGCTCATTAACTTTGTGAGCAATAAAAATGCCTTTAAATCGTGTTATCTTGTCATATGTGTTCCGTTTTCACAGACAGAGGACAAAAGTTGGTTTGTTTTCCTACTCGCCAGAAAGGGCGAGTAGGACCTAAAAACAGCTCGACCTTGTTAAATTTAGCTCGACTATGCGAGCGGTCGAGTGGAATTTTCGAGCCCTACAGTATCGTATTCTCTTCCCGAGAGCCTTAAAGCAGTGGCGGCCGCAGGTGTCAGCATTGAAAGGTGTGAAGGCATCATCATCGGTCACTGTTTAATAGCGTATGTGCCTCACTCTGTAGTAATATTGCTGGCGCGTGCTTGCTCTCGGCCACTGACAAACAGTCGCCCGACCCGGTATGAGCTAATCATACTAGCTGCTGAAAATATCACTTTGAAAAAGTGTTCTGTTCTAATCCCTGCCACCTTGTTGCCTATTCCTGACAGCAATGAAAATGAGGTGGAACATGACTATCTCGATGTCACTGAACTATTCACCAAGCCAGGACCAGACATTGAAGATGAGCCACTGCCTGAATCAAATTTTTCATTGTTCGTGGATGACTCGTGTTTGCCAGACCATGAAGGAAATTCACGAGCTGTTTATGCAGTATGGACAGTTTCAAGAGTAGTAGAAGCTTTGTGGCTCCCAGATGTGTACTCAGCACAAGTGGCTGAATTGTTTGCTCATACTACCACATGCTGTGTCTCAGACCAGCAGACAGTGGCCGTTTTTACAGATTGTCATAAAGATTTAGTGTTGTTCACAACTTCTGACAGTCAAATGTGCAGCACATTGTAAGGGTGATGATTATGTAACAGTTGCCAATAGGGATGCCAAAGAGGTTGCTAAATATTGTGCTCACAATGCTTACACTTTTAACAGTAAATATACAAATGAGTGAACAAACAAGACCAACTATAACCTTTTGTTAACTAAGGAAGACACTTGGGAAGAAGTTTAGAGGTTGCAGGAGGAAGTGTCAGAGAAATAACAGCAGAGTTGGGTCAAAGAAGGTTGCAGGGCTCTAAAAATCCCAAAATGGTACTAGTCCTGCAGGACTAGTACCTTGAAAAATCTCCTCAAACTAACTGCAAACTACTTGACCTCCGTCTCTTTGTCATTTTTGCTCCGTTTTCACAGACAGAAGACAAAAGTTAGTTTGTCTTCCTACTCGCCAGAAAGGGCGAGTAGGACTTAAAAACAGCTCGACCTTGTTAAATTTAGCTCGCATATGCGAGCGGTCGAGTGGATTTTTCGAGCCCTTGGTTGTGTTAAGAGAGATGAGGATGAGATTTGGATTTCCGCAGATGGAAAACCCGTGTTGCCCAATAGGCTTTTACTCCAGATGACAAGACATTATCATGGTCCAACTCATGTAAGGAGAGACGCCAGGTTTTGGTTGGTCTGATAAACCTGCTTTAATCCCAGCGCTGTGTCACAGGTGTGTAGTGTGCCAACAGAACAATGTGGGAAAAAGGACTGCAGTTACGTTGAGTCACATTGGGAGGTTAGGCAGTCCTTTTAACAGTATACAATTGGATTTCATTGAGATGCCTGTGTGCAATGCATTGAGGTGCTGGTTGTGGGGTTCATCTTTTCACAATGGGTTGAGGCACACACTACATGAAGAAACAGCAGTCTCACAGTTGCAAAATTTCTGTTGAGGGAGTTAATACCTACGCTTGGCTTTCCAACTTTGCTGTCATCTGACTGGGATACCCAGGTTGGAGCAGTTATGGCCACGCCTCATCAGGAGCAGTGCAATGACCTCAGTCCTGGTGACAGGGTCCTGGTCAAGAAACACATGAGGAAACGCTCTCTGGAGCCCTGTTGGGGTCTGTATCATGTGATTCTGTGTAAAATAGCAAGATCCCAATGGGTAAATTATTTAAAAAGAATTTTCACACACTTGATGAGTCTCAGGATATCATTCGCTCCTTTCACTCACTAACAACATACTGTAGTCCCTATTCCTGTATATACCTCAAAGACCACTGAATTCCATTGATATGCAATTTATTTGGTTACAAATTCATTTTAAATCTCACATTAAAAATTACCGTACAATTGTACATGCCATCAAATAATTAAAAACAATATTAAGTGACAATAATCACAAATAAGTACAAACGCATACGAGAGAATTTATAAAAGAGTATTGCACCAGACCTATGCACTTGGTCTTAGTGATCTACACATCCCCTGTTTTGCTATATAATCCAAACAATACTTGACAACATTTACATATGGTTTGGCCGTTCAAGTAGTGCGATGCAAAGGGGTTGTGTACTACTTAGTGTGCGTCGAAGCGTTTCGATGGGTTCTCATTTTATTCCATCTTTTTCAAGACCAAAATTTTCACTCTTGTTTAGGCAGGAAACAGCTTTGTGGACTGAACTGAGCAGGTAGCTGACTGGACGCTCTACCTGGATATTGGAAAAAGACTGTGACAGTGCCCCAGTCCCACTGGGTGTTTGAAGGGGCCCTCTCTTTTTATTACACTTACTCATGTGATTCTGGTCACCATGACTGCTGTGAAGTGCAGAGGGCTCCCCAACTGGGTATATGCTACTCACACTTGCCAAGTTCTGTGTCCCCTTCATGATATAACAGCACCTTTCCCGGTGGTGGACGGTTAATCAAGCTGTGGACCAAGAAGAATTTGAGACACCACTTGTTCGGTATGAGGTGGATTCCTGAAGAGGTGGTTGCGGAACCTGGAGAATACACTGGTTCTGTTGCTGTGACAGAACAAAAGTTGGAACCTGACAAAGGGCCTAGTGCTGTTGAGTCACGAGTGGGAGTTGGCAAAAACTCACCAAGACAAGAGAGGGAGAGACTGATCCTGCAAGGAGATGGTGACTTTGCTGTTATTCCTGAAGATACTGAAAGCGCTGATCTTAGGGACATAGAAGGAGAGGGAAATACCCTCAGAAGGTCGAAGAAAGCAAGAGTGCCTTGTGTGCCTTATCAGAGGTACTCTTCTCCAGAATGGACATATTTCCTTGCAAATGACTGAGAGAACGAGCTGTGGGAATTCTGGAAATATTGTGAGAATTCAACTGAAACTGAGGAACTTGATCTTCAGTATGAGCTTACATTTGAACTTCCTCTTTTAGTGACATTATGTGCTTTCAGACATCTTAATCTGGATGTGGCTGAGTTTCTTTTCCTGAATGCAAATGAGTTCCCTATGTTAGTCGATAAACTTTAACACTTTATTTTGGAACTGAGTGTCAGTGAACTGGAACCTTTTGTAATGAGAGGCATAAACTAGACTTTGCAGAAAAGAAAGAAGAGTCATAAAGACTTTGTATTTAGCCTGCTACTTATCACTTGAACTTGCTTTTGCTGTTTTCACAGGTGGAAACCGACAGAAGAGATTCTGTGGCTGCTACTTTCCACCCAATAGGTTTCAACTCTGCCATCAAAGAAATGGAAGTCAATCCCAATACAAACATTAATTACGTAAGACGTAGATACACCATAAAAGGCACATTAAAAGTTGTAGTTATGGTATTAATCACAATGCATATAGTATCATCTCCAGCTACATACAGACCAGGAGAAATGAGATTTACTGTTGCTCTTACTACATTACATCCTGCTGATAATAAAACACAGTTGTGGGGGTCTAAGATGTTTCACTTAGACATATAAAGAGGAGATTACTCTTCTAATGTACATTTCAGATTATTGTATGAATATATTGATATGATGAGTGTGAGAGATTATATGTGCTAGCAGTTGCCTCCCTCTGTAGCTGAAGGCATTACTTACCATCATATTTCTTTGACTTATGGAATTACATGTAGGCTTTTGATGAGCATATTTTACAGACAGGGTAGTTTCCAATATTATTTTTCAAACTTTGATTTAGTGCTGTCATAATTCCATATGTTCCAACATTTGAATAAAAAACATTATTTTAAATGTGCAGAGATTGTAGCTAAGTATTTGGCATCCCTTAAGTCATTAGACACTGCTTACGCTAAAAGGCACAATTTGACGTGCTCAATGGTAGACGTGGAAAAGAAGTTTTTGAGTGTGGTAGAAGACAGGAGAAGAGAATTAGAGGCTAGATTCGGAGATGATGCAGAGCTACATAAACAACTTGGAGGGAGTGCTGAGGAGATTAAACATCAATTGAAGGGAAGGGAAATTTACGAACTCTCACATTAGATTAGTAGCACAAAAGGAAGTTATGCATGCATGTCAACCAGAGTTTTATTCATCCAATATTTTTGGGGGAGAGTGATTAAGAGCATAGCATTAAGGCAAGAGGAAAGAATGATCTTTACCTAGAGGTACAAGATCGTCTGATTCCTGGAGTGTATTTTATATGTGGACAATATGCATATTTTAAATTACCATATGGATGGCATGGTACATGCTGTCTTGGTATAGTTTTCCCGAAGATTTACATTTAGAACATTTTAATGATCCAGTTTGGGACATGAAACACATAACAAAATGAAGTGTTATTGTAGCTGAAGTGGTGGATGATATTGTTGGCGCCATCATCCCATCCCTGGGTGTGATTTTGAATGATTTTAAGATTAGAAAGCTATCTACTATAGTTGACAAGTTAGCTACTAGTACTGCAAATTCTTGGTTGCTTGTAAATACTGAGATGATTGCGATAAGGTCCATGGTTTTGCCGAGTAGACTTGTGTTAGACCTTTTACTTGGAAAAGAGAGTTTAGGCTGCCAAATGCTCAAAGTTCATCAACGCTGTACTTATATTCGAGATGAAAGTCAAGATTTAGATAAATATATCTGGAATATATATGGGTAAAGGAAGGATTTGGAGGGGTTGGTAGTAACAGGAACTTGGGAAGTCATTGGGAATGGATTGTCTGTTGTAGGCAGGTGGTTTGGGAACCTGGAAGTGGAATTTTGGCCGCTATTTTTTTGATAATTGCTCTCTGTGTGATATTCCAATTCAGAGTAGATACTATGATGATACGAAATGTCTGGAGGATTCAAGATGAAAGATGCTGAAGATCTCATGGTTTTAAATGGTCCGTCTGATAAGATCAGATCATTATTTTTGATGGCACCTTACACCATCAGAGGGGGGACTGGAGCAACATAATTTTGGCTACACCCTCATTATTATTGGTTAGGCCACATATAAGTATTCATGTGGTATGATGTGACTATTGAAGTGATGCGGACTTAAAGCAATATAGAAAGTGTAATTGCTATGTAATCTCAACATTTATATATGTGTGAGTGTATACTAATGTTTTCTTACAGTAACAACAAATTGCAGTTCTCATGGTATATTTACATGTGTGTGTTTCAATAACATTGATTAATCTTCATATATTGATGTATTTACTCAAAGGTATCCTTCTTTCACTGTATAACGGAACATGTATCCATCAGAATTGCATTTTACACTTATAAAGTGACAGTCTATGTATTTTTTTCTATGCAGTTACAACGTATTGAAGTCTTGATTTGATTTTGATTTGATTTGATTTGTAGTTTTATAAAGCGCACATATGTCCGTGGGCGCTAATCAGAGGACAGGTGAGCAGTGCTGATAGAGCAGGAATTATTATAGATTAAAAAACCAGGTTTTTGTCAATTTTCTAAAAGACAGCAAGGAGTTACAGCTTTTAATGATCTGGGGGAGTTGATTCCAATTCTTAGCAGCATGCAGTAAGAAGCTTCTGCCACCCCATCTCACTTGTTTGAAGCGGGGGACCTGAATTAGCTTGGCTTGGGATGAACGCAATTCTCTTATTGGAATATACGGTTTCAGGTGTGTTCTGAGAAAGAGAGATCCAGAGCCTTGTAGCGCCTTATATGTTAGGCACAATGATTTAAATGTGACCCTTTTCGCTATGGGAAGCCAGTGTAAAGATTTCAGCTGATGGGACATGCGTTCAGATCTTTGGATGTTTAATAGCAGCCTAGCTTCTGAATTTTGCAGGCGTTGCAGTTTTGCCAAGTGCTGGGTCTGCATACCGGCAAACAAGGCATTCCCATAATCAAGTCTCGATAAGGCTAATGTGGTAACCACTGTTTTCCTAGAATCCAATGGGATATAGGGTATTAGTTTCCTAATCATTTTCAGTGTATACCACAGCGTTGCTGACAATTTATTGACTTGAGCTTCGAAAGTCAGTTTATTGTCTATCAACATCCCCAGGTTTTTTACTTTCTCGACTTGCGAGGGGCCATTACTAAGGTTGGAGGGCCACCAATTCGGAGACCAAATTGCAGTGTTACTCCCCAGTATCATGACTTCACTTTTGTCTCCGTTAAGTTTTAGACAGTTTCTTTCCATCCAGAGGCTAACCTGCTTCATACAGTTTCTGAACCTATCAGCCGTGCCTAAAGTGTCTTTAGAAATCGTGACCACGATTTGCGTGTCATCAGCGTATGATATTGGAAGGAAACCACATTCCCTAATAACTTCAGCTAATGGTGAGACATATAGGTTAAATAATGTCGGGCTTAGTGAGGACCCCTGCGGTACCCCACACAGGGAGTTGAAAGGTTTAGATTTGGCGTTCCCCGTCTGCACCGTGAAGGACCGGTCTCTAAGAAATGACGCCAACAAAGTTCTTGCCTCTTTATGGACCCCCACTGCTGTCAGCCGGTCTAGGAGCGTGTCATGGTTTACCGTGTCGAAGACCGCCGAAAGATCCAACAGGATCAAGGCGGCCTTCCCTCCGGCATCCAGCACACTCCTAAGTTCTTCCACCGCCATCAGCAATGCGGTCTCGGTACCATGTCCCTCTCGGAACCCGTACTGAGATGGGTCCAGGATGTCTGCCTCCTTAACAAACTGCGCCAGTTGTTTATTCAGCAGTTTTTCAAGAACCTTTGCGCCAAAGGGGATCCTGGCTATAGGTCTATACTTCCTGGATCTAGTGGACCTAAATTGGGTTTTTTTAATAGTGGAAGAACCGAAGTAGATTTCCATGGGGTTGGGTAGACTTCAGAGGTAATTATATGCTCTGCGAGTTTAGTCAACTGCTCGTTGAGCAGCTCAGGAAAAAGATGCAGGATTTTCGGTGGACAGGGATCCCCGAGGGCCCCAGATTTTGTAGACAGAACTGCCTGAAATACCTGTTCTAGTCCTGGGGGGTGGAACTTAAACCCTGATTTTGGTGATTCATCAGCAGGAAATGTGTTCCTAGGAGGAATATTCTCTGAAGTCACAAATTGGGAAGTGTTTGACGTGAACGATTCGTATACAGATGTCATTTTGTCGGTAAAGAATTGACCAAGGGAATTGCAGAAATCCATACTACTGGGTATATTGTTGTTTGTAGTTATCTTGGATAACTTTTTTACTGTCAAGAAGAGCTCTCTACTACAATTTTTCGACTCCTCTATCCTCTCGATAAAGAATTGGCTCTTAGCCGCAAAAAATAATTTTTTATAGGAATTTAGGGCTTTTTTTTATTCCTTTTTACTGTCAAGGTCATAGCTGATCCTCCACAGTCTTTCAAGCTTCCTAAAGGTTCTCTTTGCCTCCCTAAGAGACTCGGAGAACCAAGGTTGTGACGCCTGTTTTTTTCTGAGATTGGATCTTTTCCTCAGTGGTGCAGTAGTTCTTATAGCCCCTGTTATCCAATAGCCACTGTTATCTTAGCTTTGCTAACTTGACCAAAGGGCTTAAGCATTTGGGTTTCCCAATGTTTAATCTTCAACATAAATGTTTCTTTGAATGCAGTGTATTTCTTTCTAGTGCAGGTGCCTGGTACAATGACCTAATGATTGGAGAAAGGTCAATTGTGTGAAAAAGAATAGGAAAGCGTGGTGGGAGTTGAGGGTGATAGACATTAAAGAGCAGAAGGGAGGACTACTCTGCATGCAAAATGAGGAGATGGAATCCAAGGTGGCTCCGAATATGTGGCTCAAAGAAGAAGAGTTCCGAGTGTGTTTGCCAAAAGAGCACTGTTTAAAGGCGTCACAAATTGAACCTCTGATACTGATTTAGCAGGGTCTTTTATGAGTATAACTAGTGAATGCTCTTCGACTTGGTTCAGATTCCTCTCAGACTAGGAGAGGTACAGACCTCTATGCGCTATTCTCATTACGTGGCTTTATGCAATGTGATACTTTTGCTTTAGAGATCTTCTACCGAAGTTCACCTATGCTGACACTTTTCTATTCTTTAGGATCTAGTTGGTATTTAATTTAGCATTCTTTAGAGAATGTTATCTGGAGAAATTAGAATTTTTGATTCATTATAGGCAGGAGGACTAAAACTTCGAATCTCCAAACCAGATTGTCTTTCTTATACTTAGCATTGTTGCTACCAAAGTCCTCATCTGTTACTTTCGGGTTACCCTTGATAATTTTGTATTGCTATGCAATGTTTCTGAGGCTGATTTATAGTACTCTGGCTTTGAATTTGAAAAAAACAACAATATTTAACTCTATCAACTCTGAGCTTTACTATGTGACCAAATGGGTTGTACTGTAATTGTGAATTGCGATTCTCCTATTAACATGACCAGAGAATCTGGATTTCATTAAAGACACGGAGGCTGATATTATGCATTATCCTTTAATAGCAACTCACAGCAGCTGCACTACATCATAAAGGATAAAGGGCCCGATGTAGGTCGGTCGGTAACGGCCGAAAATCGGTATTTTCGGCCGTTACCGACCGGTATTTGAGCTTTGGTATTTAGGGACACATATTTTACAGAATCGGTAAATTTACCGATCGGTAAATTTACCGATTCTGTAAAATACCGAATCGGTATTTCTACCGATTAGGTAAATTTGGTATGTAGGTGGGACTCTTCTGAGTCCCACAAGCCTTACCGATTCGGTATTTTAGCATCAAATTCAATTTGATGTTAAAATACCGATTCAGGTGTGCATGCACATGTGTGCATGCACACATGTGCCATATGACAGGCAGACCTGCCCTTAGGGCAGGTATGCCTGCCACATGGCCCCCGAACCTTTTTTGGGGGTGCTAGAGGGTGTCAAAGTGACACCCCCTGCAACCTTGTCAAAATCGGTATTTACCGATTCGGTAAATACCGACCGGTAATGCCCCATTCATTCCTATGGGCTTCAAAGCCCATAGGAATGAATGGAGCATTACCGGTCGGTATTTACCGAATCGGTAAATACAGATATTTACCGATTTGGTAAATGGAACATCTGGATGTTCCTACATACCCCCCCTTCTTATTTACCGATTCTTAATTACCGAATCGGTAAAATTCGGTAATTAAAAATCGGTAAATAAGTCCTACCTACATCGGGCTCAAAGTTCTAGAGTTAACAACAGTGAACAAAGGATGTATCCAGGAGATGATCTGCCTCTTTTAACACCTTGAACGCTATGGGGATTTTTCTCCTGTGCTGGGAATGTGCAGATACCACTTTACATGACGAGCTGGGCTCGTCATCAGCGTAGCAGGAGGCTACTGCATGACGAGCCCAGCTCGTCATGAGCGTCGAAGGGGTTAAAAGAATCGCAGCAGGAAAGAACTTCATAAACGGAGAGATCCAAGTAGGGCTTGAAAAAACATCATGGAAGAAACTTCAGCAACTCAAAGGCCAGCCGGTTAAACGGAATTGTCTGAAAGAAAGAAATGATTAAGAATCAAGAGCCTAGAGAGCTAAAGACCTCATCACATAGGCATAATAATAGATTTAAAACAATTGAAGCAATCAATAAATTCATAAAAGACATATCAAAAGATGTAATAAGTTCTTAAAAGACATATCAAAAGTTGTAAAAGGGAGGAGGGAGGGATAATGTCAGCCTCCGTGTCTTTAATGAAATCCAGATTCTCTGGTCATGTTAATAGGAGAATCGCAATTTCATTACAAGACCGGAGGCTACATTATGCATGTTCGTAGCCCCGAAGGACAACATCAGACATATGCTCGATAGGCTTGCAATAATGACGAGCAGGTGTTAGCATTTGACCAGTCAGCAGCTTTCAGGATATCATCCAACTTACCACCTGACCAGAAGGATTTACTGGCCATAGCTCCTCTAATAGAATGTACTTGAAACTTAGAGAGGTCGATACCAGCAAGGTTCATGGTAGACTTAACCCATCTAGCTATGGAGGTGGATGAAACAGGTTTAAAAGGTTTCACAAAAGAAACTAAAAGTTGATTTGCATCATTAGGGCGTAGGAGAGACATCCTAGCGTCATACTCTTTCATATAAGCAACCACACAAAGTTTAGGAAAACTGTCAAAACGAGGATAAAAGATCAAATCTGACATGGTTTTAGTTTTTCTTAGTAATTCAAACTTGACACCAAAAATATCATAACATCTATTTGAAATGTCTAAGCTTGTCAGATACTCTCTACAGGAGACTAAACACAAGAGAGTGGTGAGTTTGAAGGAGAGAAACTTTCTATTAAGGGAAGAATTATCTGGCCAAGAACAAAAAAGGTCTAAAATACACTTGACATCCCAAAGGGTCTGATATTTAGGTCTATGGGGTCTTCTTAGCCTTATACTCTTGAGGACTCTACAAATGATAGGATTTTTACCTTCCGATTTACCGTTGATAGGGGAATGGCCCGCGGAGATTGCGGATCTAAAGCAATTAAAAGAACGATAGGATAGGCCTCTGTCAAATTGTTCGACCACAAAATTTACAATATTGACGACAGGAGCCTCCACGGGATCCAGACTCCGTTCCAGGCACCAATGAAACCATTTTGTCCAAATGTTGTTATATCTAAGGTGTGTTCCGGGTGCCCAAGATTCTCCGAGAAGAGAGAGAGCTGTTGACGAAAGTCCAGACAACTCGTTAGATTGCCTGACACTTTCCAGACAAGAAGGTTCAAATTCCCCTCGAGAATAAGATGATGATCTTCCCCGTCTGCGTTTGAGACCAGGCATGGAGAGGCTGGGATCAGAAAGGGAATGTCGCATGCTAGTTCCAGGGCTGTCGGGAACCAAGCTTGGGACGGCCAAAAAGGAGTTATTAGGATCAGAAGGCATTGTTCCGATCTGACGTTCTGAAGGACCCTCTGAATCATGGCGAAAGGAGGGAAGGCATAACCCAGGAAGTGAGACCATGGTTGGAGAAAGGCATTCACAGCAAGAGCGCCCGGGTCTGGCATCCAACTGAAGTAGTTGGGAAGTTGGAAGGTAAGCCTGCTGGCAAATAAGTCCACGTCTATGGGACCCCAAAAGTGGAAGAGGGTATTGAAGACGTTCACATCGAGTTTCCAGTCTGAGAAGTCTGGAAGGAAGCTTGAATTCCAATCTGCAGAAATGTTCGATTTCCCAGGAAGATATTCCGCCCTGAGGGAAATTTTGTGTTCCAGACAGAACATCCAAAGTTTCCTGGCAAGATTGGAGAGATCTGCAGATCTCGTCCCTCCAAGACGATTGATATAGGCCACAGCGGAAATGTTGTCCATTTTCAGAACAACAGACCTCCCTTGAATGGAGTGTTTGAAGCTCATAAGAGCGTATAAACCAGCTGTCAATTCCAGAAAATGTATGTGTTGAGAAGATTCCGACAGGGTCCAAACCCCACCGGTGTTCTGGTCTTCCAAACGTGCACCCCAGCCATGAAGACTGGCATCTGATTCTAGGACAAAATCCGGGGATGAGCCGAAGATAGCTTTGCCGTTCCAGGCGTCTAAGTTCTCCAGCCACCAAAAGAGCTCTGCTCTGGCATCTGGGTCCAGAGAGACAAGATCCCCATACCATAGACCTGAATTGAGCGCTTTTCTCTTTATTCTCTGAAGCGCGCGGTAGTTCAGAGGGCCGGGGAAAATAGCCTGGATGGAAGAAGAAAGAAGCCCAAGAAGTCTGGCTAGTTCGCGGAGAGTTAAAGACTCTTGTTTCAAGACGGACCTGATCTCCTTCCGGATCTTGGCAATCTTCTTGGCAGGAAGAAGGAGAAGACATTTCATGGTGTCTAGGGTGAAACCAAGGAATTCTATGATTCTGCAGGGAGAGAGAATGGACTTTTCTCTGTTGATGATGAATCCTAGACTCTCTATTAAGTTCATGGAAGTTTCTAGATCTCTTAGGAGGTCTGAATGGGATTGGGACATGATAAGAATATCGTCCAGGTAAATGATGAGACGGATACCTCTCTCTCTTAGAATTGTAACGACACACTTCATGATCTTGGTAAAACACCAAGGGGCAGAAGAGAGGCCGAAGGGAAGAGCTTGAAACTGGTAAATACGTTCTTTTCAAGCAAATTGAAGGAAAGCTTGATGTTCCTTGTACATAGGGATGGTGAAGTAGGCGTCCTTCAGGTCTAACTTGACCATCCAATCTCCTTCGAGAAGGAGATCCCTCAGAAGGTGGATACCCTCCATTTTGAAATGACGATAAACCAGAAATTTGTTGACTTCTCGAAGGTTTATAACGGGTCTCCACCCCTTGTCCTTTTTCTGAACAAGAAACAGTGTGCTTATGAATCTTGCATCGGACCAGGGAACCTCCACTATTGCGCCCTTTTTGAGCACAGAAATAATTTCTTCCTCCACGATCTTTTCTTGATCTTCTGAAAGGACAAAGGGTTGGGGTAAGCGTGATTGGAGGGGGATCTGTAAAAAGTCTATCTTGAAGCCCATGACGGTTTCTAGAACCCATGGATCTTGGGTGATTGAATCCCAAACATGATAAAACTGTTTTAGTCTGCCCCCTACTATGGGAGGGAAAGAAGAAGAAGGATTAGTACTTACTTGTAGAATTGGAGGTGTTGGGAGTACCACGACCTCTCGAACCACGGTTTCTTGGACCCCTTCCTCTTTGGGAGAAGAAGGGTTGTCTAGGGGGGTAGAAGCCCCTTCCAGTTCCTCTGAAGGACGAATAGGGTCGTTGGTTGCCTCGGCCGGAAGAGCGACCCCTTCTACCGGCCTGACCAAAAAGGTTGGTGTTAAATACCCGTCTTAGGTTATTTTGAGCCCTATCAAGAGCAGTGAAGGTAGACACATATTTACCAATCTCCTTGATAATATCTACTCCGAAAAGGAGGCCCTTAGGGTTTTGAGAGGGTTCTCTCTCTGCTATGTCTCCTAATTTGGGGTTAATTTTATTTAAAATGGATCTCCTCCTTTCAACGTTTAAACTGGAATTAGCGTTGCCAAGTAGAACAACTGCTCTTTGGCTCCACCCTCGAATGAGATCGACGTCCAAAGGGGTAGAAGAGAGGTGGGACTGTTCCGCCATGTCTAAGATTCTAACAAGTGGTCCTAAGACATCCAAAAGTCGGTCTTGGCAGCCCTTAAGAGCTCTCTCCAGGCCCTTTATAGGGTCTCTTCCTAATTTAAATAGGAATTTGATACGGTCTGGATCTAAGTTTGGAGTCTGGCAGACCTTCCCGTCAATACTAGGCCTTGGAGATTCAGATCTCATTATGTTTCTAGTATCTCTATCTAGAAGGTTCCTTAACCAACGCGTGACGAACTGGGAAACATGCTCCTGTGGGAACCACTTCCAGCTATTAGGGCGAGAGATATTTAGGGGAGAAAACATCTCTTCCCCTATAGGGCTAAGGATGGTATATTTAGAGGCGGGTTCCGAATCAGGTTGAGAATTAAATTCATGCTGGACGTCAACTAGGTCAAAGACGAATTCGTCTGAGGGATCCCTGGAGGAGTCGCCATCATAGGAGGAGGAAGAGGAGTCAAAACCAACATTCTTTTTTTGGTTAGCACTACTGCAAAGCGTGTTGCGAGGGACACCGTTCATATTTGTGCCGCCATGGACACCGATCAAGGCAGTGTCCCGAGGGACATCACGTTCAAGTGAGGCGCAGTGGCCTCCCAACCAAAGTGAGGTGCTAGGACCTCCCGAACTGTAAGAGGCGCTATGGCCTGTAGTGCTTTCACAGTGCTTCGTCTTTTTGGACCTCTTAGTGTGAATAGGGTCTTGTGAATCAGAGGATCTCTTAGAGGACATGACTTCCTTCAGGGACGACATCATACAGGAATTAATCTCCTGTTGAAGGAATTTCTTAAGTAAATTGCCAATAGGCGCAGGAGAGCTTGCGGTAGCATCATCCGAATCCATGTGGGACATGGTGTATAAAATATCCCAGGGGGTATAAGGCGATATAAATCGAGGAGATAAAACAAAGTTAAAATTAAAGAGTAAGTATTTAAATCACTCGTCACTGTCCTCTTTTTTTTTTTATTAAATATCAAATTTTAAAAAAATGATCCAAGAGCTCCTCTTTTTTTTTTTATGTAAGGGAAAATGTAATATACTCTCCAAGCCTGTAGCGTAGAGTTAATAAACTCTCCTAGTCTGTAGGGTAGAATTAATATACTCTGCTAGGAATAAACTCTCCTAGCTTGAGGTGTAAGCTAATGAGCAACTACGTACAAATTTCGGTCCGAAATGTAATCGGAATGGTAAGTTTTAGGCTAAAACGGGGAACAAACGAGAAAGGTAAGGTATCTCCGGCGGCTGAGGCAGAGCAGCCGACAAGTTAAAAGACGAACGCTCGAGCCCAGCCGCCGGAGAAGAGAAAAGTCGCTAGGGAAAGGAGGCACGCAACGCCGGTGTTGCCAATGGCCTTTCCTTAAATTAGAAGCGCACCTCCGTGAAGAAACGGAAAAGGCAGTTCGGACGAATGGCAGGATTTGTAAAGGGAGCAGCGCGAACGCGCAAACGAAAGAGATGGAGAAAACAAGGCTCCTACAGAGGGTGAGAGGGGGACGACGGCCATAAATTGGAAGTCCATAGGGAGGGGGGGGTGGAATGGGGAAGCCAGCGCCACCCACGGTCAAGGGACTAAGGTTTGAAACGAAAGGAGAAAGCAAAGTGTAAGGGGTTGAAGCGGCATAAAGGCACAAGCGTAACAGTTAAGATCAGTAATATATCGGCAAGAAAGCACAAGCTAATATAAGCCGCATAATACATTAAAATCAGCATGACATAGGTAAATAAAGTATAAAAGTACAAGCCAAAAGCTTAAAATGAAGGAGAAGCAAGTAGTATTGACTTATCTGCTGGCGAGCCGCTTTTAAAAGAGGCAGATCATCTCCTGGATACATCCTTTGTTCACTGTTGTTAACTCTAGAACTTTATCCTTTATGATGTAGTGCGGCTGCTGTGAGTTGCTATTAAAGGATAATGCATAATGTAGCCTCCGGTCTTGTAATGAAATTGAAATTGAACCTAACTCTTTTGTACCTCAAGAACCCTAAAAAGGCCAGTTGCAGGGGGATAAGAAAAAGGGCCCATCCCCTCTGCGTCAGCCAACTCATCATGGTCCTTAAACGGTACAGTGTGGTAATGGTAACACCAGGTGTGGATTTACTACAATTATTTACTGTGCCACTTGTGAGGAGGATCATCATTAACAAACAGCAACAAAACACACTAACAAGGTGTAAAAGGGCAGGAAAGTACTTATAGATCATTTGATGGAGGTTAAATAATTATGTCTTGATGGATATGGTTTTAAATCCATTTTTCAATGGAAAATCATTGAATATATTAACAGGAAATTAGGGCTGGGGTGATAATTCAATGATCTGGTAGACATTGAAGGCAGGTAAAGTTAGTCCAAATGTCTAACTTAAACCAAAAATCTAACTTTACTATTTTTCAATATTCACAAAGGAACTTACAAGTAGTATTATGACTGCAAAGGTTCTGCTCTCGGGCAGACTACAGCACAGTGAAATAACAGGTCAGACATTGATATATGCTGCAACACATATGACTAGGTTCCCACATCATGAATATACAACATCTAGTTGAACACCAACATAGTTCAAAATGCCTCACTTCAAATTAAAAACAGCAATGTGTGGGCACTTGGCTGTTACATATGTGCAAGTATAGGACATGTGCATGTAGATAACAGTATAGTATCATAACATATTACTAATTATTGGATTACACAGTGAGTGAGGGACACTTGTTACTTGGAGGTGAAAAAGCAAAACTGTTGAACAAATGTGATGAGAGTAGGACTAGTTAGCTATAATAGATTGCATTTGATGGGTAATTGTGATGGCCAACGCACACCTCTAGAGCACAAGTAAGATACAATACCATACACCTATTTATATGACACTTCAAGTGGCAACAAAAACATCACAAGTATATTTGTCACAACATCTCTTCTACGGTTGCATATTTAATAATTACCTATCTGTCGTGTAATGTCTTCCACAATAACACCATTCCAGCCTATGTCAAGATCATAATTACTTTAAATCATGTATTTATCTTTAACTGAGATATCAGCATAACATTCCTACTTATTATGCTAAACCATAGAAGTGCAAAAACCAAACACCGTAAAGGGTCAGTATAACATTTTAATTATTGAATTATTTTTCATTCATTGTTTTGTTTGTTCTTATCAACTGACACCTTTGAAAATGCATTAAAATTTACAAAATACGGCGCAACAATTCAATTTAGTGAACAAAGTGACATAGTGTGAAGTAAATGTGACACAGTGACATGGTAACAAGTGATCTATATACACGTGCGTGAAGAAATATTAAAGGGAAGAGAAGGAATTAGAAAGGCCGATTCCTATTTTGCTGACACTCAAATCCAACAAACTATATTGAATAGATGTGGTATGTTGGACATGGTTAGCCGGTCTTTGGTGAGAATCTGTCGACGTTTCGACCCTTGGATAACTTATTTATGGGTCTCTAGCGGGTCTTCTTCAGGACGGGGGTAGGTGAGGATAATAGCGCCTGTTGGTTCAATTAAAAATTAAATTAAAAACCATCAGGTTTGGATTTTTGCACTAAATTTACATTTTATTAGAAAACTGGTAGGGGGATAAACAAATTATTACCAGATCTTCATAAGTCAGAACTCCTGATGTTCGATTTGGTCAGGGGTCTTGTTTTCCAATGGATGAAAATCTATGACCAAACATAATTGTTAAATTTTATGTTTTCTGTCAATTTGGAATGAAGAGGAGCTATATTTCTACCCTCCTGTTGTTGGACACTCACCTATTTGAAAATAACCTTTTGGCGTATGTCCATGTATATTCCTATTCGTTGGCGAAATATGTTTGAAAAGTCGGGATCCCTTGTGATGTATTCCAATATTCTGTAATTAAACAGTACATATTTATCATCAATATGTTGTATTCAATTTATATTGGAGTTCTGTCATTTATTCCTGACGCCCTCATCAGCTTTTTTACTCACCACTAATATGAGACTCTAGTGATGTCTCCGTTTATTTAAGGTTGAGCACCGATGCCTCGTTTCCTCTTATGTGGCTATCCGTGCATATTCTCGGTATTTTATGCGATCTAAAAGTTAAAAAATTGAATAGGGGGACAGTCAGTGCCAAAAACCTCGTGGGTTTGGATGAATATTATTCTAATAGAGAAACGACAAGTCCTGGTGGTATCGTTTCCACTCACCATCATGTAGGAGTATCACTGTCCCAAATCGGATTCCCCATGCGTGTCCGCTCAACTATGTGGCTTCAATCATTGAACGCGAGCGAGATATCGCGGTGTATTTCACTTCCGCATTTCGTCTCGTGGACGTTGCGGTCGCCAGGCAACCCTACGCTGATGCGGGATGACATCACGGCGTATGGCGTTGCCAGGCAACGCGGGAGTAACATTTTTTAGTGAAAGTAACGCAATGCGTCTTCACTTTAAGTCTTTAAATTTAGGCAGCACATCATTCTCTTTCAACATATTGCGTCCCATATGCATGTTAGTGTCTCTTATTCAGGAGAACACAAATAATTCAGTGCCGAGCATTAGTAACCCGAGTATCAATCTTACACAATATTCAAGCATACTCATGTCCAGAGGGATGCATATGATGTTATGCCAATAAATTGGATTATATGTCCGTATGATAACTGAAAGATCTTGTTCTACATCCTATGTGTATCTGCTATGTATATGGGCAGTGAATTAGAGAAAGGTGGTTTGAGAAGAATGCATTTCTCTGTTAACAAATGACATCATCGTACCAACAATTATTATCATAATGCAATCCAACATTAGTGCAAAAACCACAAGACTGTACAAGTCGTCTACACCAGTGTTGTGTTCAGAGTAGTTACATTATGTATGAACACAAGTTGCAGGCAAAACAACGGATGTTGGCATTTATGATTAGTGCAATACTACGTCGTCTATAATTGTCAATACATTACCCATGGGCATGAGGAGTTGTTTTGTGTTCAGAATAGTTACACTATACATGAGTACAAGTACCAGATAGAACGACAGTGATTGTCATTGAAGATTAGTACAATTGAACGTGACGTCTATACTTGTCCTATGTTAGAGATTCGAGGATACATTAAACACAGGCATAAGGACAAAGCAGCGTAATGCTATATGCATTCCTTAGATTCAGTCAAAGCTGTCCCATTTGTCTAGCTGTCTCCTCTCTCTCATTCAAGCCTTGTTGGACACTATTCAAAGAATGTATCCACCTGCATTCTTTATAGTTCATCACCCTGGCTAATGATCCACCCCTTGTTCCTATAGTAACTTTTTCCAGAGCTCTCCACTTTATCTCCTCTGGTTTATGTTTGTGGGTATTATAATGCTCGACTAGTGGAGCCCCAATAGTGTTGCATCTGAGTCTGCTCATGTGTTGTAAAATTCTTATTTTGACTCTTTGTGTTGTTTGACCCACATATATTAAACCACATGGACAACTGATGGTGTATATCACATGGGTACTATTGCAATTAGTGAAATCTGTCAATTTGTATGTCTTTGAGTTATGAGTAAAGCTTGATCCTTCTTGGCAGAGATCACAGACCTTACAATTCCCACATTTATGGTGACCAGTCACGGGAGGCAGACTCAACATACTTCTTAGGTCCTGTTGTTTCGGAGGGTCCAGAAAAGCCTTAACCACTACATCCTTGATGTTTCTTCCTCTTTTGAATGCAAATAGTGGTGGCTGCATTCAAAAGAGGAAGACACATCAAGGATGTAGTGGTTAAGGCATTTCTGGACCCTCCGAAACAACAGGACCTAAGAAGTATGTTGAGTCTGCCTCCCGTGACTGGTCACCATAAATGTGGGAATTGTAAGGTCTGTGATCTCTGCCAAGAAGGATCAAGCTTTACTCATAACTCAAAGACATACAAATTGACAGATTTCACTAATTGCAATAGTACCCATGTGATATACACCATCAGTTGTCCATGTGGTTTAATATATGTGGGTCAAACAACACAAAGAGTCAAAATAAGAATTTTACAACACATGAGCAGACTCAGATGCAACACTATTGGGGCTCCACTAGTCGAGCATTATAATACCCACAAACATAAACCAGAGGAGATAAAGTGGAGAGCTCTGGAAAAAGTTACTATAGGAACAAGGGGTGGATCATTAGCCAGGATGATGAACTATAAAGAATGCAGGTGGATACATTCTTTGAATAGTGTCCAACAAGGCTTGAATGAGAGAGAGGAGACAGCTAGACAAATGGGACAGCTTTGACTGAATCTAAGGAATGCATATAGCATTACGCTGCTTTGTCCTTATGCCTGTGTTTAATGTATCCTCGAATCTCTAACATAGGACAAGTATAGACGTCACGTTCAATTGTACTAATCATCAATGACAATCACTGTCGTTCTATCTGGTACTTGTACTCATGTATAGTGTAACTATTCTGAACACAAAACAACTCCTCATGCCCATGGGTAATGTATTGACAATTATAGACGACGTAGTATTGCACTAATCATAAATGCCAACATCCGTTGTTTTGCCTGCAACTTGTGTTCATACATAATGTAACTACTCTGAACACAACACTGGTGTAGACGACTTGTACAGTCTTGTGGTTTTTGCACTAATGTTGGATTGCATTATGATAATAATTGTTGGTACGATGATGTCATTTGTTAACAGAGAAATGCATTCTTCTCAAACCACCTTTCTCTAATTCACTGCCCATATACATAGCAGATACACATAGGATGTAGAACAAGATCTTTCAGTTATCATACGGACATATAATCCAATTTATTGGCATAACATCATATGCATCCCTCTGGACATGAGTATGCTTGAATATTGTGTAAGATTGATACTCGGGTTACTAATGCTCGGCACTGAATTATTCGTGTTCTCCTGAATAAGAGACACTAACATGCATATGGGACGCAATATGTTGAAAGAGAATGATGTGCTGCCTAAATTTAAAGACTTAAAGTGAAGACGCATTGCGTTACTTTCACTAAAAAATGTTACTCCCGCGTTGCCTGGCAACGCCATACGCCGTGATGTCATCCCGCATCAGCGTAGGGTTGCCTGGCGACCGCAACGTCCACGAGACGAAATGCGGAAGTGAAATACACCGCGATATCTCGCTCGCGTTCAATGATTGAAGCCACATAGTTGAGCGGACACGCATGGGGAATCCGATTTGGGACAGTGATACTCCTACATGATGGTGAGTGGAAACGATACCACCAGGACTTGTCGTTTCTCTATTAGAATAATATTCATCCAAACCCACGAGGTTTTTGGCACTGACTGTCCCCCTATTCAATTTTTTAACTTTTAGATCGCATAAAATACCGAGAATATGCACGGATAGCCACATAAGAGGAAACGAGGCATCGGTGCTCAACCTTAAATAAACGGAGACATCACTAGAGTCTCATATTAGTGGTGAGTAAAAAAGCTGATGAGGGCGTCAGGAATAAATGACAGAACTCCAATATAAATTGAATACAACATATTGATGATAAATATGTACTGTTTAATTACAGAATATTGGAATACATCACAAGGGATCCCGACTTTTCAAACATATTTCGCCAACGAATAGGAATATACATGGACATACGCCAAAAGGTTATTTTCAAATAGGTGAGTGTCCAACAACAGGAGGGTAGAAATATAGCTCCTCTTCATTCCAAATTGACAGAAAACATAAAATTTAACAATTATGTTTGGTCATAGATTTTCATCCATTGGAAAACAAGACCCCTGACCAAATCGAACATCAGGAGTTCTGACTTATGAAGATCTGGTAATAATTTGTTTATCCCCCTACCAGTTTTCTAATAAAATGTAAATTTAGTGCAAAAATCCAAACCTGATGGTTTTTAATTTAATTTTTAATTGAACCAACAGGCGCTATTATCCTCACCTACCCCCGTCCTGAAGAAGACCCGCTAGAGACCCATAAATAAGGTGTCCAAGGGTCGAAACGTCGACAGATTCTCACCAAAGACCGGCTAACCATGTCCAACATACCACATCTATTCAATATAGTTTGTTGGATTTGAGTGTCAGCAAAATAGGAATCGGCCTTTCTAATTCCTTCTCTTCCCTTTAATATTTCTTCACGCACGTGTATATAGATCACTTGTTACCATGTCACTGTGTCACATTTACTTCACACTATGTTACTTTGTTCACTAAATTGAATTGTTGCGCCGTATTTTGTAAATTTTAATGCATTTTCAAAGGTGTCAGTTGATAAGAACAAACAAAACAATGAATGAAAAATAATTCAATAATTAAAATGTTATACTGACCCTTTACGGTGTTTGGTTTTTGCACTTCTATGGTTTAGCATAATAAGTAGGAATGTTATGCTGATATCTCAGTTAAAGATAAATACATGATTTAAAGTAATTGTGTCTATACCCGACGGAGCCATTGTTGAAACTATTGTTGTATTGCCCAGGTTCTGAAGGGATACTGGGTTACCCCATGAGAATTCTTCTTATCAGAGTGCAGGTGTGTACCTGCGAGGGTTTTATTACTCTCATTTAATGTTGTATTGTTTTGTACTGTACTTATGTAAATAATTTTTTCAGAATATTTCATATAACTTATTATGTCTGATAAGGAAATATTATCATACACTGAAGAATATATCGCTAAATTGATTCAGGATCAAGGTGCCTCTAGTCTTCTATTAGGGAATGATAGATTGCCAGCGGATGCTGGCTTGAATGAAAAACTTATAAGGTTGGAGCGACTGGAGAAAAAATTGATCAGATCACGACTTCATGGCCATGTTCTGACCAAATATCTGGAAGCTAATATAATTCCGCAGGGCCTACAGGTTCGTAACGAACCGGGTATATTCATAGACGTCCCCAAATTCCGAGAAGGCTTCAGTCACGTGGCCAATAATTGCTCCAGGCACTGGATGGTGCTTGGAGTTGAGACAGCTATTGATTATGTGAAAAAGTTAATACAAGAAATAGCGGATTTAAAAAACGAGATATTAGGTGACTCAGCGCTCACTAACGCAAAGGAAGCGTTGGAGCGCGCTGAGAAAGCACTGGCTGAATTCAACACAATCACGCTCGGTAGAAAATTAGACAAGTTAGCAAAGGACGTCAGAAGTTACGACAAAAAGGTAACATACCCCTATCTGGCGGATAATTATTATCAGCAGGATAGTCAAGGTTTCTTTACCAATAAGGGAAGACAAGGGCCACGTAGGTTTTATACCTTCTCCAACTCCTCAGTGGGGAGTGCTTCTGACTCGGACACTAATCAACCATCCACAAGTAGTTCAGACAATCAAACACAGAACCCTCTTTTAGGGGAGGGCCCCTCCAGAGGCTACAGAGGCGGAGGGAGACAGCAGAATTGGGATCGCCCCAGGAGATGGGGGCGGGGGAGGTCAACACAAGGCACATCCCGAGTCAGGTTCTTTCAACCGGATTCACACGGGAGATATCAACAAGGAGACAAACCTATCGATGGTGACACCACATAGAAACCCCAGTTCAGAGGAACCAACCGA
Organism: Lissotriton helveticus; assembly: GCF_964261635.1. Lineage (NCBI taxonomy): Eukaryota > Metazoa > Chordata > Amphibia > Caudata > Salamandridae > Lissotriton > Lissotriton helveticus. The sequence continues at coordinate 998,398,665 of NC_136065.1, read as the reverse complement.
TAGTGGAGGTCATCGCATATTTGACACTAGTATAGAACCACCACACCAAATGTCTGACATGGGAGCTATGACACTTCAAACCACATGGTCACAACAGATGAATCCCATATTACCGGTCGAAGCCACCTTGGATCTGAACTGTCCAGAATTAACAGTAATGATCGATAATCAACATGTAAATGCCATTACACCGAGCCATGATCCGGCCTCAGCATCAAACCAGGATCCTGTGATTAATCTATCTGACTATACGCTAACAGAAGTAGAAAGGACTATTTTATCTAAGGGGCTATCATTTGTTCCTACGGTTATACCTGACTCATTCCAAATAAGGCTGGAACTACAGAGGTTTTTCAGAAAGATCAGATTAAAATACTTTTTCACAAAAAATGACTCCTCACCCACAAGATCTGCAACTATGTTTAGACCAATTTCAACGTTTACCCCTGCATCATTCATGATGAGTGAAAGAATATTGGCGTTTGAGAAAGTAGTATTAGAAGAAATCATGAAAACAGTGGAAGAACGCAGATATATAAAATATAACACGAGCAAGGAGGAGAAAGATGCACTATACGAACTGTCACACAATGATGCTATTGTGATAAAAGCAGCGGATAAAGGGGGAGCGATTGTGGTTCAAAACACACAAGACTATGTCTGTGAAATTAACCAACAACTTCAAGTACAGGACAGCTACAGCAAGATAAGAGGAGATCCGACCCCCGAAATAAGAGCATTAATTGGAACCACAACCAAAAATGGATTGGATAAGGGTTTTCTAAGTCAACATGAACATGACTTTCTCAACCAGCGGGAACCTAGAATCCCAACAATATATGCATTACCCAAGGTGCAAAAGAGACTGGAGAAACCACCCGGTAGGCCCATAGTATCGGGCTGTGGCTCAATTTTGGAGCCCCTCAACAAATTTATTGACCATTTTTTACAACCATGGGTACTACATACTAAATCATACGTACGTGACAGTATGCACATTATACAACTCCTAGAGGGCCAACCTTTTGATGACAAGAAACAAATGCTGGTGACACTTGATGTGTCATCCTTGTACACATCAATCCCACAGACAACTGCGATTGAAGTCATCAGAACCACGCTTGACAAAAGAGAAAGACCGCACTGGATACCCACCGATTTCCTGATTGATATCTTGGAAATAGCAATGAAGAAAAATTTCTTCTTATTTAAGAATCAATTCTATTACCAGTGCAAAGGGGTGGCTATGGGTGCTACTTATGCCCCAAGTTTGGCCAATATCTTCATGGACCAATACGAAGAACAACATCTGTATGATCTAGATAACCCCTTTTTACGCAACATCGATGTATGGAAAAGATACATCGATGATGTGCTTATGATCTGGTCAGGGACAGAAATGGAATTGAAGGAATTTTATTCCTGGTTAAATACCAGAGATAATGACATCCAATTTACCATGGTCTATAATTCAGAATCCATTGACTTCCTAGATCTAACATTCAAGGTGGAAGATGGACAATTGTATACCGATCTATTCCGTAAGCCGATGGAAAGAAATACACTGCTGATGTATGGCTCCCATCATCCTAGGAATCTAAGGGACAACTTGCCCTATGGGCAATATTTGAGAATAAGAAGAAATTGTTACAGAAGAAATGATTTTTTCCTTGCAGCAGAAGATTTGACATCAAGACTAAGGAAACGAGGATATCCTTCGAGTTTACTTAGAAAAGCAAAAAAACGTGCCTGGTACCAACCACGGGAGCAACTACTGGAACCAAAAGACAAAACGGATGGCACTAGAAACTTGGTTTGTGTAACTACATATAACACTAAGAGTGCGGATATTAAAAAAACTATAAAAAAGTACTGGAACTTAGTTGCAACTGATCTACAAACCAATGAGCCACCACTATTTGCATTCAAAAGAGGAAGAAACATCAAGGATGTAGTGGTTAAGGCATTTCTGGACCCTCCGAAACAACAGGACCTAAGAAGTATGTTGATTCTGCCTCCCGTGACTGGTCACCATAAATGTGGGAATTGTAAGGTCTGTGATCTCTGCCAAGAAGGATCAAGCTTTACTCATAACTCAAAGACATACAAATTGACAGATTTCACTAATTGCAATAGTACCCATGTGATATACACCATCAGTTGTCCATGTGGTTTAATATATGTGGGTCAAACAACACAAAGAGTCAAAATAAGAATTTTACAACACATGAGCAGACTCAGATGCAACACTATTGGGGCTCCACTAGTCGAGCATTATAATACCCACAAACATAAACCAGAGGAGATAAAGTGGAGAGCTCTGGAAAAAGTTACTATAGGAACAAGGGGTGGATCATTAGCCAGGGTGATGAACTATAAAGAATGCAGGTGGATACATTCTTTGAATAGTGTCCAACAAGGCTTGAATGAGAGAGAGGAGACAGCTAGACAAATGGGACAGCTTTGACTGAATCTAAGGAATGCATATAGCATTACGCTGCTTTGTCCTTATGCCTGTGTTTAATGTATCCTCGAATCTCTAACATAGGACAAGTATAGACGTCACGTTCAATTGTACTAATCATCAATGACAATCACTTTCGTTCTATCTGGTACTTGTACTCATGTATAGTGTAACTATTCTGAACACAAAACAACTCCTCATGCCCATGGGTAATGTATTGACAATTATAGACGACGTAGTATTGCACTAATCATAAATGCCAACATCCGTTGTTTTGCCTGCAACTTGTGTTCATACATAATGTAACTACTCTGAACACAACACTGGTGTAGACGACTTGTACAGTCTTGTGGTTTTTGCACTAATGTTGGATTGCATTATGATAATAATTGTTGGTACGATGATGTCATTTGTTAACAGAGAAATGCATTCTTCTCAAACCACCTTTCTCTAATTCACTGCCCATATACATAGCAGATACACATAGGATGTCGAACAAGATCTTTCAGTTATCATACGGACATATAATCCAATTTATTGGCATAACATCATATGCATCCCTCTGGACATGAGTATGCTTGAATATTGTGTAAGATTGATACTCGGGTTACTAATGCTCGGCACTGAATTATTCGTGTTCTCCTGAATAAGAGACACTAACATGCATATGGGACGCAATATGTTGAAAGAGAATGATGTGCTGCCTAAATTTAAAGACTTAAAGTGAAGACGCATTGCGTTACTTTCACTAAAAAATGTTACTCCCGCGTTGCCTGGCAACGCCATACGCCGTGATGTCATCCCGCATCAGCGTAGGGTTGCCTGGCGACCGCAACGTCCACGAGACGAAATGCGGAAGTGAAATACACCGCGATATCTCGCTCGCGTTCAATGATTGAAGCCACATAGTTGAGCGGACACGCATGGGGAATCCGATTTGGGACAGTGATACTCCTACATGATGGTGAGTGGAAACGATACCACCAGGACTTGTCGTTTCTCTATTAGAATAATATTCATCCAAACCCACGAGGTTTTTGGCACTGACTGTCCCCCTATTCAATTTTTTAACTTTTAGATCGCATAAAATACCGAGAATATGCACGGATAGCCACATAAGAGGAAACGAGGCATCGGTGCTCAACCTTAAATAAACGGAGACATCACTAGAGTCTCATATTAGTGGTGAGTAAAAAAGCTGATGAGGGCGTCAGGAATAAATGACAGAACTCCAATATAAATTGAATACAACATATTGATGATAAATATGTACTGTTTAATTACAGAATATTGGAATACATCACAAGGGATCCCGACTTTTCAAACATATTTCGCCAACGAATAGGAATATACATGGACATACGCCAAAAGGTTATTTTCAAATAGGTGAGTGTCCAACAACAGGAGGGTAGAAATATAGCTCCTCTTCATTCCAAATTGACAGAAAACATAAAATTTAACAATTATGTTTGGTCATAGATTTTCATCCATTGGAAAACAAGACCCCTGACCAAATCGAACATCAGGAGTTCTGACTTATGAAGATCTGGTAATAATTTGTTTATCCCCCTACCAGTTTTCTAATAAAATGTAAATTTAGTGCAAAAATCCAAACCTGATGGTTTTTAATTTAATTTTTAATTGAACCAACAGGCGCTATTATCCTCACCTACCCCCGTCCTGAAGAAGACCCGCTAGAGACCCATAAATAAGGTGTCCAAGGGTCGAAACGTCGACAGATTCTCACCAAAGACCGGCTAACCATGTCCAACATACCACATCTATTCAATATAGTTTGTTGGATTTGAGTGTCAGCAAAATAGGAATCGGCCTTTCTAATTCCTTCTCTTCCCTTTAATATTTCTTCACGCACGTGTATATAGATCACTTGTTACCATGTCACTGTGTCACATTTACTTCACACTATGTCACTTTGTTCACTAAATTGAATTGTTGCGCCGTATTTTGTAAATTTTAATGCATTTTCAAAGGTGTCAGTTGATAAGAACAAACAAAACAATGAATGAAAAATAATTCAATAATTAAAATGTTATACTGACCCTTTACGGTGTTTGGTTTTTGCACTTCTATGGTTTAGCATAATAAGTAGGAATGTTATGCTGATATCTCATTTAAAGATAAATACATGATTTAAAGTAATTGTGTCTATACCCGACGGAGCCATTGTTGAAACTATTGTTGTATTACCCAGGTTCTGAAGGGATACTGGGTTACCCCATGAGAATTTTTCTTATGTCAAGATCATAGCAGCTCTACGTTTCTTTGCCACTGGGTCATTACAGAGGGTGTCCAGTGACATTGTGGGCATTTCTCAGGCAAGGTAGTCCAGAAGCTTGCATCAGGTTCCAAACTGCATAAATAGGAGAGTGCATCTCTATATATGGATGCCACATGCACTGGCAGGAAGGCAAAGGGTTGCTAGAGATTTCTACCTCTTTTCCCGCTTCTATTTGTGGTAGGTGCAATTGATTGCACTCATGTGACACTTCAGCCACCTCGCCACAATGCACACATCTTCTGCTACAGACACCGCTAAAACTCCATCAACATGCAGGGTTTGTGTGATCCCAGTGGCTGCTTTACTAATGTGTATGTAGTGTTCCTAGGCATTACACATGACAGCTACATATTCCACAGATAGCCTCTTGCCTGGCGGCTGGTAGTGAGAGAATTTGGCAACATGTGGCTTCTGCGTAAGAACTAAAGCACCATACAAGTCAGATATGTATAAATGTTGTTTGAATATCCACAACCAATAAAAATGACGAATTCTCATGACACATACATGACCCCAATAGACACTGCATGTACCATTTCATACATTATGAACTCTACAGATGCAAGAGGGACATGCACAATTATTTCCTAATTTTACTCCCCAGGTGATGCTGCGTAAGCGCTCTCGCCTCATCTCCTTGCAACATACAGATGTGCAATCACTGTAGCTCAGGATAGGTACAATAGGGCACACTTTCGTTCATGAGCCATCTAGAGGGCACTTTTGTTTTTCTAAAGTTGCAATTCAGATTTCTTGACCATCCAGGGGGGTGCTGCTGTACTCCCCTGAAGTTGTGTGCAAGTTAATAGTAGCCTGTTGTGATTTGCACAACATTGCATTACATCAAGGCTTACATATACCTCTGAACCCTCCCAAAGGTCTAAATCCAAGGAACTGGTGCATTGTCCCACACAGAGGGTAGGGTATGCTTGTGCATGACCAGCTGGTTGACACTTTTTTCTCTTGAGCCACCAGTTGTGTTATGCCTTTATGTGGTTTTTACAATCTAATGCCAATGATGATTTGTGAACATTTAACACTCCGTGCATAATTTCTAACCTGAGACTACTCTTTAAGCCATACATAATGTACGTGAACAACAGCTATTGTCAAGAGTCAAAAGATAGACCTTGCAACACATTTCTTAAATATGTTAGTAATTAATGTGGGCAAAGTCTGGAAGGACTCAACTGACCTAGGGGAACAAATGTCACTACATGTGTGAGATCTCCCCGGACAGTGGAGATCTGAAAATGTGTCTGCATCAAGTGTCACAATGACTCATGTCTGTGCATAGTCAATGAGGATTGGCACTGTGTACAAGATGGAAACCTACAGGTACATGTGAACCAGATGAGATTAAAAATAGGTGTCATCTTTTGAATGTTGGATTACACATACTACGAACAATCATGCCTAACTCCCATGGTTTATATATGGCTTGCTGAGTGGCACACTGTACTTTTTGCAATGGACCTTACTAACATATGGTACATTGGGATGACTGAGGTGTGCAAGGATATACCGAGGGCAGGCAAGCGTCTCATTCCGGCATTACTTTATGCAGTCGATGCCGCTCTCATAGCACGCACGGCAGTAGGGCTGCAACGTCTTTTAAACTCATTTGCTACTTTTATGAAAGCGCTGGACCTCAGTGTAAATTTTTCTAAATCGCATGTAATGATTGTGGGCAGTAAACCTAAACGAATTAAAATTCTGCATTGTGAAGGGAATGTTCTGTCTATGGTGTCAAGATTCCCATACTTAGAGGTTATTTTTGATGATAAATCTACATGGTTGCCCCAACTGGTTGCTAAACGTAATGCCTTTGCAAGGTCTATCCTGGCTGTCTTGGGTTTCGCCTGCAAACTGGGGGTGAAGCCGTTGCAAGTAGTGTTAAAGATATACAACGCTAAATGTATTTTGTTAGTAATGTATGGAGCTGACTTGTGGGGTTTTAAAAACGTAAAGGCCTTGCAGGTGGCAGAGGATAAGTTTTTGAAATCTATCTTATCCGTCCCCCAGTCAACTTATTTCTACATCGCTCATCAAGAGTGTGGTGTAGAATATTTAGAAGATCGTATAGTCATAGCCCCGCTCCTGAAATGGATAACAATTTGGCTGAACCCCGAGCTGGAGTTGAATCATGAGATTCTCAGGGACTGTTTAGCCCTTGAGCATGGCAACTCCATCCCCTGGCTGAACAATGTTAAAAAATTGGCAGTTAAACTGGGTCGTCCAGAGCTGTTTGATCATCCGAACAATCTATTGAAGGGAGACGTTAAATGGGTGAAAGACACGCATAAGTTGATGTCATCTCTGGCCAGAGAAGACAAGGAGCTGGGTAAACCAACAGTAAGGGCTCACCAGTTGTTAATAACCTCAAGTGAGATAGAACCCTACTTAAGAATTGTTAACAATACCAACTACCGATTCTTATTGACAAAGTTTAGATTGAACAAATTCCACCTACTCCTCACAGAACGCCCAGGTTGGACTAAGGAGATAGATTTGGGGATCTGTTCTTGTGACGGATTCTCCATCATGGACACCGTGCATTTTCTTTTTTTTTGTGAACACCTTCGCCCCATTCGCAAAAGGTTCATTAGGCCTCTTATTAAAGACAAGGGCTTCAGACAAGTCAAACCCGCCCTTTTGTATCTACAGCTGCTGTCTAACGTATGGGAGATTTTTAACATACCAAATTTCCTTACAATAGCCATGAGACTTAAGAGGAAAATTAATGTGGACCCATTGTACATAGCGGTGAACTAATGAATTGCGATCTAGCACTTTATCTCTTTTTTAAATAAATTGTTTTTATTCTTTTTAATTAGTCTTTTTATATGATATCTGCAGATGTAATGAAATCCCTTGCCTATCTCATTAGTGTATGTTTTTAAATATGATAATGTATTTTAGGGATTGTATATTTGTATAATTTTCTTATTGTTTGTTACTGTGGTCTTGACTTTGATGTTAAGTATACTTTTATGGTTTTTGTTATGAATTGAATAAAGTACTTTTGACTGACTGACTGCTATAGTAACTCCAAGCACTGTGAGTATTTTAATATTTTGTTCATTTTTGTTCGACTGAGTCCCCATTTTTAGTTTATTTTTGTTAATTTTGGTGCCGACAAATTACTTTTTTCAGAGTTTATGCTCTTGCTCAATTTAAGTCATTCTTGTCCTGATGATGACCTGTTCATTTCCTTGGGTCCAAACACAGTCTACACTTCCGACAACTGGTAAGGACTGATAGTCATTAAATCTTCACATTATTTGGAGTTAAAGAACTGTACCTACTAGAAAGACTGTTGAGATGTTCCATTGCTGTTGTTTTTCTTTATAAACATTGTGAACTGTGTATTTTATACTCACTGTGTGATCACCTGAGCACTGAGCACATATTTATTAAATTATGACTAGCATTGTAAATACAATACATTTATGTGATATTACTAAGTGGGCACAGTATTTTGCTTGTTACCATTGATTGATTCTTTCACATTGAGTCTTTTAGTTATTATCATTGACTGATTCTTGTCCATTGATGTCTGGAATCTTGAATTTAATTATTCACGCTCCTTGTCTGTTCTACTTGGAACTCTTGTTGCACATTTATATTTAAAAGGGCTCAGTCACTGGTAATCACAGGGGCTGCAATCAAAAGCATGCATGTGAGGTAAGGTACTCCAACATCTGGAGTACCATTGTTTAACTGATTATAATTAATATAACAGTGCCTTTTCATACAATAGTAAATTAAAAGCAATATTTTCTTAAAGTCACTGTCGGTCAAAACTGGGAGATATGGAGGTAGGGTGATCCACTTTGTGTAGACGAGACCAGTTTCAGACTCTAGAGAATCCTTCCTCATTCGACAGATGTCAGATGACAATAATTAAATCTAGAGTTGAAAAAATACCAAGTTACAACATTGACTGGCTCTTATTGATGTAGAGTTGAATGACTAAACATGGATCATTATCATTGCGCCTAACTTTCTCCCATGATATGGAAAAACAACCAGCCTAAGGGCCTTTTATGAGTTTGGCGGTGCAGGAGCGAGATCTCCCTGCATTGCCAAACCCATTTAGGAACCGCCAAGCAGATTAGGTGTTTTCTCCTGGTCTGGCGCGCGGTTCTTTGGTGCTCCCAAGGCAGTGCCTAAGAAATATGCACCGCAATGGGAACATCAAAGGCAGTACCTGCACAGCTTCTGCAGTCCATGCTCCGAACGTTCAGCGGCCGACGGCAGCAGCTATGAGGTTAACAATCCAAGTCCCAGATTACACAAACAATGGTAGAGAAGTGGTGGTTTAGTGAATATTGTGCACTTTTAGGAAACATGATTAACTGACTTTTACAGCACATTTACAAAAGTATTTTGTTTTTGCAAAGGAGGCCCATGTGACCTTGTCACATTTGCATTTCTTACTGCAAAGCCTGATGCATACATTGTGAACTCTTGCAAATCTCAAGAGGAAAGGAGGTGCCATGAAAATAAATGCACAAGTGCTTACTAACAGCTGAGAGAAGGTGCTAACCATGCTCAATGCGTAACCAGTCTTTTTTGGCAGCTAACATCCATCCAAAATCGGGAGGCACAGCCAGTGGCCACAGGGACTCTTGCATGGCCTCCCCAGTACCTTTTCATATTTTACCAATTGTTGTAGGATTGTGATCCATACCCTTTTAACTAAACATAGGGGCTGCAATACATGCATAATGTTAAAGGAAATGTTGAGATTGAGCTCTTCTGTTCATTCCATGTTCTTCTTCCCTGTATTCACGGCTGTGATAGACACAGCCAATTCCTGCCTGTTTAATATTCATGAGGCGACTTACGTTCACCTGATCACACATTGCTCATCTGCACTGTGAAATATAATGATTGTTTTGATGATAAACTGTAGTCTTTTCAAATATTGTTAAACATTGGCTCATTTTTTGTGTTTTTAACTTATTGAACCCGATTAAACTTGATCTAAGCCGACCAATGACTTTTCCAATTCTTCACAATATGAGTGATTCATTAATTCAATCAGTCAGCCCTGATTTAGATTCTTGAGATAAACTGGCTTTCATCCGAGAGCATAGTTGTATCCCATAATACCCTGGCCATGCCTCAACTTGTAATATGAACTTCATACAGGTTTTTACCATAAGTAGAAGTGGGCGAACCTGCATATTCACAAGGAGAGCCCAGCCAGAGCCCAGCCAAGGGTGTGTCTAGGCTCTTACAGCCTGTGCCAAGCTGAGCCCTGAAAATATTTTCCATGTAAATGATAGAGCAAACATTTTGTAAAATATGACAAAGTCTCTTCAAATTCTAAAAAATGTATTTCATTAATATATGAAAACCTTGACAATAATGCTTCACATTAAAGCACTTCACAGAGAAGTACTTCTTAAAAGTAATAGTTTTTAAACATGAAACACTAGAGAACCAAGAGGCAAGTCAGTTGTCGTGTGAACCCTGTTCCTAGCCCAGCTTATTAAAGAGAAACATCTATTAAATCAAACACAACAGATTTTTGTACAACTGGTATTCTGAACTCACTTATTTGAAAGTGCTTTCATATGCTATAATGAAGAAAAAGGAGCTTAGGTCAAATACAATATTTGCCTAGGATTACACTAGTCAAGCTAGGATGCCGTGATTTATCCAAGTTTTCTGGTTTCCACTTCTACAAATCAGCCACTGCATTCTATTTGTGTTTCATTTTTTATGTTAACTCATTAGTTTTACCTCTTTATCCATTTTTCTGCAGTTTTTATATAGTGCCAACTCGACCCGAAAGGTAATGTAGTGCTTTACATGAGCACCAGTTACATTACACAAAGTCACATTAATTTTAATTGGCAAGAGTAGAATAAGTGATTTGCCCAGAATGACAGGATGTTGAGCCCCACATTTAAATTTGGGAGCTCTGGCCATAACGCCCCATCAAAAGTACAGCAACATGAAAACTCAGCTCGTTATGGGTTGAGGTTCCAACAGAACCTCGAGCTGAGCCAGAGCCAGGCTTCAGGCTCGAGCCTGGCTTGAGCTTTCATGGGCATTATACATTTTATGCGCCTCTTTTTCAAAATTTCAAACAACAGTTTCGAAGAAAAGTACAAGCTTGGGATAATTAAATTTGTATTAAATGAAATATTTTAAATTAGTCACTCTCAAAATATATAGGGTGTCAAGATTTGTTAAAAGGTGTAAAGTCATTGTGATGACTTTGGTTTGAAAACTGTGGTTTATGTGCTGGATCAACTTATGAACTACTTAAATGAGGAAGTAGTATCATTTCATTTTTCAGCTGACTGATAAAAACTATAGAGTTACAAAAGAAAACAATGATGAGTAAAAAACAGCTATAGCACAACTAATTAACCTCTTCGACGCTGATGAAGGCTCCAGGCCCTCATGAGTCACGGTGGGCGTGTGCTGATGACGGCCGGGAGACGTCATGACCATGCCCGCGATTGGAATGCTCAGCACTGCGGCGGAATTCGCGCCACAGTGATGAGGTTGAGTGCTCTGTCAGAATCAATACCTCTTACATCTCCAACATACTTAAATGTTTTGACCTAGTTTTGGAGTGAACAGACCAACCTAGTGTTACTTATTTATTTTAATACACTGTCTATAGATGTATAATATGCTTCTCGTATCGGATAATTGTGTCCAGGTGCGTACATGTGCTCTAATTTAGCCTCTCTACAGCTTATCCCATACTGTGACTTTGTATCTGTGTTTTCTACTTGCTACCGACGTACACAGTTTTGGTATCTCACAGAGTCATGCATCAGTGACTACTTTAAATGTATGATATTCAAATATATTGAATCAAACATACTATTAATAGACTCTGCTTTCATACATGGATGTAAATGCTAGATAAGTTACATGCTAGGTTACTTTTCACAGGGTAAATTCTTGGCTTCTGCAGAAGTGTTCAAAGCATATGTGATCTATTCAGTTGTAGGCGATCAATCTGCTATCTGCTAGACATCATTTAGAGTGCAGCTGAAGCCACTGGGGCGGTGCAAAAGTGTGTATCCGGTCACCATACATGTATACAATTATTCTTGATTTTGGCTGTGACGAAATTACTACAATACTTTAAAGTAATGCCATCATGATTTCTGGCAGCTAAAGGCTTATATTATAGCCTTAGAGCCCACCATAGTGGACTCTACCGACCATTAACGGCAGGCTTCAGCATTCAGTGATGGCCTTTAACAAGGGAGTAGGCTTTTAATGGCCAGTAGAGCCCACTACGTAGGGTTCTACGGCTATTAGAACATTCCACCACTAGAGGGCAGATTGTTCTAATTTTTAAAACAAAAGCCTCACAGAGCCTGAGAGCATTGAAATCCCCTGGGGTGTCATGAGGCCTTTGTCAAACATTGGAATATTCATTCTCCTGGCTTCTACCGGCCATTAGAAGTCCAGAGCCGCTCCATTGTCTTCAATGGAGCTCTCAACATTCCAATGTTCTAATAATTAAGTACAACTCTTAAACAACTCTTAAACAAGGAGCATCAAAGGGATACGTAACCAGGTCGCCCTCCACTCACAAAGTTACGCAACAAAAAAACCTGGTTGCAACTGACACACAATAAACGTATATATTCTTAATCCATTGGGTATCAAATACACTCGAGTGGACTCAAGTAGCGAAGCACAAACGTCCAGTCCCGGAGGTGTAGGTTTTTCCTTGCTGTTTACATTTGTGTGAGGGAAAGGCCCTCCTGGTGAGTTGGTGGTAGGCGTCCACCTGGCAGCCACTCGGTCCAGTATTATTGAGGTGGAGATGTGTCCCCGTGCCCTGATGAAATTGGTGCAAAATTCTAAGGCAATGAAACATGTCAGCCGTTCAGCTCAAAATGGTCTAAACTTGCCTCTTTTTTAATTGGGTGTGAACACTAGACAAATATTAAATACATATGATAGGTGTTCACAACCTATTTTAATGGGGAGTGCAGTTGACTCTTTGTTACATGGTACGGGGTAGAGATGGTAGATAGTTTACACAATTATTTATTACACCGTTCTCATTTATGGGTTAAATGTTCAAATTTTTTTGAGTTAGGTCAAATTTATTTGTTTCTTGTCATGAAAGTGCCAATGATGACAAAGTGAACACACTGGTGAGTACCTACCAGGAGCTCTGTGGAATTTGCTTACGTGAGGCACTATCTGACCCACCTCACCTTTATTCACATTTCACATGACCAATGTACCAGTATTATCCTCAATTTTTAGGAAAATTCGAATGCGTTTGTGGTGGATGTTTTTTCTAAATAATTGTACACACATGGGAGGTATGACTAAATAATATAAGCATAGCCAAACCCAGGAGGCGTGTATTTGATACCCAATGGATTAAGAATACATACGTTTATTGTGTGTCAATCACAACCAGGCCTTTTTGTTGAGTACCATGAATCAGTAACCAGGTTTACAGTCAAGTAGTCAATTATAGAAGTACTACCGGGTGGTAGCATGAATCATGGTGCTGAGCTTCACTGTTATGTTCCGCTCCCGTTTTTAAATAATGACTGAACCTGTTTTGCTTTTCTGTTAGTCCATTTTGATTTCAACAAGGAATGTGGTACTAAGAATTTTGCCCGAATTTTATGGCTGTGTGCAAAATAGACGAGACTTAGATGAGTACACATTAGCTTTGTTGATGCTGCTTAGTTTATTTTTAGGATGTGATTCCCTAGGAGCATGAGGTGAATTGCGGGTAGTTTGGCGATAAGACTTGCCATGTAGTGGTTCATGGGAAAATGAGTTTCTCGTCATCGAACTATTTCACATAACTTTTGGAGTTTTCTTAGTGGTCTTATCCTTGTCCTTGACTTTATTGTTTAGAAGGTCTCACAATCACTCTGCCCCCCCTGGTTCGTCTTACCGGGGTGGAAGTCACTTCTCTCCCGCTGATCATTGTGGACCCCATCTCTTTACCTTCTTGGGTACACGGACGCACTCTGCAGGGAGACTCTCTGTCCTCTCGACTTTGTACCTCTGCTCTAGGGCTTTCGCTGCCTCCTTGCTCCATCTCTATTTCTGCAAATTCCATATCTCCTTCCTGTATGGTGTTGTCATTCTCCAGTGTCCTTTCACCTGATGCCATCTGTTCCCGATCTTCAGGGAACCATTGTAAGATCTTATTACATCGGGCCATTCGATTCTGGGACCGCACATTCCCATCACTGAGCAACGCAGCTCGGTCATATACCTCTTTTACTTGTAGGGGCCGGCTGTATTTGCTGTCACCTTTCTTCTGTAACACCGCCAGCGTAACCCTAACCCATTCTCCTTCCTCCAAGGATGTGTCTTTTACATTCTTTCTTTTGTTGTAATGTTCTGTATAAATATTTTGAGCTCTTTCCAGGTTGTTCTGTAGCACGGCGGGAGACCATTTACTTTTCACCGTCTTTTCCTTCCATGCCAAATTGTCCTTTGTGAAGGGATCTCTGCCTCTAAGGATCTGGAAGGGGCTGTACCCTGTACCCGCGGGTGTGATGCGGTAGGCCCAAATCATGTGTAAGATCTCCTTTTCCCAGTCCTTCCCCATCATGATGGCTGCCTGGATGGATCCCATTAGTACTCTGTTAAAGCGTTCCACTTGCCCATTTCCAGCAGGATGGTATATGGACGTGTGTTTGGACGTGATCCCATTTCTCTCCATATATTTAAGCCATTTCTCCGAAGTGAACTGGGGACCCTTGTCACTCAATATGGACTTGGGAATGCCTTCACTGAGAAAGGTCACAGTGAGGAACTTGAGTATTGTCTCAGTGTTCATTTCCTCTTGAATGTGTACTTCAGGCCATTTGGAGTATCTGTCCACTACAGCGCATAGATATTTTGGAGTCCCTTGGTCATCCAATAAAAGTCCCAATATGTCTATTGAGAGCTCTTCCCATGGGTTCTTCGGGGTGGTGAATTTTCCCAGGGCTGGCCTCAATGGCGTCATCGTTTTATCTGCTCGCTGGCATTGGTAACACTCTCTTAAGTGTCGTTCTGTTTGTATGTCCATGCCTGGCCACCAGTATCCTTGTTTGGCCCTCAGCTTGTTTTTACGATACCTGGATGACCCTCATGCAGTATTGCTAGCAGCCTGGGAATTAGCCCCTCGGGAGGTACCACTTTATCTCCTCTGTACAAGAACACTCCCTTATCATCCAGGGACAATTCCTCTCTTACTTCATAAAATTTCCTGATGTTCCCTCGTAGATGCCTTTTCTCGGGCCATCCACTAACTATGTGTTCCATCACATCTTGGATATTCTGGTCCTCTCTGTATGCTTCCGTCCATTCTTGATTGCTTATTACTTTCTCCGGGTCTTCCATCAAATCCACCATCTCTTCGCTCGCCTCAGTCCCTTCAGTGACTTCCTCCATTGCGGCAGCTCTACTCAGGTAGTCTGCCACCTTGTTCTTACTTTCTGGAATGTACTCCACATCATATCGGTACTCCAATAGTTTCAGAGTCATCTTGGCTATCCTGGGGTGGAGCTCGCGTGCCCACTGGACGTGAGTACTCTCACCAATGGTTTGTGGTCCATCTTCAGTTGAAACCTCGTGCCCCACAAGAACTGGCGAAACTTGCCCATGGCCCACACTACCGCCAGCATTTACTTTTCAATGACGCTGAACTTCTTTTCGGTGTCTGTCAGGGCTCTGGATGCGAAGCTTAATGTTTCCATTATTCCGCTGCCCCTTTCTTGCATTAGGACTGCTCCCAGCCCTTTGTCACTGGCGTCCGTCGTCAATACCGTTTGTCCTTGTGGATCATACCCCTGCAGGGGTATGGCCTCACTGACGTCCCTTTTGATGTTTTCAAATTCCTTCTGCGTTTTTTCCGTCCATATGAACGCCGTCTTTTCTCTCGTGAGTTGCCTCATGTGATGAGTCTTGGTGACAAAGTGTTGTACGAACTTACTGTAGTACTCAGCCATCCCTAGAAAGGATCTGACTTCTTCCTTACTGGAGGGAGGTGGAGCGTCGCAGATGGCCTTCACATTGTCCTTTTTAGGTGTGATGCCTTGCTCTCCAATTTCATGTCCGAGGCAGGTGACTGAAGCCATCCCTAGACGGCACTTCTCCCACTCTGCGGTTAGGCCTTTTTCTTCCAGTACATTCAGTACCTTGGCTAACTTGGTGTCATAGTCTCCCCGGTATCTCCCCATCACCAGGATATCATCCTGGAAGTATTGGACTCCTTCCATGTCTTTAAAGAGACAGTGCATGAGTTTCTGGAAGACGGCCGCTGCCAAGGCAAGTCCAAAAGGCATTCTGCAGAATTGGTAACACCCAAAGGGTGTTATGAACGATGTCAACTTTCTACTCTCCGGGTGTAGCGCTATCTGGTGATACGTCGACGTTAAATCAATGGTGGAGTACCATTTTATACCCTTGGTCTTGGCTTACATTTCCTCGATGCGAGGTAACGGAAACTTTTCCACCACGATGCCTTTGTTCAGTTCGTGCAGGTCCACACACAGCCGGACCTTGCCATTGTGCTTTATTACTACCACCAAGGGCGCCAGCCACTCCGTGCAAGTTATGGGTTCAATTATTCCATTCTTTTCCAGCTCCCGCAATTCCTGTTGCACTGCTTCTCTCACTGCAATGGGGACATTCCGCACTTTATGTGATGCCGGAGTGGCATCATTCTTGAGGACTATCCTGTGCGTGAACTTTTCCAACTTCCTGACTTTCCCGCCAAACACCTTTGGGAAGTCTCTCTTCAGTTTCTCTAAGTCTGGCCATTGTTCCGGCGCCGACATCAACACTGGCATGGCTCCACCCGGGTCCAGCTTTATGCCCAGGTCTCCTTGATCCATCCAGCCTAGGACTGATAGGCCCTTTTCCGCTACATTGAGTTTGCATTCCGCACTCCGTCCGCTGAATTCAAATTTTAACCGTCGGTACCCCCCATCGGGATACGTTCTCCCGTGTACGAGACAGGCCTTAAGTCCGGAGGTTCCAATACTGGTCCCAAGTGAGTGTGATGTATTTACTATGGGTACTGTATCGATCCCCCTATTTCTGACCCTTGTCTGGTTAATAATTAACTAGCAGCCATTCAACTGCACAGAAACCCGTTATCTGATTAGCCACACAACGGCACAGAAGCCCGTTATCTGATTAGGTCATAGCGCATGCCATCTCATTAGGCAAGCACTATTCTCCAGCCCCCTAATAGGCATACGGTGTTCTCAAAACAAATCAAACCTACCACGACCTGGGAAATCCCCACAGCCATTGTTTTGATTTAGCCGAGAACTTCAGTAAAGAATGTGCGAACGACCAGTTCATATTACATCCTTATTGACGTATTTATGTCCATCCTTACGTCAATCTCGGCACCTTTCAGGTATAAATAATACCGACATTGCCTTAAGCAAACACACGAGGTGGTGACAAGATTGGAGCAGCGAGACTTGCCGAGGAGCCCAGCTGACACCGAAGCCCACAGACGCTGCCCCTCCTTTCTGACGCGCTGAGAGAGAGACGCTGCCTTTTCTCCTGCCGAGAAATCCAGCTCCGGCGCTTCCAAGCAGCCCTCGCAGGCAGCTGGAATATCAAGACCTGAGATAGAGATACCAGCCCTCCAGCCTTCTAAACTCCCAGGTACTGAACTGAATAATCCTTTGTAGAGAATTCTTGAAGCAGACCCTTGGCAAAGCAAACTTAACTTAAACTGCTACTTATCTACTCCCGCCCACGTATTAGGCTTAGGTCAGGTACATTGGGGTAGGCGTAGTTAGAAGCACCAGTTGAGTACGATTAGTCAATGTATATATGTATGTATCTATTTTATCCATTTTAAGTATCATATGGCTAAGAAACTATATCAATGCTTTTACAGTATTATTTTATAATTCTGTTATTACTGTATGCACTTTACTTAACAATAAGTATTGCAATATTAGCGATTCATTTCTCTTGTATGAGAAAAGAGACTGATCAATAAATAACATCTTTTTATTGAACACGCCTGTCTCTTCCTTTTCTCTACAATCTGGTGAAACTAAGAATGCACTGAACTGACTGAGTAAAATAAGTTGTCTTTTGTTTTCACACGACTCTAGAGATACACTCTTGATTAGGGGAGAGCAAAGTTGTCATGTTCTATGGTTGTCAGAAACTAAATCCCTTCTTGTCTATCCAGGGAGGTTAAACTCCTCCTTGTCTATTCGAGAAAGTTTCTAGTGAACTCTGAGCTAGCTGGCACACACATAACTTTAAGTCTAATATCGACAGTAGAAGACCTAGTTAACCTCTGTCCTACGTCTATACTATTGAAGATATTATTCCAATGCGCAGAGCCTATTGGGATAATAGGAACTACACTACATGGTGCCCAACTGTTTGGATAGGCGATAAATCTAACGTAAGACATTAGAGTAACTCAGTCGTGCTTTTTCACACAGACCCCTTTTCCCCATAAAACTCCAAAGACGTCTGGAGTGGGTGAAAGGTTAAATCCGCCAAACTTAGTAGGAGGAGACTCCTATGTATGGTTCTTGGTTTATTCAACGTTGAAGGATACACTGTTCCAAAATATTGTGCATCTAATCTTTGTTTCCATAGAAACCTGATCTGCAAATAAATAAAATAACTTTCTTGACATTAGAATGTCACAAGCTGAAGAAGAAGAAAGGGACACAGTTAGAATAGCAGCTCAACTCCTAGCTGCTGACAATAGTCTCCTACAGCAAGACCCGGAGGCAATTCTCATCCCGGTCAACATAAGAAAATCTATAACTTTAAAACGTATAGAAAATGGGCTGACACCGAGAGGTGGTACAGTCATATTCGTAATTGAGGCACACGAATATCGGCAGACAGAGGTATTCTATTCATGGATAAACTTTCCAGCAGCAAACGCTGTAACAAAGGACTTCCACTATTACAAAATAGAGGAACCTCCAAATGAGTACACTCCTTTCGAGGAGGTGGAAATACCACTCAAATACCAAGAGCACCTGCTCTGGTTTAATGGCGCCCTAAAACATAATAATCACATCACCAGGCTCGGTCCACTAGGTAGACCAGGAGCAACGTGGCCGGTCCTAGCCGGATACACACCACATCCAGACATTGAAGAAATGTCTGCACCCGATCTTTTAGCACAGCTAAAACAACTAATTAAAATACACAGACAATTATTCCAATATGTAATGCGGACTTCAACAGTCCAACCAGCTATTAAAATTCCACAGCTGATCCCTCACCAGGGGAACACAAATAAAATTACACCACAGAACATACAGTCATGTCTAGGTAAAGTACCCGCAAAACGGGAACAAATTCCATTCTGGTTAGCACAAAAAATCACTCAAATAGAGGCGGTATTTCCAGATACCACCCCGGTTGAGAAACACAGGATTCTGACTATCTGTCTTCCAATGGGAATCGCACCACATGTGGAGGACTGTGACACTTGGGGTACAGTCTTTGCTTCCATTTACACAAAAACACATGGTGTTCCATCCATGTCAGTAATACCAGATGTGCTAAAACAAATTCAAGATGAATACGGTCCAGAACCTGCTTTAACTCTTGGTATGAAATTATTGAAAGACTTCAAGCAGGTCTCGGCAATATTATTAGCCAATATAAAGGGAGAAGCAGCACATGTGGCGATCCGCCAGAGGTTAAAAGAGACAGATATAGCAGACCAACCATTTGAAATTGCCAGAATCATAGAAAAATCCTATGAAGAACTAGGAAGAGATAGTTTGGGTGGAAAACCGGTGAAACCCCAACTCATTGAAAAACCTGAAAAAGTATTTATTAAAAATAATCTAAACACTCAAAAAAAGAGCTGGGATGGAAATAAACAATCCACTCCTAAAGAAAAAAGATTCCAGTCCAGAGGAAGGTCTCCTCGGCGGAGAGAAAGATCTCCGGACCAAGGACACAAGTCTCCGCAAAGGGAGCCCTCTGAGAATAAATACAACCTTAGAAATAGGGATAATCTGAAGAAACCTGATAGATATCAAGATATTGATACACGTCCCTCTCAATCTTTTCAGACTTCCTCACAGAAATCGGAAAGAAGAGGACGATCAGAGCACAGGGAAGAGCACGCCAAGTCCAAAGACAAGGAACCTGCTCATCAAAATAAAAAATTACAGTTTCCAAAAAAGAAGGTAGCCAGTATTAAAGTAATCAACCATGCCGAGAATACTGAGGACACAGCTGAAAAACGGAGAATGGGCTCAGACAATGCTAGACAGCGCAGCAGAAGTGAGCATAGCTCGCAAGATCCTTATGAATCATCTGGAGACAGTGGACACGAATGAATATATTCAGGTGGAAACTGCAGATACCAGAGTTAGCAAACCTCATAAAATATATGAAATAACATTGCATATAGAGGGGGATAAGACAAGGAAAATAAGGGGTCTCTTTTGGGATAATCTCTCCAAGGGCTATGATATCCTTCTAGCTGAAAGAGACTGGCCACCAGAGTTTGTCAGGGAGTGCCCTCATGGCGAAGAAATAATTATGCCTGCCTTCTCAAATCATATTCCAATTCATAAAAAATATACACTTGCAAGAAAGTGGGCAGTAGCCCAAGCTCCTGCATTATATAAAAACCATGTGGGATGGGATGAGGACTCTCCTCCTCACAAAATCCAGTTAAAATTACAACCTACTGCACAGAGGCAGTACCCAATTAAGCAAGAAGCTAAAAAACGGGTAAAAGAGATCCTAGATCAACTGGAATACCAGGGGGTGATTGAAACTTGCACCTCACAAATGAATAATCCTTTGTTTCCTGTCTCCAAACCAGACAATTCATATCGTCTTGTTTTGGACTACAGACACCTTAACTCATGTTGCATAACCTTTGCAGTGCAAAATTCGCATAGTGCTGCACTAATGAATAACATAGTGCGCAAAAAATACAAAACAACATTAGACATCTCTAATGGATTCTTCTGTCAAAATATAGCACCAGAGAGCAGATATTTGACAGCGTTCTCAATAAATGGCGCGCAAAAAAATTTCTGTCGTTTGCCCCAGGGGTTCAAGAACAGCCCAGGATTATTCTCAGCAAGAGTAACAGAGTTACTACAAATATATGATGATGAGGCATTATCTTATGTCGATGACATCTATCTAACAGATGATGACTTGGATACTCACTTGAAGAGAGTGAACACCATAATACTTGGGTTCGCAGCAGAGGGTTACAAATTCAACTTTAAAAAGTCAAGAATTGCCCATCTAACTGTCCTGTTTTTAGGATATGAACTATCAAGTGAAGGCAAGAGCCTGGCTGACAATTTCCTAGAGAAATGTGCTGTAATCCAAGCACCTAGAACACTAAAAAACTTACAATCAATTCTAGGTTTCCTAAATTTCGGAAGAACTTACATTATAAATTATGCAGAGAGAGTTAAACCTCTCTATGATCTTATAAAACCAGATTTTAAAAGAATCAATTGGACTCAAAAACACACAGAAATTTTGAGATCTTTACAAACAGATATGTTAGTTACAAACACGTGACAACACACGCAACCTTGTGATTCGAGTCATCCCAGGAAGATGCGGATTCACATACCTGACCTCTAATGAGGGAGAGAAGGTACCAATAGCATACAAATCACATTTGTACACAGAAGCTGAAAAAAGGTTCAGCATTAAGGAAAACATTGTTCATGCGGTTCAAACAGCTGTAGCAAAGGAAAAATACCAAGCCGACGGTAGACAGGTTACAGTCAGAACAGCAGAATCAGCTTTTGAGGCATTAACAACACCATGTAATTTACCGACAACGGCACTGAATCCAGAATGGATACAATGGGTAAATTCTGTTGCTACAGACAAAGTAAAATACTATTTTGACCCGGAAATGAAAGAATTAAAATATCTAGAATATGAGAAAGAATACCCTCTGCCAATCGACATTCTGCCTTTACGACAGTACGCCTGTGTAATATATACAGACGGACATGCTCAACCCTCAGTTTGGGGAGAGCTGGCTTACAACGCCACATGCGAAATTGTAAAAGAAGTGTGGCGCGGAGGTAAATTAAGACCTCTACTTACAAAAACACACTCAGTGGAAAATAATTCAGAACAACAAACTGAAATAATAGCGTTAAAAATGGCGTTAGATAATGCCGATCGCAAATTCCCGACACTTATTGTGTGCGATTCGTATTACTGCGTCAAATCATACAATAACGATTTACAGAAATGGATTCAAAACGGTTACAAAGATGACACAGGTGCAACAATAAAGCAGAAAGTGCTTTGGGAACAAGTAGTTCTTTTACAGAAAGAACTGCCAAAAACTCACGTGATACATTCACTGAGTCATCAGCGTGATGGCGTTCACGTTGCAGGGAATTCATTGGCTGAGACAGCCACAGCGGTAGCAACTAAATCGGCTTCCGTAGCTACAAAAAAGCGTGCAGTAAAATACATTGACGGTGAAACTGTGCTGGCGGTAAAAACGTCATCAAAAGGCGATTACTCAGCGCTACCGATCAATTACCCACTCAATTATACATACATAATCGATGCAAACTCAGTCCCTTTTGCTCGAATCCCTGGAGTGGGGGATAGAGTAATTCCAAACACGGACAGGAGAGGCTTGTTAATAGCAGACACACATATGGGTGAGGGTCTCAGACACCTTAAACTAAAAGATTCTCTGGAAGAATTACAATCAGTGTACTGGTGGCCAGGCATGAGCCTGCATCATCACATTTTTGTAAAAAACTGCCCAGATTGCAATAGAGATCGCAGTGGCGAGAGAAACGGTTTAATACCATGGCGTTTCACTCCAGAAGTATCAAATCAACAACAACAACAAAAAAACAGTATGGATAATGCGTCGTATTAACATGTAGAGACTATCTTCACTTATAATGTAGACCCCAGCTTTGGGCTGACGTCGGTACTGTTATACAAAGATTTGCGAGTCTATAATGGCATATACGCTAGAAGCATGTTACGTTCTGACCAAAATCTTCACTTTAGCTCTAAAACAGCTTATGGGGGGTGCTTGGCCAGAATGAACATTGCATTGCGGGACTCTTCTCACTTCTTTCCTGAGGGAAACGGGATGGTGTAAAGAAAAAACCAAGGCATAAAGCAATCTATAACAGCAAAGGTATTAGGTTCAGGAGCTGGGTGGGTCAAACATCTAATAAGTGTCCAACGTAGTCTAAATAACCTGCCATGAAATTCTCTGAAAGGACTCAGTCCGTACGAACTATTGTTTGGGACTAGAATGTTAATCCAGGACTTAGATAGTCAGACTTCAGTAGTTAAAGAAAAATGCTTTGATATCAAAGATCGCTTGGCTATTTTACAGGACTTAAATGAAACAAGAAAAGACCTGAGCAACATAAAGTTGAAACAGCAGCCAACAACCACTGAAGAAAAACCACCTGTCCCAGCAAGGCCTGTCTTGATTCCAAAAGTCGGGGATCTGGTCAGAGAGATCGCGGTAAAGAAGGAATTTGGGCCTTCTTACAGAAAAGCAGTTCCTGTCTTGTCTGTCAACGGGACAAGATCAGTAGTGCTACCGCCCCTTGCTGGTAAAAAGGAGAACCGAGTCATATCCATCGACCTGGTTAAACTACAATCATGTGGCCGATAACAAATAGTAGGCCAAGTGGACTCCCAAGAAGTAGCAGGACACCAAAGTTTGCTACATCCACAGAGGTTCAAACTGAAAGACTGATCACATTTGGAAAATCTACAGTGAAACAACAAGGACTATGCAACAAAGCAATGGAACTTGAACCTCTTAAAACCCAAATCAAAGCTTTTCATCAAGAAACAACAACATACGATGATGTAACTACAGACTTTTCTAATGAAACAAAGCAAAAGCCAAAAGCAAAAAGTAATCCAGAAGCAATTGGAACAATTGACAGAACAGCATCCGGCTACTTCATCAACTTCGATGATTCTTCAGAAGGACAAAGCGAACCAGAAGTACAGCCATCAACAAAAACTTTTAAAGACAAAGCAAAGGAACTTTTTCATCAACTAAAGAGAACCTATCTGACTTCTCCATGGATTGAAATTTGGGTGACATTAGGTGCATTTATCCTCATACTTTGGCTCATCATGGTACTATGCTTGGGACATTTCATTGAGGGAAAATATGCTAAAATGGACACAGCAAGCCAGAAAATCAACTTGGTCCTTAAACCACACACATCTTCACACGTCAAGAAAAGAGAACTTTCTTCAGTGAACTTCACAGCCAATCCTATACCAGGCGGTGTAGCATGGGACAATACTGATTATGAAATCTATGGCCCGGTTGAAATCCTGAAGTATCCACACCAATTTAAGATCTCGTTAAGTGACTTTGTAAAACCTAGCACATTTGCTGATGATTGGGACTTTGAAAGTATTAATGATATGATGTCTGACCTAGTAATGTCTGCTAAATTTACAGAACATGATTATTTGCAGGGTTCGTCTAATTATGATCAAATGTAATGCTACAACCACTATGGTAACCATTATCTCCATAAATCTGCACAACCTAGAAATGTTTTAAATTATAACCAATGGGAACATTGTGCTACTCCTCCAAAGGGTAGTTCTAAAACATTGTATGATAAATATTCATACTTTTCAGGGTTTAACACAAGTAATGCAGAAACATTTTATTTCAAATTGTCGAATAAGACAGGTATGAAGACCATGCTTACAAACACAAAATTGATATATTCAGATTCATTTTTTGAGCAAATGAATACATTTGGGTTTGATTTCTGGAACAATAACATTGAAACAAAAACTGTTTGGGGCACAAAAGATTGGCAAGTACAAGGTATAGAATCATTGTTCAGAGCCTGCATGATCCCAGAACAAATTATATTTTTGAATGACACTATTCAACAAACTACCTGTCTCGGCTTAGCCAAAATCAAAGACTTAAACAAACCGTCTATTCCAAAGCCAACAACGAACAGTAATAGCTCTATAGATGTTGAGATAGACGTGAACCATATTTTAAACCAAAACAGAACACATCCTGATTGGAAACAATGGTTGATCTGGCCCACAGACACTAATAACTGTCAAGACAGATTCCTGAACAAAATACAGGGGTTCAAATTGGCCAGACCCTAGATATTCCCAAAGACAACATCCAGGGATAGTAACTACTTACAGTGTGGGCAAGCTCTGCCTTCAATGGCTACAAACTTCCACACTGGCAGAAATTAAGCAACACCTAACTTTACTTCAAGAGGGTGCTGACTTGCGTGATTTCATTATGGGACCACGCAAACAGCGTCAAAAACGTTTCATAGCGGCCTTTATATATGCAGCTTACAATGAAGTTTGGAAAGTAACTCAAATTGAGACAGCAGGAAAAATACGGGAAATTGACCGTATTAATTTGGAAAAATCACTTTCTGTTGTGGACCATGAGTTAATGACTCTGTCCTCCAGAATATATTCACTGGACAGTATTGTGTCTTCAGCAATCGATATAATATCGCAAGACTTACTGATGTTACAACACGGTCAGTCCCAATTGCGTTCTATTGTAAAACTTGGCTGGACGTTACAAAATCTGCGTTCAGGCTATGTGCCTTAGCGTTTAATCAACACAACGTCACTATTTAATATCTTTAACCTTACTGATATACAAATCAGTTTGGCACAGAAGGGTGCTGACTATACAATTCTGAGCATTGAAAAACTTGAGAGATTACCATTGACAATGTCGGAACGACCTGTCATTGAATGGATAATACATGGGATAATAAATATTCCGATAACAACTTTCCAGTTTCAATACTGCCAAAAATATATACAGACAGGCCAGTATGAAAGGTTGGGTAAAGGATACATTAAGTCAACATGGAACTTGCCCTATACACACGCATGTGTTAGTAATAAAGGACAAAGTGTGTTCCTTAGTGGCAATAATTGTGAAAGGTCACTAAGCGGTACACTTCTGTGTCAGGGTATTAGTTTGCATGGAGCATGTGAAGGGACTTCAAATAACCTTTCATGTCACCAGCTAGACACACCTGCAACACAAATAGAACCATTCTTTAGGAGACTCTCGAACGGGAGTTACATTCTAATTGTAGATCGCAGATGTTGCAGTTTGCTGCCCGGAAAACCTTATCTCATAACCGTGACTACGAAGGTCATGTGCTGTGACAAGTATTGTTCCCAAACGATGCCCGAGACAGGGAGGCAAGGTTATGGCCCAGTTTGAAAATTTCTTCTATTCGAATTGATACTTTAAGCAGAATGAAGA
Organism: Lissotriton helveticus; assembly: GCF_964261635.1. NCBI lineage: Eukaryota > Metazoa > Chordata > Amphibia > Caudata > Salamandridae > Lissotriton > Lissotriton helveticus. The sequence continues at coordinate 998,372,601 of NC_136065.1, read as the reverse complement.
CAGTGCTCCTACAGACGGCAACCATGTTAACGTCATCAAAAGAAACATATGATCTCCAAGTTGCAAGGACAACTGCTGAGATTCATTCACTGTTATCAACCAATTCCCCCATACATTTCGCAGAAATACTGAGCGAAATCTTAAATATTTCTGATACAGGCGGAATCGCGAGTGTATTTAGGACAGTGTTTTCGGGAGCCTTAACCCCATTCAAAGCCATCCTGGGTATTTTTCCTGATTTTGTCCATTACATCTTTGGCGGACTTCCTCTCCTTTTGGGACTAGTGGCAGGAATCCTATTTTTGATCCTGTTACTTCGCTATGTCAAACCACGTCACAGACAAGACACCAGCGACAATGGAAGAAACAATCCGAGCTATTGGCTACCGGGACCGCTTAACTAAAGTCCTTGGACTAGCACGGCTACGAGATTTGAACATGACTTGGTTCCTTTCATTTAGACCGATGTGGCAAAGTTGTGTTATGCCTGTATTAAGGTGCATGCTATGCGGCGAAGAATGCGTGTTGGACACCTGTCTGACACTACAATCGGATGTGCCAATGGACGCAGAGACTTTGTTGGGTCCGGTAACGGCTCATGCATTGTACTGTCCCCAGCGGCTACCAATCCTGATGACGGCATTCGTGGAGACTTCACCACTACGATTGAAGAGTAGTGAAGTACAAGATGAAAGCAGCATCGATCAGGTACAACCTTCTGTCAGCTATGCTGATCGAAACATCAATGAAGGCAATCATGCTCATGAATGCATGGTAACAACTTTTTCCGAGTTAGTGGAACTTTCGCAAGAAGCTGTTGATAGTTTTTTCGACAGTCTCAATAATATGATGTTTTCACCAGAGCAGAAAGAATGACTTTGAGCAAACTAGCACACGGCGTTCCCTGCACCCTGAATTTGGCCTTCAACTTTGAAAATAAAGCAATAAGAAATTTTCTCACCAGTTTTTTACAGAGAGCGAGCCATTTTTTCCCCTTCCATTCCAAAAATATTTACGATTTTTTTGGGACACTTATCTTCTGCTTATAGTAAGACTATTCTTAGAGAACAACATTTCTATATTTAGCTACTCTAGAGACATTAGCTACCCTCTAGCATGTTCACAAGTATTTATGATTTTGTGATGAAATGGTCTAGAATTTTTTCTTCTGTATTAAGAGCCATTTCATGTGTAATTTCCGCATTTCGTTCATGCTGATTTCATAATATGCGTATTAGATTTAGCATTATTATACTGCTTGAAGTGCATATAGTAACTATACTCATCTTTTCGTGTATTTCGCATTTCCAATTTTCAGAATGCATTTTATTGTATTTTGGGGTGGTTCGGTATACACATGCACTACTAGTTTTGTTTACTATGCCTAGATTTGTAAATATGGACATAGATTACGTGGAGTGGGTGTGATGTATTTACTATGGGTACTGTATCGATCCCCCTATTTCTGACCCTTGTCTGGTTAATAATTAACTAGCAGCCATTCAACTGCACAGAAACCCGTTATCTGATTAGCCACACAACGGCACAGAAGCCCGTTATCTGATTAGGTCATAGCGCGTGCCATCTCATTAGGCAAGCACTATTCTCCAGCCCCCTAATAGGCATACGGTGTTCTCAAAACAAATCAAACCTACCACGACCTGGGAAATCCCCACAGCCATTGTTTTGATTTAGCCGAGAACTTCAGTAAAGAATGTGCGAACGACCAGTTCGTATGACATCCTTATTGACGTATTTATGTCCATCCTTACGTCAATCTCGGCACCTTTCAGGTATAAATAATACCGACATTGCCTTAAGCAAACACACGAGGTGGTGACAAGATTGGAGCAGCGAGACTTGCCGAGGAGCCCAGCTGACAGCGAAGCCCACAGACGCTGCCCCTCCTTTCTGACGCGCTGAGAGAGAGACGCTGCCTTTTCTCCTGCCGAGAAATCCAGCTCCGGCGCTTCCAAACAGCCCTCGCAGGCAGCTGGAATATCAAGACCTGAGATAGAGATACCAGCCCTCCAGCCTTCTAAACTCCCAGGTACTGAACTGAATAATCCTTTGTAGAGAATTCTTGAAGCAGACCCTTGGCAAAGCAAACTTAACTTAAACTGCTACTTATCTACTCCCGCCCACGTATTAGGCTTAGGTCAGGTACATTGGGGTAGGCGTAGTTAGAAGCACCAGTTGAGTACGATTAGTCAATGTATATATGTATGTATCTATTTTATCCATTTTAAGTATCATATGGCTAAACCATATCAATGCTTTTACAGTATTATTTTATAATTCTGTTATTACTGTATGCACTTTACTTAACAATAAGTATTGCAATAATAGCGATTCATTTCTCTTGTATGAGAAAAGAGACTGATCAATAAATAACATCTTTTTATTGAACACGCCCGTCTCTTCCTTTTCTCTACAATCTGGTGAAACTAAGAATGCACTGAACTGACTGAGTAAAATAAGTTGGGGAGAGGAGTTGGCCTAACGGCTAGGGCGCTCGACCTCGGACCTGGGGATCTGGGTTCGAGTCTCGGTAACGACGACAAAACCTCCTGTGATTCTGGGCAAATCACTTAATCTCCCCGTGCCTAAAATGAATGTGTGTCCGTCCTCATGTAACGTAACTGGTGCTATGTAAAGCGCTCTGATACCTGATTCGGTTCGGGTCTAGTTCGCGCTATATAAAACTCTGCAAAAAAAAAAAAATTGTCTTTTGTTTTCACACGACTCTAGAGATACACTCTTGATTAGTGGAGAGCAAAGTTGTCATGTTCTATGGTTGTCAGAAACTAAATCCCTTCTTGTCTATCCAGGGAGGTTAAACTCCTCCTTGTCTATTCGAGAAAGTTTCTAGTGAACTCTGAGCTAGCTGGCACACACATAACTTTAAGTCTAATATCGACAGTAGAAGACCTAGTTAACCTCTGTCCTACGTCTATACTATTGAAGATATTATTCCAATGCGCAGAGCCTATTGGGATAATAGGAACTACACTACATGAGGCTTGAACTTCTCGTTTCATACTGCTCTCCGGACTATTGTATATGGTGAACCTGAGTCCACCACGATGCTTATCTGTACTCCCCCTATTAGCATGTCGAGCAGCGGTTTGTTCGATCTTCGGATGTCCATCCCCAGTACTTGATCCTCTATACATAGCACCGTGTCCTCTTCCTCCTGTCTTCTTTCCTCTGTGTCTTCCTGATCTTGGTCCACGTACTTCACCGTGTTGCGGCCTGCTTTCCGCCAACATACTTTTTCGTAATGCCCAGTTATGCCGCAAAACATGCACTTTGCTCAGAATGCAGGACATCTCTTGTTGTGTGCTTCATGGGCCGAACTGCCGCAACGATAGCATGGGTTTCTGACTCCTCTGGTCTGCTTCCCTTGTGGTCCCGGTTTCCCTGGCCATTTGTTGGGTCCTCTGTTGTTTGTCCCAATGCTCTTGTTCCATCCCTTGGGTTCCTCATCGTCCACCTTGTTCACCATCGGCCTTACCACTGGTTCTCTCTTAGCTGCGTCTGCACATCTCTTCGCTAGCTCAGGCTTTTTCACTATCGCGATCACTTCCTTCAATGTGGCGTCGCTACTCGCCCATAATTTGTCTTGCACCGTTTTGTTTGTCGTGTGCATCACAATCTGGTCCTTGATGAACTCATCATGGAGTGCGCCAAATTTACACGTCGTCGCTAACTTTTTTAACGCTGCCACGTACTCATCAATTGACTCTCCTATTTCTTCTTTCCGCTGCTGAAAGTTGTAACGATCTATTGACACGCATACTGCCGGCCGGTAATGCTCGTTGAGTTCTTCTATGGCATGTGCAAATACATCATCATCTGTATCTTGTCGGGGCTTGGGTACTAGGTTCTTGAATACCCTGATCCCTTCTGGGCCTAAGTTGTGCAGCAATATCCTTCTTTTCCTTTTGCTTGTGAATACTTCTTCATTCTCATCTTCCAAGACCTCGATATAATTGAGGATGTACTCTCTCCAATCCTCCCACTTCATCAGGGGATCTCCCGGTTTGGGCAGGAATGGAATTGGAGCTGTTGCTGAAGACGCCTGTGCACACATGACTTCGCGCTTTTGTGGCACTGTATTCGGGCTCTTGGGACTACCTGGTGCACTGCTCTCCTCTCCCTGTTGGGTTCGGAATTGGGGATTCTCTGCACCTCCTGCACCACTGCTCCTTGGTTCCGCCAGGGCACCTGTTCTGTTGGGGTCTCTCTCTTTTCAGTGCTGCACCCCTCCGTGTGTTTCTGATTATCTGGTAGGCTGTGGGCAACTGTCTTCCTGCTGACTTGTACCCCTTCCTTGCCCCACGTGGTGATGCTGAAGGCTGATTCCTTCCTCTTTACCCTGGGGTGGTGGCTGCCCTCGTACCTGGTCTTCACATTGCCCTGGTGTGGTTCCTGTTGCTTCTGCCACACTCTCTGTGTTGTTCCTGCCCCCTCACGCGTGGGACCTGTCTGTATTGTGCTGCCAGTCCTTCCTTTCCTGTTCCTGCTGTGTCCCTCTTCCTTTTTTTTTTCTTCTTGTCCCAGCCTCGTCGCCACTGTGAAGTCGTCCCTGTCTGCAAAGACGACAGGACATAGATGTGCTTGGAACCGCTATTTATTTATAATTATAGCTCTACACAGAGAGCGCCGAGCATGCTGCTGCCTTCTAGCAGCTCCGGCACCCGACTCGCGCTTTCACAGCGCGAACCCAAGATGGCCGCCGTTCACGCTACGTCACCACGTAGCGTGAACACTAGACCGCAACTCTACAATTTAGTTCCATTTCTTTTTTTAAACTCTTTAGATTTCAGAAATACCTTTCTCGTGCTGGGAGAATAATTAGACACTTTTATCGTGAAAAACAGATCGTCTACGGGTAGCATCTGCACATAAAGTTTCACAAAAAAGTGCACTATATGCCTTTGACACTAGACTGAACTGCAATACTAGGGGGAGAAAAAAGTTAAGGGCCTTACTTGCAGTTTGTTCAGAGGTGGTGGCTGTCCTGTCGGATTTTTTAAAGTGCATTATAACCACCTTCAATATGCGTCATTCATCATTTTTCGGCAGACTATCCCATCCACCAAACTCTTAAAAACAGGCCCTTGGCCTCCAGGAGTGATATTCAATGCAATGTTATCAATTGGGCTCCTGGTCAAAATGGTACTTGTCTCAAAAGTCGAAAATATTAATCTGCTAAAACAAATTATTCCTTTTCTGTTTGATGAACAGAGAGTTGCAGTGATAATAAAGGCAAAAGTTGAGCACTGTACTATTACTTCGACAGGTACAACCAAGAAACAGCTTAAGAACTGTGAGTTTCGCAGAGCCTGGCTACTAGGGCAGACACAACCACTCATAGATATTGTCGCATATCTCGGGCACTTAGATGCCTGTATTGCCAAACCATTTTACTTTAACAGGAAACATGGAGCAAATACACTCTACATTCTGAGTGGATAGAAAACGTTTTAGAGCAAATAAGCCCAAAGTGAACTCAGAAAAATAGTTGCATCCAAATTAGGGCCCATTGGACATTAATGAATTACTAATCGTAACAAAATAATATAAGAGAAAGGAGAAAATTTGCAGAAAATACTATAAAACAGCCAGCAAAGAAATCTAAACAGTGTAAAACAGAGGGCAGATTTACAATGAAAGTGACAGTGCATTCCGCAAGCCATTTGGCTGCGCCGCACTGAGTCACTTTCAAAGCACAGGGATGCAACATATCTACAACAATATGTCGCATTCCTGTGCTCTCCCCTGCGCTGGCACACAAACTGCAGCCAAGCGCCTGCGCAGGCCCCCTTGCACCACGGTGCAAGGATTCCTGTGTCGTGTGGAGATTGTTTTTATGCAGGAAGGGGCACCTTCCTGAACAAAAACAATCACTACAGGCATTTTCCTCTTTCAATGCATGCTGTAGAATGCAGCACGCATTGAAAGAGGAAAAAAAGGAGAAATGAAAACATTTGTCCTCACTGCACCTCCCTATGCCTCCCCTGGGGAGGCGTAGCATTCACACGGATTTCCAGATTTACGATTCCTTGTAAATCTGGAAATGTGTCTGGTTCCATGGGTGTTGTGTGGGAACAGCAACATCCATGGAACGCCCCTTCCACGCAAAGAGCTGCATGTAAAGGGGCCATATTTACAACAACTGCAAAGGCCACGCAGGGTGGCTTTTCCTGTCCTTGTAAACATGGAGCAGTAAAATGCGCCACCAGTACGTCACAAAAAGTGACGTACTGGTGGTGCAGGGTGCTTGTAAATCTGCCCCATACCATTATGCTATTAGGAAAGCCAGGTTAGTTTTGCTCAGTACAAAGATAAACAATCTGGCCAATTCAGCAAAAATACTTTTTAAAATTTTAAATTCATTTAGGATGCCTCCCACTTCACTAGCAGGTCCAACAGCATCTAAACCCAGATGCAACATGCTTGCTACTTACTTTTTGGAGAAAGTTTATAAATATGTGTGCAACTTTGCCAGGAGTGGTAGCTCAAAACCCTAATTGTACCTCATCACCCCAGTTAGAGAAGGCTAAGCAGGGCTCGAAAAATTCACTCGACCACTAGCATTTGCGAGTCAGAATGATTAAGGTCGAGCTATTTTTAGGTCTTACTCGCCCTTTCTGGTGAGTAGGAATACAAACTGACACTTGACCTCTGCCTCTAAAAGCAGAGGAAATGTGACAAGATAGCAAGATTTAAAGACAATGAGCAATACAAATGCTTTTAAATCTTGTTAACTTGTCACATTTGCTCAGTTTTCAGAGTTTGAGGTCAAGTGCCTTTCAGTTAGGTAAAGTAGATTTTTTAGTTTACTAGACCTGCAGGTCTTGTGCATTTGTAATGGTTTTTTGAGCCTTGCTAAGGTACACCTGACTTTCATTTTAAAGATTAAAACAGAAGATATTGAAAGCCTACTTGCATCAATTAAGTCAGGATCCCCTTTGGACTCCACACCTCCTAAATTTCTCCTGCAAGACGGAATAGTTATTTGCTCAGTTCTGGTGAATATACTCGATCAGTCTTTAGAAAGCAGTGAAGTACCACGGGCATTGAAACATGCCATGCTGAAACCACTTTTACAAAAACCCTCACTAGACCCCTTAATCCCTGAAAGTTACAGACCAATTTCCCTGCTTCCAGTTATCATTGAAATTGCAGAGAACTTTGTTAACAAATACTTATCCTAATTTCTGGAGGAAAAGGAATTCTCAATTACACCCAAATGGGTTTCAGAGCAGTTATATTCTGAGACCTAATCGCCGCATTCTACACAGGGCCTCATTTGACACTCATTAGGAGACTGAAGGATGCCCTTGAATGGGTAACCTAATTTCTAGAAAACAGAGGTTTTCAGGTTTGGGAGGAAACACTTTGCTCGAATACGCTCATCTTGGACCACGGTGGCACAGGGCTTATCTCTGAGCACAACCCTGTTTATAATCTATGTTCAACCATTGGCAGACCTCATAATGGGACATGGATTTACAATGGTGACATATGCCGATGAAACCCAGATAACCATTTCCCTAACAACTGACACAACAGGTCTTTTCACCCAGTGTAACACATGCCTCAGATATGTCACAGATTGGATGTCCGAAACAACCTGAAACTTAATGGAGATAAGGCTGAGGTTTTGGTGGTGGTAAACAATTCCTCCCTCTGGGCTGAATTACAATGGCCCAATTATTTAGGAGATATAACCTCCCCCCAAAAATGAAATAAAAAGTATTTGCTACTGGATTGACTGCCACCTTATTATGGAGGTCCAAGTCAAGAAATTAGCAGCTTGCTGCTATGGTCTACTTAGGACCCTGAAGAAGCTTCTGAGTTGGCTACCTCAGGCCACTCGAAGAACAATAGTCCAGGGCCTAGTGCATTCCCGGCTTGATTATGACAACTCAGTCTACCTTGGAAGCCCCATATATGTAATCAAGCATCTTTAAATAATTCAGAATGTTGCAGCCCACATTCTCCTAAAGATTCCCAAGCATCCAGCTGTCTCGTCATCTTTGGCAGGGTTACATCGGTTGTCAGTTCTCAAGAGAATCAAATTTAAATCTCTCTGTCTGGCCCACCGAGTGACACACAGTAAAGGCCCCTTTTTTTATGAATAACGAGGGAGCTAGGATTGAAGTGGCAATCAGTGAAAATTCCTGGGTTGATTATTTTTCTTTGGCTTATGGTAATGGGGACAATAATACTTTAGAACCCAACGGGCGAACACTACTGGGCGAGTATATTCACTTTTCACTGATAAATATCCATTTTACACATGACGAAGTAATGGTGGCAATAAAAGAGAGTAAAGGTGGAAAGGCACCGGGACCCGATGGGACTCTTATTGAGTTGTATAAATTCACGGCTGAGCTATTGTCCCCACTTCTTACTCGAGCCCTCAAAGCCAGCTGCGCAAAGGGTTTTATTAAATCCTGGTCGGAGTCCATAATAATACCTATTTTTAAAAAAGGGGACCGATAAAATCCTGCTTGCTACAGACCCATATCCTTCCTTGATTCTTTTATGAAAATGGGAGGAAGGGTCATCTTGAATAGACTGCAAGAGTGGGCTGAAGATAATAATATATTAAGCACTGCACAATATGGGTTCAGGGAGGGAAGGGGTACTGTCGAGCAGGTTTTAAACTTTTCAATTTTACATGGGAAATACAACCAGGCAAAGTCAGTAAAATTATTTGCGGTATTTGTAGATCTTACTCCCGCCTTTGCCTGCATTAACCATGGTCGGCTATGGCAGATTTTAGAGGGGCTTAAGGTTGACCAGTCTCTGGTGTTATTTGTGAAACAGATATATGCGGGCCATCAGCAAAGGTGACGTATGGTCTAAAGGGGGAGTGTACCAGGTCTTTCCGCGTGGAGAAGGGAGTGAGACAAGGCTGTGTGTTGGCCCCGTTCCTCTTCTCCTTATATACCAACACTTTGGAGGAGGAATTGATGGACAGCGTGAGTGATTCTCTGCAAGTTAACAACAAGCAGATTATCTCCCTTTTTTGCGCGGACGACGCAGTTTTAATGGCCAGAACCCAGCTTGGCCTACAGAGGGCCCTTACTACTTACATCGACTTCATGGGCAATAGGGGACTGAGGCTCAATGTGAAGAAAACCTTTGATATGTCTTGTGGTAAGGGCAGGAATAAACGTTGCACACTTGTAGCCAGGACCGATAAAATTGAACCAACTAAAACGTTCTCTTACCTTGGCATTCTGCTAGAGGATACTGGTTCTTGGAGCGCTGCTGTTAAGAGTAGGGCTCTTTTATTCAAAAGGTCGATGGCGGCCGTGATGATATTTTCAAAAAGATGGGTAGAAGGCCGCCGGAGATAATATTGAAAATCTACCAGGCTAAGTGTATAAGCATCGCTACATATGGGGTAGGGGTCTGGGGGTTTTATAGCGTTACACCAATTCAGGTGGTAGAAAATGCTTTTCTTAGATTTATATTAGCTGTTCCTCAGAGTGCAGCCTTTTTTCATTGTCACAGTGAACTAGGGATCCATCATATCACTGATGTCATTAAAATGCAACCTATGCTACTTTGGCCACAGAACCTGGACCGCACCCAATCTTGGGTTAAACCGAGATATTATTAGAGATTCTATGGGCCTGGACAAGGCTAGAAAAATTCCTTGGCTAAATTACATCAGTAAACTATCTAACCATTTGGGGAGACCAGAGTTCTATGTTAACCCTGATTCCTTACATTCAATATCTAGAAAAGAGCTTAAAGCTGCATGTCTGAACCATTTCGAGACTTTAAGAATGGGGTTGGAGATCAACAAAAAAACTGTGATCCAGCATCAACTTACTCTGGTCTGCAGCTCCATTCAACACTATTTAGTATGGTGTCAAGGAGGTTACCATAGGTACGTCTTCACCAGGCTTAGGTTTGATTATATTCATCGTCTGGTTTCATTTCCAACAGTTAACGACTGGTCCAGACAGCTTTGTCTTTGTCCGTGTGATAACTTATCAAACCAAACGACCATGCACGTAACTCTTTTTTGTACATTTTATGCAAGTGAATGGGCCAGATGGATTATTCCCTTCTTAAAGAAGGGTACATGGCGGCAATGCCGTCCGGCCTTTTTATTTCTTAAATTATTGAATAATGTGTACTGTGTTGGAATCATGTCTGTTTTTTTAAAAAGCATACTGAGAAAAAGAAAATGTATAAATTGATAGCGTATTGCTTAGTTTAATGTGTATATATTCAATGAATTGATATTTTGTATTTTCTGCTTTTCTGATTTTATTAATTCTTAAAATCGAATAAAGCATTTTCTGACTCTGACACACAATAAAGTTCTCCTTTAATTCAGGGGCTGTTATCTTCCTACAACCCCAAAAGATCATTACTCTCTGCAGATCAGAGACTCCTCATTGTACCAAAAATAAAGAAAGTTAGAAATGGAGGCCTTTCGTTTGTCTATTTGGCACCAAGGCTCTGGAACTTCCTGCCTTTATCTCTGAGAGTGACCAAGGAAGAAACAAAATTTAGGGTACAACTCAAAACTCATCATCTTTTTGAATGATCGGCTTGCTTTAACCACTATGTAACGGACTTGACCTTCAGCGCTGGAAGGCCAGTTGGGTAGCCAAGGGGTTTGCAGAACCCTAGCATAGCATACTATTGTGGGCAATGCCCCATAGACTCTGGATATATTTAATGAATGGGATAGTGCCTTATTAACCAACGAGAGCATTACAAAGAGTAGCACAGCTAGGTATGTCTAATGGTAATATGTCCAGAACAGGAAGTAGTGCTATTGCTAACGCAAAAGACTGGTGGCTGGATAGGTTTGCAGCACACACAAACCAAGTATTTGTAAGTAAACTGAATTGCCAACCAGTATCTCACACGACCCAACAGTTAAATGAGTGCTTTGGATGGAGGGATTGCTACAATGGACTCCTCAAATAGGACAAAGTCTAAGTAACATACATGGTCCACGAGCATTTCAAAAAGTTAAAAAGTTCAAAATTATATTACATCTTCTTGTACATTATTCTCATTGTATTAAGTTCTTGTTACTCACGTGCATTTCAACTCTATTTAACGCGTGTTTCGTTGCTGATCAGATTGCCCATCAACTCCCTCAGGGTTAGACTGAATACATAAAATAAAAATAATAAACTGCAATTCTATCTCACAAATAAGAACCACCACCAATGTTACAACTAAATGCAATAAAAGAGGCAACGTCAAAAATGACTGGACTTTGATTTGTGTACATCTTTTGTTTTGCTTCATTTTCATATGATGGATGGTGATTCAACATAATCTTTATACTTAGGTTTTGTGGCAACTCTCATCTTGGTTGTATTGACTCTCTGTATGGATGAGAAGCCACAGGGATGTTGGCCTGCTGAGGGAAGCAGACCACTACATCTGTGATTGCTTTTTAATAAAGCAATCTTTATTTATAATGTAACCTCTTTTACTTAAAGGAAAACAGGATGCTTTGACTAAAAAAAGTGAAACATTTGTAAAACGATTTAAGAGTAGGCAGTGGTCCCATGGACCACTGTCTAATACTAATTTCGTTGTTTGGCCATTTACACAGGGTTACCACCTCGATTGAGATGACAGTAACATATTATTGTTTTATCAACTGCATTTCTGTCACAAAACATTAATACATATCATAAGTGTTATAAATGGGGTTTCTGGTTGTCAGTGTATGCACCCTGTACAAGCAGAAACCACCACTTTAGTCAGGGTACACATTAAGAGATACCCTGTGCTCACCCTCTGATAGCTTGGCACAGACCCATCAGACATATCTAAAGCGGCAATGTGTAAAGTATTTGTGCAACATACACACACTGTAACACAATGAAAACACTGCAAAAATATTCTACACATGATTAGAAAAATAGTTTATATTTGTATGAGTAAAACACACCATAACAACAAAACCCCAATAAGTAGAACCGGAGTTATGAATTTTTAAAGAATAAAACAAAAAGTAGTGCTTAGGAGCAAATAGCACTTAGAGGTTTCTTGAGGTCACGTTGGACGGGGGTAAATCTAAACTTCAGGCTGACTGCGATGGAGGGCAGGCCGGCTACAGGACTCACGCAGGTCCTGCTGAAAAAGTATTTTGGATGCTGGAATCATCAACGCTGAAGACTTAATGCATCGCATCTGATCCACGCAGACGATGAAGGCTTCATCGACGAACCCCTTTATGATGCAGGTATTGCGTTGTCGTCGAGCCGCGCAGTAAGTCATCGAGCTATCCAGCCACAGTCTGTTGAAGAGATGTTGTTGATCGACTCCTCCATCAAAGGGTAATGTGCCGGTTCCAATCAATGCAGGCAACACTGTGTCGATTTTGATGGCTCTGGACAGCAGAAATCACCTTTCAAGGACCCAGGACTGGATTGCCACCATTTGGCAGGTCAGGACTCATAGATGGTAGAGTTCAGGTGATGTTGCAGGGTTGATGGAAGTCTTTGATGGCCCTGAGATTGCAGAACAGGGGGGAGTCACTCTGTGTTCAAGTTAGATGGGTCCAATTCTTGTTCTCAGCAATACAGCACAGCAAAGCAGAAAAGAAGTTCTTCCAGAACAGCAGTCAAGAAGAGTGACAATCCTTGTAGCACAGCATTCTTTACAGGCAGCGAGTTCTTCACAGGTCCAGTAAGTAGTGTACTGTCCTGGTAGAGTCAGAGACCCAGTATTTATACTCAGATGTGCCTTTGAAGTGGGGGTGACTATAAAGCAGGCCCTTGAAGCATATAGGTACCCTTTTCTTCCCAGCCCTGCCTTCAGACTATCAGTAGTCTATACTTAGGACTCCATGTTTTCTGTTTTTACTGATTTTTACAGATAAATACAGGCAGAAAACCATTTATTTTTCTGTCTGTAATTGTTTTTAATTGTGGATAAAAACGTAAATTGGGTTGTTTTATAATGATTCTGAATGCTGTCAATCATGACTGCCAGGCCAAAAGCTGAGCAGATTGTCAGGCCAGGGATTAAACAAATAAAGGAACTTTAATAAAGAGCCTTAAACAGCAGTAGGTTTCCACAACCTTGATACTAAAATGTGCAAGTTTTCTTATAAGTGGATAGTTTATCATCTGAGTGTGTTTATATCATTGAAACCTGTAAGGCGTTCAGGCATGAGTGTATATTAACTAGTTAAATAAATGCAGAAATATACACATTTTAGCTTCATTTTTTCACAAAACCTAAAATAAATATGGATAAATACAAGTAAAATTAGCAAAAAATAAATATAGAGACGGAAATGACAAAATATAAATACCATAAAACCGGGAGCCCTAGGTATAATCAAACCTTTGTGTGGAAAACAGGGCACTGCCTTTTCAGGTATGTGTCAGCTCCACCTCTCTCTTCCTGCCCAGGAAGAGCTATCAGTATGCGGATGAGTTCACTGTCACACCCACTCTTTCTTTGTATGTGGCTGTCTAGAGGGAATGCACAAAGTGTAGCTGTAGCTCACCCCATACAGGCTGAAAGACAAACAAAGCTGTAAGAACAGGGAAATGGCCACGTTCTAAAAGTGGGCATTTCTAAAATAATAATACTAAATTCAACGTTACCAGTAAAGAGGATTTATCATTACCATTTCAAACATATGAAACATGAAGCAGCTACTTGTTTCTAATCAGGAATTGCAGCCTAAATCTTTATTAAGGAATTCCCAGTGCTTTCCTATGGGAGGAGTAGACCTTACAATAGTGAAAAATTAATTTGGGTGTTTGTCACTATGAGGACATGTAAAACGTAAAAGTACATGTCCTACTCTTTAGTTACACAGCACCCTGCCCATAGGGCTACCTAGGTCCTACCTTAGGGGTGACTTATGGGTAATAAAAGGGGCGTGTAAGTCTTGGCAAGTGATTTTAAATACCAAGTCGAAGTAAACTGCATGCAAAGGCAGGCCTATGGCCTATGCCTATGGCAGGCCTAAGACCGGTCTGAAAGGCTACCTGTGTGGATGACACAACCAGTGCTGCAGACCCACCAGTAGCATTTAGATTACAGGCACTGGGTATATGGTATACCTCTTTACAAGGGACTTATAAGTAAGTTATGTATGCCAATTGGTATACATCAATGTTACCATGTTTAGGGGAGAAGCACATGCACTTTGCACTACCTAGCAGTGGTAAAGTACTCAGGGCCTCATTTATGAGAAATTACGCATTGCTGCGTGAAAGCAGCGATGCGTCACTTCTCAGTGCGCACTCCTTGCGACATACCTGATTCGTCATATTTACTGTATGACACATCATGTCGCAAGGAGTTAAAGATACGTCAGTATTTCTGATGTGTCTGTATGGCGCAAAAGTGACGCATTGCAGGAGTGTGTCACAAAAGTGACGCAACTCCAGCAATGCGTCCTTTCACATTGGGTAAGCCCCATGTGAAAGGGCCTGCATCAGTCATACGCCTGCTGTAAGGCAGGCGTAAGATTTTGACACAACGGCGTCCTAGAAGTGACGCAGTGAAATCTCATAGATTTCACTGCGTCACTTCTACGAGGCTTTTTGTGGGGGAACGCCCCCCCTGCATACATTATACCTGACGCAGGTATAATGTAGCGCAGGGGTTTACAAAGTGACGCATCTGCTTAGATGCGTCACTTTGTAAATAGTGTGCAACAGGAGGCATGTTTTACCCCGCCTATGCGTCACAAAAAGTGACGCATCGGAAGCGCAAAACTGACTCAAGGCTTCATAAATGAGGCCCTCAGAGTCTTAAGGCCAACAAAAAGATACAGCAAAAAGAGGTAAGCAGGCAAGAGGTTTAGAGAAAGACCACCCCAAGGATGACGTATCCAACAATAAGCAATCGCTTTCTGGAAGGGCACCCTAAACACGCCTCTCCCAAATTGCAATTCCTTATGATTTCGTAAACCCATTTAGTATTTGGTGACATCACTAAATGGGTTTAGTACATTTGAACACGTTATTTTCTTGTTGAAATCCCTGTAATTTCCCAAGATGCAGGGTTTGCAACAAGAAAATACGTAATTTCATCTGGCACCAGGTTCCATGGAACCTGTCCACAAGGTTGTATGACTAAAGTTGGCACTGCCCTGAACAAGTATGAGCTGGAATCTTTTTTGTCCTCTGCAAAAGAGAGCTAACTTTTACATTTCTTGAAAAGCCTCTCCTTAAATCAACTGACCTCTCCAATTTCAGACTTGTTACTAAACAAGCCTCTTAATTGCAAAACACAGAACATCATTTGTTAAATTGATCAATTTACCAGGTATAGTCTTTCCTCTATGTCTTTCTCATTTTCCATACTTAATCTATCCTCTTGTCATGGATGTACAACCGTTCCTTTACTCCATTGTTAAAAACCTGTAAAGCCGATTGTATCTATACAGCCAATGGATTCACACATGTGATTGTTGTGCGTCATTTGCACCAGAGTGTCTATTAAAGTACATCCATACATACACTTCACTGGTTGTGCTCCTATATAGTGCCATAATCACAGTTCAAAGGTATGAGCACCTCCGACAAGCTGACAGAATGACTTGCAAATATAAATATCTATGTCAAGCAAATTTATGATTTTCTTGCCCAAAGAATGGTCCCTGGTATATGGACTCTGAGCAAACATAGATTAGCAAGAGCACAGGATGTTAACTCTTTTCTACCTTTATCCTCTTGCACCTGTTGTTACTCCAAGGCATGGTCATGTCATGAAATGTGCTTCCCTTGTTGGATTTTTCTGCATGTACAAAAGTAGCTACCCAGTGATTACAGGTGTAGGAAATTGGGTTAATAGTTGTTCAGGATGTGAGGCCTGCGCACGTAATAAGTCTGCAATTTCCCCATACCAGGAACCAAGACCCCATTGTAGTGCTCGACCCTTTCAGAGTAGCGAAGCAGAGTAGTGCAAAGCCTACTCAGGGGATGTGGTTGGGCTAGTAATCACAATTCGCTGGCACAATAAATGACTATCCATTTAGTGTTTATTTCTTCAGAAAAAGGAAAAGTACATTTATTACACACACTTCTAAATACTATGCATTAATTTACAAATGGAAACATAAGGCAGATTGAAAATACCATAGATACATTGCATAATCATATTTGCCCCCTAAAGGGTCATGACATTGCCAGACAACAAACCACATGTTAAGAACACCATGATTGTGCACTGTAAATTAAATCTTCAATATTAAGCATATGTAAATGCAATTATTAATGTTAATAAAGCATTTTAAAATGGCAATAGCATGCCTGTGTGCTTTTTATATACTTTCATATTACAAACAATGATCCTAGAGAGCTTCACTTTCTGACCACATGAAATGCAGCCATAAATCCAGTCCCAAAAAGGTGCTTTGTTCCTTGTATCTCCTTTATACACATTAAGTTCAAATTAAATACAGCCATAAAACCAGTCCTCAAAGAGTGTAACTCCCAGCTGAAGAGTGGAAGCTCCTGCCACAAGACTGATTATAAAAACGATTAAAAGTCTCACTCGGTCATGCATTTTAAGAACTGGGAGACATAGGGTCAGTGTTTCTAATTTTTATAAAGGGGGATGAGGCACTTCTTCATTCCCCAAGCATCATTTTGAGTTTGTTGGTGGTGTCCCAATTTCTCAAGGACACCACTCGATCCCCGCAGGGCATTATGGGGGTGAACCTTCCGGGAGCTTATGCATTTACTGTTGGGTGCTTCTGCCGCATTCTCTGGCTGGTCCCGGCTTGCCTCATGGCTTCTTCATCCAGGGGTGCCCGGTCCCACCTGGAACACCCCAAGGTTAGTGGAGTAGTAGGGGCAGCAGGGTGAGCCCCAGGGCAGCAGTGACTAAGGCCAGCTCCCTTGTGTCCCACCTCCTCCATTAGCCAGATTAGGAGCCAGCCTGTTCTCCTTATCCTGTCCGCATTCCATGCGGGCAGGAGGCAGGCTACTAAGGGTGTTCCCTGCCTCCACCACTAGACATAGGCAAGCGGGTGGAGTGGGATGTTCGCAGCCCTGTCCAGTGATCAGGGTCCCGGGGTTGGGGGTCCCGGAGCCTTGGATCAGCATGTCGTCAGTCCATAGGTGGATGGGGCACCCGAGGGCAGGAGTTAAAATGAGGAGGGGGCTTCATGCACAACCATTCCCAGTAAATAATACATTAATTCTTGTGCCAACCCCAATGCCCCAGCACACCCTGTGGTAAGAATCTAGATGGACGGCGTAGCACCAAGCACTTCATTGCTCAGAAAACATGAAAGATGGCTCACCTTAAAAAGCTCATAACTCCGGTCCCGTTGAGCAGATTTGGATGATCCTAGCTCACTTTACTCCTGGTGGTGAGCTCTACCCACCAGGAGCAGTTCCAGGCAAGCCTCCTAGACTACAAAGTGGTGTACCTTGCAGGAAACGTGTTCCTCTGGTTCCCTGCACCCGCTATCTTCCTGGTCTTTGTTCCTGGGCGCAGAAGTGCAGATATTTCCCCCAACTGATCCTCAGGGAGAGTAAAGGTGCCAGTCCAACTGGCACTTGGAAAGTCCCACTGGTCCTACCATCAACTGGGGGGCAGAGTCCTTATTCCTTTTATTAAATCAGGGTGTTTCTTCTTCCAGTTATCCATGGCTATTGCAGTCCCATGATCCAGCAGAGAAGAGCACAAAAACCACAACAGCCCTTTCTCTCCCTTTTGAGAATCTAAAGAGGGGTTATTATTATTATTATTATTTGAGAACTTGTAAAGCGCGGCTGTCACCATTGCAGGCATCCTGGCGCTGATAAGATCGGAAGAAGTGGAAGTGATCACAGGGAGTGTGAGCTATCAAGCGGTTGCCATAGGAAATAACCAGGTTTTAATCCTTCTTCTGAATGGGAGGAGTTCAGTAATGTGCCTAATCTCGACAGGGAGAGCATTCCAGAGTTTGGCAGCTGCCACCTCAAAGGATCTGCCTCCGGCTCGGACTTTCCTGAATCTGGGTACCACTACCAGCTTGGCCTCGGAAGATCGAAGCCGTCTGGTTGGGGTATACCAGGCGAGTTTCGACTGTAGGGGGGCAGGGCCAGTTCCATGGAGAGCCCTAAAGACTATGCAAAGGGCCTTGAATTGTATCCACTGTCTCACCGGCAACCAGTGTAGTTTGCCCAGAGCGGACGGTCCATGAGATCTTCTCGGAAGCCCTAAGGCCAGCTTAGCAGCTGCTGATCGGACCCTTTGGAGCCTATCCAGCAGGAATCCAGGGGACCCTAGCAGGAGGGCATTACAATAGTCCAGCCTGCTAAGGATGGTACACCTTACCACTTGGGCGCGAGCATGAGTTGGTAGAAGAGGCAGGACTTTCCTCAAGGAGCGAAGGATGGCAAAACAGCAGGCAGACGTCTTTTGTACATGCGTCTCCATACTGAGCCTTTGATCCAGCATAACCCCTAGATTGCGGACTGCTTCCACCGGCCGTACTTTGGTCCCTGTTTCCGGGGGCCAAAAGTTGTTTGGAAACGGCCGGGGAATTGTAGTCCCGGCGCTAAAGAGCACCTCCGTCTTCCCTGCATTGAACTGGAGGGAGTTGTCCTTTAGCCACCGAGACGTATCACGCAGACAGTTGTGGAGAACCTCCACAGATGTTGAGTCCTCACCTTCTAAGGAGAGGATCATCTGCGTGTCGTCAGCATAGTTGACAATCCTGATGTTAAAGCTTTTAATGAGTGAAATCAGAGGTCTAAGATATAGATTGAAAAGGATAGGGCTAATTGCTGAGCCCTGAGGAACCCCATGCGATATCACAGTGAAAGCTGACTGAAAAGGTGGCATGGACACTGCCTGCTGCCTATCCTGCAAGAATGAATGGAACCACTGCAGCGCTGTGTCTCTCACTCCCGCCTCAAACAACCGCCTCAACAGAATCTTATGGTTCACTGTATCAAAGGCGGCAGACATATCAAGCAGGATCAGGAACGCTGCCTGCCTTCTGTCTGCCCGCCTTTGAAGCTCGTCCATGGCGGTGATTAGAGCTGTTTCGGTTCCATGGGCAGGCCGGAAGCCAAATTGATCCCCATCTAGTAATTGATGACGTTCCAGATGGTTGGAGAGAGTGTTGCTAACCAAACGCTCGACAATCTTGGCAGGAAAAGGCAGCAGGGAGATGGGCCTATAATTTTTTGAGCAGTCTGGGTCTAGAGAAGGCTTTTTAAGCAGAGGAGATACCAACGCCTGTTTCCATTGAGCTGGAACAATACAAGTCCCAAGTGAATGGTTACATATTAGATGGAGTGAGGGGAATAATTCTTCCTCAAATTCCTTCCAAATTTTAGGAGGCACAGGGTCCAGAGGGGACCCAGAAGAAATCCCTCTGGCTAACTTCGTAAAGGCCTCGTACGTAAGGGGTGGGAACTCAAGTAACATTTCATTCGTAGCCATGGCTGGGCCAGCCATCCGGTCCACGGGAGATCCAAGTCGGAGGGGGGGACAAAATCCAGGGGAGATTCTAAGTCCCTAAGGATGAGTTAAATTTTTTCTTTGAAAAATACAGCGAGGTTATCGCACAGAACTTGGGACGGGACGGTAGTGTTCCTGGAACACTCAGGGTTAGTGACACTATTTAGTATGTTAAAAATGCTCCTGGAATTGTTGGTGGAGTTACAGATCAGAGAGGAATAGTATTCTGCCTTAGATTTTTTAATCAGGTTCTTATATACTAGGACCTTGTTTTTCCACACTTCCTTAAAGGTTTCTTTATAGTCACGTCTCCACCTTCTCTCAGCTTGTTTGCATCCCCGTTTTAGGTTTTTTAGATTGTCATTAAACCAGGGGGGCAGAGTCATTACCCTTACAGCTACGTGTTTTTAGAGGGGTAGGAGCCTCAAGGACAGCTGTGATACCAATGCAAAGAGAGGTGTAGTTTTCCTCTATTTGCTTTTCCCCATTAAAGAGCTGCTCCAAATGGAATACCTCACCAAGGGAGTACAAACGTGCAAGAGCCCTCCAGTCTCTGCACTTAAATTCCCTAATCGTCGCAGGGGCCTTGTGAAGACCATCGTTCATGTGTATAAAAAATTTAACAAGTGAGTGGTCTGTCTACTCCATAGGTAAGGTTTCCCCCATAGCCACCAAATAAGGAGCCGCAAAAACCAGATCTAGGTGTCCTGCTTTGTGGGTTGCCCCAGTAACCAACTGGGAAAGGCCGAAACGATCACAGGCTTGGAGTAAGTTGCGGAGACCCAAATCAAGGGCGCCATTGCGCCAAAGATTAAAATCACCAAGAATAATCAGCTTATGATGAGAAAAGGTGATGTCAGTCAGGGTAGCCAGTAATGCTTGTTGCTGCTGAAGGCTGAATGCCCCTGGCGGGCGATAGCATACTACCTCAGTGACAGTGGTTCCGGAGTGGGTCTGAATTGATAAGCCGAGAAGCTCAATGCCCACAGTAGGGTCTAGAACCAAGACTTTAATGCTGCAGGAAGTTCTAAAAATAATACCTACCCCCCCGCCTCTCCCACTAGGCCTAGGATTATGAAGAAATTCAAACCCAGGAGGGCACGCAAATCCGGGGTCAACCAAACAATCAGGACGAGTCCATGTTTCCGTCATGAAGAGGATGTCTAATTCATGAGTTTCAATCAAGAGCTGGATCTCTGTGCTGTGCTTAGGCAGGGACCTCACATTCAAAAGCCCACAATTTAAAAGATCGTTATTCAGAAAATCGGCACGTGGGAGTGCCGTATCTAACAAAGTAAATGTTTCTTTATCCGCATGGAGCTTACCAATTTGTATAAGCGTCTCTCTTGAGTAGGGGGGCCCAGAAGGTAGCTGATCAAGATCTGATGAGCCAAAACAGGCAGCGTAACTGGCACATGGCGCTACCTTGGCGCGGACGGGCGCAGACGGGCTTGCCTTAGGCGCACCTTCGGCGAGCAAACGGCGCTCCCGCTGCGCTCGTACGCTGCACGTCCGGAAAGTGCACATAATTTATAGAGAAGATGACGGCGGTGGGGGGGTGTGGCCTCAGAAAAGGGCGTGGGAATGGCGGCAAAAGTTAGTTGTGATTCTTCCGCGGCAGCGCTGAACTCCGCTGCGCGGCCTGGACAGGAGTTGGAAGCGTCGCGGCCTGGACAGGGTTGGAAGCGTCGAGGAACCAAGCACTCCTGGTGATCATGGAATGACCCACAACCTCTCCACCGCTGTCCCAACACTCCTGCACAGCATACTCGGACAGTTTCAAATGACGTCATCCAAGAGTGTCTGGTCACATCTGCTTATGGAGTCCTAGCTCCACCACTTGCTGATATCACTGCTGGGCCTTTCCGAACAAAAGTTCAAAGAGGAGCACATTCCTGTGTTGGCTCCATTTGTCTGGGCTTTCTCCTTTGCTCAGAGGGCCTCGGAGGTCCCCAGCCCCAGTGCAGTGTGGCAAGTAATTAACAAACACAGATTTTTATCCCCACCCATTCCTGATGTGGAGCTGAGGGAAGCACTATTAAGTACAGTTGCGTCCTACATGACGGGGGTGGGCGGATCGCCCGGGGGTGGGGTAAATTTAAAATGCACATTTTAAAAAAGTGGTCTTACATTCGCTAGCCTGGTCCCACGTTGTCCCGCATCGTCTCTGTTCCTCTCCTGCTCTCAGGGACAGAAAGCAGGCAGCCTTCCTTCCCTCCCCTAAGCCAATCACAGTGCTGCAATGGCAGTGTTGTGAATGGTCGGGAACCCGACCATCAAGGCGCTTATGGGGAAAACATTTTATCCATGTAGGCTGCATGCAGCCTACATGGAGAAAACGCAGAGTGCGCATGACTGGTTTGGTTAGCCACAGAGGGCCGACCAAACAGTCAGCGCCCTCAGCAGTAGGCAAGCCCCTCCTCCCCAGCCCCGCACACCTGCCTGCCCTCATCCAAACACTTTTGCTTTCCCGCAGTGCGAGATGCAGAATCAGAAAATGGTAGTTTTATGTTTCTGCTTCTCGCACTGCAAGAAAGCAGTGGGCCGACGCTCCTCTGCCCTAGTAGAGGAGCCGCCCCAGGTTAAGTACTCATTTTGTGTGGGGCGGCCTTTGCTCCTACTGCTGGAGAGAAATGTAAATAACTTGGCACAGCAGTGTGACAAAAGGCCTGGGCTCTGATCATGAGCTAAGCCAAAGAACTATAACAATTCTGCATGACCCAAAAGTTGCACAGATATACTCTCATACGGCAGGTTTCCCCCAATGTGTATAGAAAAGTAGGGGTGGGCAGAAACTGCGAAGTTGCCTGTCGCAAAATTCCTCGAGCACGCGAAATTTCTTGCTTTATTTATTTGCCGTTTTGCCGCCAACGTGCCGTGCTTTATTTATTTATTTATTTTTCATGTTTTCTTAAACTTTTTTTTCCGCCCTGTTTATTGTCCATCGTGATGCACACGCCAGTGGTTATATGTTACCATATAATTCAGTTACACGTATAAATGTATTCTCCAGCTGGGGCCCTTCAGGTTTTTCCTGCATCATTTTATGCAGAAATTAAGTGGCGATAACGCATGCGTGCAACCGAAATATTATTGTGGATATTGTTTGAAGCATTGAGATTATTCTTAAAAGTGATGCTTTGTAAATTAAAACATAGTCTGAGAATGTGCAAAAGTCTGTGTTAGCCTTAGCCCATATTGGAGATATCATCCATGCAAGGCTGAAACCTAATGTGTGAACCACATATCTGCTGCTTGCATGCACGTTAAATGAATCTCTCCTGTTGTGAGCACTCCGCCTTTGGATACACCACTGCACTGCTGCATTAACCCCATCAAAACAACACCTCTTTGAAGCAATCTATGTAACTGGCACGTTTGGTAATTTTAAGATGGCGCTCACAATTTAGACTTGAGTCAGGAGGTTAAACCATGCAGTCCCGTCCTGGTGGACACCATGACCTGATTTCTATAAAGACTGGCCGTCTGCAAACCAACAGCGTCTGCTGTGAAGCCAGCACGTGCCCCACTGCTGCCAGGTTTAGAGGTGCTGTGTAGAGTCTGCCAGGTGAAGTCTTTGTGCCTTCAGTCGCCTCTCGTATGGCCGGAGCACAAGGCTGTGTCCGGTGTCTGGAGAGGAGTAGATCCCGGACACGAGGCCTGGCTTTGCCGGTCAACACTTCCCACAATGACACACACACAAATGCTACAATTTCTGGCTGAGTGAGGTATGAAGACGGCAACGCTAGCTCACCTCCAGGCATATCCGCTCCAGAAGGCACCCGAGACAGATACCACCGAAAACAAAGAATATAGTGTGGCCAGGATCCAGACAGGTGTATCCTGCAGTCAGGCCTGCTGTGGGATGCAGGGCATTTTAAGATGGATCCCAACGAATGCATAATGTTTATTGTCCGCTGGCGCCTCTCTGTGGTAGACTTCTCACGTGCAGAGAGTTGGTTTCCTGTGCAATCCAGACCACGTTCGAGTATTTCACTTATTGTGTCGTGAGCAGCCGCACATTGTCAGGCAGCCAGGTGACTCGAGTCAGCAGCGCCTGCTGTAAACCAGTGCTTCGTGTCCTACATCTCGATGCATTGAAGTTACGCAGACTTTTTGGTAACTACGTTTTTGTTTAGATGCCATCCAGATGCTGCACTTTGAAAGAGAGAAATGAAAGAAACAGACTGCTTTTCCAGCAACAGAGTTTCATTCGATTTTGGATCCATTTCACTGGGGAAGAAATGGAGAAAGTTTGCCAGCAAGTCAGTAGGACTGAGATCGAGGTAGAGACGGACGGAAAGAAAGAGAGAGAGAGAGGGAGGGATGGAGGGAGGAAGGAAGGCAGAGAAGTGGACACTCAGGCTCCTGCAAGTGCTTCCTAGTGAGGTTTAGAAATACCTCATGCCCCCCGAATTCCGTTCCACTGCGGAACGCGGAAATGCCGAAATTTCGCTCATTCTGCGAGCGCAAGGGAATTTGCCACCCACCCCTAAAAAAAAGTGACACAGCAGACAAAACAGTAAATCACTTTGACCTTCCCTATGCGTGCACACTAACATTATAAGGCCCACCCCAGGTCAATATCTAAACCTGTAGCGTCCCATCTTCACCAGGGTACCTCTGTGCAGTGGCCGGACTGTGCATGAAAATAGTCTCACACGTGCAGCCCTCACATCTGTGCACATGTGTGTGTTCACATGTTTACGTGTACCCAGCCAAATGCCCCTCACTCTTGCTACATCACAGAGGACTTATCTTAAAAGCCAGATACTGGCTATCAACACATGCAGTCTATTTGCCATGTGATTACCAAGGATGAGACACATGTAATGAGACTCACCCAAAGTAAAAAGTCCAAAACCGGGTGATGCAAAAATGAAAACTATCGGGTGGACTGAATGGGCGGAACTCAATTGCAACAACAAGTTTGCAGTAGCAGCCTTATCATTATTCAACTTTTGTGTAGTAGCAGTAAATGGAAACCACCCTCAAATACACATTGTCTTAAATTCTAGTGGTGTACTCAATTTTCTAAAGAACGTATTGTTAACAAATGTACTAAGCAGACAACATCACCTAAATTAACTGTTTTGTTTTATAACACTAGACTGGATATCCAATATGGACAACCCATACATTGTATTTATGAGCCTATTGTAACTTAGCTGGCAAATGGCCTCATAGCCCTCTCCTCCCACAGTTCCCTACACCACGGACGTCAGAAATTCCGGGAAAGGGCTATGACAGGTTTCTAAGTTAGACCATGAGGGCCCCTGACAAATTAGGCATTTATTTGAAAAGTTTTATAAAACGCGAACATGACCCGTGAGGGTATCAGAGCGCTGTACAGAGGAGCGGAAGTGGAGGGAGGTAAAAGAATGAATACAACATCATAAAAGGGACATGTGAGATACCAGAAAAGCAACAAATTCATATGGAGCACGTGGAAAAACAAAATTATAATGTTGAACCGAGGTAACAACCCATCTTGTGGGACATGTAAAGTTCCAGAAGAGCAACAAATCTCATAGGGCACGTGAAGAGACAAAATTGAAACTTTTGAGCAAAAGCATCAAAGAGTGTCCAGAGGAAATAAAAGTAAGTTAAGATGGCTACCGGACTATTGCTGTAGATGGTCATTCACGAATAACCAGTTTTTTTAATGAGGCATTATAGAGGTTTGATCTGATCACTGAAGGAAGAACATTCCATATTCTTGGTGCAAGACCAGAGAAACACGATTGTAGGTTATTTTCTTACTGAGTTTGGGAGGTTTCAACAGTAGGATGTTAGAGCTTCTTAGGGTCCAATTCAACCTGATAGTTCAAGTTCTTTTGCGAGGAAAATAGGAGTGTTGTAGTGAATACCTTTGTGTGTCAGGCAAGCTATCTTGAAATGGATCCTTGCTTCGATACACAGCCAGTTTAGTTACATTAGATCTGGTGTGATGTGGTGATGTTTTCTGGAACCAGTCATTAGTCTAGCCGAAGAGTTCAGAGTGGCTCTTAGAGGTGCCAATCTAACTGTAGGTAATCCAGTTAGGATCACCAATCCATATTGCAAGCGTGAGATAACAGGGGATTGGACTGCAGACTAAATGTCCTCAGAAGGCAAGAATGGCTTGATTTTCCTTAATGAGTTGCACTGATGTGATGTTGCATATTCAGGTATTTTCCCAGAGTTATGCCTAAAGATATCTATGAGTAAACAACATGAGGGGAGCTGAGCACTGTAAGTTTTTTGAGCCAGTCTTGAGTGGGTGCTGAGTGATTGTGCGGGGCAATCAGGAGGAATTCTTTCTTGAGAGTACGTAGCAAAAGACAATTATGAGATAACCATTGTTGAGTTTTTAGCAGCACACAGTTTAGAGTTATTATGTCATCTGGCGAAGAGATTTTCAAATACAATTGAGTGTCATCAGCATACATATGGTATTGAATGTTAGAGCTGACCAGAATTTGGAGAGTGGTTCCATGAAAAGGTTGAAAAGCGTAGGAGAGAGTGTGGAACCTTGAGGTACTCCAATTGCGACCAGGGTACTGGTTGCAAGGGAGTGGTTAACTTTGATTCTTTGCATTCTGTTTTGTAGGAACAAGGCAAACCAATTTAAGACAGGGCCTGATAGCCTCATCCTTTTTTGAAAAAGAACAATCAGGTTTTCATGAACGTGTCTAATGCTGAGGTCAGATCAAGAAGGATCAGTAGAGATGGTACATTCTTGTCAAGAGATCTCAAGGCGTCATCAAATATGTGTGTTAGGGCAGTTTTAGTACTGTGACCCGCTCTGAAACCTTACTGGTATAGGTCAAGTAGCTGAAACTTCTCCATGTGGTTGCAGAGCTGTGTGTGAACGTTTTTCTAGGGAAATTTGGCCAAAGTCATGATATTAGTAATTGGACACAAATTGTTAGGATCAGCTAAGTCTGCATTTGGCCTTTTTGGGATCGGAGTGACTTGACCCATCGTGAGGCACTCTGGAATCCTATCCTGCACAAGAGATTCATGAATAATCATGGACCAGAGAGGAAGAATGGCCAATTTGAGTTCTGGGAAAAACTTGGCAGGTAGAGGATCGTTGAAGTTATTGGATGGTTTTAAAGAAGTCCGAGATGGGAGCAGCTCTGCATCGTCTGAAAGTAAAAAGGAATTCCACGATTCATTATTTTTTGGAGGGTAAACTGTGGGGTAGGAAGTAGGTGCACTTGCTACCATTGACCAAGATGAAGGGGAGAGTGAGGTCGGAATCAGCAGGTTAGGTGAGGTGAGTTGCAGTTCAAGTTCAATTTTTCAGTGAAGTGTGCTGAGAAGTCCTCTCCACTGGGGCAAGAGTTCTTGGGTGCAGAGTGTTGATTGGTTCAGCGGTTAGCTTGTTGTTTGATGATTTGAAATCGTTTTTTGGGTATGTTTTTGGCGCTGTCAAGCTGTTCCCTGAAGTGATCAGTTTTGTCACTATGGATATGCTTGTAATATGAGCTTCTAGTTATCCTTAACTGTTTGAGACTTGTAATGGAGGGTAAGTTTCTCCATAGTCTTTCTATTAGCCTTCGTTTGCGACGTTCCTCATTTAGGGAGCTATTAAACCAGGGTTTGGACTGTTTGATCTGAATCCTTCTGAGTTGCTTCGGTACAGTTGTGTCGAAAAAATGTATCATGGTGTGGATGTAATGATCCATAAGGTCATCCAGGTTAGTCATGTTAGGGGTGGCGGAAGAAGATTATTGCTAGTGGATGTTAGATCAATAATGTTGATGTCTGTCAGATTTCGAACCAGCTGTTTGGTTTTGAGTGGTTGACCTTATCTGACCAAAAACATTTTTTTCAGGAGGTGAAAAGAGACTTGGTAATGATCCTCCCAGTCACAGGGTGATATGTCTTTAAGTTGTACAATGTTATACTTAGCTATGATTAGATCAAGGGTGCAGCCCTTGTTGTGGGTTGGTCCCTTGCAGGTCTGGCTGAAGTTGAGGTCAGAGAGGAAAGCCTTGAAGGAGCACAATAAGGTATCATTTGTGTTGTTCCTGTGCAGGTTAAAATCCCAGAGGAAGATATAGTTAGGATGTTGGTCAGAGTATGAGGTAATGGACTCCATAATTTGCTTGAAGAAGAGCAGATTTCACCTGGGGGATGATATTTTGTGTGGAGCAAACAGACAACCCTGCCATTGTTCCAGATGTCAATGTCTAGGTGTTCACAGGAGGACATCATAGCCGTTTGAACCTGTTTCAACGTGAGGATGGAGCGATAGATGCATGCAATGCCACCCCCAACTTTAACAGGTCTATTGAGTCTGATAATGTCATATTCAGGAGGGTCTAAGATGTTCAGAATTGGGGAGGAGGTGTCATTAAGCCAGGTTTCCGTTAGGATCAGGCGGTCCAGTTCTTGCATGAGGATGAGGTCAGAGATATCCGCTGCATGCTTCACTGCTGACCTTACTAGGCATTACTAGGAGAAATGGAAATACCCCACAAACCCCTGGTTTGTGTAGTTACTGCCCATAATCCCCAATATTTTACATGGATATTTAGCATTACCATTGATTACAACTGTGACTCACTAATGTCCAACATAGCATGGTAATAATAAAGCTAAAGGTTATATAACATGACATTCATTGGTGTCTTACCCAACATCCTCTCTTGCAACTGTATACTGACTTATTGTACTATAGCAATGAAGAGAGTACAATGAAGTCAGCCTATCCATATTTCACAACAACTATGTATGTACTAGGTTAAACCTATCTGCTGCATGTGAACATCATGCTTGTCTATCTACCTACATCTAAGACCGGCAAACTACAGCTTATGTGGAATATTGATATATGGCTGTTCATAGAACGTTAATGTCCATTGTTTGTACAGTTTGAGGACTTAAGCAGATTTTTCATACAGATGAATTAAACGTAAACAATGAGTATCTTTGTACTGCTTTCAATTTAGCAGTGGGTGTAATTTTATGACAAGACCGGAGGCTCCTATTATGCTTACTAATCTTGCATTTAATTGCACAGCAGCCAAGATAAGCAATAAAAACTACAGTTCCCAGAGGGCCAGAGCAACTGGGCCATGGGAATGAGAAAAAAAACGCGAGAGTACAGTATCCAATCATAGTAGACCTAATAGATAAAGACACTAACTGACTGCGCAGCTTCCTCTTTTCTTGCTGCTCGCAGTCAGATAAGTGCCTTTATCATTGCTCTCAGCTATTGTAGTTACTGTTATTGTATATATATTTTAATATTATTATTGTGGCCGTTTTTATAACGTTCCTTGATATTAGCGCGACCTCGCCCGCTGCATTCACGCTTCCAGCGTGTTTTCTTGTTTTGGTCCCGGTGCTCATTCCTGTCACCCCTCCCTCCCCCCCCTCCCCTCGTGGCTCGCTTGGTCGCTTCCAAGCTCGCGCTGCTTCGCGCTGCTTCTGTTCGCCTCTCACCTTCCCTGAGGCTTCTACTGTCCCCGGCTCCTCGGCGCTTGCTGGTTCGGCTTCTTCTTCCGCTTTTGGAGCCCGACTGACGCTCTCTGCTCGGCCCGCCTCCTGTCACGCCCCTGCTGGTTTTATTAACTCTCGCCTGCCTCCCCCTGTACTTTCTTTCGTTTTGCTCGTTTTTGCATTACTCTGGCCATGGAACACGATAGTTCCTCGGAGGAAGTCCCTGCTGAGGACTCTCTTAATTTCAAAAAAGATTTGAATACGTTTATTAATAACTCGGTTGAGTCAGCAGTGGAAGTCTCCATGAAACGCATGTCAAAAAATATGGAAAACTCTATGTTGAGCGTCATGTCCAAATTATTGGCCCATTCTGCGGGGGAAAGCAGAAAGAGAAAGGTGGACCACTCTGCTCAGGCTCGTGCCTCAAAAAATGCGTCAATGGTTAGCGAGTCTTCCTCGCTTTTGACTGAGGACTTTGTGCCTCCCAGGCCTCCTTTAAAGGAGGGGTTTGTTGGTTCAGAGGGCAAACGAAAGCAAAAAGATAAACACGCAGAGTCTCCTAAGAGAAAGTTAGTAATTTCCACCATATTGGACACTGATGATGATGATGATGATAATATGGATGACGCTGATAAATTATTTGATTTATTCGACGCTGTTGATCCTTCTACTCCTCCTTCCAAAACTGCTAAATTAGATTCTTTTTCTTTTGAGCCAGTCTTTGACTCTGAGGGTTTTCCCATGTTTGATCCCTCTTCTATCCGTCACCCAAATTCTACGTAATGGTTTCCTTCCCATCATGTCGGAGAATATATTACGGCCAGATTGCGTCTCCCTCTGGAGTCCTCAGTGAGATCCAGGCTCAAATCTGAGTGTCCCAAACCAGCTCTTCCCGACAAAATCACTTTAGTTCCTTCCATTGATCAACCTCTTCTCACCTTCTTTTCTAAATTTGGCAAGGACCCTCGCAGAGGGGTCGACAAAGCTTGGTCCACTTGTCAAGACAAGCTGCTAGACGTTGTGGGCCCCCTCGCCCGCATCTTTGATTTGGCAGTAGCCGCACGTTTAGAGGGTTCGGAACTCTCCGCTGAAGAGGTCTCCATGTGGGCTCAACGCGCCTTTTGTCTCCTAGGCAATGCAAATTCCGCCATTACTCATGAGCGCCGCAAAGGTCTCCTTATCAAACTGGATCCAAAACTCTCCAATCTCGCCCCTATGGATCCTGGACCCAAGGCTAATGGTCTCCTGTTCGGAGAAAATTTGGTTCGTGACCTTAGCAGATTTGTCTCCACTTTCGCCTC
The DNA here is from genome assembly GCF_964261635.1 of Lissotriton helveticus. Taxonomy (NCBI): domain Eukaryota; kingdom Metazoa; phylum Chordata; class Amphibia; order Caudata; family Salamandridae; genus Lissotriton; species Lissotriton helveticus. The sequence continues at coordinate 998,342,410 of NC_136065.1, read as the reverse complement.
TTTGGATAAAGCCCAGCAAACCGTCAAAAAGGTTTTTGCCCCTCGGGATTTTGGACGGGCCGGCAGAGGCAGGGGCCGCTCTTCCGGCCGTCCCTACAATCAAGGCTCCAGAGGGTCGTCCAATAACAACAAGGACTACAAGCCACAATTTTATCCCCAACGTGGCCGTGGCTACAGAGGCAGAGGTCAAGGAAACTATCGTCACAACAACCCCAGGCAACCAGGTAAGCCTTTCTTCTTCCCCTCCTGTGGGGGGTCGTTTAAAACTTTTCCTTCCAAAATGGTGTGCTCTTAGTTCGGATCCCTGGGTCTTGTACACCGTCCAAGGCTACCTAATCGAATTTCTCTCCCCCCCCCCGTCCAAACTTCCTTTCCTCCCCCCCTAGTTTTCTCCTCTCTCATGGCCTCCCAGATTTCAAGCAAACTTGAGGTTCTTCTTCAAAAACAAGCAGTTCAAATTTTTCCCTTTGACTCCTCAGGTTTTCTAAGCTCCATTTTTCTTGTTAAAAAAAAAACCAAGAAGCTCCGCGCTGTTATCAACCTGAAGTGGTTCAACCAGTTTGCGGTTTATCGCCATTTCAAAATGGAAACGATTTTACATCTACGAGACACCCTTCGCCCGAACGATTGGATGGTCCGTTTGGACCTTCAAGATGCTTACCTCACAGTTCCTATTCATCACTCCCAATGGAAGTTTCTTCAATTCCAATGGGCAGGTGTCAACTACTGTTTCACTTCTCTTCCCTTTGGCTTATCTTCCGCGCCATGGTGCTTCACAAAACTCTTAAAACCAGTGGTCGCTTATCTTCGATCCCTTGGCATCAGAATGATAATTTACTTGGACGACATCCTTCTCATGAACTCCGACAAGAAGATTCTTCTTTCAGACCTGCTCTTGACACAATCTCTCCTATCAGACCTGGGTTTCCTCATCAACGCAGACAAGTCATCTCTCATTCCATCTCAGAACATGGAATTCTTGGGTTTTCTGGTGGACTCTGCAGCGGCGTCCCTTCGCCTTCCCCTCTCCAAAGTTTCCAAAATCAAAACGGAGATTGTTTCCGTTCTTCAGTCTTCTCTCTTATCTCTCCGGTCCTTGGCGAGAATCGTCGGTCTCCTGTCCTCCTCCATTCAAGCCATTTTCCCCGGTCCTCTTCATTATCGCGCTCTTCACCGTCTGAAAATAAAGCACCTAAGACAAGGTCTCGCTTATTCGGATCTCGTTTCCCTAGATCCCGAATCCCGCACCGAACTCCAATGGTGGATAGACCATTTAGATGCGTGGAACGGTCGGACTATCTTCGCCACGGCCCCAGATCTTGTCTTAGAATCCGATGCAAGCCTATCGGGTTGGGGCGCCCGATGTGGACCAATCTCGACTGGAGGCTCATGGTCCGCCGAGGAGTCCAAGCTGCACATCAACTGTTTAGAGATGCTTGCAGGTTCCTTTGCGATCAAAAGCCTTTCAAAGAACAGGATTCGCTGTTCAATCCTCCTACGTACGGACAATGTTTCTGCGGTCCGCTATATCAACCATCTGGGCGGAACCAGGTCCAAGCCTCTGGCGGACTTAGCGAAAAGTCTGTGGGAATACTGCCTCGCCCATCACCTTTCCTTGTCAGCGGAGTATCTTCCAGGGGATCTCAACTCTGTGGCGGATTGGCACTAGAGATTCCTTCGGGATTCCAGCGATTGGAAGCTCTGTCCATCCGTTTTTCTTTCTCTCTCCCATCTTTGGGGCCCTTTCTCTATCGATCTTTTTGCATCCCGGCTCACCTCTCAATTGCCCCAGTTTTACAGCTGACGTCCGGACCCTATGGCCTTGGCGACAGACGCTTTCCTGCAGGATTGGTCTCGTCATCTGCATTATGCCTTCCCCCCTTTTCTGATGATCAACAGGGTTCTCTCTCAAATTCGCCACCAGTCTTCGTCTCTGGTTCTTGTAGCTCCTTTCTGGCAGGCACAGGTTTGGTTTCCGTCTCTTCTAGAAATGGCGGTTGACTTCCCAGTCCTTCTTCCCTCCTTCCGGGATCTTCTACTCAATCCTCAGGGCGAACAACACAGTCTCATTCTAGACAACTCTCTAACATTGTCGGCCTGGAAAGTTTCCGGCCTTCCTCTTCTAATGTCCTCATTTCACAAGAGGCTTCGCTCTTTATCAGCCAGGCCTGGGCCCCTGGAACCTCCAAGGCTTACAAATCCGCCTGGTCTCTTTGGGCAAGCTGGTGTTTGGAAAGGGACCTCAATCCCATTTCAGCCCCTCTGAATTTTGTCATTAATTTCCTCGCTTCTGAGGCCAGCGCAGGTAAGGCCTATCGCACTGTAAATCTCTATCGTTCAGCTATTTCCCTTAACCACTCCCAAGTTGATGGTAAACCAGTTGGTGCTCACCCTCTCATTTGTCGTCTATTGAAAGGAGTTCGATGTGCGAAACCACCGTTGGCTAAGTATACTTCTTTATGGGACGTTACAGTAGTTCTTAAATTGTTTACAAATTGGCCTGACAATTCTGTTCTTTCACTCAAAATGTTATCTGCCAAACTTACCATGTTACTGTGTTTGATTTCCATTAAGAGAGTTTCTGATGTTAAAGCTCTAGATATTTCTGCTCGCCAATTTTCTCCTACAGGTGTACTTTTTCAAATACGCAGACGCACTAAAACTAACTTGGATTCAGTGTTTTATCCTTATTTTCCTGCTCATCCCAAACTGTGTGTTGGACAATGTTTAAAAGTGTATGAGGAAAGGACCGCTGATCTCAGAACGCCCTCTCATTCTCAACTTCTTATTTCCTTTCGTAAATCCCATCTCCCTGTCTCCTCTCCTTCCCTTGCCCGTTGGGTCATGTCTCTTGCCGGAATTGATGTCTCCGTCTTTGGAGCTCATTCGGCCAGGGGAGCCATGGCTTCTAAAGCCTTTTGGTCTGGCTCTCGTTTGGAGGACATTCTCAGATCAGCAGATTGGTCCAATGACAGTATTTTTTCGCATGTTCTATTGTAAACCAATTCATACTGTGGCTTCTGATGTTGTTAATATGCTTTAAACAAGCATAATAGGAGCCTCCGGTCTTGTCATAAAATGTAGATTTTCCTAGTGTTCATGACGGAAAGTCTTAATTTTATTAAAGACACGGAGGCGAGTATTATCCCACCGCAACATTACTGACATTTGTTTCTCCCTCCCTACAGCAAATCCAGCCCTGCCACCGGCTTCGTCTTAAGAGTTCTACCCTTCGACTTCTGAGGTCCTCACCTCCACGTCCTCCACTTCCTGTGCTCCTGGATCCTTCTTCTGGTGTCCTGCTCGATCTTCTCCCTTGGATTCCTCTGATACAAGACTTATGTTCCTGGACTTTGGCTCTGTCTTTAATTTTGTTAATTTTTCCTTTATTCCCTGACTTTTTATGACTTGCTCGACAGCGAAAAGAGGAAGCTGCGCAGTCAGTTAGTGTCTTTATCTATTAGGTCTACTATGATTGGATACTGTACTCTCGCGTTTTTTTTCTCATTCCCATGGCCCAGTTGCTCTGGCCCTCTGGGAACTGTAGTTTTTATTGCTTATCTTGGCTGCTGTGCAATTAAATGCAAGATTAGTAAGCATAATACTCGCCTCCGTGTCTTTAATAAAATTAAGACTTTCCGTCATGAACACTAGGAAAATCTACATTAGCACTCATATTTTAGCGAGTGATAAGTGTGAGTGAAAAACAGAATATTTATTAAAGTAACACGTGCATAAAGTGTGAAACAAAAATAAATTACGCCCGTTAGTCCCCATTTTTAAAAAGAACCATATATTTAGTGTAAAACATTGTCAGGCGCTGGCTACAATTTCATTTGCACCCAGGATTTTTGTGCCCTCTTTTGAGCAAAGGTGTATATGACTCCCACTGTCTAATAAGTTCTATGGCCTATCGAACTGCACTGAAAACCCCATTCTGTCATGCAATACCAGTTATTCTAAACTGGACTACCTCATTTCCCTAAACCTAAGCAACAAAGCTACTAAATGGAGGCAGCGTCTTTGGATGGCAGAAGTCTGAGTTTTTTAACTGAAGGCCATGAGAATTCAAATATCTTGGATCTGTTCAGCCACCAAAAATTCTATTTATGAATGTCTGCTCAAAAGGCTTGTCCACAGCACCATGTGTTTCTCTCTCGTACTTTCGTGGCACCTTTGTACCGTTTGGTGGAGGCCTATTTCTCGAAGCTGGCATATTGTTATGTAAAATGAGAACAACAAAGAAATACTAAAATGCACACCTTCCAAGCACATTCACACCCAATGCACACTGTGAAGGGAATTAGTTTTCTTTGCTACATTTACCTACACAAGTCAAGTCAAGTATAACTTTATTCGGTTAGATTAAAACCATCAAAGTGCATACAATCAATTTAACTACACATCCTTCGGGTTTCAACTGGCTCCATTTCTAAGGTACGCATTTAGTTAAATAAACATATTCCGCAGTCCAAATCTATAAAACATGTCACTTTAGTTATCATTGCTTCGGACGCATGAGATACAATGCTGACAGCAAACACCAAACAGTTTCCTACCTGACTCACTGTTTGTTAACTCTTGGGCAAACCAGGTGCAGCAAAGTCGACTTCTATCTTTATTTAAAGGACACGCCACCCTCTTGGGAGAAAGCTTTCTATGCCTGTCTAATAAATGTTAAGTAGCTCTCACTGATTAATGTAAATACGACGAATTCTGCATGTTTCAAATGGGCACTATGGAAAGTATTAAGTTGTGACAACAAAGGATGTATCAGCGTGTGAGGAAATAATTGTCTGCAGCCACGAGGGGGATCTGATGTGACATGCTGCCTGCAGTTTCAGATCCATTTACCATCACTCCTGATGTTAGTCAAACTGCTATTGCCTCCCTTCGCCAGACGTGTCCCCCGTGAACACTTCCGTGCTGTCCTGGGTGACGCCCTGCAGCTCGTTCCCTCTGGGGCTCCTGCTGACGGGAGTAACAACTTGCTCTTTACGGGCATCAAACAGTTAGACATTTGTTCACCGGGAGGAGATGGCAGTTCAGCTAGGGAACATCCGGTCTCCTTCCGCAGTCTCCCTGACTACGTTCAGAAAGCGAGGAAGGACAATTCATTTTGATCAGATAATTAGTAACCGAAGACAGTAGGAGCTCACGCTGTTGGGCTGTTTTCCGCTTTGAGAATGCAGAAGAAATAGTGGTCCCAGCTGTTGCGCACTGGCCTCAATCACTCAAACTAGCCAACAGAGTGAAACCCTCCTCCCTTCAAACTGACTATCTTTGATCTCGGCAGTATCAAGCCAGTGAACGCCTCAGTAGGATGGTAAGCAGGCAGCAGGCACCGCAGTAGTTAGTGGTGGCATGCGGCTCGGGGCAGGCACCTTACCTCCACGGTGTAGTCGGCCCGCGATCTGCCGCACGACATCAAGGCAGGTCCAACTGCCTGCCGCTTTAATTAGGAGGCTGAAATTATAATATTATGTTAAAGAACAAAGAGTCTCCGAAGGAAAAAAAAATATGTGCTGCATATCTGACAAAGATAAATTGGATTATTCAAAATATTCTTGATGAAATGTTACATTTTGCGACTAATTATTAACCTGTTTTATCTCCAAACCAGCTGGGCATTTTTGTGTATGCAAAACCTGCCTTACCAATGATCTTAAGATGTCACGGTAGCGTTTACATCTTTTATTTCGAGAATTAAATTACTAGGAAGTGGCTAATGCAATTCACTGCTGAGAAGAAAGGCTAGTTAGCCGTATTCTATCCAAAGTGATCTTCTAATGAACTTCTTTGGACGATGAGTAATGAGGATTTATTCAAATAAACTTTAAAATGCATTTTTTTCAATACAAATGTTCAAGGAAGGCCTATTTTTCAAATACATGTCAATGTATATATTAATAACTTAGTGAAGCAAATGTTAATGATGCAGGGTTTGTTGAACCTCTTACTTTGCATTTTGGGCTTTTTTCAGCATTAGTTATTGTACGGCTGGACCTAAGAGAAATGACAGCCAATTTAGAACATGTTATTTGTTATGGTGTAAAAAAACCTATGGCCAGGTCCGCAGGTAATATCTTTGGATTCACACCATGACGAATCATACTCCTTGTCGCACTTATTACAAAGGTGAGTGCGATAGCCATTGAGTAATGCATGAATAAATATTAATATAGATATAAAAGCATATTTGCATAGGGTCCATTTTTGATGTATTCTTAATTTGCGCACATGAAATAAATCATTCCCCCGGCTTCTGTATGAATGGCCTTCCACCAACAATAGTTTTCTCTCTGTGGAATATAGTTGGATGGCTGTTTGAATTTTGGGAATGTTCTTTGCTGTTTTCATGAGCATTGCACTATCAGTTCCTTGGGACGCTTTCCTGGTAGGTAGTTATTACGTTATTAGTGGCCAGAGTGAAAATACTTGTTCTATTTCTCGTACATAAGAGCTTAAAGACTCTGCAGCACTATGTTTTTTGGGAGTAGCAGAAAGCCTCATGTCTTAAAATGTTATCTTTCAAGAAAAAGTACTACTGACATATTCGTAAAGTATTTTATCTAAAAATGCATATTAGTTTTCTGCATGATTTTATAATATTTACGAAACAATACACATAAAAGACACTCCACATTGTAAAATAACCAATGAGAGACACAACTATACATTGGAGGAAAGTTTCCATGATTTATTTTTAGATAAGGAGTAACAGCAACACTGAAATTATGAGCACAACAAGGCTATTGGATTGCAAATTAACTCAGGAACTCAACACAATTTCATGAATAAGGCACATAAGCAATCAAGTAATAGAAGAAAAAGCGCACATTGGAAAACAACTATCAAAGGCGTTTCAAAATATTTCTTTCAAATGGTAAAACAAAATCTTCACGAAGGAGTTCTGAAATATTTAAAGAATAAGTAATAATGGGGTAACCCTGTGCCCCTCAGAACCTGGGTAAGTTTCAATTAAACAATGTTGGTTCTGTCGGGTAGAAAGTCCGTAAGTTAGAACAGCTCAAAGTGCAGTTGGAATAAGTTTGGAGCAACCTCTAGAACACGCCTCTAAGGATACAACCTCAATACTTATTAAATAAGGACAGAGGTAGAAAGCTTTAGTGTTGTTACTAGTGTAGCCCACCTTGACAGTGCATCATGTTGAGCACGCTAGCAATCTCTGCTCTCGCACACGCCTCCTCTTACCATTTTAGGCTGTCAACTCGTTCTTCCCCCCACTACCTCGTCCTGAGGAAGACCCGTCGTGACCACCAACCGGGGCACCACTAGGGTCGAAAACGTCGACGCCAACTTTAGGTCCAGTACTACCGGGATTCCATACAACGCAAGATAGGAACCTCTGGAATGAAAGCATTATCTGACCTACCTCCGACTTGTAAATAGACAACCATGACCTCACTGTATATTTCGTACACCATTTGAGCACTGAGCACTATTGTCACTCTTTTCACTTTTGCATCCTTGTAAATATTTCGTTTTGACAGACCACTTGTTTACTATGAATATCAATGAATGACTTAATTCTGATAAAAGGAAATAACACTAAAGCTCTCTACCTCTGTCCTTATTTAATAAGTATTGAGGTTGTATCCTAACAGGCGTGTTCTAGAGGTTGCTCCAAACTCTTTCAACTGCACTTTCAGCTGTTCTAACTTACGGACTTGCTACCCGACAAAACCATTTTTGTTTAACTGAAATATTTAAAAGCACTTGTTCAAGAGAAAGTTTTGATCACAATGGGTGACTTTTAGAAAGTATTTTAAACTTTTATGGACATTGGTGTTGGAGGGCGCCGCTGCATGTCTTCAGTGTGTGGTGATCAGTATAAACATAATTTGATTATGTGTTTCGTGAATTTAAGACATAGGGCTCACTCTCTTTTTTGGGTTATTAGCTTCCTTTTCAGGACAAACATAAGAGCTATGAGTTTTTGCATTGCACTTTTGGAAAAATGCCATCACCTCAGCTAGGACAACCTCTGGTGTGTCTCCATGGGCTTATCAGAAGATCCCTCGCATTGCAAAGTTGACTGTCAGTAGGTTTCACAGATTCCTGATCCATTTATTATAAGGTGGGCCTCTCTTTTCGAATCCGACTCCAAGGTCTGGTAATATATGCTTTTCAAACCGCAAAAAGCCATTTATTATAATCGCAACACCTCTGCTTTTCGAGCCAGCCTATGTACTTTGGGCATATAGTGCAGATTTAATGGCCTTTCGGCGGTGACACATTTTGGCAGATGATATAACTGAGGCACATGGAAAAACAAATTTGTCTAGGGTTACCCAGTATAATCGAGTGGAAATCCAGGATTCAACTCGAAGTTTGCAGGTGGGAAGTTATGCAGCATTGCAACAAGGTTTAATCTAAACCACTAATGTTTGCATTCTAACGCCTGTACACATCTCTAGAAAAAAATACGCAATAGCATTTAATACCTCATCTGGAAGAGAGAGATGTAGTTTCACATGGTAAGATCAAGTGACAGAAGATATTTCTGTATCTTTCTATAACCAAACTCCACTCTTGCATCTGACACGCTGAGACACACTTTCCTCCCCACTTCAATTATCCTATCCTCTGTTATCCTTACCTCAAAAAAGCATACCTCTACAATAACCACAACTCAGAAGGAGAGCATATTTCCTCTCTGTTTAGTCTCTTTTACCTGATAACTCTCTTTTGAGAATGAACAAGGTAAAGGAAAGAAAAGCCACTCATTAAATATGGCCTCAACTCAGAGCTTTAATACTCTTCCATGGCCAAGTTACTTCTCCCGGTAAAATAAAGAGAGTGAGTCTCAGATGGCAAACAAGACAAAGAATACAAGAAGCTTGATAGAAAAAACCCTTGTTAAATAACATTAAGGCTCTGCTGGCAGAGATGTAATCTTTCTCTTCTGATCTTAAGAGAATCTACATTGCCTTGCACATTTAAGGATGCAATTAAAACAAAACCCAATCTTGAGAGTGCTACTCTCGAAAAGGCTCAATTTAGACCATGAAGTAACATAGAACTCCACTCCAGAAGATATGTCACCTTTCCAAGCAAAGAAAGATATCAAGGACTTTTTTTACCCCTTCTAACTCCAGCTATTACTATAAGATACACATGATCATCAACACCACCCAAATGATGTGTCTAAATAAGGACAGCCAAGGTGGGCACTTGGAAAACCTAATTAACAATAAAGACCACACAAACTGCTTTTTATGAATCCTCTCAAATTCCCCTAAAATACATACTACGTAACTGCAGACCATATTCCAAGCACTGCCTGGGGTCTGCAGATATGATCACCTCAAATAATCTTGCTCTACTTTTTCAAAGTGATGCATATCTCAGCCAAAATATAATTTAATCAAAAGGAGACTAGCTCATGAGTTATATTAGTTACAACAAGTAAAAAGACTCAAGTATGTTTCGTCATGGGGTGGGAATGCCTGGTGAGTGTGTTCATAAAGCCCTCACCCACCAACCTAGTTGGTGGCATGCTTCATCATCGGGCCCACCCAGTGACACCTAGCGTGTCCCGGGTGTGCTTCGACTCCTGGTTACAGCGGAGCAGGTATATTGCTGAGTGTGCAGTGAAGGGTGTTATGAAAGTGATGTTAAAACGGCTTGGCGGGGTCCCAGTACCCGAGGGTGAATTAGACTTTAATACCTGGGCCTCCGTCAGCGGTTAAAAAATAAGGCTGGAGGATGTTAGAGGCGAGTTACGACCTCCCACATCCAGTGGGTCAACATGTTTCAGCCAGTGCCTTATGTATATGCTGGCTTTCTTCAGGACCTATGTTAAAAAGGTGGGTGTAATTAAACTAGTGGGTGTGTGATTCAGACTATGTGTCTACACGCCCTAAAGTGTTTATCTATGTGTGAGAGGGGGATTCCCTTCTCAAGAACACCTGTACATGTAACATGTATGGACAAAGACAAAACATACAGGGAAAAAGAGTCACTCGGATGTATGGCATTGAACACATCTGATGGCCGTCACTAAAGCGGTTGCAGTGTAGGCTATAGGCGGCTAAGGTGTAATGGTATTGGTGGTACCATTAAGTGAGAATCGCACATATAGTTCGGGAGTAAAGTGGCTAAAACACGGGAGTCACATACACAGTGCATATGTGTAGAGCGGCGCAAGAGCTCATTCTTACGCTAGTTTTAGCAGGGTCGGGCCTCAAGGTTGAGAGGTGGCATGGGCTTGACCCTAAGGAGAATAAGCGTTTGACCACACCGATTAAAGAGACCTGTAGGGGAGAAAGAAGCGCTTACCAGGAGTAGTGGTGGTTGTTTCTCATACTCACAGCTTTTCTGGGCAGAGCCTGCTCTGGACCTGTAGTGCCTCCTTCGCATACCGGTAAGGAATGGCCGTTTTCGCCGGTTGTTAAATACTGTGGTTGATTGGATAACCATGTGCACCTGCAAGTTGGAGGTAAGGGTAGAAAGACTCGGATGACCGAGTCATGGTGCCTGAAGGGAGCCTTGGCGCGATATGCGCGCATGTGCAGTCTCAGCGGGTTTGAATACGCATGTGCGAGTCGATAGTGTCTCAGCCGCGCATGCGCAACCGGGTGTGTCTGCTGGGCTCAGTGATCCATGCGCAGAGCGATAGTGTTCTAATCGTGTGCGCGTGTTTCACTGTGGTAAGGGTTACAGTGAGCAAATGAATGGGACAATGATTGAGCTGTACGCATTTGCGCTAAGGGAGGGGCCAGATGAGTGCAACTGTGGTGTGTTGCTCGGCAATGTCCCAAGTTATTAAGGGGCAATCACAAATATTATCAGAACTAGGGGGCTCTACCTCGAGGGAGGTATGTGTCCGGGGGACAAGTGACAGGTTCAGTTGAATATGACACATCGAGATGGGTCATTGATATGTCAGGGAGTTCCATGGGATGGCATCGTTGAGGCCCTGGGTCGCTGTGGAAAGGCGGTATATCCATCGCTGTTCTATGTTCAGCAGTTTTTTGTCATTGTCCACTGTGTTTTCTGGGACCTGTTCAATGACCGTCCAGGTTAGGTCGTTGGGAGTGTGACAGTGGGTAATGAAATGGTTGGTCAGTCTGCTGATGTTTTTTTGCATCTTATAGTGCTTCGATGTTCTGTTATTCTTGTCTTGATTTTCCGTGTCGTCATTCCGACATATCGGAGACCGCATGTGCATGTGATCAGGTATATAAAGTTGCGGGAGTTGCAGTTTGTGTGACTACGTTGAGTCCAGACCTTGTTCGGCTCCAAGTCCAAAGTTATGGTGTGCGTGGTGAGGTGACACACACTGCAGTCGTTGCAGGGGTAATGTCCAGTGACCTTGGGGAGGCCCCATGCGTTCAAGATGGTATTGGTAGGTGGTTTAGGTGGTAGTCTGGGGCGGGTGCTGACCAGGCGGTCTTTCAGGTTATTGCATCGTTTGTATGCAAATCTCGGGGTGTCCCATTTCCTCTGTCCAGAGTTGATTATTTTCCAATGTTTTCTGATGATTTTTGTCACTTCATTGGACGCTGTGTTATAGGTGGTAACACAGGTGATAGGTTGGTTGTCTTGGTCTTTGATGACCGTCTCAAGTAGGGCTTCACAGTTCTGATTCCTTGCCCACTTCTGTGTTTTTCTAATGATGGCCTTGGGGTAGCCACGCTGTTCCAACTTGGTGGCCAAATCCGTGGATTGCTTCTTGTAATCCGAAATGTAGGTGCAGTTTCTACGTATGCGTAGAAATTGTCCGTAGGGTAGGTTCTCCCGAAGTGGGCGGGGGTGAAAGCTTGTAAAGTAAAGCAGTGAGTTCCTCGCGGTTGGCTTATAGTAGGTTGTCGTGAGCAGGGTCCCATCCTTGACTGTGATGTCCAGGTCTAGGAAGGGGAGTTGACTGTTGCTGGCCGTGCTGGTAAATTTAAGGTAAGGGTCCCTATTGTTAAGCCAGGTCATGAATCTGTCTAGGTCAGTTTGGGATCCCTGCCAGACCACCAAAATGTCATCTATATACCTGCGCCAGCTCAGGATATGATGGATGTAGGGGTTGGTATCTGTTGCTATGTGGGACTCTTCAAAATGGTGGACGTACAGTCCCGCTATGCTAGGGGCGAAAACACTGCCCATAGATGTCCCATTTGTTTGTAGGTAAAGGGTGCCATCATATTCAAAATAGTTTTCTTTGAGAGCTAGGGTTGCACAGGCCATCACAAAGTCCCTCGGGGTGTGGTAATCCCAGGGGGCTGCCATGAGGATGTCATGGAGTACAGTGAGAGTGGCATCCTGTGGGAGGCTCGTATACAGACTCTCCACGTCCAAGCCTACCAATAGTTGTGTGTTTGGGTTGAACTCTTTATTGTTTATGACCTGTAAGAGATGCTTGGTATCTTTGATATACGTAGGTGTTTTTTGCACTAGAGGGTTCAAGAAGAAGTCACAGTATCGTGACAGTGGTTCCAATAAGGAGTTTATGCCTGACACGGTGGGTCTGCCAGGGGGGGTTAATGCCCTTATGTACTTTCGGTACTGTATAGAAGTATGGAATCCTGGTATGTTGGGGACATAGGTAGTCTGCTTCCTGTTTGGAAATGTGTTCAGCATCTGCTGCCCTTTTGACTAGTGCGTGGATCGTGGTCCGTAATTCTTCTGTTGGGTCATGTTCCAATCTTCGATAATTTCTGTTGTCACTCAGTAATCTGCGGCACTCCGTGTCGTAGTCTTGCTTGTTTTGTAAGACGATGCCTCCGCCTTTGTCCGCCGGCTTGATGACAATCATGGGGTTGTCTTGTAGGCGTTGTATAGTCTTCCTGTCTTCCCAGGATAGATTGTTGAAGTGGTTAGTTGGATTGAGTCTCTCTACGTCATTGTACACAGCCTGTTCAAATGTCGTAATTTCAGATGGGATGGTGGAGGGAGGTGGTACAAACGTGGATTTGGGTCGGAGGCCAGTGATATTGGGTTATCATTCAATGGCTCCGTTTCGGGGGTTGGTTTTTCAAAGAAGGATTTTAGTTTAAGTTTCCTAAAGAATTGGGCCAATTCTACGTGTAACTTGAATTTGTCAAGTTTTGTGGTCGGGACAAACGACAAGCCTTTTTCAAGTACCGACTGTTCTTTGTCGGTTAGGGGTGTGCTGGATAGGTTAAATACCAATGAGGGTAGGTCATTGGGCCTCATTGTTTGCTGGTTCCCGGTGTTGCCTCTTTCGTCTTCTGGCGTGTGTTCGAGCTGACCGGGTTCTCCTCCCCGCCCCAGTGGACTTGTGGTTGTTGTGGGTTTGGTCTTCTTCTGCCCCGTGCTCTTCTGCCCTGTCCTAAAAAAGGAATGTGCGGCCCTTGGTTGCCTGCGAATAGTGGCATGGGCCCAGGAGGATACATGGGCGGGAAGCCATAATAGGGATTTTGTATGGGGCGAAGTTTGGTGGGAAACCGTGGAAGTGTCCTTGTTGTCCTCCTTGCCAAGTGTTTGGCCAGCGTTGTCCTCGTCTCCCTCGTCCTCCCCGTTTTTGTGAGCCAGTACTGGAATCACTGGAGACAGAGCTGTCATCCCCTGAGGTGTTGGACATGCTGATGTTCTTGGTCTGAGGGGTGTAATCATCTTCTGAGTACGGGTATACTTTGGCATAACTGAATTTTTTGAGGTCTTTGTCGATTTTTTTTATTTTGGCCTGGGTCAAGTATTCTTTGTATTCATTTATGTCTTTATTCTGGTCGTCCAATTTCTTTTTGTAAGAGGTTATGGTGGCCTTGAAGTGGCTTTCTGTGGCTTGTATTTTGATCAGAAACGCCTCTGATAGTCGCTTGGCTGTTTTTATGATAAGGATCATCCAGTCCCTGGTGCAGTGCCAGGCGATCTGGGCCCAGTCCTTCCTGAAGGTGGGGTCATCGAGGAAGATCCTGGGTGCGTTGGTCACTAGAAGTCCCCTAGGAGCCGTGTTGGTTCTGAGATATTGAGTCAAGATTGTCCCGTGAAGGATAGTGCGTATCCTGTTGCGCTTTTTTTCGGTTAGGCTCTCCCAATCGGTGGTCTGTGCGATGGTGCTTGCGATGTTGAAGTCTGCTTGGAACGATGGGTCAGAAAGGATATCTGCCACGTCGTTTTCATCAAAGGTCAGACCATGGTTTTCTGCCATGGTGCTGGGAATGCTCTCGCAGCTGTGCGCTGCCAATGAGAATGCGTAATCAAGAGAGAGAGAGAGGACCGGCAAGCTAGTCCTTATCCCCGGGGTTATATATAATTTAATCAAAAGGAGACTAGCTCATGAGTTATATTAGTTACAACAAGTAAAAAGACTCAAGTATGTCTCGTCATGGGGTGGGAATGCCTGGTGAGTGTGTTCATAAAGCCCTCACCCACCAACCTAGTTGGTGGCATGCTTCATCATCGGGCCCACCCAGTGACACCTAGCGTGTCCCGGGTGTGCTTCGACGCCTGGTTACAGCGGAGCAGGTATATTGCTGAGTGTGCAGTGAAGGGTGTTATGAAAGCGATGTTAAAACGGCTTGGCGGGGGTACTCAGCCAATCATGAACCCCCTCCAGACTTCAGAGATATCAGACACAATAGAGGTTGAAAAAAAGCAGTGAAGTAGTTTAGATACTCAGAGAAACATGGTCTATACATGCCTGCAACTAGATGTTATGTTACTGCCATTTGTATAGCGCAACAGCTGCCCCAGCACAGGGGCGTCCCGGCGCTGTGAGCAGAGAACTAACAACTAGATCAATATCTAGTGTTCCAAACATTTTAAATGAAATTACAACTGGAGACACCACTCTTTATAACCCAAATCAACTACCATTCTCCAGGTGACAATCTAACATTTGAGGAACAAATCATTGAGTTTACCTTTAGAAAGAAAGATCTTTTCAGGCAAAAATTACTTCCTATGTGACTTCAACCACCCTTGTGGATGAGAGTCTCTTTGGTTGCACACATATCCTCATTTCTGAGTGACAATGTTCTCTCCCGGTTTGAGCATTGTCCACACTGGATCTTGTTTTTGCTTCAGTTGAATTGGTTAAGGTACAGTCTCCAGGTCCCGTAGACTGGCTAGACCATTTCTTAATCCCCTTTATCCTTCCCTCCACTAAAACCAATATAGAATGTCTATCTAGAAGGCACAAACACAGGGTCAGAGACATCAAAAGCTATTATCTTATTCGACTGTGGAATACAGTGTTTCCTCTTCTCTCCCAACGGTCTCTCCTGATGAAGAAGTCAACATACTCACTGATCCATACAATAGGAATTATTCCGAAATTATGGATAACTTAGCCTCACAAAACAAAAAAAGACTGAAAAGCAAAGGACCTGCACAAGGGTTTTTCAAATAATTCAAGATCAAAAAGAAATCACAGAGAGCAGTAGAACATATATTATGGGAAGAATTCTGCTCTGAAAACAGTGAAATAACATTCCACTCCGTGTTCTATGATTATAATCAACAATTCTGAATATAGCTGTGAAAACATTGCCAACTTATTAGAAGAAAAGCTGAAAAAGATATGGCTCTCTTGCCATATACACCTTTTCCGTCAATCACAACCCCAGACCAAAGAGAAATTCATTTTAACTTTAAACCTTTACCAAAATCATGTACCATGTGTTCACACAACTGAGAAATCACACATTTGTAAATTCAGAATATCATTGACAAAATTAGGTCTTCATTGTACTTCTCAAAACCCATTTATGCTTTCCAAATAAAAGACATTAGTCTCTCAGTTTTTAGCAACGTTTTTAGAATGTTGCATGGACATGGAGCTTAAACCATGGACAACAAACTTCTAGATGAATGTCAGTCAGGTTTCTGGGCAGAATGTGGCATGGGGTCCGCTAGTTTTACAAATAGTGGATGATGTACTCACTCATATCATAGCCACTGGTGACTTCTGCATCCCAATCTGCCAGCACTTGTTGATAATTCCACCCTCATCAATTTCCTGAAAGAAAGAATGGGTACAAAGGGTACCATGATCAACGTTCTCTCTATATTCTTTTCTCTATGTGGGGCAGTATACGTGCTTCGTGCCCTGCAGCTAAGGCTGAGTGAACTAAAGATAAGCAACAACTTAATATACAAGCATGAGCAGTGTGCAAGGATCCCAAATCAGTGGCATAGTAAGTGTCCCATAGGTCTTAATGCAAACCAGTAAAAAAAGAACACCTCCATTCACTCACACATACCTCTGGGTTGGTATTAAAAGACACCCGTTACTAGGGGGAAGAGGGCTCCTTGCACCCCTGGGTATGGTTGCCACTGCATCTTGTGGCCTAATCATTCTACCTATAATTCCTCTCTATTTGCTATCTCCCTGCCACTTTTATCTCCTCTTCACACCTTTTCTTATCTCTGTCCACTTCCAATTGATCTCCTAGTGTGTCCTTATGACGTCCTCCCTTTTTTATTAGATTTTTTCTCTCTTTGCTCTTCGTTACAATACCACTGTTCTTTCTCTATTTCCCCTCTGCTCCACTTTTCCCTCACTCTGTCTCCTCTCTTCAATCTATGTCCTACTCTTCTCTCTCCCACAAAGTCTCTCTAATCTCCCTGTTATCGCTCATTCCACCCTTACTCTGTCAAATCTATATCTTGACTATTCATCTCTCTCATCTTGTTCCTCTCCTTGGCTCTGACCTCCTTGTATGCCACTGTTTGGCCTACCTATCCCCATTAGGTTGTTTTATCATCCTTTCCTTCTTTCTTTCCCTACCTTTTTCCTTTCCTTTCTATGTGTCACTCCCCTTTCTTTCTTTTCCTCTCCCTTTCTTGCTTTCTATCTCACTTCCATGTTTCATCATCTCCATTTATGTTTCCTTTTATCTCTACACTCAAATCTCCCCTCTCCCTCACACTCCCAAATCACCTTTCCTCTCCATCTCTTTATTATGTTTGTCCTTCCTACTTTCCTATCCAGTACCTTTTCTTACTTTCTAATCCTAGTTCTCTTCCAATTCAGACCCTGTCTACAGAAATTTGGCATGCTTAATGCCAGACACAAACCATTTTTCTCTCATGCTTCAGTGGCTCCTTCTCTATGGCATCTTCAGTGCCTTCTGATTTTGCACAGTAAAGCAACATTTGCTCTACATTGGTCATTTGGTAACCTTATATTAGCTTGCAGTAAAAACACATTTCGTCCTCATAATATTGAAAAGTACCTGTTTAGAGATTTTGATCCAGATTTGTTAACTCTTTGCGCTGAGTTTGCATCACAAAAGTGACACAAACCCAGCACCTAGTGTAGTGGTTGTATTTACTTCCCAACCAAAATCATGATTTGTGTAGGAAAGTTGCCCACAGTAACGCAAAGTAGCACTATGCACTAAATTGTGCTACTTTGCACTGGGGGCATACCATAGGTGGTACATGGGCATTCCCATGCAACCACCCGTGGGTTTTGAGGCAAGTCCCTATATAATAACATTTATAGACGGGGAATTGAGCCTAAAAATGATGTCCCCTCAAGGCAGGTGTAACAGTGAAGTAATTTTTAAAGAAAAGTCTCCATATTTTTCAAACTTTGCAAGTGTGATGAACTGTACAGCACACATAAAGTGAGAGATATCTTAATAGATATTTTTTTTAAATTGAAAGATCCCATTCTAGTACAAAACCTATGCTTGACAGAATGCTCACGCCCTTGTTCTAAGGTCAGGCACTGGAATTATATGACTTTGCGTCCTTGGCCTTTTCTGCATGTATGGATTTTCCACATGTGCCACATAATCCATCATCTGTATAATTTGCAGATTTTAATACCCCCAAATTGCTTCTAGCTTTATTGGAAAAAAAGTTACTAAAACCGGTTCTACAAGTATTGCTGTGATGTGGAAGACCCATTGCAAATGTTGACTAGGCACTTTTCTGTTGCTTATTGTTGTATTTGGGTGTTAAATTGGTACTAAAGAGGTGAAACATTTGCCCAGTTAGTGTTAGCATGTGTGAAATGTCAAAATAATAAAGTAATACTATCATAAAAATGCGCAGCATTACGCTGCATAACTTGCCTTTTCTTGCCGCATAATTTAACCCTGCTGCATAATTTGGTCCTTTCCTGATGCATAATTCCAATGGTCCGTACCATGGCAGAAGGTAAAGGTGGGCACGCCAACAAATTAACAGGGACAGCTGAGCCAATGGTCTGCTCTGGCTCTTGAGAACCCATACACAAGCCAAGCCTTGAAAATATGTGGCATGTCAATCATGCAGCACAGATTATGCACAGATTATGTTAGACTATAGTAGGTCTTCGGAAGCACCACATCTTCGTAAATCAGAGTATGTGCAAGTATTTATTAAACATTAACTGAGAATCGTTCCTGCTCCCCACCACTTCCCCCCAAAAGAAAATGCTATTAGGAACTAAAAGGCAAGTCAGGGGTCATGTGTACCCATATTTGGCCTATGTTAAGATTGTAGGTGGAGCCACATTGCTTTGTACAGTGCAGAGCCTGAATTCATATATTTGAAGGTGACGTCTTTGTGATGATGAATAAAAAGGAGGATCGGTTTAAAAGTATTTACCTATTCTTTAAGATGAAAGTTTAATGTTTTTTTTTTTACAGTTTTTTGAGCAACCTCCACTAGAAAGTATTGGAGCTCTTCACCTGAGCATCAACACTGGAACCTGTTTTCAGGGCCAGCTTTAGCACTGGAACCTGTTTTCAGGGCCAGCTTTAGCACTGGTGGTTCCCAGTGTGACACTGTTTGTTGCAGCCTCCTAATGACCACCTCCGTCACAGATTCCCTCACTACCACCTTTTAATAGTGCCCCTCAAGCCTCCATAAACATCCTCTCTCTGATACATTTATTAGGTCTACAGCGCATCTCATACCAGTGAAGGGCGTCAGAGCACTCTACATCACACATACATTACACAGCGACAATCAATCATGCATGTGTAAATCAGTGTATAGTAAATGTTACATAAGAACGAGGATTACAAGGTGTACCAGTTTCAAGTCATCCATACTGGAAGGCAGCAAAATTTAAGAGTGCTTGGTGTGGAGAAGTGTCTACTCAGGATTTAAAACATAACACCATGGTTGGGGGGTTCTCTGTAATAATAACAATTGTTTTCGACCCAAACAAATCCTTTTTGCAACATTAGGATAATGAAAGACTGGGGGGGAAATCATAACGCTCTAATATATACCTTGCAGTTTGCATGCAGCTCTATGATAAGTTAATATCTCACTGTTCTATTTTAGGGTTTTAACTTATAAACTGCAAGAAGCTAAAGAATCTCCCCAAAGAGCTATCCACATAACTACAGTTTTGTGATTTGCATGGTAAACGTCCTTTGCATCAGGCATATTAGCCTATTAACCCTCTGCGCTACCTTATGATGAGTCAAAACTTCCACTAGCCAAAACTCAGATCTCACTCCATGAAGAACATTAATCATTGGAGATATCTCAACATTTTTATTGTGGCCTGAAAATTGCTAGTGGCCAGGAACGAGGCAGCAGATGCCTTTTACATGTTAATATACTTGCCCTCGAGCCAGGCCTGTAATGTTCCCCCAGTTCCAATGTCGGCAGCACTGGACGTAATGCCACATCCACACCATCTCATTGCAGTGTGAAACATATTCACATATGTTTTGTTTCACACTGCCTGCTAGGAGCCTCTTGGAACACTGAAAGCAGCCCCCTGCCTTGAAAAGGTATGTTTTCATTCGTCCCTTTTGTAATGCATTTTGTTTCTCAAGGGGAGAGCGCGCTCCCACTGAGTGTCTGGGCGCTGTAAGAAGCAAGGCTGTGCGCGCATGCACAGCCTAGAGGGAACATAGACCATGATCCATTGGTTCACCTTGTACATTGAAACAAATAATAATGCATTAAAGTGGCAATCTCCCACTCAAACATTCCCCATCTCCAATGTTGGGTCCCACAAAGCTTTTTTGAACATATGCTGATGATACTCAGCTTTATACGAAAGTTTCCTAATAAAATGAAATTCAGTTTTTTCGCCCAGACTCTCTATGCCATAGTTTTTGGAATGTCACAGCATCACCTCAAACTCAATTCCTTCAAACTGGATTTGTATTGAATGTTTCTTCCAACAGCAACAACTGCTCAGCAGTACTACAGTACTCAACCACAGTGCAGAGACACTCTGGCTCTCAAGTAAGAAAAAAATGACAAAACAATCTTTTTCAGGAAGAGCGCCAAGGGTTTAGTATTCCATCTCTTCAACAATCAGAACTCTTAATTCCTATGAGAAATTCAAGAAAGAGCTAAAGGTCCTGCTGTTCTATGCACATAGTACTTCATTTGATGCGGTGATTGCAGGTAATTCCCACCAGCACTCACTTTTGGGGATTGGCACTTTTGTTTCCTCAAGAGACTTTGATCCACAGCTAGAGAGATAAAAATACAAAAGAGGGAAAGAAGAAGTAGATGAAACACAGAGATACACAGAGAAAAAGTGACAAAGAAACAAAATAGGGTTGAGAAAAAGTCTGCAAGAGTGAGATAAAGAGGCAGGGAGTGTTTGGTGTTGGATTAAAGATGCATGAAGTGGAATGAAGACAATGCAGGTCTTGCTATTCTATCTCCAGCCCTGGGGATGCATGCAACTTTTTGGGCCCCAGCACTTATTCTTTTACAAATTAAGCACTGCAACAACACTTCCAATTATAAAGAACTATTCCGTTCCAGTATATACTGTACTTAATGATCTGACCCTGAATCAATCCAGCCCAGGCCATCTTCCTCCTTCATCACCGATATGTAATGCTCAGATTACTTAGCAGTGATTTTCATTACTCTGATTTTTCCTTACTTCTTCCAGACTTACTTAATGTGAGAATGTGGCCGTTCACTGCACTGTTCACCAGTCCCCAAAGCTGTTTTCTCTTTTTATTCATAGAACTTGGTTCTATCCATAAATCCCCTCTCTCCTCACAACACTGTCTGTTTTCTACTAAGCCCTTAGCTTAAAAGGATGGTAAAGAAAAAACAGGGTGAGAGGGAGGATATAAGTACTTGGACGAGTAAGGAAGAATAGTAGTTATGAAGATTGCTGGTAAGTAATCTGAGCATTATCTCTTCTTTTCCTTTCTTGTCCATTTCCTTACTGAAAGAGGCATGACCAAGCTAATAATCAACTTCTTCAGATAATGGTACACACCAAAGATTGGCTAGAGCTCGGTTTTCTGTCAAAAACATACGGCTGTAACAGGTGCAGGTCTCTTTGCTGAATCATTAGAAATCCAACAGAAAAGTTGCAAAGATCAAAAGCATTTTCATTTGACATGGATCCCATAATATTCTTTCATACAAAAGCTAACTCAGAATCCTGAGCAAGGTGTGATCTATAATGTAGAATAAACATAGAAGGGTGGTCCTAGTAGCAGCCTTACAAATCTCCGTAATGGAAACTCCTACCCACTCAGCCCAGGACGCTGCTATCTCTCTGGTGAATACGCTTTTATTATCTCTGGAACCGCCCCTCTACATTCCTGGTTAGCAGGGAAGATTACAATTCTTATCGATCTTGTTAGAGAGGAAGGTTTCTGCCCCTTTGACTGTGGTGAAATAACAAATAAGGTATCAGAGCGTTTATACTCTGCTGATCTGTTAAGAAAGACCTTGACTGCCCTTGCTGCAGCCAAGAGAAGAATTAATTCTATTCTTTTCTGGTAGACTTATATAATGAGTAGCTATCCAGAAGCCTAATAGTGCTCATCAGCCAATACACAGCTAGCATAACCAGCAGAGCTACCTACCATAGAGCCAGGTCTTCAATGCCTTACAGAAGTAACTGTTGGCTGCTGGCAAAGATCAAGAAGAAGATGTTCCAGAGCTTGGGAGCATTCTGAATAGCTTGTAATGTTTGTGTCACGTAATGAGGCGACCCAAGGTACAAAACATTGCCATAGTCAAGGCGCGAGATGATAAGGGCCTGAACAGCTAGTCTTCTTGCTAGGAAGGGGAGTAGATTTAATACCTTCCTTAATTACCTTAAGACACTAAAGCAGTTAGTTGGCAGTTTTCTTGCTTGGTGGTCCATGGCGAGACTGGAGTCGAGCCACATCTCAAGGCCCTTTATTCCCCCTTTGGGGTTAGGGAGTCCATTCAGGCAGTCAGGGACAAGAGATGGACCTTCCCTTATGAGGTTGTTGCCCAATAACATGACCCCGTCTTGTCTTCATTGAGCTTCAATTTGTGGTTGACCTTCCATTTGGCCACCTCATGAAGACAGGGGACCAAGTTATGATGGTTGGAGCTGGGGTCAGGAAAGATGGGTGTCATCGGCATAAGAAACCAATGACAGCACAAAAGAGCACAGTTTTGGCCAGAAGAAGAAGATACAAATTAAAAAGTATGGGCTCATGGAGGACCACCTTTCAAAGGGAAGCTGTGAGAGCACAAAGAATGGTCGAGCACCTGCAATGATCTGTTCCTCAGAAAGGGGGAGAGCCATTTTAGAGCACGTCTGAGTTCACCTACATCAGCTACCCATAGGATAAGGGTAGAATGATCTACTGTGTTGAAGGCCGTGCTAAGCTATAGTAAGATAAGAGTGGCAAACCCTCCTTTATCCAACAAAGTTCTAAGGGGAACATCAGCAACAGCCAGCATTAATTATTGCTAAGCGCGCTTAGCGCAAGTTTAATTATTGCCGGCTATCGCTGAATTAGATCGCCGAGATAGCGCTTTATCATCAATGCGTATCTCCAAGGCGATAAAAAATCCAGCCATAGTGGCAAAATGTGCGATTATCGCTGGAAACCCAGTGATAAAAATACAGCAATAGGCAAATCCTTGATAATAGGGCAAGGTGGACTTATACTTACAATCCACCTCCCATAGGATATAATGGCTAAGTCAGATTGGAAGCAGGCGTGCAGAAACCAGCAATAAGCGTGTTTAGCGCTACTTTTATCATTGCTACGCGGGTTTACGGCCAGATTGATAATACGAGGAAGTTGTGTTAGCGACATTTTCCACGTTATTTTAATGAGGTACGCCCACTTTGCATATCATTAGCGTTGCGATGCTGAGCGTTAAGTAAATGGGCGCTGAGGCATGGACTTCCGCGCTAGTGTGTCCTTGCTGATATTGCGATAAAATGATCGCCACTTTTTGCCTTGAATATATGCTCCACAGTTCCTCGACCACAGTTAGCAAGGCTGTTACAGTGCTGTGCTGTGGCCTGAACCATATCTGTGAAGGGTGGAGGATTTCTTTAGACCCGAGGAAGATAGAGAGATGCTTATTAACATTCCTCTCCAGCAAGGATCTGTTAGAAATGTTGTTTCTGGTTGGCAGAGCAAACAAGCACCACAAGTAGGAACCACAATCTTAGTCAGGGTAAGTCAGATACACACCATAAATTAACCTATGCTCACCCTCTGATAGCTTGGCACAGAGCAGGCAGGTTTCACTCAAGAGGCAATATGTAAAATATTTGTGCAACACTTCAAACAGTTACACAGTGAAAACACCACAAAAAGACTCCACATCAGTTTAGAGAAATGTGATTATGATTTTATAAATTAAACAAGATTAATACAACAAAAATCCTATAAGTAGGAGTCAAGATATGAATTTTTAAAGATTAAAAGTTAGAAAATGGTGCTTAGTAGCAATAGGCACCTATGGATTATCTAGTTGCACTGGACTGGGGCAAAGTCAAGAGTTCAGGCTGACCTCGATGGAGTGTGGGCTGGATAAAAGAACCACGCAAGGCCTGCGTAAACAAAAGTACCTTGATCCTGGTCGCAACAGCAAGATGTGGGGCAGCTGAGCAATGCACATTGTCGATCCTGCAGTCGAGGGATGCGTCGATTTTCCCCATGCAATGACAGAGATGGACCAGTTTTGAAGTCGAATTGCCGGTTCTGAGATGCAATGGTTTTGAGTGTGATGGGCCGTGTTTCTCCTTGCAGTGGTGGGAATGTTCTTCTGCAGCAGTGGCGATGCGGTGGTACTGATGCGTCAGTTCCAAGGGTGATGCGCTGGTTATAAGTGCGAAGCTCTGGTTCTGTTCTGCGAAACAGGGATGCGTCGATTCTGCCTCATGCTGCAGAAGATGTGTTGGTTCCACTGAAGCAAGCACCTGGATCCACTTCCATTTCACCAGGCACAGGAGCAGGGGTTAGACTTTGATATCCCTGAGTCTTAAAACAGGAGGCAAGCCAGCATGCCCTTGGAGATCACTCTGAGTTCAAGCAAGAGTCCAGTTCTTCCTCTGCAGGGAGCAGGCAGCAGGGCAGCACAGCAGAAAACCAGTTCTTCCAGAACAGCAGTCCAGCAGAGGGACTGTCCTTGTAGCAGCACAGCAGTTCTTCTTCATGGCAGAGTTTCTTAACAGGTCCAGTAGTGTCGGGTCTGGTGGGGTCAGCGACCCAGTACCTATACCCAGTTGTGCCTTTGAAGTGGAGGTGACTTCAAAGAGGGACTTTGAAGTGAACAGTTGTCCTCTCTCCCAGCTCTGGCTCCAGACCCACTACAAAGGGGTATGCATCCCTTTGTGTGGGAACAGGACACTGCCCGTTCAGGTGTAAGTGCCAGTTCTTACCTCCCATCCTACCCAGGATGACCCATTAGGATGTGGATGGCCACTCCGTCACACCTAACCTTCCTTTGTTTGTGGCAGTCTAGAGGGAATGTACAATGTCCAGCTGTCTTCCACCCCAGATGTGTATTGGAGAAGGGATGCAGGCACTCAGAGCTAAGAGCAGAGAAATGCCATGCTTCTAAAAGTGGTACAAAAGGGGGTGGTGATGGACGGAGCATCAGAACCAATCAAACACTCACACCCAGTCAAAAGATCTGGGTTTGATCCATCACCGTTCTTTAGCCCACTCTGCCACCCCAGTTCAGACATGGCTATATGCAAATCAGTCAGACCCTATGCCTCATGGGAACAGTCCAGCCCGAACTGCCAAGCCATGCCTTCCCTGGACCGGAAACAAGCTTCCGAGGACCGGTTTGTGGCATTACAGCCGTCTTCAGCGTGTGTGAGTGTTTGATTGGTTCAGATGCTCCGTCCATTACCACCCCCTTTTGTACCATCCTTCTAAAAGTGGCATTTCTGAAATAGTAATGATAAATTCAACTTTACCAGTAAAGAGGATTTATCATTACCATTCCAATGAAATGAAATATGACAGAGCTACTCATTTTCAATCAGGAATTACTGCTTGTAAGTGTATTAAGGAATTCTCAAGGTTAACCTATGAGAAGAGTAGGCCTCACAGCAGTGAAAAACAAACTTGAGTGTCGTTCACTACCAGGACATGCATAATTTAAAAGTACATGTCCTACTTTTTAATTACACAGCACCTTGCCCTATGGGCTCCCTAGGGCCTACATTAGGGGTGACCTATATGTAATAAAAGGGGAGTGTAAGGCTCAGCAAGAGGTTTTGAATACCAAGTCGACATGGCAGTGTAAACTGCATACACCGGCTCTGCAGTGGCAGGCCTAAGACATGTTTAAAGTGTACTTGAGTGGGTGGCACAATCAGTCCTGAAGGCCCACTAGTAGCATTTATTTAGAGGTCCTGGGCACATGCAGTGAACTCTACTAGAGGCTTATAGATACATTGAATATGCCAGTTGTGGCTATGTCAATCAAACCATGTTTTTAGGGGTGAAACACATGCACTTTAGCACTGGATGGCAGTGGTACAGTGCTCAGAGTCCTACGGTCAACAAAAAGTATACAGCAAAATTGGAGGCAAGCAGAGCAAAAAGTTTGGGGGAAGACCACCCTAAGACCGCCAGGTCTGAATAGGTTCCTCTCTAGCATCCTCTGGAGGTAAATCAAAGAGAATAATTTTCTGATTCCTAAGAGAGTCACTAATAATCTTAGGAAGAAATGTGGGATCCAGTGACAGTTCCATACGATCCTCAAAAATCATAAGAAAAGGCTGTTGACATAATAGAGTGTCTAACTCACTGAGTCACCTAGCTAACATGATAGCAACAAGAAGACTATAAGACTAACGCACTTCTAAGATGAGAACTCCAGGAGTTCAAACCAACCATAAGATGGAAGCATAAGAAAGATATAAGACATACCGCATTAGGAAGATCCAAAGCTGAAACTGGATTTTGAATTTTAAGTCTTAAAAGATCAAGCCCTTTAAAAAGCTTTGATACACAAGTCTCAACTGAGGATAACTCATTTCAAGGGGATCTGAA
Source organism: Lissotriton helveticus (assembly GCF_964261635.1). Taxonomy (NCBI): domain Eukaryota; kingdom Metazoa; phylum Chordata; class Amphibia; order Caudata; family Salamandridae; genus Lissotriton; species Lissotriton helveticus. The sequence goes on along the minus strand of NC_136065.1, from coordinate 998,316,245 downwards.
TGCACTTATTGTGACCCACTGTAGCTTAAGGGTAAATATGACTAGCACCTTATCAAATCCTTCCTGAAGAAACTGAAAGATACTGGTTTTTGAAGTATCTATTGAAGTTAATTCCTTACCTCTGCACCATGCATCAAGGCCCACTGGTGACTGAATATATGTTGAAATCCCGCATTCTTTTTCTCCGTGGGGAATCACAATGCGGTTGTTACAACGACCGCGTTGTGATTCCGCATACCATTACTACACATGTCGGAACAACGACTTGCAGAGGGGGATGCTGGAAGTTGGAATAGTATAATTTACTGTTCCAACTCCAGTCTGTGTGGACACTAGGGAAGGTGTTGGATTTTAAATCCAACACCTCCCCCCCCCTCCGCCAGTTGTTGTTCCGACTTGTGGAGTAATGGTATGCAGAATCACAACGCAGTCGTGGTAACGACCGCGTTGTGATTCCCTGCGGAGAAAAAGAATCGTTATAAACGCTGTTTACCCTGGTGACTATCAGCTTATTGGTGTATTCCCAGCGAGAAGTTTGTAAAGATCTATCAACAGGAAGTGAGAGAAGCTTATTCAAGAACCCCCCCTTTCATCCTCCAAACCAAATGTTTTAGGTGGACCAAGACATCCAGAGGTACTAGGGAGAAGGAGATAAGGGTAGGTTCTACTCCTTTCCCAAAAGCTAGTAGCTTCAGGAGAGGAAACCATGGTCTTCTTGTCCAGAAAGGAAGGACCATAATCACTTCTGCTGATTCTTTTAGATTTTTGCTAGAACAGTTAAGATCAGTTGAATGGGGGAAAGGGAAAAAGAACTACTTGAACCTCGAAAGGAACTGTAGGAGTTGAGTATTATGATAAGTGGCAAACAGGTCTATAATGGGCACTCGCCATCTCCTGCACATCTCAAGAAAGACAAATTATTGGGAGTTTAGAAAGCTCCTGCTTAGTGAGTCCCCCTGAACCCCTTGATCTAAATTGCTCTGAGATCTAGTAGAATGTACTCAGTCCAGGTGCCAATTTGATGAACTATCTGATTTGGGGCAGTGGAGCCTTTCCCAAACTGACCGGTTAGATAGGGCATTGTTACTGTAGTTGGAGCGCACCACCAATGCTCGCCTCTTCATTAGGTGAACAAAAACCTGTATTGCCTTCCATACAGTCATTCATTAATTCCCTCCAGTTGGAGGTACCCTGAGCTGTATGATCTGCCAGCACTGTTCTTTAACCCCAGCTGGTTGCATCCATTTTCAAGACCACTGGATTGGGGCAAGCAAATTGAACCCTGTCCTAGTCTGGTGACTCTATTCACTATGCAAGACTCTCACGGGTGGAGTGAAGTTCTGTAATTAGGTACTAGTAATTCTCCTACAGAGGTACCCAGTAATTCAGAATGTGAAGTATGACTAGTCTTAAGGGTAGCTATGCCCATGGGATGATGCTCAGAGTTGCTGCCGGTAAAGAAGAGAAAAAAAAAGAAAGGATATTTATCCTTCCTTGTTAGACATCAGGCCTGATATGCTCTATGTGACAGCTAAAAATTACCACATTACCCTGGACTCTAAGCCACTCTCTCACTACTGCTTCTAGTCTCATTAACAGTGTCCGAGATTCCTGGGTTCTGGAAGTAAAAACCATCCCTAGGATCATGTTGACTTTCACCCCTATATATTCCACCCTCTGAGGTGGATTGAGGTGCAATTGTTTAAGTTTGTCAGACAACCACAGTTGTATAGTATTTACTGTTAATGCTATTTCTCCCATTCATTGGCTTTTGATTATAAGACTAACCAGATATGGATAGACTAATAAACCCTGGGAACTAAGAAGACACATGGCCTGAACCAGGACCTTAGTAAAAACCCTTTAGCCCAAAAGGCATGACCCAAAACTGCCAACGGTGGTTCCTGACAGCAAATCCGAGGAATCTCTGCTGGGGAAGAGCTATAGGGTTAAAACCTTCCTTGAAGTTGAGAGGAATGGCTTGTTGTAAAGTTCTCGTCTTAAAATGCACTGTGGGAATGTACTATTTCAGTCTATATTTCATTCAGAAATTGCCAGAGGCTTTCTGCAGAAGGAACAGTCTGGAGTAGCATCCAAAACACCTCCCTCCTTGAGGGACAGAAAATATGATGTCTTTTACCAGTAGATGAGAAACACAGACCCTCAGAGCCCCTTTTTAATCTTATCCTTGGCCAAGAAGTCTGTAAAATTGTGCTTCTGGAAAATCTGGAAGAACCTTTATGAAGTGTCCTTGAGAAGCATTCTGCTGGCCTCATTTGCTTGTAATTGAGTTCTTCTAAATCTGATAGAACAACTGAAGATGACCTCTTACTGGTAAAGGAGATATCTGGGCATAATCAAGAACTCTGTTTCGAGTTGGTATCTCCTCAATGGCTTATAAGAGGAGGAGTCAGACTGATTACACCGTGTTGAAAATTACTCCTATTCTGATGGAAGTTTTTTCTTCTATAATGATCATTCTTCTTTTTGCCCCCGTCCCAAACTCTGTTTCAAGTATGCTTTTGGCAAATAAAAGATTTCAGCAGGTCACCAAACAGCTTGTTACCTGAGAAGTGTGTTCTCAGAAGTTAATTAATTTTGGGCTTTTCCACCTTCCAGAGCTAAGGTGTAAATGACTTTTGGAAGAAATGGACCCTACAGAATCATAGGTGCAGCTCTCAGGTTGTCAAATATGACATTCAATAAGAATTGGGCCTTGATCTCCATTCTCTCCAATAGCTGGGAGAAATCCAGCCTCCCTTGAATGCAGAAAGATTGAAAATCCTAGACTAGAGACTCCATAAAGTTCTGCCCTTAATGCTAAGCTTAGACTAGCATGTGCTTTATTTAAGGCCCCCTCAACTTTCTTATCCATTGGATCTAATAAAAAGAATATCCTCTGTGAGAAGGGAAGGTTTGCCCACTAATTTAGCGAGAAAGAAGTCCCCCACAAAGGACTGACGTACTTGGCCAGGGGATAAAGTCTGCAAATGAATCTGGGAACCAAAACTCTGTCATGGTAATTCCATTCCCTCTTTAACAGATTCTGGATAGCAGGTATAGCAGGCAGCCATGGATAAACAGGGCTTCAAGAATGGTCAGAATCGCTCTCCACCAGTGCTAAATTGGTCTTCTTCCATAGATCATTGGAGATTAGAAGACAGTTACAAAATCACTGGCTTAAGATCCTCTTTAAAGATTAAGGGCCAGATGTAGGTAGCCCAATACCGGTCGGAAACGGCCGAAAATACAGATTTTCGGCCGTTTCCGACCGGTATTGGGCTATGGAGATGTAGGGGCTCAAAAAACATACAGATTCGGTAATTTTTTCCCGATTCGGTAATTTTACCGAATCGGTAAAATTACAGAATCTGTAAATTTACTGAATCTGTAAATTTTACAGATTCGGTAAATTTACCACTCGGTAAAATGACTGAATCTGTATTTTCAGATGTAGGTAGCACTTTGAACAGTGCTTCAGGCCTTTCAGGATTCGGTATTTACCATGCAATACAATTGCATGGTAAATAACGAATTCTTGTGTACATGCACATCTGTGCATGTACACCTGTGCCATGTGGCACACAGACATGCCCTAAGGGCATGTCTGTGTGCCACATGGCGCACAAGCCAGTTACAGGGGTGCAACAGGGTGTCAAAGTGACACCCTATCCCCCTTGGCAATTCGGTATTTTTACCGATTCTGTAATTACAGAATCGATATTTGCTATTGAATCCTATGGGCTTCAAAGCCCATAGGAATAAAGTAAAAAGTCCACATTTGTAAAGCGCACAATCACCCGTAAGGGTCTCTAGGCGCTGGGGGCCGTCGGGAAGATTAAGCGAGCTATTGCCCAGAGTCACATGGTGCTGGGCTAACCTGCCGCCGGGGATCGAACCGTGGTCCCCAGATTCCAGCATCAGTCGCCCTGGCCGAGGCGCCACACCTCTCCCTATCAATGGCAAATACCGATTCTGTCATTACAGAATCGGTAAATACCGAATCTTACCGAATCTGTAAAAATTACCGATTTTTTATCTACATCTAATTTACTGATTCATAAATACCGAATCGGTAAAATTTGGTATTTATGAATCGATAAATTAGATTTACCTACATCTGGCCCATATATCCCTCTGGTAGCAGAAGGTTTATTAGAAACAGCCTCCTTTTTATCATTCTTCGGAGAAGGTTAAGAGGAACCGGAGGATGGGAGAGATAAACACGCCAGACCTGTCTGTGGGAATGGAGAACCTTGGGGGTGGAGAATTCCTCCTACACTGGGGATTACACATGTCTAACATGGACTATACCATCTCCTGTAAATCCTTCTAAAAATTGGAGGAGAAATAAAACCCTGCCTCCTATCTCTGATCTCATGTAAATGTCTCTCAGAAGGAGGAGACACATGGCTCTACTTCTTAGTATGCTTTCCCATGATAGCAGCAAATTGTTTGTCAGCAGTCAAACATGCCATAGAAACGGCGAAAACCATCCTACCACATAAAACTGACATCTGTTTTCTGACCAAAACCTGACTAAATGACCATTTATCTCCCATTATCAATCTCCTCAACTCTCCAGTCCGCTCAATCCTACGTCGTGACTGCTAAAACTGTGTTGATGGTGGATTAACTATCATTCACGAAAACGATCTCTGCCTAAAACCTTTCCACATAACCTAATATCCTACCTTCGAATATCGATCTCTCCTTCAAAGGCTCCAAACCCATCAAATTGCACCTCATCTACCACCCACCAGGTGAAAAACTACAATTCTTCAAGGATCTAACAGACCTAATAACACGAAGTTCCCTGAAGGACTCCACTGACATTATATTAGGAGCCCTTAACCTGCACCAAAATGATGCTGACGATAAACAGTTCTACCTCAACTAATCTTCTTGGATCGAAAAATCTCACTGAATACTGCAAAAAGCAAACTCACAACAAGGGCTCCACCCTCAATGCAATCATCTCCAAACAATACAGTATCCCTCCAATACATTTTATTCACCGACTTGTCCGACTATCACTTTATTCTATCCGATTTCAATGCCAACCAACCCAAGCCCCACTCCCAGACCAATCTCCATACGCACTGAATGAGAAATATGCACAAAATCCCTCCACTCTGATTTAGAATCCCTTATTGATTCCCATATTCTTCCTCCACCTGAGGACCTCACCTCCCACTATAACATTAAAATAACAGAACTAGTTGACACTGATGTCCCTCTAAAAGTTAAGATGTTGTCAAGAACCATCCCCTCCAGATCCTGGTTCAATAAAGACCTGAATAAAGAAAGATGTCAACTTAGGCTGGCTGAAAGAACCTGGTGACAACAGCCGTCTTTGACCAGTCTCTCTTTCCTCCGAGCTGAATCCTTGTAATACAAAATATTCAGCTACCAAGAGAAGTCCTTCTTCTTCCGAGCCAAACTTGACCATTCTAGAAACAGACCTAAAGACCTCTTCAACATCATTAAACAGCAAACTTCCTCCTTCCCTCTACCCTCTTCTGATGACTCTGTCAAGCGCTGTGATGAATTTGCCAATGTCTTCTCTAAAAAAATAACAAACATTGAACTCTCATTGGATATCCCACCTCCTTGGCCATTACCAATGAGGCCTCCTCTTCCAATGACGATCCTACCAACGCTACACCTTAAACCAATGACGACCCCCCAAACCCACCTCCCCACTATGCTTGAACTCCAACCACAATCCTCGCCCATTAGCAATGAGGCCTCCTCTTCCAATGACGATCCTACCTACGCTACACCTTTAACAAATGACGACCCCCCAAACCCACCTCCCCACTATGCTTGAGCTCCAACCACAATCACATACAACTGAAAAACAATGCAAAATGGACCAAGTTAAAAAATATCTCTGAAGAAAAAGTCATAACATTTCTTGCATCCATAAAATGAACATCACATATATCTGAATCCTTTCCCTCATCCCTAGTCAAAACCTCAGACATGTCATCTCCCTAACATGGACTAATATAATGAATTCCACCCTATCGAGTGGCTCGATGCAGGGCTCACTTAAACTTGGCCAAGTCACACCCCTCACAAAAAACCCAGACGCTGATCAGAATTACCTTAACTACAGACTCAAACCAACCTCCCTCTCCTTGCCAAAACTATTGAGAAATGTGTGCTCTCACAACTCAACAAGCGTATTAAAAAAATCAACCTACACAACACCTTTCAATCTTGATTTAAGAAAGACTGCAGTATGGAAACTGAAATCCTGACCATCACTGATGAGTTACACAGATCTCGCGATGATGGTCAGGCCTCCCGCCTAATTGTCCTTTACCTCTCAGCAGCCTTCGATACTGTTAACCACATCATTCTCCTAAACACCCTCTCACAGCGTGCAGGCATCAAATGTACAGTTCTTCAGTGGTTTACTTCATACCTGAACCAACGATCTCAACAAATCAAACTGAACAAATCCACCTTACCAGCAGTATCTGGCCCACAAGGGTTTCTTCAAGGATCAATTCTGTCCCTTGCCCTGTTCAACTTCTACATGGAACCGCTTGCAGTCATCCTAAAACAAGCCAATATAGCCTACCAGACATCTCTATGCATCTATATAACTATACATTAAAATCTGTCGCACAAAGACATTTAGCACCTATACAACAGTCTTGTCATGGTGCAATCCAGGCTGACCAGCAAACACCTCAAGCTCAACACAACAATACTGAACTCCTCTTCATCCAACCTAAAGTGTTGTGCAGTTTCTATAAACCTACATAGGATCTGCACGTTTAGACAACATAGACTGTGGGATTGGTGTCCAGACTGATTCCAGACACCCGCACCGGGTATGTTCACCTGCAAACAAGCTAGCTCAGAGTGCCACTATAAGAGAATAGTTCTCGGCAACTATCGAACATGACAACTCTGTCCCATCAGGGATCAGGGATCATGGAAACAGTAGGGTACTTTTCGCTCGGTCACTCGTGCCCACTTCATCTTAGAAAAATGCAAAGAATAATTGGTGGGGGCATTTTCCAATAAGTATTTATTTACCCAGCGTCATTCTAATGTAAAAAAGGTGTGCTGAAACAACCATAAGACAGAAACAGATATAAATGATGGTAAGCACCGATAGAGTAAGAGGATGGTAGATTCCTACCACAGTGCTAAAACAATGAATACAGGCAAGTATAAAAATAGATGACAGTAATAATGCTTACTCCTACGATGCGACCCTAAGTAGATGTACCTAGGTGCACCGAGTATGTATGTAGGTGTAGAGCCAAGAATCCCCCTAGGATAAAGTCAACCCCATACCTGAATAGAGAGACTGCGGGACCCCGTATTGGTCTCGAGATGGACACACCACAAGGGACGTCAGACCACTGCAAGCTGGAGTGTCTGCATGCAGGAACCTCAGCGTCTCGTGTCAGTATGTCAGCATGAAAGTCCTTTACTCCTCCCCTGCCTCACCAGAGATATGGTGATTATATACCCAAAGCAGTACCCTAAGGGGATATACCTTGCTGTGTCATGTCGGACTAGGATGACGGAAGGAATGACCCTTATACATAGTTATTATGCAGGAGATAGTAGTCCTGATGTGATTTAAAGAATCCTAATGCATAATGGATGAAGCTAGTTTTTCTGAGAAAACCCCATGTCATTTAGGCTTTACCGTAACTAGGTGAAAGGCCAGTACTAAGAAGTGTAATGTCAGGGGGATAGAGGTGAAAGCTCAGGTTGCTACTTGAGCCTATATCTGACACCTGTATGAAACATAACAAACGGAAAGTCCTATGCTACACACAACTGGCTTCGCAATTTAACTGCACTAAACTTCAAATTTTCCATGTTCAACTCTGTCAAAACTCCAGGAATTACACTTGCGCTAAACCTGAACATGAAAAAAAACATAAATTCTTCTGCAAAAACTGCCTTCTGCACACTAAAACACCTAAAAAAAAGAAATCAAACCCTCAACCCCCTCTGAAGTCTTAAAGACCGTAGTACAATCCTAAGTCATCTATAAGCTGAACTATGGTAATGCATCATTCACTGATATCCTAAAAACAAACACTTTATTTCTATGAAATCTGCGCTAAATGCAGCGGCTAGACTTCTCTCTAGAGAGGGCTGCTATGATCATATCACTCTCAAGAAACTCAACTGGCCACCAATAGAAGCGAGAAGTATATTCAAAAGAGTCTGCATAACCTACAAAGTGCTTTACACTGAAAAACCAGTCTACCTCACAAACAAATAATAAAAAGCTGGACTAAAGAGGCCTATGTGAAGTTCAGTCACTCTACTAAAAAAATAAATCACTCACTCGTTCCTTCGCAGGGATTTCGCCTAGACTTTAGAATGCCCTGCCACAGGATTTGCATGACAATCATTCATTCCTACACTTCAGAAAAAAAACTTACATTACTTCTTCTCTCCAAATACTTGAACCCACTCTCCTAATACAACAGACTTCATAATCAATCTCCCCCCTCCAACCAACAAAAAGCCTGAACAACTCTACTACTGAATTTAAAAGTGCATTCCCCCAACTTTTGAAATAAACTACTGTGCTACCTCTAAACTATATAATCTATCTATTCCATCATCCTTTACAGATTATTAACATGTGTACACATTGTTTTTACAATTTTTCTGTAAATTATCTATAAATGCTGCTGATAACCATTCTACTCCACCTCGTTTACATACTATTCTCATGTATGCCAATTGTTTTTACTATATTACTTGTATATTGTCTGTAAGTAATGCTATGCATATTCTGTAAAGCACTCTGATACCTTCGGGTCAAGTCTGCACTATATAAAACTCTAAAAATTTAAATACATAACATGAGTGAGAGGAATAACGATCAGCAAACCAGTAAAGTCCAATTAAATACCCAGATGGACCCATATGTTCTGGAGCCAAACCACTGCCTGAACCAAACCCAAGAAAAAGGAAAAACAAACTAGAAGCGTAATAGCTTCTTTTTTTAAAGAAGGAAGCCTTAGACTATCTCTAAGGTCCAAGTAAATGGACTTACTCTGAGGACTGCTAAGATTCTATCAACAAATCAGGCTTTACATTTGACAAACAACATGGTGCCCCTTGCAGCCACTCTGCAAAAGCTTAATAGTGATAGTAAAAAGAAGTTACGGTCTCAGGAAATGGCATCTCTAACAGACCAATAAGACTGAAAAGATAACACTGGGCACAGTGGCCTTGCAGCCACGAGTTACCCTTTTTGCTAGCAGTGCATCTGACAGGCTCTATAAACTTTATTCAGGTGTGGTGCCCTTGCAATTACGAGACACCCTTACTACTGAGCTGCCGCAACCAACCTTACCCATGCACGACTCCCCTGCAGCCATGATCTGTAATGCTTTGCCTAAGTGCTGTGTGCTGACAGCCAAAATTACCTCCATATTGGAGTGACACTAGTGTAGCTGCAACCCAAAAAACAAGGTAGCAACAGGGAGACTGTCTTCCAAAAGTGCTATAAACTTCACCATGTGAGCCGGTGCCGAGGGCCAAAAACAAAAGCACAACACTACACACAGAGCCCTTACCCCTAAAAAGGATTACATTGTACTGAAAAAAATCTCACCTCAAGAATGTTGTTTTAATCAAGAGATCTCAGCACCCTCAATTAAACAGGAAAGTGCCTCAGCAAAACCAAACAGTCCTTATAAAGTTATAGGGCTCATGAAACAAGAATAGTCAGTGTTGTGATTAATTGGTAAATCGTAGTTCTAAGAATAGAAATAGAAAACAGCATTTGGAGGTGGTGAGTAGTGCAGTGAATGCAACCATTCACGCCTTAAGTGAATACTGGGATGAGGACTAAGGAGAGGAGGTAATATGTGTGTCATTGTATGCCACTGTAGTGTTGTGTGATCATGTGAAGCAGGACCCATGTGGTCCTTGACTGACTCCTTACAAAGTTATATAATAAGTTGGGTGGTATTTGCGTAAGTCTGGTTGTGGTCAATAAAGTCTATAACACATTGCATTTGTTTAACAGTTACATTCCAAAGAATAAAGATGTCTGGTACAGAGCCACGTATGTGGCATGATTATTTGTATGTTCCAGAGTTGGGGTGGATATGACAAATGATGACGAGTAAGGCATACGTGCCTCGAAGGAACAAGATTGCTCAACCTCAGAGTTTGCCGAGGTCCAGCAAACTGCTCATGTGTGCTTGTTGCACTCCAAGAAGCATTCTACGGTTGGTGTATGTGGAGTCAAAGTGCCGCTCTAGCCCTTACAAGGCCCTACAGAGGGACACAGTCAGAAAGCCCTCTGGTCAGGCCAAAAGAAGAGATAATGCCCCACAGTGTAACACAGAGCCATCATCCATGCAAAGCAGAAACTCTAAAGACAATAACAGTCAGGTGCGAAGAAGTGCTAAAGGTATCAAAAGGCAGGATAAGAAAGCACCAAAGGCAGAGACAACCAGGTGCAAAGAAATGCTAAAAGTAGTGACAACCAGGTGAAAAGATTATGAGTACACTTACCAGCGCAAACTAAGGAAGTGCGATCTGACCTCGGATCGGGCCCAGTCGGAGGCCGGTGCATCCAAAATAGTTGGTGAATCCAATCTGGCAAAAAGCAAGTCAGAATAGTGAAATCTATCAATGGCTTGAGAAAGGAGCGCCAAATATGGCGCAGCCAGGTTCCTGAAACCACCACCGTCAAGAAGCAAAATATTGGTGCGAGATGGACTATGTGGATTAAAATGTTCAATGATTTCATAGATGATCAAGAAGAATTAGATGACAAAAAGATGATCAAATACTTAAAGAAACCTGCAGATGATGAAGTGATAAAGAAAATACCACATGCTGAGGAAGCATTTTACCGCCAAATCAAAGAAACTTTGGAAGCCAATTTCAAGCCAATTCCAAACTTCGACTATTAAAGCTACATTGTCAACCAGACAAGACAGCAAGCTCATGAAATTATGGATGAGTTTGTCAAAAGACTTGATGCTATTATCAAGCACTACAAGTTCAGTAAATCCAATGACAAAGAAGCTGTGCACCTCCGAGTCATCGGTGGCTGCCTCCCTGATTCGTTCAGCTGACCCATGCTTAGAGAGACACTCAGTCTAGAAAAGGTACTCATGGCTGCAAGAGCGGAGGAATGTGCAGAACAACAAGCTACTGATATAAAAACTGGATCAGACCAGAATGAATCAGTGTTGACCATGAAAATAAGTATGCAGAAACACAAAGTGGAGACCCATTAGACGATGTCTCAGAAGAAAGAGAAATTGGGTTTCTGATGTTGTTAGAAATTGGGTCTCAATTTGGCAAGGATACGACTCATAGATGGCAGAGTCCAGCAGCACCAGCAGATTTGTAAGAAGGCTTTTGTGACCCTGAGACTTCAGAGAACAGGAGGGAAGCCAACACGCCCTTGGTTAAACTTGGGTTTGAGGTTGTAGAGATGAGGTCCAGTCCTTCTCAATCCCAGGCAGGAAGCAGCAGACAGCAGGCCAACACACAAGAGCATGAAGCAAAGTAGAAGTCCCTCTTACAGCAAAACAAATAGCAGCCAGCAGGCCAACACAGCAAAGCAGTTAGCGACATTGAAGTCCCTTTGTCGGCACAGCAGCTCTTCTTCCAGGCAGAGTATCGTAGGTTCCAGCAAATGTTTGATTTGATGGTGTCAGGGATCTAGTACTAATACCCATATGTGCCTTTGAATTGGTGGAGATGTCAAAGAGGCTTTTGAAGATCACAAGGTCCCTGCCTTTTCTGCCATGGCTCCAGACTCACTACGGGGGGGGCATGCAGATCTTTGTATGGGGACAGGCACAGCCCTATTCAGGTGTAAGTGCCAGCTCCTCCTGTAGGCCGGGCCTTGTTGCGCACATTGCTATGTTAGCATAGGATTATTAGAAGTTTAAACGCCATTTTACCTTTTTGCTGCTTTTGCACACAACACTGCATATAGCTGTTGTTGTAAGTTAGGCTGCATGAAATGCTTCACATGAATATGGCTTGTTTTCGGCATCCCTAGACTTACATCGCCACCCTAGTCTGCACAGTGAATGCTAAAGCCTCCAAGGTTATCATAACAAGGTAGCTGTTGTTCAGGCTGATCGGCTCACGTTTTAAACATAACATACATGCAGCTGCAGCCAACGCGATTCTGGCGCCTTTAATCTTGCACTGTAAGCATGATTTCAGGCACTTGGAGAATCCCGTTTTTCCAGAGAGACAGAGAGCTTTTGCAGATCCTGATGTGATTCATTTCTGCTGATCTTAGAGGTATGGGGTCCCCCACACAAGCCTAAGAGACCTTCTATATTTTATAAAGCATAGTTCCTATCTAGGGAGTGTGTTACACTAGGCACTATAAGACCTGTTTTCACCATCATTGTAATATGATTTCTCCTTTTGTGTTGTATGGAATCGTAACAATGCTGATCATATTATTTCTAATCATATGTCCGCTTATGTTAGCAAAGATACTGCATCTTAGAGCACGTCGTTAAAATAAATATTTTAACCTTTCCTGTGTCTCTTTTTACTCCTGTTGTGGACTGGTATGAGAATAACAAACGAAAGTGTGTTCTTGCTTCCCACCATTCCTCAGTATAACCTAAGTTGCATGTTCTGGGTTGTCTAATCATTGGTTCCTTTGCTATAGGATGCAGAGCTAATGTGACACTGATGCTAGTCGATTAGGGTTTCTAGATACTGAGGTGAGTTTTTTGGTCCACCAGAATTCACTGAGGTCCTGGGTCTCTGTGCACAGTTCTGTGTAGGAGCAGAATCCCTGCAACACTCCCTCCCAATCTACTTCAGGAAGACAAATCAGGCTGTTGATGGGATATCTGGTTGCAAATGTCAGACCCTTTCTGTGAGTGTCTAGAGGGAATGCACAAAGCCCAGCTGTCACTCTCCCCAGATATGTATTCAGAGACAGGCAGAGGCACAGAATGGTGTAAGTAAGAAAATACCAACTTTCTAAAAGTGGTATTTTTAGACTTACATTTTAAAATCCGACTTCACCATGAATTGTGATTGTAAATTGTGAGTCCAGAGACACTAAACTTCAAATCTCTATCTTTTACCAACTGGAAATTATCCTTAAAATATGTTTTAAGGCCATCCCAATGTTAATATGTGGGAGAGATAGTCTTTCCAGTAGTGAACATTAAATTTAGAATTTCTTCACTACCAGTATATGTAAAACTCAAATAAATGTCCTGCCTTTTAAATACAATGAACCCTGCCCATAGGGCTGCCTAGGACCTACCTTAGTGGAGACTTTATATGTAATAAAAGAGAAGGTTTGGGCCTGGCGCGTAGTTTAATTTGCAGTTGCAGGCCTGAGACATGGCTACTAAAGTCGGTGGCAGAATCAGTGCTGCAAGCACACTATCTACATTTAATTTACAGGCCCTTGGCACATAGAGGTTGCTTTACTAGAAACTTACAAGTACATTAAATATGCCTATTGTGGAAAAGCCAATGTTACAACATTTTGAGTACAAAGCGTATGCTCTTAATCACTGGTTAGCAGATGTAAAGTGCCCAGAATCCTACAGCCAACAAAAATAAAGTTAGCAAAACAGGAGGTCAGAAGGCAAAAAGTCAGGGGAAACCATGCCTAGGATGCCAGATTTAACTGATGTGGATTTCCGTTTCCACACAAATGTAAATGTCCTGCCATTGGACAGATATGCAAAGGATGTGAGAAAGAAAACCTCTTGATGATGGTTAGCAAAGTGTAAGAGAAGTCAAGTGCGTAACGAGGAGAAGAGAGAATGGGCACCGTAAAGTTCCAGAAACATTCTAACCACACCCACAAGGTCAAACTGTGGTTCTGCAAAATCTGGATCCATATAAAGTACTGAACTCGAGAATAAAAACTTTGTCGAAATAGGACGAATTTGGTATCAAAAGACCGAGAATGACGAGTACATCAAGTACATGTATTTTCGGCGTATTCGAGTGACGATTTCACCTCGAAATCGCCATTTGCATTCTCTACCCTTAGCTACATGTTGCCCTTTACATAGGCCTTAATCCAGTTGAATTTGATTCCACAAGGACACATACTCCTTAATCGACTTCTCCCTGACCCCAGTACAAGTTAGAACCATTGCCCCAGGCCGGACTCGTTAGGTCAGTTCCCTCCCAGTGGCCGAGCAAGATAGCATCTAGGCTCAACCAGCCATAAAACCATTTCAGCGCGCACACCTGCCATATCTCGCTCACATCTTTCTCCACTCCTTTTCTTCACTTGCTTTATGATGGGGAGGTGACCGTTTTTATTAGGAGTCCAGCGATATCTGATGAAATGTTGGGCCTTGCCGGATGATTTGTTATGGGCAGCACGACGTGAAATATGTACATGTCATCATGACTCTGCTTTTCTTTTTGTAATCAGTAACCATAAATGAAATACCACGAATCCAAGGAATGTTTTGCCCAAGGCTGAATATTGTGTATAAGAAGAGAAGCCTAACTTCGTGAAAGTGTGCAGTCTCCTGAATATACTCGAATTGTACTTCGAGGACCCTGTCACCTTGGTTGCAGCCAATAAACGAATCTTTGACTTCACCTAGAAGACTCTGAAGTTTCTGTAGGTCTGACTCAGGAGAACCCGAGGTCTCTGGGTGTTGATCCCCTGGCACCGCTGGGTTACCGGTTCTGTACCGGTTCTTAAAAACCCAGTACCTCAATTGGCGCCCAGCGTTTGGGGCGATTCCAGTGGTACCAATCAGCCTGAAGATCGTGAGGAGCTTCGTGTGAAAATTCCGGAGGAGGGCCCACCACCTCATCGACCCCTGCATGTCGACGTGGTCCGAAGGTCTTTACTGCGAGGTTCCCCGCTTCCCGACGGCTACAAGGACTGCTGCCCTGGCTATCGCCCTGATGTTGGACCCTTGAAATTTTCGGTAGAGCGAAACGCTGAGACGAGTCTTCTGGTGAAGCCATCGATATTTTCAGTTAAGTATAAGTGGAGCGTCTCCCAGTCCTTAGTTGGACTTACTTTGTGGTATCTTGGAGATACATAAGGTTTTTATTGGTTCTTGCAAGCACCATAACCGAAGGACTCGTGTTTTCACGAGAAATATCGTAATCGATAAATCCTTTGAAGTTTTGGAACTAGACTAGAGAGCGAGGATGCCTAGTCTTAGACTCGGGAATTGGTTTTGTCTTGGTAGTAACAATAGGGACTCCCGATTGGAGGACTCATGTCCGGTTCCTCCAGTTGGAACTCCGACTTACGAGCTATACGCTAAACATGGGGTAGGCCCCATCGTTTACAACGAGGTATGGATTAAATACACTAGGAAAGATGGTGTTTTAAAATGGCCCCAATATGGTAGCTTTGATTCTGAAATCTTAGACAACCTTGAAGTTAAACTCTTCAAAAAGAAAGCCCGTCCGGCGATGTTTGACTCTTTCCGCTTATGGCGCAAAGAAGCCAAACAAAAAGAAATTAAATTAGCTAAGAAAAATAAGAGAGAAGGGGGACTTTCAGTAATGCAAGCTGCCGTGCAGTTTAAAGATAATGAGGAAGAGCAGATAAATGAGCAGTTGTACAGGCAACGTAAAATGGCAATAGATAAATGTTATCCAGTTTTGCCGTCTCTTCAGCAAGGGACAGCAAAAGAGCGTGAAAAAGACCAATTAATGTCGCAATTATTAACTTCACCACCCCCCTATGCGCAGAATGCCACAGCACCCCCGCAACCTTTAGTTGCACAAGCTGCGCCTCTGGCTCTTCCACAGCACCCACCAGCTGCTCTTCAGCTGGCTCCTACTTCTTCGGTGCAGCCTCCTCCAGGCCCACCGACCACTTCTGTTTCACCTGTGTTTTCTACGATTTTGCCTACAGTGTTTTCTACATCTCCTAATGCCCCCTCTATGATTTTGCCTAGTACCACATCCATTATTCCTGATACCTCTTCTGCCATCTCTACCCCCGCCTTACCTCACCCCGTTTTTTCATCTGCTTGCCCTTCAGTTTCACCTTCCATTCGGCAGAAAATGGCCAGCACTGTTACTAATCTTCTTTTACCTCTTTTTGGGTCGCCTGCTACGACCCCTAACATAGGAAGAAGACAGTTGCAAAGTCAACTGCCTGATTATCAAGAGAGAGATTCCCTGAATAGTTTAGCTCGGAAATGGGTCCTGGACACTGCAAAATATGATGTACAGTCTGTCATGGAAGTCTTCCACCAATGGGAAGCAGCGACACAGAGATATGTGTTCGAACAGATGTGCGTCTTTCTTGGCGAAGATTTAGAAGACAATGATCAAGAATGCATCCCACAAGAGATGTGTCGTGTACGATTTAAATTTGGAGAGGGTATGATTGTAGGTCCCGATGTGGAAAAAGCAGTTGAGATGCTATTTTCATATCGAAGTAAGGGAAGCAGTTCTGGGTCACCACCGGAATCTAGTGCATCTGGTAGAAAAAAGGCACGACAATACCCTATGAGAGAAGTTCCCCCACAATGGAGAGAGGGTGACGCGACAGCTGTCCCACCTGTCCTGCCGCACTTTCACCGCGTATGGGTACATGTCCCATGGAAGCGAGCTGAAGTTTTAGCACTCAAACAAACACTACCAGATCCGCGTAAAAATCCTGCAGGGTACTATAAAGAATTGTCGCAAACTGCTGGGTCATGTATAATGAATTTGGCCGATATCGATATGTTATTTGGGAACGTTGTTCCACAGCCGTTATGGGGAAAAATTCGTCATGTAGATCATGACCAGGAATTAGGTGACACGTGGGCTAATATTACTACTGCAGACGCACGACAAGTTGTTGGTGCCAAGCCTGAGCCTTTGATAGCGGAACTACCTGGTAGAATAGTAGATTACATGAAAACGATAATGCCTGCAATACGCGTAAATTGGGATAAGTTATCTGCATGCAAGCAAAAGAAAGAAGAAACTGTGTCAGATTTCTTCACCAGATTTGAAGAAACATTCATTGACCATAGCGGTCAAGATATGACCACAGAAGGTGGTCAGAGATTGTTTGTCGATAAATTTGTGCACAATCTACTTCCAGATTTGTGTAGGAAATTAAAAGATTCGGAAAGTTCTTGGGCAGTCTCATCTTCAGCCCAGATATTAGCTACCGCACAGTACTACGAGAATAGGGACAAAGATGAGAAAGATAAAGTAGAGAAGAAAACTAGAGAACTCAAAACAAAGGTTTTGCTACAGCAAGCCTATCCGCCACGTGGTGGTGGTAATAAAAATATTAATGGTCCGAATCATTACCAGAACACTTTTCAGCAGCCTCAGAGAAACTTGCAGAGATTCGATTACACTCAAAACCGCGTAGGTCCCAACTAGTGTCTATACTGCAAACAAGAGGGTCATTACAAATATGACTGTCCTGCCCTACCACAACGTGCAAATGGAATTTCTGGCGTAAGAGGTCGTGGTAGTCAGCAAGCGCCTAGAGGTAGAGGGCGTGGAAACGCCCCTCAGGACGCACGTCCCCTTCCACCACAAAACTCCATGAACAGGTTTGACCAGCAAAATAACGTATCTGACAGGACAGCTCAATACTACGTTGACGAGTATTACACAGAAAATGAGCAGTGGGAGAGTAATGATTGCTAGGACAGCCTAAGACAAGGAGAGGGAGTTGTTTCAGTTCCAGTAGATCAGAGTGGACCTTACGTTGAGGTGATCACATCGGGTGTGTCAGAACCTTTTCTGTTGGATACTGGTGCTACAAAGAGTTCTATTATGCACTCCAAACTCCCTGGCGCTCCTTTGTCTGGCGAAATGAACGTTTCCGTAGGTTTTTCTGGCGCCCCGGTTAGAAATCCAATTTCTGACCCTTTATCTCTTTCTGTTGGTCCTTGTGAATTCGAAGCACCCCTTATTTTGACAACAGGTTGTGGTGAAAATCTGCTAGGATTAGATTTGCTAAAAAGATTATATGCGACTTTGTACTGTTCTCCCTCAGGAGTACAACTTACTTTAGGTAAGAAAGTGGTTTCTCCCATGTATTTGTCGAGAAATACACTTCCAGCAGAATTGGCACTTCTACCAGATATTCTTTGGGCTACTGGTTCGAATGATGTAGGTCTTTTAGAAATTCCACCGTATGTTGTAACATTGAAGCCGAATGTCAAAATGCCACGAATTCCCCAATACAGGATATCCAATGAGGGCGAAAAAGCTTTGCTAGCGATTGTTTGCGAGTTGATTGAAAAAGACGTAATTGAAGAAACACGAGGCAGTGTTTGCAATAGTCCTGTTATATACTTATACTCTGCGAAGAACTCCTGAGGCGGAAAGCCGGGAGCAGGCATCTTTTTAAACCATTGTGATTTTTTACTGTGTATTCTGTGTTTTTAACTCTGGTGCACTTAAAATAACGCTTGGATCTCCAGACTTGAGCTGAGCAACAGACTGCTTGTTGCTTCGCTCGGGGATCGCGTCTTGCCGCCATTATCTGGTCAAGGGACCCGCCAGACACGCCCACCGCGGCTGGCCACGCCCCCCCCCTCCCCAGTCTCTATAAATCGCGCTCCTAGCGCCAGCGCTTCACTTATACTCTGCGAAGAACTCCTGAGGCGGAAAGCCGGGAGCAGGCATCTTTTTAAACCATTGTGATTTTTTACTGTGTATTCTGTGTTTTTAACTCTGGTGCACTTAAAATAACGCTTGGATCTCCAGACTTGAGCTGAGCAACAGACTGCTTGTTGCTTCGCTCGGGGATCGCGTCTTGCCGCCATTATCTGGTCAAGAGACCCGCCAGACACGCCCACCGCGGCTGGCCACGCCCCCCCCCCTCCCCAGTCTCTATAAATCGCGCTCCTAGCGCCAGCGCTTCACTTATACTCTGCGAAGAACTCCTGAGGCGGAAAGCCGGGAGCAGGCATCTTTTTAAACCATTGTGATTTTTTACTGTGTATTCTGTGTTTTTAACTCTGGTGCACTTAAAATAACGCTTGGATCTCCAGACTTGAGCTGAGCAACAGACTGCTTGTTGCTTCGCTCGGGGATCGCGTCTTGCCGCCATTATCTGGTCAAGGGACCCGCCAGACACGCCCACCGCGGCTGGCCACGCCCCCCCGCCTACGCACGACCTCTACTATATAACATGAGCTCTAACAGGAAGCGCAGCGGACGAGCGCAGCGGGCGCGACGATTGCGCGCCGAAGGCGCGCATAAGGCAAGCTCGTCTGCGCTCGTCCGCGCCTCGGTAGCGACTGGTGCGGGTTACGAAGCATGGGCCTCTCAAAACGTCTCCGTCCATCCGCCACTAACTCGTGAGTTCTTACTTCGACTCAGAGACTTCGCGCACGAAGGCCATCTATCCTTCTCAGATACTGCCTACCCTTTGCATGACTTTGCCTGTAAAGGTCTGCTGCTAGGCGGCCTGTTGAATGTTAGATCGCTGCCTAAACACGTTAATGAAATCTCCCAAATGATTGATAATCATCACCTCGATGCACTATTTCTTACCGAGACATGGACCCACTCCGACTGTAATATTGATTTGGACTGGGCCTGTCCACAAGATTTTAAAATATTGCATCTCCCCAGACCCAAGGGTCGAGGTGGGGGAGTCGGTATTATCTACAGAGCGTCCTGGTCCATAAAAACTCTTGACATGGACCCAGTTGCAGGCACAGAAATACTTGGCCTTTCTATCAACTGTCATCACGGAATCACCTTCACGGCTATGATTTGTTACCGTCCCCCGGGAGCCTTCAACTCCATGCAGCAAAAGTCGCTTCTTACCGCCATTACCAACATGGCCACTACTCATAACAAGTTGATTATTCTGGGCGATTTTAATCTCTGGCCAAACGGTAGCCTGGACTCTGCCCTGAATAATATTTTACTTTCCTGTGAAGGCATGGGATTATCCCAGCTAGTTAACAAACCTACACACACTGCCGGCCACCAGCTTGACCTGATTTTTTCCTCACCCCGGCTAGTATTCCTCAGTGATATACTCCCCATGTGCTGGACTGACCATGCACTTATTAAATTTCACATAGCTGGTGGCAGAGCCAACAGGTCGCCACTTAGTTCCTCCCCCGACTTGATGTATAGAGATTGGAAAGCATTGGACAAGCTAAGATTGACTGGCCCTGTATTCAATGTGGAGAACAGTTTTTCCATCTTGCAGTCGGTCGAGGACAACTACTCGGCCCTCTGTACACTGATCTCCAACACCGCGGATTCTCTAGTCCCTCAGAAAAAGAGTAATCCCAAGAGAAGGCCACCAGCCCCCTGGTTCGATGACTCATTGAGAGCCCTCAAGCTAGCTTGCAGACAATCTGAGAGAAAATGGAGGCAAGGCTACACTGATATTAATAAATCTATCTGGAAAGATAACCTCCGGGCATATAAAAATGCCATAGTGCAAAGTAAGGCAAACTACTTTTGCTCTACCATCGCCAACGCCCCTAATAGCTCGAAAAGCATCTTTCAGATACTCAAAAATTTAACTCATCCAGATTGTGCCACAACGACTCAGCCTCCCACTCAAGCCCTCTGTGATAGTCTCGCTACTTTTTTCACTGAAAAAATTAACACTATTATTCACAACTTAAAGGCACCCCCTGTGCTGGGATGCTCCAACAGCCGGGGAGCCACCGCCAGCTCGCAGGACCTGACCTCAGCAGGCCTCGACCCCATGGTCAGGTTACAGGATTTCCCCCCTATTCCTGAATCCGATTTTGATAGACTGGCACTCGGAATTACCTCAGGATCCCCTCTTGACCCCCTCCCTCCAAAGATTTGGAAAAACTTTGGATCAGAACTCTTCGGCACTCTGCGACGAATATGTAACTATTCTTTACACTGCGGATATGTACCAACTCCCTGGAAACAAGCGCTAGTTACCCCGCTTCTGAAAAAGCCCTCCTTGAGCCCTGACTGTTTATCTAACTATCGACCCATCTCCCTCCTGCCATTTCCTGCAAAAGTGGTCGAACGTTGGGTAAGCTCGTGTCTCTCCACGCACCTAGAACAAAACAACCTCTTGGATGAATTCCAATTCGGTTTCCGTCCTGCTCACGGTACCGAAACAGCAGTCTTGACGGCCATGGAGGATCTTCGCATGCGTGCAGACAGGGGCCAGTCAGTAGCATTGATACTGCTGGACCTGTCTGCCGCATTCGACACGGTCAACCACGGGACGCTGTTGGACAGACTCCGCGAGGCAGGTGTGGAGGGCACGGCCCTGTTGTGGTTTTATTCTTACCTTCAGGACAGAAGACAGGCTGTTTCCCTCCCTCCCTTCCAATCCGCTTTTGCCCCAGTACCTCAGGGAGTTCCCCAGGGCTCTTCCATCAGCCCCATTCTTTTTAACGTGTATCTTAAACCACTGATAACGTTAATTAAGTCATTCGGGATAACAACGATCAACTACGCCGATGACACCCAGCTTATTCTCTCATGGGAGGGAGAAGGCTTTACCCCCTTAACCTCCTTCCATGACTGCCTGCGTGAGACGGCTGGGTGGTTACACAGGAACTCCTTACAATTTAACTCCTCCAAAACAGAGGTTTTGTACTGTGCGGGAAATTATATTTCTCGTCAGTTTCCGAGTGATTTCTGGCCTCCGGAATTTAAGGAAAAACCACTGCCAGTTACCTCGGTCCGTAACCTGGGAGCTACGCTCAATAACAATCTGAATATGGACACCCAGGTCGCCAAAACGGTGGGGACATGCTCGGCTCTCTTACGCTCTCTGCGTAAAATTATGCCTCTCCTTCCCTCACACGCTCGGGCGATGATAGTCAGGTGTACTATACTTAGTCGCCTGGACTATTGCAACGCCCTGCTTCTTGAGTCCCCAATTACGCTGTTAGACCGGCTTCAAAGAATTCAGTCTGCCGCCGCTAAGCTAGCTCTTGGCTGGACGAGGAGATCATCGGCCTCGGCAGCACTAGCCGAGTTACACTGGCTACCTTTGAAGCAGCGGGTGGCGTTCAAGTCCCTCTGCATTGTCTTTAAAGCGCTGCATGGACTTGGACCCAGACCGATGCAAGACATGTTCTCATGGTATACTCCCACCAGAACGTTACGTTCTTCCTCAGCATATCTGGTAATAGTGCCCAGATGTTACAAAGCTAGAACGGGGGGAAGATCATTCAGGGTCGCAGCGGCCAAATTATGGAACAGTCTGCCTATTGACATACGCCAAACCTCTCAACTCCTCCCCTTTCGGAAACGGATCAAGACCTGGTTGTTTCCTTAATTCTCATTCCGCCTGTTACCCGTGACTAGTTATCCTCAGTTGAAGTATTCTACAGCGCCAGGAAGCCTGCAAGGTATCAGCCGCGCTATATAAATTCTAAAAATAAAAAATAAAATAAATAAATGCCTGTTTTAAAACGAACTGACCCTTCTCAGCCACCTGTGTATAGATTTGTGATTGATCTTAGGGAAGTAAATAAGATAGTGGTGCCACAATTCCCAGTTGTCCCCGACATTACAACATTATTGACTATGATTCCAGCATCTGCATCCTGGTTTTCGGTGATTGATCTGAAGAATGCTTTCTTCAGTATCCCGATTGCTGAGGAAAGCAGGGATATTTTTTTTCCTTTAGTTTAGGGGGTCGCAGTTTCCGCTTTAAACGCGCTCCTCAAGGCTACTGTGAAAGCCCCTCAATATATAGTCAAGCTCTGAAATGTCAGCTTGACACAATGGTTTTGCCCAAAGGTGCCACTCTCGTACAGTACGTGGACGATTTGCTCATCGCTGCGGATACTGAGAAAATATGTAAAATGGCCACGTTGACATTACTGCGTCATCTATGTGATCTGCATCACAAGGTGTCACTTTCCAAGCTTCAATATTGCCGACAAGAAGTGACCTACTTAGGTCATCTCTTATCGAAGGAGGGAAGGAAACTGACCCCAGAAAGAATTCAGGCAATAGCGAAATTGAATGTGCCAAGAACGCAGAGAGAAGTACGCGCTTTCTTGGGCATCACATCGTACTGTAGACAGTGGATTCCAAATTTTTCGTTATTAGCCAAACCCTTATTGGCACTAACGTGTACAAATACACCCAATCCCATTCCTTGGTCTGATGAGTGTCAGAAAAGTTTTCTCGAATTACGCACAGCATTATGTTCGGCCCCTGTGTTAGGCAACCCCAACTACAGTAAGCCTTTCACATTATACGTCCACGAGAAGGAGGGCTGTGCATTGTCTGTACTGACTCAGTTATACGGAGATAGACAGCGGCCATGCGCCTATTTTTCGTCAACTTTGGATCCGGTAGCACGAGCATTGCCAAGTTGTTTAAGGGCCACAGCAGCAGCAGCTGTTTCTATTCGACAGTCTGCAGGTCTAGTAATGAATAATACACTAATCGTGATGGTCCCGCATGCAGTAGACACGTTGTTAAATAGGACCAAGACACAGCACTTAACTAGTGCTCGACTGTCCAGTTATGAATTGACGCTACTAGCAAGCCATGTGCACATAAAAAGGTGCAGTACCTTGAACATAGCCACATTGTTACCAATTACAGAGGAATCGGATGCTTCAGAACAGCACGATTGTTTCCTCAGAACAGAGGAAGAGACGAAAGGGAGAGTTGATTTATTCAACACTCCTCTTGCTGAATGTGATGGTACATTGTGGGTGGATGGTTCCTGCTTTAAACTCCCAAATGGTAACGTGACTACAGCATATGCTGTCACAACTTTGCACACAATCATTGAAACTGCGCGAATACCACATGGTTCAGCTCAAGCCGCTGAACTCGTGGCACTGACGAGAGCATGTGTGTTATCTAAAGGAATGAAAGTGACTGTCTATACCGACAGCCAGTATGCTTTTGGAGTGGCTCACAGTTTTGGACGATTGTGGAGAGAACGTGGGTTCCTGACTTCGCATGGAGCCAAGATTCAGCATGGTCAGTTGGTGAATGAGCTTCTTGAATCACTGACGTTGCCCCTGAAAGTAGCGATCGTGAAATGTAGTGCACACAAGAAAGTGACTGATGATGTTGGTCGTGGAAATGCATTCGCTGATGAAACTGCTAAGGACACTGCAAAGAATATGATGAGCCGAATGTATGTTGCGAGCCCAGAAAGATGGACTGGTGATGTTGGAATATGTGAAGACACGATAGAAAGTGTGAAGTCCATCCAAGCTGAGGCCACGGAGAAAGAGTTAAGCATGTGGAGAGAAAGTACAGGGAGAATGGATGCAAATGGTTGTTGGATTGAATCGACAGAGCAACAGAGATGGTTGTTACCCGATGCATATGTGCCTGCAGTGGTTACAATGGCTCATGGGATGGCCCATATCAGCGCGAAAGGGATTTGCGAGTTGTTGGCCCCAGTGTGGAAGAATTCAGGGATTCCCAAGTGTGCAGAGAATGTTGTCAAGAATTGCATGGTATGTCTGAAGCACAATCCTGGTAGGGGAACCCCAACTCCAGCTGGTCATTTTGCACCTCCTACGTATCCGTTCGAGGTTTTGCAGCTAGATTTCATACACATGGAGAGGTGCAACAACTTAAAATACGTGCTCGTGGTTGTTTGTGCCTTCTCAAGATGGGTAGAAGCCTATCCCCTAAGGGACAATACTGCCTTGTCCACAGCGAAAGCCCTTGTGAAAGAGTTCTTCCCCAGGTTCGGAATGCCTAGAATGGTCTGGTCTGACAACGGAAGTGAATTTGTGGGTTGTGTGATGAAAAGAGTGTGGGAAGGGCTAGGCATTAGGCAGAAGTTCCACGCTGCAAATCACCCCCAATCAGCTGGATTAGTGGAATGTTACAATGGCACGCTTAAACTTAAATTGGCCAAAATCCAAGCGAGCACAGGTCTTAAATGGCCTGACGCTCTACCCTTAGCACTCCTATCCACCAGAATGACTGTGCATTCGCGAATGAAACTCAGCCCCTATGAAGTAATCTTTGGTCGGCCAGCCAACATATGGGGAGTGCCTAGGCCCACGAAGTTTAGCGAGCTGCAACACCCCATTTTGCTTGACTATTTGTATGAATTGACGGCTAAATTGCGTGTTTTATATCAACAGGTTCACAACACCTTGCCTCCGGTCTCTGAGACACCGGGTCACTCCATTGACCCCGGTTCCTGGGTGCTTGTCCGAAACTTCCAGAGGACAAGAAACGACCAGCCCAGATGGACCGGGCCTCACCTCGTCCTCCTGTCTACAAGGTCGACCGTTAGGGTGGAGGGGAAGACCAATTGGGTCCACGGGATCCATTGTAAGAAGATACCCTTCCCTCTGCCACATGACCAATGGGTCCGGAAAGGAGGCACTGACTCAGAGCGCACAACTGATGAACGTGTAAAAGAAGCTAAACGTGATTGTAAGAGTGAGAACATTTTCCAAAAAACTGTGCCACCACCAGAACAATTGAACTCTGTGGAACCTGAACTACTATTTCTGGACCAGACAGTACCCGGGAAAAGACGCTACAATTTACGACCAAGAAAAACAGACTAAAGTAAAAGTGATTTATTTTATGATCCGAGAGAAAAACCTGTGGACTAATAAAAAATGCGTTTTTCCCAAATACTATTTTTGAAAGTGCAGATTCTCCCATCTAGGTAACTTGCTTATTTTTGTTTTTTTTGAACCGCCATCCGGGTTCCGCTGCTAGGGTCGCGGTTGATTAAAGACTTTTGGGTGCAGCTGACGACGATAGGTCGCTGGTTCCGGTTAGTCCAAGGGAGCTGCCCTAGACTGACGGAAGCATCCTTTAGCAGAAACAACCTACCGCCGCGGGCAGCACCTTAGAGAGGATGGAGTTTCCTGATGTGGAGAGGCCTGCCAAACAAATGAACTTTAAGCAGAGACTTTTGAAAACAATGACGAAGAAAAACTTTATAATAATGTGTATTTTTATGCTATTTAGCGTAATGGTCTTTTTGATAAGCTATGTTTTATTCTCTTTTCACGTGACATTTGCGCCCACTACATCACCCATACCTCCCCCTACTGTTTCCTCTCATTCTTTCCACCCTTTGCCTGACCACGAATCAAATAGGAGATTAGAGTTCCTTAATAACTCCTTCGTTCAGTTATTACACCAACACCAACTTGTAATGAACACAACTAACTGTTGGGTGTGTGGTCTCATGCCCCACACCATGGATAGAGGTATCCCCTATTTGGTCCTGCCATTTAGTCGCAATGGGTCAGTATGGGCATATAGGACAATGTTCATATATGCACGAGAAATCCAACCCCTACGTTCTGTAAAAGACAACCTCAAGACTAGCGCCCTAGTCAAGGGTATAGTTGACATGATCAAGGAAGTAACTTCTTACGAAGATACCCCGGATGATGAGATACTTGCATATGTAGGTTGGAATGTGACCGGATATGGCACTACATTAAGTGAGAAACAGCAAGCCAAAAGATCGTCCCCTATCTGGATCGTACCCCATCAAGGTCACCTGTGTCTGCAAGGTATTGGCAGGAATCCCAGAGCTCAGCTAGGGAAGAGTGTCTGTACAGAAACGTATGTTTTTGGATCTCAGACTTCCCCTGCCTTTTCAGCCGCTAAGGGTACTTATTTCATCTGCCATGATAGAGCCTATACATGGTTGCCCCCTGACTTCTCGGGCTCATGTTTTGTTTCATTCCTGTTACCTCCCACCTACACAGCAGCGGCGGATTACCATCGGACAAGGGTAGTTAGAGGTGTTTTGAGTAAAGAAGACACTGCAGGTCAAGAATTTGGTGACTTTGCAATGGGTTTCCTGCCGTTCTGGGGAGCCATGGCTAACAGCAGAAACATAAGGCAATTGACAAGGGTAGTTGAATCCACCGTGATTGAAACTGCTGGTGCCCTTAGTAACCTGACTGCTGAGCTCCAGTCGGATCGACTGATGACCCTTCAGAACCGGGTCGCTTTGGATGTAATACTTGCGGACCGAGGTGGAGTATGCAAATTGATCCAGTCCAGTTGTTGCATTTTTATTCCAGATAATGCTCCGACAGTGTACGGGGCCATCTCCAAACTACATAAGATTTCCGAATCTATTCATGTGGATAAAGGAGATTGGTCGTTAATGGGATGGTTCTGGGAACTAATATCTGCCTGGGGATGGAAAATTCTGATGGTCATTGGGATGGTCTTAGCCATTCTTTTCCTGTTCTGTCTATGCATACAGTGTGCTCCTGCAATATGTGGCCTCTGTGTTACATCATGTGTAAGGAAGCCTGTGTCAAGACATGCGCTCAGCACTAGAATGATGTTGCAGCAACATCTCAATGACTTTAGGAATATAGATCTGGACTCAGATTAACATGAGGATAGATTAATTGCCTATGTAAGGGCAAAAGGAGGGTCTGTGGTTCTGAAAAATCTGGATCCATATAAAGTACTGAACTCGAGAATAAAAACTTTGTCGAAATAGGACGAATTTGGTATCAAAAGACCGAGAATGACGAGTACATCAAGTACATGTATTTTCGGCGTATTCGAGTGACGATTTCACCTCGAAATCGCCATTTGCATTCTCTACCCTTAGCTACATGTTGCCCTTTACATAGGCCTTAATCCAGTTGAATTTGATTCCACAAGGACACATACTCCTTAATCGACTTCTCCCTGACGCCAGTACAAGTTAGAACCATTGCCCCAGGCCGGACTCGTTAGGTCAGTTCCCTCCCAGTGGCCGAGCAAGATAGCATCTAGGCTCAACCAGCCATAAAACCATTTCAGCGCGCACACCTGCCATATCTCGCTCACATCTTTCTCCACTCCATTTCTTCACTTGCTTTATGATGGGGAGGTGACCGTTTTTATTAGGGGTCCAGCGATATCTGATGAAATGTTGGGCCTTGCCGGATGATTTGTTATGGGCAGCACGACGTGAAATATGTACATGTCATCATGACTCTGCTTTTCTTTTTGTAATCAGTAACCATAAATGAAATACCACGAATCCAAGGAATGTTTTGCCCAAGGCTGAATATTGTATATAAGAAGAGAAGCCTAACTTCGTGAAAGTGTGCAGTCTCCTGAATATACTCGAATTGTACTTCGAGGACCCTGTCACCTTGGTTGCAGCCAATAAACTAATCTTTGACTTCACCTACAAGACTCTGAAGTTTCTGTAGGTCTGACTCAGGAGAACCGAGGTCTCTGGGTGTTGATCCCCTGGCACCGCTGGGTTACCGGTTCTGTACCGGTTCTTAAAAACCCAGTACCTCAAAAGAGCAACATCAATTGAGGCAAATAGAGAGTAAATAAAGTTGATTGTGCCCGTCAACATCATCGAGCAATAGTGAAGAAGGTGGTTGTGCAATGGTGTGATTGACTGAAGATCAACGTGCACAGGTAGGCTTGGCTGCTTGAAAAGAAGAATGCAAGTCAAAGAGAAATTGCCATGTGAAGCGATCAAATTCATTTGGAAACTGCCTCAAAATCATGCTAAAGGGGAATGGCTCCCTTACAGCCTTTATTATATACAGTAGTGCACCGATCAATATCATGCCAGCAAAAAAGTATTACAAACTGACTTTGGTACATGCCTAATGCCATCGAAAACAAAGGTGTACACATGGGCTGCTTCTTTGCCGTTGCAAAGTCAAGGGTCATTCGTCGCGACCACAAGGCACAAGAAACTAACAGTACAATCACCAATTCATGTCGTCCAACGTACTTTGTCAAGTGCATGCTTTTTCAGTTGCAGCGCTGCTGCTGACATGGGACTAATATCCATCAACTACAACCTCAATTCACATTCTGAAATAGTAAGTCAATTTCTGTTATTGTTTCCCAGACTAGGGAAACGTAAGACAATGAAGATGAAACTTCACATTATTGAGGATATTCATCCTGTTGCTCAGCGGCATTGTTGGATTCCTTTTCACTTACAGGAGGCCTATGAGAAAGAACTAGAGACATTGTTAAAGCAAGACATCATTGAGCGCTCTACTGGCCCGATGCCATGTGTTTCACCCTTAGTGGTAGTGCCAAAAAAGGGCAGGGGAGGAGCAGTGCACATTTGTGTTGATTTGTGCCGGGCCAACAAAGCAATTGACAGAGACAGGCATCCAGGTCCACACATGGCAGACGTGATAATACAGCTGAATGGAGCAAAAGTCCACTCCCGTCTTGATTTGAGCAAAGGATACTATCAACTCTAGCTGGAAGATGCCTGTAGGTACATTACTACTTTTTCATTTCTTGTTGGTTTGTCCAGATACAAAAGACTCAGTTTTGGTGTGTCGTAGGCTGCATAAATCTTTCAGGATGTCATTTGCTGAGTAATTCAACCTGTCACACGTGCGTTTAACTACAGTGATGATATGCTAGTGTTTGGGGCTACATGAAAGGAGCATGACAAATCTCTTACAGAAGTATGTCCTCTGCTTGTTGATGCAAGTCTCACTTTAAATGCAGAAAAGTGCGAGTTCCACAAAACCAAACTAAAATTTTTTGTGCATATTGTCTCTGAGGGGGAAAGAATCCTGCCACTTAACAGGTGCAAGCATTGTCTTCCACTTGCCCCCCCTCCAAAATGTAACCATGCTGCAATCCTTCATAGGCATGGCCATCTACTGCTCCAGCTACATTTGTGACTTTGCCACAGTGAGTGCCCAATTAAGAGAGTTGACCAAAAAGAATGGTCCTCTGAAGGTGACCAGAATTTCAAGAAAAGCAAACAAGCAATTTAAAATGCAACTGAAATGACATATGATCTAAAGTTACATGCTGAGGTCATAGTAGATGCAAGCCCGGTGGGGTTGGGTACAATCCTTGCTCAACACAATGGACATCCAAATGCTCGGAGACCCATTGTTTTAACCAAACAAGGGAACCCAAGAATGGTCGGGGACCTTGGGTATGAACTGTTTTAAAGAACAATTGCCCCTAACAAGATGGTTAAAAAGTCAAAGCATATGAAAATAGAGATACAATGATGTCTATTTTTTATGCCAAATTGCACTTGGTCATGTAATATTCATGGTAAAAAGAGAGACATACAAGTGGGAACGTAATTATATCAAGGAATTCAGAAAAACAAAGACGTGTGGCCGAACAATTTTCAACATACAGGCCACCAATGGATAAATGGTGTAACCTAGCACATATTAATGAATGTATACAGTTGTGTAAAGGTGTGAGAAGTTACATTGTGGCATATGCTATCAGAAGTTTGTCTCAGACTGAGCGTGTCTTTTCTCAGCCAGAAAAAGGGAGCCTGGCTCTAATATGGCTATGTAAACATTTCCATGTGTTTCTGTCCGGAAAGCATTTCACCCTTGTCACTGACCACCAGCCTATGTGCACCATTTCCGGAAATCTAAAAGCCAAGAATCCCCCCCACATTGAGAGGTGGGGTTTGAGATTGCAAGAGTATGATTACACTATTGTCTATAAGCTTGGGAAGGATCAAAACCCAATAGATTACTTTTCACTAGAACCACTACAGCGCCACAGCACAACGTCTAAAGCGGCGGAAGCATATGTCAATTTTGTAGTAAAGTCTGGCACCCCTGCAGCTCTCACCATTGATCAAATCATCTCTGCCACTACCACACACAGAGACATGCTCACACTCAAGGATATCATTGCGATGTAATCATGGAGAAAACATACTCGAACTCTCAAAGATTACTTTGAACATCAAAAATGTGCAGGAAGAACTTTTGTCACGCAAGAAGGTATTATACTATGAGGTTCGAGAATTGTCATACCTGAGAGCTTGAGGCAACAAGTCATTGAACTGGTACACTACTGGAACTGGAGAGACCTCTGACCCTGCTCGCAGGCAGGTCGCTGCCCACGCTGCTGCACGGCTCTTCCTGCATTGTTTTTGCCTAATCTTGTATTTTTCCCCTGTGCCTTACTTGCTTTTTTGCCCAGACTTGTTTTAGTTCCTCTGTGCCTGTACTTGCTTTCTTTCCCAGACTTGTTTTTATTCCTCTGTGCCTGTACTTGCCTTCTTTCCCAGACTTGTTTTTATTCCTCTGTGCCTGTACTTGCTTTCTTGCCCAGACTTGTCTATATTCCTCTGTGCCTGTACTTGCTTTCTTGCCCAGACTTTTTATTCCTCTGTGCCTGTCCTTGGTTTCTTGCCCAGACTTGTCTGTATTCCTCTGTGCCTGTACTTGCTTTCTTGCCCAGACTTGTTTTTATTCCTCTGTGCCTGTACTTGTTTTCTTGCCTAAACTTGTTTTTCCTTCCTGTGCCCAGTTCTCCCGCGCCCCCGCCCGTTTTTCCTGCTGCTGCGTCCGTGTGGCCCTACCCCCCTGCAATGCCATTCGCCACCCCACTCCCGCCTCCCAGCTGCTCCTCCCTCCCACATCCCCTCATATGGAGACCGCTACGATGCCAGAACCCTCCACGCACTCAACACCGAACAATCACACACCTGCTTCCTGGCCGCCCGAGGCGCACCCACGGACCTTTCACCTGCCGGAACTGCAGCTTCACAAGCATCCGCCCCACCATGCTGCAGACCAGGAAAGAATCCAACCACCTCAGATGCACCCTTCTCAACACCTGCTCCACCCGCAAACACGCCGTTGAACTCTGGGACCTACTTGACTCAACCTCCCCAGACGTCGCCTTCCTGACGGAGACCTGGCTGAACCCCGCCTCGGCACCCGACATAGCCATAGCCGTCCCGGAAGGCTACAAGATCACCCGCAGGGACTGCACAAATGGAGCAGGAGGAGGAATCGCCATCGTCCACAGGAACACTCTCAGAGTCTCGACCAACACCGATGACACCCTCAGCACCGCCGAACACCTGCACTTCCAGATCCACACCGACCCCAACACCACCCTCAGAGGAACCGTCATCTACAGACCCCCCCGGACCCCGACCACAGTTCAGCTACTCCATCGCCGACTTCGTCAGCACACACGCCCTCGCCTCCACGGACTACATCCTCCTTGGGGACCTGAATTTCCACCTCGAGAACAACACCAACTCCACCACCCTGACCGATAACCTTGCCAACCTCGGACTCAGACAACTCGTCATAACATCCACCCACTCCGCCAGTCACACGCTTGACCCCATCTTCTCCACAAGCCCCCACGTCTCCTTGAACCACACCACCGAACTCCACTGGACCGACCATCGCTGCATCCACTTCACCATCAAGAAACCCACCACGCACCACCGCACCCAACAGAGGCCTCACCGCTGCTGGAGCAAAGACACCGAAGACCAGCTAACCACCACCCTCGCCCAGAGCCCACCTGCCGACCCCACCGACCCCGACAACGCCGCCCACAACCTCAGGCAGTGGATCAACGACTGCACCAACACCCTCGCCCCGATCAAGAAACCCTCCAACAGTCACACCAACAAGAAAGCCAGCTGGTTCACTGAAGACCTCCGGGCCTCCAAGCAAATCTGCCGAAAGCTGGAGAAGATCTGGCTACGTGAATGAACACCGGACAGCCATGTAGCCCACAAGAACGCCCCAACCGCAGACACCATCACATCATTAGATCCACCATAAGGGCCTCCTTCAAAGACCGCCTAGACAACAACGCGCACAACAGCAAAGAGCCCTTCAACATCGTGAAGGAACTCTCCAACCCAAGCTCCAACACCAAAAAAGTCCCACCCTCGCAAGACCTGTGCGACTCGCTGGCCAGCTTCTTCCACCGCAAGATGGCAGACATCCACAACAGCTTCAACGCCACGACCGCCCCGACAATCACTGAGACCTCCGCCCCCACGACCACCATCCGCACCAACCGCCTGCTCTCCTGGACCAACATCAACGCCGACGACACCATCAAGATCATGAACACCTTCCACTCCGGATCTCCGTCAGACCCATGCCCACACCACATCTTCAACAAAGCCAGCACAGCCATCGCAACCCATCTCCTGAAAGTCATCAACACCCCCTTCGAGAAAGCAACCTTCCCGGAGAGCTGGAAGCACGCTGAGATCAACACCTTACTCAAGAAACCCAAGGCGGACCCCAAGGACCTCAAGAACTTCCGGCCCATCTCCCTGCTCCCATTCCTGGCAAAGGTCATAGAGAAGACCGTCAACGAACAACTGACCCACTACCTCGAGGAGAACAACATCCTGGACCCTTCCCAGTCCGGGTTCCGCAGCAACCACAGCACCGAGACTGCCCTCTTCACCGCCACCGATGATATTAAGATCCTGCTGGATAACGGAGAAATGGCAGCCCTCATCCTCCTGGACCTGTCAGCCGCCTTCGACACGGTCTGCCACCACACACTACGAACACACCTCCACAACACCGGGATCCAAGAGACGTCTCTGGACTGGACCACCTCCTTCCTCTCCGGCAGAACACAGAGCGTCCGCCTTCCCCCCTTCCGCTCCGAAGCCACCGAGATCATCTGCAGCGTACCCCAGGGCTCATCCCTCAGCCCAACTATGTTTAACATCTACATGGCACCGATCGCCAACGTCGCCTGTCGGTACAACCTCAACAACATCTCCTACACCGATGACACCCAGCTGATCCTCTCCCTCACCAAGGACACCCCCCCACCGCCAAAACCAACCTTCACAAAGGTATTAAGGCCGTCGCTGAATGGATGAGGAACAGCTGACTGAATCTGAACTCGGACAAGACGGAGGTCCTCATCCTCGAATCCACCCCTTTGGCCTGGGACGACACCTGGTGGCCGACCGCACTGGGACCCGCCCCAACACCCACCGAGCACACACTCAACCTGGGGGTCATCCTCGACTCCACCCTCTCAATGACTAAACAGGTCAATGCCGTCCCCTCCTCCTGCTTGAACACCCTCCGCATGCTCCACAGGATCTACAAATGGATCCCCACTGAAACGAGAAGAACGGTCACCCAGGCCTTCATCAGCAGCAGGTTGGACTATGGAAACAACCTCTACGCAGGAGCCTCGGCCAAACTCCTGAGATGGCTCCAACGCATCCAGAACGCCTCTGTACGCCTGATCCTCAACATCCCTCGCCGCAGCCACATCACACCCCACCTGAGAGACCTGCACTGGCTCCCGGTCAAGAAGAGGATAACCTTCAAGCTCCTTACCCACGCACACAAGGCACTCCACAACACCGGACCAACGTACCTCAACAGACGACTCAGCTTCTACACCCCCATCCGCCAGATCCGCTCCACCGACCTAACCCTCGCCACAGTCCCCCGCTTCCGAAGAGCGACCTCTGGCAGCAGATCATTCTCCCACCTCGCCGCCAAGATCTGGAACACACTCCCCATCCACCTACGGCAGATCCAAGTCCTGCTGATCTTCAGAAAACTCCTCAACACCTGGTTTTTCGAACAGTAGCAGCATTCCCCACCCCAGCGCCTTGAGACCCTCACGGGTGAGTAGTGCGCTTTATAAATGATATGATTGATTGATTGTACACTAAAGACATAGTGGCATTGTTGCCACCAAGAGAGCCCTCAGAGACCGAGTGTGGTTTCCCTACTTTGATAAATGAGTCGAGAATGAACTGAAAGCATGTCACTTATGTGACTGCTCTTCTCCCAAGATAACATAGCATCCGATAAAGGTGGTATGATGGAACAACGCATACATTCATCAGGCATGACTGTACAATGAGTAATCTACAACACGCATGATCCACTACCACGCACCTCATTACCTCGCATGCCATTACAATGAGCATTTATCAGGACACATGAAAAGGGCTTTTACAACGCATACAGTAACCACGCATACCACTTCCATGCAAAATTTTATAACAAAAATGTAGCATGTGCAGTACTGTTTATAACACTGAAAGCTGCAGTCGGTAAACAATTGGGCAGCTCAGCTGCTCTGTTTAGGGGTGGCTACCATGACAGCAGTTCAGGTGTCAAACATACACTCTCACCCTCTTACTCCCCTCTCATGCCGATGCACCCACCACTTAGGTTGTAATTGTTGGAGTCCAGGAGTGACCCAGCTCCTCCATATCTGCAGATGTGTCTTCAGTATATCATGCACCACTCCCAGCACCGCCTCCTGGGCACTGTCTTCAGGCAGACCCGCTTCTGTAGTCTTTCCTCTCTAGGGGCCAAGGCCTGGGAGGATAGCAGGTACAGCCAGAGGAAGCCATTGCCTGGTGATGCTGAAACAGTAGTGTAGACAGCCACTGCTTCAACAGTGTCGGACTGCTGCCATGTTAGTAGTTTATCGCTGTCAGTCTTTGGGCGAATTTACCTGCCACACTCCCCCCTACTGATGGTCAGCCAGGGGGTTCCCAGCCACAGCAGGCACTCTGGTGGGGGTCCCGACAGTACCTAGGGCTCCATGAAGCCAAAAGTCTGGTTTAATGTCCAAGAGGCAACCAATCGGGCTGGGGGTCCATCTGCAGTGCCGGCTTGACCACACACCCACAGCACTCAAGCCACCCCCTCGAACTCTAACCCCTAAAATCAAATTTAATTCATTTAGACATTGTTGTGCTCTAGTCACAACTCTAAAAAAAACACTTAAATCACAAAGCCATTACCACGCATATGCCTTTATCTTTCATCGCTTTACAACGTAATTCATTGTAAGGGTATGCATGGTAAATGCTTACTCGTGGTAAAAGCATGCTTGCTAAAGGCATATGCGTGGTAATGGTCACGGATGGTTATGATCACGTTGTAATGGCTGTTTCCCGCTAAATATGTCTGACCTTCCTAAAACAAGCGTCGGAGAAAATTGTAGTTGATTTCTTTGGACTCTAAAATAATGGGCATCATCTCATGGTAGTTATTGATGAGTACTAATTTTTTCCCTTTGTGGAAGATTTATCATCGACCACCCATGACAAAGTCATCGAGAGGCTGGATGATATATTCACAGCGTGGGGTGTTCCCTCCATTTTTAAGTCTGTCAACGGTCCACCGTTCAACAGCATAGAGTTTCAGGACTTTATAGCTTGAACAGCAAACATCAGAAAAGCACCCCTCTCTGACCACAGGCAAACAGCATTTTTGAATGAATTATTGGCACCCTGAAGAAAGTGGTTCAGAACACTGCACTCAAAAAATGTCCAGCCCTTTGTGCCTATTGGTCCACTCCAAATTCTATAAGAGGGGAAAGCCCTAACACCTTGCTGTTTGGGAGAGCCATTGGGACAAAGGTATCACAATGGACCACGAGCTGGGCATAGACACTGATGAGATTCATGTAACGGAACCTTCTCGCCAAAGCAAGATGAAGACCTACGCAGACAGGTGCAGATGTACTCGGACACGGTTTTCAAAGGATACCGGGTCCTAGTCATACAAAAATGGAAACGCACGAGTAACGCTCCATTTGACGCTGATCCATTGAGAGTCTTGACAATTAAAGGACATATGGCGACCGCTCAACGTCCTGGAAAGTCCATCACGCGAAACTCATTACTTTCAAGCACCTGCCTTGATGTTGGTCGGCTCCAAACCTTACGAGCGAGAAAGTTCATCTGAGTGCCCAAGTCAAGCATCTGAGTCTCCATCTACGATGCCAGATGACATTGCAACTCTTTCACCCTGTATGACTTGATCTGAAAGATTGGTGCGAGCACCTTGAGGACTTATTGAGGAACTCTAATGCATATATGTTGTTCATACTTTTTATTTAACAAAGAAGTACATGTAGTGTTGTGTGATCATATGCAGCAGGACCCTTGTGGTCCTTGTCAGACTCCTTACAAAGTTATGTAATCAGTTCAAAGGTATTTGGGCGTGTCAGGTCGTGGTCAATAAAGTCTATGATGTATTGTGTACAGTTAACGGTTGCATGCCGAAGAATAAAGACGTGTGCTACAGAGCTCTGTGTGTGGTGCAGTCATTTGTGTGCTCCAGAGCTGGTGTGTATTACTTGTAAAATGATCTAACAATACTGGCTGTTATATGTATAGAGTGTTTTCAATTCAGCTGCAGTTTACAGAACATATCAAGGACTACTGCAAAGTAATGCGCATTTAAGAACTCACAAAAGAGCAGTCTATGAGGCAGCAGTGATTGTCATTGTTTATGCACACAGAGAGCTCTAATCAGGGGACATTAGTCAGAAATCGGCATGGAGTCCAGTGCACCTGCAGAGGATGCTACATCTCAGCCACTGGCTCATTATTCAGACACCCTGGAAACTTTACTTTTAGAGCAAACATGGAGCACGGTATTAATGTGGGAAAGAATGTTTTTTTGATTACTCGGTGTTGTAATCAAAACTAAAAATGGAACCCTGCAAATTGTCAGTGAAGGATGATGTGCCCGTTCCTACCTGCTTGAGACACAACAAATGAGTTATGAGGTGAATACTAAATGTATTTTAAATTGCAATCCCAAAAAATACAAAAGTTTCCCGGATAATCAGGGCCACTTGAAGATTATATTTGGTTGAGTGAAATATGGCCAGCCATCTCATTCAGTATTCATTCCTCACTAATTTATGGTATGAATTTTACATACAATATCACAGAGGACAAGTCAAGGGATGAATCATAATTAGTACACTGAGAGTTTATAGGAAGAGGCCATTCATCATACGGTTCATTGTTCTCCTAACATCACATAGAGCGACCAATTATCCATGTACTTCTCGCTTCTCATCAACGGATCCCTCCTTTCTAATTTGCATAATTTGTGCTCCTTCCTGCGATGTTATCAAACGGAGCTTCCAATGTACATCACTGGGCTGTTCAAACAAGCTGCTAAACTGCTGACATATTTATTAATCTTTTATGTATGAGAAACTTGCTATAATGTATACAAATGCCATCAAGGTTATTTAAATAGTTAGATAAACACAGAGATTGGGAAAGAAACATCAGAAACGTGGAAATGTTTTGCTTAAAGTTTGTGGGAATGGAAAGTATATTCGAAGGTTTTAGTATTCGGCATTAGAAATAAAATAGCGTTCCTTAGTGAAATTAGCTTTAAAAAAAAAAAAATATATATATATATATATATATATATATATATATATATATATATATATATATATATATATATATATATATGAACTAGCTGCTATAAATTGTGAACTGGTGCACAATGCAGCAAATATTCTTTTTCACCATGTTTCCCAATATGTTTCATGCACTTTATGCTGCGGCAAAATTGTTCATGGGCCAGAGTTTGGGTTTATTTAGAATTGAGTGGACGGGATACTCCATCAAAACCTGATGGATATCCTGTCCTCAGTATTACTAGAGCCATAGGTTACAATGTTGTTTTAATATGACTGAAGGAAGGTTTGCCACTAATATGGCAACCGAATATTTGCAACATTTGTGCCGGGATATCCTTCCTGGCAAACTCTTAAAAAAGGCCCTTAAACATGTTTGCTCCCTTCTGCATTATGCAACGCCAAACATGGCCCAGATTCAGAACAACATTAGATACATTTGTGTACCACTACAAACCTCATATGATCTGTGGTCTGAATATATTTTAAGGAGGGGAAATATTAACACGTTCTCAATCTGCAGAAGCCTGGTGCCTTATCAGTAGCAACTGCACTGGGTCAGTGCAGAGCTGAGACCAAAAAATAATAATAATAAAATATGTATATTTTTTTGTGTTGGTGTTTGCAGTGTTTAAAACTCATGCATGCAACTCAGACTTTCTTTGGAATTAAAAAAAGGTCACTAAGCTCTATGCTAAACTAGTGCAGATGTTCAAGATACAGCACCTGGTTGCCCAAAAATGCCGATGCCATTTTTCAACCTGTTTCACATAGTGCTATCAGTCTTGCTAAATGCATTTTATTTCCATAGGCTTCCTCCAATTGAAAGCATGTCTATGCGGTTACCGCTCCCACCATATATTTTCTGATTTAATTTATTAACGTAAGATAAATGAAAAACATCCCCATTCAAATAATGCCACACTACTCCCTATGTGTAATTTATCCTTTAATCTTATAGGAAGATCCATGGAACACTTCATAGAGGCTTCATGTGTTATCTTCATTGGGAGTGATTCTGACACTTTTTTTGTAACCACAGTTAGTGGTTACAAAAATTAACACTTATTCCAAGTTTATTATTGTAAACTAAATGTGCCTGGGAATTAAGAGTTAAAAAAACATAGAAAATATTCGTAGATACCAACTATGTTCAAAGTTGTGAATCAGTAACCCTGCGGGAACAGTGTGCACGACATGGTCCCATAGCTCACAAGGCCCTATGATTCAAGATGCAGCTACTGACAATGCTCAATAAGTCTATACATATCTAGGATTGTGCCCCATACAGAAGGGATACTGCTCAGTTATTCTCACTAGACTGCCCCTTTTTGGCCTGAAGGCAAATACTGATTTTCCTATACATAGGTGCTTTCGGTAATGGCACAGACGAGCTAACACTATTTCAGATCAGTTAAGGCACTCAAGCCATTACTTTTTTGCTGTCTTCATTATTTAGATTAGTTCCTGTTCCGAGGAAGAGAAGGAGGGAATGAAGTGAGCTCGTCCATGAGGTCATATGAGGACAAGGCAATATGTTTGGACATATCTTTGGAGCAAGGGCCGTGCATTTGTCACTTTTAGGAATTGAAGTGACACCATCAAAAGTGGATGATGCCCACTGAGAGGGGGGTTGCATTAAGAGCAGCAGTAATATATTGCATGTTAGCCAACAATGCTGTAACCATTCCATTAAATGAGCCCCCGTCCTTGCTAAGGCCCTCATTATTAGTTACTACCTAATTCCAGTTGGACCGGTAACAGTACTTACCATGCGGATCAAAGTTATAGGTTCAGTAACATCATTGCTAGTTAGTGGTATTCGATCCAGAGATTTCACTTTCTGGAAGCAGGCTAGGCCTCCGGCTGGAACACCAGATGGAAACACATGAGAATCTGCATGATATGACCAATATTCATATTTTATTTTAATCCATGAAACATAGAATCTATGTTATTTACGCCTATGGAATTACCAGGCTACGTGGCAATTGTAATTAGGAGATTATAACAATTCTGACAACTAAATTGCAATGATAGCCTATGTCAGATCAAATTTATTGACAAACGTCATACCACTGGGCAGCTGCTGCAGGTAAGAGGGGTGGGGCGGTGGGCCCAGCTGGAGGGGGATTTCGAGAGACCCACCAGGGAAAATTGAATCAATAATTAATTTTCCCTCGTGGCCATTTCTCGAAATCCCACCCAGCTGGCCCACCGCTCTTACCTGCAACGGCCGCCGCTGAACATATGGCTGGAACCATGATGGGGCTTCAGCACAGTCCTTAGTTCACCCACCTTTCAAAAGCTATTGAGCAAAATCTGTCAGATTTGATTGAGTTCTTGAAGGATTTTAATAGAGTGTATATATGGTAGAATGCTGAAAAGAACAGCAGGGAGCACGAGCTGCAAACATGTGTAGAAGGCGGCACAGACCTTGGTACAATGTTGAGGAAGAAATCTATCCTGGCTCGATGACTTTGCATCTGGAGTAATCATGAATCCAATGGGGAGGTACTCAAGTAGCCACCCGTGAATATTTATAAATTTCCACACGGAGACTAATGTACACTGTCATTTAAAATAGACAACTTGGCTGTTTGTTGCATACTATATGCTAAGGATTGATATTTGTAGCCAAATGGCTTGGATGATTTGAAAGTAGCACCGCTGAGTTTGGGTGACACATACAGCAAATTTGCCTTTGAAATGGAAACCATAATGTCCCCAGCCTTTATACCTACATCAGGAGTAATATAATTTTGACATTATTGTGGTCCCCCAATTTAATGGGTAGTGACTTGATTTCTTTGATGACGCCTCAGTTAGACTCCCAGACTGGTTAGGGTACATGCGTCATCTCAGGTCTACATTCCATTGTGGAATGTCTATCAACATACCCTTAAATATGAGGCCTATCCTAATAACGCAACTAGAGCATGACATAATCCTTTCAAGGTACACCTGGAAGACACCACCTGTCTCTGTAGGAATTTAACAAAATACTTCAAAAACAGCACACTTTGCAAGACCTATGACAACAACAATCCCTAGCACAAGCTCTAAAATCCAAAGACTCACAACAAAGGAGGCACACACATGAAATGGTATCCAATAACATGCACTTCTTTGCAAATATGCAAGGCCTAGGTTATTTGGAAGCCATAGCCTACACCCTAGTTTAGTAAAAACTTTTATTACCAACAACTTACTACCAAACTGTACACAAATACACAAAACTACTACATCCAAAATTGCAATCAAGAAACTCGAAATCAAACAACTTCCATAGCTTAGATGTAAATACTTCCTATTCGATGAACATGGATCCTAGAAAAAGACTTATTATTAAAAATATACAGTGAAATGAAAATTAAAACAATTTTCTTTTTATGAAATCAACTTTTTAAAGGATTTTATGTACCTGTGCTGTGATGTACTTTTTTGAATCCTTGAGATTGTAATAAAGTCAAATGATGATGGTTCAAAATTAAAACAGCCTACAAATACATTGCAATCAATGTAAAATTATTATATTTTGCCTAATGAAAAATAATTATAAAATGTTGAAAAAATATGAACTAACTGGATTAATTTTCAATGTTTTTGAAATAAATGTGGAAATATGTTTAGATCAAAAACTAATTATTGTCCCATATTAAATCACCAGTTAATTAATTTGCATTTCTTTATCTTTTAAAAAAAGTATATAAATATATAGTGCGCATAGTGGAATTACGGGTATACACCCGTTACAACGGATCTTTTACTCCGCACTACCATTACAACGCGACCATTACTCCGCATACCATTACAACGCATTGCGCTGGGGGGCGCTCTAGGATAGGGAATAAGTATAATTTACTATCCAACACCTTCCCTAGGGTCCACGGGGACTGGAGTTAGAATAGTAAATTATACTTACCACTATCCAGCGCCCCAAGGCGCTATGCGTTGTAACGGTATGCGGAGTAAAAGTCGCGTTGTAATGGTCTGCGGAGTAAAAGTATGCGTTATAACGTCATACATCCGGAATTACGAGCTGTGTGAGAATTTTCACACCCACACACATTTTCCTTAACAGATTCTGGCATGTCAAACCTCGAGAAATTTATCAGAGCAAAGGGCCCATAAATAGAAAAATATGTGGAATTTGGTATGTTAAATGCGGATTCTACATCTTCCGCTACATTTTTAATGAAAAATCTACAGAACAGGAGGTATTTTCCTCTTGCAGCAAATATCTCACACTCGGCTTATGATATTTAGCACATGTGGTTATTGTCTCCCCTTATTCTGCCTAGCTTGTAATGAGGGCCCTTGCAGTTGCTTCTGGAAGTCCAGGGTTCAAGGAAAAGAGCAGGGCTCCAGCAGCAGGGCAGACCTCTGGGGATCAGAACAGGCTTCAGGTAGTAGAGCGGTCCTACTGAGTGCAGCAGAGCAGTCCTTACAAAGTACCCACAGGGAAACAGCAGTAGGCAGTCCTCTTTTAGTCCTTCCATAGGTCCAGGAGTGGACTGAACAGTGGATCTGAGAGTCCTGTTTTTATACCTGTTGCCTATTTTAAGATGAGTGATACTTCTGGAGGCTTACCCCCACAGAAGTGTCAGTCTTTCCTGCCTCCCTACCTCCAGCTCCAGCATTACTACTGGCACAATGGGCTTGTGTGAAGTTCTTTGTGTGAGAGCAGGACTTCGCCTATTGATGTGTAAAAGGAACTGTGCCCAACTCCATCCCCCATCCTGCCTGAGATAGCCATCCAACCATACTTGATCCATCTATTGTGTGGCTGTCTTGGAAAGATGCAACGGCCAACTGCCACTCACACCTAGTCATGTGACCCAGGAATAGACTGCAGGAATCAAATGGTAGGAAAACGAAAATTACAACTTTCTAAAAGTGGAAACTTCAGAATTGTGACTTCAAATCTGACTTTACCATTGAAGAGGATTTCAAATTACAAATCCTTAGATACCAAACATACCTTTCCTACCTATTCCCAATCAAAAGTTAGCACTTGGTAAATGTAAAAAAGTAACCAAATGTTATCCTATGAGAGAGATATGCCTCACAGTAGATAAAAACGAATTTGTAAGTTTACCAGGAAATGTAAACTTCAAATGTACATGACAGACTTTTTAATTACAATGTGTTTAGGGCTGACATGTTTGTAATAAAAAGTGAGTTTTAGACTTGGCAAGGGAGTGATATTGACAAGTCAAATTGATGGTTTAAAACTCCTGGCAGGCTACAATGGCAGGCCAGAGACATGCTTTCCAGGGCTACTTAGGTGGATGCCACAAATAGTGCTGCAGGCCCACTCGTAGCATTTAATTACTAGGCCCCGGATATATGCTATACCACTTTATTAGGGAGTTATATGCACATTACATTTTAGTAATGAGGTGTGAGCCAATTGTGCCATGCATGTTTTAGGGAGTGAGCACAATCCCTTTAGGAGTGGCTAGCTGCCTTAAAGGGCACAGGGTCCTAAACCCAATCACAACAAATAAAAAAAAAGAGGATGAAGGAAAAAGATTTGAAGGAAGACGACCCTAGGACTGAAAAGTCTAAGACTTACTTACTGAAAAAAATTAACTTTAGTGGAATTAATCGAATCACTTTTGTCCTTGATTATGGACAACTCCCAGGGATATATCTTTGAAAGTAACTGCGGATGAGGATTTGATTTTCAGGATGGAATTTTTTTATGGTGTATGCATGTTGTTTCTATCTGTTGCGTTGTTTGGGGAAAATCGCATCTTTACTCAATATGTAGTACAACGTGGGACAGCAGCCTTTGTTTCCTCTCATAATCTAACTATCATAATAGTCTTTATCTCAGCCTTCAAGATTATGCCCTTTTTAAACTACAACACGTTCAAACCTTAATGACTGGACAGTTGTGTGGTTGAAAAAAGTGTGTTATGAATCAGAGACACAAAATGTTACACTAGCTCGCTGTTAAGCAAAATATTCAGT
Source organism: Lissotriton helveticus (assembly GCF_964261635.1). Taxonomy (NCBI): domain Eukaryota; kingdom Metazoa; phylum Chordata; class Amphibia; order Caudata; family Salamandridae; genus Lissotriton; species Lissotriton helveticus. Next base: position 998,272,370 of record NC_136065.1, on the reverse strand, counting down.
TCAAAAGCTTATATTCTATTAAAAATCGTTCTGTATGTATGTTCCGCCTGGTCTTATGTAGTTGTTTTCTCCCCTCAGCTTTTATTTGACATATTTTTCAAACAAAGCACATCGGACGTGGTGGGCATGCCGTCACATTTTTAGATTCTAAACACTCAAATTACCTGCCTATACAATTATTGTGAATTCCAGATCACCTTACATTCAGAAAATCCCTAAAACATTTCTGTTTAATCAATTGCTACCAATTACCAGTGTTGGCATCTTTTCACTCACATTACTTGCCAAGTAACTCAGTTGGGTGTTTAGCACCAAGATGCAACTGGGGGTGAATGACACAATTTACAAATATCAAATTAAATGAAAATCAAGAGTTGACCCATCAAAACCTAATGACAGGGACTAGCTGAAAGTCTGATGCTCAGTCCAATCTGGCACACACCCCTGGAATAGCCCCCCATTGTTAGATATATTAATTAGCTGCAGAAGTGCACTACCCATTCTTACCAGTCTTTTACACCTTGTCACTCATTAGACAGATGCAATCACATAGTGCTCCTTGAGTGTGATTCTATCTAATTGAACTATCACACCACAAGCTATGTTGCAGGCTCTCTATATGTCTATGTCTTTTGCAGGAGGAGTACACTAATTTTACTTGATGGGGCCTAGATCCTAGTTTCTGGCCAGGCATGCTGAGACATTTTCACTTATTAAAAGAGTTAACATATGCATATATTTTTTTCTTGATATCTTCATACAACTTAATTAACCAAGACTTGGTGTTGGAAACACATTATTAGGGTGAATAATCCCTATATACTGCACTATACTTTCATCTGAAAGCTTAATCCTGACACTTCAACACAGTACTACAAGGGATATTTGTCACAGCAGTATCTTTTATAGAAATTGATGAATACAAAACATCGCTCACAAGAAGGATAATTCAAAACTTAACACACAACCAACACAAAGAAAGAAAAAAATCTCCTCAAAAGATAAAAACTACATTCATAAGATCTTTAAATTATTTGTTACAAAAAATAAATATATTACTAAGTATTGACCTATTTATGCATTATCATACCTAGCCATTTTCTGTACCTTAATTTTCCGATCATTCATATTTGTTTTGTGTTTACCCAACTCTGGTATACTGTAATCTTCTACTTGAACCTGCCATACACACAATATAATGGGTATGACTGATCATTCCAACAGTTTGCAATCAGCATCCTTGAAATTGCTGTATCATTCTAACAGGATATTTATGACCTGTGAGCTAACAGCAAAAAAAAAACAGGACACCTATATAAGCCTGCAATTTTCATATTACACTTAAATGCTCCTCCACTAACTCCAGAAATGACTCTATTGTTGGGCATAGCACAAAAATATGTGTGTGGTTAGAATGTAATAGTTCCATCTTTAATAGCATGTAGTTGGGCAACTGTCATATGAAGAAGATTTGGAATTCAACCACAAATCTTTTGTATACTTCACATTTTCTGGTTTCTATCATATATCAGCTCTGAAGTCACTGATCAAAACTGGATTTTAAATTTGTATATAACTGTTAAATGCGTGCTTTTGCTATTTAATTTGGTAAATGGCTTCTTCAAAATCAGGAGAAAATTTTGGATATATTAAGCAGCATAAATTCATTTCAGCGCATGTTTTGTCTTATAATAAAATGTGAAATTAAACTGATTATTAATCCTTTCTAAAATGTCTCACTGTTTCATAATATATTTTAATACAATTATTTGAATTTGCTGGAAGTTCCAAGAGTCGTAAATTGAAATTTCCCCAAATGGCTGCTACAACATCATGAAAAATAATTTGAAAATATTCAGAAGCATAATTTAATTTCAATATATGTTTTATCCTATATTATAATAATAATTACGTTTATTATTAGTCTTTTCTAAAACTACATTAAACTTATGAGGTCTTACATGATTATCAGATATAATTCCTATATACTATATTTGATACAATGATCTAATTTACCTTCAGGGTTTGAGAGCGAAAAAATGAAATATCTCCAAAATCCTGTTTATTTAGTAAACAGATGATATTCGTGCTTTTCTGAATATTTCACAAGAATTGCATCAGTTTCTGAACAATGTTCATCTTGATTTGTTTCATTTTTTGGTTATTACATTTTGTCAAATACACTTTGGCTGCTCTGGAAAAAAACTGAAAATGAAACTGGCCACATCTCCTGGGTTCAAGTACAAAATTAATATTCTGAAGGCAGGTCACCCAGTAATATATACTGAATTTTGTGCAGGGTAACCCTGTTGAGCTGACATTTTCTACAAACCTTTCACTGAGAAATTCTTTGATTTTTTTCTGCGAGATAAAGATATCTATTTGCATTGTGAGCTTCTGAACGATTGTTCAGATATATGCATTAGTCATTTTAGAAATAGAAAATGGAGTGCAGCAGGACTGCCAGTTTCATTTAATTTCCCCATCCAACTAGGTATTAAGTATGTTACAGAAAACACATAATTTCAGCTAATTTTGTAAATACATATAGTTCATACAGCTCCCCAATTTTAAGTAATGTAGACCTCAGATATTTGATTCTTGCAACGACAGGTACTAGGGGTAAACTATTGGTAACTTCCCTTAACAGATTTCACATTATGAATTCATACTTCTGGATTCTGATCTTACATCCAGAAATTGTGCCAAGTGTATTAAAATTATGTACAATTATGCATAGTTCTGTTGTTTGGACTGATAAATCATCAGCGTATAATTTGGCTTTATGATATGAATTGCCTAACATGAAGCCTGGCATTGAATCATTGTTTTTTAGAAAAGCCAACAGTGGCTCTATAAACAAGGTCAAAAGCAGTGGAGATATAGAGGACAGCTCTGTTTTTTTCCAGGTTTAATCCTAAATTCCATGGTTAGCATCCATTAATATTCTTGGAGAGTTCTCTAGAACTTTGACAGCTTTTATAATTCCCCCAGGTAAACTCAAAGCTGACATAATATGACAAAATAAACCTAAAAATAAATAAATAAAAGGATACCGCTGCTTTGCAGTCAGAAACATTATCAACATTTACAGATTCAGTATATACAAGCAATGTTTTTTAACGTATCAAAATTTAATAAATCTTTTCTTATCTAAGTGAATTGCCTGGGGGATTACGTCTTGAAGATGTTTATCCAGAATGTTTCCAAATGTCTTACTATTCCAATTTAGTAAGGATATAAATTGATAAGAAGAACATCTGGTTGGATCTTTGCCAGATTTCTAAAATATTGAGACTGTTGCTTTCTCCCAAGATGTCAGTAATAAACCCATATGATGTACCTCGCAGCAGATTAAAAAATTGCTTTTTCATTTTAATCCACAGATTTTTCCATAATTTGGTAGGTAGCCTATTTGGACCTACTGCTTTACTATCCTTTAACTTTGTTACTAGTATTTCCAACTCATTTCTTTACATATTCAGGTCTAGAATGTCTTCATCACTGTCAAAAACCATAGGAAGATTCAGGTGCTCAATAACAGACAAACACTGTGAATCTTTGAAAGTTCCCCATAAAACTTCCCCCACAAAACAAAGCAAAATATTCCTGAATTGCATTACCATCCATTTCTTTTTGCCAGCATGTTTAACCCTATACCTATTTTGCTTAACTACAATTTTCCAAGCTAGGAGCTTGACACGTTTTCTCCAAATTCGTACATTTCCCATAAAAAAACGTTGAAATTATCGTAGTATAGCAACTGTACATACTCTGCACTCACCATTTAATTGCTTCTCAAGTCATGTTTTCCCCTTATTAGGGGTTCGAGAATATCTGCTTTGCAAGTTTATAACTCTACCTGTATAGCACAGAGAATCTGATTTATGCTTTCTGCTTTTGTAAATTGTTAATAATTTGATGCCTGTTGAATGAATCACAGGTCACAAAACAGAACATACAAGTGTCACTCAAACTGATTTGCAAACATGGCTGGCAGAAAATCACCTCAAATTGAATGCTTTGAAAACTGAATTCCTTCTTATTACCCCACCCGCCAAAGTCCTGATAATGCACAATTGGATCAAACACCTTACAGCACTCAGCGTGCAAACAACCATTGTGAATTCAGCGAAATCATTGGGTATAACTCTGGACTGCAACCTCAATATGCAGAAACAGATTAACAACGCAACGAAGGGAGCAAACTTTCAGATTACACTAAGGAAGTTGAAACCCTTCCTACCTCCCAATGACTTTAAAGATGGCGGTTCAAGCTCTAGTTCTACCGCGGCTGGACTATGGAAGTATCTCACTTTGCGGTCTCCCCAAAGCCACTACAGCCCCCCTAAGAGCCGCCACCAACGCAGCAGCGAGACTCATCACTGGCTTGAAAAGAAGGTCTCACATCTTCCCTGACCTAAAATCTCTAAACTGGCTGCCATTTGAAGCCAGAATTCACCTGAAAATAGCTTGCATGACACACACGGCCTTACATCACAATGCTCCCAGCTATCTCACACAAAAACTCACAATATCCGGTGGGAATAGATTCACAAGAAGTGCGGAGAACCTCCTTTTGAAGCCACAAAAATTCAACAAGAAAAAAACTTTAAAACGATCATTCTCAGGAATGGCACCCAGGATATGGAATGCCCTTCCACCGGAAATAAGACTGAACCCCTCCACCTCATCCTTCAAGTTGGAAGTAAAAAGAATCCTTATGGCAAAATTCACCTAAACATAGTCCCAGGTTTCCATGACCTGGCTGCGTCAGCCCGCCCTTGCTCTGCACCTTAATGCTTTGCCGTTTGTATACTCAACGATTTGCTATATATTTTGACTTTTTTATCCTCATTATACTCCTGTTCTGCATTATGTTGCTTTACTTTTTGTCTTCATGAATAATGCTCTGTATTATGGTCTTGCATATCTGTTAATGTATGATATAACTAAACTCATCTACTGTAAAGCGCTCTGATACCCACAAGGGTCTTGTCCGCGCTCTATAAAACGTTCAAAATAAAATAAATAAAGATGCCTATTGGTATTAGTGCACTCTATTTTATTTTCATTTCATGTGTACTTATCATTCGCATCACAAAATATTGATTCAAAGGAGGTTGTAAAACTCCTGCTTAATGAAAATTAATTAGGGAGGAGGCATTCTGGCCCACTCTCCAAATCGTGTGTTTGTTATGCAGATTTGTATAGCGCACTTTAAGCCTGGAGGGTTCCAGAATCTTGGCAAGGAACATGTGTGAATATAGGTACACTTAGGGACTATTGGGACTATGGACAGTGGCCTGGATAGGGTAGAGGATCTCTATGCATGTTATGTTATGTTTTGTTATGCTATGTTACATCATGTCATTTTATTTTATGTTATGTTATGCCATGCTATGTTCTATTAAATCGATTTGCATGGTGCAAGTTATCACCCATGAGGGTATGCAGGTGCAGGAGTAGGAACATAGGCCAGGCGGAGCTCCTCCTTGAACAGCCAGGTCTTCAGTTTCATGCAGATGCTGAGTAGTGAAGATGCTGTCGTGCTGTGTTGGGGAAGTTCATTACAGTTCTTGGCAGCAATGAAGGAGAATGAGCGACCTCCTGAGGTATGCTGGTCTGATATTCTTTAGGGGTTTGTAGACATAGACGAGCAATTTGAATTGGCAACTTTTCTGTATGGATAGCCAGTGTAGTTTAGTAAAGTGGGGAGTAATGTGAGCCCTCCTGGGGACTTCTAGGATTGGTCTGGTGGCGGTGTATTTGATGGGTTATAGTCTGTGCATGAGCTGGTTGGGGATGCTGATGTAGAGTGCCTTGCCACTTGCCATAACCATGTCTGCTGATTATGAGGGCCTGGGTGATTGTGTGTCTTGTATGCATGAGGAATTATGTTATGTTATGTTCTTGGTCTTGGGGCACTGCGGGAGAAGATTTGTCTACCCATTTTAACATGCCGAATACTGGGGATGTGTGCGAGGAAAAGTTCATCTGATCTGAGGTGTCTACGCAGCGTGTGGAATCAGCTGCTATTGTTGAGGTAAGAAGTGCCTAGTTATTCACTGCCTTGGAGGTAGGGGTGAATCATTTGAAGGTGGTGAATTTCTGGATGGGGAACCAGTGTATTCTTGGAGGTTTTTAGAGATGTGGGGATGCCTACATAAAGGCGTGCCATGGTCTAGTCTGCTGATGATGAAGGCTTGAGTTACCATTTCAGGTATCCAGTAGGAGCCATTTAAATTTTTGTCTGAGAATTCTAAGCGGGTGGAAACATATTTCTGCTACTGTGTTGACCTGTTTGACTGTTAGAAATTGGGTGTCTAGTTGGCAGAGGTATGTACCCTGTCCAAGAAGGCATCACAATCCTAGTCAGGGTAAGTCACAACACAACTTAAATTATCTTGTGCTCACTGGTCGCTTGGAACAGAGCAGGCAGGCTTCACTTAGAAGGCAATGTGTAAAGTATTAGTGAAATAACTCATACTGTAAGACAGTCAAAACACCACAAAAAGACTCCACAATAATTTAGAAATATAATGTATGTCTTTATAAATAAAACAAGACCAAAATGACAAAATTCCAAATATGCAGAAATTGAGATATTGAATTCAGAGGAAATATATGCATTAAAGCGCTTAGAAGCAAGGAGCATTAAAAGGGTTACTCTGCGCTAGACCGGGGCAATGTCAATGTTTGCCTGACCATGATGGAATGCCTGCTAGCTACAGGACTCATGCAGGCCCTGGTGAATGAAATACCTTTCCTGGTTGCAAGCAGCTAGAAGCGTCAATCTTCTCCAAGCAGTGAAGGTGATGCGTCAGTTCCAAAGACGGCTGATGAAGTTGAGAGGTGTCGAGTGATGCACCGGTTCTTGCTATGCAGTCGAGGGGATGCGTCAATGTAGAAGCAGTGATACGTGGTCAGATGTGTTGATCTCTGGAGGCAGAGCGCTAGTTGTGAAGCGATGCGCCACATTTTTCCCCTCATCTGCATCGATGTGCCGGTATCTTGCAGACAGGAGATGCATTGAAATCAATTTTGCAAGTATCTGGGCCACTTCCAGTCAGCCAAGCACAGGAGCAGAGGTAGATACTTTGATATCCCTGAATCTCAAGCAACAGGAGGCCAGCAAACAAGCCCTTGGAGGCCACTTGGAAGAAAGCAGAGTCAAGCTCTCCTTCAGCAGAGTTACAGAGCAGAAGGCAGCAGGGCAACAAACAGAAAAACTGGCCTTCCAGATCAGCAGTCAAGTTGAGTCCTTTGAGCAGCTAGTTCTTTTGACGGAGGTCCAGTTGTAAGTTCATAAGTGTCTGATCTGCTGGGATCAGAGACCCAGTACTTATACCCGAATATGCCTTTGAAGTGGGGGAGACTTCAAATATTGGCTTTGAAGTGCACCAGTATCCCTTTCATCTGTACCCCAGATGTGTATTGGAGTCAGGCTGCAAGGCACACAGAGCAGTAAGAGCAGAGAAATGTCCACTTTTTAAAAGTGGCATTTCTAAAATAGTAATGTTATATCTGACTTTACGAGTAAAGAAGATTTATCATTACCATTGAAAAGATATAAAACATGATGCAACTACTTCTTTCTAGTCAGGAATTACAGCGTAAAGGTAATTTAAGGAATTTTCAATGTTAGCCTACGAGTGGAGTAGGCCTCACAGCAGTGAAAAACAAATGTCGCTGTTTCTCACTACCAGGACATGTAAAACATAGAAGTAAATGTCCTACCTTTTAGTTACACAGTACCCTGCCTACCTTATGTGTAATAAAAAGAGAGTTTAAGGCTTGGCACGTAGTTTTAAATGGCAAGTCGAAGTTGCAGTAAACTGCTCACACAGGCCCTGCAGTGGCTGACCTGAGACGTGGTTAGGGGGCTACTTAGGTGGGTGGCACAAGCAGCACTGTAGGCCCAGTAATAACATTCAATTTATAGGACATGAGCACATGTAGTGCCCTTTACTTGGGACTAATAACTAAATTAAATATGCCAATTGAGTATGAACCAATGTTGCCCTGTTTTAGGGTGAGAACAAATGCACTTTATTACCGGTTAGCAGTGGTAAAGTGCACAGATTCCTAAAGTCAGCACAAATGAGTTCAGAAAATGGAGGGAGGCAGGCAAAAAGTTGGAGATAGACCACCCTAAGCCTGCCAGGTCTAACATTGACCATGGAGATTTGGATGTCAATTATAATGCCTAGTTTCCTTGCAGTGTTGTTGGGGTTGGAATATGGACCTAGGTCATCGGGATACAAGAGGCCAGAGACCATGGAGAGATGTGTTTGCCGAACATTGCCACTTCAGTATTGTTGCGGTTGAGCTTGAGGCAGCTCCTTTTCATCCAGTCTGCTATGTTTGACATGTATGTGATGTTGCTGGATTGTGTGCTAGGCATGTGTTCTGAGAAGGAGAGGATCAGTTGTGTGTCATTTGAGTATGAGACAATGTTGAGACTGTGAGATAAGACAATGCTGGTGAGTGGGGTCATGTAGACATTAAATAGAATGGGATTCAAGGAGAAGCTCCGTTGGCACTGGGCAGATCAGCTTAGTGACATTGGACTGCAAGGGTTTGAGGATGACTATCTGAGAGCGTATGATGATGAAAGAGCGGATCCATTGTAAGATGGATCATGTATTCAGGTATGCAGAGTATTTGGTTCAGTAGGGAGAGGGCCATGTTTCGCTTGACGTTGTTTCTGAAGCCAAATTGTCAATATTCGAGGAGGAGGCTGGTCTCAAGTTCACTGACGAGGCGTGAGTTGATCTGTTGTTCCTGGAATTTTTCAGGGTATGGTAAGAGGGAAATGGGCCTGCAGTTTACCAAAGCCATTGAGTCAGCTTTGGGTTTCTTGAAGAGAGGCAGTATGATGGCATATTTCCATATGTTCAGGAAGGCGGCGGTGGAGATTGAAGGATTGAGTATGTAAGTGAGTGGTGATCAGACAGGGTCCAGTCCTTTTAAGAAGATGTAGTGGCGCAGGGATCTGACAGAACTCTTGATTTGAAGGATCACTTGGTGTAGGGCATTGTCTGTGGATGTCATTTCTGACCAACAAGTCAGCGAGGAGCTGGAAAGTTACAGGACACTATGTTGTGCAGGTCGAGGGATGCATAATCTGGTTGGAGAGCAAAAGTATGGTAGATAGATCATTTATTGCATAAATCCTGGGAAGGGGTGATAGCCATGGAGCTTACAGGCAGGCATATAAACTCTTTGATTATGACAAAGATCTCTTTGGTGGATTTCTCGCTGTTTTGTATGTGGAATGAAAGGACTGGGTGTTTAGCAGTTTTAAGGCATTGGCGGCATCTCCTGAGGAGTGACTTGAAGAAGGCTCTGTCTGTTATGTTGAGTGTGAGGCACCATCATCATTCAAGTTGTTTGCAATGTTGTTTAATCGAGGCCTTTGAAGTTACAGCTAATGTGAGAAGTGGTCCTATGTTTGGGGTTGGTTTGGACTGCGTCCGGGGAGTCAGTACTAGTGTTATTCTTTTGTTGAAGTTAGAGATGCCTTGGGTGAGGCTGGTGGGCTGGGGGGTGCTGTGGGTGAAGAGTTCGGAGTTCCAGTTGTCACTGGACTTTTTGTTCCTTTTCTGGTGGGTGGTCTGGAAAGTGGTGGGTTCAACATAGTTTTGTAGTTGGATGTTGAATTGGATAAGGTAATGTTCAGTGCAGATGGGAGGAGTGGGTGCATCTACTAAGATGTTGGAAAAGTTGGTTTAAATGGGGTAATGGTGTGGACCTGCTGAGTTGTTGGGGGCTGTTAACTCATTGGGTAAGGCCCAGGATCCTGAGATCTGCCAGGAAGTTGGCGTGTTGGCGTAGATGGTGTCAGACTTGTCCTCAAAGTAAAAACTGAGGTCAGCGAACAGGATTAAGTCAATGGATTCTAGTGACCATGTGGTAATAAGGTCAGTGATGGAGGGACTGAAGTTAGTTTTGAGCTCAGGTGCTAAATAGAGGAAGCTCCATCGATGATGGAGGTGTTGGGGATGTTTATTTTGAAGTTTAGGTGTTCTAGCAAGTTGCCCCTGTTGCAGAGATGTCGGGTCTATTGATGTTTTCACAGTGTATGATGGCTATCCTGCCTCTGGGATGTTGGATCTGCCGTGTTTGGAAATGTTGTGGCTGGGGGAAGTTGCAATGGTTATAACTGGGTGAAACTAGGTTTCTGTGATGAACAACAGGTTGAGGGAGAGGTTGCCAGGAGGTCCCAGACTTCTATGGTGTGCTTCATCAGAGAGGAGGAGGCAATTGAGTATGTGGAGTATTTTTGGGTGCATGGCTGAGTGGTGAGTGTTGTTGAAGGAGATGTGGGTAACACAGTAGAAATGCAAGTGGAGGGGGGCAAGATGGCCGCTGACAGGCCGTAGGGAGCAGTTGCTCCTCTCTTTGCTCCTGCAGAATGGCTGAATAATTTGGAAAAATGCCTCTGGCTGCTGCTTTTGATGAAGAAACATGCTATATCCGTTATATCTGATACAGCGCTTCTCTCTCTGGACAGGGAAAAGCAGTTTTATATCTCCAAAATTGCCGAGAGTGTTTTTTTGAGTTAAAACACTTAAAGCAGCCATCCTACGACCAACACAGGCTGCAATGCAAAGCATGGCCCCCCGAGGCCCAAAACCACAGAAAGAGTCGCAAAAGGAGAAAGGGACAAAGCGGTCTCTAGCGATCCTGGTAGGGATGCAATGAGTACTAATCTAAGGTCAACGACCCAGGCCCAGGCCCGGAGGAACGTAAGGAAATATCATCCAGAAGACCCCGACAAACCCGAAAAGCCAAAAGAAAAGAAAGTGTTGATAAATAAAAAAGGATCTAAGCGCCAGAATAGTGAAAGCGCTAGCAAGGAGGGAAATATGCGGCAACCTACCCTCCATGAATCTTTTGCAATCCCTGTGCCGGGTTCGGTGTTCTCCCATCCACGAGCAGATCCTGTGACAAGTGGGAGCACGGGCGAGACAGGAGAGCTGGGAGAGCCGAGCCCGGATGGTCGGATGGTGACGGGAGCTGCAAACAGTGAGAATGACGTGCAGATGCCAGAGGAGTCGCGCAGATTGGCGTCTCTCCCCGCAGTTCCACCGGGACACGTGCTGAGCACTCAGAACGGGCAGAGTGAGCAGGCTAAAAACCCAGAGCAGCGAGCGGACGCTGCTGATCTCCGCGGTAAGGAGGGCGCTGGTGGGGCCCGATATCAATACGCTCGCTGGAATAGAGCATAGTATTGTTGGCGAAGCCGCCTGTAAAACATCTGAGCTACAGAATAATCCTTCAACAAGTGTGAATACAGCAGACCCCCCCCATGCACTCAAAGGGGGGTCTGGAGGTCACTGGGGCTTTATGCCCAGGCACAGAGCAGGAAACACGCCCCAAGGTTATTGTCCAGGAAGAGCATAATTCTGGCCTGGGGCTTAAAGAACATAATGTATGTGTAGCCTCTATGCAGGGCATAGGAGGGGCATCTACGATCCCTGGTTCCCCCAGCAATGACTGTTTTTTCTCTTTGAATGACAAGGAGGAAGAGGAGGGTAAGGTCGCTTCCGACTCTATGATAGAAAGTGACATTGGCAGTTCAGAACTGGAGCTGGACTCAGACTCAGTAGTAACAACGCCGGAAAGCGAAGTAACGCATAAGGCATACACCAAACGTAGAGCCAAGAAGAGTAGATCCCGCAACAGGGCAAATCTTAATGTGAGTCCCTCACATTCGGAAGTGTCTAAGAAACTGGACTGGGACTATTCAGCCACTTCACAGCTCTATCAAGAGGGGGGTATTAATTCATCACGCACCCAGACTAACACTCCAGGATAAGCGACTACTATGGACATGTTACACGCTACGCTGAAACAAATGCAGGGGGAGGCTAGGAGTGAATCCAGGAGGGCAAAGCAGGCCAATCAAAAAATACAGGGCTCACTACGGAAAGTGAACAAACTTTACGCAGACATGGCAGCAAGGGTCACAGAGGTTGAGGCGAGAACTGAGAGGCTGGAAGAAGATGTTGGGAAGTGGAATGAGTTTAAAACAGATCAGGAAAAAATGGCTGCAGATGTACTTTGGAAGCTCGAGGATTATGAGAATCGACAGAGGAGGAACAATGTCAGATTACTTGTGGTGGAGGAAGGAAAAGAAGGGCAGGATGTGCAGTCATTTGTTGTGAATTTGCCTAAGGGGGCCTTCCCAGAGCTGTCTTCCTGGAATTGGGAGAACGAGATACAAAGGGCCCATAGGTTTCCCCTGGTGCAGAGAAAAGGGTTGGCAACTGATAAACCAAGGGCAATTTTGATATATGTGGGAAACTTTTTACTAAGGCAGCCAATCATGGATAAGGCCAAACCTGAGGCTAGATGGTCGTACAATGGTATGACGTTTTTTGCCCGCCCGGATTTCTGCAACGCGACAGTGGAAAGGAGGTGGCGCATGAGGCAAATGATAACCCCTTTCCAAAATATAGGTTTTGAGGCCTATCTAATGTTTCCATCTCGCCTCAAGGTAGTGGTGGGCGGGCAGATTAAGAGCTTCTTTTCCGAAATTAAAGGTCAGGCATATCTGGATGAGATAAGAGGTAGGAAAGGAGGATCCAAGACCATGACGGTGGCCTTAAGGCAGTCAAAGTAACAATGTTCAGTGTTCAATGTTCAATAATGGGGGAAAAAAAAAGATATGGCCAAATTTATTTGATAAAGATGAGCAGCAGCACTTAACAGTTCAGATATGGCATGGCATAGTGTAGAGGCACGTGATGGTATTAACAGGAGCAGGGACAGGAGGGGCGGTTGGCACTTGGGGCTACAGCTGTCACGCATATGGTCAGGCTTGACCTATTTTCCCGTAAGGGGGGGTGGGATGGGGGTAGGGGGTCAGTGGGGGGTCGGGGATGGGGTGCAGGGCACGTTGGTTTGCGTTTGGTTTTTCACATGCAGGGGAATACTGGTAAATCTTGGGAGTATGATTGGGTGAGGATATTGCAGCAAGGGGAAAAATGACCAAAAAATGTCTGTTACTGATGAAAGCTTGGTGGGACAATTATCTGGTGTGCATTAATGGCTATGCGTATAATGACGGTAAATGTCTGTGGCTTAAACGATCGCACTAAAAGGCAACGGGTTGCTACATGGTTAAAATCTTTAAATGTGGACCTTGTATGCCTCCAGGAAACCCATATAGAGGGACAACAAGGTTATTTATTAGAACAGCTGGGGTTCAATGTACTGGCATATTCGAAGCAAGGGACTAAAAACACAGGGGTTGCAATCCTGTCGAAATGCTGAGATGTTATGATAAGGAGAAAGCTTGAAGATCAATGGGGGAGATGGGTCTTGATAGAATATAAAACTAATGAGGAGTGGATTACTTTAGGATGTATATATGGTTCGACGGAAGATGATCCGGATATTTTTGATTTTGGGATTTGGAGCTAGCCACTTGGTCCCCAACTATTATATTGACTGGGGATTTTAACATCAATGGGGCAGGAGGAGGGGAGTGATATCTAATCGTGGGTACCAGGGCAGGAAAAAGAGAGTCTGGCGGTCTTTATGCAGTCTCACAAGAAACAATGCTTTATTGGATGCATGGGGAGCTCTAAGGCATGAGGAACAGGGATTCACTTATTACTCAGCTCTGCACAAGATCGGTGTAAGATTAGATTATTTTTTTGTTTCAAATATAATCAAAAATTAAAATTGAAAGACATCCTCGGATAATCTCCGATCATAACCCTTTAATTTTAACAGTAAATTTTGGTACAGCTAAAGGCCCGGATCGAGTTTGGACATTTGAGAGAGGGTTGTTGAAAGAAGAGGTTTATATTGCTCATATGACCGAGTGGATTAGGAGCTTCTTGGATATCAATAGAGATAGCACGGCGGCTGGGAATATGTGGGACTCTTTGAAGGCGGCCGCACGAGGGGAGACAATAAGTTTTAGTGCAGCAAGACGGAAGAGGGAAAGACAAAGGGAGGCAGAGCATGTTTAGGCGGTTGCAGATACAGAGGAGGAATTAACTCAGAATGTGGAAGGGGGGGTACCGCTAGATCAAGTCTTAATTAGAATAGCAAAAGCAAAGATGGAGGCAGAGGAAAACATAGCCAACAAGGCTGCTAAAACATATTTAATGAACAGAGAGAGATGCTATGAATTTAATGAATCTGTGGGTCGTACCCTTGCTATTCGTACGAGGCAGAATGTATCCACAGGGCAGGTCAGGGAAATTCAGGATGAGGCGTGAACAGTATTTGTGACCCAGAGGGGATAGGGGAAGTCTTTAGGAAATTCTATATTTCATTATATGATCAAGAGCACCCAAGCGACCTATCCAAAATATGCAATTACCTGCGGATATCCCGGTAGATATTCTACCGGAGGGCGAGGCAAGGGAGTTGGAGGCATCGTTTACTATGGAAGAAATCTTGACTGCTTTAACTAGTCTCCCTTCTGGCAAGGCCGCAGGCCCTGACCAAATACCAATGGAATTTTTTAAAACCGTTTGGGATGTAATCAAGCAGGATTTGAGCACTACAATGCAGCAGGCGCAGGCAGGGATATCGGTTCCGAACAGTTGGGCAGGTGCAGATATTGTGATAATTTTAAAAAAGGGCAAACCATCTAATCAACCTGGATCATATAGACCAATAACCCTAATGAATGTGGATACCAACATTTATTCCAAGGCCCTAGCTCTTAGAATTGCGAAAGTAATTAACACCCTGGTGAGTATTAATCAGCATGGGTTTATACCAGGGAGGGGTACCACACATCACACCCAAAAAGTCATCACTCTTTTTGATGCAGCAGTGATGTTATTAGACGCAGAAAAAGCTTCCGACTGGGTCTCCTGGGACTTTCTGTGGTTTATCTTGAGGAGGGCGGGGTTTGGGGAGGGCCTGATAAAAGCCCTGCAGGTTCTATACGCAACTCCAACCGCTCATATACGAGTAAGTACAGGGTACACGCTGCCATTCCAGATTAAGAGGGGTACACGTCAGGGGTGCCCCTGCTCTTCATTCCTGTTTGCTCTTTATATGGACCCATATATACGGCGTATAGACTTAAATGATAACATCTCCCCAGTAGATACCCATGGGGGGCAATGTAAAATCTTGGCTTATGCCGATGATGTTGCTATTGTCACTCCTAGGCCGGCAGAAGCTATAGGCCTCGTGGAGACGGAAGCACAGCATTTTGGAGAGGTGTCTGGCTATGCTCTAAACTCCACAAAAACACAGATTATTAAAAATAGTAAGGCGGACTGTTTAGATCATCGGGTGGTGCCAAGCGGAGTATATTTAGGGGTTATAGTAATGTCAGACTTAGATAAACTTGTGGAGTCAAACATAACACCGGTAATAAATAAAGCTAAACAGGATTTAGACAGGCTACATAATATGCACTTCTCAATAGTAGGTCAAACGAATATAGTTAAAATGATTTTTCTTCCGAAATTTTTATATTTATTCAGGGCCATACCTTTATTGTTTGAAGCTAAGTGGTTTAAGGACCTCGAGCATATGATAAACCGATTCGTGTGGGCACATGGAAAGACTCGGAGGGCGTTGAGATTTATGGCACAGCCGAGGGAGCGAGGTGGGTGGGCCCTACCTGATTTGAGAATGTATTATTGGGCAGCGTGTCTTCAATACATGTCAGGCTTATTTGGAGGGGCAGAAAGTGAAGGGCAAGATGAGTTAGGAACTCTAGCGATATATGCACTAGTGCTAGGAGATCACGCTGAGAACCTCTTTTTGAAGTTTACTGAGTACAGTTATTTTAAAAGAACTAAATTTAAAACATTTATGGCCGCCTACAAGTTCTGGACTGCTTTTGCGAAAAGATTTGGCTTAGGCAGATGCAATGCATATACTAGACTGAGTAATAATCCCATTCTCCCCGGTGATATATTTTCAGGTGCGGTTTT
Source organism: Lissotriton helveticus (assembly GCF_964261635.1). Classification (NCBI taxonomy): domain Eukaryota; kingdom Metazoa; phylum Chordata; class Amphibia; order Caudata; family Salamandridae; genus Lissotriton; species Lissotriton helveticus. The sequence continues at coordinate 998,256,438 of NC_136065.1, read as the reverse complement.
CTCCGAATGGGGAAATCATGGGATTAGGACAATGGGTGATATGATAGGATCGCAGGGGGTAATGCAGTTTAGCAGTCTTCAGGCAATATATGGACTGGACTCAACCCACTTTTTTAAGTTTTTACGAATTAGGAGCTTCATGCTGATAAAAACTGGAGGGCCGGCTGGATTCTGGACGAATTCCATTTTGGAAATTATACAGGATGGTACAGACTGTACAATTAAAAGATTTTACTCTGAATTAATACACCATCAACTAAATGATCTGGGAAAGTATGAGGAAAAGTGGATGCAGAAGGTTGGCGTAGAGAGAGTATCCTTTCATAGGTCACTGGAATTAGGACAGAAACTTCTGTGTTCAGCACCACTTCAGGCACAACATTATAAGACATTGTACTTTCTGTACCATACCCCCTCCAGGATAGCACAATGGGGAGGGGTAGCTGGTATCACATGTCCAAGATGTGATAGTCTTGAGGCTGATTTGGTCCATATGTTTGCCACTTGTACCCATTTAAAAACTACCCGGGATGAAATCGAAGCATTTCTTAAAAGAACATTAAGGATAGAGATTACCCTAACTACAGCAGTGATACTCCTTGGAATAGAGGATAATGCTAGTCAGAACCAGTATGAATATTTTATCTTTGTGGCTATGGCGGTTCTACGGCTTTGCATTGCCACGGCCTGGCTGGATAGGCTACCACCCACATTTCACCAATGGCTAACAAAATTGCTAGCTGCTCATAACCTCGAGAAAGCAATTTATGGAAGGAGGGGTAGAAGAGGCAAGAAATTAGGTAAGGAAATATGGGAACCTATACAAAACTGGAAGGAGAGAGAACCGGGGTAGGATGTTTTGAAAATCAATGTGACTAAGATTTAATTTACCTTTTTGCTTTGCTTGTTTTGCCTCTTCTTGCATTGTCATTTAATGTGTATATTTTGTAGGTATGTATGTATTATTATTTGTTTTGTTATAATCATGCATGTCAATTATAATGAATTTTCTTTTTTGTGCCCTGTACAACAAAAAGGGGGGGGGGTCTGAATAAAAATATATAAAAAAAAAAAAGAAATGCAAGTGGAACAGGAAAAAGCTCTGAATGTCCAAACAGGGTGGCTCTAATGCAGACTGGGGAGAAGCACCTCGGCTTAAGGGAGAGGAGCTTGTGGGTTCATTTGCAGTGTTTGAGGCCGTGGTGGATGGTTGAATGACAAATGTTTCTGAAGATGTACACTGTCGAGGAGTGGATGGATGCAGATTGGCCTGCGTTTTGAGCACCGTTGGCACTCCATATGCACGTGTCCACTCTGAGGTCTGGAGGGGGAAGGAAGTCTAGAGGGAGGTTGGTAGGCTAGAAGAGTATGAGGAGGAAGGTTCAGGAAGGCATACAGAGAAATGAAAAAATGGACAACAAATCTGAGCAAATGCAGAGCACAAAACAGAGCAAAGAACAAAGCAAGTGTGGAAGAGTGTAACATGAGAGAGTGAAAAAGAGTGGAACGTGAGAGTGAAGGTGAGACACAAAGTTTCATGCAAGAGAGGAAGGAGCTAAAAGTGAAATAGAGAAAAAAGAGAGAGAGATTGAAATAGGCAAAAGAAAGGAGAGGAAGCAAAAGAGGAAAAAGTGCAATGAGAGAAATGGAGCAAAGAGGCAAAAGAGTAACAAGGGGCAAAAGAGCAAAGAGTGAAAAGAGGCAAACAAGTGAAAAGAGGCAAAATATTGAAAAGGAGGCAAGAGGCAAAAGATTAGGAAGAGGCGAAATGTCAGAGGCTGGGAACCACAGAGGTGTAGTCTATGCTCCTAGGATCCTCGTTCTGGTTGGAGGACCGGGCACTGAGTAGTCAGGCCAGGTTGCACCTTCTAATGGCTAGTCCTCTCTGTGGAAGCCACTTGAAGGTTAGAGCACGTGGGCCCAAGATCCGGAGGGTGGTGAGCGGGGCGATCTGTGCATAACAAAGAGGTAGAAGAAAGGTGGCAAGGAGTGGGAAAAAGAGGCACAGAGCCAAGGCTGGAATGGGGGGGGGACAGAATGAGTAAAAAAGTAACAAAAGTGAACAAAACAGAAATACAGGGCAAAGAACAAAGCAAAAAAGAGAGTGGAGCACACGAGTGAAACAGAGTGGAACACAAGCAAGAGAGAGTGAAATAAACAGAGCGGAACACAAGAGAGAGAGAGAGGAAGTGTGAAAGAGAGACACAAAAGGTTCAAGAGAGAGAAAGGGGATACAAGAGGAAGACACAGTGAAAAATGTGGGAGAGTGATCAAAAGAGGCAAAAGATCAATGAGCGAAAAAGGACAAAGAGGCAAAATAGCCTAAATTCTCATTCATCATAGTTTTAAAAAAAATGTCAAAGCATGCTGTATCCCTAAACCGCATCCTGGCTACTTTAAAAGAAGTTCGTGTGATATGAATGATATTGGGGGAGCACCCAATGGTCCCCTTCAACTCTTCATTTCATTTGGGTATTCCATAATTCCCCAAAGGGAGCAGAACAAAAATGCGTCTTTTTTATTTTATGTTGATTGATCAATAACTATGAGCAGATATTCTGTCTTGTCTGCAAAGCCCAGGAAAAATTCAGTCGCCAAAAAAACATATAGAAAGAAAAATAGAAAAATGGAATGAAGAACAATGTTGGGAATGAATGAAGGGAAAGTAGTAAAATAAGAAAGAAATAGGGACATCATGGGCTCTTCCAAAGACACACGCTTGCACTCCTGAACAAAGGCTATCAGAGTATCATAATTGGTACCCTTACCACCAGAGTCAAAAAGTAATATTTAAATGCCATACCTGTGGGGCACTTCACGTTGAAGTGCAACTCATTTGTCAACTCACGTGGATTAACATGTTTCAGCACATTATAGGATACTTCTCGGACTTTCATCACGATCATTGCAGTGATCAAAATATTAAAAAAGACCTTTATCGTTAACACACTACTTTGATCCAGCTTTGCCATCCACCTTATAAAAATCACCACCTTTGATAATCACCAACTTAATATGCATAACTGTACATAATACGCATATATTTATTTCCCTTATGTATAGAATAGGACGCCTGGGTACAACTGCTCAACATCGGAGATTTGGTTATCACTCATATTCCTATGCATGTGCCTTGAACCTTTGTCTGATCACCTGACTTGATTCTCATAGGGGAGGTTCTCTCAAGAATCCAACTTCCCCTTTGTGAATCAGCTGGCACCCCAGGTCGGGGGTCAGTAACTGCTCAGGATTTGCGACTCCAGTTACAGTCATTAACCATTGATGCATAGCATTCGATATTCAAAATAGGAGGGGGATACCCTTTTCTCACATCCCAGTAGCGGGTCGTAGTGGGAGTGTTGCGGGGTGGTGGGGCGGGGGAGGGGCAGGTTGGGGGTAGTAAACTCGGGCATACGGCCGACCGGCGGTAAGTACATAAATAAATAAATAAATAAAATGAATTATATTGCGCGCGCTGCAACGCAAATGGCGTTGCAGCGTGCACAATGTAATTTTTTTCTTTTTTTTGTGTACTTACCTCCGGTTGGCTGTATGCCGGAGTTTACTACCCCCAACCCCACCGCCCCGCAACACTCCTACTATGAGCCGCTACTGTCACATCCTCCTAGTTGCAATTTGGAGGGGGTTGTAAAGTCACTTTGTGCATCAAAAAAAGTTTTTCGAACTCACATAGTAACTGCTATGCATTTTCTAAATGCCTTTTATGAGTGCAAAAAACCTGCAATTTTGTGAATCGCAGGCTTTGACACCACAAAATGATTTTGTATGGTGGGCCTTTGATCTCTTCAATTGGAAAATGATTCTCTTAGACTCCCTAGTATTTATGCCAAAAACCTCATCGCGGCCATATTGAGTGTGGGTGTCATTTGGCGCGCTCTAGTTGCACATAAAAGGGGCTTCTCTCGACCCTGCGCTCGTTTGTATTGAGTGTCTGTGTCCCTCTTGAGGCGGAAGCCAGGAGGTTTTGTTGCTCTGTTGTGCCTGTACTTTTAATCTTACTCGTAAAATCGGAAAACTGCTTAAAACTGTGCTTTTAAATTCATTCACAACATTGCCTTAAACTGCTTGACTTAATAAGCTTTTTATTGCTCACCCCTTCCCCCTCCTCTCCGCTGCCCAGGGCCACTCTCAGCCGAGTATTTACGCTGTGGAGTTGGTCCCGGGTACAGACGTACGGCGGCCATATTGAGTGTGGGTGTCATTTGGCGCGCTCTAGTTGCACATAATAAGGGACGGCCATGCTTCCGTGCAGCGGACGCAATCAGTGGCCGCGCCGGACTCGCGCCGGAGTCGTGCCAGGGTCCTGCCCGTCTGCGCCCATCCGTGCTTAGGACGCGCTGCAGGATGGGCTGGACACCCTTCCCTCCTCTCCTTCCATTCTTAACTCAGGATCCCTTACCACTTTGCTCTCATTAAGACAGCTTCCTCTGCCCTGTCATCACACTTTACCACCAGAGGGAATCGCTCTTGTTAAATGTGGCTGTAACTCTTCCACATGTGCCCGCCCCAAACCTTCCAAAATGCGCCAAGCTAAGGCTAAATCTTCGAAACATCTGGATAATTTAACGGGCTTTCTCAACAATGCCAGATCTTTGATTAAAAACAAAACCGCTTTTAATGACTTTGTAGTACAAAGGAATCCCTCTTGGGTCTTTATCACAGAGACCTGGGGATCCATCTCGGCTGGCCCTGACCTAGTGGAAGCTATTCCCGATGGCTACGCCCTGACTAGAATGGACCGTACTGACCGTAGGGGTGGAGGTCTGGGAATACTGTGTAAAGACCAGTTTACCTGCCGTATCGACCCCCTCTCATCCCCCGAAGAGCAATATGAGGCATTACATTTCACAATTCAATTAGCTCCCTCTGTTTCTTTCACTGGGATTCTTTGCTATAGGCCCCCTGGTCCTAGGACTGATTTCTGCCACAATTTGCTCACCTTGCTAGAACCTTTCATTAGCAAGCCCAAACTCACCCTTCTAGGTGATTTTAATTTTCACCTGGAACTATCAGAGGACAACAACACCAAATCACTAATAGAGCCTTTAACCTCCTGTAGACTTAGCCAACTAGTCAAGGGTCCTACTCACGCTGCTGGACATACTCTAGACGGCATTTTCTCCAACGACACCAGACTAGGGATCGACTCCCTGATTCCCTTGTCCTGGTCCGACCAGTCGGCTATTCCCTTCCATTTCACCTTTATTCGTTCCGGTTCTGATCCTATCAAGAAAAAAGGATGGGAGACTAGGAGGAACTATAATAATGTTACCAATGGTACGCTCGCTCCCTTCCTGACTGAGATCCATCCCCTCGCCCGGACTGATGTCAACGAGGCCGCGGTGGCTCTGTCCGCCACGCTTACTCATGCCCTGGATTCGTTAGCACCCCTTAAAAAAAACTACTCAGCCAGAAAGAGCCCCTCATCACCTTGGTTCTCGGAACAACTTAGGTCTCTGCGGCAGAAATGTAGACAGAAAGAAAGAGCCTGGTATGCCCACCAGGACCCGCTGAGGAAAACCCTACATAAGTCCGCCCTGAGAGAATATAAAAAAGCTATTGACGAAGAAAAAAAAAATTACATTAACAAAATCACTACCTCTTTGAAATCCTACAGGGAACTTTTTAAAATTATTGATAACTTAGCCACTCCCAAAACAACGGAATCAGTGAACGATTCGCAAGAACTCTGCGATGATATCGCAGGATTCTTCCACTCCAAAATCGCAGACATTTACAGCTCCCTCAAATCCTCCAATACTTCATTAGATGCCAACAGTACACCCCCGCCCTCTCCCTCCGCTTCCTCACACACGGAGATCACTGATTCTTCTGACTCCCGGCTAAACTTCTCCAGCTTTCCCCATCTATCACTTGAGGATCTAAACCACCTTCTGGATGCTACCAAATCTTGCTCTCCTCTTGACCCCTGCCCCTTAAAAATCCTAAAAGTCTGCAAGGAGTCTGTCCTCCCTCCTCTCTTGCAAGTTATGAATAGTGCCATTGATGAGGGATCTTTTCCTATTCCTTGGAAGACGGCAGTTGTAAAGCCCATTCTAAAGAAACCCTCGCTCAATCCGGAAGTCTTAAAAAACTTCCGACCAATATCTTTGCTCCCAGCCCCTGCAAAGATGCTTGAGGCCCACCTCAACCTTCATCTAACTTCATATCTTGAAACACTGGTCTCCTTGACATCTCTCAGCATGGGTTCCGTGCAGCACACAGCACCGAGTCCGCCCTCACGGTCGTGGCTAATAACATTCGGACCGAGGTGGACATAGGTCGGCCCACTATGCTGGTGCTCCTCGATCTCATGGCAGCTTTTGATACCCTATCCCCTTCTATCCTAGTTGACCAGTTGAAGGGGATAGGGGTGAGGGGAAGTGCCCTCAACCTTCTGTCTTCTTTTCTTTTGCAGAGACAGCAAAGAGTTCAGCTTGGTGGCTTTCTGTCCTCCCTCCAAAAGGTGCAATGTGGGGTTCCTCAGGGCTCTGCCCTGAGTCCCCTGCTTTTCAACATCTACGTAACCCCACTTGCCGAGGTAATAAGATCTTTTGGGTATCAAATATTGTCTTATGCAGACGATACCCAGATTATCATCTCCTCTACTTCACCGACCACTGAGGCCGCTCTCAAATTTCGAACCTGTATGGAAGCGGTCTCTAAATGGATGGTGCGCAATTACCTGAAGCTCAACGGTGAGAAGACGGAGGTCCTAGTCTTTGGAGGAAACCCTAATGACATCTGGTCTAAGGGCTGGTGGCCTCCCTCTCTAGGAGACTGTCCCCAACCCACCACTTCGGCCAGGAACCTTGGTGTTCTCTTTGACTCGGCCCTCTCCTTTGAGCTTCAGGTAAACAGAACGGTATCCACCTGCTGCAATACCATCCGCATGCTTAAAAAGATTGCCCCCTATTTGTCACCTGACGCTCGCAAGCAGTCAACCGTTGCCCTTGTATCTTCCAGGCTTGATTATTGCAACGCATTGTATGGGGGCATAAACAAAAAAGCCCTCCATCGTCTCCAGATGGTCCATAACTCAGCTGCCAGGATGGTCTTAAACCTCCCAAAGCTATCATCTGCTACTCAGGCCAGAAAGGACCTCCACTGGCTGCCCATACATTCCAGGATTTCCTTTAAAATCATATTAATGGCGCACAGAGCCGTGTTCGGCTCTGGCTCCGATGGCATAACGGCCCTGGTCAGCCCCTACTCCCCCAAGAGGACCCTCCGATCATCTTCAAGAAATCTGCTGGTGGTCCCAAGATTTAAAAAAGCGAAATGGGGAGGAAGAGCCTTTTCCACTCTGGCCCCCAAATTGTGGAACAACCTCCCCCCCGAGCTGTCTAACCAACCTTCCCTGATCACGTTTCGGAAGCTTCTGAAAACTTGGCTCTTCTCCCAAGGCTATCACTGAATCTCATTGATGTCTGTTTTTCCGTAACTGTAACTGTTTAGTCATAATTTTATGTTTTAGTCTGTGCCTTGATGCCCTCGGGCTAAGTCCGCGCATTACAAATTACAAATAACCATTCATTCAATTATTATAAGCCTGTTGTATGTTTTGTCTACTTTTGAACAACCCACTTATACTCCAGCTCCACAAAGCTCACAAGGATTGCTGCTCAACACGCTGAATGAGTATATACATGGTGGCCATCATGAAGTAGTAAAAAAGTAACAGAGCATCTAGAATACAGTTCCAATATGTTTATAATTTATTGACGAGCTGAATAGCAGCACTGTGGAGCAAGCGCTGACAAAAGCAATTGACAAATGGAAGCTACAGAAAATTAGGCCACCCTTTCTTCCATATTACGTTAAGGGGCTAGTTCAATAACCATGGGAACCACGGCAGTCTATTAAAAAGGAGTAAATGATTCTCTTGGGTACTAGTGATGAGAGAGAGCAGGTAATCTAATTCTCCACAGTCACAATCATGTCATCCAGAACATCTACAAAATATTACAAGAAATAGAGGAGCATGACTAAGAGAACAACTATACATCTGAATTCAAATCAAATAGCATATAAACAACTATACATCACAATTTTATAAGTCGTTTTTCCAAAAAGTGGAAAAAGGTAAAAGCAGTGCAGTGCTTAAGATATAATATAGATGCATAATTGTGTAAAGTGGTTAAAGCAGATTAAAGTATCCAAGTATGCCTACAGAAGGATGAAAATTGCTATTCCCTACAGCCTGAATTACTCCACAGCATAGGCAGTCCATTAGATATTATCCATTAGATATGCAATGGTTTTCTTGTAGCATTCATATTTCAGATTTTATTGTCAGTGATTCCTCCCCAACGCTACAGGGCTGCTTACAGACTGTAAGATTGTACCTCATGCATCCCTGTAGAAGTGGAAGTGTACACAAAAACAGTCACTAGAACTATTGGAACACCAACATATTACTGTGAGCAGATCAATATGTGATTGACAATATTACAATCCAAAGGCAGAAGGTACTAAAACAAAAGAAGCTAAAAGAAACTGACCAAAATGCTCTTAAAGTAAATATCAAACAAACTGAAACATCTTCCATGTGCTTTCTAGAGCCCTGTAGTACTCTTTTATGGCATCTTAGATGACTTTGTGAATTACACCGAACCTCTAAATTGCGATTGAAATATGAATATTCAGGGAATATTCAGATTCGTGTTCTTTTAGTACAAACAGAAAGGAGATCAAGCTCTTTGAACTTTTACCGAAATAGAGGGGGTTGATATTTCAAGGCCATTCACAAAGTCAAAAGTACGTAAAAGAGTAAACTTGTGCTACTACTACTTCCCGTAAGCATAAATACTGTTACCATTTTACTGAATATATCTGTATGAAGTAGCACAAGTGCCAACAATTTCTACCTAAAAAAAGGCCATATTTAATGCTAGACAAATTCTTAAAGTACTTTATCACGCCCATCTGGCCATTGGTGTTTCGATATCTCCATTTTTGAGTGAAAAGATCAACGTGCATGTATCAATTAGCATTCTTCAATTTGCTAGTCACGGGCCATTAAAGGCAGAATACTTTTACGGCCAGCTGAAAGGAGAGCCCATCCTTCTTGCAGAAAACTGCTAAAGTTTGTAAGAATATTGCAAATAAGTTTAAAGCCATGGTTCTTTACAGTTTAACATGCAAACATTAGGCTCTGCAAAATGTTTGACTTATGACATCACAAACCAACAAACAGCTGCACAGTGTCAGCTCCAAGACACTTGCCTGCTGAATGTACACTTAATAAAAAAACACTAATGTACCATAGCGTATATTTTATCTGGAAATATTTAATTTTAAACTGACTAAGTGAAAGGGCCTTGTATTAATTTGTATATAGTTTGCTCTGCACTGATTATGATTGGTTAATGTAGTCAAACAGTTTGGGGAAGAAAATGAAATATGTTTAGGCCTAGTCACAAAGTGGAATTTGTAGGAAAACCTAATGTATGACTGAATTTTCATTTCCTCTGCATGCCAGGAGTTCAGAAAGGGATTCGTGGCACACATCAGTCCGTTTACCTATGCGGCATTCTCCTTCCTGAGTGCGGGCTACTTGCACCCATATATCCCGCTGAAGGAATGGGAATTTTCAGCGTTCCGAGGAGTTCCAGCTCATGGCTAGCCCTGGAATTTGTGAACCTCCACAAACAGCTACATTGGTGGGCATTCACAAACTCCTCCTATTCCCCCTAGTAGCCCAGAAAGTTGAAGGTGTTTACTTTAGAGCAGTGTTGCCTTAAATGCCTTTCCAGCGTGAGAAGAGCATGCATAACTCCTATATTTGTTTTGGGCATGAGGGAAGGGGGTTTATTAAAAAAAAAAAAAAGGTGCATTATTCTCTGCTTTGGAGAACTGTGCATTGCGGTAATTGCTTCCTGTGGGAAATCCACGTGGAAAACTGCACCTGGCTCACTTTTCAATGTAGGTTCGTGTGAAATGCTGTGAATCTCAGAAAGTAGTAAAACCACTCTCACATGTAGGTGGAAATCTCCGAGTGTAGATTTCCTACTTACTTTGTAAATTGTGCCCTTCAGATTCTAGTGGCTTTATTTATGAGGCCCTTACGCCACTGTTGTGTCACTTTTTGTGATGCTGCAGTGGCGTAAAAAATGCTCCATATCTAAAAAGTGACGCATCTAGGCAGATGCGTCACTTTGTAAACCCCTGCACTACATTATACCGTAAAAATGTTGAAGTGCAGTCTCTGAGATTTCACTGCAACACTTCTACGGCCTCACTGCGTCAAATCCTTATGCCTGCTTGAAACAGGCGTAAGGTGTGACAAAGGCCTTTTCACATGTGGCTTGCCCTATGTGAAATGACACATTGCTGGATTTGCGTCTGTTTCCAGACAAACTCCAGCAATGTGCCATTTTTGCGCCAACAGATACGTCATCTGCCAGTCCTTATGACATGGAGCAATACAGTAAATACGGCGTATCCATGGTGTCGCAAGGAAGGGTGCAGTGAAATGTGTTGCATTGCGTTTTTAATGCAGCAATGTGACACTTTTTTATAAATAAGGCCCTATATTTTCAGAATCTGTAATAAGAACCTTTTTTATGTTGGATCATTGTTAGAGGAAGTAAAAATAATACATTTGTGTCCATCCTTATTTGCTATGTATTCGTGTATTATTCCCGTGCAATTTTTTTCAACCATTTCTATTGCTAAAGGCAGCTCTTCCTATTAGGAATTTAGGTATGAGAATCATTTATGTGTTCAATATTTTCGCTGCACATTTAAAACTTATGTACTGGAAGAAAGTTCTGAAATATATTTTTATTGCTTCGACCCTCGGCAGCCTCTCCTTTTCTGGTGAGAGAGTTTGTCTTAACAACTCTGGTCAATCAAGTTCCTTATTCCCAAGAGTGTTGGAAAAAAACACTTGAAAATGGCTGGAAAAAAATCTTGGTTCCAGAAGGAGCTTTGAAAAGGTGGTCTCAAGGTCAGCAAAGTGCTAAATGCTGTTCCTGCCTCCTGCCAATCCCTTGATGCTCAAGTTCATGCAGCAATTTGATTAGACCAAATAGGGTTGACTACTTTTAAGATGACTTGCAATGGGCCGTAGTGTATCAAACTCAGAAAAATATACCTTTTTAGAGGGTAACTGACGCATATTTCTCCTGGTTGCCTTCAGCAAAAGAAATATGTCTTCAAATGTACCAGCCTGCTCAAATAACTTTTAAATGTACAAAATGTCAAATGATTTGCAGCAGGAATATGTTTTCCCTAAAGGCTCTGAAGTGCTACAGTATATAACGCTTGCCTTTTTAAGGATAGCAGGTTTGCCTTGATGTCATAAATTGGTAGGAATATTTTCAAATGCATAAATGTGTGATACATAAAAGTATTGCTCACAGAGTAGCTGGCAAATCAGCGAACGTGAGCCAAAATAAATACAACTTCAAATATTGTCATTGGCATACTCCTTCATGCCTCACTATGCTGTGGAAACCTATGACACACACGATCCATGTAAAAACTTTTTTTTACCAATAAGCTTTGTAATCTAAGTTATTTTATGCATTTATGTCAAGATGCAGCGAGCAAAAGTATATGTAAATCCTAATGGAAACAAAAACAACACACAGTAGAAAAGTGTTTGTGGCTACCGGATTTACCATTGTGTCAATCAATATAGAGTTCATTGTTAACTAAATGTCCAGGTTTAAAGTTGAGCGAAAATACCATAATTTTTTTTACCCGAAATTAAGGGAAATGTCAGGAAAAATTATGCAAAATTATGCAAAATGCACTTTGAGGTATCTCAAGTGAAAATTGAATGCGAGGGGAGGATCTACACATTTTCTGCTCAAACCTTTCTCCCACAACATATTATCTGCTCAAACACATCCTCGTGCTGGCATAATTTCGACAGGTGTAATGCAAAGTTGCATATAAGAAAGGGACCCCCTGAAACTAGTAACAAGTTCCTAGGTCAGGGCACAATATTGATCAAAATAGCAATACTTAGGCAACTTAAGGGTCCTGTACGGATACCAGGTACAATGACACAATGATAATAAAAGCACAGAATATGTATACAGTGAAGCAGTGTACAGGAAGGATAAACTGAAAAACAAGTTCATATAAATCTAATTTATTTTAAATATATTACAGAGCATATTTTTATTAAAAATACATATACACAATCAATCTATAAGACAAATGATATATGGAATTTCAACATATATAATCCATCACATTTAAAATCAAATTACATGAATAAAATTATACAATCATAAAAATAACAACCAAGTGGGTAAATAAGGAATGTCTACTCGCGTTTCGGCGTTACACACGCCTTCTTCGGGAGACCCCTTGAGATTTCTAAAATTTCATAAAGACATATGCAAGTTAATTAGTTGCAGGTGTCATGACAGCTAATACATGGATATTCTGCCAACCTATTTGTAGACTGATGGTAATCGACTGGCGATCATTAATCTATGGAGCGTTATAGCTGGCTTTCAGTAAGGTAATAGACGGTTAGGATTAGTTTGACGCCGTCTATAAGGTGGGGAACAACCTGTCTTATATGCAATCCGACGTTGGATTAATGAAGACAATGCCTTGTACGTCTCCAAATAAACTCGAATGATGAGGTACTGATCGCAATATGTTGGTTTCGCCTTAGGACAAGCTGAATAAGTAGTAGGATAGGTTACGTTTAGTAGTTTAAGTTGGGCACGGATGGCCCCTTAAAAACAGTACAAAAGGGGGTGGTGATGGACGGAGCATCTGAATCAATCAAACACTCACACCCAGTCAAAAGATCTGGGTTTAATCCATCACCGTTCTTTAGCCCACTGTGCCACCCCAGTTCAGACATGGCTATATTCAAATCAGTCTGACCCTGTGCCTCCGGGTCTAATCAGCGCTATATAAAACTTTGCAAATAAAAAATAAAATAAAACAGCCAACATAAATAATCGCACGCATTTTAGTATAATTAGGAGTAGGGCCGCATATGACTATATATAATAACATTTTATGTATACATTTTTGGGGTGTGAATGCCGCTGTACCAGTCCAGTGATCTAAATGTTTTATTTGATCCCAAAGGGAGGAACAGATATTAGTAAGTTCAAATGAACCCCAACCACAGGATCGAAGTCAAGCTTCCAAGGCATTTCTAATTTTGACAAAAAACATAAAGCAACCACCACCAGTTTGATTGCCTCAGAACCGAGAGAATCGCTCGAAGTTGTTACTGCTAATAACAGGAGCAAGTCCTTCATCAGAAATAAACCATAAACATAATAGATTTGATGGAAACACTGGGCTAATAAAATGGGTCCTATAACAACACTATAATGTTTGGAAGCTATCTTATGCATTCTGTACGTGGCTCACAAAGAAATGTAAACAGGGGCGAGGCACATTAGCATATTTTGACAAATTTATGGTCTGCTGTAAAATTCTGTAGTTCAAGAACAAAAGTAGCCTTTTATGGAAGCTTTTGCAGCTGATTGCATTTGTAAATCATTTCGCGGCGTTCTTGCAGAAGCAAACAGCTCAGATAATGGACCTGATGTTTGTATCATACATGCGAAAGCTCTTGGAAAGTCCCTGGATATGGGGAAGTACATGAAAAGTGATTCCCCCGAGCTGCCCGAGAGTGTATGCTAAACAGATTCATGTAAAGGAAGCGAAGGCTTTAGCTCAGATTGGACGAGGTTACTGAATGTTTAGTATATTCACTTAAACCGCGGTGCATTAAACCCACATTCCAAGGGAGAAATTTGTCCCCATGGGATGAGCGTCTTGGAGAGAACCATTGTAAATAAACTGTCAGGAGTTCACAAATACCTTGTCACTGCAGCTGAAGCAATTTAGGGCACTTGGGAGTTGTGGTAATGGCGAGGCTATCACAGTACAACCACAGTACAGCCCTTGGCAATTTACCCTAGACAGGCAACGAGGAATTAGATACATTCATTTGTAAAGTTGGCATTACTAATATTAAATGCAATATTAACTGGGACCTGAATTTAAACCACATTCACTTATGTTTATTTGAGGTAATCCCTTGCACCGCTTCTGTATAATGAACCACTTGGCATATGTCCACTGCTTAAGTTGAGCCGATAGTTGCCGGTGGGGGCCACCACACCCTTTTTTAAAGGGACTGGCTCTTATTTATTCTCATTGGATAGTTACCGAACTCAAGAGAGGGAAAAACACAGAGATCAGAAAGACAGAGGAAGAGATAAATGGCAAAACAGTCACCAACAGAGAAAGCAGTAACCTGCAGGAGTGAGATAAAGAGACATGGGTGTCTGGAAGTAAAATAAAGAGTCATAAAGTGGTTTTAAGACTATTGGCATTAGTATTCGGCGTGCTGACATTTAATTGCTCTGGCTGCAGAGTTCTCAGATGAGCTTCGGGCACCAGCACAATATCTTTTGCAAATTAAATTAAGCACTGAGGGCCAGATGCATCAAGCTAAAAACCGGTCGCAAAGGGGCAGATTCTCAGAATCTGCCCCTTTGCGACCGGTATTTTTGCATTTGGGATGCATCATCCCAAATGCAAAAATCGCTAATAGAGAATTCGCTAAATTGCGATTGTTTTCATTTAAGGAATCTCAAATTGAGATTCCTTAAATGCAATGCATGAAAGTTTCAAAAATAGCGAATTCGCTAATAGGGCACACAAATTACCACGAAGTACAACTTCGTGGTAATTTGCAAAAACTTAGAAAAATGCACTTTTGTGCATATTTTAAAGTTTCATGTTGCGCACACACATGCCCTAAGGGCATGTGTGTGCGCAACATATGTGCACAGATCACAATCAGGGGTGCAACAGGGTGTCCTTTGGACACCCCTGCACCCTTGAACTCGCAATCTCATTTTGCGACTCGCTAATTGCGATTCGCAAATTGAGATTGTCTTCCCATTCATTCCTATGGGCCTCTGGGCCCATAGGAATGAATGGGGAGGTATTCATTAATAGCGACTCGCAATTTGTGAGTCGCAATTAAGGAATTCTAAGGAATCGCTATTTTTGTAGTGATTGCTTGATGCATTCCATTTTGCTACTCCTTATTAGCGATTCCTTATTTTTCGCTAATAAGGAATCGCAAAATGGATGCTTGATGCATCTGGCCCTGAATGTTTCTTAAAGTACACTCTTATACCAATAATTTCCTCATTGTAATTCACCTATGCTCAAAGAATATAATTTCCCTGAATATTTTAAAGCAGAGAAGCGTATACCAAGAAATATACTTGTTGCCTTGAGATCTGGAGTTACTATGAACTTGCCATAAAATTTTCCACGGGTTCTTCACCAACGCACGTGCTGCGTCAGTGAGCTCTTGATGACATTTGTGTAATTACTTTTGCAAATGACTCAGGACTTCATCTAGTGCTCCCATCAATGTGTTGTTTTGTCCTGCGACCATTACCACAGACCCTTTTTAGGTCTGGCATTAGCCAAAACCATTTAATTTGATTAGACTTACATTTGTGTAACATACTTACATATAGGGGCTTTCAGCCACCTTTCTTCATCACTTGTTCTGTTGTTATGTAATTCATATTTTGCTTCTGCCCACTACAGCATATAGTATGTGTTAGAAATTGGGTTCCTGGTTGGCTGAGGTATACACAAATGCCAGGAAGAAAACACCACTCTAGCCAGGGTAAGCTAGATACAAACTAATAGATAACTTGTTCTCTCCCTCTGGTAGCTTGGCACAGAACAGCCGGGCTTATCTTAAGAGGCAATGGGTAAATTACTTGTGCAACACACACACACACACACACACACAGTATCACAATAAATAAACCACAAAAAAGACTTCACACAAGTTTAGGAACTATCAGCCTGATTCATGAAGAAAGGAATCTGCGACTCTCAACTTGCGATTCACAGCGATTCGCAAATGGAAAGGCGCAGATCAGAATTCATCATAGTTAGCGATTAAAAAAAGCGATTCGCACACGGGCGCTAAAATCGATAGCGAGAAAATAAAATCGCCGATAAATCGCTATTACCCAGATATTCCGTCTCTATTTTGCGCCATCGCAAATCCCCATTAGCGACATCTCGCTAGTAGCGAGATCGCACAAACGGGAAGTCGCTTTTCGAGCGCTGTGATGACATCACAACCAGGAAGCAGGCAGTTCCCACCCCCATTCTGAACTGCGAGGCTGATCGCGAGGCTGCAGCTAAACAGAGCTCCTACCGGGACACCTCCAAAGTAGCGCAATTTACCCAACTGCGACAGCAGCAATGTCAGAGGAGCCTGCACCAGGGCCCAGTGACACCGGGTGCAAGAGAAAGCTCAAGTTTTCCGAGCAGGAGTTGGAGCAGCTCATCGAGGGAGTGGTTGAAAACCACGCAAAACTTTTTGGAAAGGACTCCCGGAGGGTGCCAGAGATGGAGAGGCGTCGCATCTGGCTAGGAATCTCAGCAAAAGTGAACGCTGTGGGCGTGACAGACAGGTCACTGGACGAGCTCAAGAAGAGGTGGTACGACCTCCGAGGTCGTGCCAAGGAGAGGGTGGCAGAGAGGCTGGGCGAGACATCTGGTACTGGGGCGGAGAACCTACTGTCCCTCCCAATACCCCCATGGAGGACCGTGTGGAGGACACCCTTGAGACAGAGGCGTGCATAGGTGTCACCAACCTGGACACATCCCGACCCAGCCAAGACAGCCAAGGTAAGTGGCATGCGACTGCGACCCTGTCCCCTAACAATGGTCATGGCCCTATAGCCTCCCATATACATCCCAAGTCATTCAAACAATGCACATGAGATCATGGCCACAAGCATAGTGGGACATGTAGTCTGCCCATAATGTAAAAGAACCCCAATGCAGCCTCACATATCCCAAAATGAGCAATCGCTAAGCCTGGCAGGGAATGTCAACCAGCATGCATGTAGCAACTGCACGTGTGACAGATACATGCTATTAATGTAAGTCCAATTCCCCTCACAGGTGGCGCCGACGACAGCAGCGACAGCGACATGCTGCAGATCGATGAGTCACAAGAGGATGCCGAGGAGGTGCCAACACCAACACCTCCTGCACCATCAGGCGTAGCACCACTCCCCGCAGCCAGGGCAACACCAACAGCTCCAGCACCATCATTGGCAGCACCTAACCCTGCAGGCAGGGCAAGACAAACAGCGCCAGCACCATCCGGCGCAGCAGCCAACCCTGCAGGCAGGGCAAGACAAACAGCGCCAGCACCATCCGGCGCAGCAGCCAACCCTGCAGGCAGGGCAAGACAAACAGCGCCAGCACCATCCGGCGCAGCAGCCAACCCTGCAGGCAGGGCAAGACAAACAGCGCCAGCACCATCCGGCGCAGCACCTAACCCTGCAGGCAGGGCAAGACCAACAGCGCCTGCACCATCAGGTGCTGCACCTGTGGCAACCACAACTCCACCACCAGCAGCACCATCTACTTCAGGTGCAGCTACTGTGGTGACTGTGCACACACCCACTGTGGGCAGCCAGCAGAGCAGGCATGTCAGGGCTCGCCAGCATGACACATCACACAGCGGCAGGAGGGGGATGGCTGTGCGCATGCCAGGCATGAGCATTGAGCGCCCGATGCTACGCATTCACCAACAGCAGTCACGACGGCAAGGGGCCATTCAGCTGCAGCTACACAACATTGGCCGCAATGTGGCCAATGTGGCTGATAGGATTGAGCGCATGACGGCAGCCATGGAGGCCAACACTGCTGCACTCATATCGCAGCGCAACTCCGCCCGCCGACGCCACCGGCAGCTCCTTACGCGCCTGACAGCCTACACCCGCTCAAACTACATGATTGGGAATGCCACCTCCCAGCTCTCACGACGGTGCCTGGCGCAGCAGCAGCAGCTAATCCAATGTGTCGAGGACGTTGGACGGGTGTTGGAGCAGGTCACCACTGCCGTACTGGCACTCCATCCTACTGGTGAAGGCAATCTGGGGAGGGACGACACCAGTGAGGGCACCTCCAGTGTCAGCAGCCTGTCTGCCTCAATGGTTGGCGTGTTACGCCGCAGCACCAGGCCCACTACAGGGTCACGTGCCGTCCCAGAGGAAGAGCCAGAGCGGCGTTTGGGGGCTGCGCGCCGGAGGCGCAATTGAGTTACTTGAACATTTCCTAGATAATGCTGATGATACAAGCATGTCCAGTGGCTAGTTAGGAGCAGTATGGCGCAATACTGCTGCAATATAATGAATGTAGACATTACGTTATTATTGTGGATTTAACAATAATATTTATTCATGCAACATACATGGGCCTCCAGTCATTATTTACATTGCCATTCAATAGTGATTTGTTGGGTGAGTGGATTGTGGGCTTCAGAAACTGTTCATAGTGATGTGGTTGCGCCGTCTGTGTCCTTCAGCAGGGTTCTCCCCGCGTGCATGACGCACATGTGCTGGTGGACGGTCGTCCCCTTCAGACTCACTGCCAGAGATCTCTACTGGTATCCGGCGCTTGGTTGCAATGTTGTGTAACATTGCGCAGACAGCCACAATGCGGCAGCACACATCAGGACTGTAGTACATGGCCCCACCTGTCTTGTGCAGTATGCGGAACCGGCTCTTGAGTAGCCCAAATGTCCGTTCTATACAATTTCTTGTCCGTATGTGAGAAACATTGTACCGCCGTTGCTGTGGTGTAGCCGGGTTGAGGTATGGGGTGAGGAGGTATTCCCGGAGGGCGTAGCCACTGTCACCTGAATGAGAGGAGTAGAGGGTGAGTGCCTGTGCTGCACAGCTACATCATTGCAATGTGTAATTGTTGACAATGTGTACTTACCAAGTAGGTGTCCTTCCCCAAATTCTCCCCTGGCCAGTCGTGTGTGGAGGCCGCTGTGCCGGAATATAAATGAGTCATGGGTACTCCCTGGGAACTGGGCCACGATGTCAGTTATGATAGACTTGGTATTGCAGACCATCTGTATGTTAAGGGAGTGGTATGACTTCCGATTCCGGTACATGTACTCCGTCGCAGCTGGTGGGCAGATGGCGATGTGGGTGCAGTCTATGCATCCTATCACAGATGGGAAATGGGCCACATTGTAGAAGTTTAACTTTGTCAAGTCCAGTTCCTGTTGACTGGTGGGGAATTTGATGTGTCGGTGTAGCTGGGTAAGCATTGCGTCAACAAAACTCCGGAGGCAGCGTGACATGGTGGGCTCTGGGATATCCCCCCTGCAGCCGCTACTATCCCCTGGAAGCTCCCAGAGGCCAGGAGGTGGAGGCTACACAATACCTGTACATGTGTCGGCACAGCATTGGTCCGCCTTGTTGGGTGATGCATCAGGGGGTCAAGGTCGTGTATGAGTTGAATTATCATGTCCCCATTTAGCCGGTACTTCGCATAAATCTGCTCCCTGGTTTGTCCCAGCAGGGTGATCCGTTGGCGGAATATCCTGTCCTGTATTCTGCGTCTCCTCCGTGCTGCTCGCTGTAGCCTTCGCCGCCTGACCAGCATGTACATTCCTGGCATTGTGAGACACCAACTGCTGCTGCTGCATCTCCTTATGTGTGTTTGGTCAGCCCTTTCCCTGTTCCTGATTGGCCAACGGTTTTTCAAAATTTTCTCTAATGACTTTTATGGTTACCACCTGCTTTGGGTTGTCCTTAATTTGCGCGGCGCTAATTGAGATTTTGTTGTTTTTCGCTATTAGAGAATTTTCATGAATACCGATTGCGCTTGTATTGCGGATTCCCTAAATTTATTCTCTAATTCCGTGTTTTGGCGCAAACCTACTGGGATTCTGAGAATATATTAGCGAATTCGCAATCTTTGGTTTGTGCTTTGGTTATTTTCTTGATGAATGCCGATTTGGGAAATTGCGCCCGCAATAGCATTTTCGCTGCTATTGCGGCCGCAATTTAGCTTCATGAATCAGGCTGATAGAGAATATTAATCTGAGCAAAATGAGACCAAAATGACAAAAATCAAATCAGTAAAAATCAAGATATGATTTTTTAAAGATTAAATGCAAAACAGTGCTTAGAAGTCACCAGTGGTCAAACGTTACTTGAGGTCGCGAGGGACCAGTGAAAATCACAACTTCAGGCCAACCACAATCAATGGCAACCTGGCTACAGAACGCAGATAGGTCACGCCTGAAAAATACCTTAAGAGGAGCTTTTGACGACGTCGAAAGTCTACTGCGTCATTGTCGAGCTGTGCAAAGGGGGTTTTGCTCCGTTGAAGTGAAAGTAATGCGTTGTCATTGAGCTGCACAGAGCGTCATTGTTGAGCCACACAGGGTGTGGGACTGTTGTTGTCAGGCAGCGTCAGCGTCGAAGGGCAATGTGGCAGAATTTCTCATGCAGTCAATGCAATGCATTGGCTTTTGATGAAAACAGCTGCAGAACTCACTTCTGAGGCCCAGTACTTGGAGGGGGCACCTCAGGCAAGGGAAGGGCAATGTGGCAGAATTTCTCATGCAGTCAATGCAATGCATTGGCTTTTGATGAAAACAGCTGCAGAACTCACTTCTGAGGCCCAGTACTTGGAGGGTAGGACTCACAGAAGGCAGAGTCCAGCAGCACCAGCTGAATTGTAAAAAGCCTTAATTTTTTTTTTTTTTGCAGAGTTTTATATAGCGCGAACTTGACCCAAACTGAATCAGGTATCAGAGCGCTTTACATAGCAACAGTTACGTTACATGAGGACACGCATTCATTTTTGTTAGGCACGGGGAGATTAAGTGATTTGCCCAGAATTACAGGATGTTTGGCGTGGTTACCAAGACTCAAACCCAGATCCCCAGGTCCGAGGTCGAGCGCCTTAGCCGTTAGGCCTAGGCCCTGAGACTACAGAAAACAGGAGGCAATTCCCCAAGCCCATGGAGATCACTTGGAGGAAGGCAGAGTCCTTCCAGCAGAGTCAAGGAGCACAGGCAGCGGGCAACAAGCAGAAAAGCAGTCCTTTCAGAAAAGCAGTCCAGTTTAGTTCTTTAAGTAGCACAGCAGTTCTTTTGACAGAGGTTTAGTTCAAGATCCTAAAGTGTCTATTTTTAGGGGGTCAGAATCTCAGTACTAGAAGTGCCTCAAATGTAGGGGGGTGACTTCAGAGGAACTCTTTGAAGTCCACAAGGATCCATTTCAACCCAGTCCTGTCTGGCAGGCTAACCCTGTGGGTGGGAAGGGGTAAATCAGTGCTTTGTGTGTGGACAGGACACTACCTATTGAAGCGTAAGTGTCAGCCCCTTCCATTCTTCCCTGCCCCATCAGGATGCAAATGAAAGCAGATGAGTGCTCAGAATGCAGATGAGCCTAATCTTCCTGTATTTGTGATGGTCTAGAGGGAATGAACTAAGTGTAGCTGTCACGTAACGCATATGCATACAAAGAACAGTAAGTACGGAAAAATATCCACTTTCCAAAAAATTGCATTTCTAAAACAGAAATGTTAAATCCAACTTCACTTGAAAGGAGGATTTATCATTACCATTTCAAACATGTCAAACATGAAAAGGCTCCTCCTTTCTGATCAGGACTCATAGCTTAAAAGTGTATTAAGGAATTCCGAATGCTAACCTATGAGAGGGGTAGGCCTCACAGTAGTGAAAAATAAAATAGGCTACTTCTCAGTACTAGGGCATGCAAAATATAATGTGCATGTCCTAACATTTACTTACATGGAACTCTGCCTTCAGGGTTACTTAGGGCCTGCCTTAGGGTGTAGTGTAGTTCCTATTTTCCCAATAGGCTCTGCTCTTTGGAATAATATCTTCAATAGTATAGACGTAGGACTGTGGTTAACTAGGTCTTCTACTGACGATATTAGACTTAAAGTTATGTGTGCCAGCTAGCTCAGAGTTCACTAGAAACTTTCTCGAATAGGCAAGGAGGAGTTTAACCTCCCTGGATAGACAAGAAGGGATTTAGTTTCTGAAAACCAAAGAACATGACAACTTTGCTCTCCCCTAATCAAGAGTATATCTCTAGAGTCGTGTGAAAACAAAAGACAACTTATTTTACTCAGTCAGTACGTGCATTCTTAGTTTCACCAGTTTGTAGAGAAATAAGAGATGGGCGTGGTTCAATAAAAAGATGTTATTTATTGATCAGTCTCTTTTCTCATACAAGAGAAATGAATTGCTATTATTGCAATACTTATAGTTAAGTAAAGTGCATACAGTAAAAACAGGATTATAAAATAATACTGTAAAAGCATTTATATGGTTTCTTAGCCATATGATACTTAAAATGGATAAAAGATATACATACATATATACATTGACTAATCGTTCTCAACTGGTGCTTCTAACTACGCCTACCCCGGTGTACCTGACCTAAGCCTAATACGTGGGCGGGAGTAAATAAGTAGCAGTTTAAGTTAAGTTTGTTTTGCCAAGGATCTGACTCAAGAATTCTCTGTAAGGGGTTAGTCAGTTCAGTACCTGGGATTTAGAAGGTTGGAGGGTTGGTATCTCTGTCTCAGGACTCGATATCCCAGTTACCCGCAAGGGCGGCTGGAAACGCCGGAGGCTGGATTTCTCGGCAGGAGAAAAGGCAGCGTCTCTCTCAGCGCGTCAAAAGGGAGGGGCAGCGTCCGTGGGCTTTTCTGCATCAGCTGGGCTCTCCGGCAAGTAGCGCTGCTCCAAGCTCGTCACCACCGTTTCTTAGCTTAGGGCAGCGTCGGTATATTTATACCTGAAAGGTGCCGTGTTTGACATAAGGATGGACATAAGACGTCAGCAAGAATGTCATAAGGACTGGTCGTTCTTACATTCTTTTCAGGAGTTCTCGAGCGAAATCAAAACAATAGCTGCGGGGGATTTCCCAGGTCTGCTGGAGGTTTGATTTGTTTTGAGAACTCGGTGTGCTTTCTAGGGGGCTGGAGGGATAGTGCTTGCTTAATGTGACAGCATGCGCTATGACCTAATCTGAAAACGGGTTTCTGTGCCGGTGTATGGACATTAGTGAATTAATAACCGGACAAGGGTCAGAAATAGGAGTATCAATATAGGTACCTAGATAAACACACTACACCCACTCCACGATTTTATGTACATATTTACTAAACTAAGCAATATTAAACATAACTAACAGTGCATGTGTATACCGAACCACCCCCAAAATAATCTTTTTTGTTTTGAAAAATGGCGTATGCAAAATGCACGAAATGAGTATAGGTACTGTATGCATTCAAGCAGTATAATCATTCAAAAGGGAGACGCATATTATATATCTTCATGAATGATTTGCGAAATTACACATGAAATGGCTCTTGATACAGAAAAAAATTGCGAGACCATCTCATCACATATAAACACAATTAATTGCATATAAACTAGAGGTTGAGGTAATGTAATGTCTCTAGAATTCCTAAGAATAGAAGCTCTGTTCTCTAAGAATAGTTTTACTTTAAGCAGAAGATAAGTGCCAAAAAGGTAAATATTTTGGAATTGGGAAAAAAGTTTTCGCTTTTCAAGGGAGAAGAGAAAAAATGGTTCACAGTCACTTTGTTTTTAAAAGACTGAAGGCCAAATTCAGAGTTCAGGGAACGCCGTGTGCAAGTTTGTTTAAAGTCATTCTCTCTGTTCCGGTGAAAACATCATTTCAGACAGACTCTCGAAAAAACAGTCTACAGCCTCTGGTGAAAGTTCGACTAGGTTGGAAAATGTCGCTACCATGCAGTCATGCGCATGATTGCTTTCAATGATGGTTCGATCAGAACTGCTTACAGAAGGTCGTACCTGGTCGATGCCGCTTTCATCTTGTACTTCACTACCCTTCAATCGTAGTGGTGAAGTCTCCACGAATGCCGTCATCAGGATAGGTAGCCGCTGGGGACAGCACAATGCATGAGCCTTTACTGGACCCAACAAAGTATCTGCATCCAATGGTACTTCTGATTGTAGTGTAAGACAGGTGTCCAACACGCATTCTTCGCCGCATAGCATGCACCTTAATACAGGCATAACACAATTCTGCCAGATGGGTCTGAATGAAAGAAACCAGGTCATATTTAGATCTCGTAGCCGGGCTAAGCCAAGGACGTTAGTTATGCGGTCCCGGTAGCGGATAGCTAGGATCGCTTCTTCCATTGTTGCTGGAGTCTTGTCTGTGACATGGCTTGCCATAACGAAGCAAGAGTAGCAAGAATAAAATGCCTGCTACGAGTCCCAACAGGAGTGGAAGTCCGCCAAAGATGGAATGGACGAAATTTGGAAAAATACCCAGGATCGCTTTGAATGGGGTTAAAGCTCCTGAAAAGACTGTCTTAAATACACTTGCGATACCACTTGTATCAGAAATATTTAAGATTTCGTTCAGCATTTCTGCGAAGTGTAGGGGGCAATTTGTTGATAACATTGAATGAATCTCTGCCGTTGTCCTTGCAACTTGGAGATCATATGTTTCTTTTGATGACGTCAACTGGGTTGGCGTCTGTAGGAGCACAGTCTTCATTCTGCTTAAAGTATCAATTCGAATAGAAGAGATTTTTAAACTGGGCCATAACCTTCCCTCCCTGTCTGGAGCATCATTCGGGAACAATACTCTTTCACAGCACATGACCCTGGAAGTCACGCTTACAAGATAAGGTTTTCCTGGCAGCAAGCCACAACATCTGTGATCTACAATTAGAATGTAACTCCCGTTCGAAAGTCTTCTAAAGAATGGTTCTATTTGTGTTGCAGGTGTGCCTAACTGGTGACATGAAAGGTTATTTGAAGTCCCTTCACAGGCCCCATGCAAACTAATACCCTGACACAGAAGTATGCCACTTAGTGATTTTTCACAATTATTACCACTAAGAAATACACTCTGTCCGTTATTACTGACACATGTGTGTGTATAAGGCAAGTTCCATGTGGACTTAATGTATCCTTTACCCAACCTTTCATACTGGCCTGCCTGTATATATTTTTTGCAGTATTGAAACTGGAAAGTTGTTATCGGAATATTTATTATCCCATGTATTATCCATTCAATGACAGGTCGTTCTGACATTGTCAATGGTAATCTCTCAAGTTTTTCAATGCTCAGAATTGTATAGTCAGCACCCTTTTGTGCCAAACTGATTTGTTTATCAGTAAGGTTAAAGATATTAAATAGTGACGTTGTGTTGATTAAACGCCAAGGCACATAGCCCGAACGCAGATTTTGTAACGTCCAGCCAAGCTGTACAATAGAACGTAATTGAGACTGACCGTGTTGTAACATCAGTAAGTCTTGTTCTATTATATCGATTTCAGAAGATACAATACTGTCCAGTGAATATATTCTGGAAGACAGAGTCATTAACCCATTGTCCACAACAGAAAGTGATTTTTCCAAATTAACACGGTCAATTTCCCGTATTTTTTCCTGCTGTCTCAATTTGAGTTACTTTCCAAGCTTCGTTGTAAGCTGCATATATAGAGGCCGCTATGAAACGTTTTTGACGCTGTTTGCGTGGTCCCATGATGAAATCACGCAAGTCAGCACCTTCTTTAAGTAAAGTTAAGTGTTGCTTAATTTCTAACAGTGTGGATGTATGTAGCCATTGAAGGCAGAGTTTCCCCACACTGTAAGTAGTTACAATCCCTGGATGTTGTCTCTGGGAGTATCTTGGGTCTGGCCTGGTCAATGTGAACCCCTGTAGTTTGTTCAGGAATCTGTCTTGACAGTTATTTGTGTCTGTGGGCCAGATCAACCATTGTTTCCAATCAGCATGTGTTCTGTTTTGGTTTAAAATATGGGATATGTCTATCTCAACATCCGTAGTGCTATTACTGGTAGGTGTTGGTTTTGGAATAGACGGTTTATTTAAGTCTTTAATTTTGGCTAGGCCAAGACAGGATGTTTGTTGAATTGTATCATTCAAAAATATAATTTGTTCTGGGATCATGCAGGCTCTAAATAATGATTCTGTACCTTGCACTTGCCAATCTTTTGTGCCCCAGATCGTTTTCGTTTCAATGTTATTGTTCCAGAAATCAAAACCGAATGTATTCATTTTTTCAAAAAATGAGTCTGAATATATCAATTTTGTGTTTGTAAGCATCGTTTTCACTCCTGTCTTATTTAACAATTTGAAATAAAATGATTCTGCATTACTTGTGTTGAACCCTGAAAAGTATGAATATTTATCAAAAAATGTCTTTGAACTGCCTTTTGGTGGAGTTGCACAATGTTCCCATTGGTTAAAATTTAAAACATTTCTAAGTTGAGTAGATTTATGCAGATAATGGTTACCATAATGGTTATAACAAAACATTTGATCGAAATTAGATGAACCTTGCAAATAATCATGTTCTGTAAATTTAGCTGACATTACTAGATCAGACATCATATCATTAATACTTTCAAAGTCCCAATCAACAGCAAATGTGCTTGGTTTTACAAAGTCACTTAAAGAAATCTTGAATTGATGAGGATAATTCAGGAGCTCAACCGGACCATAGATTTCGTAATCAGTTTTGTCCCATGCTACCCCACCGGGTATAGGATTGGCTGTGAAGTTTACTGAAGAAAGTTCTCTTTTCTCGATGTGTGAAGACTTGTGTGGTTTCAGGACCAAGTTGATGTTCTGACTTGCTGTGTCCATTGTAGCATATTTTCCCTCAATGAAATGTCCCAAGCATAGTACCATGATGAGCCACAGTATGAGGATGAATACTCCTAGTGCCACCCAAAGTTCAATACACGGAGAAATCAGATAGGTTACTTTTAGTTGATGAAAGAGTTCCTTTGCTTTGTCTTTAAAAGTTTTTGTTGTCGGCTGTTCCTCAGGTTCACTCAGATCCTCAGAAAAATCATCGAAGTTGATGAAGTAGCCGGATGCTGTTCTGTCAATTGTTTCAATTGCTTCTGGATTGCTTTTTGCTTTAGGTATTTGCTTTGTTTCATTAGTATAGTCTGTGGTTACAGCATTGTATAGTGGAGTTTCTTGATGTAAAGTTTTGATTTGGGTTTTAAGAGGTTTAAGTTCCATTGCTTTGTTGCATAGTCCTTGTTGAATCACTGTAGGTTTTTCAGGTGTGATTAGTCTTTCAGTTTGAACCTCTGTGTTTGTAGCAAACTTTGGTGTTCTACTACTTCTTGGGAGTCCACTTGGCCTACTACTTGTTATCGGCCACATGGTTGTGGTTTAACCAGGTCGATGGATACAACTCGGTTCTCCTTTTTACCAGCAAGATACTGCTTTTCTGTAAGAAGGCCCAAATTCCTTCTTCACCGCAATCTTCTCTCTGACCAGATCCCCGATTTTTGGAATCCAGACAGGCCTTGCTGGGACAGGTGGTTTCTCTTCAGTGGTAATTGGCTGCTGTTTCAACTTTATGTTGCTCAGGTCTTTTCTTGTTTCATTTAGTCCTGTAAAATAGCCAAACGATCTTTGATATCAAAGCATTTTTCTTTAACCACTGAAGTTTGACTATCGAGGTCCTGGATTAACATTCTAGTCCCAAACAATAGTTCGTACGGACTGAGACCTCTCAGAGAATTTCTTGGCAGATTATTAATACTACGTTGGACACTTATTAAATGTTTGACCCACCCAGCTCCCGAACCTAATACCTTTGCCGTTATAGATTGCTTTATGTCACGGTTTTTTCTTTCCACAATTCCGTTTCCCTCAGGATGAAAGGGACAAGAGTACCGCAATGCAATGCCCAAGCTGGTCATGGCCTCCTTATAAGCTCGAGAGCCAAAATCAGGACCCTGGTCAGAATGTAGCATGCCAATTGCGTATGTGCCGATAAAGACTCGCAAATCTTTTATAACAGTTCTGGCGTCAGCCGATCGCTGGGGCCACATCCATATGAATCTCGTGCATGAATCCACTGCGACCATGATATATTTATAGTTGCCGTCCCTTTGTAAGGGACCGCAGTGGTCCAGGTAAACACAGGCTAATGGTTTGTCTGAGATTAGAAGGGGCGTCTGGGCTGGTCGTTTCACTGTTGATACCTTCATTCTTTGACATATTTCACATTCTAGAACATAGTTCCTAGTTTGTCTCCTCATTCGTGGCCACCAGTATCTCTGTTTTAATAACGATACTGTGGCTGAAACGCCAGCATGTACAGAAGCAAGCCCTTCGTGTGCCGCTATAATGAGTCCTAACCTATGTTCCATGTTCGGAATTGCCCTATCCCCCACTCCAGGGATTCGAGCAAATGGAACGTTATTAGCATCAGTTATGTATGAGTACTTTACTGGAAAGCCTTTCGGGAGTGTTTCTATCGCATCTTTTACCGTAGCGCAGATAGCCTGTAATATTTCGCTGTCTATTTTTGACCGGGTGATGGCAGCTACGGAAGCCATTTGCACAGCTGCCTTCGCGGCCTCATCAGCCAATGAATTCCCTGCAACGTGAACGCCATCACGTTGATGACTCAGTGTATGTATCACGTGAGTCTTTTGTAGTTCTTTTTGTAAAAGAACTACTTGTTCCCAAAGCATTTTATGCTTGATTGTGCCACCTTTTGCATCTTTAAAACCGTTCTGAACCCAGATCTGCAAGTATTCATTGTAAGACTGAACGCAATAATATGAATCGCACACTATGAGTGTGGGGAATTCGCGATCGGTATTTTCAAGCGCCATCTTAAATGCTAGTAGTTCAGCTCGCTGAGCTGTACAGTCTCCTAGCGATTGCGTTTTAGTGACCAGTGGTTTAAATTTTCCTTCGTGCCAGCGACCCTTAACAATCGCGCACGCAGCACTGTAAGCTTGTCTACCCCCAACTGCGGGCTGTGCTGATCCGTCCATATATATTATACAGCCGTAGCGTTCTAGAGGCACTATTTCAGTCGGCAGAGGACATTCAAATTCATATTGGAGAAATTCTTGTGTTTTTAAATTAGGGTCAAATTCGTATACCACGTCTGTTGCAGCAAGGGAATTAGCCCACTGTATCCATCTCGGATGTAGTGCTTTAGCATTCGGAATGCTTTCCTTTGTTACCGCCTCCAGGGCTGGTATTGGTGTCACGATGATTATTCGTTTACCTTGTGCTAGGGCTCTTTCTTTCGCTACAGCAGTCTGTACCGCGGTTAGAATTTTTTCCGTTGGGCTAAATTTCATTTCAGCTTTTGTGTACAAGTGATTTGTATGCTATTGGTACCGTTTCTCCCTCATTAGAGGTTAGGTATGTGAATCCGCATCTTCCTGGGATGACTCGAATCACAAGGTTGCGTGTGTTATCGCGTGTTTTCAGTTTTGTTTTAACTAACATGTCTGTTTGTAAAGATCTCAAGATTTCTGTGTGTTTTTGCGTCCAATTGATTCTTTTAAAATCTGGTTTTATTAGATCATAGAGAGGTTTAACCCTCTCTGCATAGTTTATAATGTAAGTTCTTCCGAAATTCAGGAAACCTAGAATTGATTGCAAGTTTTTCAGTGTTCTTGGTGTTTGGATTACAGCACATTTCTCCAGGAAATTGTCAGCCAGGCTTTTGCCTTCACTTGATAATTCATATCCTAAAAATAGGACAGTCAGATGGGCAATTCTTGACTTTTTGAAGTTGAATTTGTAACCCTCTGCTGCGAACCCAAGTATTATGGTGTTCACTCTTTTCAAGTGAGTATCCAAGTCATCATCTGTTAGATAGATGTTGTCGACATAAGATAATGCCTCATCATCATATATTTGTAGTAACTCTGTTACTCTCGCTGAGAATAATCCTGGGCTGTTCTTGAACCCTTGGGGCAAACGACAGAAATTTTCTGCGAGCCATTTATTGAGAAAGCGGTCAAATACCTGCTTTCTGGTGCTATATTTTGACAAAAGAATCCATTAGAGATGTCTAATGTTGTTTTGTATTTTTTGCGCACTATGCTATTCATTAGTACTGCACTGTGTGAGTTTTGCACTGCAAACGTTTTGCAGCATGAGTTAAGGTGTCTGTAGTTCAAAACTAGACGATATGAATCATCTGGTTTGGAGACAGGAAACAAAGGATTGTTCATTTGTGAGGTGCATGTTTCAATCACCCCCTGGTATTCAAGTTGATCTAAGATCTCCCTGACCTGTTTTTTAGCTTCTTGCTTAATTGGGTACTGCCCCTGTGCAGTCGGTTGAGATTTTAACTGGATCTTGTGAGGAGGAGAGTCCTCATCCCATATGTGAACAAAAATTCCCAGGCATGCACATTAGTTACTAGCGTGTACAAATGCAGATAGGAATATCTACAAGAACATTAAACAACTGCTTTCTCTGATAAACTTGGTTTTAATTCCTTTAGGTTTTCATAAAATATCATACGATAAAAATGTATTACAATGTTCAGGGGGAATGCAACCTTCATTGTAAATATACATTATTTGACATATTAAAATTTCATTAAACAATATAAAAATAGATGGTTTCCTGTCGACATAAAAATGATGCATTTGCCAATAGCTAGACCTTTTAGATAAAAAGCCCGGTAAACCACATATTCAAACCTTAACTACACGAAGGAAGACAACAGACGCGGTCTACACACGAGATATACCGGTAAGAGAAGAGACGCAAAACTAGCCTTAACTTCTTTACTAAAAAGAAATTAGTTCTGTAAGCCCGTTCGTGTAATCGTTCCCTTTACCCCCCTCCCTTGTTTTCTCACATAGATACACGATACGCCTATCAGTCCCCACGCTGCACCGCTCTAAAAAGACAGCTAAAGCTGAGAGATTCTTTCGGTAAGAACTGTATATACACTGCTTACTTTTATTAGGGACGGGGGAGAGGGGAGAGACAAAAAATATTTAATCTTAATGGCTGTCCCTCTAACCACAGAAAATCTCCTCACCCGGTCCGCCGCGCGGTCTATCAAAATCTCATTCCCTTAAAGCCTGGCCGACCCCCTGAATACCCGCACGCTATACTGAACTCTCGGATCAGATTGGATAACCAGATCCCTTCGGTAAGAATTATCAACCTTTTCAAATCTAAACCGGGGACAAAATAACACACGCTATAATAGCCATTTCCTTAAACTTTAGGGGTTGCCCCAGGCGTGGTCCACAGTATGTACCCGAGAACTTCCAATTAACCGACTGAATGAGGACAGTTCGTCTATCACTTGACAGTATATGCGGCAATACGAGGGACACTCCCAACTAGGCTCGAAACATCCAACCAAAGGTAAAATACATCACTGCCGTAACGCAATACATTTGTGTCATTAGATTAAATAAGAATATGCAACATGACACATTTTATTTATTTATTATTTCCAGATACTGAGTCTCTTTCCATTTTTGTGACCTGAGTGTTCCCACGATTTTTGCGCATTTATAAAAAGAAACAACCATAGTGTAACCACGTCACTCCTCAATACTCTAGAAGGTGAGATGTTAGAAATTGTGATAATGCAACAAAAGAAACTGGCCACTGCAAATAAGGGAAATACAAGCCACCTATATATATTTGCAAGCAATGTGGCCTCTGTTCTGTTCGTCTCACAAAAGGAATGCAGCCCGGTTAACAATAATATTTTTGAACAATTCTCTTGACCTAGTTTGCTACACCAGTGCAATATCCATTACCTCTAGCGAACACCTACCATTGGATCGGCGCTTGTGTAATGCAATGCAATGTTGTATACCACCTCATGCAGGGCAATGCACCGTTGTAAACCATGGTACTGGTAGCATCCCGCTCTGCACAGTCGGCAGAATCTCATTCACGACTGGGTAGATCCAGATGCTATTATCTCCTAATGGGTATTCCCTCCCCTGTATGCATTTAAACCATATGTACAGCACAGTGTACACCTATGCCAGCTTACTTTAATAAGAGTTTTTTACCCAGTCCTCATCAATAAAATAAATAAGTAAAACAAGATGTCACATAATAAATAAATGTTGACAGCTAACATTATCCAATGTGAAGAGCAATGAAGTATGTTTTTGTTTTACCTCAAGAATCCTATGTCTTGATTATATATGTGGTAGATACATACGATGGGTTCATGATTAGTCTTTGAGCATACAATAGGAATTAAGCGTTACATCAGTACACATGAAAGATTTACTAGCGGTACCATCAATATGAAATGAATGATTAAACACTGCTTCATTATTAAAAGAACTGAAAAGTAAAAATATGTTTATAATTATCATTTTACAGAATATCGATGGTACAGTCCTGAAGAAGACACAGCTCACGTGTCGAAACGCGTCGACAGGAAACCATCTATTTTTATATTGTTTAATGAAATTTTAATATGTCAAATCATGTATATTTACAATGAAGGTTGCATTCCCCCTGAACATTGTAATACATTTTTATCGTATGATATTTTATGAAAACCTAAAGGAATTAAAACCAAGTTTATCAGAGAAAGCAGTTGTTTAATGTTCTTGTAGATATTCCTATCTGCATTTGTACACGCTAGTAACTAATGTGCATGCCTGGGAATTTTTGTTCACATATACTCTTTACCCTGACCCAGGATTGCTATTCGCACCAGGGGGCTCTTGTTTCCTTACATAGAGTCCTCATCCCATCCCACATGATTTTTATATAGTGCAGGAGCCTCGGCTACTGCCCACTTTCTTGCAAGTGTATATTTTTTATGAATTGGAATATGATTTGAGAAGGCAGGCATAACCATTTCTTCGCCATGAGGGCACTCCCTGACAAACTCTGGTGGCCAGTCTTTTTCAGCTAGAAGGATGTCATAGCCCTTGGAGAGATTATCCCAAAATAGACCCCTTATTTTCCTAGTCTTATCTCCCTCTATACGTAAGGTTATTTCATATATTTTATGAGGTTTGCTAACTCTGGTATCTGCAGTTTCCACCTGAATGTACTCATTCGTGTCCACTGTCTCCAGATGATTCATCAGGATCTTGCGAGCTATGCTCACTTCTGCTGCGCTGTCTAGCATTGTCTGAGCCCACTCTCCGTTTTTCAGCTGAGTCCTCAGGATCCTCTGCATGTTTGATTATTTTAATGCTGGCTACCTTCTTCTTTGGAAATTGTAACTTTTTACTTTGATGAGCAGGTTCTTTGTCTTTGGACTTGACGTGCTCTTCCCTGTGTTCTGACCGTCCTCTTCTTTCCGATTTCTGCGAGGAAGTCTGAAAAGATCGAGAGGGACGTGTATCAATATCTTGATATCTATCAGGTTTCTTCAAATTATCCCTATTTCTAAGGTTGTATTTTTTCTCAGAGGGCTCCCTCTGGGGAGACTTGTGTCCTTGGTCCGGAGATCTTTCTCTCCGCCGAGGAGACCTTCCTCTGGATCTTGAATCTTTTTTCTTTGGGAGTAGATTGTTTATTCCCATCCCAGCTCTTTTTTGAAGTGTTTAGATTATTTTTAATAAATACCTTTTCAGGATTTTCAATTAGTTGGGGTTTCACTGGTTTCCCACCCAAACTATCTCTTCCTAGTTCTTCATAGGATTTTTCTATGATTCTGGCAAGTTCAGATGGTTGGTCTGCTATATCTGTTTCCTTCAATCTTTGGCGGATCGCCACATTTGCTGCTTCCCCCTTTATGTTTGCTAGTAATATTGCCGAGACCTGCTTGAAGTCTTTCAGTAATTTCATACCCAGAGTTAAAGCAGGTTCTGGACTGTATTCATTTTGAATCTGTTTTAGCACCTCTGGTATTACCGCCATGGACGGAACACCATGTGTTTTTGTGTAAATGGAAGCAAAGACTGTACCCCAAGTGTCACAGTCCTCCACATGTGGTGCGATCCCCATTGGGAGACAGATAGTCAGAATTCGGTGTTTCTCAACAGGGGTGGTATCTGGAAATACCGCCTCTATTTGAGTTATTTTCTGTGCTAACCAGAATGGAATTTGTTCCCTTTTAATGGGTACTTTACCTAGACAGGACTGTATGTTCTGTGGTGTGATTTTATTTGTGTTCCCCTGATGAGGGGTCAGCTGTGGAATTTTAATAGCTCGTTGGACTGTTGAAGTCCGCATTACATATTGGACTAATTGTCTGTGTATTTTAATCAGTTGTTTTAGTTGTACTAAAGTTCTGGTATTGACATTTTTTCAATGTCTGGATGAGGTGTGTAGCTGGCTAGAACCGGCCACGTTGCTCCTGGTCTACCTAGTGGACCGAGCCTGGTGATGTGATCATTATGTTTTAGGGCGCCTTTAAACCAGAGCAGGTGCTCTTGGTATTTGAGTGGTATTTCCACCTCCTCGAACGGGGTGTACTCATCCGGAGGTTCCTCTATCTTGTAATAATGGAACTCCTTTGTTACAGCGTTTGCTGCTGGAAAATGTATCCATGAATAGAATACCTCTGTCTGCCGATATTCGTGTGCCTCAATTACGAATATGACTGTACCACCTCTTGGTGTTAGTCCATTTTCTATAAGTTTAAGTGTTATAGTTTTTATTATGCTGACCGGGATGAGTATTGCATCCGGGTCCTGCTCTAGGAGACTTCTGTCATCCGCTAGGAGTTGAGCTGCTATTCTAGCTGTCTCTCTTTCTTCTTCAGTTTCTGACATTTTACTGTCAGGAAGGGTTTTTGTTGCAGATCAGGTTTCCACGGAAACAAAGATTAGATGCACAATATTTTGGAACACTGTATCCTTCAACGTTGAATAAACCAAAAACCATACATAGGAGTCTCCTCCTACTAAGTTTGGCGGATTTAACCTTTCACCCACTCCAGACGTCTTTGGAGTTTTATGGAAAAAAGGGTCTGTGTGAAAAAGCACGACTGAGTTACTCTAATGTCTTGCGTAAGATTTATCGCCTATCCAAACCGTTGGGCGCCATGTAGTGTAGTTCCTATTTTCCCAATAGGCTCTGCGCATTGGAATAATATCTTCAATAGTATAGACGTAGGACTGTGGTTAACTAGGTCTTCTACTGACGATATTAGACTTAAAGTTATGTGTGCCAGCTAGCTCAGAGTTCACTAGAAACTTTCTCGAATAGGCAAGGAGGAGTTTAACCTCCCTGGATAGACAAGAAGGGATTTAGTTTCTGAAAACCATAGAACATGACAACTTTGCTCTCCCTAATCAAGAGTATATCTCTAGAGTCGTGTGAAAACAAAAGACAACTTATTTTACTCAGTCAGTACGTGCATTCTTAGTTTCACCAGTTTGTAGAGAAATAAGAGATGGGCGTGGTTCAATAAAAAGATGTTATTTATTGATCAGTCTCTTTTCTCATACAAGAGAAATGAATCACTATTATTGCAATACTTATAGTTAAGTAAAGTGCATACAGTAAAAACAGGATTATAAAATAATACTGTAAAAGCATTTATATTGTTTCTTAGCCATATGATACTTAAAATGGATAAAAGATATACATACATATATACATTGACTAATCGTTCTCAACTGGTGCTTCTAACTACGCCTACCCCGGTGTACCTGACCTAAGCCTAATACGTGGGCGGGAGTAAATAAGTAGCAGTTTAAGTTAAGTTTGTTTTGCCAAGGATCTGACTCAAGAATTCTCTGTAAGGGGTTAGTCAGTTCAGTACCTGGGATTTAGAAGGTTGGAGGGTTGGTATCTCTGTCTCAGGACTCGATATCCCAGTTACCCGCGAGGGCGGCTGGAAACGCCGGAGGCTGGATTTCTCGGCAGGAGAAAAGGCAGCGTCTCTCTCAGCGCGTCAAAAGGGAGGGGCAGCGTCCGTGGGCTTTTCTGCATCAGCTGGGCTCTCCGGCAAGTAGCGCTGCCCCAAGCTCGTCACCACCGTGTCTTAGCTTAGGGTAGCATCGGTATATTTATACCTGAAAGGGGCCGTGTTTGACGTAAGGATGGACATAAGACGTCAGCAAGAATGTCATAAGGACTGGTCGTTCTTACATTCTTTTCAGGAGTTCTCGAGCGAAATCAAAACAATAGCTGCGGGGGATTTCCCAGGTCTGCTGGAGGTTTGATTTGTTTTGAGAACTCGGTGTGCTTTCTAGGGGGCTGGAGGGATAGTGCTTGCTTAATGTGACAGCATGCGCTATGACCTAATCTGAAAACGGGTTTCTGTGCCGGTGTATGGACATTAGTGAATTAATAACCGGACAAGGGTCAGAAATAGGAGTATCAATATAGGTACCTAGATAAACACACTACAAGGGGTGACTTGCGTGTAATAAAAGGGGAGTGTTAGAACTGGGGGTCTCTAGTTGGCAGAGGTAAGTCCAAATAGGGACCCTTGCTTTTAGTCAGGGTAAGGAGGAAACACTCTTTAGATAACCTCTGCTCTCCCCCTTGGTAGCTTGGCACAAGCAGTCAGGCATATCCAAAAGCAATGTGTAAAGTATTTGTACCGACACTCACAGTAACACAGTGAAAACACTACAAACTGACTCCACAACAGTTTAGAAAAATAAAGGTATTTATTCTAAACTACACAAGACCAAAATGACAAAAATCCAACATACACAGTTCAAGAATATGGTTGCAAAAGAGTTCTTAAGGTTGCGATAAAATAATCCACAGTTGCGTCAAAAGTTCACAGTTGCGTCACGTTTAGCCAACAGTACCTTTTAAATGTGACAAAGTTCCAAAGCAGAAGCTGGTGTGGTGGAAAACAAGCGTGCGTTGCTCCTGAGACCCTGGGGAGGCGATGCGACAACCTCGCTGCAGCAGCGGGCGTGTTGCGACGAATCCGGTCTGTATGGGGAGGAAGGTGGACTTGTATGGATTCCAGTGCGTAGGTTCCGTAGGAAGTTTTCTCTCACAAAGGTACGATGCAATGCTCTTTGGAGTTGCGAAGATCTCCGGAGCGACGATGCACGGACCAGCGGTGATCTCTCTCTCGCAGCTCCTCGATGCGATGGCTTCTGCGACGACTCTCGCAGTGACGTGATGCGGTCCGCAAGCAAGCGGTGCGGCGATCTCACCCAGCGACGACAGGCTCTGCGACGACACTCGCAGCGATGGTAATCTTCCCGCAGCGGTCTGGTGCATCCCGCAAAGGAAGGATGCGACGGCTCTGGCAGTAGCAACAGGCGCTGCGAAGATCTGGACCTTCCTAGCGGCGGGAATTTCCTTGCACTGTCGGGGATGCGCTCCTCAAGCAAGCAATGCCACAAAACTTGCAGAAAGTCTTTAAAAGGTTGGTTTCCAGCTTCCCAACACATGTACAACTTCTAGAGGCACCACACATGGGCCACACACTCCAGGAAGAACAGAACTCTCTCAGTAGAGTTCAGGGAAGCTGGGGGTGAAGTCCTTTTGTTCCTGGGAACAGGGAGCCAGCTCTTCTCAGGCCCTTGGAGATTCCTTCAAGCAAGGGGACACAGCACAAAGCAAAGTCCTTCTCCTCTCCTTGGCAACAAAGCAACAGCAGGTCAGTCCAGCAGAGCAAGAGCAGGACAGTCTTCCTTCTTCAGTTTCAGCTTTCTCCTTGGCAGAGGTTCCTTCTTGATTCTAGGATGATCTAATTTTCTGTAGTCAGGGGTCCTGTACTTATACCCCTAAAAGTCTTTGTTCCCTTTGTGCAGGAGGGCTCTGTGCCCGGTCTGAACCAGTTCTGGGTGTTACTTGAGCACTTTGTTTTCCTGGCCTCTCTCTTCCTTTCAGAGAGAGCGTTTGGGTCGTCAGCCGCCCAGCAGGAGGTGGAGTCAGCATTGTGGGGGTTAGCACAGCCCTGGAGCACTTTGTTGACATGATTCCTTCTCTCCTTTCACAGTGCAGGGCAGAGACATCAGACGCACCACAGGGGGTGGAGCCAGCACTGTGGGGGGCGGGCACAGTCCTATTCAGGTCCCAGGTGCAACTCCTCCCTCCCATCTAGATGCAAATCTCTCTATTCACCACTGGGCGGACTCATTCTGTCTCCTGGAATCCCCCAGCCCTGTCACTCACAAACCAGGCAGTCAATTCACAAACAGGCCAAGTCACACGGAAAGGTCAGACAAGAGAACAGCAACTTTCTAAAAGCGCTGTTCTCAAACACAGGATTTAAAAACAACCTTTCCTAAAAGATGTGTTA
Organism: Lissotriton helveticus; assembly: GCF_964261635.1. Lineage (NCBI taxonomy): Eukaryota > Metazoa > Chordata > Amphibia > Caudata > Salamandridae > Lissotriton > Lissotriton helveticus. Next base: position 998,218,559 of record NC_136065.1, on the reverse strand, counting down.
TTAAATTCTGAGTTCAGGGATACCAGACTTTCATGTCCTATCTTTCTCCTATGGGAAGTTATGCTGGTAGCCACTATAGCCAGCATTCCCCATGATAGCCTATGGGGCAAGATAGCCTTGCAATAGTGAAAAATGAAAATGGCTGTAATTCGCTACCAGAGCATGTCACCTGCACACGTACATGCTCTACCTTTCACATACACTGCACCCTGCCCAAGGGGATACCTTGGGCCTTCTTTAAGGGTGACCAATGTGCACAGAAAGGGAAGGGTTAGGCCTGGCCAGTGGGGACACTCACCAGGAGGACTTGGCAGTTCACAGACTGCACACCATTTTAGGGCTACTCATGTGGGTGGCACAATCAGTGCTGCAGGCCCACTAGTAGCATTTGTTATCACCAGCCCTGGCACACTCAGTGCACTTTACTAGGGACTTCCTTGTGACTCAAATATGCCAATCATGAATAACCAATCATAATAACAATTTACACAGGGAGCACTTGCACTTTGACACTGAACAGCAATGGCAAAGTGCCCAAAGCATCTAAACCAGCAAAAACGAAAATCAGCACAGCATCAAAAATACAGGAGGTAGAGGCAAAAAGATAGGGGGAAACCACGCCAAAGATGCCAGGTCTAACACGTGTCCCCTCCAGCTGAAAGTGGGGAGAACTACCCACCCTCTTGGTAGTTCTCTTCACTAAGGCGGAAAAACCTGGACAGACCATCAGCATTGGCGTGTTCTGTGCCAGGGCGGTCTTCCACCGTGAAGTCCATTCCCTGTAGGGAGATGGACCACCTCATCAGTTTTGGGATCTCACCCCTCATCTGCATCAACCATCTGAGGGACCTGTGGTCTGTCTGAACCCGGAAGTGAGTCCCAAACAGGTAGGGCCTCAGCTTCTTCAGAGCCCAGACCACAGCAAAAGCTGCCCTTTCAATTGCACTCCACCTCTGTTCCCTGGGGAGTAGCGTCCAGCTAATGAAAGCTACAGGTTGGTCCCAGCCCTCGTCAGTCACCTGTGAGAGTACTGCTCCCACACCCTGCTCTGAAGCGTCTGTCTGCACTATGAACTCACTGGAAAAGTCCGCTGTCTTGAGCACCGGTGCTGTGCACATGGCAGTCTTCAGGGCATCAAAAGCAGTTTGGCAGGCTTCGGTCCAATTCACTTTTCTGGGCTGATTTCTAGAAGACAGCTCTGTCAAGGGGGCAATGATGATGCCATATCCATTGACAAACTGTCTGTGATACCCGGTGAGTCCTAAGAAGGCTCTCACCTCTGTCTGGGTCTTGGGGGGTTCTCAAGCCAGAATGGTATCAATCTTGCCTGTAGAGGCGCCACCTGGCCGCTCCCTACCTGGTGTCCCAAGTACACCACAGATCCCTGCCCTATCTGGCACTTGTTGGCCTTGATAGTGAGGCCTGCCCTTTGCAGAGCCTTCAACACTTCACAGAGGTGTTGCAAGTGTTCTTCCCACGTGGAGCTGAACACAGCAATGTCATCCAGGTATGCGGCGCTGAATTCCTACAGCCCAGTCAATACCTGGTTAACCAGTCTCTGGAAGGTGGCAGGGGCATTCTTCAACCCAAAGGGCATGACTCGGAACTCGAAGTGCCCCTCTGGCATTGAAAATGCTGACCTCCCTTTGGCCCCATCAGTTAAGGCAATCTGGCAGTACCCAGAAGTTAAATCAAATGTACTAAGGTACCAGGCAGCTCCCAACCGATCCACGAGCTCATCAGCTCTGGGTATGGGGTGTACGTCAGTCTTGGTGACTGCATTGAGCCAACGGTAGTCCACACAGAACCGGAGTTCTGGAGTGGCACCGGGCGCAGCAGCTTTTGGGACTAAGACCACTGGGCTAGCCCAGGGGCTGCTAGAGGGCCCAATTACCCCTAGCGCCAACATCTTGGAAAACTCTTCCTTGATGCTGGCCCTGACCTTATCAGCTACCCTGTAAAATTTCTGTTTCACAGGTGGACTATCTCCAGTGTCCACATCATGGACGCACCAATTGGTGACACCTGGGGTCAGGGAGAACGGGGAGGAAAACTGACCCAACACTTGGCGACAGTCCCTCTGCTGCTCAGGAGTCAGGGTGGGCGAGAGGACCAGACCATCCACTGACCCGTCTTGCTCCTTAGCTGCCAGGAGGTCAGGGAGAGGATCATTATCCTCTTCCCCTCCAGCATCTGTAGCCATGAGCATTGTCACTTCAGACCTCTCAAAGTGGGGTTTGAGGCGGTTCACATGCAGGACTCTCAGAGGCTGCCTGGGAGTCCTCAAGTTAACCAGGTAGGTTACTTCGCTCTTGCGTTCCACCACATCATATGGCCCAGTCCACTTGTCTTGGAGCATGCAAGGCTCCACTGGCACCATCAGCCATACTTTCTGCCCAGGTTGAAATTCGACCAGAGTGAAATTCTGGTCGTACCATCTTTTCATTTCTTCCTGGCTAGCTTCCAGGTTCTCCTGAGCGAGCTTCCTGAAGCTTTGTGTCTGTTTGCGGATGGCCAGCACATAGCTGAACACATCCTGGGGCGGTTTTCCCACTGGATTTCTCCCACCCCTCCTTCACCAGTGTGAGAGGTCCTCTAACATGGTGGCCATACAGGAGTTCAAAGGGACTGAACCCTAAGGACTTCTGAGGTACCTCCCTGTAGGCAAACAACAGGCATGGTAGAAAGACATCCCACTTCCGTCTCATGGGCTCCGTTAGGCCCATAATCATACCTTTCAGGGTGAGGTTGAACCTTTTAACCAACCCATTTCCTTGAGGTTGGTAAGGAGTGATGAACTTATAAATTACCCCACACTCCTCCCACAGAGACTTCAGGTACCTAGAGATGAAGTAGGTACCCCGGTCGGAGACCACCTCTCTGGGGAACCCCACACAGGAAAAGATCCCCATCAATGCACGGCCCACCACGGGTGCTGTGATGGTCCTGAGAGGGACTGCTTCCGGGTACCGGGTGGCATGGTCCACCAAGACCAGGATGAACCTATTGCCTAAGGCTGTCTTGGGGTGCAGGGGCCCCACGATGTGGATGCCCACCCGCTCGAAAGGGGTGCTCACCACAGGAAAGGGTTGGAGGGGTGCCTTGCACTTCACTCCGGTCTTGCCACTGGCCTGACATGTTTGGCAAGATCTGCAAACGTCTATGATCCCTTTGTGCAGGAGGGCTCTGAGCCCGGTCTGAACCAGTTCTGGGCGTTCATTGAGCACTTTGTTTTACTGGCCTCTCCTTTCCTTTCAGGGAGAGGGGCAGGGTCATCAGCTGCCCAGCAGGAGGTGGAGCCAGCATTGTGGAAGGCAGGCACAGCCCTATTCAGGCCCCGGTGCTCTCCCCTCCCACTACTCTAGATGCAGATGGAGCTATTCCGCCCAGGGATGGCCCACTCAGACTCTGGGAGCCACCCACAAACCACACAGTCAATTCACAAACAGGCCAAGGCACACAGAAAGGTCAGACAAGAGAACAGCAACTACTTTCTAAAAGTGCTGTTCTCAAACACAGGATTTAATAACAACCTTTCCTAAAAGATTTGTTATTAAATTCTGAGTTCAGGGATACCAGAATTTCATGTCCTATCTTGCTCCTATGGGAAGATATGCTGGTAGCCACTGTAGCCAGCATTTCCCATGATAGCCTATGGGGCAAGATAGCCTTGCAATAGTGAAAAACGAAAATGGCTGTAATTCACTACCAGAGCATGTCACCTGCACGAGTACATGCTGTACCTTTCACATACACTGCACCCTGCCCAAGGGGGTACCTAGGGCCTTCCATAGGGGTGACCAATGTGTACAGAAAGGGAAGGGTTAGGTTTGGCCAGTGGGGACACTGACCAGGAGGACATGGCAGTTCATAGACTGCACACAGGCACAGCGGTGGCAGGCCTGAGGTACCACTTAAGGCTACTAATGTGGGTGGCACAATCAGTGCTGCTGGCCCACTAGCAGCATTTGTTATCACCAGCAGTGGCACACTCAGTGCACTTTACTAGGGACTTTCTGGTGACACAAATATGCCAATCATGGATAACCAATCATAAAAACAATTTACACAGGGAGCACTTGCACTTTGACACTGAACAGCAGTGGCAAAGTGCCCAAAGCATCAAACCAGCAAAAACAAAATCCAGCACAGAATCCAAAATACAGCAGGTAGAGGCAAAAATATAGGGGGAAACCATGCCAAAGATGCCAGGTCTAACACTCACCGCTCTACTTATCATGGATCGGCAGACTTCATGCCCTTAGGATGGTGGTTCTGCCGAAATTCCTTCACTTGTTTCAGAGCCTCCCCACCAGCCTTGAGAAGCATCTCTTGAACAAAGCACACACACTTTTAAAAATGTTGTCTGGCAAAACAAGAGACCGAGACTCCCGTTCCATCTCCTAAGAAGAACCACAGATGACGGGGGGCTAGCGATGCCCGACCTGACACTTTATTACAAAGCAGCACAATTACGTGTCATAGTGGAGTGGTCTCACTGAGAATCAGACAAACACTGGCTTCATATGGACCGGGCGATAGCAGGATGAGTGATCTGGGCCCTCCTCTGGAAACCAAAATCAGATCGCCCAACCAACGCATACATTAGTACTCCTATCAAAACGACTGCAGATATGGGACGACGTACTGCGACAAACTGACTGGACAACATTTCCATCCCCATACACTCCTATACACTACAACCCAGCATTCCCATCCACATTAAAGCTTGGACCCTTTGATACATGGAGGGAGGGGGGATGCCAGGTGCTTACCCATCTATTCCACAACTGGGATGCCCTAACATTTGAAAACTGCCAGCATGAATTTAATCTGCCTAAATCAGAATACTTCCACTATCTGCAACTACGCCACTGGGCCATGCAACCTAAGATCAGAGAGGGGGCAACGAGGGAATCCACACCACTAGAACAATACTTGGCGGGAGCAGACACAAAGAAAGGGGCCATCTCTTTCCTTTCAGCACTATTATTACACGCCCTTCCCTCCCCCCGCCCTCGTTATTTGGCATTTTGGGTAAGCACACTTGGCCGAGACATCACGGACACCCAATGGAAAGCATTGTGGAAGGACATACGGTGTAACAATCACTCACTGACACAAGAGGCCCATAATAAAGTACTCTACGACTGGTACCTATACCCCACCAAACTTAAGAAGATCTTCCCCAACACATCAGACCTGTGCTGGAGGGGATGCGGCTTACTCTGTTATTTTCAGACACATATGGTGGGATTGCCCAATCATCTGGCCTTTCTGGAATGAAATTCTAGCCTATATCAAGGACATCCTAGGTTATCCCATTCCGGCCTCTCCTGAATTTGCTCTTCTGGGACTCTAGGACCCGGGGCTACATTATCAAACCACGGCTGACCAAGCCATCATGTAGTTCTGCTTAGGGGCAGCCAAAACCGCCTTAGCCGCAGCTTGGAAGAAGAAGGAGGTTCCAGTAATGACACAATGGCAGGCACGCCCATGGAGAGCGTTAACAATGGAAAGGCTGAGTGACCTATACAGAGACGCTTTTGAACATTTCGAATACACTTGGGGACCCCTACTGAAATATCTGTCCACAGGTCTACCAATGAACACATGTTCTCCAAGGGTCTGGGCACTCTACCTGTTGCAACTCTAACCCATGTTCCATCACATACCACAGCGCCCCACAGATCTCGCTCCATCCTTTATTATCCCCAGGGTTCTTTTTCACATGTGATACATGACCACATATATATTTATTTTTTCTTTTGGGTTGTTCACACAAAGTTGGGAATATATCACCAGGTTCCCTTATACGCACATTGTCCACAACAGTATCAGTGACTCATGGGCAAAGGGACTGGACTATGGAGAGGGGGGAGGGTCAGGGGTACAAGGGGGGGTTAATCTACTAAGAATTTGTTATTTGCATTGCATTGACTATACATCTGTGACTTCTTGAGGACAATGTGACCAGTAACAATTATATTACTCTGTGCACAGAAATAGCATTTTGTACAATATATACTGGTTGAATGAATATATGTATTCTCAAATGCTTTGATAACCCTTCTGTACAATTCAATAACAACAAGTTTGAGAACACATTTTTTTTGCATATATTCACAAAGGGGAAGGGGTCCCTTGGGAACCCCTTCCTGTTTGCAAATCGGTTATCACCAAATTAAATTTGTTGGTAATTAGCAAATGTTTTGCAACCACATTTTTGTTGCGAAACATTCATACATAGCTCTGCGAGTTGCTATTAATATGCCACTTTCTAATAATAAATCACTAACCCATTTAGTAATTTGGTAATCGTAAAATAGGCTTTGGTACATAGAAAAAGGCTTTTTACCGGCTGTGAACAGCCCAATTCTGTGAAATGGGCTGTTTGTGACTGAAAGAAGGGTACGTTCATGTGACCCTTTGTCTTTTGTGAACTCGGGATGACAAAGGAACTGACAAGCATTTATAAACAAATAAATGCAGAGATTACTCCTGGCTGGACCATGCACTGCTAGGTGAGAAGTTGCGACACCCTGCACCACATCCTTTTAGGCTTGATTTGATGCTAATAATAGATCCGAGTGAGAAGCACAGATACTTATTCTGTGCTAAGCCTTCAGATGATCTAACCCTCACTTGAGCCCTATGAGAGACACCTGATCTAGTGGAATAATATCTAGGTAAGAAAGACTCTTTTGAAGATGTTAAATCTTTTGTCTTTGAAGTGCTTAATGTGGAAGACAAAATGAGAATACTGTTGGGATTGATGAAGACAAGAAGCTCACTATCCTAGCTTATGCTCCCAGGGAAATCATGGACTTGATTAACACCACCTTTATTCCTTTACATTTAATTGCTGTTTCCTTGGCTTTTGGTAAATGGAGAACAGACGTCTCTGCATCTATATGGAAACTGGAGAATTCTGTCTGGAAAGGAGTACACTGGACTTCTCCCACTTGATAACACACCCAAGAGCCTGAAACAGTAACATTGCTACAGCAATCTGATGCTTGAGAGAAAGCTGATTCTGTGCCATGAACAAAATGCCTGCTAAATACACTATGAGTCTTTTACTTTGAGTTAAAGCTTCCACCAATGGTTTCATGAGCTTTGTAAAGCACCAACGTGCCAAAGAGAGACCGAAAGGGAGACAAGTAAACTAATATGTTTGGTTGTTATACTGAAACTATAGAAATATTGTATAAGGCCTGTGTATAGGAACTGTTAGATATGCATTCTAAATTACCAGATGAGCCATCCAGTCTTGTTGTAACATAACATCTCTGAGAAGAGAACTGCTTCCATTTTGAAGTGATAATACAAAACAAAACTAATGAAATGTTTGAGATTTATCATATACCATTTTTTAATGTTGTTCTTTACCAAAACAATGGTTCTTGGAACCCCTGAAGTGTGAAGAGGAAACCACTGTATTGAGTTTTGGAGCAAAGTGTACACAATTTGAGTTACTAAGTCATTGATGTCTTCTGAAAAATGAAGGGGCTATGGAAGCAAATTCGGAAAAGAATTTCCCTACAGTGCCATAACTTGACCTTCAATCTTGACTGTGAGCAGCAATAAAAGAGGACTTCTTGCCCACAGCCAATGATAATATTGGGATTTGCATGGTTCGCATTTGTCTGCTGCAATTTGTTTCCCTTTGGTTTATTTGGTAAAGCCTTATGTGAACTGTAGTTTGATTTTGTTCTTGGGTGTTCAAAATAAAAGAAGAAAGGGAAGGATGCCATCAGCCTCCAATATTGTCATAAAATGATCAGTTTGTTTATGGAAAGTAGCTTGTGATGTGTCATGCATTCCGGGTAAAATTGCCCAAGAACTCCTCTTCGGGAATACCACACTCTAGCAGTTCTGTAAGTGATTAGTGACTGAAAATCAATATAGTAAAGATAAATGTTATAACATTGGGGACAAGAAAGATCATTGGTACTTTTTCCTTCTGGTGATAGGTTTGAGATGTACAATAACTCTTTGAGGGTCCCAGCGCAGCATGTTAAATGTACACAAATGGCAACATTTGTGACTCTTGCCTCTAATCAGAGATTTTGGGATACGGTTTTAATAGAAGCTCTGAAACTTTAGCAGGCCAGGGCACCCGTAGCATAATCATTTGCTGGGGAGATATAGGCTTGTTGTAATCTTAAACCTTCAAGTTGCAGAGATCAATTTGTGAGAGCTGCTCTGGGGACCACTGTTGTAAATGTGAATACGAAGACTGGTGTTTTCTCTGCTAGGCTACAGAAAGCAAAGAAACTCCTGTTTTGTGCTGAACTTTGTGGGATAGTTCACAAGGAGGGGGTGCTCAGTGGACCATAATATACAACTTCCCTGGGTATGTTACCTCAAGGGAATCTTAATGATCCTTAAACTCCAATAACTCCAAGAGTGGAGGAGGTGGCCACAAAATGGGGAATGTGTACATTCATGACAAGTGTCGTAGGGACTATTACCCACTTTTTTGACACTTGAGCCTGCACTTTCCATGATGCCATGAGTGTACTTTAATCTATGGAGGATCAGGAAGTTGTGTATGCAAGTCTTCAGTTTTATCACGAATCAAGTGATCATGTTGAATGTGCTTGACTATCCATTTCTTTTCCTCTGCTTTTCGGAGCATTAGACCTGAAACTCTTTTCTTTAATCTCTTGTATTTATAAAGTTTCAAAGATGATCACTTTTGTAGTAAATGGAATTTAGATGTTGTTATCCAATTAAATGGTCTTCTTGGTATTATCTGGGACTGTTTTATTAATTGTGTAAATAATGTATATATAAGTCATATAAACTAATTTATGAATAATTAGTGCCAATTATGTCAATTAAAGTTTGTAGACGACTATTAGGCTTCTTGAGAAGAAGATACTGGTGTGTTGCCAAAAAAATAGAAATAAGGATAGCCACAAATGCGTAATCCTTTGTGCGAAGTGTTCTTAGCTGAGGAGGGTGGATCTAATAAAATATATTTCACCTTGTTAAAAGATGAAGAGGGAATGCCAAAATGACACATGCCATGAAGTTGGATCCTGGGAAAGAAACTGAAACTAAAAGATCAGATGCAAATTTGGACAGAATGTCATAATTTCTCAATTTTACCAAGAACTGAAAAATAATTCACTATAAAATTATATTCAGGCGAAACTCTATGCTTGTTAGAAACAGTGGCGTACCTATCTTTGTTCCAGTAGGTTCAGTGGCACTGGGGCCCGGAGTCTGAGGGGCCCATTGAACCCTGACATTTTCTGTATTTTATTACTCTAAGAGTAATCAAATGGGTAATTTTCCTTGCTTGCACCACGGACCATGGCATATTTGCTACTCTACTGGTTGAAATAGGCTGATGCAGTGCTTAGTATTACACTGGTGGTAACCAGTGGTCAGCAGTTTCATTCTGTTTTGGAGACTGGGCCTTATTTTTGATCATCAGATTTTAACCCTGAGCAAGAGAAAGAAATGCAGAAATGCAGAAAGGGCAGATAGAAGGACTATGATAAAGACAAGAAACAGTGACCCAGGGAGAAAGTAAGTATGTGAAAGACCACACCTATAGTGAGACAAAGCGATAGAAAGTGAGAGACTGGAAGTTTGAGGTGGTGCAAGACTAGGTAGCCTTGTTTTGGTATTCGGCAACCCCACCCTTTTCCAGCAAAAAACATTTAGGCACTGCTTTTATTAATTTACTTTACACATTAAGCACTGTTGTATTTTGAAATCTCGGGTGCATTAAAGAGACAGGTAAAGCAAAGGGACTTAAAACTACAGGCTAAAAAGCAAGAGTGAAGACGGTGTTACTCATTGTAAAGGCTAATTTCAAAGGCAAAGAACCTTCTTCAGACTTCAGCTATTCTATAGGGAAGCCGGAAAAATGTTGAGGGTTCTATGCATTACATACAAAGTGGTACATGTATCCATTCCCACCTACCTCTCTGAGAAACGCAGAATTGTGTATACAACTCTTTGCATCTCTAGGTATTTCTTTATCTTCCCTTGAGGTTGGTCAGTGCATTATAAATATTAAGATAAACACGTAAACAAACTAACAAACAAATAAATACATGTTAGACTTGGCACTCTCTGCAGGGTCTCCTCCAAAGTTCATGCTTCCTGTTTTCAGAAATTGTTTTTGTTGACATTAGGACGCTGTAGTACTTTACCACTGCCAACCAATTATAAAGTGCTTGTGCTCTATACCTAAAACATGGCAAAATTGGCTTACACCTGATTGGCACATTTAATTTACTTCTAGGTCTTTAGGATATGGTACTACATGTACCCAGGGCCTGTAAATTAAATACTACTAGTGGACCTGCAGCAATATTTGTACCACCAACTATAGTAGCTTTTTAAAACATGCCTTAGTCCTGTTATTGCAACCTGCAGTGCAGTTTTCAACTGCAAATTCAGGGGCTTATTTACAAGCCCCTTGTGCCACTTTTGCGTAATTTTTAACATGGGAAAAGTGACGTTCGGGTGGCGCAAGGGGCTTGTAAATAAGCCCCTCAATCTGGCAACATAAACATTTACGCAGGCCTAAACCTTCCTTTTTAATACCCTAAGGTAGACTCTGTATTTAAAAAGTAGGACATGTGTTTTTGAGTTTGCCCTGGTAGTGAAAACTCCTATATTCATTATTCACTACTGTAAAGTCTAAGTGCTAATGTTTAATTGGGAGCAGGCAGAAATGTCATGTTTGGACTCAAATGAATTGTAGTTTAAATTCCTCTTTAATGGTAAAGTCAGATTTTAGATTACAATTTTTAATATCCCTCTTTTAGAAAGTTGGCATTTTTCTGCCCAAAAGCTTCTAAGGCATTCTAGGAGTTTCCAGCTGCCTGGGCCTATTAATGGCTCCTCCACTACGAATGTAGGGCCCAGACAGTAAACAATGGGACATGGGTCACCTGTTTTCCAAGCTTGAACAGTACTCTTTTTTTGTCAGGACGGTCGACCCCAAAAAGCTAGAAGGTATTCAACAATGGGCCATCCCAACTAGAGATAAAAGTACAGAGCTTACTGGGGTTTGTTACTTTGTAGTACTCACTTCTAAGCAACTGTGGCACCCATCGCACAATTGTTGAAAAATCTAAAGGCATTCCAATGGTCAGAAACAGCAAATCAGGCTTTAGAGACATTAAAAAGAACCTTAACCTTTGCACAAGACACCAAGATATCGATCAACCTTTTTATGTAGTAGCAGGCGCTTCTCAAATAGACGTGGGTTGGATGTTGTCCCAAATCGACTCAAAGACAGGACATTTGCATCTTATAGCTTTCTATAAAAAATAAATGCTGTCAACGGAACAAAATTACACAATAGCAGAACAAGAGCTCTTAGATAATAAACTAGTTTTCTCCAAATGGAGGCACTACTTAATGGGAGATAAAAACACAGTAACCATCTATTCAGATTATAAAAATCTCTAGTTCTTTAGTTCTGTGAAAGCATTAACCCCAAGTCAAATGCGATGGCTTCACTTTTTTGTGAATTTGATTTTGTGATCACATATCTCCCAGGCGGCAAGCAAGTCCAATCTGATGACCTATCTAGGCTGGGGTACTTTTCTCCACCAAACTGTAGCCAAAAAGTGTTGTAGTGTAGTTCCTATAGTCCCAATAGGCTCTGCGCATTGGAATAATATCTTCAGTAGTGTAGACGTAGGACTGAGGTTAACTAGGTCTCTACTGACTATATTAGACTTAAGTTTTTTGCCAGCTAGCTCAGAGTTCACTAGAAACTTTCTCGAATAAGCGAGGAGGAGTTTAACCTCCCTGGATAGACAAGAAGGGATTTAGTTTCTGACAACCATAAAACATGACAACTTTGCTCTCCCTGATTAAGAGTATATCTCTAGAGTCGTGTGAAAACAAAAGACAGCTATTTCACTCAGTCAAAGGTGCGTACTTAGTTTCACCAGATTGCAGAGAAAAAGAGAGACGGGCGTTTTCAATAAAAGGTGTTATTTATTGAGCAGTCTCTTTCCTCATACAAGAGAAATGAATTGCTACAATTGCAATACTTATAGTTAAATAAAGTGCATACAGTAAAAGCAGGATTATGAAATAATACTGTAAGAGCATTGATATGGTTTCTTAGCCATATGATACTTTAAAATGGATAAAATAGATACATACATATATACGTTGACTAATCGTACTCAACTGGTGCTTCTAACTACGCCTACCCCGTTGTACCTGACCTAAGCCTAATACGTGGGAAGGAGTAAGTAAGTAGCAGTTTAAGTTAAGTTTGTTTTGCCAAGAATCTGACTCAAGAATTCTCTGTAAGGGTTTAGTCAGTTCAGTACCTGGGTATTAGAAGGCAGGAGGGCTGGTATCTCTCTCTCAGGACTCGGTATCCCAGTCACCCGCAAGGGTAAGCTGGAAACGCCGGAGGCTGGATTTCTCGGCAAGAGAAAAGACAACGTCTTTCTCAGCGCGTCAAAAGGGAGGGGCAGCGTCCGTGGGCTCTCGCATCAGCTGGGCTCTTTGGAAGTAGATAGCTGCTCTGCTCCAGGATTACCACAGTGTGTTTGCTTAAGGCAACGTTGGTATATTTATACCTGAAAGGTGCCGGGTTTGACGTAAGGCTGGACATAAGACGTCAATAAAGATGTCACTAAGAACTGGTCGTTCTTACAGTGCTTTACAGGAGTTCTCGGACGAAATCAAAACAAAGCAGCGGGGATTTCCCAGATTGCTGGAGGCTTGGATTTGTTTAAGAACTCAGTGTGCTTTCTAGGGGGCTGGAGGAGTAGGCTTGCTTAATGTGACAGCATGCGCTATGACTGAAATATGAAAAGGGTTTCTATGCCGTTGTAGGGATATTATTGATTTATAACCGGACAAGGGCAAAGAATAGGAATATCGATTCAGGTACCTAGATAAACACACTACACCCACTCCATGAATTCATGTCCATAATTACTAAACTAAGCAATAGTAAACATATCTAACGGTGCATGTGTATACCGATCCACCCCAAAATACATTTGTTTGCATCTGAAATGGCATATGCGAAATACACGAAAAATGAATATAGGTACTGTACGCTTTAAAGCAGTGTAATCATTCATTAAAAAGGATGCATATATATATCAGCATGAATGATTTGCGAAAATTACACATGAAATGGCTCTTAATACAGAAAAGAAAAGTGCGAGACCATTCCATCACATATAAATACAGTTATTTGTAAATATGCTAGAGGCTGAGGTAATATATTGTCTCTAGAGTTCCTAAAAATAGAAGCTCTGTTCTCTAAGAATAGTTCTACTTTAAGCAGAGGATGAGTGCCAAAAAAAGATAAATATTTTTGAATTGGAGAAAAAAATAATTTCGTTTTTCAAGGGAAGAAGTCAAAACAGTTCCAAATATTTCCAGAAGCTTTTGTTTTTCAAAGCTGAAGGCCAAATTCAGAGTTCAGGGAACGCTGAGTGCTCGTTTGCTTAAAGTTATTCTTTCTGTTCAGGGGAGAACATCATTTCAGACAGACTTTCAAAAAAGCAGTTTACCGCTTCAGGTGAAAGTTCGACCAAGTTGGAAAATGCCGCAACTGTGCAGTCGTGAGAATGAATGCTATCATCGATGACAGGATCAGCAGTGCTCACAGAAGGTCGTACCTGGTTGATGCTGCTCTCATCTTGCACTTCACTACCCTTTAATCGCAGTGGTGAAGTCTCAACGAATGCCGTCATCAGGATGGGTAACCGCTGGGGACAACACGATGCATGAAAAAACACAAAACCTGTTGCACACCAGTTAAAGAGAGTACAGGAAATGATGTCTCAATGGACATTTGAAAGTTCAAGTTTCCACATTTGAAGACAAAGGAGAATGATGGGTAATACGACTCCTCTTTTATTGCTATGGATGGCCAGCCGACACGTGTTTCGTCGCAAAGCAATTACAATGCTTTGACGACTCCTCAGGGCTGGGGAGGATACAAAATACAAGATGGAGTTCATGGTAACATTTCAATGAACATTACGTTTCTTCGGTGGCTATTTCTAGTGCAAGTGCAGGGTGCAGGTGGATTTCGTGACAATATACAGTAACATTCTTGTGGAAGCACACAACACCGTCCCGCCGTCCAGTGTGGATATCTAAACGTGTAGACGCAAGCAGGATGGTGGTTCGCTAGTGGGTACGTCTGTGCCGCGAACTATTATAGTATCATTGTGATAAAAGAAATCTAATCGTAGTGACGCAAAAGGGGGGAAAAAAAGGGGAGGAAGGTGCGAAAGTACTCATGTAGAACAGACCCTGTTCTGGTGTTGCTTCTACGTAAAGCTAGGACGACATGTGTGAGATAGTAAAACCTGGAGAATCCGTGTATTAAAGACAGATCCTTTGGTCAAACAAAGGTGCACTTCCTACCTGTAGTGGAAGGATACTGAACCAGAGGTCTATAGCGTTACCAAAGAGAAGGAAACAAAAGGGGCAAAGGAAAGTCAAACTACAAGGTCTTGGATGGGAGGTCGACATCAGGCACTCAAATAGAGATCGTAAAAATATGTATATAAATATGAATACCCAAACGGTTCTCTCAGGGTAATTATTTAAGAATGGTGGAGCTCACCGCTTCGCCGGTGATAATTCCGACCCGGCCGCGCTCGAGACCAGGTTGAGTGGTTTCAAAACGTCTAGGTAAGTTGTCCAGTATCAGTAAATGTTCAGTGCGATAACAGAGCTAAAAGGGGAAAAAGGTGAATTACAGATCAGTGAGCTGCATCTAATTTGCGGATCGTTGGTGAGTAGTGCTCAAACCTTCACAACACGATGCATGAGCCGTTACAGGACTTAGCAAAGTATCTGTATCCAATGGTACTTCTGATTGTAGTGTAAGACAGACGTCCAACACGCATTCTTCTCCGCATAGCATACATCTTAGCACAGGTAAGATACAGTTCTGCCAGATGGGTCTGAATGAAAGAAACCAGGTCATATTCAGATCTCTTAGCCGGGCTAATCCAAGGACTTTAGTTATGCGGTCCCGATAGCGTATAGCTAGGATCGTTTCTTCCATTGTTGCTGGAGTCTTGTCTGTGACATGGCTTGCCATAACGAAGCAGGAGTATCAAAATAAAATGCCTGCTAAGAGTCTCAACAGGAGTGGAAGGCCGCCAAAGATCGAATGGACAAAATTAGGAAAGATGCCCAGGACTGCTTTGAAAGGTGTCAACAGTCCCGAAAAAAATTGTCTTAAATACACTCGCGATACCATTCGTATCAGAAATGTTTAAGATTTGGTTTAGCATTTCTGCGAAGTGTAAGGGGCAATTTGTTGATAAAAGGTTATGTATCTCTGCCGTTGTTCTTGCAACTTGGAGATCATACATTTCTTTTGATGACGTCAAGGGCACAGGCGTCTGTAGAAGAACAGACTTCATTCTGCTTAAAGTATCAATTCGAATAGAAGAGATTTTCAAACTGGGCCACATTTTTCCCTCCCTGTCTGGAGTGTCGTTTGGATACAATACTTGCATACAACAAGTGACCATGGAAGAAACACTTACTAGATAAGCTTTTCCTGGCACCAAGCCACAACATCTGTGGTCCACTATTAGAATGTAGCTCCCGTTCGAAAGCCGTCTAAAGAATGGCTCTATTCGAGTTGCAGGTGTGCCAAGCTGGTGACATGAAAGGTTATTTGAAGTCCCCTCACAGGCCCCATGTAGATTTATACCCTGACACAGAAGTATACCACTTAGTGATTTTTCACAATTATTACCACTAAGAAATACATTCTGTGCTTTTTCACTATAACATGTGTGTGTGTAAGGTAATTTCCATGTTGACTTAATGTATCCTTTACCCAA
The DNA here is from genome assembly GCF_964261635.1 of Lissotriton helveticus. NCBI lineage: Eukaryota > Metazoa > Chordata > Amphibia > Caudata > Salamandridae > Lissotriton > Lissotriton helveticus. Next base: position 998,202,717 of record NC_136065.1, on the reverse strand, counting down.
CCTTTCATACTGGCCTGCCTGTATATACTTTTGGCAGTATCGAAATTGGAAAGTTGTTATCAGAATAGTTATTATTCCGTGTATTATCCATTCAATGACAGGTCGTTCTGAGATTGTCAATGGTACTCTCTCAAGTTTTTCAATGCTCAGAATTGTATATTCTGCTCCTTTTTGTGCCAAGCTGATTTGTATATCATTAAGGTTAATGATAGAGAACAATGACGTTGTGTTGATTAAACGCCAAGGCACGTAGCGTGAACGCAGATTTTGTAACGTCCAGCCAAGCTGTACAATAAAACGCAATTGGGACTGACCATGTTGTAACATTAATAAGTCCTGCTCTATTATATTGATTGCAGATGATACAATACTGTCCAGTGAATATATTCTGGAAGACAGAGTCATTAACCCATTGTCCACAACAGAAAGTGATTTTTCCAAATTAATACGGTCAATTTCCCGTATTTTCTCTGCTGTTTCAATTTGAGTTTCTTTCCAAGCTTTGTTATAAGCTGCATATATAGAGGCCGCTATGAAACGTTTTTGACGCTGTTTGCGTGGTCCCATAATGAAATCACGCAAGTCAGCACCTTCTTTAAGTAAAGTTAAATGTTGCTTAATTTCTGCCAGTGTGTATGTCTGTAGCCATTCAAGGCAGAGTTTTCCTACACTGTATGTTGTTACTATCCCTGGATGTTGTCTCTGGGAGTATCTAGGGTCTGGCCTGGTCAATTTGAACCCCTGTATTTTGTTCAGGAATCTATCTTGACAGGTATTTGTGTCTGTGGGCCAGATCAACCATTTTTTCCAATCAGGATGTGTTCTGTTTTGGTTTAAAATATGGGATACGTCTATCTCAACCTCTGTAGTGCTATTACTGTCAGGTGTTGGCTTTGGAAAAAGACGGTTTGTTTAAGTCTTTAATTTTGGCTAGGCCAAGACAGGTTGTTTGTTGAATTGTGTCATTCAAAAATATAATTTGTTCTGGGATCATGCAGGCTCTGAATAATGAATCTATACCTTGCACTTGCCAATCTTTAGTACCCCAGATGGTTTTTGTTTCAATGTTATTTTTCCAAAAATCAAAACCAAATGTATTCATTTTTTCAAAAAATATTTCTGAATAGATTAATTTTGTATTTGTCAGCATGGTTTTCATTCCTGTCTTATTTAACAGTTTAGCTGGCAGCAGAATACAAAGTTCCCCAGGAAGAGTGTGACAACGTGGAGCGCGGAGTTGGTATAGTCAGTACCGTGACTGGAAGGGTTCCCTAGTCGGAACTTAGAGAGCCTCACACACCCAGAGTATTAGGTGTGGAACACACCCTTACTGGAGGGTGTCCAGTGTCATCATCGACTCACTGCCCCTCGTCAGACCGGCGCTGCAATATCTGACGGAGTAACCAAAAGGTACTCTTTTGACGGGGTTCTTTTAGTTCCTTGCCGATGGTGGGTGTGAGTGAGGATGAAGAAAAGTGTAGTCAGTGCAAATGTGAGTGAAGGTTAAAAAAGGTAAACAGTCCACCCTCAATTTTATTAACGTGGCTGGTTCCTTAGTTAAAAAGGGTGAGAGGGGAGCTAGAGGCCGTATGGGTATAAAGAACACTAACTCAACCCCCTAGTGTGGTCAACATGTTTCTCGCCAACCGGCGATTCGTCAGGACCTCAATAAAGTACTACACAAAAAATAAATAAAAAACAAATATGGACTCAATGCTCATGCACTATGATGAAGGCAAATACAACCTCTCTGGGTCGGAGGACAAGAGGGCCACGGGGTCCTGCTCTATTTAGGCGACCTAGAGGTAGGGAAGAAATTTGACAGAGAGAGAACAAGTCAAGTCAAATATCACATAGTGAGATGATGCTCATACAGTATCACGTGACTATAGTGACAAGTGCTCCATACTGTGAGGGGTGAGGGGGTAGTATGTGTGTGCGCAGAAAACAATGATACCGGGCAATGGGTGCCAAATCCCTTCAACAGCATACTAATATAACACGAGTAAAGTCTCGCATTAGGAGGATATCCATAGTGCTTTTTAAGACAAAACTGTGGTGTGCAGCCAAAGCTTTCAAGACAACCCCCAAAGCCTAGGAGGCAACAACATGACGCAGCAATCAGCGTGTTCTTACCCTGAAGGGAATGAAATAAGGCCTCGCAGCATACTCCCGTGAGGCCAGCGCTCTTAGGTAAGATGCACCTGTGGGGTATGTAAGGGTTGGCAAATAGGTAAGCCAAAAGAGGAGTGGGGAAAAGAATTTTGTTATATATATAGACATATGACGTGGAGGAGGCTAGTGGTACAGTTGACATCAGCAGTAGCTCCACAAGATAGCGTCAGATACACTGTCCCAAGATGAATCTCACAGTTAGTTAAAAAGCGGAATAGACTAGTGGGAAATATCCCCACTCTATCATATCCTCGTTAAAACAGGAGTGAAATGCTAGGGACACACCACACACTCCAGTCTACAGCACAGGGTGGTGACCGGAGCTGTAGACATAAGGCATAGATGTTTGAGGAACCAGCATGTGCAAATAGCCAGGGCGGTGAGGGGTCAGACCAACCCAAGTGTGGAGTGTGTATGTTAGACCAATGGTAACAAATGCCTGGGGTAATGCGGGGAAAGCCAGTCGCCTGAGGTGCTGCCCTAGTTCAGTTCAATTATTGGCCGGGCATGATGGAAGCAAGAAAAGGCAAGGGCAGGCTATGGCCGAGTGGGGCATAATGCCATACTAAATCTCGTGTCTACTGACTAGCTGGAATGGGCTAGCGGGAGAGAATGGTAGCAGAGGGCTAAGATCAAGGGACTCGTCGCGGGTCCAGTCTGGTTAATCTGGAAGCTTTACCCGGTCCTATCCCTCGAACTGAGCTCCCGGCACCAACACCCAGAGCTTCGGAGGTTTCGATGGAGGCTTACCTTCAATGAAGCGCTGGTACGGCGGGACACCTACCCCTCACGCTCGCGGCACCTGGTCAGGGTGCGGAGCAGCTGGTGGGGGTTTCCACCGGTGTCCGCCGTTATGAAGGGAGTGGACCTGTGACGTGGGAGCAGGTCCGGCTGTGGCGCGTCTGTCATGCGTCATGCGCATGCGCAAAACCAATGTGAGAGACCAGGAAGTGTCTATTCTCAACTGGCACAGAGTGGGGGCCATCTTGGCAGGGGCAGATATGTCGAGAGTGAAAGAGAGCTCGGTGCATGATATCCCAAGCGGTTTAGATGATATATCAGGTGTACGAGACCCCGCCTGAAGTTCACCTAAAGGCAAGTTTGTGTGTCAACGTGCGGGTGTCGCACGACTTGCGTCAATCTGTCCCCACTATATATGTATCACCATGGATCTGGGATTTAGATAAAGTGGTGGCATAACCATCCCTGGTGGTGCAGGGAGGGGGGAGGGGGGACGGGGGGCCGGGTTAAGAAGGTAACCTGAAGCGCTGGCCAGGGGTGTGTGTAGCTAGAGCAGAACGCTCTGGATATGCTAATAGGAAGAAGAGGATGGCTGGGGGGTCATCTGGGGGGGTTTCCTTATCTTGAGACAGTAGCCCAGGGGATGGCGTCATTCAGCCCCATTATGTCTAATTGGAGACGGTGAACCCATCTTTGTTCAAGCCTGAACAAAGCTTGTCTAGTCATGGCTGGTTGGGACTCAAGCACTAACCATTGGATGCTGTCAGCAGAGTGCTGATGTAGTTGGTAGTGTTCATAAAGCCTCGTGTGGGTCTTGGAGCATCGTATGTTGCTTTTGTGCTCCGTTATTCTTAGCTTCACCTGTCTCATGGTCATCCCTACATAGAATTTACCACAAGGACAAATAAGCAGATAGACACACTTAGAGCTGTTGCAATTCGTATGCCTATTCAGTTTCCATGTGAAAGAGTCTGTTAGCTTAATTTCTTTACACTGTATAGATTGGGGACAGACCGCGCAGCCTCCACAGGGGTAGTGTCCAACAACGGGTGGGAGATCCCACAGTGTCCGTTGTCAGCTGGAAGGGGGTCTATAATGGGTAGAGTTAGCCAGTTGGCGCTTACACTCTGTGTCATAATCGGTGGCGTCTTGTATGACAGTTGCTCCTCCTTTATCGGCTTGTTTAATGACGATGGAAGTGTCATTGCCAAGGGATAAAACTGCTTGTCGAGATTCTAGTAAGAGAGCCCTTAACAACCATAGGGAGGCCCTCCTTGAAGTGCATCAAAAAGAACACGATGACCTAATAACATGTGTCACTAGTTTCACCAGAAACTCTAACTTCATTAAGAAAACAGTGAACAAGCACTGGGACATTCTTAACTCAGGGGGCACTGTTTTACCCAAGCCAAGGTTCGCATTCAAACGGACAACTAACCTTAAAGACTCCCTGATACACACACGTCCTAAGAAACTACCCGGTGCTGGACAACGGACACTGTGGGATCTCCCACCCGTTGTTGGACACTACCCCTGTGGAGGCTGCGCGGTCTGTCCCCAATCTATACAGTGTAAAGAAATTAAGCTAACAGACTCTTTCACATGGAAACTGAATAGGCATACGAATTGCAACAGCTCTAAGTGTGTCTATCTGCTTATTTGTCCTTGTGGTAAATTCTATGTAGGGATGACCATGAGACAGGTGAAGCTAAGAATAACGGAGCACAAAAGCAACATACGATGCTCCAAGACCCACACGAGGCTTTATGAACACTACCAACTACATCAGCACTCTGCTGACAGCATCCAATGGTTAGTGCTTGAGTCCCAACCAGCCATGACTAGACAAGCTTTGTTCAGGCTTGAACAAAGATGGGTTCACCGTCTCCAATTAGACATAATGGGGCTGAATGACGCCATCCCCTGGGCTACTGTCTCAAGATAAGGAAACCCCCCCAGATGACCCCCCAGCCATCCTCTTCTTCCTATTAGCATATCCAGAGCGTTCTGCTCTAGCTACACACACCCCTGGCCAGCGCTTCAGGTTACCTTCTTAACCCGGCCCCCCGCCCCCCCTCCCCCCTCCCTGCACCACCAGGGATGGTTATGCCACCACTTTATCTAAATCCCAGATCCATGGTGATACATATATAGTGGGGACAGATTGACGCAAGTCGTGCGACACCCGCACGTTGACACACAAACTTGCCTTTAGGTGAACTTCAGGCGGGGTCTCGTACACCTGATATATCATCTAAACCGCTTGGGATATCATGCACCGAGCTCTCTTTCACTCTCGACATATCTGCCCCTGCCAAGATGGCCCCCACTCTGTGCCAGTTGAGAATAGACACTTCCTGGTCTCTCACATGGGTTTTGCGCATGCGCATGACGCATGACAGACGCGCCACAGCCGGACCTGCTCCCACGTCACAGGTCCACTCCCTTCATAACGGCGGACACCGGTGGAAACCCCCACCAGCTGCTCCGCACCCTGACCAGGTGCCGCGAGCGTGAGGGGTAGGTGTCCCGCCGTACCAGCGCTTCATTGAAGGTAAGCCTCCATCGAAACCTCCGAAGCTCTGGGTGTTGGTGCCGGGAGCTCAGTTCGAGGGATAGGACCGGGTAAAGCTTCCAGATTAACCAGACTGGACCCGCGACGAGTCCCTTGATCTTAGCCCTCTGCTACCATTCTCTCCCGCTAGCCCATTCCAGCTAGTCAGTAGACACGAGATTTAGTATGGCATTATGCCCCACTCGGCCATAGCCTGCCCTTGCCTTTTCTTGCTTCCATCATGCCCGGCCAATAATTGAACTGAACTAGGGCAGCACCTCAGGCGACTGGCTTTCCCCGCATTACCCCAGGCATTTGTTACCATTGGTCTAACATACACACTCCACACTTGGGTTGGTCTGACCCCTCACCGCCCTGGCTATTTGCACATGCTGGTTCCTCAAACATCTATGCCTTATGTCTACAGCTCCGGTCACCACCCTGTGCTGTAGACTGGAGTGTGTGGTGTGTCCCTAGCATTTCACTCCTGTTTTAACGAGGATATGATAGAGTGGGGATATTTCCCACTAGTCTATTCCGCTTTTTAACTAACTGTGAGATTCATCTTGGGACAGTGTATCTGACGCTATCTTGTGGAGCTACTGCTGATGTCAACTGTACCACTAGCCTCCTCCACGTCATATGTCTATATATATAACAAAATTCTTTTCCCCACTCCTCTTTTGGCTTACCTATTTGCCAACCCTTACATACCCCACAGGTGCATCTTACCTAAGAGCGCTGGCCTCACGGGAGTATGCTGCGAGGCCTTATTTCATTCCCTTCAGGGTAAGAACACGCTGATTGCTGCGTCATGTTGTTGCCTCCTAGGCTTTGGGGGTTGTCTTGAAAGCTTTGGCTGCACACCACAGTTTTGTCTTAAAAAGCACTATGGATATCCTCCTAATGCGAGACTTTACTCGTGTTATATTAGTATGCTGTTGAAGGGATTTGGCACCCATTGCCCGGTATCATTGTTTTCTGCGCACACACATACTACCCCCTCACCCCTCACAGTATGGAGCACTTGTCACTATAGTCACGTGATACTGTATGAGCATCATCTCACTATGTGATATTTGACTTGACTTGTTCTCTCTCTGTCAAATTTCTTCCCTACCTCTAGGTCGCCTAAATAGAGCAGGACCCCGTGGCCCTCTTGTCCTCCGACCCAGAGAGGTTGTATTTGCCTTCATCATAGTGCATGAGCATTGAGTCCATATTTGTTTTTTATTTATTTTTTGTGTAGTACTTTATTGAGGTCCTGACGAATCGCCGGTTGGCGAGAAACATGTTGACCACACTAGGGGGTTGAGTTAGTGTTCTGTATACCCATACGGCCTCTAGCTCCCCTCTCACCCTTTTTAACTAAGGAACCAGCCACGTTAATAAAATTGAGGGTGGACTGTTTACCTTTTTTAACCTTCACTCACATTTGCACTGACTACACTTTTCTTCATCCTCACTCACACCCACCATCGGCAAGGAACTAAAAGAACCCCGTCAAAAGAGTACCTTTTGGTTACTCCGTCAGATATTGCAGCGCCGGTCTGACGAGGGGCAGTGAGTCGATGATGACACTGGACACCCTCCAGTAAGGGTGTGTTCCACACCTAATACTCTGGGTGTGTGAGGCTCTCTAAGTTCCGACTAGGGAACCCTTCCAGTCACGGTACTGACTATACCAACTCCGCGCTCCACGTTGTCACACTCTTCCTGGGGAACTTTGTATTCTGCTGCCAGCTCTACTTTAGGACATGTACACTGGACCCCATTAAATATCGTCCTCCTTCGTTCCCCCTGTTGTTTAAATTATTTAACAGTTTGAAATAAAACGTTTCTGCTTCACTTGTGTTAAACCCTGAGAAGTATGGGTATTTCTCATAAAATGTTTTTGAACTACCTTGTGGTGGAGTTGCACAATGTTCCCATTGATTATAATTTAAAACATTTCTAGGTTGAGCAGATTTATGCAAATAATGGTTACCATAGTGATTGTAGCAGTACATCTGATCATAATTCGATGAACCTTGTAAATAATCATGTTCTGTAAATTTTGCTGACATAACTAAGTCTGACATCATATCATTAATACTTTCAAAATCCCAATCATAAGAGAATGTGCTCGGTTTTACAAAGTCACTTAATGAAACCTTAAATTGATGAGGATACTTCAAGAGCTCGACCGGGCCATATATATCGTAATCTGTTTTGTCCCATGCTACCCCACCGGGTATCGGATTGGCTGTGAAGTTCACTGAAGAAAGTTCTCTTTTCTCGATGTGTGAAGACTTGTGTGGCTTTAGGACCAGGTTGATATTCTGGCTTGCTGTGTCCATTGTAACATATTTTCCCTCAATGAAGTGTCCCAAGCATAGCACCATGATGAGCCAAAGCAGGAGGAAAAGTACACCTAGCACCACCCAAAATTCAATCCATGGGGAAATCAGATAGGTTTCTTGTAGTTGATGAAAGAGTTCTTTAGTTTTGTCTTTAAAAGTTTTTGTTGTTGTTGGCTGTTCCTCAGGTTCGCTCGGATCCTCAGAAAAGTCATCGAAATTGATGAAGTAGCCTGATGCAGTTCTGTCAATTATTGGAATTGCTTCTGCATTTTTCTTTGTTTCATTAGCATAGTCTGTGGCTACATCGTTGTAGACAGGTGTCTCTTGACGAATTGTTGCAATTTGGGTTTAAAGAGGCATAAGTTCCATGGCTTTGTTGCATAGTCCTTGTTGATTCACTGTAGGTTTATCAAATGTGATTAGTCTCTCAGTTTGAACCTCTTGATTTGTAGCAAACTTTGGTGTTCTGCTATTTCTTGGGAGTCCACTTGGCCTACTACTTATTATTGGCCACATGATTGTGATTTAACCAGGTCGATGGATACAACTTGGTTCGCCTTTTTACCAGCAAGGGGCGGTAGTACAACTGATCGTGTTCCGTTGATAGCTAAGACAGGTACTGCTTTTCTGTAAGAAGGCCCAAATTCCTTCTTCACCGCGATTTTCTCTCTGACCAGATCCCCAATCTTTGGAATCCAGACAGGCCTTACTGGGACAGGTGGTTTCTCTTCAGTGGCTGTTGGCTGTTGTTTCAACTTTATGTTGCTCAGGACTTTTCTTGTTTCATTTAAGTCCTGTAAAATAGCCAAACGATCTTTGATATCAAAGCATTTTCCTTCTACCACTGAAGACTGACTATCGAGATCCTGGATATGCATTCTAGTCCCGAACAATAGTTCGTACGGACTGAAACCTTTTAGAGAATTTCTTGGCAGATTGTTAAGACTACGTTGGACACTTATTAAATGTTTGACCCACCCAACGCCCGAACCTAATACCTTCGCCGTTATAGATTGCTTTATGTCTCGGTTTTTTCTTTCCACCATCCCATTTCCCTCAGGAAGGAAGTGACACGAATACCGCAATGCAATGCCCATGCTGGTCATGGCCTCCTTATAAGCTCGAGAGCTAAAAGCAGGACCCTGGTCAGAGTGTAGCATGCCAAGTGCGTTTATGCCTCTATAGACTCGCAAATCTTTTATAACAGTTCAGACGTCAGCCGAGAGCTGGGGTCTACATTTTAAGTGAAACTAGTCTCTTTAATAATATTAATGGGACGCATTTTTTCTGTTTTTTTTTATTGACATTCTTATGATATCTAAAAGAAGGGCAATGGTAATACTCCGGGCAGTTCGCCACTGCGATCTCTGTTGCAGTTTTGACAGTAAAATGCAAATTTGTAGTTTTGCAGGCTCATTCCTGGCCACCAGTATATTGATTGTAATTCTTTCAGAGATTCCTTAATCTTAAGGTGTCTTAGACTCTCACCCATATGTGCGTCTGCTATTAATAAGTTTCTCCTGTTCATGTTTGGAATTACCCTATCCCCCACTCCAGGGATTTGAGCAAAAGGAACGGAGTTTGCATCGATTATGTATGTATAATTGAGTGGATAGTTGACGGGTAGCGCTGCACAGTCGCCTTTTGATGACGTTTTTACCGCCAGCATCGTTTCCCCGTCTACGTATTTTCCTGAACGCTTTTTTGTAGCTACAGAAGCCGGCTTAGTTGCTTCCGCTGTGGCTGTCTCAGCCAATGAATTCCCTGAAACGTGAACGCCATCACGTTCATGACTCAATGAATGTATCACGTGAGTCCTTGGTAGTTCTTTCTGTAAAAGAACTACTTGTTCCCAAAGCGATTTTTGCTTTATTGTGGCACCTGTGTCATCTTTGTAACCATTTTGAACCCATTTCTGCAAGTCGTTATTGTATGATTTGACGCAGTAATATGAATCGCACACTATTAGTGTCGGGAATTCGCGATCGGCATTATCTAGCGCCATTTTTAACGATATTACTTCAGTTTGTTGTTCTGAATTGTTCTCTACAGAGTGTGATATTGTTACCAGAGGTCTCAATTTACCTCCGCGCCACACGTATTTAACAATCTAGCATGTGGCGTTATAGGCTTGTTTTGCCCAAACTGAAGGTTGTGCATATCCGTCTGTATATATTACACAGGCGTACTGTTGTATGGGCAGAATGTCGATTGGCAGAGGATATTCTCTTTCACATTCTAGATTTTTTATTCTTTTCATGTTGGGTCAAAATAGTATTTCACTTTGTCTGTAGCAAGAGAATTTTCCCATTGTATCCATTTTGGATTTAATGCCACGGTAGTTAAATTACATGGGCTTGTTAGTGACTCGAAGGCTGATTCTGCTGTTATAACAGTAATCCGTCTGCCTTCGGCTTGGTCTCTTTCTTTTGCTACAGCTGTTTGAACCGCATGTACAATGTTTTCCTTAATACTGAATGTTTTTTCAGCTTCTGTGTACAAATGTGATTTGTATGCTATTGGTACCGTTTCTCCCTCATTAGAGGTCAGGTACGTGAATCCGCATCTTCCTGGGATGACTCGGATTACAAGGTTGCGTGTGTTATCGCGTGTTTGCAATTTTGTTTTAGCTAACATGTCTGTTTGCAATGATCTCAAAATTTCGGTGTGTTTTTGAGTCCAATTGATTGTTTTAAAGTCTGGTTTTATTAGTTCATAGAGAGGTTTAACCCTCTCTGCATAATTTAGAATGTAAGTTCTTCCGAAATTCAGGAAACCTAGAATTGATTGTAAGTTTTTCAGCGTTCTTGGTGCTTGGATTACAGCACATTTCTCTAAGAAATTGTCTGCCAGGCTTTTGCTTTCACTTGATAATTCATATCCTAAAAACAGGACAGTTAGATGGGCAATTCGTGACTTTTTAAAGTTGAATTTGTAACCCTCTGCTGCGAACCCAAGTATTATGGTGTTCACTCTTTTCAAGTGAGTATCCAAGTCATCATCTGTTAGATAGATGTCATCGACATAAGATAATGCCTCATCATCATACATTTGTAGTAACTCTGTTACTCTTGCTGAGAATAATCCTGGGCTGTTCTTGAACCCCTGTGGGAGTCGACAGAATTTTTCCTGCGAGGCCATTATTGAAAAAAGCGGTCAAATTCCTGCTTTCAGGTGCTATATTTTGACAAAAGAATCCATTAGAGATGTCTAATGTTGTTTTGTATTTTTTGCGCACGATGTTATTCATTAGTGCTGCACTATGTGAGTTTTGTACTGCAAACGTTTTGCAACATGAGTTAAGGTGTCTGTAGTCCAAAACTAGACGATATGAATCGTCTGGCTTGGAGACAGGAAACAAAGGATTGTTCATTTGTGAGGTGCAAGTTTCAATCACCCCCTGGTATTCAAGTTGATCTAAGATCTCCCTGACCTGTTTTTTATCTTCTTACTTAATTGGGTACTGCCTCTGTGCAGTTGGTTGACATTTTAACTGGATTTTGGGAGGAGGAGAGTCCTCATCCCATCCAACATGGTTTTTATACAATGCAGGTGCTTGGGCTACTGCCCACTTTCTTGCAAGTGTATATTTTTTATGAATTGGAATGTGATTTGAGAAGGCAGGCATAATCATTTCTTCGCCATGAGGGCACTCCCTGACAAACTCCGGTGGCCAGTCTTTTTCAGCTAAAAGGATGTCATAGCCTTTTGAGAGGTTATCCCAAAATAGACCCCTTATTTTCCTAGTCTTATCTCCCTCTATACGTAATGTTATCTCGTATATTTTATGAGGTTTGCTAACTCTGGTATCTGCAGTTTCCACCTGAATGTATTTATTCGTGTCCACTGTCTCCAGATGATTCATCAGGATCTTGCGAGCTATGCTCACTTCTGCTGCGCTGTCTAGCATTGTCTGAGCCCACTCTCCGTTTTTCAGCTGTGTCCTCAGGATCCTCGGCATGTTTGATTATTTTAATACTGGCTACCTTCTTTTTTGGAAATTGTAATTTTTTACTTTGATGAGCAGGTTCCTTGTCTTTGGACTTGACGTGCTCTTCCCTGTGTTCTGACCGTCCTCTTCTTTCCGATTTCTGCGAGGAAGTCTGAAAAGATCGAGAGGAACGTGTATCAATATCTTGATATCTATCAGGTTTCTTCAAATTATCCCTATTTCTAAGGTTGTATCTTTTCTCAGAGGGCTCCCTCTGGGGAGACTTGTGTCCTTGGTCCGGAGATCTTTCTCTCCGCCGAGGAGACTTTCCTCTGGACTGGAATCTTTTTTCTTTGGGAGTGGATTGTTTATTTCCATCCCAGCTCTTTTTTGGAGTATTTAGGTTATTTTTAATAAATATCTTTTCAGGCTTTTCAGTTAGTTGGGGTTTTACTGGTTTCCCACCCAAACTATCTCTTCCTAGCTCGTCATAGGATTTTTCTATGATTCTGGCAAGTTCAAATGGCTGTTCTGCTATATCTGTTTCTTTCAATTTCTGGCTGAAAGTTATATCCTCCGTTGCCAATTGAACTAACTCTCTATATGCCTTTGTTAATTCTTTTATTTTAACTAAGAGTTCTTCGCTAGACATTTTATTAATGTCAGGTTGTGGTGTGTAGCTGGCTAGAACCGGCCACGTTGCTCCTGGTCTACCTAGTGGACCGAGCTTGGTGATGTGATTATTATGTTTTAGGGCGCCTTTAAACCAGAGCAGGTGCTCTTGGTATTTTAATGGGATTTCCACCTCCTCAAAAGGAGTGTAATCATCCGGTGGTTCCTCTATTCTGTAATAGTGGAATTCATGTGTGACAGCGTTTGCTGCTGGAAAGTTTATCCATGAATAGAATACCTCTGTCTGCCGATATTCATGTGCCTCAATTACGAATATGACTGTACCACCTCTCGATGTTAGTCCATTTTCTATACGTTTAATAGTTATAGTTTTTCTTATGTTGACCGGGATGAGTATTGCATCCGGGTCGGTTTGCAGGAGACTATTGTCATCCTCTAGGAGACGAGCTGCTATTCTAGCTGCCTCCCTCTCTTCTTCAGTTTCTGACATTTTTACTGACAGAAAGGTTTTTGTTGCAGATCAGGTTTTCAAGGTAACAAAGATTAGGTGCACAATATTTTGGAACACTGTATCCTTCAACGTTGAATAAACCAAAAACTATACATAGAAATCTCTTCCTACTAAATTTCGGCGGACTTTAACCTTTGACCCACTCCAGACGTCTTTGGAGTATTTACGGGAGAAAGGGTCTGTGTGAAAAAGCACGACTGAATTACTCTAACGTCTTGCGTTAGATTTATCGCCTTACCAAACGTTGGGCGCCATGTAGTGTAGTTCCTATAGTCCCAATAGGCTCTGTGCAGTGGAATAATATCTTCAGTAGTGTAGACGTAGGACTGAGGTTAACTAGGTCTCTACTGACTATATTAGACTTAAGTTTTTTGCCAGCTAGCTCAGAGTTCACTAGAAACTTTCTCGAATAAGCGAGGAGGAGTTTAACCTCCCTGGATAGACAAGAAGGGATTTAGTTTCTGAAAACCATAAAACATGACAACTTTGCTCTCCCTGATTAAGAGTATATCTCTAGAGTTGTGTGAAAACAAAAGACAGCTATTTCACTCAGTCAAAGGTGCGTACTTAGTTTCACCAGATTGCAGAGAAAAAGAGAGACAGGCTTTTTCAATAAAAGGTGTTATTTATTGAGCAGTCTCTTTCCTCATACAAGAGAAATGAATTGCTACAATTGTAATACTTATAGTTAAGTAAAGTGCATACAGTAAAAGCAGGATTATGAAATAATACTGTAAAAGCATTGATATGGTTTCTTAGCCATATGATACTTTAAAATGGATAAAATAGATACATACATATATACATTGACTAATCGTACTCAACTGGTGCTTCTAACTACGCCTACCCCGGTGTACCTGACCTAAGCCTAATACGTGGGAAGGAGTAAGTAAGTAGCAGTTTAAGTTAAGTTTGTTTTGCCAAGAATCTGACTCAAGAATTCTCTGTAAGGGTTTAGTCAGTTCAGTACCTGGGTATTAGAAGGCAGGAGGGCTGGTATCTCTCTCTCAGGACTCGGTATCCCAGTCACCCGCAAGTGTAAGCTGGAAACGCCGGAGGCTGGATTTCTCGGCAAGAGAAAAGACAGCGTCTTTCTCAGCGCGTCAAAAGGGAGGGGCAGCGTCCGTGGGCTCTCGCATCAGCTGGGCTCTTCGGAAGTAGATAGCTGCTCTGCTCCAGGATTACCACTGTGTGTTTGCTTAAGGCAACATTGGTATATTTATACCTGAAAGGTACCGGGTTTGACGTAAGGCTGGACATAAGACGTCAATAAAGATGTCACTAAGAACTGGTCGTTCTTACAGTGCTTTACAGGAGTTCTCGGACGAAATCAAAACAAAGCAGCGGGGATTTCCCAGATTGCTGGAGGCTTGGATTTGTTTAAGAACTCGGTGTGCTTTCTAGGGGGCTGGAGGAGTAGGCTTGCTTAATGTGACAGCATGCGCTATGACTGAAATATGAAAAGGGTTTCTATGCCGTTGTAGGGATATTATTGATTTATAACGGACAAGGGCAAAGAATAGGAATATCGATTCAGGTACCTAGATAAACACACTACAGTGTCACCTAGCATAATTGCACCGGAAAAAATGTAGCAGTCAGAGATAGAGAACTTCCTAACCGCAGTCCACAAAGAAACCAGCAAACTACATTTCAAAGAATGAATTCAAGAACAGGGACACTTTATTAAGAGTGACATGTTTTTCATGAAAATTGTTTGTACCTCCTCACTGCTAAACTTGTTCCAAATGTGATTAGTTAAAACTGTGATAGAGACTTAACAACACATCCATCAATACAAAAGAGCTAAGAAAATTTTAAACTACAAGTTTGGTGGAAAGCACTGTCCAGAGCTGTCACAGAATGCGCACAAACATGTCCAGTGTGTGCCGGTAATAATCATCATAAGTTTAGACCTTGTGATTGATCTGCCAGTATCAAATAAAAACACTACCATTTTGGTTGTAGCAGTTTTAATGTAAAAAATTGCCCACTATATTTATTTAACCAAATTTCCTTGTGCAGTAGAACTAAGTTAAGTTTTCATCCAAAATACAATACATCCCAGGGACTTCCATCCAAGATCATATCCGGTTATGGCCACAATTCATTACAAAGTTGTTGCCAGGGCTTTGGACATTTCTGGGGATTGAGGTTGCCCTGTTGTCTGCCTATCATCCACAAACTGATAGGCAGACAAAATGAGTAAACAAATCAATTGAGCAAATAGTTTTATGCCTTTTTACCTACTGTAACAAGCCAGTAGGATAAAGCCCTTTCT
The DNA here is from genome assembly GCF_964261635.1 of Lissotriton helveticus. Classification (NCBI taxonomy): domain Eukaryota; kingdom Metazoa; phylum Chordata; class Amphibia; order Caudata; family Salamandridae; genus Lissotriton; species Lissotriton helveticus. The sequence goes on along the minus strand of NC_136065.1, from coordinate 998,187,549 downwards.
TTAGTAAAATGTGTATACAATAATAGCGTGTACTCAGCCACTGGGTATTTACCATTTGTTTATGACCGATCAACATCCACATTCTATTCCTTTGTTCAAATGTACTGCTTCTTCTCTAGTACCATCATTTACAGTACGTATATAAAATCTACAAGACGTCTAAAAACATACTGCAATGAATCCTGCCAATATACAGAATGTTATGAAACACCAAGTGGACAACCATCACACGCAGGAGCTTTCATTAAACAAGGTGACTCAGTATGGTTATCCACACGTCATCTTAAACTGAATGATCCTCACAGGCAGCAGCCACATCTTATAGGCCCTTTTCTGTTCTGGAAATGCTCACTCCTGTATCTGACTAACTACGGCTCCCTCCTGAATATACTGTTCATCCAGTTTTTCATGTGTCCTTGTTAAACCCTTATCACCCTCACACCCGTACTGACGGAGGCTCTCTCCCATTCAATTCAGAATCATCTTGAGTATGAGGTCCAGAAAATACTAGACTCCAAAAGTATCAGGGGCTATTAGCACTAACTGATCTATTGAAAAGGGTACAGCCTGTCAGTACCCTCGTGGGAACTGGCTTAATTTGTCCATGCCTGTCACCTGCTCTGGCCTGGTCATGCCCCTCACCTCACCAAACTCCAACCCACTTGACGACCTTTGGGGGGGGAACTGTAATGGCCCATGCTGTTTATGCTCACCAAGGCTGCCTGTCTTGCGCGGTAAGCTTTTTTCTGGCATCATGTACATCATTTGAGGCAAGATAGGGGTCACAGCTGCGAGCTCTAACTTGCTCCATGCTACTCATGGCACTTCCTTGCGACCCCCAGACTCAGAGGAGGCAAAGGTTTTGCCCCCTCTGAAGCCAGGGGTCACAAAGGAAGTGCCAGGAGGAGCAGGGAGAAAGTTAGAGGTTGCAGCTGTTACCCCTAACTAGCCTCAAATGATCTCAATGTCTGGCATCCTCACAGCTCCCAACTTCTTTTCCAGCTTCTTACATCAGCATTATACCAGTTTCAACCAATAATGGTGCCCCTCCCCTTATGGCGACCAATGCCCCTGCACCCCCCCCACATTGTGAAAAGTGATCTGGCACTGTACAATTACTGCAGCCCCCCACACTGTGATGCGTGTTCCAAGTGATTAACACCTTCATACTGGCAATCTGTGCTGCTCCCCACACAGTAATAAGTCATCTAACTGGCACTCTCAAGGCTTCCCAATAATTTCACCCACCTTTGTGTACATGCCAACTGCCGCCAATTCACCGCGCTCTAGATCTTGCGAGATCACGACTTGAAAGTGTGTTGGTGGCCATTTTATGAATGGGGTTATAAAAGCTGATCAAGATGCTTTGCTTAACCTTGTCTTTCCTCACTTGCCAGCTCTGGACCCTCTCATCTGAAGCAGCCAAGAAAAGGACAAAAGAGGCTTTCGGACACTTACCTGTGAGTATTCTTCAGGTCCAGGTCATGATCCTGTGGACACCTGAAAAAACGAGAAACAGAACAAACGTCAAAAACTTTATTGTGCGCTATCCACAATTTAAAGGATTTAGCAATAAACTGAATTGATCGTCTCACCCCGATTTTTCACTTTGATATCCCATTGAAGCAGACTTTATGCAGGCTTATATGATAAGCCAAATGAGATATTTGCTGCAACATTTGCCCTAAATGTTTTGCAGAAAAGAGTGAAACAAAGACTTGGATTACATAGTTGTAACAAAGAGGCAAGAGACATTCCTGAGAATTTGTCATGAAGATTACTCTGTTGCCTGTATATGCATTCTGTAAAGTACCTTGAATCGGCTTACTTTAGAAGCATTTAATTGTGTTATTTGTATGACTGCAGTTGTAAACATCCTGTAGACTAATTACCTTTTCTATTAGCAGACATATACGTTGATCTCATCAGAATCTATCCGGTATAGAAGAGTGGAGCTTCTTCTTGAACTCGAAGACAAAAACATCTCTTGCTCTCTCTCTCCATCTATCTCTATCTTTCCCAACCCTCCTTCCCTTCATGAACCACTGCCATATCAGTTCATAACTACTTAGGCTGAGAGTTGTTCTTAGGAGCAACAGTGGCAGAACATCACGCAGTCGGAATCACCTGGACTTCAGGTGAGTGGCAATTCCTGACACTGTGTGTGTACTGATGAGTGGCTCAGGGAGACCAATATTTAGATCTGGTGAAACCCTTTGAAGTGGGAGAAACTTTTAGTCCAACCCTAAATATGGTTCTTCAAAGTTATTTCCTTCACCTTTCTTCCCCGGTCCAGGGTCAAAGAGATCTAGGGTGACAAAGGGGTGTTGTCAAGTTCCATTGTGAGTGAGCTGGAGGCAGTCCTTTAAAATGTAAGTGGGGAAGGGAACAGATCTGCCCCTGTTATCCTGGCAGATTGGCCTTCTCCCAGCTACACCACAGTCCTACTGTTCACTGGCTGAGCCCAATATGTATTCCTGATGGGGGAGCAATTAACAGGCCCAGGCAGCTGGAAACTTCTCGAAGGACTCAGAAAGTTAGGAGCAGAAAAATATAAACTTTCTAACAGTGGCATTTTCGAAATTGTAATCTAAAATAAAATCCCACTATATCTTTAAGGAGCATTTTATATTACAGTTTATTTGAGTTCAGACATGATATTTCTACTAGCTCCCAATCAGAAGTTAGCACTTTTTAAATGTAATAAGGTAACCCAATGTTATCCAATGGAGAATGTAGGACTTACAGTAGTGAAATAGGTATGTACTAGTTTTTCTCTGTCAGGACATGTAAAACTTAAAAAAATACTCAGCCTTCTTTTTAAATGCAATGCATGCTGCTCTATTGTCTATGGCCTACTTTAGGGGTAGCTCATAAGCATTAAAAATGAAGGTTTAGGCCACGCAAAATACTTATTTTGCCAGGTCGAAATGACAGTTTAAAACTGAACTACAGCCTGCAATGGCAGACCTGAGACTTGTTTTAAAAGGCTACTTTTAATGTGTGGCAAATTGAGTGCTACGCTGAAAAATTGCATTTAATTAACAGGCCCTGGTTACCCGTGTACTATTTTACTAGGGACGTATAAGTAAATGAAATATGCCAATTGGATGTAAGCCAGATTTATCATGTTTTAGACAGAGGGCACAAGCACTTAAGCACTGATTAGCAGTGCTTAAAAGCACAGAGCCCTAAAAACCAGCAAAACTGGTTCAGAGAAAAGGAGGAATGAAAGCAAAACAATTGGGCGTGACCCTGCAGAGAGGGCCAAATCCAACTGTTCCTATTCTTTTTTTTCCTTGAAATGCCTTAACACTTCCTATCCATTGCCTCTCTTCACCCCTTCACCTCCTTTTATTCACTTCCCATTTTTCTCTTCTACTTCATTCTCCACACGTTTATCCTAATTCTTTGTTAACTTTCTTTTAGTCTAATTTCTAACACTTTTGTTTTCCTTTTTGGGTAACAGCAGCATCAGCAGAGGGAGCTGTATCAACATATGATGGCTACACATTGAGCGCTTCAGTTTTTCATAGTAAGTACTTCTGAAGCATGGACCTATTGTTGTTAGCAACCTCAGTCAAATCCCTGTCTCATTGTACAATGCAATTTTTTGGAGTGAAAATGTGATATTTCCCAACCCACCACATCCCCTGAGGCTCAGAGTTCATCAGCACCATCAAGCACTCCCCCCAGTCTATACCATGCACAGACGTACCAGGATGAATAGCACCAGGAGATGTATGGCCTATTGCTTACCTGATGGACGCTTTCAGGTCTGTGATCAACTGCAAAGACTGACCCGCAACATGTCTACCACAATGTCTTATAGTCATCCTTTTTGCCCTGTTCACCCCCATTTTTGACTGATACTGATGGTAACTGACTCTGACTGCACCCTGGGCTCTGCTAACCTGACCCCAGGGCAAGCGCTCTGATTCAAAATGTACGTGGTAATTAAGTGTAATTACAATTGGCACTGTCCACCTACCTGTAAGTCCTTAGTATATGGTAGGGCAGGTAGGTTTAGAGGCCCAGCAGCTTTGAGGCACTTACGTCTGCACTGCTGTGTTGCCTACTTTTTAAAACTCAGTCCTGCTTTGCAAGCTGCTTTTAAATTGAAATGATATGCAAATTCAACTTGGATTTAAGTGCACTTCCAAAGTATTAAACTACTGTATTTTTACATACAAGTCACCCCGATGTCTACCCTATGTGTCCCAAGGACAGGGTGCTATGTAAAAATATGCAGGGATATTATAAAAATATGTTTTATATGGCCTGGTGTGGGAAAAACTATCAATTGCGTATTTCCCTATTGTTGCACTTTTAGCTCCATAGGCTAATATGGGAATGTTGTAATGCATTATTACTATTGACTGGAGTGAGCTAAAATAATATTTACAGGTCTTGAAAGACTGATAGTGAAAATCCCATAACTTGCCACTGTTGAATGTATCATAACTAACAGGATTAGCCAAACTGCTTTGATGAGGTGAGAAGTGGCAAGCACAGAGACAGAAGCTATTTGGTGGGGGAGCTCTGCAGCTGCAGACATTAGGCCAGGATGCGGGCTGGCTAAATCAAACTGGACTTCAGAGAGAGTATGACAGTAAGGAATGCCAGGTAAGCTTAGACCCTCTTCCTGTGCCCCCAGCCAGATGGCAGCCCCAGCAATGGAATTTGTAGGAGGTCTGTAAAGGGAGTGGTAATGGAAATGAGCTACATTGGTGGGTTGGTTTAGCCAGCTCATACTCCCAAGGAGAGGATGCGTTAGGGTGGCACCCTGTACTCCACTAGTCTACTTGTCCCCCAAGAACAGGTGAGAGCTGCAGAGAAACTCAGATCTGTTACCTGAAACTACAAGGAGATGAAGGAATGCCCTTCTGAAACCCTGGGGCCTCATTTATGAGGCCTTAAGTCAGTTTTGCACTCCCGATGCGTCACTTTTTGTGACGCATCGGCGGCGTAAAACATGCCTCCTGATGCGCACTATTTACAAAGTGACGCATCTAAGCAGATGCGTCACTTTGTAAACCCCTGCGCTACATTATACCTGCGTCAGGTATAATGTATGCAGAGGGGGCGATCACCCGCAAAAAGCCTCGTAATAGTGACGCAGTGAAATCTATGAGATTTCACTGCGTCACTTTTAGGACGCTGTTGCGTCAAAATCTTCAAAACCTCACAGCAGGCGTAAGACTCACGCAAGCCCTTTCACATGGGGCTTTCCCCATGTGAAAGGAAGCATTGCTGGAGTTGCGTCACTTTTGTGACACACTCCAGCAATGCGTCACTTTTGCGCCGACAGATACATCAGAAATACTGACGTATCTGTAACTTCTTGCGACATGATGCGTCATATTATAAATATGACGCATCAATCATGTCGCAGGGAGAGCGCAGTGAAAAGTGACGCATCGCTGTTTTCATGCAGCGATGCGTCACTTTTCATAAATGAGGCCCCTGGTCTGCATCCCAAAAGATTGCACTCTGAAGGACTGCTCCTGCTGCACACTTAGAACTGCAGCCCTGAAGACTTTGACTTGCTTCAAAAAGAGTTAACGTGTGGGCTCCCTGAAAGCAACAGTTTAACAGACCTCTCCTGTGCCATCTCTCCCAAGAAGTCCCCAGCCTGCAGTGTGTTAATTGGACTTTTAAGTAGTTGGCCAGGTACATTGTGGGAATTGATGTCCCCACTTATGAGGAGCATCTCAAAGACTCTGGAGCCTTAGATTTGTTCTTGGGACACTTTGAATCCTCCAAAGGAAATTCAGGATGAAGTTCTAGAAATTTGGAGAAGTTTGAAGCTACTTTTGGTAAACGCTCTATGAGGTGACCGACCCGACATCGAGACTCAAGCTGACTACCTCGCACTGCGACCCAGCCTGGATTTCAGGTTCCTCCTGCTGAACGCTCCGGAGCTTAAGACAACACTTCCAGGAGTAGTCCGGGGGTTCCCGCTGAATCAAGCTGATGAAGCCGCTGTGAATATGGCCTGCAGGAGAGGCCCTTTTGACATCAAGAGAAAATCCTCCAGAAAAGTTTCTAATCGTGAAGGTAAAATTTTGACCAGGACCCCCACTTAGTGTGTCTCACCAGGGCTCCATCACAGTTGGCCTCAAACTTTGACTTTGTCCCGGTCAAGAGCGACTATATGTCCCGAATTGGAGCTTTATGTTTTGAGTACTAGAAAGTATTTATTCTTTAAAATCTCCGGTTCTCTATATTGGATTTTTTTTCATTTTGGTGTAATTTTAATCATAGAAATATTTCCTATTTTTTTTAACTGGTTGTGAATTTTTATATTGTGCTGTGTCTTACTTATTTAATGTTTTGATGTATTTAAATGTTTCACACATCTGTCTCCTAAGTTAACCCTTCCTGCTTGTTGCCAGCTACCTAAGGTTTGAGCAGGGGAATTATTTATTGAGGCCTTGTCTGGGCCTTATTTTTATTTTTATTTTTATTATTTTCGAGTATTATATAGCGCAAACTAGACCCGAGATATCGGGTATCAGAGTGCTTTACATGAGCACCAGTTTCGTTACAAAAGGACACAATCATTTTTGTTGGGCACATATTGCTTTATTGACCTTTTTGCTAGTGATAGATGCATAATTACCCCTACTAATAATCCACCTTCCAACAGAACCTAAACCGTTTCCTTCTTAAAATCATTTTTTTGATACTGGCACCAGATAAATATTTGCCATTCTTTACTGTGACAGTGCAATCATATCACGTTTGAGGGCTGGTCCTCTGCTATGGAAAGACTGTCATTAACACATTGCTGGCAAACATCAGAGATCTCCAAGGGGGTAGGCACAACAACTGCCATCAAATACTTTTACCTTAGTAGGGAAATCTCATTTGTAATTAAAAAACTCCTACAACCATTTTGTCTTCTTTATAATTGAAAACAAAAAGATCGTTTATACAAACATTATCATTATTTAGTCCTAGATTTGATGAACTGTATTCTGGACTGTATTATTTTTGTTTCATTGTTTCACTGAACTGTAGGAAACTTGACTTAGTACTGAACAATAAAAGCCTTAGAAATACTAAAACTATGGATCATCACATGGAACATACAAGTCCATAAAAGGTCCAAGTATCGGAAAAACAGTTCGATTTCAGTAAAATAGTCTAATATGGGTTCACTCTAGCAGAATCTGAAATCCTTCCTCGAGCTATAGTAATTGTATATTGAGGAATTCCATAATCTTTAAAAGAGCAGAAAAACTTTTATGGTATTATGTTGTATCCTTAATATGGCACTTGTACACCTGTTGACATGGCCTGAAAGTGCTTAATGACTGGTCAAGTAATAAGCTAATACTTTTTTGTGTATGGTCATAGCACAGTGTTGGTAGAGGTTTCACTTAAGAGTACTGTGTTTTGGAGTCATGCATGAGGCCTTTTGAATGTTCTCTGGACTTCTTACAGGTGTGTGTAGCAGCATCTTACACAACACTAAAGGGTGGATTTTCACCATTTGCAATTGAGGTTGCGTCGCTATTGTGGCACAGCCTCAACACAGAATCATCTTTGGCTTTTACTAAGCCACAGAACACCACTTTAAGTGGCTTTGCGTGGTTTAGCAAATACTAAGTAACGTGATGCAGTGCAGAGCACTGGCTTGTGTTAATGTGTTGGGTAGTCGTTGCATGGGTGGAGCGTGGGCATTCCCAATAATCCGCCTGTGTATTTTGACACAAACCCAGATTTTAAAATGCTTGTAAACCTTGGTTTTCGCCAAAATATCTTTATTTCTTCATGTTGCTTCCTCTTTCCATGTGAGCTGCATTATGCAGCACACATAGCAAAAAGAATATGCCTCTACGGATTGTTTTTTTGCACAAATGTATTCATTCCTGCACAAAAACAATCCTGCACGTAACACCACCACTCTTGCATCATGGTGTAAGGGTGCCTTTCTTAGCACTAGATAGCCTTAAGTATGCCTGTGCAGAGAGAGAGCCAAAGAGCATCATGTCTTAGTAGATATTTCTCTTTGCAGCTTTCTCGCATTCATGAAATGCAGCGCAGTAACTTGCCATGCTGCACTGCGTTGCATGAATTCTAAGTGAATCTGCCTCTGAATGTAAAGGGATTGCTTCACAGGCAGTGTGTACAACTTAGAGAGTCGCTTGTGTTCAGAATTTGGAGACTTACAAGTCGTTATCACTATTGTGGATTCAAGTAGTTGTTAAAGATTCTTATTAGGACCGTGTTCAAAGGTTTGCAAGTGTGGACAGGAAAAGAGCTTGCGCCAAGCATCAAAGAAGCCCAACCATTGGGGCACTCTTAAGTCACCAGTACAGCACTATTTAGAATCCACTGAGAAGTAAAAGGAGTCCAACCTCTGAAGACTCTGTTTAGCCACCAGTAAATAAAATATTGGGTCCGCCTGGGGATAAAACAAAAAGTTGTGGCTTTAAGGATTAACCTATGAGCTGTTAAAGCGATAAGCCACCAATAGGTAGCCCCCTTGAATCAATCTAGCAAATCCAGACAATTTGCAAATTTCTGTAAAGAATTGAAAGCTATAAAATATAAACTAAATGGACTCATAAGAGAACATGACTCCTGGGAAGAAAGGAACAAAACCTAAGAGAAATAGCATAGGTGCATTATAAATTCCTCAAACGTGATCACTTTCCCAAAGAATTTTAAAATACTTTATCACATAAAATTTCTTCTCCTGTATTCTATCTTTAATGAAAACATTTGAAGTGCTATCTTATCTTGATTGATATATATTCACACATTCAGGCGTACAAGGGCAAATATGAGTATTTCTCATGAGCCGAGCCACGTTTTTAAGAACTTGAACTTTTGGAATAAGAATTATAGCCATGTCAAGTGAGTCAGATTTTGTCTACCAGACATAACAATATAATGGATGATAGTACTCAATTGGGTAAAACAATGGCGCATGTAGTGTAGCAGGAACACTAAAATGCTTTATTGAGACAGTTATATATTTGTCTTGTATTCAGACCTAAATCACCATTTGCAGCTATTGGACTCTTATTAAATCAACACGCTGGCCCCCATTTACTATTGTTCACACAAGGGTACACGGTTTGAAAAATTTCACGGAGAAAAATCTGCATAGAGTTGTGCCATAATGCTGGTCCAGTGCAATACTAAGGGCCTTAATACAAGTACGGCGGTCCTATGGACCGCCCTACTTGTGGTGGTTTTGCGACCACCACTACACTGTAGGCCCACCTGCAGTAATTCGAGTGTATCGGTTGGACAGCCACAGAACCACCCACCTCCTTTGCCTCGAACATGCTGTGATGCTAAATGTAGAAGTTATTTTGGGGATTTGAACACAAATATTTGTTCCTCTATTAGGCAAACATATACACTCATGATTATATCCAGGCTGTAACAATGTTGTCGTATTGTTGTGTTCTAGACCGTTTCATTGCAGAGCTGCCCTTTGAACCCGATATTAGATATTTGTAGATCAGTCTATGTTAAGTTATTTCTAGAACGAGCCAGACCTTAGTACCCTTGACTTTAACACTTATGTTTATTTATTTAATGTATTTATTTTGCAGTTCATAATACACAAAAATGCTAACCGACAATCGCCAAATAAGAACCAAGGGGCATATTAGCAAGAAGAGACGATAATTATCGCTAACCCAGGTTTGCAGCATTTTTTTTATCGCTGTCTATCGCTGGATTTCATCGCTGAGATAGTGCGTTATTAGCAACCCTTATCTCTATGGCGATAAAAAATCCAGTAATAGTGGCGAAAAACAGAAATAGTGTGAGAATACCAGCGCTAAATTAACTGCGCTAATGAAAAGCTTGCTAAAAGGCAAGTGTGTACTTAACCTAACAATCCACCCCTCATTGACAAGAAGGCTAAGTCAAGTTTTTATCAGGCGCTAAAATCAAGCGATAATCTCGGTTAGCGAGACTTTGTTTATCGCTTCGCGGGCATTGATAATAGGAGGAAGTTGTGTTTGCAACTGTTTCCCTTTACTTTTAGTGAGGAACGCCTACTTTGCATTTCATTAGCGATAAATATCGCTGACATGCAAAGTGGTAAAAAATCAGGTGCTATTGCCAGTAAACTGTCGCTAACAGCTGTTAGCGACAGCTTGCTAATAGGGCGATACAAATATTGCCGCTTTAGCGGAAAAAAGTGGCGCTAAATCAGCGATATAGCCCTTGATAATATGCCCCACAGTGTCATTACTAAACAACTAGCCAGTCTTTCTGTTTTTTTTCTCAAAATCATATGATTTGAGTCTAGGCACAGAGAAAGATGCAGAGTTCTGCCAAAATATGAGAAAGATCCTTCCCCCATAATGGCGCATTTAATTTGATGAACTCTCATCAAGTGGGACTCTGATCTATGTATACCTATCTACATATGTAGGAAATGTTAATGAGTGGCGAAACTCACAATAGCAGAGACTGCAAGACACTATGTTATAAGCTAGACCTTTTTTTTTCATTGCCAATGCTTGTTTATTCAGGCTTCACTTTTTTCCATTGGATGTTTGTGTTCTATTTGGTCATGTGCAAACAACTTTTTATCTCTATGAAATAAATCTAATATTGCTGTTGGCACACGTTACACTCAAAGTAATGTAGGGACTTGCCTTAATTTCTCTTAACAGAAAAAGCCCAACGCCTCAAACAGGTTTCTATTCTGCAAAAATACGTAACGTTTATAGTTTGCTTCGCCCTCTTTTTTTTATTATACATTGAATTATTCCTTTCTGAAAAGCAAATATTGTTCAATCATATTTACAGAAAATAGTTCCTCTTATTAATATATGTTTTTGAACTTTGTGTTGGACACCACGTGCTACTTTATTTAAGATGCTATGGATGTTTTGGTACTAAGCATTATAAAGTACAACGCTGGTGGGAGAAGATCACTTCAAGTACACACAGCTAAACAAAATAAAAATTCTGTTAATTCTAGTTTCCACTACAAAACGTTGCAGAACTGTCCAATGTTCTATATCTTCGAAATAAGTTAAAAAGTCATCCTCTCTTCACAATTCAACAAGTTATTCCAGGCAATACTAAGCTCTCAAAGCAGATTCTGTTTTCTAATCACAGCGTTGCTTGTCCTGGCACATAAACACTGACATATTGAAGAGATATTCACTTGCAGCTCGGATACTAAAATCCCTAAGCTGGGTAATAACCAATTTATGCACCGCCTCGGCTGCTTGCTGAAAACTTCCGAGACGAAGTTGCAGGAAATGTAAATAAATGAGCAACGACAACTTGCATTAACAGGACACCATTCTTTTCTCCTGGCCAAACTAACATGTTGAAAGCTGCTTAACATTGATAATAATTACCAGTGAAGACTTCAGGGAAAAGCAAAGTGCACCCAGATACCTTCTTCATTTCCTGCCTGCCTCCTGAATACAGTCAGTTCCTAAAATGTTCAGATCTCATAAAATATTGAAAAGCTCTCATTGGGCATGAGCATCTGCAATTGATATATTCACCACTCCTGGCCTCGTGTTCTGTTTGCCATTGTTCCTTTATGCAAAAAAAAACTTGGCAGCGCAGGCAATCTCAGGTTGGAAAATAGAGCCAGACTCTGACAATTAACATCAGCAGGGTCATTACCCCAATTGAAACGTGCCCCATCTGGAGGGTTTTATTATGATTAGGAGAAACAGTGCTCGTTAAATTCAATTCCAAAATACATTTACATAAAAGGTAAAAAAGCTGCATTTGTGAGATGAACGTTCTCATGCAATATGTAATACCTCTGTCATGAATGAGCGTAGGATAGAAATGTCGACTTTTTAATAGGGGGGTCTTTTAATTCGCGTGTTCTATCGTACACAGGGTAGGTCGACTTTCTTCTCATGTGTAGTTTAGTATGAGTCTAGTTAAGGGAGTGACTGTCTGATAAATAAACAGTCCTCACGAATTTCTGTTTTAAGACTTATGCAAAAATGCAGGACTATTTTGAAAATATTCTGTTCCTTGTACATGCTACGTAAATTCAAATACATAAATTGATGAATTTAGGAAAGTTAGGGTCTTTTGTGCGCAGGTAAGGTCACAAACGGTGGGGTTGCGAGTCCGCACTTTCATTTCACTGATTGGTCCATCAGTCACAGCACAAAGTGCACTTTCTCAGGGAGCCACAAAAACTCTAGCCTCATTAATATAAATGAGGTCGGAGCCATCTAGAAACTTCCTGTGAATGGTGGCGTGTGCAGGGACGCAGGCCTGTGAGGCAGAGTATTCACTGGAAGCCAGCATTTGTTTTTAAAGCAGCCTGTGTCCCCATAAAGGAATGGACTGATTTCAAAAATAAAAGTTGGAATTCAATAAACGTCCTTGGGGAAGCATATTACCCTTACAGCCTCTACATGCTATCCCGATGCCTCTGAATTTGGCTGCTTTCAAAACATAAAACGTCGTCCAGTGAATGACATGGGGGCATATGCTCCCCTCTCCACGCTCCACACTGTTTGGGCCTCCAAATATTCCATATGCACCCCTGCCATGGGCAAGTGATGGAAGCACAAAAGAAGATGGAACATCCAGCAGCCGTAGATTTCCAACACCAAAAGTGAGTCTGACTGCCAACAGCAGCTGCTAGTATCACTGAAGACCTTAAAAATTATCCAGCCTCACAGGGCTCAACACCCAGTGTATTTCAATTAACACTTACCTCATACCTGCAAGAACATGATAGGTGGTCATAGCTGGAACTAATGATCCCAAGAGCGACAGTAGTTCCATAAGTAGTGATTACTAGGGGACCGAGTCACAGAACTAATCTGAGACAGAATCCTAAACTTACTACTTTTGGTATTCACAGAAGGCATATGGAGCCAGATGTAGGTAGCCAAATACCGTCGGTAACGGCCGATTTCGGCCGTTACCGACCGGTATTTGGCTTTTGACATGTAGGTGGGTCGGAATTTACAGAATCGGTATGTTTACCGTTTCGGTAAATTTACCACTTCGGTATTTTTCCGAATTGGTAAATATACCGATTCTGTAAATCCATATGTAGGTGGCAGAGTTTGCAGTGCCACAGGCCCTTAGGATTTCTTATTTTACCACCCAATCCTATTGGATGCGCCCACCACTGTGGCGGGCGCATCTTAATGCCACCATCGGGACCCCCGCCCTTATGGTGGGCGGTCCCTTTTTCCGATGGGATGGCGGAAAAGTCCGCCCGTCATCCTAATGAGGGCCTTAGTTAGGAAAACTTTCTTATGTTTTGCATATAAACCCAACTTAAACTACACAAACATTAGAAATTCTACTGTTATAGTTAAATTTTTAATTTATCATTTAAGCATCACTTGCAAAGTTATTTAAGTCATACTTATAACTCACATTTATACTTATGCACAACCTTAAACTTAAGATAACCCGTGCACCATTATATACAGTCTTCTCTTCTCACTTGTCACACTACATTGACTGTAACCTGTACCTTGTGGTGTGTTCAGGCAAATCATGTAATTTGAGATGTAATAAGGGCTGTTATTCATGCAGTAGTTTCACATGCTCTAACTTCTGTAATATGCAAGGGTATAGGTAGTACATGGAGAATGGGCAAGTTATAGTTAATGTAAAGTTACGAGTGAGGTGAGCAGAATGTGTACAGAGGTGCGTGAGTTATCTGAATTTGAAGGTGAAGCCCTCAGTTGCTCAGGGAGGGGGGCCTCATGCCTCCCCTTAATTTAAAAAGAAGGATCAGCGATGGGGTCCCTTGGATCCTTTATGGTTCAGTGAGAAGGGCACTGAGCCCTGTCCCCTTAACTTTAATAAAAGGCCCCTGGGATATGGTCCCTGAGGACCTTAGTGGCTCTGGAAGGGGCCATTAGCCTCCCGCCCCTTAGTAATAAAATACAGCCCCAGGGATTGGGTCCAAGGGGCCTGCAAAGACTCAGAGGCGGGACACCCCACCCCTTTATAAAGCATAAAGTATGGGTAGCCCAAGTGGGCACTAAGATGCCCAAAATAAATGTGACAAATGAATAATAAATGAGTGGCAAGATCAGCTCATTTATTATTCACTCTTCCTTTGAAAGAGCTGCTCATAATGCCCAGCAAGGTCTTTAATTGTTATATCTCTTGAGCTTGGTGATGCCCATAGAATAGGGAGGGGCACCACTAAGCCTTTTTTGTAAATGCTTTGGGGGCTACAGAGAAGCCAGCAGTCTCCAGCAACATTAAAAAAGTACACTTAAGTCTCCTGGGTCATCCAATACATGATCTCAGGAGAACTTACAATAATTTTTTAAGGCCACACCAGGAGTGGATTTACTCCTGGATAAATTCAGGCAGAAGAGGCATTAGTGTGTTTCAACTCACCAGAGTCATGATCACATGAATTTGCCAAGTTTTTTAAAGCACTTCTAACTCGAGTTCCTTGCTCTTCAGCTGGAGTGCAAGGCCCTCTTGTGGCTATTTTCATGATTGCATTTTCTGGGCCGAAATTTTTTAAAAGAAACATTCAGGGGCATGTTGGTTTTATTTTTTTATGTCTCTGACTATTTATTATAACATGTTTCACCCACAAAATGTAATTTTAAAAACTATGTAAAAAGAAAGAGAGACAATAGTAATAACCATTGCATTGTGTGAATTATTTGAAATATACATTTGATGAAAAATAGTGGTGTTTTGGAGAAAGATGATAGATCTGCTTTATCTGTATTGGTATGCTCATGCCTTGATAACGGCTCACTTTTTATATTTTGGTGTTTCAACTCTTTGACAAAATAAGTAAGTCCGCCTAAGTGCTGCAAGCTCCTGTGAGACCAACCGCTTGCTGCGTACGCAAGAAGACATTGCATGACATGGGGTTGGCTGCTCATAGGCCAGGCTCTGCAGCAAACCCCACAATGTGCACAGGGGTTGGCTGCCTGCAGGGGAGTTGTCCACAGGCCCTGTTTACCGGCCTGGAGAAGCAACCAACCCCGCCATGCATGCTCAAGGGCTTGGCCTTATGGGGTTGGCTTTCCGTATGGTAATAACTTATTACTTTACTTTAAAAAACAACCCGTATCTCAAGTACCTTTAACTCATGCTCTAATGTAACTATAACTCATGCACCCACCATGCACAGTTTTATCATTAATAATTTAATTGCAAATGTCGCTGTCATAGAACATGTCATGAGTGATGCAATATGTGAGGTCATCAGCAGGGTATGATGGGGCACATTATAGTTAGCTCTGCTAACTATAACAGGTGAATTTCTGTGTTTTTTGTAGTTCAAAATGTTAAGATATGTATACATATTCGCTTAACTATAATGTTACTTTAACCTTTGGTTTTTTGCAGTGAATTTCTAAGGTTTTTTAAAAACAAAAACAGATCTTTGTATCCCACTTAACTATAATATTACTTTAACTTTTGCTTTTTTCAGTGAATTTCTAGTTTTTAAAATGTAAATTAATATTTTCCTATCAAACGTAAAGCCAACCCACTCCCGTGCATGGCCTTCAGCTGTGAGTGGAGGGGGTTGTCTGCAGAGCCTGGCCTGCAGCCAGACCCTTTAGCCAAAACCCACAGGCAGCCAACCTCAAACTGTGCTCAGCCATTTCCCGTGCAGTGCAGGGGTTTGCAACAGGACCTGGCTTACAGCCTAGCCCTTTAGACAACCCTCCTGAAGGTGGCATGGTTGGTGCAAAATGAAGGATCAGGATGTGGCCTTGAACAATTGTCAGTGGTTGAGATTAATTCAAGCAGCCTATCCACCACCTTGTTGTTTTTTTTATTTGATGCCCTAATGAAGTACCAAAAATTATACCATAGAGCTATACTTACCAATAGCCCATATACCTTATTTACCAAGAATAAGTCAGCCGGCAATGGAGAAGGTTCAATCGTTTATTTTGCAAAAGCGCCCTATATAGGGGAGCCTCCCTCTCGCCACAGTTCTCAAAGGTGTGCAAAGGAGACTGCTGGATTACATTCAAAACAGTGCATATATACTTTCAGCATACCTCATAGAAACCCCGTACATGGAAAAGTACCAGTTCATGAGAAACCAACAGGAAAACCCATATAAGGCACAACTGATTGATTCGAAACTCAGCTCAAGTTATTCCGGGGGTAGGTCAGTAAAGGTGCCTCCCTTTCATTCTAATGCACGGGAGTACAGGCATGGCGCCTGCAAGAAGGAGCTCATCCTACAAGAAAGACAGATGCGACCTTGAGTTCCCTAAGTTAGAATCAATGGTCTATTCATAGCCCGGGCGACCTTCCCGGTTCTTCTCTCAGCAACATGTCACATGTTTTCCTAACTAACGAAAGAGGCCCCGGTAAATGAAACCAAGATGGCGTTTGTTTAGTTCAGGCCCGATTCTTAGGATATACATGGGTCGAGGGTATTTACATGGGGGGTATATTGGGTACATTACGACAACATTATATGATATCGATTTTATATTCCTTCAGACCGCCCTTTTGGCGTGATGTAGCCAATGCATAATATAACATTTCTTCTAATCCAAGAACACATCTTCATCTATTTGCATGAGGTCCGTAACCTTCTTTTGCACTAACTGCTTTTCAATTTTTGCCTGTCTTGAAACAGTCAGAGAGGAAGTGAGCTTGGTAACACAATAGGAGCAGCATGCCGGCCCACAATGAAGGCACAGACAACAAACAAACACCACTCCAAGTGCTCCAGCCAGAATCATGAAAAATGTCCAGCCCCATGTGGAGAGAAGGTCTCAAAACCACCCGGTCAAAGACCAAGTACCAGTGTCCGCATGGACTTCTGCAGCTAAACGATGTAATTTCTGAATGGCCAAATGTATGGTTGGAGCAGAATCTGGAATATATACATAGCAGGAGCTGCCGATTACGCGGCATGCTCCTCCTCGATCAGCTAGGATGACGTCAAGCACCATCCGATTTTGAAGCGATACATGGCTCGTAGCCTGAAGCTCTACAGTCAGGTTAGTCAAAATCCCAGTAGTGGTTTGAACTACATTTTCCACCACTCTAGAAGGACGTCTAACATCCCTACTAGTAAAAATAGGACCCCAGATAGGAAAGAGACCCTTTGCTATATCTACGAACTGCTGAGAAGCTGTGTCGGTCTGATCAGTGCCTTCAGTATCAATACTTCGGCTAACTCGGTAAAGTTCTGAACTTCGTTTAGTCAGCTGGTGTGTCTTGTGATAATTAGAAGGGGCTATATACACCGGGGGATAAGGGAAGGACAGGTAACATCGCCCTGCCCAACCTCTGGGGAGCCAAGTATAAGCATTCTCACCACATACAAAATGCACATTAGGTGGAGTTATGAAAGGCGGGGTGCTACTGGTATGCAACGTGTAGGTATAGTTTCATCTACTATCTCCTACTTTAACATGACCTAGCCCTTGTATACAAAAGGAAGCAGTACTATTCAGGATAGGAACTGGCATTGCCTTATCATCAGTAACATTACGATCCTGGAAATGCTGAAAATATTGCGTGGATTTAAATTGTTCAAAATCTAACATTTCTTCTTTTAACCAAGTAGCATTTTCATAAGTGGTATACATATTCATACAGGCCTCTGGATCTAAAGATCCCTCCCCTTGGTTCCCCTGAGCATCAAATCCCTGATGTTGTTCTATATATTTTAAAACAGCTTCATAATCTTTTTCACTGTATCTCTTGCGATCAGCTACATAGTGCAAATACATGAGAGATAGTAACTGAAACCAAGCTTCACAGCTCGCTAAGTGTGACAATGGCAAGGAAATGAATAAATCATGGCGATGCATTACAGATGGCAAAAGGCCACATACCCAACAATGTGTCTTATTCGTAGTGCTATGAGCTTCATGCAACATTTTTATGAATACATTTTTAGCATACGTTTCTCTATGTCGTTGTTTGTGAGGAGGCAAAGTGTAAAAGAAATGCTCAGGTGGGGCTGTGGTAGTACCTAATACCTTATACATAGGGTATTGATATTCCAAATATATAAACACATTCATTAATGTTATCATTATTACTGCATTAGTTATTACAAAGGCTATCTTCACTCTGGTAGCCCAACCGGAAAACATGGGGACATTTTCGAGAAAAGGTCTGGGAGCAAGAGGTCTCTCATCTTTAAGGGCAAATCAGGCAAAGGGATACATTCTAACTAAAAGTCCAACCTAAACTCGGGAAAAGGGTGCAAGCCAACTGCCAGAGGGTTTCTTCTCCCTGTGTCCGTCTAGAGCCTCACAGGCAGGCTCCTATTATCCATCCACAGAATGCAATCTTCACTGTAATTTCACAGTTGCAATTTAGGCCCTTTATGTAACACAGTCTTTCTTTCTGAACAAAGCAATGTGTCAGTTCCAAGCTCTTAACAGGTTCAGTCCAGTGTCTTGCTTAATACCCCAGAAAAGAACTATCTTCGACCCTACAACTCAAGTCTTTCCCTGACTCCTACAATCCAAAACTGGGGTATTGCGTTGCTTTCGGGGCCGTAAATTGTATCGTAGATGGCCAGGTTGCTCTTGGAACAACACAGTATTAGGGACATTTGTGCAGCACATTTTTCAAAAGCCTCAGGGGGGTCAGCCTTATCACGAGTTTCAGAAACTGAGGCTGATTCGTCTACTTGCGGCAGCAACAATCCTTCCTCTTGCCCAATTTCAATGGCATCTGAGAAAGGCACAAAACTCGACTTTCGTTCTCCCTCTTGTGTCAGAACTCTGTCTCGGTTCTTCAGATCAGAAGAAAGCGGTAAGGGTAGTTTCTTTAAATGCGAAACGTGTATCCAGTGTTTTTTCCCATCTACTTTCACTGCTGTTCAGATGGCCAAAAGGATTTGGTAAGGACGGCTCCACCTTGGTTCTAGACTCGATTTCCGTTGGTAATTTCGCACAAGGATCCACTGTTCTGATTCCAAACGATGTCCGGGACCCTCCGGCAGCGGCTGCAGTACTGCTGACACCTGTTAATGAATGAAACGCAGATCTTTAGTTAAAGCGTACAGGTAATCTGTCATCATAGGATAATCAAGATCACGGAAAGATCTAAGCCTTGGGACACCCCACACGTTGGCTGGCCGACCAAAAACAACCTCATAAGGTGACAGCCCAGCCCGAGAATGAGGGGTCACTCGTATTGACATTAATGCTAGGGGCAGTGCATCAGGCCAACTCAAACCCGTACTTTCCTGTATCTTTGCCATCTTTAATTTCAATATGCCATTATATTTCTCGACCAGTCCTGCAGATTGCGGGTGTCGTGCTGCATGAAATTTCTGTTTTATTTGTAATCCATTACAAACATATTTAACGAGTTCTGCATTGAAATGTACCCCGTTGTCTGTCCATATAATTCGGGGCAAACCAAATCGAGGCAGAAACAATTTAATCAGGGCTTTTGCAGTGGCTAAGGCAGTATTATCTTTGGTGGGGTATGCTTCAACCCATTTTCTGAACGCACAGACCACCACCAACACATACCAGACCATGCAGTATTTAACCACATGGGCAGCCGTTTTTGGGATATTCGAGTTATTCCATACTGGGTCCAATAATGCACAAATACCTTTTGCTCCAATGTGGGCAGTGCCATGGGCCATTACTACTACTGCGTACACCAGGGCATTAGGCAATAGCCATCTCAGTCTGTCAGTCAAGTCAATCCAACAATCATTTTTGTCTAACCGCCCTACTTCCTGTTCCCATTTTAATAATTCATCAGGAGTGGCTTCTTTCTGCAATTCTCTAACACTTTCAATAGTATTATCAAATACTGTAGTCTCTGCCACCCATCGGGTTGCTACACTAGGGAACATTGTGGACGTTTTAGTTTGTACCGTTTCTTTCGCTACTTGATCAGCAAAGGCGTTTCCCTCTTCTGTAGTGTCAATAATTCTCTTGTGGGCACTACACTTAATGGTGGCCACCTTCTCTGGCAAAGTTAGAGCATTTAACAATCTTTCAATCAAAGGGCCATGTTGTATTCTTTGACCATGGGAGGTAAGAAATCCTCGTTCCCTCCACAGCCGCCCAAAACTGTGGGCCACGCCAAAGGCGTTCTGGCTGTCTGTAAAAATATTTACTCTTAAATCTTCACTCAGCTCACATGCTCTTAATAATGCTATTAGTTCAGCTGCTTGCACTGAATGCTGAGAAACCCGAGCTGTCTCTACTACTGTTCTAAGAGTGGTTATAGCATAAGCAGCTGTTGTCGTGCCATCTGGTAACTTAAAACAAGAGCCATCCACATACAACTCCCGTGGGTCAGATAAAGGAGAGTCAGTGAGGTCTACGCGTCCCTTCGTTTCTTCTTCAGTCTGCAATATATAATCATGGACATCGTCCTTTTGATCACTCGAAGGGAGGGGTAGTAACATGGCTGGATTCAGAGTGGCACATCTTTTAATTTTAATGTGAGGTGCAAATAGAGTTAATTCATAACCTGTCAATCGTGCACTCGTGAGGTGCTGAGTTTTTGTTCGATTTAATAATATGTCCACAGCGTGCGGTACCATCACTGTGAGATCAGTATTTAAAACAATCCCCGCCGACTGTCGAATGGCCACCGCCACTGCAGCAGTAGCCCTTACACAGCTAGGAAGGGCTTTGGCAACATTATCCAATACTGCCAAAAAATATGCACAAGGTCGTTGCTTTCCGCCAAAACCCTGGGTTAACACTGAGAGAGAACAACCGTCCACCTCATGCATGTAAAAGTACAATAGGTTTTCGGTAGTCTGGAGTACCCAAAACGGGTGGAGAGCAAAGAGCATATTTTAAAGAATTAAAAGCATCCTGACATTCATCCTTCCAGAGCAAGGGTTCATGCACATCTTTTAGCCAGAAGACAAAAATTAGGAATCCATTGGCGACAGTAAGAGGTTATGCCAAGAAAAGCACGAACATCATGTTGAGTACGGGGCACAGACATGTTAGTAATAACAGTTATCCGTTCAGGAGTCAATCTTCTCCCCGCTTTCGACAGTAAATGACCAAGATAGGTCACTTCCTGTCAACTGTTCCCATGAGGCACAGGGTCAGACTGATTTGCATATGGCCATGTCTGAACTGGGGTGGCGGAGTGAGCTAAAGAACGGTGATGGATTAAAACCAGATCAGTTGACTGGGGGTGAGTGTTTGTATTGTCAACGCTCCGTCCATCACCACCTTTGGTTTTTCTTTGTTCGCCTTAAGTTGGCAGGGTATGCTCAGACGTGAGTCTCTTGCTCACTTTGCCACTGGAGTCAAGCAAGCCCGGCTGAAGACGGCTGTAATTCCAGAAACCGGTCTTGGGAAGCTTGATTCCGGTCCAGGGAAGACATGGCTTGGCAGTTTGGGCTGGACTGTTCCCATGAGGCACAGGGTCAGACTGATTTGCATATGGCCATGTCTGAACTGGGGTGGCGGA
Source organism: Lissotriton helveticus (assembly GCF_964261635.1). Taxonomy (NCBI): domain Eukaryota; kingdom Metazoa; phylum Chordata; class Amphibia; order Caudata; family Salamandridae; genus Lissotriton; species Lissotriton helveticus. The sequence continues at coordinate 998,166,159 of NC_136065.1, read as the reverse complement.
GTGAGCTAAAGAACGGTGATGGATTAAACCCAGATCAGTTGACTGGGGGTGAGTGTTTGTATTGTCAACGCTCCGTCCATCACCACCTTTGGTTTTTCTTTCACTTCCTGTCGACAATATTGTAATTTGGACAAGGACACTTTATTACCATTAGCTGTCAAATGGGGCAACAGTTTAACAGTGGCTTCCTTACAACCGGCCGCTGTATCTGACGCCACTAGAATGTTATCCACATATTGGATGAGAACAGTACCAGGGGGCAGGACTAATTCATCTAATACTGCTTTTAGGGCTTGGCTATAAATACTAGGACTTTAAGTATAGCCTTGAGGTGCACGGCAAAATCTGAAGCTTCGGCCAGATAACGAGAATCCGAAGATATGACAGCTGTCAGGATGTATTGGGATACTGAAGGAAGCATTCTTCAGATCTATCACCGAGAAATACTGTGCAGTGGGGGGAATCATAGTCAAAATGGCAGTGATATCCAGGACCACAGGGTATTGAGGAATCACTATTTTATTAACCTCTCTAAGGTCAGTTATAAAACGATAAGCATCTTTATAATCAGGGTCACCATCTGGATGGGCCTTTTTCAAAATCGGCAAAATGGGGCTGTTACAAATGTTTGCGGCCATTTCTTCTACCACTCCTTTCTTAGTTAAATCACGAATGACATGCAATAAAGCCTGTTCGCCTTCGGGTGAAATTCGATATTGGGGAATACGCGGTAGATGCACGTTTTGGTTTTAGAGTTATGGATACAGGGGGTATTGTCAACAATCCAATATCCGTGTCTCCCTTAGCCCAAAGAGTATGGGGTATTTCGGAAAATTCAGGAGGGAGAGGTGCATCTTTGACTAAATATTGAGACATACGTTCAATAGGAGGCTGCAATGTTAAATACACACCATCAGGAGAACAATAAATACTAGCATGCAACTTCTTTAGTATATCCAATCCTAGCAAATTTTCGCCACAACTAGAAGTAAGCAAGAACGGTGAGTCTACAGTAACAGGGCCAATAGTAAAGGGAAGTGGCTTTGAAACGGGGCTTACCACGAGGATTCCTGAAAATCCCACAGATACGTTATTCTGCCCAGACAGAGCAGCCCCTGGGACCAATGTATGAGCAACAGAACTATTCATTGCTCCAGTATCCACCAATAACTTCTCAGATGTCCCCATCAATTGCCCCTGTCCAATGGCAATTTGCTAGCTTTCAGGACGGACCTTAAAACTCTGCTTTTCGTTCAGTAGATGCCCCGCTCTGCCTCCACCGTCTGTACCGCCGAGGGTTTTGAAAGCGCCGGGACACTCCTCGGAGTAGCTGAGCGCTATATAAAACTCCCCCTAACATTAACATTAACATTAACATAAGGCCCCTGCTGGTCAACTGGTACTGTTATATGGCCCCTGCTCTGTCTGTGGCTGTCTCATGCATAATTGTTTCCATCATAGCCATCTTCCCGATAATCCTCATTATAGTATTGCCTTCCTTGAAAATCATCAAAATAGTTCTTTCCTGACTCATCACCGGATCTGTCACCACGCCTCATACTATTCCGATCAGTACCTCCTCTTCCACGTCCTCGATTAAAACCACCCCGTTCATATAATATTTGACACTGGGCTCGCCAGTGTCCTTCCTGCCTACAATTGGAGCACAGGTTAATCCTCTCATCATTGCTCCTCTAGGAAAGGAGCCCCTTCCTCCTCTTCTACTGTTTTGCCCTCTGCTGACTTGCTGTAGCAGTACTCGGGTCTTTTAACTCCTTAACCTTTTTATCCGACTTATCCTTGCTCTCATTTTCTCGATTTTCATAATACTGAGCCATGCTAAGAATGACTGAGGGAGGTGAAGTGGTCCAAGTACTTTCGGTAGCCTGTAAACGTGTCTTTATTTCTGGTAACAAATTAGTAACAAATCTATTTACAAATAGCCGTATGCCACCTTCTGTGGACAAATCTTGTCCACTGAAATCAATAAACACTTTTTCAAACCGAGTAAAGAAATCAGAGACATTTTCATCCTTCTTTTGGTTGCAGGCTGTTAGCTTATCCCAATCCACCTTTCGTGGAGGGATAAGAGTTTGCATATAAGTAATAATTCGAGCGGGTATAGCTAAAATCTCATCTCTAGGCTTGTCACCCGGTTTTCGATCTTTGCCCCATGTCTTTATCTGGTCCCAGGTTCCTCCCAGTTCGGCAGCATGATCTGAATCATGCACCTATCTCCATATATCTACTGGGATCAACAGACCGAAAAATAACTCAAAGTCAGCTAAAGTCATAACGGCTGAATTCGCGGCTTCTGTCAGTTCCTTTTAAGAAGCCGTGGTGTTTTTCCGCAGGCCAGGAAGTTGGGCTTTTAAAGTAAGAACCTCGCTTCGCTTCCAAGGGGTATATAAACCCACTGCTCTTGGAAACGTGCCTCTACACGTGCTCTGGTTACTTTACCCCTTCCATTTAACACTTCGGGAATCTCTGGATGGAAAAGAGGGTGCACTTCTCTCATAGGATACTGTGCTCCTACATCCGGGCATTTCCTATTCATTCGGTGTCGATATTGTATCAAAGTCTCAACATTTTGAAATACTTCTTCAACCTGTAATTCGAACTTAAAAGCTCGATCTTTGATATCACACAATATCTGGGGGGCCAGTCCTTCCTGAAAACATTGCTCCCATAAGGAAATCAGCCTTATTGCCATATGTTCCAATGCTAGTTGTTGTGTAACTGGTTCAAAATCTTTCATAGTGCTCCAAATCTCCTCCAGAGTATAAATCGAATTCCGCATCCAATGGGATGCCTGAATCACTACCACCCGTCTTTCTTCCTCTCCTAAGGATGATCGAGTAAAAACTCGTCGACCTTCCATCCCTCCCATAAGGCGTTGTGGCGTGACATCTGAAGACGTAGTGGTCATCCCCATAGGGGTGACCGTCGTTCCTCTAACAGGGGGGGGTAAAAAGACTGGGGACAAGGGGGAGGCGGCAACCGACCCAGGCAATAAAGTAATCAAATCTGACATAGTTGAGCGAAGGGTATGAGGAGCGGGCAATGGAGCAGGAGGGTGTACGGCTACCGATGCGGTAGCGACTGTAGGCACCGTTGCTCCCACCTTTCCTGTCCGGTCCACTGGGACCGCTGGGTACAAACCTTGGGGGGCATATGGAGGTGGAGGGCGGACCTCTAATAGTTCCTCTAATTCATCTTCTGCCTCAGTTCGGGTCACATAACTTTTATCTGTTGGTAATCGAAACTGTCTTTCCAATTGCTCAATATTCTTCTCTACTTTTTCTTTTTCATATGCTACTGCCTTTTGGGTTACAGTCTGTCCTGCTTTAATCTTTCCCAATTTTTCCTCTCTTATTCGCCCTCGCTTCGCCTCCTTTAACCATAATGTCATGGAGTCAAACATAGTCTGACGGCTCCTCCTTAAAAACAACTTATTCTGTAAATAATTAATTTTTCTTTCATCAAAAGACTCTGTTAAAGGCCATTGTATTTCTGCATTATCTTTAGTGTATTTATTCCACAGTGTATTAAACAAAATGGGAGAAATACCATGTTTGACGTACATATCAAAACTAGGACTGCCTTCTGGAGGATCAGGCTGTCTTTCTTCCAGCCGTCCACTTCTCTGACGGCAGCATCTAAAACACAATTTACTGAAACACAACATTTTTATGAATTCAACAAATCATACCATTCCCACTGAAGTCACACTCATGGACACGTCCACTCACCACACACTCTTTCACGGTGCAACTCAAAACGATTCTCTTCATATAGCATACCTAAAGTGCATAAGTTTCAATCGATAGAAGTACTTCGGTCATGAATTCACAATACCATATGATATGTCTCATACTCGAACTGAGCCCGTCGACTCCCGTTCGGGGAATCGATCACCCTGGATTCCAGACCACTAAAAGAATTCACAAAAGAGACAGTCCAAAGACTGCCCTGGGATCATCAGACAGGCGCACCACGAACCCTCTTCCAGACTATCCCGTAGTCCTGTGCTGGTTGGGCCGGGCGTTATGGGCGCAACCCCAGATCCCGCGCTTACCCAGTTGCTCCTGCGGGTCTTTCCAAAGAGGATTCGGCCGAGTGAGCACTCCCCCGTGCAACACTAAGGTGTCCGAGGTTGTCCCAATTAATCACCAAATAAGTCTGTGGAGCATCTATCACACCTCTGCCTTGCCAGACCCCCAGATTCCCTGTGGTTCACTAACCACTACATTCCATACTCAGTTAACTGTTATTCTGAGCCACTTCTCAAAAGTGCTCGTTCCAAAATCCACAAAGGACTTACAATTCAAATCACTCACCTGGTGCACTCAGGTCTGATTGCGCGTTCTCCACTGCCAACTTCTTTTATAGACCATTAACCACCTCCAGAGGCTGTCCAACACCCCTGAACCAGGGACCAACAATAATAACACCTAACAAAAGGTTCAGGTAGCAAAATTAAATAGAACAGTCAGATTACAAACATATAATCAAACATTTACTGAAAAAGAAAGAGGGCGAAAAAGAAGCCTATACAAACAAAAGGAATTTATTACATAATATAATTAAAACATCACAATAACGCTCAAAAGGAAAAACTGTTGGCAATATACTAACAAACCATTTACATGCCAAACATGTGGCTAACAAACAGACATTACAAAAGAAGAAATAACAAAAAACAATGATGTGTCCTTCACAAATTGTGGCCACAGGAAGCGTCGACGGCGTTTCGACCGCAGTGTTACTGTGCGGTCATCATCAGGACTACAGTTTATTTGAGCGTAAAGTTTCACTTGATATAAGGTAAGCCAATCCTGGCTAGGAAGGCTAATTGCAGGGAAAAACGAACTGCAAAAAATTAAATTATCAAAACAATCCAATGTTTCCAGTTCAACTCAGGCGGACATGGGTGGCCCTTTATGAGTATGCTCAGACATTATCTTCAGCAGGTCACCAATAAATAGACAATGGCAATGGCCCAATAATTCAGTCAAAAAGGTATATTTAGGAGCATCGGTGTGTTCCGATGTGTGGGCTGTACTAGCCGATTTATTGGGATATTCTCCACATCACTGGTCTCCTGCTGAATATATCGACCAAGCATATCCAGAAGGCTTAATTTATGAATGCCTAAGTGAAATTGAAACAATGGATTGCTCCTATATATACCGTTTTGACTGAATTATTGGGCCATTGCCATTGTCTATTTATTGGTGACCTGCTGAAGATATTGTCTGAGCATACTCATAAAGGGTCTCCCATGTCCGCCTGAGTTGAACTGGAAACATTGGATTGTTTTGATAATTGAATTTTTTGCAGTTCCTTTTTCCCTGCAATTAGCCTTCCTAGCCAGGATTGGCTTACCTTGTATCAAGTGAAACTTTAGGCTCAAATAAACTGTAGTCCTGATAATGACCGCACAGTAACCCTGCGGTCGAAACGCCGTTGACGCTTCCTGTGGCCACAATTTGTGAAGGACACATCATTGTTTTTTGTTGTTTCTTCCTTTGTAATGTCTGTTTGTTAGCCACATGTTTGGCATGTAAATGGTTTGTTAGTATATTGCCAACAGTTTTTCCTTTTGAGCGTTATTATGATGTTTTAATTATATTATGTAATAAATTCCTTTTGTATGTATAGGCTTCTTTTTCTCCCTCTTTCTTTTTCAGTAAATGTTTGATTATATGTTTGTAATCTGACTGTTCTTTTCTTTTATAGACCAACACGGTCAGCTGTGCCCGGGTTAAGCCCGCAGGACTCCGGCGAAGGGTTATTTAGCAGCTGGGAAGGTCACTGGACCGAGAGGAATTTTCCTTTACTACCACAAACTGGTTTCTCAATTAGGATCCTTTTTCATTCCACCCCCTCGACCAGTACCCCTACCCGTCCCTCTTCTCCTGTTTACAGGAGGGGACAACCCTATCGTGGAGTCCCGGCGGAGTCGCCAACTGAAGTACCAAAAATTATACCATAGAGCTATACTTACCAATATCCAATATACCTTATTTACCAAGAATAAGTCAGCCGGCAATGGAGAAGGTTCAATCGTTTCTTTTGCAAAAGCGCCCTATATAGGGGAGCCTCCCTCTCACCACAGCTCTCAAAGTTGTGCAGAGGAGACTGCTGGATTACATTCAAAACAGTGCATATATACTTTCAGCATACCTCATAGAAACCCCGTACATGGAAAAGTACCAGTTCATGAGAAACCAACAGGAAAACCCATATAAGGCACAACTGATTGATTCGAAACTCAGCTCAAGTTATTCCGGGGGTAGGTCAGTAAAGGTGCCTCCCTTTCATTCTAATGCACGGGAGTACAGGCATGGCGCCTGCAAGAATGTGCTCATCCTACAAGAAAGACAGATGCGATCTTGAGTTCCCTAAGTTAGAATCAATGGTCTGTTCATAGCCCGGCCGACCTTTCAGGTACTTCTCTCAGCAACATGTCACATGTTTTCCTAACTAATGAAAGAGGCCCCGGGAAATGAAACCAAGATGACATTTGTTTAGTTCAGGCCCGATTCTTAGGATATACATGGGTCGAGGGTATCTACATGGGGGGTATATTGGGTACATTACAACAACATTATATGATATCGATTTTATATTCCTTCACTAAGTGTGCCAAGTATGCCCAGATGTGGGTCCTGGGGCACTGTGCCACTGGAACCAACCCATGTCTGCTGAATAGCCTATAACAAGGTATAAATCGGTTCTGGCTGCTTGTGCTCTGGTTCGGGGAGGACACGGCCTGGCAGTTTGGGCTGGACTGCTCTCATCAGGAACAGGTTCAAGCCTGATTTGCATATGGCTGGGTCCAAATTGAGGTGGTAGAGTGTGTGAAGAAGGATGAATTGTGATGTGGCCTGAGCAATTGCCAGTGGCTGAGATTAACTCAAGCATTCCATCCATCATGTTGCTGTTTTTGCACTTGGCACCTTAAGTGCATGGGCTATGCCCAGACATGGGTCCAGGGCTCACTGTGACACTGAAACTAAGCTGTCCTTGGGGGAGGAGCCCATAACAAGGGTAAACCAATCCTCCGTTGCTTGTGTTCTGGTTTTGGGAGGACCTCGCCTGCCAGTTCAGGCTGGACTGTTCCCATGAGAAACAGGGTCAAGAATGATTTGAAAACGGCTGGGTCCAAACTGAGGTATCATGATGGATGAAAAACCATGGCTTAGGATGCGGCCTCAAGTGCTTGCCAGTGGCTGATATTAAATCAAGCATTCCATCCATCGCCTTGTTGCTTTTGCTACCCACCCGGAGCCATCACCATTGCTTACTACTAACGTGGAAGGGGCGGGACCAAATGAGCAGAGCTTGTAGAGGATTTGACACATTTGAATACTCAGCAGCAATGAAAATGGAGGACTGTGGACTCTGCTATCAGACCAGGAGATGAAAGAAAGAACCCACTTGTCTTGCACAGTCACTAAGAAGAGATTGAGCTCCAAGAAATCAGCAATGCATTCACCCTCATCAAGGATTTCAGCTCATTTTTCAACTTGCAATTGTAACGAAAAGCCACTGTCCATCAACCTGGAAAATAGCAGAAACACGTTGTATGCTACTAGTGTGGAAGTGGTGGGGCCAAATGGGCGGAGCTTGTAGGGGATTTGGTGCCTTTCCATTCTCAGCATCAATTAAAAGGGACAACTGTGCACTCTGCTCTCAGACCAAGAGACGAGAAGAAAGAACCTACTCATCTTAGACAGTCACTACAGAAGAGATTGCGCTCCAAGAAATCAATGATGCATTCACTTCTATCAAGGATTTCAGATCATTTTTCAACGTGCAATTGTACAGAAAATACACTGTCCATCAGCCTGGAAAATGGCGGGAATACCATTGCATACTACTAAAGTGAAATGGGCAGGAAAGAACACACTAGTCTTGGATAGTCACTACAAAAAAGATTGTGCTCCAATAAATCTATGATGCATTCACCTCCATCAAGTGTTTCAGATCATGATTCAAGGTGGCTGACTGTCATTCAGCCTGGAAAATGGCAGCAACACTGTTGCATACTACTAACGTGGAAGGGGCGGGGATAAATATGTGGAGCTTATAGGTGATTTGGCACTTTGGACTTTATTTTCTTTAAAGGGGAGGGAGCCCTCATGGCCCACCCGAGCTTCATTAGTCCCTATGGACTCGATTCACAAGAGTGCTAGGTATTTTAAAAGGGAGTGAGGCAGCATGGCCCCCCTCCCCAAGGATATTTTGGCCCGGGGATGTCATCTCCAGTGCCTCCTTTTAAAAAGGTGGGTCCCCAGTGCCCACCCAGGGTACCCACCATGCAAACCCTGGGGGCAGCTGGTGGCATCTCAGGGCCCCTCAGCCCCAGCTGGCTTCCTGCATGCTGCGGGATACGACATTGCTCCCGCCAGCAGGGAGCAGCGCTTCATGCTGCTACCTTGTGGAGGAAGCAATATCTTGATCTGTTACCCTGCCCAAATTAATACAGGCAGGGAAACAGATGACAGGAGCATTTTTAAAGCCCCAGCCCCGCCAGCTGGGAACAGGCTTTGTGTTTGCTCCCATTTGATAGGAGTTTCAAAATGCTCTAAGCTAGGTGAGAGCAAACACAAGTTTCCCGGCCCGCTCTGGTGCGGGCAAGGGAACAGCTGTATCCTCGGGGTCAGCTCCCTGGGACACAGCATGTGAGCTAGCCCCAGGGGATGAGATGCCCAGGGCCAATAAAGGCTCAGGTAGTGGGGCATGCAGCCCTCACTTCCTTTAAAGTATAGTGACAGACCTAGGTGACAGGGCCCCTAGGGCCTTTTGAAGACCTGCGAGGGGGTTACTTGGCTCCCCTCCACTTTTGTGAAAATATTGGTACAGGGTGGGCTCCCCGGGAATATAAGCCTCAAGGAGGGGGTACATGACCCCTACCCTATGTAATGATCCCTGGTGGTGGGCCGCCTGGGGCTTATAATGGCTTTTATAGGGGGCCTGCAAACCTCCCTCCTCACATTAAGCAATTGGACCTGGCCAATGGGTTCCCTGGGGTGGAATATGGCTCAGGGAGGGGGGCGGGCACTGATCTCCCTTTAATTAAACAATGTGGTCCGGGGCAGTCATTTTGTTTTTGTTCGCTTTTTGCTCCTGCGTAATACCGGCAAGAATTGTACATTTGTTTTGCATTTTTGCCCCGGTGCAGGGTCCCTCTGGACCCCCACATTGGGCATGGGCAGGAGCAGGCTATCACTACCCTGCGCCCTTATATCACTTTCTTTTCTAACTGCAGAACAGGGGACCAAGGGCCAGATGTAGGAGCCCTAATACCGGTCGGAAACGGCCTATTTCGGCCGTTTCCGATCGGTATTGGGGTTTTCAGATGTAGGGGGCAGAAAATTACAGAATCGGTATATTTACCGATTCGGTAAAATTACCGATTCGGTAAATTACCGAATCGGTAAATATTCCGATTCTGTAATTCCAAATATAGGTGGCACAGTTTACAGTGCCATAGGCCCTTAAGAGTCGGTATTTTACCACACAATCCTATTGTGTGGTAAAATACCGAATTCACGTGTGCATGCCCATCTGTGCATGCATACCTGTGCAATGTGACACACAGACATGCCCTTAGGGCATGTATGTGTGCCACATGTCACACAAGCCTGTAATTGGGGTGCTAGAGGGTGTCAAAGTGACACCCCCTGCACCCTTGCAGGATTCGGTATTTACCGATTCTGTAAATACAGAATCGGTATTTCCCATTGATTCCTATGGCCTTCAAAGCCCATAGGAATCAATGGAAAATACCGATTCTGTATTTACAGAATCGGTAAATACCGAATGTTACAGATTCGGTAATTCTGAATTTAAAATTACCTACATCTGCCTCCTTCCTATTTACCTACTCTTAAATACCGAATCGGTAAAATTCGGTATTTAAGAGTAGGTAAATCGGAATTACCTACATCTAGCCCCAAGTCCCCAAGCCCCGTGATTGCCGCCAACAACAATTTTTTTATGTTGCTTGAAGTCAATCAGAGTGCTCAGCTCCCACAGAAGAGAGATGGCTGAATGGAATAACAGCTCCCTGGGCGAAACATATCCCTCTAATTTTAAATTTGCACTCCCGCGGGACTCTCTCAAACCTTCAGATATACAATTATTTTTTAACCTTAATTTCTCCAAAAAACAATTGAATGGTTTTACACCAAAGCACAATCTGTGTACCAAGATCTAGCTTCCTGACAAATTTGGTGTAATTCTGTTCAGCAGTTTTAACTGTAGCCCCCCTAAAGAAACCTATGGAAAATGCATGGGCATGCTTCATTCTGCAGTTGAGAGTATACTTCTTTGTCCCTGTATATGTCTTGATATTGCCTCCTGAGGACCAGCTCCTCCCACCAGCCCATAAAAATACAGGCATAACTGGGGGAGAAGTTGGCCCCCATCGCAACCCCTTGTAGTTGGTGGAACATCTGTTTTTTGAATAAAAAGAAGTTATGTTCTAGACAGAAGATCAAGTTATAGTTAGTACAACTAACTATAGCGAAGGAATTTCAATGGTTTTGTACGCGTGAAATGTCCAGCTAACTATAACACCCATAAAACCTATGGTTTTTTCAGTGAATTTCTAAGGTTTTTTAAATGCTAATTCCTAACTATGACATGTCTAAAACCTATGTTTTTTTCAGTGAATTTCAAAGTTTTTTTAATGCTAATTCCTAACTATAACATGTCTGAAACCTATGTTTTTTCAGTGAATTTCAAAGGTTTTGTAAATGACAATTTTTAAATGTCTTAATTGTTATATTTATTTGCTTGATACTGATTTACTACATTTTTTCAACTATTTATTTTTAGATATTTTATTTTTAAATTACATTATAATTACATTATACATTACATTACAAAATATACTTTCTCAGAATGAATTGCTTTATTTGAAATACTTTGCAAATAGGCAATAGACTTTTAAGTACAGTAGATACAGTTGTTGCAATGGGCAAATCAATCTCAAACACAATGCAACATTGAGCTCAATGTGAATTTCTAGTTAAATGCAATTAGTTACTTTATGGATTACTTTTATAACCACAGGCCTGGATCCTAGATTCAGTTATTAGACATCTCCCGTAAACAGTTGAGTAAAAGCGTTTTGGTTACAATAGTGATTTTTAAGGAATATTATTGTATTTTAAAAGTTGACACTTCAATTTTTTTTCGCATAGAATCACCAATGTTATCTTATGGGAGGAAATTCGCTTAGCAGGTAAGTAGGGTTATCGTTACTTTTTCTTACTCAGTGGTGGATCCTGGATCCAGCACTGGTGCATCTCCTGTAAACAGTTGAAAAAATGCGTTTAAGTCATACAGGCAATTTTTTAGGAATATTTTTACTTTGTGAAAATAGACAGAAACTTTTTGGGTGAAAAGCAGACAATGGATTCCTATGGAAGGAAATACAAGTTACTGGTAAGTACGGTTAGAATTACTTTTCAGGGTCAGTGCTGGGCTAAAAGATGCAGCACTGGGTTCTCTCCTGATAACAGGTGAGTAAATCGGAATTTGTTGCTCGGTTGATTTTAGGTGAATATTTAAAAGTTCCAAAACTCCACACTTAGAAAAATTTCCAAGTGAAACCAGTCAATGTTAGCCTGTGGAAGGAAATTCAAGTTACTGGTAAGTATGGTTAGAATTACTTTTCAGGATCAGTACTGGGCTCAAAGATGCAGCACTGATGTCTCTCCTGATAACATGTTAGTAAATCGGAATTCGTAGTACATCCAGTAGGCCCCACAGAGCTGCGAAGGAGAGAGATGTAAAAAGGGGCACGGCCTGCAGCACCTCTCTGCAAGGCAGTGAAGTGGCGCTTCCTGGAAGCACCTGGTGTGCTACTTGGCCCCCATGGTCCCTCATGTTTAAAGTGGAATTTATTCCCCAACTTAAAACGCGCCACAGAGCGTGTTTGCACATACCACGTCAGGCCCAGTCTCCTCCCTTCACCACTGTGTAAACGCGCCCTGTCACCATTCCAAGTTGAAAGATTAAGTCCCCTTCAACCCTAAAGGTCCCTATGGTCAAACTAGCCCACTAGGTACCTCCAGTAAGCGCCACAGAGCTGTGTTGCAGAGAGGTGTAAAAAGGGTCATGGCCTCTGAACACCTGTCTGCAACGCAGCTCCCTGGCACATACTGGAGATACCTGTTGGGCTATTTGGCCCTCAGGGACCCTCAGTATTGAAAGAGAATTAATTCCCCAACTTAAAACGCGCCACATGGCGTGTTTGCACAGTGGTGAAGGAAGGGTGCGTGGCCTGAGGGGATATGTCTGCAAACACACCCTGTGGCACGTTTTAAGTTAGAGAATTAATTCCTCCTCAATCCTGTGGGTCTCTGGGGGCCAACTAGCCCACCAGGTACCTCCAGTATGCGCCAGGAGGCTGCGTTGCAGAGAGGTGTTCAGAGGCCATGCCCCTTTTTACAACACTCTGCAACGCAGCTCCTTGGCGCTTACTGGAGGTTCTTGGTGGGCTAGTTGGCCCCCAGGGACCCTCAGTATTGACAAGGAATTAATTCCCCAACTTAAACCATGCCACAGGGCGTATTTGCACACATGTGAATTCAGGCCCCACCCCCTCCCTTCACCACTGTGCAAACGCGCCCGTTGCGCGTTTTAAGTTGGGGGATTAACTCCCCTTGAATACTGAGGGTCCCTGGGTTGCAACTAGCCCACCAGATACCTCAAGTAAGCACCACAGAGCTGCGTTGCAGAGAGGCGTAAAAAGGGGCGAGGCCTCAGAACACCTCTCTGCAGCGCAGCTCCCTTGCGCATACTGGAGGTACCTGGTGGGCTAGTTGGCCCCCAGGGACCCCCAGTATTCAAGGGGAATTTGTTCCCCCTCTGCAAACACGCCAGGGGACGAATTTGCAGAGTGGTGCAATAAGAGGGCGTGGTCTCCAGCCCCGATCCTGTTTTTTTAAATATATTTTATCTTTCGAAGGGGGGCTGTGTAGCCCCTCTTCTTTTTCTAATTTATTGGCCCTGGGGACCCCATCCCCCAGGGCCTGCCCCCAATTTTTTTAATCAATTTAAAAATTGGGAAGGGGCCACATGGCCCCCCTCCTAAGGCCATAATCTGCCTTGGGACCATATTCCCCAAGCCTGGCCCTTTTTAATCTATTTAAATTTTTTAATTTTCCTTTTGGGGAGGGGGGCCGCGTGGCCACCCTCCCGGGCCACTAATAGCTCAGGGAACCCCATCCCCAGGGCTGGCCCACTCCGTTGGGGACCGTGGGGGGTTCCCAAACCCCCCCACGGTCCCAGCCGGCTCCCTGCATCCTGCGGGAGCCGGCGTTGCTTTTCCACATGGGGAGCAGCTAGCATGCTGCTCCCCATGTGGAAAAGCAATCTGCTTTGCTATTTGGAAGAGAGAGCAGGTTTCCTGCTCTCTCTTCCAAATAGCAAAGCAGTTTGCAATGACACGGTGGGAGCCGCGAGGGTGGCGGTCCCTGGTGTTGGGGGGCCCATCTGGGCCCCCCTTTACATATAGTCCATTGCCCCAGGGATTTGGCCCCCCGGGGGACTAAAGACCAAAAATGCATGGGAGCCCGCGCTTCTTTTTTTTAAAAATGTGGCCGATATTCTCGCTGGGTGCACAAAAATCACCGATTTCTTCTTATAAAATGCTTTTTTTGGCCCTGGGGGTCCTTGTGGGACCCCCTGAGCAGGCCTAGGGGGTCAGGGTGTTTCTACCCTGCCCCCTTTTAGCATTTTGCGACCTTTTTTCTTTGGTTTATTATTGTGCCTCGGTTCTACTGAGGCACAAGATAGCTAGGAGCGGACCGAAGCTGGCCAAAAGTGTTGACATTTTCGTGCAGATTTGTCAATCGGCGCCAAAGTTATTCTAAATAGAATGTTGCGGACTTCCTTTGGATAATCGGTCCTAACTATAACTACCTACTGGCGACCGCCAGTAGGTAATATATATATATATGTATATATGAAGACACCGATCCCACTTCCTCCACAAAAGAAATGGGTCTGGTACAGCTTGAGTCATTCCACAGCAAGGTTTTTAATACCACCACTCAGCACATTAATTAACACGTAGTCCTCAGTTTCCGCAACGGGCAGACACGTTTTGGTGAATGCCTTCTCAATGCCAGTTGTTTGCTCAATGATTCAAACCTCAGTATTCGCGGGGTGATTTAAATACTGAAAGGAGGAGTTCCATTAGCTTACTGGCGTAAACATGAAAAGAGGACAAGGAAAGTTCCATAAAAAATGTACTCTCCTTTTTTTTCGCAAACGTTCCTGCCCTTCAGCCCCAATGAGCCGATCCTGCCAGGGAAACACAAGCAGTCCAATATTGGCGGGCACCGTACAGTGGCTCACCCGTGCACACGATAATGCCCTGACAATGTCAGCCATTGAGTTGCTCGCTCCTCTTGCCTGCAGGATCCATGGCAGCTTACCTCGCTGTAGACCGGCTCACTCAGCAGTAATCTGCTGCTCTCTCCCCAATGCCTTTACAGTCCCGGCCGGGGGGGTGCAGCGTTGTGCACCGCTGGCACTTGCAGCTACAGATTTTCAGCTTCCTGCGTTGCTCCTGATCGAGAGGCGTGCCAGAATGCGGAGCCGACCACCGCCACATATGAAGACACCGATCCCACTTCCTCCACGAAAGAAATAGGTCTGGCACAGCTTGAGTCGTTCCACAGCAAGGTTTTTAATACCACCTCTCAGCACATTAATTAACACGTAGTCCTCAGTTTCCGCACCTTTGAGACGTGTTTCAGCGAATGCCTTCCTCAATGCAGTTGTGTGCTCGAGGATTCAAACCTCAGTATTCACGGGGTGATTTAAATACTGAAAGGAGGAGTTTCATTGGCTCACTGGCGTAGACATGAAAAGATGACAAGGAACGTTCCATAAAAAAATCACTCTCCTCTTTTTTTACCAAAGCCCCTGCCCTTCAGTCCCAAAGTGCCAATCCTGCCAGGGAAGCACAAGCAGTCCAATATTTGCGGGCTCCATACAGTGATGCACCCGTGCACGCGATAATGCCCCAACAATGTCAGCCATTGAGCTGCTTGCTCCTCTTGCCTGCAGGATCCATGGCGGGTTACCTCGCTGCAGACCAGCTCACTCAGCAGTAATCTTCTGGTCTCTCCCCGATGCCATTACAGTACCTGCCGGGAGGCGCCGTGTTGTGCACCACCTGCATTTACTGCCACAGATTGTTGGCTTCCCGCTGTGCTCCTAATCGAGAGGAGTGCCAGAATGCGGAGCTGACCTCCGCCATATATTTGAAGACACCGATCCCACTTCCTCCACAAAAGAAATGGGTCTGGCACAGCTTGAGTTGTTCCACAAGGTTTTTAATACAATACAGAGAGAGAGAGAGAGAGAGAGAGAGAGAGAGAGAGAGAGAGAGAGAGAAAGAGAGAAAGAGATAGCCCATAGGTTAGTTGCCGCAAGGAAAAAATCCTTCTTGGCTCTTGTGTTACCACTGCGTTGCGAGGGCTACCGTAAGGTACCCCGTGTAGTATCCTATGCAAACTTACCATAGTTGCAGAAAAAAATGAACACATACTCCAGGGCTTCTATGCAGTGATAGTTTAATTAGTGACTGATGGGTTAATAATATTAACAGCAAAAACAATTATAAAAACTTATAAAAACAAAATACAACAATTAAATAAGCTAATATAATAGATATAAAAATCATACGTTTAAAAACATTTTTTTTAAACATTAGAAATCCTACAACATAGAAATAATTTAGAAAATATAAACATACAATACTAAATATCATTAAAAAATACTATAAATGCAGTTTAACAAACATTACATACAATTTTTAACTTACAAATAAATATTTTAATAATACCACTCCAGCCTATACAACTATAAGATACGTACTTGACTTCGGAGGCGTTACATTTACTATTCCCACTCCAGTCTAAGCAACAGTAAGGAAACTATTGAATTCAAGAGTGGCAAGGTTTACTATTCCCACTGCTGTCTACCCAATAGTAGGACTAGACTCCCGAGATGTTACATTTACTATGCCCACGTAATCTGAGCACCAGTAGGGGAAGTGTTGGATGCTGAAGGGGTTATAATTACTGCTCTCACTCAAGTCTAGGCAACATTTGAGAAAGTATTTGACTGCAGAGGGTTACATTTACTATGTCCGCTCCAATCTACGCAACAGTGGAAAAAGTAGTGGACTCCAGAGGTTTTAGATTCGCTATTCTCAATCCAGTCTAAGCAAGAGAAGGGAAAGTGTTGGACTTCAGAGGGGTTAGATTTAGTATTTTTACTCCAGTCTATGCAAAAGTAGGGAAAGTGTTGGACTTCAAAGGGGTTACATTTACTATTCACATTCCAGTATATAAAATGTAGGACTTTGGAGGACCTACAAATACTACCTGCTAATCACTTTGTACAAAGTATATAAATATCTTAAATAAAATAAAAAAAACATTAAATCATTTTGTAAATGAAAAAAATATCTTTTATATACTACTAAGAAAACTAAAGCATGCATATTAAAATACAAATATAGTAAAAATAAATGTAAATAAATACTTGCATAATAAATACAAAATTACTTAAAATATTACTGTAATTATTTTTTTTTACTTAAAATGTGAATATTAAAAACATTATTAGTAAAACTGCTTAACTATAAAAATAAAAATGTAATAGAAGAAATGTACATAATATCTGTACCATTAAAACATATATAAATAATAATCCATTTATTTATTAATAGTATTGGAAAAATAATATTAACAATTACTTTAAAACATGCTATAATTTCAATACTCTCCCACCCTAATCTCCTGCAAGAACAAAAACCTGCTTAGAATTTATATATTACTAAGAAATATTTAAAATGTAAATATATTGGAAAACGAAGAAAATAAAAGAACAATTACAAAATAATACAAACTGCATAATTATACATGAATTACATAACTAATAATTATATATTATATACCATTACAATGTAAAATGGTGTACTTTAATTAGCTTCCCAATCCATTCTCCTACAAAATTAACTACCTGCTCAAAAATATCACTGACAAAAATAAACATTTAAATATACCGGTAAATATTAAAAACTAATTATAAAAAAAAATGAAACAACCTAAACACTTAATAATAAATTATATATTTAATTAAATAAGTACAAAATAGTTAACATTAATGTAAAATGTAGTAATTTAAAAAATTTCCCATCCAATTGCCCAAAAGAAGGCAGCAACTGGCTACATCAATAAAAATACTTAATTAAATGTTTAAAATGTAAAAATGCATTGATAATACCTTATGAAGTTAAAATTCATAAAATAAATACCAAGCAATTTCAAGGATTATTAATAATTACATATTTATTTCCAATTCAAAATGTATTAACTATTAAATTAAAACATTTAACTAATTATAGTTTAAATTACTTCCCATCCTATTACCCTACACATCTAACAACTCAACTAACACTCCATTGCTATATTATCAATTACTAAGTTAGTTAAAAAAATGTTATATTACAAACTATAGTACAAAAAATTAATAAAATTACACTACAAATAATAACACATAAAATTAATATTTTAACCACACATACATTAAACTAAACAAAAATTATATCTTTTACAACTATATATAATTTAACAATATTAAGCTAAATGACATTGTTTAAGACAATATTATATACCAAAAAACAGTATTCTTGACTACAATACTCTACGACACAGTATTTCTGGATTAACTACATTTTTGACACAATATTAATGTATCATAATATTTTAAATGGAATATTTTGTCCAGACACCTAAAGAGGTAGGAGCTACAGTTAGGTCCTCTTTCAGTTTCGATAGCTGATTAAAAATATTCCCTTTCTACTTAAAACCAATTGCCGTAGTCCTAATTTCTCTTCTGCTCCAGCTATAAAATTGTCGTCTTCTTCACACTATAATATTCATGTTCCTTGAAATTATACCTTCATATGGACATAACTCATGACACACAGTCCGCAGCAAAAAACTGCTCAGTGGAATTAAACCAGTCTTACCTTGAAACTAAAACTGTCATCAAAATAAGTCCTTTGAAAATCATTCAGTTAATTACAAAAAGTGCTAAATGGGCTTTCAATGGTCAAATTATAGAAATATATTGGTGATTAATTTGTAGACCCGCCAAGAAACTGAATCCGTGAAGTGATATCTGACTCATACTAATACTCATCATTCTTCCAGACTGCTACTCTTAAATTATGCAAAAAAACACAGTTGATGGACAGAATGTAGAACAATGGCATACATTCACCCCAGTACAAGGATCTGGGACTAAATCCATCTTTGTTTGCACTCCACACCACCCTGGGTTAGACACTGGCTATATGCAAATCAGCTCTGACCCTGTGCCTCATGGGAACAGTCCAGTCCGAACTACCAAGCCATGTCTTTCCCAGACCGGAATCAAGCATCCAAGGACCGGTTTCTGGCTATCAGCCTTCATCAGCCTGGATAGCTTGACTCCAGTGGTGTGGAGAGCCTGGGACTCACGTCTGAGCATACCCAGCCCACTCGGGGTGAAAATTGCAAAAAACACAGTTGATGGACAGAATGTAGAACAATGTCATACATTCACCCCAGTACAAGGATCTGGGACTAAATCCATCGTTTTTTTGCACTCCACACCACCCTGGGTTAGACACTGGCTATATGCAGATCAGCTCTGACCCTGTGCCTCATGGGAACAGTCCAGTCCGAACTACCAAGCCATGTCTTTCCCACACCGGAATCAAGCATCCAAGGACCAGTTTCTTGCTATCAGCCTTCATCAGCCTGGATAGAGTGGGCTAAAGAACGGTGATGGATTAAACCCAGATCTTTTGACTGGGTGTGAGTGTTTGATTGATTGAGATGCTACGTCCATCACCACCCCCTTTTGTACCGCTTCTGGCCGCCATAAGTGTGGCAGGGTATGCTCAGACGTGAGTCCCTTGCTCACTTTGCCACTGGATTCAAGCAAGCCGGGCTGAAGACGGCTGGAATGCCAGAAACCGGTCCTCGGAAGCTTGTTTCTGGTCCAGGGAAGACATGGCTTGGCAGTTCGGGCTGGACTGTTCCCATGAGGCACAGGGTCAGACTGATTTGCCTATAGCCATGTCTGAACTGGGGTGGCAGAGTGGACTAAAGAACGGTGATGGATTAAACCCAGATCTTTTGACTGGGTGTGAGTGTTTGATTGATTCAGATGCTCCGTCCATCACCACCCCCTTTTGTACCGCTTTTAGCCGCCATAAGTGTGGCAGGGTATGCTCAGACGTGAGTCCCTTGCTCACTTTTCCACTGGATTCAAGCAAGCCGGGCTGAAGATGGCTGGAATGCCAGAAACCGGTCCTCGGAAGCTTGTTTCTGGTCCAGGGTAGACATGGCTTGGCATTTCGGGCTGGACTGTTCCCATGAGGCACAGGGTCAGACTGATTTGCACATAGCAATGTCTGAACTGGGGTGGCAGAGTGGGCTAAAGAACGGTGATGGATTAAACCCAGATCTTTTGACTGGGTGTGAGTGTTTGATTGATTCAGATGCTCCGTCCATCACCACCCCCTTTTGTACCACTCTTAAATTATGAGCATTATAAGCAGCATTACCCACCAAAAACGTCCTCCTTTCTGAATTGACCTCATGATGTAAACCAAGAAATTGTCTGGCCTCCTCACATCACGCTTTACATCTGTGGTGTTGCAGACTTTGGAAGAAGATTTTAACTCGGTTTCATTATCGCCAGTTCTTAAAGATGACAGAAGGGTTGCTTTCCCTGCATTCAGACATCAATGACTCAGGAAGTACAAAACACTTTTCTGATTGCAAAACTAGAGAGGGGGCAGCTCAGGCTTTCAGGGATCACCCCTAGGAATAATTTGGGGTACAGATCCTATGTGACTCCACATTGATAAAAGAGGTGTGCTGCCTTGCTCATCCTAGTTACTAATATCAATGAAAATTCCTTAAATTATTATACAAAGGGCCTTATTACGATGTCGGGCTGATGCAGACGCGGAAACGGGACAGACTGATCTCCGGCCAATTGTCGCGACCAAAACCGGCCATAAGACAAGTTTCCATTGAGAAATGTGAGTCTTCCTTTATCCCTGCACCCCATTGCAGACACCTCCTGCCACAAGGTATAGGGATCACTGGTGGCTGAAAACAGAAGGGAGCCCTGCTAGGGTTCCCAGACAAGCTTTCGGACAGGGTTTCCATGTCAGAAAGGCCGACACAGAAACCCTGCTGGTAACCGTGCATGGTAATCCAGAAGTCGGAAACACCTTCCATTTGGATCAAGGGCAGGTCTCCAACTGGCAGACGGGCTCCTGGAGCTCGTCGAAACCCAGACAGAATGACCGGCCGGTTTCCATTCCGACCGGCTGTTTCATAATCAGCGCAATCAATGACCGACATTGTAATCGGGCCCAAAGTCTGAGAAGGGCGGTTAGAATTGATGCTGTAAAATAGTCTACTCTTGTAAACGGGGAATGCTTTTTTTTAATGTGGGTCCCATATGGTAGAAGATGTATCACAGGATCCCCCAAAACAAGCCTACTTTCCATGACTAATAGTACTACAGATCTTTAGATGAGGTGTTTAATTTTCAAATAATGTAAACATAATGTTATGATGTAACTCTATTGAAAAAAATAACTTGTACTTAGCAGCACCTGAAGCCACTTGCCATTTAGCTACAAGTTGATGCTTGTTGCTGGCAGAGGATTGGGGACCGATGGGCAAGTGAGGAGGATATGTTGGTTGTTATTAGGGCAAGTTTCATTTTTCTTATCTAAATCTAGAAAATGTTTACATTGTCACTTGAAGTATATGAACATTGCTACTTTCTGTATTCTATGAAAAAGCTGTCAATGTGAACATGAATACATTATTGCTTTTTAAAAAAAATAATAGTCTACTTTTTTAATATGTGACACGTCTCCCTACCATGCTTATCTACAAGGAGCTTCACTGCACATATTAGAAGACAATTTTTCTGGTCTGCTCATAAGACCTGAAGACTTGCCACAAACTAATGTAGTTTGTTTTGGGCAGGACCTATGTTGTTATCTTATGTTACTCAGTACTGACCTGGTAAAGAGACAGACTTTGAGCTGACTGTAAAATCGTTTCGACATAGTGGCTTTCCGAATAAATGGATCTTCCGCCCACCCAGCTCACAGAATTACTTATGAGCTCCTTTTCCACATTTCCCCACTTGGCAGTGAGGTATGTCAATTGCATTTCCACTGAAAGTCGGTCTCAAAACATTAATGTTTAACAGGTTACTGAAAGCGACATCAGTCCACCCGCCATCATAACGGTGATAGGAATGGCCGCCAGACATGCGGCGGTCCCACCAGCCCAATTAGGATGCGCCCGCCACATTGGTGGGCGCATCCTGGCCTTTTACCATTGCGAACGGTGATGCTGGCTGCAGTACCATCCGCAATGGTAAAAGAGCATGCACAGCATTTCCCTGCACCACGTGGAAGGCACCATATGCCACTTGGTGCAGGGAACTGCAGGGGGGTCCCATGGGTACCCCCCAATGCACCCACCGCAACGGGCCCCCAAAGTCAATCCCCGCCAGCCTATGCATCACCCACATCCAAATATGGTGGACTGTGCCTACTAGGCACCCCCACCATATTAGTGGCCCAACACCGCCCAGCAGGCAATTGTAACGATTGCCACAGGCGGAAAAGCGGCAGACAGACTTTGCATCTGCCACAATACCCACCACCATCCTAATATGGCGGTGGGTAAATCCCATTACGATGGCGGAACGATCGGCGATCGTTCCGCCATCGTAATGGGCCCCTTATTTCCCAATCTGAATTTTATAACTAATTAGTCTAAATGTTAAAGGATGAATTTCAGAGTGAACCATTTAAAATCTCCCAACTGATCCTACTTCCTCTGGCCCATTCTGAAAGTCTTGTAAAATTTCACAATGGATTTCAGAAAGTGGCATCCATCATAAAAGAACTTTGGAAAAAACATGTTAATTCAAACGTGTTATAAAATAGAAGTTTGGCCTGCAGCATATTACAAACATTTCCAGTCTGTAGTAGGAGTTTGGTAGGTTTCATTGTTTTTTTACCTTCACCAAGTGGGGAACAATCCGCCATTTAAAATCACAAATGACTTACCACCAGTCTTACAAGACTGTGCATTTTTATGTTAAAGAACGAGATAATAATGTAGTGATGGTGTCTAAAAATCCTTCTTAGAATATTCCCAAAAAATATATAAGGCTTAAATTGAAAGAATGGGTGAATACCAGATATTATTGAGGGAATGTATCTTAAACATAAGGGATACACTGGCAGGTACTTGAACAGAATTTAAGTTTCTTTTTGACTAATTATCATTGTTATGTTTTTTGCAAAATTATTTTAGACATACATCTTCCACTTTTATAAAGCTTTCTTTAAGGTTTATACAGAAGTCAATGTATTGATTCAAGAGGAATGCGTATGAGGACTGAAGATTGTTTAATAAGATACAGATAAACCCCTGCAGCCCTCAGTATTCCCAAGAAAACATGGATTGATTCTTGTGCATAGTGTTCATAAATATAAATATTATATATGTTCATTGATTGTTGATACGTTTCCCGTAGCACATTATGAGTTGGTTTGGAAGCGCAAGACAATAACCTGAATTGTCAGACAGTGGAGAATCAACTGCAAATGAAACTGAGACGAATTACGAGTTTGTTCCTTTTTATTGTGAATTTTCCTCCATGTTTTCACTGTATGTTTTCAGTGTATATTTGTGTCGTAATGTGAGTGTTATGATATATTTTTCTCAAACGTTTCTGCAAATGACCAACGATTTTTGTCTGGATGCTGGACCTGCCTCTTACATACTCTTGTGTGCTAGGAGAAGAGACTCAGGAGTCAATCCTATTTGATTGCAGGAACAGGAGGTTTTCCATTAAATAATTGGGCTATGAGGGGAGCAGAAATTAGATCACATTGGATAGAGCTTAACTTATATCACATAGGGGGAAATTTACAAATGCCGGAGCTCAGTGTCACGCCAAATTTGGCAACGCAGCACAATGATATTTTCAAAATGCGGGGATGCACCGTATTTACAATAATACAGCATACACCTACGTTTCCCCTAGTGCTGGTGCTAAACAGCTGCCCAGTGCCAGCACAGGGATCCTTCCGCCATGTTGCATGGGTGCCTGCAGTGCAGGGGCGCTTGTTTAGGTGCAGGAAGGGACACCTTCCTGCACATAAACAATCATTCATGGCAAGTTGCTCTTTCTATTTGTGCTGCACAATGCAGAACACATAGAAAGAGCAAAAAATGAGGAGAAATGTTTATTTTCTCCTTGTATCTCCATCCTAAATCCAGGTATTATCTGGCCTTAATTTTGCCACTTCCCCAGCCTTGTAAATCTGGGGCAGTGTAAAAAAACAATGGACTTTCCAGTGAAGCACCTGCAGCCACACCGATTGCCTTCCCCTGTGCCACAGCAGACTGTTGCGGAAAGGGGCATATTTACAAGGTAGCATTAACCCAGGTTAGGTGGCTTAGCATCATCTTGTAAATATGGGAAGTGGCGCAACACCCCCGTAGCGTCAGAAAAAGAGATGCTCCGATGGCGTTAGAGGATTGCAAATATGCACACTAAAGTGTATTTTACAATGCCCTTATATTGCAATATAAGGATGTAGGCGACATAACATGTCTTGGCCTGGAAAGATAAAGGCTGCTCATTAGTGTGCATAGTTAAATCTAAAATACAAAGCTACAGGGAGTACTGGGGCAAATGATGACAGGTTGCAAGTCCTTCAACCTTCATTTGCTATGGGATGGCCATGCTTAAACACTTAAAGTTACAACAATAATTTGGGAGGGGTCAGTTTCACTATTCACTATCAAATCCTAAACTAAACGTCCTGAAGAACCATTGCTGAGCTAGACACACACACCAAGAGAAGTCACGGAACATGCAGATCTTGCAACAATATTCACCATCTAGCGCTGTCAAGTAGCTGCAAGGCAGCTCCTATATGCTTCATACAAAACTTCAAATAATGATCACATCCTACTACAACTGCATTGACGACGTATATACATATTGCAATTAACATCTCAACACCAATAGGAAAGCAATACAGCTACATTGTTCCTAATCCAAGATCTAAACCTAATTCTAAACTGCCCCAATCCTAATCCTCATACTAACCTCACCATTAGCCTACAACTTTGCCTAATACTCACAGTTTATCACTCTGCGTCACAGTCCTGGTCTCTAACCCCAAATCAAATGCTAAATTAAATCTTTGACTAACTTGCCATCCTGTTCTTACTCTAATGCATAGCCATAAGCAGAGCCATACTGATAGCCTTACTCTAATCCTATGTGAAACAAAAACACTAACTGTAACATTAAACCTAATCTTACACTAAAACTAGCCCTGGTCTAATGCTAATTACTAACCTTAGCCTAACCCTATACATACCACAAACCCTAACCTTACACTTTAACCATAATCTCTACCTAAACCTAAATGTAATTTAGCCAAAGTTCTAAACGTATGCCTTACCTTAAACCTTAGCTTAAATCAATTTTAATTTTAGCTTAACTCTAAGCCTAACCTTATGTCTGACAATAAGCATAATTATAAACTGTATCACTCACTAAGGCCACTATCATGTGTAATGCAGAATTCCAGGAGAGGAAATTCCAGGTGCCCGAATTTATCACTAAAGTCTGGAAATTCTTCAAGGAATTCCTGCAAATCCTAGTTAATCCTCATGGAATGGAAAATAACTTTGTGGACCGAGCTGTACCAGGCTTTTTCGGACTGTACCTGTCAGAATTTGCATGATAGACACTGTCTCAAGGGGATTAATGTTCACTTTTGCCATTCTCTCTGAGCAGATGATAAATGGGAGCTGGTATCAGGTGTTGCTGAGGTTGGCACTGGTTAGAGAATGAAGGGAATGGAAGACTATTGTCTTGCAGGGGGGACATTGTTTGCTCTACTTGTGCTATTGCTCAGGGTAGGGTAGCTGCTGAAAGCAGGCTGGTCGGCAATGCAACCCATTCTCCACAAACATATTACCTGCTAGAATTTCCAGCTGGTAAAATTAGGTCTAGTGCTCCCGCAGCCGGTTAATCTGGCCTCTGGACCACTTGCCCGTTGGCAGTCAGCTGCAGCGGACTTCCAATCTACCCAACTTTTATTGGGCCCCATGTCTAACAATAAACCTGAAGCTGAACGAAGTCTTTTCCTTAAGATAACCCTCAATATAACGCTAACCCTCAAAGAAAAGTATCCTTGTAAACCTAACACATGCATTTGCACTCACCATATTAAGGTAGAGGTATTTTCAATAGTAATATCCTGCACCAAACAGGAAGGGATGCAGATTTCAGAGATTACTTTGTCGTAGTCATGGTCTGGCCGCATGGTGAGGCTAATAAACAATTCCTCCATTGACACCATTCTCCATGAGTTTATTGGTCACAATCTTTAACCATATCCTATAATCTCTAAGAGCAGGACTAACTTTGATATCATGTGGGTGTTTTGGGGCGTTGTGGTTGATTTGTTCACCAAAGCAGTGTTTTTATGTTTTGTATTGTAACCATAATGCCTCTTCAAATGACACTTTTAATTATGCCAACTTTTTCAAACTTAACCATGACTACTTTCCTTTTAACAAAGTTTTTGATAATTTAACAAAATACTGAGGTTCCCTGAAAATACAAAGATCCCCTCTGCATGACTTTTGGCAGTGCATATTGGGCTTTGAGTACAAGGTCTGTCCTCTACCTACACTCTGCATCCAGCCCCTGTGCTCCCAAAGCCTACTTGTGCACAGCATGAAGCCATATGCAGAGGGCTAATGCCCTGCCTTGCACTCATGTCTCCTATCTATGTGCCCTACTGCAGATGACCATGCACAGTGAAATATGATCACATGGTGTAGCCTCCAGCCCAGTACAGAGCCTTTTCCCCCAGAAACCAGTGCTCATGACTTTCAGCCAATGACAAACGTATGTGCAAAGGGTGTAACTTCTGGCAATATCCTGCACCCAAGCTTTGTCCTTCTAGGGCCCATAGTTGTATAGTCTACTGCCTTAAGCAACAGGCTCTGAACACAGTATCAGAATATGGACACGGCTTATGGCCAAGCCCAGTTTAATATAATCACAGGGTTTGTACCAACAAAATGACATTTTACTAATTACTCAACACCTTTTGTGGTTTGCAAAAGCCTTTCTGAATCACAAAAGGGATTTCACGACTCATTCTGTATCACAGTTAGGAGAGGCCATGAAAGTCGCATCCTCTCCTAACTACAAATCACAATGAGATGTAGCAATGATTTGTGAATGCAGTTGCAAATCATTGAAATGTTACAGATTTACCAAAGGAGCAAGTAACTGATTTACAAAGGGGACGCTATCTCCCTTTTACAGCTTCCTACTTTAGGAATCATGCCAGGGTGTCTCAGCGGAAGCAGGCTGGGGTCCATGCCCCGGATGTCGTCTCAAACAGAAAACACGGAGGAGCCGCCGCTGAACATAACTTGGATTGGGCTGCTATGCTCTGATCCGAATGCTAGGATCTGCAACAAGCGAATGATATCTGAGATGTGATAGGTTCAATGTGGGCTGAAGCTGGGGTGTCCCATAACACCTTTTGTTTTTGCACTTGCAATGGAGCTGTTTGCAGCCATGATGCCTAAGGAGGAATTGAACAGAGGTGTGACGTTATCTGTATGCAGTTTTCTACTTTCTCTATATGAAGATGATGTTCTTGTATACATGCAAGATATGGCTTGTAGATGCATGAGTCATATTACTCCATGGTAAATCGGTTCGACAAGATGTCTGGGCTTTGGATTAACGGAGCTAAGTCATGTTTATCTGCCTTGCATGAAAATTCTGTGGGGGATGGATTGGTCCAGCTGTCCTGGAGGCTAGACCAGAGGACTTTTTGAGTCCTGGAAATTCAGGTGTTCCACAGGGATGCAGACACCCTGGAGAGCAATCTGGAAGAAATAATTGTTAACATTGTGGAGTCAATTTGTTTTGGAACAAACATCTGCTATCAGAGCTCCAAGATTGTTGTACTTTTTGTGAATGTACTGGTGGTCATACTTGCTCATCTCTTTAAAACTTTAAATGCCCAGCTCTTCGACCTTAAATTGTGTGAGAGAGGGCAGAAGATATTGCCACACAAACTCCAACTGCATACACTGGAACGGGGCCTTAACGTACCACATTTCAAAAATTAACACATAATGCCGAGTTGGTATGGGTGTCCCGATGTTGTGTGCTGAATGGACAGGAGTAAATGTCCACACCATCTTTTGGGATGGTGTGGATGGGTCTCTGGCCCGGTTGAGAGGATTGCACACTAGTGCTACGGGCTTCTCGGCTGCTGTGTATGACAGCATTATTGGAGGCTGTGCTTGAGTCACACAAGAGTGGTGAGGGCATATTCACCAACCTACTCGCTATGGTGGTTCCCAGAGTTCAAGCAAATTGCTTCCCACTTAGTAATGTAGAGCTGGAATGAGGATGGCCTTAATACGGTAGGCGATCTGCTTGAGGGCCAGCAACTTCAATCCTTTGAAGATTTACGGCATGCTGAGGGGCTACCAATGGGGCAGTTCTTGACCTATGGGGCACTTGTATGAGTAGTTAAGTCATTGTGGAATTGTGGATGTGAGGAGCCACCCACTTGTATGACTCTACAAAAAGGTTAAATGCATGGTGGAAGTAGGAAAGCTATAACTGTTTTCTATTGATCACTAGCTGACCAAACTGAACTTGACGTAAAGGCATTGCAAGAGAGGTGGGCAACAAACCTAGAGGGCCAATTCACAGATGTGAAGTGGGCAAGAATTCTGGTGCACCCAGCGATGGTCTTCAGGAACGCAAAATTCAAATTGATATTGTAAGGTTCTCCACAGGACATACTTAATGCCACATAGACTGAGAAACATTTATACTTGATCCAGGGTTGCATGCAGTTTGGAACTGTTCAGAATTATTATCTCTATGGACACATGCTACGGATATATTGTTCAGAGATTATGTGGAAACAGAACTGATGCAATTAACAAGGTGTATTATGGGTATAAGGCCAAAGGCAGCAACATTGGAATATAGATTTTTAGACCTGGGATTCATTTTGGTGCTGTAACAAATAGCTATGGGCGGAAAAGCTCTTAATCAACTTCATCTGAAGATTGGTTGGTGGAAATAATTAAATGGGCAACAGCGGAAGGAGACTCCTTGATTGTAATTGCCACTGCAGACTGAATAAATTGCTGGGACAAATGCTCTGGGTCTTTGAAGAGGGAGGGAGTGTTCTGGTTGTGCAGTTATTAGAAGTTATGAACCACTACTGGGGGTCCTGCCATTTTGACAGAGGCCTATCAGAGAGTGTGCAGATGGATGTCTCAAAATGGGATGTGTACTAATGCACTGAGAATATGATATGCAGCATGAGTGAGCATAGAATGAAGTCACACTTTGACCTGTCGGTAAGGTATTTTATTTAGTAAACGTTTGCTGTTACTGGGCATCATTGAAGGATGTGTACTGACAACTGACAATATTGTATATTCCTGATGAATGAATGAATGAAGTACGATTTATATCGCGCTACTTAGCCCGGTACACAGACAAAATATCGAAAATAAAATATCGGAAAGACAAAATATCGAAGTTAAAATATCGAAGGTAAAAAATTTTGGGAAGCAAATATATCGGATACAAAAATATCGTAATAGGTAAGTAAGTAGAAATATCGAAAAAAAAAATATCGTATGACAAAATATCGACAATACAAAATATCGTGGAGTAATGGAAAAAATAAATAGTGTAGGAAAAAATATAATAATTGTAAATAAAAATTTGATAAAAAGGTCTATATTAAAAAATTACAATATATTTAATATAAAAATATTTTTTTAAAACATATATAGTTTTAGGAGCGGGTTATTGGGTTTATAGGGGATAAGGGTGGGAAGTAATTTAAAAATTAAATAATAAATCAATATATATTTGTAAAAAACTTTTATTAATAATTAATTGGTAAATAATTAATATTAATTAGTTAATTAATTAATATAATTTAGTACATTATTTTATATAATAATTAATTGGTAATTAATAAATATTAGTTAGTGAATTAATTAATATAATATCGTACATAATAGTACAAAATTAATAATTGGTAATTAATTATTATTAATTAGTAAATTAATTAATATAATTTTGGACATAATTTTAAATAATAAATAATTGGTAATTACATATTAATAATTAATTGGTAATTAATTAATATTAACTAGTTAATTAATTAATATAATTTTGTATATATTTTTAAATAATAAATATGTGTTAATTAATTATTATTAATTAGTTAATTAATTAATATAATTTTTTTCATATTTTAAATAATAATTAATTGGTAATTAATTAATATAAATTAGTTAATTATATTAATTAGCTTCATTTAGTTTAATATATTTTTTTTACTTATTGTAAATTAATTTGGAAAAAATAATAATAATAATTAAATTTATTTCTTTACAGCTAATGTGCTAATATATTAACTTTATTGTTATTGTTAATTAATAATTATTTTGTAATTACATAATAATAATTTTTTTGGGGTAAAGGAGTATTGTTAGAGTTCAGGGTCAGTTTTCAGTTCTTGGTTAAAGGGGTATTTTTAGGGTTCATGGTCAGTTTTCAGTTTTTGGGTAAAGGGGTATTTCTTGGGTTCAGGGTTAGTTTACAGTTTTTGGGTAAAGGGGTAGTTTTTGGGTTCAGGGTCAGTTTTCAGTTTTAGGGTAAAGGGGTATTTCTTGGGTTCAGGGTCAGTTTTCAGTTTTTGGGTAAAGGGGTATTTCTTGGGTTCAGGGTCAGTTTTCAGTTTTTGGGTAAAGGGGTATTTTTTGGGTTCAGGGTCAGTTTTCAGTTTTTGGGTAAAGGGGTATTTTTAGGGTTCAGGGTCAGTTTTCAGTTTTTGGGTAAAGGGGTATTTCTTGGGTTCAGGGTCAGTTTTCAGTTTTTGGGTAAAGGGGTATTTTTAGGGTTCAGGGTCAGTTTTCAGTTTTTGGGTAAAGGGGTATTTTTTGGGTTCTGGGTCAGTTTTTAGTTTTTGGGTAAAGGGGTATTTTTAGGGGTCAGGGTCCGTTTTCAGTTTTTGGGTAAAGGGGTATTTTTTGGGTTCAGGGTCAGTTTTCAGTTTTTGGGTTAAGGGGTATTTTTAGGGTTCAGGGTCAGTTTTGGGTTTTTGGGTAAAGGGGTATTTTTTGGGTTCAGGGTCAGTTTTCAGTTTTTGGGTAAAGGGGTATTTTTAAGGTTCAGGGTCAGTTTTGGGTTTTTGGGTAAAGGGGTATTTTTAGGGTTCAGAGTCAGTTTTGGGTTTTTGGGTAAAGGGGTATTTTTAGGGTTCAGGGTCAGTTTTCAGTTTTTGGGTAAAGGGGTAATTTTTGGGTTCTGGGTCAGTTTTTAGTTTTTGGGTAAAGGGGTAGTTTTAGGGGTCAGGGTCCGTTTTCAGTTTTTGGGTAAAGGGGTATTTTTTGGGTTCAGGGTTAGTAAATTAATTAATATAATTTTGGACATAATTTTAAATAATAAATAATTGGTAATTACATATTAATAATTAATTGGTAATTAATTAATATTAACTAGTTAATTAATTAATATAATTTTGTATATATTTTTAAATAATAAATATGTGTTAATTAATTATTATTAATTAGTTAATTAATTAATATAATTTTTTTCATATTTTAAATAATAATTAATTGGTAATTAATTAATATAAATTAGTTAATTATATTAATTAGCTTCATTTAGTTTAATATATTTTTTTTACTTATTGTAAATTAATTTGGAAAAAATAATAATAATAATTAAATTTATTTCTTTACAGCTAATGTGCTAATATATTAACTTTATTGTTATTGTTAATTAATAATTATTTTGTAATTACATAATAATAATTTTTTTTGGGTAAAGGAGTATTGTTAGAGTTCAGGGTCAGTTTTCAGTTCTTGGTTAAAGGGGTATTTTTAGGGTTCATGGTCAGTTTTCAGTTTTTGGGTAAAGGGGTATTTCTTGGGTTCAGGGTTAGTTTACAGTTTTTGGGTAAAGGGGTAGTTTTTGGGTTCAGGGTCAGTTTTCAGTTTTAGGGTAAAGGGGTATTTCTTGGGTTCAGGGTCAGTTTTCAGTTTTTGGGTAAAGGGGTATTTCTTGGGTTCAGGGTCAGTTTTCAGTTTTTGGGTAAAGGGGTATTTTTTGGGTTCAGGGTCAGTTTTCAGTTTTTGGGTAAAGGGGTATTTTTAGGGTTCAGGGTCAGTTTTCAGTTTTTGGGTAAAGGGGTATTTCTTGGGTTCAGGGTCAGTTTTCAGTTTTTGGGTAAAGGGGTATTTTTAGGGTTCAGGGTCAGTTTTCAGTTTTTGGGTAAAGGGGTATTTTTTGGGTTCTGGGTCAGTTTTTAGTTTTTGGGTAAAGGGGTATTTTTAGGGGTCAGGGTCCGTTTTCAGTTTTTGGGTAAAGGGGTATTTTTTGGGTTCAGGGTCAGTTTTCAGTTTTTGGGTTAAGGGGTATTTTTAGGGTTCAGGGTCAGTTTTGGGTTTTTGGGTAAAGGGGTATTTTTTGGGTTCAGGGTCAGTTTTCAGTTTTTGGGTAAAGGGGTATTTTTAAGGTTCAGGGTCAGTTTTGGGTTTTTGGGTAAAGGGGTATTTTTAGGGTTCAGAGTCAGTTTTGGGTTTTTGGGTAAAGGGGTATTTTTAGGGTTCAGGGTCAGTTTTGAGTTTTTGGGTAAAGGGGTATTTTTAGGGTTCAGGGTCAGTTTTGAGTTTTTGGGTAAAGGGGTATTTTTTGGGTTCTGGGTCAGTTTTTAGTTTTTGGGTAAAGGGGTAGTTTTAGGGGTCAGGGTCCGTTTTCAGTTTTTGGGTAAAGGGGTATTTTTTGGGTTCAGGGTCAGTTTTCAGTTTTTGGGTTAAGGGGTATTTTTAGGGTTCAGGGTCAGTTTTGGGTTTTTGGGTAAAGGGGTATTTTTTGGGTTCAGGGTCAGTTTTCTGTTTTTGGGTAAAGGGGTATTTTTAGGGTTCAGGGTCAGTTTTGGGTTTTTGGGTAAAGGGGTATTTTTAGGGTTCAGGGTCAGTTTTCAGTTTTTGGGTAAAGGGGTATTTTTAGGGTTCAGGGTCAGTTTTGGGTTTTTGGGTAAAGGGGTATTTTTTGGGTTCAGGGTCAGTTTTAATTTAATGTACGCTGGATTTGGTATAGTAATAATTAAATTATTAGAGACCAACATATACTCACATTTAATATACAGTGCAAAATTTCTGATAAGATTGTTACATTATAGTAAGATAATGATACAAATAGTTCAACATGATTGTAGAAACATTATTTTTATTTATGTTTCACAAATAAAATGTTATTTCATTACAAAATTCTTTTTATTACATTTGGTTTTATAAACATATTTTATAAACACAATGATAAGCAACTATACAGAAGCATTATTATTTTCATACTTTTTGTACAAAAATGAATATTATTTTTTATCTCTTTTACATATTGTAATTTCATAAAGAAATGTAGAAATAACAAAAGTATTTTTTACACTTTATTTCAATACATAAAATATTTATTATGTAAGTCACATATTTTTAACACATTTTTCTATTATTATAATTTTTGACAATGTAGTTATATTTCTAGACATTGTTAATATAAATCTTATTCTTTTCATAATATTTATTTATTACATTAATTTACATATTTGTTAATCAAATCATTGTAGGATTAAAGTAAATATTTCTTTACAATAATAGAAACTTAATGTTCATTTTTGCATATTTAGTGAAGTATATATATTATATTTTATACTTGGGACTATTTTATTGCATTTGGGTGCTTTATTTTGTAACCGGGTTAGGTCGTTTTGGGTTATTTGGAAGAAGGGCTGATCGCGGTTGGGAGACACTTCACGTCGCTTCAGGTAAGATTTATTTTATATGTTTTATGTGTATTTTAATGATGTTTTGA
Source organism: Lissotriton helveticus (assembly GCF_964261635.1). Taxonomy (NCBI): domain Eukaryota; kingdom Metazoa; phylum Chordata; class Amphibia; order Caudata; family Salamandridae; genus Lissotriton; species Lissotriton helveticus. The sequence continues at coordinate 998,133,021 of NC_136065.1, read as the reverse complement.
GATTAGTGACCTTATATTTTGTGTTGTTGAATGTGAGGGAGGTATGTTTTAGATTTCGAAAACAGATAATTACTTATGTTATATACACGTAGTGTTAGTTAGTTAACTCATTATATATAGAGTGAATTTTAGTCTTTTACGGTATATCTACAAGTGAAATAATCTATTTTAATATGTTTGTACCTAATTACTAGCTAATTAATGTGGGTGGGAATGTCTGTTTTCTATGTTTTTGTCATAGGTGTACGCTACATCGGAAGTTCCGTTTTTTTTTTAAAGGAAGTGTTTGTTTGTTTAATTCAACACTGCTTTACAAACACTTCTTTACATTTTTCGGTTTTGCTGGAGCGATTCTTTCTATTTTTCAATTTTTTCGGGTTTTTTATGCTTATTCGATGGCTCTGGATAACGTGGATGTCTTAATTTTGGAACAGTTGTATTTTTAAATTTTTTTGGGGGTTAATTTGGCACTACCTGGATTACTTTGGTGGACAAGGAGGTTATTGGATTGACAACATGATTGGTAAGTCCTTGCTTTCTTATTTTGTGTGGGTGGGTAATGTTATTTTTATTATGGAATAGTTTTTTACTTGTTATTTAGTTTTAATGTGTGCATATATTATAATAATATCTCTATATATTGCATACATTAAATACTTTAGAAGCTCACGTTACATATTTTTCCATACTTAGGTGATACTTTTAGTGTTTTATAACATTTTGGGAATTAATTAGAGTAGTGTTTTGGCAATGATATTTAGGTATTCTATGCCTTTTGTACTAGGGTAAAGTTTAACTTGTTCTTCCAGGTACTTGTGCATTTGTTTATTTTGCTTTGATATTTTAGGGACAAGTTCAGTTACAGATTGGTCCATTCTAAATTCCTGGTAGCTCTGTTCTTTCTGTAGGCATTTAATGAAATGTTCTAGAGTAGGTTTGGTTCTGCCAGTTGATTGTACAAATGCATTGTGCCAACCTTCCACTGCATTGTTAGTTTTTGAATCTCCGTTAAGGGTACTTCTGTAAACGTTCCACCAGGGTATGAGGAATTTGGGATTTCGTCTGTGGCCAGATCTGTGGAGTCTGCCTACCCAGGTGTCTTCAAAGTAGTCCAGAAATGGACTTAATTTAGCTTCATTTTGTTTGTAGAAGGGGCTGTCTATAAGAATGTTGTAGTGTTCAGCTACGTCTGTTTCAGGTACATAAGCAAGTGCAATGAGTTTTTTAATTTGGAAAGCAAAAGATGAGTTTGTAGCATATTCGACACTTAGGGTAGTTTTTTGAAGGTGTCTCCATAAACACTGGTTTAAATGATAATAGCAGCCTTGAATGCAGGTATGGGGGTGGATTTTTATGATAGTTGAGAGCATTGCTTGCTCAAAATCAAGAATGATACTTTCAGGAGAAAAATCATTAGTTTTTTGTTTAATTATATTTATTAACTCCATATATGTGGAATTTTTTTTGTTTGGTAATAGTGCATATAGCAAAGGTATGTTGCAGTTGTGGTAGAGGCCATGTATTGTGTATAATTGGAAAAATGGTTTACAATTAACTTGCATGCCATATTGCTTTTCTTGTGTATAAGTGTAACCCATGTAGCATAGTAATAGTTTTCCTTTATGGCTGGTCACAAATTCGGCTCCTTCGGTCATTTTGTACTTTGTATATCTATAAAATGTATATATAATAGTTAATGTCAAATTAAATGTGATAAATAATCTATGTTAGTGATAAGTAGGAATGTTTATGTTATGTTATGTTATATTAATTTATTATGCGCACAGATACTCCAGCCAAGGAGCGTCCCGGCTTTATACTTACGTGTTTTTGAATTTACAGCAAAATTAGGAGTTGCTTGCTTCTTTAGTTGGGGATAATTGTTTGTGATATTGTTGTAGCTGTTATGAAAAACATGAAAGTAGTATATTATTAATTAATGTTTTGGTACATTTGCAATGTTAGAGCTCATTTCTACTACAAAAGTGTATCTTCATGATTCACATTGTGAAGATACTTACATATTTTTTTAGGTTGGTCTTTGCCAGTATAGTTGTTTCTTCAGCTTCTGGAGAGTAGTTTGTAGTGTTATCTTAAATAAAAAAGGAACATATGTATTAGAATAATCACCATGTTGGTATGTTTTTTAATACATTATCTGGTAATTATGTTCTTTAATATACTTACTTTGTGATTATTATCTGTATTATTCAGATTGTGGAGTTCTGTATTATGTCTGTATATCTATTTGTTGTGTTTGCTCTGTAAATAAACAATATATAATAGAACATAATTAGAACAGTTCTAAATGTTAGTATTGTTTTTCCACATTTATTTCAGTTGCATAATACTTACGTAGTAAAATGTATTGGAGAAATAGTACTGATGTCCTTAGTTCATTAGTAGTGCAGTTTTCAGTAGTAGAATCTACAGAAAAAAAGAAATATGTGGGGCAAAAGTCATTATTTCTGTGTGTTTAGATTTATGTGCACATAATGAATCAATGTGAAATTACTTACATAGTTATTAGAATCTGTATTCCTAGGGTTTGTTCACAGTTATTTTGAGTAGAATATTCAGTACTCGTTGTATCTAAAAAAAATAGTTTCATATAATTATTTAGCATGTTAAGTAGTATGAATAGCAAAGGGGCACTGGGTATTTAGCAGGTAAGTAAGTAGTATTAGCAAATAATGCACTTTCTATTTTATTTACTTACTTAGAAGATGTGATAGTAGGTTGATAGTCTGGTTCTTCTAGTTGTTGTGCAGCAATTCGGATAGAGATGAATCTCCTTCAGTGACTTTTGGCAAGTAGTTTGTGCTTAGATTTTAATTGTTTATATAGGGGAGTGTCAGTAGTAATTACTTTGCTATTGGTTTATTTAAAAAATTAGGTTTGTGATTGGTTAGTTAGTATATTTGAATTTCAGTTGTGATGACTTTGTAATAGAAGTGAAAAACAAAAACAAATTATAAAATTATACAAAGTAGTATAGAATATTTTTATATGTGTAGGTGATATAATTATACCAATAGGATATTTTTGACAAATTAATAGTGTGTCTATAGTATTAATTTAAGTATTGTGTGTTTATTTAGATGTGAACACATATAAAACGTTAATTAATTATGCAAACAGATGCATATAAAAAGTCGATATAGCTGATAATCCGATATTGAAGTGCACGATATTTTTGATGTCGATATTATAGTTAATGTCATTATTTTTTGTAGATAGCGATATTTTTGTTTTCCGATGTTAATGTAGTCGATATAAAAGTAAACGATGTTTTTGTATATCGATATTAAAAAATCGATATTTGTGTATATATCTAGTTAAGTATAGGAACCCGATATTTTTGATTTCGATATTTTTGCTCCGATATTTTTGTACGTCGATATTGTGAATCTCGATATTTTGTCAGACATTCACTTAGCCCAATGGGCGACAAGGCGCCTAATACAAATACCTGTCTTATACCCGGTGCAAGCTTACTGATAGGCCTTAATAAAACACCATGTTTTTAGTGCTTTTTAAAAAAGGGACAGCGACGGTTGCGCCTTAATCTCCGCGGGGAGGGAATTCCACAATCGGGGGTCCACAGTGGCAAATGCCCTTCCTCCCCATCTGACCTTCCTGATACGAGGAATGCATAGAAGATTCATGTTGGAGGAACGAAGGCTCCTGCTGGGGATATAACAAGTTAGCAAGGAGCCTAAGGCATCTGAGGGACCAGCCAGTAGTGCTCCGAAAACCAGACATAGAATTTTAAACAAAACTCTAAACTGGATCGGAAGCCAATGAAGGTTCTTCCTGGCTAGCGTGGCAGAGAAAGAAATGGGAATATCCAAAACAAATCTAGCCGCCGCATTCTGCACACTCTGAAGGCGTTGAATAAGGCCCTTATTGATATCTGCATACAAAGCATTGCAGTAATCAAGCCGGGAGGAGACCAGCGCGACCACGGTCTGCTTACGAGCCTGAGGGGAGAGGTAAGAAGCGATTCTCCTAAGAATCCTAATAACTCCCCAGCAGGTAGCCACAGTTCTGTTTACCTGGAGGTTCATAGACAGCGAGGTGTCAAAAATAACGCAGAGAATCCTGGCTGAGTGCGATGGAATAGGACACACTCCCAGTCAAGGGGGCCACCACTCACTGGACCAGATATCCTGGTCCTTGTCAAAGATCAGCACCTCAGTTTTATCACCATTCAGCTTTAATGAATTTTGAATCATCCATTCAGAAACTGCTTGCAAGCAGTTCCTGAAGCTGAACGCGGAGGTACCGACCGAGTGGGCCAAGGACACCATGATCTGTGTATCATCTGCATATGATACCACCTCCGTGCCCTGCGATTTTACTAACCTAGCAAGTGGGGCCACATAGATTTTGAACAGGGTCGGACTCAACGCCGACCCTTGCGGTACCCCAAATTGCACTGGTTTGGCAGGGGAGAGGAACCCTGTTGTTCTTGTAACTGAATAAAAATATTTAAAAACAAATGAGTAGTAAGGAGTTTGATAAATGCCTTGTGGTCAGTCATACTGAGGCTATTATGTATATAGGGCACTTTCCCTTTTTGCACCATGACATAACTATCAAGAGGTGAGACGAGTGCAAACAGGGTCACTGCCCTATATTGGAAAGAATGCGCTTCACCCAGATCAGCTGTGAACTGGTTCTGCCCTGGGGGCAGAGCATTCAATTGAAATTGCCGCGGAATTCCCATGCCTCTCCGCTGCTATTGAACCTGCACTGGCTGCCAGTGATACAAAGGTCCATCTTTAAAAGTCTCTGCATAGCCCATAAATCCATCTATGGCCAAGCCCCTGCATATGTTAAGGAAAGGTTGGAGATCTATCGACCTGAAAGAAGACTGAGATCGGCTGAAGCACAACTGCTAGTATGCCCTCGGTTCAAACTAGCCACAAAAGGAGGCAGAGCATTTTCAGTTTTGCTGCCAAAAATCTGGAATGAATTACCTGAAGCCCTGCGTAAGGATGGTAACAGGCTTCATTTCAGGAAAACCCTAAAAACCACTCTGTTTAAGGCAGCGTTGAACTTAGTTTAGTCTGCTCCTTTCTCCTAAATGTTGGTTAGCTGTTATGTTTTTATGGTCAAAGCGCCTTGAGACCTGTCGGTGAGTTGGCGCTATACAAGCACATACTAACAATAACAATAACAACAAATAGTAGCTGCTTCAAAGCCACCCGTATTTCACAGTGCAGTTGTTGTGCTGTCTGTACTTTGAAGAGGGGAGAGAGATCACCTTGGAGGTGGGTGACTTTCAGTGCACCTCTTAAGAGCATGTTTGCTCTCTGCGCCTGCGTCCAAATGAATGAAAGACAACTTTCTGAAACTGAATGCTGATGAAACCGAGGCGTTGGTTTTTATAGTGCAGAAGTCCATCTAGTCAGAACTCTTGTGGCTGGAATCGTATGGTCCTGTAACGACCCCTGTCGAGTTGGCCAAAAGTTTAGGGGTTCTTCTTAATAACTACCTGACCTTCAATCTGTAGATTAATTGTACTACCAGCACTTGCTTTTACATCATCAGATCTCTGAAAAAGATCTTCCTGTTTATTCCACCAGAACACCACAAATCAGTGTCTGTGGCTTTGGTTTCCTCCTGCATGGATTATTGTATTGCTCGCTGTCTCAATATTAATAATTCCTGTCTTAACAAGCTCCAGGTCATTTAAAACATGATGGTGTCTCTTGCCCTAGGTAACCCTTAACATCTTTTAGAGGCTGAGTGTCTATTGGCCCTTCACTGGCTTCCTGTCAGGAAGCATGTGGTATTCAAGTCAAGTCAAGTCAAACCAAGCTTTATTCGATTAATTAAAACCATACAAGCAGTTACATAACATTATTTATGAATTTAAAAACAATTCAAATGTTAAAAAACAGTAAAAGCCAATTCATCATCATAAAAGTACATAAAATGGGTAAATAACACCACATGCAAAAAGATAAAAACTGATTAAGATAAAATCACACCTCAAGGACGTTCACCAACTGACTTTTGGCCTTAATACGCATAACAGCAACCAGAAAACTTGCAACCCCAAAAATTACCCTGGTGCTGCCCAGCAGTTGTAAGTACAAGAGTGCGGGCCGCACTTGTGTAAATCCCGCTTCTCTCAGTAATGGAACCAAAAACTGTTTTCTGATATCAACAAAATGGTCGCAAAACATAATAAAGTGCATTAATGATTGATCAGAAAAGTTATCACAACTGCAAGGGGTGGACTGGTCTGATTTACCCCATATAGGGTAGTCACCCAGGGAGAACTGAATGATGTTAAATCTGAATCTGACAAGAAGATGTCAGTGGAACGGGATGGTAACAATCTTTAGGTAGGGTTCAATTAGTGGAGTCGCCAGGAGCATATAATTAGCTCTTACACCAGGTTTTACCACCTCTACTGCCTCCCGTTCTTGCTCAGCTAATCCCAGGAAGTTAACCTTGATCCAGTTTACATCTCCCTTCTGCAGCAAATTTGGGAATGCATATAAGTCTGGCCGACCCAATTTACAAAGAGTATTATTAATGTATGCTAGCCATGGGATTTTATTTGCTCTATCTAGTGCCATACAGTCTTTAAGAATGGTGTGATTCAATGTAATTTCGGTGTTAAGCCAAGTTTTGGCCCAACAGATTAATGGAGCCAAGTGTAACTGGTCAGAAATGTAACCAAGTCCTAACTCAGTATGCACCGAAAATACTGGGGTGGATTGAGGGACCGCTAATAAGGATCTGAGGAATTTATTCTCTATAATCTGCAGTTTGCCTTGAGGTAAAAGACCCCATAGTGATGCGCCATACATTGCTATTGAAAGGCATTTGGACTTATATACTGTTAGCAGAGCCTCGGTGGGACGTGACCCCAAGCGGTTGATCTGGTAACAGCTATGCCTTTCGCTTTTATTTGGGGGACCCAGGAGCCCTTTTCGCCAAAAATGACGCCCAGGTATGTGAATACCGGGACCCTGGATACCTCTATGCCTGGCCTTTTTGGCACTTCACCAAATGGGTCTGCAGCTTTTTCGACCAACTCTTCAGTGGTACGTGCCTAATAGGTTGCCTATAGAAGGAAGGTGGTAGTTCCCAAGATTAGCAGAACCAGATAGGGCAGGCAATCTTTCTCTTATCCTGTGGCCAAACTGTGGAACACCTTCCCTCTCCATAGTACAGGATCCGAATAAATTTCAGATTTTTGTAAACATCTGAAAACCTGCTTTTTTTTATCCTAGCCCTTGGTGCTGTGCAGACTGATTTCTTTTTTTCTCATTTGGTGCTTGTGTTTTAGGTGGTTTTAGCACCTTGACACCATCGGGTATAGTCATGCTTTAGAAATTTTCTTTTCATTTCATGAAAGGGTTCAGTGGTGTCACCTTATGACAGAACACATATGGTTTGGGTGGTTGGTGGCTTGTGAAGAGGACGGTTGCTTCCTATTGGAAGATGCAACTCAACAAAAGCCTTGTCCTTCAAACATTTCTTGCAAAAAAGTGGCTGAGGGAAACTCCCTGCCTCTACTGCATTATCAGACATCCTGAGATAGTGCTAGCAGGAGGTTATTTAATGCTTTTCAAGTGGGACTATTAGTGGTATGAGGTATTTGTGGGGCATGGCAGACCTCTTTACCCCCCAGTCTATAGTCAGATATACTAATTCTGAGTTTTACTTTGCAAATTGGAGGAGTTACTAGCATGTAACATGTTTAATGACTGGAATGGAATAACACATCTCTACAATGGTATTTGCAAAACCTGTGCTTGGCCCCAGACTCTGGAGGACCAGCTGGGATCTGCATCACTAAGACAATTTCTGTCTTGAAGTTAATGAATCACTGCCCTTTAGTAACTGACTTCAAAATATGAAAGAGCCAGTTTACTGCTAATATTGCTAAGTAATTTGAGTTACTGTTGGTGGCAATATCTATAGGTCTACTGAGGAGAATGCCACCAGAGAGACTGATAATCAGAACGTTTTCTGCTGCTCTGTTAATAGGATCACGGGTAAGACTCCAAATCCCTGCATCGAGGGTCGATGAGTATAAAGCTTTAGATTTATCCCTTCTCTAGCGCTAAGATGATATCCCTACTGAAGCATTTTCAATTGAAAGAAAAGGTGTCATTGCGATGCGTTCCTAAGAAGCCTCTTCACCATCAATGGGTCAGGTACCATAAAGCCACTATCATTAGGAAAGTGCTTGTTCTGAGATGCTCTCTCTCTCTGTAGGCAAGAAAAAAGTGTCTCTTTCCCTAATTCCAATAATCAGTGATCCTGAGGTAGGCTTTACCATAATGCACAGCGTGCACACAATTCACAATGGGCACGATAATGTGGGTACTTTTCCACGATATTCTTCATGTACATCTCTCATAACAATTCGTCCTTGGTTCCCATGCCTTCTCCCGTGTGAATCCATCTCTGTCTTTATCACCTCCAAACCATGTAACTGTAACTTCTTATCTCCTTGCCTAGCTACTAAAACAAAGATTTTACTTTTCCTAAGAGAATGCTGATCCACTGGCAATGCAAACACGAGAAAAAACAGATTCTGCAGTGCACATGAAATCAATGATTAATTCTAAAGTGAGAGTTTTCACAGACTTTAGCTAACATAAGAAAGAGTCACTTTCAGCAATAAAATTTGCATAATCATAGCGTTTCAACTAATACATTTACCTACTAATAGGAATATCGTTGTTAAACACATTTAATATATATATATCTATGGATAGTGTCAGCTTCACAGCACAAGTTTTACATGTTAACGTTCTCTGCTGGTTACATTTATTTCCAACGTTAATTCTCCACCGCATTTATACATAAGCTAAGACGTCACATAATTGCGTTAATACATTTCAAAATTTTAACACTTCCTGTTAATATAATTTGCAAGATTATTTGTGGATGCACTCTACATGTGATTATGATGCACCCCTACAAATGAAATGAGATTCCCACCCCATCAGTTCCCCCCTCTAATGACGTTGAGTCATCCTAAAATCTCCACAACATCCCGGAAGAGTAGTCCGATTTTAACATTTGTTGTAGCAAATCTTCTCTGTTTGAACTCCTCCATTCTCTTCAGAGTTTCATAGTGACTGTCCTACAGCCTTTCCATCCTTCTCTCTTTTTCCCTTAAGGAGTTCTCCAACTGCTTTGCTTTGTACCACTCATATGCCCTTATCAGCCCTACTAAGACAATGATACAGATTATATCAAACATTATTGGCTTCAAGATATATCCAAAGATTTTACTTTCGAGATTTGCAAACCATTTTCTAACTGCACCAAATCCTTTTTCAAATGTATCCCAAACTCATTCATCTGTCAAGTCCTGTATTTCATGATGTACGTCAGTGATGTTATTAATGTATCCCTTCAGATCTTTACTTCTATCAGGGATATAATTACAACACTGTTGGACCTTCAACATCCGACAGACTCCGCTTCCTTTTGCCAGATGTGCTGTGTACCTCCACCCCATGCTCTTTGCTTTCAGATGAACTTAATATTGACTCTATAATGACTACAGCTATCACTTCAACTACAGCGACAATGAGTGCCCCTATAGTACGTTGGTGCCTATGATTCGAATTTCCAGACCCCATTTTAGAGTAGCTCGGATCTCAGTTCGAAAGAGGATCAACACACAGAGCCTCTTTTCTCCGCCTCTCTCCACCTATGACAAAAGCTCTCGAGCAACATTTGAAATCTTATAAAGTTCTTTCTCAAAATGTCTCTGCCTTCACAGTATTTGCACAGCTTGAAATACCTTCTTAGCCCTCTTTCTTCTCTATCCCCAAGATGAAGTCCTTAAATGTATTCTTCTTCCACTCCGGCCTAGGTTATCTTCTCCAAACAAATTATTTCCAGTTCAAAGTACAGTTCACATCCCTTATCAGGTCAGAGCCAATCTCCTCAATAGCAAGTTGTAACAGTTCAGCTCTCAGTGCTGTAATCTCTTGAGGAGACTGTGGAGCTCCAAAGCTTGTAAATTCTATGTCTTCCAGAATCAGAGTCTGTAGGCCACTCAGCTTTGTTCAAAAAGTAACAGTCAATGACAGAAGTGCATTGGCTTCAATTCCAGGAACTCTCAGCAAGATCTTGATAATCAGCACTGAAATCTCGGACCTCGCTTCCCCGGCATTTGTAACCAGATAAGTCCACTCAGGAGACGAATATCTCCCACAAGGCACTCAAGCTCTCCTGGATCTTCTCTCACTCTCTGCATTTTGCTTGGTCTCACATAGATCTAAATCTGATGATTCACTTATTGGTGCGAGTTTCCTTTCGGATGCGAGTCTCAGATTCCGTCTCCTCTGTCTCACTGGCCAGGTCTCACCTGTGGCATCTTTCTTCCTCAACTGCACACAATCACTTGTCACCCCATCCTCTTCAATTGAGTCGAACTCTCCGTCACTCGCAACATCACCATCTCCCTCTGAGTTGATACCAGGGTCTTGTGTAGCTTGACCCCCCTCAGATTGACTTGGTGTGTATCCAGCCTCTTCAGGTACCTCTACAGTTTTGCTTGCCCCCACCTGTGACCCCTTGGTCATGGCTGGAAGTTCTTCTGGGAGAGGAGCTGTTTCATTAGAGGGACCTAAGACTCATCAGGTGTGAGAGGTATGAACCCAATTCGGCACTCCGCCACACTTCAAGGCAGTCATAGTCACCAGTATCACTTGATTTGGTCCACGCCGAGAGTCAGGACAGTTTTATTCTCACATGCTTTCTGATGAGAACCCAATCTCCCGGGTTCATGCCTTGGCAGTGGTCCTTTGAGGCCTCTGCAGTCGCTGTTTCAACCTGATGAGACACAGCATGAGCCACGTCAGCCAATCCTTTACAGTAGTCAAGGACCAAATCATCTGTGATGATCACTAACGAGGTAGCAGGCACTGCAAGCAAATGCATTGCTCTTCCGATAAGTATCCCATGGGGCGACAACCCATTTCTCCTGTCGGGAATACTGGGCAAACTCATTAGCAACAAAGGCAATGCATCAGGCTATTTCAAATATGTTGAAGCACACACTTTAGACAACCTCAATTTCAGTGTACCTTTGACTTACTCCACCTTTCCAGATGCCTCTGCCCTGTAACCATAATGCTGTCTTTGATCCACATTCAAGGCAGTGCACAACCACTTCCCGATATCATTGTGGAAATGCGTACCTCCATCCAACTCCAATGTAGTTGGAAATCCGAATCTAGAAATGAGTTCCCTCAGCAACAATTTAGCTATGGTGAGGCTATTACATCTCCTGGTGAGGTAAGCTTTGACCCATCTTGAAAAGATGCACACAACGACCAGAATGTATCTCAATCCATTGCACACAGGCATCTCATCACAATCCATTTGGATTTGATTGAAAGGACCTCCTGATCTGTCAATGTGGCTCAAGGCGACAACAGTCTTTTTCCCAGCATTCATTTATTGACATGCGACACACCGATGACACACAGCTTCTGCAATCAGTCAAACCGTGGATTGAAACAAGTCTGCCTAAACAGTCTCATCTTGCAACCCTTCCTATATGAGCTGCTCCATGAATTTGCCTCACAATTGGGAATAACAAACAAACTGGTAATACTGCCCTGCCATCAGATGACACCCAAATGTCATCTTTCCCTTTCTCACAGCCTTTTCTGATCCAATCCGCTTGTTCCTCCTCTGTGGCTTCCATTTGCAAGCGCCTCACTTTATCCCACATGTCAGCTGCTGCTAGCATCATGTTGAGTTTGGTCTTCTTTATACACTCACCAGTATATTCCCCATTTATAACACATTCATTAAAAGCACAGTAGCATGCAACTTCATCAGTGTACCTATTCCGGATGGTAATAAAGTAATTTCCCCTTCCATGGGCTACGCATTTAAAACAGCCACTTCTCTTGGCAACTGTAAAGCTTCCAACAGTTGTCTGACATACTCCCCATTTTGTGTCGGGACCCAGATGATATTAAGAACCCTCTCTGTGACCATAGCTGTCCAAAGTCATGAACCACACCGAACCCGTACTGATGATTGTGACTCGGATTTGATCAGAAATGCAAGGGTCAAGGCAATGATTTCAGCCACTTGTGCGGAGTGGACTCCCTGTAACCAAGCAGCTTCCACCACTCCACAGATGGAACAGACAGCAAACGCTGCTCTCAGATTACCTTCATTGTCTCTTAAGCATAAACCATCAACAAAAACGACTTGATCGGGATCAGACAATGGTTTATCGATGATGTCAGGTCTCGGCTTTGTACAAAGCTCAGTGACATTCAGACAGTCATGGTCTTCACATTCGTCCCCATCAGCACTTGGAATAGGTAACAATGTAGCAAGATTTAACACAGAACACTGCATCAGAGTAACGTTTTCCGCAGCAAGAAGCACCTGCTCATACCTTGTCAGCCCTTATTTGGCTGGCAGACTTCGGAGGACAGAGTTCACGGTTCGATCCTCGGCTCCGGCGGCAGCTCTCCTCAACACCATGTGACTCTAGGCAATAGCTCACTTAATCTCCACTATGTCCTCAAGCGCCTTGAGACCCGTAAGGGTGAGTAGTTTGGTCTTTACAAATGCGGATTTACATTTATTTACATTTTGTCAAATGTTGGGTTCTGGTTCTCCTCGTCAAAAGCTCAACTGAGTGTGGTGCATATAGTGTAAGAGGATGGCCCATCACAATGCTTTCACATCGTTCAACACGGACACCTGTTACAGCAATGGATTTGAGACATCCGGGCAATGCTGAAGCTAGAGGATCTAGAGTAGCTGAGAAATAGGCCACAGACCTGCGGGCACCTCCATGTATCTCCAGATAGAGCACATCCCTCTTGTTCATGGCAGAACAGCAAATACACTTTGTTGTAATCAGGCATTCCTAAAGCTGGAGCCCAACACAGGTCCTCTCTCAACTCCAGGAAAGTCAAGCAGACAATTGTTATCCCAAGGTACCGGTTCACACACATCCTTGTGAGTCAGCATCTGCAAGGGTTTAGCCATTAGGGAAAAATTGGGAATCTACTGTCGTCAGTAGCCAACCATTCTGACCTCTTTTTGGGTCTAGGCGGATTAATTTTGATGATTGCTTCAACTCTCACTGGTGAGACCTTTCTTTTGCCCTATTCAATTTGATGGACTAAGTACTGTTCTTTATTCAGCCAGTACTGAAGCTTACTTGGAGACACCTTATGCCCATTTTCAGCCATATGGTTCAGTAAGGCAATCGTATCATCCCTGCAAGCATCTCACGTCTTGGACCCGATGAGAAAGTCGTCAATGTACTGGACTATTACTGAGTTCTGGGACAGAATCAAACTCTCAAGTTTCTTTTTCAAGACCTGATTGAATATGGATAGACTTTCAGTGCACCCTTGCGGGATACAACACAACGTTAAAGCACGATTCCCCAGATGGCAAGCAAATAAAAACTCATGCAAGCGAATGGAAAAAAATGCAATTTGTACAAGTCATGCCCTAGCAAACACACTGGAATCAAATCACGCTCCACAAACTGATGGTGTTACTTAAAGGTTCCAATTTTCACTGGCACCTCTTCTTTCAAAGGGTTTCCTTATTCTTTTGTTAGAGACTCCTACAACTTGGATTGATTTTACTGAGGGGGGCAGGTGTGGGGCTACTGCGGACCTCACAGTAGATCGGGTAGCGCCAGTATCAATTAAGAATGTAATGGGATGGCCATCTACGCATGGTCCACTCTGTTCTACCTCTAAGACTGCTCCAAGAGTACAGTCTTCCTCCTCCCTCAGGCAATGCCATAAGGACGGGTCCAGATCGAATCCATCCTCCCCTTCCATTAAGGGCATCTGATCATAAATTTGAGTGCCCTGTGAAAATATTGAAGGCTAAGTCACTTACACTAACTGATTCTGAATCCCTCCTGCATTAAATGATCTTTGCCAGGTCACTGTCGGTAACTGAATTATGTCATCTGCCACATGCATGGGTTCCTATCCCTGCTCTTGATTCGTGGGATTAAGGTGACACTTGTGCTTCCAATTCCTGATCCCATGACAAAAATGACAGGCTGTGGTCTTCATCAGGGTTACGATGTCTATCCCTGTCTTTGGATCTATAGGGATTCCTCTTCCTGTTTCCTGGCTCATCGAACCTGCAACTGGGTGTACTTGCAAACCTCCTGGGGTATTTCCCTAACCGTGAGTTACAGCTCCCATCATTGCCTGCACCTGCGCCCCTTTTTGGGCATTGCACATTGTGACCAACATAAATTTCTCCTTTATTCTTCTATTTTACGATTCCTCCTCATCACTGCAATACCTGTCATACCGTAAGATTTTGTCTACAGACTTGTTTTGACAGCAAATTAGGTGCTTTTGGATCATGAAGCTGATCTCCAGCCTCAGTCCAGTCACAAATTTGGACACAAATTGTCCCATGTTTTTGGGGCCAAATGTACTGCTTGAAGGATTGTAACAGCCTTTCATAAAAAGCAGGTACTGACTCCTTAGGTTCCTGTGTCGTTCGATCTATCTTAACCCAGTCGATGTCCTGTGGGGCTATTTTGAACTGCAACCATGTGATCACTTGATCGTACTTCTACATGACCATCCACGAAGGGCCATGAGTTACTGAATCCCTCTCTGGTTCAGCAGTAGGCTACTCAACAGCTATCTTGCAAGCAGACCATAGATCACTAGGAACCACAATTTCAAACAAGGTGTTTAAGTCAATCCACAACACTTTCGAGATCTTAACAAAGCGATCAACTTGCTTGTGCCACTTAGCAGGTTTCTCTCTTAAATTGGGGAAATCATTTGTGAATGCAGCAAGGTCACCCCTATTCCACGGAACATGCACATATCCTCCACTAGGCACTTCCCGTAACAGATATGCCTCTACTCCCTCCGTTCAGCCTCATGGAGGTGGTGGCTCTACTGTCACCTCTAACATCTTTTTTTTTTACTATATCTCCTCCCACTTATCCAGCATACTCCAAGCCCTTATTCCTATTACTGTTCCCAAATGTGTGTCCTCAATCCACCCACTTTCTTTTCCTCCAACTTTAGGACACTCTAAGTAAGCCTGTGATTTCCTTGCAATGCCTTTGTCCAGGATAAATCTACTCAATACCTCTGAGCCTACTCTGAAAGCTTCTCATGTCCATGTCTCGCCCTCTTGGTGACATCCTTAACCATAAACAACAAGTCATCTGGCGCACAGGTCTCTATTTTATCTAAAGGGAGACTTCCACTGATGAGTTCCTCCAATTCAGCCTTCAACCTTGTCACATTCCCTAGCTTCACCTTCATTGTGGCCTTGATGGTTCCCTGACTCAATCTACTATTCTGGCTCTTCTTGCTGTTATTGTGATCCCTCAACCATGACTCTAAGTCTGCAACATATTGTTTCTCACATTCGCAGATCTGGACTAGTGCTTACCATAGGTATAGGGCTTATGGTACTGGAGCCAATCCGTACTCTGGAAAGGTCGACAGTAGTTGCTAGAGGGATACTGGATTCCATAGGCACTAAAGGATGACATCTCCCATTCGTGCTTCCTGTTCCTCCCAAACCGGTATGTTCTGCAGGTATAGATTGTCTCTGACCGAGGTTTTCCACTAGACTTGGGTCATAGACAGGAACTACAGGGCCAATGATGACCAGTACAGTAAGAGCTTCTGGCAACCGTGAAGCAGTAATAACACTATTCTGTTCCATACCTCCCGAGGTAGACACTGCTGCCCCCCCCCCCCACTCCTGTCTATATCATTCCCATGACCCCTGGATCAGGAGCTGCTGGGGCAGATACGCTCCATGCATTCTTGGTGCCTTCAGCGCTTCATCCCCCTTCACTCAGCTGTGGACTTTAAGGTGGAGGTTTCTCAGCCAACAACCCATCCAACAAGCTGTCTTCATTATCACTACTGTCACTCCATTTGTCCTCCAGCTCCTATCCTGCGGTCCACCATCTCCTACCAGCACTGGGTACAACCTCTCTCCCTCAATGGTATCCACTCTCCACCTCTTAAGCCTCACATCCCACTGTGCATCTTGATAAACCTTCATAGTTTTCTTCATCCTCCCTTAATATTTATCTCTTTGCTTAGGATGAGCTGCATGCATCCATGCGTCTAGTGCTTCAAACTGTGTGGGTCTAGGCAATGGTCACATCACAAACATCATTCCCCTGAGCTGATTCATCACATTCAACTTGAATGAACCAAAGAGCGGAAAAGACAACTCACCCTCCTTTTCAGTGATTTTGTACCAATTTTGGAACCAAATTATAGTAAGGAGCCCAACTTGCATCACCATATATTGTGCTGTATCATCCTCAGGTGGCGCCTCTTTACTCACTCGGGTAACAACTCCTTCTTCACCCCTGAAAAGATCTCGTAACACACTAAAGCATAGCATGATTTCAAGAATGCCATTTTCGTTCAATTGAATACAACAAAATAATCCTTTTCTAACCAAAGACATCCTGATGGCTACCAACCAATCCCAGCGCAGCATTATACCAACCAACCTATTGCAGCGCAGCACAACCTGATGTCACTCTCACTCCCCACAGCGGCTCAGCCTCCTTCACAATTTCTCCATATGCACTCATCCACACAATCATCTTAAATGCGTAATTGTCTGATATTAAAAAACATCGTTAGAAGTCAGTCTCTCAAGAACATCCACACATGGTAGCCCTCGACCAGCGTGGATCACCCAAATCAGTATTGTTAACCCCTGTACACAATGTCCACTAGACGATTCAGCTTTCTACTGTCCTCTGATAAATGATCACCCATTTGCCGTCCGGTGGCCACTATGACAGAAAAGTTTTGAATGTGTTATAATCCCTCAACTTCTTTACCTAGAGGTCTAATAATAACGCATTACAATAGTTAAACTGCATGAGAATTCACATGGGTTTTGCTTGTTTATTTAAGGAGATAAACTGTAAGACTTTCCTGAGTCAGTGTAAGATATGAAAACAGCAAAGGCAGATGGAGTTAACAAGATCGTTGAGAGGCAAATCCATTTTAAAGACCCCTCAACATGTCAGGGGTAGGCAGCCAGGCATTTCGCATTTGCTAATCCATAGGTGCCTGGCAGCCTGAGCTGTGTTTTTCTGGGCTGGAGATCTCACATCTCTGAGTGACAATGTCAGCTCTGGATGCTTCAGATCACATCATTCTTGCTTGACTAGTCACAGAGTAGGATGGGAAAGCAGGTCTTGCTGACCCCCCCCCCCCCTCTGTGACAAGTAAGGAAGGGGCTCCTCTCATTGGCTTACCTTTGAGAAGTTAGCCAAAGAGACGAGGTGCTACAATCTTCAGTTTCTTGCTTTCGCTCCTGAAGCCTCCAGCTCCTCATGGGCTCTACCCGCTGGGCCTGTCATCACTACCATGGCCAGGAAAGCGCTGTATTAAATATTTTGGTGCATGTATAAATGTATATGTATTTAGGCACATGTGCTGTGGATAGGTGAGTACAAGTGTGTGCTTGTAAGTGCTTTTTGAATGGACGGATGCAAGTATTTGCATGTGTGTCTGTGAATGGATTGATGTGAGTATGTGTTTGCATGTATGCGTGTAAATGGGTGGATGCGAATATGTGTGTGCATGTGCACTTGAGAATGGATGCAAGTGAGTTTGTGCACTTGTGGATCGTTGGAAGAGAGTGTGCGCATGTATGTATGCCTCACAACTTTTGCGAGTTACCAACCACCACTGGAAACTCCATCTTTTCTAGTTTCAGACTTCCTTGGAATTTTCTGAGCCTCATTTTTAATGGCATGTACATTGTTTTGGGAACTGGGGTATGCAAAAGTTAATCAGCAACACTAACTTAAATGAGGCATGTAATCTATCCAGGTGGATTTCCGTATAATTTTTATTTCAACGCTGATAGGGATTACTTGTTTTTTAGCAGCGGTCATTGTTGCTAACAATGTCCTGCAAATGCCTGCAAGTCTCTATCGTTGTGTTTGTTTCCATTAGAGACAAAGTACACCCATTAGATAGTGGTTTCTTCTTTCCTAGTATAAATTCATATTTGTAATCTTACTTTTGCAGTCTAAAAGCTTGATATTATCATACAGAGACAAATAGTCACTTACTAACTTTAGGAGAACTCAACCCTGATTTGCCCTGCACTCAGAGTCCAACAGTAAACTAAGCTTAGTTCTAGTCTGTAGATTAGATGTATAGTTATAGTTGAAAGTATGACCCAATGCTTACCGATTTAGTGTTAAAATGCGTTATTCTTGAACTATTCTTAAATTTCCTTTATCCAGACTTAGATTATTAGCTTCTTTAACAGTTTTTCATTTTTTTATACTGAATGACCATCTTATCACCATACAATGCATCTAAGCCTTGACATTAGTCAAGCTACCAAAGCAATGAGTCAGAGGCTACTTAAGAAGAAGTGTGGGCACTGTCTTTGGCAGAGCCCATCCAATTACGCCATATGTTAGTGGATCAGTATTAGAGTCCCCCACCTCGGCAGATGTGGCATTCCATATGAAGGACCAAATATTACAGTTCTGTGGCCCTATGGCAGTTAGTTGCAAACACTAGCTGGCCTATTTCGATGTCTGTCGGAAAGCCTCCGACCTGCTGTCGAAGGCTTTCTGACCGACATCTATGATTCACTTCTGACCTCCTAATTACAATCTGCGGTTGGAAGTGAAACCGGCCTATTATTCCGACTGGATTCTGACAATCTCATGGAGCCCGTCAGCCAATCCGAGACCAGCCCGTAATCCCTATGGATGGTGTTTCCACTGCAGGTATTGTGCTGTTATTCCGACAGGCTTTCCCTGTCGGAAAGCAACATTGTGAGCCCCTGGCAGGTCCCCCTTCACCCTGTGGGCCTCTGACTATTAATCCCTGCACCGGTTTAAGGCCACAGCACAAACTTTCATAGAGACCCGCCGTGACGGTATTGGATGGAGGCAAATCTGATCGACATCGTAATGAGGCCCTAAGTAAAATGCATTTGTGGACATACTTTTCTGTGTCTCCTGTTGGTACCAGACAACTTTTGAACAGTAGGAGTTTACAGCAAATAGAAACTTTCATCAACTTTCAAGTTTAGATTACTCTCCCCGAGTCTCTGGATGTGCTGCCTCTTTTGTGGGGGTCAAATTACTGAGAGCTCTGGTGCTTTGTTGTTTTCACTGGGCTGCTGATGGGTCAATGGGACTCACTCCATTTTCTACCATTGTGGTGAACACCACTGCTAGCTTGGGCTGTGTGGCACCAATTGTTTCACCACACTGAAAGCATGTGCTGACCCGGCCCTGCAGTCATAAGACTGATGTGCTGCCTTGTCTCTCGTCCGTTCAAGATAGGCTTTCTGTTAGGTGCATTAGGGTGTGATACAGTTGGTATTTGGGGTCATTTATTAGGGGCTGTGGTGTTCTGATGTTCTTTCTGGGCTGCGTCTCGATGGTGGTATCTGCTCTGTTGTCCTCCATCCGGTTGCTTATAGTCACCATTTTAGGTGGTGTTGAAAAAATGTCACCAGTTATTTTCACTTTTGACTTTTCACTTTTGTGGGAGCAAGTGTGGACCCAGCCCTAGGGTCATAAGGTTGACCAGAGCATGGACACACTGACTTGCCTCTGGTTCATTTAAGCTAGTGTTTCTGGTAGGTTCATCATGGTGTATTACTTGTTTTGTGAGAGCCCTGTTATTGGGGTGCTCGTTTTCTTGCACACCACATGGCGGGCGGGATAAATACAGAAATGCAAAGGTGCACCACACATTTGTAAAAGCTACAATGTTAATAAACAACAGACGTAGATTTTCTTTGTCGTGATTTTTCTTTTATTCCCAAAAAATATGTGCAGGCAAAACACGGGTGTTCGCAGCCGACGCGTTTCGTCCTCAAGGAACTTCTTCAGGGCAAGTTTAGAGTATTTGCAATCGTCGTACTGGATAAAGAGTTCTTTGTGGAGGAATGTTTCAAGCGATCTCTTAGTTAGTGGTATTAGGAAGCCCTGGGATTAACTGTGCATACGAATAAGCAATCAGAGTGTGACTCAAGGATGACTCTTGTTAAAGTCCGTTAAAATGCGGCTTCCTTCCCGAGGTAGGACGCCCTACCTCGGGTAGGAAGCCGCATTTTTGACAAGGTGCGATACGAAGAAGGAGGATGCAGGGGACTTAGGACTTTAACAAGAGTCATCCTTGAGGGAGATATCATTTTTCTATGTTCATCCTCCTTCGAATACTAATCCATACAGAAAAAAGGAAGATATATTTCAATAGAACTCTCGAAGACGACTGACACTATGATTGCTTATTCGTATGCACAGTTAATCCCAGGGCTTCCTAATACCACTAACTAAGAGATCGCTTGAAACATTCCTCCACAAAGAACTCTTTATCCAGTACGACGATTGCAAATACTCTAAACTTGCCCTGAAGAAGTCCCTTGAGGACGAAACGCGTCGGCTGCGAACACCCGTGTTTTGCCTGTACAAATTTTTTGGGAATAAAAGAAAAAATCACGACAAAGAAAATCTACGTCTGTTGTTTATTAACATTGTAGCTTTTACAAATGTGTGGTGCACCTTTGCATTTCTGTATTTACTCTATAAGTTCTTGAATGAACTATCATTGTGACAGTGGGTGTTAACCAGTGTGCACACACCTCGCCCATACACTACCAGGGGCGTCTTAAAACTTGGGGGGTGATTTGAGTTAGGTGCTGAAATAAGGAAGATTCCACTGTCTTTCCTGTTTTTTGCACATGGCGGGCGGGACCTGCTCTTTTTGATCTCTTTCTGGCTCGCATCACCGCCAAATTAGTGCAATAATTAGCGCCCCAGTTCCTACTGGACACTAGAAGTATATGCACACCCAGATGGGCAATCATGAGACTGATCACAGCAATGCATCCGGCACACCACTGGTGTGCTGAAGGTGCACATAAGGCAAGACCATATATGCTTAGCCATGTTGAATTGACATGATCGACCGCAAATACTACCCTGGTGATCAATCCTTCTAGCTACTTTCTTGAGGGTTTGACACACAAATCCAACTTTATTCTGCCTTGTGACATACCCTCCCTATTAGAAAGTCCTCAGTTGCTCATTGTAGGAAGTTGGGTTTATTAGTAGGTGCAAGTAAGAACCTACAGCTAGTAATAATACCACAATCACTAAGAAGGTCCAGTCAAGTCTAAGAAAATTAATCCTTGGCTTGCCTAATGAGCAGTCAAGCTTAACTCAGGAGACAGGTGTGTAAAGCATTTAATATCACCAAAACAGTAGATATGTAATAGACACAACACAATAAAAATCCAACACCAATTTCTAAAAATTGAGAATATTTTTATCTTTCAAATGACACTAAAACGACAAACATCCAATGTAGGGACTGGAGATTATATTAAAAATGTGCTTTCTAGTGACAAAAGGCATAAAGTGCAACTCAATGCTATCTGGTCACATTCTAAGTATTAGGCTGGCCGTGAAGGAGTGCGGGTCTGATAGGTTATGTGGTGGGTCCCGATCAGGATTTTACCTTCACTCTTTTCTGGAGCTTTTCCTCTTGACGTAGAGCCCTCGGGTCTTCGAATTTGGAGTTTTCATTGACGACGGTGGCCTGCTGCAGAGCGATGCCTTGTTGAGCCCAGAAAGTATTTATCCTAGGCATCAATGGCAAGGAGCTCTGGAGTTTTCAGCGGCACAACCAGTGTAAACTCTACTCACGGTTTGACGTCACCTGTTTGACTATTGTCATCGATGCTGGTCTTCTTCTTGAGCTTTTCACAAAAACTTTGCAAAAAGTTCCCAAACTTTCAGATCTTCTTCTCACAGGTTTGCCTGAGGGTTCTAAAGTGTCCAGCAGCACGAGCAAAGGGTTAAGGAGCTCTTGTTTGCCTCTTGGGGTCAGGGACACAATCACCCACAGTGCACTGGTCAGTTTACTTCTTTCCTTTTGAAAGAATATGCACGAATGTAGGCAGGTCTTAGCACCCTGTTGAGGTTGAGAATGTGCGTAGCTCACAAAATACTCCCCCACTCATGGTGCCATTATCTTTGACTTACACACATTGTCAATTTAAGAAACCCTTTTTTTATTCTCAAAGGTTTTTTGTTAGTAACTCTGTGATATGTAATAAAGAGGGAGAGGAAATTATGCATTAGATTAAAAAATAGATTTACCCACTCACACATCCTTACAGCCTCTCAACATAGCCATTCACTCACCCATACAAGCACTCATTCCCTCACTCACATACCCACAAAACCACCTACGTACCCATTCACACAACCATACAGGCACCCTCATATCTGCTAATGCCTGTACCGTCATCCATACAGATGCTGACCCTCCAATACGCACACAAACTCACCTAACCGAACAGCCACTCATTCAACCCTGCAGCCACTTACATACCCAGTCATTCATTCAGAAAGCCATTCGGGCACCACTCGTTCATCCATACAGTCACTCTCACACTCACTCACTATACCATACAGCCACTGGCATGCCTACCCACTCATCAACATACCCAGTCAAACATCTACTCACTCACCCACACAGCTACTCACATACCTAATTATACACCCATACAGTTAAGCACATATCCACTAACTCACCCATACTACCACTGGCACACCCACAAAACCACTCACACACTCATTAACACACCCATACTACCACTTAGATACCCACTCACATACCAATACAACCACCGACATACCTACTCACACATCTACAGAAATCCACTCACTCACCTATACAGTCCCTCATGCATGCACTCATACACCCATACAGACACTTACATACCCAGTCACACACGTATACAGACACACACTCAGTCAAATCACGCATGTTAGTGATAGTATAATTCATTAATAGTACAACTAGTATACTAATCTAACTTTTGTAGTAGGTTAGTCCATATGTTTAGAACCCATAAACTCTTAAAAACACTTACACTCAGTTGATGATGTAATCAGTGATGTAATTTGAGATCTCATCAGTGATGTCACTAGTGAAGTCACTGACTATGTCATGAGTGATTTAATATGTGAGGTCATAATCAATGCATTGCGGGGAGTAAGTTATAGTTAGCTCAGGTAACGATAACCATTGAACTTCAATGGTTTTGTACAAGTGAAATTTGTGCCTAATTATAATATCCCTTGGTTCTGTCAGTGAAAATAAATATATATAGAGAGAGTTGCAGAAAGAGAGAACAGGGGTGCTGAAAGAGGCATGAGAGGTGCAGAAAGAGGGTAGAGAGATGCAGAAAGAGGCATAAGGGGTGTTGGACCTGGGGTTACCAGTCCACATAGGGTAGCCTGGCTCAAGTGGTAAGGCCTGACTCCAAAGCTGCCTGTTGTACTTGCGTCACACTCACACCGTAACTCAGCGCACATCCACCCCAAAAATGACACACCACACCGTGTTTGGAAAAGTAGAAAAATCTTTATATTCTTTTTTTGTTAGTTTCTTGTCTTTCTCTTAGTTGCAACAAGTACCACATTTACAGTTAAATCAGTGCATCTAAATTACTTGTTTCACTATTCACCCAAATTATACTTGACTCTGTGATTCGCTAATTTAGCTCCACTCTTGTAGTATTATTAAGACCTCTCAGCTTTAGTTTACAATCTACCCAAGCATGAATAAATTACATTCCTTCCATTTCTTGGTCTACTCCTCTATATCTGGAGAAGCAAATTATTACTGTCCATTAGTATGTCACCATAACCAAATTCAATAAAAGGTAACCATTGGCTTTCATTTGCGTACGAAACTCACATTGAATCAGCTATGCATAACATCATTTCACTTTGATTGCAGACATCCCCTTTCCGGTTCACCTCCCTCTTGGTTCCACAAATAAACTGTTGTTGCCACTCTATTATTGATTCGGTCCTCCCTTTTCCCCCCTTTCAGAAATAATTATGCACTGAAATGGTTCACTTTCTCTCCTGACACAGTTTGAGCCAATTCCCCAGTTCTCTGTGATCCAACAGCCCTCGAGAAGTGTTGAAGGCTTTCCAGGGAAACGTCAATAACTTCCTTCACTCCCACCCACCACCACGCTTACTTCTTAGTAGTTGATCCCGCTGTTGTGAGGTGGTTACGGGGGTTACAGTTGCCACTCGGGGGAGATTATGTGACAGTACGGGAAGAGCAAGGAAGGGAAAAGAACCCATCTCTTTATCTCCGTTGAGACACTCTGAACCCGAGCGTTTCCTTCCTCAAGCGTTTCTGTGGAGGACGGAGGACGGGGGCTAAGACCTCCCCTCAAGGAGGATTCCAATCAGGGCGGCACAATACGCAGAAGTCAGCCCCAGCTTTGTAGCCGAGCACCCGACAATCGAGTATCTCCGCTCCTGCGCAGTTCACTTGCCACACGCCTCCTGGTCACGCCACCTCCCCGCCTCTTTCCTTCCGGCTCCACTCTCTCACACTTCGGCTTGCCCCTTTCATAAGAACTCTGGGCACCCGCTCCACTGGAACCAGCCTTTCAGGGGCCCGTCACCCTCCGCTTCTGCCACTTCCTCACCCGGCTCACTTCAGGAGGCGCTGCTAAACTTGTCACCACAACGCAGCACTCCTTCAGCTCCGAGCCCACTCAGACCCGCCGCCGCAGACCACACAGATGCAGGGCTACAATACGGCAGCAAAGTCCCGGTAAGGAGACAGGTGAGGGGAGGGTACCTCCCAACAGTGTGTTCAATGCCCACGGCCAACTGGGGATTGTGTCAGCCACCCGCTTTCACCGCTAGGGGTCGTATCACGGAGAGGCTTCTTGTTCCTTTAATGGAGGTTGACCTATCCACCCTCACCTGGCAGTTATGCTTCAGTTCACGTCCAGTAGTCCTTTCAGGTTGGGTCCCACTCCTCTGGCTTTGCTGGTTCTGACGTGTTGGTCAAGTGCCGCCGGGTCAGATCTACAGATGAGGGGGGTGTCAATCGGCAGAGAGAGCAGTCCCAGGGGACTGTCAAACCCCTCACTGAGCACCCACCTCCTCACACCACAGCCTGGACTCCAGCTGACCTCCTCTCACACCAGAATCCCTCTCGCCAGCTCACCAGACAAAATGGCCGCATAACATTCCACCAGAGGGTCTAGAGTGGACCAGAAAGTTCTGGAACCTCTCATTTTACCCAATGGTCCAAAGCCATGAGGTGAAAAGTTGGCAGTTGGTAGCCTCCATTTTGTAAGGGTGCTCTACACTACCACCTCCATTTTAAGAGGACACCTGTGCCCCTTCACAGTGTAAAGATCGTGAGGCACCCAGAGCTCTAAGGACATCACCAATACAAGTATCTGGTGGACAAAAAGAAAAAGAATAATATGTAGGAGGCAGCAAAGGGACACAAAAAAAAAAAAAATTAATAAGAGGGACCACCCAAGGGCTGACAGGTCTAACACACGTCCCCCCCAGCTGAAAGTGGGGAGAGCTACCCAACCCCTTGGGAGTTCTCATCACTAAGGCAGAAATACCTAGAGAGACCGTCCGCATTGGCGTGGTCCACTCCAGGCCGATGTTCCACCCGGAAGTCCATTCCCTGTAGGGAGATGGACCATCTCAACAGCTTGGGATTCTCTCCCTTCATTTGCATCAGCCAACGAAGGGGTCGGTGGTCGGTCTGAACCAGGAAGTGCGAGCCAAACAAGTATGGCCGCAACTTCTTCAGAGCCCATACCACCGCAAAGGCTTCCCGCTCAATTGAACTCCACTTATGTTCCCGGGGAAGCAGTCTCCTGGACAGGAAGACAACAGGTTGATCCAGACCCTCTTCATTGAGTTGCGATAACACTGCCCCAATGCCATGCTCTGATGCGTCTGTCTGGACAATGAATTCCTTGGAAAAATCCGGGGCCCTTAGGACTGGTGCTGCACACATTGCTTGTTTCAACTTTTCAAAGGCTTGCTGACAAGCCTCCGTCCAGACTACCCGTCTGGGTTGCTTCTTGCATGTAAGCTCAGTTAGGGGTGCCACAATGGTGCCATACCCCTTCACAAAGCGACTGTAGTATCCTGTG
Source organism: Lissotriton helveticus (assembly GCF_964261635.1). NCBI lineage: Eukaryota > Metazoa > Chordata > Amphibia > Caudata > Salamandridae > Lissotriton > Lissotriton helveticus. Next base: position 998,106,981 of record NC_136065.1, on the reverse strand, counting down.
AGGCCCAGGAAGGCTCGGACCTCGGTCTGGGTCTTGGGGGGCTCCTAGGCCATGATAGCCTCAATCTTCGCCTGGAGGGGCTGCACTGTTCCCCTGCCCACCAAGTGGCCTAGGTACACAACAGACCCCTGCCCGATCTGACATTTACTGGCCTTGATTGTCAAGCCAGCCTGTTTCAGGGCCTGGAGAACAGCTTGTAGGTGACACAAATGGTCCTCCCAACTGCTGCTGAAGACGGCAATGTCATCCAGATAAGCAGCAGAGAAGACCTCCATCCCTGAGAGGACCTGGTTCACCAGCCGCTGAAAGGTGGCAGGGGCGTTCTTGAGCCCAAAGGGCATTACGCAGAACTGGTAGTGGCCCTCAGGCGTGGAGAAGGCTGACCTTTCCTTTGCTCCATCTGTAAGGGAGATCTGCCAGTAGCCTGAAGTGAGGTCAAAGGTACTCAAGTATTGGGCAGCTCCCAGCCGGTCAATAAGTTCATCCGCCCTAGGGATCGGATGAGCATCAGTTTTGATCACTGAATTCAGTCCCCGGTAATCCACACAGAACCTTAGTTCTGGAGCTTTTGGTACCAGAACCACCGGACTGGACCAGGGGCTACTTGAAGGTTCAATTACTCCTAGCTCCAGCATCTTAGTGACTTCACTGTGGATGCTGGCCTTCACCTTGTCTGACAGCCGGTAGATCTTAGACTTCACAGGTGGGCTGTCTCCTGTGTCCACATCATGGGTTCACAGGTGGGTCCTTCCCGGGACAAGGGTGAACAGCAGGGAGTACTGCTCCAGGACCTGGCGGCAGTCCTCCCGCTGCTCAGGAGTTAGGGATGGGGAGAGAATCACTCCCTCCACCGACCCATCCTTTTCCTGAGACGAAAATAGATCAGGGAGAGGCTCACTCTCCTCTTCCTCTGCTCCATCGGTCACCATCATTAAAATGACCTTGTCCTCTCATGGTGGGGTTTGAGGCGATTAGCATGGAGCACCCGTAGGGGCTGCCGGGGGGTCTTCAGATCCACTAAGTAAGTGGCCTTACCCTTCTTCTCCATCACCTCAAAGGGGCCTGTCCAGCGATCCTGGAGGGCACTAAGCTCTCCAAGTTCCATCACCCACACTTTATGGCCAGGCTCCAACTCCACAGAGTGAGCATTGTGGTCATACCACTCCTTCATCACTGCTTGGCTGGCTTCCAAGTTGTCAGAAGCCTGCTTCCACAACTTAGCCATTTGGCTCCAGAAGGCCAGCATGTAGCTCACCACATCCTGGGGAAGTTTCCTGGGAGTCTTTTCCCATCCGTCTTTCACCAGGCTGAAAGGTCCACGCACAGGGTGCCCATACAGAAGTTCGAAGGGGCTGAAGCCCACTCCCTTCTGTGGCACTACCCTGTAGGAAAACAACAGACAGGGTAGGAGGACGTCCCATTTCCTCCGCAGGCTCTCGAGCAGACTTCTGATCATGCCTTTCAAGGTTTTGTTGAACCTTTCCACTAGACCATTGGTCTGTGGATAGTAAGGAGTGGTGAACCGGTAGGTAACCCCACACTCCTTCCACATAGCCCGCATGTAAGCTGACATGAAGTTGGTCCCCCTGTCGGACACAACTTCCTTGGGGAAACCCACCCGGGTAAAGATCCCCATCAGGGCCCTCGCCACTGCAGGTGCAGTAATGATCCTCTGAGGAATTGCCTCTTGGTATCGTGTGGCGTGATCCACCAGAACCAGGATGAACCTGTGACCAGCTGTAGTTGGTGGATCCAAAGGCCCCACAATGTCGATGCCCACCCTTTCAAAGGGGGTGCTAACGACAGGAAGTGGTTCCAGGGGAGCTTTCAGCTTCACCCCTGTTTTCCCACTGGCATGGTAAGACACACATGTCCGGCAGTAAGTGTCGGACGCCACCTTCATCTGAGGCCAATAAAAGTGGGGGACAAGCCGGGCAAAGGTCTTGTCCTGACCTAAGTGTCCTGCCAAGGGTATCTCATGAGCCAGTTCTAAAAGAAAGGCTCGGTAACGTTGAGGGACAACCAAGGCCTGTGACGAACCGTGCACTGGTGCCTTTGGCTCACTGTAGAGGAGACCATCCTCCCAGTAAATATGGTAGTTCCCCGTAACGTTACCTGCTGCCTGGGCTTCGTCCTGTCGCCTCAGTCCCTCAAGGGTAGGGCACTCCTTCTGGCCCTTACAAAACTCCTCCCTGGTAGGCCCTCCCTTCACATACCACTTAGCAGGGATAGGTAGGTTCTCCAGGGAGACAACATCCCCCTCCGTGGACTCCTGGTCCACTCCTGCAGGTGGCCTATCCGTCTCAAGGGGCGTGGATGCCGAGGCAGGCTTCTCCTGTCCCCGAATCTTTCCCTTTCTGGCAGCTGGCTGGGCCTTTGTTCCAGGCTCCAGCCCAAGCGAACTCCCCCTCCGGGTAGTCGCCGACCTTGTGCTAGCACCGGCCCAGTCAGGTGTACCCAGCATCTCAGAATGAGTCCGGTATTCCACCTCCTTCCCAGCATTGTGCTCCATATCATTCCCCAACAGACAATCAACTGGCACGGCAGGGCTTACGGCAACTCGAAGTAGACCTGCAACCCCTTCCCACTCAAATGGAACCTCGGCCACTGGGTAATGACCCATTCTGCTGTCAGCCATCGCGGCGGGGTGCAGTACATGTGGAATCACCTGCTCTGGAGACACCAGATGACTTCTTACCATAGTCATACTGGCTCCTGTATCCCTCAGAGCTTCCCCTCTTTGGCCATTGATGGTGACCCACTGCCCATACTTAGTAGTATTTGAGGGCACCTGGATCTTAGGAACCATCTCCCGATCTCCCAGGGACACTAAAGTGACTCCCGCCCACTCCCCCCGCTTATCTAAGGGCACCTCCTCCCCGAGCACTACACTAGCTACTCCCGGGGCTTTTCCTCCAGTGGGACGGGGTGGTCTCTTTGGGCACTTGACATCACCTTTATAGTGCCAAACCCACCACACTCATAGCAGCGGACAACCCTTGGCTGCTGACTATGGTCAGGATGAGGGTTTCTTGGCGGGTTAGCCTTGGGAATGAATCCTGTTCCCTTTCCCTGGAAACTGTTTTGGGGGCCTCTTGAGAACTCCCTCTTTTTATCTCCCCCCTCTTTCTTCTGGGGAGCGCCCTGTCCAGTCCTTTGGGAATCCCCTCCAGTCCCCTTTGAGGACACCCGGGTACTAGCCCAGATGTCCGCCTCCTCAGCAAGCTTCCAAGGGCTGGTCAGCTTGCTGTCCACCAGGTGTTGTCGCAGCTCAGGAAAACATTTGAGTAGGTGCTCCTTGAGGATAAGGTCATATAACCCCTCGTAGTCCCCCACCTCCCTGCCTTGCACCCACCCCTCCAGGGCCTTCCTTGCATAGTCCAGAAAATCCACCCAATTCTGTGTGCTCAGTTTATGGCTGCTCCTAAATTTCTGTCTGTATTTTTCTGGAGTCAGCCCAAACTTTTTTATCAGCGCCACTTTCCTGGTGGGGTAGTGGATCTGCTCTCCCTGCTCTAGGGCCAAAAGTGTATCCCTTCCTGCAGGAGGCATGTATTTATACAAGCCACCCCCCCAGTGTTTTTCCAGTATCCCATGGGCTCTTAAGGAGACCTCATAGGCAGCCAGCCACTTGGCAATGACACCCCCTGCGCTATAGTTGGCGACTATGTCCTTTGGCAAATAGGGTCTGGGTTCCCTGGTTATCTCTTTGGATTCGCTACCACCAACAGGAGTAATAGGAGTCCCTATTTGTAGGGCCTTGAGGTCTAACTCTCTGAGACTCAACTCATGAGCAATCCTCTTTTCCTCCCTCTCCTTTTCCAACCTAGCTAACTCCCACTTCAACTGTCTTTTCTCTCTCCGGTCAGCTAATTCGGCTTCGGTCAAGCTTCTTTCAGAGACACTGTTGCCCTCCCTTGAAAGTGTCCTAGGTCCTGTTAGTAGGTTCCCCACTTCAGGTTGGTACAGTCCATCCACTCCGATGACAGTGTTCCGATCCCCCTCTTCCTCCTCCTACTTCCCATCTGGGTGAGCTGCCACCCACGCTCTCAAGCTGGTTTGGAGTTCCCCCTTTTTAGCACCATGCTTGAAAAACACTCCCATACTTTGGCAAAATTCCATGAGTTGGGCCACAGTATAGGTCTCCAATTCTTCCAGATCAAATTCCATTTTGCCAATTAGAGTCAGGGACAGCCACTTGGAAGAAGTTAAGAAAGGGGGTAATTAAAAGCTACCTCCACCCACCACCAGGAGTAAATTTGGAAAAGCAAAAATGTAATTAGGGTGTCCGCTAGGAGAAAACTCCAGGTGTAGGTCTGTGGAGTACACTAGGCTACTGCTAAGTGGACGCAAGCACAAGCTCCATCCCACCGCTGAACACCAATTATGTTGGACCTGGGGTTACCAGTCCACATAGGGTAGCCTGGCTCAAGTGGTAAGGCCTGACTCCAAAGCTGCCTATTGTACTTGCGTCACACTCACACCGCAACTCAGCGCACATCCACCCCAAAAATGACACACCACACCGTGTTTGGAAAAGTAGAAAAATCTTTATATTCTCTTTTTGCTAGTTTCTTGTCTTTCTCTTAGTTGCAACAAGTACCACATTTACAGTTAAATCAGTGCATCTAAATTACTTGTTTCACTATTCACCAAAATTATACTTGACTCTGTGATTCGCTAATTTAGCTCCACTCTTGTATAATATTAAGACCTCTCAGCTTTAGTTTACAATCTACCCAAGCATGAATAAATTACATTCCTTCCATTTCTTGGTCTACTCCTCTATATCTGGAGAAGCAAAATATTACTGTCCATTAGTATGTCACCATAACCAAATTCAATAAAAGGTAACCATTGGCTTTCATTTGTGTAAGAAACTCACATTGAATCAGCTATGCATAACATCATTTCACTTTGATTGACTCCCTCTTGGTTCCACAAATAAACTGTTGTTGCCACTCTATTATTGATTCGGTCCTCCCTTTTCCCCCCTTTCAGAAATAATTATGCACTGAAATGGTTCACTTTCTCTCCTGACACAGTTTGAGCCAATTCCCCAGTTCTCTGTAATCCAACAGCCCTCGAGAAGTGTTGAAGGCTTTCCAGGGAAACGTCAATAACTTCCTTCACTCCCACCCACCACCACGCTTACTCCTTAGTAGTTGATCCCGCTGTTGTGAGGTGGTTACGGGGGTTACGGTTGCCACTCAGGGGAGATTATGTGACAGTACGGGAAGAGCAAGGAAGGGAAAAGAACCCATCTCTTTATCTCCGTCGAGACACTCTGAACCCGAGCGTTTCCTTCTTCAAGCGTTTCTGTGGAGGACGGAGGACGGGGGCTAAGACCTCCCCTCAAGGAGGATTCCAATCAGGGCGGCACAATACGCAGAAGTCAGCCCCAGCTTTGTAGCCGAGCACCCGACAATCGAGTATCTCCGCTCCTGCGCAGTTCACTTGCCACACGCCTCCTGGTCATGCCTCCTCCCCGCCTCTTTCCTTCCGGCTCCGCTCTCTCACACTTCGGCCTACCCCTTTCATAAGACCTCCGGGCACCCGCTCCACTGGAACCAGCCTTTCAGGGGCCCGTCACCCTCCGCTTCTGCCACTTCCTCACCCGGCTCACTTCAGGAGGCGCTGCCGGACTCGTCACCACAACGCAGCACTCCTTCAGCTCCAAGCCCACTCAGACCCGCCGCCGCAGACCACACAGATGCAGGACTACAATACGGCAGCAAAGTCCCGGTAAGGAGACAGGTGAGGGGAGGGCACCTCCGAACAGTGTGTTCAATGCCCACGGCCAACTGGGGATTGTGTCAGCCACCCGCTTTCACCGCTAGGGGTCGTATCACGGAGAGGCTTCTTGTTCCTTTAATGGAGGTTGACCTATCCACCTCACCTGGCAGTTTCGCCTCAGTTCACGTCCAGTAGTCCTTTCAGGGTTGGGTCCCACTCCTCTGGCTTTGCTGGTTCTGACGTGTTGGTCAAGTGCCGCCGGGTCAGATCTACAGATGAGGGGAGTGTCAATCGGCAGAGAGAGCAGCCCCAGGGGACTGTCGAACCCCCCACTGAGCACCCACCTCCTCACACCACAGCCTGGACTCCAGCTGACCTCCTCTCACACCAGAATCCCTCTCACCAGCTCACCACACAAAATGGCCACACAACATTCCACTATATATAGCCTATCACCAGAGGGTCTAGAGTGGACCAGAAAGTTCTGGAACCTCTCATTTTACCCAATGGCCCAAAGCCATGAGGTGAAAAGTTGGCAGTTGGTAGCCTCCATTTTGTAAGGGTGGTCTACACTACCACCTCTATTTTAAGAGGGCACCTGTGCCCCTTCACAGTGTAAAGATCGTGAGGCACCCAGAGCTCTAAGGACATCACCAATACAAGTATCTGGTGGACTAAAAGAAAAAGAATAATATGTAGGAGGCAGCAAGGGGACAAAAAAAACTAATAGGAGGGACCACCCAAGGGCTGACAGGTCTAACAAGGGGTATAGAAAGAATCAACAGAGGTGCAGAAAGAAGCAAGAGAAGTAATGAAAGAGACAAGAGAGTTACAGAAACAGGCAAGAGAAGTGCAGAAAGAGGCAAGAGAAGTGCTGAAAGAAGCAACAGAGATGCAGAAGGAAGCAAGAGAAGTGCAGAAAGAGGCAAGAGATTGGTAGAGAGAGGCAAGTGAGGTGCAGAAACAGGCAAGAGATCTGTAGAAAGAGGCAAGAGAGTTGCAGAAAATAGGCAATAGAGGTGTAGAAAGAGGGGTGCAGAAAGAGGCTAGGGGGTGCAGAACAAAACAAGAGAAGTACAGAGTTGCAGAAAGAGAGAACAGTGGTGCTGAAAGAGGCATGAGAGGTGCAGAAAGAGGGTAGAGAGATGCAGAAAGAGGCATGAGGGGTATAGAAAGAATCAACAAAGGTGCAGAAGTGATGAAAGAGACAAGAGAGTTACAGAAACAGGCAAGATAAGTGCAGAAAGAGGCAAGAGAAGTGCTGAAAGAAGCAACAGAGATGCAGAAGGAAGCAAGAGAAGTGCAGAAAGAGGCAAGAGATTGGTAGAGAGAGGCAAGTGAGATGCAGAAACAGGCAAGAGGGGTACAGAAAGAGGCAAGAGAAGTGCAGAAAGAAGCAACAGCGGTGCAGAAGGAGGCAAGAGATATGTAGAAAGAGGCAAGAGAGTTGCAGAAAATAGGCAATAGAGGTGTAGAAAGAGGGGTGCAGAAAGAGGCTAGAGGGGTGCAGAACTAAACAAGAGAGGTACAGAAAAAAGCAAGACAAGTACAGGAAGAACCAACAGAGGTGCAAAAAGAGGCAAGAGGGGTACAGCAAGAGGGGAGAATAAAGAGGCAAGAGGGATGTAGAATCAAACAATAGAGGAGCAGAAAGAAGTAAGAAAAGTGCATAAAGAAGCAAGAAAAGTACAAAAGAGGCAAGAGGGGTACAAAAAGAGGCAAGAGAAGTGCAGGAAGAAGCAACAGAAATGGAGAAAGAGGTAAAAGAGGTAAACGAAGTACAGAAAGAGGCAAGAGAAGTGCAGAAAGAGTGGAGAGAGGAACAGGCAATAGAGATGCAGAAAGAGGGAAGAGAGATGCAGAAAGAGGGAAGAAGGGTATAGAAAGAAGCAAGAGAGGTGCATAAAGAAGAGAAGTACAGAAAGAAGTAACAGATGTGCAGAAAGAGGCAAAAGGGTGCAGAAAGAAGCAAGAGAGGTACAGAAAGAAGCAAGGGAAGTGCAGAAAGAAGCAAGCGAGGAGCACAGAGGCAAGAGAAGTGGAGAAAGAGGCACGAGAGATACAGAAAGAAGCAAGAGAGGTACAGAAAGAGGGAAGAGGTTGCAGTAAGAGGCAAGAGAAGCACATAAAGAAGCAACAGAGGTGCAGAAACATGCAAGAAAGGTGCAGAAGAGAGAAGCAAGAGAGGTACAGAAAGAGGCAAGAAAGCTTCAGAAAGATACAAGTGAGGTACAGAAAGAGGCCAGTGAGGTGCAGAAAGAGGCAAGAGAGGTGCAGAAAGATGAAAGTGAGGTGCAGAAAGATGAAAGTGAAGTGCAGAAACAGGTAAGAGGGGTGCAGAAAGAGGAAAGAGAAGTGCAGGAAGAAGCAACAGAGGTGCAGAGGAGGTAAGAGAACTGCAGAAAGAGGCAAGTGAGTTGTAGAAAGAGGCAAGAGGGGTGCAGAAAGAGGCAAGAGAAGTGCAGGAAGAAGCAACAGAAATGCAGAAAGAGGCAACAGAGTTGCAGGAAGAGGCAAGAGAAGGGCAGAAATGGGGAAGAGAGGTACAAAAATAGGCAAGAGAGTTACAGACAGAAGGAACAGCGGTACAGAAAGAGGCAAGGCAGGTGCAGAAAGAAGAAAGAGGGATTCAGAAATAGGCAAGAGGGGTACAGAAAGAAGTAAGAGCGGTACGTAAAAAGCAAGAGAAGTACAGAAAGAACCAACAGAGGTGCAGAAAGAGGCAAGATTGATGCAGAAAGATGCAAGAGGGATGGAAAAAGAGGCAAGAGGGATGCAGAAAGAGGCAAGGGGGATGCAGATAGAAGCAATAGAGGTGAAGAAAGAAGCAAGAGACGTGCAGAAAGAAACAACAGAGGTGCAGAAAGAGGCAAGAGGGGTGCAGAAAGAAGCAAGAGAAGTGCAGTAAGAAGCAACAGAAATGCAGAAAGAGGCAAGCAAAGAACAAAACGAGGCAAGAGAAGTGCAGAAAGAGGCAAGAGAGGTACAAAAAGAGGTAAGAAAGTTGCAGAAAGAGGCAAGAGAGGTACAGAAAATGGCAAGTGAGGTACAGAAACAGGCAAGAGGGTCACAGAAAGAGGTAAGGTAAGTGCAGAAAGAAGCAACAGAGGTGCAGAAGGAGGCAAAGAGGGATGCAGAAAGAGGCAAAAGGGATTCAGAAAGAAGCAATAAAGGTGCAGAAAGAAGCAGGAGAAGTGCAGAAAGAAGCAACAGAGGTGCAGAAAGAGGTAAGAGGGTGCAGAAAGAGGTAAGAGAAGTGCAGGCAAAAGCAACAGAATGCAGAAAGAGGCAAGAGAAGTACAGAAAGATGCAAGAGAAGTGCAGAAAGAGGCAAGAGAGGTGCAGAAAGAGGGAAGAGGGGCGCAGAAAGAGGCAAGAGAGGTATAGAAAGAGGCAAGAAAGTTGCAGAAAGAGGTAAGAGAGGTATAGAAAAAGGCAGGAGGGGTACAGAAAGAGGTAAGGGAAGTGCAGAAAGAAGCAACAGAGGTGCAGAAGGAGGCAAAGAGAGATACAGAAAGAGGTAAGAGAAGTGCAGGAAGAAGCAACAGAGGTGCAGAAAGAGGCAAGAGGGGTGCAGAAAGAGGCAAGAGAACTGAAGGAAGAAGCAACGGAAATGCAGAGCGAGACAAGAGAAGTGCAGAAAGAGGCAAGAGAGGACTCAAAAACAGGCAACAGAGGTACAGAAAGAGGGAAGAGGGATGCAGAAAGAGGGAAGAGGGTGCAGAAAGAAGCAAGAGAGGTGCAGAAAGAGAGTTGCAGAAAGAGGCTAGAACGGTGCAGAAAAAGACAAGTGGTGTACAGAACAGAAACAGGCAAGAGGGGTGCAGAAACAGGCAAGAGAAGTCAGAAAGAAGCAACAGATGTACAAAAGAGGCAAACGGGGTGCAGAAAGAGGCAAAAGGGATGCAGAAAGAAGCAATAGAGGTACAGAAAGAAGCAAGGGAAGTAAAGAAAGAAGCAATAGAGGTGCAGAAAGAGGCAAAAGGGGTACAGAAAGAAGCAAGAGAGGTACAGAAAGAAGCAAGCAAGGCACAGAAAGAAGCAAGCGAGGTGCAGAAAGAGGCAAGAGAGGACTCAAAAAACAGGCAACAGAGCTGCAGATAGAGGGAAGAGGGATACAGAAAGAGGGGAGAGGTGTGCAGAAAGAAGCAAGAGAGGTGCAGAAAGAAGCAAGAGAAGTGTACAAAGAAGCAACAGAGGAGTAGAAAGAGGCAAAAGGGGTGCAGAAAGAGGGAAGAGGATGCAGAAAGAGGCAGGAGAAGCGCAGAAAGAAGCAACAAAGGTGCATAAAGAGGCAAGAGAGATGCAGAAAGAAGCAAGAGAGGTGCAGAAAGAAGGGAGGTACAGAAAGCGGAAGAAATATGCAGAAAGAGGCAAGAGAAGTGCAGAAAAATTAAGAAAGTTGCAGTAAGAAGGAAGAGAAATGCAGAATGTGGCAAGAGAGGTGCAGAAAGAAGCAAGAAGGGTTTGTGCGCCATTAGTACCAATTTAGCACCCACATTTAGCTATAAGTAACAGGTGACCATTCCAGCTTTGCAAAGCGCCTTCCACCACACTGTAACACTTGCCGCTGAATTTTTGGTAACGTTTGAGCCTTTTGAGCTAGAAACAAGTTTTTTTTTGTTCAATCTGCGTATTATGCAGCAGATGATGGATTATGTTGCAAATGCGGAAAATGTATAATTATGCAAAAATTGGTGCAGCCGAACAGCCACATAATTCCAGTGGCCCTGCTCATACTTCCGACCTGGTCCAGAAGTGCTTCTCAGTGGTTTTTGTCTCATTGAGTTAATAATTTAGTTTCTATGGTAACAAGGAAGACTAAACCTGAGGTTAACCGTCCACAACACAGACTACCATACCACATAATTACTCTCCATAACACATAATGCCACTCTACATAATTCCTATACACTAAATACCGCATACTTTCTATTCACATAATTTCACTGCACAACATACCACATAATTCCACTACACACAACGTATATCCACTCCAAACATCATTAGTAAACAACTTTTACATTTAAAACACCAATAGCTCTAACTCTCGCAAATGTGAGACCTATTACATTGCAAATGCTTCTTTACCTAGTAGTCGCGTTTGAAGAGTGGTGGAGAATGAGGGCTGGGCCTCCGACCAGCACTCAGGAATTCTGCTGTGTAGGACTTACAGGAGGTACCAGGAGGGCTACTTGCCTCCAAAGTCCCTCAGGAGTAAAGTGGACTTCATCCCCCAACCAGTAGTGTGCCAGGAGGCCCGTTTGCAGAGTGGTGAAGAAAGGGGGCATAGCCTCCGAAGACCTCTTAGCAATCCCACTTTGGGGTGCTTACTGGAGGTACCTGGTGGTCTAGTTGGCTCTTAACGACCCTAACCAGTGAAGGGGACTTCATCTCTCAACCCAAAGCGTGCAGGAGGCGTGTTTGCAGAGTGGTGAAGGGAGGGGGCAGGGCCTCAGGCAAGTTGCCAGTTTCTTTTTAATTTTTTTATTTAAGGAAGGGGGCTGTGTGGTCCCCCCTCCCTAGATCTTTTTGGGCCCCCGGGAACCCATTCCCTGGGGCCTGAGCCACTATTTTTTGTTAATTGAAAAGGGAGAAGTGCGGGACCCAGCCATTCAATTTTTTTTTAATAAACGGAGGGGGGCTGACTAAGCATGGGCGGATCTAGCGGATCTCGCGTACGCGAAATTGCGGATTTACGGATTTGCAATCCGCGAAGATACGCGAACTCTAGCGGATTTGCGGATTTTCCCGTTTTTTGTGTTGGCGCACGTTCGCGCCGATTTTGGGACAAGTTCGCAATTGCGAACTTACTTTTCGGCTCGCAACGGCCGCGACTATGTTGTTTCTACGTCTGGTTTATCATCACAGGTTCACAGCACCCTCTGTTTCACCACTGCCACCCTCTGGGACACCCATGCCACCCTCTGGTACATCCTCACTGCCACCCATTAGGTTTATTTATCACTGTAGATTATGGTGGTTGAAAAAAGCAAGCACACCTGCCCTTCTTCAACTGCCATCAATTAATTTGTGGGTCATTAATGTGTCAGTAATTTTGAAAGTTCCAGTCTGGCTGGCACCTGCTTCCTTCCTTATCTGTAATTTGCTTTTTGTTGCAGTGAATTTTTTTTTCACAGGACCTTTATGGTCTACTTGTAGCTATTCTATGAGCCTGCTGTTTGGGTCATAGCAGGGTCATAGAATAGTTGCAAACTCTGGAGGGGCCCCTCAGGAAGCACTACCTTGAATGTTACTAATGTTAAGTTTGAACTTTTGCACCTGCTCATTGCTTTCAGTTTAGCTAAAATCGTTTTTTCTGCAATTTCGCGCGTTTTTTGGGGCGCGAATCCGTGCGAGATCGATTTCGGAAGCCGCGAATGCGTGCGAATACAAAATTGTTTTTTTTGCGACGTGTATGTTCGCGTGATCTTGCGCGTGTTCGCGAGGCGCTTCTAGCTATACGTTTGCCAAGTTACCCTATCGGTCGTACACGGGCGCGGCCATCTTGTTTGCGTGACGTAATTCCGTTTCCGGCCGCTATGTGTAATCTCGCAAAGTGTGCTGCTCGCTAGTACAATTTCGCGCGTGCTCGCGAGGAAAATCTCGCGCGAACTTACCCACGCGGTCGTGAACGGGCGCGGCCATCTTGTTTCTCATTCATTGCTATGGTTCTGGGCATGCTTTCTCTATCCTCTCTCAATCTCTGCCATCCTTTGCTTGTTTGAAGTTTATTTGATCTAATTTTACTTATTATCTATCCCTCTATTTTTCTAGCTCTATATTTTTGTGTTTTCTGCTGCTTTTAGTTACTTTTAAACTACTTTTTTAAACTCTTTTCTTTTCTTCTTCACTATTCTATTTCTTGTTTATCATTTAACTGTATTTCTGCCCAGACCATGGTAAAGGGAGCCGGGAAGCACCCTGAGAAGGGGAAGGGTCCCGCACCCCGTGCCCGGCTCCCGTGCGGGCGTTTGAGGGGGGAGCAAGTGGTCCCGCGGGAGATCTTCAGCGCGGAGGAAGTGGCGGCACTCATCTTCCACGTCCAGCGCCGCCTCCCCAAGACGATCCTGGGAGGCGGCAAGATCGCGACTGGCTATGGCATCCGGGAGCGCCGCAAGCGGTGGGAGAAGGTGTGCCTGGCCATGTATAAGCTCTCTGGGGTCCGGCGCACATATAACCAGGCCACCCACCGCTGGACCGATGTCATGGACCGGGAACGGGACTTGCTGGACGCGCTCGGCGTAGAGGTCCCCGGGCTTGGTGAGTAGTAGTAGCTATTCATTTACTACTCTGTTTTATCCGGCTCTGTTATTTGCAAATCTTTGTTCTTTACCAAGAGCAATAATGCTGCCGATTACATTGAGGTAAATTATATTTCAAAATCTTCTATGCATTTCAGGTGCACTGCTCTCCTTCTCAGTAGCCTTGCTTGCTACTATGCTTCTTTGTTTTGTATGTTGTGTTCAGAAGCATTTCATTGGCCTGAGAAATTATGTATGAGTGTAGTGTAAAGATAAGAACTGCGTAATGCTAGACACTAAGGGTCATATTTTCAATTACCGGCGCATCCCTGCAAAGTAGCAGGGATGCGGCAGTAATTGTGTGCTATGCCACCACCACCCATTGGCCCAAAACGTCACAGAAGCCTTACGCATCTGTGCCGTAAAGGCAGCGCATTGCTGGAGTTGCGTGCCAACGATGGCGCAGCTCCAGCAATGCTCTGGGGTACCCTATCTCCCCAATGCTGCATCAAGCCGTACGTCGGCTTCAAGCGCGCAGGGTTTGAGTCATGCATCATTGTCCTAAAAGTGACTGATTGACATCTTGTAGATTTCCCTCAGCCACTTTTAGGATTAGTTCCTGCGCAGGTACGCCCTCCCTTGCGCCGGAACGCCCCCTGATGGCGCAGGGCTTTACAACGTGATGCATCGCCCATATGCCCATATGTGTTTTTTTTTAATATATACGCCGCACCAACACCATGGCGAGTCTTTTGTTCTGCCGCTGCGTCACAAAAGGCACGCAACAATGGAGGAAAATGAGCCGCAAGGGACTTCTAAATCAGCCCCAATAGACTGAAGTCCAGTCCTTCCTTTAGACACATGGCTATAAGAAGAAATAGTGGCGGTGGTGGGTGGATTGATAGTTTGAGTATTCACTGATCTGCAAGCAGGATGGACTTTGTCTGTCACTTCGCGTGCTACGGACTGCTGCCTGCAGTGCCAGGCCTAGGCAAACCTCTTTAGTAGTCTGTTTATTGAGTTACATAGGAACTTTCTAAGTCAACGTTCCGCAAATCAGGCAATACGAATAACGTAGTATACCACATGAGATAGATCCCGTGGAATAGTTGTCTATCTATTTGCTATTTCTCCAAAATATTTTGTTATTGTTCTTTTGAAATGTTTGATTTGGTTGAAAAATCTCATCCATGTTTTCTGGTTTTTCTTTCTTTCATGTTGTACATCAGCTCCCCCCAAGGGCAAGAGGACACAGGAGGAGGGTGCTGAGGATGCAGGCCAGGATCGGGCAGGCGAGGGCTCCTTTGCTGGCCCCAGTAAGTTTACATTTTAATAAAGAGTACCTATTTTTTCCTAGCGTTCCTCATTCGATTTTTTCTAAATCGTCTTTGATCTTCTTGTAGACTGGATATAAATTCTTATCCTGCCTCGAATATGACTCCCTGTGGTATTACTAGACTATTCTTATTAGTCTGTCTGTGTAGCTAACTAAGATTGGACATTTGGCAATTCCATTGGACTCCCATTCTATTCAGCAATAGCTCTATGCACTGTCTCCTTACTGACTAGATAGTGTGGCAGAGTCATTCAGCTCCTGAAGTCACCGATTATTGATCCCCAATGATCTCTAGATTATCGTACGCAGGACAAGAGAGTACGGAGTCACAGCACAGTCAAGAAGTGTCAGAGGCACTCATGCTTGCAAAAATTCCAAAACCTTTAGCTCATCCACTCTAGTCTGGAGGAACAAAAACCACAGAGTCTATTTAAGTTTAAAAGCTTTATTAAAAGTAAACACATTTATTAAAATCTACTTTGTCATAAAACTATTTAACTGAAAACGGAAAAGTGGTTAGTGCTGACGATTAATTGGACACATTTCTTGTGGTCGAGCCGAGCTCTCACCTGGTTTGAACTTGATCCTGGTCGTGTTCTTAGGAGTCAAGCTTCTGTCTGTTAGGAGAAAAAGTGGTGCGTGTTAAAAATCAAAAGCAAGCATTCATCAGTTGTGCATAAAAGTGCAGCAAGACAACAGCCTTCCCTGGAAAATGGGACATTTTTACTTTGGAGTAGACAGTCACAAATTATTACATTGTATTCAGTTTTTTTAACATTTCTCCTAGACCAAATATTATATAGTAGTGAGTGGTGTATTCTAACATTCTTAAATGTACTTTGTAGGTGTAACATCTGGTGATGGGGCCAGCGCGGAGGTGGCTGTGTTGGGCGAGGACTCGGCGGACTCTGGGGAGGAGGCGGTGCAAGAGCCGGCGGACGGTCCTGTGGGGGTTCAAACGGTGGTGGCGGAAACAGGTAAGCTATATATTCCTTACTTATTGAGATTGAAGACTGCATAGTGTGCTTTCTGCACGGGTGTATTACAAATCAACCAGGTAGTAGCCTCCTCGAAATGTACTTCGACTTAGCTGTGAAGTTTTTGGTGAGAAGAATCCCAATAAGTTCTTAGACGAACGTGATGGATGGGATGAACGAAAAGCGAAAGAAGGGTGTAAGTAAGTGGGACGCGAACTTGTATGATGGCTGGCAAAGAAGAACGATATGTGTTTGCTTGGCCCCCGAGGTGGCTGGGAAGGAAAGAATATGGTATGGTGCATGGCTGGGTCAATGATGAAGCAAGGATGGGTGGAAGGACAGCAGCCTGGGTGGGTGAAACAGAAACTGTATGTGTGCGTATACTTTGACTGAATGGATGCCTGGAGCATGGTATTCTCTGACTCTTAGATAGCACATGTGTATCTAGAGAGAGTAGATGGTCGCCAGATGAAGTAAGTGTTACCTTGAAGAGCATGTACCACCGCACCCGCACGTCCGTTCCAGTGCAGGGAAGGCAAGGAAAAGAAATTGTAAATGTGTCCAATACTACCATGAATAGTAGCAGTACTTTGTATTGCGTCTGCAATCACAGCATATATCTGGTTATTACGGTGGACACTCCGTACCTCTCTTAATAACTTTAGTTTACTTGTAGTACGTCATTCATGTGTGGGTGTATCACTGTTCACTCAATATTAAGCAAAGCACCTAAAGTCATCCCATATGTCATCAAATACGTCCCATGTGAAGTGATAGATAATCAAATTAGTTAGCTTCTTCATTTTCCTTTTCTAGTACTCATTTGCACTGTAGGGTGAAAGGTAAATTAATTAAGCAGTAGCCCTTGTAACAGAGTATTCTCAGTGCCACCCGTAATAGAAAAGTAATAGCTTCACCACCTGCATGTACTGGACGGGTACAGTAACGCAAGTCTGTCTCACTCATCATGGTGTGCAACTTTTTTTCTCGGGTGCAAGTTCACTGTGCTGTCCATGTCATTCTGCCGGCTTGCATAAGATAACGTACCAATTTCCCTAAACAAGAGAGAAGAAGAAGAATAAGACTGGTGTACTGTCATAGTCGACTGTAATGGAAGTCCATAGTGGTCGTAGAATTTGTTCTTTAAACTACCACTAATGTTAGAGCAAGGATGCAGAAGTGGGAGGTTACATAGATACTGTCCTCAATAGTTATGTACTGTGCTTTCAATTTGCTACTTGTACTGTGACCCAACTTTCGGCTCAATCACTTTGTGTTATTAATGCTAAGGAGCATTGGTTACAGACTATGTCTTTCTTTCTTCATATAGTTGCTCCTTCCAAATCAACAACACGGAGGGAGCAGGCTAGAATGGCCCGGCAACGGAGGCTGGAGGCCACTGTCGCCGAATATCGGCGGCTGGTGGCCCTGGAGGAGGAGGAGGACACGCAGTCGTGCGGGGCAACAACAACATCCTCGACTGTGACCACTGCATCCTCCTCCGTGACTAAGCCAGCGGGACCGAGCCGGGCTAACAAAGACAACCGCCACCGCCAAGCAACAGAAATACCAGCTGCCCCCCACAGGAGCTGCAAGGAACGCCAACGCCGCCTACGAGTCCGAATGTCCAACCTGGAGCAGGAGGTCCTGAAGTATAAGAACTTGGTTAAGGGCCTCTGCTCCGAGCTTGCCACCCTCCGCAAGGAGTATGATGCCCATGCCGCAAAATGCACCAGCACCAGCACCCTCCAGTAGTGGAGTGTCCCTTGCCCTTTTTTTATAGACTTTTGGGGGGTGGGATTTGGGAGTTGGGATCGTTTTGGGACGTTTCAAAGACAATCGTTGGGGTTAGGGTGGGTGAGGGAGATTATTTTGTTAGGGCTACATAAATATATTTTTAAACTTTATCTGACCATACCTGTTTTTTACTGCTTTTCAGTCTGGTGGGTGGGGGGCGGGGGTGTAACAGTAACTTTGTTTTCCTGAACAGTCGTAGGACTTTAGTAGTACAACCGTCAATCTCTTGTCTACTCCGAAATAATACTCCATTATACTACCTCCCACCAAACGCTTATCTTACCTGTAATTTGTGTTAGAAATTAGGGCTAGGCCCAGGGCTGGCTCCAGGTGAAATGGGGATTAACGTTGTCAATCCTGGGCGGGTGACATTTCCTCATTGCGGTGGTACTAGTGGTGTGACACAGTGGCAGTTGCATGCCTATGGAAAAAAAGAAAACGAAACCTTGTTTGTCCTTACTGTAGCATTACAACGGTTACGGTACGATCGAGAATATAGCAGGTGACAGACAGAACAGTGCCATAATGTAGCCTAACAAATGGTAAAGTATTTGCTTGCAAGTATAACTAGTACTTGCGTTGAATTTATTTGACATTGGCTACTACTACTAGAAGATATAGTACTGAAGCTGAGTAAGTCTAGAAGATATCCTCGTATTCCTTCACCAGCCTGTTGCTATGACCTTATCCTCCCCAGCAAGTGTGTGGAATTATTGATGTCATTTTAGTCAGACATCAAGCAAAACAACACAGCCCGGGGGAAGAGGGTTAGGGTTTGTAAAATGGATGGGAATGGGGGTTTCTTTTTGGGTAGGTTTTGTTGAGAGAAGAAAAGAAAAGCAGAGCATGGACAAACAATAATTGAAGATAAAGACAATCTTTGGTTACAAAGTAAAGCTAAGCACATGCAGTCACACTCATAGAATAAAACAATGGATACTGTATCTGTATTGCGTATGTTGTTGGAGTTGTCCTTGAATTTGGTAAGTAAGTTGCATGCAGCAAACAATTCCTCTTATTGGCGGCACTCCTCCATTCCAGCTGACGCTTCGTCCATCAATGTTGGTGACCACTGACAGAAGACACCCTGTCCACTGCCTGCCTGGCGGATGTTGACTGAAACCCGGCCTGTAATTATTGAACGGAAAACAGGAAGTGCTATTACAATACCACTGATAAATAAATAAAAGGTATGTACGCTGTGTGGTTCAAAATGTGACACTTTGATTTCCCTAATAGACAGTACAATATTTTTGAAATTGCGTGCTCTGTCTGAGTCACCTTTTTAAGGATAAATAAGTATGGCCAAAATATTATAGCGGATCTTTCCCCTCAAGGTAGGTGTACTGTAAACTGTGTTTTCGAACAAAATTTGACCTTCCCAGCAATGCTCCCACCAAGACCCTTACTAAAGCCAGTCGCAAAAATGTAGAAGAACCCCAATCAGATCTCCAAAAACGATGCCTAGCAGAAAAATGGTTACAAAACGTACTTTGAAAGTAACAGTAGGCCCAAATACAGACCGTGGATTGTATTCAAACCACTTGCAAGCAAGCAAAAGTATCCATAGCCAGCATCGCTCCAACAGTGCTCTACAACACCAGAACTGCGTTGCAATAGAACCCCCTGAAACACATGCAATCCTGCTGCTAGGGCTAACCCTAACGAACCCTAACTTACAAAAAGTGCCAAAACTGGTGTTTCCTTCAGGATTTTGTCCAAAACACTTCTATCCGGTATTAGACCTTCCCAGGAATGCCCCAGGCAAGACCCGCCAACCCACCCGGAAAAAACCACCCAACAACACCCCCAAACAGCGAAAAAGCTAAATCTCATACTTACAATATCTCTCGGCCTTCGGTCCAAACGCGGCGCTGTGCAGCTAGGTCATCATCATCATCAATCATCATAACTCCTGTTTTCCACCACGGATTTCCTGAAAAGAAAATGCAATCAAGATTAGATTGTCGCAGCAGTGCTTCGACAGAGACCCCGGCCGCAACCCACCCACGAACAGCAGGAAGCCCCCCAAAACGCTACATTGAGCAAGATGACAGAAGAAATAGCAAAAAAAAGGCTGTTCCTTCAGGATTTTGTCCAAAACACTTCTATCCGGTATTAGACCTTCCCAGGAATGCCCCAGGCAAGACCCGCCAACCCACCCGGAAAAAACCACCCGACAACACCCCCAAACAGCGAAAAAGCTAAATCTCATACTTACAATATCTCTCGGCCTTCGGTCCAAACGCGGCGCTGTGCAGCTAGGTCATCATCATCATCAATCATCATAACTCCTGTTTTCCACCACGGATTTCCTGAAAAGCAAATGCAATCAAGATTAGATTGTCGCAGCAGTGCTTCGACAGAGACCCCGGCCGCAACCCACCCACGAACAGCAGGAAGCCCCCCAAAACGCTACATTGAGCAAGATGACAGAAGAAATAGCAAAAAAAAGGCTGTTCCTTCAGGATTTTGTCCAAAACACTTCTATCCGGTATTAGACCTTCCCAGGAATGCCCCAGGCAAGACCCGCCAACCCACCCGGAAAAAACCACCCGACAACACCCCCAAACAGCGAAAAAGCTCAATCTCATACTTACAATATCTCTCGGCCTTCGGTCCAAACGCGGCGCTGTGCAGCTAGGTCATCATCATCATCAATCATCATAACTCCTGTTTTGCACCACGGATTTCCTGAAAAGCAAATGCAATCAAGATTAGACTGTCGCAGCAGTGCTCCCAGACACCAAAAATTACCCACAAACACCCGGAACCCCGCCAAAGAGCACCTCAAAGGCAAGCAAGTCAGCAAAAACGGCAAGAAATTTCCACCTCAAATTTGGTCCAAAACACTTTTGTCCATTATTAGAGCTTCACAGCAATGGGCCGAAATCCGTCAACTCACCCGCAAAGAAGTACAACACCCCCACAAGTGCTGAGTCTTTCTTCATTGGGCGTAATCCAGCACTCTGCTTTGAGGGAAATCGCATTCTGGAGGAGGAGGATAGAGGAGCATGTTCTTCAGAACTTGTGAACCTGAGGAATGTAGACTGCGGCACCTTCAAATCAATAAGCAAACAAGTGAAGACAGTTCTGATGATGGTCTTGTTTTTGGGATTAGGTGATTAAAGTTTGAATTAAATTAACTGTGCAAAACAAAGAAAGAGAGACACAAAGCACACAGGAATAAAAGTGAATAAGGACGAAAAAGAAAGTTCTTGATTGATTGTCTCATTTTCAGGGCTCGGTGTCAGGGAATAAGAACAAGATTTCGTCATCATACTCTGCGAATTCAGGCTGGATGAGGTCAGTGCCACCGAACAGAGAACAAATCCCCTCATCTACGTTGCCGTCCTCCTCGTCTTCATGCGGCGTGCTTTCTCGTACTTTGTAATCTGGTGGTATGAGGTGCTGATTCATCTTGATCATTGTCAGCCTCTCCACATTTTTGGGCGAGAGGCGGCTCCGTTTGGGAGTTACAATGCCACCAGCAGCACTGAAAACACGTTCAGAAGACACACTTGCGAGTGGGCAAGACAAATAGTTTATAGCCAGGTTGGAGAGCTGTGGCCACAATTGTTTTTTGCCATGCCAATACTGCAATGGCTCATCATTAAGAAAGACCTCTGTTGAGTCATTCAGATAGTCCTGCACCATCGACTCAAGGTCATCAGCGGTTCCTCCACTTTGCTTACTTTTTGCTGTGCCTGTGACTTTTTTTCGAGAACCATACCCAAGCAAACTTAGCCAATCCTCTACAGCAGCCACTGTTTTTGTTGTGTGTGGTGCAGATGATCCAGTTGCCGGTGTCTTTAACGGCTGAGAGGTCACTTCAGCCACAGGTGCAGAAGTGGATTCTTGTGACTGGGGATGGCCTGCTGATGCTGATGCTGATGTACTGGCTTCTCCTTCAATAACCTGCCGTTCTTTTTCAAACCTCTTGGCTGACCAGGCTAACCAATGTTTGTACTTTTGAACATCTGCATCAGCAAAAGGAAAGAATGCTTCGTCTTCCAGCGCCTTTTTGTAGCGTGGATCCAGAATAGTAGCACAAATGTAATGCTGTTCTGAGTTGATCATTTTAAGACGTTCATCACCACGTAGGCGCTCTAATAATTTCTCAGACAAAATAAAATGGTCTTTTTTTTTTTCATCTTTTTCAAACTCAGAAGACACCGCCATCAGTTGGTGCTCCAGCATGCACAACAATGGGATAGCTTTTCCCAAATTACAGTCTTCCTGGCTGACTGCACGCGTGAAGAACTCAAAAGGACGAAGCATGTCTGTCAGGCTTTTAACTATGTCCCATTGCGCCGCACCCATCCGCATGTCCTCCTTCTGAGATGTAGCCTCTGTGAGGAAATAGTGATCGAGTACCGTATACTGCTCATACAGACGCTCAAGCATGTAGAAGGTTGAGTTCCAACGTGTTGCCACCTCCTGGATGAGTGCTTTCACTGGCATTCCACGTTGAAGTAGCAGTCTCCGCAGATGCTTCCGGGCCTTAAAAGAATGGCTGAAATGGTTGCACATTTTGCGGCAGGTGGCCATTACCTCGAACGCTGGACTCTGTTTATCACTCAAGAATTTTTGAACTACCAGGTTGATACAGTGCGCCAAACACGGCACTCTAAAATGGTCACCCTTCAACATGGCCTTAACTACATTGGCGCCATTATCCGTGGAAACATAACCAATCTTGCGTTTTAGGGGGGATAGCATTTTCAAGACCTTTTTGTTAAACTCTTCCAAAAGGTTTTCTGCTGTGTGACTTTTCTCCAAGCCAAACATGGCTAGTGTTGCATGTTTCTGAGCAGCTTTGAAAACTTTGTCCGGGTCAACACCTGCGTTTAGCTTTGCTTTAACACCTGAAAAAGAGACCCAGTGTGCAGTGATGCACATGTAATCAGCGCCTGCGCCACTGGTCCACATGTCTGTTGTCAGATGTATTGTGTGAACAGCACTCTTCTGCAAAGCTGCCCAAATCGCCTCCAGCACATCTTCATGTAGTGCTGGAAACGCAACTCTGGCAAAATAGAACCGGCTCGGAACCTTCCATTTAGGGCAGAGCGTTGCCACTAATTCAAGAAAACCTACCGCTTCTACAAAAGAAAAAGGTAGAAGGTCCACAGCTAGCATTTTAGCCAGCTTAGTGTTATACAGACGCGTTAGTGGGTGGTTGCGTTCATATGGCACGTCTGAAGTAAGCATTGTTGCCCTGGACCAAGCATTTACGGGCTGAGAATGACTTCGTTGACCCAATTTTGCTCGCTGGTGAACTTTTGTGCATTGGTGTCTCACTCGCTCCAACACTCTTAGTGTGCCTCACATTGGGTGTGCTGCTGACAGGGGTACTGGGTGTAAGGGAAGTGTTTGACACGTCTTCTTCCTGCTCGTCATCATCAGATGAAACATCAACGTTTCCTTGAATTCGGCCTTTCTTGATCGCATCTAGGTGCGCAAACCATTTGACAGTGTGCTGTCTCCTAAGATGACCTCTCTGGCCTCCGGTACCATAGTTGGTACCTGGCTTACCACGACTAACTGCTTGCTTACAAATGGTACAAATGGCAAACTTTGGATTTTTTTGACAAACAGTAAAGAAGTCCCAAACTGGGGACTTGAAGTGTCTGTGGGACATGGAGGAGGCGGCGATACTGGTGGTGGTGGTCATGAAGCTAATGCCAGATGAAGTGGAGGATCTGGATTACCCAACTTTTGTACGTTTTGCACTTTCACCGCCACTAATTAAGGTCGAGGTTGACGGAGGTCTCTTCTTGCCAGAAAGAAATATGGAAGCGGGACGAGTTGGTGTACTACTTAACTCCAATGATTGTGGTGTTTCCACTGCCTCCTCATCGACAACATCATCATCATCATCACGCTCAGCAGCTCTTCGAGCTAGGGTCAAAATGTCTGTTTGCTGCATGCCCGCTGGGGCTGCAGTGACCTTTATGATGACTGGGTCGTCGTTGGCAGAGTCTTCATCAGCAGCAGTATCCGCCACTTCTTGTTGAGACTCATCACACTCCATAACTCTGAGACTTTGGACGAGCTTCCTTTTACGCTTAACTACCTTTGTCGGATCATGGTGTGCCTCACTCTCAGACGGCTGTGGTGCTGATTCCCAAGTTTGATCCGTATCATCAGAAGGAGGTGTGCTTGAAGAAGATGTAGACACCACCCTTGATCTCTTCCTTGCTAGGGGTGTGGAAGACAATGAAGGATCATCAGGAGGAGTGGCTTCCTCAAATGATACCTCGCCGTGATTGTCGATTTCCTGATGTGCCCCTACTTCGGGAGGAACAACTATTGTGGGCACTTGTGACCCTCCATGCACCTCTGCTTGCGCATCTCCTTGCGCTGCCTCTCCTTCCACATGTACTTGGGCTTGTACTTGCACATGTGATTGTTGTTGCGGCTGTGGTTGTTCAACACTCGTCAGATGAGCTACAACAACCTGTGTTGATTGAGGGACATTGCTGCTGCTTTCTTGCGATGAGCCAACATCACTGGTCGATGGTGATTGAACAACTATACTGGCTGCCTCTGAAGCACTCAAGGGCTTGGACTTAAGTTGGCGTGGTGGTGGTGGTGGCACTGAGCCCAATGGAGCGGGGGTGCTGCTGCCAGCTTGGTCCCCAGCAGATCCCGCTGCTGCAGGCATACTTTTTTTTTTACTCCCAAAAAAAGGGGCGGGCAGCACACCAGTGTCCTTGGTAACTTGCTTCTTCTGCTCCTTACTGGCACCTTTCTTGCTAGAGGAGCTACGGGTTACTTTTTTTGGGGCCATCTTCTTCAGAGCAGGTCAGCAGGCAGCAGTTGCACGAGTTGCAGAGGGTTCTGTGTCCAGACATGACGTCGCGTGACGTTATGCTGCACACACACACCGCTGCAGGACTTCTTCCTGGCACTGGTGGTTCTCTTGAGTCTTCTTGTGCACCTAAAAGCAATGGAAGACAGAGGAACATCAGTTCAGTTATACACCCCAAAAAATCGAAAAAAACACAGAAAAATGAGCACAATCCCATGCCATCCATGATGTTTACATTGAAGACACCCTACAGAAAGACTAGGGACATGCAAGTATGCAACACTCACTACCCCTGGGCATAATGGATGAAAAGTAGGCAAAATAAGTGCAGGCCTCAGACACTGCCTCTCCTCAAAATGGCCCCTTACACCCCAAGCACATGTTGCCTGTACCAGCCAGCACTCAAGATGGCCACCACCACCACCCACATGGCCAGTCCACATCAACAGTACACCCCCAAAAAACAGAAAAACAGCCAGAAATCACCACAATCCAATGCCATCCATGATGTTTACATTAAAGAGAGTGAGACCACACCACAGGCACACTCAGTCCATGCACCACCACCCCTGGGCAAAAGGCCACACCAGCAGCCCCCCAAAAACGACAAAAAACAATAAAATAAGCACAATCCCAGCCCATCCATGGCCTCAATTATGTTTAAATTCAAGAAGACACCCCACAGAAAGACTAGGCCCATGCAACACTCACCACCCCTGGGCAAAGGGCCCCACCAGCAGGCCCAAAAAAACGACAAAAAACAATAAAATCAGCACAATCCCAGCCCATCGATGGCCTCAATGGTGTTTAAATTCAAGAAGACACCCCTCAGAAACACTAGGCCCATGCAACACTCACTACCCCTGGGCATAATGGATGAAAAGTAGGCAAAATAAGTGCAGGCCTCAGACACTGCCTCTCCTCAAAATGGCCCCTTACACCCCAAGCACATGTTGCCTGTACCAGCCAGCACTCAAGATGGCCACCACCACCACCCACATGGCCAGTCCACATCAACAGTACACCCCCAAAAAACAGAAAAACAGCCAGAAATCACCACAATCCAATGCCATCCATGATGTTTACATTAAAGAGAGTGAGACCACACCACAGGCACACTCAGTCCATGCACCACCACCCCTGGGCAAAAGGCCACACCAGCAGCCCCCCAAAAACGACAAAAAACAATAAAATAAGCACAATCCCAGCCCATCCATGGCCTCAATTATGTTTAAATTCAAGAAGACACCCCACAGAAAGACTAGGCCCATGCAACACTCACCACCCCTGGGCAAAGGGCCCCACCAGCAGGCCCAAAAAAACGACAAAAAACAATAAAATCAGCACAATCCCAGCCCATCCATGGCCTCAATGGTGTTTAAATTCAAGAAGACACCCCTCAGAAACACTAGGCCCATGCAACACTCACTACCCCTGGGCATAATGGATGAAAAGTAGGCAAAATAAGTGCAGGCCTCAGACACTGCCTCTCCTCAAAATGGCCCCTTACACCCCAAGCACATGTTGCCTGTAGTGTACCAGCCAGCACTCAAGATGGCCACCACCACCACCCACATGGCCAGTCCACATCAACAGTACACCCCCAAAAAACAGAAAAACAGCCAGAAATCACCACAATCCAATGCCATCCATGATGTTTACATTAAAGAGAGTGGGACCACACCACAGGCACACTCAGTCCATGCACCACCACCCCTGGGCAAAAGGCCACACCAGCAGCCCCCCAAAAACGACAAAAAACAATAAAATAAGCACAATCCCAGCCCATCCATGGCCTCAATTATGTTTAAATTCAAGAAGACACCCCACAGAAAGACTAGGCCCATGCAACACTCACCACCCCTGGGCAAAGGGCCCCACCAGCAGGCCCAAAAAAACGACAAAAAACAATAAAATCAGCACAATCCCAGCCCATCCATGGCCTCAATGGTGTTTAAATTCAAGAAGACACCCCTCAGAAACACTAGGCCCATGCAACACTCACTACCCCTGGGCATAATGGATGAAAAGTAGGCAAAATAAGTGCAGGCCTCAGACACTGCCTCTCCTCAAAATGGCCCCTTACACCCCAAGCACATGTTGCCTGTAGTGTACCAGCCAGCACTCAAGATGGCCACCACCACCACCCACATGGCCAGTCCACATCAACAGTACACCCCCAAAAAACAGAAAAACAGCCAGAAATCACCACAATCCAATGCCATCCATGATGTTTACATTAAAGAGAGTGAGACCACACCACAGGCACACTCAGTCCATGCACCACCACCCCTGGGCAAAAGGCCACACCAGCAGCCCCCCAAAAACGACAAAAAACAATAAAATAAGCACAATCCCAGCCCATCCATGGCCTCAATTATGTTTAAATTCAAGAAGACACCCCACAGAAAGACTAGGCCCATGCAACACTCACCACCCCTGGGCAAAGGGCCCCACCAGCAGGCCCAAAAAACGACAAAAAACAATAAAATCAGCACAATCCCAGCCCATCCATGGCCTCAATGGTGTTTAAATTCAAGAAGACACCCCTCAGAAACACTAGGCCCATGCAACACTCACTATCCCTGGGCATAATGGATGAAAAGTAGGCAAAATAAGTGCAGGCCTCAGACACTGCCTCTCCTCAAAATGGCCCCTTACACCCCAAGCACATGTTGCCTTAAATTCAAGAAGACACCCCACAGAAAGACTAGGCCCATGCAACACTCACCACCCCTGGGCAAAGGGCCACACCAGCAGGCCCAAAAAAAGGACAAAAAACAGCACAATCCCAGCCCATCCATGGCCTCAATGGTGTTTAAATTCAACAAAACAGTTGTATCATGCACCCCTAACCAACCCTGGTCCTACTGGATACTGTGGCTACCCACAATATAATTTATTTAATGTTCTGAAAAAGTTCCAAAATTTTACTTGCAGCAACTGTAATGCCCCAAACAAACTTACTTGTGAAAGTTGATTTCTAATCCAAAAGTGATCCAAAGACAGTCAAAAAGGCCTCAAATCCAAATATCCAGCAGCACCCACAAAAAGTAATCCTTCCAGCTCCAGATCCAAATGAAAGTGACCAGGAGATGGACAAAGCACTGGGAGGAGCCTGCTGGACAGGAACAGGAAGTTGGAGACTGTGGGGCACTTCCTTCCTCCCCCCCCCCCCAAAATGGACTCCTTGCAAAAAAAAAGGCCATGCAAATGTCAACCTGAGGAGTGATTCTGATAAAAATCATAATTTTCTGAAGGTTTATCCTGTTTGCTGGTGATTTTCTTGTGCGAAATTGCAAAATCTCTATTTCGCAAGTGCGAGATTGTTCCTTTCCGCCGCAACTACGTGTTCGCAATTGCGAACTCTCGCGAGTTGTGCTGTGCAAGGTGGCAAGCCGCGATTACGTATTCGCGGGCGCCAAACTCCCGCGGGAACACGCAGCAAGATCTAAAATGGCACGTCACTTGCAAAGAAAAACAACTCGGCAAACGCTAAATGACGGAAAGTGAACGCCGTGCACCACGCCGCGCGCCGCAACCAAGCAAAAAATCCGCCGCGAGCGGATTCACGGATTTTCGACAAATTCGCGAGCGTTTGCGGATTGCGAATTTGCCGAAAATCCGAAAAATCCGCGAGCGGAGCGGATTTTACGCCCATGCTTAGGGCTGAGTGGCTCCCTTCTCGTGTCATTTTTGGGGCCCCAGGGACCCCATCCCCTGGTACATGGCCATGACATTGGGGACCGCAGGGGGAGCCTCAATGCCCCTATGGTCCCTGCCAGCTCCAAGCATCCCGTGGGAGCCGGCATTAATTTTGGGTAGAGGGAGCCGGAAACATGCAGCTCCCTTTGACTAAAAGCAATTCTGCTTCGCTTCATTGAAGCAAGAACAGTTTTCCTGCTCTCACTTACATGAAGTGAATCAGAGTTTGCTTTGGCATGGTGGGAGCAGTGCTCAGGGGGTGGGTACCGTGGGACATTGCTGGAGCCCGCCCTGGGGGGTGGCAGTCCCCAGGGCCATTGAGGGCTCCTGGAGTGGGGACGTGCTGCCCCTCTCCCATCGTTGTACTAGCCCCCCATATTTGAATAAAGTATGCTCTGGGGAGATGGTGGTCACTGGGGTAGGGTGGGTGGCTCGAGCCCCCGACACTCCAGTTTTTAAAATAAGCCCTGGAAGGTGGCGGTCCCTGGGGCTGTGGGGGTAGTGTGGGCCCCCTGCATTTAATCCTTATAGCCCCAGGGAGGTGGTGGTCTCTGGGGCAGTGCGGGGGGGGCAGGATTCCCAGCAAGGTGATGATTCCCGGGGCTTGGGAAGGCCCATGAGGCCCCCCACCGATAATTGATTAAAGTCCCAGGGAGTTGGCGGACCAGAAGGGCAGCATGGGGGCAGGAGTTTACCCCCCTTTTTCTCAACCCCGGCTTGACGAATCACCCCAAAACTTTCAAGACAGGAGCTGACCTGAGCACCCCATTAGTTTTGAAAATTTTGGGAAGATTCGTCAAACGACACCAAAGATATTTTATATATATATTGTGTATATATATATATATATTACTTACTGGCGGTCGCCAGTAGGTGGTAATAATTAGGACCTAGTTTCCATAGGAGAAGTATTGTTTGATTTGCCAATAACTGTGGCGCAGTTTGACAAATCTTCGCCAGATTTTCAAAACTAATGGGGCAGTCATGTCAGCTGCTGTCTTGAAAATTTCAGTTTGTCAAACGGGGGTGAAAAAAGAGGGGGTAAACTGCTTTTTCTCTATGTTAATTTCCATAGGAAACTGTTGACGCAGCATTAGCCGAACTGCTGAACGGAATTGTACCAAATTTGGCAGAAAGATAACTCTTGGTCTAGAGTGCTTTCTTATTGTCAAAAGGTGTAAATCCGTTCAGTAGTTCCTGAGAAATGTAAAGATTTTCTCAGATATACACCTGTGGCCGCGGAGGATCCACAAATCCTCCCAATCTTGTGACTGAGATCTGATTGGCCGGCAACACTTCAAACCAGGAAGTATTGGCAGCCATCTTGTGACTTGGTTGAACTGAGAAACAAGAAAAATATTCAAAAATAAAAAAGGGGGCAGGGTAGAAACACCCTGACCCCGCTAGTGGCTTTCAGTGTGTCCCACAGGGATTCCCAGGGCCAAAAAAAGCATTAAAAAAAGATCTGGGGGTATCACGGTGGATCCACAAATCTCACCCAAATTGTTTCTACAAAACAAAGCGCAGACTCCCGCAATTTGTTTCATTAAGCCATGTCAAAGGGGCAATTGAATTAATAATGCGGGGGGCACACAGGCTCCCAACGGCCCCAGGGACTGCCAGCTCCCCTGGGCTATATACATATTTGAATGTGTGGGGCTCCAGCCCCTCATGCAGCCTGGGGACCGCTACGTCCCCAAGCCCAATACATTAAAATGCAGGGGCCACGCACCCCTGCTGCCCCGGCGACCACCACATTCCTGGGGCTAGATTTCAACATGCGTGGGGGCTCCCGCTCCCCCACATAGCCGGAGGACCGCCTCCTCCCCGGGTCAATGTATTGTAATGCGGGGGCCACATGCCCTCCCCCAAAACCCCAGGACTGCCACCTACGCGGGGCTACAGAGAAGATGGGAAGGGGCAGCGCAGACCCCCCACTGGAGCCGTAAATGGCCCTGGGGACCGCCACCCCCCAGAGCCGTCTCCAACAATGTTCCAGGGTGCCCATTGCAGTTTGCTATGGCTTGACAAGAGCACTGCTCCCGCAAAGCCATAGCAAACTCTGCTCCGCTTAATGGAAGTGAGAGCATTAAAAATGCTCTTGCTTCCATGAAGTGGAAACTGAACCCACTGAACGGAAAGAGAATTAAACATTCACTGAAAAAAACAAATGTTACAGGGACATTATAGCTAGGTCCAGAATGTATCCTCATCAAACTACAGAAATTCAGCAGATATAGTTATCTCAGGAAGCTATAACTCATGTCCTTAGGTTACTATAAGCCGCGAACCTGCCATGCATTGCTAATTACCCCACATATTCCATCAGTCATGACATCTTCAATAACATCATTGATAATATCACTGCAACATTTGCATTAAATTATTAA
Organism: Lissotriton helveticus; assembly: GCF_964261635.1. Classification (NCBI taxonomy): domain Eukaryota; kingdom Metazoa; phylum Chordata; class Amphibia; order Caudata; family Salamandridae; genus Lissotriton; species Lissotriton helveticus. The sequence goes on along the minus strand of NC_136065.1, from coordinate 998,076,982 downwards.
TGAGAAAACAGTGCATGGAGGGGTGGCAGTTATAGCTACATTAAGCATTAAGCCACTAGTTATAATATATATATATTTGCGCAGTGTCCTGCATCGAGCGCAAACCACTTGGCAGCATTTCCCCCAGCGCATCTTACCTGGGTTCCTAACAGGGTATTCTGGGTGTTGCAGTCCATTGAAAGACCGCAGGACAGGCAACAGGTGTGCTAACATCAATGGGGGCGGAGCCCCTTTGAACTTTCAAATGGAGGGCAGGACGCTCAGCAAAGCTAAGGACAGCTTCCTGATTACTTGGGCGCTGAAGAAGGCAAACCTACGCCGAAATGCATTCGCCCGTCTTTCTTGTGAATAAATGGCTTCCTTGAACTTCCCCTGCTGTGGCCTCTGCTTGCTTTCTTTTTCGTGAAGGAAGTTCTTGTTGCATACAATTCACGTCGGCCGGAGACGTGTTTCTGAGGCCCCTGCTCTACAAAGTGGCCCGGACTTCACTGGCACCCTACTGTTTGACAGTCTTTGTTCTCCGAGTTATCGGACAGCCTGGGCCCGCCTCGCTGTGTGGGGGGAGAAGCTGGCGGTTGTGTGGTATTTACCGCGCACTGGGCGGCGAGCACTGTCTCTCTGCCCCCGCTTATTAGACTTCCTTACAGTGAGGTTTGAGCAGTTGGGGACCCGAGGAGGCTACCATCACTTGAATAACAAGCAGGAAAATTCGGCTTTCCCTTTGCGCAGTGTCCTGCATCGAGCGCAAACCACTTGGCAGCATTTCCCCCAGCGCATCTTACCTGGGTTCCTAACAGGGTATTCTGGGTGTTGCAGTCCATTGAAAGACCGCAGGACAGGCAACAGGTGTGCTAACATCAATGGGGGCGGAGCCCCTTTGAACTTTCAAATGGAGGGCAGGACGCTCAGCAAAGCGAAGGACAGCTTCCTGATTACTTGGGCGCTGAAGAAGGCAAACCTACGCCGAAATGCATTCGCCCGTCTTTCTTGTGAATAAATGGCTTCCTTGAACTTCCCCTGCTGTGGCCTCTGCTTGCTTTCTTTTTCGTGAAGGAAGTTCTTGTTGCATACAATTCATGTCGGCCGGAGACGTGTTTCAGAGGCCCCTGCTCCACAAAGTGGCCCGGACTTCACTGGCACCCTACTGTTTGACAGTCTTTGTTCTCCGAGTTATCGGACAGCCTGGGCCCGCCTCGCTGTGTGGGGGGAGAAGCTGGCGGTTGTGTGGTATTTACCGCGCACTGGGCGGCGAGCACTGTCTCTCTGCCCCCGCTTATTGGACTTCCTTACAGTGAGGTTTGAGCAGTTGGGGACCCGAGGAGGCTACCATCACTTGAATAACAAGCAGGAAAATTCGGCTTTCCCTTTGCGCAGTGTCCTGCATCAAGCGCAAACCACTTGGCAGCATTTCCCCCAGCGCATCTTACCTGGGTTCCTAACAGGGTATTCTGGGTGTTGCAGTCCATTGAAAGACCGCAGGACAGGCAACAGGTGTGCTAACATCAATGGGGGTGGAGCCCCTTTGAACTTTCAAATGGAGGGCAGGACGCTCAGCAAAGCTAAGGACAGCTTCCTGATTACTTGGGCGCTGAAGAAGGCAAACCTACGCCGAAATGCATTCGCCCGTCTTTCTTGTGAATAAATGGCTTCCTTGAACTTCCCCTGCTGTGGCCTCTGCTTGCTTTCTTTTTCGTGAAGGAAGTTCTTGTTGCATATATATATATATGTATATATATATCAAAGAAAGAAGATTGCCTCCAAGATGCAGCCACACTACGGTGAGTGAGTTCCTTTATTTGTGGAATACAGGAGAATCAAACCATCTGCTCCTTTGCATCAATTTCAGGCCAAACGCGTTTCGAGTGCTACGACACTCTTGATCACTGGCACAAGGGAAAGGCATGACACGCACCACCTGCGCAAATTTGAATGTCCCGCCTTTGTGGGCGTCTGCACAAGGAATGCTGGTAATTGTGGTGCATTAAAAAATGTTATCCCCAGTGGGTTACATGCCTCGCCCTGAAATATTCAAAGTATTTACCCCAGTGGGCTGCACTGAAGCTCTCAGGGTTGTCCCCCTGTCCATACCACATCCACAAAGCGGACTCGCCGTCCCCACAGCGTCTTTAATCATTGTCGCGGCAGGCCTGCCTGGTTAGCAGTGGGGCTGCATCGCGGCGGGGCACGCCGCATAACACCAAAGAAAAAAGGTTGCCTCCAAGATGCAGCCACACTACGGTGAGTGAGTTCCTTTATTTGTGGAATACAGGAGAATCAAACCATCTGCTCCTTTGCATCAATTTCAGGCCAAACGCGTTTCGAGAGCTACGACGCTCTTGATCACTGGCACATGGGAAAGGCATGACACGCACCACCTGCGCAAATTTGAATGTCCCGCCTCTGTGGGCGTCTGCACAAGGAATGCTGGTAATTGTGGTGCATACATTTTTTTTATCCCCAGTGGGTTACATGCCTCGCCCTGAAATATTCAAAGTATTTACCCCAGTGGGCTGAACTGAAGCTCTCAGTGTTGTCCCCCTGTCCATACCACATCCACAAAGCGGACTCGCCGTCCCCACAGCGTCTTTAATCATTGTCGCTGCAGGCCTGCCTGGTTAGCAGTGGGGCTGCATCGCGGCGGTGCACGCCGCATACCACCAAAGAAAGAAGATTGCCTCCAAGATGCGGCCACACTACGGTGAGTGAGTTCCTTTATTTGTGGAATACAGGAGAATCAAACCATCTTCTCCTTTGCATCAATTTCAGGCCAAACGCGTTTCGAGCACTACGACGCTCTTGATCACTGGCACAAGGGAAAGGCATGACACGCACCACCTGCGCAAATTTGAATGTCCCGCCTCTGTGGGTGTCTTCACAAGGAATGCTGGTAATTGTGGTGCATAAAAAAATGTTATCCCCAGTGGGTTACATGCCTCGCCCTGAAATTGATGCAAAGGAGCAGATGGTTTGATTCTCCTGTATTCCACAAATAAATGAACTCACTCACCGCAGTGTGGCTGCATCTTGGAGGCAATCCGGCCACTTCCACCTAGTGAGGTTGGTGCAAGGCAGCGGGGCACAGGACCTGGTAAATATGTAAACAGCACCCGCGCCGCAGAGAGAGTAATGCCCGCACTCCGGAGAAGTTTTCCCAGTGATTTGTGTTCGGCTGACACGTTTCAACCTACACAGTCTTTCTCAAAGCCAACATTCAGATGGTACTAGTGCCTTATCACCTTTCAACACAAATCTACCTCATGAATAAAAATGGTGAGTAGACTTGAGGGACCTCAGTCAGTACTTTGATCCTTGGTCGAAAGACTGACGCAACAAATTTAAGCAAGGTAAACAAATATGTACACATAATCTGCAAAACAATTGAGTATTTATTGTTAATTGCATACAAGATCATAAAAATAAAAGTATGCAAATAAAAAAAGCAAATCAAATCCCATACTAGGTTACCTTCACCTGAAGAATTTTTCAAAATACATCTTAAGATAGAAAAAGGCTTAAAAAGAAAATTATTATTCAAAGTCAAAAATGTATGGTAACATTTCCCCTTCACCGGCCAATTTTGGCCCCGGGGACCCCACCCCTGGGGCGCTGCCATTTATTTATTTTTCATAGGGAGGGGGGCCACATGGCCCCCCTCCCCACACTTATTTTGGCCCTGGGGACCCCATCTCTTAGGGCCCGACCATTTCTTTCTATTTTTTTAAAAGGGAGGGTGGCTGCATGACTCCCCTCCCCAGGCTAATTTCAGCCCGGGGTCCCCTTCCCCCATGGCCCGAGCATTTCTTATTTGTTCTGCTTTTTTTTCTAAAGGGAGGGGTTTGAGCAGCCCCCCTCCCGGGCCATTTTCGACCCTGGGAACCCCATCTCCCGGGGCATGGCTTCTCTTTGGGGGCTGCAGGTGGAGCCTGAAGGCTGCCGCAGTCCTGGCAGGCTCCCTCTACCCTCTATTTATATCCCCCGGGACCTGGGCCCCCTGGGGCCTAATTAAACGAATCACTGAAGCACACACTTAATTTTTTTTTTTTTTAGTTAGGATTCACTGATCCAAAACAACTTGACCAATTTTTTTTTTAAATATGCTTTTTGGCCCAGGGGTATCCTGTTGGACCCCAGAAACAGGCATAGGGGGTCTAGGTGTGTCTGCCCTGCACCCTTTTCTTTTTTTTGAATGTTTTTGCTTGTGAATCTGTTAAACCGAGTCACAAGACGGCTGCCAACACTTCCGGGTTTGAAGTGTAGGCAGCTAATTAAATCTCAGGAATGAGATCAGGAGGGTTTGAGGAGTCACTGCTGCCAGTTGTATATCTGAGAAATCTTTAAATTTCTCAATGACTATTGAACGGATTTACAACATTTAACAAAAAGAGTGCTTTTCGGGACCAAGAGCTACCTTTTGCCAAATTTTGTGTCATTACGTTCAGCAGTTCAAGCTGTAGCCATGTCTAAAGTTTCCTATGGAAATTAAAATGGAGAAAAAGCGTTTTGGGACACCACCCTTTTTCTCGGCTCCTGCTTGACAGATCACCCCACAACTTTTAACACAGCAGCTGAAGTGAGTGGCGTATTAGGTTTGAAAATATTCACGAAGGTTCGTCAAACGACACCAAAGATGTTGCCAAGTGAAAAAACTCTCTTCCTATTGAAACTAGGTCCTAACTATAACTACCTACTAGCGACAGCCAGTAGGTAATATATGCATACCCACATATGTTTTATATGTGTGTCTGCGTGTGTATATACATATATATATTGAATATAGGATTATCCACAGCTTGAAAATAACCATCCGACACTCCAGGTAAGATTATAGACACACTCTGGCTTTATTTCAGACGAGACAGCATCTACACGTTTCAGCAGCCTCTTGCTGCCTTGTTCACGATGTTTAAAGCACCATTTTTTCACATTAGAATACTCAGTAAATGACATTGAGGAAGGACACAACATGCTGTAAAACAAGGACTATGCCTTAGATCTCATGGCAGCCATATTTTAACATGTTCTCCTTTCTACATTTTACATTCTTTTTCATGTAGGAACAGTTCCTTTAAAGTGGGCATTTTTCTCCTCACTTTCCATTCTGATTATAGAAACTCTATCATTTAAAAGTTTCATTATTTCAAAGATATAGCAGCAAGTTTCACTTCAATTCAAGGTGATTTCATAGAAAGTAAAGTGCACATATATAGCGGGAAAATTAATTCCTCGCATATTAAAACCCTATATTTCATCAAAAATACACCAACATTTAATTTCATTCAGTGCTTGTCAGAAATTTAAAGTGCAAATGCATAACCATGTGAAAGTTTTGGCAACAACATGTTATTCTGGCTAGTGCCTATTTGAATTGGGTGCACATTCTAGCAAAGTAAAGTGCAAGTGCTTTTGTGCAAAATATGACTCTTTTACAATCATAATCATTCAAACTTATAGTTACTTCACTATAAAGTACCAGTACTCAATAAATACAACATATCATGGTTTACACAAGATAATACACATTAAACATTATTTAAAGGGCACATTATTTCTTGTATTTATTGCAAATTGCATATAAAAAGAGGATCTAAATTTAAAGTGCTAGTGCTTACGTAAACTAGGAGAGTGATGCCTTTTCTATAGCAGAAAGAACCTTTTTTTCCCTTTCCCTATAAGCATATCACTACCTTCGGTATACACATACTACACTACAGTACATTCTAAAGTGCAAATACATATCAAAAGAAATTCATACCCAAAACAACTAATTAAAACCAATCAAAGCAATTTGTGTGTCCCACTACTCATTACTGTCTTACATTTTAAAATTAAAAACATACATTTTATGGTTTTATACTTGTGCAGATTTCGAAGTTATTACTCTTCATTTCATTATTCAAGACAGGCATGTATATAAATCCTCATCCACATTGAGCCCGTATGGTTCTTTGCAGTTAAACGCCAAAATAAAATATGTTTCTAACTTTCGGAGTTCCCTCTCCCTGTCTCCTCCTCTCTTTTTTCTCGGGACCTCTGCTATACAGGTGTACTGCAGGCTTACAGGGTTACTCTGATGGTGGGTCTCAAAATGCCTTGCAATAGGATATGTCCTGTCTTGATTTACAATCGCTCCCCTGTGTTGGAGGATTCTTTTAAATACAGGGAGAGTTGTACTCCCTATATAAATCTTGGGAAAGGAGCATTGTAATAAATAAACAACAAAACTGGATCTGCAGGTTAGGAAACTTCTGATGGTCACAGTTTTAATAAAAAAGGTTTTAAACTCAGTGCAATTCATGCCATGCTGGCACGCTTTGCATGTAGAGCACTTTTTAAAACCGGGTTTCTGCTGTAACCATGTGGGGGGACCTCTCTTCCTTTCCTGAAATTTGCTTTTGACAATTAGATCCTTCAAGGATTTAGATCTCTTGTAGGTGATCTCAGGTTTTTTTCTTGACCTTAGAGCCTAACACCAGGTCACTTTTTACCAAGTGCCAGTGTCGATTCAAAATAGAACTTATCTCTTTGTGCTTCAGATTAAAAGTGGTTATAAATCTAGAAGAGCCCTGATCATTCATATCACTTCTCTGTTGTTGACGTTTCTTTGTTCTAGATGGTCCGAACAATATTTTATGTCTTTCTAGATTTTTGGCCTTGGTTGCTGCACCATTTAAAACCTCAGGCGAATAACCTCTCTGGGTGAACCTCTGTGTCATTTCCTTTTCAAGTTTTCTCGTATTCCCCCTGTTCACTGCATGCTCTCTTAGCTCTATAGTATTATATATATATATATATATATATATATATATATATATATATATATATATATATATATATATATATATATATATATATATCAAACTCACAAAAGCTTGCCTGGAATGAGGGAGCCACAAACAGGAAAATTCGATTTTGCCATTTTAATGATGATGCAAACAGCGCAGGAACAGCTTGCTGCCTCACAAAAATAATGTCCAGCCCTGACGCGTTTCGTGCTCTCTGACGCACTTCTTCAAAGGGTTGAGGACTTACGTGAATGAAACCAGTCTTTTAATGCCTGCATTAGTCTCTGATAATCCCCGCCTCAGTGGGCGTGGCCATAACTATGGCCCGATGGTTCTTGTAGTGCAGGAGTTTTTGCGTGTCTCATCCACAGTGCAAAAATAGAAATGAAATCCCCAGTGGGTTGTGGGGTCAGGGTCACAGTTCAAACACCCCATTAATCACATCACCGGCTTTTCCCTGCTCCTCTCACTGACTCATTGCTTGATGCTTCAGCTCGGACTGCAAACTGCAGCTGTGTTCGCCTCGTGGCTCAGACAACAAGCCACCTTTAATCAAACTCACAAAAGCTTGCCTGGAATGAGGGAGCCACAAACAGGAAAATTCGATTTTGCCATTTTAATGATGATGCAAACAGCGCAGGAACAGCTTGCTGCCTCACAAAAATAATGTCCAGCCCTGACGCGTTTCGTGCTCTCTGACGCACTTCTTCAAAGGGTTGAGGACTTACGTGAATGAAACCAGTCTTTTAATGCCTGCATTAGTCTCTGATAATCCCCGCCTCAGTGGGCGTGGCCATAACTATGGCCCGATGGTTCTTGTAGTGCAGGAGTTTTTGCGTGTCTCATCCACAGTGCAAAAATAGAAATGAAATCCCCAGTGGGTTGTGGGGTCAGGGTCACAGTTCAAACACCCCATTAATCACATCACCGGCTTTTCCCTGCTCCTCTCACTGACTCATTGCTTGATGCTTCAGCTCGGACTGCAAACTGCAGCTGTGTTCGCCTCGTGGCTCAGACAACAAGCCACCTTTAATCAAACTCACAAAAGCTTGCCTGGAATGAGGGAGCCACAAACAGGAAAATTCGATTTTGCCATTTTAATGATGATGCAAACAGCGCAGGAACAGCTTGCTGCCTCACAAAAATAATGTCCAGCCCTGACGCGTTTCGTGCTCTCTGACGCACTTCTTCAAAGGGTTGAGGACTTACGTGAATGAAACCAGTCTTTTAATGCCTGCATTAGTCTCTGATAATCCCCGCCTCAGTGGGCGTGGCCATAACTATGGCCCGATGGTTCTTGTAGTGCAGGAGTTTTTGCGTGTCTCATCCACAGTGCAAAAATAGAAATGAAATCCCCAGTGGGTTGTGGGGTCAGGGTCACAGTTCAAACACCCCATTAATCACATCACCGGCTTTTCCCTGCTCCTCTCACTGACTCATCGCTTGATGCTTCAGCTCGGACTGCAAACTGCAGCTGTGTTCGCCTCGTGGCTCAGACAACAAGCCACCTTTAATCAAACTCACAAAAGCTTGCCTGGAATGAGGGAGCCACAAACAGGAAAATTCGATTTTGCCATTTTAATGATGATGCAAACAGCGCAGGAACAGCTTGCTGCCTCACAAAAATAATGTCCAGCCCTGACACGTTTCGTGCTCTCTGACGCACTTCTTCAAAGGGTTGAGGACTTACGTGAATGAAACCAGTCTTTTAATGCCTGCATTAGTCTCTGATAATCCCCGCCTCAGTGGGCGTGGCCATAACTATGGCCCGATGGTTCTTGTAGTGCAGGAGTTTTTGCGTGTCTCATCCACAGTGCAAAAATAGAAATGAAATCCCCAGTGGGTTGTGGGGTCAGGGTCACAGTTCAAACACCCCATTAATCACATCACCGGCTTTTCCCTGCTCCTCTCACTGACTCATCGCTTGATGCTTCAGCTCGGACTGCAAACTGCAGCTGTGTTCGCCTCGTGGCTCAGACAACAAGCCACCTTTAATCAAACTCATAAAAGCTTGCCTGGAATGAGGGAGCCACAAACAGGAAAATTCCTGCACTACAAGAACCATCGGGCCATAGTTATATGGCCACGCCCACTGAGGCGGGGATTATCAGAGACTAATGCAGGCATTAAAAGACTGGTTTCATTCACGTAAGTCCTCAACCCTTTGAAGAAGTGCGTCAGAGAGCACGAAACGCGTCAGGGCTGGACATTATTTTTGTGAGGCAGCAAGCTGTTCCTGCGCTGTTTGCATCATCATTAAAATGGCAAAATCGAATTTTCCTGTTTGTGGCTCCCTCATTCCAGGCAAGCTTTTGTGAGTTTGATATATATATATATATATATATATATATATATATATATATATATATATATATATATATATATATATATATATATATATATATATATATATATATATCCAAAAGAAAGTTGCTCACGGAATGAGGCACCACACACAGCGTGTTTAGTTACCCATTTATTGACAGTTTTGAAAGGATTCAGCAATGTCCCATATATTTATATATAAAATAAGAAGAGAACTCTGGGTAGTTCTCAAGTTTAGGTGGAAAGCAGCTCCAGTATAGAGCACTCTCAACACCAGCGACACTCTAAATTTGCTCACCTCAAATGTTTGCTTTTCTATCAAAGTCTTTAAGCGTAGGATTAGCACAGTGCCATCCACACCGAAAAAAAGGGGTGACGTCTTTTGCCATTACTCCAGCAAAGTCTTTAAGCAAAGGATTAGCACAGTGCTATCCATGTTCAGTTGCTATAATGGCTCAGAGTGACGCATAAATAAATAAATAATGAAGCAGAGAATTCTGGGCCTGGAGTGGTAAAAGGGTTATGCCATTTTACAGCATAGCATGGATAGCACTACAAAGCAATGCATTCTTGGTTGACGGGGCACACTCACTCATGGGAAAAAGACAGAGTTTTCCTTAACGATCTCTTAGTAAATACATTGCTGTACTCAGTGAGCTTGGGTTATGTAGATTTATTTAGAGCATAAACAGCAGCACCACTGCAGTTTTTTAACTAAACAATCTTTGTCCTGGTTGGTTAGTCTTTTCATGATTTTCAATTAAATACGTACATCCAGTCCTATCTCCAATGTGGCATTCTGGTAAATGTAGTAATAAATTAATTAATTAGAAACATAACTTTTACATAACATTTACAGTGTATATCTATCAAATTGTGTATTAAACTTGTTCAAATACTGAAAACGAAAATATATAAAGATACCTGACAGCTCATAACAAATACAAAAAGCAGTCAAATTATTCTTTAGATGATTTATAACATATACATTAATGTATCTCCTTTGTTTGATAAATTAATTGATGGATGTTTTAAGGAGTTTCAAATTTATGATGCTGTTAAAATGATGCTGTGTACACAGGCCTCGGCGGCCTAACTATTGGCAAATGCAAACAACGTCTCTCTACAGAAGTTGTAAAGTGCGACCAATTATCATTATTTGTTTATTTATTCATTGTTTTCTATAGTGCGAACAAGACCCAAAATGTGGGTGTCCGAGTGCTTTATATTACAACCACCTTCAAAATCAGCAGATATCCAATTCTTTAACGTCAAGTACAAAGTATACGTTTTTCAATAACATTAACATATGCTTACCCTTACACAAATCTTACAAAATGAAGAATACTAGTAATCACTAGATTACAGTAAAACGTGCCATATCATAATTAAATTTCAAAATAGAACGACTACTGAAGATACTAGATATCCACACTGGTTATAGTATTGCTATCTAATCAAATATACATGTGAAGTGAAAGAGGTGTGGCACAGTGGCCAGGGTGCCTGACTCTGGACCACCGGGTTCACGGTTTGATCCCCTGGCTCCGGAGGCAGGTTAGCCCAGCACCATGTGACTCTGGGCAATAGCTTGCTTAATCTTCCTGACAAACCCCAGCGCCGGGACATCTCTCCGGAGGTAGCTGTGGCACTTTAAAAATGCTGGCATTTACATTGATCGAGGTACCTGTCCATAGACAACATCCCTGTTGACAGTTGAGGGGACTAAATGTATCCAACCTTGCTGAATAAAGCCAGTAGAGTCCAATCAATGCAAGTAAACTGGTTTGTGCAATGACCAGTTTCTTTGTTCTGCGAATAGCAGGATTTTAATCCTGCTTACAGTAGCCTACTTAAACAGCTGAATGTAGAGGATTGACGGGTTGTCTGAAGTTCTCTGAAAAGTCTAAGTATTTCCTGTTGTTTGTAATCGGAGAAATGTTCCCATCAGAAAGAACTTAGTCTCCTTTTTGAATCATGGAGCATGGGTGTTTCTTCTAATATTCGGGGAGCGCATTCCAAATTCTTGGTGCAGCTCTAGTGAACGCTTTCTTTAAAGAGAGATAATAGGTTGCACTTTACAACTCATGCAGAGAATACATTGTTTTATAGAGCACAGACATGACCCTTGGATCTCATTAGGCTTTACATAATAAACAATGTATCCACCCTAGCTTGATGGTTATATGGTTTGCGTAGTTATCAAAGAGTTAATTACAAGTTGCATGGTTTTTACTATGCATACCTTTAAATATATACATTGTAGTATATATCTATCTTTAAAGGTATTTTTGAGGTATACCATATAAACAACCCTAGAGTGGTGTGGATATGGTCTGTGATGGTACTCAAGTGTTAGATAAAAGTTATGTATTTGTCTAGTCTGTATGTATATTGTAACAAGCCTTTATAATAACTTGGCTATACAAGCTTTCAGAAAGAATATTTAATTGCAGGAGCTAGCTCTTTGTTTGTCATCCATAGCATGATGCTGAGGTTACATGGAGTTAAGAGATTCATTTTAAGTATGTTGTGTATCCGTTTGCCTTCTTGCGCTAAGCAGGAAATTGAGGAAGCTTCCATCATAGTCAATGGAGAGATGGTAGGTATTTCTCTCTTGGGCCCAAGTGTCTTTTAAGTAAAATTGATTTGACGTCTCTTTTGACGTGTGCTATCAACGTATTTCCGGTGAAAGTGAGTTCCAGATTCTCTGCACATTTGTCGTGAAAGGTTGTGTGCATGTCCTTTTTTGTTGAATCTGGGTGGCTTCTATTGTAGTGTGCCAAATCTTTGGAGTGTGCAATTTCTACCTAATCTGGTCAGTGTTTGTGATACGTAGTTTGAGGACCCCTAATGCAGAACTTTGTGGGTAATGCAGGCAGTTTTGAAAATGCTTCTTGTTTTGATCGGTAGCCATTTAAGCCAAGGGAGTGTAGGAGTAATGTGGTTTGAGCATCGTTCACCTGATATGTGTCTTGCTGCTGCATTAAGGGTGGCTCTCATGGGGGCTCAGTGGGCTTTGGGAGAGCCCATGAGAGTTGTATTTCTAAGGCCCATCCTGGATATCTCTAGTGCTTGCATCACATTGTTTAGGTGTTCCTCTGGGATGAAGAGTTTGACTTCTTTGAGGAGCTTAAGGTTCTTTGTGCGTTCCTGGCACGGAGTTTATATGTCCTGTCATGCTCGGACTTTTGTCTAGAGTGATCCCAAGCAATTTGGTTGTGTTGATGAATGTAGGGCTGTAGTTTGGGACAGCTACGTGTGAGATCCCCTCTTAGATTGATGGTGATTGCCCTTGGGGAGAGATTACGAGGAATTCTATGTTCTGAGTGTTGAGCTTTAATTGGTTGGTAGATAGCTATTTTTCAAACTCAGTTAATGTGTTGTTCAGGCAGAGGACATCACTCTGACATACAGTTGGGCATAGTCTGCCTATACAAGGTATGCAAGGTTGGTACATTTCATGATCGTCACTAATGACTCCATATATGAGTGGATCAGAGTGAGAGAGGGTGTTGAGCATTGAACATTTTCTTGGTGTATGAGTGTTGCACTGGAAACTGAATCTTCCAATTTGACTAGCTGCACCCTTTTGTTTAGGTATGCAGTGAACCGGTTCCGAACTGTGCTGCCAATGCCCATGAATGCATAGAGTGTTTAGAAATATTTTGTGGTTGACCCTGTTGAACGCTGAGGATATGTCAAGGAGTATAAGAAGGTATGCATCCTCTTTGTCCCGTCTCTTGAGGATGTCATCAATGACATTGAGGGTGCCTGTTTTCACACTGCTCTAAAGCCTGACTGGAAATTGTCTAGAAGATAATAATTGTTGATGTGTTGGTTGAGCTGGTTTAATACACATTTTTTCGAGAGACTTTGCAAGGAAAGGTAGGTTTGTTACTGGACAAAAGTTGTTCAAGTCTACTGGGTCAGCACTTGGCTTTCTGAGGAATGGAGTAAACTGTTCTAGTTTTAAGCAGTCATGGACAGTTCCTTCAGTTAGTGAGGCATTAATTACGTTGGTTCATATTGGTGTGATTAGGTGACTAAAATCCTTTAACAAAGGTATGGGGAATGGGTTGGCTATGTATGTTGTTGGAATCAGGCCCGACATGTCTCTGTTGAGATCTGACCTATTGAGTTGAGAGCTCAGCCTTTTAACTAAATAATCGTTCTCTAATTGTTTAGTGTTTCTCACTCATCGCTTAGGTCTGTGGTTCTGACAGTTGATTTTTTGGTATTCTATGTTTAGGTGGAAAAGGATGATGAGGTGATCTTCCAGTCAACTAGGAGGATGGAGTCTAGGTTTAGGGAGTTGGAACTGCCAATGATTTGGTCGAGCGAGGCCACCTTTTTGTTAGTTGTGTCACTGCAGTGTTGTATGAGGTCAATGCTTGCCAAAATGTGTTTCAGTTGTGCTATTAGTGTGTTGTTGGTGTCATTCCAGTCAATATTGAAATCCCCTAGGAATACATTGTTGTGGTCGATGGGAGATTATTGTGTTATGGGAATCTATTAAATGCTCTAAGAGATTTGTTGATCTCCAGCGGGGTGGTAAATGATGAAGAATTTTGTTGGTTTCGGACCTGATGAGAAGAAGTCCACTCCTAGGCATTCAAAGGAGGAGTGTTTCTCTGTTTTGAAGTTATTCATATGCAATTTGTCTCTATGGATTACTGCAAGTCAGTCAAGACGCGTTATGGTATAAGCAAGGGCTAGAAGATGTCCCCAGGTGCCACATGGTCATATAGCCAGGTTTCTGTGAGAAAAACAATATATATTTCCTATTATTAATCACTTTAGTTGTTTCTCTGTTGTATCAAAAATTGATAGTAGAGCACTCTATGTACAGATGAGCAAATCATGTGATCAAACTAACATCCTATTTGATGTGAGTGTAGCAAATATACAAACAAGGGTTCAATCCTTATACATTCCTTCAACAAAAAGTCCAGACTTCATGTAGCTTGATGAACCTTGACCAAATTATCCATTGATAAATACATTTCAGGAAAGATAGCTGTATATGGAAATTAGGTTTATCCGTTCCATTTGCAATCTGACCTACTTTCCTGAAGGACTTCGACTGTCCACTTATTACTAATATATTTCTGGGATGTCATTCCCCACTCAGAGATAAGTAAATATTGTGTTCTCTGCATCATATCTATTGATGGTGCACTATATAAAAAGGGACTTGTTTATAAGAGGCTTGCGAAGCCAGAGCGTCACTTTTTTGATGCTCTAGCAGCACAAGCCTTTTAATCATATCTGTGATGCCAGTCAAAGCCACTTTACATTGCTTTGCATGACCTCATAGATATGAAGTAAGACAAAGCAGCTCAAGTCGCTGCATTGCCTTACTCTGTGCTTAGGAGGAATTCCATGGCCATTGTGATGGGCTTTCCCAAGCAACACCCATGGATTTCGAGACTGCCCTGGATTTACTTAATCTCGTAAACCTGGGGCAGAGCAAAAACCTTACACCTCTCTAGACCAGGCATAACAAGGAGAAATATTTGTATTCATTCTGCAACACACATGTAAAGAGGAAAACACTTCTCAGGATTGTTTTTGTGCAGTAATCTGTCCCTTACTGAGCAAAAACAATCCTGCATGCAACACAGTCACCCTTGCACCAGGGTGAAAGGGTACCCGCATTAACGTTAGAGCACCAGTACCAGCAAAGGTAGGAAGGTGGAAAGAACAGGAATTCACCTTATTTTCTTCGTATAAACTCACCTTGACCATTTGGTCAAGGTTCACTGGTAAAGGCTTTAAAATGAAATTCTTTCTTCTCTCTCATCTTTTCACACTTTGGTCTCGAATCTTGCAGGTTCCTGCTTTTAGCTTTTTATCACTTTAACCCACAACTTATTATGATATCAGCTTTTTATCTACACTTTTATTAAAAGTTATAAAGTTCAACATTATGGTTTATTACACATGGGCTTCAGTATGTGCTCTATTTCAAACCAAACATTCTGCAAATATGATTTTTTTAAATGTTTATTTTCTTATTTTATGTACCACTACATCTGCCTTGAAAAAGTGCAAAGGTTGGATGAAACGTGTCGGCTGAATCATCTGTTATTTGTCATTACTGGGCTACATCATCTGCTACCTGTCATTACTGGAACAACGGTATTGACTGTGTGACTGTATCAGGAAGAAATAAAAAAACTATCTACTACATTACATGAAGTCTGGACTTTTTCTTGAAGGAATGTATAACATTGTTTTGTATGTTTGCTACCCTCACATTGCTGTGTACTTCCTACCAATCCGTAGGACCTGTGCATTGTTTGGACAACTTAAACAAAGGGCTTGGTGTTAAGACTGATTCCAGGCACACCCACAGAATATGTTGGGCTATAGACCAGCTAGTTCATAGTGACACCGTAAGCCCCCCTAACCGACCAGGGAGCGAAGGGACTCTGGCAGCCACTGAGCATGACAACCCTGTTTCCTCAGGAATTGTGAAAACAGCACCGAACCTTTTGCTCAGTCACTCATGCTTACTTATTCTCAGAGAAATATACAGAGAATACACAGTGGGACAATTTCAATAATATTTATTGAACAAATGTTATTCTTGCATAAAATATGTGTGCTGCAATGATTAGTAGAAAGGAGCTGATAAACGTGATTATGAGCACCAAGAGCGTAAATAGCAGATATAGTTCTACCATGGTGCTCAACAATTATATATATGTAGGCATAAAACCAAGACAGTAATCTAGCGTACCCCTACTATGCAATCCCTACTCTAAAGTGTACCTAGAGTGTGTGTAGGTATAGAGCCATGGATCTCCCATGGGACGATCCAACCCCATTTCCTGATGGGATAGAGTGAAGGATCCCATCTTTGTCTAGAGTTGAACACCCCTCTCGAAATGTCAGACCAGTGCGTGGTGGATTCTCAACATGCACGGACCCTCAGTGTCAGTGGAAGTACCTCCTCTACCGATCTTTCAGGATGCCTATTATTTATAATAAAGGTGGCCTCGTAATGTGCGCATTAGATTAGTGATGTTATGGATATGTAGATAGCATTGTCGCCTCGTGGATGAAGATAGGACGGCTTTCGTACCCAGTGCGTAGAGGGGCCTAGTACATGATGTTCAAGGTGTCGTGATAATGTTGTGTGAAGCTGAATGTGTAAACAAAGTAGTTTCAGAGAAACTAATCCAACATTGTCCTGCATGCAAATTTGTGCAAAAGTTCACAGCTGAAATGTTATTTTCTAGGGCAATGTGAGAAGTAAGCTGCTTCACAGCTTGGGCCTCACTCTGGAATATAACAACATCAAATAGAGTGTCAGGTTGATTAAATGATTTGCTCTTCTGTAAACAGAGTGCTCTACTATTAGATTTTGATATAGTTTGGGCTAGGGTCACAGATCTGTCCAGGAACTGCTGAAAAACATCTTGGTAACAGATGTGACAATAGTGTGTGAACAGCAAAAATATTATCATTACGGCTTTAAAGGTGGGGATGTGTGACACTCACCACAGTTGCCTTTTCTTGTCCATGAGGATTTCTCTGTTGTGTTTGGCTGTGGATCTACAGTTATGGAGCACACATTTGAAGTTTGTTTCAGTGATTGATTTGGTTTAGTGGGGGACTGTTTGTATTCTGATAATGGGTGTCTATCATACTGACAATTTTTTCTAGGTCTGCTGGGGATCAAGTATATCAGTATCTTTAGTTTTTTTGTCCATTCGGTTATTTGGGGTATGTCGGTTGGAGAATTTTAGCAAGCTTGTGACATTCTGTTGTTCGTCTATATTGGTTTTCTCAGGTAATCTTTAAATGGGATGGTGGGCCAGGGTTGTTTCAGTTTGCACCATTCTAGATTGAGGCTTCATTTTTCTAGTTAGTTATGAGATTGCTACCAGCTCGTGCAGCTGAGCTAAGGTTGTTGGAAATGGCTTTAAGTTTGTTGATTAGGTTGTCAAGTCGATTGTCTAATTAACTTATGTAGAGCTGTGAGTAGTGTGTGCCAATGTCTATTGTCTAATTTATGTAGAGCTGCGAGTAGGGTGTATGTTAGTGTATATATGTTATGGGGGTGTTAGTGAGTAGATAGAGTAGAACGAATGGCAGTCATCAGAATAGTTTGAGAGGGTGGGGGGGAGGAGTTAATATGATAAGGGTTCTCTTTGAGTTGCCTGTGTGGTGGGGTAGTTCTCCATTGGTTTGTGTTTATTGCTGTGTCTTATGTGTTGGAAGTGGGTGAAGTTACTGGTTTATTTGCATTTTGCAATTTATGGGTTTCAGTTGAGTGGGGAGTGTGGGTCTTTGTTCAGGTCAGGTTTGAGTGTATGTATGGAGGAGTGGTGGATGGGTTAAACGTGTGTTGAGTTATCTTGTTAAGCAATTCCACGTTGGGCTTTGGGAGATTGTGTGCATTACTGTGTCTTTTGGGTAGTATCAAACTGCAAGGTATCTTAAGAGGCATATGACTGTGTGGGGTTTTGTAGTTTTGTGTGCACATGAGGGAGTCTGGAGAGCTGAGTAAGAGGGGTTCCCTGTAGATAGTTTGACGGTGTGGCTTCTTGTGTTAAAGGCATGGTGCCATAAGGTTTTTCGAATGTATCAGCTGAGGTAGGTCTCCTCAAGCATTGATGAGTATATTTGTTTAGTGGTAAATAGTTCAGCTCTAGCTGTTGTTGGAGGTTTGTGAGGTTATATGTGAGAAGGAGTGATAATTTGAGACATGGATGTGATGGAGTGACGGTTTGGGAATGCAATAGCTTCAGTGTAGGAATTATCAGTTAGGGTGAATTCATGGTGGTTGGCAAATATGTTGAAGGTGCAATGTTTGTTTATTGGACTGTGGATATTTGGTGTCTCCACATGCATTGTATTGGGGCCCTGTGTAGATTGTGTGATGGTGGGGGAGGGCTGAGCTGAGAGGAGAGTTGTGTTGGGAGTGAACGGGTTAGTTCTAGAGGAGGCAGTTTGTTGCCTGGTGTGTTGTAGTTGTGAGGGACTGGCTCAGAAGGTCGGTGCATTTGGAAGCTGGATTGTCGTTTTTATGGGAGTAAGGACGTTTTTTAGTATGCTGTTCTTGTAGACTGTTAGGTAGACTTTTCTTCTGAAATTCACAGACGGTAAAATGTTGATCTTGAATCCATAAGGGATTTTAAATGTGTTGGCCTGCATGAGCAAAAGATAAGTTGAACTTTGTGTCTGCCTTTTTGGGACCTGTAACAGGAATCCAAAAAGAGTGTTTTAGGTAGTTGTTTGAGTAGCCTGTGTTTCCGGCTTCAGGAGACATTTATGGGGATATTAGGAAGGCAAATAATTCTGAAGGAGATGGGGCCTGCCTGTTGTAGTCTCCTATCTGATGTGGGATCTATTGGTTCTTCTGGATCTAGAATGCAATTTAAGGGAATTTCTTTTTTTTCACCCTGATTTTTCCTATAGCGTGTTGGTGTGACTAGGGTAGTGTGCCTCCTAGTTTGTGAGTCTGGCATATCCATTCACTGACTGAAAACCTAAGTCCTCTCTTTTGTAATTTATAATTCCCTTGGGGGATTCAAGCCCTCACTCTAATTCCTTATTTGCTTCAGGCAAAGGTGAGTTCACGTTCTATTTCTAGTCACTCTGTGTGTCCAGAATCCTCTTTTTGTTTTCATGTGCCTCAAAATGGCTGCTCCCTTACACTGGTGTGAAAGCAAAGTCCTCTTTCTATTTCTTGGGCTAACGCTCATGGCCCAAACAATGGCTTCTCCCTTTCCATAATGGGAGAACTCTCAAAGTTCATAGTACTCTTTCTGTTTCTATGATTGATTCTGTGCTAAATAATGGCTGCTCCATTTTCCTAATGGGAGAACAGCCATGGGGTGGAATGTGGGGGGAGAGATGGGCAAATACCATGCAGGCCAGCAAGATCACTCCTCTAGCCTGCTCAATTGGCCACGTTCAACCCCTGTGGTTGCAGCACTGTATGGCACCTGTGTAAATTTCACAAGCGTTGCCTTGCGTCATGGCCATGAAGATGAAAATTGTGTCCCTGGAGCTGGCAGCTATCAACCTCTCACCTTCTTACCAACAGAAGCAGATTTGCGAAACTGTTGCTGCCACCCTCCGCAGTTGGCTCTGCTGTCTTCTGTGACTTTTGAGGCTTCCTGCTCCCCATTGGACCTCCCGCTCATCCTCTTCCTCTGCCTGTGTACTCTCCCATTGAGAATTCCTCCATGCAATGGGATATGTTCCAAACTTCCCCTAGTTTTTTGGTGATAATTCCATCCTCCACTGCTAGGATGAATGACTGGCACAATATCTGGATTTTCACACCTGCAGCTTATGGCAGACCAGGCCGACCATCCACCATCTTTCTTGTATAATTAACTGAAGTAACTATAACTTGCACTTTCATCACACACAGTGGCAGATTTACAAGCTCCTTGCGCCACTATTGCGTCATTTATAACATGGGAAAAATGACGTAAAAGTGACGCAAGGGGCTTGTAAATCTGCCCCAGTGTTCTCATCAATGATGTAATTTCAGTTGCCATCCGTTGTAATATGTGAGGTCATAAGCAGTGCATGATGATATACCCAGCAACTTAAAAATGTTGTGGGCCACAGGCAAAGACCCATATCCCCCATGGCCGTGTCAGCTCCCCTGACAGCACCCTTCTTGGGTGCTGGCAATTCTCGATTTTTTTGCCATCCCTGACAGGTCAAGAAAGGAGGCCCATGGCGACCAGGGCCCCACTGTCTCCCCATTTGGCACCCATTCTGGGTGCTGGTGGGAGCTGGTTTCATTACTTTGTACGCAGCTGGCTGAATGCAGCTTTTCTAGTGTTTTGCTCCAGCATGACTAGGAGCAGCTTTTCATCCAGCTCCAACCGAGGGGGAGGTAGCAATCTACAGTTTCCCAAGTGATGGGGTCACCAGGACACTGTTCTTCATCAGGTCCCAGGGGATGAGGGCCACTCTATGACTCAGAGAGGAGGTCCCATAACCGCGTCCCCAAACTAATAATAATAATAATAATAATAATAACATTGGCACCGGGGCATGATGTCCCAGGGACTTTTAAATGGCTCCTGGAGAGGTGCCGCAAACCGCCTCTCAAAATACGACAATTGCCTGTACATGAGTACCCTAAGACCTTTTAAAAGCTCTGGGGGGGCACATTCCCTTGTCCCCAAAAAAACTGGGCCGAAGTCCCAGGCCCTGGTCCACTCAGGGGGCTTTTCATTGGAAAGGGCGTGAGTCTGCCCTTTTCACTTTTTAAAATTTTTACAGTGAAGCCGCAGTTTCAGTAGCATTAATCCTACCCTGGACCCCTATATGCTTTTTTAATTCTTTTTTTTGCACCCCAGTTGCCCATCCTAAAGTGACTGATGTCTTTGTGGATGTTGACAGCAGCCAATCAGATCTTATATTTTGATCTGTTGGGTCCGTGGATCCTCCACAATTTTAAACCTTAATTTCTCAAAAACCATGGAACAGATTTACAACAAATCACAAACAGCACACTTTCTTGGTAAAGATATAGCTATCTGCCAACTTTGGTGAAATCCCTTTCGGCAGTTTTTTCTGTATTGCTGTTACAGTTTACTATGAAAACTTGCCTTTGTAACATGTATTTTGGGACCCCTGCTTTTTCTCAGGCTGCACTTGAGGTATCACCCCGAAACTTTCCAGGAAGGAGCTTAGGTGGATGAGCCCTGTGGTAAAAAATTTTCATGAAGGGTCAGTCAAACGGCCCAAAGTTATTTGCAAACAAAAAATCCCAGATCCTACAATTATAACTAGACAGTGGCAGCCACTGTACACATATACTAGTACGCTGCTTTTCTATTTTGCGCCTACACAGCTATTTCTGTCTGACTAACCATAAAACAGGACACAAAATATAAATATAGCAAACCGACGCTCCAGAATAAACACTACTTTTTTCATATTTTACTTGCTTTCATTAGCAATGCTACAATAATGAGGCCTCCTGGAGAAAGAATATTTTATTTATTTCTATTTAATTATTGCTCAGGGCCACGGACTGGAACTCGTGTACGTCTTTGAGGATTAGGTCCTGTGTCATTAACCTCTGGATGTACTTGCTTTGTTTTCCGCGCTCGCATTACTCTCGCCCTGTGATGCACACAAGCCTGTCATTAGTTTAAACAATTCTTAAGGCCACTTGACTTTAAACAATTACACACCTCAAACAGGGAGAAGGCCAGGAGTCCTTTCAGATGCCTGAATGGTTTCTCAGTCCAGTGTCATAATCAGATTCCATAAATTGAACTTGCAGAAAGTTTGTGCTAGCATTGTGGATTTTCATTTCAGATGTTGTCAACTCAAGGGCATTTGGACCAATCAATATCTGTCTGTCTTCTCACACATAGAAAGTTGGCTATTAGAAAAGAGAGGCTTAGAGCTGGCTCAGCCAATACCATTAGCCCTAGCCTAAGGGCAGGTCTATCCATGCGCTGGGGTAGACACCTGCCCCCTCTCCTCCCCCACCATTAAGGCGGCCACTGGGGATGTCATTTGGACATAGCGGGCAAAGAGCACTTCTTTATTCTTTCTCTTTTCCACAACCAGACTTCACCAAAAATCAATACATCTGTTCTTTGCTTATTTTCAGAACTTTACTCCAATATAAGCAAGGACTTTCCTTCCAGCTACAAACCCTGGTAACAGCCTGTGTTTCTTTTTGTTTTGCTGATTTTCCTGTCCATGTTCCAATTTGAGGAATAATTGGAAATAATGTTTGATTGATGTTCACTTATCTTTTAAAGAGTCCACAGATGAAAGACCTTGATCCTCCAAATCCTTTCAAGTTTCAGTGCGTGGTTTGCCTGATCCGTGATCCTTTAGCTGCTACGAAAATCCGAAAGCACAATGCTCGCTTCGTTTGTCCTTTCTCAATGAATTCTTGGTGGGGATTCAGCTGATTATCCTACTCTTGCGATAGTGCAGCTCTAATGAGCATTCAAATTGAAGTGTGTCAATGATATTTAATCACTTTGTAAAAAAAGGTTATTTAGCCACCATTAGGTTTTCAGTGCCACAGAAAGAGGACGGAAATTACGTGAAACTAATCCGGATTTGCCCATGGGTCACAATCCGGCCCAGGCAGTTTACTTACATCAAACATGAATAATATCTAGAATTGGAATTAAGTTGATAAATAATTTTTTGCAAAATAATATTTTAATATGTTTATATCTTGCCAAATTTAGGATGCAAAACATATATCATTGAGAAATTGAAAGAATGTTAAATATTCCTGTTAGAACATGAAACTTTTAGAGAAGTAGAGAGACTGTATTTTGTCGCTACTACTCCAATGTATTGGCATAAATATGAAATTTGGTACTTGAGTCAATGTGCCATGACCTTAGGTTTTTAAACATGGAGGCCTTGAACTGGGCAGCTGCAACAGAGGAGTATAAGAGGCCAAGTCATTAAGGCAGTAAAGGTGGCACTTGAATAATATTTGTTAAACAATTTCGAGGTAAATTGTATTCATCTAACCTAAATGGGAAGGATAAACGTCTGAGTAATTTCTTTTTTAAGTTCAAAAATAATTTTATTAGGTAAAAGAAGATAAAACAGGGTGTCAATACAGGGCACAAGAATGAAAACAATAGCAATCAGTGAGCAATTCAGCAATATCAATAATAAAAGCTAATCATGGGCATTAGAGCTAAGCAAGGAAGAAGCCATAAATATGAAAATACAACTATGCAAAAAGTAAGTACATACAAGTAATAATGAAAGAAATAAGAAATGTGAAGGGCAATTAAGGGGGTTTAGAGACTTCCTGTTGGATGGGCTGCGGATGAAATGAGCGAATAGCACATGCATCAAGGGTCTGAGTAATTTCTACCTCGATGCAATTCAGTGGCCCACAGGCAAAGAGGCAGGCACTTAGCTAAAATTGCTTACGAGTGGGGCTTGTCTATTCCCCTATGCTGATCGCAGATCTGCAAGTTACAAACAAACACGTCATCGTCATCCTTTGGGAACATTATCAGCAATGGGGATGGAAAGTGAAGTCTGAGGTGGTGCCCCTTGATGTCTATTTTTCTTTCAGTGCTTAACATTGCCGGCCTTATCCCCCTTCTACATGGTGTGTTCGACTGTTGCCAATGCTTTTTTCTGTGCTGTGTGACGTCTTCAAGGACTTATGCTGTGACTGGTGCAGTTGGTATAATGCAAATGCCATGGTGCTCTGCAACTTTGAGGCGTACCACTCATATTGTTATATCATATTATGTTAAACAAGTCTTGTGTAGTGCAGTATTTGCCAATTACCTGAACTCCTCGCACTGTGCTTTAGTTGGTTGAAGTTTAAGTTCTCCTTTGGAGACTTTATTACTGACTTATATCTCATAATGCATTGCGTAGAAGGCAATAGGCTGCCAGCATTTGGTGTGTCAGTCATTTTGTGTGTTGTGGGTAGTCTGCATGGCGTTTCAGGTGAGTCGGTCTTGCAACCTACCATCGTATGCAGGCGAGTATAAAATTGCAATTGTTCAGAATGAAAAGGGCGTTTAATGGCAATCTTGCCCCAGTGTGAGAACTTTTTCAAGAACGCATTTTATGGGTGAGCCATAACAGGTAGGCTATCAGTAATCTTATTACAATAAGTTTGGTTCAACAGAATTTCAAATGGGGCTTGCTGCTGTTTGTTCTCAACGAATCAGGAGTTTCTACTGCAGCATCTAGACAGGGGGTGAGTTTCCTATCTGTATAGTAATAAGACATTTATGATTTCCCTTCCCCTCTGTTTTAACTATTTTTCTTACTGGTCCATCTCTTAAAGAAGAGATCCAGTTAGGTGAGAGCATTAGGCCTCATATGTCTGCATAGAATCGATGTGTAGTTAGGCAGGGATTGTAGTGGCGCTAATGAAGGCCTGAGACCCAAAAGACCTTTTTGAATGGTCAAAACATTTTGGCTTGGTTACATGGGTGGTGAGGCATTGTATCTCATACGCGGAACAGTGGTGATTTTAATCATATCTGAGGTTTTCATAATAAAGGTAGATCCACCGGATCTCAAAATTGGATCCCTGCAATTATCCAATGCTGACTTATCTAAGAACTCCCAGCAATGGTTGAGTCCGCCCTGGTGGTATTCACCTGCCATGGTGTGGAATATCGCTTACGACGAAGCATGCCACCATTAGTTGTGGGTGAGGCAATATCTCCAAAATCTTTTTTTGATTCAGCTAGAACTCCACTTAGACTAGTGATTAGGGACCTGGCCACTTGTTGTGTGATTACCCATCAGTATGTCCCAGGAAGAAGCGGGCACCCCTGTAAAAAAGAAAAGCTACAAAGAAATACCCAGCCCGCAGCTGCTAAGCAAGGAAAGAGAGGAGAAAGCCACTCAGCATATATTTGTCAAAATAGTCCAAAAGCGCCTCATCATGCCCCAGAGTGGCTTCTGTAGTGCCCCAACATGTATTCTTTTCTCCCACTGCCCCCACTGTCTCTAGAGAACTTTTTCAATGAGCATTCCTTGGCCTTTTCAAAACCAGGGTTTCATTGATCACACTATTTGTTTTTCTTGGGACATTTCTTGGTTGCATCTCTGCTTTTCATTGCTCAAGATTAGACTGCCTTATGACATATACATTCTATTAACCAGAGATATTTCATTTTTTGTCCACCTTGTTTTCCCTTTTCTTTTTAATCTTTTTAATATTATTTTTTGAGACTTTTCTTCGATTATTTTCTTTGTGGCTTTTTGATTTGTGGCTTTGTATATCATTGATTTACAGCCATATACGTTCAGTGTGTGTAAAAACCTGTATCTGTTTTGGCTCTGAAGAAGCAACCTGCTGTGAAGAAACTCGTTTTGGCCAATGTTATCCACTTGAAATGGAAATATAGAAACTAAGATTTCCATTTGAATTCTACTGTGATTTTTTAATCTAAATCTAAAATCTAATCTAATCTAAAAAACCTTAGTACTCTGTCTTTTTTATATGTGAATTATTGTTGAGTCTGGATTGCAAATTTCGAAGCAATGGGTATGCTGTAGTAACTTGCTTAGGCAACAAAGCCGATTATAGATGTTTTGTGAAGGTGAATGGCAGCATTGTGGCACCTCTGATAGATGTGGCATCAAACACCACCCCAAGTGGTCACTTAGAACACAGACTGTCAAAAGACCATTGGTAACATGGAATGAAATGGGCTCTTGCTACTTCAGTGCAACTCATTAATTATTCAGGCAGGTAAAGCTTCTTTACAATTAGAACAGTAGCAGCTTAACTCAGTGTGGATTCGTAGGACTAACTTGTAACCTTTAATAGGGGATTTGTTCCTGCATGAATAATTGAACATCTATTTAGCCCTAAGTCCATCACTATAATATAGTCTTCAAAGGCATTTGGGCCACATGTGAATGGCACGTGCATCACTATCTAAAGTGACCCCAGTTAATGTTGCTTTAGCATACAGTCAACGTATAACAGAGCTTTTGATATGGGCTTCCCCTCACTTAGATACAATGCATTGCACTGTCCTCCCAGTTGCAGCCCCGTTGGTAGACTGTGACCTGGCTTAATTCACCTCTGCTTGTCAGTAACTGGACTCATATTTTTATAAACATTCACACAGTAAACAACCATATGTTTACATGGACATCTGCAGCCGATGATCACTGTGGAACTTTTTACCTGAGCATTTTTAATATTTATTTGGCTACATTGCCCTTACCCAATAGTTTTACCCTATTGTGCTCTTAGTCTGCTAATGTGAACTAAATACACATCATACTAATGTCTCAGAGACAGCTCCTATATGTTTATTTATTGATACACTGTAACAGAACTGCTTTAATGAAACACTGAGAAGAGAGCATGCACCAGGATAGTGAACGCTAATCCATTTTTAGTCTCAAGTGATAAAAATTGTGAATATCTAATAACTGTGCAGGCCGAAGTCGTCATAATGACCCACAGAGACAGCTTCTTCTAGAGGAGTCCTGCAGAGCAGAGGTGACTGGGTAGTTGGTGGACGGAGATGCGATTGTTCAGGCAGCCTGGGACTAAGTTGTGCAATGCCTTGAATGTGTGTATGGTGAGTTTGAAACAAGCATTTTTTTGTATCAGGACCCAGTGGAGATCCCTGAGGTGTGTTGTAATGTGAATTCTGTGTGAGAGGTTGAGAATGAGTCTGGATGCTGACTTCTAGAAGGCTTGTAAACTTCTAGTTAGTTGCTTGGTGCTCCCAGCATAGACAATGTTCCCGTAGTCCAACTTGCTGGAGACTAGGGCATAAGTGACAGTCTTCATAGTGTTGCTTGAAGCTTTTTGAGATCTTCCTAAGCATATTCAGGGTGCTGAATCAGGATTACATCATGGAGTTGACTTGTACAGTCATGTCCAGTTTGCTATTGATGATTATTCTGAGGGTCCTGGCATGGGTTATAGGTGTGGGTATGGTTCTGAGCTCGGCTGTCCACCAGGTGGAGTCTCATGATGAGGTTTTCTTGCTGAAGATCACTGCTTCTTTCATGGCAGTGTTGAGGTTCAGATAGTTGTCTTTCATCTGGTTAGCGACTTCAGTCAAGCTGGTGGTGTTGGGGTCTTGTCAGAGAAGGAGAGTATGAGTTGTGTGTTATCGGTGTAGAAGAGTATGTTGTTGCCATGTGCATGGATTACATTTGTCAAGAGGCATCATGTATGTGTTAAAGAGGGTGAGACTGAGTGATGAACCTTGAGGCACTCTGCAGATGAGCTTGCAGGCTTATGAGGAGTGAGATGTCACACTGACAGCTTGTTTTCCATATGTTAAGTAGGTGCAGATCTAGCACAGAGTGGGTACTGGATGGCAATTTCAAATGCCAGATGAGAATGGGGCATGAGACCATGTCAAATGCTGCAGAGCGGTCGAGGGTAATTAGGACTGCTGTCTTTCCTCTGTCACGGACCATGCGGATATCGTCTGTGGTGGCAATGTTGCTTTTTCTGTACTGTGAATTTATGTTTCTTATTCTGACCTGAGACACAAGAAAACTGAATGGCTCAACTCCAACACAGCTGACAGGACTCTTCTTTTTTTAAAAGCTTTTCTTTTTTATCCTGTGAGAATTTGGTGTAGAACTTCATCTGCCATATTAAGATCGATTGATCATGAGCTGTAATGGGACAATACAATAGACAAACCATTTTAATACCTGAATTTGCATTCAAGCATGGACAAAACCAGTAATAAAGTTGATGCAGTCACAAAATACCCCAGAAGGATTGCTTTATGTATACAATACATGTATGAAATAAAGAATTGAATGAGTTATGACTGAGTGCACTCTGTAGATGTGAAATAGCCCTTCACCTCTTGCAACGTGGTTTGATACACCAAACTCATTGGCATGAGGGAAGATAGAATTACTCATTTGGGAGGTGCTAAAGCACATTTAACATACATACAGTTAACTTACATACGCGCTGTAAAACCAGATTTAAAAATGCCACTACATTTAGTATTCACAACAGTTAGGTGCTGATTTATTAAAGGTCTGATAGCATTTACATATTTCTGCCATCATATTAGGCACACTAAAATGTGGCTCCACACCAGTGGGTAGACTGCACCCATGAGGAGCAGGGTCAGTACTGATTGAGTGGCACAGTGGTTGAAATTGATGGGTTTGATTGCTAACCAAAGCAATTGCCAATTGTTTAGCTTATTTGCAAGCATTCATGCCCTCCCCTTTAAAGGGTTCACACAGGTACAACACTTGACTTGCTTCTTGTGCATATTGGCCAAAAATTGCCTAACTCATCAATGCAAGACTATGTACACATCAGCGAACTGTGCCTTCTAAAGAACTGTGGTAAGAACTAAAACATGCACGATTGTTTTGGGAGGAAATTTATGACATAAATAGAAATAAATCTATTCCTTGTCTTGCGAGCATTTTTCTGTTTTTGTGTTCTCCTGATATGAAAGGTGGCTCTCTACAATCTCACACAGCTGCGCTGTATGTTTTTATTAAACCATTACTCTTCTGCTATGGATGTAATATACTGCTTCCAAATACAGCTGCCTCATAAATATCCCTATAGATGTCCCCTTGAGGTGCTTTGTATGACCATGAACGTACATTGCACGTCCAGCAATGGAGGACAAGCACGGCCTTTGGATGTGAGCTGTATAGTGTGACCAAATTTTGTGTCCCCATCATTCATAATAATGGAGTCAGACTAACGTGACACAATACTGGAAGGACCAAGTTGCTATAGCAGCCAGAGAGTGAAATAACTAACAATATCAGCTGATAGGAAGAGAAAGAGCACATCAGCGACTGCTCCCCGAGCACTCGAAATCATTGTGCATATTTGGGCTTATCAAGAGAAAATAAGCTGCCACTGATTTGGTAAAAAAAAAAGGCAACTGCTATATTTTTTTTTTTAATGACTAAAATAGTGAACGTTTTTTTTTGCCTTTCCTATTTTTCAAACTATGCTACTTTTTTGGTGAAACACGGTGCGACTTTCCACTTGACAATAAATAAACGTATTTCAAATTTCTTCTGTTTGTTACTGAAATAAGTTCCCGGTTTTAGACTTTTCAATTTTTTGGATCCCAGGCAAGTCAGTTTTCCTTCCTGTTTTTCATGAATATCAGTTAGAAAATGTGCTTAGAATCTGACTGTTGTGGAATGAACTATTACGAATCCTATAGTGATGTTTTTATGGAAAGAAAAAAGTAAACTGTAAGTATGCAATAGTTTGTATAGGTCCTTTACTCTACATAGGGCAAACAAGACATCAGCCTCTTGTTGGCAGAAGTTCTACATCTCTGAAACTCTAAGTGATGACGTAAAAGCTGCTTGCTAGTGAGAAATAGGTGCAGGGTACAAATATCAAATACAACATTATTTTCCCCAAAAAATTGCCGTTATTACCTCGTGGAACACAACAACTGGAATTATAAAGTATCAATAATGTTGTTGTGCAAAAATCAAAAAGTCGTGCTTGAATCACTCTTACTACAGTCCCTCATATTTTCATTAAAGTGGAATTCATCCCTTCGTATTGATCCTCCTAAGGTATCATTTGGTGGTGTCCTAGGTTGATCCGGGGGGAGGGGTGGGGAGGGTGAAACTGTGCTTAATTTTCACGACAATCAATCACTATGTATTTTTAAAAGATTTCCATTTTGACCTATTGATTTGTATGCTATTTTAGCTCATGTGAATATCCTAAACTGGCTTGGTTGCGGTCCTGTTTTTCCAAGCTTGGCTTTTAGGGGGTGTAGGTATGTGTAGTGCAGCAGGTGCAGTGGCACTGGGCCTATTCATTTGAGGGACTTTCTCCCCCTGTGTGGGGAGCTCAGAAAGACATGCCAAAGGTTTATATTTTGGAAATTAACATGCACGGTCAAATACGCATGCGCAGCTGCGAAGGGGAGATCATCCCGATGGGGAGATTAAAACGACGGAACTTCTGTTATATAAAATAAAAGACGCGTTTTTTTTGGGGGGGGGGGGGGGGGGGTGGGGGGGAGGGCAGTGGCGTAGGCAGTGTGTCGTAGGCCCCAGTGCAAAGAAGGAAATGGGCCTCTTGTCGCTGCTTGAGCTGTGAAATACAGAAATAATCAGGGTTCAGTGAGCCCCTAAGTCTTCTGGGCCCCGATGCCCCTGCACCTACGAAACCAATTAAAGTTATACCCCTGCATTTAGGGGAGCAGCACCCCTCCTACGTCACAGCAACGCGTCTGACTAATCTCTCGCGCTGAAATCAGGTTTCTCATACAATCACGACCAGCACTACTCTTGATGTGCAGACTCTAAACCATGCTCATCCGTTCCCAACGGACACTGTAAATCAAACCCGGTATTATTTCCGTTAAATTCCAGTAAATATAAATATCATGCATTATTTAAACTCAAGTCACTACCTCAGTCTCCGTGCGGCTGTGAAACGTGTGTAAAAATAAGAGAGGAAACGAATATTGGCGCTTCAATATTTGTGTAAATTATATTTCTTGAATTTCTTAGATGACAACACATTTATGGCTCTTCAAATGGAATAGAATTCGGTACATTGCTGCAAATCGCCTTATTGCAAACATATTTGTTCATTGCTGCCATAAAGACCTGCAATGAAATTATTTGACAGAGAGCAGCAGATTAAACAAGAACATAGTTAAACACTCCAGGGAATCCGTTTTAAGAGCATCAGCGCACGCTTTGAAACCTAAACTGCTAGAACAAATTGTTACAAATGTTTGCAATGTTATCATACTCATTAAACGATATCTTTTGTGAAGCTCATCAAAGGGAAATTCATCAACCCGGAAACAAAAATCTTTCTCATCTTTTTCTTGCGTTGACACGGCGCTCGTGCCTCGCGGAAAGTCTTTTTTTTTTCTTCTGCTGCTGTTCTCAAAATGCGCCTTGCCGTGCTGCTATCCGGTGAAACGCGATTATGACATCAGTTCCCCGAAGGTACAATACATCAGGAGCTGCCACGGACTGCTGCTGTTTATTTATGTTTCAATATATTAGAACATTGTTCCGCTGTCCTGAAACCGAGCCTCTGAATGCCAATCTGAATAGAAGGATGCTTCCTCGGTTACTCGGCTGGCGTTCTGTGGGTCAGTGATAAAGGAGAAAGAATCCGTGTTTTTACAAACTCCTTGGTCAGGCTGATTTTCCACCCTCCGACAATGAGGCCGCATAAAGACGCATGTCTAAAAAATGTTCCACTCTTTTGAAAATAGATCCTAGAACTGAGATCTCATTGTTCGAGATCAGAATGTTCGAAATAGATTGCCAAAATGGTTCCACAGTAGGGGCCAGTGGTTGGCACTCAGCTTTATAAGCAACGTGCTGGCTACAACCACCACCGGCTGGGTATTGAAAATGCCATTGGCAGGAGGATGGTGAGGTCCTCAGTGCCCGCTTAATGCACTTTCCAATATGGTCGGGTTCTTCCTTAGGACCCCTCTCACAATTTTAAAACCCCTGGTGCAAAGCTAGTCCAGCCCCGGTCTTCCCCATGCCCCAGGGATTGGACAACCAAACTAGGTGTTGTACATTTTTGGGATTAGGGAGGAGTGACCCCCCCTCCCGGCCATATTTATTAAACAGTACAAAACAATATTCAAACATTTCCATTTACAGAAAAAGTTTAACGCAGAAAGTACAGTTTAAATTGATAGACACATGTTGTTGCAAGTGCTAACCTTAACACATTCTAATACAGAAGGTGATCCAGCGCTCTCACCAAAATATTGCACAAATGACACTATCTACTACCACAAAACTTACACTACAACACTAGGCCCATAACAACAATAGAGCGCTTGAATCATGAGGCGATAAGATCTAAATATAGTTGTTTAAACTATCTGCAATAATCAAGACCAGCTTGTCATTTTAGAAAGTTTATTTTAACACATCTAGAAAAACTTAGGTTTTGGTATTTTATTAAACAAGCATTAGAAAATGTCATAAAGAAAGATTTATTCAGTATTAATAAAAAGAGCATAAATCAAGAATTATTATTCATTAGCAGGAATAAGTAAAATTAAGCATTTCCAAAATCCTAACTATCTCTCTGTCTCTACCCTCATCTCCTAGTAATAAAGTAATTAATAAAATTTTCTTTCCTCACGTGTAAAGTCCATCAGCATAACATCGTCCTCCAGATTTCTCGAGCGTAAGCCAACTATGTGTTCTCTGAACCTATTCTTATACCCTAATTTTAGCTGAGCTAACTATTTTTCACATTCCAGCAGACGAATTCTAGTTCTTCATTGGCTGAGCCACCTCGTACCACAGTAAACTGTGACACCTCCTTCTTACATGCCCGGGCAAATTCACTAGTCCATTGTTCATTTAGAAGTCATGGCAGCTTCTCCTTAGGCTGCTACATTTTGTAGCGACAGCTTCCTTTTAACCTTGAGCTATTCAGCTCTGAACTCCCGTGGCACGTTAGCAAACGTTAGCAAATTTCTCCAAAAAGTCATCTTTTTAACAGTTCAATCCAAAACCTTTCAAAATAAAAGCTCAGAGGCCTTTTCCAACCTTCTTGGAATTATTTTCACTTGAGCCATTTTCATCATTAGGCCTCTTTCAGAAAGCGTCAATTTTCTGCGCCACTGTCCCTGCGCCACTTTTAAAGGGGTACTATTTTTCTGCAGTCATCTCTAAGCTTCACTTGTAAAACTATTATATAAACAAACACAAAGAATAATTAAAGAAAGAAATACAGTTTGTTCTGTTGCCTCCCATCATTTCTAATAATTAACCCATTAGTCTAAATTACCTAGCAGTAAAGCACAAATAAAGCAGCATTTTATATCTACCTGTCTTCATGAATCCATAAAACCTTATGTGCACCTAGAATAGTAGAAATGACATCACATAGACAAGGGAAGCAAAATAAGCACATGCCATTATTTCAAAAACAGCTGCTATTAGTTATGACATGACAATAGACAAAATTAATTTATTATTTTCCACATACATGAGAAAGCAACATAATGCACATTTATGAGCACACATATTAGTTTCCCACGTGTTCTGTAATGTAATGTAACTTTAAACTAGGTTGAATTATTATACACACAGCACAAATTGTTAGCATTATTAATTTATTTATGGAAGTGTGACTTCACGGGTTTAAACAGAATTCTGTTTTCTATCCCGCTCCATCAACTCCCTCATCTGGTGATTAACAAATCACCACACCACCACCCAATATTTTAGCAAAAATTTTATCTAAGATGAACATGATTCAATTTCACCTGTGTTAGTATTTCTAAAGACTTATCTCATCAGTTTATCTATAATTCTCATACTTAGTTTTAAGAAACCCCTCTAGTTCAATTTCTTTCTCTTGTGTAACATACAACTAAGTTTCAATAAAAGTGTTGCAAAAACTATAACTAATAAAATGTCAGTATCTTGCTTGTCATATTAACCTAAAACTTCTCCTTATTAATTTCTCAAAGAACAATAACAACCTAAATTAACCAAAGCAGAATTATATTTTCATTAAGCTTGCAAAGAAAAATAAAACAAAAATGTTAAAAATTTTACCTAAATTTTCTAAAAATTTCTAACACCCCCCTTTTTCAATATTTTTTTTAAATTTTTTTTTTATACTCTTTAAACCTTCTAACAGTTTTTCTTCGACCTAATGTCACAAATTAATTTTTCAGCTGACAGAATTTCTTCGACCTTGTGTCATCTAACACATTTTCTTCAGCCTTATGCCAAAAACAGAAAACCTAAAATTTAACAGGTATGTACTTCAATCATTGTCACTATTCTCTTCAATCTTTTCCTGACTGCAATCCATTACAGGTATCACTTCTATTTTCTTTCCTGCCTCACTTTTCTTTACAGAATCTTTTTTGACTTGATTTTTCATCAATCTGTTTCTTTGATCTGTATCTCAATTTGAATTTTAGGCCTTCAATTTCTTCTGGCCAGTTATCACTTTTTCTTAGTAATTTCTTCTTTTGCTTGGTCACATTACATTCTGTTCTCCAAGCTCCTTTTCTGAATTTTCTTATTTGAGAATCTTCATCACTCTCATCAGTTTCAGTGTCAGAAATTTTCATTCTGGACTCAGGTACTTCTTTACTCAGCAACTTCACTCCGTTAGGAACATCATCTTTGTAGCTGGTACTTGGCAATTCATTTTCTTCTTCAATTACCTTCAACTTCCCAGTTTCAGAATTCGTGTTCTTGCTTTCAGAGCTACTTTTCTGCTTTTCAATACTCTCCTGGTCTTGAATCACAATCTGATCACATTCTTCTTCTGCTTCTTTTTCTGGCAGATTTCCATCATTTTCTGAGTCTTCAGTCACAACGTTCAAGTCTTCTTCATTCAAGGCTTGTTTTCTATTCATGTTCTCCAGATGTCGACTAACTTGTCGATCTTCAAGATCTGGATTCTCTTCAGGCTCTTCTTCAGAATCTGAATCAGCAGTTGTGACACTATCCTCATCAGGATTTTCAGGTGTAGTTACACGAAAAGTATGGCCAGTGTCAATCCACCTCTTCAGTCTTTTGCACTTCTCTGCATTTGTTGTGACAAGACTGACTAGCCTCCTTTTCTGCCACCTTGGCACTAGAGAATTTCTTTTAAGACGAACCTTTTTCCTGATTCTTTTTCCTGGTAACAGATCAAATACTTGCTCTTTTTCTCTTGTTTGTACTTCAGTTTCATCTTCATCAGACACAGAAATCATTTCATCTGATAAATTCCTGCAGTTCTCCAATTTGATGCTATCATTGATAGGCATCATTCTTTTCTCTGGTATGAATGTCTGTCTCATGACCTTGTCCATCACAATATCACGTGGACTTAAATCTGTCTTTTTATCAGTAGTGTTTCTCAGAAACATCAAAACAAGTGGAAGGATATCTGTCCACTTTGTACCTGCAGCTAGGCACATGTTTGTATTTCTGTCTTTTATAGTAACATCCTCATGCTCCTCAACATCTGAAATTTCTAGTTTATCTGTACAATGGAGCAATCTTTTTTCGATATGTTTTCTGCCATCTGATAACTTTGCAACAGTAATTTCATCATTATGTCGCATCTGAAATGTTTCAACCCATTTTGTAATCAAACAGTAAATCACAAAAATGTAGCACAGTTTATCATACAGTGACATCTCACAGAAATTCATTTGTAATCTGGTCAATGAACCACTCTCCTGTAATTCTGTTTCTATTCCCACAATTGTTCTCTTAATTGTGTTTACTTGTTGGCAAGCCAGACACCTCTGGTAAAGAGATTCTACAAATCTATGGTACATTCTGTCCATGTCAGTAATCATGCTATTTGGTAAAACTACTCTACCATCTTTGTGTGACAAAATCTCATCCTCATCTCGCTGTCTAAAATCTGCACTCAACCATGTGTTTCTCAACCATGTGTTTTTCTCCTCATGAGATGCATCATCTTGTAACTTTTTGATTACCTGCCATGTTTCAACTACAGATGTTAGTATTAGTGAACTCAAAGCATGTTCATCATTCTTTTTGTATGCTGCACATATCACGACAGCAAACCTTTCTACCAATTGAATATCATCAATCAACCTTTTAATTAAATTTGTATTTCTGAAAAGTGAACTTGTAGAAGTCAATGTTTTAATCTGTTTATCAATTGTGTCCTTTACTTTGATGTCTTCACTCAAAAGAACATCATTTTCATTCCAACATTCTGGAAGTGTATTTAATCTTTTTGGACTGTTTTCCTGTTCTTTATTTAATCCTGTATCTGTTTTGTCTGACTGTTCATTAATAAAATTTTGCAATGGCAATGAAGCCATCTCAATCTGTTGAGTCATTACCTGTCGCTGTATTTGTAACTGTTCATTCAGCTCATTTATCTCAATCTCCTTTTCATTTGACCATAATTTTGACTCATCAGGCTGTGTTAATTCAATTAGGTCAATGTCAGACTTCTCACTTACCAGAACTGAAGTCATCTCTGTTTCTTGCTGAGTTTTGATCCCTACTAGTTCAATCTCAAGTACAATAGAATAAACCTTTTCAGTTAATGGGACCTTTAAAATTGCGGAATTAATTTCATCCTTTCCCAGCACAGGGACTATCTCTGTTTCCATAATTTTCATGGACTCCTTTAAATCATTTGATGAATTTATATGATCAGAAATATTAATTCCAGATGTACCAATCATTTCATCATGTTTTTCAATTGCATTAATTTTAGTAAAATTTTGAACTGGCACTTTATCAATCTGATCTGACACTTTTGGCGTTACATTAACCTGTTCTGGGGGTCTTCTTGAATTTCTGTTCTGATCCATATTTACAACGTCAATTGTACACTGATCTCTATTTTCTACTCTGATACTTTTATTATTTATTTTCATTAATTTGGGAATCTTTAATTTACTCTCGCATTTGGCTACAACCTTTTTCATTTTCTTATATAAGAAAGACATTTTCTTTCTCTTTATATAATTCGGTAAACGTACTCTCTAAATTTGCCTTACAGCGCTTGCTGATCAATTAATTAATTAATTTAATACTATCAGGTGTAGAAAACCTTATAATTTGGTCAATTTAATATATTTCCTAATTTACCTGTATCTAAATTTAATTAACCTGTAAAGAAAAATTATCAATTTGCAAAAACAGTAGCAACGCAAAATTTTTATTTATAATAATACCAACATATAATCATATGTGTTTTAAATGTACTTATTTTTCACTTACACACCTTCTGCAACATATACCTGTGGAAAAAGAAAACCTAACTTGTTTTGCCTTAATTTACATATAATTTCTAGTTGCCACCTTGAACACAGCGCATTTTTCTTAATTACACTAGTAATTACAGTAACTAGCAAAATGCTTGGAAATATTTATTTATTTAATTTTTGCTGTATTATTTTTATTTAGAAATTACAAATCACCAATTTCATTTATAATAAAATGTTTGCCTGCCAGTACAACATCAACTCAATGCTGTAATCCCTATTCTAATACACACTGCCACTACAGTCTCTCCTTCTCCTTTTTGCTCAGCCCTTCCCTAGTATAAGACACAGGGTGTAATATTTAGCGTGTCAATATCTCTTCCCTATGACACACTCAGTTTTAAAATTAAAGCTTCGGGTATGTCAGACCATTTAAAATCCGACACTCGAAGCACAACAAATGTTTGAACCAATCAGTGTAGTCACCTCAACGCTCAGCCAACCACAGCAGTCCTAATAATGCTCTAGCCAATCTAAGCACCGCTCCTGCAATGCTCCACTAGCTACAGCACAGCTTCTACCATGATATGTACTGCTACTACTGCAGTCTTTCACTTTCTTCCACACTCACCATAACAACTTGGCTAGGAATGAAATCCAAAGCGGGTGCTTCCACACTCTATAATCTACTCAGCAATTACTTTAAAACAACAGCGCGCCCCAGCCAACCAAAACGTTGCCAGCAATAATCTCAACCAATCAGAGCGCCTCCCCGCTCTCAGCGAACCAGAGCGCGACCCTTATCCATGACATACTGTTCAGCGCGGCGACTCTAACACCCGTTTGCCATTCACTCCACATGCGACAATCCTCGTCTCCAAATCACTAGCGCAAACCTACGATGGGGACACTTTAAAATTAAAATTGATAAATTTATGTGTAGTGGTAACGTGCATCAGCTACGACCACTTATAATTCCTCGGCAGGCACAAAGCCCACACTCGAGCCTCAACCAATCCGGTCGCGGCTCCTACTAACAGTCACGAAGCCTTGTCCAATCAGAGGACAGCTCCTGCTATGACGCGACGGCGTTTCAACTAATAGGAGCGCGGCGGCTGACGCAAGCAGCCGCTGCAGCTGGCAGCTCTCTCACTCGTTCCAGCCCCCCTCCTTCACAAAATGCTCGCGCAACACAGTTAGCTTTAATTCAAAGCATTAGCACATATCTAGTAACCAAATTAAAACGGGGAATATAGAGATGTTGTATGATGTAAATAAATTTTAAGCAATAACGCCTTTCCTTGTCCTAATGCTCTAAACTTTTTCAATTTAATTTTAGCGAGGTTCTACAATGACGCGCCAAATTTTACAATCAATTAGAGCGCGGCTGTCTACATAATCATTGCAGCTCTCAGCTCCTCGCTGCTACTCTCAGCACTTCGCGCCTTGAATTCCACTGTGACACTCTAACCAATCAGGGAACAGCCCTGTTATGATGCTACGGCCTCTTAACCAATGGGAACACAGCTTTTGGCTATGACGCGACGGCGTCTTAACGAATGGGAGCGCGGCGGCTTTTACACACTCGGCGCTGCTTCTACAGGTCTCTCCTTTCGCGCGCTCACTCGCAAACAGCCCCTCCCTTACGAAATTTATTTTAACAGAGCCGCTATGCTCCTCTTTTCAAATAATAGCGTCACAGGCTCACACAGCTGCTCCCGCTCTCATTTCTTCGCGTTTATCAAATGAAGTGAGTTTTTAATAAAATACTCGCAGTTATAGCTAGCGAGGAAGTAAATGAAAACGGGGTCATTTAATTTTTATAAACAATTTTAATAACTGTGGTGACGCGCATTAATGCGCAATTACTTCTTAACAATAGAAACACTCTTCAGTGAATTATAGCTCGACGCTCTAGCCCAATCAGAGCGCGGCTTTGCTCAGACACTCCTGATGTCTTTAGCCAATCAGGGGACAGCTTTTTATGACAAATCAGACGCTCTATCCAATCCGAGCGCGGCTGTTTCTGACGTAAGCAGCTGCTGCAGCTGCAGGCTCTCTCCTCACACGTTCCCACTCCTAAAACCAGCCCCTCCCTTACAATTTTCGATCGGGGCACATTTTAATGGATTTAAACTACGGAGAACGATTTATTATTACAATTAAAGCGAGGAATGTTTATAAATTTAATTCTGATCACTTTTTAC
Organism: Lissotriton helveticus; assembly: GCF_964261635.1. NCBI lineage: Eukaryota > Metazoa > Chordata > Amphibia > Caudata > Salamandridae > Lissotriton > Lissotriton helveticus. The sequence goes on along the minus strand of NC_136065.1, from coordinate 998,038,468 downwards.
TTACTTAAATTTGTTTAACAACGTTGAATACCTTAATTATAGCCTAATTAACACAGAACATTCTAAAATGCTCCTGAATGTTTTAAAATAGCACAGTTCACCTTATTATACTTTTCAACTATGCTGAACACTTTTGAATTCAATTTTATTAGCGTGCAGAGCTTTTAAATGTATTTAAACACTGCACATCATCATAAAAGTCTTAGAATGGTACAGACTTTATCCTAAACTTTCCTACGTACCTTAGAATTACTTTTGGTACATTTTAGTGAATACATAAAACGAAACTCATCTGTCTGCTTCTCTAACTAGGATAGTTTACATACATTCAAGTATCCACACTTCGGAATAGACGGCGCTATTCACACTAAGGATAATTTACATTTGCCAGTAGAGCAACTCTTACCCTACCCTTCTAACACGTAAAAATATGAACTCATTTTCCTCTGAACGCACCGCGAAGTGACAGTATCTAAGAGTTCCACTTGAACATACCTTACAAAACAATCACGCACTTTCACACTGAAAATTCCCTAACTTCAGACACACATGAAATCCGTACAGGACTCTCACCTGTTTATAGAAATCATGCACCGTTAGCAAAATAACACCGTTATCCGTACAGGGCTCTCACCTGTTTATAGATATAAAACATGTACCCGTACAGGACTCTCACCTGTTTATAGATAATCATGCACCGACATTACCCTGCCCTTCACTCAAGCTTGAATATAACTAATACTCTTATCACAGTGAGTTTTATGGAAGGCGCTTTGTCCCTATTCTCATGCTGCTCTAATTTCTTAGAAAACCCTCACTATTACAAGATTCACACCTAGCCCTAAAACTGTGTTGCACGGCGACAACACTGTATTGCACGGCGACAATACTTCTGGTACACGGCGATACCAACAGTGATACTCGGCGATATCACAGAAACAGATCAGATATTCTGCATGACTACCTTCTCATCACACAGTTTTTGTACCGGTACACACATAGCACAAAATAAAACAAACTCAACATGTGTTAAAACTTAATCCTATGAATTTACCAACATATATGTATCATGCATGTAACATGTATGTCAAAAACAACATATATAAACCGTCCGATGGCTACCAGAAATTGATCCAGCGCTCTCACCAAAATATTGCACAAATGACACTATCTACTACCACAAAACTTACACTACAACACTAGGCCCATAACAACAATAGAGCGCTTGAATCATGAGGCGATAAGATCTAAATATAGTTGTTTAAACTATCTGCAATAATCAAGACCAGCTTGTCATTTTAGAAAGTTTATTTTAACACATCTAGAAAAACTTAGGTTTTGGTATTTTATTAAACAAGCATTAGAAAATGTCATAAAGAAAGATTTATTCAGTATTAATAAAAAGAGCATAAATCAAGAATTATTATTCATTAGCAGGAATAAGTAAAATTAAGCATTTCCAAAATCCTAACTATCTCTCTGTCTCTACCCTCATCTCCTAGTAATAAAGTAATTAATACAATTTTCTTTCCTCACGTGTAAAGTCCATCAGCATAACATCGTCCTCCAGATTTCTCGAGCGTAAGCCAACTATGTGTTCTCTGAACCTATTCTTATACCCTAATTTTAGCTGAGCTAACTATTTTTCACATTCCAGCAGACGAATTCTAGTTCTTCATTGGCTGAGCCACCTCGTACCACAGTAAACTGTGACACCTCCTTCTTACATGCCCGGGCAAATTCACTAGTCCATTGTTCATTTAGAAGTCTTGGCAGCTTCTCCTTAGGCTGCTACATTTTGTAGCGACAGCTTCCTTTTAACCTTGAGCTATTCAGCTCTGAACTCCCGTGGCACGTTAGCAAACGTTAGCAAATTTCTCCAAAAAGTCATCTTTTTAACAGTTCAATCCAAAACCTTTCAAAATAAAAGCTCAGAGGCCTTTTCCAACCTTCTTGGAATTATTTTCACTTGAGCCATTTTCATCATTAGGCCTCTTTCAGAAAGCGTCAATTTTCTGCGCCACTGTCCCTGCGCCACTTTTAAAGGGGTACTATTTTTCTGCAGTCATCTCTAAGCTTCACTTGTAAAACTATTATATAAACAAACACAAAGAATAATTAAAGAAAGAAATACAGTTTGTTCTGTTGCCTCCCATCATTTCTAATAATTAACCCATTAGTCTAAATTACCTAGCAGTAAAGCACAAATAAAGCAGCATTTTATATCTACCTGTCTTCATGAATCCATAAAACCTTATGTGCACCTAGAATAGTAGAAATGACATCACATAGACAAGGGAAGCAAAATAAGCACATGCCATTATTTCAAAAACAGCTGCTATTAGTTATGACATGACAATAGACAAAATTAATTTATTATTTTCCACATACATGAGAAAGCAACATAATGCACATTTATGAGCACACATATTAGTTTCCCACGTGTTCTGTAATGTAATGTAACTTTAAACTAGGTTGAATTATTATACACACAGCACAAATTGTTAGCATTATTAATTTATTTATGGAAGTGTGACTTCACGGGTTTAAACAGAATTCTGTTTTCTATCCCGCTCCATCAAAGGCACTCCTTCCGTAAATCAAACAATGCATGCTATGACTTTCTGCATGTCCCTTTTTGAGCCTGACGGCAAAGTCAACGTCTGGCAAGCTTCTCTCCCCTCCCTCTTTCAGTCCCAGGGTACTGCCACTATTACTCCTGGAGCAAGGTTGTGCAGGGGGTACAGCTTATCGGATGGATCTTTTTCCCCCGGGCCTCCCCTACGGCCTGGCCTTGAACTCCATAAAAGGGGGCCGCAGACTGCTGCGCATGCGCGTACAGGGGTGGCCCCAGGCCCACTGGGAAGGATGACTCCCCCGTCCCCGTACCCCGACAGCCTACTTACCGGCTGGCACTACCCCCGGAGTTACATGGTGCTGACCGCTAAGACCGCAGACTATGATTACCAGTGTTGACCTTACCGTCACAGGCCAGCATAGTTGACCGACTATCTGGCCCCCCTCCTGCAGCTAGAAAGGTCCTGTACTCTGTTTCAAACCCTCAAGCCACGCTATGATGTCGTCCATAAATGCATGATTCCCCTTATATGAAAGGTGCACCCCGTCCTGTAGAAAAAACTGTTCCCCCCTGATGTACCTGTGTGTTATGGTTCTTAATCTAGGGGTCCTAAACAATTTATCGAATTTATTGTTGAGCCGCTTTACCGCGTGATTCAACGCCCTGACTGATTCGCCCCCCCCCTCCACTGAAACCTCTGTATCATGTGGGACCACGCTATTATGGACTATGGACAATGCTTCGCCAGCCACCCCACTTCCTTAAGTAACTCTTCAGTCAGTCTCCTCATACCTATTTTTGCCAAATCATTACCCCCCAAGTGCAGGATCCAGATTGCAGGTGGTCCCGAGCTTGTGCATAAAGCATGGTTCACCAGCTCTCTGAATTGTCCCACGCACAAACCCCCTGCCCAAAAAATGACATTTTTGACCCTAGGCTTGTCACCCTATCCTTGACGGATCCTGTAAAGAAAGAATTCAGACGGCGAACATAGGAGTGTCCTACCACCCAAATCTCCTGGTTCTTCTGGTGCGAAGAGTAAACTTGCATCACCTCTTTAGTTGCTTCGCTGCGAACAGCCACCTCTTGAACCAACGCATGTTTCTCCCCTGAGTCACAGGATGAAGAAACTGCAAGTAACATAGAAAAGAAAAAGGGGGAGGGTCAGTGCAACGCCATGCCGGCATGTCATGCAAAGCCTCCAACAATACCACACGATGAAACATCTCTTGTATCAAAAAACCAACTTCCCTCATTCTTGAGTCACAAGAATCGGGTATAGGGCAAATGGGCCTAAACGAAACTGCTACCTTGGTCCTACAGCATGTGCAGCCGCACATATCTTTTATAGCAGTTGGAAGTCCACCTCCCGATCTTTTTAACACGTTCCCTCCCGAGGCCCCTTGCTGCTGCCTCTGAGGCTGCACCTATCCTGAAAGAGTGAGTTCTGAAATTGGCGGGATGTAACCCGGCTTCCTCAAGTGCTTTGATCATAACTTTTTTTAACTGGAAAACTGTGAGGGGCGTCCTATCCTTGTGTATAAACAATGACCCCCCTAAACCTAGCGCCCTTTGGGCCATGAATGCCTCTAACCTGGTGACCGGGCAGCATGCTGTATTTCCTGCCCTGTGTAAGACCACGGAATCCCCCCTGCCTTCCTGATCAGTTTTAGATTTGGGTATGGAAATCATCACAGAGCCCACGCCCAGCTTCACGTGTCCTGCTTGGATCCCCCCAGCCAATCCTGCTTATTCCTTGCGACTAGCTCACCTACTCTGAAAGCACCGGAGCCTGGAAAGGACGGCCTCACCAGGTGATGTACAAACCTTTGGCAAGGCCACTACTAACTTTCCCAGTGTTTCTAGGCCAACAGGCCTCCTCACATCAGGCTCGGTCCCCCGCAGGCGTTGCCACCCCTTCAAAGCCTGTCGTACCACAAAATGTTTAGTGGGGTCACCTTTCCCATGCAACTAAGATATTGCCGTGATATGTCTCCTTGCGGCTGCTACTGTGCGGCCCTGTTCCCACATGAAAGCAAGGTACGCCACTACTGACTCATGATCTAGCCATTTGCCGCCCCACTGATCCCCTAGAAAAAGACAAAAATAACAAAACGCCCCTTCATATGCACTCCATGTCCTAGGCGCTAGGCTTGCAGCCACGCAGTGCAGTACTCTGGGGCACCAAGTTGCCAGAGTCGTTCTGGGAAAGGCATTGGGTGGGGCGCTGCCTCTGGGATGTGTGCCCTGAAAGCCTGCATTTTAAAATGAGACAATGTGTCAGCTGCGTGATTCAACACCCCATGGACATGTTTTGCTGGGAAGAGCACATTCAACCTCATGCACTGCAATACTATTTCTTTTAGCAAGCGTAGCAACATCTCACACTTGGCTGACTGATTGTTTATGCATTCCACCACTCCCATGTTGTCAGACCAAAATATAACTGACTGGTCCCTCAATGCGTCTGCCCAGACAACAAAAGCTACCAAAATCGGGAAGAGCTCGAGAAAAGTGATGTTGTTGGTGATCCCTGAACTTTTCCACCACTCTGGCCAATGTTCTGCCACCCATTCGTTCCCTCCCGAGGCCCCTTGCTGCTGCCTCTGAGGCTGCACCTATCCTGAAAGAGTGAGTTCTGAAATTGGCGGGATGTAACCCGGCTTCCTCAAGTGCTTTGATCATAACTTTTTTAAACTGGAAAACTGTGAGGGGCGTCCTATCCTTGTGTATAAACAATGACCCCCCTAAACCTAGCGCCCTTTGGGCCATGAATGCCTCTAACCTGGTGACCGGGCAGCATGCTGTATTTCCTGCCCTGTGTAAGACCACGGAATCCCCCCTGCCTTCCTGATCAGTTTTAGATTTGGGTATGGAAATCATCACAGAGCCCTCGCCCAGCTTCACGTGTCCTGCTTGGATCCCCCCAGCCAATCCTGCTTATTCCTTGCGACTAGCTCACCTACTCTGAAAGCACCGTAAAATGCTAGGCAAAATGCCGCCTGGAAAGGACGGCCTCACCAGGTGATGTACAAACCTTTGGCAAGGCCACTACTAACTTTCCCAGTGTTTCTAGGCCAACAGGCCTCCTCACATCAGGCTCGGTCCCCCGCAGGCGTTGCCACCCCTTCAAAGCCTGCCGTACCACAAAATGTTTAGTGGGGTCACCTTTCCCATGCAACTAAGATATTGCCGTGATATGTCTCCTTGCGGCTGCTACTGTGCGGCCCTGTTCCCACATGAAAGCAAGGTACGCCACTACTGACTCATGATCTAGCCATTTGCCACCCCACTGATCCCCCTAGAAAAAGACAAAAATAACAAAACGCCCCTTCATATGCACTCCATGTCCTAGGCGCTAGGCTTGCAGCCACGCGGTGCAGTACTCTGGGGCACCAAGTTGCCAGAGTCGTTCTGGGAAAGGCATTGGGTGGGGCGCTGCCTCTGGGATGTGTGCCCTGAAAGCCTGCATTTTAAAATGAGACAATGTGTCAGCTGCGTGATTCAACACCCCTGGGACATGTTTTGCTCGGAAGAGCACATTCAACCTCATGCACTGCAATACTATTTCTTTTAGCAAGCGTAGCAACATCTCACACTTGGCTGACTGATTGTTTATGCATTCCACCACTCCCATGTTGTCAGACCAAAATATAACTGACTGGTCCCTCAATGCGTCTGCCCAGACAACAAAAGCTACCAAAATCGGGAAGAGCTCGAGAAAAGTGATGTTGTTGGTGATCCCTGAACTTTTCCACCACTCTGGCCAATGTTCTGCCACCCATTCGTGTCCCAGAATGGCTCCGAACCCCTCGCTGCCTGCAGCATCGGTCATTAAACCTAATTCAGAGCTGGACACGGGCGGGTTAGGCCACACCACTTTGCCATTAAAATCACACAGGAAGGTCCTCCATATCTGCATGTCCTGCCTAACTTCCTTGGTCAACCTGGTGTGATGATGTTTCTCCTTGAGCTCAGACATGGCATGAGCAATAGTGAGAGAGAAAGGAGGCGCCATAGGAATGATGCACAATGCAAAGTTTAACTGGCCCACCACTTGCTGCAATTGGTGTAGTGTAACCTTCTCTCTGCTAATGCAGCATTCCAAGCGCGCCCAAACTCCCTGACCTTGTCACGTGGCAGCCTGGACACCCCCTGCACGGAGTCTAACTCAATCCCTAGAAATTCAATGAGGGTTGTTGGGCCCACAGTTTTAACAAGTCAACGGTACCCCAAATTCCTGCATGAGATCGCAAAATTCCTGCAAGGCTGTCCTGCATTCCCCCGAGCCCGGGGCCCCTAGAAAAAGAAAATCCCGCCGCACTCACTCTCCACGCTCCGACGTATTCACCGACGTTGCGACCTGTTGGAACAAAGCAAAAAGATTACTATAGATGGGTGGGGCCGTTCGGTCCGTGCGTGGGTGCTATGAGGGAGGCAGCAGCGGAACCAAGAGACTGCCTTCCTCGCAGGCTCCCCCTTTTAAGGGATGAGCCCTGGGGTAACTTCCGGCGGTGAAATTGAACCGGAAGCACTCAAGTGCTTCCGGTTCCCTGGAATGCGCGCCGGCGCCCATTGGCTGCCGGGTACGAGGGGGTCCGCGTCACTGATGACGCTTCCCCCCCCCTCTCTCCGGTGGGTCCCGGGGTCTAGGGCGACCCCCATAATGACGGCCCGTCCCATTCTGCTCCTGGCTATTTCCAGACAGCTTTACATCCAGGTCCGGTTCCAGGATGTGAGATTTGGGTTGGCCATGAAGAAGCAAGAGCGGGCCATAAAGATGACTGGGTTGCCCAGAGACTCCCAGGTGTCAGAGCTGTGTCTAGGCATGGTGGATGTTCTGCTACAGTGTGAGCTGCATACGGTACCTAGTTCTGGGTTCTGTCTGCTAGCTTAGAATCTATGGGCTTGATATTTTTTGCTCTTGCCACCTCACTCTCCTTTCTCTTTGTCTCACCTTCTCTACCAACTTCATCCTCCTTTCTCTTCACTTCACCATGCTGTTCTGCTCACTGCACCCTCTACTTCCTTCCATCTCCCTCTCTACCTCCTTCCACCTCACTCTATACAAATCATCCTACTCTCTCTCCACCTTATCCAGCTGTTTCTGTGCTGTGCCTTTCTCTTTCTACCTCAAGCCGGTCAAAGGTTCCTAAAAAAGCAGTGACACATCTTGCTGCACAGTGCAAGGCCCTTCACAAAGGTTGACTAATCACCTTTCAGTTGCCTATAGCTGTATTTTGGTGTTAAACTGGTACTAACGAAGTTTAACGTTTGCCAAGACAGTCAATGTATACAAATGTAAACATAATGAAGTAGTACTATCCCAAAATGTGCTGCATTATATAGTGTACTTTGCCTCTTCTTGCCACATAGTTTAGTCAATCCTGAAGCTTAATTTGGTTATTAAGGGCTAAATAAATCCTGTGGGCTCGTCCATAGGTAAGGACTACCGTCATGGTAGAAATCAAACCAAATAAATCGCTCCTTACATATATACTGATTGGATGCACATTTATGCTCACTTTTCTTGAAATGGCAAAATCTTTCACACTGTTTTTGCCAGAAAATTGCTCTCATCTCTTAATTACTGTGTCAGCTTGTGGTCGCGAAATAGTTGGGGTGTCTCAGGTACTCCTTCTATTTAAACTTGTACAGTAATTGCAGCCATACCCGTGACCTCACTCCTGTCATCAGACACTTATGTTAGCCCCAAGCATTAGGCTTTGATAGCAAGGCTACAGCCCTGTGTTCTTTTTTCAATAAATAAAATAGCAAAGGATTGCTTTCTCTCATGTGAATGAGCCTTGGGGTAGGCCACAGGGCTGTTTCGGATTAGCTTGGCCCATCCAGTCCGCCTTTTTACATCCCTACTACCACTCGGTCTCCTTTTGGGTGGCCTCCTTTTGTACATATGGCCTCACTTACATGCTGAGGCAGATCCCAAAAAGTCTCCCAGCTCTGGCCAGTTCGACTAGCTTGTTTCTTGGCTCAATAAAGCATGCTCTATCTGAACATGTGAACAGCAAAATGATCATGTGATTAACTCACCTGATCCTAAAAAGGCTAGGGGCTTGGGTGATATTTCCTACATGGTTTGGTATTTAACCTCCTGGGCCACTGTACTCATCAGAGGCAAATTGAGCCCCATTAAATCCCTTTGGTCTGTGGTGTAATTTGGGTATAAGGATTCACTCCTGTGTAATGAGGAAAATGACTCCGGCTGAGATGTGGAACTTCAGATGAATTAATTTAAATGCCCCATCCACGACAAACAAGAAAGGTACTACGTTGCTCCTGCTCTTCCCTCTGCAACTGTCATAGTCCTTTTAGCATTCATTGCTTTCCCTTCTAGAACCTGTCAGAATCTCACCTGGATTTCCGCAGGAGCGAGAGGAGGTCACAAGGCTAGGTCCCAACCTCCCACTCAGCCAAGAAGACCCAACAAGGTCAAAGTCAATCCCAACCAATGGGGAAGGGGGAAAAAGTGAAAAGAAACAAGAGAGTGTCCCCTGATGTCTGGGCTGAGACGGGTGTGTCTGTAAGGGCTCGTCTATATCTCCCCGTGATAAAAGAAAACAAATGCATCAAAAATAATTCCTGTGCATGCGTCCACTATGGTTACAAAGACCTATACCATTGAGGGTGGTAATGCCTTTAGGACTCACCTCTTGCTGCTAAAATGTAGAAATGACTAGGTCCATCACTGATACCAGAAATCTATGGAATGAAAGAAGAAATGCTTATGTGTAGTAATCACACCTTACTTTGGTATTTGCAGTGCTATTAATGTTATGTTATGTTATGTTATGTTATTTAATTTTTTATATAGCGCACGGCGACTCAAAAAGAGTATCCCGGCGCTTTTTGGTAAAGGAAATGCTGCATCATAATAACATAACACGTTTAAAAGAGGGGAATAAAACAAGGAGGACCTGGAAACAGACAAAAAAAGATCTACTGAGTAAACAGCCAGGTCTTAAGATCCTTTCTAAAAGCCAGTAAACTGGTTGCTCCCCGCAGAGAAAGCGGCAGGGAGTTCCACAGCTGTGGTGCAAGTAAGCCGAAAGAGCGGCCACCCACGCGGGCCTTCTTCACACGCGGGACAACCGCCAGAAGCAGAGACTCCGACCTCAGGGAGTGAGTTGGATAATAAAAAGACATTCTCTTTTGAAGATATTTTGCTCCCACCGCATGGAGGGCTTTATAAGCCAAGGTCAGAGCCTTAAAGGCAATCCGTTTCCGAACTGGAAGCCAGTGCAAGGTCTTCAACAGCCCCGTTGCACTAGCCCGCCTATTTAAGCCAAAAATGGCTCTTGCGGCCGCGTTCTGCACCACTTGGAGCCGCTGCAGCAAGTATTCTGGTAGGCCCAGGTAGAGAATGTTGGAATAATCCAACCTGGACCCAATCAGAGCCTGTACTGTCAGCCTCCTGTGCTCCTCAGACAATAGAGGCAGAAACCTCCGCAGCATCCTGAGGACGCCAAAGCAGGTGCCCGAAACCCCCAAAATCTGAGATTTTAAAGAAAGCCCATTGTCCATCTTGACCCCCAAGTTCTTGGCCATTTTGGAGGAGCAAGTCGGAGGAAACATGTCGATGGGCCACCAGACCTGCCAATTGGGCTCGGTGTCACACCCAAAAAAGAGTACCTCAGATTTCTCGGAATTGCACTTGAGGCTGTTTAGTTGGAACCAATGAAAAACAGCCCCAAGGCAATCCCGGATACTCTCCCCATCAAAGTCTCCTCCTCTCTTACATGAGAAGAGGAGCTGGGTATCGTCAGCATAGGATACGATCCGGGCCCCAAACGACTCCGCCAACGCCGCCAAAGGGGTCATAAAGATATTAAATAGGGTCGGGCTCAGAATCGAGCCCTGAGGGACCCCGACTCCCAGAGGCGGCATCGCGGCGGAATCTGGCGAGGCCCAGATCGTTTGCCAGCGGCCAGCTAGAAAGGAGGAAAACCAGCTGAACACCGTCCCTCGTAAACCTATCTCATAAAGTCTCACGAGAAGGCCGTCATGAGGGACGGTGTCGAAAGCCGCCGACAATTAATTATGCATCACATTGGTATACCTCTTGCAATAGTTGTGCCTCCATAACATTAGGCATTAAGCAGCATGGTTGGAATTAGATCACAAACATATCACATGTAGAGAACTAATGCTTCAGTGCATTGCATCATGCCCTAAAAATACAGCCAACTGGATTCATAAAAAAAAATACAAACACAAAAAGGAGAAAAATTTAATAAGCCTTATCAATCATGTATATGAGCCTAAGTTTACTGTATAACAGTTTGTAGACCAGTCATGACACTACAGAATAGTGTTAATATCCTTGTTTTTCTTTGTAGCTTTGCATACCATTTATTCCCATTGGGATCCATAAGATGGCAGGGTAGCAGTTCAATCAGATAAGTAGACTTGCTTAATCATGCTGAACAGAATGTGCATGTAAGCGCATTGCGTGTTAGCCAGACAGAAACAGTGGTGGCTTTCAGAAATGTTGTTCTCCTTCATTCTTTTCTTTCTAGGTACGACTTTCCTGAGGTCCCGGAAGCAAGGACAGAAGACTATGCAGTGGCGTAGCTAGAGCTTGTGGCGCCCGGGGCTATTCCTCAGATTGCCACCCCTAGGGGGGAGGGGGTTTGCTGGGGAAAAAGGACGGCGATTACTTGAAAGAGGTCCGAGAGACACGTAGTATCGCCGCTAATACTTACCTCGATCATGCAAGTTACATGCACATACATGACACGGTCCTAGGCTACACAATTGAATACACCCGTGAACGTCAGTACAAAGGAGAACACACAGACTGCATGATCTATCTGGGGACTCAGAAAAACCGCATGTGACATCCATCAGAGAGCTGCGTGAACTATTACCTGGTAATCCCCTCAGCACAATGCAAACATGCACATACATTACACTGTTCAGGGATCCGTCATCTACAGCTGAGTAGTAATGGAAGGCTAGAACAAGACAACAGAGATAGTGCAAGCAAGAGACAGGCCAGTTCCAACTACAAGGATACAGGCAAACAAGAACCTAGGGTGGAATGTTTGTATTAGAAGAACCTCGATGAGGAACAATGCATACCAAAGGAGAAATATAAAATCCACAAAAATGTTACACTAGAATGACTCTTACATCAACCACCTGTGTCATTTAGAAGGGCAAATGGCATTACTTTCCAACAACAACACTACCATAGCTGACACTAATTAGGGGTAAGGATTCAAGACCCTAACCTCCACTGTAAATCACCATGCAGAACCCCCAAACACACTCAACATTAACACAGGTTAGGCTGGAAAGTGTCAACAGTCTCTCCTCCACCCAACTCCCTTTAGAGAACAGCTCTATGAGGCTAACCAATGTCTTCCAAGCCAACTACCCACATTAATGTGATTCAGTTCCCCTATTGGAAAACCTATGATGGATGAATTACAAACGCAGATCTGCTGCTACACATGCTAAACCTCTTCTCTGTGCAGTTGGAAACGTTGGATACCAGCTGTCCATACTGTCCCTATGCTGTGTGTGAATTAGAGAAGCTTTATGAGACAGTTCCACTTAAATAAAAATCAAAATGGCTGTCCTTGTCTTTTTTTTATATTTAGCTGCTTACAATTGTGTTTCCATTATTTTGTATCAAATTTCCCAAATTAGGCTTGAATATTGACTTTCAAACAGTCTGAATCAACTTTCTATGTAGGTACACCAGGAATACACTGTTGTATGTATCAAGTCCACATCAACTAGGGCAGTAAGGGCACAGCCTGTCACCATTTCACATAAAAGTAACGAAGATAGCCTTTGTGTGCAAGGATAAACGTTTTCTGTCTCTGTCTGCACAGTGAAGCTGCTGTACCATACAACAATGGGAGCTGGCATACCTAGTTGTACAGACCCTCAAATGAACTCCTGATAACTCCGTCTCTAAAATGTCAACAGCACTGGTTTTGCCAACTTATATACACTATCTGAACTGAGAGGTTCTTCTGGGTAATGTTAATGTAACTGCAATCCAAACTCCAAACATTAAATTGTGTAAGGGTGCATAATTGTTCACAACTTTATTTAAAAAACATGCATACAGAAACATCATCCTCAGCAAAAGGCTCAATATGTTTCAACATTTACAATGGCTTCAAGTGGTTTCATCCGCATCAATGCATTAGATACAGGCAAAGCCAAATTAGTTGCAACCTTTCCACTACTTGTAATTCCCCAAAGGTAGATTGATATTGTGAATCTATGTTTTAGAGCTCTAACAAAGTCAGAGGTTACAGCCATTAGTTGTAAAAAATTACGTTGTTCACTACTAGTGTCCTTTCACCACGGTACTGGTGCACTGTGCCTAGATGACAATGTTCTCCTTTTTAGCTCTTGACTCTCTCCAGGTAGTGGGCCGGCCTGGCTCACTACCTGGAGAGAGTCAAGTCCCCATTTCTATCTGGAGAGAGTCTGTCCCCATTTCTCTCACAAGAGGAAGCCTAATAGACAAGAACTACGCCAGGGCTCACCTGCCCGAATGAAGCTCCCCACACGCCGCACCCCACAAATAGTGCTCAGGGCTCCATGCTCGGAAATCTGCAACCCACTACTCAGCCTCTCTCTCAAATGGAAAAGAAAACCAATACCAAATCCAACACCCACATGAGTGGACACCGACTCTCAACCACATAGCGCTCTGATATCCGCAAGGATCCTGCCCGCACTCTACAAAACCTTCAAAATAATTTAAATAAACAAATACTCGAAATCTCCACCAAACTCACCATCCAGAACATCTCCGATCACAGCATCCAGTGATGTGCAGGGCAGCAGCACAACACTGCCAGTGACATTCCAAAGCATGGTCTCAGTCACAATCAAAACCCTGCAACCAAGTGTTCTCCCGAACTAGACCCTCCAGTAGGATATGTGGTGGTTCATCCAGCATAATGCCTTTCACAGAAAAGCAAAAAAGGCCGCACTCAGGAGTTGCCACAAATGCCAGCAGTGCTAGAACCACAGCCATAGCACATCAGAAAAGGAAGCCATCACAAGGCTATACATGGCCACAGAACAGACACAACCAAACAGAAGCCAACTACACAAACAAAGTGGAGAAACCCATCCCAAAATACACTTGAAACCTGGGCAGCAGCAGGAGACCCACGCACATACACACGCCGTCTAGCAACACAAGATCTAGACTCCCAAATTTCAGCCCTGTACATAGAACATACATGCAAGCAATGCTGCTTGGGCAATACATGAAAGAGGCACACTGCCTGACACGCAGAATGCCTCAAGTACCATTCCGCCACCCACTATGAGACTGCCCGTAAATGGCGATGCACCGCAAAACTTTTCTGTATAGGTGTGCCGCACATGCGCAAATCATAACAGTCTCTGTTACTGCCCAAATGTTGATGGGGCATAGGCACAAATAAATAGAAAAAAAACGCAGAGGTCCGTACAACTCAAGCCCTTATTGGCTAAAAGACTAATAGCCCCAGCTCCCACTCTGACCAGACCAAGGCCCTTAGGAGCCCAGCCTCGCTGCCTCGAACCCCCGCCACCCTCCTGTGCCCCTTCCTTTCACCCACTCTGCCGCCTCCCCTGGTCCCCCACTCTCGTGCCCCTCTCTTTACCCCTCCAACTATGACTCACTCCTTTGCCTTCGTCCCCGCTCTGCACTCCCCCTCCCTTCCTGCCCCTATTCCACTCTCTCTCCATTCCCGTCTTTGCCTGTTCTCCCCGTACCTGCCCCTCAGGCCCGGCTCCAGGAATTCCCACCTGGGTGGGCCAGGGGTGCCCCGGGGCGGGCCACCACCGGCCCAACCTGTCGCTCCTGGAGGCAGTCCACAAGCCACAGATCACATCACATCCACTTGCAAACAGTCACCAAGACACAAGGACCGCTTCTGTGTGTATACAGAGCATGAGGAGAGCCACCCATTGGTGCCCCACCACTACCCTCCCTTCCCGCAGATACCTCCACCACCATCCTCCAACAGTGCACTCCATCTCTCCATAGCCCCCCCTCATGACCCCCCTAGACTCCCCCACCACCACACTCCATCAGTGCCCCATCTCTCTGCATCTACCACCCTCCCCCAACTGCCCCCTCCTTGGACTCCCCCACCGCCACCCTCCAACAGTGCCATTCATCCCTCCAAAGCCCCTCCTCCCCATGACCTCCTCCTTGTATTCCCTCATTGCCACCCTACACCAGTGCCCCTCTTCGCCCCATAGCCTCTCCCCCATTGACCTCCTCCTGCGGATTCCCTCATTGCCATCCTCCACCAGTGCCCCTCACAGCTCCACAGCCTCTCCCCCATCACCTCCTCCCCAGACCTCCCCACCACCACCCTCCAACAGTGCACCCCATCCTTCCGCAGCCCCCATGACCTCCTCCTCGGACTCCCCATCTGTCACCCTCCAACAGCGTCCCCATCTCCCCGTAGCCCCTCTCTCACACTCGATCTCACCTGTTGTATAGCGCCACCCACAGTGTAGGGTGTCACAGCACCCATATCACGCAGAGACAATGAACCATGCAAATCAGTCCATAGGGAATGTCACACAAACCAACGAGGATTGCAAGGTGCAGGTACCACACGTCATCCACACCGGTGGGCAGCATGTCTCAAGAGGGTCTGGTCGGGAGAAGAACAAACACAGACCCAAAGCATACCCCAGTGGTTGCGGAGTTGGCCCCACTGATCAAAATTTATACCTGCCAAAACAAACTCTCCACAGCAACACCAGAGAGATGAAAGACAGACAGGGCAAACTCCAACCACATTGCAACACCAAAAAAAACACAAGCTCCAACCACACCATTCAAGCCTGCATGCAGCTCCTCGAAGTCAGCCCACAGGCCACTGTCCCAATCCAGGACTGCAACCTCTGTACTGCAAGCAGCCCACCGAGCCATCCCCACAAACACAGTTTATCTGCATTTAAAAACCAGTAACAGACACAATACTGCTCTCCAGCAGGACCACCAATCACAAGAGTTATCTGGACATTCCAGTGGCCGTGTCTTGCATCAGTCATGACTACGACACAACGATATAAAATATACACATCACACACGAAGCACGTGTCATGCTGGGCCCTCATAGATCCCCCCCCAAAAATAACAAATATACACTCATCCTCGAAGCACACATTCAGCTGGGCCCCTGCAGATAAAAAAAAAATGGAACAATAGCCACACATTCTCCCAACTGCTCCGTTCAAACTCTGCGGCACAGCCCGATCTCACAAACAGCCGAAGGAGTCAGGAAAGGCTAATCCGGATGAACAAACTCCTCCTCTCCAGCGCCGAAACATCCACACAGTAGGACAGTGTGCACACATCACCTGGCACCAAAGAGGATCTCTCCCCCTCGCCATGCCCCTGCACCTGCACCCGGCTCACCCGCCAGACCTGGGCCCACTGCCCCTCCCTCAAGCCTGCTTTGCCTCCGTGTCCTCCCGCTCGTGTCCTCCCCAGTCTCCCCCACTTCCCACCTGTATCTCCCACGTCGCCACGCATGCCCCCTCTGGTCTCCTGCGCCCCACCCCACAGGTGGCGCGCACACTGGAACCCAGATGCCACCGCCCGGCATGCAGCGAAAGCCCGCAGACGCTCGCAGAACATCACGGGCCCATCCTAGGTGCAGGCAGCAGCCGCAAGCAGCAGGTGCGCCTGCAACTCAAACAGGGCAGCGCTCGCGGCACTGGTGGCCCGCTGCAGCGGCCCCCACAATCCACCTGGGGACACTGACTTGTGTCCCCAAATAAACCATAAAGGCCGCTGCAACGGGCTGCCTCCCCAACCACAGCGCCACCCGGGGCGGACCGCACCCACCGCACCCCCCCTAGCTACTCCCCCGAGACTATGTAGCGAGAGATTGCCCACCGAAGCACCCTGACAAGATCCAGCATGATATGAGGCCTCAAAGGAGACGCCACATACCACGAGTGAAGAGCAGAAGAGACGGTGAGTGGTACAACAGCAGGAAGCTGTAACTCATAACGACTAGAACAGCAATAAACTTCCTACCCAAATGCGCCTGCTTTATGTTCTGTGTGCTCCACCCCCACCACATGCCAGTGATGGCTCAGACCCCTAGCAGGCCTGACAGAACCTTTATACATATTCATAACATCAACAACTCTAGGTACGACACACCTCTACCATTTTATTAATATTTGAATAATATTTATATGCAACAGTGTTGAGATGAAATAAAATGCATCGTGAACTTAGTAGGATTAGTAAATGTTTATAAAGCAGAAGAACATTCATATCAGATACATACATTGCATGTCTAGAGTTGCCCCTTCATTCTTTTCAGTCTTTGCACCATCATGCAGCTTTCTTTTCTCTTCATTTTCCCTGTCCTCACCAGATCGTCATACCACCACTCTTTTGAGATTTAATTTTCCCCATCCTGAATTTTCACAGCCTTCTAAAATAATTGGATAACTTTTACTGGTTTGATAAATTTAGAAAGACCACTTCTATAATCAGATCATTTTATTCAAACCAACTTATCAACATTTATTACAGTTGTTCTGACAGCCTTTCTCATCACATCCCACTTTTGATGCAAACAAGTTGTTAAGTTTATTACATCACCTTGTTCTTCATCAGCACACTCATTTCTTTTAAACCCCATCTTCTCAATATCCCACCCCGTGCTCACTAATGTATTTGGATTGCTCCCCTTAAACACATCAAAACACATCTACCCGGTGACAGACCAATACACTACTACTTTCTTTTCAACTTCATCTTTTAATTTCTTCTGATTTACTTGTCCACACTGAATAGTTTCTTTGAAGACTCCATTATCCTCACAACCATTCCATTGCAATCAGTTTGATCCAGAGCACATTCCTATGTTTCTAATTTCTTACACAAAAGTACTCTTCCTTTTCTTGTGATTCCAGCTATTTCCTGTCATCTATTCAAAGTGTTTGTGGGAAACCTTCTCTATATATGAATCAGTACCCTTGCCATGAATGGACCCCAGAATATCCATTGCAACATCATCCTATGGTGTATCAGGCAATATCTCAACACCTCTGTTTGAATCCTGACTACACAGCCCTTATCAGTCCAAAACACTCTCCATAATCCCACACAATTCTTTCAACCTGGATCATCCAAACTTGGGCACCAATTCAACAGTCTCAATTTCTCTTTTGTTTTAGACAATAAATCAATCAATCAGCATTTGTATAGTGAAGCACTGTCACTCCTAGGGGTATCTGGGCTTGTGATATCTCTGCCGAAAAGCCAGGTCTTGAGTTTCTTTCTGAAGCCTCCCAGGGAGGGTAATGTTCAAAGCTTCCGGGTCTGCAGCCTCTAACCACCTAGCCAAGGGGGGTGTGAGCACGGGGTAGTGAAAAGGAGCGCAGGTGTCTTGCAGATAGATGGAAGTTCAGTCAATGGTTGATGTAGGCTGGTCCTTGATAAAAATAGAGCTTTGTAGTCATCCATGAGGATCTTAAACTGGCATCTCTTCTGGATGGGGAGCCAGTTGAGGTGTCTGATGTGGGTCCATGCGGGGAGGCCCAGGTTGAGTCAGCCTGCAGCATTCTATATGGTCTGGAGTCTTCTGAGGAGCTGGTTTGTAGATGCTGGCATAAAAAGCATTGCGGTATTTGAGGCTGCTGGGGATGAGGGCCTGAGTGATGGTTTTTCTGGTGTTGACGTGGGTCTTTCTGAATGTTTTGTGAGTGTGCAGAGGGCTTGGACGCAGGAGGAGGCGTCTGCGTTGACTTGTCGATTCATGGTCAGTTTGCTGTCGAGAATGATGCTTAGGTTGCGTACCTGGTCTGTTGGCGTGAGTGTTGGTCTGAGTTCTGCTGGCCACCAGCTGTGGTCCCATATGGAAGTATTATTCCCGAAAAGGAGTACTTATGTCTTGTCAGACATGAATTGAAGGTCTCTCATCTAGGTAGCCACGTTGGTCATGGCATCGCAGAAGTTGGTTCAGGCATTGGAGGTGTCTTTGGTGAGTGAGAGGATGAGTTGAGTGTCATCTGCATATGAAAATATGTTGAGGCAGTGGGATCTGAGGATGTCTGCGGGGGGGCATGTAGGTGTTAAACATGGTGAGGCTAAGGGATGATGCTTAGGGTACACCGTAAATTATGTCTTTGGATTCGGAGGTGAAGTGTGGAAAAGTAAATTTTGCCATGTTGTATGTGCCTACGTGTTCCCCATCTTATGTTATATGTGCATGATCGATATGCATATATTCCCCCTCATCGATTAAAGACGCAATTACAGTTGTGTCCATCTCTAGTATGCCAGTTTCCAGTCTTCGTGAAAGCAATGAATACTAGGCCTATGTAAAGCTACGTTGCCACGTTTTACAGTGTGCACGTTAATTCATTGAATTGTCCCCGTTTCTAGGCCTCAAAAGTGCCCGGACTCGGATTCAGCTCCTGTTTCCTGAACCCTCTCCGAGGAGCGATACAGCCCCCACCTGTATCCCTGACCCTTCACTTACTTCATGCCACGCAGTGCCCGGCTCGGCCTGGCTCTGCCTCCCAGTCTGCCAAGAGTATGTTATGATTCTAGTTATCAGTCCAGCCCTCCTTCTCTGCATTCCTAAGCTACTGAATCGCATCAATAGTTTCCGTCATGGTCTAGCCTTTATGTCTCCATGTAAGAGAAATACTGTATTAATATTCATAGAATATTCCTCGCACACGCACTGCATGTAGAATAATGCATGCACCAGTCTTAGTGTCTGTTAGCCTTTGCCCTGATAACTTTTGGATTCTATCAACATGTTCTCTAAACACCAGATACTAGATAGGCTTTAGGTACATGTCGCTCTGACACTCCAGACTTTAGTCTCCTCTTCTAGCGCAGAAGTCATAGCCCCCAGTTCTCCCTGGTAACACGTCATTGCCAGTTTGCGCGCACCACTAGGTTAGAGGTCCCAGCTGCTCAGGTAGCCCCCTCCATGTTTCCGCCCCGTTTATGACACTTCTGTTACGTTTACATCACATGTCTATGTATACGCCCTGTACACACCTCTTGTTACACCCACTTTATGCCTTATCTTTCGCGACTGTTACAAACTCCGCCTACTGCTACGCCTACTGTATTGAATGCAATGTATTTTGTTTAACTATATATACTGATGTTCTGTTATTAAAAGTTATGCGCATCATTCCCAGATCCTGCCCCCGGCAGCTGCCGGGCCCTGCCATCCCATTCCCATGCAGGCTGTCCTGTTCCTGTCCTTTATGCCTGATTAAAGCCTGTCAACTTCAGCTACCTCGAATCTTGACTCTTATTTATTGAGCTATCTGTTTATATTGTATCCAGTCAAAAATAGATCCGGTAATATTTATTTATTTACCACATAATGGCGCCCGAACAGGGACTTGCCCTTTCCCCACGCGCCGGAGAAGCCACGCAGGCCCCCTGATCCTCTGCAGCCGTGACGGAACCATACCGTGCACGTGCAGATATTTCTGCTTCAAGTATCCCTCAGGCCCACGGAGGAGACGGAGGTTGCGGTCCAGCGTCCAGACGAGGCGGTGGAGGAACGCGGCGAGTCCCGACCAGAGCCCAAGCCGAGAGTCCAAGGTCCGAGGTATCCGGAGGCCCACCTGTAACTGAAGTCCGAAGTTCGTCCGTCCGTCGTCGTAGCAGTCCAGTCCAGTCCGAGGCCTTCCGTTCTTGCTGCCCGGTGAGTACCGTTGCTGGGGTAGTATCTAGACAGGGTCAATTAATTTGTCTCTGGTCCGTGGGTTTGGGTACACAGATCCAACACGAAGTGTCCACCTAGGTGGATGCGGGTCCTGACGTGTCTCTTTATGAGACCGGTAAGTTTCGTACTGTTTTAGCAGTACATCTAGTCATTCTAGTAAGTTTCTGTTCCAGTAAGTTCTGTTCTCGAGAAATTCATGTGTTCTGTTTTCAGTATTCCAGGTAATATTCTGTCTGAACTGTTATTTTAAATGTTATTTCATGTGTTTTCCATGTCGTGGTATGAGTGATTTGTTTTCAAGTTATTATTGTGTTTATTGGGTATTGTAATTGTGTCCAGACTCCAGCCTAAGTTATGCCTCTGTTCTCGAGGTTACGTCAGTTAAGAACTAGAAAAGGTCTGCTCGAGGAAGCAGTTCCTGTCCCGCCTAGGGACAGTCCAGGTCATTTTATGTATCATAAGCATGGCATAAGTGCCATATTATATCTAGACTTATGGGTAGAGTACACCAAGGAATTAGAAGAGAAATATAGATGGCCCGTATCAGGTACGTGGGATGCCGAGTGCATCATGCGAGTAGAAGAAGCATTATGGAAAAAGAAAGCCAGACAGTCCCAGAAAGATGCCATCGAGTTATGGCGCAAATAATCTAATAAAAGAACCGAAAAAGAAATCAGAAAGTCAGAATTAAGTAGAGAATCCTCAGAAAGAGCCCAAGAAAGGGAATTGATCGAAATAGGTGAACGAGTTAAAGCCGAACAGTCAGACAGACAGAGGAATGCCCTCATTAAGGGTATGTATCCTCTCCTTACCGAGGGCTTGCCGAAAGCAACTCCGGAAGCACCATGTAATTTTCCGCCGCCATTAGTTCCGATCAAGCTACGTCACAAACCGACCGCAGCTGATATTTTTCTCTCGTCCTACTTGGACGACACAGTTCCAGAATATGCAAATCCTGCTCCGCCAGCTCCTGTAAATAATGTAATTCCTGTTCCTCCAGCCACCGGGGCACCTGTTACAGCACCTGTTACGGTACCCCCGGTCCAGCCCACAGTACAAGTACCCGCTACATCAGTCACTCTGCCCGCCCGTACGGTACCCGTCGACGATTCTAGTTTAGGAGCCGCAGGGGGAGATCCTCCTCGTACCCCGCCCCAACACAAACGTGTAATGTTACTCGAGTTACATGAACGTGCGTTACAGCGTACGCCTAAATCTCAGTCTGTTGCAGATATCAAGCGAGCTCTTACCGAATGCCGTTATGATCCAGTCCCAGGCGATGATAATATGGTCATATATTCATTGCGTGTAAGACGGGTAACCGAGTATTTGGACACCCTACCGAATATGAAAGAAGATCTAGACAGAATATATCGTTTCATCCGTACAGGAACAGACCCAGAAAGTATTGGCGAAGCCATGTCTCAAAGGAAAGCTGAGACCCAGCTCATGCTTTTAAAGTTTCTAATTAATTGTTTAATAAGGGAACAAGATTATCCGACTAAAGATCCGACCGAAATGAGAGTTCTGACAAAATGGAGTGATCATATAGCCGAGGGAAGACACAAGACACTGAGTAGTATAGAGAGTATGTACAAGAAAATTCGTAAGGAAATAATAAGGTTACACGAGAAACGTAAAGCCGCACAAGTAAGCGAGAAAGAAGACGACTCTGACACTGAAGAGGTAAACGACGAGAATCCCACCAGAATAGCGTATGTAGGTAAAACTAGACTTCCCGACCGACATTCACGTCTAGAACACAAGAAAGTTTTTCCTCTTCCAGCACCAGAACAAGGTTCTCTAGAGCAAGTATTTCAAGCTACCGATCACATTCTGAAATCACGAATCGGTTATAGCGAACTTAGTACCATGCATGAACAAGAACTAGCCCGATCAGCAGTCCGATGGACTACTGATTCTACCACTTTTTCTGACAAAATAGTGGCACAAATGTTTCTGAAATTGCCCCCAGCCGAGCAGCGACTGGTGGGTATGTATATGATCCAGCACCTCATTACATTGTATGAGGGACAACATTCTGATCCAGGTCCGTTACATGATGTTCTGAACGAGTTACTCCAATATAGATGGAGAGGTTTAGGTACCGATTTAATTAGTATCATTCTAGAACAGCGCCACAAATATAGAACATTTCTGAATCCGCATTTTGTTCACGTCTCACCTCCAGAAAGTAAACCATTTTATATAGATAGACAGCATCCGTTACGAGAAGTACACCCAGTTAGGACGGCGGGTGGTGAAATGCAACGAGTATTTGTTTACACCCCTATCACCAAGATGGAACTCTTAGAGATGAAGAAATTAATTCCCTGTCACGACAAAGATCCAGCAGGGTTCCATCGAGAATTAAAAGACATGCTCCGTATGGGAGAATACACATATCCAGATATCATTAAAATGCTAAAGGTCCTGTTGCCCGCAGGGGTATATGAAAAACTCAAGGAAAAATAATGGGAGGTGGGAGAGAAAAAGATTGATTGGACAGCTCTAGAAGCTGAAGATAAAATACGAGTACCAGGTACCGGTCTTGGGGACAAATGTAAAGAATTGCCCGAGTTATTGATACAAGTTCTGCCAAGGTTATTATCCACGAAAAAGGAAGATTGGGATGCAATTTCAGCATGTAAACAGAAACAGGATGAAGACACTAGTGATTTTTATTCTAGATTTGAAAAATGTTTTATTATCAACAGTGGTCTGAAGACAAGTAGCGAGTCATACCCTCATCTTTTTGTTACTAAACTAGTCGAGAATTCAAGTCCACAAGTTAAAAATCGAGTTTTGAAAGTCGAAAGTACCTGGCAAGCTAGTACCCCGTCACAAATGCTTCAAATGCTCCAGTATCACCAGAACAGAATCAGGGAAGAGCAAGAACACGAAAGGAGACGTATGAAAGACACGAAAATGAAAGTATTAGTTGCACAATCTGTTCCACAAGACAGTCAGAAGAGGGGTCCGAATCAAGCCAGTCATTCTGCAGCTCCCGTTAAAGGGACTTGCAATTATTGTAAACAGCCAGGTCATTTTATAAACGAGTGTGCAGTTCTGAAACACAACATAGCTACTGGTAAGACTAAAGAAAGACCACGTCCGCCTAGACAAGAACAAGTTTCACAGACTTCTCAGTCACCACAGAATGCACAACAGACAGTTCCAGCACCGCAGCCTATCGCTGCAACACAGCATGTTACACAGCAGATGTACCAGTATGCCCAGACAGAGTATCCAGAGTATCAACAGTATTCATGAAACAGCCTAGAGAGGGAGGTAGGCTTGCCTCTCATCGAGATACCTGTAGATCAAGAGGGTCCCTATGTACACAGTCAAGTATTAGGGAAAGACAGAAAGTTTCTGATTGATACAGGGGCAAGTAGGACTACTATCAGTCATGACGAGGTTCCAGGGGCTCCGCTCTCAGGCTCTAAAAATGTTTCCCTTGGATTTTCAGGAAAGCCGATTGTTAATGAGATTTCAAAACCAGTTTCTCTAGAAGTTGGTCCATTGTCCCGAACTACTGATTTTGTTACTTACGAAATCATGTCCAGAAAATTTGTTAGGTATTAAGACACTGAAAGAATTAGGAGCAGTTATTTGCTGCTCCCCAGAAGGAATCCGATTGTTTTTAAGAGATTTTAAAGGTCACTGTGTATTACGTGATTTTGATCCAAGATTATCAAATGTACCGCAGCACTTATGGGCGCAAGGTCCAACTGATGTAGGTTTTATGCAAATCACACCCCATCGTGTGACTCTCAAGCAAGGTATAGTCTTGCCACGAATCAGACAGTACAGATTGCCATCTGAGGCTGTAGCAGCCTTATCCAAAATTATTGACGAGCTCATAGCTCAAGGAGTCGTTGTAGAAACTGACTCCAATGTATGTAATTCTCCTATCATTCCAGTCATGAAACGTACTGATCCAAATGATTGACCTTCGAGAGCTTAATAAATGTATCATACCCCAGTATCCAGTAGTCCCAGATATTTCATCCCTATTAACAGCCATTGATTCTGAAGCTACATTTTACACTGTCATCGACCTCAAGAATGCATTTTTCAGTGTCCCGATTCATCCAGACAGCCAGTATCTTTTCGTTTTTTGTTTAAATGGAAGGAGCTATAAATTCACACGAGCTCCTCAAGGTTTCACAGAAAGTCCTAGTATTTATAGTCAAGCACTCAAGAGACAACTAGACAATATTCACATGCCAACTGACACTGCCCTGCTCCAGTATGTCGATGATCTACTGATCACAGCCCGTTCTGAACGCGACTGCGAGCGTGCGTCACTTACAGTTCTGTATTTCCTAGCCGAGATGGGGCACAAGGTGTCCCCTTCGAAGCTTCAATTCTGTGTCCAGCAAGTGATCTACTTAGGCCACTTACTGTCCAAGTGGGGTAGGCAGTTGACACCAGACCGTATCCAGTTAATAGCGAGTCTTCCACAGCCCAAGACACAGAAGGAGGTACGAGCTTTTATTGGCCTCACTTCTTATTGCAGACAATGGATTCCTCAGTATGCATTTCTAGCCAAGCCACTGATACAGTTAACGACACAGGAGGCAGCCGTATCGACTGTCCTCCCTTGGACCCAGGAACATACACTTGTTTTTAATGAATTAAAGAAAGCCTTATGCCAAGCACCTGTTCTAGCTACACCGAACTACAGTAAGCCTTTTACACTTTTTTGTCACAGAACGTGATGGTACTGCATTATCTGTTCTCACACAAGATCAAGCGGGACAGTACAAGCCCTGTGCTTATTTTTCGAGCACATTAGATCCAGTAGCCCAGGCTCTGCCTGCGTGCCTCAAGTCAGTTGCAGCCACAGCTCTAGCAATCAGACAAAGTGATTCCATAGTATTAGGACACTCCCTGACAGTACAAGTTCCACACTCCGTGGAAGTTCTTTTAAACCGAACACAGACTCAGCACTTGACAATCGCACGTTTAACAGGTTATGAACTGACATTGTTCCAGCCACACATAGAAATCAGACGCTGCAACATTCTAAATCCTGCTACACTGTTACCGTCAGTTACTTCAAATTCTGCCACACATGACTGTGTGGAAGTTGTTAACACTATGACTAAGCCAAGACAAGACCTGACAGACATTCCATTACCTAATCCCGACCTGACACTTTATGTGGATGGTTCATGTATGAGAACTAGTACAGGAGAACTAGTAGCCGCGTATGCAGTGACTACTGATACCGAAGTTATAGAAACACATCGTATTGACACCCTGTCTGCTCAAGCAGCAGAGCTAGTTGCTCTGACCCAAGCATGCATACGTGCCAAGAACCTGAAAGTAAACATATATACAGATTCACGTTACGCATTCGGAGTTGTACACGACTTCGGAGTGCTCTGGCAAGAGAGAGGTTTCATGACTTCTCATGGAACCAAGATTCAGCATGGTCTCCTCATTCAAGCTCTGTTAGATGCAATACATTTACCGACAGCTATCGCTATCATGAAGTGCAAGGCACATACGAAAGTTACTGACATCATTTCCCAAGGTAACGATCTAGCAGATCGAACAGCCAAGCTTACAGCTCAGACTCCCGACATTCCAGTTAACACGACACAGACACTAACTCCAGATCCGACTACTTGTATGACAGTTAAGGACCCTACACAAGATGTCATAGACATACAGTTACATGCCACTTCCGAAGAAATCAAGAAATGGTCTGAACAAGGGGGGGTCCAGACAGATCAGGGATGGGTGACGAAGGGAAAAGCCACATGGTTTCTCCCCGACTCTATGGTTCAAGTCATTATTAATACCGCACATAGTCCAGCACATCTAGGAGAAAAAGCTATGTTAGACAGTATCCAGAACCTTTGGTTCAACAAGCACTTACGAGCTGCAGCCAAGCAGAAAGTCCGTACCTGTATGATATGTTGCCAGTTCAATCCAGGTAAAAGTGTCCCGGTGGAACAAGGTGGATTCCAACCTCCTGACCACCCTTTTGAAGTCCTCCAGATGGATTATATTCAGATGGAGCGATGTCGAGGTTTTAAGTATGTCCTTGTAATTGTATGCGCTTTGTCCAGGTGGACAGAAGCATATCCAGTCCCAGATTACACAGCCGCGACCACTGCCAAGCAGTTGGTTCGTGAATTCTTTCCCCGCTATGGACTCCCTAGGGTCGTGTATTCTGATAACGGCCAGCCATTCTCATCTGAGTTAATGAAACATGTTTCCCTTTTGTTAGGGTACCAGTGGAAGTTCCATTGTGTGCGCCATCCTGAAGCAGCCGGTCTCGTAGAGAGACATAATCAGACCCTGAAAATCCGTATTGCCAAGACATGTAAAGAGAAAGGTGTAGACTGGCTAGTTGCCCTGCCAGTTGCATTATTCTACATGCGAATGGTCGCACATTCCAGATCAGGTCTGTCCCCTTATGAGGTCGTATTCGGCCGCCCCCCAAACATGTGGGGTACACCTAGACCCCGCAGTATTACAGATGTTTCCAGTAATATGCTGACAGATTACCTAGCTTCCTTGATGTCTGCCCTACACTCTTGTCGTTCACAGGTTGCCGCCGCATTTCCAGACAATACCGAAGTGAAACCGCATGAGGTCATTCCAGGCGACCTTGTCCTTGTAAGGAACTTTGATCGTTCAAGTCCGCTGGAGCCTCGTTGGAAGGAGCCACGACTTGTCCTTCTGACCACCCGCACGGCCGTGAAGTTGGAAGGCCGCAAGGGGTGGGTCCATCTGTCCCACATCAAGAAATTTCATGGACTACCAGACAAGACTTTTTCAAAGGACTGTTCCATTTCTAAAGACTGCCTGAAACCAGAACTTAAATCTGAACTGAAAGTTCCTCTGTTAGAGAAAACTCCGCAACAGGAGTGTAAGTTGAAACTCCGGTCTAGTAAAATAAGTCAGCCAGTTTAATTGTCTAAGTCCCTCTCGGGTGAAACGGTTAGACAGGTCCCTGACATGTATGAGATAGACCCCCATAGTGAGAGAGTTAGTCAAAACTCTATACGATGTATCGTAATTCTAAGTTTCTTATTGTTTCTAAGTTTAATGGTTACCTGCACAAGTTATGCATTACATTTATGTTTTCCAGTTTCTCATGTAAATAAGTTTTCTAATGCTACAGTAGAGCACACATTTAGTGATCTGCCTCCTCACGAGCTATCTTATCGTCTTGCTATGAGAAATAATACATTCATCAGAATGTTACACTATTCACACCAGACCAGCAATGCCACTAATTGTTGGGTGTGTGGTCGACTCCCCCCTTTCCAGACACCGAAGGGAGTTCTGCCACTCTTTCCTTATCCATTTTCACATAATGGTTCGTGTGGAGCATGGTCCACGTTAACGTCATCTTCAAATGATATGTCCCTTCTGAACAGAACATGTTTCCCAGACAAGCAAGGTCTCCCCCATAGAACAGGGTTAGATCTAGAAAATGAAGTTTATAATTTAGGTAATTATTCTTCGAATTTTATGGTCCTGAATGTTCAGTCTGATACTACTCCAGATTTACCTGCTATTTCAGTACTACCAGTCAAAGGCGAATTATGTGTCTGAAAGAATGGTTCCGCACATGTAGGACATAGTGATTGTACTACTACTGTCGAGTATAGTGACAGTGGGAAATCTATTTTTAAAGCCTCACGTCATTCTTATTTTGTGTGTGGTCAGACCGCATATGTTCGTCTGCCCCTCGATTGGGATGGAACATGTTACATTGCCTTCCTACTGCCACCAGTTTTCCTAGCCCCATCTGATTATCACAGAAACACACATCTAGTACACGTCAGACATAAAAGGGAGATCGAGTCCCCAATTGTCGATCAAACTGAAACTGCTCTAGAACAGTATACAGATTTCAATAGAGGTTTCTTCTTCTTTATAGGACCTATCCAGAATAGTAAGTTAATACGTAGACTAACCAGAACCCTTGAAGCAGTAGTGAATGAGACTACTTCTGCTCTAGGTAACTTAACCGAAGAGCAATCTGCTATGAGATTTGTCGTGCTCCAAAATCGTCTCGTCCTTGACGTCATACTGGCCGATAGAGGAGGAGCATGTAGAGTCATCGGATCTAGTTGCTGCATTTTCATTCCTAATAACGCGCCGTCTGTTTATTCAGCTATAACCAGACTTCATAAAATTGCCCATCAGTTACACCAGAATCCAGGCACCTGGACATGGTCCGGTTGGCTCTGGAGTATCATATCTGCCTGGGGATGGAAAGTATTGTCATTCCTAGGTATTGCAGTAATGATCATATTCAGTTGCTGCCTCTGTATACAATGTGGCCCTGCGATTTGCGGCATTTGTGCTACCTCTTGTATTCCTAGTCCTAAATCCCGTTCCAAGACAATTCGAGACGAGCAAATGATGCTATATGAAATGATAGATGGTATCATGAATATTGATGTTTCCTGATGGAAACGTAGGGCACAAGGAGGGAATGTGGAAAAGTAAATTTTGCCATGTTGTATGTGCCTACGTGTTCCCCATCTTATGTTATATGTGCATGATCGATATGCATATATTCCCCCTCATCGATTAAAGACGCAATTACAGTTGTGTCCATCTCTAGTATGCCAGTTTCCAGTCTTCGTGAAAGCAACGAATATTAGGCCTATGTAAAGCTACGTTGCCACGTTTTACAGTGTGCACGTTAATTCATTGAATTGTCCCCGTTTCTAGGCCTCAAAAGGGCCCGGACTCGGATTCAGCTCCTGTTTCCTGAACCCTCTCCGAGGAGCGATACAGCCCCCACCTGTATCCCTGACCCTTCACTTACTTCATGCCACGCAGTGCCCGGCTCGGCCTGGCTCTGCCTCCCAGTCTGCCAAGAGTATGTTATGATTCTAGTTATCAGTCCAGCCCTCCTTCTCTGCATTCCTAAGCTACTGAATCGCATCAATAGTTTCCGTCATGGTCTAGCCTTTATGTCTCCATGTAAGAGAAATACTGTATTAATATTCATAGAATATTCCTCGCACACGCACTACATGTAGAATAATGCATGCACCAGTCTTAGTGTCTGTTAGCCTTTGCCCTGACAACTTTTGGATTCTATCAACATGTTCTCTAAACACCAGATACTAGATAGGCTTTAGGTACATGTCGCTCTGACACTCCAGACTTTAGTCTCCTCTTCTAGCGCAGAAGTCATAGCCCCCAGTTCTCCCTGGTAACACGTCATTGCCGGTTTGCGCGCACCACTAGGTTAGAGGTCCCAGCTGCTCAGGTAGCCCCCTCCATGTTTCCGCCCCGTTTATGACACTTCTGTTACGTTTACATCACATGTCTATGTATACGCCCTGTACACACCTCTTGTTACACCCACTTTATGCCTTATCTTTCGCGACTGTTACAAACTCCGCCTACTGCTACGCCTACTGTATTGAATGCAATGTATTTTGTTTAACTATATATACTGATGTTCTGTTATTAAAAGTTATGCGCATCATTCCCAGATCCTGCCCCCGGCAGCTGCCGGGCCCTGCCATCCCATTCCCATGCAGGCTGTCCTGTTCCTGTCCTTTATGCCTGATTAAAGCCTGTCAACTTCAGCTACCTCGAATCTTGACTCTTATTTATTGAGCTATCTGTTTATATTGTATCCAGTCAAAAATAGATCCGGTAATATTTATTTATTTACCACAGAAGGGAGGCAGCTGGATAGTCAGGGTGCTCCCTGTGAGGAAGAAAGCGATTCACTGGAGGGCATTTTGCCGTATGCCTACGTTGAAGAGTCTGTTGAAGAGGGTGTGGTGGGAAACAGTGTCTATTGTAGCAGAGAGATTGAGGAGGATCAGGGCCACAGTCTCTCCATGGTCAAGGATGGTTCTGAAGTAATCAGTGACGGCAGTCAGCATGGTATCAGTGCTGTGGTTGGCATGGATCCTGATTAGGAGGTATTGAGTAAGAGGTTCTGTTCCAGGTATTAGGTGAGGTGTTGGTTGATGGCCTTTTGAGTACCTTGGCAGGGTAAGGGAGCAGGGGGATCAGTTGATAATTTTGGAGTTCGCTGGGGTCGGCGGAAGATTTCTTTAAGAGGGATCTGACCTACGCATGCTTCCAAATGTCAGGGAAGACTGCTGTGGAGATAGAGGTATTGATGATGCTGGTTATTTCTGTGCTGATTGGGTTGGTCCCGTGGTTGAAGAGATGGTTGGGGCAGTGGTCAGGGGCGCCCTAAAGTGGATGGAGGACATGGCTGAGGTAGTGTTCTGGGTGGTGAGCGGATACCAGGTGGTGATCATTCGAATGGTGTGCACGACTGGTGTGCACTAGTTGGTTGAGGCTGTGGAGATTATTGGTGGTGGGTTGGGGCACAAAGTTGTAGTAGATGGTGGTGATCATGCTGTGGAAGTAGTCTGAGAAAGTGTTGCAGAGCTCTTGGGAGAGATGGATGGTGATCTCTGAGGCTGCTGGACTTGCGAATTCCTTGACTATTTTGAAGAGCACTTTTGTGTGGTTGGCCGCTGTATCGATGCAGGCAGTTAAGACTGCTCTCTTTTATTCCTTGATGAGCAGATGGTAGTTGTTGAGGGCTGCTTTTTTAGCGGCTCTGCTGGAGCGGTTCCTCATGGCATGCCAACATGATGCTGGTGATTTCCGTGCTGATTGGGTTGGTCCCGAGGTTGAAGAGATGGTTGGGGCAGGAGTCAGGGTCACCCCAGAGTGGATGGAAGACTGACTGACGTGGTGTTCTGGGTGGTGAGCGGAGACCAGGTGGTGATCATTGGAATGGTGTGCGCGACTGATGTGCACTAGTTGGTTTAGGCTGTGGAGATTGATGGTGGTGGGTTGGGGCTCAAAGTTGTAGTAGATGGTGGCAATCATGCTTTGGAAGTAGTCTGAGAGGGTGTCGCTGAGCTCTTGGGAGAGATGGATGGTGATCTCTGAGGCTGCTGGACTGGCGAATTCCTTGACTATTTTGAAGAGCTCTTTTGTGAGGTTTGCTGCTGTATCAATGCGGGCAATGAAGACTGCTCTC
This sequence comes from Lissotriton helveticus, assembly GCF_964261635.1. Classification (NCBI taxonomy): domain Eukaryota; kingdom Metazoa; phylum Chordata; class Amphibia; order Caudata; family Salamandridae; genus Lissotriton; species Lissotriton helveticus. The sequence goes on along the minus strand of NC_136065.1, from coordinate 998,007,135 downwards.
TTGGCTTCCTTGATACACAGATGGTAGTTGTTGAGGGCCGCTTTTTTAGCGGTTCTGAGCTTGGGGGTGTACCAGCTGGCTTGTTTTGAGGGTTTGTTGGATTTTGGTGGTTTTATCAGAGCACTTCTGTTGGCGCATTTGGTGATTAATGTGGAGAAGTTCCAGACAGCCTGGGCAAGGTCTGGTGATGCTTTGGGTTGCTAATGCTGAGGGCCTGTACCCACTGTGCCTCAGTTACCTTTGTTATGTTTCCTGACCGAGGCCTAAATAGCAAAGCAACCTTTTACCTACATTTGTTATACCTTGCTCTGCATAACGGTTCTAGCAATGACCTTTTACCCGGTTATGTGCTCAATAAATGTCAATTGGGTTCCTTGAAACTAGCCTCATTTATTATGCCTGAGGATTCTTAGCATCATATCTTAGTCCTCTGCACATGACACACAAAACAGTATTAATATACTCTGTACAAAAGTCATTGCTATCTTAATCCTTGGGTGCCAGGGCTACTTTACATTATTACAATTATTGATTCAGGCTCATTTACATAATCACTATCATAAATATATCGATCTAGGTAGAACACCCAGGGCTACCCTTTCGATATAAAAGAACCGCACCTTCACTTGGTTGTGAGAGGAGATGCTTCTATGCTGATACTGACACCGAGGTTGCTGCATGCTGAAGATTCAATTTTCAGCGGTCTGACATCCTTTGTGGGGTGACCAACTCATGACCAAGATGGGGGTCCTTCATTCTCCCACATCAGGTAATGGGGTTGGCTCTTTTCTAGGGGATTCTTGGCATTACACCCACATAGATATTAGGTACACTTTAGGTACACTTAGGTAGGGTCCGCTTTGTAAGAGTATGCAAAGATTACTGTTTTTATATATGCCTGCACATATGCATTGCTTTAGCACCCTGGAAGAGTTGTATCTGCTGTTCACTCTTTTGGTGTTTATAATCTCTTATGTTTGCTTTTGTCTACTGATTGTTGCACCACATAGGTTTTATGCTAGAATAGAGCTGGTTCAATAAATGCTTATTGAAAACGTCCCAACTTTTAATCTGTGCTTCTCTCTGAGACTAAGTGGGCACAATTAACTTAGCGAAAAGTACTCTACTGTTTCCACAATCCCTGAAGGGTCATAGTTTGTTATGTTCAGTGGTTGCCAGAAACTATTCACTCCTAGTTAGGGGGCTTATCGTGGCACTGTGAGCTAGCTGGTCTACAGGCTGACATATCCAGCAGGGGTGCCCGGAACCAGTCTTGGCACCAAGCCCTTAGTTTATATTGTCCAAAAAACATACAGATCATGCATATTTTTAGAAACTACACAACACCTTGTCCCAGCCTCAGTGGGAGGAGCTGTGGTGCTTGGTGATGGTGTGCTTAGTGTCAGAGACGGTAAAGCAAATGTTGGTGTGGTCGGTCCAGGTATTAGGGAAGCTATGGTTGAGTGTGAGTTGTTTCAGTAACCAGTTGAGTGACCAGTTGAGTGAGGCCAATGTTGTCCAGGTTCTGTACGAGGGAGGTGGAGTTGGCATGGTTTAGGCCGTCGATGTGGAAATGGAGGTTGCTGAGTAGGACGTAATGGTAGGAGTTGACAGCTAGGAGAAGCAATGAAGTTGGAGATGACGTTGCAGAAAACCTGTAGGGGTCCAAGTAGTACCAAATTGAACATCATTCTCTCTACTGATCAATAATTCTCCACATGCTTGTGGAAGTACTGCATACCAGATCCTCCTTTTCAGAAACGCTATTCCTCTAATTCCAAAACTTCCAGCAACTATCACTACACAAGCTCTTGCTTTTCCAACCTGCCGTTCTATCACTGAAAACCTTTTGTAGAGTGACATCTTCAAAAATATTTCTGCAAAACATTTTCAACAAACCTTCTTCAACTATTTCACACACGTTAAAGTAATCTACTTCACCAATCAACAGCACACAGTTTTCTTGTTGCTCCTGCACATCTTTCTTCTTCACCACTCATGACAAGCAACTCACATGCAATTCTTCATACCTGAATGTGCTCTACATTGCAATCGTACTCTTGTAGGCTACCACTCACCTAGTTATTCTGCCAAGTAGCAATTATTTTCTTCTGAAAGGTTTATAATCTGTGTACAGTGTGAACGTACTGCCCCATATAAATTTCCTTAACTATTTTACCACCAAGTAAACTACTAAAGCTTCAAATTGAATTACAGAGTAGTTGTACAGAATACAATTCAAACACCTAGAAATGAACATAGATTTATTCTCAGCATCACCTTTGCCTTTCTTCAACACTGCTCCTAATGATTAGGAAACATATGCTCTCACCTGTTACCAACATTAATTTAATTCCAGGATCAAACCTCTGCAGACCAGAAGCAGTATGCAGACAACCTTTGCTATCTTCAAATTCTTGAAATTATTTAGGGCGTTCCTCCCAAATACCAAATTGATATGGTATGTATTACTATTTTACCATCAGTTTAAAAATGTTGGTAACTCACTCGCAGAGGGTAAGGGGTCTCTTGGGACCCTTTTTCCTTTGAGAGTGTAAAAAAAATGTAAGAGCAGGCAGTAACTTCACAGACCGCTACCTAATCTTAAAAAAGGAAACAGCAAAGTTTCATATTTTCTTTCTAAACGCATCCTGTTTTCCTTTAAGGAAAACGGCCTGCAATAAAAAAAATGTGCTTTATTAAAAAGAAATCACAGACATGGTGGTCTGCTTACTTCACCAGGCATCCACCCCTGTGCTGGTTACGATACATAATGGGACACAAATTGTGTCCTACCTCATTAATTTTCATGAGGTAAGTCGATTTGTGACCCACTAGGAATCACTATTTCAAAGATGGAACTTTTGTGGCATCAGGAGTTGCAATTTACTAATTGCGATTGGGTAAGATTCTCAATTATTAAATCGCATTTCTAGATTTTTGTACATCCATAGAGATGATGGACTTAACAAAAGGAAAATAAAAGTATCATCAGTGATGTCATTTGAGATGTCACCAGTGATGTCATCAGTGATGTCACTGACCATGTAATGAATGATGTAATATGTGACATCATCAGCAGTGCATTGCGGGTGCGTGAGTTATAGTATGCAGAACTAACTATAACGGAGGAATTTCTAGGGTTTTGTACAAGTGAAATGTCCAGCTAACTATAACACCCCTGAAACCTATGTTTTTTTCTGTGAGTTTCTAAGGGATTAAATGCAAATTTCTAACTATAACATTTCTGAAACCTATGGTTTGTTCAGTGAATTTCAAAGCTTTTTTAAATGCTAATTTCTAACTATAACGTATCTGAAACCTATGGTTTTTTCAGTGAATTTCAAAGCTTTTTTAAATGCTAATTTTTAAGTGTAATAGTAGTTATACCTATTTTTTGTGCTGATTTGCTACAGTTTTTTAACTGTTTATTTATAAATATTTTATTCATTAAATAACATTATATATTTACCTGAAAATTGGGAAAAAAAATTCAAACTGAAATATTGTTTAATTTTTTTGTTTAATTTTTTTATTTTAACATATTTATATTATTTTCTTTTTTTCCAAATGTTTTTTGGTGTCCCAAAGCGTACACATCACAGTGGGTGCGTGGATTCTAGCCACCATTTTAGAAAAGTCGTGAAGGATCCGGTGTGCGACGGCTGCCTGCTTTTCAGTTACATCATATACATTTAATATTACATGATGTGCGCGATTGGTATGCGACCAGTCTACAACTCCTGGTCCCAAACATTCGCGACTCATGTGCATTACGGTACGCGACACTTGCGCGGTGGCGGGTCCCACGTGATGTCATATACGTGCTGGGGCACGCAGGGTGTGCGACCCCCGCAAAAAAATGTATGCTCTAAAATGAAATGTATGTGTCTTTAATATACATATTAGGACAAGAGATTATCTAAGATATTCATAAAAATAATGTATTTGTACTTATAATAAACATATATAATTTTTAAATATATTTTCGCGAAGTTGCATCGAGTGCGTTCTTCGTGAGCGCAGAGTGCGTGGATCCCATGTGACCTAAAAAAAAATATTCAATTGGTTCATAACATTTCCCACTGTAACTATTGAAGGACCCCACCCATTGTATTAATTCTTGTTGGAGCATCTTTAGAGAGACATCTCTTTAAATACGAGAACCCTGTTTGCTTGTTTTTTTGGGGTGTTTTAAAAAAAATATCAAACAAAAATATCAAATCGCCGACTGGATGGAAGATAGCCGGCTCAAGCTCAACACGGACAAAACAGAGATCCTCATCCTTGGACCCAACCCCTCCGCCTGGGACGACTCCTGGTGGCCCACCTCCCTGGGCACCGTCCCTACTCCAACCAATCACGCACGCAACCTGGGAGTCATCCTCGACTCGAAACTCACAATGACCAACCAAATCAACGCAGTCTCCTCAACTTGCTTCTACATCCTCCGCATGCTCTGCAAGATTTACAGATGGATCCATACAGACACACGAAAAACCGTCACTCACGCCCTCATCAGCAGCAGAGTAGACTACGGCAACGCCCTCTACGCCGGAGCCCCATCCAAGCTCATTAGCAGACTGCAAAGAATCCAGAACGCCTCCGCACGCCTGATCCGTGATGTCCTCTGCCGAGACCACATCACCCTCCACCTGAGAGATGTGCACTGGCTCCCCGTCGACAGAAGAATCACCTTCAAGCTCCTGACCCACGCACACAAGGCACTCCACAACACCGGCCCAGAATAACTCAACAACTGACTGGCTTTCTACGTACCCAACAGGAGACTCCGCTCCGCCGACCTCTCACTGGCCGCCGTCCCACACATCCACAAAACCACCTCCAGGGGCAGGTCCTTCTCCTACCGCGCCGCTAAGACTTGGAACTTACTCCCGCTACTTCTACGGCAGACAGAAGACCCTCAGACCTTCAGGAGACTACTCAAGACCTGGCTCTTCGACCACTAGCTGAAGCCACCCTCCCCCCCAGCGCCTTGAGACCCTCGCAGGTGTGTAGTGTGCTCTATAAATTATTGTTGATTGATTCATTGTTGTTGATCTTTAGAGAGACATCTCTTTTCATACGAGAACCCTGTTTGCTTGTTTTTTTTTGGTGTTTTAAAAAAAATATCAAACAAAATGGCATCTGGACAGCAGCAGCAGCAGGAGGAAGTATCTTCTGAAGAAGAATTCTTGCAGGAGGCTCCACGTCCACAGAGGCAAGAATATGTTGCAACTCTGTGCTTCCCTCTGCACTTCTGCACAAACTGCAGCCATGTGGTGACACAGCCACCCTTGCACCATGGTGCAAGGATGTCTGTGTCGTGCGGAGATTGTTTTTGGGCACCTTCCTGCATAAAAACAATCAGTAAAGGCATTTTCCTCTTTCAATGTATGCTGTGGAATGCAGCATGCATTGAAAGAGGAAAAAATGAGGAGAAATTAAAACAATTCTTCTCATTGCGCCTTGCTACACCAACTCTACTATGGCGCAGCATTCACACTCATCTCCAGATTTACAATTTCTCATAAATCTGGAGATTTGTCTTGTTCTATGGGTGTTACGTGGGAACACCCACAGCAATACCTATGGAACGCCCCTTCAATGTAAAGTTCTGTGTTTGAAGGGGCCATATTTACAAGGAGAAGTAAAACCATGCAGGGTGGCTTTTCCTCTCCTTGTAAATATGAAGGAGTGCGTGGCACCATCACTACGTTACAAAAAGTGACGTACTGGTGGCACAGGGTGCTTGTAAATCTGCCCCATAAGTGCTTAGGTTTTGGTAGACTGATACAATAAGAACATAGAGCTGGATGGGTGATTGAAGAATTGCATGAGACTGACGGGAGGTATCCTACGCTGCATGGGTACTACTTCAGTATTTAATGGAGTGGACCGATAGTATGTATCTGCTTAGAGATTTGAAGGGATTTTGCACAGAATATTTTATGTGTACTTGTGTTGGTGCCCAGGTCATTTTATAAGAATACCACTAGTAACTGGAATGATGACAGTGCTGCAAACAGAGTGAACACTTAATTTATAAGTGCTTACGTATTGGTGGAGTGATCGGATAAGTAGATAGTGGTAAATAAGTGATTAAAGAAGTGCATGGGACAGAATGGACGTTTCCTACACTGCATGAGTACTAACTGGGTATTTAGAAGAGTGTATCAATAGTATGTAGCTAGTTAGAGGTCTGCTTGGATAGTGCACAGAATATTATAGCTGTACTTGTGTTAGTAGCTAGGCCATTCCATAAGTTCATGACAAGTAACTAGAATAATTACAGTATTACAAACAGAGTGTATGGTGAATTTAGAAGTGCTTAGGTATTGGTGGAGTAATAGGATAAGTAGATAGTGCTGGATGGGTGATTGGAGAAATGCATGGGACAGACAGGAGGATTCCTACACTGCATAGGTACTAATTGGGTATTTAGAAGAGCGTATCAATAGTTTGTAGCTGGTTAGAGGTGTGCATGCATAGTGTACAAAATATTGTGCCTGCACTTGTGTTAGTGACTACGCCATTTCTTAAGTATACGACTAATAACTGGAATAATTTCAGTGTTGCAAAGAAAGTGTGTGCTGAATTTATAAGTGCTTAGGTATTGGTGGAGTAATAGGACACGTAGATAGTGCTGGATGGGTGAATAGAGAAGTGCGTGAGACAGACAGAAGGCTTCCTAGACTGCATAGGTACTAACTGGGTATTTAGAAGAGTGTATCAATAGTATGTAGCTGGTTAGAGGTATGCATGCATAATACACAGAATATTGTAGCTGTACGAGTATTGGTGTGTCTATGGTTTTGAGAATGGTAGTCTGTATTTTAGGGTGTGAGGAGGTGCATCAGATGATCACGTGGATGATGTAATCAGTGATGTCATCAGTGATGTCACTGACCATGTCATGAGTGCTGTAATACGTCATCAGCAGTGCACTGCGGGGGCTCGGGTTATAGTTAGCACAACTAACTATAACGGCCGCATTTCTCTTGTTTTGTACGAGTGAAATGTCCAACTAACTATGACGTCCATGAAACCTGTAGTTTGTTCAGTGAATTTCGGAGGTTTTTTAAATGCTAATTTTTAACGATAATGTCCCTGAAACTTGTGGTTTTTTCAGTGAATTTTATATATATATTTAATCTTCTTTCACTCTTACAAGGAGGGAATCAGCACTCAGGTTGTAGTTTGGAAGTATTTAATCTGCAAAGGATGTAATCCACGAGTTTCGGCTCATCCGAACCTTGATAACCTTGTAGCATCCTTATTTAAATGTACAAATGCCTAAAGTTGCCAACATTAACAAAGGACTACACATTACTTTAATCCAAAAACCTGGCAGCCAATATTGGCCAGGTCATGATGTGAAAATTCAGGAATTGATACAATAAAGAAAAGAAAAGGAGTGTTAATATGCACACAATGTAATTTCAGTATATCTTGCACCGTGACCGCCATACCTGTATGTTCGTCAACGTGACTTATTCATAATAAGCATACTTTGGATTGCAAACATCAACATAAACAATAGACTACACATTACTTTAAAGTGAAAGGCTATCGGCCATATTAATGTGGGCATGTTGCGTATTATAATGGTTCTTACACGAAAGAAAAGAAAACAAGCATTTGCATAGCCAATAGGTCTCGCCTTTGGGACCTTATAGGCATTTAATTATGCAGCACAATTTTCTTAGTGCAACATCAACTGTTGCATAGCTAAACACTTATAATGTCCCAAAGGAGAGATCTATTGGCTATGCCTATGCTTGTTTAATGTATTTTGAATTAATAAACGACTGTTGTATTGCTCTTTTCTAAATTTGACAGACAGCACCACCATATGGCAGACAGTGATAAGTGCTGGTGTTGACCAGTGCCATGCCAAATACCGGAAACCACCAGCACAAATTAAACACTGGCATGGGGAGGGATTCTGGGCGATTCACTTAATCTCCTCGTGCCATAAAAAAACTAAAAATTATGCTTTTAAGAGTACAACTTCTGCTTCTCTTGTAACATGCCGTGGGGCCAAGTTTGTGCTATATGAAGCTGCAAAAATATGCAAATTACGTGTTGCATGTGGAAGCAGAACATATTTTGGGGGCCCTTGTTTGGAACATATTTGAATGTATAATACAGTTTCAGCTCTTTCATGCCTTGTTTGGTCAGGTCACTGGCAGTGCCCAGACAAACTTGTCCAGGTTCCAAATGTGTTTACATCTAGTATTCACGGATAGTGCTGGGTTTTCATTATTATAACACAGCATCAGATCACTAATATTACTGTAAATAAACTTTGTGACCCTCTGCCATATCTCATATGAGAGGTCCTTTATTCATCCAAAATAAACTTTTTTATGGATGTTGTATGCAACATAAAGGCAACATTTTTCTGAAAAATGTCTGTATACCAGCTCACACATCATTATTTAAAACAATTTGCTTTCAGAATTATTCAAGGTTATTAGGGCTAGACTGCAAAACAGAGCTGGCTCCATCACGGGGCCCCATAAAAGCATGGGGCCCTTGGCCAGAGCCCACTTTGCCCATGCCTTAAAACATCTCTGCACACAACGCATGAAATAACTCACAGCAACCACCATGTTTTTCTCCTTTTAACTGTTATGTGTGTCTTTGCCATTGGCAGATGTTTTTTGTGTGAAGGGCACTATGACATGCTGTGTGTATTCATAACTACTACTAACAGATTTCTATGGATTAACCTGTTTGAGCCAGAACCATAAGTCAGTATTTAACAGGTTTTTTTCCAGTGAATTTCATGTTTTGTTTTAATGCACCTAATTTTCAACCCTCCCTGCCTTCAATACCCTTCATTCCATGTCATAAATAATACATAGTTGAGTAGAAACGTGTCCCAATCACTGGTGCTTCTTAGAGCAACTAAACAAGTAAACACAGCTTCACATATTTGTTACTAGAGTGCAAAGGTCAGATTTCACTTTATTAACACACTACATTGAAACTGACATAATATGGAAACAGTTCTCCTTATAGTCACAAGGCCATGTCAATTTCATTTTACCTTACTATACAAATGTGACCACTTGCATCCTGGTTTTGGTTAAATGTCGTATTCCAAGATAATACATACAGAAGAATGAGTTTTATAAAGCCCTGCTCCTGCTTAACATAAACGTGTATGCTCTTATGGGGCACGTACATAGCTCAGCTAGCATGGAGGTTGGCTCATTAGGTTAATTAATGCGTCTGCTGAAACAACCACAACAATTCACCTCTCCGACTTCACAGAGGTGAGTGCAGTCCAGGTTGGTAAAGGTGAGACCTCTCATTTTCAGCGGATGGAAGCTGCAGGAGTTTGGCAACAAGGAGCTATAACAGCACAAGTTCGTGCAGGAGGTGCATAAATCCTGCGCCGAAAGTCCGGAGAAGGCCACAGAAGTCTGAAACATGTCAGTGGCCTTTTCAGAGGGCCGCTGTCCCGAGAAGGCTTTCCCAAACATATATAAGCCGTCTCTAGCTGCACTCTCATATTATGTTTGTTGATGCCAATCAGTTCTTTGTTTATACCTGAAGATGCGTATACAACGTGAATGAGACAAGCCGCTGCGTATCAAACGTGTTTGCGCCATGCACCTGCGCGTTAAATAAGCATGTTTGTGCTTTACACAGGTGCGCACTGGGGCTTGTTTGCACAGTACATTGAGGATTTTGTAACCAACTATATACAATAAACTTCCTTCAGTCTGAGGGGGTTAATTAGGAGCACGTTTTATACGTTTTATTGTGCATCATTTGGCTGGCTGCCTAATTAGCTGCACTTGCTTATATCCCGACGCCCCTTCGCCACTTTTCGTGATCTGAGCAATTCTCTTCAACTTCATGACCACTCACATCGCTTTTGTAACCCATTTTAGAGCGCACAGGCACTGGACGCTTGGGGCTGGCTGGAAAACTGGACATGTATGATTTACCATAAACTGCGCGAGATCTAAGCAAAGAACTACGTTATTTTTGTTAAAGGTTGGGCTGTGGGCAGTCTGGCGTGGCCTGCCTGAGGTGCCATGCAGACACCCTAATACACCAAAAAAGCATATATATCGAGATATAGGGGTTAGCCAGTTTGCTCTTTAAAAGGGGTCAGAAATTAGCATTTCCTATCACTGAAAACAGTGGTGTAAAAACAAAAACTAATGTTCTTGGATCTAGCATTCATTTATTCATAATAACAAGAACTAAAATAGTACGTAAATACCGAAAACATAAGGCGAAAATGCTTGAATGTTGAAATATTTGATGTTCAAAACGCATCCGTATTTTAACCAAACGTTTTAAGGTTTAAGAAGAAAGTTGGCATCTACTTTAGGTTCGGAGTTTATAGTTTTTGTTAGTTTTCAAGCAGGGCAGAGGAATAAAGGTTCTTTTTGACATTGGTGGCGGGCTGCTGTTGGTAGTAGAGTTAATCCCAGCGTGCAGAGGGGGCACCCATTCGCTACACTATTCAGGGTTTTCCTTGTCAGCAGCGGTTGGGTGGCACCGTGCACCCATGAGTGAGGCCTGTCTGCAGTTGTCTAATCAGGGGTTCCAGTCATACATCTTCCCATTAACGGCCATCGTACTTCAGCGCCGGGAAACCGCATGGACGACAGAGTACGCTTTACTTCTGCGTCAGAGACCTTTCAGTGTGAGTTGCCGAGAACGTCGTGATGTACAGGGATTATGCAGTGCATGAAGGTCCGCGAGTTGTGGGCATGTGCCCTCCCTATTCCCCCCAAAACAAGCAACAAACACGAGTGCGTCGCGGGGCGAGGGAGAAGAGGGGGGCGGGAGTGATTGACTCGCGGGAGCGATAATTGCTGCCAGATGGTGGCACGCGCTCCTGCTAGTGAATCTCCTGATGTGCATGCTTTGCCATTGAAGGCAATGGAACGCATGCATGTGCTTGGCTGAAAAGCCAAAGCGCTCGGAAAAGGTTGTTTTCCTTTGCAGCTCATGCGCTGCAAAGGCTCGACCTAAAAAGGGGTGTTAATATTCACAAACTATCCCTAAATAAAGTTCTAGCGATTATAGTTCCATTCCATTCACAGCTCATTTGAGAGGTCATGAGTGATGTCTTGAGTGATGTAACTGACCATGTCATGAATGATGTAATGTCTGCGGTCATTAGCAGTACATTGCATTTCACAACGGATGGTGGGGGGTTGGAAGTAGGGCCTGGCATTGTGCTGCCCCCACCCAAGCTTGCTGCTACGGCCTTCCCTCCTTCTAGCCATCCATTGTTCAAGTCCATGTCCCTGCTCCCTAATTACAGGCCTGTGTGGCTGCTGTTCTGCCACTGTCCTTCCCGCCTTCTCTGAACCGTTAGCTTGCTGCCCCATCCACCTCCTCCCTATCCTCTGTTGTCTGAATTCATGGACTAGCCTCCTCTCTCCTGCCAGGCATGGTCTGATGTGCTGCCCTCCATTTAGCATGATGTACCATTCCACTCCTCCTGCCCTCCATTGCCCAATTCTATGCCCCATCATTGACCTCCTGCTTAGCCTCTGTGCTTAGCTTGCTGCCCCTATTCTCCTTACCCCTGCCTTCCGATGTCTGTGCGCATGCCCCTGCTCCATCCTTTTTGCCCACCATGTTCCATGGACCTGCCACTCCTATCTAATCTGAGTGTTCTGTTGAGCTGTAACGCCCCTCCCACCTGCCTAGCATTGTCAGATGACTGTAACCTGTCCCTGCCACCTCCACCCTGCCTGTCCACATTCCATGCCCCTATCCCCTTCCTCCTGTCCCCCATGATCCATTTTACTACCACACCCTTCTGCCCTCCATGGTCTGTTGTGCTGCAACTGCTCCTCCTGCCTGCCCCGCATGGTCTGTTGTGAGGCCCCTTCCCCTGAACTCTCTTGTCTGTGCCCAGGTCCTGACCCTCCCTTTTCTGCTCCATGGTCCTCTGTGCATGCCCCTGCACCCTGCTTCTTGCCCATCATAGCCATTGTGCTCCCACTAACCCTCCCGCTTGCCATGCATGGTCTTCTGTGCTGACACAGCCCCTCCCACCTTCTCTGTGTGGTCAGCTAGCTGCCCCTGACCCCCTCCCACCTTCCCTCCATGGTCTGTGTGTATGCCATTATAGTCTCACTGTTGCTCTCCATGGTGTGTCTTGCTTCTAGTGCCCATCCTGCTTGACCTCCAAGGTCATCTTGCTGCTCCTGCCCCCTTGCCCCCAGCCCTCTGTTTCCATGTGCAGACCCCTATTCCCTCCCTCCTGGCTTGTTTGTTCCGTTGTAATGCCCCTGACCCGTCCCACCTGCCCTTTATGGTCCGTTATGCTGCAGCTTTCTCTCCTATCTGTCCATTATGGTCAGTTACATACTATTGCCTCTTTCCTCTCTGTTGTCAATGTGCATGGTCCTTTCCCGTCCCTATTGCTTTCTATGGATTGTTGTGCTGCACTCCCATCCCGCATGCCCTGTGTGGTATATTGCGCTGCTACAAACCCTGATGCATGCCCTGTAGGGTCAAGTTGGTGCACCTCTCCATGTCCCTCCTGTCCTCTGTGATCCAAGTCCATGTCCCTACCCCAATTCCTCCTGCCTTCCATGATCCAATGTACCATACTTGCTAACATTTTGAACTTGGCAAGAGGGGGATTTTTGAAAAAAAAACTGGGGTATTGATTTTCCCCTTTGATTTACATTAAAAAGAGGAGATTTTAGACAGGAGACAGATAAAATAAAGCCCATTTGGGGTAAAAACATTGGACGTTTCCTGGCTGAATCGGGTCTGTTGGCATGTATGGTTGTACTACCATTGCGTCTTCCTTCTGCCCACAATGGTCTAATATATTGCCACAGACTCTCTTGCCAGTCTTGTATTGTTGGTTTGTTGCCCCTGCCCCCTTTCCACTGCCCTCCATAGTCTGTTGTGCTGCCACTGCCCTTCCTGCCTGCCCAGTGTGGTCAAATTGTTGCCTCTGCACCCGCCTACCTGCCTTCAATTTTCAGAGTCCGTGCCCCTGGCCTCTGTCTCTCAACAGTATCCTAATGAACAACTAGATTGCTGACATTCTATATTTATTACAAAAGTGTGGAACGCATGACGTCATCTTGATGTTCTCTAAATTGTAATACCTAGAGCATTTCCTTTAGAAATTACATATATGACAGGGTCTTATTTGCATCAAAATTATGGTTAGTGCTCTAAAAACACTAAAATGAGGACATATTTTCTGAGTTTTCAAATAGCGACAAAGCACTTTTAAATTATTTGTTATCTTTATGTTTTTTTATCCATTTGACCACTAGATCAAATGTTGCACTTAGGGGAGAGGATGTGTTGTTACTTCCAGAGCTCCAGACTTTGCAACTGGGGAACCAGGTTGGAGTTTCTGCTTCAGCTCGACATTCTGTGATTCTGGTCAAATCACTTAATCTCCCCATGCCTAAAACCAAAATGAATTTGTTATTGTGTGATGTAACCAATGCTCATGTAAAGCACTCCAATACCTGACAAGTCTGCACTATATAAACTGCAAAAACACAACACATAAAAAGTGTTTTGCACACTTCCCTCATTGGGCTACATGTGGGCTACATGTGGGTGATATTTGTGCTACATTTGGGCTCTTTTGTCTCTGGTGGCCATCTTGGGAGATTTATTTGTTATGAAGCTTCCTATTTTCCTCATTTACTGCAGTCTCCTCAGTAGGAAATGCTTTCAGTTTTTTACCTTGATTCCATCAAGAAGGTATTCAGATATGTCACACATTTGCCATAAATTCTGAATGTTAGCACTCTAGTTGCTCATTATATCACTGTAGTAAACCTACTGCTCACCACCAAAGTCTGCTGCTGGTATTAAAAGTGAATGTTTCAGTCTGCATGTCAGAATTTTTTTATGAAATAGAAGAGGATTTGAGAAGTCACTCAAAATGTGCCCTAATTTTTCTCTCTTCTGCGCTAATCATAATTTCTATGGCAAAATGAACCCCCTCATTGTGTTCCTTTTCAAATTAAATGTTTTAAGTGTTACCAGTTTATTCCAATCAAGATGGCTTCAGGTGTTCCATACTTCAGGTCATAAGTAAGACTGTTAGCGCTCTAATTGTTCTTTAGAACACTCTGGGACATTCTGTCATTGGGCTATACTTGTGCTACATCTGGGTGATATTTGTGCTACATTTGGGTTCTTTTGTCTCTGGTGGCCATCTTGGGAGACTTATTTGTTATGAAGTTTCCTAATTTTCTCATTCACTACAGTCTCCTCAGTAGGAAATACTTTCAGTTTTTCACTTTGATTCAATTCAATTCAATTCAAAACTTCTTTATTCGACTGAAGATAAAATCAGTCATAAAAGTACATAAAAAAAGAAAGATAACACATATATGAACGGTTCATCATTTAAAAACAGTTAGATATAAGACAATACATTGCGATGTACCCTATCACTACTCATCCAATTGTGGCAGTGCGATTCATTAGGACACTAGTTATCCTTCCATACTTTTCCTAAATCTCAGGGCTGTTTTTAAAAAATTGATTACATATAAAGTGCTTTCACAGTGCAGCATTTTAAGATAAATTAGTGCAGGCCTTATTTGCACAAAATTCAATTTTTTAAGAAGAGGTTTTAAAAACATTTTTCGAGGTACGGTATAGTATGGGCATATGAATAAAAAGTGTGCCAGATCTTGCGGAGACAAATTGTCGCAGCCGCAAGCTGGCAACACTTGCCCCCTGTGGGCTCCACTGGGCACAGCTAGCAGCAAATGAAAAAGGTCAAAACGAAATCTAGTCATTAAAAAGCGCTCATATCTAGAGATGGCCCAGGATAGATATGGTTCTATTTGAATACATGTTTTACATAAAGTATGATTCAACACACTGCCCTTCTTTAGTTCAGTCTCTTCCCTCGCCAGCTGACGGTTCATTAGAAAAGTAGTCTTTACAGATGTTACATCATGCTTTGTTACTGACTGTGGTGCTAGGAAGAGATCCAACCTGCCCAGGTTTTGAAGACAGTCACGAATGTACTTTATCCAGGGTATTTTTAATTTCCCATCCCATGTGAGAGCTTCAGATAGAATGTTCTGAGTGAGAGGTATTTCATTGTTCAGCCAACTATTTAGCCAGCACAGGAGGGGGTTTACTGCAATTTTATCCTCTAAGTGTAACATGCCCAGTTCCTCGTGGATAGAAAAGTTGGCCGTGCTTTTCGGTAAACATAAGATTTGTTTTAAAAAGTTATTTTCTGTGATTATTAGGTCGGGCACTGGTAAATACCCCCAGAGGTCACTCCCATAGCAGGCAACTGATATGCTCTTGGCTTGGTATAATTTAATTAACGCAACCACAGGTGTGTTGCCCATTTTGCGAGCAAAGTCAGTTATTGCCGCGTTAGTCCTTATCAAGTCTCCTCTCTTTTTCTTTAATGCTGGTCCCCATGTAAGTTTACTGTCGAACAGTACGCCAAGGTAGGAAAAAGATGTCGAATAGGGTATTTTTTCCCCATTAACAGATAAAGGGTAAGTCTTCTTGGGCCCATATCCTACCTTCATGATGAATGATTTGGCGTTGTTAATAGAGAGGCCTCGAGAGTTCATAAAATGAAAAAAAGAATCCAATAAAGTTTGGAGGCCCAGTGCAGTTCTTGAAATGAGGACGGCGTCGTCAGCATAGAGGAGGACGGGGACACCCCTTTTACCTATATATGGGTAATCCGTGTTCGTTCCTAAAAGATGCTCCTCTAAATCATTTATATATAAATTAAAAAGAAAAGGCGCTAAAATACAGCCCTGTCGGACCCCTCGATTTATTTTGAAGTCTTTGGTCACTTTTAGGTCTTTAGTGTATCGCACATTTGCTTGTGTATCGCTATGAAGATCGGCCAAGAAGTTGATTAGATTTTTTTCAACCCCCATTTTCAGCAAGACATCCAGAAGTTTATTTCTATCGACACAATTGAATGCCGATGAAAGGTCCATAAAGGCCATGTTGAGTGTACCATTTCTGGCCAGTGTATATTTGCCACTGATTAGGTATAAGTTCAGGCATTGTGTTAATGTGGAATGTCCTGGTCTGAAGCCATATTGTGCTGGCGACATAACATTGTTGTTTTTGGCCCAGGTTGATAACCTTTTTAGGATGATCCCACCAACAACCTTGGCGACAGAGTTAATCAGTGAAATTGGCCTGTAGCAAGCTACGTTACTTCTATCTCCTTTTTTGAACACTGGTACAATAGTTGAGGCTCCCCAGGATTTAGGGGCCTTGGTAGCGACTCCAGCGTTGATCACTGCCGTGAGGATTGGAGCCCAGAAGTCAACGTTGGATTTAAATAGGTCTGGGGGGAGGCCATCCGGACCCGGGGCCTTGTTGCTGGTCAGGCAGCGAATCCCCCTTTCCACTTCTTTGTCTGTGAATATCAATGGAGTTTCTACAGGGAATTTTGGGACTTGCGTTTGCTGTGTGTCGTCGCTTTTAAAAATTGCACTAAAGTGAGAGACCCAGTCACTTTCGGGAATGGAAGTTCCAATTGTAACAGCATTCGGATCGTCAAACATAGGTTTGTTTATTATGCTCCAAAACTTGGAACTGTTACCCAGGATGGATGGATCGAGTAAGGATTCCCAGATGCGCACCTTAATATCTTTTTTACGTAATACCAGGGCAGATCTATAATCCGAACGTAGTGATTTGATTAAAGTATGATCCCTTGGTTTGTTCTTTAGAGCCATTTTAAGTTGTCGACCGGCTCTTGAGCAAGTATGATCGAACCATCGTGGCTGTTGATTGTCTCGACCCTTCATAGGTACAGAGAACAGTTTACCCACACTTTTGGACAATTCAGCGAAGGCAGATAGTATAAGATCCGGGGGAGTGATGTTAGAGGAACAGATGATAAGTTCTTGAGCACAACTCGTTTTAACTGTTTCAAGTAAAGCTTCACTGTTTATTGAAGACCACTTTAGTCGTCGGTTGCCATTGATTAGTTTTAGAACACCTGGGTCTTTGCGATTTTTACTAAGTTCAAACAATCCGCTTTTAATTTCCACTGAGATCGGATTATGGTCACTATGGATATTTTCATGGATCTTAAAATTTGAAGCTGTAAATGCCATATCAACAGAGAGCAATATATGGTCGATAAAGGAGCCTTGTTCTGAACCTTTATAGGTTGGGGTTTTGTAGATAAAGGAGTCCTCTTTCAGGGTCATCGCGTTTCTCAGGTCTAGGCCGTCTATTAGGTTATTCATATTTGAGCCACGTGGGCAATGCACAAAATGAAGGCCTGATCTATTTCCACAACCCATGGAACCCAAGGATGACTTTGTGGGGTGACCACAGATATGCACATTGAAATCTCCGACTATTATTTTGTTCCGAGGTATAACTGCCAGATTGTCGTGAAGGTACTCGTGGAGTTTGACGATATTACAAACACCTAAAGGCGATGTGGCATTATAGAAGTTAACCAGAGTTAATACATTTTTGCCTTTTATTAACTCCAAGACCTGTATGTTGATATTGTCTTGACATCTGTTTTTTATCTGTAACACTAGCGAGAGGCTGATGAATGTTGCCAGCCCCCCCTTTGCCCTTCCACTAGTTGAAGAGAGGGCGGGAACGAAGAAGCTTTGGAAACCTTCAATGAAAACATTATTGTTGGTAAGCCAAGTTTCCTGGAAGCACAGTATGGTAAAATTTTTAACAAAGGCTATCCAGGAGTGATCTTTGATTTTTGAGGCCAGACCTGCAATGTTCCATGATAAGATTTTGATGGTGCTAAAGTTGTTAAGTGAGTTCCCCGCCTCAGCTATCATGTGTGGTGATAGGGGCAGATGCAGGTCAGCAAGCCATTCGATATCTGTCTGGAAACTGCTATCGCTTTGTGGATGGTTTAGGTGTGTATTATTATTAATATTAAAAAGGCCCGTATCAGCGGAGAGGGGGGCAGGTTCACCTTGTTGGGATAAACTTTCAGAGTTAGATATTATCATTTCTGTATCAAGAATATCTGTATGTACACTGCAGGTGGAGTAGGTGTTTTCATTAACAGCAGGTTTTATTAAATTAGAAGGCTCAGCAAATTTTATTTGATTACTTAAAGAAGTGGGAAATGAAACGGATACCAGTCAATCTACCTCATCAAGGTAGTCACTGTAGTAGTTATAAAGAACTTCATATCTGTTTGAAGTTGGAATGTAATTTAAGTTATGGGTTGGATGCGACCTTGTATGTGAATGGTAGACAGGTTCTAAATTCTCGAACAAAGGATATGTTGGATAGTTATAAGTTCTGTTTTCCCAAGAGTGACCATATCGGTATACATCTGAGTTCGTAGATCTCACCTGACTGCGGGCTGGGACAGGGGGCCGTGGTTGAGGGTAGGTCTCAGCCACCGAAGGCCCATCATATCCCTGGGGACGTTTGGTGTTATATATAAGACCATCGGGGTTACGAGGATAGAAGTAACTTAATCCCATTGTACGAATCAGGCTGTCAGTAGAGGAGCTCCTCCAGTTGGCAATAAATTTGGCAGCTCCCCTATCTTTAAAGTTGATGATGATACAATCTCCCTCAGTTGATTTATATCTAGTACCCACCCAGTCTACTCTCCTAACTTGGGAAATTGTCCCTGTTATATGAGAGGGGAGTGGTCTATGAGTGGTTAACCACTGCATCACCTTGTTCTTAAGTTCAATATAAGATTCCCTCGTGTTTTCGGCTAACTTGGGTACCCCAATCATAACTATTGTGTGGGCATTAGATTCGGGGGGGAGATTTATGTGTGTAGGCGTTCTTGACAGCCTGGGTGTGGGGTGGTTTGTCTCTAATACATTAGTGGGATTGTTTCTGGATGGAATGCTACGGTGCTTAGATGTTTCATTATTGGGTCTTGTTGTAGCTATAGGAGAACTCTCCGCAGCCCATTCACTATCTTCGTGATCCACGAGAGCAGGAGTACACTGCGCATTATTTGTAGGCGCTATCAGGGTTGACGTTTGGGTTACTTGTTGTACTATGGGCAAGGTATTTACAGTTGGTGGGCCCTGTTTCTGTGTTATAGCCTGTTTAGCAGGGCTGGCCACGGAATTACTATCGATGGGATGTTTATGTTTCGGGTTGCAAATGTTAAGATTTGTGCTCACTGGCACAAAGGTAGAGGTCGTGATGGGTGCTTTGAGCATCTTGAGAATTTTAGATGAAACTTCATTCTGCGCTCTTTCAAATTTCCCTAGAGCCTTCTCTATTTTAGCTATCTGATTGTTGATGGGGTGTAAAAGAGATTTAATCAAATTTTCAATATCAGATAGGGATGGCATGGTCTGTATGGGTGCTTCGATTATATGACCAGTCTGCTCGTTAACCTGAATGGTCTCTGGTTTGCGAGTAAAGACTGGATCAAGAGAGGGAATAGGGGGAGACCCTGTTGGGATATTGACAGTAAGTTTCTCCCGGGTCAGTTTCTGCCATAAGTCTTTAATTGATCTCTTAGACTTGCCTACAGGATAATGAATGTTTTTCATGAGATGATTGGTCTTACGCTTTTTCTTTGCGCACTTCTTCTTGTGAGGTGATTGATCAAATGCAGGCAATGTGACAATTTGACTTGCTATAGACTGGCTCTCTATTAGCTGGACCTCGGGATTTGGAGAAGAAGTAAGCAAGTGGTTTGTGTTATTTGCAATGTTGCTTAGAATTGTAGGGCTGCTCTCATTTGCGATCATTGTTGGGCACGTTAATAAGGGTTTTGATGTTATATCCTTCCTTTGCGAGTTTGGTAGGTCTGAGAACGATTGCATCAATAGTGAATCTTGTGAGTTAGAGCTATTATCCATAATGCATGTATTATTAGTGGTGTGTAAAGATAAATTAGGAAAACGCATGTCTGGGGTCAATGAAAGACGTCTTTCTGTGTGCTGGATAGCGTTCGCCACTACACTAATAGTTTGTTGCAGCATTTTGTCAATAGCAGTTATGGTTGGTAATGGAGTACTCACAGGTTTCAGTCTCGTGGTTGATCTAGTGGCCATTGGGGTTTTTGGCACTTTCGTCATCCTCTTGTGGTGGATGTGTAACCTCCCGATTTCAACTTGTGTGGATCCTTTTAGTGGCGATGTTTCCTATGCAGATGTTAGGGGGGAGGCCCGTCCCGTCTACTTCGGTCCCCTGAGGGCCACAGAGGGCCCGCCCTTTGCCCGGGCTTAGCCCGGCGCGGCCCCGCGCGCTCCCGCGACGCAGGAGTTGTAGTCCTCTTTTATTCGCCTCCTGGCGCGCTCCGCCTCAACGCGACTTCCGGTCGCGGAGGCCGCTGGGAGTTGTAGTTTTCCCACTCCCCCACTCGGCGGCAGCGCTGATGGTGGAAGGCTGCGGCGGGGGGAGGAGACAGGCAGCGGTTGGAGCAGCAACGAGGTCAGCAGTGTCGTCGTTTTAACTGGGGCTCTCAGTTAAATATGGCAGCGTTTCTCCCTGGGCTGGCGATAGCAGTTAATACAGGTACACACACCACGGCAGGTGAAGTCCTCTTTTATTCGCCTCCTGGCGCGCTCCGCCTCAACGCGACTTCCGGTCGCGGAGGCCGCTGGGAGTTGTAGTTTTCCCACTCCCCCACTCGGCGGCAGCGCTGATGGTGGAAGGCTGCGGCGGGGGGAGGAGACAGGCAGCGGTTGGAGCAGCAACGAGGTCAGCAGTGTCGTCGTTTTAACTGGGGCTCTCAGTTAAATATGGCAGCGTTTCTCCCTGGGCTGGCGATAGCAGTTAATACAGGTACACACACCACGGCAGGTGAAGTCCTCTTTTATTCGCCTCCTGGCGCGCTCCGCCTCAACGCGACTTCCGGTCGCGGAGGCCGCTGGGAGTTGTAGTTTTCCCACTCCCCCACTCGGCGGCAGCGCTGATGGTGGAAGGCTGCGGCGGGGGGAGGAGACAGGCAGCGGTTGGAGCAGCAACGAGGTCAGCAGTGTTGTCGTTTTAACTGGGGCTCTCAGTTAAATATGGCAGCGTTTCTCCCTGGGCTGCGATAGCAGTTAATACAGGTACCATCAAGATTCCATCAAGAAGGCATTCAGATTTGTCACACATTTGCCATAAATTCTGAATGTTACCACTCTAGTTGCTTATTAGATCACTGTAGTAAAGCTACTGCTAACCAGGGAAGTCTGCTCCTGGTATTGAAAGTGCATGTTTCAATAGGCATGTCAGAATTTTTTAATGAAATATAAGAGGATTTGAGAAGTCACTCAAAATGTGCCCTAATTTTTCTTTCTGCAGCACTAATCATACTTTCTATGGCAAAATAAACAGCCTCATTTTGTTCCTTTTTAAATTAAATGTTTTAAGAGTTACCACTTTATTCCAATCAAGATGGCTTCAGGTGTGCAATACGTTTGTCATAAGTAGGACTGTTAGCGCTCTAGTTGTTCTTTAGAACACTCTGGGAAGCTGCAGTAGAACACAAAGGAATCAACTTGTTGGATGTACATGTTTTACTGAGAATGCTAGACTTCATTCCCACATGACTGAGAAAGATGTGAATTTACAGAAAATATGCTCTCAGTTTAGCTTATAGATCACCTTCCAAACCTCTGTGGGAAAAGCATGAGAAAATAGTTTTCTCTCAAACATGATTCATGATATCCCAGCAGAAGGCTTTTCACATGATGAAATCAATTAGACCACACCACAATTCCTAAAATGAGTATGGTACCATCAACAAATGATTTATAATGTAACTAAAGTCTTAAAACCTTCTATTAACTGCAATGCTTTTTAATGAGGTGCTATCATGTATATTGGTCCCAGGATGGCTGCCAACACTTCTTGGATGAAGTGCTGACAGCCAACCAGATCTCACGATTAGATGTGTGGTTTGGCTCCACCCAGATATATACATTTATTTTTCCCTTAATATTTAAAAAACTACTGAATGGATTTACACCATTTAACAATAAAGGCTCTTTCTTAACCAAGGGCTACCTTTTTGCCAAACGTGGTGTAATTCCGTTCAGCAGTTCGGGCTGTAGCCATGTCTAAAGTTTCCTATGAAAATTGCATGG
The DNA here is from genome assembly GCF_964261635.1 of Lissotriton helveticus. Classification (NCBI taxonomy): domain Eukaryota; kingdom Metazoa; phylum Chordata; class Amphibia; order Caudata; family Salamandridae; genus Lissotriton; species Lissotriton helveticus. The sequence continues at coordinate 997,985,086 of NC_136065.1, read as the reverse complement.
AGAAAACACGTTTTGGGACCCCCCTTTTTTCTCGGCCCCCGCTTGGCTAGTAACCCCAAACCTTTGAAGATAGGAGCGAACCGAAGCGGGCCATAGGTTTTGAGAATTTTGCGAAGATTCGTCAATCAGCACCAAAGTTATTGGGAAAAGAATGTTGCATTTTTCCTATGCTAACTAGGTCCTAACTATAACTACCTACTGGCGACCACCAGTAGGAAACATATATATATATATATATATATATATATATATATATATATATATATATATTCACTGAAAAAACCATAGGTTATAGACCATATATAGTTAGGAATTAGCATTTACAAAACCTTGAAAATTCACTGAAAAAACCATAGGTTATAGACCATATATAGTTAGGAATTAGCATTTTAAAAACCTTATTTTACTCACACAAAACCATTGAAATTCCATATATAGTTAGTTGCACTAACTATATATCGCGCACCTGCAATCCACTGCTGATGATGTCACATATTACATCATTCATGACATGGTCAGTGACATCACTGATGACATCACTGATGACATCTCAAATGACATCACTGATGACATCACTGATGACAACATCCAGTGACTGTATGTTTCTGTAAAGTTAAAATATATCTTACATATTGAAGAATGAGTGGATGTATAAGTGTCTGGATGAAGGATTTAGTAGGTGCGTGACTGACTGTATGAGTGAGTGATTAAATGTGTCTCACTGAATGCATGGGTTAGTGACTAAACTGTCTTAATTTGTGCATCATTATGTCTGTTGTTCTGTAAACTGCTGCATGTGTTGATCATTAGCTATACGAGAGGCTATATGTGTTATTAATTGCTTGCCCAAGTATTTCTATGGGAGATTGAGTTTGTGTGGGGGTGGCTGAAAGGTGTGTGACTCTATGCATAGATGTGTGAACAGTTTATTCACTAGGTGTATGAGTTCAAGAGTGCATGTGGAAACAGCTACATGGGCAGTTGACTGTGTGCATGAGTGTATTGATGAGTAAATGGATATCTCAATGCTACATGTCATAGTAAGTACATATGTAAAACACAGTACATGTGAGAGTTGGCATATATAAATAACTGTGCATGAGAGCCACCGAATGAGTGAGTGGTTGTATCGATCATTGTGAACTTGTATCAGGGATTGTATAAGAGAGTAAATATGTGTTAGTATATGTTTCAATAAGTAAGGTGTGTTTAACTGTATAGTTGAAGAAATGGAGATGAGATTGTTTCTTTGCATGACTGACTGGGTGTGTGAGTAACTCCATGGATGAGTGGAAGTGTGTGAGTGTCTGTATACACTGAGTGTATCTAAGATTATATTAGAGTCTGAAGAGGTTTATCGTATTAGCACAAGAATGATGTCAAATGAGATGTCATTAGTGATGTCATCAGTGATGTCATTTGAGATGTCATCAGTGATGTCATCAGTGATGTCACTGACCATGTCATGAATGATGTAATATGTGACATCATCAGCAGTGGATTGCAGGTGCGCGATATATAGTTAGTGCAACTAACTATATATGGAATTTCAATGGTTTTGTGTGAGTAAAATAAGGTTTTTAAAATGCTAATTCCTAACTATATATGGTCTATAACCTATGGTTTTTTCAGTGAATTTTCAAGGTTTTGTAAATGCTAATTCCTAACTATATATGGTCTATAACCTATGGTTTTTTCAGTGAATTTCAATGGTTTTTTAATAGCAAATATCATAAGCTGTCGAATGTCAAGTACGTGGTAAGTGAAAACATTTTCGTGTTTATGCACACTGATCTGCTTTGAATGGTGCCCCCCCCCCCTCATTTCTATTAGGAGTACTCTCTCTTTGCAGATAGTGAAAGGTAGTTAACGCAGGTCTTTGCCCCCATTGTAATCCGTCGTGCCTGCTTCTCTCTCCATTTGATTCATTGTTATCCAAGTATTTACTGTTTTAGAATTAGTTCTCTTTGGTTCATTCTCTATTTACAAACAAACACAGAGTCGCAATACTCTGTTTAGTCTTTGCAGATAACGAAAAATCGTGTAAAAAAAAAGAAAAGGAATCGAGCAAAATCAGTAGGCCACTAATGGGATCTCTTTTTGACCTCGCTAAAATAGAAACATTAGGAACAACCCCTCATGACAAATACAAAACTAGTGAGATGAACTGAACTCCACACAATGATGGCTGCAAAACAGCTCGGCTCCGCCACCCACCCCGCCCAAAATAACGATAAAGAACGGCTGCCATGATTGGTTGCGGAATTACCACGACGGAGCTACGAAATGGTGCTGCTCTCATGCTAACCCCAGCTTCAGTCTGAAACATCCAGAAACACTGTAGACTACCAATTCGATCAGTTCCGGTAGCGCCCCAATGTAACCCGGTAGAGAAGAACTAGCCCTCCCCTCTTTGACTGATGGTTCTTGTTGCCTGTCCCTTCTGTTGTCATTTAACAGAACTATTTAGCCTGCTGAAAGGGGTTGTGTTCCGACCGCTGGTTGGTGGAGACATTTTGACTATATTCTGTACCTGCGTTGTCGCGTAATGCGTCATATGACGCGCCGCGTTAGCGCATCCGGAAGTCATCCGGGGCGCGCAGCGCGTAACGTAAGCATAACAAGTCATGTGACTTGTTAATAAAACTTTTCATTGGTTCATTTTACTTTTCTTATTGTAATGATGAAAGGCTTGGTCATATGACCTAAAAATTACGCTTTTCATTACTTCCGAACATTATTTTTTCTTAAATATATGTTATAATGTTCCAGGCTAATGTACTTTCCCGGAAATTTTACAACTGTCCTGCAAGTAAAATATATTCTTTTTTCGAGAAAAAGAGCGTTTCTTCGTCCCATGACGGAGCCGTTGAGCAAAAGGGGGTCGACCTGCTGTCTTAGTCGCCGATACGCCTGAATATGAGATTCTTATCGATCACTTTATGTTGCAGGAATAGAAAACACAACAGCCCTTGACCATTTATCTTTACTGCGTTCCTTCGTATTATACCTTTTACCCTTCATGTAATTGGTCTGCTTTATTTCACTTGCCTTTTAATGATTCTAAAACAGTGACTATTATTAAAAACTTTACCAATGTATATACTACTACCATGTTTTCTTTTAAAAACCTTTATTGTGAAAATTTCATTATACAAATACGAGCCTATAACCACGTGGGCCGGCCACGGAGCAAACTGTAATCGTATATGATGAATAGACATTTACACAAAGTAAAGTAAAGTACACTGTAGAGGAACGTAACGGGCGGGCCATTAGGTTGCAAGAACTAAGGTGTCTAACAGTTACGGAATCGGTGGACGTACATTTTATAATTAAAATACGACAGGGCCAGTTACAATAAAATTATCTAGATATACATTTGCGGGCAAGTACCATGGGTGACGTTAATTCGAACTTTCAACAGTACAGTAATCAATAACACATCAGAACTTAATATCAATAGGGATGTCGAAATATTCAATCAATTCTCGTCCCCGCCCGCCATGTGCTTCAAAACTGCATACGTATCTCGTGATTTCAAGGTTCTGCAACCAGTACACAACAAGGAGTTACGAGTCCCATTTATTCTGGCGCCATTTTGGGCGAGGACGGGCAGGTCCAGGATATAGTCAAAATGTCTCTACCAACCATCGACTATGATGATGTTCATATGCTGTATTTATTAGAGTAACACTCATCTGTCCACATGAAATTAATTTGCCACAATCTAAACATGTCATTTTAATCTTTCCAAAGTTCTTCTAAATATTTGGGACCGTTTCCCTTGCCTCTGAAGCTCTCAGTGCCACTTCTTTGATGAATGTACTAGCAGGTCAGGGGTTCTCCTCCAAATCTCTCTTTTATGCAGCACTATAATTAATTGGTGCCACCTCTCCATATGACGATGCATGGTATAGTTACCACAACTATATTTTTTTTCGGTTCCTCTGGAGAGTTCATCTTGGCAGATGAAGCGTGTAACGTACCGGGCATTTACCTTTTTTTGCATGTACAGGAAAGGAAAAAAAAATCGAGCGTCCGAGTTCTAAGGTGTCCCAGGGCCATTTTGGTGGACCAGGCCCAAATCCAAAGAACAGCTATCTCACAGGCTAATGGGGCGACCCACGCCGAGTTTCAGCATTGTAGGATGACCACACAAGTACAGCAACTTGCTAGACATCACCTCGGTGCCATCCGGATCTCGGCGCCCCACTGCAGATGAAGTGCCTCTCAACTATGAAACCACCACGGTGACATCCGGATCTTGGCGCGTTGTGCTGCCTTCGGCCTATTCGCACATCGGTCCGCTACTGACGCCATCTCACAGGCTAATGGGGCGACCCACGCCGAGTTTCAGCATTGTAGGATGACCACACCAGTACAGCAACTTGCTAGACATCACCTCGGTGCCATCCGGATCTCGGCGCCCCACTGCAGATGAAGTGCCTCTCAACTATGAAACCACCACGGTGACATCCGGATCTTGGCGCGTTGTGCTGCCTTCGGCCTATTCGCACATCGGTCCGCTACTGACGCCATCTCACAGGCTAATGGGGCGACCCACGCGGAGTTTCAGCATTGTAGGATGACCACACCAGTACAGCAACTTGCTAGACATCACCTCGGTGCCATCCGGATCTCGGCGCCCCACTGCAGATGAAGTGCCTCTCAACTATGAAACCACCACGGTGACATCCGGATCTTGGCGCGTTGTGCTGCCTTCGGCCTATTCGCACATCGGTCCGCTACTGACGCCATCTCACAGGCTAATGGGGTGACCCACGCCGAGTTTCAGCATTGTAGGATGACCACACCAACTTGCTAGACATCACCTCAGTGCCATCCGAATCTTGGCATCTCAACGCCTAGTGGTATCTTCCATACAAAAAATATTGTTACGCTGCCTTTGGCCCCATTCGCACATCAGTCCGCAACTTAGACATCACCTCGGTGCCATCCGGATCTTGGCATCTCAGCGCCTTGTGGTGTCAGTCAGAAAATATTGTTGTGCTGCCTTCGGCCTATTCGCACATCGGTCCGCTACTGACGCCATCTCACAGGCCAACGGGGCGCCCCACGCCGACTTTCAGCATTGTAGGATGGCCACACCAGTGCGGCAACTTGCTACACACCACCTCGGTGCCATCCGGATCTTGGCATCTCAGCGCCTTGTGGTGTCTTCTACACCAGAAATATAGTAGAAAATATTGTTGCGCTGCCTTTGGCCCCATTCACACATCAGTCCGCTACTGACACCATCTCACAGGCCAACGGGGCGCCCCACGCCGACTTTCAACATTGTAGGATGGCCACAGAAGTGCGACAACTTACTAGACACCACCTCGGTGCCATCCGGATCTTGGCGCGTTGTGCTGCCTTCGGCCTATTCGCACATCGGTCCGCTACTGACGCAAACTCACAGGCCAACGGGGCGCCCCACGCCGACTTTCAGCATTGTAGGATGGCCACACCAGTGCGGCAACTTCCTACACACCACCTCGGTGCCATCCGGATCTTGGCGCGTAGTGAAGCTGCAGCAGCTGCAAATAAGCTTCAGACAGTGTTACAACCGCTGCTCAGAACTCTCAACTATGACACCACCTCGGTGCCATCCGGATCTTGGCGCGTTGTATTGCCTTCGGCCTATTCGCACATCGGTCCGCTACTGACGCCGCCTCACGTGCCAACGTATTTTCTCCGCATTTTATACCCTATGCCGCATAACAGGTCATGTGACTTGTTTATAAAACTTTTCATTGGTTCATTTTACTTTTGGTTTCCTAATGATGGAAGGCTTGATCATATGACCTAAAAACAACACTTTTCATTGGATGAAAACTTTTTTTTTCCCCCAAACGAGGAAAGCCCCACCTTGTTTCTGGATGTTTCAGACTGAAGCTGGCGTCAGCATGAAAGCACCACCATCTCGTAGCTCAGTCGTGGTCATTCCGCGAGCAATCATGGCAGCCGCTCCCCACCAGAAGCCTGCAGGAGTCGGAGCCCCCAAAACTTTTGATGAATTCTCAAGGCGGAGGGGACGCTTTCGAGAATGGGGTCCAAGACCTAGCAGACAAGCGTCTGATTTCCAAGGTGTCCCAGGGCCATTTCAGTGGACCAGGCCCAAAAAGGAAACAGCCTGCCGCCATTTTGAGAGTCCTGTGACAGCCGCCTATCGCTGCACCGCAAGAGTGGGCGCAACTCAGCTGAATGGCGGATTTTGACACAGTGGACCAAAAGCGGACGGAATGGCAACTGAAACGGTAAAGGGGCGCCCCACTAAAACAGATGAGACTCCACCTGGAGAGGCCCGTTCACGCCGCCTCCCCCGGGGCGCTCCACGCCGTTATTCGGAGCAGCATTGTAGGATACCAAAACCAGTGCGGCAACTTACTGGACATCACCTTGGTGCCATCGTTCTGCTGCCTTGGAACTATTCGCACAACAGTTTGCTACTGATGACCCACCCCCCGCGACGCCCCACGCCGTTATTTGCTGGGTGGCAACTTACTAGACATCACTTTCGTGTCATCTAGATTTCGGCGCGTTCTGCTGCCTTGGAACTATTCGCACAACAGTTTGCTACTGATGACCCACCCCCCGCGACGCCCCACGCCGGAAATCTGGACGTTGTGCTGCGTTGGGACTATTCACACAGCCGACCGCTACTTCGTTGTTTTTCTCTAAAAATGTTTATATGTTATTACTATTTTTGTTTTCTTGTATATATTTATAAATTATTAAAGTTTTATAATCTTACTACTTTGTCGGAGTGCTATATATTTTTAATGTGACACATAATTGTAAAAACTTTGATGTACAAAGAGTCATCCCTGGAATCTTCCGCTTCACGCTCGGTCCCCTCCCCAATCACAATACAGGATGGTTTTCAGATAATAGCAACGCTTCTGCTGTGACGGATCTCATCGAGTGTGGGCCTTGATCTACTATAACTCCTTTGAAGACGGGTGATTCTTTACAGCTGTGGCCATAAACTACATCTGCAGGGCTAGCTGATAGCCTAGGACCGGCCTGGACAATCGGACACAGAGGAAAAGGAGTGTCAGAGGGTGCGGTAGTGAATAGGGCGAAAGGGAGGTGTCGGGCGGGCACAGGGTGTGATTCTCAGGGAAGAACAGCGCAGATGGGGGGAGGTTTATTACCCATGCATAAAACAGAGAGCGGGGGTGACCACTGCCTGGGGGAGATGCTTGCGAGGGTGGGGAGCCATGCTAAGGATCGACAGCGTGCACAGAGTGGATCTGGTCAAGGCATCTAAAATGGCTGCCGTGCACGACAAAAGTGTGGCATTTGAAAAAAGACAAGATGGCGCACACAATGTTTTTCAACAATTCCTGATTTCCTTCGAATCGAACGTTAACAGACGTTGGGGCATATTACCAAAGTTAAGCGATATTTATCCCTAACGATGCATTGCAAAGATTTTTTTACCGTCAGAAATTATCGCAGATAAACCTTGCTATTATCAAGGTTTATCGCAAATACGATAAAAAACGAGCGCAATGCATTAATATCGCTGAAAACTCCGCGATATTCATGCATTACCGAGCTAATGCTCTTAGCCATGTTATCCACCTCCCATTGGATAACATGGCTAAGAACTGCTCAGGGCAGCTGTTACTTTTTGGAGATATTCGCGCTTATCTCGAATATTTCCAAAAGTTGATAATAGGAGATAGCGATGTTAGCGACTGTTTCCAGTCGCTAACATCTTGGCATGCCCACTTTGCATGTCATTAGTGATAAATATCACTCACATGCAAAGTGGGACCCAAGATGGTCGCTATCTCCTACTAGCCGTCGCTAACTGGTGTTAGCAACAGCTAGGTAATACAGATATAATTTTATCTCCGCGAAGCGGAGCGCTGTTACAGATATATATCTTGTTTTTGAACGTTAATTTCTCAAAATGCACTGAAGCACATATATTGAGACATAGCAAAGGCACATCGGGCTACCAGTCCCTAATATTTTACCAAGTTTCGTGCAAATCCATTCAGCCGTTCGATTATTATTATTATTATTTTTTTTTGCCCCGCGGGGCCCTTTTAAAACCTCCACATCAAACCTAGGGGGTCAGCGAGGATCTACTATGCCCCCTTATGGTCATCAGCCGTTCGATTATTATTATTTATTTTTTTTTGCCCCGCGGGGCCCTTTTAAAACCTCCACATCAAACCTAGGGGGTCAGCGAGGATCTACTATGCCCCCTTATGGTCATTTGCCCCTTCGCTTTGGCCTCCTCTTGTCTCTCGATCCTACCGAGAGACAAGATGGCGGCCGCTACGTACTGTTTGGAATGTTTACAGACACCGGAGAGCCAATCAGCTTCGCTTCGCAAAGCTCCGTAACGCGAAAAGTACGCGAAGCGGTGCGCTGTTACAGATATATATCTTTTTTTGAACGTTAATTTCTCAAAATCCACTGAAGCACATATATTGAGACCTAGCAAAGGCACATCGGGCTACCAGTCCCTACAATTTTGCCAAGTTTCGTGCAAATCCATTCAGCCGTTCGATTATTATTATTATTATTTTTTTTTGCCCCGCGGGGCCCTTTTAAAACCTCCACATCAAACCTAGGGGGTCAGCGAGGATCTACTATGCCCCCTTATAGTTATTTCCCCCTTTGTTTTGACCTCCTCTTGTCTCTCGATCCTACCGAGAGACAAGATGGCGGCCGCTACGGACTGTTTGGAATGTTGACAGACGCCGGAGAACCAATCAGCTTCGCTTCACAAAGCTCCGTTGCGCGAAAAGTCCGCGAACCAGAGCGCTAACCGGTCCGCTGTTACAGATATATATCTTTTTTTAAACGTTAATTTCTCAAAATCCACTGGAGCACATATATTGAGACCTACAAAAGGCACATCGGGCTACCAGTCCCTACAATTTTGCCAAGTTTCGTGCAAATCCATTCAGCCGTTCGGGCTAAAAGTGAGGCCAACCGCCCTATGGAAAACTCAATGTTAAAAACACGTTTTGGGACCCCCCTTTTTTCTCGGCCCCCACTGGACGAACCCCCCCCAAATTTTCAAGGGCTGCTCAGAAACAAAATGTGCCATTTTCCTGAAAATTTCAGCCGATTCCGTCCACAAACGCCAAAGTTATTAGACATAGAATTTTCAAAAAACCCATAGAGAAAAAATCCTAACTATATATACCTACTGGCGACCGCCAGTAGGTAATATATATAGATATAGATATAGATATATATATAGATATATTCGTTCCAAACAAAACCTCCCGTTACAGGAAGAAACTAGGATTCTCAGAGCTTCTTGCAGGAAAATGTATTGTGCGAGATTGTCCACTTGCACTTAAATGTTTCTGCAAGAAGCTCTGAGAGTCCTAGTTTCTTCCTGTAACAGGAGGTTTTGTTTTGAACGAATACGTTGGTCTGCCGGTGATCATACTGCGACCGCCCACGACAGCTGAAGATCTCTTACCGGACCTTGTGAAGTTTATATATATATATATATATATATATCTATATATCACAAACAAGGCGCTCCTAAGTGGGGTCCCTCGTCTTTGATGGGGTGGCTCGTTGCCGGTGGAGCGGAGCGACCGGTGTCAGATATCACAAGTTACACGGAGTTCCATCGAGCACTCTGGTCAAAATACCACACATACATATATATATCTATCTATCTATATATATATATATATATATATATATATATATATTCACAGAAAAAAACATAGGTTATAGACCATATATAGTTAGGAATTAGCATTTACAAAACCTTGAAAATTCACTGAAAAAACCATAGGTTATAGGCCATATATAGTTAGGAATTAGCATTTAAGAAACCTTTTTTTTACTCACACAAAACCATTGAAATTCCATATATAGTTAGTTGTACTAACTATATATCACGCACCCGCAATCCACTGCTGATCATGTCACATATTACATCATTCATGACATGGTCAGTGACATCACTGATGACATCACTGATGACATCTCAAATGACATCACTGATGACATCACTGATGACATCTCAAATGTCTCAAACAATTTTTAATTTCTAAATATAAATGTATTCTTCTGAATTTTCATAATTTAAAAGAACTAGTAACATGTCCTCATCGGGAATTTCGTCTTCAATCATATCATCAGGAATCTCCTCATGAAAAGTCTGCAATGATGATTCTTGTAACTCTATGGTCTCCAAACATTCGATATATTCGCCGTCAAGAGACTGATCCAAAAAATCATCCATGTCATCTCCTCCTTGTGAAAATATTTCATTTTTATTTTAGTCCTCATTTGCCTTGCCCTCTATTCAAGAAACGCCAACCACCTTGCGTGTCTACCCTGGAGAGAGACTTAAGATTTTAATTGTCTCTAACACCAAGACACGATTATACATCTTTGGCGGCAGAAGAGTCTAGAATAAAAGCTAGAGGGATAAAAATAGGGATACAGACTTGCGATGACTCCATCAAGGTATATTTCAACCTGTGGGACTATTAACGTATCGGGGACACCAAGTCCCTGGAGTTGTAGGCATAATCATATGACCCGGGGAAAAAGAAAAAAAAAAAAACCCGGATACTATCTCCAATGGACCAAATAATCCCAATATGCCAAGTTACGTTTGCTCCCGGGCCTGGCCAAGTCCACCTTGGATGTCTCGTATAGGGACATCAGCCAGCCTGCTTGTGATGGGGCTGTCTTTTCTACACAAAATTTGCAGATTTGCCTTCTGGCCAAGAGGATTGCGTAAAACAGAAAGGACCTTGCTTTGCCAGTGACACCAGTATCCAAACCGAAGATTATTAGTGACAACGTAATAGACAATGATATGTTTAGGATGGAATCTAGGATTGATTTCACTTCGTCCCAGAACCGGCCGATGTCAGGGCAATCCTTGAACATATGAGTATCCGATGCTTCGATAAGGTTACTTTTGTTGCATTTCTTGTCTGGGAGAAATTTAGAGAGTCTCAAGGGTGAGAGGTAAGCCCGATGGATCGTAAACAAATGATTTCGTCTCAACCATGCTGGTTTGACTGTCTTATATAGGAGAGTAAAAGATTTTAACCATAACTCCTCGCACTGAAAGCCTAACTCTTCCCCCCACAACTCATCGGGTAGGGTAAACCCCCCATCCACCTCTTTCAACAACATCCAGTACCACAAGGCTACCTCTTTACCTCCCCCACCACGTTCTACTAGCTGCTGTTCAAGGTTGCTGGCTTTCCCCAATAATATTCCTTTACTACACAGGGCCCTAGCCCAACTATCCAGCTGCATAAACTTAAATCTAGAAAAACCGGGGCCAACCCGCTCACGCAGCTCCTCCCATGCTCTCACAGACCCCTCTACTAACAACTCTCCCATCTTATTATCCCCGCATCCTTAACGGGAGTAGACAAGCTGTCTTTCAAACATGCCGGTAGACCCGGAGAGTTCCATACTGGAGCAAAATTGGAAAAATAGGGCAGCCCTAATCTCTTTCTAATCTGGGCCCAGGCTTTTGCCAAGGATTGGAGAATTTTTAACTTGATTTTTTTGAAGAACTTCTGGTCTCCAAATTTAAAAAGACAACCGTCGATTGGCAAGTCCGCTCCCACTTGCATGGCCTTAAACATAGTCCCCGTCAGTAAACTAGATGGTGTTTTTAAAAGCATTCTTGCGTGGGACAGCTGAAAAGCCCATGCATAATACTGTAAATCAGGAAGAGCGAGCCCTCCCTTTTCCCTCCTCCTCCTCAACTTCTTCCATGCCAGTCTGGTTGATTTATAATTCCAAATGAAGGAGTTGATCTCTCGCTGACACTTATCCAATGTTTTTACGTCACATGCCAACGGAATAATGCTAAAGATAAAAGTGAATTTGGGAAGAATGGACATCTATATCAGGCTCACCCTACCATAAATAGTAAGTGGTAAATGAGCCCAGGATTTTAATAGCTTATTGCATTCATTGTATACTCGATCTAGATTATTTTGTGCGACTTTTCCTACATCTTGGGTAATCCGTAGTCCGAGGTATCGCATAGAAGAGGAGATGGTCACACCCAACTGTAGATTGGGAATATTCCAAGCCATGATCTCTGTTTTGCTGGCATTGATTTCGTACCCCGAAATACGCCCAAACTCCTCCGCCCTCTTAATAACGGCAGGAAATGGTTTTTCCGGGTCGGAAGTGAAAATGAGGATGTTGTCAGCATAGAGTGCAACACGCCTCTCCCACTCCTCAAATTTGAAAGAAGGAATATTTTCCTCAGCACGCAAAACCTGTGCTAGTGGTTCTATATACAAATTGAAGAGGAGGGGAGAGAGCGGGCAGCCCTGCCGCGTGCCCCTCGTGATTTTAAAAGATTCTGACAGGACACCATTAATTAGCAACCTAGCTGAAGGAGTTCTATACACTAAGGTAATAGCTCGACAAAAACCTTCACCAAAATTAAACTTCTTCAGCACTGCAACCAGATAGGGCCAATTGACCCTATCGAAGGCCTTTGTCGCGTCTAACGTAAGGGTGGTTAATGGAAGGGCAAAAGCTGAAGCAATGTCTATTGCCCACACCAAGGCGTATGTTAAGTCTGATAGCTGACGCCCTTTAATAAAACCTTTCTGGTCTTGGTGTATAATTGCACCAATTACACTTCCCAATCTCGCTGACATGATAGTAGTAAAGATTTTATAGTCACTATTTAACAGCGAGATTGGGCGATAGGACCCACACTCAGTCGGGGCCTTCCCAGGCTTGGGGATCAAAACAATAGTTGCTTCTCCCGACGATTTTGGGGGAATTTCCCCCTGCCTAAGGATCCCATTAACCCCTTCGACGCTCATGACGAGCTGGGCTCGTCATGCAGTAGCCTCCTGCTACGCTCATGACGAGCCCAGCTCGTCATGAATGTGCGAGGATCGCGAAATCCCAGCACAGCAGGGGAATTCCCATAGCATCCAAGAGGTTAAAGAGGGCCGTCAACACTGGAACTATAACATCTCCTAATGCTCTATATAATTCTACAGGTAGGCCATCGGGGCCAGCCGCCTTTCCTCGTTTGAGTTGCCCTATGGCTTTGCTCACTTCTACCTCCGTTATTTCCATCTCCAAACAGTTGCTCTGCACTGTTGAGAGGGTCGGCAGTGAGATCCCATCCAACCATGTATCTCTTGCCATCTGGTCATTGGGAATATCCTCCCTGTAAATCTCACCGAAAAAATCCAAAAAGGCACCCCCTATCTCAGAATTGGAGATCCTGGCCGCAGCCTCCCCTTCTCCTTTTATTTCCCTTATATATTTGAGAGCTTGGTCAGCCTTGACTTTCCACGCTAAAATTCTACCTGCTGCCTCCCCAAATTCAAAATGGGAGATCTTGCTTGCCTCCCATCTTTTAGCCACTCTTTCTTGCAAAATATTCTCCAGCTGTAATTTCAAATCGTCCATCTTCCTCTTGTCATCTGATAAACCTGAAGAAGAACCAAGCTTCTGCTCTATGAGATTCATTTCTTTTTCAAGACAGACTATCTTCTCCCTGTGAATCTTTCGCCTATGAGAGGCTCTGTTGGTAATATTACCTCTCAAAAAAGCTTTCAATGTCTCCCATACAGTGATGAGAGTTGCGGATTCAAGATTGATCTCGAGGAATGATGTAGTCTCTACTATCAAGAAATTAACTTCATCCTCTTCCAATAATATAGTCCGATCGAAGGACCAAGAAGGACATTTTATCTGCCTGTCAGATCTTAAAGTGATCACAAGAGCCGAATGGTCGGACAGATGAGAAGGAAGGTATTCTATTGTTTTCAAGGGATCTTTAAGGCAATAACTGAATAGGGCATAGTCCTTGATTTATGATTGTATTTAAAGTTCCGAAAAGAAACCCCTAATTTATTGCCCGCCCTTTCCCTCCACAAATCTGCCAGACCCAACTGTGTCATGATTGCAATAAGGTTTTGCCTCAATTTGGAAGAAGTGCCAGCTCTAGAATTGGTGGATTTGTCCAGTTTAGGGTTCGGTACAATATTGAAATCACCTACCCAAATTATCGGGTCTTGTAAGGTTACTAAGTGATTTCTAATAGTATTCAAGTAAGATGGATCATCTGAATTGGGGCCATAATAGCCCACTAATATGCATATCAAACCATCCACTGAAATTCTCAGTAGAAGCCATCTCCCGGATTGATCCTCTCTATATTCCAAGATCTGAACTTTTGCTGATTTTTTAAAAATAAAGAGGACTTCCTTGATGTTTGCGTTGTGATCCGTGGATATACATTTATTGATCCATCTTTGGTTTTTGAGCAATACATTGACCTCTGCTTTGAGCAGATGGCTCTCCTGTAAGACAATAATCTGTGCGGGGGAATCTCTCAGATATTGTAAGATCCTATCTCTTTTATTTCTCAAGTGCAGACCATTGACATTCCAGGTCATATAATGCACAGAGGTCATGGTATTCGTGCCGCCTCCCCCCCTTTCTGAACCTCCAACCATATTCTTGAATTTCTAATCTCAACCTCCTGGCTAACTGAAACTGAAGCTGCAAGTGTCCCCCACAGGGGCAAGCAAAAAAATTAACAAGGCAAGGTCTATGAGGATTTTTTACCATTTCCCCCCACCCACTCATGCCCCCCTCCTAGGAAACCCCCCCCACTTACTCTGGCTTGATGAATAGCCAGACTACGCCCCCTCACAGCCCTCCTCCTCCTGCACCGCCCGAAAAACCCAGGGCCATTCAGGATCACCCACCAAAGAAGACGCAACAAGAAAAGCATATCTAAAATTCAAGTAGAACCCCCCCTTTTTAAAAAAAATGTTTTTGTTGCCACCCTTTAGTAGTGCTTAACTGCTTTTCCTTTTATTTTTTTTATTTGTTATATATATATATTATTAGCATCCTTTTTTTTTTACCCTACCTTATTAACTATCCTGTAGAAGGATTCAGGGAAAGTATCATACAGGTAACGTACAGCCTGGTGTTGGTACAAAATAGAAAAATAGGAAATGGGAAAAAAGCTTGTTGTTATATTATCTCCCTCCCTGAGAATGGCTACTAATAAGTTCCAACAACTCATCAGCCTCAGAAGGAGACCGAATATTGTGCATCTTGTTATTATACATTATGCGTAGGAAAGCGGGAAACCGCATCTCCACTGTTGCACCATAGGACCTAAACTTTTCCATTTTCTGGCCGAGCTCCCACTGCCTATCTAATGTACATTTAGAGAGATCGGACCGTACCTCAAAAGTAAAGTCTGGGCCCTTTAATGTATTCGCTTTCAGTGCAAGGTTTAAGATCTTCTCCTTCAGGGTATATGTGAGGAAATTGATCAGGATCTTTCTTGGTTTAGTTCTCCCGGGGTTTAGCCGGAAGGGATCCCGATGTACTCTCAGTATATCTTTTTCAAGGTCCTCAACTGTCTGTTACAAATTGAGGGAATCCTTCAATAGTTTGGACACAAAGGCTTTAACGTTTTCCCCTTCCTTTCCTTCCGGGATCTTCAAGAGCCTGAGATTGTTGCGCCGTGAGTAGTTCCCTAAAGATTCGACTCTTTCCCGCATTGCGTCCCCTTCTCTCTGTAGATTTTGTATTTTGGACTCAGCATTCTGTAAATTGGACTTCAGGAGCCCCACCGCCCCCTCCAATACCTCCGTTCTTTCACAAAGACCGTCCACTTTCTTTTCAAGGATCTCACATGAAGCCCTTATCTCAGTTTGGTTTGCTTTAGAGACCAGAAAGTCACATCTTATCTCCTCCCTCATTGAGGAGATTGACTCAACGAGGGCATCAAGGGTATTTCCGACCCCCTTTCCACCTAGTTCGTCCCTGCTTTTATCGGCAGTTGATGTCGTTGGAGCCTCTTTCAGCACTGCTGCCATTTCTTCCCCAGCACCCACGCCAGCACCAGCACCAACTACCACTTTTTGGGTGGGTATGGGATCCGCCATCCCTGAATCTATAGCTGCAGTAAGTTCTAAGGATATAAGTGTGGGTGGGGGAGCAAGTGTGGGCGTGGGTATTGATGCCAGTGTGCCTTTTGGTGTATGCACCGCTATATCTGAAGAAATATCTAACACCTGGGGTACCACTTTAAAGAAGGAGCGCAGTGAGGGGGTAATTCGTACAATACTGTTTTTCTTTGAGTATGTATTATTGACCCTTCTCTGGGGGCTGCCACTGTTTCTTATTCCCTTTCCTTTACTTTTCACCTTAGCACCAGCACTTCTGCTTTCCTTATCTGCAACCACCTCCACCTCACCTTTATCTACAGCTATTCCTTTACTTGATTTTTCCTCCCCCCTTGCAGTGCTTTCTGGGGCCTGTAGTTTCCTGCTCAATTTCTGAACTCCCTGTTTCTTGTGGGTGTTTTTAGAGGCTTGCTTTTTGGTGCTAGCTTTACTTGTACTCGCCCCCCTGTCGCCCCCCCAGCCTTACTTCCAAACAGTTCTGCCGGTACTATCGATTCTGCAGGAGTTTCTGATTCTTCCAGGACTGTAAGCAGTTTGCATGTATCTCTGTCAGATTTAGCTCCAAAGATACTAGGGGGCACTATCTGTGGAACAGCAGCTCCCTGACTTATGCCGCTACTGGTTCTCAGGCTAAGGACCCCCCGAGCCGCCGGCGTGCTGCCGCACCGAAGCTCCACGGCTGCTCGACCCCACTGCAACAAGGAGGCGGGGGAAAGAGGTTGCGCTTCAGCGGTCAAACACATCCGCGAGAAAAGGTGAGGAAATACTGTTTAAGAGAAAGAAATGACAACCGCTTATCTTTGTATTTAATTCATCCTCGCGTCCCCGTCTTCATCGGTAGGTGTTCGCGCTACGTTTTTTCAGCAATCAGCGGCAAACAGCGCTGGATGTCCTGCGGCGCATCAGAGGGCTGTAACGAGCGAGCGAACCGCTCTAGCCTGCGGCCGCCATGTTTCCTCCCATACCGGACCGATGGAAAATATTTCATTATTGGTGCTGTCAATATCCAGGACATTTAGAATTTCAATAAATGTAGTGGAAAATTCAAAAGAAATTTCCACGGTCTCTTCATTGTGATCCATCTGTAAATAGCAGAAAAAAATCATCACTTTCATTTATCGTTTTTAGTAATACATAATATAAAACTAGCTTTATCAAGTATTTTGGGCCCGATGTAGGTAAAACGCATTTACCGATTTTAAAATACCGATCTGTACCGAATCGATATTTCAAAATCGGAAAATGATATGTAGGAAAAAAACTTCGGAAAAATACCGAATCGGTAGCATTCGGTATCGAGAGTCGGTACGTACCGAATCGCCAAGTACCGATTCGGTATAGGCCGGGTCGGACACGTCCGAATCGGTAATAAAAAAATGCGGAACCAACCGAATCGGTAAACGCCGAATCGGAAATATAAATACGCCCCATGGGCCGAAAGGCCAATAGGAAGGCATTATACATTCCGAATCGGTATTTACCGAACATATTCGGAAAATACCGAATCGGAAAATACCGATTCGGAAAATGCCGTTTTGCCGAGCAGGTTGAGTGACACTGAAGACATCAGCCAATGAGCTGTAAGCACCCTCCCCCACAGGGAGTGGCAACCCAGGCAGGTGCAACTCATCAGAACTTTCTGGAAAGCTGCCTGAGCTGAGCAAACACAGAGAGAGCAGCATTGTGAGCAGGATCCCTGTGAGACATGGATACCAGCACAGAGAGCCAGAAGGCAGCGCGTAAGCGCAATCCAAAATTCAGCACCATGGAGCTGCAAACTTTGGTGGAGGAGGTGGTGAGGGTGCACACCCAGCTATATGGAAGGCTGTCCCTCACTGTTCCGGAGAGCACCAAGAGGAGGCTGTGGATCGACATCGGGGAGAAAGTGAATGCAGTTGGTGTCACCCACAGGAGCCTAGACGACCTCAAGAAGAGGTTTTATGACATCCGTGGCGTGACCAAGCGCAAACTGGCCGACCTGCACAAGCAGGCTGGACTCACTGGAGGAGGAACAAACCGTGCGCCACCCCTCACTCAGCTGGAGGAACTAGTGGCGACCACCATCGAGAGGGCCAGTGTCGTGGGAATTGGGGACCTGGATAGCTCATTCCGAGCTACAGCTACAGGTAAGAAGCATGCGCAACTTGACACACCATACCAGACACCTCCCCTACAGACCCAATGCACAGCCAAACCCCAGGCCAGTACTGCTAGCAACAGACATGAGCAATGCATCTTCCTAAATGTACTCTGCAAAAGTTACCAAAAATGCCACAGCACAAGCATAAGATAAATAACAGTAATACAGCATCAACGTGTTTGTAATGAGATGTGCAATGCTTTAATAGTAGTGACTGGAACACATTAGCACCCACTTGACAAATGCTTCTTTATACCTAGGGGCACCATCAGGCGGGGGAGCAGCATCAGCTCCAGCACCAGCTCCAGCACCAACAGCCAGTGCGGCGGTGGCAAGCACCAGTGCAGCAGCACAGGAGGAGGAGGACAACAGCTGTGCCCTGGCAAATGAGGAGGACACTGGACATTCCCTCACAACTCCACACTCCCCCCGACTGTCTCAGTCTCAGTCGCCCTCATTGCTATTCTCCCCGGAGAACACACCACCACAGAGCCACCCTGCACCTGCCACTTCCCCGGCCCGGAGGAGAATTGTAGCTCCATTAGTCATCATGGAGGGGGCAGCGGCTCAGGCTCCTGCACAAGACCCCGTGACACCAGCGTCACCAGAGCACACACAGCAGGGCAGCAGGAATCCACGTAGGCCACGTGCAACCAGCAGCCCAATACCAGCACCGGGAGGCAGCGTCTTCGCAGGGCTGGAGACCAG
The DNA here is from genome assembly GCF_964261635.1 of Lissotriton helveticus. Lineage (NCBI taxonomy): Eukaryota > Metazoa > Chordata > Amphibia > Caudata > Salamandridae > Lissotriton > Lissotriton helveticus. The sequence goes on along the minus strand of NC_136065.1, from coordinate 997,966,276 downwards.
CATGGTCACGATACAGAGGATGCAGGCGAAATCCATCCTGGCCTGCCATCGCCAGTTGCACCTGCACAACCTGCAGATGGGTGAAATGACACAGGGCTTCAAGACCTTCGTTGACAGCAACAAGGAAATAGCGACATCAATTGGCCGAATGACCACTGCCATCACCCAGCTCTGCAACAGGTTGGATGACCATGAGGTGAGTCGTCGCAGGGATGCACGAGTGCAGAACAGGCCACTCAACCGCCTTGCTGCTGCGACTGCCCAGCTATGCCAACGTGGGGCAAACATGGAGGCCAGCCTCACACAGAACATGTCCGAGGTCACTAGGGGCATGGGCCGTATTACAACCGCCATGGAGACACTACTCATCTCCAACACCGTAGTGAATCCCGTCCTGGGCGAGGCTGGGGACAGCAGCAGCCGCAGCAGCCCGGCCAGCGCTGCGTCAAAGCCGCGCCGGAGCAGCAGGCGCTCAGCTGAGGCTGCAGGGCATTCAGAAGGGGGTGAGGCTCATCCTAGTGGGCCTGCTAAGCGCAGCAAAAAATAAGACTGCCACTGCGGGTGAGGCAACCCGGACATTGGACATTCCTACCCCTTCTTGTTTAACTTTTCTTTTGTTGCACATCAGTGCAGTAACGTTGATGCAACATTATTAAATTTAATTTCTGAAAACATACATTGACCTGTTTGTGCATCTGTACTCACTCAGAAATAGTTGTCTGTGATCTCCTGACACCTGTATCTGCCGTCAGTTGGTGCAGAGACTCCAGCAGGTAGTGGTAGTGGCACAGCATTGTCATCGTCAGGGTCCTCGTAGTCGGATAACTCTACCTCAGTGCCTTTCCTGACTGCAAGGTTGTGCAACATTGCACAGACAGCAATAATCTTGCAGCAGGTGATGGGGGTATATTGCCTTGCACCTCCGCTCTTGTGCAGACATCTGAACCTGCTCTTCCAGATGCCAAAGGTCCTTTCCACTACGTTCCTCGTGCTTTTGTGGGCACGGTTGTACCTCCTTTGGCTGGGTGTTGAGGGGTTGAGGTAAGGGGTGAGAATGAACGAGCGTAGGGCATATGCACTGTCGCCTAGAAGGAGAAGGGGTAACATTACTCACATGCATACATGTACTTCACACTGCAATTTTGGTTATGGGGGTCTGACACTGTGTCTTACCTAGGAGGTATCCTTCGCCAAATTCCCCTGCCATCAGCCGTGCATAAATACCGCTACTCTGGAAGATATAGGAGTCGTGGGTACTCCCCGGAAACTTTGCAACCAGGTCAGTGATCACACACTTGGCATTGCATATCACTTGCACATTTATGGTGTGCCGTGACTTCCGATTGCGGTATACGTATTCCGTGTCAGCAGGGGGGCAAATCGGTATGTGTGTGCCATCTATGCAGCCAATGATGTGGGGGAATCTTGCCATCTGATAGAATTCAGCTTTTGTCTGTGCCAGTTCTGCATGGGTGGAAGGGAAGGAAATGTAGTGGTCCATCCTCTGGATCATGGCATCAAGGAACTTGTGGAAGAACCTTGACAGGCTGCTCTGGGTCACCCCTCCTGCCACAGCAACTACACTTTGATAGCTGCCAGACGCCAGCAGGTGTAGGCAGCATAGCACCTGCACCTGCACAGGGATTGCGTGTGCCCTTGGGGTGGGGTGCTGCAACAGGGGTTGGAGGTCCCTGATGAGGTCTCTGATGGTGTCTGCCTCCAGCCTGTACCTCTGTAGGATCTCTGGATCTGTCAGCATGCACAGGGTCACCCTCTGCCTGTAGACCTGCTCCTGTCTCAGCCATTCCCTCTCTCCTTCCTGCTGTAGCCGTAGCCGTCTTGCTATGACATAGAAAGCTGCCATGTTGCAAGTAGAACTGCATTTTGGGTCCTTTTTTATAGGTTGCACCTGGTTACCACCTGATTCCAATCCATGGTAATTTCCGACTCTGAAATACCGAATTTGAAGCAAAATCGGTATTTCAGTGCTTACCTACATCTCAATCTTAAGCTTTTCGCATCGAATCGGATTTTCACCGAATCGGAATTTATACCAAATCGGCGATTTTACCGATTCGGAAAGTCACCGAGTCGGTAGGATTCCGATTCGGAAAAAAGTAGGAATCGGAAAAATCTCCGATTAGGTATTCTACCGAATCGGAGATTTTTTCCGATTCCTATTTTTTTCCGATTCGGAATCCTACCGACTCGGTGACTTTCCGAATCGGTAAAATCGCCGATTTCGCCGGATTTCGGCCTTCTACATCCCGTTGTCTCTATTCCGATCGGTAACGGCCGAAAATACCGATTTTCGGCCGTTACCGACCGACCTACATCGGGCCCCTAGTTCTTTAAAATTAATTGGGCAGTGTATAGTATCAGGCAGGAACTAGAAATATAAAGCAGTGCATGTGATGAAGCCTATCTTAATCCATAATTATAACAGAAGGACTGTAAATAACTAACAGAAAACATTTTTCAAATTATCTTAAAGTGTACAACATAGTTCCCCTTACAAATTAACAACTCACCTTTTTGAAAGTAGGAAAAGATTTAGTACTGTGTAAATCAAACACCAGAAATTGAGCACCAAAAATTCCTCACAAATGTACCTCAGACAGTAGTATCACAAAATGCCTGTGTTTTCCTCTCATTTTAGATATATACATAACCAATCAAACTTCATCACACACAAATTTAAAAACAAAGTAACATTTTAATTGGTTCTAAATTTTAACACTTTTAAATATGTTTTCCCCATGCAATTTTCCATAGGACATTTAGCCACGGCTATAGCCCGAATGGCTGAGCGGAATTACACCAAACTTGGCAAAATGGTAGGGACTGGTACGTAGTAAGGCCTTTTCCATATTTGTTTAATATTGCTCCAGTGGTTTTTATGAAAAGCAACTTAAAAAACACATATATATCAATTTGCACGCTTCGAGCGCTTACCGGTACGCGTACCGGGGAGCGCACCCGGCGCGCCACTGAAGTGCGAGAGCAGAAAGCTGATTGGCTCTCGGGTGTCTGTCAACATTCTAAACAGTCCGGAGAGTCCGCCATCTTGTGTCTCGGTAGAATCGAGACACAAGAGCTCAAAATAAAAAGGGGGGAATGATTAAAAGGGGGCGAGGTAGAGACCCCGGACTCCCTAGGTTTTCTGAGGGGGGCCTAGAAGGACCCTGAAGGGCACACAGAAAGAGAGAGATTGGGCAGGTACAAAGTGACATGAGACACAGGCACAGAGTACCCTTTAAGCTAAGAGAGGCAAACTGTCAGCAGACACAGGTGACATTATTGAAAAATGTGAGAATATAATTCCTTAATTCACACAGACACTCAGTGTGATCCTTGACCAAAATTTAAAAGCCAGACATTTTACCAGAAAACATTTACTAGAGTGACATGAAACACACACAAAGAGAGAAATGACACACAGAAAGAGAGAGATTGGGCAGGTACAAAGTGACATGAGACACAGGCACAGAGTACCCTTTAAGCTAAGAGAGGCAAACTGTCAGCAGACACAGGAGACATTATAGAAAAATGTGAAAATATAATTCCTTATTTCATACAGACACTCAGTGTGATCCTTGTCAAAAATGTTAAAGCCATACTTTTTACTATAACACATTTACCAGAGTGACATGAGACACACGCAAAGAGCGAAATGACACACACAAAGAGAGAGATGGGACAGGTACAAACTGACATGAGACACAGGCACAGAGTACCCTTTAAGCTAAGAGAGGCAACCTGTCAGCAGACACAGTAGGCATTATAGAAAAATTTGAAAATATAATTCCTTATTTCATACAGACACTCAGTGTGATCCTTGTCAAAAATGTTAAAGCCATACATTATACTAAATGACACACACAAAGAGAGAGATGGGGCAGGGACAGAGTAAGATGACACACAGGCACAGAGTGAGGTGAGACACAGGCACAAAGTACCCTTTAACCTTAGCCATGCAAACTGTGAGCAGACACAGGTGACATTATTGACAAATGTGAAAATATAATTCCTTATTTCACACTGTCACTCAGTGTGATCCTTGACAAAAATGTTAAAGCCATACTTTTTACCAAAAAACATTTACCAGAGTGAGATGAGACATACGCAAACAGACAAATGACACACACAAACGGAGAGAGATAGGGCAGGCACAGAGTGAAATGACACACAGGCACAGAGTGAGGTGAGACACAAGCACAGAGTACCCTTTAAGCTAAGAGAGGCAAACTGTCAGCAGACACAGGTGACATTATTGAAAAATGTGAAAATATAATTCCTTATTTCACACCGACACTCAGTGTGATCCTTGTCAAAAAAATAAAGCCATACATTTTACCATAAAACATTTACCAGAGTGAGATGAGATACATGCAAACAGACAAATGACACACACAAATAGAGAGATGGGGCAGGCACAGAGTGAGATAATACACAGGCACAGAGTTAGATGAGACACAGGCTCAGAGTGAGATGAGACACAGGCACAGAGTGAGATGAGACACAGGCACAGAGTGAGATGAGACACAGGCATAGAGTGAGATGAGACACACAAAGAGAGAAATGTCACACACAAAGAGAGAGATGGGGCAGGTACAGACTGAGATGAGACTCAGGCACAGAGTGAGATGAGACCCAGGCACAGAGTGAGATGAGACACAGGCACAGAGTGAGATGGTGCAGGCAGAGAGTGAGATTAATAATGAAACTGTACTGCACTGTTGCTGTGACACAGTTGCTGTGGTACAAACTTACTTATGTTGTAAACTAGTGTTTATATTGTTTACTTATTGGAATTGCTATGTAGTATGTTTGTAGTGGTGTATAATATGTTATTTTTTCTTTACCACAGATTGTAATCATCTATAGAAAGATAAAAGTATATGCCGACGAAGGAAAGACGACAAAAAATATATAAACATGATTTATGGTCCAAGAAAACACAAATAGAAGATTCATTGAAAACACAATCTTCAGTGAAAAAAAAGAATGCTCCTGGTAAGCAAACAAAGGACTTTTTAAGGAAGTTAATGAAATGTAAAAAAAAAAAGATGTTCTTTCAAAGAAAAAACAAACATCTCTAAATACAAATAAAAAACTGTGCCCCTCAAAATATGTTAGAGCTGTAGAAGGAGATGATATTCTCTATAGCAATAGACGGAGAAATCAATTTATTGACAGTCGTAGACGAATGTTTTATAACAGAATTATTTTAAATTCATTAAAAAATGTAAAGATGTATCAAAAGAAGAGTGCTTTTTACAAGAAAAAAAAAGCATAGTGAAGATTATGGATCAGTCATTTAAAGTGAAAATCAAATTATACAGTTTAGTAATCAATAGAATTCGTACACTAGATAAGGTAATCAGTGTTTTCAAATCAAAATGTAAGTGGAAAAGAGTAATTAATCGGACTCATTTTTGTGATGTTTTTTCTGGAGAATGGAAGCATAGTTCAAGTTGTGAGCCATTTTTTAATGAAGAAAGTTACTTTCAGGATAATGATTTGGTGCATGCAGTTGACACCAGTGGTCGAGCATATGAGGTGAAGGACGGTTGACCGGTTGAAAAAGAAAAAATTGTGTCTAGAAATACAGAAGAGGTGTTAGCTGATGAAGTTTTAGGGAGATGTCCTAAGGCTCCAGTGTATACTTGGAATTGTAGTAGTATTTATAGTGTGCGACAGGATTCAATTGATTTGTTTCTCAGTTTCTTACGGACATATACTAAGAAAAGTCTAAAACAAAAGATGAAGATTTTGCAAGAGTTAGATCCTTGTAGAGTGAGAGAGAAACAGGTTTGCATGGGCATTCACTGGCTTTTCTGTCAAGAAAAGTATGTCAGAGTGTTTTTCACCATTTTAGGATGTTAGCAGTGCATCATAATAAAGTGAGGAAATTAGTGAGAAGGTTGTATTATGCAAAAAGTCTAGCACTTAAGCTAAAACAGTTAAACAGTAAGGGTGGGCGTAAAATCCGTTTCGTGGGTGAATTTGCGGATTTTCCACAATTTCGTGATCTGCGAATCTCGCGAAAACGCGGTAAAATCCGCGAATCAGCGGGGACGAATTTTCTGCCAAACAAGGGTTACAGCAGCAGGTGCAAAAGTTGAACCTAATTTCTTTGTAACCTTTTACAAAAGGGTTACAAATAAATTAACTTCAACTTGGGCACCTGCTGCTAAGTGCTTCCTGGCGCCTCGTTGCCTACTTGCAACTATTCTCTGACCCTGCTCTGACCCTTGAAGCAGGGTCAGAGAATAGTTACAAGTAGGCAACAAGGCACCTGTCCCAGGAATTAAACCTCATCAGGAAGCACTTACAGATATAAAATAACAGGAAGAAGGGAGAGGATGGCAAATACACCCATTTTGAGTTGTCAAGAGGGGTTAAACTAAAAGAGACCTTTACAGCACAATTTTCATATGCATTTTGCTAAAAATAAAAAGCTGTATGTTCTGTAGGGGCAACTCAGGAATCTGGCCCTTCAGAGATCCGGCCTCTCTTTCTTTCTCTTGTTCTCTCTCCCTCTCTTTCTCTCTCTTTCTCTCTATCTATCTCTCTCTTCCTCTCCTTTCTTGCTCTATTTATCTCTTTCTCTCTCTCTTTCAAGTTCTTCCTCTTTCTCTGCTTATCTCTTTCTTTCTCCGTTGTTCTCTCTCTCTTTCTCTCTATCTCCCTCTCTTTCTTTCTCTCTCTCACATCCTCTCTTTCTCGCTCCCTCTCTGTGTGTCTTTCTCTCTCTCTTTCCATGTTTCTCTCTCTTTCTCTCTCTCTTTTACTTTCTAGCTCTTTCTCTGTCTCTTTCTTTCTTTCTCTCTCGTTCTCTCTTTCTCTCTCCCTCTCTCCTCTTCTCTCTCCCTCTCTTTCTCCCCCTTTCTCTCTCTCACATCCTCTCTTTCTCGCTCTCTCTTTCCCTCTCTTTCTTTCTCCCTCACTCTCCCTCTTTCTCTCTCTCTTTCTCTTTCTCTTTCTCTCTCTCATCCTCTCTCTCTCTGTTTGTCTTTCTCTCTTTCTCTCTCTCTTTCCATGTCTCTCTCTCTCTTTCTCTCTCTCACTTTCTTGCTCTTTCGCTGTCTCTCTCTTTCTTTCTCTCTCCCTGTTTCTTTCTTTCTTTCTTTCTTTCTTTCTTTCTTTCTTTCTTTCTTTCTTTCTTTCTTTCTTACTTTCTTTCTTTCTTTCTTTCTTTCTTTCTTTCTTTCTTTCTTTCTCTCCCCTCTCTCTCTTACTCTCTCTCATTCTCTTTCTCTCCCTCTCTTTCCCACTCTCCCTTTCACTTTCACTTTCTTGCTCTTTCTCTGTCTGTCTCTCTCTTCCTTTCTTTCTCTCTCTCTCTCTTTTCTTTCTTTTTTCTTTCTTTCTTTCGTTCTTTCTTTCTTTCTTTCACTCTCTCTCTCGCTCCCTCTCTCTCTCTCTTTCTCTTTTTTGAAACATTGCAAAGATCTCGTAGATGACAAAGTACAAACCAGCATTTGCAATGCAATAGGTCTCGCATGTTTTGTATTTACGTGACTTAGCTGTATTGATATTACAAATTACAATGGCTTTTAATTTTTAAATAATTAATACTTAAATAAAAGTGATTTTAATTTATAATGGCAATAGCTTAAACTTTTGTAAATAACTTTTGTGAAGATTATGTTCAGTGTATTTTATTGTGACGAAAATCCAAGAACAGAAGTGAAATATTAACATCTTTTTGTGACATTTGTAATAAAGTTTGAAACATTGAGAGAACATATTTGAACCAGTTGTTGTTGAATGGTTGCGCAGATTGATGCTGGGGTGGTGCTGAGTGGTGCTGTGGTGGTGCTGAGTGGTGCTGTGGTGATGCTGAGTGGTGCTGTGGTGGTGCTGAGTGATACTGGGATGGTGCTGAGTGATGCTGGGGTGGTGCTGAGTGGTGCTGTGGTGGTGTTGAGTGATGCTGTGGTGGTGCTGAGTGATGCTGTGGAGGTGCTGAGCGGTGCTGTGGTGGTGCTGAGTGATAATGTGGTGGTGCTGAGTGATGCTGTGGTGGTGCTGAGTGATGCTGTGGTGGCACTGAGTGGTGCTGTGGTGGTGCTGAGTGATGCTGTGGTAGTGCTGAGTGATGCTGTGGTGGTGCTGAGTGGTGCTGTGGTGGTGCTGAGTGATAATGTGGTGGCGCTGAGTGATGCTGTGGTGGCGCTGAGTGATGCTGTGGTGGTGCTGAGTGGTGCTGTGGTGGTGCTGAGTGGTGCTGTGGTGGTGCTGAGTGATGCTGTGGTGGTGCTGAGTGATGCTGTGGTGGTGCTGAGTGGTGCTGTGGTGGTGCTGAGTGTTAATGTGGTGGTGCTGAGTGATAATGTGGTGGAGCTGAGTGATGCTGGGGTAGCGCTGAGTGATGATGCAGAGGGCAGAAAGGCACAAAAAGCAGTCTAACAAAGGGCAGAAGGGCAGAAAAACAAGGGAAAAACGAGTCTAACAGAGGGCAGAAGGGCACAAAAAAACAGTCTAACAGAGGACAGAAGGGCAGAAAAACAAGGGAAAAACGAGTCTAACAGAGGGCAGAAGGGCACAAAAAACTAGTCTAACGGGGCAGAGAGGCACAAAAACGAGTCTAACAGAGGGCAGAAGGGCACAAAAAACGAGTCTAACAGAGGGCAGAAGGGTACAAAAACAAGGGAATAACAGAGGGCAGAAGGGCACAAAAAACGAGTCTAACAGGGGCAGAATGAATCCCGCCCTGCATGTTTGTCCATGAAGGTGCCACCTTTTTGTGCAATACCTCTACTCAACTGGAGTACTTTCTACTGTCTAATCAGTAAGTGCTCCCTCGTTGGCTAAATGTATAGGGGCAGATTTACAATAACTGGCGCATCCCCAGGGATGCGCCAGTTATTGTGCGCCGCAGCTCCGCCAACTATGGTGCACCGCATTTACAATGCGGCGCACCATGTGGCAAAAACGGCACAGATGCGTCACGCATCTGTGCCGTAAAAGCAGCGCATTGCTGGTGCTGCATCGCGCTTGCGACGCAGCTCCAGCAATGCTCTGGGGTGCCCTATCTCCCCAATGCTGCATCAAGCCTTGCGCCTGCTTCAAGCAGGTGAAGGGTTTTGACGCAGCATTGGCCTAAAAGTGACTGAGTGAAATCTTGTAGATTTCACTCAGCCACTTTTAGGAGGCTGAGTCGGAACGCCTCCTGATGGCGCAGGGCTTTACAACGTGCCGCATCTCACAGAGAGATGCGTCACGCTGTTAATACCCAGCATCATGGCGCATCTTTTGTGCTGCCGCTGCGTCACAAAAGGTCTCGGTAGAGGGTGGCAGTGGTGAACCAGAGGGTGGCAGTGATGAACCAGAGGGTGACAGTGATGAACCAGAGGGTGGCAGGGGTACACCAGAGGGTGACAATGCTGAACCAGAGGGTGGCAGTGCTGAACCAGAGGGTGGCAGGGGTGAACCAGAGGGTGGCAGGGGTGAACCAGAGGGTGGCAGTGATGAACCAAATGGTGGCAGGGGTGAACCAGAGGGTGGCAGTGGGGAACCAGAGGGTGGCATGGGTGAACTAGAGGGTGGCAGTGGTGAACCAGAGAGTGGCAGTGGTGAACCAGAGGGTGGCAGTGCTGAACCAGAGGGTGACAGTGGTTAACCAGAGTGTGGCAGTGGTGAACCAGAGGTGCTGTGATGAACCAGAGGGTGGCAGTTGTGAACCAGAGGGTGGCAGTGATGAACCAGAGGGTGACAGTGATGAACCAGAGGGTGGCAGGGGTACACCAGAGGGTGACAATGCTGAACCAGAGGGTGGCAGTGCTGAACCAGAGGGTGGCAGGGGTGAACCAGAGGGTGGCAGTGGTGAACCAGAGGGTGGCAGTGGTGAACCAGAGGGTGGCAGTGGGGAACCAGAGGGTGGCATGGGTGAACTAGAGGGTGGCAGTGGTGAACCAGAGAGTGGCAGTGGTGAACCAGAGGGTGGCAGTGCTGAACCAGAGGGTGACAGTGGTTAACCAGAGTGTGGCAGTGGTGAACCAGAGGTGCTGTGATGAACCAGAGGGTGGCAGTTGTGAACCAGAGGGTGGCAGTGGTGAACCAGAGGGTGACAGTGCTGAACCAGAGGGTGGCAGGGGTGAACCAGAGGGTGCTGTGATGAACCAGAGAGTGGCAGTGGTGAACCAGAGGGTGTCAGGGGTGAACCAGAGGGTGGCAGGGGTGAACCAGAGGTGCTGTGATGAACCAGAGGGTGGTAGTCGTGAACCAGAGGGTCGCAGTGGTGAACCAGAGGGTGACAGTGCTGAACCAGAGGGTGGCAGGGGTGAACCAGAGGGTGCTGTGATGAACCAGAGGGTGGCTGTGGTGAACCAGAGGATGGCAGGGGTGAATCAGAGGGTGGCAGTGCTGAACCAGAGGGTGACAGTCGTTAACCAGAGGGTGACACTGGTGAACCAGAGGTGCTGTGATGAACCAGAGGGTGGCAGTCGTGAACCAGAGGGTGGCAGTGGTGAACCAGAGGGTGACAGTGCTGAACCAGAGGGTGGCAGGGGTGAACCAGAGAGTGGCAGTGCTGAACCAGAGGGTGGCAGTGGTGAACCAGAGGGTGGCAGTGGTGAACCAGAGGGTGGCAGGGGTGAACCAGAGGGTGGCAGGGGTGAATCAGAGGGTGGCAGTGGTGAACCAGAGGGTGGCATTGGTGAACCAGAGGGTGGCAGGGGTGAACCAGAGGGTGGCAGGGATGAACCAGAGGGTGGCAGTGGGGAACCAGAGGGTGGCATGGGTGAACCAGAGTGTGGCAGTGGTGAACCAGAGAATGGCAGTGGTAAACCAGAGGGTGGCAGTGCTGAACCAGAGGGTGACAGTGGTTAACCAGAGGGTGGCAGTGGTGAACCAGAGGTGCTGTGATGAACCAGAGGGTGGCAGTCGTGAACCAGAGGATGGCAGTGGTGTACCAGAGGGTGACAGTGCTGAACCAGAGGGTGCTGTGATGAACCAGAGGGTGGCAGTGGTGAACCAGAGGTTGGCAGGGGTGAACCAGAGGGTGGCAGTGGTGAACCAGAGGGTGGCAGTGCTGAACCTTAGGGTGACAGTGGTTAACCAGAGGGTGGCAGTGGTGAACCAGAGGTGCTGTGATGAACCAGAGGGTGGCAGTCGTGAACCAGAGGGTGGCAGTGGTGAACCAGATGGTGACAGTGTTGAACCAGAGGGTGGCAGGGTTGAACCAGAGAGTGGCAGTGCTGAACCAGAGGGTGGCAGTGGTGAACCAGAGGGTGGCAGGGGTGAACCAGAGGGTGGCAGGGGTGAACCAGAGGCTGGCAGTGGTGAACCAGAGGGTGGCAGTGATGGACCAGAGGGTGGCAGGGGTCAACCAGAGGGTGCTGTGCCCATACACCACTGCATGGGTAACTTCGCCATGCAAGCGGCCCGCGAACACGCAAAAAACCCGCGAACACGCAAAAAACTCAGCGAACACGCAGAAAACCCCGCGAACGCGCAAAAAAACAAGTATCCGCAAATTTGCACGAATTCGCGGATTTTGCGGATTGTGAATTCGTTTTCGCGCGAATTCGCGGAACGCGAATTTGCAAATTTCGCCCATACCTATTAAACAGTGCTCTTTTGCATGGAACTGAATTAGATGTGAAGAACATTTGTGAAGAAATTGAGTTTTGTTACTTTGGTGAAAAAGAGGACAGTGCAGAAACTGATACAGTAATAGAAGGAATGTGGAAGAGAATGTAGAGATTTAAAGTACAGAAAAATTTGAACATAAAATTACAGTTTAAGGTCAGTTCAAGTGAAAGGCCTAATTTTACTTGTGTGTGTTGTCGACAAACTCATTATAAGAATCAGACTAGATTAGTTGATTTATATGTAAAAAGCGAAATGGAAAACAATAATGAGTGGAAGGATTTTGGAACTTATTTGTTGGTAGAAAATTGTTTTGATTTGGGTTCTGATCAACGTATTTGTAAATATTGTTATAATAAATTAAATGAAAACATAATGCCTGCTAGAGCTGTTCATAATAATCTGGAGTTGGTAGACATTCCTTCTGATTTGATGGATTTAAATACCTATGAGTCTATTCTGATTCAATGTGTGCATCCTTTTCAGGCTATTGTTCGCATGGAGCCTAAGACAGGGAAATTGCCTTCTTCAGATTTACAGAGAGGATTAAAGGGAAGAGTTGTTTAATTGCCTCTAGATTTTAAGAAAAATATTGATACAATTGGTGTAGAAAAAGTAGAAGAGGAACCTCTGGGTATTCTAGTTAATGGTGTTACAACAAAGAGTAAAAAAATCAGGCAAGAATTAGTGGATGTTAGGAAAGTCAAAAAGGCAACGTTGTATTTGGTAAAAAATAATCACTACTACAAAAATGTATATGTTGGAGAAGAGAAAACAACTGTAGAAGTGGACAGTGATTTCTCAGCTGGGCAAATTGAAAAAGTTGATGTCTCTAGAAGTGAAGACATTTATGAACATTATAGTGTTCATCCATTGCATTCCAAAGAAGTAATGGGGAATGCTATTGACTTGTTTCAAATGAAAGAAGCAAAAGGAAGTCCCATTAGTGTATGGGAAGAAAGTTTGGAAGCTCTTTGTTTTCCACAGTTATTTCCAACAGGTCAAGGTGGACGATATGACGACCGACCTGTTCAAATTCCTGCATCTGAATACCAGACTTTAAGATTATATGCAGAAGATCCAAGGTTTCGTCAATGTATTCCATATTTGTTCCATCTACTGTTTGAGAGAGACTTGTCTGGACTTTCTTATGCAGTGAACCATATACTGAAAAGTGGAGTACATCTACAAAATGTTTCGGCAAGGGACTTTATGGATAAAGTAAAACTGCAAGACAGTGTTTTGGAATCTCAGCTAATTAATCTCATGGCATGTCAGCGTGGTACTAACGAGTATTGGTACCGTCGTCATGGGGAATTGAAATGTATGCTAAGAAACTTAGGAACTCCTACATGGTTCCTCACTCTTAGCTGTGCTGAGTATGCTTGGGAAGACTTACTTCAATTTCTACGAGAGGCAAATAAAAACATTGAAAATATTGAATACAAGACACCTGGAGAACTGTGCTCTTTGGATCCAGTTAATGTATGTAGGTATTTCAATCATAGGTTTGAAGCTATGATGTCTTTTATTACAAACAAAAAAAATCCTCCGCTTGGAGAGGTTTTGGATTTCTTTTGGAGAAAGGAGTATCAAGCAAGAGATGCTCCTCACATACATATGCTGCTATGGATTAAAGATGCACCCACATTTGGAACAGAATCAGATGAGAAAGTGATGAGTTTCATTGAACAGTATTCTACATGTGCTGTTCCGAAAAGTACAGAAGAAAACAATTTAAGACATCAAGTTTTATGCTTTCAAACCCATCGTTGTGGGAAATACTGTCGTCGAAAATACAAATCCAAGGACAAGTTCTACACAAAATGTCGTTTTGCATTTCCACGTCCAGTAACATCGAAAGGAAGAGTGAACAATTTTATGACTTCTCTGCGACATACCGTGAAAAGAAAATCACCGAAAAATACATACAACCTAAGAAGAAATGAAGAATCCAAATACATAAATGACTACGACCCAGTCATTTTGTCCATGTGGAATGCTAACATGGATATTCAATATGTTGCTGACAACTCTATTGATGTGGCTCGATATGTGACGTCTTACATCACAAAATCAGAAAAGACGGAACTGAAGGAAATGTGGGAGGAAATTTCACATGAAAAGAGTCTAAGTAAGAAGTTGTACAGTTACAGTCTGAAGATGTTGTCGCATCGAGAAATTGGAGCATATGAATGCTCTGATCGGTTATCATCAGCAAGTCTATATGCCAAATCTAGAACAATCATTTGGGTGAGTCTAGGTCTTGCTGCAACACGAAACCGAGTTTTGAAATCTGTACAAGAAATTGAGTATTTGGCGGAGAAAGAACCAAACAGTACAGATATTTTGAAGATAAACATGTTGGATACATACTATCCAAATAGAAGTAGTCATCTTGAGAACGTTTGTCTCTATGAAGTTCTGCAAACCTATACTTTTAAGAGGAACATCACAGAAGATATCAATAAAGGTGTATATGCTGTAATTGGATGTGAAGGCTGTCTGGTGGAACAAAGAAAAGGCCATTTGATTAATCAACGAAAATTGAGTTGTGAATCTCCAGACAAAAGGGAACTTTACTATTTAGCTCTTTTGAAACTCTTTAAGCCATGGCGTACAGAAGAGGAACTACTTGGAGATTTTCTTACTTATGAAGATTCGTTCAATGCAACCAAGGATACCATAGAATGCCCTGTTTTTTCAAATTATCTGCAAATGTTAAACAAGGAAATACAGCAAGAAGCTACAATTGCAGCAGAGATTGCTAGAGACAGTTCTCAAGACAATCAGAGTTCTGCTTCATTGAGTCAGGATCCACTAGGAGGACCAATTATCCAAAATGAAGCTGCCACTGCCATGGATGAAGTGGAAAGAGCCATGGAACAAGCTCAGGAGGATGTAGTTAACTTAGAAGATTTGGAAAAAGAACTAAACGTTGAGCAGAGACAAATATATGACAAAGTCACAGAATAGATTGAGCATGGTTTATGTCATGAGAAAAAAGAGTGCTCATGTACATCATTTATACCTGTCCGACTGTACGTGAGTGGAGAAGCAGGAACTGGAAAAAGTTTTCTGATTAAAGCAATTGCAACTTATCTGCAGAAAAGAACGGAGTCATCGCTGTCTTGTGTTGTTACCGCTCCAACTGGGTTGGCAGCACATAACATTAAAGGGATTACTTTACATCGTTTATTGATGCTGCCAGTAGAGCATGATAATAAATTATAATACCACAAGCTAACTGGAGAAGCTTGTTGTGAAGTTTCAAGAGTCCTAAAGAAAATGAAACTTCTTATCATTGATGAGGTAAGCATGGTATCAAATGTAATGCTTGCTTTCGTGCATTTAAGAATGCAAGAAATTCTTAAAACAGAGTATGATGTGTTATTTGGAGGCAAACACATCATTGTTTTTGGAGATCTACTGCAGCTAACTCCAGTGAAAGCACAACCAGTGTTTAAAATGCTTACACATGAAGATACAAGGAAGTGCCTAGGAAGCATTGGAAATGTTAACATATGGTTAAATTTCAAATATGCAGAACTGCTTCAAAATATGCGACAGGCAAAGGATGAAGATTATAAAAATATTCTACAAGATGTAAGAATTGGAAAAGTAAGTGATCATGACAAATAAGCTTTACATGCACGATTCATTTCAAATTTGTTTCCCAACGAAAACATTCTCCCAGAGAATATTTTTAAGAAAATTCCTGAAAACAAATCTGTCATATGCTTGATGCCAACTCTGCAAGAATGTTCAATCTTCAACAACAAAATGTTAAAGTTAGAAAATCAAGAGATTGTGAAACTGGAAGCTATTGATAAAATAGAGCATGAAGGAGCAACTATTATTTTGTCAGAAAAGTTTAAATCAAAATTGGATTCTTTAGAGAAAACAATATCTAAAACTGCTGGTTTGGAAAAGACTCTGTATGCATCTTTAAATTGTCGTATAATTTTACGACGTAATTTACATGTGGAAAGAGGTTTAGTAAATGGAGCAATGGGTCAAGTTGTTGATTTTGTGAATTACCGAAATAGAGATGGAATTGAATTTATAAAAATTAAATTTGATAGTATTGAAGAAATACAACAAATCAGTTGTTGTTCTGCTCGATTTTTACTTGTGAAAGATTTATATGTCCGCCGAAAACAGTTTCCTGTTTCTTTGGCATATGCAGTGACTATTCATAAATCTCAAGGTTTAAGTGTAGATAGTGCTTTGGTGAATATTGGAAGTTCTGTGTTCAAGGAGAGTATGGCATATGTTGCTTTATCTCGAGTCAGAACTTTATCTGGATTGTATTTGATTGATTTTGATGAGACAAAGATTAGTGCAGATCTAAATTGTGTAAAAGAATATAATAGGTTAAGGGGAGAGTATGCTCCAAATTTACCTCAATATCCTCTATTTTAAACACGTGTAGTAGGCTGAAAAAGAAGAAATGAGAAAAATTGTAGTGAAGTTGTAGCAAAAAGAAAAAAAGTAGATGAATCAGTAATTGTAAGCAGAAAGGAAAATGATTCAGTTAAAGATGTTGTTGGATTTCAGTTTGAAAACAGTTCTGGTGTCAACTGCTATGCTAATGTAGTGGTTAATGTTTTTTTTTCTCCAAACTGTACAAGAACAGATTGCTGAAAATTGGGATCAAAGATTTTGTGGTTTGTTGAATTCTGTGTTTGAGAAATGTAGCAGGGATAGAACAAAAATACAAAGTTTTTCTGAAATTCAAAATGTTTTAGACATATGTTCTGGTCTAAATCAATTTTCACAGAATATTCAGCAAGATTGTCAGGAATTTTTAATGTATATGCTTGTTGTATTGCAAGATGAAGGTGTAGATGTAGAAAATCTTTTTGGCCTTTCTTATAAATGGCAGTATAACTGCGAAAATTGTTCCTTTTCAAGTACTACTACAATGGACACTGAAAGATTTATATATTTGACTTTACCAGACTGCAAATCAATGTCTTTTAATAATCTAGTTAGAGAAGCAAATCAAAACATGGTCTGTACTCAATGTAAATCTGCAATGCTATTAACATTATTTATACAAAGATATAGACAGTATGTAATTTTAATGTTCCAACGATGTAGACCTGATGGAACTAAATTGACAACTTTAATTAAAAATGTTGTGGCTTCTCAATGATCAATTTCAGGAAGAACCTTTGCAACTGCAGCAATTATTTACCATGATGGTCCTTCGACAACATCAGGACATTACACAGCTTATTTAAAATGTCAAAAAGGCTGGAATAATTGTAATGATACTCAATTGACTTTCAAACAACGCTTGCCTTCTGACTCACAAAATTCTTACCTAGTATTCTTACAACCAAAATTCTAGGAAAGGTAATTGGCCTATGAAGATTGGAGCAGTTAATAAAACTTAGTCTGCTGTTCAAAATTACTTTGGGAGTGAGATTGATTAAGATATTAAAAAACTTGTAGTTCTCATAGAGGTAGTGTAAGTGTATGACATATGAGTGATATCAGTATTATAGGAAATGTTAATCATGAGTGAGTCAGAGGTGGAAATATAACTATTGTTTCATGATGTAAAAGATGTTGAAGCTTTTCTTTCAGAAACTCGGGTTAATGGAAGTTTAAGAATAATATTGAGTAATTTTCAAAGATATGGACTTTCCATATACTATTTGGCCTCGTGGAAAAGTACGTGGATCAAAAGTGAGTTAAGATATGTTTTTTCTAAGTTTTACATTATTTATTGAAACGTTGTATGGGTTTTTTAAACACAATCTTTTTGATTGTGTTTTTTTTTGCCCGCTGTCATATGATAAGTAGTATTGAACTCACTGTTTTAAGTGAAATTCAATATATTCTGAGAACAGCAAAAATAAACCATATAACATGTTGTACAAGTTATTTAGTTTTTTGTATTATGAAATATATATTATACTACCCTTGTCTCACGCTCACTCACCTTTTTCCACCTTTTATCACCCCTCTTAACTCATCCTCACTGCCCTTCTCTCACCCTCCCTCACCCCCGTTCCCTTACTCCATTCCCTTACTTATCCTTATTCCCCATCCTAAACTGCCCTTCCCCTCACTCTGCTCCCACAGTCACCTTTTCACAGTCCCTCTGCTTCACTCCCCTTCCCCTTCTTTCCTTCCTTTACTCCCTCAGTCATTCTCCTTCCCTTACTCAAATTACTCCACTTTACTCACTCCTTGTCTCACTCCCTCTGTCCTGTCACATCCTCACTCCTCTTCACTCATTCCCTCTCTGTTACCTTCACTCCCATTGTCCCCTCACTGTCTTACACCCCTATATTCACCCTCAGTCACCTTCCATCCCTCATTGTCATGAATCCACCCTCACTCACTCCTCCTTCCCTGTCACTCACTCCCCTTTCCTTAGTCCCCTTTCTTCCTTTAGTTTTCCTAACTCACATTCCTATAGTATCTTACTCATCTTCACTTCATTTCCCTCTCCTTCTCTTCCTCTCTGTCACTGAATGTATCCATCTGATTATCCTCTTAGTAATTTGCTCTCCCTCTATTTCTTTTTCACTCTGTCTAACCTTCACCATTCCTTTGTTTTCCTTTCTGTGTCCTTCACTCCTACTTTATCTCTTACGACCCTTTTATGATTTTTAATCTACTGCCTTGTCTCTTGTATTATGAAATATATATTGTAAATATTATAACTTACTTTTTTTCTCTTCCACTGATATTAAATTTAGTAAAAATATGTAATTAAGTTTACATTACTTATAAGGTAAGTTTGACATACAAAATGTACTTTCTCATCACTCTTTTCCTTAACCTCACTACTCTTCTCTCACCCACCCACACCCCTGTTCCCTTACTGCGCTTCCCTCACTTATTCTCAATCCGCATGTTTACTCCCCTTTCCCTCACTCCCCTACCACACTCACCTTCTTTCAGACCTCCTGCTTTACTTCTCTTCCTCTCTCTTCCCTTCCTTCGCTCCTTCACTCTTTTCCCTTTGCTTACTCTCCTTACTCCACTTCACTAACTCCTTCTCTCACTCCCTCTGTCCTCTTACTTCCTCACTCCCCTTCCCTCACTCCCTTTTTCTTAGCCTTACTCTCTCCGTCCCTTCAGTCTCTCACTCCTCTTCTGTCACGCTCACTCCCTATAACTCACCCACACTCTTTCACTTACCTTTCTTTGCTCCCTTACTCAGTCCTTTTCTCTCACTCTTTCCTTCACTACCTCTATGTCCTCACTTCCTCAGTCCCCTTGTCTTACACTCACTCGCCTTTATCCACCCTCTATCATCCCTCTTTCCTCAACCTCACTTGCCTTCTATCACCCTCCTTTAATCCTGTTACCTTACTCCGGTTCCCTCACTTATCCTCATTCCCCATCCTTAACCACCCTTCCCCTTTCTCTCCTCACGCACTCACCTTTCCCCAGTCCCTTTGCTTCACTCCCCTTCCCCTTCTTTCCTTCCTTTGCTCCCTCAGTCATTCCCCTTCCCTTACTCACCTTACTCCCCTTTACTCACTCCTTCTCTCACCCCCTTTGTTCTCTCATATTCTCACTCCTCTTCCCTCATTCCCTCTCTGTTACCTTCACTCTCGTTGTCCCCTCACTGTCTTACGCCCCTACATTCACCCTCACTCACCTTCCATCCCTCATTGTCATGAATCCACCCTCACTCACTCCTCCTTCCCTGTCACTCACTCCCCTTTCTTTACTCCCCTTTCTTCCTTTAGTTTTCCTAACTCACATTCCTATAGTATCTTACTTACCTTCACTTCTCTTCCTCTCTGTCACTGAATGTATCCATCTGATTATCCTCTTAGTAATTTGCTCTCCCTCTATTTCTTTTTCACTCTGTCTAACCTTCACCATTCCTTTGTTTTCCTTTCTGTGTCCTTCACTCCTACTTTATCTCTTATGACCCTTTTATGATTTTTAATCTCCTGCCTTGTCTCTTGTATTGTGAAATATATATTGTAAATATTATAACTTAAATTTTTTTCCTCTTCCACGGATATTAAATTTAGTAAAAATATGTAATTAAGTTTACATTACTTATAAGGTAAGTTTGACATACAAAATGTACTTTCTCATCACTCTTTTCCTTAACCTTACTACTCTTCTCTCACCCACCCACACCCCTGTTCCCTTACTGCGCTTCCCTCACTTATTGTCAATCCGCATGTTTACTCCCCTTTCCCTCACTCCCCTACCACACTCACCTTCTTTCAGACCTCCTGCTTTACTTCCCTTCCTCTCTCTTCCCTTCCTTCGCTCCTTCACTCTTTTCCCTTTTCTTACTCTCCTTACTCCACTTCACTAACTCCTTCTCTCACTTCCTCACTCCCCTTCCCTCACTCCCTTTTTCTTAGCCTTACTCTCTCCGTCCCTTCAGTCTCTCACTCCTCTTCTGTCACGCTCACTCCCTATAACTCACCCACACTCTTTCACTTACCTTTCTTTGCTCCCTTACTCAGTCCTTTTCTCTCACTCTTTCCTTCACTACCTCTATGTCCTCACTTCCTCAGTCCCCTTGTCTTACACTCACTCGCCTTTATCCACCCTCTATCATCCCTCTTTCCTCAACCTCACTTGCCTTCTATCACCCTCCTTTAATCCTGTTCCCTTACTCCGGTTCCCTCACTTATCCTCATTCCCCATCCTTAACTCCCCTTCCCCTTTCTCTCCTCATGCACTCACCTTTTCCCAGTCCCTATGCTTCACTCCCCTTCCCCTTCTTTCCTTCCTTTGCTCCCTCAGTCATTCCCCTTCCCTCACTTAATTTACTCCCCTTTACTCACCCCTTCTCTCACTCCCTTTGTTCTCTCATATTCTCACTCCTCTTCCCTCATTCCCTCTCTGTTACCTTCACTCTCATTGTCCCCTCCCTGTCTTACGCCCCTACATTCACCCTCACTCACCTTCCATCCCTCATTGTCATGAATCCACCCTCACTCACTCCTCCTTCCCTGTCACTCACTCCCCTTTCTTTACTCCCCTTTCTTCCTTTAGTTTTCCTAATTCACATTCCTTTAGTGTCTTACTCACCTTCACTTCATTTCTCTCTCCTTCTCTTCCTCTCTGTCACTGAATGTATGCATCTCATTATCGTCTTAGTAATTTGCTCTCCCTCTATTTCTTTTTCACTCTCTCTAATCTTCACCATTCCTTTGTTTTCCTTTCTGTGTCCTTCACTCCTACTTTATTTCTTACTACCCTTTAATGACTTTTAATCTCCTGCCTTGTCTCTTGTATTCTGAAATATGTATTGTAAATATGATTACTTACTTTTTTTTCTCTTCCACAGATATTACATTTAGTGAAAATATGTAATTAAGTTTACATTACTTATAAAGTAAGTTTGACATACAAAATGTACTTTCTCATCACACCACAGTGAGTGAGGGTAAGACAAGGGGAGTGAAGAAGTGAGGGGATAGAGGTACTGAAGGAAAGAGTGACAGAAAGGGACTGAGTGAGGGAGCAAAGAAAGATAAGTGAGGAAGTGTGGCTGAGTTATAGGGAGTGAGCTTGACAGAAGAGGAGTGAGAGACTAAGATGACGGAGAGAATGGGGGTAAGAGAGAGAGTGAGGGAAGGGGAGCGAGGAAGTAGGATGACAGAGCGAGTGAGAGAAGGAGTTAGTGAAGTGGAGTAAGGAGAGTAAGGGAAGGGAAAAGAGTGAAGGAGCGAAGGAAGGAAAGAGGGAAGAAGGAAAGTAAAGCAGGAGGTCTGAAAGAAGATGAGTGTGTAAGGGGAGTGAGGGAAAGGGGAGTAAACATGGGGATTGAGAATAAGTGAGGGAAGCGCAGTAAGGCAACGTTATTTTAAGTGTTATTTTAATGTCACATGACACGCGGCGCATCTGAATGACGTTTTGCTAGATTTTCAGAAATGCGTTTAAAGTTAAAATACGGTTATTTAAAATCAAAAATACTACTTTTATAAGTATGCCACTGAATGTCTTGCATTATTATTTATTTTAAATACATACTTATATTTTTTTCCGCACGCGGGAATAGCGCTTCCGCTACGTTTACGGGTGCATTTACGGGTGCGTGTACCCTGAGCGCTCCGAGGTAAAATGATAAAAACAAACACAGGAAAAATACATTGAAAAGTAAATTTTAGAAAAATAGACATTATGTAAGAAATTTTATAAAAAATATAATAATTAATAGTTATAAAAAAGAGCTATTAAAAAAACTTAATAATTCACTTTAAAAATCATAGGTTACAAACTAGTTATAGTAAGGAATTAGCTTTTAAAAAACCTTTGAAATTCACTGAAAAAACCATAGGTTTAACACTCGTTATAGTTAGGAATTAGCATTTAAAAAACCTTTGAAATTCACTGAAAAAAACATAGGTTTCACACCAGTTATAGTTAGCTGAACATTTTACTCATACAAAACCATTGAAATTCCCACGTTATAGTTAGTCATGAGATGTCATTTGAGATGTCATCAGTGATGTCATCAGTGATGTCACTGACCATGTCATGAATGATGTAATATGTGACATCATCAGCAGTGGATTGTGGGCGCGCGAGTTATAGTGAGTCCAACTAACAATAACGTGGGAATTTCAATGGTTCTGTATGAGTAAAATGTTCAGCTAACTATAACTGGTGTGAAACCTATGTTTTTTTCAGTGAATTTCAAAGGTTTTTTAAATGCTAATTCCTAACTATAACGAGTGTTAAACCTATGGTTTTTTCAGTGAATATATATATATATATATATATATATATATATATATATATATATATATTCACTGAAAAAACCATAGGTTATAGACCATATATAGTTAGGAATTAGCATCTAAAAAACCTTATTTTACTCACACAAAACCATTGAAATTCCATATATAGTTAGTTGCACTAACTATATATCGCGCACCCGCAATCCACTGCTGATGATGTCACATATTACATCATTCATGACATGGTCAGTGACATCACTGAGGACATCACTGATGACATCTCAAATGACATCACTGATGACATCACTGATGACATCATCCAGTGACTGTGTGTTTCTGTAAAGTTTAAATATGTTTTACATATTGAAGAATGAGTAGATGTATAACTGTCTGGACGAAGGATTTAGTAGGTGCATGACTGAATGTATGAGTGAGTGATTAAATGTGTCTCACTGAGTGCATGGGTTAGTGACTAAACTGTCTTAATTTGTGCATCATTATGTCTGTTGTTCTGTAAACTGCTGCATGTGTTGATCAGTAGCTATATGATTAACTATATGGGTTATTGATTGATTGTCCAAGTATTTGTATGGGAGACTGAGTGTGTGTGTGGCTGGCTGGGAGGTGTGTGACTCTGTGCAGATCAATGTGTACTTGTATCAATGATTGTATAAGAAAGTAAGTATGTGTTAGTATATGTTTGAAAATGTAAGGTGCTCTATGTTTAACTGTATAGACAAGAAAATGGAAGTGTGATTGATTCTTTACAGGACTGACTAGGTGTGTGAGTAACTCCATGGATGAGTGGCAGAGTGTGAGTGTCTGTATAGGTGTATGAGTGCATATGATAGTGTTGTAAAGATGAGTGATTGTATGTATGAATGATTGTATGGGTGAATGAGTGACTGTGTGTGTAGACGTAGGAATCAGTGAGTACGTATGTAGTAACTAGTATTGGTGTGTCAATGGTTTCAAAAATTATACTCTATATTTAACACTGGGTGAAACAGAGGTTATATTAAAATGTGAGGAGATGCATTGTATTGTCACATGAATGATATCATCAGTGATGTGGTCATTGATGTCAAATGAGATGTCATCAGTGATGTCATCAGTGATGTCATTTGAGATGTCATCAGTGATGTCATCAGTGATGTCACTGACCATGTCATGAATGATGTAATATGTGACATCATCAGCAGTGGATTGCGGGTGCGTGATATATAGTTAGTGCAACTAACTATATATGGAATTTCAATGGTTTTGTGTGAGTAAAATAAGGTTTTTTAAATGCTAATTCCTAACTATATATGGTCTATAACCTATGGTTTTTTCAGGGAATTTTCAAGGTTTTGTAAATGCTAATTCCTAACTATATATGGTCTATAACCTATGGTTTTTTCAGTGAATTTCAATGGTTTTTTAATAGCAAATATCATAAGCTGTCGAATGTCAAGTACGTGGTAAGTGAATTTTTTTTCGTGTTTATGCACACTGATCTGCTTTGAATGGTGCCCCCCCCCTCATTTCTATTAGGAGTACTCTCTCTTTGCACATAGTGAAGGGTAGTTAACG
Source organism: Lissotriton helveticus (assembly GCF_964261635.1). Taxonomy (NCBI): domain Eukaryota; kingdom Metazoa; phylum Chordata; class Amphibia; order Caudata; family Salamandridae; genus Lissotriton; species Lissotriton helveticus. Next base: position 997,942,406 of record NC_136065.1, on the reverse strand, counting down.
CAGGCCTTTGCCCCCGTTGTAATACGTCGTGCCTGCTTCTCTCTCCATTTGATTGATTGTTATCCAAGTATTTACTGTTTTAGAATTGGTTCTCTTTGGTTCATTCTCTATTTACAAACAAACACAGAGTCGCAATACTCTGTTTAGTCTTTGCAGATAACGAAAAATCGTGTAAAAAAAAAAGAAAAGGAATCGAGCAAAATCAGTAGGCCACTAATGGGATCTCTTTTTGACCTCGCTAAAATAGAAACATTAGGAACAACCCCTCATGACAAATACAAAACTAGTGAAATGAACTGAACTCCACACAATGATGGCTGCAAAACAGCTCGGCTCCGCCACCCACCCCGCCCAAAATAACGATAAAGAGCGGCTGCCATGATTGGTTGCGGAATGGCCACGACGGAGCTACGAAATGGTGCTGCTCTCATGCTAACCCCAGCTTCAGTCTGAAACATCCAGAAACACTGTAGACTACCAATTCGATCAGTTCCGGTAGCGCCCCAATGTAACCCGGTAGAGAAGAACTAGCCCTCCCCTCTTTGACTAATGGTTCTTGTTGCCTGTCCCTTCTGTTGTCATTTAACAGAACTATTTAGCCTGCTGAAAGGGGTTGTGTTCCGACCGCTGGTTGGTGGAGACATTTTGACTATATTCTGGACCTGCGTTGTCGCGTAATGCGTCATATGACGCGCCGCGTTAGCGCATCCGGAAGTCATCCGGGGCGCGACGCGCAGCGCGTAACGTAAGCATAACAGGTCATGTGACTTGTTAATAAAAATTTTCATTGGTTCATTTTACTTTTCTTATTCTAATGATGAAAGGCTTGGTCATATGACCTAAAAATTACGCTTTTTATTACTTCCGAACATTATTTTTTCTTAAATATATGTTATAATGTTCCAGGCTAATGTACTTTCCCGGAAAATTTACAACTGTCCTGCAAGTAAAATATATTCTTTTTTCGAGAAAAAGAGCGTTTCTTCGTCCCATGACGGAGCCGTTGAGCAAAAGAGGGTCGACCTGCTGTCTTAGTCGCCGATACGCCTGAATATGAGATTCTTATCGATCACTTTATGTTGCAGGAATAGAAAACACAACAGCCCTTGACCATTTACCTTTACTGCGTTCCTTCGTATTATACCTTTTACCCTTCATGTAATTGGTCTGCTTTATTTCACTTGCCTTTTAATGATTCTAAAACAGTGACTATTATTAAAAACTTTACCAATGTATATACTACTACCATGTTTTCTTTTAAAAACCTTTATTGTGAAAATTTCATTATACAAATACGAGCCTATAACCACGTGGGCCGGCCACGGAGCAAACTGTAATCGTATATGATGAGTGGACATTTACACTGTAGAGGAACGTAACGGGCGGGCCATTAGGTTGCAAGAACTAAGGTGTCTAACAGTTACGGAATCGGTGGACGTACATTTTATAATTAAAATACGACAGGGCAAGTTACAATAAAATTATCTAGATATACATTTGCGGGCAAGTACCATGGGTGACGTTAATTCGAACTTTCAATAGTACAGTAATCAATAACACATCAGAACTTAATATCAATAGGGATGTCGAAATAGTCAATCAATTCTCGTCCCCGCCCGCCATGTGCTTCAAAACTGCATACGTATCTCGTGATTTCAAGGTTCTGCAACCAGTACACAACAAGGAGTTACGAGTCCCATTTATTCCGGCGCCATTTTGGGCGAGGACGGGCAGGTCCAGGATATAGTCAAAATGTCTCTACCAACCATCGACTATGATGATGTTCATATGCTGTATTTATTAGAGTAACACTCATCTGTCCACATGAAATTAATTTGCCACAATCTAAACATGTCATTTTAATCTTTCCAAAGTTCTTCTAAATATTTGGGACCGTTTCCCTTGCCTCTGATGCTGTCAGTGCCACTTCTTTGATGAATGTACTAGCAGGTCAGGGGTTCTCCTCCAAATCTCTCTTTTATGCAGCACTATAATTAATTGGTGCCACCTCTCCATATGACGATGCATGGTATAGTTACCATAACTATATTTTTTTTCGGTTCCTCTGGAGAGTTCATCGTGGCAGATGAAGCGTGTAACGTACCGGGCATTTACCTTTTTTTGCATGTACAGGAAAGGAAAAAAAAAATTGAGCGTCCGAGTTCTAAGGTGTCCCAGGGCCATTTTAGTGGACCAGGCCCAAATCCAAAGAACAGGCTGCCATTTTGAGAGTCCTGTTGCAGCCGCCTGTCGCTGTAGCATCAAGAGCAGCCGAAACTCAGCTGAATGGCAACTGAAACGGTAAAGGGGCGCCCCACTACAGCAGACGAGCCTCCACCTAGGAAGGCCCGTTCACGCCGCCCCCCCCCCTTCGGGCACCCCACGCCGTTATTCGGAGCAGTATTGTAGGATGGCCACACCAGTGCGGCAACTTGCTAGACATCACCTCGGTGGTAACCGAATCTCAGCGCCTTTTGGTGTCTTCTCTTCAGAAAATATTGTTGCGCTGCCTTTGACCCCATTCGCACATCGGTCCGCTACTGACGCCATCTCACAGGCTAATGGGGCGCCCCACGCCGACTTTCAGCATTGTAGGATGACCACACCAGTACAGCAACTTGCTAGACATCACCTCGGTGCCATCCGGATCTTGGCATCTCAACGCCTAGTGGTATCTTCCATACAGAAAATATTGTTGCGCTGCCTTTGGCCCCATTCGCACATCGGTCCGCTACTGACACCATCTCACAGGCCAACAGGGCGCCCCACACCGACTTTTACCATTGTAGGATGGCCACACCAGTGCCACAACTTGCTAGACACCACCTCGGTGCCATCCGGATCTTGGCATCTCAGCGCCTTGTGGTGTCTTTTATTCAGAAAACATTGTTGCGCTGCCTTTGGCCCCATTCGCACATCGGTCCGCTACTGACGCCATCTCACAGGCCAACGGGGCGCCCCACGCCGACTTTCAACATTGTAGGATGGCCACACCAGTGCACCTTACTAGACACCACCTCGGTGCCATCCGGATCTTGGCGCGTTGTGCTGCCTTCGGCCTATTCGCACATCGGTCCGCTACTGACGCCATCTCACAGGCTAATGGGGCGCCCCACGCCGAGTTTCAGCATTGTAGGATGACCACACCAGTACAGCAACTTGCTAGACATCACCTCGGTGCCATCCGGATCTCGGCGCCCCACTGCAGATGAAGTGCCTCTCAACTATGAAACCACCACGGTGACATCCGGATCTTGGCGCCTTGTGCTGGTTCCGGCCTATTCACACATCGGTCCGCTACTGACACCATCTCACAGGCTAATGGGGCGCCCCACGCCGAGTTTCAGCATTGTAGGATGACCACACCAGTACAGCAACTTGCTAGACATCACCTCGGTGCCATCCGGATCTTGGCATCTCAACGCCCAGTGGTATCTTCCATACAGAAAATATTGTTGCGCTGCCTTTGGCCCCATTCACACATCGGTCCGCAACTGACACCATCTCACAGGCCAACAGGGCGCCCCACGCCGACTTTTACCATTGTAGGATGGCCACACCAGTACCACAACTTGCTAGACACCACCTCGGTGCCATCCGAATCTTGGCATCTCAGCGCCTTGTGGTGTCTTCTAGTCAGAAAATATTGTTGCGCTGCCTTTGGCCCCATTCGCACATCGGTCCGCTACTGACGCCATATCACAGGCCAACGGGGCGCCCCACGCCGACTTTCAACATTGTAGGATGGCCACACCAGTGCGGCAACTTACTAGACACCACCTCGGTGCCATCCGGATCTTGGCGCGTTGTGCTGCCTTCGGCCTATTCGCACATCGGTCCGCTACTGACGCAAACTCACAGGCCAACGGGGCGCCCCACGCCGACTTTCAGCATTGTAGGATGGCCACACCAGTGCTGCAACTTGCTGGACACCACCTCGGTGCCATCCGGATCTTGGCGCGTTGTGTTGCCTTCGGCCTATTCGCACATCGGTCCGCTACTGACGCCGCCTCACGTGCCAACGTATTTTCTCCGCATTTTATACCCTATGCCGCATAACAGGTCATGTGACTTGTTTATAAAACTTTTCATTGGTTCATTTTACTTTTGGTTTCCTAATGATGGAAGGCTTGATCATATGACCTAAAAACAACACTTTTCATTGGATGAAAACTTTTTTTTTCCCAAACGATGAAAGCCCCACCTTGTTTCTGGATGTTTCAGACTGAAGCTGGCGTCAGCATGAGAGCACCACCATCTCGTAGCTCCGTCGTGGTCATTCCGCGAGCAATCATGGCAGCCGCTCCCCACCAGAAGCCTACAGGAGTCGGGGGCCCCCAAAACTTTTGATGAATCCTCAAGGCGGAGGGGACGCTTTCGAGAATGGGGTCCAAGACCTAGCAGACAAGCGTCCGATTTCCAAGGTGTCCCAGGGCCATTTCAGTGGACCAGGCCCAAAAAGGAAACAGCCTGCCGCCATTTTGAGAGTCCTGTGACAGCCGCCTATCGCTGCACCGCAAGAGTGGGCGCAACTCAGCTGAATTGCGGCTTTTGACACAGTGGACCAAAAGCGGACGGAATGGCAACTGAAACGGTAAAGGGGCGCCCCACTACAACAGATGGGACTCCATCTGGAGAGGTCCGTTCACGCCGCCTCCCCCGGGGCGCTCCACGCCGTTATTCGGAGCAGCATTGTAGGATACCAAAACCAGTGCGGCAACTTACTGGACATCACCTTGGTGCCATCGTTCTGCTGCCTTGGAACTATTCGCACAACAGTTTGCTACTGATGACCCACCCCCCGCGACGCCCCACGCCAGAAATCTGGACGTTGTGCTGCATTGGGACTATTCGCACAGCCGACCGCTACTTCGTTGTTTTTCCCTAAAAATGTTTATATGTTATTACTGTTTTTGTTTTCTTGTATATATTTATAAGTTATTAAAGTTTTATAATCTTACTACTTTGTTGGAGTGCTATATATTTTTAATGTGACACATAATTGTAAAAACTTTGATGTACAAAGAGTCATCCCTGGAATCTTCCGCTTCAGGCTCGGTCCCCTCCCCAATCACAATACAGGATGGTTTTCAGATAATAGGAACGCGTCTGCTGTGACTGATCTCATCGAGTGTGGGCCTTGATCTACTATAACTCCTTTGAAGAGGGGTGATTCTTTACAGCTGGGGCCATAAACTACATCTGCAGGGCTAGCTGATACCCTAGGACCGGCCTGGACAATCGGACACAGAGGAAAAGGAGTGTCAGAGGGTGCGGTAGTGAATAGGGCGAAAGGGAGGTGTCGGGCGGGCACAGGGTGTGATTCTCAGGGAAGAGCAGCGCAGATGGGGGGTGGTTTATTACCCATGCATAAGACAGAGAGCGGGGGTGACCACTGCCTGGGGGAGATGCTTGCGAGGGTGGGGAGCCATGCTAAGGATCGACAGCGTGCACAGAGTGGGTCTGGTCAAGGCATCTAAAATGACTGCCATGCACGACAAAAGTGTGGCATTTGAAAAAAGGCAAGATGGCGCAGACAATGTTTTTCAACACTTCCTGATTTCCTTCGAATCGAACGTTAATAGACGTTGGGGCATATTACCAAAGTTAAGCGATATTTATCCCTAACGACGCTTAGCAACGATTTTTTTACCGCTAAGCATCGTCAGAAATTATGGCAGATAAACCTTGCTATTATCAAGGTTTATCGCAAATACGATAAAAAACGACCGCAATGCATTAATATCGCTGAAAACTCAGCGATATTCATGCATTACCGAGCTAATGCTCTTAGCCATGTTATCCACCTCCCATTGGATAACATGGCTAAGAACTGCTCAGGGCAGGTGCTAGCTTTTGGAGATATTCGCGCTTATCGCGAATATTTCCAAAAGTTGATAATAGGAGATAGCGATGTTAGCGACTGTTTCCAGTCGCTAACATCTTGGCATGCCCACTTTGCATGTCATTAGTGATAAATATCACTCACATGCAAAGTGGGGCCCAAGATGGTCGCTATCTCCTACTAGCCGTCGCTAACTGGTGTTAGCAACAGCTAGGTAATACAGATATAATTTTATCTCCGCGAAGCGGAGCGCTGTTACAGATATATATCTTGTTTTTGAACGTTAATTTCTCAAAATCCACTGAAGCACATATATTGAGACCTAGCAAAGGCACATCGAGCTACCAGTCCCTACAATTTTGCCAAGTTTCGTGCAAATCCATTCAGCCGTTCGATTATTATTATTATTTTTTTTTTTGCCCCGCGGGGCCCTTTTAAAACCTCCACATCAAACCTAAGAGGTCAAGGAGGATCTACTATGCCCCCTTGTGGTCATTTGCCCCTTCACTTTGGCCTCCTCTTGTCTCTCGATCCTACCGAGAGACAAGATGGCGGCCGCTACGGACTGTTTGCAATGTTTACAGACGCCGGAGAACCAATCAGCTTCGCAAACCTCCGTTACGCGAAGCGGAGCGCTGTTACAGATATATATCTTTTTTTGAACGTTAATTTCTCAAAATCCACTGGAGCACATATATTGAGACCTAGCAAAGGCACATCGGGCTACCAGTCCCTAATATTTTACCAAGTTTCGTGCAAATCCATTCAGCCGTTCGATTATTATTATTATTTTTTTTTGTTTGCCCCGCGGGGCCCTTTTAAAACCTCCACATCAAACCTAGGGGGTCAGCGAGGATCTACTATGCCCCCTTATGGTCATTTGCCCCTTCGCTTTGGCCTCCTCTTGTCTCTCGATCCTACCGAGAGACAAGATGGCGGCCGCTACGGACTGTTTGGAATGTTCACAGACGCCGGAGAACCAATCAGCTTCGCTTCACAAAGCTCAGTACCGCGAAAAGTCCGCGAACCGGAGCGCTGCCCGGTCCGCTGTTACAGATATATATCTTTTTTGAACGTTAATTTCTCAAAATCCACTGGAGCACATATATTGAGACCTAGCAAAGGCACATCGGGCTACCAGTCCCTACAATTTTGCCAAGTTTCGTGCAAATCCATTCAGCCGTTCGGGCTAAAAGTGAGGCCAACCGCCCTATGGAAAACTCAATGTTAAAAACACGTTTTGGGACCCCCCTTTTTTCTCGGCCCCCCCTTGACGAACCCCCCCCCCCCAAATTTTCAAGGGCTGCTCAGAAACAAAATGTGCCATTTTCCTGAAAATTTCAGCCAATTCCGTCCACAAACGCCAAAGTTATTAGACATAGAATTTTCAAAAATCCCATAGAGAAAAAATCCTAACTATATATACCTACTGGCGACCGCCAGTAGGTAATATATATATATATCCCAACTAACAGTTGCCTGCTGAAACGTTTCTTGTGCTTACTTTATTGATGGAGGAAAGCAAAGTCCAAGACAGCAGACATGCCTCGCTAAATTTTGAAGTCCTTCCTGACGCATTTCATGCTTTCACAGCATTTCCTCAGGGGCTCAGGGCATTGTGCACAGTGAAGGCTTGGCAGTTTCTGATATCGGCAGTTCGAAAGTTGACACCCGCCCAAGTGTGCGTGGCCACCCGTGTGGCCTGTTGGTAATTGTACTGCCCAGGTTTTCTCATGTGAGTCGCCATGCAATCACTGACAATGAATACTTTAATATCCCAAGTGGGTTGCGATGTCATCACCTGCCGTTTGTCCCGCTAATCACGTCCTCCATCCGCAGTACCTGACCCAATGCTCCGACATCGTTTGACACCAAAGCCGGACTGCAGGATGCAGCGGGGCTCCTCTTGCGACTCAGGCTGAGCCACAAATATCCCAACTAACAGTTGCCTGCTGAAAGAGAGCCTCACACAGGTACATTTCTTGTGCTTACTTTATTGATGGAGGAAAGCAAAGTCCAAGACAACAGACATGCCTCGCAAAATTTTGAAGTCATTCCTGACGCGTTTCATGCTTTCACAGCATTCCCTTAGGGGCTCAGGGCATCGTGCACAGTGAAGGCTTGGCAGTTTCTGATATCGACAGTTCAAAAGTTGTCACCCGGCCCAAGTTGGTGTGGCCACCCATGTGGCCTGTTGCTAATTGTAGTGCCCATGTTTTCTCATGTGAGTCGCTATGCAATCACTGACTATGAACACTTTAATATCCCACGTGGGTTGTGATGTCAATACCTGCCGTTTGTCCCGCTAATCACGTCCTCCATCCACAGTACCTGACCCAATGCTCCGACGTCGTTTGGCGCCAAAGAGAGAGTGACGGACCCAAGATACTTTTGGCAAGATGTTTTATTTAAACCTCACCCCTCACATCGATGACGCGTTTCGGGCAACGAGTGCCCTTGTTCACATATATATATATATATATATATATGTGAACAAGGGCACTCATTGCCCGAAAGACGTCATTGATGTGAGGGGTGAGGTTTAAATAAAACATCTTGCCAAAAGTAGCTTGGGTCCGTCACTCCCTCTTTGGCGCCAAACGAGATATATATATATATATATATATATATGTATATCAGCGCAAACTTCAAAAACAGCCACTACTGGTTCTTGTCAGAATCAGAACCCTCCAGGCAATAAGGAGACGGACCACGAACTGGATACATAGCTGTTTTATTGTGCAAGGGTTGAAAACAGCGAGGGCAAGACGCGTTTCGGGCTACCAAAGCCCTTGTTCACATGCATCGATTCAACGTCTTTTTTTCTTTTTTATAATGCAGTGCTAGCCCGCCATTTCTCTCTCAGGTCACATGGTCATAGACATAAACAAAATAGGTTATATATGCTTAATTTGCGATATACTGGCACAATAAAAATACATTATTTTTACTATTGATTAATTGTTTCCATATTTTTCTGAATGTAAAAATAGCATTGATTATTTTAAATTTTCTAGGATAAATCCATAAAACACTGGCTTGTATGCAAGATCACGCTAAGAATATCAAAGCATTGTAAACATATATAGTATATAGTAACCTGTCCTTAATGGTTTGGGATAAATCCCTGTGCAAATTCTAACTAATGCCTATACAAGCAATAATAATTACACCATAGGGCTGGAAACTTATGGGATGAATCCCAGTGTAAATCTTAGCAAAGGCCTGTGCAAATATCACAAATGTGCAAAATTACGCAATTTATATGGAACATATAAAATGATACCAGTTTCTTCTATTTGTAACCACTATCAGAGTTGTACAAAATATCGCGACCTTTAAATGATAGAGGAACGGGACAAGTGGTAAAAGTGCAAAATCTAATATATCATTGAAACGCAGTCTGCAAATCATGAAGATAATAAAGTGCATAAATGCCAATAGAGGAAAAATGAACCAGAAACAAAAAGGGAGGGACACAAAGTGCTGAGAGTGTATGATGATAAAAAGTCTGTGTATATGATGCCTGTATGTATATCAGGACGTAAGGGAAATTTAAATATATCTCCTTTTTCTTGGTCCGAATAAAAACCATACAAAAAACCTATTAATACCAGTATAAATATATCATCATATTAAAAGAGATATAGAAAAGGACACCCCATATATAAACAAGTGTTAAAACCAGTTCTCACATCTAAGGTACATAAATAAATACCTAAAACACAGTGAAAAAATATATATCTATATACATATATTGAAAAAAGCAGAGCAATATATAGGAAAGTGGCTGACAAGGAACTTGACCAGTCACTTTAGTTGCATATATGAACAATATGTTTCTATAAGGTGATACATGAAAAACAGATTGCCACCCTAGATCACAGGGATCCTGACTTATCTAGGGGGTTGTAAGGCGCTAGCAGGAAGCCTAAATTGTTATTTATAATAGTTACAGATGGCAGATTTTTAGATCGAGTGATTATAAAAAGTGACGTAGATCCTCGGTGTTATTAAGGCCATTCGGCCATTTGCTGTCGAATTCAAGGATCAAGCTCGACTCTAATGGCCTTAGCTTAAGCTCCCTGTTGCCTCCTCTTCTAGATTTTGGGATAGAAGCTATCACATAATAAGAGAGACAATTAAGGTCCTTATCATGTGTGCTCTCAAAATGGCGAACCACCGGATATGCCTGGTCGCTATGAAGGATAGCTCTGATATGCTGCAGTATCCTGACGTGCACCTGCTGTTTCGTGCTGCCAATGTAGTTGAGGCCGCAGGAGCACGTCAGGACATATACAGCATATTCAGTTTTACAAGTGTGGCTACCCTTAATCGGAACATCAGCAGCAGAGAAAGGCGTTTTGTAATGAGTCTTGTTAATCCCAAATTTGCACGCCCGACAGGAAGCACATTTTCGAAAACCTGCTGATATTAACCAATTGGGCTTTTGTTGCAATTCAGGGCTACTTTGATCAAGAATTGCGCCCATGTTTTGTGCCCGTCTGAAAGTGACCAGGGGTTTGTCAGGTAGTATACATCCCAAAACAGTGTCTGTTTGAATAGTAGGCCAGTGTTTATTTATTATCTGTCTAATTTTATTTTCCTGGCTACTGTAGTCTGTAATGAATCTAGGACACACTGTGTCGTCAGTTTCACTTTCATTAGTAGACATACTATTGTTGTTAACCAGTAAACTTGTTCTAGACAATTTCTCAGCCTTAGCTAGGGCCTGGTTGAAAATCTGGTCAGAATAGCCACGCGCCCTCATCCGTACTCTCAGTTCGTCAGTGCATCCTTTAAAATCCTCAGCAGTACTACAAATTCTTTTTAACCTAAGGATTTCTCCATAAGGTATGCTGTGGATCGTATGCTTTGGATGTAGGCTTGAGGCATGAAGCGTGGTATTGCCCGCCGTGGCTTTTCTATGTAAAGTGGTCTGGATGCGATTGTTGTCATCTACATATATCTTGACATCCAAAAATTCAGCTTGCCTGGCACTAATGTTAGAAGTAAATCTTAGATTGAAGGGATTGTTGTTAATTTCAGTTATAAATAAATGTGCATCTTCTTCATCCCCTTGCCAAACAATGAATATGTCATCGATATATCTGAGATATTTTACAATCTTCTCTCGCACCCAAGTCTGGTGTAAGACCTTGAGGACCTGCTCCTCCCACCAGCCGACGTGTAAACACGCGTAGCTGGGGGAGAAACAGGCCCCCATGGCCACACCCCTTAACTGTTTCCAGATTTCTTTACCGAATGTAAAAAAGTTGTTATTTAAACACCAATCAATCAAACTTAATATCACCTTATTATGTTCATACATTTCAACAGGTCGTTGGCCAAGATAGTAAGATGTTGCACTTAGGCCATCCATATGAGAGATGCTGGTGTATAATTGTTCGACATCAAGGGTAATGAGTAACATGTCAGGCTGCCATTCCAGATCCTCTATTTTGGCTAAAAAGGTAGTGGTATCACGAACAAAACTCGGAAGTTGTTGAACCCAATCCTGTAAGAAAAAGTCTATATACTGTCCCACATTTTCTCCACAGCTGTTGATGGCGGAGATGATGGGCCTTCCAGGAATCGGTTTTGTTCCTTTGTGGAACTTTGGAATTAGGTACAGGGACGGCAGTACGGGATGTTCGTTGTACATGAATTTGAATTCATCAGCAGAGATGAGGCCTTCTCTGCGATATTTAAGAAGCAGTTTGTGCAAAATTTCATTGGCTTTCAAATACTCTTTGTTGTTTGATTTCATATAACAAGCAGGGTCTTGCAATTGTCTTAATGCCTCCATAGAGTATTCAGATTTGGGCCATATAACAATGTTACCCCCTTTATCTGCAGTTTTTATTACGATATTGGGGTTATCTTTTAACTTTTTCATAAGTTCAAAGTATTTGGCCCGTTGCACATTATACTTCCTTTTCTTATTATTGTTGATTCTTTTGTACAAATCCTTGATGTCAGCCACTATACAGTCCTGAAAAACATCTACTGCATCTTTTACCATGATCGGTACAAAATCAGATTTTCCTTTGAATGGTGTGATTCCAGCACCTTTTTGAACTACATGAATTTTTTCTAATCTTTTTTGTGTGCTAGTATCACTATCATTAATCAAAGGTTGAGAGTTGGTTGCAGTGTCTAAAGCATTTATATCAAGAAACAGCGGTACATCAGAGGCTGTAAGTTGTGCCATGCTTTCAATATTATTCATGCCAACATTTGTGTCTTTGTTAGAAGTGGATTTTAAGTTTTGTAATGCAAAGAATTTTTTCAGTTTCAATTTTCGGATGAAGCGATATACATCTACTCTAGTGGGAGCGTATTTAAAGTTCTGTTCAGGGCAGAAATTAAGACCCAATAGTAGAAGTTGTTCTTCCGCCTTTGTTAAGGTTACATCCGACAAATTTACAATGGATTGATTTAATTCTGTTTTTTCTTTTTCCATGTCTGGTTTGTTTTCTTGTTGTTGTTCCATCCACCTTTCTTTGCATTTCCTTCTCCTTCCCCGTCTTTTTTTGTTTCTGCGGGTGTTGTTGTATTCCTTTGCCGTGGTCGTAAAGTGCGCAACCTCTCTTCCACTAAAAAAGCCATCTCTTCATCTATTCCGAGAATGGGCAATGGTGGGCTAGTTGAAGATAGGTCATCATTTGAACTCACTGACTCGCTTGATGTTGAGGCGATATCAGAGATCGAGCTCCCCATATCAGGTTGTTGTGCTTCCATTCTTGTGGATTTTGTTGGCTCTTCTACCTCAGTACCTTTACCTCTGAATTGTTGTCGTTTAGTGGCATTGAATTTGCGCGAGAACGTGAATATCTGACCGTTGGCATAGTCTGCCGCATCACGTGCAAACTTACTCACTTTTCTAGCTTTGATTTTGTCAGTATGTTTTTTCAGTCTCTCTTGCATATCATTTTTAAATTTTTTACCAATTTCAGTTTCTTCAATTGCATTTATTTGTTCTTCCAATTTGCTGATGTTATAGTGAGTCCAACTAACAATAACGTGGGAATTTCAATGGTTCTGTATGAGTAAAATGTTCAGCTAACTATAACTGGTGTGAAACCTATGTTTTTTTCAGTGAATTTCAAAGGTTTTTTAAATGCTAATTCCTAACTATAACGAGTGTTAAACCTATGGTTTTTTCAGTGAATATATATATATATATATATATATATATATATATATATATATATATATATATATATATCCCAACTAACAGTTGCCTGCTTTTCTTGTGCTTACTTTATTGATGGAGGAAAGCAAAGTCCAAGACAGCAGACATGCCTCGCTAAATTTTGAAGTCCTTCCTGACGCATTTCATGCTTTCACAGCATTTCCTCAGGGGCTCAGGGCATTGTGCACAGTGAAGGCTTGGCAGTTTCTGATATCGGCAGTTCGAAAGTTGACACCCGCCCAAGTGTGCGTGGCCACCCGTGTGGCCTGTTGGTAATTGTACTGCCCAGGTTTTCTCATGTGAGTCGCCATGCAATCACTGACAATGAATACTTTAATATCCCAAGTGGGTTGCGATGTCATCACCTGCCGTTTGTCCCGCTAATCACGTCCTCCATCCGCAGTACCTGACCCAATGCTCCGACATTGTTTGACACCAAAGCCGGACTGCAGGATGCAGCGGGGCTCCTCTTGCGACTCAGGCTGAGCCACAAATATCCCAACTAACAGTTGCCTGCTGAAAGAGAGCCTCACACAGGTACATTTCTTGTGCTTACTTTATTGATGGAGGAAAGCAAAGTCCAAGACAACAGACATGCCTCGCAAAATTTTGAAGTCATTCCTGACGCGTTTCATGCTTTCACAGCATTCCCTTAGGGGCTCAGGGCATCGTGCACAGTGAAGGCTTGGCAGTTTCTGATATCGACAGTTCGAAAGTTGTCACCCGGCCCAAGTTGGTGTGGCCACCCATGTGGCCTGTTGCTAATTGTAGTGCCCATGTTTTCTCATGTGAGTCGCTATGCAATCACTGACTATGAACACTTTAATATCCCACGTGGGTTGTGATGTCAATACCTGCCGTTTGTCCCGCTAATCACGTCCTCCATCCACAGTACCTGACCCAATGCTCCGACGTCGTTTGGCGCCAAAGAGAGAGTGACGGACCCAAGATACTTTTGGCAAGATGTTTTATTTAAACCTCACCCCTCACATCGATGACGCGTTTCGGGCAACGAGTGCCCTTGTTCACATATATATATATATATATATGTGAACAAGGGCACTCATTGCCCGAAAGACGTCATTGATGTGAGGGGTGAGGTTTAAATAAAACATCTTGCCAAAAGTAGCTTGGGTCCGTCACTCCCTCTTTGGCGCCAAACGAGATATATATATATATATATATATATATGTATATCAGCGCAAACTTCAAAAACAGCCACTACTGGTTCTTGTCAGAATCAGAACCCTCCAGGCAATAAGGAGACGGACCACGAACTGGATACACAGCTGTTTTATTGTGCAAGGGTTGAAAACAGCGAGGGCAAGACGCGTTTCGGGCTACCAAAGCCCTTGTTCACATGCATCGATTCAACGTCTTTTTTTCTTTTTTATAATGCAGTGCTAGCCCGCCATTTCTCTCTCAGGTCACATGGTCATAGACATAAACAAAATAGGTTATATATGCTTAATTTGCGATATACTGGCACAATAAAAATACATTATTTTTACTATTGATTAATTGTTTCCATATTTTTCTGAATGTAAAAATAGCATTGATTATTTTAAATTTTCTAGGATAAATCCATAAAACACTGGCTTGTATGCAAGATCACGCTAAGAATATCAAAGCATTGTAAACATATATAGTATATAGTAACCTGTCCTTAATGGTTTGGGATAAATCCCTGTGCAAATTCTAACTAATGCCTATACAAGCAATAATAATTACACCATAGGGCTGGAAACTTATGGGATGAATCCCAGTGTAAATCTTAGCAAAGGCCTGTGCAAATATCACAAATGTGCAAAATTACGCAATTTATATGGAACATATAAAATGATACCAGTTTCTTCTATTTGTAACCACTATCAGAGTTGTACAAAATATCGCGACCTTTAAATGATAGAGGAACGGGACAAGTGGTAAAAGTGCAAAATCTAATATATCATTGAAACGCAGTCTGCAAATCATGAAGATAATAAAGTGCATAAATGCCAATAGAGGAAAAATGAACCAGAAACAAAAAGGGAGGGACACAAAGTGCTGAGAGTGTATGATGATAAAAAGTCTGTGTATATGATGCCTGTATGTATATCAGGACGTAAGGGAAATTTAAATATATCTCCTTTTTCTTGGTCCGAATAAAAACCATACAAAAAACCTATTAATACCAGTATAAATATATCATCATATTAAAAGAGATATAGAAAAGGACACCCCATATATAAACAAGTGTTAAAACCAGTTCTCACATCTAAGGTACATAAATAAATACCTAAAACACAGTGAAAAAATATATATCTATATACATATATTGAAAAAAGCAGAGCAATATATAGGAAAGTGGCTGACAAGGAACTTGACCAGCCACTTTAGTTGCATATATGAACAATATGTTTCTATAAGGTGATACATGAAAAACAGATTGCCACCCTAGATCACAGGGATCCTGACTTATCCAGGGGGTTGTAAGGCGCTAGCAGGAAGCCTAAATTGTTATTTATAATAGTTACAGATGGCAGATTTTTAGATCGAGTGATTATAAAAAGTGACGTAGATCCTCGGTGTTATTAAGGCCATTCGGCCATTTGCTGTCGAATTCAAGGATCAAGCACGACTCTAATGGCCTTAGCTTAAGCTCCCTGTTGCCTCCTCTTCTAGATTTTGGGATAGAAGCTATCACATAATAAGAGAGACAATTAAGGTCCTTATCATGTGTGCTCTCAAAATGGCGAACCACCGGATATGCCTGGTCGCTATGAAGGATAGCTCTGATATGCTGCAGTATCCTGACGTGCACCTGCTGTTTCATGCTGCCAATGTAGTTGAGGCCGCAGGAGCACGTCAGGACATATACAGCATATTCAGTTTTACAAGTGTGGCTACCCTTAATCGGAACATCAGCAGCAGAGAAAGGCGTTTTGTAATGAGTCTTGTTAATCCCAAATTTGCACGCCCGACAGGAAGTACATTTTCGAAAACCTGCTGATATTAACCAATTGGGCTTTTGTTGCAATTCAGGGCTACTTTGATCAAGAATTGCGCCCATGTTTTGTGCCCGTCTGAAAGTGACCAGGGGTTTGTCAGGTAGTATACATCCCAAAACAGTGTCTGTTTGAATAGTAGGCCAGTGTTTATTTATTATCTGTCTAATTTTATTTTCCTGGCTACTGTAGTCTGTAATGAATCTAGGACACACTGTGTCGTCAGTTTCACTTTCATTAGTAGACATACTATTGTTGTTAACCAGTAAACTTGTTCTAGACAATTTCTCAGCCTTAGCTAGGGCCTGGTTGAAAATCTGGTCAGAATAGCCACGCGCCCTCATCCGTACTCTCAGTTCGTCAGTGCATCCTTTAAAATCCTCAGCAGTACTACAAATTCTTTTTAACCTAAGGATTTCTCCATAAGGTATGCTGTGGATCGTATGCTTTGGATGTAGGCTTGAGGCATGAAGCGTGGTATTGCCCGCCGTGGCTTTTCTATGTAAAGTGGTCTGGATGCGATTGTTGTCATCTACATATATCTTGACATCCAAAAATTCAGCTTGCCTGGCACTAATGTTAGAAGTAAATCTTAGATTGAAGGGATTGTTGTTAATTTCAGTTATAAATAAATGTGCATCTTCTTCATCCCCTTGCCAAACAATGAATATGTCATCGATATATCTGAGATATTTTACAATCTTCTCTCGCACCCAAGTCTGGTGTAAGACCTTGAGGACCTGCTCCTCCCACCAGCCGACGTGTAAACACGCGTAGCTGGGGGAGAAACAGGCCCCCATGGCCACACCCCTTAACTGTTTCCAGATTTCTTTACCGAATGTAAAAAAGTTGTTATTTAAACACCAATCAATCAAACTTAATATCACCTTATTATGTTCATACATTTCAACAGGTCGTTGGCCAAGATAGTAAGATGTTGCACTTAGGCCATCCATATGAGAGATGCTGGTGTATAATTGTTCGACATCAAGGGTAATGAGTAACATGTCAGGCTGCCATTCCAGATCCTCTATTTTGGCTAAAAAGGTAGTGGTATCACGAACAAAACTCGGAAGTTGTTGAACCCAATCCTGTAAGAAAAAGTCTATATACTGTCCCACATTTTCTCCACAGCTGTTGATGGCGGAGATGATGGGCCTTCCAGGAATCGGTTTTGTTCCTTTGTGGACCTTTGGAATTAGGTACAGGGACGGCAGTACGGGATGTTCGTTGTACATGAATTTGAATTCATCAGCAGAGATGAGGCCTTCTCTGCGATATTTAAGAAGCAGTTTGTGCAAAATTTCATTGGCTTTCAAATACTCTTTGTTGTTTGATTTCATATAACAAGCAGGGTCTTGCAATTGTCTTAACGCCTCCATAGAGTATTCAGATTTGGGCCATATAACAATGTTACCCCCTTTATCTGCAGTTTTTATTACGATATTGGGGTTATCTTTTAACTTTTTCATAAGTTCAAAGTATTTGGCCCGTTGCACATTATACTTCCTTTTCTTATGATTGTTGATTCTTTTGTACAAATCCTTGATGTCAGCCACTATACAGTCCTGAAAAACATCTACTGCATCTTTTACCATGATCGGTACAAAATCAGATTTTCCTTTGAATGGTGTGATTCCAGCACCTTTTTGAACTACATGAATTTTTTCTAATCTTTTTTGTGTGCTAGTATCACTATCATTAATCAAAGGTTGAGAGTTGGTTGCAGTGTCTAAATCATTTATATCAAGAAACAGCGGTACATCAGAGGCTGTAAGTTGTGCCATGCTTTCAATATTATTCATGCCAACATTTGTGTCTTTGTTAGAAGTGGATTTTAAGTTTTGTAATGCAAAGAATTTTTTCAGTTTCAATTTTCGGATGAAGCGATATACATCTACTCTAGTGGGAGCGTATTTAAAGTTCTGTTCAGGGCAGAAATTAAGACCCAATAGTAGAAGTTGTTCTTCCACCTTTGTTAAGGTTACATCCGACAAATTTACAATGGATTGATTTAATTCTGTTTTTTCTTTTTCCATGTCTGGTTTGTTTTCTTGTTGTTGTTCCATCCACCTTTCTTTGCATTTCCTTCTCCTTTCCCGTCTTTTTTTGTTTCTGCGGGTGTTGTTGTATTCCTTTGCCGTGGTCGTAAAGTGCGCAACCTCTCTTCCACTAAAAAAGCCATCTCTTCATCTATTCCGAGAATGGGCAATGGTGGGCTAGTTGAAGATAGGTCATCATTTGAACTCACTGACTCGCTTGATGTTGAGGCGATATCAGAGATCGAGCTCCCCATATCAGGTTGTTGTGCTTCCATTCTTGTGGATTTTGTTGGCTCTTCTACCTCAGTACCTTTACCTCTGAATTGTTGTCGTTTAGTGGCATTGAATTTGCACGAGAACGTGAATATCTGACCGTTGGCATAGTCTGCCGCATCACGTGCAAACGTACTCACTTTTCTAGCTTTGATTTTGTCAGTATGTTTTTTCAGTCTCTCTTGCATATCATTTTTTAATTTTTTACCAATTTCAGTTTCTTCAATTGCATTTATTTGTTCTTCCAATTTGCTGATGTTATAGTGAGTCCAACTAACAATAACGTGGGAATTTCAATGGTTCTGTATGAGTAAAATGTTCAGCTAACTATAACTGGTGTGAAACCTATTTCTTTTTCAGTGAATTTCAAAGGTTTTTTAAATGCTAATTCCTAACTATAACGAGTGTTAAACCTATGGTTTTTTCAGTGAATATATATATATATATATATATATATATATATATATATATATATATATATATATATATATATATATATATATATATATATATATATATATATATCCCAACTAACAGTTGCCTGCTTTTCTTGTGCTTACTTTATTGATGGAGGAAAGCAAAGTCCAAGACAGCAGACATGCCTCGCTAAATTTTGAAGTCCTTCCTGACGCATTTCATGCTTTCACAGCATTTCCTCAGGGGCTCAGGGCATTGTGCACAGTGAAGGCTTGGCAGTTTCTGATATCGGCAGTTCGAAAGTTGACACCCGCCCAAGTGTGCGTGGCCACCCGTGTGGCCTGTTGGTAATTGTACTGCCCAGGTTTTCTCATGTGAGTCGCCATGCAATCACTGACAATGAATACTTTAATATCCCAAGTGGGTTGCGATGTCATCACCTGCCGTTTGTCCCGCTAATCACGTCCTCCATCCGCAGTACCTGACCCAATGCTCCGACATCGTTTGACACCAAAGCCGGACTGCAGGATGCAGCGGGGCTCCTCTTGCGACTCAGGCTGAGCCACAAATATCCCAACTAACAGTTGCCTGCTGAAAGAGAGCCTCACACAGGTACATTTCTTGTGCTTACTTTATTGATGGAGGAAAGCAAAGTCCAAGACAACAGACATGCCTCGCTAAATTTTGAAGTCATTCCTGACGCGTTTCATGCTTTCACAGCATTCCCTTAGGGGCTCAGGGCATCGTGCACAGTGAAGGCTTGGCAGTTTCTGATATCGACAGTTCGAAAGTTGTCACCCGGCCCAAGTTGGTGTGGCCACCCATGTGGCCTGTTGCTAATTGTAGTGCCCATGTTTTCTCATGTGAGTCGCTATGCAATCACTGACTATGAACACTTTAATATCCCACGTGGGTTGTGATGTCAATACCTGCCGTTTGTCCCGCTAATCACGTCCTCCATCCACAGTACCTGACCCAATGCTCCGATGTCGTTTGGCGCCAAAGAGAGAGTGACGGACCCAAGATACTTTTGGCAAGATGTTTTATTTAAACCTCACCCCTCACATCGATGACGCGTTTCGGGCAACGAGTGCCCTTGTTCACATACATATATATATATGTGAACAAGGGCACTCATTGCCCGAAAGACGTCATTGATGTGAGGGGTGAGGTTTAAATAAAACATCTTGCCAAAAGTAGCTTGGGTCCGTCACTCCCTCTTTGGCGCCAAACGAGAGATATATATATATATATATATATATATATATATATATATATATATATATATATATATATATATATATATATATATATATATATATATATATGTGTGAAGCAATTGCCCAAAAGCATTGAGGACGCACTCCCAGTTGATGAAATCTTATGATTTATTAAAAGGACACCAGCAGCTTCAGTCCGATATTTGGATCCATTTCTTTGTTCCTTGTTTCTTTGCCTTTCCTGACGCGTTTCGAGGCTTCAGCCTCTTAATCATAGGTGGCTTGGAATCTGCTCGGAAGGATTCTTTGATGCTTTGATGATTTGCATGCTTTTAACCCTCAGTGGGCGTGGTCACTGTGTTGCATGTAGGTACTTGTAGTCCATTCAAGCACAATTATTTTCTTATAGTAAGTTTCGTCATCTTCCTAAATTTTGCATCATGTATTTTACCCCTCGTGGGCCACCAGAGTGAGTTGCTGGTAAGTAAAGTCCCATCTCCTGAGCTGAAAACAGGCTTGGATATAGTTCCAACCACAGCTTCGCCATTCAATCGTACGCGATGGTGCCGCCCTCCACGGCAGCGCTGCTGTGTTAATTTGTGTGAAGCAATGGCCCAAAAGCATTGAGGACGCACTCCCAGTTGATGAAATCTTACGATTTATTAAAAGGACACCAGCAGCTTCAGTCCGGTATTTGGATCCATTTCTTTGTTCCTTGTTTCTTTGCCTTTCCTGACACATTTCAAGGCTTCAGCCTCTTAATCATAGGTGGCTCGGAATCTGCTCGGAAGGACTCTTTGATGCTTTGATGATTTGCATGCTTTTAACCCTCAGTGGGCGTGGTCACTGTGTTGCATGTAGGGACTTGTAGTCCATTCAAGCACAATTATTTTCTTATAGTAAGTTTCGTCATCTTCCTAAATTTTGCAGCATGTATTTTACCCCTCTTGGGCCCCCAGAGTGAGTTGCTGGTAAGTAAAGTCCCATCTCCTGAGCTGAAAACAGGCTTGGAAACGCGTCGAAATGGCAAAGAAACAAGGAACAAAGAAATGGATCCAAATACCGGACTGAAGCTGCTGGTGTCCTTTTAATAAATCATAAGATTTCATCAACTGGGAGTGCGTCCTCAATGCTTTTGGGCCATTGCTTCACATATATATATATGGATATTATTGGGCTAAGCAGAGGCGCGTAAGAGGCACCGTGCATTTTCTTTGCATCCAAGATATTGGATTACTCCGGCCCGCCTGATATGCTGGCCAAGCCAAGGGCTGCTGCCTAGTGCAGCTCGTTATTAATGAGGAGTCAGGTGTACGACAAACTTGGCTCACGGCCCGGTGGGCATTTGTATGAGAAGGCTGGAATGTATTGGGGACTCGAGGTAAGCCCTGTGGCAGATATACGAACAAGGACTTGATATTCGGACACTCCTCACCTTTCAATTGTGTTCACGAACATCCAGACTCTCCCCAAGTAACAAACGACCAAGAATACTGCACCCTGGGAACTGTAGTTTTTCCAAGGCTACAGGGGAGTGGCAACCAGGGAATCTATGGACTAGCGGACTACCACCAATGGGAGAGTGCATCGCCAGGCTAAAAAGGTGGGGGTGGAACAGATCCTTAACTCCAGCGGCATCGAAGAAGGCCGTAAGGCCAAAATGCATCATGCCTGAAGCTGTGTCAATAAAGGTTTTCCAAAGCGTCCCCAGAGTGGCTTCTACCACTTCGAAAAGGAAGCAGTTTGTCTTGGATATATATATATATATATATATATATATATATATATATATATATATATATATATATATATATATATATATATATATATAAAACACAAGAGTTGCCTCCAAGGATGAAGCCACACCACGGCAAGTTAAACCTTTATTGGCAGATTGCAGGATAAACAGACCAGCTGCTCCATAGCAAAAAGTCTCGAGCCAAACGCGTTTCGAGCGTCACACCGCTCTTGTTCACTGGCAGAAAGGAGGAAAGGCAGCACACGCACCACCTGCGCAGATTTAAATGTCTCGCCCCAGTGGGCGTCTGCGCCAAGCATGCTGGTAGTTGTGGTGCAAAGTCAATGATGCCCCCAGTGGGTCGCATGCCTCGCCTCCAAATGTTACAATAATTACCCAAGTGGGCTGCTTGAAGTTGTCCGGGCTGCCATCCTGCCCATACATCATCCACAAAGCGGACTTGCCGTCCCCGCAGCGTCTGTGATTGCTGTCGCTGTAGGACCGCCTTGTAAGCAGTGGGGCTCCCTCGCGGCGGGGCACGCCGCTTAACACAAAACACAAGAGTTGCCTCCAAGGATGAAGCCACACCACGGCAAGTTAAACCTTTATTTGCAGATTGCAGGATAAACAGACCAGCTGCTCCATAGCAAAAAGTCTCGAGCCAAACGCGTTTCGAGCGTCACACCGCTCTTGTTCACTGGCAGAAAGGAGGAAAGGCAGCACACGCACCACCTGCGCAGATTTAAATGTCCCGCCCCAGTGGGCGTCTGCGCCAAGCATGCTGGTAGTTGTGGTGCAAAGTCAATGATGCCCCCAGTGGGTCGCATGCCTCGCCTCCAAATGTTACAATAATTACCCAAGTGGGCTGCTTGAAGTTGTCCGGGCTGCCATCCTGCCCATACATCATCCACAAAGCGGACTTGCCGTCCCCGCAGCGTCTGTGATTGCTGTCGCTGTAGGACCGCCTTGTAAGCAGTGGGGCTCCCTCGCGGCGGGGCACGCCGCTTAACACAAAACACAAGAGTTGCCTCCAAGGATGAAGCCACACCACGGCAAGTTAAACCTTTATTTGCAGATTGCAGGATAAACAGACCAGCTGCTCCATAGCAAAAAGTCTCGAGCCAAACGCGTTTCGAGCGTCACACCGCTCTTGTTCACTGGCAGAAAGGAGGAAAGGCAGCACACGCACCACCTGCGCAGATTTAAATGTCCCGCCCCAGTGGGCGTCTGCGCCAAGCATGCTGGTAGTTGTGGTGCAAAGTCAATGATGCCCCCAGTGGGTCGCATGCCTCGCCTCCAAATGTTACAATAATTACCCAAGTGGGCTGCTTGAAGTTGTCCGGGCTGCTATCCTGCCCATACATCATCCACAAAGCGGACTTGCCGTCCCCGCAGCGTCTGTGATTGCTGTCGCTGTAGGACCGCCTTGTAAGCAGTGGGGCTCCCTCGCGGCGGGGCACGCCGCTTAACACAAAACACAAGAGTTGCCTCCAAGGATGAAGCCACACCACGGCAAGTTAAACCTTTATTTGCAGATTGCAGGATAAACAGACCAGCTGCTCCATAGCAAAAAGTCTCGAGCCAAACGCGTTTCGAGCGTCACACCGCTCTTGTTCACTGGCAGAAAGGAGGAAAGGCAGCACACGCACCACCTGCGCAGATTTAAATGTCCCGCCCCAGTGGGCGTCTGCGCCAAGCATGCTGGTAGTTGTGGTGCAAAGTCAATGATGCCCCCAGTGGGTCGCATGCCTCGCCTCCAAATGTTACAATAATTACCCAAGTGGGCTGCTTGAAGTTGTCCGGGCTGCCATCCTGCCCATACATCATCCACAAAGCGGACTTGCCGTCCCCGCAGCGTCTGTGATTGCTGTCGCTGTAGGACCGCCTTGTAAGCAGTGGGGCTCCCTCGCGGCGGGGCACGCCGCTTAACACAAAACACAAGAGTTGCCTCCAAGGATGAAGCCACACCACGGCAAGTTAAACCTTTATTTGCAGATTGCAGGATAAACAGACCAGCTGCTCCATAGCAAAAAGTCTCGAGCCAAACGCGTTTCGAGCGTCACACCGCTCTTGTTCACTGGCAGAAAGGAGGAAAGGCAGCACACGCACCACCTGCGCAGATTTAAATGTCCCGCCCCAGTGGGCGTCTGCGCCAAGCATGCTGGTAGTTGTGGTGCAAAGTCAATGATGCCCCCAGTGGGTCGCATGCCTCGCCTCCAAATGTTACAATAATTACCCAAGTGGGCTGCTTGAAGTTGTCCGGGCTGCTATCCTGCCCATACATCATCCACAAAGCGGACTTGCCGTCCCCGCAGCGTCTGTGATTGCTGTCGCTGTAGGACCGCCTTGTAAGCAGTGGGGCTCCCTCGCGGCGGGGCACGCCGCTTAACACAAAACACAAGAGTTGCCTCCAAGGATGAAGCCACACCACGGCAAGTTAAACCTTTATTTGCAGATTGCAGGATAAACAGACCAGCTGCTCCATAGCAAAAAGTCTCGAGCCAAACGCGTTTCGAGCGTCACACCGCTCTTGTTCACTGGCAGAAAGGAGGAAAGGCAGCACACGCACCACCTGCGCAGATTTAAATGTCCCGCCCCAGTGGGCGTCTGCGCCAAGCATGCTGGTAGTTGTGGTGCAAAGTCAATGATGCCCCCAGTGGGTCGCATGCCTCGCCTCCAAATGTTACAATAATTACCCAAGTGGGCTGCTTGAAGTTGTCCGGGCTGCCATCCTGCCCATACATCATCCACAAAGCGGACTTGCCGTCCCCGCAGCGTCTGTGATTGCTGTCGCTGTAGGACCGCCTTGTAAGCAGTGGGGCTCCCTCGCGGCGGGGCACGCCGCTTAACACAAAACACAAGAGTTGCCTCCAAGGATGAAGCCACACCACGGCAAGTTAAACCTTTATTTGCAGATTGCAGGATAAACAGACCAGCTGCTCCATAGCAAAAAGTCTCGAGTCAAACGCGTTTCGAGCGTCACACCGCTCTTGTTCACTGGCAGAAAGGAGGAAAGGCAGCACACGCACCACCTGCGCAGATTTAAATGTCCCGCCCCAGTGGGCGTCTGCGCCAAGCATGCTGGTAGTTGTGGTGCAAAGTCAATGATGCCCCCAGTGGGTCGCATGCCTCGCCTCCAAATGTTACAATAATTACCCAAGTGGGCTGCTTGAAGTTGTCCGGGCTGCCATCCTGCCCATACATCATCCACAAAGCGGACTTGCCGTCCCCGCAGCGTCTGTGATTGCTGTCGCTGTAGGACCGCCTTGTAAGCAGTGGGGCTCCCTCGCGGCGGGGCACGCCGCTTAACACAAAACACAAGAGTTGCCTCCAAGGATGAAGCCACACCACGGCAAGTTAAACCTTTATTTGCAGATTGCAGGATAAACAGACCAGCTGCTCCATAGCAAAAAGTCTCGAGCCAAACGCGTTTCGAGCGTCACACCGCTCTTGTTCACTGGCAGAAAGGAGGAAAGGCAGCACACGCACCACCTGCGCAGATTTAAATGTCCCGCCCCAGTGGGCGTCTGCGCCAAGCATGCTGGTAGTTGTGGTGCAAAGTCAATGATGCCCCCAGTGGGTCGCATGCCTCGCCTCCAAATGTTACAATAATTACCCAAGTGGGCTGCTTGAAGTTGTCCGGGCTGCCATCCTGCCCATACATCATCCACAAAGCGGACTTGCCGTCCCCGCAGCGTCTGTGATTGCTGTCGCTGTAGGACCGCCTTGTAAGCAGTGGGGCTCCCTCGCGGCGGGGCACGCCGCTTAACACAAAACACAAGAGTTGCCTCCAAGGATGAAGCCACACCACGGCAAGTTAAACCTTTATTTGCAGATTGCAGGATAAACAGACCAGCTGCTCCATAGCAAAAAGTCTCGAGCCAAACGCGTTTCGAGCGTCACACCGCTCTTGTTCACTGGCAGAAAGGAGGAAAGGCAGCACACGCACCACCTGCGCAGATTTAAATGTCCCGCCCCAGTGGGCGTCTGCGCCAAGCATGCTGGTAGTTGTGGTGCAAAGTCAATGATGCCCCCAGTGGGTCGCATGCCTCGCCTCCAAATGTTACAATAATTACCCAAGTGGGCTGCTTGAAGTTGTCCGGGCTGCCATCCTGCCCATACATCATCCACAAAGCGGACTTGCCGTCCCCGCAGCGTCTGTGATTGCTGTCGCTGTAGGACCGCCTTGTAAGCAGTGGGGCTCCCTCGCGGCGGGGCACGCCGCTTAACACAAAACACAAGAGTTGCCTCCAAGGATGAAGCCACACCACGGCAAGTTAAACCTTTATTTGCAGATTGCAGGATAAACAGACCAGCTGCTCCATAGCAAAAAGTCTCGAGCCAAACGCGTTTCGAGCGTCACACCGCTCTTGTTCACTGGCAGAAAGGAGGAAAGGCAGCACACGCACCACCTGCGCAGATTTAAATGTCCCGCCCCAGTGGGCGTCTGCGCCAAGCATGCTGGTAGTTGTGGTGCAAAGTCAATGATGCCCCCAGTGGGTCGCATGCCTCGCCTCCAAATGTTACAATAATTACCCAAGTGGGCTGCTTGAAGTTGTCCGGGCTGCCATCCTGCCCATACATCATCCACAAAGCGGACTTGCCGTCCCCGCAGCGTCTGTGATTGCTGTCGCTGTAGGACCGCCTTGTAAGCAGTGGGGCTCCCTCTCGGCGGGGCACGCCGCTTAACACAAAACACAAGAGTTGCCTCCAAGGATGAAGCCACACCACGGCAAGTTAAACCTTTATTTGCAGATTGCAGGATAAACAGACCAGCTGCTCCATAGCAAAAAGTCTCGAGCCAAACGCGTTTCGAGCGTCACACCGCTCTTGTTCACTGGCAGAAAGGAGGAAAGGCAGCACACGCACCACCTGCGCAGATTTAAATGTCCCGCCCCAGTGGGCGTCTGCGCCAAGCATGCTGGTAGTTGTGGTGCAAAGTCAGTGACGCTCGAAACGCGTTTGGCTCGAGACTTTTTGCTATGGAGCAGCTGGTCTGTTTATCCTGCAATCTGCAAATAAAGGTTTAACTTGCCGTGGTGTGGCTTCATCCTTGGAGGCAACTCTTGTGTTTTGTGTTAAGCGGCGTGCCCCGCCGCGAGGGAGCCCCACTGCTTACAAGGCGGTCCTACAGCGACAGCAATCACAGACGCTGCGGGGACGGCAAGTCCGCTTTGTGGATGATGTATGGGCAGGATGGCAGCCCGGACAACTTCAAGCAGCCCACTTGGGTAATTATTGTAACATTTGGAGGCGAGGCATGCGACCCACTGGGGGCATCATTGACTTTGCACCACAACTACCAGCATGCTTGGCGCAGACGCCCACTGGGGCGGGACATTTAAATCTGCGCAGGTGGTGCGTGTGCTGCCTTTCCTCCTTTCTGCCAGTGAACAAGAGCGGTGTGACGCTCGAAACGCGTTTGGCTCGAGACTTTTTGCTATGGAGCAGCTGGTCTGTTTATCCTGCAATCTGCAAATAAAGGTTTAACTTGCCGTGGTGTGGCTTCATCCTTGGAGGCAACTCTTGTGTTTTGTGTTAAGCGGCGTGCCCCGCCGCGAGGGAGCCCCACTGCTTACAAGGCGGTCCTACAGCGACAGCAATCACAGACGCTGCGGGGACGGCAAGTCCGCTTTGTGGATGATGTATGGGCAGGATGGCAGCCCGGACAACTTCAAGCAGCCCACTTGGGTAATTATTGTAACATTTGGAGGCGAGGCATGCGACCCACTGGGGGCATCATTGACTTTGCACCACAACTACCAGCATGCTTGGCGCAGACGCCCACTGGGGCGGGACATTTAAATCTGCGCAGGTGGTGCGTGTGCTGCCTTTCCTCCTTTCTGCCAGTGAACAAGAGCGGTGTGACGCTCGAAACGCGTTTGGCTCGAGACTTTTTGCTATGGAGCAGCTGGTCTGTTTATCCTGCAATCTGCAAATAAAGGTTTAACTTGCCGTGGTGTGGCTTCATCCTTGGAGGCAACTCTTGTGTTTTGTGTTAAGCGGCGTGCCCCGCCGCGAGGGAGCCCCACTGCTTACAAGGCGGTCCTACAGCGACAGCAATCACAGACGCTGCGGGGACGGCAAGTCCGCTTTGTGGATGATGTATGGGCAGGATGGCAGCCCGGACAACTTCAAGCAGCCCACTTGGGTAATTATTGTAACATTTGGAGGCGAGGCATGCGACCCACTGGGGGCATCATTGACTTTGCACCACAACTACCAGCATGCTTGGCGCAGACGCCCACTGGGGCGGGACATTTAAATCTGCGCAGGTGGTGCGTGTGCTGCCTTTCCTCCTTTCTGCCAGTGAACAAGAGCGGTGTGACGCTCGAAACGCGTTTGGCTCGAGACTTTTTGCTATGGAGCAGCTGGTCTGTTTATCCTGCAATCTGCAAATAAAGGTTTAACTTGCCGTGGTGTGGCTTCATCCTTGGAGGCAACTCTTGTGTTTTGTGTTAAGCGGCGTGCCCCGCCGCGAGGGAGCCCCACTGCTTACAAGGCGGTCCTACAGCGACAGCAATCACAGACGCTGCGGGGACGGCAAGTCCGCTTTGTGGATGATGTATGGGCAGGATGGCAGCCCGGACAACTTCAAGCAGCCCACTTGGGTAATTATTGTAACATTTGGAGGCGAGGCATGCGACCCACTGGGGGCATCATTGACTTTGCACCACAACTACCAGCATGCTTGGCGCAGACGCCCACTGGGGCGGGACATTTAAATCTGCGCAGGTGGTGCGTGTGCTGCCTTTCCTCCTTTCTGCCAGTGAACAAGAGCGGTGTGACGCTCGAAACGCGTTTGGCTCGAGACTTTTTGCTATGGAACAGCTGGTCTGTTTATCCTGCAATCTGCAAATAAAGGTTTAACTTGCCGTGGTGTGGCTTCATCCTTGGAGGCAACTCTTGTGTTTTGTGTTAAGCGGCGTGCCCCGCCGCGAGGGAGCCCCACTGCTTACAAGGCGGTCCTACAGCGACAGCAATCACAGACGCTGCGGGGACGGCAAGTCCGCTTTGTGGATGATGTATGGGCAGGATGGCAGCCCGGACAACTTCAAGCAGCCCACTTGGGTAATTATTGTAACATTTGGAGGCGAGGCATGCGACCCACTGGGGGCATCATTGACTTTGCACCACAACTACCAGCATGCTTGGCGCAGACGCCCACTGGGGCGGGACATTTAAATCTGCGCAGGTGGTGCGTGTGCTGCCTTTCCTCCTTTCTGCCAGTGAACAAGAGCGGTGTGACGCTCGAAACGCGTTTGGCTCGAGACTTTTTGCTATGGAGCAGCTGGTCTGTTTATCCTGCAATCTGCAAATAAAGGTTTAACTTGCCGTGGTGTGGCTTCATCCTTGGAGGCAACTCTTGTGTTTTGTGTTAAGCGGCGTGCCCCGCCGCGAGGGAGCCCCACTGCTTACAAGGCGGTCCTACAGCGACAGCAATCACAGACGCTGCGGGGACGGCAAGTCCGCTTTGTGGATGATGTATGGGCAGGATGGCAGCCCGGACAACTTCAAGCAGCCCACTTGGGTAATTATTGTAACATTTGGAGGCGAGGCATGCGACCCACTGGGGGCATCATTGACTTTGCACCACAACTACCAGCATGCTTGGCGCAGACGCCCACTGGGGCGGGACATTTAAATCTGCGCAGGTGGTGCGTGTGCTGCCTTTCCTCCTTTCTGCCAGTGAACAAGAGCGGTGTGACGCTCGAAACGCGTTTGGCTCGAGACTTTTTGCTATGGAGCAGCTGGTCTGTTTATCCTGCAATCTGCAAATAAAGGTTTAACTTGCCGTGGTGTGGCTTCATCCTTGGAGGCAACTCTTGTGTTTTGTGTTAAGCGGCGTGCCCCGCCGCGAGGGAGCCCCACTGCTTACAAGGCGGTCCTACAGCGACAGCAATCACAGACGCTGCGGGGACGGCAAGTCCGCTTTGTGGATGATGTATGGGCAGGATGGCAGCCCGGACAACTTCAAGCAGCCCACTTGGGTAATTATTGTAACATTTGGAGGCGAGGCATGCGACCCACTGGGGGCATCATTGACTTTGCACCACAACTACCAGCATGCTTGGCGCAGACGCCCACTGGGGCGGGACATTTAAATCTGCGCAGGTGGTGCGTGTGCTGCCTTTCCTCCTTTCTGCCAGTGAACAAGAGCGGTGTGACGCTCGAAACGCGTTTGGCTCGAGACTTTTTGCTATGGAGCAGCTGGTCTGTTTATCCTGCAATCTGCAAATAAAGGTTTAACTTGCCGTGGTGTGGCTTCATCCTTGGAGGCAACTCTTGTGTTTTGTGTTAAGCGGCGTGCCCCGCCGCGAGGGAGCCCCACTGCTTACAAGGCGGTCCTACAGCGACAGCAATCACAGACGCTGCGGGGACGGCAAGTCCGCTTTGTGGATGATGTATGGGCAGGATGGCAGCCCGGACAACTTCAAGCAGCCCACTTGGGTAATTATTGTAACATTTGGAGGCGAGGCATGCGACCCACTGGGGGCATCATTGACTTTGCACCACAACTACCAGCATGCTTGGCGCAGACGCCCACTGGGGCGGGACATTTAAATCTGCGCAGGTGGTGCGTGTGCTGCCTTTCCTCCTTTCTGCCAGTGAACAAGAGCGGTGTGACGCTCGAAACGCGTTTGGCTCGAGACTTTTTGCTATGGAACAGCTGGTCTGTTTATCCTGCAATCTGCAAATAAAGGTTTAACTTGCCGTGGTGTGGCTTCATCCTTGGAGGCAACTCTTGTGTTTTGTGTTAAGCGGCGTGCCCCGCCGCGAGGGAGCCCCACTGCTTACAAGGCGGTCCTACAGCGACAGCAATCACAGACGCTGCGGGGACGGCAAGTCCGCTTTGTGGATGATGTATGGGCAGGATGGCAGCCCGGACAACTTCAAGCAGCCCACTTGGGTAATTATTGTAACATTTGGAGGCGAGGCATGCGACCCACTGGGGGCATCATTGACTTTGCACCACAACTACCAGCATGCTTGGCGCAGACGCCCACTGGGGCGGGACATTTAAATCTGCGCAGGTGGTGCGTGTGCTGCCTTTCCTCCTTTCTGCCAGTGAACAAGAGCGGTGTGACGCTCGAAACGCGTTTGGCTCGAGACTTTTTGCTATGGAGCAGCTGGTCTGTTTATCCTGCAATCTGCAAATAAAGGTTTAACTTGCCGTGGTGTGGCTTCATCCTTGGAGGCAACTCTTGTGTTTTGTGTTAAGCGGCGTGCCCCGCCGCGAGGGAGCCCCACTGCTTACAAGGCGGTCCTACAGCGACAGCAATCACAGACGCTGCGGGGACGGCAAGTCCGCTTTGTGGATGATGTATGGGCAGGATGGCAGCCCGGACAACTTCAAGCAGCCCACTTGGGTAATTATTGTAACATTTGGAGGCGAGGCATGCGACCCACTGGGGGCATCATTGACTTTGCACCACAACTACCAGCATGCTTGGCGCAGACGCCCACTGGGGCGGGACATTTAAATCTGCGCAGGTGGTGCGTGTGCTGCCTTTCCTCCTTTCTGCCAGTGAACAAGAGCGGTGTGACGCTCGAAACGCGTTTGGCTCGAGACTTTTTGCTATGGAGCAGCTGGTCTGTTTATCCTGCAATCTGCAAATAAAGGTTTAACTTGCCGTGGTGTGGCTTCATCCTTGGAGGCAACTCTTGTGTTTTGTGTTAAGCGGTGTGCCCCGCCGCGAGGGAGCCCCACTGCTTACAAGGCGGTCCTACAGCGACAGCAATCACAGACGCTGCGGGGACGGCAAGTCCGCTTTGTGGATGATGTATGGGCAGGATGGCAGCCCGGACAACTTCAAGCAGCCCACTTGGGTAATTATTGTAACATTTGGAGGCGAGGCATGCGACCCACTGGGGGCATCATTGACTTTGCACCACAACTACCAGCATGCTTGGCGCAGACGCCCACTGGGGCGGGACATTTAAATCTGCGCAGGTGGTGCGTGTGCTGCCTTTCCTCCTTTCTGCCAGTGAACAAGAGCGGTGTGACGCTCGAAACGCGTTTGGCTCGAGACTTTTTGCTATGGAGCAGCTGGTCTGTTTATCCTGCAATCTGCAAATAAAGGTTTAACTTGCCGTGGTGTGGCTTCATCCTTGGAGGCAACTCTTGTGTTTTGTGTTAAGCGGCGTGCCCCGCCGCGAGGGAGCCCCACTGCTTACAAGGCGGTCCTACAGCGACAGCAATCACAGACGCTGCGGGGACGGCAAGTCCGCTTTGTGGATGATGTATGGGCAGGATGGCAGCCCGGACAACTTCAAGCAGCCCACTTGGGTAATTATTGTAACATTTGGAGGCGAGGCATGCGACCCACTGGGGGCATCATTGACTTTGCACCACAACTACCAGCATGCTTGGCGCAGACGCCCACTGGGGCGGGACATTTAAATCTGCGCAGGTGGTGCGTGTGCTGCCTTTCCTCCTTTCTGCCAGTGAACAAGAGCGGTGTGACGCTCGAAACGCGTTTGGCTCGAGACTTTTTGCTATGGAGCAGCTGGTCTGTTTATCCTGCAATCTGCAAATAAAGGTTTAACTTGCCGTGGTGTGGCTTCATCCTTGGAGGCAACTCTTGTGTTTTGTGTTAAGCGGCGTGCCCCGCCGCGAGGGAGCCCCACTGCTTACAAGGCGGTCCTACAGCGACAGCAATCACAGATGCTGCGGGGACGGCAAGTCCGCTTTGTGGATGATGTATGGGCAGGATGGCAGCCCGGACAACTTCAAGCAGCCCACTTGGGTAATTATTGTAACATTTGGAGGCGAGGCATGCGACCCACTGGGGGCATCATTGACTTTGCACCACAACTACCAGCATGCTTGGCGCAGACGCCCACTGGGGCGGGACATTTAAATCTGCGCAGGTGGTGCGTGTGCTGCCTTTCCTCCTTTCTGCCAGTGAACAAGAGCGGTGTGACGCTCGAAACGCGTTTGGCTCGAGACTTTTTGCTATGGAGCAGCTGGTCTGTTTATCCTGCAATCTGCAAATAAAGGTTTAACTTGCCGTGGTGTGGCTTCATCCTTGGAGGCAACTCTTGTGTTTTGTGTTAAGCGGCGTGCCCCGCCGCGAGGGAGCCCCACTGCTTACAAGGCGGTCCTACAGCGACAGCAATCACAGACGCTGCGGGGACGGCAAGTCCGCTTTGTGGATGATGTATGGGCAGGATGGCAGCCCGGACAACTTCAAGCAGCCCACTTGGGTAATTATTGTAACATTTGGAGGCGAGGCATGCGACCCACTGGGGGCATCATTGACTTTGCACCACAACTACCAGCATGCTTGGCGCAGACGCCCACTGGGGCGGGACATTTAAATCTGCGCAGGTGGTGCGTGTGCTGCCTTTCCTCCTTTCTGCCAGTGAACAAGAGCGGTGTGACGCTCGAAACGCGTTTGGCTCGAGACTTTTTGCTATGGAACAGCTGGTCTGTTTATCCTGCAATCTGCAAATAAAGGTTTAACTTGCCGTGGTGTGGCTTCATCCTTGGAGGCAACTCTTGTGTTTTGTGTTAAGCGGCGTGCCCCGCCGCGAGGGAGCCCCACTGCTTACAAGGCGGTCCTACAGCGACAGCAATCACAGACGCTGCGGGGACGGCAAGTCCGCTTTGTGGATGATGTATGGGCAGGATGGCAGCCCGGACAACTTCAAGCAGCCCACTTGGGTAATTATTGTAACATTTGGAGGCGAGGCATGCGACCCACTGGGGGCATCATTGACTTTGCACCACAACTACCAGCATGCTTGGCGCAGACGCCCACTGGGGCGGGACATTTAAATCTGCGCAGGTGGTGCGTGTGCTGCCTTTCCTCCTTTCTGCCAGTGAACAAGAGCGGTGTGACGCTCGAAACGCGTTTGGCTCGAGACTTTTTGCTATGGAGCAGCTGGTCTGTTTATCCTGCAATCTGCAAATAAAGGTTTAACTTGCCGTGGTGTGGCTTCATCCTTGGAGGCAACTCTTGTGTTTTGTGTTAAGCGGCGTGCCCCGCCGCGAGGGAGCCCCACTGCTTACAAGGCGGTCCTACAGCGACAGCAATCACAGACGCTGCGGGGACGGCAAGTCCGCTTTGTGGATGATGTATGGGCAGGATGGCAGCCCGGACAACTTCAAGCAGCCCACTTGGGTAATTATTGTAACATTTGGAGGCGAGGCATGCGACCCACTGGGGGCATCATTGACTTTGCACCACAACTACCAGCATGCTTGGCGCAGACGCCCACTGGGGCGGGACATTTAAATCTGCGCAGGTGGTGCGTGTGCTGCCTTTCCTCCTTTCTGCCAGTGAACAAGAGCGGTGTGACGCTCGAAACGCGTTTGGCTCGAGACTTTTTGCTATGGAGCAGCTGGTCTGTTTATCCTGCAATCTGCAAATAAAGGTTTAACTTGCCGTGGTGTGGCTTCATCCTTGGAGGCAACTCTTGTGTTTTGTGTTAAGCGGCGTGCCCCGCCGCGAGGGAGCCCCACTGCTTACAAGGCGGTCCTACAGCGACAGCAATCACAGACGCTGCGGGGACGGCAAGTCCGCTTTGTGGATGATGTATGGGCAGGATGGCAGCCCGGACAACTTCAAGCAGCCCACTTGGGTAATTATTGTAACATTTGGAGGCGAGGCATGCGACCCACTGGGGGCATCATTGACTTTGCACCACAACTACCAGCATGCTTGGCGCAGACGCCCACTGGGGCGGGACATTTAAATCTGCGCAGGTGGTGCGTGTGCTGCCTTTCCTCCTTTCTGCCAGTGAACAAGAGCGGTGTGACGCTCGAAACGCGTTTGGCTCGAGACTTTTTGCTATGGAGCAGCTGGTCTGTTTATCCTGCAATCTGCAAATAAAGGTTTAACTTGCCGTGGTGTGGCTTCATCCTTGGAGGCAACTCTTGTGTTTTATATATATATATATATATATATATATATATTCACTGAAAAAACCATAGGTTATAGACCATATATAGTTAGGAATTAGCATTTACAAAACCTTGAAAATTCACTGAAAAAACCATAGGTTATAGACCATATATAGTTAGGAATTAGCATTTAGAAAACCTTATTTTACTCACACAAAACCATTGAAATTCCATATATAGTTAGTTGCACTAACTATATATCGCGCACCCGCAATCCACTGCTGATGATGTCACATATTACATCATTCATGACATGGTCAGTGACATCACTGATGACATCACTGATGACATCTCAAATGACATCACTGATGACATCATCTAGTGTCTGTGTGTTTTTGTAAAGTTTAAATACGTTTTACATATTGAAGAATGACTGGATGTATGGAAGACTGAGTGTGTGTGTGGCTGGCTGGGAGGTGTGTGACTCTGTGCATATCAATGTGTACTTGTATCAGTGATTGTATAAGAGAGTAAGTATGTGTTAGTATATGTGTGAAAAGTATGGTGTTCTGTGTTTAACTATAGATGAGGAAATCGAAGTGTGATTGATTCTTCACAGGACTGACTAGGTGTATGAGTGCATATGATAGTGTTCTAATAATAACTGACTGTATGTATGAGTAATTGTATGGGTGAATGAGTGAATGTGTGTGTAGACGTACGAATCAGTGAGTGCGTATGTAGTAACTGGTATTGGTGTGTCATGATGTCATCAGTGATGTCATTTGAGATGTCATCAGTGATGTCATTTCAGATGTCATTAGTGATGTCATCAGTGATGTCACTGAAGTATGGTGTTCTGTGTTTAACTGTATAGATGAAGAAATGGAAGTGTGATTGATTCTTTACAGGACTGACTTGGTGTGTGAGTAACTCCATGGATGAGTGGCAGTGTGTGACTGTCTGCATAGGTGTATGAGTGCATATGATAGTGTTGTAATAATAAGTGACTGTATGTATGAGTCATTGTATGGGTGAATGAGTGAATGTGTGTGTAGACGTAGGAATCAGTGAGTGCGTATGTAGTAACTGGTATTGGTGTGTCATGATGTCATCAGTGATGTCATTTGAGATGTCATCAGTGATGTCATCAGTGATGTCATTTGAGATGTCATCAGTGATGTCATCAGTGATGTCACTGACCATGTCATGAATGATGTAATATGTGACATCATCAGCAGTGGATTGCGGGTGCGCGATATATAGTTAGTGCAACTAACTATATATGGAATTTCAATGGTTTTGTGTGAGTAAAATAAGGTTTTCTAAATGCTAATTCCTAACTATATATGGTCTATAACCTATGGTTTTTTCAGTGAATTTTCAAGGTTTTGTAAATGCTAATTCCTAACTATATATGGTCTATAACCTATGGTTTTTTCAGTGAATTTCATTGGTTTTTTAACAGCTAATATCTGTAGCTGTAAAATGTATTCTTCTTTAAATCCAAAAATATATTTTATATGTTTATGAATATTTTTTTTTTTAAATATTTTTTTTTCTTCGTTCCCGCTTCGCGAATCGGGAAGCTTCCCGTTAGCTGACCTTGATGCCGCGAAATAGACCGCGAGCCGGTAAACGTTTCTTTACCGCAAGTGCCGCGTTAGAAAACAACATCGTGAAGCCTCCCGTCCGCATGACGATTCACGTTGTCGCGTGATACGTCATATGACGTGCTACGTTAGCGAACTGGTACGCGAAGCGAGTCGCAAAGCGCAGGTTTCTGGAAGCAAACCGGGAGGCCCTGCAAAGCGCTTAACGTAAACACAGCAAGTCATGTGACTTGGTAATAACACTTTTCATTGGTTCATTTCACTTTTGGTTTCCTAATGATGTAAGACTAGGTCATATAATCTAAAATGAACACTTTTCATTGGTTGAGAACTCTTGTTTTTCCCAAATGATGAAAATCCCTCCTTCTTTCCTCACTCTGACTTTCATCATTGTGAGAGAAAGACCCTTTGTGATCACTGAGCAATGGCTTCTTTAGTAGCTTCAGCTGGTGCTTCCCCACCACCTCCACCACATCCAAGGAAGAGTGGACCACCTGCTCAAGTTATAATTCAGTAAAAGAAGAGGAAGAAGAGGAAGACGAGGAAGAGCAGGAAGAGAGGCAGTTTTTGCCTGAGGAACCCAGGACGTCTCACCGGAAAGAAAACTTCATTTGGCAATTTTTTAAAATTCCCAAAGGTCAGAAAAAAGTAAATGCAAGATACGTAACTTGCCTTATATGTCAAGATAGACTGTCCAGAGGAACCGAGAAAAAATACAGTTTCGGAAACTACACAATGCATCGCCATATGACTAGGTGGCATCCTAACAACTACAGTGCTGCACAGTTTCGGAACGACCTAGATAATCTCCCTATTATGGCCAGAAGATCTGTTGTACCGGAAGTAACGGGACCAGAGGGCAGGGAGATGGTGCCAAATATACAAATGAGATTTGGTGAAGTAAAACACATCTGCGTATTTTGCGATGGATTCATTTGCTACGGAGAAAGAAGCATCACTCTGATCAACAGAGCTATTGACTATCATATGCAAGTTTGTACGAAACGCCCAAAATAATAAATACTTTTTTTTTGTTTTGTTGCTCCTGTTGAGCCCTTTACAATGAATCGTTTTCATTGCCCCCTCCAAGAAAAACCCCCAAAAATATAAAACTGTTCAGAAAAATTCAAAAAAAGTAAAAAAAATTCTGAAAAATAATAAAAAAAATATAAAACAACAAAAACAATAAAAAAAAAGTTCTTTTCAGAACTACCTCCCCGTTATTAAAAAATTGGTACAATATTTGGAACTGTGCCAACCTCTATTTCTCTTAGTTCGCTTCCCAGTTCGCTCGCCGGTACGCGAACCGGAAGCGAACCAAAAACAGTAAGTATAAGGGAAGGAAACAGACACTTATGTTAAAAGAAAGACAGCTATAGGGGAGTAAACTAGAGATACTATTACCCGTAATCCACTGCTGATGATGTCACATATTACATCATTCATGACATGCTCAGTGACATCATCAGCAGAGGATTGCGGGTTTTTTGGCAACGTGCCTTATCCACGGTTTAATAACGCTGCCTTTTGCTTTATATAAGTTTTCAAATTGTATGAAATATATACCAATAGGTCGTTATGAACCTTTAGGTAGTGCTTTTCTTCATGAGGTCTGGTCGCTTCCATACACATACAGATGTTTCAAAGATGATCAAGAAGTTTATCTGAATGGAGAGGAATGCACTGAGACGCCAGATCATTCACTAATGTGTAGGCACATACAGTTACACGGTTCATGCAACAAACACCGACCAAATATGGCTTGCGTGTTGCAAGGCACGCCAGTTCCTGCTATCATCCCCACGTTCAAGTTGTTGGAAAATGGTAGTTATTTGATGCTCAATAATGAAGATTGTTCTGAGTTAATTAAAAGTATTCCTTTTATCGTAACAGTAAGTGAACGGGTTATTTGCTGCAGAAATGTTCTATTTCCTCCCACACATGAACATAGGGAGTTTTCAATCTGGCCACAAATACCAACCTTGGGAGAGATTTCAACGGCATGGCAAGAATAAGAGCTCTTTTGTCTCAGAGAGAGGTGGCCTTGAGTTCGGCCCGTGAAACTTTCGTGCTTCACATAGCGAACACCCGTACAGAGGTGCAGACCCTTTTCAATTCAGATTTGCCTTTCAATTTCAGCAAGATGGTTCGGACTATCTTTAACGCATCTTCCACAAAGGCCCTGCCGCACTTTTTTAAAGTTGTTACCAGTGGTCTCGTGACTTCATTTGAGAAAATCTTTGGAGTCATCCCTGCTTTCTTTCATTCTATTTTCTCCACTCTGCTTCGTGGATTGGCATTTTTACTTGCATTACCAGCGGACGCTCTTGTGCTTTTTTACATTTTTAAATATGGATGTCCCTCCTATGCAACCTCCCACCCTGCAGCTGCTGACACTGTTCCGCAATCGCATGCTAGAATATTATGGCACAATGCCGTTGGCGATATTAAGCACGGCATATGGATTATCTTTTCGATTCTCCTACTTCACCTGTGTCCAGCCTGTATTTCACTGCCTGACCTGTGATTTCGATTGGGCCATTGATTTGTGTCTCTGCGGACCGGTTTCTCCTGACGTCGACTTTAATCAGCTGATGACTCCTATCATTACTCACGAGTTGGTTTGTCCTGGCGAAAGGATTATGGCTGTGGCATTGATGCATGGACTAATTGGTCCCTGGAATTTACTGGCGGCAGCACAGTCTTTCTTGGAACAGAGCTTTCTTGAAAACCCACCGAGCTGTCCTCTGATGGTGATAGAGGATCCGGTGCTGGGAGAGCACGTATGTTCTTTTCCGCTTTTAAATTGGATGGCTGAACTGTTTTCGGATGAAGACGGTGACTTCCTATTGGAGGCTGTTGCACCTTATTTTGCATACACAGTTATGTCATAGACCTTTTTCATGTTTGATATGCTGAGTACTAGCATTTCATTGACAATTCATTGACTTATTTGTCAAGTTTTTATTATTTACCTTGCCTATTGGCTTAAGACTCGATAAAGTACTTGGCTGTTTTATTTTTCTTTAGCATTAAATTTTCCTAGTTTTAATGCTTTACCTTGCGGACCGTCCACATATAAACTTGCAATCTGCTCTCATGAGATGGCACTTCTATTATCTTATTCAGTTCGTTTCCGGATCATGGGGAGGTGTTATCTAGGTCCTGGATATCTTTACACCGTGTTAAGTTAGCATGGGCTCATTACCGGTTTAAACGCCATTTTTCCTTTTTTGCAACTTCTGCACACGACACTTAGTTGTTGCTTTAGCTTTCCACCTAGTAGTTCATCGTGGTTTACATGAGAATAATATGTTATTGCTCTACTATCTGCTTTGCTTGTTAAACTATATCTGTACAGCGAGTGCTAAAGTCTCAAGAACAACACAATACAGAATTGTTATGAGGTCTGATCTCCACGACTTCATACTCATAACATAAGTGCAACTTCTGCCAATTCTGGGCATGAGGCGGGTTTTATATTGCTTTGCCGAACACACATACACAACAGTTGATGCGGTTCACATGAAGAGAGAGCTGGTGTATGCTGATGTGATTCCTTCAAATCTAAGACACTAAAGTATGGGCACGCCCTAAACCAACACAAAGAGACCTTCTTAGCAAATAATATAATATGTGTATTAGGGAGGGTGAGATATAAGCAGCCGCGGGCCGTGGAGGGAGTTACGGTGAGGCAGGGAGGCGGGGAGGGGGAGAAGCAGGGTGGAGCCCTCTCTACCCTGCCCCTCCCCCTCCCCGCCTCCCTGCCCCACCGTAACTCCCTCCACGGCCCGCGGCTGCTTATAAGTGTTGCTAACTCTTATTCATTTACAGCATGTTAACATACTGTCACCATTCGCTTTTTATGTACTAGTAACTATGCTGGTAATTTTGCTACTGATAATATGTGTACTTGTATTCTCCACCCTGCTTCTCCCCCTCCCCGCCTCCCTGCCTCACCGTAACTCCCTCCACGGCCCGCGGCTGCTTATAAGTGTTGCTAACTCTTATTCATTTACAGCATGTTAACATACTATCACCATTCGCTTTTTATGTACTAGTAACTATGCTGGTAATTTTGCTACTGATAATATGTGTACTTGTATTATCTAAGATACTACGCCTGAGAAGACGGCATTAGTAAATAAACATTTCAAATACACATGTGTTCTTCTTAACTCCATGTTCTGGTTTCTAAGAAATATATAACGACCGACTGTTCATGAGTTCCACGTATCCTGAGGTACTATAAGTTCATATTCTGGATTGTCTAAACATTGAGAGTTTGTTATATCCAATGTGACACTGTACCTAGCTTGCTAAGGAGTTTTTGATTACTAACGTGAGTTTTGGGACACCCTAATTCGCCGAGGTTCCAATCCTCTGTCCACAGTTCTGTGTGAGAACAGAAACCCTGCGACAGGAGCACCCCCGACCCTTGCTGGAGCTTCATCACACTTGCGATACAACTCCAGCAATGCGCCACCTTTACGGCACAGATACATCACGCATCTGTGCTGTTTTTGCATTTCCTAAATAGCGAACTTTAAGGAATAAATAGCGATTCTTTACCATTCCTAGTTTGCGATTAGCTATTTGCTAATTACAAATTACCCATTCATTTCCTTCATTTCCATAGGGCGGTTGGACTCACTTTTAGCTCGAACGGCTGAATGGATTTCCACGAAACTTGGCAAAATTGTAGGGACTGGTAGCCCGACGTGCCTTTGCTATGTCTCAAGATATATGCTCCAGTGGTTTTTACGAAAATTAACTTTGAAAAATATATATTGGGCTACATTGGCCTATATATATGTTGGAGCCCAAATGTAGCCCAATGTAGCCCAATGAAGCCCAATGTAGCCCAATGTAGCCCAAAGATGGCCGCCAGACACACAAAAAAACAAATGTAGCCCAAATATCAGCCAGATGTAGCCCAACTATAGCCCAGTGACAGAATGACCAATCAGCTTCGCAAACCTCCGTTACGCGAAGCGGAGCGCTGTTACAGATATATATCTTTTTTTGAACGTTAATTTCTCAAAATCCACTGGAGCACATATATTGAGACCTAGCAAAGGCACATCGGGCTACCAGTCCCTAATATTTTGCCAAGTTTCGTGCAAATCCATTCAGCCGTTCGATTATTATTATTATTATTTTTTTTGCCCCGCGGGGCCCTTTTAAAACCTCCACATCAAACCTAGGGGGTCAGCGAAGATCTACTATGCCCCCTTATGGTTATTTCCCCCTTTGTTTTGGCCTCCTCTTGTCTCTCGATCCTACCGAGAGACAAGATGGCGGCCGCTACGGACTTTTTGGAATGTTGTCAGACGCCAGAGAACCAATCAGCTTCGCTTCACAAAGCTCCGTTGCGCGAAAAGTACGCGTCCTGGGACGCTGCCCGGTCCGCTGTTACAGATATATATCTTTTTTTAAACGTTAATTTCTTAAAATCCACTGGAGCACATATATTGAGACCTACAAAAGGCACATCGGGCTACCAGTCCCTACAATTTTGCCAAGTTTCGTGCAAATCCATTCAGCCGTTCGGGCTAAAAGTGAGGCCAACCGCCCTATGGAAAACTCAATGTTAAAAACACGTTTTGGGACCCCCCTTTTTTCTCGGCCCCCCCTTGACGAACCCCCCCCAAATTTTCAAGGGCTGCTCAGAAACAAAATGTGCCATTTTCCTGAAAATTTCAGCCAATTCTGTCCACAAACGCCAAAGTTATTAGACATAGAATTTTCAAAAATCCCATAGAGAAAAAATCCTAACTATATATACCTACTGGCGACCGCCAGTAGGTAATATATATATATATATATATATATATATATATTTTTTTTTT
The DNA here is from genome assembly GCF_964261635.1 of Lissotriton helveticus. Classification (NCBI taxonomy): domain Eukaryota; kingdom Metazoa; phylum Chordata; class Amphibia; order Caudata; family Salamandridae; genus Lissotriton; species Lissotriton helveticus. The sequence goes on along the minus strand of NC_136065.1, from coordinate 997,900,368 downwards.
TATTGGAGAAACCGCAAATAGCAACATTAACATGTCACCAATCCGTGAACCATTCGATGGGACTCTAAACGTAATGTTGGGGGACCCAACGAATTAACGGTACTGATAAATTAGGCGACCAGTAATATGCAAAATAATATTACTTGTACTATCACAGACACCGTTAGTAAATTGATTTTCATATATACACAAATACTTATAAAATATATGAGTGTCTTGATAAATATAATGAAATGCTCTAATGTCATAACTTTTGTGATTGAGTACATAGATTATCTAACCACTATAAGATGGCCGCCATGGAAATCATTTGAATAACATGAATTGTGCCGTTTTTTATGTTTATGTTTTAGGCACGTGACAGGAAGTCACAATGAATTTTATTTAAATCACTATTGAGAAAATTTGTGGGATTACACTGACGAAGGCGGCAACGCCGAAACGCGTTTGTAACCTTGCCAAAATTGCAAAGAAATCGAAATAAACTTTGGCAAACCACGCAAGAGAGGCTTTGAGTGCTCTTATTTGGAAAAACGAGTCCCGAGGATTGAGGGACCCGGGGTTGGAAAAATATCACGCACACCACCGTGCGGCAAGAGGCACCCGTGGGCGTAGTGGAGCAGCGGCTGGTGGAACTGGCGTTGGAAAATGTAATTACCGTCTGGCCCCCCGGATAAACAAAGAAGCGCGTGAGAGAATCACATCGAAACGCGCTACTAACCAGAGCGGAATACACAGGTCGCAAACCCCGGAACGACGACCGGTCCTGGTGAAAGTCGGAGACTGGGTAGATCCGGAGCGGGTGAGTGACCGACGCTCTTATCGTATCTTTAATTTTCCGGCAGACCACGTAAAGCCAGAAGCGAGGGTTGAAAGCCATTGACACAACATTGCCTTTGCAATTCAGAAATGTTCACGGACAGTGAGAGGGAAAAAGAGGCAGATACATTGTTTATACCTCAAACAGGAACTAAAAAGAAGGACAGCTTATTGGAGAAAACTGCAGTACCCAGCACACTGACAAAGCTATTCTCGATCTTAGAAAAGACATATGAGAGAGAGATTCGTAAATGGTGGGAGGCCACCAGTTTACAGAAATATTTGGAAGTAGGGCGTGTCCCTAGAGGACTTAGGATCTTACTAGTCCCTTCATATGAGAACCCAAATAATGAACTGCTACGCAAATGGTCAGAATTCATGACTGATGTGATGCAGGGTATGCTGAAACTGCTAATTTTAACATGCATGGAATGATAGAGTGAAGTTACAGGAAGAAATTAAGGATATAGAAGAAAAAATCAATAGCGACAAAGACACTAAGAAATGTGAAGAATTGCGCGAACTGATGAAAAAGAGATTAATTGGCTATGAGAATACAATAAAATTGCGCAAACAGACCAAGTTCATCCGGGATGAAAAAGACTATGCAAATGGCAGAATTTTAACATTTGCTAGGAAATCCGACGCTCCAAGAAAGATCTTGCAACAGGGGAAATTGAAAAATAGAACCCCCGTAAGCACGGAAGAATCAGAAGTATCTGAAGACGAATCATCCCGTGTGAGGAATACTGGTGAAGAAAGAGGAGCCGCAGGTGGGGGACAACGCACAGAAGCAGGGGCGGAACCATCCACATCGGCCCTTGAATTGGAACCTTTTTTCGAGGAGTACGAAGTCATAAGAGGATTGAGACAGTGACCAGCAGCAACAACACATCCTCCAAGGGCAGCAAGAGGAAAACGAGGAGGGGCAGGAGGGTCCGCTCCAGGAAGGTCCACCCCAATAGTGACGAGGAGTATGCATGAGCGAAAAATCCGCTCCGATCGCGGATTTTGCGGATTTTCGGTAAATCCGTGATCCGCAAACTCTCGCGAATTTACCGAAAATCCGCAATTCGCGAGCGGCGGATTCCTCGGTCAAAAGTTCACGCCTTGCTGGTCTGTAACTAATTTACGATGGCGCCGGCAAGCTGCCAGCGCCATCCTAAAGTTACTTAATTAGCTTCAGCAGGAAGCTCTAATAGATAAGATAAAGCAGGGGCTCGAGCGCCTGCTTTATTTTACCAATTAGAGCTTCCTGTTGAAGCTAATTTAGTAACTATTTTAGGATGGCGCTGGCAGCTTGCCGGCGCCATCGTAAATTAGTTACAACAGGCACAAAACGGTGGTGTCTTCTTGAATAAACATGAAGGGCAGGGTTCATTCTGGCACGACGGTCCTGGCACAAAAATTAAACCTCATCCGCAAGCACTTACAGATAGCAGTTAAGCATGTGCCCTAGTTGAAGCTTAAATTCAGTGACGCATTCATCGGCCCCAAAAACAATCGTGAGCGTTGTCAGGGCTGGGCAGATGTGCCTTCTTCCCAGATATACCATCGAAAATCAGCTGTGATGCTGGACATAGGCCTTTGCATCCTCGACTTTCACGAGCGCAATCCTCGTGACGTTCCTGTGGCCGGGAGCTTCTGTATTTTCATCTGCTGCTCTGATCAGTCTCTGACCTTTAATGCACACAAGAGGCATGTGCACTCGCATGGAAGCCCCGTCCGTTTGGCCCCGCCCACACACTCGAGGTGTGCACCGTCTTCCAGCCATTTACCCACTATGATAGGTCACTCAAGGGACCCCTGCGCCCTTCGGCGCGATTGCATAGTAACACACACCTGGTCGCTGTTGACAACTCTCTGGCACTTTAGGTAGCTGTAGTGTAGTAAAAGCACTATACATTTACCCAACGAGGTAGCACTTACTGATTATCCAGTAGAAAGTACTCCAGTTGAGTAGAGGTATGGGACAAAACGGTGGCGTCTTCTTGAATAAATACGAAGGGCAGGGTTCCATCTGGCACGATGGTCCTGGCATGGAAGCCCCGCCCCCAAATCCGCCGATCCGCTAAATCCGTGGATTTTGCGGATCCACGATCCGTGAATACGCAAATTCGTGAATCGTGGATCCGCAAAATCCGCCCATGCTTAACGAGGAGTACTCGAGGGAAGAATTGGAAATGAACGCAACCATCCCAGCGCAAAACACCATAGTCAACTTATCTGACAGGAAACTGACAGAAAAAGAAGAAAAGATTTTACAACTAGGCCTAACTTTCTGTCCCACTCCAGTTTTTGACTAGACGCAGACACGAATAGATCTTTTCAGATTCATCAGAAAGATCAAATTGCAGAAAATACACACTATGCATCCGAAAAATACCGATAATTTGGAGATAGAGGTAATTGATCCTCTAGAGACACTAACAGGGAATGATCTAAATGCTATTGCAACGGCACAAACCCTAGTTGGAACAAGCTGTACACAGGATTGGGAAGTATTACCCACACAAATGTTAGAAGAAAGTGGGATTCATCAACAGAGTTGCAAAAGCACTATGGTGATCAAATCAAAAACGAATCCAAGAACTCCACATGATGGTATTGATACCTTTCAGGAAATTGTGATCGAGGAGTTGAAGAAACTACAGGAAGAGAAATTCAATGGGAGGAGAAGAAATCTTCAAAAAGATGAATGGTCAATAATCAAAAGCCTCAAAGAAGATGAGAATATCATAATAAAACCTAGTGATAAAGGCGGCAATATTGTGATTTTGAAACGCAGCCAATATGAAGATGAAGCTCTATCCCAACTGAAGAACAAAGAACATTACACTCAAATAAAGAGAGAAAAACATTTGGAAAGTACTGTAGCTTTCAACAAACTTATCACCAAATGGAAGGATGATGGCATTTTAGATCTTAAAGACTGGAAGAATTTGAAATGCGACTTTCCTCAAATAGCCAAATTTTACCACCGAACCAAGGTGCATAAGAGTAAAGTGTGGCCACCAGGAAGACCTATCGTGTCAGCAAAGGATAGTCTGCTAGAAAAAGCATCCACCTATATTGACAGTTTCATTTCTCCATTTGTCAAAGACATCAGCTCATATCTAAAGGACACTAAAGATTTTTTGAGAATCATCCAAGGTGTGATATGGGAAAAGGACATGATCCTGATCACACTAGACATTGCAAGTCTCTACACGTCGATCAGGCACGAGGACGGACTATTGGCAATGAAAAGCTTCCTGGATAAAAGACCTCTAAAATTCCAAAGTCATAACAAGATGTTATTGGAACTAACAAGCTTCTGTTTGAGAAATAACATTTTTTTGTTCTCAGGGCAGCTTTATTTACAACTCCAGGGGACCGCGATGGGCACGTGCTTCGCCCCCAGCTACGCGAATCTTTTCGTGGGCTGGTGGGAGAAGCACGTGGCCTGGCCGGGAGAAAATGAACGATGGATGAACAACATCATGCTGTGGACCCGCTATATCGATGATTTATTCTTGGTATGGCGGGGCACAGAAGCTGAGGCTGAAGAATATGTAAGAGATATGAACAATAATAATCTGAATCTCACTTTTACCAGCAACATAAGCAGAAATGTTATGTTATGTTATGTTATGTTATTGGTTTTTATTGTGCGCACAGCTACTCCAGCTAAGGAGCGTCCTGGCGCATTTGACAAGGAAGTGCATAAAAAACATAACACAGCTAAAAAAGAGAACCAGGGAGGACCACTCTAAAATACATAACACAGGCTAGGGGTTAGAGACTAAAACAGGAATGTTTTCAAGGCTTTCCTAAAAGCCATAAGATCCTCTAACAGGCGCAAATCCACTGGGAGAGAGTTCCAGGCTGATGCCGCCTTTACACCAAAGGAGCGGCCGCCCATGTGGCAAAGCCTGTGTCTGGGGACTACAACCAAGGCCTGGCCCTGGGAGCGAAGAGTGCGAGTAGGGACATAAAGGGAAAGAGAGCCAGACAAGATTTCAGGGCCTATGCCTCTCAAGATCTTAAAAGCCAGGCAGAGTACCTTGAAAAGAATACGCTTCCTTATTGGGAGCCAGTGTAGGGAGCGAAGAACATTCGCCACCGAGCAGAATTTAGAGAGGCCGACAATCGCCCTGGCTGCGGCGTTTTGTACCCGTTGTAATCGAGTAAGCTCAGCCTGATTGGCCCCGGCGAGAAGAGAACTCGCGTAATCCAGGCGAGAGATGACAGTGGCCTGGATTACTAACTGTCTGGTTGGGGCATCAAAGTACTTAAGAACAGGTCTTAAGCCTCTCAACCGACCAAAGCAACAAGCCGCTGTTCTTTTAGTATGTCCTACGAAAGTCAGACCCGAGTCTATCCACACTCCCAGATTTTTCAGCTCCAAAACCGGCGCCGGGGATGGTCCCAGCTCAGATGGCCACCATTGGTCACCCCAGAGTTCCGCTCCCCTACCGACAACCATAACTTCTGTTTTAGTGGCATTCAGCTGGAGACAGTTCCCTGTCAACTAGCTAGCCACCGCCTTCAATCCATCCTGAAACCTGGGGGCATCTACTTCCGCATCTCCGCTGAGAGTAACCGCCAGCTGTGTGTCGTCGGCATATGAGACCAATGTTAGGCCCCACTGCCTAGCGACATCAGCTAGCGGTCTCACGTAGAGATTAAACAACGTGGGACTCAGCGAGGATCCCTGTGGAACCCCCATGGCCAGTGGTTGGAAGTTGGACTTGAAGGGAGAGATGGAAACACAGAAGGAACGATTGCCAAGGTAGGAGCGGAACCACTGCAGAGCCTGTACGCCGACACCTATCTCCTCGAGCCGATGCAGGAGGATGCTGTGAGAGACTGTGTCGAAGGCGGCGCTGAGATCTAACAGTATCAGCGCCGCCGTCTGTCCAGCATCCAGCACCGCACGGAGATGTTCCACCATCACAAGAAGGGCAGTCTCCGTGCTGTGTCCAGCACGGAAGCCGTTTTGTGTGGGGTCGAGGACATTGGTTCGTGCGAGATACTCAGACAGGGCCAAGTTGACATGGGCCTCTGTTATCTTCGCCGGCCAAGGCAGCAGCGAGATGGGACGATAGTTTTCGGGCTTAGATGGGTCCAAGGAAGGCTTTTTGAGGATGGGAGACACCACCGCCTGCTTCCACTTAGTTGGAACCACCCCTGCCTCCAAAGATAGGTTGACAAGGGAACACACAACAATGCGCCCCATAAAGGCCTGCTCTCTAAACAGAGCAGGTCTAACTGGATCAGATGGAGAGCCAGATTTAACTCGCAAAGCGAGTTTGTCAAACCCATCTAAGGGAAGAGGGGGAAAGGAAAGCAGGGTGGTAGAGTGTGGCGTCGCATTAGAACTTCCCAAGTCGATCCCTGTGTTAGGGAATGCCCGATAGATTGTTTGGACTTTCCCGAGAAAATACGCAGCCAGGGATTCACAGTGGGAGGTGGAACTCACCACTACAGAGGAAGTTCGCTTCGCTACCAGATCCTTCACGGCCTTAAAGATGGTCTTCGACGGGTTTGGGCTACAGTGAAATTCTGCAGCATAGTAAGCTGCCCGAGCTCGACAAATGGCCCGATGGTAAATCTTGGTGGATACAGCATATGCAGCTTTTAAATCATCTCCATATGTCTTTCGCCAAGCTCTTTCTGCCCATCTACAGGCTCCCTTCAAGGCACGTAGGGCACTGTCGTACCAGGGGCTCGACTCTCTAGTACTGATTTTAATTGATATGATGGGAATCAGAGTGTCGAGAGCCCTGGTAGTCCAGGATCAGAAGCGGTCATACCCCTCCTCCACATCTTCCAGTGGACCCAACGGATCTTCCGCTAGAAGGTGGTGAAAATCCTCTAGCCTAAGTTTATTCCACAATCTCCTTGGAACACATCTCACCGACGGGATGGAAGGAGCCGTCGGAATGGGACACAGAATGGTCACCAGAAAATGGTCGGTCCATGTTAACGGAGAAATAGATGTAATTTTAGTCTTCGGCAAGTTGGTAAAAAAGGGGTCAAGAGTATGACCCCCTATGTGGGTAGGCTGCGAAACCAGCTGAACAAGCTGAAGGGCCTCTAAGTCAGCGGCGATGCTGCGAACCGCCAAGTTGGAGGGTGTGTCGAAATGTAAGTTCAGGTCGCCCAAGATAGAATAATTGGCACACCCTGTGACCAGTGTGCCAAGGGCATCCGGAAACGAACTTCGAAACACCACATCACTACCCGGCGGACGGTACACCACCATCCCAGAGAATGTAAATTCAGGGCTGACAGTGATTTTAAAAGAGGCGCTTTCACAACCGGCGATGTTAAGGCCACTCCACACGCATGCAAAGCAGGACCTGACTATAAGCGCTATACCGCCACCTCTGGAAGGTCTGTTCAGAGTGAACATAGAATAGCCAGGAGGACAAACCAGATTTGGAATAGCTACATCCGTGTCCTGAAGCCAGGTTTCCGTGATGGCTAGGACATCTGGGGCACCGTCCTCAACTAAATCATAGATGTTCTGGTAATGGCTCAGAGCTGTTCTAACATTTAAGTTGGAAACCCGCAGAAAGGGCAATGAGCCCTTAAGCCGATGAGCCGGCACTGAAGCCTTCCGAAGGATTGTCCCCGGTAGATCCACCGCCCAGCCATTACAGCGGCATCGATACGGGCCACAAAGCGGGTGGACAGGCGGCAGAGGACACCTCTGACCAGCCTGGCCAATGATGTATAGGCTCTCTCTCGAATAGGTTAGCATGATGACACACCAAGGGGGCCTGCCAGAGCCCAGCTACCCGCAGCGCCCCGCACGTCCTTAGCGCGGACGGGCGCAGACGGGCAGGACTCAGGCACGACTCCGGCCACGCGAGGGCGCGCCCGCTACGCGATCCCGCTACGCTGGGGAGGAGCGTTAAGTAGGCGTCCCGTCGATGTGACCTGCGCAGTACAGCGCAGGCGGATACACTCTCCTCCACCCCCTTCCAAAATGGCGGCCCACCCCAGGCACCGGACCCGCCAAGCGGCGGTGAATCAACAATTAGTTATGCAGGTAAGGGGCGATAAAAAACCCAGGTTCCCAGCAATCCAAAACAAAATAAAAGATTTAAAATGCGCTAGCAGTAAGCGCTCGAAACGCTGCTGTCAGCCACACGCTACCTTGTCAGACGCGAGGGAGGCAGGGACTCGCCTTAAGTAGGCGTCCCGTCGATGTGACCTGCGCAGTACAGCGCAGGCGGATACACTCTCCTCCACCCCCTTCCAAAATGGCGGCCCACCCCAGGCACCGGACCCGCCAAGCGGCGGTGAATCAACAATTAGTTATGCAGGTAAGGGGCGATAAAAAACCCAGGTTCCCAGCAATCCAAAACAAAATAAAAGATTTAAAATGCGCTAGCAGTAAGCGCTCGAAGCGCTGCTGTCAGCCACACGCTACCTTGTCAGACGCGAGGGAGGCAGGGACTCGCCTTAAGTAGGCGTCCCGTCGATGTGACCTGCGCAGTACAGCGCAGGCGGATACACTCTCCTCCACCCCCTTCCAAAATGGCGGCCCACCCCAGGCACCGGACCCGCCAAGCGGAGGTGAATCAACAATTAGTTATGCAGGTAAGGGGCGATAAAAAACCCAGGTTCCCAGCAATCCAAAACAAAATAAAAGATTTAAAATGCGCTAGCAGTAAGCGCTCGAAACGCTGCTGTCAGCCACACGCTACCTTGTCAGACGCGAGGGAGGCAGGGACTCGCCTTAAGTAGGCGTCCCGTCGATGTGACCTGCACAGTACAGCGCAGGCGGATACACTCTCTTCCACCCCCTTCCAAAATGGCGGCCCACCCCAGGCACCGGACCCGCCAAGCGGCGGTGAATCAACAATTAGTTATGCAGGTAAGGGGCGATAAAAAACCCAGGTTCCCAGCAATCCAAAACAAAATAAATGAAGTCTTCTACTTGGACCTTCGAGTCTATGTCGAAGATGAGATCATTCAAACTGCAGTCTATCGTAAACCGACAGCTGGCAATACAATTCTACACTCGGGAAGTTATCATCCACGGAGTGTAGTCAGCAACATCCCACTGGGGGAGTTTTTGCGTATGAAACGCAACTGCTCAACACAGGAAGAATTCAATAAAGCTAGAGGGGAGTCCAGGAAAAGATTCAGGCAGAAGGGATACTTTAAAGGGATCCTTGATCAAGCTGAGAAAAAGAGCGACACAGTGAGGAGAAATGACTTACTGAAAGATAAACCTAAAATAGGTAAATCAGAAATCAGAATGATCACTAGCTATTCAGAAAAATCACCAGAGGGCTTCAATATCATGAGAAGGAATCGGAAAATTCTGAAGACAGATTCTGTAATAGGGAAATCACTCTCCAGCTATCCCCTCATTTCCTATAGAAAAGGGAATTCATTCAAGGACCATCTCGTCAATAGCCATTATGAGTGCGGAAAGAGGAAGAAACCAACAGTCCTGGGTTTCTTTCCTTGTATGAAATGCAAGGCTTGTAAGAACTCACACAATGTGAAAGAATATCAGATACCAGGGAAAACCAACAAGACTAAGATTACGAAATTACTCAATTGCAATTCTGAGTATACAGTATACTGCCTGATGTGCCCCTGTGGAAAAAAGTACATAGGGAGCACGGTCAAACAGACCAAACTCAGTGTGTTAGAACATATGAGGGCTATCACCACAAAAGATCAGAGCTACCCTGTAGCCCGACACTTTGAGGCGATACATAGCAGCAATAGTAATCTACTCACCTATTTCGCACTAGATCAATTGACTAGAACTGAGAGAGGAGGGAACTGGGTGAAAAAATTGCGAACCTTAGAATCTAGGTTCATCATTCAGCTCCAGACCAAAACCCCAGGAGGGATGAACAACGAAGAAGAAATGTGGACACATATCTGAATCGTTGTCATCTATAAGTCCTATGAACAGAGGTGTAGACTGTCTTTTAAGAAGAAGAATGTATCCCCAATGAAACTGTATCTGCCCATCACAAATATGAATGAAATAATATGATTTTGTAAATATGTAAATGTGATGAATAAAATAATGTGAAAGATGCGGATTAAGCCCATTCAGGGCTAGATTGGCGAAACCGCAAATAGCAACATTAACATGTCACCAATCCGTGAACTATTCGATGGGACTCTAAACGTAATGTTGGGGGACCCAACGAATTAACGGTACTGATAAATTAGGCGACCAGTAATATGCAAAATAATATTACTTGTACTATCACAGACACCGTTAGTAAATTGATTTTCATATATACAAATACTTATAAAATATATGAGTGTCTTGATAAATATAATGAAATGCTCTAATGTCATAACTTTTGTGATTGGGTACATAGATTATCTAACCACTATAAGATGTCCGCCATGGAAATCATTTGAATAACATGAATTGTGCCGTTTTTTATGTTTATGTTTTAGGCACGTGACAGGAAGTCACAATGAATTTTATTGAAATCACTATTGAGAACATTTGTGGGATTACACTGACGAAGGCGGCAACGCCGAAACGCGTTTGTAACCTTGCCAAAATTGCAAAGAAATCGAAATAAACTTTGGCAAACCACGCAAGAGAGGCTTTGAGTGCTCTTATTTGGAAAAAACGAGTCCCGAGGATTGAGGGACCCGGTGTTGGAAAAAAAAAAAAAAAAAAAAAAGATATATATATATATATATATATATATATATATATATATATATATATATATGTATATATATATATATATATATATATATATTACCTACTGGTGGTCGCCAGTAGGTAGTTATAGTTAGGACCTAGTTTCCATAGGAAATCGTCAACATTCTATTTGGATTAACTTTGGCCCTGGTGGATGAATCTTTGCGAATTTCTCAAAGAAGATGGCTCGGTCCACTGCGCTCCTACCCTGAAAATTTGGGGGGATTGGTGAAGTGGGGGCTGAGATAAAAGGGGGTCCCAAAACGTGTTTTCTCCATGTTATTTTCCATAGGACGTTTAGACACGGCTACAGGTCGAACGGCTGAATGGATTTATAAGATATTTGGCAAAACTGTAGAGTCCGGCTCGCAGATTACGCTTTTCGTGGAATGGTGTAAATCCGTTCAGTAGTCGCTGAGAAAATTAAAGTTAAAGTCAATTATATATCTATAAGCGCGGACGGGTTCGCGCACTCAAGCGGCTGCGCGCGAGCGGAATTTTTTTTGTTGCTGCGTGACGTCTGTTAACGTTCGATTCGAAGGAAATCAGGAAGTGTTGACCGCCATTTTGTCACTGCGAGTAAATATATTGTCATTTCAAAGCGTTGGAACATGGAAAGGGGAGAAGGTAGAGATTGTTTTGCTGTGTAGGTTTTCTCAGGGTGTGCAGTAAGGTCCTTAAAGGCGAAAATATATATTTTTTTTTCCGAAAAAAAGTTGCGGGGTGCGCGCACTCGGGCGCGCACACCTATTTACAAGAGTGTGAAAATGGAGATAAATCAGAAGTTTGAGTGCTTTGATATAAGGTGGCTCTGAAAAGAGCCCTTGTGTTTATTGAGTTGTTTCTGCATTTATAAGTAAGTACCGATGCAGAGTCTGATGTTGCAGAGGAAGATTTTGTTTCCCTCATCCATGAAATGAACACCATCTGTCCTATAGATGTCTTGCATGTGGTAACGCAAGTTGTTGTGGTAAATAGAACCCATGCTATAATCTCTGAGGAAAGCAGAAACAGATTTATTAACATGTCTCCTTGCTTTCTCAATTTGTGCACAATGTTGATTTGACCAATTCCATTTCTGTCTGTGGCATATATTGGAATATACCAAGGCAGTTCGAGGAAAAAGTGTCATCAATTGTCTAAAGGTGTCTTTTAGAAGCATTTCTAGACCTACCCCAGTCAATGTGCCTAGATCGTTCCCACCACAGTGAACAATTATAAGGTCTGGTTCTGGGAGATGCATAAAAGTTTTCACCAATGGTATTAATTGGTGACATCTTAATCCTCTTTGCCCAATCCACGTTATCTGCACATTTGGTAAATCAAGGTTGGAAATTCGTCTGCTTGCTGCATATTTTCCACTCCAGTGAATATAGCTGTGTCCTAAAAGCCAAACCTTCATTTTCAAGGCAGATGCAGTCGTGCTCCGATGGGTTGTGGAAGTGGAATGGCAGTTAGAAGCTGAAATTCAGGATAAAAAAATGGATGAGGCTTGGTGTGGTTGAAAAACAAAAGATGATTGGTTGATTCTAATACGTGAAGATTGAAGACTACGTTGCATGTTAATGTTATGTAAAAGAAAAAGTAGTATTGGGTGTGAAAAAAATGACATGTAACAGAGCTGTGGATAGGCAGGTGTTTCTGGAGGGAAAACAGTGTTGTTAGTTTGCTGTAGAACGTTGAGATATGAACTTTTGACCTGTGCCTTCAGCCAGGTGCAGAATGAGGTGTTACCATGGAAATAGCCAGAGATGGCAGTGGGTGATGGGTGACTTTTATGTGACATTGAAAATATTGTGAGGGACAACCAACTGAAATGTGAAATTTGAATAAAAAATTTTGCGGGAGGAAATATGATTGGCTGAAGAGACATATATGAGTCTGTATTGACTGGATATCTGTGCCATTGAATTTTGGTTGCAGTGATAGCAGCATAATTGAGACTTCCGTCAAACGAATATCTATTTTGTGACTGTCACTGTTGTACATCGTACAAAGCATTGGTAAAGGTAAGTCTGTAACTGTTTGTTTTGTCATGTACTGTAAAAGAAAGGGTTCACGGGCTGTTATAGGCCTGTGGGTTCTAGTATGAGTAAATCAGGTCGACAAAAGAAAATATTAAGTTAGTACAGCTGAAGTTACGTGGAACTCATGAATACTGTTTCAATATACAATCATTTTAGTTGAGATTATGGATTAAAAGAGAGAACGTGTATATTTGAAATGTTTATTCAGAAATGCACTGTTTTCAAGGCAAGTTTCTTATCTAATACGAGTGTAGACATTGTAAAAAACAAAGTAATCGGTATAGCCACTAGTACATAAAATACAAACGGTATAGTTGATGAAAAATCAATATGGTTTAGCAAAATTAATTATACACTCTTATGAGGAAGTATATTGGGGCAGATTTATGAAGGCCTTGCGCCGCCGGTGCGTTACTTTTAACATAAATAAGGCTCATTATATGTTAATAAATGGATGAAGGTCTCTGGCCTTTCAGTTTAGGAACGATACATGAAAATGCTAGTGGTTAGACCAGTGTTTCCCAAACTGTGGTCCGCGGACCCCCAGGGGTCCTTGACCCATTCTCAGGGGGTCCGCAGGCAGCAGTTTTAAAAGCACTTCAAAGTTCCTTGCAGAATTATCAGTTTTGGAGCAACAATAAAAGTGTCAAGATAACACCAGTGATTAATGTACCTGCTGGAGAGAGGAGAGTTTTGTCCAGTGGCAACTTCAACTTATCTAATGTAGCACAAGGGGTTACTGCAAAGAATTTGTACCATGTATTTAATTTAAAAAAATGTTATATGCATAGGTCAGTGGGTTACTTACTGCTTTTGTAAGTAACTTATTTTTCTTCCCAGATTGTCGTATCCTTGTGCATAATAAGGTCTTCATTTACTATTCTTTGAAAGCTAATAAAATTCAATCTGTAATGATAACTGTGTTGTAGACTGCACCATTGTTTCCCAAAAACCTTTGGGGGAGAGCATTCCAAAGCACCCTCTGTAGTGGTCAGGCTCACTCATTGCACTTGGTATGCACCGTATGGGGACTGGTCTGAAAACATTTTCTAGGGCTGCTTTTGGTTTCCAGACTGGCCCTTGCAGGAGCAGGAGCCTCGAACAGCAAAATAAAACCAGCCATGTAAAGGTTTGTCACTGGGATGCAGCACCAATCTTCCCATTAAATTATTTCGTTTTTTGTAAATTCACAGAAGTGGAGGAGCGTGTCGTTATCCTCCTTGGCTTAATGACATGGTCCACCACTTCGGAAACGAGGGTTTTGGCCATATTTACAAGAATATGGTGCAGCCCTGTGTTTCCCCCTGCGCTTGCGCTACACTTAGCAGGGTAGCGGCAATGCAGGCACCCTTGCACCATAGTGCAAGTGTGACTGCGTGCAGGGGAAGATTGTTTATGTACAGGAAGATCCTCCTTCCTGAACATAAAAAATCCAAGGCGTTTTGCTTTTTCCATGTGTACTGCATAAGGCAGCACACATGAAAAAAGCAAAATCGAGGAGAAATAAAGCATTTATCCTCGTTTCGTCAAGTTAAGTCCAGGTGTTTCCTGGTTTTAATTATGGCGCAGTCTCCTATTTACGCTGCCCTCGTAAATAGGAGGCAGCGTTAAAAAATCAATGGCTGTTGCAGTGGAACGCCCATCGCAACACCCACTGCCCACCTCTTTCACGTTAAGTATTGCATGAAAGTGGTTCTCATTTGCAAAGCAGCGTTAAGCCATAGTAAGTGGCTCAACGGTGCCTTGTACATAGGGCGAAACCCATATCGCCACGGGAATATCGCAAAAGGTGACGTTCCCATGGAGATAGGGGTTTGTAAATCTGCCCCAAAAATTGTTAGTAATTCGAGTTTTTCTTTTGTGTACACCTGAAACAATTTCCCTGAGATATGTGGCATACAAGGTAAAACAGAACACCGGGACCTTTATCGATTGCGTTATGTTGCACAAAAGAAAAAAATACACGTAACAGACTTGGATCATTTACATTTTCACTATTTCTGGGCACTTTGCTTTTTGACCTTTCAGTAACCGACTTGCTTTATTTCGCCTTTATTTTACGTAGATCGGAAACAATGGCTATGTATTCGAACTTACCAATTCAAGAGCTACTATTATATTTGGTTTTCACAAAATCTTTATTAAAAAATGATGACGTACAAATGCAGGCATACAACCACGTAAGTGATGACGCACAAATGCAGGCCTAAAACTACGTGGGCCAGCCACGGAGCAGACTGGGGCTGTACAAGAGGGCATATTTATCTGAGGAAAACATAACTGAGTCGGTGGTCATTTTATTTCATCAAGGTACGATAAGTGCAATAGAATCATATCGAAAATTCATTGTGGGCAAGTACCATCAGTGTTGAAAAATCGACCTTCCAATAATACTGTAATTAATGATGCGTCAGAACTTAATATCAATTCATTGTCCAAATGTTCAAGCAATACTCATCCCCTCCCGCCATGTGCTTCAAGAACTGCATCCATATTTCATGATCTGAAGTCTGAGCATCCGGAACACAACGGGGAATTGCGAGTTTCGTTTATATCGGCGCCATTTTGGGTGGGGTCAGGCGGGCCCAAGTATAGTCAAAATGTCTCCACCAACTCGGGGTTGGACCAGAATCTCTTTCGGCAGTCCAGAAGTTCCGTTAAGGGGCAACAGAAGGGACCGGTGACATGAACCATCAATCAAAGAAATTGAGGGCCAACAATCTTTCCTACCGGGTCATACTGATGTTCCACCGGAACCGATCGAATCAGTAGTCTGCAGGATTTTTGGTCATTCAAACTGAGGCTGGCGTCAGCATGAGAGCGCCAACGTCTCGTGGCTACGCTTTGGTCGTTCTGCGGGCAATCATGGCAGTCCTTTTCCATCGGGGGCGCTCGGAGGCCCGCGGAGGCCGAGGGCCCTCCGCAGCTCTCGTAGAATCTTCAAAGTTGAGGAGAACGCCTCTGGACAGGTGTCTTCTATTCAGAAAATATTGTTGGCAGCATTTTGAAAGGAAAGACAGGGGCCCATTTTCTGGTTAACAGGCGACCAGGCCAACTTTTCACGCCAGGCCCATTCCTGCAAAGTCGACCGCCATTTTTAGGAGATCTGCAACCACCGGCAGTCACTGGGTTGCAGGAGCAGATGGACTCAAGCCTGTCGGGCGAAGCATCGTTGCACCGCCACAGTGGACGAGACCCTGCTGGGTGAGTGGAGCGTCGCTGTACCGTAAGAGTGGACGAGTCCTTTGCGGGGCGCGTGGAGCGTCCCTATACAGCCACAGTGGACGAGTCCTTTGCTGGGCTCGTGGAGCGTCCCTATACCGCCACAGTATGCGAACTCTTTGCTGGGCTCGTGGAGCGTCCCTGTATCGCCACAGTGGACGAACCCTTTGCCGGGTGCGTGGATCGTTGGGGGTGCAGCTGAGGGGCCTCCACCTGGGGAGGCGGGAGAGGCTCGTCCGCGCCGCCTCTCCCTCTCAGTGCACCCCACGGCGTCTTGCTGACATTTGTTATGGCTGGACCAGGCGATGAAGAGAGGGGGGGGGGTCGGAGGCATATGCAAGACATCCCCCCCTTGTGGCCTGCAAGGCGCCGAAAGAGGAAGGGAATGGCAAGACAAGTTTATCTTGGGTCGGGCCCATGCCTTCTCCGGCCGATGGCGGCCGGCCGCTCTTTGCCACGGCCCCAGGAACGGATCCCTTGATTCATCCTGGGGACAGGCCTTGGCGCGTGGTATCGCCTCCGGACTATTCGCGTAATGGTTCTCCACCCCAGGCCGTTGCCGACGGCTTTTATAGACTTTCTGACGCTCAAAAACCCTACTAGAAAGCAGCCCAAAAGTAGCCCAACATTGCTACTTTGGGGGAGGAGGTACAGGGACGGCGTCAAGTAGACGGCGAAATGCATTGTGGGTTTGTTGCTGCGGCCGTTTGTCATGTAAATAGTTGTTTTAATATATTTTTGTTCAAGAATAAAAAGGTTTTAACCTGTTATTTTGCTGTTGTGTGGTATATTTCTAATATTTGTCGCTCGGATGTCGTTTCCCCTCCCAAATGTAACACGTGATTGTAATCTACAGCCGGACATTCCGACAGGACATGAGAGCAAAAGGGGGGGGGGTCAGATCTGAAGTTGGAAAGGCGATAAGATCACGTTTTGCTATGTGGGGCTATCTATGTTCGTGATGGGGCCTAAAAGGGGGCAAGATGGCGGGGCCACTGTGCCGTGACTTTCGCTTTAACTCCAACAGTGGTGAGGGTGAACACAAATGAACGCCGCTTATGTACATATACATTTTCATTTTCTACACCACATGAAACCTGCGTCAGGTTTCATATAGGCGTTTTGTTGCAGGGTGGGCATTCATTTGCATGAAAGCCCTGTAAAACTAACACAGTGAAATTTAGAAGATTTCACTGAGTCAGCTTTATAGCATTGCTGAATCAAATCCTTACGCCTGTTTGAAACAGGCATAAGGAGTGCTGCACCATGCAATTTGTGGCTTGCTCCTGTGCATTGCAGTAGACATGTCGCGCTTACGACGTGATTCCTGCAATGTGCTGCTTTTGCGGCACAGATGCGTGACGCATCTGTGTTGTTTTTGCTCAATGGTGCTCCACATTGTAAATGCGGCACACCATGGGTGGCAGAGCAGCGGTGCACATTAACTGGTGCATCTGTGGGAATGCGCCAGTTAACATAAATCTGCCCCTTTACATTTAAGTATGAGCAGGGGACACAGAGTTGGTGAGGCTTATCCAAGGTTAAAAAGAGATGAGTCCTGTTCACTGAAAACTTTGACATAGGACTCACCTCCTCAGCATCGCTGGACATGGCTAAATAATAGCTGCAAAATGTTACTCTTGTTAAACAATTTTACTATTATAGTCTCTGAGATTTGTCTCCTACTCTGCAACATCTCATTGTTGTTCTCTTTCTTTAAAGATAACGACAACATTAACCATGAGTGATAATGAGCAATCCGTTGATCTCGATCTTATCGTTGAACTTGTCATTGAAACGTCAGTGGAAGTGGATCCCTTAGATGATTTAAATCCTGAGGATGATGAAGAACATGATGAGGATGCTTATTTGTCAGAATTGTATGACATAGGGTGGGAAGCTGACGTGCTTCAGCCTATGGAACTATAAACATTTATTTTTAAAATTTACTGGAAATAAAAAGTAAAAATGTAAACCGTTTAATTTAAAATTAAACACAACTTGAAAAACAGGTTATGTGTAGTGTCTTTAATAAAATAGTCAAATATGCTCATAAAAATATTTCTAAACCAATGAAAAGCTTTATTAACAAGTCACATGACCTGTTATGCTTACGTTACGCGCTCCGCGCCGCGCCCCGGATTGCTGGTCATTCAAACTGAGGCTGGCGTCAGCATGAGAGCGCCAACGTCTCGTGGCTACGCTTTGGTCGTTCTGCGGGCAATCATGGCAGTCCTTTTCCATCGGGGGCGGTCGGAGGCCCGCGGAGGCCGAGGGCCCTCCGCAGCTCTCGTAGAATCTTCAAAGTTGAGGAGAACGCCTCTGGACAGGTGTCTTCCATTCAGAAAATATTGTTGGCAGCATTTTGAAAGGAAAGACAGGGGCCCATTTTCTGGTTAACAGGCGACCAGGCCAACTTTTCACGCCAGGCCCATTCCTGCAAAGTCGACCGCCATTTTTAGGAGATCTGCAACCACCGGCAGTCACTGGGTTGCAGGAGCAGATGGACTCAAGTCTGTCGGGCGAAGCATCGTTGCACCGCCACAGTGGACGAGACCCTGCTGGGTGAGTGGAGCGTCGCTGCACCGCAACAGTGGACGAGTCGTTTGCCGGGTGCGTGGAGCGTCGCTGCACCGCAAGAGTGGACGAGTCCTTTGATGGGTGCGTGGAGCGTTGGGGGTGCAGCTGAGGGGCCTCCACCTGGGGAGGCGGGAGAGGCTCGTCCACGCCACCTCTCCCTCCCAGTGCACCCCACGGCGTCTTGCTGACATTTGTTATGGCCGGACCAGGCGATGAAGAGAGGGGGGGGTCGGAGGCATATGCAAGACATCCCCCCCTCGTGGCCTGCAAGGCGCCGAAAGAGGAAGAGAATGGCAAGACAAGTTCAACTCGGGTCGGGCCCATGCCTTCTCCGGCCATGGCGGCCGGCTGCTCTTTGCCACGGCCCCAGGAACGGATCCCTTGGTTCATCCTGGGGACAGGCCTTGGCACATGGTGTCGCCTCCGGACTATTCGCGTAATGGTTCTCCACCCCTGGCCGTTGCCGACGGCTTTTGTAGACTTTGTGACGCTCAAAAACCCTACTAGAAAGTAGGCCAACATTGCTACTTTGGGGAAGGAGGGACAGGGAAGGCGTGAAGAAGACGATGAAATGCATTGTGGGTTTGTTGCTGCGGCCGTTTGTCATGTAAATAGTTGTTTTAATATATTTTTGTTCAAGAATAAAAACGTTTTAACCTGTTATTTTGCTGTCGTGTGGTATATTTCTAATATTTGTCGCTCTGATGTCGTTTCCCCTCCCAAATGTAACATGTGATTGTAATCTACAGCCGGACATTCCGACAGGACATGAGAGCAAAAGGGGGGGTCAGATCTGAAGTTGGGCAGGCGATAAGATCACGTTTTGCTATGTGGGGCTATGTATGTTCGTTATGGGGCCTAAAAGGGGGCAAGATGGCGTCGAGCTCGGTTTCTCTCACTAGTTTCATATTTCTCATGAGGGGTTGTTCCTAATGTTTCTATTTTAGCAAGGTCAAAAAAGGATCCTATCAGTGGCCTACTGATTTTGTTCGATTCCTTTTGTTTTCTCTAACGATTTTTAAGTTAAAGTTTGCTAGTACGATACAGCGGCTAGTCCGCATTTTATATATATGTCTTTTTTATTAGGGGTGTCCTCCGGTGGAGTCGGATGATCTACCTCTAATAAACGGTAAGTGTTCCTCTGAAGGAATGCGTCTTGAAAGTGGCTGACTGTAATGTATGATATTTCACTCAGTAACTTTCAGGCCCATGCTGTTTCAAAACTGTGCATGTGTTTGAAGCAGGCGTAGATATTGACGCAGCATAGAAACTACTAGGAACCAATTGGAAGTGTTGTTTTCAAGTCACATGACTTCACATGCGCGTCTCAGGACGTGTACGCGGTGATAGTATCTGGTCACGTACGCCATTTGGAAGTAGCGGTCTAATTCAGCGAAGTTTCAAAACGTGAAAAGGAGTAAATCCAAACACATCCGGATTGAATATATCTTCTGAGCTCGATTCAAGCATACAATTGTTAAAGTATAAAACCTTTTATATATTTTTTTTAAAATACCAAGGTGTGTACATATGGAACTATAAACATTTATTTTTAAAATTTACTGGAAATAAAAAGTGAAAATGTAAACCGTTTCATTTAAAATTAAACATAACTTGAAAAACAGGTTATGTGTAGTGTCTTTAATAAAATAGTCAAATATGCTCATAAAAATATTTCTAAACCAATGAAAAGCTTTATTAACAAGTCACATGACCTGTTATGCTTACGTTACGCGCTCCGCGCCGCGCCCCGGATTGCTTCCGGGAAGCTGCGCTTCGCGCCTCGCGCACCGGAGGACTTCCGGGTGCGCTAACGCGGCGTGTCATATGACGCATTATGCAACAACGCGATACGTCGTTGGGGCTCCACCGGAACTGATTGAATTGGTAGTCTACAGTGTTTCTGGAAGTTTCAGACTGAAGCTGGCGTTAGCATGAGAGCACCCCGTGGCTACGTCGTGGCCATTCTGCGAGCAATCATGGCAGAAGCTCCCCACCGGAACTCTGCGGGAGTAGGGGGCCCCTGTGACTCTTGTAGAATCTTCAAGGCTGATGGGACGCTTTTGGGAATGGGGCCCATGCCGTAGCAGTGAAGCGTCCGAGTTTCAGGGTTGTCCAGAGCCATCCTTGCAGGCCAGGCCCAAGTCTGTGGAGCCGACCGCCATTTCCTGAGCTCCGTGGCAGCCGCCTGTCGCTGTACCGCAAGAGTGGGTGCAATTCAGCCGGATGGCGGGTGAGACGCTGTAATAGCAAGAGCAGGCGTAATTGAGCTGGCCGAGCGAGGCAATGTGCTGCAGGAGCGGGCACAACTCAGCTTGTCGAGTGAAGCGCTGGGGTGCAGCTGAGAAACCTCCACCTGGGGAGGTGGGGGAGGCTCGTTCGCGCCGCCTCTCCCTTCCAGTGCACCCCACGCCGTCTCCTGGCACAGGTATATGTGATGGTTGGACCAGGGCACCGCAGGACGTGTCTTCAGGTCAAACGGATTGTGGGACAAGGTCCAGAATGGAAAAGTCACCAAAAGGCTAAAAGTTCCGCCGGACCCCGGGAGCCGGCCGCCTATGTCGAGTGAAGTGCTGGGGTGCAGCTGAGAAACCTCCACCTGGTGAGGTGGGGGAGGTTCGTTCACGCCGCCTCTCCCTTCCAGTGCACCCCACGCCGTCTCCTGACGCAGGTATATGTGATGGTTGGACCAGGGCACCGCAGGACGTGTCTTTAGGGGTGTAGCTGAGAAACCTCCACCTGGGAGGTGGGGGAGGCTCGTTCGCGCCGCCTCTCCCTTCCAGTGCACCCCACACCGTCTCCTGGCGGAGGTATATGTGATGGTTGGACTAGGGCACCGCAGGACGTGTCTTTAGGTCAAACCCTCAAGTATGGCACCGAACATCCAGGACTTATGCCATTTGTGGAAGGCAGTGACATCGAAGAATCTCTGGAATCAAGCATATCCAGAGTCCTCCCTGGGGTATTTGCACAACGGTCCTCTACCCCTAGGCCGCCAGCTATGCTACCTTGACAGGAACAGTGTCATGCATTTAGATCGATGTTGCAGCAGGCTGACATGTAAATAGTTATTTAATGAAACGTTTTACCCTGTTACTTTGTTGGTGTGTTGTATATATTTATAATATTTGCATAGGGTTTGTGGTTATTTTGGGCGGGGTGGGCGGCGGAGCAAATTCACTGAAAAAACCATAGGTTATAGACCATATATAGTTAAATATCTCAAGTCCTTCTGTGCACTCGATGGAGATACAGGTCGTCGATCAGAAAATGTGCTGGCCACCTCTAATGGTAATAGCGTGGGCAGGGCTTTTGTCGATGCCTCTGCAAATTGCACAGGGTGCATTTGTTTGACATGCCGCACCATGGTATGTATGGAAAAGGAATATTTTTTTGTTGGATTTCCTCTTGAGAGAAACGAGTAACATATCGTGCAGGTTACTTTTGGTGCATTTACTTTCTTTTGATCTTCAGGATAAGTGAAAAATTGCCAGATGAAAGATTCTTTTTTTCTTCTTAAAGGTAGTCGATCATTTTGGAAGTGTTGTTTTCATGTTGCAGCAGGCTGGCATGTAAATAGTTATTTAATAAAACGTTTTACTCTGTTACTTTGCTGGTGTGTTGTATTTATTTATAATATTTGCATAGGGTTTGTCGTTATTTTGGGCGGGGTGGGCGGCGGCGCCGAGCTATGTTGCAGCCATCGGTTGTATGATTTTTCAACGAACTCCGTTGTAACGCATGCCTTTACCACGCATGCGTTACAACGGAATGCTATTTACACGCCTATCTTTTTCCACGTATTTTAGCGTGGTGACGTCATTAGTAAAAAAGAAACCGGCCTTTTCCTTCCTCTCAGATGCCGATTGCCTGCACATCACGTCTAATGGTGAGGGTTTTTTTTGGGGGGGGGAAGCCCCCCCCAAACCCCCCTTTTTTATATGTACCCTTTACCACACATGCCTTTACTACGTACCTCGTAGTAAAAGTATGCGTGGTAAAGGCTGTCGTTGTAACCACGCATGCGTTGTAATGCATGCGTGGTTAAAGTTTTCGTTGAAACGGCCTCGTTGTAGTGGTCGTTTCCCTTCAGGCCCATGCTGTTTCAAAACTGTGCATGTGCTTGAATGTAGAAAATATGGGGTGTCCCACGTTTACAGGTCGACAGGGCCTGTTATCCAATAGGACAATTCTGCATATATGGGGATCAAGGAAGGTCTAGTATGGATTTGGCAGCAAACTACCTCTGGTATTTAGGAGGCTGTTTGAACACAAGGTATCTCAAACTGTTAAGTAACCTATAGAAAACATAGAGCACTTTTTGTATATATATATAAAGGGTGACACTCGTATAAGCTAATACCAACACACAGTGAATTGAGTTCTGGTAGAAAAAAGTACAAATTTATTTTCATAATACACGTTAAAGCATGTCATAATATTAAAAACAATAATAAAACAGCAAGCAAAATGTTGTACACATAAGATTAAACATATAAAAACATTTAGGGTACATAACATCAAGAATCGAAGATTCAGGTCGACGCAGCGTTTCGGTTTCTTTTATGAGACACCTTCTTCAGGACCGATTCTAAAAGGTTATATTAAAAAAACATACAATTACCCACTGTTTATTGGTTTTGTACTTTTTACACAATTAAAAAATTAAAAAACTTTTTCCTTTGTTGTTATTCTTTGACTAAAGGTCACCCTGAGATTGTTCATTTATACAATTTAAATTAAAGACATTCTTCTATCCCGGTTTACAACAAGTTTATTAGGGTCAGAGAGGCTTAGAGCATTATGCACCTCTGAGGGCTACCGTACTAAATAGTGTTCCAGATTGTTGGTCCAAATCCACACTAGAAACCCTCCCACCACCTCATTCGCAGAGGACAGTCTATTTCGACTGTATTAGGAATTAGTGATCAATAATTAGGACTCGTATATACAATGTCCTAACCTATCCTTTTTGTTAATATAGGATGGTCTTTTGAGGAGGAACACATTTGTTCAAGTGTCCCAATTAGAGCTCCTTACCTTAGGACTCATGATTTTTCTGTTAGCTTCCACTTATTTCAATATCAGTTGGAAGTACTATTTCCGTATCAAATGAGGAAGTTTTTTGCCTCCAGTCTTATACGATCTGTTGGCGTTCAGTCAAATTCATTCTGGGGTGGGTTGCCTATTGGGTGCAAATAATAAGTTTCATTCTCAGTTGTCATTAGTGAATCCTCTATATGTCAATTAATAAAAGATGGTGTTTCACTCTACCTTATTGCTTTGGATGAAAAGGCCTTCCACACTGTGCGAGGGAGCCACCGTTATGTTCTTAGAAGTAGAGTTTCTTTAACAAATAAATTGTTTTGGTAGATAAATAAAATGTTTTTTTGGGAAATATTATCACATTGTTAATGTTATTTCTACACCCTGAAACTCACCAATTTATCTGGTTGCAAACCGCTGTAGTAGGCTGCACCTTTCTCGGGAAGTGCCCAGGCAGTCTTGAGAGTTGTATTTATGTTCCGGTTTTTCTTATTTCACCGTGCACTATAAATGAATTTTAACAAGTGTATGTTAAGTCTCTTACTGATTTGGACATTAACTACTCTATATTGAGTGTTAAAATTAATTTGGTTATTTAGATATAGTGGTACTTAGTAATACCTGAGCTGTATATTTATCTCAAGTATTTGTTGAAAAAGGTGTGTTTTAATAACAATTAAACTGATAAAGCATCCTTTTATATACAAATTTAGACCCCAAAGGCCATTGTGAGTTAGTAATGGTTTTGCTGGCTTGTAATAATAATTCTCTAACATGGTCAATAATTTTGAGCAGTAGGGGTGTTTGCTATGATTGCACTCTTTTCTATACTCCCTATGGTCAATAATTTTTAGCAATAGGGGTGTTTGCTATGTTTGCACTCTTTTCTATACTCCCTATAGAGGCCATTCAGTATTAGGACACACGCCATCCGTGAGTGCAACCATACCTTTCTAAGTTGATTCGGCCTCCCTGCTCCTCGTCACAGCGTCTCCCGTTCTCCGCTTCGTAATCGAATGCTGTTGTGTGTTCATTTGCATTCGGGCTACCTTTTTATGTGGGCTGTGTTGATTGGTCGTTCTCTTACGGGGCAACTGATAGGTTAGATATTGTCCTATCACAGTTTGGTTGTCTAGGCAACGTAACGCATGTTTACCTTCTGCTCAGATTTTCTCCCGCGTTATTCCGTGCCTTTTCTCTGTTCTCATTGGCTAAAAGTTAGCCAATGCGAATGTCGTTGCCTCGGTAACCAAACGCGAAGAGGCTTCGCGTATTTTCTCTTTTGAGGCGGTACGTTTTCTGATTAGTGCGCCGGTGTTTTTTTAGGGAATTGCTATCAGTCTGTCTGTTATTACCTTGTATATCAACTATGGTGTTATTGTTATAGTAAATCGCCTAGTTTAAGATGGCAATATGGAGAGTGATACTATTATGAATACTGTCACAGCGTCATTGTTACGCATACTCTTTCCTGTTTACAGAAAGAATCCAACCTATTAGTTGTCTTGTTGTGAGTGCACTACTCTATTTCGTATTATTGTGCAGGTTCAAAGGAAAAAAGGTTTATATTTATGGGTAAGAGGGGTCCCTGATTTATATGGGGACAGGGCTACAGATGTTAAAGATATATTGCGTATTGTCCAGATATTGGTTGAAATACAAATCATGGAGTAAGTCTATTTAGATCTACTGTTTGTTGTGGTAACATATATATCTGTGAACATTTTTAGACTACCATAGGGACTGTTTAGGTTACCAGAGGGACTGTTTAGGTGGGAACTGGATAGATATTATTTAGTGCACGATCTGTTCCCAGTCTTCTCTGCTGTTTAAGCCACATCTTACACTATTGAATTTTGACATAAAGAATTGTTCTCTCTTTTTTCTCTTGGCATTTGTATTGCCTCCTCTGCTGTTTAGAGTTACAGTTTCCAGCCCACACCATTTCAAATCTTCTACTTTGTGGTTTGCTGACTGCCAATGATCAGTAAGGGGAGCACCCTTTTTCCTATTCCTGATGACTGATCTGTGCTCGTTAAGGCGCACTCGTATTTCTCTCGAAGTTTCACCCACATAGCATAGTTTGCAGGGGCACTGAATTAAATATATCAGGTTTTTTGTTCGACAGTTTATGAAACTTTTAATATGAACCTTTGTGTTTCTTGTAATTATGGGATTCCCTTTAATGATATTCGAGCAGTTAACACAGCCCTGACATGGAAAAGTCCCACAGGGCAAGGGTGCATTATTTATACAGGGTTGGACTTGTAGTTTGTGTTCTCTGTGTGTATGCACCAATTTGTTTCTGATTGTAATGTTTCTTCGAAAAGAAAACATTGGTTTGGGGAGTCTTTCTTGTGCTTTGTTCGTGATTAGATGCCAGTTCCTGTTTACTATGTTTTTAATTTTGTTGCTGATTTGGCTGAAATTAGTTGCGAAAATTAGTGGTTGTATTTGAGAAGTGGGCGTTGGTTTTTCTTCAAATATAGTTTCGCGATTGTAGTATTTTGCTCTTTTATACGCTTGACGAATTAATCGTCTGGGATATCCTCTCTCAAGGAATTTTTTCTTTAGGACATCTGAATGTTTCTCATAATCTCTCATGGTAGTGCAGTTTCTCTTTAACCTTAGGAACTGACCAAACGGGATGTTGTTTTTTTGGCAGGTAGGGTGATTACTGTCAAAGTGTAGCATAGTATTTCTGTCCGTAGTTTTTGTAAACAGTTCTACATTCAGTCTTCCATCTATGTGTTTAATGATTATGTCTAGGAATTCGCATTGTTCACGGTTTTGGTGTGATGTGAATTTCAGATTTGTGTCCCCTAAATTGAGCCATTCCAAAAATTCTGTTAACATAACTGATTCACCTGTCCAAATAAAGAAAATATCATCTATATACCTAGACCACTCACTGATGTTTTCAAAAAATGGCGCATTTGGATTGAAAATGTGCTTCTCTTCGAATTTGGAGACGTACAGGCAGGCCAGGCTTGGAGCACAGGTAGCCCCCATGCTCGTCCCCTTGACCTGCCTATAGAGGTCACTCCCAAATAAAAAAATGTTGTTCTTCAAGACCATAGTGATACAGTCCACTATGAATGATTGGTGTGCTGTTAGGCCTTGTCCTTCGTTGGATAGCATATCTGTCATCATCGTGATGGTATTGTCTTGTGGGATGTTTGTATAGAGTGCCTCTATGTCTAAAGTCACTAAAATTTGGGTGTTAGGGTTGAAATTGAGGCACTCTATCTTTTTAATCATTGCTGTAGTGTCTTTGATATAGCCATTTTGTTTGACCAACAATGGTTGTAAAAACACATCGGCATATTTGCTGAGTAGTTCGGTTAATGACCCTATGCTTGACACAATGGGTCTCATAGGGAGGGTTCTCTATGTTTTTATGAACCTTTGGTAGGCCATAAAGTGCAGGAATGACTGGGTGTGTGTTCAATAAGAACGCATACTCATCCTCACAGATAATTTCGTCCTCTTTGGCATATCTCAAGAGCCTCTGGATATTGTCTTGTAAAGTATTCCACTCATTTTTATTGGTTTTACAATAGTGGTCTGGTTTATTTAACAAGAGATTGATCCTGTTTTCGTAATCTGAGGTGGACATTATTACTATGCTGCCGCCCTTGTCGGCAGGTTTGATTGTGAGATCCTCTCTTTGTTCTAATGTTTTTAGAGCTTCAGATTCTATTTTGCTTAAGTTGTAATTGATCCAATTTTTTTGATTTAGAAGAGAGTCTATGCTCTTATCAACTACTCTTTCGAAGGTCTCAATATCTTTGTTGACCATGCTGAGGGCTGGGGTCCATGCTGATTTATTTTTTAACCCTGATTTATTATCACTGGGGTGTTTTTCCTTCCCTTCGAAATAGATGTTAAGCCTAATTTTCCTTAAAAAACTCTGTAGATCCCTTTCTAGTGAGTATCTGTCTATGGGGGTGCATATTGCATAACCTAATCCTTTTTCTAGGAGGGTTGTTTGTGATGGGGTTAGTATGTGTGTTGAGAGGTTAATGATAGCTGCTTTCTCTTGTTTGTTTAGTCCCAGGTTTTCTGGCTTCTTGTCCTGGGACGTTGAAGGAACTGTGGCTGTGTGTTGTAGTTGCCACGTCCCCTTCCTCTTCCTTTCGACTGTCCGAAATTCTGATGTCTTTGTTCTAAAAAAGACAAACCTTCCCTGTTTGGACCTGATGGAAGGTCTCTTTCATTCGTATTTCTTTTATCACTAGTTTGTTCTCCCTCTGAGTCTGTACTGGTGTATGATGTATCAAAAAAGCGCACCTGTTTTTTGGGGAAATTACGAGGCTGATGTTGCCATGGTTTGCGTTGTTGGTATTCTTCCCTCGGGCGATCATAGAAGTCTTTTTGTAGGTATGGGTAAACATACTCGGGATTATAATTCGAGATGTCTTTTCTGAGTTTGTTACTTTTTTTATTTGCTAAATAGTCACTATACCCTGCTACATCATTTTGTATTTCACGTAGTTTAGATTTTGCATCGTCTAAGGCTGTACTTTCACTGAGCTTTAGCTCCAGATCTTCAATTTCTTTCCGTTCGAAAATCAAAACTTCCTGCGCTGTCTCGATGATTAGCAGCATCCAATCTCTACTACAGCGGTTTGCCACTAATGTCCAATTCTCTATAAATTTTCTGTTTGTTATAAAGATGCCAGGCTCGTTGGTGACCTGCAAACCTTTGGGTATGATACCATTTTTACAGTACTCCACCAAGAAGTCTGCATGTAACTCTGCTCTTACCACTTTCTTTTTTAGGTTCCATAGTGGCCGCCATTGTTCTTCGTCACTTTTATCTATTCTAACTGCTGTGGTGTTTTTTGATGACTTATGGATAAGGTTATTGAATTGATCTTCCGTAAAGCTATATGTTTTAATACCTTCCATTTTCTGGTTAAGGTTTGATTTTGGGTCAATATAGTCTCCCAAATCGAAGTCCTATGTATTGGACAAAAGTAATGGAATTACCTCCCCAGCTGACAAGCCGAGTTTGTGAGAAAAAATGATTGAGGAGGCCCCCTTCGAGTAGTTATAAGGGACTAGGGGGATTAAATGTAGAAAATATGGGGTGTCCCACGTTTACAGGTCGACAGGGCCTGTTATCCAATAGGACAATTCTGCATATATGGGGATCAAGGAAGGTCTAGTATGGATTTGGCAGCAAACTACCTCTGGTATTTAGGAGGCTGTTTGAACACAAGGTATCTCAAACTGTTAAGTAACCTATAGAAAACATAGAGCACTTTTTGTATATATATATATAAAGGGTGACACTCGTATAAGCTAATACCAACACACAGTGAATTGAGTTCTGGTAGAAAAAAGTACAAATTTATTTTCATAATACACGTTAAAGCATGTCATAATATTAAAAACAATAATAAAACAGCAAGCAAAATGTTATACACATAAGATTAAACATATAAAAACATTTAGGGTACATAACATCAAGAATCGAAGATTCAGGTCGATGCAGCGTTTCGGTTTCTTTTATGAGACACCTTCTTCAGGACCGATTCTAAAAGGTTATATTAAAAAAACATACAATTACCCACTGTTTATTGGTTTTGTACTTTTTACACAATTAAAAAATTAAAAAACTTTTTCCTTTGTTGTTATTCTTTGACTAAAGGTCACCCTGATATTGTTCATTTATACAATTTAAATTAAAGACATTCTTCTATCCCGGTTTACAACAAGTTTATTAGGGTCAGAGAGGCTTAGAGCATTATGCACCTCTGAGGGCTACCATACTAAATAGTGTTCCAGATTGTTGGTCCAAATCCACACTAGAAGCCCTCCCACCACCTCATTCGCAGAGGACAGTCCATTTCGACTGTATTAGGAATTAGTGATCAATAATTAGGACTCGTATATACAATGTCCTAACCTATCCTTTTTGTTAGTATAGGATGGTCTTTTGTGGAGGAACACATTTGTTCAAGTGTCCCAATTAGAGCTCCTTACCTTAGGACTCATGATTTTTCTGTTAGCTTCCACTTATTTCAATATCAGTTGGAAGTGCTATTTCCGTATCAAATGAGGAAGTTTTTTGCCTCCAGTCTTATACGATCTGTTGGCGTTCAGTCAAATTCATTCTGGGGTGGGTTGCCTATTGGGTGCAAATAATAAGTTTCATTCTCAGTTGTCATTAGTGAATCCTCTATATGTCAATTAATAAAAGATGGTGTTTCACTCTACCTTATTGCTTTGGATGAAAAGGCCTTCCACACTGTGCGAGGGAGCCACCGTTATGTTCTTAGAAGTAGAGTTTCTTTAACAAATAAATTGTTTTGGTAGATAAATAAAATGTTTTTTGGGGAAATATTATCACATTGTTAATGTTATTTCTACACCCTGAAACTCACCAATTTATCTGGTTGCAAACCGCTGTAGTAGGCTGCACCTTTCTCGGGAAGTGCCCAGGCAGTCTTGGGAGTTGTATTTATGTTCCGTTTTTTCTTATTTCACCGTGCACTATAAATGAATTTTAACAAGTGTATGTTAAGTCTCCTACTGATTTGGACATTAACTACTCTATACTTGAGTGTTATAATTAATTTGGTTATTTAGATATAGTGGTACTTAGTAATACCTGAGCTGTATATTTATCTCAAGTATTTGTTGAAAAAGGTGTGTTTTAATAACAATTAAACTGATAAAGCATCCTTTTATATACAAATTTAGACCCCAAAGGCCATTGTGAGTTAGTAATGGTTTTGCTGGCTTGTAATAATAATTCTCTAACATGGTCAATAATTTTGAGCAGTAGGGGTGTTTGCTATGATTGCACTCTTTTCTATACTCCCTATGGTCAATAATTTTTAGCAATAGGGGTGTTTGCTATGTTTGCACTCTTTTCTATACTCCCTATAGAGGCCATTCAGTATTAGGACACACGCCATCCGTGAGTGCAACCATACCTTTCTAAGTTGATTCGGCCTCCCTGCTCCTCGTCACAGCGTCTCCCGTTCTCCGCTTCATAATCGAATGCGTTGTGTGTTCGTTTGCATTCGGGCTACCTTTTTATGTGGGCGGTGTTGATTGGTCGTTCTCTTACGGGGCAACTTACGGGGCAGGCGTAGGTATTGACGCAGCATAGAAACTACTAAGAACCAATTGGAAGTAATGTTTTCAAGTCACATGACTTCACATGCGCGTCTCAGGACGTGTACGTGGTGATAGTATCTAGTCACGTACGCCATTTGGAAGTAGCGGTCTAATTTAACGAAGTTTCAAAACGTGAAAAGGAGTAAATTCAAACATATCCGGATTTAATATATCTTTTGAGCTCGATTCAAGCATACAATTGTTAAAGTATAAAACCTTTTATATATTTTTTTGAAAATAGCAAGGTGTGTACATTCGGTCACACATGAAAGTTTAAAAAGACATTCGGCTCCATTTAATGAAAATTTTCATAATAATAAAAAAGAAGCCTAGGTTTAGTGTCTTTGACGTAGTATAAGTTCTTTGATGGGTCTATGAAGAAATTCAATAAGTTGCAATTGTAAAGTTTTCACGAAATATATAGGCGGGTGAGCGCAGTCGGTCGCGCACGAAAGCTTTGAAATGCGCTATCCATTTTATTGAGAACTGTTGCCGAGAGTGCGCACACCGGGTCGTGCACGAAAGTTTAGAAAGGCTATTTTTATTTATAGACAAATTTTAATGCGTTGAAAAAGAGGCAAGGTACAGACTTTCTAATTCTGTATCGCTTTACAAGGAGTCTCTATGCAACTTGAACAGTGAAGAAAACGGATTTTTTCAGAAAAAAATATTGCCAGAACTTTATTGACAAAAGTATAGGTTGCATACACGAGATATTTCTGAATTAGCATTTTAAAAACCAATGAAATTCACTGAAAAAACCATAGGTTTTACACACGTTATAGTTAGGAAGTAGCATTTACAAAACCTATGAAATTCACTGAAAAAACCATAGGTTTGACACCAGTTATAGTTAGCTGGAAATTTTACTGATATAAAACCAATGAAATTCCACGTTATAGTTAGTTGGACTCACTATAACTTGCGCGTGTAATGCACTGCTGATGACGTCACATATTACATCACTCATGACATCACTGATGACACCATCCTTGTGACACAGTGACAGACCTCCTTTCACTGTAATCTAACCCTTGAAACACATATTCAAAAATAGAAATAAACATTTTCCAAAAAATGGAGATACCCATACCAGTTACAACAACCAATTCAATAATTCCACCATCTATATACACATGCAATAATTCACCAACAGTTCTATATATTCACTCATACATAAATTCACTAATCATATGTAGTGATACACCTACACATCCTGTTACACACCGAAAGTCATCCAAAAATTATTCACACACATACTCACACATGCAAATAAACTATTGAACATCCATTTATTTGCATAAACAGCTATACACACACTACCACTTTACTTCTAAGGAAACTTACACATACTTACTCTCTTAAAAAATCACTTATAGAAAAATACTAATTTAAACAGGAACTCTTACAATCCCTCACTCTCAGATATACTCACTTATATACATCAATATTCACATATACTAGATTAAAACATATGTAGTTACTGATAAAGACACTAATAAGACAGTCATTCACTCACTAACACAGACATATACACACTCATCCACCCATACAGTCCTGCACATATGCTGTCTTCAAAACACATACAAACAGAGACTCAGCCATTCTTGCATCTATGTAGTAAGTAATACCCCCACCAAACCATGCAAACACTCATACTGATACTAAGAAAAACATCTAATAACCTATATACATACACATGTAGCAACTCACCAACCCATGCAGGCACTTATACACAAAGTGAAACACTAATACATATATTGAACTATTTAAGCATTACTCACTAATATATGTATTCACTAAGATATTCAATAATATATACATATATAACACATATTATTTTTCAGAAAGACACACATTCACTGGATGGTGTCATCAGTGATGTCATGAGTGATGTAATATGTGACGTCATCAGCAGTGCATTACACGCACAAGTTATAGTGAGTCCAACTAACTATAACGTGGAATTTCATTGGTTTTATATCAGTAAAATTTCCAGCTAACTATAACTGGTGTCAAACCTATGGTTTTTTCAGTGAATATATATATATATATATATATATATATATATATATATATATATATATATATATGAAGTATGAGCCAAAGGCAGGGTCCTTCAATGGGTTAGGGTTCACAATTCGGGCGTTTCTAGGCCTCATTGGCTATTACAGAAGGTTTATACCAGGATTCGCGCAGAAGGCAGCCCCCCTTACCGATGCCCTACAAGCAAAGGTTAAGCAAGCGGCCTTGCAGACCCCCACCGCGGCTATGGCCGACGCCTTTGCCTCCCTCAAACGCGCGATCTCCTCGACTCCGATCCTCACTTCACCCGACTTCGCAAGACCCTTTTCCCTGCACACGGATGCCTCGGACTATGGCATCGGGGCTGTCTTGTCTCAGCCAGGCGTGGATGGTGCAGAACACCCAGTTCTTTTCATCAGTCGGAAGCTGTTTCCAAGGGAGCTTAAATATCCGACCGTGGAGAAGGAGTGTTTGGCCGTAAAGTGGGCGGTCGAGAAACTGTCTTATTACCTGGAGGGGAGGCCGTTCACTCTGTACACTGACCATGCCCCCCTTCTCTGGATGGCGCGCAACAAGTCCAGTAATGCGAGAGTCATGCGGTGGTTCCTGGCCCTTCAGCCGTTTGCCTTCAGTGTCAGGCACATGAAGGGGGTTGACAACAAGGGGGCTGACTTTCTGTCACGATATCCACTTCCCGATCGGAAGTGTTCTGGGGGGGAGGTGTGTAACCGGGGCCAGCCATCCTGCCCCAAGGAGGGCTCTCAAGTAATCACATGTGACCCCCCCCTCTTGTTTCCCCAGCCGCAGCAGGCCCCAGTATGGTCGGGCCCGGAGAGATACAGCTGCGACGACGAAGATGAAGAGGACTGGGGGCCCTTTAAGTGGACAAGAAGTATGATGGGGGAGGAGCCTAGTACGGTACTTGAGGACGGCATCGACAGTCCACAGGGGTGTTACTACACCGGAGGAGCGGTCAGCGTGCAGGAGAGAGGAGAGGCGGGAAGCAAAGAGGAGGAGTGGAGGAAAGGAGACGAGTGGCGAAGTGAGGAGAACGTCCTGGACCCAGAGAGGATCGAGAGACAAGGACGGAGACCGGAGCCGCGAGACCCAGTGGAACCGGAGGAGGTTGCTGACAGAACGGATCGACATCCCGGAGAACCAGCTGAGCCCGGAGGCCAACACCGCGATCCGCCCAGCCGTACGCCAGGAGGGGTACGGCTAACCGAGGTGCGTGAACGCTTCCTGGGGTGGTGGAGGAAAGGGCGAGGCCGGCCTTAAAGTCCCCGTTGTATATATCGTCTTGGGCCCCCCCCCCCATCTCCCGTTCTCACTCGTCCTCACAATCCTGAGCACTCGTCCCGCTAGTATAATTGCACCAAGGGTAATAAGCACGTCCCTCACTGTTCCCTGTCCCATTGTGCAAACAAGCAGCTTAGCTTGAATACTTACGTTTCCTCATTTTGTTTGTTCCCCCCCGGTCTTCGGCGAGAGCGGACGCCACGGAGCCTCCGGAGCCGCGTAGAAGGAGGAGCCCCGTCCGAAGGAAGGAGGAGGGCGTCATCCGGAAGACTCGCCGGGAGAGAAGCCGGTCACCCCGTAGGGGATATACACGAAAGACAGGTACTGATACACTGCTCTCGAAAATAAATCGTACAGCAACAAAAACCCGTCTGCTTCCATATCCTAGTCCCGCTCTTACAGTGGTGGAGAATGCGGGCATAACCTCCGTCTGTACGGACAAGATGGATGAAATCATACAAGCCCTGGTGCATGGGCAGGAGAGACTTGAACGCATAGCCGAGCAACAGCTACGGGCTGCAGAAGCCGACAGGGAAATCATCAAGGCGGCTGTTGTTGCCCGGTCCCTGGATCCTCCTCTAGGCTCCAACCCTGTGGCGGTTAGCGGGACCGCTCACAACCTAGGAGGGGTATCCCTCCAGAAGTACCAGCCCGGGGAGGACCCGGACGCCTTCCTACTCAACTTCGAGAGGGCCGCACGAGCATGCGGGTGGCCCGGAGCGAAGTGGCCATTTTTTTGGCACCTCTATTGGTTGGTGAGGCCCAAGCGGCCTATCAGGTGGCGAACCCCCGTGGGGACACTCCATACACCGAAATCAAAAAGATCATTTTGGACCATCCAGGCCTAGACAAAGAGGCTTATAGGCTGAGGTTCAGAAGGGAGAGAGGAGTGCCGGGGGAAACGCCGAAAACGTTGTTTGTCCGCCTGAAGATGGCTGCGGATAAATGGTTGAAGCCCACGGAGAGCACCAAGGAAGAGATAATGGATCGCATATATCTCGAGCAGTTTCTGGAGGCTCTACCTTTTTCAACCCAACGCTGGCTAAAACAACACCACGATCTAACCACCACTCAGGCCGTTGAGATGGCGAACACGTTTTCCCGGGTACAACAGAGACCGCCGGGCATGGGAGAGTCCGAGAGACCGAAAATCCCTATCAAAACTGAGAAGAGACCCGGGAAAGCACCCAAGCCACCAAAACAGAAGACATGGAGACCCGAACCCCTACCGCACAGCGGACCGCAGTGTTTCGATTGCGGGTCTTGGGGTCACATCGCTCGTCATTGCCCCCGAAGGAAACAGGAGGAAGAACCCATGGAGGTCGGGTACCTGCCCCGGACTGTTTTATATTCCGCTGAGATGGGACGAGCATATCGAGTGAGTATGAAGGTGAACGGTAACCCTGTTAAAGCTCTTCTCGACTCCGGATGTCGCCAGTCGGTAGTCCAAGCCCACCACGTGCATTCTCACCAGGTACTGCATAAGGAGAAGGTTTCCATTCGGTGTGTCCACGGGGACGTAAAACCCTATCCCGTAGCCATTCTCCCGTTAGTGCCCCCTGAAGGAGAACCCTATCGAGTCAGAGTGGGTGTCTTGTCCTCTCTACCGGAGGACCTAATAATAGGAACAGACAACTCGGCTTTCCTGGACATGTTCAAACAAAGCATAGGCACCATCTCTCCCTCCTTGAGACGGACCCCCGTAGACGCCATGGTTTCGTCGGAACCCTGGACCCTAGACAAGAGTTTCCAGTTTGCACAGGCCAACGATGCCACATTATTTAACGCGTGGGAAAAAGCACACCAAACCCAGGATCAGATTCCTATCCTATATCCCCGCCTCTTCATCAAGAATGACTTATTGTACAGGCAGGGGAAGGAGCGGGACCCCGAACAGTTGTTGGTACCCGTACCTTTCCGGGAGCAAGTACTGTTCTACTCGCACTCCCATTTAGTAGCGGGCCATACCGGGGCCGAAAAAACGACTCAGAATCTTTTGAACTGCTTCTACTGGCCCGGGATATATAAGGACGCAATGGCATATTGTCAGGAATGCGAAGTGTGCCAAAAAAGGAACATGACCAGACCCCCCGCAGTTCCGTTACAACGTCTCCCAATTATAGGGGTCCCCTTTGAACGGGTTGGGATGGACCTTATAGGGCCCCTACCCAAAACCAAGAAGGGTCACCAATATGTACTCGTCGTAGTAGATTATTCTACTAGATTCCCCGAAGCGTTCCCTCTCAAGTCAGCCACAACGAAGAATGTCGCAGAGAAGATGCTGGAACTCTTCTCCAGAGTGGGTTTCCCGAAGGAAATATTGACTGATCAGGGGACCCCCTTTGTATCCCGACTAATGAGAGAAGTGTGTGACCTCTTACACATCCACCAAATCCGCACCGCTGTTTACCACCCCCAAACGGATGGACTAGTCGAGCGATACAACCGCACGCTGAAGACTACCCTGCGGAAAATGCTGGAGGTGAACAATACGGAGTGGGACCAGGTACTCCCCCTAGCCCTATACGTCATTCGAGGGCAAAAACAAAGCAGTATGGGTTTCTCTTCTTTCGAACTGCTTTACGGTCGTCAACCCCGTTTCCTGTTGGATATGACCAAAGAGGCATGGGAGAAGGAGACCCCGGAGGAGGTAGCCAAGACCCTGGAGTACGCCCGGAACCTCAGGTCCAAACTAGGAAAATTACGTGATTTGGCGTTTGCCAACCTGGAAAAAAGCCAGGCGAAACAGAAGGCCTTTTACGATAAGGGAAAGAAGTGGCGAAAACTTTTTATAGGAGACTGGGCGCTGGTGCTCCTGCCATCATCGACCCAGAAGTTCAAGGCAGAGTGGGGAGGACCATACAAGGTCGTGGGAACCATCGGCAACACCAGTTACAGACTCCAGATACGGCCACGGAAGCAGCAGCTTTACCACATAAACATGTTAAAAAAGTGGCTTGGTAGCCCCCCGACCGAGGTCCATCTGGCCAAAACAGCGACAGTGGGCGACTCCCATACCCTAGCTCAACTAGTGATCAATGACGAGCTGCGGGAAACCGAGAGGCAAGATCTTCTGAGGACCTTTCAAAAACATGCCAAAGTGTTCTCGGATATTCCTGGGAAGACCTCACTGGCCGAACATAGCATAAGAACAGAACCAGGAAAGAGGGAGATCATCAAGCCCTACAGGATACCGGAAGCTAGGAGAAAAGGGATCAAACAAGAAGTGGAAGACATGCTGAAACTAGGGGTGATTCGTCCTTCCCACAGCGACTGGTCAAGTCCCATAGTCCTGATCCCAAAACCGGATGGGACCCGCCGGTTCTGTATGGACTTCCGAGCCCTGAATTACATTTCCACGTTTGATGCATATCCCATACCGAGAATAGACGAACTCATCGAAAAATTGGGTGAAGCCAAATACATAAGTACCATCGACCTCACCAAGGGGTATTGGCAGGTCCCACTGAAAGAAGAAGATTGGCACAAAACGGCCTTTTCCACTGAAGACGGCCGATATGAATTCACGGTTCTCCCCTTTGGCTTGCACGGGGCGCCTGCCACCTTCCAAAGGCTGATGAACACCGTACTGAAGGACATTTCAGACTTTACCTCAGCGTACCTGGATGACATTGTTGTGTTTAGTCTGGATTGGGAAACACACTTGCAACACTTACAACAGGTGTTAGAAACCCTAGCCCAGGCCGGATTGAGGATAAACGCCAAGAAAACACGAATCGCTTTTCAGAAAGTGAACTATCTGGGATACATTCTCGGGCACGGCCTCATCGAGCCACAGGTCGAGAAAGTGAGGGCCATTGCAGAATACCAGTTCCCGTCTACAAAAAAAGAACTGCGTGCGTTTCTAGGCCTCATTGGCTATTACAGAAGGTTTATACCAGCATTCGCGCAGAAGGCAGCCCCCCTTACCGATGCCCTACAAGCAAAGGTTAAGAAAGCGGCCTTGCAGACCCCCACCGCGGCTATGGCCGACGCCTTTGCCTCCCTCAAACGCGCGATCTCCTCGACTCCGATCCTCACTTCACCCGACTTCGCAAGACCCTTTTCCCTGCGCACGGATGCCTCGGACTATGGCATCGGGGCTGTCTTGTCTCAGCCAGGCGTGGATGGTGCAGAACACCCAGTTCTTTTCATCAGTCAGAAGCTGTTTCCAAGGGAGCTTAAATATCCGGCCGTGGAGAAGGAGTGTTTGGCCGTAAAGTGGGCGGTCGAGAAACTGTCTTATTACCTGGAGGGGAGGCCGTTCACTCTGTACACTGACCATGCCCCCCTTCTCTGGATGGCGCTCAACAAGTCCAGTAATGCGAGAGTCATGCGGTGGTTCCTGGCCCTTCAGCCGTTTGCCTTCAGTGTCAGGCACATGAAGGGGGTTGACAACAAGGGGGCTGACTTTCTGTCACGATATCCACTTCCCGATCGGAAATGTTCTGGGGGGAGGTGTGTAACCGGGGCCAGCCATCCTGCCCCAAGGAGGGCTCTCAAGTAATCACATGTGACCCCCCCCTCTTGTTTCCCCAGCCGCAGCAGGCCCCAGTATGGTCGGGCCCGGAGAGATACAGCTGCGACGACGAAGATGAAGAGGACTGGGGGCCCTTTAAGTGGACAAGAAGTATGATGGGGGAGGAGCCTAGTACGGTACTTGAGGACGGCATCGACAGTCCACAGGGGTGTTACTACACCGGAGGAGCGGTCAGCGTGCAGGAGAGAGGAGAGGCGGGAAGCAAAGAGGAGGAGTGGAGGAAAGGAGACGAGTGGCGAAGTGAGGAGAACGTCCTGGACCCAGAGAGGATCGAGAGACAAGGACGGAGACCGGAGCCGCGAGACCCAGTGGAACCGGAGGAGGTTGCTGACAGAACGGATCGACATCCCGGAGAACCAGCTGAGCCCGGAGGCCAACACCGCGATCCGCCCAGCCGTACGCCAGGAGGGGTACGGCTAACCGAGGTGCGTGAACGCTTCCTGGGGTGGTGGAGGAAAGGGCGAGGCCGGCCTTAAAGTCCCCGTTGTATATATCGTCTTGGGCCCCCCCCATCTCCCGTTCTCACTCGTCCTCACAATCCTGAGCACTCGTCCCGCTAGTATAATTGCACCAAGGGTAATAAGCACGTCCCTCACTGTTCCCTGTCCCATTGTGCAAACAAGCAGCTTAGCTTGAGTACTTACGTTTCCTCATTTTGTTTGTTCCCCCCCAGTCTTCGGCGAGAGCGGATGCCACGGAGTCTCCGGAGCCGCGTAGAAGGAGGAGCCCCGTCCGAAGGAAGGAGGAGGGCGTCATCCGGAAGACTCGCCGGGAGAGAAGCCGGTCACCACGTAGGGGATATACACGAAAGACATGTACTGATACACTGCTCTCGAAAATAAATCGTACAGCAACAAAAACCCGTCTGCTTCCATTTCCTAGTCCCGCTCTTACACTTTGGCATAAGTATTTTATTTCCAGCAGACAAATCATTGTAATTCATCATGACACGTTTCAACCCCTCACAGGTCTTGTTCACATGATTCTTGCAGTGGTCAGTTTCCCTTCCAATTTAAATATTTATCAGACAAGGAAGGACAACCACACACATACCACTTGTCAAATATATATATACATATGCATGTGTGTCTATGAAATATATATTTAGTATTAAATATTAGTGAGATTAATTCAATTAACATTATTTTAATGGTATTTTTTTTTAAATATTGAAGATGTGCTACTTTAAATGATATTATATAGGTACATATATATATATGTATATATATATACATATATTACCTACTGGCGGTCGCCAGTAGGTATATATAGTTAGGATTTTTTCCCTATGGGTTTTTTGAAAATTCTATGTCTAATAACTTTGGCGTTTGTGGACGGAATTGGCTGAAATTTTCAGGAAAATGGCACATTTTGTTTCTGAGCAGCCCCTGAAAATTTGGGGGGGTTTCGTCAAGGGGGGGCCGAGAAAAAAGGGGGGTCCCAAAACGTGTTTTTAACATTGATTTTTCCATAGGGCGGTTAGCCTCACTTTTAGCCCGAACGGCTGAATAGATTTGCACGAAACTTGGCAAAATTGTAGGGACTGGTAGCCCGATGTGCCTTTTGTAGGTCTCAATATATGTGCTCCAGTGGATTTTGAGAAATTAACGTTTAAAAAAAGATATATATCTGTAGCAGCGGACCGGGCAGCGCTCCAGGACGCGTACCTTTCGCGCAACGGAGCTTTGTGAAGCGAAGCTGATTGGTTCTCTGGCGTCTGTCAACATTCCAAAAAGTCCGTAGCTGCCGCCATCTTGTCTCTCGGTAGGATCGAGAGACAAGAGGAGGCCAAAACAAAGGGGCAAATAACCATAAGGGGGCATAGTAGATCCTCCCTGACCCCCTAGGTTTAATGTGGAGGCTTTAAAACGGCCCCGCGGGGCAAAAAAAAATAATTTTTTTTTTGTTTTTTTGCGTGGGTAGCGCCCGGTCCGGGAACCGGGAAGCTTTCTGGGCAGCGTACTGCAATGAAAAATGAATGATAGACTTTTATTTTTTAAGGATTGTTTATTGTGTTTAATAATGTATTAAACTTTCTAACGCGGCGCGTCATATGACGCATTACGCGACAACGCAGGTCCAGAATATAGTGAAAATGTCTCCACCAACCAGCGGACGGCACACAACCCCTTTCAGCAGGCTAAATAGTTCTGTTAAATGACAACAGAAGGGACAGGCAACAAGAACCATCAGTCAAAGAGGGGAGGGCAAGTTCTTCTCTACCGGGTCACGTTGGAGCGCTACCGGAACTGATCGAATTGGTAGTCTACAGTGTTTCTGGATGTTTCAGACTGAAGCTGGCGTTAGCATGAGAGCACCACCATTTCGTAGCTCCGTCGTGGCCATTCCACGAGCAATCATGCTAGGCGCTCCCCACCAGAAGCCTGCGGGAGTCGGGGGCCCCCCAAGACTTTTGTAGAATCTTCAAGGATGAGGGGACGCTTTCGAGAATGGAGCCCAAGCTCTAGCAGACAAGCGTCCGAGTTCCAAGGTGTCGCAGGCCCATTTTAGTGGACCACGCCCAAATCTGAAGAGATGGCCGCCATTTTGAGAGTCCTGTGGCAGCCGCCTATCGCTGCGCCGCAAGAGCGGGAGCAACTCAAGTACATGGTGAGCGAGACGCTGTAGTCGAAAGAGCGGGCGGTAAACAGCTGAATAGCGGAAGAGGCACAGTGTAGCAAAAGCGGGCTGAATGGCAAATGAAACGGAAAAGGGGTGCCCCACTACAGCGTGTCTTTAGGTGAAACGGTTTGTGGGACAAGGTGAAGAATGGAAGAGTCACCAAAAGGAAAAAAGTTCCGCTTGACCCCGGGAGCCGGCCACCTATGTCGGGGGCGATCTCAGGCCACACCAGGGCAACACGACTTGGGGAGGGGGCCGGAGC
This sequence comes from Lissotriton helveticus, assembly GCF_964261635.1. Taxonomy (NCBI): domain Eukaryota; kingdom Metazoa; phylum Chordata; class Amphibia; order Caudata; family Salamandridae; genus Lissotriton; species Lissotriton helveticus. The sequence goes on along the minus strand of NC_136065.1, from coordinate 997,859,092 downwards.
CAAGCGCCCCCTCCGAGTCCGCGACATGACACCGTCCCTCGGGGGCCTCCGTCAAGCGGTTCAGGGTGGCACCGCATCACAACAGCCCCCACTTACTTTAAGAATAGTGAAGATGAAGCAATTGCAAATAGGCTTCAGACAATGTTACAAGCACTCCTCAAAACTTTGAACTTTCAGAGTGCATGAGTTGGGACAGCGAGGGGTGATTTGGTTTCTCGGATTTGGTTTCTCGTACTGTTTTTCTGGTCTCTCACCACTGGCATAGTTTAACGTTTTCTTGTTTCTAGGACATTAATAGGTTTTATCATTACGTTATGTTATCGTTTCTTTGTTTGTTGTTTAATAAAAGTTCATGTTCATCAGTGGCCTACTGATTTTCGTTTTCCTATTTTTTTCTTTCCAGGTTGTTTCATGGTAAAGTTTCTGTTAACAGGATACAGTGATCACTTCGTTATTATTGCATATGTCCTTTTCACTAGGGGTGCTCTCTGGTCGGGCCAGATGACGTATCTCTAGTAAATGGTCCGGGTGAAAAAGGTGCATCAATCAGTGGGGAGTAGATAGGCATGACAGATTACAACGGGGGAGAAAGGTCCGCATTACGTACCCTTTCACTACTTGCAAAGATTTTCCTACGTTTATATGCAAACAGGGAATACCTCCAAAAATAACTAATTCCCAAACAGTCAATGTTCGGACAATCAATCAATCAATGAGGAATGAAATAGGTACGACGTGTTAAAGGCTTGCGTTACCTACCCTTCACTATCTGCAAAGGGAGAGAGAATATTCCTATTCTTCCTCGTTTGCAGGTAGAGAAGATCCTTAAGAGAATTAACTTCGAACAATTCAATGCTCGATTGAAACAATCAACAAGGGGTACTGTGAACACAAATGAACGCCGCTTATGTACATACGCATTGCTATTTTCAACAGGTTGTTCCTAATGTTTCTATTTTAGCGAGGTCAAAAAGAGATCCCATTAGTGGCCTACTGATTTTGCTCGATTCCTTTTGTTTTTTTACACGATTTTTCGCTATCTGCAAAGACTAAACAGAGTATTGCGACTCTGTGCTTGTTTGTAAATAGAGAATGAACCAAAGAGAACAATCAATCAAATGGAGAGAGAAGCAGGCACGACGTATTACAAAGGGGGCAAAGGGCTGCGTTAACTACCCTTCACTATCTGCAAAGAGAGAGTACTCCTAATAGAAATGAGGGGTGGGGGGCAGTATTCAAAGCAGATCAGTGTGCATAAACACGAAAATGTTTTTACTTACCACGTACTTGACATTCGACAGCTTATGATATTTGCTATTAAAAAACCATTGAAATTCACTGAAAAAACCATAGGTTATAGACTATATATAGTTAGGAATTAGCATTTACAAAACCTTGAAAATTCACTGAAAAAACCATAGGTTATACACCATATATAGTTAGGAATTAGCATTTAAAAAACCTTATTTTACTCACACAAAACCATTGAAATTCCATATATAGTTAGTTGCACTACTATATATCGCGCACCCGCAATCCACTGCTGATCATGTCACATATTACATCATTCATGACATGGTCAGTGACATCACTGATGACATCACTGATGACATCTCAAATGACATCACTGATGACATCACTGATGACATCTCATTTGACATCATTCTTGTGCTAATACGATAAACCTCTTCAGACTCTAATATAACCTTAGATACACTCAGTGTAAACAGACACTCACACACTGCCACTCATCCATGGAGTTACTCACACACCCAGTCAGTCATGCAAAGAAACAATCTCACCTCCATTTCTTCAACTATACAGTTAAACACACCTTACTTATTGAAACATATACTAACACATATTTACTCTCTTATACAATCCCTGATACAAGTTCACAATGATCGATACAACCACTCACTCATTCAGTGGCTCTCATGCACAGTTATTTATATATGCCAACTCTCACATGTACTGTGTTTTACATATGTACTTACTATGACATGTAGCATTGAGATATCCATTCACTCATCAATACACTCATGCACACAGTCAACTGCCCATGTAGCTGTTTCCACATGCACTCTTGAACTCATACACCTAGTGAATAAACTGCTCACACATCTATGCATAGAGTCACACACCTTCCAGCCACCCCCACACAAACTCAATCTCCCATAGAAATACTTGGGCAACCAATTAATAACACATATAGCCTCTCGTATAGCTAATGATCAACACATGCAGCAGTTTACAGAACAACAGACATAATGATGCACAAATTAAGACAGTTTAGTCACTAACCCATGCATTCAGTGAGACACATTTAATCACTCACTCATACAGTCAGTCATGCACCTACTAAATCCTTCATCCAGACACTTATACATCCACTCAAGACATATTTTAACTTTACAGAAAAATACAGTCACTGCATGTTGTCATCAGTGATGTCATTTGAGATGTCATCAGTGATGTCATCAGTGATGTCACTGACCATGTCATGAATGATGTAATATGTGACATGATCAGCAGTGGATTGCGGGTGCGCGATATATAGTTAGTGCAACTAACTATATATGGAATTTCAATGGTTTTGTGTGAGTAAAATAAGGTTTTTTAAATGCTAATTCCTAACTATATATGGTGTATAACCTATGGTTTTTTCAGTGAATATATATATATATATGTATATATATATATATATATATATATAAATATATATATATATATATATATATATATATATATATATATATATATATAGATATATAGATATATAGATATATATAGATATATATAGATATATATATATATTACCTACTGGCGGTCGCCAGTAGGTATATATAGTTAGGATTTTTTCTCTATGGGATTTTTGAAAATTCTATGTCTAATAACTTTGGCGTTTGTGGACGGAATTGGCTGAAATTTTCAGGAAAATGGCACATTTTGTTTCTGAGCAGCCCTTGAAAAATTGGGGGGGGGTGTGTCAAGGGGGGGCCGAGAAAAAAGGGGGGTCCCAAAACGTGTTTTTAACATTGAGTTTTCCATAGGACGGTTGGCCTCACTTTTAGCCCGAACGGCTGAATGGATTTGCACGAAACTTGGCAAAATTGTAGGGACTGGTAGCCCGATGTGCCTTTGCTAGGTCTCAATATATGTGCTTCAGTGGATTTTGAGAAATTAACGTTCAAAAAAAGATATATATCTGTAACAGCGGACCGGGCAGCGCTCCGGTTCGCGGACTTTACGCGTTACGGAGCTTTGTGAAGCGAAGCTGATTGGTTCTCTGGCGTCTGTGAACATTCGAAACAGTCCGTAGCGGCCGCCATCTTGTCTCTCGGTAGGATCGAGAGACAAGCGGAGGCCAAAGCGAAGGGGCAAATGACCATAAGGGGGCATAGTAGATCCTCCCTGACCCTCTAGGTTTGATGTGGAGGTTTTAAAAGGGCCCCGCGGGGCAAAAAAAAAAAATAATAATAATAATCGAACGGCTGAATGGATTTGCACGAAACTTGGTAAAATATTAGGGACTGGTAGCCCGATGTGCCTTTGCTAGGTCTCAATATATGTGCTCCAGTGGATTTTGAGAAATTAACGTTCAAAAAAAGATATATATCTGTAACAGCGCTCCGCTTCGCGTAACGGAGGTTTGAGAAGCTGATTGGTTCTCCGGCGTCTGTAAACATTGCAACCAGTCCGTAGCGGCCGCCATCTTGTCTCTCGGTAGGATCGAGAGACAAGAGGAGGCCAAAGCGAAGGGGCAAATGACCATAAGGGGGCATAGTAGATCCTCCTTGACCTCTTAGGTTTGATGTGGAGGTTTTAAAAGGGTCCCGCGGGGCAAAAAAAAAATAATAATAATAATCGAACGGCTGAATGGATTTGCACGAAACTTGGCAAAATTGTAGGGACTGGTAGCTCGATGTGCCTTTGCTAGGTCTCAATATATGTGCTTCAGTGGATTTTGAGAAATTAACGTTCAAAAACAAGATATATATCTGTAACAGCGCTCCGCTTCGCGGAGATAAAATTATCTCTGTATTACCTAGCTGTTGCTAACACCAGTTAGCGACGGCTAGTAGGAGATAGCGACCATCTTGGGCCCCACTTTGCATGTGAGTGATATTTATCACTAATGACATGCAAAGTGGGCATGCCAAGATGTTAGCGACTGGAAACAGTCGCTAACATCGCTATCTCCTATTACCAACTTTTGGAAATATTCGCGATAAGCGCGAATATCTCCAAAAGCTACCACCTGCCCTGAGCAGTTCTTAGCCATGTTATCCAATGGGAGGTGGATAACATGGCTAAGAGCATTAGCTCGGTAATGCATGAATATCGCTGAGTTTTCAGCGATATTAATGCATTGCGGTCGTTTTTTATCGTATTTGCGATAAACCTTGATAATAGCAAGGTTTATCTGCGATAATTTCTGAAGATGCTTAGCGGTAAAAAATTCGTTGCTAAGCATTGTTAGGGATAAATATCGCTTAACTTTGGTAATATGCCCCAACGTCTGTTAACGTTCGATTCGAAGGAAATCAGGAAGTGTTGAAAAACATTGTCTGCGCCATCTTGCCTTTTTTCAAATGCCACACTTTTGTCGTGCACGGCAGTCATTTTAGATGCCTTGACCAGACCCACTCTCTGCACGCTGTCGATCCTTAGCATGGCTCCCCACCCTCGCAAGCATCTCCCCCAGGCAGTGGTCACCCCCGCTCTCTGTCTTATGCATGGGTAATAAACCACCCCCCATCTGCGTTGCTCTTCACTGAGAATCACACCCTGTGCCCGCCCGACACCTCCCTTTCGCCCTATTCACTACCGCACCCTCTGACACTCCTTTTCCTCTGTGTCCGATTGTCCAGGCCGGTCCTAGGGTATCAGCTAGCCCTGCAGATGTAGTTTATGGGCCCAGCTGTAAAGAATCACCCCTCTTCAAAGGAGTTATAGTAGATCAAGGCCCACACTCGATGAGATCCGTCACAGCAGACGCGTTCCTATTATCTGAAAACCATCCTGTATTGTGATTGGGGAGGGGACCGAGATGAAGCGGAAGATTCCAGGGATGACTCTTTGTACATCAAAGTTTTTACAATTATGTGTCACATTAAAAATATATAGCACTCCAAAAAAGTAGTAAGATTATAAAACTTTAATAACTTATAAATATATACAAGAAAACAAAAACAGTAATAACATATAAACATTTTTAGGGAAAAACAACGAAGTAGCGGTCGGCTGTGCGAATAGTCCCAACGCAGCACAACGTCCAGATTTCACTGATTTCGGCATCCGGCGTGGGGCGTCGCGGGGGGTGGGTCATCAGTAGCAAACTGTTGTGCGAATAGTTCCAAGGCAGCAGAACTATGGCACCAAGGTGATGTCCAGTAAGTTGCCGCACTGGTTTTGGTATCCTACAATGCTGCTCCGAATAACGGCGGGGGGCGCCCCAGGGGAGGCGGCGTGAACGGGCCTCTCCAGGTGGAGTCTCGTCTGTTGTAGTGGGGCGCCCCTTTACCGTTTCAGTTGCCATTCCGTCCGCTTTTGGTCCACTGTGTCAAAAGCCGCAATTCAGCTGAGTTGCGCCCACTCTTGCGGTGCAGCGATAGGCGGCTGTCACAGGACTCTCAAAATGGCGGCAGGCTTTTTCCTTTTTGGGCCTGGTCCACTGAAATGGCCCTGGGACACCTTGGAAATCGGACGCTTGTCTGCTAGGTCTTGGACCCCATTCTCGAAAGCGTCCCCTCCGCCTTGAGGATTCATCAAAAGTTTTGGAGGCCCCCGACTCCTGCAGGCTTCTGGTGGGGAGCGGCTGCCATGATTGCTCGCGGAATGACTACGACGGAGCCACGAGATGGTGGTGCTTTCATGGTGACGCCAGCTTCAGTCTGAAACATCCAGAAACAAGGTGGGGCTTTCATCGTTTGGGAAAAAAAAAGTTTTCATCCAATGAAAAGTGTTGTTTTTAGGTCATATGATCAAGCCTTCCATCATTAGGAAACCAAAAGTAAAATGAACCAATGAAAAGTTTTATAAACAAGTCACATGACCTGTTATGCGGCATAGGGTATAAAATGCGGAGAAAATTCGTTGGCACGTGAGGCGGCGTCAGTAGCAGACCGATGTGCGAATAGGCCGAAGGCAACACAACGCGCCAAGATCCGGATGGCACCGAGGTGGTGTCCAGCAAGTTGCAGCACTGGTGTGGCCATCCTACAATGCTGAAAGTCGGCGTGGGGCGCCCTGTTGGCCTGTGAGTTCGCGTCAGTAGCGGACCGATGTGCGAATAGGCCGAAGGCAGCACAACGCGCCAAGATCCGGATGGCACCGAGGTGGTGTCTAGCAAGTTGTCGCACTGGTGTGGCCATCCTACAATGTTGAAAGTCGGCGTGGGGCGCCCCGTTGGCCTGTGAGATGGCGTCAGTAGCGGACCGATGTGCGAATGGGGCCAAAGGCAGCGCAACAATATTTTCTGAATAGAAGACACCACAAGGCGCTGAGATGCCAAGATCCGGATGGCACCGAGGTGGTGTCTAGCAAGTTGTGGCACTGGTGTGGCCATCCTACAATATTAAAAGTCGGCGTGGGGCGCCCTGTTGGCCTGTGAGATGGTGTCAGTAGCGGACCGATGTGCGAATGGGGCCAAAGGCAGCGCAACAATATTTTCTGTATGGAAGATACCACTAGGCGTTGAGATGCCAAGATCCGGATGGCACCGAGGTGATGTCTAGCAAATTGCTGTACTGGTGTGGCCATCCTACAATGCTGAAACTCGGCGTGGGGCGCCCCGTTGGCCTGTGAGGTGGCGTCAGTAGCGGACCGATGTGTGAATAGGCCGGAACCAGCACAAGGCGCCAAGATCCGGATGGCACCGTGGTGGTTTCATAGTTGAGAGGCACTTCATCTGCAGTGGGGCGCCGAGATCCGGATGGCACCGAGGTGATGTCTAGCAAGTTGCTGTACTGGCGTGGTCATCCTACAATGCTGAAACTCGGCGTGGGGCGCCCCATTAGCCTGTGAGATGGCGTCAGTAGCGGACCGATGTGCGAATGGGGCAAAGGTAGCGCAAGAATATTTTCTGAAGAGAAGACACCACAAGGCGCTGAGATTCGGTTACCACCGAGGTGATGTCTAGCAAGTTGCCGCACTGGTGTGGCCATCCTACAATACTGCTCCGAATAACGGCGTGGGGTGCCCGAAGGGGGGGGGGGCGGCGTGAACGGGCCTTCCTAGGTGGAGGCTCGTCTGCTGTAGTGGGGCGCCCCTTTACCGTTTCAGTTGCCATTCAGCTGAGTTTCGGCCGCTCTTGATGCTACAGCGACAGGCGGCTGCAACAGGAACCTCAAAATGGCGGCCTGTTCTTTGGATTTGGGCCTGGTCTACTAAAATGGCCCTGGGACACTTTAGAACTCGGACGCTCGATTTTTTTTTTCCTTTCCTGTACATGCAAAAAAAGGTAAATTCCCGGTACGTTACACGCTTCATCTGCCACGATGTACTCTCCAGAGGAACCGAAAAAAAATATAGTTATGGTAGCTATACCATGCATCGTCATATGGAGAGGTGGCACCAATTAATTATAGTGCTGCATAAAAGAGAGATTTGGAGGAGAACCCCCGACCTGCCAGTACATTCATCAAAGAAGTGGCACTGACAGCATCAGAGGCAAGGGAAATGGTCCCAAATATTTAGAACTTTGGAAAGATTAAAATGACATGTTTAGATTGTGGCAAATTAATTTCATGTGGACAGATGAGTGTTACTCTAATAAATACAGCATATGAACATCATCATAGTCGATGGTTGGTAGAGACATTTTGACTATATCCTGGACCTGCCCGTCCTCACCCAAAATGGCGCCGGAATAAATGGGACTCGTAACTCCTTGTTGTGTACTGGTTGCAGAACCTTGAAATCACGAGATACGTATGCAGTTTTGAAGCATATGGCGGGCGGGGACGAGAATTGATTGAATATTTCGACATCCCTATTGATATTAAGTTCTGATGTGTTATTGATTACTGTACTATTGAAAGTTCGAATTAACGTCACCCATGGTACTTGCCCGCAAATGTATATCTAGATAATTTTATTGTAACTGGCCCTGTCGTATTTTAATTATAAAATGTACGTCCACCGATTCCGCAACTGTTAGACACCTTAGTTCTTGCAACCTAATGGCCCGCCCGTTACGTTCCTCTACAGTGTAAATGTCTACTCATCATATACGATTACAGTTTGCTCCGTGGCCGGCCCACGTGGTTATAGGCTCGTATTTGTATAATGAAATTTTCACAATAAAGGTTTTTAAAAGAAAACATGGTAGTAGTATATACATTGGTAAAGTTTTTAATAATAGTCACTGTTTTAGAATCATTAAAAGGCAAGTGAAATAAAGCAGACCAATTACATGAAGGGTAAAAGGTATAATACGCAGGAACGCAGTAAAGATAAATGGTCAAGGGCTGTTGTTTTTTCTACTCCTGCAACATAAAGTGATCGATAAGAATCTCATATTCAGGCGTATCGGCGACTAAGACAGCAGGTCGACCCTCTTTTGCTCAACGGCTCCGTCATGGGACGAAGAAACGCTCTTTTTCTCGAAAAAAGAATATATTTTCCTTGCAGGACAGTTGTAAATTTTCCGGGAAAGTACATTAGCCTGGAACATTATAACATATATTTTAGAAAAAATAATGTTCGGAAGTAATAAAAAGCGTAATTTTTAGGTCATATGACCAAGCCTTTCATCATTAGAATAAGAAAAGTAAAATGAACCAATGAAAAGTTTTATTAACAAGTCACATGACTTGTTATGCTTACGTTACGCGCTGCGCGTCGCGCCCCGGATGACTTCCGGATGCGCTAACGCGGCGCGTCATATGACGCATTACGCGACAACGCAGGTCCAGAATATAGTCAAAATGTCTCCACCAACCAGCGGTCGGAACACAACCCCTTTCAGCAGGCTAAATAGTTCTGTTAAATGACAACAGAAGGGACAGGCAACAAGAACCATCAGTCAAAGAGGGGAGGGCTAGTTCTTCTCTACCGGGTTACATTGGGGCGCTACCGGAACTGATCGAATTGGTAGTCTACAGTGTTTCTGGATGTTTCAGACTGAAGCTGGGGTTAGCATGAGAGCACCACCATTTCGTAGCTCCGTCGTGGCCATTCCGCAACCAATCATGGCAGCCGCTCTTTATCGTTATTTTGGGCGGGGTGGGTGGCGGAGCCGAGCTGTTTTGCAGCCATCATTGTGTGGAGTCAGTTCATCTCACTAGTTTTGTATTTGTCATGAGGGGTTGTTCCTAATGTTTCTATTTTAGCGAGGTCAAAAAGAGATCCCATTAGTGGGCTACTGATTTTGCTCGATTCCTTTTCTTTTTTTTTACACGATTTTTCGTTATCTGCAAAGACTAAACAGAGTATTGCGACTCTGTGTTTGTTTGTAAATAGAGAATGAACCAAAGAGAACCAATTCTAAAACAGTAAATGCTTGGATAACAATCAATCAAATGGAGAGAGAAGCAGGCACGACGTATTACAACGGGGGCAAAGGCCTGCGTTAACTACCTTTCACTATCTGCAAAGAGAGAGTACTCCTAATAGAAATGAGGGGGGGGCACCATTCAAAGCAGATCAGTGTGCATAAACACGAAAATGTTTTCACTTACCACGTACTTGACATTCGACAGCTTATGATATTTGCTATTAAAAAACCATTGAAATTCACTGAAAAAACCATAGGTTATAGACCATATATAGTTAGGAATTAGCATTTACAAAACCTTGAAAATTCACTGAAAAAACCATAGGTTATAGACCATATATAGTTAGGAATTAGCATTTACAAAACCTTGAAAATTCACTGAAAATCCACTGCAATCCACTGCTGATGATGTCACATATTACATCATTCATGACATGGTCAGTGACATCACTGATGACATCACTGATGACATCTCAAATGACATCACTGATGACATCACTGATGACATCTCATTTGACATCAATGACCACATCACTGATGATATCATTCATGTGACAATACAATGCATCTCCTCACATTTTAATATAACCTCTGTTTCACCCAGTGTTAAATACAGAGTATAATTTTTGAAACCATTGACACACCAATACTAGTTACTACATACGCACTCACTGATTCCTACGTCTACACACACATTCACTCATTCACCCATACAATCATTCATACATACAATCACTCATCTTTACAACACTATCATATGTACTCATACACCTATACAGACACTCACACTCTGCCACTCATCCATGGAGTTACTCACACACCTAGTCAGTCCCGTAAAGAATCAATCACACTTCCATTTTCTTGTCTATACAGTTAAACATAGAGCACCTTACATTTTCAAACATATACTAACACATACTTACTTTCTTATACAATCATTGATACAAGTACACATTGATCTGCACAGAGTCACACACCTCCCAGCCAGCCACACACACACTCAGTCTCCCATACAAATACTTGGACAATCAATCAGTAACCCATATAGTTAATCATATAGCTACTGATCAACACATGCAGCAGTTTACAGAACAACAGACATAATGATGCACAAATTAAGACAGTTTAGTCACTAACCCATGCACTCAGTGAGACACATTTAATCACTCACTCATACATTCAGTCATGCACCTACTAAATCCTTCGTCCAGACACTTATACATCTACTCATTCTTCAATATGTAAAACATATTTAAACTTTACAGAAACACACAGTCACTGGATGATGTCATCAGTGATGTCATCAGTGATGTCATTTGAGATGTCATCAGTGATGTCATCAGTGATGTCACTGACCATGTCATGAATGATGTAATATGTGACATCATCAGCAGTGGATTGCGCGTGCGCGTTATATAGTTAGTGCAACTAACTATATATGGAATTTCAATGGTTTTGTGTGAGTAAAATAAGGTTTTTTAAATGCTAATTCCGAACTATATATGGTCTATAACCTATGGTTTTTTCAGTGAATATATATATATATATATATATATATATATATATATATATATATATATATATATATATTACCTACTGGCGGTCGCCAGTAGGTAGTTATAGTTAGGACCTAGTTTCCATAGGAAATCGTCAACATTCTATTTGGATTAACTTTGGCCCTGGTGGATGAATCTTTGCGATTTCTCAAAGAAGATGGCTCGGTCCGCTGCGCTCCTTCCCTGAAAATTTGGGGGGGATTGGTGAAGAGGGGGCTGAGATAAAAGGGGGGTCCCAAAACGTGTTTTCTCCATGTTATTTTCCATAGGACGTTTAGACACGGCTACAGGTCGAACGGCTGAATGGATTTATAAGAAATTTGGCAAAACTGTAGAGTCCGGCTCGCAGATTACGCTTTTTGTGGAATGGTGTAAATCCGTTCAGTAGTTGTTGAGAAAATTAAAGTTAAAGTTTATATATCTATAAGCGCGGACGGGTGCGCGCACTCAAGCGGCTGCGCGCGCGCAGAATTTTGTTTTGCTGCGTGACGTCTGTTAACGTTCAATTCGAAGGAAATCAGGAAGTGTTGACCGCCATTTTGTCACTGCGAGTAAATATATTGTCATTTCAAAGCGTTGGAACATGGAAAGGGGAGAAGGTAGAGATTGTTTTGCTGCGTAGGTTTTCTCAGGGTGTGCAGTAAGGACCTTAAACGCGAAAATATATATATATTTTTTTTTCGAAAGAAGTTGCGGGGTGCGCGCGAGTAAATATATTCTCGTTTCAAAGCGTTGGAACATGGAAAGGGGTGAAGGTAGAGATTGTTTTGCTGCGTAGGTTTTCTCAGGGTGTGCAGTAAGGACCTTAAACGCGAAAATATATATATATTTTTTCCGAAAAAAGTTGCGGGGTGCGCGCACTCGGGCGCGCACAACTATTTACAAAAGTGTGAAAATGGAGATAAATCAGAAGTTTGAGTGCTTTGATATAAGGTGGCTCTGAAAAGAGCCCTTGTGTTAATTGAGTTGTTTCTGCATTTATAAGTAAGTACCGATGCAGAGTCTGATATAATATTGTTGGCAGCATTTTGAAAGGAAAGACAGGGGCCCATTTTCTGGTTAATAGGCGACCAGGCCAACTTTTCACGCCAGGCCCATTCCTGCAAAGTCGACCGCCATTTGTAGGAGATCTGCAACCACCGGCAGTCACTGGGTTGCAGGAGCAGATGGACTCAAGCCTGTCGGGCGAAGCATCGTTGCGCCGCCACAGTGGACGAGACCCTGCTGGGTGAGTGGAGCGTCGCTGTACCGCAACAGTGGGAGAGTCCTTTGCTGGGCTCGTGGAGCGTCCCTATACCGCCACAGTATGCGAACCCTTTCCTGGGCTCGTGGAGCGTCACTATATCGCCACAGTGGACGAACCCTTTGCCGGGTGCGTGGATCGTTGGGGGTGCAGCTGAGGGGCCTCCACCTGGGGAGGCGGGAGAGGCTCGTCCACGCCGCCTCTCCCTCCCAGTGCACCCCACGGCGTCTTGCTGACATTTGTTATGGCCGGACCAGGCGATGAAGAGAGGGGGGGGGGTCGGAGGCATATGCAAGACATTCCCCCCTCGTGGCCTGCAAGGCGCTGAAAAAAGAAGAGAATGGAAAGACAACTACATCTCGGGTAGGGCCCATGCCTTCTCTGGCCGATGGCGGCCGGCCGCTCTTTGCCACGGCCCCAGGAACGGATCCCTTGGTTCATCCTGGGGACAGGCCTTGGCGAGTGGTGTCGCCTCCGGACTATTCACGTAATGGTTCTCCACCCCAGGCCGTTGCCGACGGCTTTTGTAGACTTTCTGACGCTCAAAAACCCTACTAGAAAGCAGCCCAAAAGTAGCCCAACATTGCTACTTTGGGGAAGGAGGGACAGGGACGGCGTCAAGTAGACGGCGAAATGCATTGTGGGTTTGTTGCTGCGGCCGTTTGTCATGTAAATAGTTGTTTTAATATATTTTTGTTCAAGAATAAAAACGTTTTAACCTGTTATTTTGCTGTCGTGTGGTATATTTCTAATATTTGTCGCTCTGATGTCGTTTCCCCTCCCAAATGTAACATGTGATTGTAATCTACAGCCGGACATTCCGACAGGACATGAGAGCAAAAGGGGGGGGGGTCAGATCTGAAGTTATTACGCTTTTTGTGGAATGGTGTAAATCCGTTCAGTAGTTGTTGAGAAAATTAAAGTTAAAGTCAATTATATATCTATAAGCGCGGACGAGTGCGCGCACTCAAGCGGTTGCGCGCGCGCGGATTTTTTTTTTGCTGGGTGACGTCTGTTAACGTTCGATTCGAAGGAAATCAGGAAGTGTTGACCGCCATTTTGTCACTGCGAGTAAATATATTGTCATTTCAAAGCGTTGGAACATGGAAAGGGGAGAAGGTAGAGATTGTTTTGCTGCGTAGGTTTTCTCAGGGTGTGCAGTAAGGACCTTAAACGCGAAAATATATATATTTTTTTTTTTCGAAAAAAGTTGCGGGGTGCGCGTGAGTAAATATATTCTCGTTTCAAAGCGTTGGAACATGGAAAGGGGTGAAGGTAGAGATTGTTTTGCTGTGTAGGTTTTCTCAGGGTGTGCAGTAAGGACCTTAAACGCGAAAATATATCTTTTTTTTTCTAAAAAAGTTGCGGGGTGCACGCACTCGGGCGCGCACAACTATTTACAAAAGTGTGAAAATGGAGATAAATCAGAAGTTTGAGTGCTTTGATATAAGGTGGCTCTGAAAAGAGCCCTTGTGTTAATTGAGTTGTTTCTGCATTTATAAGTAAGTACCGATGCAGAGTCTGATATAATATTGTTGGCAGCATTTTGAAAGGAAAGACAGGGGCCCATTTTTTGGTTAACAGGCGACCAGGCCAACTTTTCACGCCAGGCCCATTCCTGCAAAGTGGACCGCCATTTTTAGGAGATCTGCAACCACCGGCAGTCACTGGGTTGCAGGAGCAGATGAACTCAAGCCTGTCGGGCGAAGCATCGTTGCACCGCCACAGTGGACGAGACCCTGCTGGGTGAGTGGAGCGTCGCTGTACCGCAACAGTGGGCGAGTCCTTTGCTGGGCTCGTGGAGCGTCCCTATACCGCCACAGTATGCAAACCCTTTGCTGGGCTCGTGGAGCGTCCCTATATCGCCACAGTGGACGAACCCTTTGCCGGGTGCGTGGATCGTTGGGGGTGCAGCTGAGGGGCCTCCACGTGGGGAGGCGGGAGAGGCTCGTCCGCGCCGCCTCTCCCTCCCAGTGCACCCCACGGCGTCTTGCTGACATTTCATATGGCCGGACTAGGCGATGAAGAGAGGGGGGGGGCGGAGGCATATGCAAGACATCCCCCCCTCGTGGCCTGCAAGGCGCCGAAAGAGGATCTTCCGCGCCGCCTCTCCCTCCCAGTGCACCCCACGGCGTCTTGCTGACATTTGTTATGGCCGGACCAGGCGATGAAGAGAGGGGGGGGTCGGAGGCATATGCAAGACATCCCCCCCTCGTGGCCTGCAAGGCGCCGAAAGAGGATCGTCCGCGCCGCCTCTCCCTCCCAGTGCACCCCACGGCGACTTGCTGACATTTGTTATGGCCGGACCAGGCGATGAAGAGAGGGGGGGGGTCGGAGGCATATGCAAGACATCCCCCCCTCGTGGCCTGCAAGGCGCCGAAAGAGGAAGAGAATGGGTCCACAACTACATCTCGGGTCGGGCCCATGCCTTCTCCGGCCGATGGCGGCCGGCTGCTCTTTGCCACGGCCCCAGGAACGGATCCCTTGGTTCATCCTGGGGACAGGCCCTGGCGCGTGGTGTCGCCTCCGGACTATTCGCGTAATGGTTCTCCATAGTTGTTTTAATATATTTTTGTTCAAGAATAAAAACGTTTTAACCTGTTATTTTGCTGTCGTGTGGTATATTTCTAATATTTGTCGCTCTGATGTCGTTTCCCCTCCCAAATGTAACATGTGATTGTAATCTACAGCCGGACATTCCGACAGGACATGAGAGCAAAAGGGGGGGGGGGTCAGATCTGAAGTTGGGCAGGCGATAAGATCACGTTTTGCTATGTGGGGCTATCTATGTTCGTGATGGGGCCTAAAAGGGGGCAAGATGACGTTGAGTTCGGTTTCTCTCACTAGTTTCATATTTCTCATGAGGGCTTGTTCCTAATGTTTCTATTTTAGCAAGGTCAAAAAGGGATCCTATCAGTGGCCTACTGATTTTGTTCGATTCCTTTTGTTTTCTCTAACGATTTTTAAGTTAAAGTTTGCTAGTACGATACAGCGGCTAGTCCGCATTTTATATATATGTCTTTTTTATTAGGGGTGTCCTCCGGTGGAGTCGGACGATCTACCTCTAATAAACGGTAAGTGTTCCTCTGAAGGAATGCGTCTTGAAAGTGGCTGACTGTAATGTATGATATTTCACTCAGTGACTTTCAGGCCCATGCTGTTTCAAAACTGTGCATGTGTTTGAAGCAGGCGTAGGTATTGACGCAGCGTAGAAACTACTAGGAACCAATTGGAAGTGTTGTTTTCAAGTCACATGACTTCACATGCGCGTCTCAGGACGTGTACGCGGTGATAGTATCTGGTTGGAAGTAGCGGTCTACTTCTGGGAAGTTTCAAAACGTGAAAAGGAGTAAATCTAAACACATCCGGATTGAATATATCTTCTGAGTAGTATAAGTTCTATGATGGGTCTATGAAGAAATTTTTCCCGAAATATATGAGCGGGTGCGCGCACACGGTCGCGCACGATCGAAAGCCAAAAACGGGGAGATAAACGCCCTTTATAATATGCTCCTGGAGCTCTTTTTGGTACAATGAGTTAGTTCTGAAAATAACTTTTTTTAAATTTTTTTAAAACAACTGTTGTGTTGTTTTTTAAATGAAATGAAGAAATTTATCTTTTCTCGGGGCATTTATGACTCTCAATTTTTAGTTTAGTAAGAATGAGGCTCTGCTCTCCGTACAGAAGAATTTCTCCACACTCGTTGCATTTCATGTGCACCTTTGCAAGATATGGTCTCAAGTCCATCACAGCACTCGATGGAGATACAGGTCGTCCAGCAGAAGATGTGCTGGCCACCTCTGATGGTAATAGCGTGGCCAGGGCTCTTGTCGATGCCTTTGCAAATTCCACACAGGGTGCACTTGTTTGACATGCCGCATCATGGTATGTATGGAAAAGGAATATTTTTTTCTTGGATTTCCTCTTGAGAGAACTGAATATCGTGCAGGTAACTTTTGGCGCATTTACTTTCTTTAATTCTTCAGGATAAGTAAAAAATTTCCAAATAAAAGATTCCTTTTTTCTTTTTAAAGGTAGTCGCTCATTTCCTTCAGATTCGGAAGATGAATGCGGGGCGGCAGCCATTTCAGCAAAGTCTTCCGAATGGTGTTGAACGTTGTTCTCTTTTGAGAGTACAAAAGATAGTGAGGGAAGTGGGTGGAGTCCTCCGTGTAAATTGCAGAATAGAAACTACTAAGAACCAATTGGAAGTGTTGTTTTCAAGTCACATGACTTCACATGGGCGTCTCAGGACGTGTACGCGGTGATAGTATCTAGTCACGTACGTCATTTGGAAGTAGCGGTCTAATTCAGCGAAGTTTCAAAACGTGAAAAGAAGTAAATTCAAACATATTCGGATTTAATATATCTTTTAAGCTCGATTCAAGCATACAATTGTTAAAGTATAAAACCTTTTATGTATTTTTTTAAAATACCAAGGTGTGTGTACATTCGGTCACACACGAAAGTTTAAAAAGACATTCGGCTCCATTTAATGAAAATTTTCATAATATTAAAAAAGAAGCCTAGGTTTAGTCTGTTTGACGTATTATAAGTTCTTTGATGGGTCTATGAAGAAATTCAAAAAGTTCAGATTGCAAAGTTTTCACGAAATATATAGGTGGGTGTGCGCACACGGTCGCGCACGAAAGCCTGGAAATGCGCTATCCATTTTATTGAGAACTGTTGCCGAGAGTGCGCACACCGGGTCGCGCACGAAAGTTTAGAAAGGCTATTTTTATTTACAGACAAATTTTAATGCGTTGAAAAAAAGGCAAGGTACAGACTTTCTAATTCTGTATCGCTTTACAAGGAGTCTCTATGCAACTTGAACAGTGAAGAAAACGGCTTGTTTCCGAAAAAAATATTGCCAGAACTTTATGGACAAAAGTATAGGTTGTATACACGAGATATTTTTGAATTAGCATTTTAAAAACCAATGAAATTCACTGAAAAAACCATAGGTTTTACACACGTTATAGTTAGGAAGTAGCATTTACAAAACCTATGAAATTCACTGAAAAAACCATAGGTTTGACACCAGTTATAGTTAGCTGGAAATTTTACTGATATAAAACCAATGAAATTCCACGTTATAGTTAGTTGGACTCACTATAACTTGCGCGTGTAATGCACTGCTGATGACGTCACATATTACATCACTCATGACATCACTGATAACACCATCCTTGTGACACAGTGACAGACCTCCTTTCACTGTAATCTAACCCTTGAAACGCATATTCAAAAATAGAAACTAAAATGTTCAAAAAAATGGGGATACTCATACCAGTTACAACAACCAATTCAATAATTCCACCATCTATATACACATGCACTAATTCACCAACAGTTCTATATAGTCACTCATACATATATTCACTAATCATATGTAGTGATACACCTACACATCCTGTTACACACCGACAGTCATCCAAAAGTTATTCACACACATACTCACACATGCAAATAAACTATTGAACATCCATTTATTTGCATAAACAGCTATACACACACTACCACTTTACTTCTAAGGAAACTTACACATACTTACTCTCTTAAAAATCACTTATAGAAACACATACTAATTTAAACAGGAACTCTTACAATACCTCACTCTCACATATAGTCACTTATATACATCAATATTCACATATACTACATTAAAACATATGTAGTTACTGATAAAGACACTAATAAGACAGTCATTGACTCACTAACACAGACATATGCACACTAATCCACCCATACAGTCCTGCACATATGCTGTCTTCAAAACACATACAAACAGAGACTCAGTCATTCTTGCATCTATGTACTAAGTAATACTCCCACCAAAGCATGCAAACACTCATACTGATACTAAGAAAAACATCTAATAACCTATATACATACACATGTATTTACTCATCAACCCATGCAGCCACTTATACACAAAGTGAAACACTAATACATATATTTAAATATTTAAGCATTACTCAGTAATATATGTATTCACTAAGATATTCAATAATATATACATATGTAACACATATTTATTTTTCAGAAAGACACACATTCACTGGATGGTGTCATCAGTGATGTCATGAGTGATGTAATATGTGACGTCATCAGCAGTGCATTACACGCGCAAGTTATAGTGAGTCCAACTAACTATAACGTGGAATTTCATTGGTTTTATATCAGTAAAATTTCCAGCTAACTATAACTGGTGTCAAACCTATGGTTTATTCAGTGAATTTCATAGGTTTTGTAAATGCTACTTCCTAACTATAACATGTGTAAAACCTATGGTTTTTTCAGTGAATATATATATATATGTATACATATATATGGTTGTATGACATTACCATGCATCACTTTGCCACACACGTTTTTACAACGCAGACTTTCAAATGCATACCACTACCGCACATTTTAATTCATTCACATCTAAAATACCTTTACCACGCAATCAACTATCACGCACACTTTTACCACACTTACAGTTACAGAAAAATCCAGTAACAGTCTAAGGCTGCCACCTACTGTTAAAAAATTATACAATAAATCTTAAAACTTAAAACAGTATTGTAAACGAAAAAGATATATTGAAAAAAAATTACATTTATGTTGATTACAGGTTTACATTTTGGGGGCAACTCCCAACCCCCCTTTTTTAATTACCCTTAAAATATATAAAATACATACCGCATAGTCATAAATACAAACATATATGCTTTGTAAAGACTTGTATGTAAAAAGACTAGCGTGGTAAAAGTAATTCTAATGTAAAAAATGTGTTGTACTTCATTTCGTAGTAAAAAATTGTGGTAAAGGCTGTTCCCCCAAATATATATGAAGAATACATTGCTGCAGATCTGGGCCTCACATTTGATATTTTTTCTATGTGCATTAGTTCAGTTGGTTCAAATAGTCCAGGCCCCTTGATATGCCTCCATAAAAAATTGTTGCCTAGGGATTTTCATTTTCTATTTGTGTTTTTGTATCATAAGAAAATACATTTAGCCTGGGTAGAAATTGCTGATCCGGGCCAAATTTTTCTGAATTACATTTTTAAAAATGCCGGATGTGCGGCAGTGATTATGTAATATTTCAGCTACCATGAAACCTAAATACTTCATCTTTGGTGTCAAAACTTATCTTTTGTTGGCCAAGTAGTCTTAAAGAGGCAGAAAATAACTTCTCAGGGCAACCCTTTTGCAATTTTCCAAAATAGCAGCTCTATAATGATGTGTTTTTGCCATCATATTGCCAATTTATTTGTATATTGATTTTGTTTCAGGTTTTTCATGAATTCATAAATATGAGCAAAGCAGGTGGTAGCAGAGGATCTTTTCCTCCTGACAGAAGGCTGCTAACTCCAAATTCTGAGAACTCCTTCAACAAAGAAAAATGGGTCATATGCCAAACTAATTTGAAAGAAAAGCTAACATCAACTGTGGCTGGACAGGAGAGAGTTCGAGATGCAGAAAAAATACGGCAAGACAAAGTTCACAAAAGATTGATACTGACGGGTAGAGAGGATTCAATATTTTATCATTGCAACAACAAGTGCTACAAGTTGTAAAACAAAGGATCCTAGACTTCTGAGAATGTGACGATGACCAAACCCAATGCCCCATCCACCTAGAAGATCGATGGCTATCCCTCGTCCATCTCCAACAACTGATCAGAAAGCAGAGAATCTTCAATGTGTTATCTGTGGTCTAGCCAGAACAAGGGCCAAAGGGATTTATGAAAGAACAAAGCACAGAGAATGTGGGTCTGAAAGGGCAAACATGTTATTATCTGCAGGTAGTTTCTTCTAAGATTAAGTTTTCAGTCAAGTAGCTGACTAAACAGCTACTTGACTATTTGCAGCAGATTTGTATGTCCAATGAGCTCCCAGCAGTAACTTAACTGCCAACCTTCAGTTAAGTTTGCACTCTTTGAAAAATCATATGAAGTTTTAAAGACACTCTTGAGTGGCTCGCTTCGGGTTCACACTCAGTGAGATTGGAAACATAATGGTCAACATTGATAACACTATATAGCTCCATAATAATTAAATTAAGATTTTTCTGGGGAGAATGTACAATGACAGAATTCATTTTTGTCAGTCTAACAAAAAGAATGTGCCACTTGCAGTGTTCTCAGCTGATTTAACGCCTGAAGGTCTTGCTGCCAAAATAAGATCATAGGATGCAATAACATCAGCAGAGACCATTTTAAAAAATGTCCTGAAACATTTTTGGACATTATGACAGATTTTGTGATGCCCTAAAGCTCCGCAAATCATGGGAGTCAACAAGAATGCCTTATGTTGTCTTAACATTTTTTACATCATTGTTTAATATCAACATAGCAAAACTGTTACAAACTAACTTTCTTGAGTTGAGAGCAGAAGCCAACAACATTGATGATGGCTTCGAAGATATAAGCGAAGAAGTGGTAGATAATCCCATGAACTGACAGGTTTATGCTGTGCAAATGTGCTGTCTTTTCCAAGTCATGATTTATAAATGACATAATGGCAAAAAGAAAACTCCACTACACATGATGACTGCCACAAATCTATGACAAATGCACAAGTAGAGAGCTAATCACTTCAATTAATAGGATTGGTGTTGATGGAGCAAGGACTTGTGTAAAAGAGACTTGCTTGGACTCATTCCTCTCACATAATCCCGTAACGGAGTATTAATAATGTCTGTAATACTAAGTTGCAGAACATTCCATATATTTCTAGAAAATGGGAAGCTTGCCTATGTGTTTTACTAACAAGTAACCCGAGTGTCATTAAAGATGGCTATTAACGCGGGAAAATGTATACTGCACATGCATCATTTGCATGATGCATGCGCAATAGCATCTAATATGGCCGATTGTAAACTCACGTGCTAAGCATCTGCTTTGCTGAAACTAAACTGCATTATATACTAAGTGCTAATGCATTAATAATCTTTATAAGTAAATGTGATTAGAGTAGAGATAGGTGGTATACAGTGAAATCATTTTATTCAGAATTCAATACTTTGTCTTTTGACCTCTCTATTAGTTCGTATTTGGGCCTCTGAACAATGCTAAGGTCTGACACCCACATGGGTTTGCCCGCATGCACAGAACGGACAACTCCAAAGCAGTGAGCTCTAGTCTTGGGACTCGTCCAAGGACATTCTCCGCACATGTACTGGTAACCAGCTGAACATCCTGATGATGTAATGGATAACTGTGAAATTGTATGCATTGTTGTCAATAAAGTTTACAAATATGGGTGGGAAATAAAGTTTGGGAAAACAAATTAATGGGCAGGAACTTAAAACAATGATCTTAAGAAAAGTATTAAAACTTAGCGTGGTGTAATGATCATGCCCTCAGCTCGTCTAATGAGAAATAGGAGTTTCATGAGGTTGAAACATTTAGGGATGGTACATGCAATTAAGAACGTTGAATTGGGGTGGTTAGTTAGATTAGTTAGAGCAGTTGCCGCCAGAATGCTGAGAGACAGAGATGCTGTCCGAATGCTGATTGAATACCTGAAGAAGCAGACTTGGAATTTTCAAAGCAAAATAGAATTAGAAGAAGATCGCGGAACAATCGAGGAGGAGGTTAGCATCAGAGAGGGATGAGACCCAGGCGTCGAATCCAGAAGAGGTCATCTGTCCAGTTCTATCCTGTCCTGAAGAATCCGTGACCTGAACTTTCTAAGGGGCCAATAAGTCTTGGTCAGAGGGGTCTGATTTTCTCACTATCCTAGGTAAATATACATCTGTGTATTGTGTCAATGTGCCTTTCTCTCTCTATCATCTTTTTCCTGAGGTACTTGTAGTTGAAATCTTATTTTACTTGAATGGACCGATGGTACTTCCTCTGAAAGATGGAGTTAACACTGTAATTTGTTTTTCTCTTATGATTAATTTAGATAAACATTTAAAACTTACCAGAGTCTGTGGTTATTCAATGAGGAAATCAGGTAAATGAGGCTTATGTCATAATCAGCAAATCCTAATCAACTAAAATAGATCCATTAGTTATAGAAAGAAATTTGGATTAGTAATAGATTTAAGAACTGATAAGCAAAAAAATATACAATTTTAGCCCTAAAATTAATCCCCAGCGGTGTTCACCGGCCTATATGAGTGAGTGTGTTTATGGGCCCGGATGAGTATTTAGTGATAGATGTCTGCAGGTTGGTAGCCCGTTGGATCAGTTTGCTGGTAGCAGAGGTATGGTTTTTATTGATTAGTTTGGTGAATATTGGTTATAGATTTATGTATTAACAAACCCGTTCATATACTGTTTCATTTTGTCTGGAAATTCCCGGGAAATGTATAGTGGGTGATGAATGGAAGCCACACTGCAGTGAGGTTACTCGCCTGTTTTAGTAATTGAGTTTGGAAGAAAAGTGAGAGTGATTGTTGCAAAGAGTTCGCTGGTGAAAATCTTTGGATTTATATCACCTAGAAAGGGTGTAGCTAAAACACTAAAGGAGTAGCAGGTTCTTCTGAGCTTAAGTGAAGAGTAAATGGAAGGTTTTACTCGCAGTGTATGAAAGAGTAAACATAAGGTTTTACTCGTAGTAAAAAAAATTAACCATTGTTTAGCTTTATGAAACAGACAGAATAAGTTGCACTGACATCACAAAGTGCCGAGCTGGGATTGGTAGAGACAGCGGATGTGTGTGACAAGACAGGGAACTGTAAACGAGGGGTCAGTTGTCCCACTGACATCACAGAGTGCCGCACTGGGATTGGTCGAAACAGGTGGGGTGTGATTTTCAGAGGCTTTGTAAAGGAGGGGTCAGTAGTGAAGAGTGATACTGATGTCACAATAGAGCCACACTGGTATTGGTTAAACAAATTTTGTGGAATTAAATTTGATTGGATAAAAAAAATAAGCTGTAATAGGATTGGAGAACCTGAGTGTAAACAAGAGGACTAATTGGTTGACAAAATAGAAACAATAATAGTAATAGACAGTGGAGCTTGTATGTGGAAATAGGATCCAACATTAATAGGGAATCGCCCAGACAGAAGATATTTAGGTTTTGCAAGACAAGAATATATAAGAGGACCTTCTCATAATATGTACGGAGAGAAAAAGAAAATGTCACTTAAGCAGAAAATAAAGAATTATTTCAAGAAAGATAAACCCATTAAGACTAGAGTAGGAATTCTTATCCCACCACCTGAAACTCCTGCTTAATTTATGATGATGGAAAAATGATTTCAGAAATTGGATTGAGTATACAAAAGGCAACGGAATATTAGCTTTCCCAGAAAATGGTACATTTAATGGGAGAATTCTTCAGATTTTAAGGACAAGAATGAATGAATTAGAGCCCAGACCCAGATTAACACAGTATGAAGCTTTGGAAGAATGGGAAATAGAGGCATTTGATCGAGACAGATCTAGAAGTACTAGGGCATATAGAGGATTTTATCCTAAAAATATGCGTGTATCACATGAAGATCAGTTGAAACAATGGAGACAAGCAATGGTCACCGAAGGACTGTATCCTGTATTAATGTTAGAGGAACAGTCGGGAGGCAAGTGTACAAAAAAACTAAGTATTAACAAGGACAGGTTGTGGAGAATCAGAAGATGAGTTTTGGAAGATATCCTAACAAAGAATCCTCCACCATATCAGGAGGGACAAGTAGAACTACTCCAAGTGCCCCAGCTTTAGTAACACCATTAGCTCCTCAGATTATGCATGACTGATTAAATGAAAGGATACTTCAGGAAAAAGAAAGAGAAGCAATAAATAAAAATAGAGAATAATTAATACAGAAAACAACACAATTGAGTGCACACCCTAAAGCTTTGACTATACAAGTGACTATAGGTCCTGTTGTCCCATTGCATGGGGATAAAGGAAATTGTCCAAAACCACCAGTCATGGCCACTCCTATAATAGAACCTAGAAAAGAGAACATAATAATTGAAGATCAAGCCAGTGAATGTGAATCAGTAATATCACTAATGGATTTGCCAATAATAAAACAGATAAATGAAACCCCAAGAAGAGTTAGCCCTAGTTGCTCAAAGAAAATACGATTAGAAACCTCCACAGAAACTATAAGCACCACAATAGTGTTGCTAGAAGAACTAGAAAGGTGGGCACAGCTCTATCATCATACATTATTGTACAGTTAATAAAAACCATTACAAACCAACATCAATAAAAGCAATTTTGAATGTCTGTAGCAGCATGGAAAGTTTTTAGAAATACTGTGATAGATTGCAAAAAAGCTATAAAAAAGTACTAAGATTAAAAACTGTTAAAAGAGAGGAAGCAGGTAGGAAGGAAAGTTGGCCCACCACTGAGGCACTTCTATTTTCCTCTTGGGGGGTTTTGTATAGTCCGGCTGACCTACTTTCCCCTTTGAAGTGCATTTAATTATTGCAGTCCAGAGTCTGTGTGGGAGGCAGGACATTCTCTTCCCCGTATGCTTGTGCTTCATGGAGATCTGTCCTCGTGTGCTCCTGCGATCCTGCTGTGCCTCTGTGTGATCTGATTATTTTAACTCTGTGGATACAGATGGTGCACTGGGTTCCATCCGCTTGGCTTTTTCCGTTTGTTCTGTCTTTTTGTAAAGTCGGGCTTCTGCAACTTCAATCTATTTTACCAGTTGGCAAGTCATTTGAACTTCATCACCCGAGAAACATGCCAGGACCGCTTGCCTGCAGGACCTGATCCCTTTTTTGTTAAATAATGGTCTCAGAAGGTTCCGGTGATCTTGCTGCAGCTCCTTGCAGGTGGTAATGAGGTGCAAGATGTTTTCCTCGTCATTCCCACACAGGCGGCACATTGCTGGCTTTGGGGGACGCAGCCAGGGGGCCATGTGGTCTGCCGAGGGCAATAATCCTAACCAGTATTTCAAAAATGTCTCTTTTATTTTTTTGGTGAAGCTTGTCTGAAGATATGTTTGTGGGGTGGGTTTGGTATAAGATTGTATAGTTAGCCAGCCGTGTGCTCGTTCCGACAATGAAGCTTAGTCCTGCAAGAGAGATTCTTTTCTGACACTGTTGTTTACTGCTTTTTTGAAGCCTGCCAGAGGTACTTGTAGATCCCACAATTATCGCACCCCCAGTTGTTTTATTGCGTCCTCTAGAAAAAGCCTTGCCGGGCAATTTTCTTTAATTTGCAGTTCTTTCCAAAGGAGAGCGTTGAGTGTGTTTGCTTCTCCCCTGCTTATTTTATACCAGCTTTTTAGGTATACTCCTTTGCGTGCCAGCTCTTCCTTTGCCAACCCAAATTCAAGTCTAATTTGTGCCGGTGAGGTGTACCTTGGTAGGCCAAAGATCATGCGCATCGCTTTTGTTACTGTTCCATCTACTGTTTCGGCATCCCTTCCTCTCATCGCTTCGCTTCCGTAGGTTATAGATGGAATCAGTTTTGCTTGAATCAGCTTTATTAGAGGAGGGAGATTTGGTCCAGCGATCTTATTTTTTAAGTTTCTTAGAGATACAGCTGTCATTAGTCCTCTCTTTTTTATTTCATCACGTTGTGGGATGAAGCTGCCCCTGTGGTCTACAATGACCCCCAGATATCTTTATTTACTTGTTACATCCAGTTTCCTTGTATCCAGGAACCAGCTGGGTGTTGATTTCTTTTTACTGTGGGTAATGCACATAACTTTTGTTTTTTATGATTAATGCTGAGTTTGTTTGTTTTGGAGTATTGCGAGGTAATATCTAACAGCCGCTGTAAGCCTATCGGAGTCCGGCTGATCAACACCAAGTCATCCGCGTATAATAAATTGGACAGCTGGATACCCCCTAGCTTTGGTGCATGGGAGTTGTTTTCCTTCCGCAAGTTTGATAGTTCAGCCATAAAAAGATTAAATAAAGTTGGCGCAAGCATGCATCCTTGCTTTACTCCTGTGCTTGTGGGGATCTTCTTAGATAAGAAGTCTCCTGCTCCTAATTTAACCTGGACCCAGGTATTGCTGTGCAAGATAATTAGTTGGTTCAGCAACAATGATGGAATTTTCATTCTCTTTAATTTTTGCCAAAACATGTTTCTGTTTACATGGTCGAAGGGGAGCTATAATCAATATAGCACAGTTATAGAGGTTGCTTTGCCGCTACAGCTGAGGCAATCAAAAGCGATAAGGCTAGTATGTTTGTTGTCGTCCCCATATTTTTCCGAAAGCCGGTTTGGTTGTATGGGATTGCTGTTATTTCTTCCACCCAAGATGTTAACTCATGGAGTAGGAGGCCAGCGTAGTATTTTGCCTCATTGTCAAGTAGGGCTATAAGGCGATAGTTTCTTGGATCATTCCTATCTCCTTTTTTAAAGATTGGGGAGATAATTGCTCCCCTCCAGGATCGTGGAATTGTTGAGGTCTGCCAGATTTTTTCAAACATTAGTTTGAAAACACCGGCCCAGTATTCTGACTCTTTTTTGAATACGACTGGGGGTATGCCGTTTGGGCCTGGTGCTCCCTCTCGTCTCCCTTTCGAGATTCTATTGCATATTTGTAAGTTCGTGATTGAGAATTCCTTGTCACATGCAGGAATTTTTTTGTATGGAGACTTCTGTACTTCAGAGCCGGTTCTAGGATTAAATGGTTCATTCCACAATTCTTGGCCTTCATTAAAGTGTGTGCCAAGGAAAGTTATCCAGGCCTCTTCCGTCACATGGGATTCAATCCCCTGGCTTCGCTCACTGATCAAACTGTTGATCTTTTGCCAAAACTGCGCGCTGTTGTTCGTTTTGGCGTCGTGTAGGAGTTTTCCCTAAAAACCTCGTCAGCATCTTTTTTGAATTGCCATATTAGTTTCCTGCGGCTATCTTTTAACTGTCTCAGCGATTGGCAGGCAGTGGGGTCTGTCCTAGCTCTCCGGAGAGTGTTGTTAATCTGGGTCTTTAACCTTTTTAGCCGAATATCGTTTCTGAAGTTGTGATGGTTCTTGTTGTTCGCGGGTTGACCTTTCCATCTGTCCTGT
Organism: Lissotriton helveticus; assembly: GCF_964261635.1. Lineage (NCBI taxonomy): Eukaryota > Metazoa > Chordata > Amphibia > Caudata > Salamandridae > Lissotriton > Lissotriton helveticus. The sequence continues at coordinate 997,831,850 of NC_136065.1, read as the reverse complement.
TGCTGTTATTTATTTCTGCTTTGTCTCTCAAGTTTTTTGTGAACGCCTCCCAGCATATAATTAAATTTGAGGATGCGGATTGTGCCTCTCCTAAAGCTTGTTTTTGCTTTCTTTTAACAAAACGAAAGCTGGGCATAGGGAATAGACAAACCGAATCCACAGCCAAAGATTTTGGATATATATATAAATTGAAGGTAGAATTGGAAGAAATGATAGCTGGAAATGCAGGAATAGACAGGCTGAATACGTATAGTGAAGAAGAATTGTTGTTCATATATAGGAGCATCACTAGAAATTTAAAAATGTTTCATAAACAATTGACAGAGCTTGCAACCAAAATGGGAATTGAAATAGGGAGATCAAAGGTATTACAGAAACCTTACAGATCAGACTTTACTGACAAAGATATGGACAATTTGAATGTGTCAGGAAGAAAATGACAGATTAAAGAATTAACTACAATTTTACAGAAATGGGGAGAATTAGACAGGTGGAAAACGAGGTGGACGAAGAAAAATGAGGAAGCACAGGCAAATAGGACCGCATCAGAATATGAAGAATTGAGATAACCTAAAAAGACAGAAAGATTAGGCCCAATGAGAAAGGTACCAGGAGGAGGATATGTACATGTTATATAGACCCGACAAGATATTTGATCATTTACTAATGATTTTCTAAAATTACGAGAAAAGCCAGTTGAATGGTATATACAGGTTGAATGGTTTGTTGAAAGATTTGGATGGTCTGTTTGACATAGTAGTAACTGTAGGTTTATGGACAGAAAGTAAAGTCACAGTTGATGGGCCTAGTGATGAGTACCGAAGAGATGAGAAAACAGGAGCACCTTCAGAGGAAGTAATGAAGAAATATCACCAAGTGATCACTTTCCTGAAAGTGAAAATTCCCCCAAAAGAGACAGATTGGATAAAAATAGATCGAAGAACACGAGAAATAAATGAGACTGTACATGCTCATTATGAACGTCTATTACAGGTGTTCAAGCAGTGTAGTGGATTTGAGAATATTGGTGGCAAGGGCATATGACATTTTGTGTATCCATTTATATCTGGACTGAGACCTGAGATTTGTCAGATGATTTAAAACCATAGGTTGGGTTGGCATGGAAAGCCAATAGATGAAGTTTTAAAGTATGCCAAATACTGTGGAGATGAGATTGAAAATAGACGCAAGAAGTTAGAAGAAAAAGTAATGCGGGCACAAGTAAAATTGACAGAACAGCAAGAACTTAAATTAAATACCCAGAATAATGATCAAACTAGAGGATCTGGACAGAATGAAAATAGTGGGGGGTAACCAAAAGGGAAAATGAGCAGAGAGGAAGCAAAGAAGAAATTTCCATGTCATGGGTGCGGAAAATTGGGGCATTGGAAAAACGAGTGTAAAAATATTCAAAATAATAATGGCCCAAATCAAAATTTAAATCCACAGACGCAGAATGAGGTGATATTGAGTAACCCTGGGTGTAGTGGGCGTAGTGGGGCTCCGCGGAGCTACGCAGAGAGGGCGAGAAGCTACGCCCACTCCCGCACTCCGCGTAGCCCCACTACGCACCTCCCTCCCGCTCTCCCCTACATGCATTATTTAAGCAATTACCCTGAATAAAACAACTTTAAAGCACTTAACTTGTCCGGGGCTCGTCCGGGGCTCCCTCTTTGAATAGCGTCCTTTCCTGGATACCAATGCGCATGCGCCCGCGCATGCACATTTCTCCCGAAAAATGCGCATGCGCGGGCGACCGCGCATGCGCATTTGTTTCCAGGAAAGGACGCTATTCAAAGAGGGAGCCCCGGATGAGCCCCGGACAAGGTAAGTGCTTTAAAGTTGTTTTATTCAGGGTAATTGCTTAAATAATGTATCTAGGGGAGGGCGGGAGGGAGGCGGGTGGCGGCCGACTCGGCTACGCACACGGAGTGGGCGTAGTGTTGCCGGCTACGCTGTCTACGCAAAATGCGTAGAAGGCAACACTACGCCTACTCCGTGGGCGTAGCCGATTCGGACGCCCAGGGTTAATATTGAGTCAACCGCAACCGGTTGCTAATCAGCAGATTCAGTTACCACCTGCCCCTATGTCAAATTTTGTGAAAAGAGCAAAGTACAGTGTGGACGCCGGATTTCCAGGAGAAAGTGGGAAGATAAATTCAGTAACTTCACAATTACTTTTGCAGAACAATTGTTCTTCTGAAGATGAACCATGACGGTGCCTGAGGGGGGAGGAAGAGGAGTGCATACTTGGCACATCCTTACCGGTAGAGCAGTCAGGTCCATATATTGATGGAAAGGTAGATTGAAAATACATTACCATTTTATTGGATACTGCTGGTACCCATTTTACTGTGAGAACAACAGACATCCCAAACCTACCCCTCTCGGGTGAAGCAATCCAAGTAGTAGGTGTTTCAAATAAACAGATCAGAACTCCAATCACAGAACCCATGGAGGTATACATTGGCAATTTTAGGGAAATGCACAAATTTGTAGTGTGTGATTCCATTCCTGTGAGTTTGTTAGGAAGGGATTTACTATGCAAGATGAACTGTACAATGTATTGTACAACAGATGGTGTTGCAATTCAGACCCCCTGATGAAGATGGTATTTACAAAATAATGTTAGCAAAGCAAGGTACTGAGGTAGATGAGATGTCTTCGATGATGATAAAGGATGACTTACCTGATGAAACAAAATTCACAGTAAATCTAGAAGTGTGGGATTTCACTGGAAAAGAAAAAGGGTTGATGGCAAATTGTAGATTCAGTAAAAGTGACTATGAAAGAAGGTGCTGTCTACCCAAACACAAGACAATATAAAATGCGCCCAGAAGTTAAAGCAGGTGTCATAGCAGAAATAGAACGAATGATTCAACAAGGCATTTTAAAAGAAACAATGAACAGTCCTTGTAATTCACCTATAATTGGCATTAGGAAACCTAACGGGAAATATTGGATAATGCAGGATCTGCGAAAAATAAATAAAATGGTGGTGCCTTGTTGTCCTGTAGTGCCGAACCCAGCAGTAATCATGTATCAATTACCATGGAATGCAGGATGGTTTACAGTAATTGATTTGTGTAATGCATTGTTCTCCATCCCGTTACACCCAGATAGTCAGAATCTTTGTTTGTTCAAATCTGAAAATCGTATCTATGTGTGGAATCGAGTTCCTCAAGGGTACACAGAAAGCCCTTCAATTTTTAATCAGATTCTGAAGAAGTGTTTAGAAATACTAGTGATGCCCAGAAATTCAGTTTTGGTCCAGTATATTGATGACTTGCTGGTTTCATCAAAGTCATGAGATGATTGTGTCCTTGATTCTATTGCCTTGTTACACCATTTAGCTGATGGATGACATATGGTGTCACCAGAGAAATTGCAATTCTGTCAAAACAAAGTTAAATATTTAGGACATCAATTATAAAAAAGTAGTGAGGAGAGTGACACCTACAAGAATAAAAATAATAAAAAAAAGATTCAGTTACCACAAACCCAGTGAGAAATCATAATGTTTCTTGGTGTAGTAGGGTATTGTAGGCAATGGATTGTAGATTTTTCCTTGCTGGCCAAACCACTAATACAAATGACAAGAAAATGAGGAAAAGATCCTGTAGAATGGAATGACGAAAGCATGGGGGCTTTTTTGAAATTAAGAAATTATCTATGCAAAGCTCCTTCTCTCGGTATGCCAGATTATACAAAAGAATTTGCATTATTTTGTTGTGAACTAGATAATTGTGCTTTATCAGTACTAAATCAGCGACATGGGTTGATGTGACGTCCAGTGGCATATTTTTCTGATACTTTGTACCCTGTAGCTTCAGCCTTACCTGGTTGTTTGAAAGCAGTAGCTGCTCCTTGGACAAGTCTTGAACAAAGTGAATCTATTGTGATGGGACACCCAGTAAAAGTCTATGTCCCTCATTCAGTGGAAATTCTGTTAACTAGAACACAAACTCAATACCTTACTCCAAGTTGAATGACCAAATATGAACACAATATTTTAGGAGCAGAAAATGTAACAGTAATCAGGTGTACTATCCTAAACCTAGCTACTCTATTACCTAATGTGCATGGAAAAGAAGAGAGGGATGACGTTGAACATGATAGCCTAGATGTTACTGAATATTGTACCAAACCTCGTTCAGACATACAGGAAGAGCCCCCAATGAGCTATTTGTAGACGGCTCATGCATGAGGCATGAGGAAGGAGGGTTAAGTGCTGCTTATGCTGCCTGTACATTGGCTGGAATAGTAGAAGCATCCTATTTACCAGGAGTCAAGTCTGCACAAATAGATGTATGGATTGCTTTAATTAAAGCATGCAAAATTGGGAGGTATTGGAGTGTAACCATTTAAACTGATAGCCAGTATGGTTATGGGGTTGTGCATGACTTTGGACAACTTTGGACACAGATGGATTTTATGACTTCTTCAGGAACCCTTATTATAAATGGCAAATATGTAAAGGAGCTTTTAGAAGCAATACAATTGCCAAAAGAAGTGGCTGTGGTCACATGTGCTGCACATCAGTCAGGAAATGACTATGTGACTGCTGGTAATCGCTATACTGACCAAGTTGCCCAGTACTGTGCCAAAACCAAAATGGCAGTAAACAAGAAAATTGAAACAACTGGTATCAGATGCCAACTTATGCTTATCTCAGCCATAGAAACATGGGATGAAGTAAGACATTTGCAGGATGAGGTGGAAGTAAGTGAAAAGGAAGGTTGGATAAAATCAGGATGTCAAAGGAGAGAAGAAGATGGTGTCTGGATTTATCCAGATGGTAGCCCGGTCATGCCAGACTGCTTACTTTCACAATTAGCCAGAATGTACCATGGAGATTCACACATAGGTAGAGATGCCATGATCAGACTCTTTAGACAAGATTGGTACAATCCAAAGTTTAGGACAGTCGCAGAGAGCCTTTGCCAGAGATGCTTAATTTGTCAACAGAATAACCCAGGTAGGAATACAGTGGTAAGGTAGGGAAGAATTGGAAAGGCAGAATGGCCAATAGTGAGGTTGCAGGTTGATTTTATTCAGTTACCACCATGTAAGGGATTGAAGTGCATCCTTGTCATAGTATGTTTCTTTTCTCGATGGGTGGAGGCATATCCTACTAGAAGAAATGACAGTATAACAGTTGCCAAATTATTATTGAGGGAACTGATACCTCATTTTGGTTTTCCAGTAGCTGTAGAATCAGATAGAGGATCTCACTTCAATGAATAAATAATTCAATTGATCTGTGAAGCATTTAAAATAGAACAAAACGTGCACTGTTCTTGCGGTTCAGAGGCTTCTGGGGTGGTAGAACAATTGAATGGCACAATAAAATCAAGATTGGCAAAGGTGTGCACATCTACATCACTGTGTTGGCGAGATGCCTTACCTGTTGTTCGCATGGGCCTCAGAAACAACCCTGACAGAAACACAGGATTGAGTCCCCATGAAATACTCATGGGAAGAACAATGAGGTTAGCCTTTATACCAAGACACAGACTGTTAAGTATAACTGATGATCTGGAATTAGACTATTGTAAAAGATTGGCTGACCTAGTGTGTCTCTCACCAAGTCGGAAAAGATGCAGTTGCCAGGCAGTCGGAGCAAGCACTTGATCTAAATCCTGGACACTGGGTGGTGGTGAAGAATCACACCCAAGAGACGTGTCTAGCACCCAGGAGGAGTACTCCGAAACAGGTCATACTGGTTACAACAACAGCAGTAAAATGTGTGGGTTTGCCTAACTGGATTCACACCAGTCATACCAAGAGAGTACCAGCTCCTGATGAGGAAAATCTTTAACCGATACCTGCAGTTGAGGGTGCAGAAGGTTGTGAAGCTGAAGAGTCCAGAATAACAGGCTCTGAAGTAGCTGATCAAGAACAACAAAGCATTAGTCAGGAGGATTGGATACCAGTGGTTGACATACCTGCTGAAAACATAAGAACAATAAGTAGAACAAAATTAGAAAAGTAAGAAATTAGAGAGGACCAGACAGTTATAGAAGAACAAGCTCAGGAGCAGATAAGGAAAGAAAAATATGCTCAGACAGAGGTAAACCAAAATATTCATAGATCTGAGGAGGAACAGATAGGTGTAAAAGAACATGTTCAGGCTGCAAATCAGTCCAATGAAATAAGACCTGAGCAGGAACAGTTAGGAAAAGAAGAACAAGTTCAGGAAGAAGAAGAGCACATTAGAGTAACACCTGAACAGGACCAGATAGAAGAAGCAGCACACGTTCAGGCAAATGGTGTCACAATAAGAAGCCCTGAGCTAGGTCAGTTAGAGAGGGATTCAGAAGATGAGGAAAATTAATTAGTGCCACAACAAAATGTAAGTAATAGAACACTCGAGAGTAACGAGGAAAGTGAAAGTGCAGTGCGACCCAAAAGGGTTGAGAAAGGTGATAATTGGCCTAGATATGTCAAAAGATTAAGATATCATTTAAAGACAATAAATGAATGATGAACCTGGCCAAGTGAATGAAGTCACTAGTCAGTCAGGACAGGCAAACAAGAACCCCAGGCGAAGGGGTCAAAGATTAAAAATACTGAGTAATAAATTCGAAGGCCCTGAATGGACCTATGTGATTCTTAAGGAACTTGAGAAGTTAGATTTAAATGAAGAAAGTGAAGGAGAAAAAATTGCTGAACAGATTGATGAAGGAGAAGTGAGACCTCCTTTAAATAATACAAGAACATTTAATTTTCCGAAATAAAATAAAGAAAGAAGAGAAATCTGCTTAAAATGGCTAAGGATAGAGTTGCTGAAAGACCAAAACGAAATTGCTTAAAGAAATGCTGTAGAATAGGCATATGTAGCATTTTAGTAGTGGTTGTAGTATGGCTAATTTTAACTATAGCAATAGAAAAGAGAAATAGTACAGATACAAAGGGAAATTAGCTAACTTAAAGGGAGATAAAGTAGAATTAGAAGCAGCAGATGAGTCATAAATATATCAAACGGTAACAGATAATAACACAGATTTAAATATTTTCACCAAGTTATTGTTTCAATATGTAAACACTATGAAAATTAGTGATTGTTATGTATGTATGAAATTACCAGCTTCAGTAGCAGAAGGTGTCACATATCACCGTTTACAGCTAACATATGTAATTTCATGTAGTGTATTAACAAGTCTGTTCTGTAAAACAGGCAAATTGCAGTATTATTATTCAAACTTAGGTGTATTATTTTCAGAGGTTCCTGTTCTTAGGAATATAAATCCAGTATTTAGTAGCCTAGCAGCACAGTTTATGGGTGAATTTTTCTTAACACAAAATGCAATAGATATAGCAGAAGCTCACAAGCATAATTTAACATGTTCACTAAAAAAAGAAGAAAATATATTTTTGAATTTAGTAGAAGAAAGGAGACAGGATTTCCAGAAGAAGGCCAATGAACAAAAAAGTCATATTGCACCATGGGCTGAGAAAGAAAGAATTTATACATCTGGCAAGACTCAGGCTGCGATGGCCCCAGATTTCGAAAAGAAAGGGAACATCTGTCTCCATAGGTTAAAGACTAACTATAATAATGTGTTTATTGGTTCCAGTGATTGTGAACATAACTTCTTGCTTATTGGAGGATGGGGGTTAAAAGGGGGAACAATTTATGGAATTTATTACATACGTGGGAACAAGGCTTATTTCAAGCTACCTGCAAGATGGTATGGGAGTTGCTATTTTGGAATAGTATTCCCTAAAGTCTATCAATCATGTGAAAAGAATCACTGGAGCAATGAAAACAATAATGAACTAATCCGTAATAAGAGAGCTAGTTTTTCAAAAATTGTAGGAGATGTATTTAGTGCATTGATACCTTCAGTTGGAATAATTCTGAATTCACGAAGAATTTGTCCATTGTCAACAGTAGTTGATTGTTTATCCACTGATACTGCTGGAGGTTTTCTGATGATCAATACCGAAATGGTTGCGATCAGATCGATGGTTTTGCAGAATCAACTTGCCCTATATATATTATTGGGGAAAGAGGGTGGAGTCTGTAAAATGTTGAAAGAGCAACATTGTTGCACTTACATACCTGACAAAAGTGTAGACATTGGAAAATACATTAAAAAATTACAAAATTGAAAGAGGACTTAAAACCACTGCTTTGCTGAAACTAAACTGTGTCATATACTAAGTGCTAATGCATAAATAGTCTTTATAGGTAAATGAGATTAGAGTAGAGATAGGTGGTATACAGTGAAATAATTGTATTCTGAATGTAAAACTTTGTCTTTTGACCTCTCTATTAGTTCGTATTTGTGCCTCAGAACGAGGTCTTACACCCATGTGGGTTTGCCCGTATCCGCAGAAGAGACAACTCCGAAGCAGTGAGCTCAAGTCTTGGAGCTTGCCCAAGAACATTCTTCGCACATGTCCTGGGAACCAGCTGAACATCCTGAAGATTTAAAGGATAACTGTGAAATTGTATATATTGTTGTCGGTAAAGTTTACAAAAATGGGTGGGAAATAAAGCTTGGGAAAAGAAATGGGCGGGAACTTAAAACAATGATCTTAAAAAAAGTATTAAAACTTAGCATGGTGTGATGATCATCTCCTCAGCTCGTCCAATCAGAAACAGGAGTTTCATAAGGTTGAAACATTTAGGAATGGTACAAGCCATTAAGAAAGTATAATTGGGGTAGTTAGATTAGTTAGAGCAGTCGCTACCAGAACGCTGAGAGACAGAGATGCTGTCCGAATGCTGATTGAATACCTGAAGAAGCAGATTTAGAATTTTCACAGCAAAATAGAATTAGAAGATCCCAGAAGAATCAAGGTGGTAATAGAATTAGAAAAAGATTTCGGAGGAATCGAGGAGGAAGTTAGCATTCGAGAGGGGTGAGACGCAGGCGTCGAATCCAGAAGAGGTCATCTGTCCAGTTCTATCCTGTCCTGAGGAATCCGTCACCTGAACTTTCTAAGGGGCCCATACGTCTTGGCCAGAGGGGTCTGATTTTCGCACAATCCTAGGTAAATAGAAATATGTGGATTGTGTCAAATTGCCTTTCTCTCTCAATCCTCTTTTTCCTGAGGTACTTGTTGTTGTTGAAATCTTATCTTAATTGGAGAGACCGATCTTACATCCTCCGAAAGATGGAGCTAACACTGTAATTTATTTTGCTCTTATGATTAATTTAGATAAACATTTAAAACTTACCTGAGTCTGTGGTTATTCAATGAGGAAATTAGGTAAATGAGACTTATGTCATAATAAAAAAATCCTAATCAACTAAAATAGATTCAATAGTTATAGAAAGGGCTTCGGATTAGTAAAACATTTGAGAACTGTTAAGCACATGAATATACCAATTTTAGCCCTAAAATTGATCCCCAGCGGTGTTCACCGATCTATATGAGTGAGTGTGTTTATGGGCCCAGATGAGTATTTAGTTATTGATGTCCACAGGTTGGTAGCCTGCTGGATCAGTTTGCATCAACAAGTTAGAATGACATAATACAGAGCAGGACTTGTGCAGCTCATGCTGTAAAACCTTGTGATTCTGACAGCACACCACTTCCAAGTCACTTTACCAGGAAAGGATTTAATATTGCTGCTCTTAACAATTTTCATTTTGACTATAGCTCTTCTTTGTCTGGAACATCCAGCACACATGATACTGACATGGTGCTTTTTCAAGACTGTACCAATGAAGTAGCTGCTGGAAAGCAAGCTGTGTCAACTGTAGGCATAAACAAACAAAGCTGCACACTTATAACCCACCTGCCTTGCCAACATGTGCAATGTTACTACAAGTCTTCAACACGTCCCCGTCTCCTAGAAAGTTTCAAAGTGGCTGAGGACATGGATCATCTTCTACCTGATGCTGTGTTCCAAAGCTGATTTAGCTGGATTTATCATATTGCTTATTTGGTGCAGACTGAAGGATTAAGAAAAGCCAGTTTCTCTTTGGGCTGAAACTCATGATCTGATCTCCCAGAATACCACCCCCCTGAAGAAGGTTGGGTTTTTACCAGTAATACAATCTCCAGTCACAAACTACACAACAGTATACACTGGTCGAAAACATTTCTAAAATGTGCTTACTAAGCTTGACGACCGGCCTATCCTGCCAATGTTTTGCAAAGACAGTGTTTTTTCTACAGCAGCTGATATATTTATGAGCAATCCAGTTGAATTTGATGATCTTTATCCAATGATGGACATTTTCCACATTACATAAGTTGTGTTGTGGTGTGTAGGAAAGTATCTCAGTGGATGTGGCATAAATGCACTTATTGGGGCTGAAATCTTTGGAAGCAAAACTGTTCAGTTAGTATTTAGAAGAACTCATTATGTTCCAACTTTACAAGGTATGCTCATCATATCTGAGGCGATAAAAACATTATGTTGGAATGCTTTCTGGAGCAAAAATGACAAATTATGGTTTGCATATCTTATCTCAGAATTGAACAAGGCACAGGGTGCACTTCATTCAAAAGACATAAGGCAAAGCCAAGCAATGTTCAATACACTCAGTTCAGAATCAGAAAACCAAGTCATAGAGTTTGCCAAAGAATGTGAAGAAAAACGAGAACTCTGCAAGTATAGAGGAAATGTTTTACACATGATAGCTCCAGTGAAAAACTTGGAACATGCAGATCGGGAAGGTAATTGGGAGCTGCACGTAAAAACTGTGGTGTCACTGACTGAGTTTCGCGAATTCAATTGCATAAACTACCTGATAGATGGGTCCTGGTATTTGGAAAGAGTGAAGAAGCTAGAGGTTGAAAACCCCTACCGCTACAGAAAATTCATCCAAAGACATTATTTGGTAAAAGACCGAGACGGAAGGCTCAAAGCTGTGGCTCCAGATATGAAACTGGAACAGATGATCCAGAGATCAGAGAAAAGCTCCAAGGGAATTGTTGGTCAGACACGGAAAACTGAATATGTTGCTCAATGGCAGCTAGTTAACCATTAAGATCTTTCTATTTGCAAAGTTTTCAGAGAGATGACAAATCCCAAATTAATAGACCATTGTGAAGCTGTTCCTCGCCATGAGCTTGTGGGAAAGAGAGGGTAATGTTTTAATAAACATTCTGACAGCATTCTTCATTGCAAGCAGGAGCAAGGAAACCCCTTTGAAATGACTGAGCTTGTGCGATTACACAACTTCTTGACCTATCAATATGTGGATAACGATATAAACACATGTCGACTGGATGTTCTGGAACTTGGATCAAATCTATACGAAGAATTGAAGCAGGAGAGATTTGTATTGAAAGAAAAAAAGCTGTTTGACATAATCACTTAAGCTAAACTTCCACGCTTTAATTGCCATAGTAAGAGTTTCATCTAACCAGCCTCTACAAAACAGGTTACACAAAAGCAACTTTAGCAAGCCCATAGAGAGATGGATATAGCAAAAGAAAGGGGTGAATTTATCAAGAACACTCTGTCGCGTGAACTTCTTCCAACAAATGCATAATTTGATGGACATGCTGCAACCAAACCAGTGAAGCACAAACTCGTACAAAGCTTGAAAAAAACTTTACCCTGAAGGATATCAATTTGAAAAGTGTCCTCATGGAAAATTGTTGTTGTTGTGGGCTATATATCACAATTGCGAATGGTCAATATTTCATCCATGCAATACTTTGGAGAGGTTGTTCAGACTGTTCTACAGATATCAAAGTCAGTGTGCACCTTCCAAGAGCTGCACATTGTCTTTGATGGTTATCTTGAACTATCCGTCAAAGAATGTGAGAAAATCAGACAAATATCTACAAGTGGAACAGTTGACCATGCCTGCATCAAAACATTGACACCTATACCTGTGCAACTTGATAAATCTGGTCATAAATATTGAAAAAGATGAACTTGGAGATGTTAACTTGCCAAAACATTGCTGATGCTTCGGTGAACACTGAATTTCCAATTATTGTAAGTGTAATGATTATCAATGAGGAGTTGGTACTTGCAGTGATATATTTAAAAGGTACGGGACACATTGTTCAAGAATTCAACAGCAAATTGGAGGAAGCTAACTTCATGTTGTGCCACATGTTGAGTGGGTTGTGAAAAATGGTTCCAATCGAGTTATTGTACTGTTAAATGACACATATGTTATTATTGCGTTACTTAGATTTGTTGCAATGTTCATTAATCAAGGATTGTCAGAGTTATGGATATGTTATGAAACTGGTGAGAAAAGACACTTAATGTCGCTTCATATGCTGTATAAGAAACTTAGAGAAGCCCAGTCTTCTTACCAAGGCACATATTCTTACGGGCGATTACACTATGAGCAAAATTGGAACAAGCTCTAACTGATGAGCCTGTGAAGTTTCTAAAAGGATTTGCTGAGAGAGAAGAAGAATGTCACTTTAAAGATGTGGAAAAATACCTTGTGGTGTGTGGAAAATGAGTTCTGGCTGTCACACATTTGAAATCCTCGGTAAAGTGAGTTCAAGAGATCAGTCCCGCTAAGTGACCTTCCATCAAAGTCATATTCTGTGCTTTGACACATTAAATGAGCATTTTACTTGACGGGAACATGTGTAAATGTTTTAGATCATATATATTTAGAGAAAGATCTGTGTGAATTTGGTTGGGAAGATATTGAGGGGGTGCTAATTTCTACAGCATCTACCCACAGAACTCACACGCACATGTACTTGCAAAACCTGTGCTACAAAAAGATGTCTTGTCACTTTTCTCAAATGTTCAACATTCTGCAAATGTACCATGAGCAATTGGCGAAACAAATAAATAAAGTGAAGTATGAAAATGTGTCAAAAACAGGAGAGATAATATTTTATTTTCATATTTAGATCATAAACATTGTTTGGTGTATACCGATGGAGCGGATCTATGACATAATATCGACAGACAGAATATCTACATACAAAAATATCGACACAAAAATATCGACATCAAAAATATCGGAGTTATATCTTCATAAAGGTAAGTACAAAAATATCGAAAAAATAATATCGTAGTACAAAAATATCGAAATCAAAAATATAGTTTTTAAAATGTTTTAATAATAATGTAAAAATAGTTTTAAAATACATATAATTTTAGAAATATTACATAAAATCATTAAAACATATTTTAAAAATTATAACTAATACATATACATTTAAAATAAATTTTAAACTCTACATATCAATTAATATTTATACTTACTCCACTTATTGCAATAGTAGGAAAAGTGTTGGATAGCGTAGGGGTAAATATTACTATTCCCACTCCAAAGGGTGAAACAGTAGGGAAAGCATTGGATAGCGTAAGGGTTTAAATTACTATTCCCACTCCAGAGGGTGCAACAGTAGGGAAAGTGTTGGATAGCGTAGGGGTAAACATTACTATTCCCACTCCAGAGAGTGCAACAGTAGGGAAAGCGTTGGATTGCGTAGGGGTAAAAATTACTATTCCCACTCCAGAGGGTGCGACACTAGGGAAAGTGTTGGATAGCGTAAGGGTAAACATTACTATTCCCACTCCAGAGAGTGCAACAGTAGGGAAAGAGTTGGATAGCGTAGGGGTAAAAATTACTATTCCCACTCCAAAGTGTGCAACAGTAGGGAAAGCGTTGGATAGCGTAGGGGTAAAAATCACTATTCCCACTCCAGAGAGTGCAACAGTAGGGAAAGCGTTGGATTGCGGAGGAGTGAAAATTACTATTCCCACTCCAGAGGGGGCAACAGTAGGGAAGGCTTTGGATAGCGTAAGGGTAAACATTACTATTCACACTCCAGAGAGTGCAACAGTAGGGAATGCGTTGGATAGCGTAGGGGTAATAATTACTATTCCCACTCCAAAGTGTGCACCAGTAGGGAAAGCGTTGGATAGCGTAGGGGTAAAAATTACTATTCCCACTCCAGAGAGTGCAACAGTAGGGAAAGCGTGGATAGCGTAGGGGTAAAAATTACTATTCCCACTCTAGAGGGTGCAACAGTAGGGAAAGTGTTGGAAAGCGTAGGGGTAAAAATTACTATTCACACTCCAGAGGGTGTAACAGCAGGGAAAGCGTTGGATAGCGTAGGGGTTTAAATTACTATTCCCACTCCAGAGGGTGCAACAGAAGGGAAAGCATTAGATAGCATGGGGTAAAAATTACTTCCCACACTACTCCCCCTTTAACACACAACACACTACACATACAAAAAACACAATTAATATAAATTTCAATTAATCAATTAATAACAATATTATTAAATTGATGTAATTATAATTTAACTAATTAACACATATTAATTACCAATTCTTTAACAATAAGTACCAATAAATAAATAGAATCTCTTTAATTAATTACATTTAATAATATCACATCCTATTCCCCTATAAACACACAACCCACTACACATAAATAAATCACATCATTTAATCACTTAATAATTATTAATTACCAATTAATTAGTAATTAACAATAACAATAAATGTAATATATTAGCACATTAACTCTAATTAATTTAATTAACTAATTAATATTATTTAATTTTCAATTAATTAATTAACAATAACAAATAATTAAATATATTAGCACATTAACTCTAATTAATTTAATTAACTAATTAATATTATTTAATTACCAATTAATTATTAATTACCAATAACACAAAATTAAATATATTAGCACATTAACTCTAATTAATGTAATTAACGAATTAATATTATTTAATTACCAATTAATTATTAATTAATAATAACTAAAATTTAAATGTATTAGCACATTAACTATTAATTAATTACCAATTATTAATTAATTAAAAATATTTACAAAAATATATTAATTAATTAATTGTTATTAAATTATTTCCCACCCTATTCCCCTATAAACCCACAACCCGCTCTGATACTAAAACGCAAAATGTAAACAAAATTACAAATTTTCTAACATACATTACAAAACATATTTAACAAACATATAAACAACATAATAAAATACATAACACTAAACAAAATTTAGATATTAGTACATTTAGATATTAGTAACATACATACCTTAAAAACGATATTCTGTCTGTCGATATTTTGCACATCGATATTCTATACCATGGGTACTCACAAACTTTCTCTCGGGGGCCAAATTTACAGTTTGGTTTGTGTCCGAGGGCCGATTCGGTGGGGGGGGCGGGGTCAGTGGGGGAGGGGGAGGGGCTAGAGCAACAACATAAAGCTGACCATGAGGTTGATCATAGGTCCCTGCAGCGGACGCCTTCGTCCACTGAGCCGTCCCGGCTTACACACATCTCTCTCTCTCTTTCTCTCTTGGTCTCCCTCCCTCTCTCTAGCTCTCTCTCCCTCCCTCTGGCTCTCTCTCCCTCTCACCCTCCCTCTCTCCTGTCTTCCTCTGTCTCACTTTGACTGTCTCACTCTGACTGTCTCACTCCCCCTCTCTCACTCCCTCTCTCTCACTCCCTCTCTCTCACTCCTCTCTCTCACTCCCTCCCTCTCTCTCACTCCCTCCCTCTCTCCCTCCCTCTCCATCTCCCTCCCTTTCCCTCCCTCTCACTCACTCTCTGACTCACCCCCTTTCACTCCCTTTCCCTCCCTCTCCCTCCATTTCCCTTCCTTTCCCTCCCTCTCCCTCCCTCTCACACCCTCTCCGCCTCCCTCCTTTCCCTCCCTCTCACTCCCTCTCCGTCTCCCTCCCTTTCCCTCCCTCTCCGTCTCCCTCCCTTTCCCTCCCTCTCACTCGCTCTTCGTCTCCCTCCCTTTCCCTCCCTCTTCCTCCATTTCCCTCCCTCTCCCTCCATTTCCCTCCCTTTCCCTCCATCTCACTCCCCATCAGTCTCCCTCCCTTTCCCTCCATCTCACTCCCCATCAGCCTCCCTCCCTTTCCCTCCATGTCATTCCCCATCAGTATCCCTCCCTTTCCCTCCATCTCACTCCCCATCAGTCTCGCTCCCTTTCCCTCCATCCCTCTCACTCACTCCATGCCTCTCACTCACTCCATCCCTCTCACTCACTCCATCCCTCTCACTCACTCCCTCCCACTCACTCCCACTCATTTACTCACTCCCTCTTACTCACTCCCTCCCTCTCACTCACTCCCTCTCTCACTCTCCCCCCTCCCTCTCACTCACTCACTCCCTCTCACTCACTCCCTCCCTCAATCACTCACTCCCACTCATTTACCCACTCCCTCTTACTCACTCCCTCTCACTCACTCCCTCTCTCACTCTCACTCTCCCCCTCTCCCTCTCACTCACTCACTCTCACTCACTCACTCACTCTCACTCACTCCCTCTCACTCACTCCCTCTCACTAACTCCCTCTCACTCTCACTCACTCCCTCTCCCTCACTCACTCCCTCTCCCTCACTCACTCCCCTTCACTCACTCCCCCTCACTCACTCCCTCTCCCTCACTCACTCCCTCTCACTCACTCCCTCTCATTCCCTCTCACTCACTCTCACTCACTCACTCCCTCCCTCTCACTCTCTCACTCTCACTCCCTCCCTCTCACTCTCCCACTCTCACTCCCTCCCTCTCACTCCCTCCCTCTCACTCCCTCTCACTCCCTCACTCACTCTCACTCACTCCCTCTCACTCACTCCCTCCCTCCCACTTACTCCCTCTCCCTCCCTCCCACTCACTCCCTCTCACTCACTCCCCCCCTCTCACTCCCTCCCTCTCACTCACTCACTCACTCCCTACCTCTCACTTCTTCCCTCCCTCCCACTCACTCACTCACTCCCTCTCACTCACTCACTCACTCTCACTCCCTCTCACTCTCACTCCCTCTCCCTCTCTCTCCCTCTCCGCTCCCTCCCCCTCCCACTACCTTTCCCTCCCACTCCCTCTGTCACCCTCTGTCATCTTACCCTGCCTGTGTGCCAGCTGGGGCACACACACACTCACAGCCGCACCCGAGCACTTCACAGGTCATTAAAAGACCATTTGCATGTTAATGAGGCCTTTGTATTTCACCTCTTCTTAGGCCCCTGCAGCTTTACTTTGGCCATTCCTAGGATCGCCCGATCGGCAGCCCCCACAGAGCAGCAGAGTCTCTCGCGCTGCTGCAGACACTTACAAAAAAACTCGGAAAACACAGGTATGATGTCTCGGGGGTCCGCGGGCCGCCAGGGAAGGCTTGCCAGGCCGCCACTGGCCAGCGGGCCGTACTATGAGTACCCCTGTTCTATACCATCGAAACGATATTCTGACTGTCGATATTTTGCACATCGATATTCTATACCATCGAAATTAAAACATCGATATTATTGTATTGTATATCGATATTTCAATTTCGATATTTTGTCTCTATACCGATGGAGCAAGGTTTCATACGTACAGAAACTTGCTTGTATCCAGCCCTCTGAAAATAATCTACAATTAACTAATCAACATGTATTGTTTACTAATATTTGCATTACACAACAAATTTAGTAACTGGGGAAGTTTTACTATGTGCTTTTACTAACCGTAACCCGAGTGTCCTAAAATGGCCGCCAAAAATGCAGAAAAAGTTCTGCTCATGCGTCTGTCACATCTACGTGGTGTGATGTATCTCTGCTTTGGTGGGAATTTCTTGCTTCTGCGCACTAGTGCCAAGATTGGCGCTTCATGTCTCATGCACTAATGCACATGCTATTGCTTCAACTAAACTTTGTTCGTTCTGCCTAACTTTTATTGCTATAGTATAAATAAATGAATGGGGTTAGAGTAGAGATAAGTGGTATACAGTGCATTCATTTATTTTTGTTTTCTAATATTTTTTTTCTTTGACTTTGTTACTAGCTCGTATTTGGGTCTAAGAGTGACACAAACTCCATATTGAAAAAGCTGCGTCTGCGCAAATGATCCCAGAAAACCTGAAAACTCATCTTACCCACGAGGTTCCTGGGAAACTGTCCATTTGACCTCAGGAGAGGAAGAAATATGAACTGAAACAAATACATTGTATACCAATTGCAACCAATATTGCTGAGTGGAATAAAAGTGCATGGGAAAATAAATTATGGGCGGGAACTTGATCAATATAATTCAATGTAATTCAATGAGAAATTACCTCATCTTAGTATGGGTGATGACCTCTCCTCGTCTTTCTGACCAATCACTGAAGGGGAACACATAGATTTGCAACATTTAGGGGTGGTACATTTCCCTGGAAATGGTATAACTAAGGTAGGCTTAGTTAGAGAAAATTGTCCGACTTGTTCGATTATCAGACCTGTCACTGACCCAACGCGTGCTCTAGGAGATCGAGAGCAGAGGTGCTGGCAGAGCACTCTGTCAGAAGAATCGAGAGTTTGTTGAGGGAGAATTATCGATTACCCAATTGGGGTTTTAGAATTTGGCGTAGAGAGAAGGGTGCGATGTTGGTGTTGCACTATTGGAGGTTACCTGTCCTGATCTGTACCTGTCCTGTCCCGTTGGCACCTGATAAGTTCGTAGCCCAATCTTTGCCCCAGCCCGTGGCCAGGATTGGTCCTCACACCTTTCTAGGTAAATATAATCCAAGTGGTATGTCCTTCTGCTATTTCCCTTTTTCACCCTTCCCAGGTACCAATGTATAAAGGCGTTACTGTGATTTCTTGCAAACTTTATGCCCTATTAATCATTTTCTTACTTGTAAAATGTATGGTCACTGTGTTGTTGCCACTGACTCAGAAAATCTAGCATAGGTAAAGTGTTTAAAACTTCTCCCGAGTCTGTGATTATTTCAGGAAAGGTAAATTATTAAATTACTACTTATTATGCTAACTCCCTTTTCGATCCCTAGGACTTATAACATAGGTGACAAGGATTGGTAAGTCATGGTGTATAGGTTCAGGTCGTGAAATATAAAATTCTGATAGGCAGGAAACAGAAGCAGGATTACCGGTTCATAGGTGTGAATGTTTTATGGGCCCAGGTGAGTATGATTTATTGAGCTGGTAATCCCGAGCGCCATCAGTATCCTTTCTGGTAGCAGAGTTATGGCTAGGGTTTAGTTAAGATAGGTAGTTAGTTGCGTATTGATTATTGAACCTAGTGATATTTATGTACTAACCAAAACCCATTTGTATTGTTAAATGTTGTTTGGAATATCCCGGGATACTGAATAGCGAGTGGTAAATGGAAGCCACACTGCAGTGAGGTTACTTGCCTTGATGGAATAGGTGAGGAAAGTTAGGTAAAACTTGAAGAACTAGTTAGGGATTATTTTCTTATATAAAAGTGAGAGTGATTAACAGCAAAAGAGTTCGCTGGTAAAACTTTGGTCTTATATCACCTAGAAAGGGTAAGTCTGAAGGAGTAACAGGTTCTTTTTGCTTGAGTGAAGAGTGAGCCGAAAGTTTTTTTACTCGCAGTGTATGAAGGGTAGATGGAAATAGGTTGACTCGTTGTGAAAGAAATTATCTGTTTTATTGAATTAAGTCAATCAGGCACAGTAGCGAATATTTTATGTTGTTAATTAATGAAATGAGTAATTAGAATTCAAAGAAATTGAATTGTCGTATTACCTTGCAAATGAGGGAGTCAGTCGCGGGTGCTGCACTGACGTCATAGAGAGCCGCGCTGGGATTGGTAGAAGTAGCGGGTGGGTAGCCGTGAGAAAATTGGAAAGGAGGGGTGAGTGCAGAGAGTGAGACTCATGTCACAGAAAAGCTGCGCAAGCATTGGTTAATGCAGATTGTAAACCAAATACTCATTGGTCATTGAATTTAAGAGAAGAATTGGTATTGGAGAAATATTTCTGCAAAGTAAACAACTTAATTGAATTATATTGATTAGAATTTCATAGAAATTTAGACAGCAGTACATGTGGCATTTAGATCCAGCAATCACAGGAAATCGTCCAGATAGAAAATATTTCGATTTTGCAGGAGAGCAGAGTATTAGAGGAAGACCATACAACATGTACGGAGAAAGGAGAAAAATGTCATTTATGCAGAAAATCAAGAACTATTTAAAAAAAGATAAACCAGTGAAAACAAGAGAAGGAATTATTATTCCACCCCCGAAAATGCCCTCATCAATCATGATGGTAGAAAGAGGCTACCACACTTGTGTGTGCTTAGAAAATTGGATAGAGTATACCAAAGACGATGGCATATTGGCTTTTCCAGAACATGGTACATTTAATGGTAGAGTTTGCACAATTTGCAAACTCGCATGAATGAATTAGACCCCAGACCTAGATTAACGCAGTATGAAGCTTTAGAAGAGTGGGAGACAGAGGCTTTTGAATGAGATAGATCTCGAGGTGATAAAACTGTTAACACGTTTTATCCCCAATTTCCAAAAGAAACTCAAGATAAGCAGATGAATCAATGGAGACAATCTATGCTAGTGGAAGAATTATATCCTGCTTTTACCACAGAATAACCGACTGGATGTAAAAGTACTGATAAAACAAAACATTTAATGACTGGGGGTGGTGACTCAGATGATGATTATTTAGAGGATATATTAATGAAAAATCCACCCCCCTATCAGGAAGAAATGAATAAATCTATCCCTAGCGCACCGTTTTTTACAACCACCCTTAGTTCCGCAGGTTATACATGAAACCTCATTGGAAAAGGTACTACGAGAGAGAAAAAAGGTAGCCTTAAATAAACAGCGTAGTGAGTTAATACAGAAAATAACCCAATTAAATACAAGTCCTGAAGCCCTGACAATACCAGTAACTATAGGTCCTGTAGTTCCTTTATATGGAGAGAAGCAAGCCAGTCCTAAAACTCCAGTTCTGACTACACCCATAGTACAGCCCAGGAAGGAAAACCTAATAGTTGATGACCAAGCTAGTGAATGGGAGTCAGTAATTTCCTTAACGGATTTACCTATACGAGAACCACTGAGTGACTCAATTAGAAATATTACTCCCAGATGTTCAAAGGACGTACAGATCGAGACATCTACAGGAACGAGAAGTGCAACTGTAGTGAGCCCTGATGAATTAGAAAGATGGACCCAAGATATAGAAAAGCCGAAATCACAGCCAAAAGTATTAGACATATTCAAATTAGGGTAGAATTAGAGAAAATGGTAGCTGGAAATGTAGGATTGGAAAGGTTAAATTCTTTTGATGAAAATTAATATTTGTTTATATGGAGTAGTATTACTCGAAATACAAAAATATACCATGAGAAATTGATGAATTTGGTTTCTGAAATGGGAATTGACATTGACAAGTCAAAAGTGTTATAGAAACCATTTAGAGCTGAATTTTCTGACAAAGATTTAGTAAACATGAATATGTCAGGATGAAAATTGCAAATAAAGGAATTGTTGTAATTGTTGCAAAAATGGGGAGATTTAGACAAATGGAAAGCCAGATGGACAAAGAAAAAGGAAGAA
Organism: Lissotriton helveticus; assembly: GCF_964261635.1. NCBI lineage: Eukaryota > Metazoa > Chordata > Amphibia > Caudata > Salamandridae > Lissotriton > Lissotriton helveticus. The sequence continues at coordinate 997,810,574 of NC_136065.1, read as the reverse complement.
GCACAGGCAAATAAAACGACGTCAGAGTACTTATTAAAGGAAACAGAAAAAGCTGAAAGGTTGTGTCTGATGAGGGAAGTGCCAGAGGAGGTTATGTACATTTCCCATAGTCCCGACAGGATATTTTATCATTTACTAATGATTTCCCAAAGCTTAGAGAAAAACCTGTAGAATGGTACCGGCAAGTTGAAAGGTTTGTGAAAGTTTCAAAGATACTGTTAAAAGATTTAGACGGTTTATTTGACATTATTCTTCCAGCTGATTTATGGACTGAGTGTAAAATGACAGTAGATTAACCAAATGAAGAATACCCTAGAGATCCAAAGACAGGAGCCCCATCAGAAGAGGTAATGAAAAAAGCATAATCAGGTAATAACCTATTTAAAGGTAAAGATTCCCCCAAAAGAAACAGACTGGACTAAAACAGACAGAACCACTCAAAATAAAGATGAATCTGTACATACATATTATGAACGCCTATTGCAGGTATTTAAACAGTACAGTGGTTTTGAAAACATTGATAATAAGGACATGACACATTTTATATATCGTTTTGTGTTCGGACTAAAACCAGAAATCTCCAAAATGATTAAAGAACATAAACTGTGTTGGCAGGCGAAGCCTGTCGAGGAGATTCTCAAGTATGCAAAATACTGTGAGGATGAAAGTGACAATAAGCGAAAAAAATTAGAAGTAAAGGTAATGTGGGCTCAAGTAAAAATGGCAGAACAGCAGGAACTTCAGTTAAGTCAGCAAGCAAATAATCAGAAAAAGGGGGAAGGCCAAGGTGAAAGTAGTGGGGGCAAACACAGAGGAAAAATGAGTAAAGAAGAGGCAAAGAAAACGTTTTTCTGTCATGGGTGCGGACAATTGGTGCATTGGAGAAACAAATGTAAATTAACACAGAATAATAATGTCCAAAATCAAAATTTAAATCCACAGACGCAGAATTAGGTTTCAATGAGACAGCCGCAACATGTAATCCAGAATCAGTTACCTCCTGCCCCTATGCCTGATTTTGTGAGTCACGCCAATAACAGTGTGGACAACGGATTTCGGGAGGGAAGTGGTTAGAAAAATACGGTAACACCACAGTTTCTTTTACAGGACACATTTTTTAAAGACGAAGCCTACTGACGGTGCCTGAGAGTGGGGAAGAGGAATGCGTACTTGGTGCATCCTTACCGGTAGATCAGTCAGGTCCATATACTGAGGGAAAAGTGGAGGGAAATTATCTTACCTTTTTGTTGGACACTGGTGCTACCCGTTCTACTGTGAGAACAGAAGACATCCCAAACCTACCCCTCTCGGGAGAAGCGATCCAAGTAGTGAGCGTTTCTAATAAACAACTTAGGACCCCTGTCATTGAACCAATGGAAGTCTGTATCGGTAATTTCAGAGAGATGCACAAGTTTGAAGTATGCAACTCTAGTCCTGTAAACTTGCTAGGAAGGGATCTACTGTGCAAGATGACTTGTACAATCTTTTGCACACTAAATGGTGTGAAATTCAGACTCCAGATGAAGACGGAGTGTCCAAAATTATGTTAGCCAAACAAGAAACAGAAGTTAAAAAAAAATTCGTAGAAGATTTACGAGAAGAATTAAAAATCTTTGTGAATCCTAATGTGTGGGTTTTTTCTGGAAAAGAAGTAGGTTTGAAGGCAGATGTCGATCCCATAAAAGTGACATTGAAAGAAGGTGCAGTTTACCCAAACATTCAACAGTACAAAATAAGTCCTGAAATAAAAGCAGGTGTTGCGAAAGAAATAGAGCGTTTGGTTGAACAAGGCATTCTAGAAGAAATAATGAGCAGTCCTTGTAATTCACCTATAATTGGCATAAAGAAACCAAACGGAAAGTACAGAGTGGTCCAGGACCTTCAAAAAAAATAATAAAATTGTTGTCCCATGTTGCCCAGTAGTACCGAATCCAGTAGTAATTCGGTATCAAATACCATGGAGGGCAGAATGGTTCACTGTAATTAATTTATTCCATGCCTTCTTTTCCATTCCATTGTATCCAGACAGCAAGTTTTTATTCAATTTTGAAGAGCATGTTTATGTCTGGAATCGTGTTCCACAAGGGTACACGGAAAGCCCATCCATCTTTAATCAGATTTTGAAAAGGTGTATTGAATCACTGGTGCTGCCCAGACAATTTGTTCTGGTGCAGTATATCGATGATCTATTATTAGCATCGATAACCAGAAATGGCTGCATGATTGATTCCATTGCATTATTGAAGCATTTAGCAAAGGGTGGACATAAATTGTCCCCAGAAAAATTACAATACTGTACAACCTCAGTCAAGTATCAGGGACACCAGATAGAAAGAGGGGGCAGAAGAGTGACATCTGAGAGAATAAAAATAATTCAAAACATGAAACTACCCCAAACTCAGAAAGAAATCATAATGTTTCTCGGAGTTGTAGGTTACTGCAGGCAGTGGATTGTGGGATTTGCAGTGTTAACTAAACCCTTGATTCAGCTGACAAAGAAACGGGCAAAACATCCTGTTGAGTGGGATGATGAAAGCATCACTGCTTTTCTAAAATTACGCAATTGTCTGTGTGAGGCTCCAGCATTAGGAATGTCTTATTATTCAAAAGAGTTTGCACTATTTGGTGACACAAGAGACAATTGTTCTCTCTCAGTTCTAACCCAGTCCCATGGGTTAATGCGACATCCTGTTGCATATTTTTCTGCCAAATTGGACCCAGTGGCATCAGCACTGCCGGGCTGCCTGAAATCTGTAGCTGCAACTTGCATGAGTATTGAGCAAAGTGAATCCATTGTCATGGGACACCCTGTAACAGTATATGTTCCATATACAGTCGTGATTCTGTTAACCAGACCACGTACTCAGTATTTAACTCCTAGTTGGATGACTAAATATGAAAGAATTATTCTTGGTTCAGAGAACGTGACAATAGTCAGGTGTACTATTCAAAATCCAGCAACCCTGTTATCAAATTCACACTTTGAAGAAGTAAGGGAGGAAGTCGAACATGATTGTATCGACCTCACTGAATTCAGTACTAAACCTCACGCAGACATACAAGAAGAACCCTTAAAAGACCCGAAACATGAGCTATTTGTAGATGGCTCATGTACGCACCATGAGGAAGGAGGACTAAGCGCTACTTATGCTCTGTGCACATTATCTGGTATAGTTGAAGCATTCTATTTACCAGGAGTCAAGTCTGCACAAGAAGCCAAATTGATTGCTTTAATAAAAGTGTGCAAAATTGTGAAAAATTTGATAGTAACCATTTCCATTGATAGCCAGTATGGTTACGTGGTTATGCATGACTTTGGCCAGCTATGGATGCAAAGGGAGTTCATGACTTCTTCAGGAACCCGTATTACAAATGGACAATTTGTAAAAGAATTACTTGAAGCAATTCAATTGCCTAAAGAATTGGCCGTGGTGAAGTGTGCTACTCACCAATCTGGAAATGACAAAGTGACAGCTGGTAATCGTTATGCTGACCAAGTGGCTCAACATTGTGCCAGATATAGAATGGCAGTAAACAAGAAAATCGATGCACGTGGATCAGCTGCCAACTTATGCTGTTGAGAGGAGTAAATACATGGGAGGAAGTGATAGATTTGTAAAATGAAGCAGAACGCAAAGAAAAGGAAGATTGGGAGAAAATAGGGTGTCAGATAAGACCTGAAGATGGTGTGATAGTTTATCTAGATGGGAGGCCAGTATTACCTGATTGTATGCTTGCACCAATGGCCATGATGTACCATGGGGACACACACATAGGCAGAGACCCTATGATAATGTTGTTCAGACAGGATTGGTTTAATGCAAACTTCAGGAACATAGCAGAGAGTCTTTGCCAGAGATGCTTAATTTGTCAGCAAATGAACCCTGGTAGGAAAACTGTGGTTTGTCCTGGGAAAATTGGCAAGGCAGAAGACCCATTTATCAGATTACAACTGGACTTCATTCTGTTACCGGCTTGTCGAGGATTAAAATATGTTTTAGTCATCGTTTGCTTATTTTCCAAGTGGGTAGAAGCATATCCAACCAGGAGGAAGGACAGCTTAACGGTAGCCAAACTCTTTTTAAGAGAACTCATCCTCGGTTAGGTTTTCCAGTAACGATTGAATCAGACCGAGGGGCTCATTTTAATAATGAAATAATTAGACTGATTTGTGAAGCATCCAAAATTGAGCAATAACTGCACTGTGCATACCACCAAGAGGCTTCTGGACTGGTAGAACAACTGAATGGCACGATCAAAGCAAGATTGGGAAAGATGTGTGAATCTACCCGATTAGTTTGGCCTGATGCTTTACCTCTTGTCCTGATGGGACTCAGAAGCATTCCAGACAAGAACACAGGCTGGAATCCCAATGAAATACTCATGGGAAGGGCAATGAGACAAGCATGTGTACCAGGACACAAACTGTTAACTATATCTTATGATTTAGTGTTGGAGTACTGCAAAGAGTTGGCTGATCAAGTGCGTTCTATCTCTCACCAGGTTGGGGAAGACGCTGTGGCCAGACAATCAACTCAAGCACATGATTTAAACTCTGGAGATTGGGTAGTGATAAAAGATCACACCTGGGAATCTTGCCTAGCACCAAGGTGGGGAGAACCACGCCAAGTGATACTGGTTACCACCACAGCTGTAAAGTGCAAGGGAATCCCAAACTGGATCCACGCCAGCCATTCCAAAAGGGTAACAGAACCTGACGAAGTTGAAGATAAAGGTTGCGCAGCTGAAGGGTCTCAAGAAGTTGATCCTGAAGTAGTTGATGAAGAACAACCGAGCACAAGTCAGGATGAGTAGATTCCATTGGTCAATATACCTGAAATAAGAATAAGAACAAGAATCCAAATGTATCTAGATAGTCAGAGTGAGAGTGAGGACGAGAGAGGAATAAAAGAACGTACTCAGATTACAGTAATCAAAGCGAATGGTAATCTTGAGGAGGACCAGATAAGGAGAGAGCAATATACTCAGACCAACAAAACAGCCACCAGAACTCCTGTGTCTGAGGAGGGACAGATAGGTACTAGAAACAACGCACAGGCAGAAGACAATCAAGAAATTGCAAGACCTGGGCAGGCCCAAACAGGATTAGCAAAACGGGTTCAGGAAGAAGAACAAATTCCAGGCCCATCAAAGCAATATCCTGAACCAGGTCAGACTAGTGTAGAAGAACCCATCCAGGCAGACCGTCAACGGTAATAAGCCCTGGACAAGGTCAGATAGAGAGGATACCTGAAGACGATGAAAATCAAATTGTACCACAACTTAAAGAAAACAAAAGAACATCTAAAGAAACTGAAAGCACAGTGCTAGCTAAAAGACTCAGAAAAAACAATAAATGGCCTGGTTTTGTTAAAAGATTGAAATGTCGACTAGTCACAATAAATGAAGAACCTGAACAAGTGGATAAAGTAACAAGTCAATCTGAACCGTCAACAAGTAATCAAAGATGAAGAAGTCCACGCTTGAAGAGACGGAACAATAAATTCAAAGGTCCTGAATAGACTTACGCTATTCTCGAAGAATTCGAGAATCTGGAGATCAGTGATGAAAGTGATGAATAATTGATTGCTAATCAGTCTATCGAAGAAGTGAGACCAACTTGAGATAAATTCACAGTTACATTCTGTGTGGAGGTTTACAAAGAGGGGCTAAGTCTCCTTAGTCAAAATGGCTGATGCTAGAGTTACTGGAAACTCAAAAAGACATTGTATAAAGACATGCTGAAGAATATGCATATGTAGTGTATTGATAGTGCTTATAGTATGATTAGGACTGACAATAGCAATACCTTATTTGATGGCGGCTAAACAAAATGACACTAGTATACATGGAAAGGTAGCGCACCGTAAACAAGACAGAGTAGACTTAGAGGCACCAGATGAGATAGAACTACATCATTTTAGAAATAGAAATTAAACAGATTTGAATGTATTTGCTAACCTATTAGTACATTATGTAGAGATAATGCAAGTTTGTGATTGCTATGTCTGTATGAAATTACCGACATCAGTAGCTGAAGGAGTTCCTTACCACCATTTATCACTGACATTTGGTATTTCATGTAGTATATTAACTAGTTTGTTTTATAGAACTAGAAAGTTACAGTATTATTATTCTAATCTAGACGTCATTTTTTCTGAAATTCCTATACGCAGAAAATTGAATCCTGTCCTCAGCAGTAGAGGCACACAGTTCATGGGTGGATATTTTCTAACAATGAAAACAATAGATATAGCTGAAGCACACAAATACAATTTAACATGTAGATTACATGAAGAAGAGACATTTTTTGTTGTTGAATTTAGTAGAGAAAAGGAGTCCGAATTTCCATAGAAAGGACACTGAACCGAAACCCCAAATACCCAAATGGGCTGAAAGGGAAGAATTTATGGCAACTGGCAGGACTCACCCTGCTATGTCTCTGGACTTTGAAAAGAAAGGGAAAATCTGTCTCCATAGGTTGAAAACTAAGTATAACAATGTATTCATCATTTCCAGTGAATGTGAATACAATTTCCTGATAATTTGGGGTTGGGGACTAAAAAGGGGAACTGATCCAGTATTTCCTGGAGTCTATTATATTTGTGGGAACAAAGCTTATTTTAAGCTGCCTGATCATTGGTATGGGAGTTGCTATTTCGGAATAGTATTCCCAAAAGTATACCATGTAAAAAGAATCACTGGAAGCAATGAAAACGAAAATGAACTACACGATATAAAGGAGCTCATTTTTCAGAAATTGTAGGTGATATATTTAATGCATTGATACCTTCAGTGGGAGTAATTCTGAACACTAAAAGAATTTGTAAATTGTCTACAGTGGTGGACTGCTTATCGACTGACACTGCTGGAGGATTCTTATTGATCAATACTGAATTAGTTGCTATCAGATCAATGGTTTTACAAAATCGACTTGCTCTTGATATATTATTGGTAAAAGAGGGTGGAGTCTCTGTAGAATGTTGAAGGCCCAACATTGTTGCACTTTCATACCTGATAGAGATGTTGAAATTGAAAGGTATGTCAGAAATATTACTCATTTGGAAGAAGAACTGAAACCACTGGAGGTTGATAGTGCATGGAAGAGACTAACTGATGGTCTCTCCTTAGTAGGTAGTTGGCTTTCTAATGTTGGTAGAAACATTGGAGGTAAAGTACTGATACAAATAATGGGAATATCACTACTAATATTGGTGATAATGATTTGGTGCAAATGCTGCAGAAGCAGAAAGTGATATGCAGTTCATGAGAAAATAAAGAAAAGAAAAATTTATGAAATTCAAATGGAGGAATTAAAGAGGGACATTTATAAGAGAATGAAAGGTTCCAAAAGAGAAGGGAAAAAAGAACTCCTAAAGAAATAGAAGAAATAGAAGAAATAGAAGAAATAGAATTGGGAGAGTGTTAAAGTTGGCATCTGGCTCCGTAATTAGTGATGATGAAAAATATCATCAAAGAGGGGATTGATGGAGCAAGGTTTCATACGTACAGAAAGTGGCTTGTATTCAGCCCTGTTAGACCTGCCATCCTTGGCGTGGTTTCCCACTATCTTTTTGCCTGTACCTCCTGTATTTTTGATGCTGTGCTGGATTTCGTTTTGCTGGTTTAGATGCTTTGGGCATTCTGCCACTGCTGATCAGTGTCAGAGTGCAAGTGCTCCCTGTATAAATTGTTATGATGATTGGTTATCCATGATTGGCATTTTTGTTTCACCAAGAAGTCCCTAGTAAAGTGCACTGAGTGTGCCAGGGCTAGTGGTAACAAATGCTACTAGTGGGCCTGCAGCACTGATTGTGCCACCCACATGAGTAACCCTAAAATGGTGTCTCATGCCTGCCACCGCAGTGCCTGTGTGCAGTCTGTGAACTGCCATGTCCTCCTGGTCAGTGTCCCCACTGGCCAGGCCTAACCCTTCCCTTTCTGTACACATTGGTCAACCCTATGGAAGGCCCAAGGTACCCCCTTGGGCAGGGTGCAGTGTATGTGAAAGGTAGAGCATGTACTTGTGCAGGTGACATGCTCTGGTAGTGAATTACAGCCATTTTCATTTTTCACTATTGTAAGGCTATCTTGCCTCATAGGCTATCATGGGGAATGCTGGCTACAGCGGCTACCAGCATATCTTCCCATAGGAGCAAGATAGGACATAAAAGTCTAGTATCCCCGAACTCAGAATTTAATAACACATCTTTTAGGAAAGGTGTTTTTTAAATCCTGTGTTTGAGAACAGCCATTTTAGAAAGTAGTTGCTGTTCTCTTGTCTGACCTTCCTGTGTGCCTTGGCCTGTTTGTGAATTGACTGTCTGGTTTGTGAGGGGCAGGGGCTGGGTGGCTCCTAGAGTCTGAGTGGGCCATCCCTGGGCTGAATAGCTCCATCTGAATCTAGAGTGGTGGGAGGGGGTAGTACCTGGGCCTGAATAGGGCTGTGCCTGCCTTCCACAATGCTGGCTCCACCTCCTGCTGGGGGCTGATGAGCCTGCTCCTCTCTCTGAAAGGAAAGGAGAGGCCAGGAAAACAAAGTGCTCAAGGAACACCCAGAACTGGTACAGACCGGGCTCAGAGCCCTCCTGCACAAAGGGAACAAAGACTTTTAGGGGTATAAGTACAGGACCCCTGACTACAGAAAATCAGATCATCCTGGAACCAAGAAGGAACCTCTACCAAGAAGTAAGCTGGAAGACTGAAGAAGGAAGACTGTCCTGCTGTGTGATGCTGGGCTGACCTGCAGTTGCTTTGCCGCCAAGGAGAGGAGAAGGACTTTGCTTTGTGATGTATCTCCGTGCTTGAAGGAATCTCCAAGGGCCTGAGAAGAGCTGGCTCCCTGTTTTGAAGTCCCAGGAACAAAAGGACATAACCCCCAGCTTCCCTGAGCTCTGCTGAGAGAGCTCTGTCCTCCTAGAGTGCTTGGGCCAGTTGTGGTGCCTCTGGAAGTTGTACCTGTGTTGGGGAGCTGGAAATCATACTTTTAAAGAACTTTCTGCAAGTTTTGTCACAAACCCGGCAGAGCGAGAAAATTCCCGCCGCTACAAAGACCGAGATCGTCGCAGCGCCTGTCGCCGCTGCCTGAAGATGTCCCACCCTTCGTTAGCGGGAAGATTTCCGATGCTGCGAACATCATCGCAGAGCCTGTCGTCGCTGGGTGAGATCACTGCATCACGTCCCTGCGAGAATCGTCGCAGAGCCATTGCATCGAGGAACTCCGAGAGGAAGATCTCCGCTGGACCGCGCATCATTGCCCAGGATATCGTCGCAGCCCCCGAGAATCATCGCATCGTGCCTTTGCGGGAGAAAACTTCCTAGGAAACCTATGCACCGGAATCCATAAAAGTCATCGCCTTCCTCCCCATACAGACCGGATTTGTCGCAACACGTCTGCTGCTGCAGCGGGCTGTCGTTAAGGCCACCCCAGGGTCTCAGGAGCAACGCATCGCTTGTTTTTCACCGCTACAGCTTGTGTGCTTGGAACTTTTTATTGCTAACAAAGGTACTGTGACTAAACGTGACGCAACTGTGATCTTTTCATGCAACTGTGGATTATTTTATCGCTAAACCTAAGAACTCTTTTGCAACCATACTCTTGAACTGTGTATGTTGGATTTTTGTCGTTTTGGTCTTGTGTAGTTTCGATTAAATACCTTATTTTTCTAAACTGTTGTGGTGTCAGTTTGTGGTGTTTTTACTGTGTTACTGTGAGTGTTGGTATAAATACTTTACACATTGCCTCTCATAAGCCTTGACTGCTCGTGCCAAGCTACCAAGGGGGTGAGCAGGGGTTATCTCAGAGGGTTTCCTCCTTACCTTGACTAGTAGCAAGGGTCCCTATTTGGACAGTGGTACCTACCTCTGCCAACTAGAGACCCCCAGTTCTAACAAGCCCCCTCGAAATACTCTATAATTAATTAATAAACATGTTTTGTTTACTAATATTTGCATTACACAACATATTTAGTATCTAGGGGAAGCTTTTCTATGTGCTTTTACTAACAGTAACATGAGTGTCCTAAAATGGCCGCCGAAAATGCGGGAACCTTTCTGCGCATGCGTCTGCCACATCTAAGTGGTGTGATGTATCTCTGCTTTGGTGTGAATTTCTTGCTTCTTCGCACTAGTGCCAAGATGGCCGCTTCATGTCTCACGCACTAATGCACATGCTATTGCTTCAACTAAACTTTGTTCGTTCTGCCTAACTATTAATGCTATAGTATAAATAAAGTAATGGGGTTAGAGTAGAGATAAGTGGTATACAGTGCATTCATTTATTTTTGTATTCTAATATATTTTTTCTTTGACATTGTTACTAGCTCGTATTTGGGCCTAAGAGTGACACAAACTCCATATTGGAAAAGCTGCGCCTGTGCAAATGATCCCAGAAAACCTGAAGTCACTGTCATTGAATGACTGCCAACACTCATCTTACCCACGATGTTCCTGGGAAACTGTCCATTTGACCTCAGGAGAGGAAGAAATATGAACTGAAACAAATACATTGCATACCAAGTGCAACCAATATTGCTGGGTGGAATAAAAGTGCATGGGAAAATAAATTATGGACAGGAACTTGATCAATGTAATTCAATGAGAAATTACCTCATCTTAGTATGGTGTGATGACCTCTCCTCATCTTTCCGACCAATCACTGAAGGGGAACACATTGATTTGCAACATTTAGGGGTTGTACATTGCCCTGGAAATGGTATAACTAAGGAAGGCTTAGTTAGAGAAAATTGTCCGACTTGTTCGATTATCTGACCTGACACTGACACAACGCGTGCTATAGGAGATCGAGAGCAGAGGTGCTGGCAGAGCACTCTGTCAGAAGAATCAAGAGTTTGCTGAGGGAGAATTATCGATTTCCCAATCGGGGTATCAGAATTTGGCGAAGAGAGAGGGGTGCGACGCTGGCGTTGCACTAGTGGAGGTTACCTGTCCTGATCTGCACCTGCCCTGTCCTGTCCTGCTAGCACCTAGTCAGGAGCCCTCTCTTTGCCCCAGCCCGTGGGCAGGACTGGTCCTCGCACCATTCTAGGTAAATATAATCCATGTGGTATGTCCTTGTGCTATTTCCCTTTTTCACCCTTCCCAGGTACCAATGTCTAAAGGTGTTACTGTGATTTCTTGCAAACTTCATGCCCTATTAATCATTTTCTTACTTGTAAAATATATGGTCACTGTATTGTGGCCACTGACTCAGAAAACCTTGCATAGATAAACAGCCAGATGCATCAAGAAAAGAAATAGAGAATCCTTATTTGCGATTATTAAGGAATCGCAAATAAGGATTTGCTATTACCTATGCATGATGGCGATTGCGAAAAATAAAGAATCGCTAAAAATCGCTAAATACATTAGCGATTCCATGATAAAGAATCGCAAATGTTTAAAACCTGTCTTCTCGCAATTTGCGATCTCGCTATTTGCGAGATCGCAAATTGCGAGATCGGAAAAACTACAGAGTCGCATAGGGAGCAGGCTGATGACCTCACAACCAGGAAGTCAATCAGCCCATACTGCTTTCTGTGCACAGAGGAACTGAGAGGCAGAAGCAGAGTGCTGGGGGAGAGAGCAGAAAATACAAATTGTTGTTTGCTGACAGGTTAAGACAGCCAAAATGTCCCAAACACCAACAGAAGAGGGTACAGTGGCCAGGAAGAGAAAGTTAAAGTTCAGTGAGAGAGAACTGGAGAACCTCATTGAGGAGGTGACAAACAGCCATGATAAGCTGTTTGGGAAGCTCCACTGAAAGTACCTGAAGCAGAAAAAAGAAGGATTTGGAACAGGATCAAGAACAAAGTAAATGCTGAGGGGGTGACACACCGCAGCATAGATGATTTAAAGAAAAGATGGTACGACCTGCGTAGCCGTGCCAAGGAGTGGATAGCGCAAAGGCTGAAGGAGGCTAATGTGACCGGAGGAGGAACCTCAACAGTCCCAGACAACACAGCCCTGGAGGACCTGGTTGAGGGCACTATCCAGCCTGAAGCAGTGGTGGGAGTAACGCAGCTGGATACATCTGGGGTGGCCAGTAGCACACAAGGTAAGATGCATGAAAATCAACATATCAATGTACATACTAATTGTGCCCAATCTGCATTTAACCACCAAAATCACAGAAAAAAAATCCAGTCCACATTTCACATAGGGACCCAAATGCATTATGGGACCTGTAGGCTGCAGAACTAAATTGCTAGTCATAATACAATATTGTAAGCCCAAATGCTACAAAAATGCAGCAGTCAGTGATGAGAGACAGTGAGAGCTTAAATGTAGAGTAATTTAATGTCTCACAACATTAGCACCAACACAAAATAATTTTGCAATGTTTCACATCACAGATGCAGCAGAAGTAGACACTGATGACAGTGAATGTGGGGACAGCACACAGGTCATTGAAGAGGCTGCCGTGTTGAAACCTGTCACACCACCAACAAAACCCAAGGCACCGCCAAAACGCAGGGCCACAGCCACACCACTGCAGCCAATGGAGACAGATCAGGAACATGAAACTGCTCCTGAGACAAGCCGTCCAAGTGTGAGCCCCACAACTACACCTCAGTCACATGTCCGGATGAGTAGAAGACGCAGGCCAAGGACCCTTATCGGGGCACAGGAGGCAGGAACTCCCAATGTGTGGGGAGGCGTGGACTCACAGATGTTGCGGGTACAGCGCCTGCAAGCGAGGCATATGGGAGCCATTAACCTGCAGATGACTAAAATGAATAAGAACATATCAGTCATGGCCGAGAGTGTGAGGAACTGACTACAGCAGTTGTGGAAGCAAAGAGACAGTCAAACAACACACAGAGGAGGAGGCATCACCAGTTTTTGACGTGCATGGCTGGCTATACCATGTCTAACAACAAGATATGCAACAGCATTGCACTGCTGTCACGTAGGTCGGTGGAAATGCAAATAGATATGGGCCATTGTTGTGAGGATGTGTCCAAAGCACTTGGCCAAATGACCACTGTCGTTGAACTGATGCAGTCTAGTACTGGTGAGCACGGCAATGTTACAGGGGAAGAGGGTAGTGAGGCGTCCAGCCTTAGCAGCCTCTCTGCGCAAGTCAGCACTGGCAGAACGTGCAGTACCCGTAGACCAACACCTCCCGCTGCATCCAGGAGTGATGATGCAGATGCAGGTGAAAGACGTTTGGGTGTGAGAGGGAGGAAACGCTAAACAAAATTAGATTACTGGAATTTACCATGGTGACGTAACCATGTCCAAGACATTCTTTGTGACTGAGTATCAAGTCCTTTGTGTGTCTCATTTGTCCTTTAGTGCATGCAGTTATTGTGCTAATGGCCACCAGCTATGTTTAAATAAACACCCCTACTGCCTCACGTGCTAATAAATACATTTCATTTCCTGAAATTAAGTTTTGTGTTTCATCATTAGATACCTCAGAAATAATGCTGGGTGATGTCTGTACGTTTCCTTTGCCCCTCCGCTGAACTGGCCAAATGGGCCCATCGTGGGTGTGCTGGGGGCTGGTTGCCCTCAGTGTCGGATTCCTCTATGGGGATACCTCTCCTTGTGGCTATATTGTGCAACATTGCACATGCAGCCACTATCCTACAGCATGTTTCCAGCTGGTACAGCATTGCTCCTCCAGTTTTATGCAGGATGCGGAAGCGACTTTTGAGCAATCCAAATATCCGTTCAATGACATTACGTGTCCTGATGTGGGCTGCGTTGTACCTCTGTTGTTGTGGGCTGGCTGGGTTCAAGTATGTAGTCATGATGAAATCCCTCACGGCGTATTCACCGTCACCTACAGGGTATTAACCACTTGGGTTCTTAGGCTTTTCCTCTCCTGTGCTGGATATTTATGATTCCCATTATACATGACGAGTTCACCTTGTCATCAGCACAGCTCCAGTGTGCCTCATGACGAGCTCACCTTGTCATGAGCATGCAAGAGGATAAGCAAAGTGTTAGTGTCAGGTATGCATTACCATGTCATACTTCAGTGATGAGTATATGTATTTAATTTACCTAGCAGGTGTCCTTCGCCAAATTCGCCCCTGAGCAGACGTGTGTGAATGCCACTATGTCGAAAAATGTATGAATCATGGGTGCTCCCAGGGTATCGCGCTACAATGTCGGTTATGATGTTTTTCGCATTGCACACTGCTTGATACAATTGGCGGTTACGGAAGATATACTCATTTATTGCTGGGGGACATATGGCTACGTGGGTGCAATCTATGCATCCGATCACGTGTGGAAACTGGGAAACTTGGTAGAAGTCGAATTTAGTTTGGGTCAATTCCTGTTGGGTTGTGGAGAAGGTGATGTGGTTGTGGATCATAGCCATCATGGCGGCCAGGAAGGATTTGAAGAACCGCGAAAGGTAGCTTTGTGATACCCCTCCAGCTTCTGCCACTACATCCTGGAAACTGCCTGACGCAAGCAGGTGCAGGCAACATAGCACCTGGACATGATTTGGGATGGCATGCGTCCTAAGTGTCTGGCGCTGCATTAGTGGTTCCAATTCATCTATTAAGTAGTGAATCATTGCAGCATTCAGCCTGTACTTATCATATATTTGATGAGCAGTTTGTCCCAACAAAGTGATGCGCAGGCGGAAGATTCTCTCCTGGATTCTCCTTCTGGCCTGGCCTGCTGCAAGGATCCTCCTCCTCCTCGCAAACACGTAGAGTGCTGCCATTATGAAAGGCCACTCTGGGCTTATGGGTCAGTTTAAATAGCCTTCTGATGATTTGCGGCTGAGTAGGATTTTTTTTTAACACCTGATTGTGATTCCCCTTAATCTGCACTTGCTAAATAGAGATTTTCGATTAAATCGCTATTTGCGATTTTTCATGCATAGTATGGCGATGTTTTTTTGCGATCCCTTATTTGCTATCGCATTTTTGATTTCTCGCTAATATGGAATCACAATATCTCTTTTCCCTATTTTAGCGATTCGGTATTTTGCGAGATTGTCATTTTTGGTTGATGCATTGGAAAATGCTAAAAAGCGCTCGCAAATAGCTAATCGCTATTTTTCCGAGCACTTTTTGGTTTGATGCATCTGGCTGTTATTGTTTAAAACTTCTCCAGAGTCTGTAATTATTTCAGGAAAGCTAAATTATTACATTACTGCTTATTATGCTAACTCCCTTTTCGATCCCTAAGACTTATAACATAGGTGACAAGGATTGGTAAGTCATGGTGTATAGGTTTAGGTCCTGAAATATAAAATTCTGATAGGCAGGAAACAGAAGCAGGATTACCGGTTCATAGGTGTGAATGTTTTATGGGCCCAGGTGAGTATGATTTATTGAGCTGGTAATCCCGTGCGCCATCAATACATAAAAGGATTAAAAGTGAATATTATTTGTTTCACTTCTATATAAGTCTCTTCTTCCTGTAATATAGCCTCCATTTTGGAAAATGGCACATAGGTTGCTCTGAGGAATTATTTTCTGCCTCTATAAGACAACTTGACCCCCAAAACCCATGTTTTGACACAAAAATTAAGTACCTAGGTCTCAGGGTTCGAGAAATATTACATCATCACTGCAACAAATTTGGTCTGGATCAGCAATGTCTACCCAAGTTAAATTACTTCTCTAATGATCCTAAGAAAAAAATTAAAAATTAAAATCTTTGAACACCAATTTTTTTATGGAGATATATCAGGGGGGCGGGATTAACCGGTATTTGGCTAAAACTTCAGCTCCTCGAAATCATTATGTTTGAATGAAAACCTAGGTTTGAGCACTTCATCATTGGTGACCTGAAATTATCTGGTAACTTTAGGTAATAACAACTCGTGGCCAATTAGGAACATGTCTGGAGACATGCAATTCGTGTTTAATTTAAGATGACCATTAGAGGGGCTATGATTAGGGTGACCAGGCTTCCCCGTTTGGCCAGGACGGTCCCAGTTTTTAACCAGCTGTCCCAGCAAATTTTAAGAAATGTAGCTCATGTCCCTGTTTTTAAAGAGGGTCGACGGAAAACGGTGTGAGGTGTTTTTTATGTTTTACAAAGCAGGAATAGTTAGCAGTTGTTTCATGAAAGCAATTTAATTAACAGGCAAGCTACTGGGTTTAAAATGGCATTTTATGTATGTTCTTACTGCCTGTTCTGTAATTCTCTGCTGAGGAACGCTCTCATCGCTTGAAGTAAAATTGTAGTCCTTCTTCTATTTTTGTGAAATGTCCCAGTTTTTGGCTTTAAAATTCTGGTCACCCTAGCTATGATAGTTGTGCGAACTTATCTACATCTAAGAAAACCGTACTTTTTAGCAATGTCTTTGGAAAAAATACCATTTAACTTTATTTAATTCAAGGCATATGCTTGCAAAATGGATCATGGCATTTCCAAACTCGAGTTTTACTTTGGATTGTTTTTTCAGGCAGAATCTGTCTCACATCTCAAGTATATCTAGCGCTGGAGGACATCTCTGGCTGTCTTCTGAATCTTTACATTGTTAAAAATATTCCATTATTGCATTAAAGCTCAGAGTGTGCAGGACACCTCGAGGCATTTCGGTGTTCATTTTTATCTTCTCTCGCACCCGTAGTTTGCGTTCAGAGGTGCAGTCTTTCTGCAAGCGTTATGTTGTACCTGACAGTGAGATTCCCTTCAAGGCCCATGTCCTGCTCGACTCTCGCGGCCACTCGTCCTATCCCGTCTCAGATCTCCGGAGGGGGCGGCGGGAGAGCGCGTGGCACATCAGGCGCATCCAGGAGAAATGACAGCACGGCCCCAAGGTAATAGGAAGACGTTGGATATGAAGATTCATCACAGTGCGTCACACAACACACCGATTATATGAACTAACAACGAGCGCGCGCACAATAAAACAACACCCGTCCTGCAAGACAACCACAGGCACCCGCCTGAATGTACCTAAAGGTTCTTAATTGAAAAGCGGTCCTTGGCACCTACAAGCAGCTTTTAAAGAGATGAAAATAAATGAGTGGGAAGCGCTGGAGGTGCCCGTGGCCGCAGCTGAAGCCTCGTGCCCGCTGCCTTTCCCCCAGCAGTGGAAGCAGAGCGCTTTTCGCTGATTTGATGCAGTGACCTCTCGAGTGCATCGCTGGCCCGAGGGCTGGGGGCAGTCCAGCCCCTGTCAAACCCCTTGGGTTGATAATCTTCTCCCACACTCGCCCTTAACAGAAGCCGCGCCGCCATTAGCCGCAGCTCTACCGGCGCTCATTAGAGCCGATCAATACCAGCTCGCATGGAGAGCGCTGCTGAGCCTGCCGGTCTTTCTCGAACTGCGGGTTTGCAGACTTTCTGTCATAATTCCTCGACAATAGTATCAGCCGGGAGATTCCGTGCCCAACGTGTAGGATTTATTCTTGTTGAATGAATAAAATATTTTTTCGCTATGTAGGAAATATAAGAAGACAATGTAAATGTTGTCACAGCGGAGCCTAAAAAAAGACACACGCTGGGGAGCAAGCCGAAGCGTTTTAAAAGCAGGATGGCAACATAACAGTGATGACATCTATAAGAAGGGACAGGTGTGAACTTTGAAGTGAAGTCGTAATGCACTGGTACACACCAATAACAAGAATTTATTTTACTCTGAAATCCGCAGAATAATCCGACCACAATCCATCACTTACAATCTCAATGTGGTTGATGGTTATAAAATTTAAAAGTTACCTGCGGAAGAACGGCTTAGACCAAACTGTCATTGTTTACGTAAAAAAAAAGTGCTTTGCATCTAAGTTCGCTTCTTAAAATACCATCCCGCAGTACTCATGATGCTGAGAAGTTGCTTTACACCACATCGAGGTAATTAGACAAAGGCCGGATTTCTCAGAGTGCACCAGTGTTGGACATGGCATATCGACGCAATTATTGTTAAAAGTTAGTTTTTTTCCTGGAAGATCAATTTGGGGCGATTTTCAAAGCTCTCATCTGAGAGCTATAATATAGAAGGCTGTAGGAAATAAATTGATAGACAGTTTCTGTAGGGTGACTGCCAATTCAAAACTAGGAAGCAAAAACTGAAATTTCATGACACCATATTACTACTGACTAGACCTGAATGAACTTTCAATGGCGCATGAGTAATTGAAGTATTTTCGGTAATTTTATGTTAATATTTGAAGTAAAATTACCAAAATGACTCATTTTGTAGCAAGCAGTAGACACTTCACTGATTCAAGTATGCATTTAATACCACAATGTTTTATTTTGCCCTAAGCGGACATGGTACCCAAAACACATTATTTGGTTGAGAGTATGTTAAGATATATGGAATGCTTTCTGTATTACTCTTGCAAAATACCAAATTAATCTTATGAGGATACCAGTGATTCAACCCCGGTTAAGGATGACAAGAGAGGTAGGATTGAATGGAATTAAAAAATGAATATGAGGCCTATGTAAGCTTTCTGGAAAATCAATAGGACTTGCTGTGGCTACTGAGAAGAATTTTGGACTTAGTCTACTTTTGATCTTAAGAAATGCTTTGCAAACCATAAGGAGTGACACATATGGATGACGTAAATATAATTTCTCAATCACTCTGGGGTTTTCATATCCTCTAACATATAACTTTGAATTACACCAGCTACTGATGTTAATCTCAAGATTATAATTTTTACAGTTCTTGAAAGATTACAGTAAGTGGCAATTGCGCAAATTCTCAGGTTTTCCTTTGGCCTAAAGGAAGCACATACCATGTGAGGTTTCTTATAGCTTATTTAGAAACAAGGATCTGGAGACAACAAATGTATGTATTCATGGGATAGATTCTGGTAGGCTCTCTCTTTGTACATCCATTTGCCTTCGCGCAGACCTTTTCAAACAAAAGACAACTGTGAAGTATTGGACTCTGTTAGAAATGGGGGTCTCCAGTTGGCAATGGTTTGCAACTTTGTCCAAATAGGGACCCTTGCTTCTAGTCAGGGAAAGGGGGATACACTCCTGAAATAACCCCTGCTCAACCCCTTGGTAGCTTGGCACGAGCAGACAGGCTTATCTCAGAGGCAGTGTGTAAAGCATTTGTGAAAACATACAGTAACACAGTGAAAACACTACAAATGGACACCACACCAGTTTAGAAAAATAAGTAATCTTTTTTTTTTTTATTACATTTCTTGGGGTTTGAGCACAGTGTACAGAACTGAGAAAAACAAACATTACCACTCGATGATCCCGATTAGGCATGCAAACCAAGATACAGTAAAAAAGGGAAGATTGTGTGGGCAGTATACATAGATTGACTACATTTTCAATTGGATACACACCATGAGAATTACGTCCTGATAAATTGAGGTATGAAGGGGATCGGGTCTCAGCACTTCCACAAGGCCTGTCAGTCATTCGGTTGTGTGTCTGTGGCAGCCTCCGCAGCGGTGGCCCGCTACAGAAGCTATATCTGCAGGGAGGTCCATTTGTCGTGTGGGTGAGAGGAGGGCGGCAGGAGCTCGGCATAGGTGTGCAATTGGTCCTGACAATATGTAAGATCATTCAGCCAGTCTTTAAATTTGGGCACCGTTCCTCAGCCCCAATGACAGGCAACGCATTGCTTAGCTAGCAAGTGTGCCAAAGAGGCATATCTGCACATTGGTACAGCCAGAGTCCCGGTGTAGCCAAGTAGTGCAACTAGGGGATCGTCGGGAACATAAAGACAGGTCATCTGGTCCAGTGCTGCAAGCACCTCCAGCCAATAACGCCTGATGGGGCGGTCCCAGGAAAGGTGGTGGAAGTCTGTCCCTTCCCTCCAGCAGTGGTCAGAGCAGTCAGTGTCGCGCAGGTGAAGACGCATCAGTCGTGCAGGTGTGTAATAGAGGCAATATAAATATTTCTAATGAACGATGCACAGCCTGCTACTAGCAGATATTTTTTCCGGTTTGCTGACAGCAGTAGGACCATTAGTCATCCGGGAGGGGAGAGCAAAGCTTTTCCTCCCAACACACTTTGGACAATGGTGGATCCTGCGTGCAGTCTGCCTGGGTATTGCAGTACAGCATTGGAACAACATGGGAGGGGGTGTACTGCTTAAGGAGAGCATGTAGAGGGGTGATTGGTGGGGGCTCTTGTGGGAAGCACAGGGTTAAAGCCCTAACATCTTGTCACAGACGGATATAGAAAAAGCGTTCCAGGGGGTTTGGGGGGAGTCCCCAAAGAACTCGTCACTGGTACGAAATTTGCCATGAACATATAGCTCCCCCCATGTCCGGATAGGGAGTTTTCGGAGGAGTCGGGAGCATCCTCCCTCCTGTGTGACTGGGATGTGGATTCTCCCAGGTAGGGGTAGTATAGTATAGGCACATGGAGGTGTCGGGCCAGGTCTCGCCAGGCGCTGGTGGTCCATTCTACTGTGGTAGAGGCTAGGTGTCTCGGGATGGCCGGAGCGCTTAAGTAGGCAGAGTATGGGGTCAGAGTCATGTATCCATCTTCAATCGCAATGCGGCAAAGTGGGCCTATGCGCAGCTGAAGTATAATTCTAAATCTGGGATTTCGAACACTCCCGTGCTAAAGGGCCGAATGAGGATGTTCCAATGCAGCCTAGGTTGCTTTCCTCCCCAGGTAAGTCAGATGAGTTGAGTTTTCAAAGCTTTGAAAAAAGGTCTGCTGGGGGCTTACAGGATATCAGTGAATAAGTAAAGCAGGTTAGGCAGGATTATCATTTTTATTCGCTATGTTCTCCCAGCGAGTGAAAGCGGCATATCGATCCACCTTGTGATTTTATCGGTGAGGAGGTTTAGTCCGCGCCCATAATTAGCTGTCATCAAATCATTTCTACTAGATTTACCAGTTAGTGAACCTATACGAATATAAGGATAGCTCTTTAAAGATGGCCGCTACTTTAGAAGCAAACAAGTTGTCCTTTCACTCTGTTCACACCCTTTTGATGGGGAGGGAATTGACGTATGAAGAAGAACGCCGACACTGACTTTTAAACGAGAGTGGCGGTTTCCTTACTCGAGCGTACTCGTACTCGAGCGGCACTGCGGATTTCCATAAAGGAAGAAGGTAAGAATCGCAGACTACTTAGCGCGATTCGTAATGTTCCACTTGACCGTAGCCAATTTTCTAATATCATTTACAGAGTTAGCGCGGTACCGGCAACTCTATTTTCTGGAGTATACCAGGGAGTTTCACTTTGCCATGTAGAGACAGCAAATACTGACGTATACGGAAGGGGTAGCCTTTTAAACTGAGAGCCAATATTTTGATTTTACCCAAGATGAACACATGGGGGTTTTAAAACATAATAAACAAAACAGTGGCATAGATAAAAACAATATAATTAACTTAGTGGGCGATTATTCTGTGCACACTATTAGTCTCAATACCGACAACATCCAGCCCTATTGAACCAGGCTGTTGGATCTAAATAATGTTTAGTGGATATTGACTGTTGAAACAACGTTTAGCAATTCTTAATATTTTTGCAGCACTGAAGACATTTAAACTACAGGATTAATAGACCAGAGACACCAGACTCCTACTAAAGGACGCTACCATCTTTGGAAACCTTATGCGGGTTGGAATTATCACCTCATATTAAGTAAGTCCAGTATAATATTCCAGTATAAATTTACAATTTGGTCATCACTACCATGGTTCTGAGTGACTTATACTTATTCGTTTTGCTTGGGTTTCAGGATATACTTACTTACAGGAACTAGGTATTTATATATGTATCTTACAGATTTGCTCTCATTCATGTTCTAAAACCTCACGTTTTCACCACATCACTGGAGTTTGAATTTTTTTAAAAGAACTATTTTGGATGTATGGAGTCTAAGCACCAAGTGTGTTTCACTTCGTTCACGACGTCCCATACAAACACAAACTGCACACCTTTAACACAGCACTGACTATAGTAAAAGCACGTACTTGGTCTCTCCATTGTTATTAGGTTCATAGACCTACTGTTTCACAGAGGTACTTCTTTGTTAATTATAAATAAGGTTTTGTCACAATGATCATCCTTTCAGATCATTAACTCACCACTAGCTTGAAATTCACTGGTTCTGGTGACTTTCCTGTTATCATTAAAGTATGGACAGTTATGTACTTTATGGGACAAATGTGGACATCCCATTATACATACAGTTTTTCTTTGTGTTTTTTTATAAACACACAGCCTTGAGAAAGTCGTGGGACGATATCCCAGTAATGACGAAACACGTGTTGGCTGTTGAGAACTTTCGGGAAAACTTACACTGAATAAAGTGACCAACAAAGAAGAAAGAATACTTATCTTCTGTTCATAATTGCATCTTTTTGTGGAAACACGTCACGCACCTATGTTATTGAAACTATTATGTGTGCTAAGGAGTTTTATCTGATCAAATCATTTCGGTTGCGGGTTATGACTATGCCAAGGTAGGTAAGTGTGTCGTCACACCATGCAAGTGGGTCGTTAGGTGTGAAGCCCCAGTTTATATTAACCCCAGGGAGATGTCCAAAAAGGATAAGGAGCCATAAGATGGGGTTAAGACTGTGTTCCGGATTGCGGAGGTATAGGGTGGATTTTTGCGGCTAAGGGCTCAATCACTAGGGCGAATAGGAGGGGGGATAAGGATCAGCCTTGCCGAGTACCTCTGGCTATCGAGAAGGAGGAGGATCTGGTATCATTAACCACCATGCTGGCCTATAGGCCTTTTAATAGAAGGTGGATCCACGCCAGAAACGGGGTAGGAAATGCCATGCGGTTGAGCATGAAGGCCAGATAATACCATTCCAGGGAGTCAAACGTCCTTGTGGCATCGAGGAAGACAGCCACCGCGTACGTGTCGGGGTCAATATCACGTTAGACAGCAAACAGTGTGCGGAGGTTGTGGGAGGTGCCTCTCTGGGAACAAGCACGACTGGTCAGGGAGGACTAGGACAGTCATAAGAGGACTGATGCGATTTGCTATCAGTTTAGCTAAAATGTTAGCGTCAAAATTAATGAGGGAGAGGGGTCTGTAGGACTCGCATAATGACTCAGGCTTCCTGGGCTTCAGGATGGATATTATAAGTGCCTCCTGCATGGTCCAGGGGAGAATGCCCGACTCACAGGCCTCTTTAAATAACTGCCACAAAGCTGGGATGAGTAGGACCCGATATATTTTGTAGAATTCGGCCGTTAGGCCATCAGGCCCTGGGACCCGCCCAAACTGCAGCTGCATGATAGCGGCAGTAATATCTTCGTCCTCATGATGTGCAGGAAGGTATCCTCACTGACCTTCTCCGAGCCAGACAATCGCAGTGTCTTGGAAGAAAGATGTGAAATCTACCGGATGCGTCCGGTGTGAGGTGAATAGGGTGCTGTAGAAGCGTTTGAAAATGGCAACTATATCAGAGGTGTTCTTATGCAAGTGGCCTTCCTCATCGGAAATTTTGAGGATGGTGTTGGAGTGTCTAGGTGTTCGAACAAGGGCTGCAAGCACTTTGCCCAGTCTCCCCCCCATAGCTGCGGGCAACATGGTATTTCCCTCGAAACTTGCACTCCCTGTTGGCCGTTTCCTAATAGTCTTTGAGTAAGTCCCTCAGACGAAACTGCAGCTCTAGAGTGGGAGAGGTTTGCATCTGTGCTTCGACATTTTTACGGTCAGTTTCCAGCTTGCGAAGAGTGGTACGGATGTCTCTCAGGATGCCCCTACTTTTGGCGATGCAAATTCTGCGCATGGTAACTTTAAAAGCCTCCCATATCATGGATAATTCTGTAACTGAGTGTTCTTTTAGGGGGAAAAAATCGGTCATTTCATGCTCAAGTTCGGATTTGATCACCGGGTCCAACAGTGCAAGTGTGGGAAAATGCCAGCTCAAGTAGGGCGAATCTACATGAGGGGGAGCAAGCGTGAGGTGCACCGGCGAGTGGTAGGAGTAAGTGTGCGGAAGGTAGACACGGGGTCAGTCCCCTAGAGATAATCCTATTATCCATTTGTGACCAGGAGGTGGGGGCGGAGGAGTAGCAGGAGCCTTCCCTATCATGTGGATGGAGACTTCTCCAGGCGTCTACAAGGTCGTGGTCTGAAATGATGTGGTTAAGGGCATGATGTGCATTGGAATGATGGTGTGGTTGTGGGTGCAAACGATCCTGTCCCCGGTCTAGGGTGACATTAAAATCACCGCCCCACACTAAGTGCGTTTAGTCGGTGTCCAGGATCATGCCCCATAGGATACCGAAGAACTCAGGGTCATCCGTGTTTGGGCCGTAGCAAGAGATAAATGTTATGGATTGAGCGGCCAATCTGCCTCAAGAGATGCTGTAGCAACCTTGTGGGTCACTGTAGACCCTCAAGGGGTGTAGGGAAGTGTGTTTTTAATAAGAATAGAGGTACCACGTGCATAGATGGAGTATGAGGAAAAACAACGGTACGTAGCCCAGAGGTAGGAGAAGAAGGACCTAGGTGTGTCTCTTGGAGTGCCACAAAGTGTATGTTTTGTCGGTCTAAGTAAGCAAGAATATGTCGACGCTTGTGTGGGTCGCTCAGACCTCTCACATTCCAAGTTAGGAAATTATACTTAGGGGTCAGAATGGTTCCCCGTGGATGCAAGTCAGAGGTATAGCGGAGAGAAGGGTAGTCTTGTTAGGTGGATCAGCTGTGTGTGCAGCATTGGTGTCCGTCGGGTCATCAATAAATGGCAGTGAACAGAACTCCCTTCCTCCCCCCACCGACATCAGCAGCCCAATCCTGCTGAGGCACAGGTCCCCTCCTACCCCCCCCCAAATCCTATGTGTCCATCTCCCAATAGGGGAAGATAAACAGTATAAAAAGATGATACCAGAGCAAAACAGTGTAGGGGTCACCTAAAGGATAGTGGCTAAAGGGCGAACCAGAGACACCTCACGACAGCGAGGGAACTAGGGGAGCAGGATAGAGTCTCAACTTATCAAGTGGACTGCAGCAGTAGACTGAGTTCTGGAGTCACTGTGGCTACGACCTTGGAGGAGCGTTCATAGTGCGTGGGCAGTTCGCATCATGAGGCAACATATTTTCAATATTAAGGTGGTGATGCCCATGGTGATTGCAGACTCCATGAAGACAGTGGCCAGAAACAAAACAATGGAAGAGAAAGGCTTGGAGTATAACATATCCGTCATTCTATATCTGAGGCGCCACCAGCATCCTGAGGATAAGAAGATGGAGACGCTCGCCCTCCGGGTCGCTGAGGCAAGGATTTTAGAAAGTCAGAGACATGTTGGAGATTTGTGAAGAAGTGGAGCTTCCCTTGATGTGTGACTTTGAGTCATGCGGGGTACAGCATAGCATAGGGAATAGCCGCTTATTGAAGCTTTTTCTTCACCGGGAGGAATTTTCAGCCCTCCTCCTGGATGGCCACAGTGAAGTCTGGATAAATCGACACCTCTAGGCCGCCGAAGAGCAGCTTACCTCGCTCCCGGGCCAATCACAAAGTAACTTCACGGTCTCTGTAGTTGAGTACTCTCGCAATGATGGGGCGAGTGGGGGTATCAGTAGAGGGGCGGGCGGCCAGAGAGCGGTGTGCCCTTTCAATGATGAGGACAACCGAGAAGGCCTCCCTGCCAAAGAGCACGATAGGCATGCACTCCACATAGTCCTCCATCTTGCCCATGGCTGTTCACCCCTGCACCCCTAGGATTCACAGGTTGTTGCGCCTCTAGCGAGATTCCAAATCCTCGTTCTTTGCCGCTATGACCTGCAGGACTTTGTCCATGTGGAGCCTTTTGCCTGTGGTCTTGGTGGGAGAGTCCTCCAAATCAGAGATCCGGCGCTCCGTCTCCTTGATACGCGCCTCGTGGCGCTCTGCTTTGTGCATGAGGTGGTCTAGATGGGGGTTCATAGTGTCCATTTTTGTCTCTATAGAGGTCAAGCTGGATTGAATCCCCAAGAGTAGTTCCTTCAGGTCCACCGTGAAAGTGGATGGATCGGGAGCAGGAGCTGCCGCCTGGTCATCCACTGTATCAGCCTGCGTTCTGGTGGATTTGCGGGCCTCGAAAGGGAGTTTTGATTGCTTTTTGTCAGCCTTCCCCATGACGGCAGCTGCGAGCCAAGAACAAGCAGACAATGGGTGCACTTGAAACAGGCATGGGGTGCCTGAAGGAGCATCCACTGCAAGGAGTGTGGTGGCGGGCCATGTGGGTGATGGCGGGGCCTCCAGGCAGCCAGCCGGCTGAGCGCGCTATGCAGAGCAGGGTGAGAGCAGCTTCAGGTGGGAGATTACTCAATCTGCGGTCCCCAAGGAGGATGAGGGCCCCTGATGGCCAGTCAGTGTGTGATAGGTTCCGATGGAGCAGGGACGTGCAGGACCGAAGCAGAGAGGAGACAGCTGCAGAATGCAGATGGTATCAGTGGAGCCAGGCAGCAAGTAGGCCATCCCAGCAAGCCGGGCAGGTAAGGGGGCAGCATGATACAGTCCCTCAAGCCAGAAGAGCTCTGATGGCCAGCTCTGCAGGCTCTGCAGGGTTCTGACAGGCTGCCACGTGGAAAGAAGGAACAGAGGTGCTCTCATGTGGTCGCAATGGCGGCAGGGGTTCTGGATCAGTTCACTCCTCGTGGAAGGCACTGGCAGGTCGAATTCACAGCTGGAGGGGTCCAGCTGGCCCAGCAGGTTTGTGGTGCGTGAGCACAAGGACGGCTGAAAATCAGGGATTCAACAATGAGGCCCCAGACAGCAGCGGAGCACAGTCTCAGCAGAGGCCGAGGACAGGAGGCCACTAGAGTAGGCGGCGCTGGTGAGTGGAAGGCGGGTGCCGTGTGTAGCTGTAGGAGGTCCCTCGACAGGCGCACTCACCGGGCAGTTGTCTCCGTTGCCCGTGGTGCTCCCGGCCCCCAGAGCGGGCGCCTCTGATGACAGGGGTGCATGCCGGGAGGAGAGATGGGGCCGCTGGGGCTCCGCAGGTCGGAGCGGGTCGCTTGAAGTCTGGAGCACAACGTCAGCTCCAATGCAGCAGTCCAGGCGCAGTCGCTCTCAGCGACTCAAGCAACTTGTGATGGCTCAGGAGGGAGTAGATGGCCACAGGGGGAGAGACCCACCACCAGAAGGGTCCTCGGCCCGGCTACGGCCCCAGCGGGATCCAGCACCTCAGGCAGCTGCCATTTTAGGCCCCATGTTCCAGTGACTTAAGAGAAGCGGCGCAGGGTCAATCGGCAGTTCCTGGCAGGATAGGTTACCCCAGTAAGTGGTGGAAGGGGTCTGCGTTCAAATGGGCTGCATTTTGGGTGGTGAGAGACAGCAGGTGAGCAGGACAATGCAGGATTGAGCCCCAAGCTGCAAGAGCCTCACCCAAGTGCGGCCATCTTGCTTGGTGCCCTCTAGCACCCCCAAAAAAATAAGTAATCTTCATCTAAACAAGACCAAACAACAAAAATCCACAATACAGTATCACAAATATGACTTTCCCAAATGGTAGAACTAACTCAGATGGTAAATACGACACATTTCTCTCAAAGTACCTTAGATGCATCACACAAAGCAAACAAAATGGTCGCAGGGAAGGTGATGTGCCGTTCCTTACACTCAGGGGAGTGGATGGGTCTGTTCCTTGCTGCAGCCTAGGGGAGGTGATGCATCGCTTCCTTACTGTGTTCGGAGTTGATGTGTCGATTTCTTACTGCGTTCCGTTGATGATGCGACAAGATGGCACCTCAATGTGATGCGACGATCCAGTGCGATGCGACAAAGATGGCGTCTTGGTGCGACGACTCGGTGCGATGCGTGCAAGGCTGGTGGCCTTGCATTGAATTCGGTGCCCCGGTCTCGGTCTGCGGAGATCAATGCACCTGCTGCATCATCGGTGACTTCTCACGCTGCAACATGCACTGTGACTCGCTTCTCGGCGATGTGTTGGCAACAGCAGCGGCGACGAAACGCTTCCTTTGCGATGCGGCAGCAACAGCTGCAGGGGCAACACGCCTCTTCCTCGTTGCGTCGACTTTCCAGCCCCCAGCGACAAACAGTCTCCAGAGGTTCTAAACAGCAGCAGGCACCTCCCTCGAAGGAAATACAGGGGGAGCTGGTGGTGAAGACTTTGTGTCCCTGAAACTTCAGAACAGGAGGCAAGCTCAGCTTCAAGCCCTTGGAGATCTTCCTCAAAATGACAAAGCGAACACAGCAAAGTCATTTTCTCCTTTCCTTGGCAATGAAGTAGCTCCTGCAGGCCAACCCCAACTGCAAACAGCACAGGGGCAGTAATCCTCCTTCAGCTTCTACTACTCTTCTCCTTTTCAAAGGTTCTTCTTGATTTCCCAGAAGTGATCTAAAGTTCTGGGGGCTGGGTCCCCCATTTTATACACACCAATCCTTTGTCTCTGAAGGCAGAGAGTGTCTGTACCCAGCCATAACCAGTTCTGTCCTCTCTGGTGCAGCTTCCTGGCAGGAGGTGGAGACAGCATTGTTGAAA
Organism: Lissotriton helveticus; assembly: GCF_964261635.1. Taxonomy (NCBI): domain Eukaryota; kingdom Metazoa; phylum Chordata; class Amphibia; order Caudata; family Salamandridae; genus Lissotriton; species Lissotriton helveticus. Next base: position 997,782,247 of record NC_136065.1, on the reverse strand, counting down.
GCAGTCCTTGCCCAGGCAGGTGAAAGGAAATCTTCTTCCCCTACTCTAATTTCAACCCAGGTCCCGTTCAGCCCAGCCCTGAACCATGAGACGGCTGGAGCCGCTGCTCTCTCCCAGCTCCTGTCACTCACAAGCCAGGCATGCAATACACAAACCTAGCAGAGGCACACTGGAAGGTTAGACAAGAAAACACCTACTTTCTAAAAGTGTTTTTTCAAACACAGAATGTTAAAATCACCCACACTAAAAGATGCACTTTAACATTCTGAGTCCAGGCATACTAAATGTCATTTCCCTATATTGTTCCCTGGGTCAGTCATGTTTATAAGATGTTATAATCAAACTGTCCATTCTGGCCTATGGGAACAGATAGCCTTGCAATAGTGAGAAACAAAATTGGCTGTAATTGACTACCAGCACATGCCATCAGGGCATGTCCTACCTTTCACATACAACACACCCTGCCCCCAGGGGTACCTTGGGCCTACCTTAGGGGTGACTAACATGTTGAAAAAGGGACTGGCAAGTGTGTGCACATAGCAGTACCAGATAGCACACAAACTCTACAATGGCAGGCCTGAGCCTCATTTTACAAACTACTTCTGTGGGTGGCACAATCAATGCTGCATGCTCACCACAAGTATTTGATTTACAGGCCCTGGGCACACATGGTGCACTGTACTAGGGTCTGACAAGTAAATCAAATAATCCAAGCATGGCGTCACTAATGCATTGCAACACTTTACAATAGGGAGCACTTGCACTATGGCACTGAACAGCGGTGGCTTGCCCAAAGTATCTAGACAAGCAAAAACATAGCAAAAACACAGAAGGCAACGCAAAAAAATGGAAGAGAGACCCACGCCAATGGTGCTAGGTCTAACATACTCCATTTCTATTGAAAGTATGTTTATTGTGATTTAAAATAAACATATGACCAAAGACAATAATGTTATAAAAAATATAACGACTTAGTGCAAATTATCAATAGAAAAATCGACGTTCCTTCAATGGTCTAAGGTTTTGGTGTGAACGTTCAAAGTTATAGATTAATCAATCACTTTTGGTAAACATGCTACAAGAATGTGTGCCCATTCTTCCGTATTTGAATGAAGCACGTAAAGTAGTAGACTTATATAAGTAAAGTTCGGTTGTTATACTTGAAAGTGTTTTTCTTCAATTTCGATTTCATGAGATTACTCTTCACCAAAACGTGCTAGGTACAGATAAAGTGATTATTTTTCAATAATTCTTGACAAATTGTGTCTTTTTATGTAAAAATTTGAGTCAGCTTTGATTTTTGTTTTGGAAGTTCATAAAATTGAGGCATATTGTAATATATTGCAGAGCCATAGAACTAAGATGTTGAAATTTCTATCTGTAGATATGTTGGCAGGTTACCAAAGGTTTTGGTACTTTACATTTCATAAACCTTCTGATGGGACTTTGCTCATTACGAGAGTTCTTAATCCTACCACATGTTCACTTTTTCCATACTTATAATTAATGAATTAACCTTCACACCAGTTACTATAATCATTCTTATTCCATAAACAACACTGAAAAAAATAGGGAGTCCCCTGGCACAAGTAAAGCGTTGCTGTCTGACTGCCATATGTCCTGTCAGTACAGGTGTTGCAATGCAACAAATGGAATTTCTTAGCCTTCGTAAGACTTTTAGAGGTACTGATGAGGTACCGGGAAAAGGCAGAGGCCAGATTCAACCAAAAGAATGCAGCCATTTATCATTGGGCATTGATCATCTTCATATGTGTAAGGTAGTTGTGCAACACTTCAAAGAGTAACACATTGAAAGCATACCACAAAAGGATCCCATAATAGAGTTAGAATAATAGAGTAGATGTTAAGAAATAAAACAAGGCCAACATTACAATAATCCAATGAGTAGAACTGGAGATATTGAAATTTAAATTGCTTAGTGGAAATAGAGGCAAAAGAGGCATAAACCACCAACTGTAGATATCTGGTTGCACCGGACCAGGACAAAGTCACAAGTTCAGGTCGACTGCAATGTAGTGAGGGGTAAATACAGGGACCAAGTTAAGCCTACTGATCAAGGTACCTTAAACTCTGGGTTGCAGGGCATTGTGTGGATCCATGGCGAAGATGTGTTGCACAGCCAAAATGATGCATCAATTCCGAGACACAGCAAGATTGTGGTGCGAGGTCCTGTTACATGGACTTTGAGGATGCTGTTGATTGGGCTTGTGATGGGGAGACTGTGCGTAGTCAGGGCGATGTCCAGCATCATAGTTGAGGTCTAATATTTATACCCTGTTGTGCCTTTAAAGTAGGGGAGAGGCTTTTAGAGGTTTCTATTTGAAGTCCCCAGGCATCCTGCCTTCCCTGCCATGGCTCCAGACTAACTACAGAGGGTATGCAGACCTTTGTGTGGAGGCAGGATGTATTCAGGTGTAAGAGGGCTGTGTCTAACTCCTCCCTCCCATCCTCCCAGTGATGGCCCATCCAGACACACATAAGTTCCCTATTATGTGGGGCTGTCTAGGAGGAATACATAGAACCCAACTGTCAGCTACACCCAGGCATGTGACCAGAGGCAGGCTACAGGCACTAAATAGATAAGGCAGGAAAATGTCAACTTTCTAAAAGTTATACTTTCAGAATTGCAATTTTAAATTTGGCTTAACCATAACTTAGAATTTCAAATTGTGATTCCAGAGACACCAGACTTGGACTAGTTATCTCTTCCTATTTGGAAATTACATTGATAAAATGTAATAAAGCAACTCCAGTGTTATCCTATTGGATAGATTTGCTTTGCAGTAGTGAAAAACGAATTTAAGAGTTTTTCACTACCAAGACATGTAAAACCTAAACACACATGTCCTACCTTTTACGTAAATTGCACCTTGCCCTCTGGGCTGTCTAGGACCTACCCAAGGACTAATTTATATGTATTAAAAAGAAAGATTTAGGCCTGGCAAAGGTTTATTTTGCCTAGTTGAAATGGCAGTTTGAACTGCAAATACATGGTCTGCAGTGACAGGCCTGACACCAGACTTGGACTAGTTATCTCTTCCTATTTGGAAATTACACTGATAAAATGTAATAAAGCAACTCCAGTGTTATCCTATTGGATAGATGTGCTTTGCAGTAGTGAAAAACGAATTTAAGAGTTTTTCACTACCAAGACATGTAAAACCTAAACACACATGTCCTACCTTTCACGTAAATTGCACCTTGCCCTCTGGGCTGTCCAGGACCTACCCAAGGACTAATTTATATGTATTAAAAAGAAAGGTTTAGGCCTGGCAAAGGTTTATTTTGCCTAGTTGAAATGGCAGTTTGAACTGCAAATACATGCTCTGCAGTGACAGGCCTGAGACATGTGCAAAGGGCTACTTAAATGGGTGGCACAATCAGTGCTGTAGGCCAGCTAGAAGCATTTAATTTACATGCAGTTGGGACATATTTCACCACTTTACTATGGACTTGTAAGTAAATTAAGTATGCCAATTCGGTGTAAGGCAATATTACCATGTTTAGAATAGAGAGGACATGCACTTTAGCACTGGTTAGCAGTGGCAAGGTGCTTAGAATGATAAGGCAAGCACCAACGAGAGCAGAATAAATGGAAGAGGAAGGCAAACAGTTTGGGGACGACCACCCTAAAGCTGATAGGCATAACAAAAAGTCTGTTTTCATCATGTCACCAATGCATTTGTTCAAAGAAGACCCTCTGCACATGAATGAGATCTGACGCTTGAAGGCTATTAAAGCCACATGCTCAGAGGATTCCACGATTCAGATCTGGGATCAGGGTCTCTGAATAGTCATAGGGATGAATTGGGATAAAGAGTTCATGCTTGCACCTTAGTTTTTTTTTGGTATTCCTCTGGTAAGCAGGGCTCTGGTAATAAGGTATCATCCAGTCATCTGTGCACTGGGTACACTAAAAGACAGGTCTTTTCTGCTTTTAGTGTGTTCCTTAGCTGAGTGCATATTCTGAATAGTGCGTTGAGGACTATTCATACTGTTTTCAAAGCTTGTGAAGTTTGAAAAATTGCCTACAAGAATGGATTAAGCCAGTATTCAAAATCATTCTTCAGATGTAATGTTAAGAGGTGCTATATGATATTTTCTATGTTTTCTAAATTATTTTCCAGTTTGTGGTCTGTGCATGTAAAATGTTATTTTTACCAAACTGGAATTGGATCTTCACCACAGTACTTGGTAAAGCACGAGGCCAGAAGTAGAGTTCACACTAGAGGCACAACTTTAGTAGTTATGGTCTGCAATTGAGACATGCACATTGGTGAATTAGTATTTTCAAGTATTTTCAAACAAGTACTGGAGTGACTATACTAGTATTGTCACAGATTTCATTGGAAGCTGTGAAACACTAGGACACACGTGCTGGCAACAGTAGTAACCAAGAGCGTTTTTATAGTTCAGAGGATATCTCTTCTGCCCTAATTAGACTGTATAGCCTTGTCTAAAACTCTAAATAGGGCATAAGGGACATCATAGGGCATAAGGGACATCTTTAAAGAATGAAGGGATTTATGACAATAACTGATGCAAAGAGATACAATCCTGTCCCGTCGCTGGCAACGCAGGTCCACCCTGATCATATGTACACAATGGGGGGTCCCATTAGACAATTAGGACCCAAGAAGCACCTGGGCTCATTAGAACCATAGATGTTGTTTGATAAAAATACTAATAATACTTTAAAAAAAATATTGACAACCACTCTGGATGCCTGGTCTTACATTGCGTAGCATGTATGCTGAGGTAAAAACCTTATGATTTAAATTGTAACCAAACAACATAAGTAATCAAAATACAAGATGATAATATTTGTAAACAAATTATCAATCAATATATAGATAGTTGTGGTAAAACCTATGAAACACGTAAATGTATATAGATCGAAGGATTTCAAATAAATATAAAGTAAAATTTACCACAATGAAATACCACTTTTTTCTCTAAACATATATGTACCACCTTACAATCTATCATTAATGTATTCTAATGTATTTTCATTGTATAAGCCTAACAGTGGGTGAATGCTTTATATCGTATAGGTTTCCTTCCTTCATTGTGCTGTATAATAATGAGTTTATAAATAGTTACTCTGGACAAGGGACCTGAAGATTCATTTGTATGTACTCACAACAATTTCTCGTCCCAAATTCTCAATGCAGACATTGAATATTTATTGCATATCTTAATGTGGGAGTGTCACATCAAGAACACAGGGTTTACAACCATTTTTCTATTTTGACAACAATTGCTGATGAAATATGGAGGATTTTACTTTTAGGAGCCTATATACTACAAATACCCGCAGATGAAGTGTCTCTGGGCCAGATGTAGGTCGGTCGGTAACTGCCGAAAATCGGTATTTTCGGCCGTTACCGACCGGTATATGGGTGACAGGTATGTAGGGGGCATTATTTTAATGAATCGGTAAAATTACCGATTCGGTAATTTTACCGATTCGGTAAAATAAAAAATCGGTAAATTTACCGATTCTGAGGCACCGAGATGTAGGTGGGACTCTTCAGAGTCCCAGAGGCCTTACAGAATCGGTATTTTACCAACAAATCCAATTTGATGGTAAAATACCGTTTCCGGTGTGCATGCACCTGTGTGCATGCACACCTATGCCATGTGACAGGCAGACCTGCCCTTAGGGCATGTATGCCTGCCACATGGCACCGAGCCTGTTTTGGGGGTGCCAGAGGGTGTCAAAGTGACACCCCCTGCACCCTTGTGCAAATCGGTATTTACCGATTCTGTAATTACAGAATCGGTATTGCCCATTGATTCCTATGGGCTTCACGGCCCATAGGAATCAATAGGAAATACCGATTCGGTATTTCCAGATTCGGTAAATACCGAATCTTAAAGATTCGGTATTTACACATTTGGAAATACCTACATCTCCCCCCTTCATATTTACCACTTCTTAAATACCGAATCGGTAAAATTCGGTATTTAAGAAGTGGTAAATAAGAATTACCTACATCGGGCCCCTAGTTACTAATACTCTGTAACTCTGAATTCCATAATGTCTATATCGGAATAACCACCATCAAATTTGAAAAGAAGTACATTGTTGAAAACTTTCCTCATTTGAAAATAATTTTATATTCTTGTGTCTGCACTATATCAAACCAACTTTAATTGAGTACTACTTTACCTAATCTATGATATTTTCAGACAGATTAAACAATTTTTCTAACCCATTAACAACTTAATTGTGCATATAATGTAGCCTACACATTTTAGTTGAGTAGTATTTTCTTTAACTGTTTTAATTTAATTAATTGTCAGTGTATGATTGTCTTTAGCCTGAAGCTTAATCCAAAACAGTAGGGGGTTTCATTTCTAAGGTATAATTTGTGCTCATGATTTACAGAGTATCGAATAAACACTTTGGGGCTTATTACGATATCGAGAGAATGTGATCATTGCGGATTGGAACTGCCCGACTTCATGTCGTGGCAGATTGGGAACCTCCCTACTGCAGGCCGGCGATTCCAACCGCATTATTTGGATGCGACCGCCTATAGTCAGAAACATCATTTTTTCAATGGGGAATTATACAGCTGGTGGGAAAGGCCCACAGCACAAACTTCCATTGAAAAATGTATGCTTTCAAACATCCCTGCACAGAGTGGCAGGCACCTCATGGTGCCTGCCACACAGTGCAGAGATATGTAGGGGTGCCCCTCAGGCTACAATGCGGAGGGCCAGGATGGAAGGGGACCCAGCTGGTGGCCCCCAATGTCACTTTTGTACAGCCTTTCCATGTCGGAAAGGGCGACATGCAGTGGTTCTTGGAAACCGACATCATTATCCCGATGGCAGAACCACGGTCATTAAGGGATTTTGAAGTATATCCAATGCACTGACAGGGTCCTTGAGCCTGTCAGTAAGTGTCCGACGGTCCATCCGCCTGCTGCCTCCGACCACATGCATTGTATGGCATTGGTCAGACCGCAGCAGCAGACGGCAGTTGGACCCGTTGGTTGTGGTCTGACAGCCATCCAAATCAAGGCCTAAATATCTGGTGCAAAGTGAGTGTATCCCAGCAGGATGTGTTATTTCTGGGTATCACACCCAAATTACGTGGAACAGTGTTTACACTTAATTTGGGCATCCCACAGGAGATTTTTTTAAAAATCTATATTATTGCTTCTCCCGAGAATATTTTGATTGTGCTATTTGAGCGGTATGTGAACAGCACGCCGAGGGGCTTTGCTGCAGGTTTTTAATCTATGCTTAGCACTGCCGAGTACTTGCGCTGTTGGACTATTTTTAAAATCATTGTGTGCTAATTTTTACTATTTTTAGCCTGTCACCTGTTAACCTGCACTTGCACTTTCTCCGCATTGCCAGTCCCTGGTCAGCCGCGGCTCTTCTTGCCGTTTGAGAGGAGGGACGCGGCTCCTCCCCCTGGCTCCCTTACTTCCGGAATGGAACAGCTGGTAATCTACTTTTCCAGCATGTGTGCACGGACGCGCAGAGGACGTGCGCAGTGGATGCACCGCCGGCGCGCCCTTCTGAGCCTGTCCGCATCCGGAACGTGGCCAGCGCCAGCCACGCTGCCATTTTATGTGCCGTAAGAGCATTTTTTGGACTCGGGACTCCCTCCTGGATTTAAGGAGGAACTCATCTCCTGATAGCCATGATATTGACATGGCAAGTGTAGTTCTTCCTTACTACTGCAAAAGATGCCCTTTTTTGTTCAGTCTAGAAAAACTACATCCTGGCGGAGAAACCCTTCAATATACCAAAAAAGAATTGGAAGAAGCTAACAGCAGAGATCCTTGGTCCAGCACTGGTGGAGAGTCAACTTCCGTTAACTAATGACCCTAATGTAGACACGCCCCCCCTGAACAGATAGATATCTGCCGCTCTGGTCACGGTAGCGCCAGCCAAATAGTTAGAATCTTGAGAAAATCCCCATCTGCCCCACGGTTCTCTGAGGAGCTCAGAGTGGAAAAAGGCAGATGTAAAAAATGGATCGCCTCTGGAGGAAGGATTATAGCCCATTGCCCAAAATGGCCTATAAGAAAGCTTTAAAAGAGCTTCACAAACTGATGAGGTTGACCAGAAGGGACTACCTCTTGAAGCACATTAATAATGCAGAGACCTCGGGCAAGGACATTTTTAGGCTAGTCAGCTCTTTCACCAAGCCTGCAGTGCTTGAGTGCATGATTCAGCCATCACCGTCCTCGTGTACAAAGCTATCGGACTACTTTGAGAATAAAATTCTTAAGGTCTATGATACCATCACGACAGAGAGGGAGACAGTGGAAATGTTTGCATTGGAAGTCCTAAACACAGGGGATACTTTTCTGGAATTCCTCGCTATCTCCCAACAGGAATCCCTGGTAGAGATCTAGAAATGTAAGTCGGGGTCCCCAGAGGATCCTTGTCCACCAAAAGTGTGGAAGACATTGGCTCACATAATTAATCCCGTTCTGAATCACATATGGAACAACTCACTCTCCAAGGGCATCTTCCTTGATGCATGGAAACATGCGCTGCTATTGCCCCTGATGAAACAACATAATGTAGACCCAGAAGAGCTTAACAACTACCACCCAATATCATTATTGCCATCACCAGTGAAGATGTTGTAAAAAATGGTACTGCTCCAACTGGCCAAATTCATTGAGGAGCATGACATACTGCATGACACGCAATTCGGAGGTAGCGGAGTCTGTAAGAATGACGGAGGACACGGGTGCATCAGCAATGTTGGTACTTTTGGACCTGTCTGCAGCATTCGCAACCGTGGATCACCTAATCTTATTAGATAGACTCAAATCGATCGGACTGGGAGGGAGGGCCCTATCTTGGTTGTGGTCCTACCTTAAAGACCGCGCGCAAAGGGTCGCTCTTCAACCTTTTCAGTCAGAACCTAAGCTACTATGGTGTGGGATACCGCAGCGTTCGGTTCTGAGCCCGCTGCTCTTTAATACCTATCTGGCTCCACTGTTCTCACTTTTAGCCAACTGGGATGTTAAGGCAATATCAAACGTGGATGACACCCAGTTGGTGTTTTCCTTTAAGGGTCATTTGGCGGACAGTTTTATTAGATTCAAGGGATGCTTGAAGGATATCTCCGGTTGGATGAATAATAATAAGCTAAAGCTCAACGCGGAGAAGAAAGAGGTCTTGTTATGTAGTAAGGCAGCACCTCCGCAGTGGGACTTTGGTGGCCAGCTGAAATGGTCCTGCCACCTATCCCAGCAACAATGGCAAAAAACTTGGGCGTAAAATGGGAAACGGATTTCTCCTTCATATAGCAGCCTCTTGCTTCGGTAAGTTGAGAAGACTGAGGAAATTTCTGCATCTACTGCCAGAGGACTGTCGTAGAGTCATTGTTCATGCCACAGTAACATCTCGGCTGGACTATGCAAACAGTCTTTATATAGGATTACCTGCCTATCTGATTAAGAGCTTGCAAATGGTCCAAAATGCGGCTGCAAAAGTAATTTGACTAGTACCCTATGGACATCACATCTCTCTGCATATAAGGCAACTGCATTGGCTTCTGATGGCAGAAGGATAAAGTTCAAGGCCCTGACCATAGCCTACCAGGCATTTCGAGACAATTGTCCTAGTTACCTGAAGCATCAACTAGGCCTCTACCAATGGAAACGGTAATTGAGGCCTAACTCTCAACATCTGCTAGGTGAATCTCCCTATGCGAAGTCACACATAGGGGGTAGATCCTTTACCGTGGTAATGGTCAAATTGTGGAATTCCCTACCCTCCAACATGCGCCTTATCCTGTCGGCACGAAAGTTCAGAAAGCCTCTGAAGAATTGGCTTTTTAACCAAAGCTAGAACCCGGTAATTTCCTCGCTCCTGCTTGCCAGCTTAGCGCTGGGATACCTCTGTTTGAGGTAGCTGTCGCGCTCTATAAATGCTTGTTATTATTATTATTTATGTGGTGATCAAGTTTCTTAATTCAATATAGGACTAATTTTAGTGTATTTTTAGGGAAAGTGGTGTTGGTAATCTTTCTTTTCTTGATTGCATCATATTCTGTCAAATGTATGCGTAAATAAAAGGGATTCCATGACATATTCTGGGAGTACTCACTTCCTTCTTTGAAAATTTAATCTTAAACATTAAGACATTTGGTTCCCTAGTTGCATTGTTACCCTTGTAAAAGGCTCTAATACACTAGAACAAGCCAGTGCTACTCTCTTACCAGTAATATGATGCAAAAAGCTACTTTGCACTGTGTGAATAAATGACAGTATTATTATTCTTGCTTTCTTATGTACACTAAACAGATACATTCCCCAAATCAAAAAATTGTATCTAGAGAATTGAGGCCTCATGTTCAATGGGATTTTGCTTTCCCAAACCTACTAATTCAGTAAATCAGAGGATTTGCAAATGCTAAAACCCTTTTGAATGTACTTAGCCCATTTAATGATTTGGAAAATATTTTTCAAATCGTTAAGTGGGTTCCTTAATGTAAGAAATTGGGTGCCTGCATGGCCAGGCAAATATTAAAGTTTTCTAGCTAACACAAGGAACTTACACAGAGGTTCAATAGTTCATACAAACACTATGGCACATGCCCTTTTCCCACTCATAACTTTGGATCAGAGAATGCACCTGTCCTTCGAATGAACACTCTTGAATAGAATTAACAACAGAAGGGCAGTCCTTCTTCTAAATCTTCAACAGAGGGTCTAATTGTGCCACTTTTATACCTTGTGCCAGCCTGTGTGTGGTGATCCATTTCTTTGTCTTTGTTCTTATCCATTCTGCCCCTTATGGACCAGGTTTGGCCCCAAACTGTCATGGGTAACAAAGGGCAGGCATGTCTGGATGGCAGCAGCATTTGACAGTGTCAAAGCAGGCTGTTTCAGAAGTCAGTAAGGAGGTGGGCATACCCCTCAGGCTACCCTTTGAAGTTCAGGAGGGTCTGAATAAAACAAACCCAGGCCATCCTGCTCAGGAGAGGAACCCCCCCCCCACTTCTTAGGCACATTTGTTTTCTGTCTGGATAGGATACACATCATACCAAGGTATAGCTTGGCTGATAATCTCTGAGTAGGGCAAAATTAGCCCTGTGTTGCTTGTGTTTCTTGTTCTGGGAGGACCTGGCTGGGCAGTTCGTGTTGGACTGTTTCCCTTGGAGAAGAGTGAAGACTGATTTGGATATGGCTGGGTCCAAGCTGAGGTGGTATGGTGTGCAAAATAATGGTGGACTGGGATGCATTGCAGAGTAATTTCCACTGGCTGACATAAATTCCATCCACCACTTTGTTGTATACTTTAAACTTTCTAAGTGGCATTTTCAGATTAGTATCTTAAAATCAGACTATACAGTTGGAAATATTTAAACTACAATTCAACTGATTGGAAGTAGAATTTCTCTATCACCTTCCAAACTGAAGTTATTACTCATTATGTGCAAGAATTTCACCCAGTGTTAGTCCATGGCAGAGATGGCATTGCTACAGTAAAAACAGTTTTAGGGGTTATTCACTGTCAGGGCATGTAAAACGTAAGTACACATGTTCTGCTTTTCAAATACCACGTACCCTGCCCTTTAAGCCTTTAGGGCCTACCTTAGGGTTGACTTATGTGTATTAAAATGAAAGATTTTGGCGTGGAATTGTTTTTTAATTTGCCAGGTCAAAACGGCAGTTTAAAACTACAGTGGTAGGCTTGGAGACATGCATTGAAGGGCTACTTTAGGGAGTAGCACAATGAGCGCTGAGGCCCACTAGTAGCATTTAATTTACAGGCCCTGGGTATGTGTAGTACCATTTACTAGAGACTCATAAGTAAAAAAAGTAATCCAGTCAGGTGTATACCAAGTTTACCATATTTAGAAGGAGGAGCACAGTCACCTTACCATTGGTTAGCACGAGTAAAGTGTGCAGAGTTCTTAAATTCAACAAAAAGGTTTCAGCAAAGGAAGGCAAAAGCCTAAGGCCAGGTCCAACACTTATGATATATAGTAATGTTTTTCAACCAGAATCCGGTTGCAAAATCTTAATAATTGACCCCACCTCAAAGGAGGTGATAACCCGTTTGCAAAAGGAAAGGGGTCTCAAATGGACCTCTTAAATTTGTGAATGTGGACAAGAACATTTTTTAGGAGCAGACAGTGGTCCCTGGGACCACTGCCTGCTCCTAAAAAATAATTGTAAAATGTTTCATTTTAATTTAAAATGCTTCCTGTTTTCAAATTAGCAAAACAGGCTGCATTTACTAAAAGGAAATTTCTGACATCATGGTATGCTGACCCAAGCAGGGCCACATGTCTGTGATTCTCGCCAATCATAGGGGGCCACAATTTACAACTTACCCCATGCATATTAATGAGGTAGGTAGAATTATTACACACTACGATTCAGTATTTTTTAACCAACATATTAATAGATAGGTTGCTTCACTGAGGTCCTATGTATTTTGTAGGAGTCGTTGTGCAAATTGCGACCTTTTCTGCCAAATCCATTTTAATAGATTCCAATCACAAATTGCAATTTGATATGTCTCACAGTTTGTGTTTTTGTATTTGGAAAATTAGTATGAGTCCCCAAAAACCTTCCAAATGATATTGTACATTAAGGGCCTTATTTAGAGTTAGACTGATGAGGTACTCCATCATAAATGTTGTGGTAGTCCTGTCCATCATATTACAAGTGCATCATTGCCATTGACACTTGTAATATGGTATACATAATACATGCCACTTTTTGACATCCAATCTGCCAAACTCTAATTAAGTCATTTAATGATGTCTTCATTAAAACCAGTTACATTGCATCTATCTAAATGGATTAGATGCAAATACAGTAATGCTCAGATTTAGTAATAATTCATGCATCACGGTTCAGCATGCAGAAGTGATGTGGGAAAACAGTGCAACACCATATCTACAAAGGTTTGCCTGCTGCTGTCATCCCCGGGCTGGTACTGAAACACCAGCATGATGCACAACTTCACACCATGGTGCAGGGGAGAATGTGAGCTGTCTAGCATATGATTTGTACTAGAGGCAAACCTTCCAGTACAGATTTGTATGTATAAACAACCTCAGACATTTCACAAGTTTTGAATTTGTGGTGATCACATGCAATGAGAAATTAGCACATTTCCACTTCTTTGCATCTGCTTCAAGAATGCGTTAATGTTTGATGGAACGCTCAGGCCATCTTAGTAGATCAAGCTTTCCATTGAAACCTACAAGTATTTGCACTGATATGCCCCAGTAATGGACTCTTGACATTGGCATAAAGCATTTGTTGTTCTGTGAAAAGTGCTCCTTTCCAATGCTCAATAACGTTGACACTCAAGAGTAAATAGCTTGCACCACATTGCACCGCAATTCACTGCTTTGTGTTGCTGTGGGTTTTCTCTGTGTTAGACTTGGCAACATTGGCTTGAGACTTCGTTCCACTTTTTGCTGTTGCTTCATCTGTTTTTGTTGGTCTAGATGCTTTGGGCTCTTTGCCACAGCTGTTCAGTGCCAAAGGGCAAGTGCTCCCTATTGTAAAGTGATGTAATTGATTAGTGATTCCATGATTGGTTACTTGATTTACTTGGCAGACTCTAGTACAGTGCGCTATGTGTGCCCAGGGCCTGTAAATCAAATACTGGTGGTGGGCTTGCAGCACAGATTGTGCCACCCACAGAAGCAGCTTGTAAAATGTGGCTCAGCCCTGCCATTGCAGAGCCTGTGTGCAGTCTGGGACCGCCATGTCGACTTGGCAAGTGCACTCACTTGCCAGTCCTTAAGCCTTCCCTTTTCTGCATGTTAGTCACCCCTAAGGGAGGCCCATGGTACCCCTGTGGGCAGGGTGCATTGTATGTGAAAGGTAGGACATGCTCTGATGTGTGTAGCATGTCCTGATATTGAATTACTGCCAATTTCATTTTTCACTATTGCAAGGCTATCTGTTCCCATAGGCCAGAATGGGTAGTTAGTGTATAACACCTTATAAATATAACTGACCCAGGGAACAAGCTGGGAAAATAAAGTTTAGTATGCCTGAACTCAGAATGCTAACGTGCATCTTTTAGTGTGGATGATTTTAACATTCTGTGTTTGAAAATACCTCTTTTAGAAAGTAGGTATTTCCTTGCCTAACTATCCAGTGTGCCTCTGCTAGATCTGCATGCCTGGCTTGTGAGTGACAGGAGCTGGTAGAGGGCTTTGGCTCCATCAGTCTAATGGGTCAGGGCTGGGCTGAATAGGACCTGCATTGAATTAAGAGTAGGGGAAGGAGATTTCCTTTCACTTGCCTGAGCCTTCATAGAGTACAGTGTAGGGGGAGGAGATTTCCTTTCAGCTACCTGGGCCAGGTCTGCTTTCAACAATGCTGTCTCCACCTCCTGCCACGAAGCTGCACCAGGGAGGACAGAACTGGTTTTAGCTGGGCACAGACACTCTCTGTCTTTTGCAGTAAAATATTGGGGCCCAGATCCCAGAACTTTGGATCACTTCTGTGAAGTCAAGAGGAACCATTGCCAAGGAGAAGAAACCAGAGAAGCTGAAGGAGGATTACTGCCCCTGTGCTATTTGCTGTTTGGGGTTGGGCTGCAGTAGTTACTTGTTGCCAAGGAAAGGAGAAAAGGACTTTGCTGTTTGCTCTGCCATCTTGAGGAAGATCTCCAAGGACTTGAATTTAGCTTGCCTCCTGTCTGAAGCCTCAGGGATACACAGTCTTCACCACCAGCTCCCCCTGTATTTCCTTGCTGGGAATTCTAACCTAGAGAGCCGTGCCTGCAGCTTTTTAGGACCTCTAGAGACTGTTTGTGCTGGGAGCTGGAAGCTCAATACAACGCAACAACGAAGAAGTGTGTCGCATCCAAATCAAGACCCGACGCATGGCTGAGCCACGTGAAGAAGCACGCCGCATCAACACCGAGTCCCGGCGCATCATGAGAACATCATCGCAGCACCCGCTGTGCGGCTGCAAAAGTACACGCATTGGACCGGATCATCGCAAGGAGCCGCCATTTTGTCGCATTGCACCGGATCATCGCATCGAGGCGCCATCTCGTCGCATTGCAACCGGAACGCAATAACAAACCGATGCATCGCCTCCTCTCCGTTAAGTAACAGATGCATCCCCTCCCCTGAGCTGCAGTAAGGAACCAACGCATCACCTCCTCTGAAGCAAGGAATTGATGCATCACCTTCCGTGCGACCCTTTTGTTTGTTTTGCGTGACGCATCTAAGGTACTTTGTTGGAAAAGTGTCACATTTACAACTTGCATTGACCTGAACTTTTCCTACCATTGAAGCAGGGGCGTAACACAGGCCCCCGCAGCCCACGCGGTGCGGGGGGGCCCCACGCTCCAGAGGGCCTCTCAGCGAAACCAGCAAGCAAGCCTCTCCAAGTCCTCTTGGTGCGCATGCGCACGCCTGGGCCCCAGCCGGGCCTCTTTATAATTAAATAGTGAGCGGTGGCACGCAGTTGTCTCTGCAGGCATGTCTGCACGTTCTTCAGGGTGGGCCGGGCATTAGGGTGGGGGCCTCGTGACCAATGCCTGCGCATTGAGCAGCTCAATTAAAAGTGCGTGTGCAGCGTGACTTGTGAGGCATCCCAGGACCCAGCAAGCCAAAGACTGAAGGACCATCACTGTGCGGTCGGCCATAATTTAGCCTTGCCCAGGTGCCTACTCCGAAGAAGTTTGTCGACTTTCAGACTGATGTTACAAGTAAGTTGTTTTTCGAAATTCAATTAATGTACTGCGTTTGGACACAAGTAGCTGAGCAACAAAGACAGTCTGAAATGTCAGGTCTTTCTGTGCCTATATATTGCCCAGTACATCACGTTACACACCTCCTCTTCCCCTTGTGCATTACACTGAATACCGGGAAAGGGTGAGAAGGTTACTACTAAAACGTTTGCACTTTGCACTAAAATAAAATCAAGCGAACCTGGAAAATTATAGCCGTTTAAAAAAAGAAATAAGATTAGTGTTTTGATTTCGAGTTTGATCAATGCTTAAACAGATAATTGCAGTCTCTTAGCATGTCAGGGCGAGGCTTGGGGTCTGGCTGAGGGATGAAGGATGAGGGTCTGAGTCCAGTGAGGGTCAGTGCGGGGCCTGGCGGAGGGATGAGGGTCTGAGTCCAGAGAGGGTTAGGGCGGGGCTTGGGGTCTGGCTGAGGGATGAAGGATGAGGGTCTGAGTCCAGTGAGGGTCAGGGCGGGGCCTGAGGTCTGGCTGAGGGATGAAGGATGAGGGGTCTGAGTCCAGGGAGGGTTAGGGCGGGGCTTGGGGTCTGGCTGAGGGATGAAGGATGAGGGTCTGAGTCCAGTGAGGGTCAGGGCGGGGCCTGGGGTCTGGCTGAGGGATGAAGGATGAGGAGTCTGAGTCCAAGGAGGGTTAGGGCGGGGCTTGGGGTCTGGCTGAGGGATGAAGGATGAGGGTCTGAGTCCAGTGAGGGTCAGGGCGGGGCTTGGGGTCTGGCTGAGGGATGAAGGATGAGGGTCTGAGTCCAGTGAGGGTCAGGGCGGGGCTTGGGGTTTGGCTGAGGGATGAGGGTCTGAGTCCAGTGAGGGTCAGGGCGGGGCCTGGGGTCTGGCTGAGGGATGAGGGGTCTGAGTCCAGTGAGGGTCAGGGCGGGGCCTGGGGTCTGGCTGCGGGATGAGGGTCTGAGTCCAGGGAGGGTTAGGGCGGGGCTTGGGGTCTGACTTAGGGATGAGGGTCTGAGTCTAGTGAGGGTCAAGGCGGGGCTTGGGGTCTGACTGAGGGATGAGGGTCTGAGTCCAGTGAGGGTCAGGGCGGGACTTGGGGTCTGGCTGAGGGATGAGGGTGTGAGTCCAGTGAGGGTCAGGGCGGAGCTAGGCTTCGGGTCTGGCTGAGGGATGAGGGTCTGAGTCCAGTGAGGGTCAGGGCGAGGTTAGGCTTGGGGTCTGGCTGAGGGATGAGGGTCTGAGTCCAGGGAGGGTTAGGGCGGGGCCTGGGTTCTGACTGAGGGATGAGGGTCTGAGTCCAGTGAGGGTCAGGGCGGGGCTAGACTTGGGGTCTGGCTGAGGAATGAGGGTCTGAGTCCAGGGAGGGTTAGGGTGGGGCTTGGGGTCTGGCTGAGGAATGAGGGTCTGAATCCAGGGAGGGTTAGGGCGGGGCTATGCCTGGGGTCTGGCTGAGGGATGAGGGTCTGAGTCCAGTGAGGGTCAGGGCGGGGCTAGGCTTGGGGTCTGGCTGAGGGATGAGGGTCTGAGTCCAGTGAGGGTCAGGGCGGGGCTTGGGGTCTGGCTGAGGGATAAGGGTCTGAGTCCAGTGAGGGTCAGGGTGGGGCCTGGGGTCTGACTGAGGGGTTAGGATCGGAGTCCAGTGAGGGTCAGGGCGGGGCCTGGGGTCTGGCTGAGGGATGAGGGTCTGAGTCCAGTGAGGGTCAGGGCAGGGCTAGGCTTGGGGTCTGGCTGAGGGATTAGGGTCTGAGTCCAGGGAGGGTTAGGGCAGGGCTAGGCCTGGGGTCTGACTGAGGGATGAGGGTCGGAGTCCAGTGAGGGTCAGGGCGGGGCCTGGGTCTGACTGAGGGATGAGGGTCTGAGTCCAGGGAGGGTTAGGGCGGGGCTTGGTGTCTGACTGAGGGATGAGGGTCTGAGTCCAGTGAGGGTCAGGGCGGGACTTGGGGTCTGACTGAGGGATGAGGGTCTGAGTCCAGGGAGGGTCAGGGCGGGGCCTGGGGTCTGGCTGAGGGATGAGGGGTCTGAGTCCAGTGAGGGTCAGAGCGGTGCTTGGGGTCTGGCTGAGGGATGAAGGATGAGGGGTCTGAGTCCAGTGAGGGTCAGGGCGGGGCCTGGGGTCGGGCTGAGGGATGAAGGATGAGGGGCCGGAGTCCAGTGAGGGTCAGAGCGGGGCTTGGGGTCTGGCTGAGGGATGAAGGATGAGGGGTCTGAGTCCAGTGAGGGTCAGAGAGGGGCTTGGGGTCTGGCTGAGGGATGAAGGATGAGGGGTCTGAGTCCAGTGAGGGTTAGGGCGGGGCCTGGGGTCTGGCTGAGGGATGAGGGTGTGAGTCCAGTGAGGGTCAGGGCAGGGCCTGGGGTCTGGCTGAGGGATGAAGGATGAGGGGTCTGAGTCCAGTGAGGGTCAGAGAGGGGCTTGGGGTCTGGCTGAGGGATGAAGGATGAGGGGTCTGAGTCCAGTGAGGGTTAGGGCGGGGCCTGGGGTCTGGCTGAGGGATGAGGGTCTGAGTCCAGTGAGGGTTAGGGCGGGGCCTGGGGTCTGGCTGAGGGATGAGGGTCTGAGTCCAGGGAGGGTTAGGGCAGGGCTTGGGGTCTGGATGAGGGTCTGAGTCCAGTGAGGGTTAGGGCAGGACTTGGGGTCTGACTGAGGGATGAGGGTCTGAGTCCAGTGAGGGTCAGGGCGGGGATAGGCCTGGGGTCTGGCTGAGGGATGAAGGATGAGGGGTCTGAGTCCAGTGAGGGTCAGAGCGGGGCTTGGGGTCTGGCTGAGGATGAAGGATGAGCGGTCTGAGTCCAGTGTATTTATATTTATATGTGTTTATATGCTATTACCTATACTGGATCTGTAAAGAGCTCTGATACCCGCAAGGGTCTTGTTCGCGCTATACAAAACCGCCAAAATAAAATAAATAAATCACCTCACTAACTCTGACCTCTGGTGGTTGATTTGCTCAGTTTTGCTTGTACCATAATATTGGGTGCGAACAACACAAATACAGCTTGCGATTCATTCCTAATGTGGATCATTCTTGACAATATATGAACCTTGACATTATATGAACCCTGAGCATACTACTTGAAAGCATTTTGTGCTTTTTGAAGCAATGTCTGTTAGGTCTGTGCAGAAACCAAGTGAATCTGGAGGTCTTGTGGTTTCAACCTAATAGCAAAGTGCTTCAGCTCTGGACCGGTCAAGGGATTACTATGCTTTCTAGAATTCTCCCTGGTTGCAGGTTGAAATTCTTGGAAAACTATTTTAAATCCTTAAAATGCATTAGTCAGGACCATGTCAGAGCAGGCTGACACTCAATGAGCTCCAGTGGAGTTTTGAACGACCATCCAGTGCTTTGTGTCCCAAGCTGATTAGGCCTGTTGGGGACCATTAAGCGAGGAGTGGAATACGACAGAGAATCTGGTGGGTTGAGGAGGATATATGGCAAGAAGCTAGGGGCTTTGCTGCTACTTGACGGAATCGCAAGCTGTAGAAATGGCACTCTCTCCGGCACCAGAGGAGGAATAGCTGAACATCAGCCATCCTCATACGCAGCTCTGAAAGGCGGAGGAGCTGGTTCAGCAGATAGTTTAGGTGGTGCTGTAAATGCAGATCATAGAATAATAAAAAATAGACTCTTCCATATTAGGCAGGACTTTGACTGACAGGCCTCGGGATGTATCTTTTGACTATTGTTCGGTTGGAGACCCGTACTGCTTGTAAAGCCACGCCCTCTGCTTCTTTCACTTAAGATGCGCTGCATCCTGGACACGCTTTTTACTTCTGAGATGCTGACAATGAATTGAGCCTTAGTCTGCAGTAAAAATGATGATTGTGAACATAGACGCTGGGCCTTCCTTTATTGAAAGGTGCATTTCTGCTCTTGCTTTCAATAATTTGTCCAAGTGATCTCCAGGTGCAAGCCCACCTCACAGCACAGGAAAATACCCATCTTCTTCCTCCAGGCTGCTAGAGCACATCTGCTGATTATTTTGCACAGTTTATGTATTTACACAGTCTATGCCTTTCTTTCCTGCTTGTGGTCTCCAAAAAGCAGAGCAACTCTATTATGCCTTCCTGCCATCCACAATGTCTTGCTTGTGGACAGAGACCCCCACCCATCTGTGAATGAATACAGGTGACTTTGATTGCTACTACCAGATGGGACTTTTATATGTCTCTTTGCCACAAGAGCAGACCAAGGGCATCCTCAAGCGGGTGCATTCGGCCCTCGGGTGCAATTCAGGAGCATTGCTCTAAATGACTCCCTTTGACTGCATAAACCCAATTGACAAACGAGTAGGTGAAACTGCAATCAGTAGAAGCAGATAGAGGCAGATACAGTCACACTGTTCCTTTCATGTAGCTACTTAAAAGCGGTATGCTGTCTACTATCAATTTACTCCACACTTTCAACGGTCTGATTCTTCTTTTGAAATCTACAATCTACATAACAGATAGAAATAATGTTCAGACCCTCTTGAAGACCCACAACAAGTTTATTTGAAATAGAGACTTCAGACTGGTCACACTTCTTGATGATTTGTATGGACCCTGGGCTTTCAAGATCCATTTTCACATACTGATTAAACCTAAGTATTGGAAATATGTGATTTGTCATCATACACATGATATCCATTCAATAAGTAAGACATGGCTTAACCCTAAGGAGGATCTAAAAATATGTGGTGGCTGTTGGCTGCTTATTTACTGTGATTGAATAGTATTGGCACATTCAGAAATGATAGTGCTTTAGGGGTTCAGTAATGTCTCTGTTTCTTTGCTTAGGTTTGGAGTGAATGTAAAAATGACAATTCACTACCTTTCCAAACCATGGTTTCCAAGATGCAAAAGTAAACTCCAAAACTCAGTATGGAGAAAGAGTAGAAATTATAATAACATAACCCTATCCCTTCCTCCGTAAATATGTTTCATCCATCAGCAGTACTGAGCCGTCCTTTGCTCAATGTCCTACTACACTCCACTCATCAAATTATGCAACAGGGTTCTTGTAATAAATTGGGTTACAGGTTGAGAAGGGTGAAACAATACTCAGCAGCAACCACAATCCTTGCCAGGGGAAGTCACAAGCAAACACCAAATTAGCCTGTGCTAAACCTTCTGGTAGCTTGCAAAGACCAGTCAGGCTTAACTTATAGGGACATTTTTGTAAAGTATTTGTGCATCTTTTCAAGCATTAATAAAATAAAAGAACACTACACCAAAATGATCCCACACCAAATTAGAAAAATAGAATACATTTTCATAAATAAGCCGATATGAAAATTACAAAAATCCAATCAGTAGGTCTGGGGATATACAATTTTAAAGATTTAAGTGAAAATAGCACCAAAAAGCCAAGGTGACACTCGTGGCTATCTCGCATTAAATTGACAAACTGTGCAAGTGACAAGGTTTTGGCACAAACAGGCCTGTCGGCCGCAAAGAGCCCAACAATATCAATTCAGCCTCTTTGTGGCTACTCCAAGCGTCCAAGACCAGAGGGACACCACCTGGGGGAGCAGGGACTTGCTTTTCTGGATCTAGGCACTGGCTCAGGTGATTGGGCACCTGGTATCTCTGGCTCTGAACAGAAGGCTAGCTGACTACTCCTTGGGGGTCACTCTGGGAGTTCTGAGCTCAGGTGCAAGCCCAAATCCCTCGGACTCCGGCAGGAGGGCAGCAGGCAGCAGGGCAGCAATCCAGCAATACAGAAAGGTAGTAATCCAGCTAGGCAGTAGTCCAGCAGAGTGGCAGTCCTATCCGCAGCACAACAGTCCTTCTTCCTGGCAGGGTCTCCACAAGTACAGAAGTGTACTGAAGGGATGGTGTCTGAGGACCAATATTTATGCCTTGTTCTTCCTTTGAAGTGGGAAAAGCTTCTAGAGGTTTCCCTAGGAAGTTAACAGGCTTCCTACCTTACACACCCTGGCTCAGCACTGACTACAGGGGTATGCAACCCTTTTTGTAGAGGCAGGATATAGCCTATTCAAAAGTAAGTAGGGCTGTGCCCATCCACACCCTCCCATCCTGCCAGGTATGGACTATCCAGGCACGCCTAAGCTCTCTATTGTGTGTGGTTTTTTAAAAGAAATACACAAAGCCCAACTGTCAGCTGCACCCAGTATTGGGACCCAAGGGCAGGCTGCAGGCACTTAGTTGTTAAGGCAGGAAAATGCCAACTTTTATAGAGACTTCGATACAAAAATGGTACCTTGGTGCACACGGTATGTATAATAATTTGAAATGATAAGGAATAAAAGTAAAATACTCCCTATATTAGTGTTTGTATCACTGTGACAAAACTAAGTATATATATCTCTTTTATATAGTCTCCTATCTCATCTTGACCCACAGACAAGTTAGAGGTTATTATCAAATGATTTTTCTTTTTTCTTTTTATCAAATAAAAAATGTTTATATATCTCTCAATTATAATTTCAAACACATTTGTATATACAAATACTTTTTACATATATACAACAAAATAGAAGCCCTTCGTTTTGAGTTAGGATGTCTCAACAAAACCTAAAACAGACATTCCTATTGAGATCATGCAGACTCATATGAGGAAAACAATTAGGTCGAAATGATTTAAACCCAATGTCTTAAAGATCCCTCATCACACTATTCAAATTAATCAAAATTATTTATATGTATCTGCCGTCTCTTTATGGTCGACGCGTTTCAGCCAATCAATTCTGGCCTCTTCAGGACTAGGGCTATTTACAATCCATCTGTACAAACAACAAATAAAAGGAAAGGAAACAGACATTATTTTTAAGGTCCAAACCTCAATAGCCAAAATATCTATCTACATATTTACATGTGCATTTTCAATCAAACAAAGTTTTGAGATCTTCTTTCTGTGAGCGAACTGACCATTATAACCTGCCATTTGTTAGTATAATTCAATTGAATTCATTAAACCAGTCCGGGCATGGTATCTAGATAAAGTTGATTTCTATAGTTGATTATTATAGTTGAATTATATAGTTGATTTATTATAGATACTTTCTGTTGTTACTGGTCATATGTATTTTACAAAGAACCATCTACCCCCGTTGAGTTTATCAAAAAGGAGAGTGGTATTTACCGTGTATTCTAGTCGGCAACCCTTTACAACTATTCAATTAGCTCTTATATGTGTGTAAACCCTCTCTGCTCGCTTGGAAATCCAGGTCAGGGTAATACTGCAATATCGGTAAACCTCACGACTTCAGCGTCTAGGGTAAAGAGACCACTATAAGTACATCAGTCATTTGACTCCCGGTTCCCGCCAAGTTAACTAAATGAAAGGGGAACGAACTTACTAGGCTCGCGCTCCAAGCGCTTCTTAAAGTATTTATGAATCACGGGTGAAAGCCTCAGTCATGCGCGTTCAAAAAAGTATTATAAGAGAACTGAAATAGTCCCTCATTTGTGTTAATGCAGGAAAACAGGAAGCACTATTAGTTCCCCTTTTCAGTTTCCATATAAACTACTACGGAAATGGGAGTCCTTCCTTAGTGTCGTTAACTTGTAGAGGCGGACACTTTCAAACACGACAGAGAGACAACCTTTTTTGAAAACTAGGAGAGACAACACAAAACGTAAGTGCTGTATGCCTGTTAAAGATTGTACAAACGTGGTATGCACACTACGCGGTATTTATGAAAGCGGGTCATGTTTATATTTTTTCAGACCCCGGGGGAAAAAGGAACGCGCATGACTGAGGCTTTCACCCGTGATTCATAAATACTTTAAGAAGCGCTTGGAGCGCGAGCCTAGTAAGTTCGTTCCCCTTTCATTTAGTTAACTTGGCGGGAACCGGGAGTCAAATGACTGATGTACTTATAGTGGTCTCTTTACCCTAGACGCTGAAGTCGTGAGGTTTACCGATATTGCAGTATTACCCTGACCTGGATTTCCAAGCGAGCAGAGAGGGTTTACACACATATAAGAGCTAATTGAATAGTTGTAAAGGGTTGCCGACTAGAATACACGGTAAATACCACTCTCCTTTTTGATAAACTCAACGGGGGTAGATGGTTCTTTGTAAAATACATATGACCAGTAACAACAGAAAGTATCTATAATAAATCAACTATATAATTCAACTATAATAATCAACTATAGAAATCAACTTTATCTAGATACCATGCCCGGACTGGTTTAATGAATTCAATTGAATTATACTAACAAATGGCAGGTTATAATGGTCAGTTCGCTCACAGAAAGAAGATCTCAAAAACTTTGTTTGATTGAAAATGCACATGTAAATATGTAGATAGATATTTTGGCTATTGAGGTTTGGACCTTAAAAATAATGTCTGTTTCCTTTCCTTTTATTTGTTGTTTGTACAGATGGATTGTAAATAGCCCTAGTCCTGAAGAGGCCAGAATTGATTGGCTGAAACGCGTCGACCATAAAGAGACGGCAGATACATATAAATAATTTTGATTAATTTGAATAGTGTGATGAGGGATCTTTAAGACATTGGGTTTAAATCATTTCGACCTAATTGTTTTCCTCATATGAGTCTGCATGATCTCAATAGGAATGTCTGTTTTAGGTTTTGTTGAGACATCCTAACTCAAAACGAAGGGCTTCTATTTTGTTGTATATATGTAAAAAGTATTTGTATATACAAATGTGTTTGAAATTATAATTGAGAGATATATAAACATTTTTTATTTGATAAAAAGAAAAAATAAAAATCATTTGATAATAACCTCTAACGTGTCTGTGGGTCAAGATGAGATAGGAGACTATATAAAAGAGATATATATACTTAGTTTTGTCACAGTGATACAAACACTAATATAGGGAGTATTTTACTTTTATTCCTTATCATTTCAAATTATTATACATACCGTGTGCACCAAGGTACCATTTTTGTATCGAAGTCTATATTACCCAGGTACCGTTTGGTTTAATGGGTTTCCCCTGTCATACATTGAGTATTTGATGACACTTTGTTAAGTGTGTGGGTTTAGAGTGGTCCCGGCGAGGACATTGTTTAGACTACATTTATTGAGTCTATTAGGTGATTTTATTAGAGATCCCCTACTCAGACTGACCCCCACGTTTGTTGGATTAAATTGGTGGTATAATGCATATGTGGAATCTATGTTGTATATATTAAAACAGGCTAAATGGTTAGTAGAGACAGACATCTATTTTTGTTTAAGTGAAATAATGCGCATTACAAATATCAAGTGAGTTTTTGCATGAAATGTCGGAGCCGATAACAGTGAGTTACAGTCAGAATGAAATAGATACTATCTTATCAAAGACCCCATCATTGTTCGGTGGGGACAAACCTGAGACATCTGCAAGCGGGTTGGATAAGATTGAAAAACTTAAGCAATTAAAAAAGAAAAATATAAGAACCCAGTTACACGCGAAAGTACTATCTGAACACCTGACAAGTAAAACAATTCCTGTAGGATTACAGGTTAAAAATGTCCCTGTGATATTCATCGGGGACAAAACATATTTGAATAGGTTTGGAGGTGTTGGTACAAAATGCTCCATTGATTGGATGGTATTATCTGTTGAAACAGCTTTAAGACTAAATGAAGAGGAGTTAAATGAAATTGAAAACTTAGAAAAAGAGATATTAGGAGATACCACCATTAAAGACTCTAAACAATTGTTGGAAGCTGTAGAGAAAACTATTGTGGAATTTACAACATATAACACGAATCTAAAAATAACTAAGGTAGGCAAGGATATAAAGAATTTTAAATTAGATGAGGTATATCCATATCTAAAAGAAGATTTCTTTGTTAACAATAATCCAAGTGCTCTCAACTTACAATATAGAGGTAGATCTAGAAACAAATTTATCACTTTTTCTGAAAGTTCATCGGACTCAGATCAAGGGGCATACGGTGGCTTTTATCCATACGCCCCATACGGCCAATACCCTATACCCTATCCTCCTTTTTTAGGCAGAGGCAGGTATCGACCAAGGGGAGGGGGCGGCAGATGGAGAGGGTACAACCAACAAATGAGGAGACCACAACCACAAGGGATGTACCCACAACAGGATCGATACCAGAACCAAGAGGAAGAACCTTTCAGGACAAGGAAGAAAACCTACAGACGTTAAGTCTGTTAAATGCGAGCAGAGAAAAAAACCTGATGCCCATTTACAATATATCGGAATACATTCCGACAGAAATAGAGACAGCAATCCTAAGTAAGGGGCTATCGTTTGTACCAACAAACCTACAAAACCCAATAGAAACCAAAAGAGAAATATTAACTTTTCTTAGAAAAATTCGACTTCAAGCTTTTTTTCTAGAAAGAGAAGCAAAAGAAACGGTAAACATCAGTGGTTTGAAAAATAAATCAAAATTCTTACCAGAGAGTATATTACTGCCGCCAGACATTTCAGTATTTGAGGATGTGATTTTACGTGAACTTGATGAACTACAGTCCAAAAAAATCTTTTATAATACCAACTGCAGTAAAATGGAGAGAATAGCCTTAAAAAACCTTTCAGAAAACGAAAGTTTAATTATAAAACCCGCTGATAAGGGAGGTGGAATTGTGTTGTGGGATGTGCAGAAATATGACCAAGAAGTAAATAGACAGCTGTCCAATAGGATACATTACAGAAAATTAGAGACCAATCCTTCAGTAGGGCTAAAAGAAAAGATATTTGACATCACTAAAGAAGGCCTAGACCTTGGTTGGCTGTGTAAAAAAGAATTTGACTTTTTAAACACAGAAGACAGTACAATACCAAACATTTATGTACTGCCCAAGGTACACAAGTCAATAATAGACCCCCCGGGAAGACCTATTGTGTCGGCATGTGGGTCCTTATTAGAACCTTTGGCTAAATATACAGACTTTTTCCTGATTCCAATCGTCAAACAAACCAAATCCTATATAAGAGACACTATGGATTTTATATCCAAAATTGAAAAATTACCATTCAATGAAGAAACCCAATTGCTAGTGTCATTTGACATAGAGTCATTATACACTAATATACCGCAAGATGAGGCAATAGCGGTAATGACAAGTGTATTAAACGCCAGAGAGAGACCACATCAAGTCCCTTCAGAATTTATTGTATCCTTGGCCAGTATTTGTTTAAAGAATAACTTTTTTAATTTTAAAGGTCAACTCTATTTACAAACGTCAGGAGTAGCAATGGGGTGTAGCTTCTCACCAGAGATAGCAAACCTTGTGATGGCAGAATTCGAAAACAAATTAATTTATAGTGACACCAACCCCTTCAGAAATTGTATAAAAAACTGGTGTCGCTTTATAGATGACATTTTTTTAATTTGGGAGGGAGACAGCATCAGGCTACAGGACTTTCACAATTGGCTCAATTCCCGTACAGTGGAATTTAATTTCACTATGGCATACCATCAAAAGAAGTTAAACTTTCTAGATGTCAATATATATTGTAATGAAGGAGAACTACAAGTGAGCCTGTATACTAAAACGACAGACCGGAATACATTGCTTCACTTCTCCAGCTGCCATCCTAGAACTTTAAAAGAAAACTTGCCTTACGGCCAATTTTTGAGGATAAAAAGAAACTCCAGCAAAAAGGAGGACTATTTTTTGAGTGCAGAAATCCTCAAAGAAAAATTGGTTAACAGAGGTTACCCAAAGAGGTTAGTAAAAAACGCTCTTAAAAGAGCGTGGTTTACTCCAAGAGAAAATCTCTTAACACCTAAAACAACGGAAAAAGAGTCTCCATTAACATGTGTCTTGACCTTCGACCCAAAAGCTCACAAAATCAAAAAGATTATCCAAAAACATTGGAAAATCATAGAACATTTAGGAATCCAGAAACCTCTATTTGCGTTTAAGAAAGGCAAAAATATAAGACAAATGCTTGTGAGAGCCGAGAGAAAAGAGGACAAAAAAACAACAGATCTGAGAGGAATGTTAAAATTGCCCCCTATAATTGGCCATTATAGGTGTTTGAATTGTGTGGCCTGTAATTTATCATCTGACTCAAAAGAAATAGAGATCAATGGATCAATGCACCAACAAAAGAGTTTTTCTAATTGCAACACAAGGAATGCAATTTATTGTATTACTTGTCCGTGCAAAAAGACATACATTGGGCAAACTACCCAAATGGTCAAGAAACGCATCCTGCAACACAAGTCACGTATCAAATGCAAAACTACAGGGGCTCCTTTAGTACAGCATTTTGAAATGCATCATCATTCAGAGGAGGATATAATCTGGTCAGTGTTATGTGTACTAGAAAAGACCAAACCAGAAGAACTTGAATCTAAACTAAACAGATTAGAAGCAAGACTAATTGAAAAATACAAAACAGCAACCACAGGGTTGAATGAAAAAGATGAAATCTGGTCTTTATTGTAAAACTGTGTGAAATTGGTATGTAACAACTGTTAATTTGTTCCTTGATATGACATGTAATGGATACTGTGGAAATATAGTAATGAAAACATTGTTTAGATTGTGAGGAGCGACTGACCACTTTATTAATTATAGACATTATTATTTTAGAATATATAATTAGATAAGCCTTAAAAGATAACATGACCCATAAATAAAATATAGAACTTATAACCCGATTTTTTTTAATAAATTAGTTGTATCCTAATGAGGGTAGGCATCAGTAATGCCTGTATTATAAGAGAACTGAAATAGTCCCTCATTTGTGTTAATGCAGGAAAACAGGAAGCACTATTAGTTCCCCTTTTCAGTTTCCATATAAACTACTACGGAAATGGGAGTCCTTCCTTAGTGTCGTTAACTTGTAGAGGCGGACACTTTCAAACACGACAGAGAGACAACCTTTTTTGAAAACTAGGAGAGACAACACAAAACGTAAGTGCTGTATGCCTGTTAAAGATTGTACAAACGTGGTATGCACACTACGCGGTATTTATGAAAGCGGGTCATGTTTATATTTTTTCAGACCCCGGGGGAAAAAGGAACGCGCATGACTGAGGCTTTCACCCGTGATTCATAAATACTTTAAGAAGCGCTTGGAGCGCGAGCCTAGTAAGTTCGTTCCCCTTTCATTTAGTTAACTTGGCGGGAACCGGGAGTCAAATGACTGATGTACTTATAGTGGTCTCTTTACCCTAGACGCTGAAGTCGTGAGGTTTACCGATATTGCAGTATTACCCTGACCTGGATTTCCAAGCGAGCAGAGAGGGTTTACACACATATAAGAGCTAATTGAATAGTTGTAAAGGGTTGCCGACTAGAATACACGGTAAATACCACTCTCCTTTTTGATAAACTCAACGGGGGTAGATGGTTCTTTGTAAAATACATATGACCAGTAACAACAGAAAGTATCTATAATAAATCAACTATATAATTCAACTATAATAATCAACTATAGAAATCAACTTTATCTAGATACCATGCCCGGACTGGTTTAATGAATTCAATTGAATTATACTAACAAATGGCAGGTTATAATGGTCAGTTCGCTCACAGAAAGAAGATCTCAAAAACTTTGTTTGATTGAAAATGCACATGTAAATATGTAGATAGATATTTTGGCTATTGAGGTTTGGACCTTAAAAATAATGTCTGTTTCCTTTCCTTTTATTTGTTGTTTGTACAGATGGATTGTAAATAGCCCTAGTCCTGAAGAGGCCAGAATTGATTGGCTGAAACGCGTCGACCATAAAGAGACGGCAGATACATATAAATAATTTTGATTAATTTGAATAGTGTGATGAGGGATCTTTAAGACATTGGGTTTAAATCATTTCGACCTAATTGTTTTCCTCATATGAGTCTGCATGATCTCAATAGGAATGTCTGTTTTAGGTTTTGTTGAGACATCCTAACTCAAAACGAAGGGCTTCTATTTTGTTGTATATATGTAAAAAGTATTTGTATATACAAATGTGTTTGAAATTATAATTGAGAGATATATAAACATTTTTTATTTGATAAAAAGAAAAAATAAAAATCATTTGATAATAACCTCTAACGTGTCTGTGGGTCAAGATGAGATAGGAGACTATATAAAAGAGATATATATACTTAGTTTTGTCACAGTGATACAAACACTAATATAGGGAGTATTTTACTTTTATTCCTTATCATTTCAAATTATTATACATACCGTGTGCACCAAGGTACCATTTTTGTATCGAAGTCTATATTACCCAGGTACCGTTTGGTTTAATGGGTTTCCCCTGTCATACATTGAGAACTTTTATAGAGAGGCATTATTTAAAATTGCAGCAAAAAATCTGACTTTGCCATAGAGAAGATTTTTCATTACAATTCCAAATAAGCAAAATATGAACTGGGTACCTGTCCCCATTTGTAAATTACAGCTTGTTAAATGTAGTTAGGCAACCCCAATGTTATCCTTTGGGAGAGATAGTATAAACGAATTTAAGAGTTTTTTTACTACCTGGACATGTACAACTTAAAAGTATATGTCCAACCTTTTAGAAACACTGCACCTTGCTCTCTGGGCTGTCCAGGGCATACCCTCATGTTGAGATATGTATTAAAATGGAAGGTTAGGGCCTGGCAAAAGGTTTATTTTGCCAGGTTGAAATGGCAGTTTAAAACTGCACACACATGCTGCAATCGCAGGCCTGAGACATGTTTTAAAAGGGGCTACTTAACTGGGTGGCACAATCAGTGCTACAGGCCTACTGGTATCATTTAATTTACAGGTCCTGGGCAAATGTAGTGCCACTTTACTAGGGACTTACAAGTAAACTAAATATGCCAATTAGTTACAAGCCAATTCTGACAAGTTTGAAGGAGAGAGCACCATCACTCTATCCCTGGTTTGCAGTGGTAGAGTGCACCTAACAGGAATCTGTCAAGTTTAGATGGAAGATTAGAAAACAAGAGAGCAGGTTACATGCGTCTTTTATGCCTGAAATCCTGCTGTCACCCTGCTATGATATTTGAGATGTGTTTGACTTGTCAGCACCCAACAGATGCCCAGCCCCCACTCTTAGGCACTGAGATGCATAGTGGCATAACAATAGCCTCCTCAATTCCTGCGGTACAGGGAGGCGAGGCCCAAGGGGGCCCCTATGGGACTGTGCATAGGTGGCAGGCCCTTGGTCTGAGAGCTCCTGACTGGGTCCGGAGTGTGGGGGGCCCCCTCCATGTACATTGCAGGGGGGCCCCCTCAAGTATCGTTACGCCACTGCATTGAAGAACCTATTTTAGTACTGTATTGTGGATTTTTGTCATTTGGTCTTGTTTAGATAAAGAATACTTATTTTTCTAAACTGGTGTGGTGTCCATTTGTGGTGTTTCACTGTTACTGCACGTGTTCACAAATGCTTTACTCACTGCCTCTGAGATAACCCTGTCTGCTAGAGCCAAGCTACCAAGGGGGTGAGCTGGGGTTATTTGAGGAGTGTATCACCCTTTCCCTGACTAGAAGCAAGGGTCCCTATTTGGACAAAGGTGCAACCCATTGCCAACTAGAGACCCCCATTTCTAACACTCTGTATTACACTAGCTCTATCGCAAAGCCTTAGTAAATATGTGTCTGAGTTTGTACACAATCACAGAAAATCTGTTAGCTGGATATTGGATTAAGTGGAACATTGCAGAAATGGTGAATACATGAATATACATGGTGTACAGCTGGTAACTGAAGTCAGACTTTGTAGTAGAAAGATCTGCATTTCTGCTCTGCATTTTTGCTAAACAACACAAAACCTTTTTGGGTAATCTTTTAAACATTCTCTGAATAGTGCACTCATCTTCAAAGTATAAGTTGAGCCCTAAAAATCAATTCAAAACTCTCTGGGAATGCTCTCTTATCTCTACAATTGTCATTGCCCCCCTCAAGGAACCTTCCTAGAAGCTCTCAAGGAAGAAGCAGATCCTCCCACTGCTAAAGAACCCTACACTAGACCCTGATGACCATGCCAACTACTGCCCATCACTCATCTATCATTGTTCAGCAAAATAATTGGAAAAGCAGTCTATGTTCAACGCCCAAATCACATAATTGCTGACCATCTCCTATAAACCTACCAGTCTGACTTCAGATGATGCTGCAGCATGGAGACTGCTGCCTTATACATCATAGACGATGTCCTCTTGACCACAGATAAAGATCCACCCTGTCTAGTGATATTACCGAACAGCTCAGCTGGCTTCGACACAGTCGACCATCCCACCCTCATTTGCAACCTGGATTCTTGAATGGGATTCACCAACAATGTCCTTCACTGGCTCGCCTCTACCTTTCTAACCAACGCCAGCTTTTTCATATGGGCACCTCCAGGTCGCAATAGCTCCCTATCACCTATATGTTTGGAGTCCCTTATGGTTCCATATTATCTCCTTTCATCTTTAACCTACATATAGAGGTTTTTGGTGCTACATGCACAGATAACACCATCAGGACTTATCAATATGCCAATGATACATAACTCTATTTGAAAGTCTCTCATGCTAGACACATCCAATGACTCAAACACCCTTGCACATAATCCAGACCTGGATGTACAGTGCCTAACTGAAGTTAAATCCAAACAGGATCAATTTCTGTTATTTGCCAAAAAGAACAAACAAGATGTAATACAAACCGGGTAAAATGACATGAACCTTGACAGCCTCGTACCCTAACTTTCCCCAAATTCTAAGTCACTTGCACTTATCCTATATACACCAACCTAACCATTAAGGAACACAGTAACAAAAAGATGTGCGTGTTGTAACAGCTCTCTCTTCTGAAGAAATGCATACCCACTCTTCAATAAGATGACTTCAGAGCTGCTATTTAATCCTTTATACTCTTTGGATACACTTTGCATACCACTGGATGGTGGTAATGCCCTACCCATGGCCTCTCAGACTGCACACTGGCACCACTTAGGGGCATACTACATGGTGCAGCACGTCTTATTTAAGGCCTGAAGAAATACAATCACATCACCCCATCCTGATGGAACATCATTAGCTTTACTTGCTGGCCTGCATCATTTTTTAAACCAGCTATATCTTTTACAAAACCATCACAACCAGAACTCCTGCTTATCTCGCAGACAAGTTCACCATCTCTGGTGGTTTTTGGCATGCCTGCAACCTGGACACCATCAGACTGCAGGCTATGAAGTATGGGAATAATATCCCTGGACCTATTAGGACCCCCCCAATGTTGCTCCAGTTTAAGAAAGAACTGGAGATTCACTTCTTTAAAGAACATTGCACCACAATGCATTAACCATCCACAACCCAGCTTCCTCTCTGTTCACTAAACTCTACACTTGTCTTTGACCATGCACAACAGTCTGCTACCCAATGGCCAGTTTTGCACTAAATAAATGGTAAATACATACATACATAAATAAATAAATAGCACATACATACAAGAAAATTCCAGCTGTGAATATGTAATATTTGATCACATATATAATTATTCAAATCTATGAATAATCATCTGATCAGCGACTGCATCACTGAATGTGATATCATGAAAAAAGTCAGAACAGGATTATCAGTGTAATAAAATACAGAGATCCCGTTAAAACCTAGACATAGACTACATTTTTAAGACTGTTTGAATTAACTCAATATGAGGAATATATATGCTCCAGAATGCCACAGAATAGTACGGTTTACAAAATGGTTGATTTGAGTTACAACTCAAGAATTAAAATACAAGTCATTACTGAAGGCTAGCAAAC
This sequence comes from Lissotriton helveticus, assembly GCF_964261635.1. Classification (NCBI taxonomy): domain Eukaryota; kingdom Metazoa; phylum Chordata; class Amphibia; order Caudata; family Salamandridae; genus Lissotriton; species Lissotriton helveticus. The sequence goes on along the minus strand of NC_136065.1, from coordinate 997,748,906 downwards.
TTTTAGACTCACCCAACCTTATTAATTTAACCTACAACAATCAATAATTAATCCTATCAAATGTGGAAGTAAAATGTATAGACCCATAGTGATACAGTAGAAACCATCTTCTCTTCAACCCAACAAATCGATTATTTCAAGAGGATACTTAAATAATCTTAGTACGTGAACCAAGCATTGCCAAAAAAACATAACTTTCTCGAAGATGCTGCAGTAATTTTTTGAGCAAGGGCGCAACAGTAAATCCACTTTAAGGGCCATATGTATCATCCTCACCATTTGCGATTTCTAAATAGCGAATTTTAAGGAATCGCTATTTAGAAATCGCAAAACGGTATGTAAGTAGGAAATCTCTTCTTTTTAGCGATTCCTTAACATTCCTAAATTGCGATTAGCAAATTGCTAATCGCAAATTTCCCATTCATTTCTATGGGCCAGGAGGCCCATAGAAATGAAGGGGAAATTTGCGATTAGCAATTTGCTAATCACAATTTAGGAATATTTTCAAGGGTGCAGGGGTGTCACAAGAACACCCCGCTGCACCCCTGAAAATGACATGTGTGGGCATATGGCGCACATACATGCCCTAAGGGCATGTATGAGCGTCATATGCCACCTTTGGATTTTAAAGAAATTGGTTTTTCAAAAGAATTCGCAACTTACCACCAACTAGAAGTTGGTGGTAATTTGCGAATCCTTATGGACATTTTTGCATTAATTTTTATTTGATACATTGCATTTAAGGAATTGCTAAATTTGCGATTCCTTAAGTGCAATCGCAAAATAAAGAATGGCAAATTTTGCGATTCCTTATTTTGCTGCGAAAATGTTTCATACATTCCATTTAGCAAATTAGCATTCGCAAAGGCCGAAATTCTGCGAATTGCGGCCTTTGCGAATGCTAATTTGCTTGATACATATGGCCCTAAATGTCCAGAATGATTTCAGACTGAAAGATGATAGAGAACAGTTGGAAGAAGTCGTGAAACAAACACTGAGAATTGAATTTAAGGGCGTTATAGACAAGCCACCTGGACACTGGTATTCAGATTTTGGAAATAATGAATCAGGAGTTCAAATGTATAGTGGGATATATTCAGGTCAAAGTCATTGACATTTTTGTGGTTCTTAAATAAAACCGGAGGTGTTGCTTCCAAAACTCACAATGGATTTAATTGGCATTCGATTCTTTTACTAATGATATCTGTGGTCCCACAAAACACCCTACAACGGATGCGTTGCTTACTTTCAGCATCCATGTCTATCAACATCTGAATCCACAGTTAAATACTCAAATGCTTTTTCGTGAATGAGATCAGAATTGTCAGACTATGCCTTAACATCTGTATCTCTCTGATACAGATGTTCGTAGCGCGCACAGCATCACATTTTGCGATGCAGTGTGCGCTACGAAATTCGTTTTATTAATTAAATTGTGTACTTACGTGCAATTATCCATATGCCGGTTTTTATCACCCTTCACCCTGCCCCTCGCCCTCCCTGCCTCCCTGCCCCACCGTAACTCCCTCCACGGGCCGCTGCTGGTCATTTTAAAGCTTGCCCATTCATATTTGTAGAAATACTAAAAAACATAACACAGGGTCAGATTTACAATATCTGGCTCATGCCTGCATATCAGCAGGGTTGCGCCAGTTATTGTGCGTCACAGCAGACACCTCTTGCTCCACCGAGGATGCGCCTCATTTACATTGTGGCGCACCATGGGGCAAGAATAGACAGATGCATGACGCATCTGCTACGTAAAGGTCACGCATTGCTGGAGTTGCGTCGCAAGCGCAACGCAACTCCAGCAAGGCTCGGGGTGCCCCTATGCCTAACATGCTACGTCAATCCTTACACCTGCTTCAAGGAGGCGCAGGGTTTTGACGCAGCATGGCTCTAAAAGTGACTGAGTGAAGTCTTGTAGATTTCACTCAGCTACTTTTAGGAGGTGTTCCTGCGTCGAACGCCCCCCTGCACTGGAACGCCCACATGTGGCGCAAGGCTTTACAACGTGACGCATCTCCCTAGATGCATCACGTTGTAAATACCCCGCAGCATGGCGCTGACTTTGCGCCGCCGCTGCGTCACAAAAGTGACACAACGGCGGCACAAATGTGGCATATGAGGCCTGTAAATCTGCCCCAAAATCTATAGTTTTTACCTATGTTGTCAAATAAATAACACAGGTGGTACATATTCAATCTATATTACAATCACTGTTTGAGAATAATGATGGGTCTCTCGGAAAATATCATACACATTGTCCATAAAAGGGCAATCAGTGATAGAAGTCCTCATGTGTGATAGAACGGAAAAGAGCTGTCAGTGTACACTGAAATAATGTATATGCTGGGCAAGTAAGCAATTCAAGCAGTGAGGAAATGAAAATGATATTGATTAATTAATTTAAACAAAAAGAAATACAAATGTAACCTCAACATATTAAGGTGCATGGAAAAACAGGCGTGAACACAACAAAATAGAAATAATATAAAATTAAAATAATTTTAAATATGCAAAAATGTTTTTACCACAATGATTGAGGAAATGTTGACTGCATGAATATCAACCACTATTTTTAGGTCAAGTCATATGCTGATTTACTTTATGTTAAACCTGACGTCCTTGGTGTTGTATTAGCCCAACATTTCTGCCTTCACCCCTTCTGTTTGCTGAATTTGTTTTTGTTTGCCTTAGGAATCTATGCGCTTAACAGCTGCTAACCAGTGATAAAGTGTTTGTGCTCTCTCCTTCAACCATGGTAAAATCGGAATACACCAAATAGGTACATTTAATTTACTTGTAAGTCTTAGTGAATGGTACTACCAGGACCCAGGGCCTGGGAATTAAATGCTACTAATGGGCCTTCAGTACTCCTTGTGGCACCCAATGAAGTAGCATTTTAAAAACGTGTCTCAGCCTGGAGTGCAGTTTTGAACTACCATTTCGGTCTGGCAAAATAAAACTTTTGCCAAGCCTAAACCTTCGTTTACCCCCTATTAAAAAAAAAAAAAAATTTTATTTTTTGTTACCCAAACAGTAATTTATCACATTAGGTACAGGTTCATTTGCAAATCAACAACACATATTAACATAAAAAATGGATAAAAATTGGTTATACATTGTTAGACATTGTAAGAAAAGAAAAAAGGAAAATAATTTTATCAGAGGGGAGAATTAAGATCAATAGATAAATATATAAATTATAAAAGAAGGATATTATCTTAAAGCTACAGAGTCTTCTCTAGCCAATTGGAAATCGGGGACCAGATTTTTAAACCCCATATTCGTTACATTCGTCCCCGCCTTTTATAGACAGAGGATTCTATGTTGTACAGCCCAAGCATCCTAGATCTCCAATTGATAAATGTAGGAGCATCTGGGGTGATCCACTGGGAGGTTATACATAGCCTTAGAACAGACATATCAATAAATAGAAAGCAAGGCTCGGCCCTCCCGCAAAGTACTTCTAATTCATCCCCTTCAACCCCCAGGATTATCAGCTCAGAAGTAAGTGTTACAGGTGTAGCTAACATCAGATTTAAAAATTGACCTATATCCTCCCAAAAAATTCCCAATCCTGGACATGTACAAGACATATGTAAGGTATCCGCTCCCCATAACCTGCATCTGCTGCATGAGCTTTCCAAGGGGTGGGCCTCTTAGAAGTTTTGGCGGGAGTGTAATATGAATCAAAAAACCGACTTAAAATGCTGCGCTTTCAGGCTGCCAGACAAGATTGCACAATTTGCAAGTTTTAACGTTGTTTCCAGATTAATCTTCTCTCTCCCTAGCTTCCTCTCCCAGCTAGCATTTTGAGATATTAAGTCATTGGGAAACTCTGCCAATAGTGCCTGGTAGATTACCCCAATCCGTGGTTGTCTAAGCAGTAATTCTATTAAACGTATTGGATCCATCCACTTAATTGCTCTTCTGGGCCTCCAATAGCCCCATAAGAATCTAAAACAGACCCTTTCAATTTTAGTGATACAGAATTTAGGAAATATTAATGGGATTATTCGGAAAAAGTATACAAATTTAGGAAAAATTGACATTTAAATGACATTGCAGCAGCCATGTGCAGATGATCTAGTCTTTCCAAGGATTTACTAACAGTATGAATGACAGGTAAAATATTAAGTTCCGGGATGCGTTCCACTGCAGCTGTTAATCTAACTCCCACATAGGTAGCCTCTGATATGATTGGAATGTCTGCCGGATGGGATTTGCCTGAATGTAGGCATTGCGTTTTGTCCACATTTAATTTGTAGCCAGATATTGCGGCAAACTGTTTTGCACATATTTCCACACTTGGGAAAGCTAGCCTTAGATTGCTGGTGAAAATCGCAATGTCATCGGCATATGCCAATGTTTTATAACTAGTATTATTCACTTTTAATGCACAATCCTCACCAGGAATTCGCATGCGCAGGCTCCCGCGCATGCGCAGTTTCAAGAAGAAGGCGCGATAGACCAGGAAGATGACCCCGCGATAAGGTAAGTGTTATTATATCTTATTTTAGACTTAAACAATGTTTAATTTTGCAGGCGGGAGGCAGGCGGCCAACTTCCGTTCCGCCCCCGAGTGTGCGGAGATTCGCCCGGTTTCCCCGCCTTCTTTGCGGAAGGCGGAAGGGGCAAATCTCCGCCCATCCCTATTTTTCACTGTTGTAAGGCCTATCTCTCCCATTGACTAACACTGGTATACCATATTACATTACTAAATGCTGACTTTAGATTGAGATCAGATAGAGCTCTTCTGTTTATACTCAAATTAATTGTAATTCAAAATCCTCTTTAATGTTAAAGTCAGATTTTAAAATAGAATTCTGAAAATGACACTTATAGAAAGTCAGCATTTGCTTGTTCCAAGCATTTGTACCTTCTGTCTGTGTCCTTGGTCACATGACTGTTAATGGCTCTGCTGTTGAGCTATGCATATTGCTTCCAAACAGTAACACAATGGTGGCTTAGGTGTGGATAGGAAGGGCCATTCTGGCAAGATGACTGGGGAGGAATTACAATCGCCCCATACACTTCAAAGGACATTGCCTCCAGCACATGCAAAGGAGCCTGACACCAGGTCTGCCTTTCATTGTGTCACTCCCATAAAGTTTGAAGCCTTGAAAAGGGTAGGGGAAGAATTTTCCTTAACCAAATGTAGGGGCAGCACAGGTGCTCCCCCATACAAATGCACCAGGTATAAATATTGGACCTTCAGAGCCACTCATCAGAACAATTCTGGACCTATGAATGATTCAAAAGGACTACTGTGCTGCCAGAGGACTGCCCTACTGCCTGAAGGACTGCCTTGCTCTCTGGGAAGAAATATTGGACCTGCTTGTCTCCATCCCAGGCTACCCAGAGGGACCCCAATGGCCAGTTGTCTGATCTCATGTGTGAGTTACAGGGACACAACAAGATTCAGAGGTGTCCCTGCAGCTGCCTTGCTAAACTGCTGCAACTGAACCTGCTTGGATTTGCAACTGGACCTCCCTGAGCCCTGCTGCTTGCCTCTGTTTTAGTGAGTCCTTATTCCAATGAGGTGCCCCCCCCCCCCCAGGTCTCAGACACTTAGCTTGCATCAGTGGAATACGTGGAAGCTCCTCCTGCAAGAAAAAGTGAACATCCTAAAGTTTTGGCTCTTTATGACCGAAGTTTATGCAAAAACTCTGCTGCCCATGACAACCACCAACATGAGGCTCTGATGAAACCAGATCTTTGCATTGTAAATGACTGTCCATGGTGATCGGCAACATAAGACCAGCATTTTGTGCTACAGCTTATTCTTGACCATTGATAGGCACTTTTCTGTCTTTTTTAGGGGTATATCAGTGTTAGAGATGGTGCATGAAAACTCTACATCTAAAAAACCCTTTTCATTAAAATATCTAACAATTCAGTGCATAATCAGAATCAATTAAGGGATACAAATATATAAAGATACACTTCTGTAGATTGTGAGCTGATCAAACAAGCATCTGCTCCATGGTTCACCCCAGTGCTTAACTCCAGCCGTAGGCTATGTAAGAAAGCTGAAAGAGCATGGAGAGTAAGCTATCTGGAACCTCTGAAGGAGGCGTATAAGCACAGTATCAGGGCCTACTATAGGGAGATCTATCTGGGGAAAAAAGACTACTTTGCCAGACGAATTGAGGCGGCCATTAACACCAGCAAAGAAATTTTCCTGGTGGTAAAGGAATTTACTTCTCCAGCTGCCATCACGCCTAAGTGCTCCTTTTCGGAACCTTAGGTGCTCCAACTGGAAAGCTTCTTTGCGAATAAGATCACTAGCATCCAGGAAACTTTTCCAGCTGGTGCGGTAAGGGGTATGCTTAACCCAGGACCCTGTATTCCTGTAGCGGCCATTGGACAGCCCACTCTGGTGACCTTTCCCCCCATTGAACTTCAAACCTCTCTGGAAGTGCTGTCTAAAAAAAGATCCGGCTCCCCACTGGATCCATCCCCCGCCAAGTTTCTAGCCAAAATGGCACACGTCGTTAACCCGATTGTTAATCCAATCTTAAATCGGTCGTTGGAAACAGGTATCGTGCCGCTGGCTTGGAAACAGGTGATGGTTCTCCCCCTTCTAAAAAAGCCGTCCCTGGATCCTAGTATCCATGCCAATTATCCTCCGATTTCGTTGCTTCCAGTCTTAGCCAAGGTGGCTGAAAAACACGTGCACTCTGTCTTGTCCGACTTTGTTGAGTCTCATGAGATCTTGCACTACACCCAGTCCGGTTTCAGGGCTAACCTGAGCACTGAATCGGCACTGTTGGAGGTGTCAGAGGCCATCAAGGAAGTTCTAGACAATGGATGGAAAGCCCTGTTAGTGTTATTAGATCTTTCAGCGGCGTTTGACACCGTTCCCCATGACCGCCTCCTATCAAGACTCTTGGAGATTGGTGTTCGGGGAACGGTGTTCAGATGGTTTGAGTCGTTTCTATCCCACCAACAACAGACAGTCTGGGACCCACATACTCTGCTGCAGTGCCGCCTTTGGAGGTGGGAGTACCTCAGGGGTCGATTCTGAGCCCCACTCTCTTTAATATCTATATGTCCCCTCTCGCGGCACTGGCAGAGTCTTTCGGCGCCCAGATTGTCTCGTACGCCGATGACACTCAGCTTCTTTTCACATGTTGTAGAAACACGGACTTTGATGGCGAGAGCATTAAGAACTGCTTGGGAGCTGTATTTGCCTAGTTTCAACTTAATCAGCTGAAATGCAACTCCGACAAATCTGAGCTCCTCTTCTTTGGGTGCCCCCCTGACCCTGGCTGGAAGGCCTGGTGGCCCGCGGGATGTATCCCCCCTCCACTGACTCCACGGTAGCTAAGAATCTTGGAATCAAGTTGGACAACTGTCTCTCACTGAAACCACAGATTCTTGGTCTGGTCGGGCAGTGCTTCGGGATACTAAAATTATTAAGAAAATTCCTCCCTCTCCTTTCCATTGCCCATAGGAAAACAACGGTGCAAGCCCTGGTTGGATCGAGGTTGGATTACACAAATGTACTCTACTTGGCCTGCCGGAACATCTTTTGTCTCGCCTACAGGTAGTGCAGAACTCGGTGGCACGTGCAATCTTCGGCCTCGGCCGCAGGTCTCATGCCACCGCTCTTTTGAAATCCCTTCACTGGCTGCCAATCTGGCAACGCATTAGGTTCAGGGCCCTCACCACTGCGTTTAAAGCCCTTCATGGCATTGGGGCCATTTATTTGCGGAAGAGAGTCGGCTTTCACCATCCATCCAGACCCTTACGATCGGCTGCCCTGTCACTGGCCACAGTCCCGGCAATTAGGCGCACGCGGACCGGGGGCCGGTCCTTTAAATATCTGGTGCCGCGGGCCTGGAATGCTCTGCCACTCGCTCTGAGAAAGAACGAGGACTTAGCATCTTTCAGGAAAGAGCTAAAAACATGGCTGTTCCGTCTCTAATCTCCCCTCCGCGGCCGGGGTTATGCTATGTTAGGTCTGTCAGTGCCGGGACACTCTGCATGAGTAGCTGAGCGCTCAATAAAACTCCCGATAACATAACATAACATAACATAGTTAATATGCAATTAGAAAATTTGAGTTAGCATTAAAGGTACTGGCCCAAAAAACGAATTGGGCTAGAACAATGGCATACCAAAATGAAGGAAGATATGTTTACTCCACATGGCATGAGAGCAAGCTCCATATCTGGCCAAAAGACAACAGTGCATTTCGGAGGAATTTTTAAAGACTGTGAAAACACACACAGTAAACTTTACAAGGTCTCTGTCCCAGGTAGAAAGAAGAGAGGCTCTGCACAGATTCACCCCAGCTCACTCCCTCCCTCGACATGGGGTGAAAGACACAAATATGAAATCAAAAATATCCTTTTACATAAATATTGTGTGGAAATTATTGTCACTGCAAAAATATTAAGAAAAAGAATAAAGAAGGTAAGAATATGATATTAAATGATATAACATTGTAAGCATTAATATAGCATTAATATAGCTGTATTCAATATAATTTTATAATTAGTTTAAGATATATATATATATATATATAAATATATAAGCTATATTAATCTCAGGTGTTAATTTTATTAATGCAATTGTTTTTTTTTTAAGTATAGTTTGCAATTTTTAACGTGAAATACATTTTTGGGGCATTTAATTAGTAGCAGTTTAGTAATGGGTTGTGTTTTTAGAGTTATAAGGTGTGATGCTATTTAATTTATAAATTATTGTTTTTTATTTTTAAATATTTGTTCATGTTATTACATATTCAATCGCTAATTTATTATATAAATTGATACATTGATCAATTGTTATTTTAATTGTTTAAGTGTATGTTTTATAATTTTAATGTTCATTTTATTTTGTATAGTTAAATTAGTAATTTATATTTTAGTTGTGTGTTTGTGTTTTGTAGGGAAATAGGGTGGGAAGTTTTTCAAATTATATATTTATTTGACCAAATAATGATCTTATGTTAGTTAATTATTTAATTGGCAAATATATATGTATATGTCATAATTGATTATTTGTTCTGTAAATTATTTGTTGCATTTAGAATAATTGTTTATACATTAATATGTGTATTTAATAATACACTTTGTAAAATATTTTCTATATTTATTATTTGTTTTAATTGTATTTGTTTTACTTATTTATTATTTTGATGTTAATATTGTTTTATTTATATTTATTATAATTTATATAGTACATATGTTCATTATTCTTACCTGTCATTTGTTTTATTATATAGCCTGTATTTTTTATTTTGAAAATGTTTCAATACTTTTATGTGATTAGGTATTTAATCGTGGGTTAAAAAAATTATTAGGAGTTGGAATTGTATATGTAACCCTTCATAAGTCCAACACTTTTCATGATTTTGTTTACATTAGAGTGGGAATAGTAAATGTTACTCCTCCATATGTCTAACACCGTGCTGGTGCTTATATTGCAGTGGGAATAGTAAATGTAACCCCTCCAAAGTTCAACACTTTCCCTGCTATTACTTAGGTTGGAGTGAGAACAATAAATCTAACTCCTCCATAGTCCAGCACCTTCGCTGCTGCTGCTTAAACTGCAATGGGAATAGTAACTCTGACCCCCTACAAAGTCCAAAACTTTCCATGATTTTGCTTACATGGGAGTAGGAATGCTAAATCAAACCCCTCCTTTAAACCAGGTTACATACATGTTTGGGGTATGTATATTTGCATTAAGTATTACAAATATTTATTTTTTAATGATATGATTATTTTCCACATTAAATACATTACTTATAAAATATATATTAACATACTGAGATACCTATATTCGCTTGGCAATGTTCTGTTCCATGATATTTTTGACACAGTAGTTTGTTAGTTTACATACAACGTATGTAAACATGCAAAGCATGTACTCTCAATACTTTTGAAGCTGATTTGTTCAACATATTCTTTTAAGTTGATGTTGTTGTTATCAATATTCTGCCATACAACCCAGCATGGGGGGACATACCATGCTTCTCAAATCCGCAGCAGAGTTTGCCCTACCAATCAGCATCCTCAATCATCTGTCCTATGTCCAATTATGGCCGTGCCACTCAGACTTACCATCTGTTGTTAGGGGATGATGAATCTGAGAGATAATGCTCCCTGTAATTCGAGGTCTGAAAGGTCATTCCTGATTCTGGAAACTACAACCTACACCAATACAAAATTGTTTTGGGATCATTTCTAAATATGTCCTTTTAAATGAATCATTTCCAAACATATGGCAGACAGATTTTTTGGGGGAGAATCTCAAAGCTCCCTTTTTAACACAATCTATAAATCATAATAATTTCTGGTCAGTGTCAGTGGTTAGAGGGCTTTTATGGTGAATTACCTCACTGTTTCCTGAAGATTCCTTGACAGGCACTCCCAAAAATCTCTCAGCCAACAACATCTCTCTTACATTGTCTTTAATTAGTATCCAATTATGATCAGTGTTAATGGCCTAATGTCTGAAACCACTGTGAACCTTAGGTACGATTCGTTCAGACTGCACAGCCAAATTCTGCGATTTGAATCAAGTTAATCAATTGCGTTATATTTACTCTCCTTTTCTTGGTAGGTAAACTGGCCATTTTACACTTTAAACCTAATTTCATCCTCAATTCATTTTACTCAATGTTATACGATCTATATTTGTTCACAAAAAGCTCAGGAATCCGAGGTAGGTTGCGCATGCCATGATTTTATTTTAGCAGCCCAATGCATTTCAAGAAATTAAATTCTTTTCTTCAGGGGCTTCTACAAACACAAAATAAATGTTTTTAGCTAACATGTTTTGCTATATAAAATACTTAGTGACACTTCAGTAACCATAACAAAATTAATCAGTTCAATAACACTTCAGCAACTATAACACAATTAATCAGTGATACAACAAAAACGTATTAACTAGCCTGCTGAAAAGTGGTCTGATCCACGCTTAGAACCGTTTAAAAACTCCAGGGTTTGCTCATTAATCATACCCCTCTTCTATAGCACTTCGTTTTTCCTTTTTTAACAAAACATATTGCCACAATTTTAACATGCTTCTGGACGTGAACTACTCTGCTCTTACCGTGGCTTGCAAATCCCAGTGTTTATTAAAATGAGAGCCCCCTCCCTTTTCCGACTAGTGACCGCGCTCTGGTACAAAGTGAAGTTTATTTGAGAGTTCGCGGCCTAATGTCTTAATGTGTGCTAAACTGCAATATTTGTTGCTACATTACTCCAAACCCCATGCGAGAAAGCCACAAAGGTTTTTCTAAAATTGTCTTTAAATCATGTCTAGTTTTGACAAATTAAATAGTACAAATGTGATTTTTAAAATATATATCATTTCTCATAAATACACAAGCCAGTTTTTCAACGTTAAGGGTGCGCTTCAAAGTGCCACAACTTGTGAGAGACGCCATCTTTTTACTTGTGGTCCAGGCCCACTCCGGAAGAGGTTCAGGTGTGGTGAAAGTAGACTGGCATGGGAGCACAGCTGGAGGTATACAAAGACTGGCAGGTCAGGAATAAGGATTAATATATCCTTATAGCCCGCTGCCCAGGGCTATATCGGTTGCTAAAGGCCCTGAACCTGGATTATAGGCTGGCGATGTGGGCAAGGGCGTATAAAGAGAGAGAGGGTCTCTAACAACAGGTATGGCCTGAAGCAGAAGGGAACATAAAATGGTATGGTTGTCTCACATGGGATTCTGGGTAAGTATAGTGACAAATAGTTCAGTTTAGCACACATTAAACCGTTAACTCAGGTCGTATTTGGAGACTAATAAGACTATTAGAAAATTCCACCCACTGAAAGTAAAATATCCTAAATTTAAAAGGCAGAGACAAACATTGCAGAAGCCTCGTATCAGTCATTAATTGCCCGGTGCCACTTCATTCTCGTCAGTAGAGCTCCCAGCATTCTAATATTACATATGCCCTTACTTGTATTACAGCAATGCAAATTATAACACCCAACTGATAAGAAATGATGAATGTTATAACTCCTAGTTTATAATTTTACAAACTCACTGTGATTGGCATTTTTAAAATAGCTCACAAAAGATGTAGCAGAATACGCATGTGCACTATGTAATGTAAACAAAAGACTCTGGTGAACTTTAGATTGAATGTAGTTCTAATTAGTAGAAGCCTATCTAGTGAAAGTCGGTCGTTTCTTAGGTTTACACTTAGTTGCTTTGGTTTCTTCCCCTAATGGGTTCTTGCAGCACTCTCCGCATCCTCGTTCTTGTCTGCCATGAATGATGGAACTTTGTATAGTTGCTGACACTTTTAATGCTTAAGAACCTAATGTACAAGATGCTCCCATGTGTTTTAAAGGGTAAGATAAAATGTCAAAATTGTTCAAAAGTATCATGTATATTTTTTTACTCAGAAAGTTACATGCTGGAAACTCTAATCAGTCCACTTGGACTTTTGAAATCCCCTGTTATCGCAGCAGTGTAAAGATTGGACTTTATAGAAGGAAATGGTATTTTGATAGAACATTCCTCTGAGATAAACCTTCTGCTGTTGTCAATGTAGGCCAAAATGCCAGTGGGGAGCATAGCATCTGACCTCAGTCAATTAGTGAGGTCACCCGTCTCCTGGGTTGCTTTAATCTTTAGAATCAAGTCTCACACCTTAATGAAATTTTACAGATAGCCACACAAGACATTCGTGTAGAATAAAAACAATTTCAAGTCTATACAAAAATTGCACCGCACGTTTTTGATTTTCTCCTTCTCTCAGAATGTATTCAGTTCAGAAGATCTTTCTACACATTTTCGTTTGCAATGCTTAAAATTGTGTGCAATTTTGGCGGCGACAGCAAATAACCGAAACTTGCAAAATGCTCTGTGCTCAAAGATCATAGCACTTTTTTTGTGTGTTGAATTGAATACGTTTCGTATGTATAAAATATATTTTGGATTACCAGTGCACAAACCGAATTAAAACATAGGGACTGATTCACAAAACAGTTGTATGTTGCAAAACGCGCAATTTATAACTACAGATGGCCCAAATGTATGTGTTTAGTGATTCAGTAACATTTAAAATGTATGAAAGAAGAGTATTCTCAAGCCATACATTTTACCGGAACTTGGAGTTACCTGTTGAAATGGAATTCTAAGATGTGTGTTAATTCCAGCGGCAGTGTTAGAGAGTTCCTAGCTTTTCTGAGTGTATATTCCACCAGGTAAAACTTGGCAGAATATGCTCCCAGAAAGGACTAAGATTATTGGAAATTATATTTAGGAATTAAGCACTGATTTGATCAGTAACTCCCCATTCCTCAATGGTACTCCAAAATAGTGCTGCAACACCACACCCGAAGTAAGCGCACCTCTAGGATTTGATAAGTTCTGAGTGTAGGGTAATGACAATGAGGCATGAAGTCCCACGAGGTCATTAGCCTCTCAGTCACCACCTGTTTGTTACTGAGGATCCGGGAGAGAGTCAGGAGTGGAAAGTACAGAGCGTAGAGCGGGATGTTAGAGCCCCATTTATTTTCGATAGCTCTATACCTGCATTGAGAGGGCAAGCAAAAGAAGTACCAGTGATACCAAAGGGCAAGTCAGGGATCACAGCTGCTACTCATGACTTATACTTTGCCTGTTCATGACCATTGTGCGGAGTGGCACAGTGGGGGGACCATCAGTTGGAATGTAACCTCCAGCAATGCCAGTGGTAAGACTATTTGCAAGCATTGCTCCCATCACCTTTTGTGTACTTGTTATAACACCCTTAGGGGCATATTACCAAGCAATAGCGATAATTATCGCTATTGCTTGGTTAGAGACAAAATTTTACCGCTGAGCTGCGGCGATTTTTATCGCAGATAAACCTTGGTATTACCAAGGTTTATCGCAAATGCGATAAAAAACGGCCGCAATGCATGAATATCGCTGAAAAGTCAGCGATATTCATGCATTACCGAGCTAATGCTCTTAGCCATGTTATCCACCTCCCATTGGATAACATGGCTAAGAACTGCTCAGGGCAGGTGTTAGCTTTTGTAGATATTCGCGCTTAGCGCGAATATCTCCAAAAGTTGGAAATAGGAGATAGCGATGTTAGCGACTGTTTCCAGTCGCTAACATCTTGGCACGCCCACTTTGCATGTCATTAGTGATAAATATCACTGACATGCAAAGTGGGGCCCAAGATGGTCGCTATCTCCTACTAGCTGTCACTAACTTGTGTTAGCGACAGCTAGGTAATAGGGAGATAATTTTATCCCCGCTTTCTTGCCTTTTAAAGCCAAAAAAGCGGAGATAAACCCCCTTGATAATGTGCCCCTAAGTGGCTAAAGGTATGCTCACACATGGGTCCCTTTCTCACTGTGCCACAGGATCTAAGCTGTACCTCACTGACAAGAAGTAAATTGTCCAAAGCCAGTTTGGAGTTGCTTGTAATCCCATCTACAGTGGGCCTCTTCTGGCCATTTGGGATGGACTGTTCTCGTGAGGAGCGGTGTCAGTACTGACTGCATAATGTGGGCCTCTATCTGGAGAGCCACACTAGGTGAAAAAAATAGCGGTGGGAGGTTACTCAGAGTGATTGCCAGTGGTTAGACTATTTGTAAACATTCCTCCCATCACCTTTTGTTTGCTTCATGCCCAATCCTAAGCCACTGAACAAAGTCCAAACCTGTGCATCCCAAAGACAGGACTTCTTGCACTGGAAACTTTCAACTGGGTGAATTGATGTAAGCATCCTTCCCCCTTTGTGAATCATTTGTAAATTGCTCATGAGTCATTTCAAATGTTTTACAATTTTAGGTGAGACTTGTGCTGTGTCTTTGTACTTAAACCTAATACTATTTAGAATTGTTTTGATGCTGATACTTTTCTCACCTCAATGATATTTACAATGTAGTAATGTCTTAAGATCTTGCTTGTGGGCAGATGTATGAAATGTTCCGAGAGCTAAAGTGACTGTTGTTACTTCAGGACAAACACACCTCTATCGTTAGAAATCTCAAATTGCACAAGTTATCTGTTGGAATTGGCCATGGCATGCAGATGCACTTTGTTGTAAATGGTAACCAACTCGGAAACAAATAGCATACAGAGCAGTGCATATATACACTTTGAGGACCTTCAAGAGCAAATAATATAGCTTTATTATTGCTTTATATGTAGCCTGAAATCAGCGTTATGCTTTATGCTTTGATCTCGTAAGAGGCAGAAAGTGGGAAATTCAATTTACATGACTAAAGATAAAGATGGGTATGTCTCATTAAATACTTAGATACTATGGGCCTGATTACGATGCTGGTCGGACTGCCCATCTGACTGCCACAGCCATGGTCCAATTCCAACTGCAAAGGCCGGGAAAGCTCCACCTGCCGTATTACGATGCAACTGGTGCTACCACAGAGATCTCATCGTTGGCAATGCCCCGCTCCCCAGACATGTCACTCCAAATGGGTACAAATGCACAGGAAACACGTGAAGTTGTACACACATGCATGGCACATGTGTGGACATGCCTTGTGCACCATGTACCCCATTGCTGGAGTGTGGTGATATGTGCACAGTTAATAAATGGGATACATGTCACATGAGGACTTAGGTTGATTCCGCTGCCCACAGGAATGTCCACTTTGGATTGCAGTTGCTGAGGTGTAGGGGAAACTTGGAAGAAGAGATCCACAGAGTCCACTGGGAAAGCAGGTAATCGGCTGAGTATTCACCCCTTTTACTTTGTTTACAATGACTCGAGGCAGGCAGTCGTATTGCCACGGTCGGGTCGTCAGAAACCCACAACATAATAAGGATGGCGGTTGGATCTCCCTGTACTGTCCTATGGCCGCTGGTCCTCTCCCACTTCCAACTCAGTCTGAGACGGCAGTCTGTCAGCGTTCGGTCGGAGTACAGGCTGCATGCATCGCAATCTGGCGGTCGGGCCAACTGCTTCCGATGAGATCTTTGGTGGTCCGACCCCATCTGACAGTACTGTGGAATGCGGTCCAACTGGCATTGTAATCAAGCCTTTATTAGTTGATAGAGTTGTGAATGCAAAGTGTGCTCTGAGTCCAATCTCAGACATATCTAAGAACAGACACACCACTTTCCCAGATTTATCCCAAACCATCTAATGATTGGTGGAACTTCTAAAGATGGTAGGTGAACGTAAGAACCCATATTAGTTATGATCTTTTGCCACAGTCAGAGTGATGGGGAATTTAGTTCCAGATAATAAAGTCCTCTATCCCTTGTGATGTAAGGGAAGAGTGTACATTTTTGAAAATTAGGCATGGCCTTCTTGAAATGCACATATTGAAGAACAGCAACTGAATTTCTGACAAAACCCGAGTTTCATTTTGAAAAGGAAGTGTTCTTTTATTAATCCTTCTTAGTCCCGTTGAGATGCACTAGCAGTATGACTTTGAAAACTTGCACATTCAGCTGTTTTGAACCCATCCTTTTGGACTGGCTGAATGGCCCATAGATAAGCATCAGGAGACTGCCCCCTAGGTTTTAAATGAAGCTTCTGTTAGAAACATTCAAAAAGGGGGTTTCTTACTGAAATCACCCCATCAGCCTTATCACTTATGGTGCTACCTCATTTTTAGGAAACCAGTCTTTGTAGATTGAAGTTGCATCAGTTTTTTACCAGTGCTGGGTCAATGCTTGGTCTGTGCAAACAAACCTAGCGATGATAAGTACAAAAGCACGAATACATTTAAGAAGTTCGTTATTGGGCAAATAATATGACGGGATTCCAGAAATGTGGGCATTTTTTTCTCAAATGAGGTTTTATCAGGTGTAAGAAAGTGGCTCTATATATACTGGACCAAAGTAAGGAACAGTGTGTATAGAGTCCCCAGTCTCCAGAGGTATAACAGAGGTTAAAGTCAGGTCTGACTTTACTCTCTAAAGTGGTTGCTCGTTCGAGCAGTAAGGCAGTACCAGAGGACAGTGTAAAGCATTTGCTGTACACACTCAGTCAGCAAAAGGTTCCACACACTCAAGAACTGAACTTCAGGCCAAATGTTTTTATATCAAAAGATATAGTTGTTTTATTTTTAGAACCAACGGGTATCAAAATATACTTTTCTGAATATAAGTGGTCTCAGGTAGTTATTTTGCAGAAAGGCAATAGACTTGTAAGCACAATAGGTACAGTAGTTGCAATAGGCAACACCATTCTAAACACAATTTAACATTGAGCTCAATGGGTTTTCCTACATAAATATAGCTGATTACTTTACAGCTTACTTTTGTAACTCCAGGACTGGATCCTAGATTCAGTCCTGGGGTCTATGCTGAAAACAGTTTGGTAAAAACGTTTTGGTTATTGCAGTGATTTTCAAAGAATATAAAGGTATTTCAAAAGTTGACACAGAAACTTTTCAGTGAAAAACTAGCAATGTTATCTTATGGAAGGAAATTCAAGTCACAGGTAAAGTAGGTTCTCGTTACTTTTGTAATCCAGGACTGGACTCCTAGGTTCAGTACTGGGGTCTCTACCTAAGACAGGTAAGTAATTAGGTTTTAGTAGTTGGTATGATTCTTAAGGAATATTTGTAGTTTGCAAAAATGGACACTTAGAAGAATTTTCACAGATAAGCAGTCAAGCAGTCAATGGTTTCCTATGGAAGGGCTGGGCTCCTGGTCACTTGCTCAGGGCAAATAGGGAAGTAGAATAGGATAAAGGTTGCACTGCCAGAGGCACTCGGGCGGCTGGGTGCAGGGTGCTTTTGAGCCGTCGGGTGCTCAATGTTATTCAATGGAGATCTTGGAAAGGGAACAAAGGCTGCAGGCTCGGGGACGGAAGATCTTCTGGAGCGACCAACACTTCGAGGGGTAAGTTGGGATCTTGGAGGATAGGTAGGCACCCAAGAGTTGGGCACAGGGGGCCGTGGGGCGCCGGGTACAGGGGTGTCTTTTGAGGTCGGGAAATCTTACCCCCTGCTGGTCGTGGTTGGAGGGGTCTTTTGTCCTGAGGCTGCAGGCATCGTCTGGGTCGTGTAGGAGGGTCCTTGGGCACTGGATTCCAGATCAGAATTTCTGGGGGGACGTCCTTGTGGTCTTGATTCACTCCAGCACAGGCCAGGCTTGGCGGGTGCAGAGTGTGCAGGGTTCGCGGTTCCGGGTTGATGCCAGGGCTTGTTACTTGCTTTGAGCAGTACCACTGCTCCTGGAAGACCCAGGTAGTCAGAGTCACAGGGCAGTCAGGTCCTCCGGGGTTTTTGAGGTTGCTGACCACTGGAGACGCCGGAGTTTTGCAGGAGCAGGTTCGAGGGTCGACAGGCCTGTAGGGCTGGGGCCAAATCAGTTGGTGTCTTCCTCTTTTTAGCAGCTGCACGGCAGGTCTTCTTGTTCCTGGTTCTTCTTTCTTGTTTCGTAATCTGGATCTAAGGAAGGAAGATTCAGGGTGCCCCTAAATACTAAATTTAGGGGCGTTACAGGTAGTGCGAGGGAAGGGACCAATGGGTCCCTGTCCTGGGGTGGGTACACCCCCTAGCCTGCTCCTCTCCTGTGGGAGGGGGGCAGGAGCCTAGCTGTGATTGGACAGGGCTCCCCATCTTCAAGATGGCCGGTGCCCGGGGTCGTGCTTCACCTCGCCTCTCCCACCTGAGGGGTGGAGTTGGCACAGGCTGGCACACACCCCTTCCTGACGTAGGGTTTTCCGCCAGTCTTCCCGCCAGAGTGGGGGTCAGAACTGGTGGGGGCCAGTTGCTGAGTACAGCAAGTGGTCTGGAGAAGCTCACAAAGGCGGAATGCCTTTGAAGCTTCCCCTGCCCATCCAAGGGGAGGGGGCTTGGCACCTCGTCCCAGGATGTGCATTGTTGTAGGCCCAGGAGAGCGGGGGCTCTCCACCCAGGGGTCCAGCAACATGTCTGCTGTGTAGCGGCCTAGGCAGCCTCTCAGACAAGACGTGGATTGTAGGTTAGGTTTCAGGGGGCATCTCTAAGATGCCCTCTGTAGTGCATTTTACATTAAATCCCACACTGGCATCAGTGTGGGTTTAATGTGCTGAGAAGTTTGATATCAAACTTGCCAGCCTTCAGTGTCGCCATTATGGTGCTGTGCTTTTAGTTATAACAACCTCATAGCACCATATACTCTTAATGACATCACTGCACTTACAGTGCCCAGGAATAGCCCTGGGTACTGTAGGGGCACAGGGCTCATGCACCTGTCCCCACACCACTGGCATAGGGCACCCAGCTATAGGGGTGGCTGATGTATGCCAGGGCAGTGAGGTTGAGGGCATGACACACAGGGATGTGTGTCATGTGGACTCTTTGTTTAGTTCTGCAGCAGGACACTCAGCCTGGAAAGGCAGTGTGTGTGTGTCAGGGTGCAGGGCCCCTAAGGGTGGCACAATAAGTGCTGCAGCCCTTAGGGGCCTTCTCTGGTCACAATGCCCTGGGTACCTGGGGTACCATTTACTAGAGGCTGACATGTGGCCAGAGATGCCAATTGGATTTAGGCTTTAGTACAGTTTTTAGGGAAGGAACACAGGCCTTGGGTCCCTGATTGGCAGGGACCCAGGGCACACCAAGGAAAAGTGCATCAGGCATCAGGCAAAACGTGGGGGTACTGCAACAGAAACTCACTTTCTCGCATCAGGTCACTGCATTACTGAAAACTTTTATAATGGTCTGTATCATTGGTTTCTGCCAGTCCAGTGTGTTGTTAATTAAAAAGTGGTTAGAATTGGAGTTTCGTCATTGTTCTTTAAGCCTTTTTTTGGTTTTTTTATGCTTCATTAGTTCAATTGAAGGAGACTACACACCAGAGTTCAATAAGATAAGGTATTCAATAAGAACAGGTATTCAAATATCGAAAAGATCATCCTTTATGATCATCAAGTTCTTGTAATAAAATCAAAGGTCCCGCCTATGTTTTAATTGTCACAGTCATTTTGATGATTCATCACATGATAATGACACTGTATGCTCAGTGTGTTGTCGATCAGGAATCAAACACATAGATCCAATCAAAATGACTGTCACAATAAATCTTTCAAAGGATTGAAAAAAATATATTTTACAAAGTTTTTCCAATTTGAAAAAACGTTTCTACTTTTCCTTATAATTTACCATGAAGAGCTCAGAAACCGAGATGGGGAGTTCCATAAAATACAGCATATGAAAAGTTTTGCTATACTTTACCATGCAGACATCTCTCCACGACTGCAGTGGTTTTATCATGGTAAAGTACAGGTAACTTGTTCTCTATAATTTGCCATACTGAGCTCTCGACTCCATCTGCGAATTCCCCCTGTGGTAAACTATAGGGAATAGTAAAAATGTTTATTCAACTTGCAAAGAGTTTACTACAAATAATGTTGGCCAAAATATTTATATATATTTTTATATATTTATTTTAATTGTACACCTAATGAAACAAAAATGCTACAGCAATATTAACAGCATTTCAACTTAAAAATTAAATTATTTAAATATATTAAAATGCATAAAATATTTTCTAAAAGTTAAACTAAAAATAAATTCCCAAATAAAGTAAAAAGTAAATACAATGGTTTTATTTTTGATTATGTATTAATAATTAGTAAAAGTGGTGCACAAAATTAATTTAAAGGAATGTATTTATATTTTGCATTTTTTTTTAAAGGTTTTATTGAAGAAAACAAGAGAAATTTACATATATCGGGTGTCATACATAGAATACAATATTGCGATAGGTGAGCGAATAAATCAATGTGGAAAATTCAATTCAAAGGAGTATGCAATGTTCTCATAGTTTGGTACATCAATAGGGAGAAGTACGATCAACAATCCAGCGAAGTAGCAGCCAGCAGGGCTCACCCAACCATAGTTCAGGATAATGAAGACAAATCGGACACCCCGATACATAAGAAAATCAATACCGGATAAACAACCCGTCTCTCGTAAAAGAAAAAAGGAAAGAAAAAAGGGGCCATCGAGCTAAACTAAGGCAAAATAACAAACCCCTCCCCTGTCCCCCCTCCCTGCACCCCTGCAATGGCTACGGCCCATCCCCACTAGCAGTGTGCCTGTCGCCCCGGAACTAGACCTAAAAGAAGGAAAAAGAAAGAGTGGAGGAGGAAATATCAAACAGGCCCCCGTCTCCCTTACCCCCAACCCGCCCCTATACGTATCCAGAATAATAAAATGCAACGATTAAAATCAGACGGGGGGAGCTTGTAAAAACCACCCAACTCCCGCGCTAGTATAGGTTACAGATCCCGTATCAAATGAAGTCATTGTTCAAACCCACCCAGTCAAAGTCAACCCTGGCCACTGCGATTTTTCATGCAGGCCCTGTCCGCTCGATCCGCCATCCCAATGAGAGTATCAAAATGTTGAGAAAGTTCAAAGTCAGTACGGAAGGATTGAGGCCAGGATAATAGTACACAAAGTCTAAGAGTCAAACGATGTCCGCTGTCCACCAAAGATAAATCGCTAGAGCGTATTTGAACCATCCAGGAGAAAAAGGGTGAGGTAACAATCCTACAGTCACTGGAGAACTCGCTCTGAAATATAAGATCATCCATGTCCATCTGGGGCGGTATCGATACAGGGCATGGTGTAGATTCGATAGTCCGGGGCTTGCTAGCAGTCGTTCGGGGGTCGACAAAAGATACCAAGTCTGGCTTCAGCGCGGGGCCCTCCGTCTCAGACGCTTCTTGCTCTGCGGGTAAAACAGCTTGTTCCAGAACCAACAAAGGGTCGGAGTCCGGTCTCCGGCAGAGGATATCGACCGTTACGACCATCCTCTGGATGATGGCGGTGACCTGTGAATGGAGCTCCCCAATGGCGGCCATTACAATATGCAGCGACGGTATACATTCCACCCGCTCCATCGCCCCTCACGAAGCGACCAAGCCGGTCTCTGAACCCCGGAGGTCGACTACTCCGAGGCACCAGGCACAGGCAAATTCGATGACCACTGTGAGCACTCTCAAAAGCGCGATCTCAACACCATCGCCGCCAGCGAGGAACCAAGCCCACCGACCCTGGGAGCCCAACGGGGCCTCCGGGCAGCGGCTCCCCGACCACAGCAACCGATGCGTGACGCCGCCGTAGCTGCGAGAGAAAACTGCCACCGTTCCACCATCCAAATCGGACAAGAAACACTCCACTTCGGGAGACTGGACGCTACCCACGTCCCGCGGCCGATGTTATTCAACTCCAACCCGGCTGGGTTAGAAATCGAGGCCCCGGCTTCAACTCTGGGTTAGGCCGAGAATGGAACACGGCGTATCTTTGTTATTCAAGCAGCTAGACATTCCGAGATTGCACCTTTAGAGTCAGGAACACATCAGCTGCACGGGAGGCCAGTGAGAAATCAGGATAATCGTCAGGATTAGTGAGCAACTGGCGGAGGTCGGCGGAGCCGGGAGCTTATGTGGCCATCTTGGTTGCTAGCGTAGCTCCTCCCCGAGTAGCTATATATATTTTGCATTTTAATGTTGCATTGATTTTAAAATTCAAAGCATTATTACAATAGTTTGCAACTAAATTGAAAATATGTACTAATTCTTTAAATATTTTTAGCATTACCTCGTATTTATTCATAAATGTAACTATTTAAATTTAATTTAGCTTCATTTCCTAAGGAGTTTTATTTTAAATGCATAACTCTACTGATTTCAATGGGAGGGTGTTGCAGTACCGGTATTAGTGGTTGAGAATGTGTAGTGCTGGAATCACTGCAGCTCTGAGTTAGAGTAGTTTACTACAATTTTAGGTTCCTCTTGACTATAGTACCTTTAGACATGCAGTTTGTGAATAGGAAAGAGCTAATTCTTTTGTGGGTGGTTAGATGTCCCTCCCTTAAAACCCTCCTTGACCCTCTCTTAACCCCTCTTTGACTCCTTCCTATTCCTTACCACTTTAGTAGTAAGTATTCCCCATTTTACAGCAACTACATTCTGTCACTCCCACATTTGCTACTAAAATATATGCTCATTTGTGGAATAATTCTGCACTCTGAGCAGAGATCTCAGCATAGAAAAAGATAGGAGAGGTGCAGGTGTAAACTCTGCATGTTTGTTTGTGAACAGCCCTTTAAAGTATGTTTTGTAATACTACAAAACAAGTAACAAAATGCAGTTTGTGAATCAGCCCCAATAAGTTTATATTGACAATAATACAAAAAAACACTGACTTGGATGCATGTACCATTTGCCAGTGCCTCTAAGCAGTTGATTGCTGGATGTTACTGGACCATATAAAGCTCTCCTCCTGAAAGAAGGCGTGTCCCATGCAGACGATGGTCTAAATATAATTGTTCTGCATGGCTGCAGGAGCTCAGACCACCACCACCAACTCCACATATCAATGTGACGAACCTGGGACTGATCATGGACTCTATCCTCTCACTTCATCCGTAGGTCAGTCAAGTGACAAAGTGCTACTTTGACACCATGATAACATTGTGCTGCAAATTACATTATCCGGGATTCACCTGTTGGGTGCAGTCTGTAACTGCACTTGCATTTTCACAGTTTGACTACATGAGGTGCCAGTATATTTGGGCCCAACTATGACTACACTTCATGCTTCAAGGAATTCAGAATGCTGCCACCAAAAAAACATCTACAACACTGTAGCACTGGCAGCCAGTTGTAGGAACTATTACTTTCATGGACTGATCTGTCCTTACATCAAACTCTGAATCAACTACCAAAAGAGGAATGACTGTTCCAGGGTGGCCCACTCTTGATAATCATTTAATTCAGACACCAAAGCCATGAAACTCTCTCATAACATGAAATAGGATAATCATCAACTATCGAGAATTCGGGGGAGAAATAGATAGCTGTCTGCTTCCTATCAGATAACAGTTTGACATAATGGAATTGCATCCATTTGCAGCTAGCAATCCTGTTTCTCAACTTTTTTCCAGATGACTTTAATGCATAAAGTCTGCTATAATCTGTGACACAATTTCAACACACCGCCGTAACTAGTTAGCAAACCCCAACATTCCATAGTTAGGCTGCACCACAAAATCACATCCCCTGAACATGTATAACAAACTGAATCATTTCTTACCCTCACACAGTCTGAAAAAATGCTGGGGATTGTTAGGGATATTAAGTGTTCTTCAAATGCCAGAATGCAACGTCATGCAATGTAAAATACATGAAGGGTGGGCATGGTCTAGCCAGTACATTTATTATAGAAGTATTGGCTTTCAATTTTATTAATCTGATTTTTGGACCAATATGAATGATTCTGCTGACTGACATGGTCAAACCCCCCTTCAGAGGGCCATTGAGCAAGCAGGAACAACTGGACCCAGCCCTGGTAGCTGGGGTCTTTTACTCCTAATGTCAAGGATCTTGGCCTACTATGAGTCCTGAGCAGCTGGGCCAAGTACCCCTTCAGCACTTGACTCTCAGTAGTAGCATGGGCAGAGCAGTTCAAGGCATCTTGGGTGGGTGGGGGGTGGGTAGATACAGGGAGGGGAACACAGGCTCACAGCTCAAAATACACACCCCAGAAGCAATACATGATTGTCCAGTCAAGTACTGACTTTTATGAAAAAATAAGTTTTTATTTTACAACTACTATCACAATGGGAAATACAACATTCACAAACAATGTTCAGAGTCCTCTGGGATCAGGTCTTTAGTGTTTCTTAGGCGGTTCCCTGTTTCCCACTCCCTATTATGTCTAGCCGTAGTGGTTATTCCCACTTACTATAGATGACATTCAGGTGAAGCCCCACTAGGCCAAGTCTCAGGTGACCCACACCTACTCTATATAAAAGTCAAAATGCTCTATCACCGAAACACTATCTCCCAAGCAATTTCCCCTGGGGCCAACTGGCCTGAAATCAGTCTTGCTGGCACCTGCAGGACTGGAGTAACCAGAGTCTCTGAGTGCGCCTTTGTGGGTGATGGAGCTGCAACAATTGACTCTGGTAAGCTCTTTGCAAGCTGCCTAGGTAGGCTGTGCTTTTGGGGACCTCAAGATCCTCACACTTGATCGTGCATCCGCAGCAACCAGAGGTTCTTCGTAACTCCTCCAAGCTGGGTAAGTTCTTTGGTTCTTCCCGTAGTGGGTGGGGCAAGTGTGAAAGTCCTGACACTGATCCTCAGTTACGGTGTAGGCCAATAGAAGTCCCCAAGGTGGCCCCTCCGCTTTGGTGACGATCTTGTCAAGGTCATACTTTTTGCTTGGTCCCGGTGGCCTCCTCTGGCATTAGGGGTCACCAGAACACCATCACACATCTCAGCATGGCAATCTCTTCAAGGCGGCCCCCTCCTGACATTTGGGGTTGCAAGCTTTCCACTGCACATGGGCTACAGCCCACTCAATATGGCAGTCTCCTTATGAAGGCACCTCTTATCATATGGAGTCACCAGTTCCTCACTGCACACAACGATCATGACTCACTTCGTATAGGCTTCCCTCTGGCATACAAGAGTTGCTGACATCCCCTCCACCTGGTCACCTACCCGATTGGTGCAGCAGCTGCTTCCTCACACCTCTCCAAGGGAATCCACTTGATAGAACTTCC
The DNA here is from genome assembly GCF_964261635.1 of Lissotriton helveticus. Classification (NCBI taxonomy): domain Eukaryota; kingdom Metazoa; phylum Chordata; class Amphibia; order Caudata; family Salamandridae; genus Lissotriton; species Lissotriton helveticus. The sequence goes on along the minus strand of NC_136065.1, from coordinate 997,723,426 downwards.
CATTGGGCCTCCCTGCATCCAGTGCTCTCCTCTTCCTCACAGGAAACACTGGTCTTGGCAAGCAGGAAGACACTGGTGCTCCAAGCTTCATGGCAAGTGGTCTTGGATTCCTTGGGTGATGTCTCCTCACCAAACTAAGAAACTACACAACTTGTCACAGGCAGAAGTCTTTTAGAGGCTCTCCTCCTTGCACAGCCCGACTGGCTACTTGAAATTGTACCATTTTGGGGTCTCAAACTCCCACTCTTATTGTTCATTTCAAGAGACCGAATGTGATTTAGAGTCTGAGTCTTTGAAGTTTATATTGGTGGTCTGCATCCTTTTAAATTGACAACTTTTCTGCCCTCTTTTCCTCCAGGAAGCAGTTTGTCACAACAGGGCGTCTTCAAAGGTGAAAGCCCCACAGCACAGGCCTTGGGAGTGACTAGGAGTTCACATCTGGATTTCAGCCACAGTAATATGTGTTTCACAAAATGTTAGATTAGGGCCTCAGCTCAACTCATATCAGCCTCATGTTCTTCCTGGTGTCCAGGCCCCTTCCTTGTGACCTCTTTATGAATCAAAGAGCACCCTTTGATGGGTACTGGCGAAGCCTGGCTCTCTCTTACTCCAATATGTCCCACCTACCTTACAGGAATGCAGCAATAAACAAACCTGTCTGAGACATTCCTCTACATCCTCTCTTCATAATGGAACCCAGAGTCAGTCATGAATTGTACCGTTAGTAGGCACACATAAACCCAGCACATGCATATAACATACACGCATTGCATAGCACCACATCTTTCATTAATTGTACCTCCCACAGGCACACAAACACCCAGTATCTGCATATAACATACACACACTGCACAGTACTACATTTTCCCTGTATTGTATCATTCACAGGCACACATACAGCCAGTACATGTACACCTCAAATGCACTGCACAGCACTACACACCAAACAGTTGTAGGCAAAGGGTGAGTTAAGTACATAGCAGCAGAATTTTAAATATGTGAGCCTGGAGGCCTCAATTAAGTGACACAGGTAAAAAGGACTCCTACTGATCTCACTACGTAGTATGCTGACACCACCGCCCTCTTGCTGCTTAACTCCTGGCAAAGGCAGAAGTTTTTCGCCACTATTTGGGTAGCACTTTGGGAACACTTCCTTGTCCAACAAGACCACAATCGGTGAGACTGGCCTATGTCATGGCACACACGCTTGATCTGTGTCTACCTATGAAACAAACATCAGCAGTAGGGATCCAGACATCAGTACAGTTGAGGCACTCAGTGCAGAGGTTAACATCCATCCCAGCAACAAGGTTAGTTGCAATTACCCTGAATGTATGCACTTTTCTAACTTTACTGAACTGGGATAATATTATCACATTTAGCAGGTCAGGTCGAATATTAGATTTGCTTTCTTAAATATCTCTCAAATCACGTATCACTTTATTTCTTAATTCATTAAGACGCTCATGCCTAGCACTGGTGCAATACTGCACTCTTTTCAAATACATATTTTTTCTTTAGGAAGCTATAGGATTATTAAAAGAATGAAAGATGCTTATAAAATGTGTAAAGTGGGGCCCAATGCACCTGCCTAAGTTGTCAGGCAGCACACGCATATGGATAGAAGGATACACAAAAAGGGGTGACTATAATAATTTCTTAAACTCAGAGTTTGCTGTGACATTTGCAACACGTAATTAACTGGATCGTGTGCATCACCACTAAATAAACCCATTCAAAGCAAGGTTTTTGGTCTAAGTAATTGAGTTTATTTGAGAAAAATTGCATGCATGCAGTTGTTTAAAATCAAAATTAGGTTTCATAACATTCAGTTCACCTTTTAGGGTCTCAAGCTTTTTGTGCAGAACAGTCACTACCATCCAATTATAAAAACGAAAACTCGGCAACGCAGTCTTCAACCGTATTATTGGAATATTTGATCCCCAGGAATGCAAGCCTTTTAGCTTGACCACTTTTCAGAGTTGAGGCATCAAGTTTTATGTCGAGTACTCGTTAGCTTGTGAATGTTTACATGGTCTAAGTGGGACACTATCATTGAGTGTCAATGACACCCACAGTTAGTGCCTTTTAAAGATGCAACTCAAGAGCCTAATATTTTGTTATGGGTACATATTACTCTTTACCCACTGTTGCCTCCATCAGTGACAATGGTCAGTGGCCCTGGCTTTAATGAAGTACAGTCTGGTTGTGCCCATATGCCTTGGTTTGTCACAACTGAGACATCAGGCACAACCAGCCTCTTCTCCTTACAAAGGAGCACACACAGCCTTAGAAGGGCATCCGCCTATCTGGGACTCTTCAGAAGGATGTGGCTTGAGTCCTGTCAGCATGGGCATTATGGTTGAATTAATCTCAGGCAAAGGTAATTAATTTGGGCCTTATTCCAGTCCATTGCTCCTTTACCCCATGCCACCTCAGACAGGAACCAGCCATAGGCAAATCACTCTTGAACCGGCTCTATTGGAAACAGTAAAGCCCAAAAGTCAGGGAAGATCTCTTCTGAAACAAAATAAAACTGTAAAGACAACCATATTTGGTAGCATGTAGGAGTGTTTCCTTAATGCATTTAATTAACGGATAAATTTTGTTAATTTGGATCCAATAATTGCAGTTATTAGTTGGGAAATATTTTATGTGGCAGAACAGGCTAAAGTCAACAAAATGCATCTCTACCTACAATTGGCAATGAGGCATAGGGTCCGAACAGCAATCCTGCTGATGGCCTCCCACTATGTATAAAAACAGGTGTTTGGCCGGGTAGCCCATAGTTAGAGGGGATCTTCCCCATTTATAGATACGACATCCAGAATGTATGCTATGTAATTGTTGTTTGTAAGGTTTTAGAAATGGAACAAGCATCAGTCCCCCCGCACATTTTTCAAAACTATTGTACCCTCTTAAATTGAGGCTTTGTCTTTTATTCTATCCCCTGCAAATGAACACAATTGTTATAGTCTTTTTGGATTAGTTATATATATTATTCACCATTACTGCTAATAAAAAGTGAGTACAAGTAGCAGGAAATGGCTGCTGATGTAAGTAAAAATGCTTTTAAATGTATGTTTTGTGCATGTTTGCGGGTGAGTGTTTTTATGTGAGAGCATGCGTAAGTGTGGATGTGTGTGTGTGTGAAGGTCAAAGCCCATGCAATGTCACTTACACTGACTGACGCTGGCATTTTGGTGAATTGAGGTTCATGCTTAAATAAATAATTATATATAAACAACCATGTATTTGTCAATCTATAGCTCCATTTTTATTAGATAATGGTTATGCAGTTTATTGAAACTGACGTCACGTATTGCATAGTAAATAAAATAAAATATATATACTTAGTACGAAAGTCTGTGCTATAAATGTATTGTCATACACACACGTAGCTACAGAACACGGCAATAAAGGTCACATGATTTACAGACGCAACTCCAGTCAATTGATTATAGATATACACCAACAGAACCTTATTTGTAAATAAATTAAAAAGCCCATATATAAAAGAGGGACGATATACCTTTTTGAATTCGAAAGGTAACTGGGGGTTGCAATAGAACAGTATGTTCCCAAACTTTCCGTACAAAATGCATTCTAACTGCTTATGTTGTGCAACTAATGGGGGGGGGGGGGGTCATAGAAACTTCGACCAATCTTATCAGAAGACGTTTGCCGACGAAAACTTTTTTTCATTTCTGACGCTGCATAAAATTCTAATAGCGAATATAATTTCATACCAAAATAATGTCCGCATTCTTTTTTTTTAAAAACAATTCGCAAATCTCTTATATTGGAGGCCAACAACTGTTCTATTCAAGCTGAATATTAACGACACCTGGAGGTAAAACACACGGGCAGACAAGCAGCCCGTCCTGTTCATACATATTTATAAACATATAACAAGTAGGCCTAAAACTGTGTGGTCACTTGTGGTATTCAGATACCTGCAGGTTGGAACAGCCAGGCAGGCAGGCCGTAGCATCCTATCCATGCATATTTATCGATGGGTGGATAAATAATTAATATACATATTCACGGACACTAGTACCTTCCTGCCAGGCGCTTCACTTGCAGGTATCATCATTGTTTACCAAATGACCCTCTGGTGTAAGGGTGAGCGGCTGAGTAGCAGAGAATGCTTTTAAATAGTTCCACTAAAATGTTATTTTCTTTTTTTCTGGCTTTTACTGCGGCGAGCTGCATTTCTCCGCGCGTCTCGAGCTTGACATGTCATCAGTTGTATCATGGTTCAGTACGCAATGTAGCGTGATGTGCCATTCAGGGGAAGCAGGCCACTGGAAACGACACACAGATTTCCTGAAAACCTATGGGTATAGAAGTCACAGCTTGAGCCGGCCCAGCGCCATCACAGGATTGCTCTTCGCAGCAACAGAAAATGGAGGTTTAACTCAACCTTGGGACCGGTGCTTATTTAACTGGAAATGCAAGGTACATATCAGAAACACTTCTCAAAGGGCATGGGCCTTAGTACTACTGACAGCGTGCCAACTTTTAGTACCCTTAATAATGTGGCGCACATAGGGTGTGGTGGCCCTTAAATGGCACCGTATATTGCCAACGTTGAGATGCATTTTTTGTGTAAGAGTTTGTGTACTGAGAGTCAAGGTGAAATAAGGGCACATGTACCAATACACAAGTTGTTCCGGAATTTCTCTGTAAAAATACTCTAATAAATGCATGTATAAATGCCAACAAACTGATAATAGCATTGGCTATTTCAACTCAGACATGAAGGAGACAATAAAAATGGAGATGTTCTAGATAAAAAAAAATCCGAGAAACTGTTGCTTGATGATTAGAGGACCACTTGCAAATTAAAACTATGCCACTTTAAGCGTGAATTGTAATATAAGGCCCTGGTTTCGAAATGTTTTCCCTTGTAAAGTGTCCTAACACGTGGAATGCTGGAAAAAGCTCTTGTGCATGAATGCATTACTAATCATTTGCAGTAGTGAAAAGATGTACTATTTTTATGAGTGTATGCCGCAAGTAATGTACTGAAGTTATGTAGACACTGCAGGCGTACATTTTGCAAAAGTTTGGCATAGTGAGAGGAGAACTGGACAGTAAAAATTCAATGCAATAGTTAGACATCTACAAAGTAGCAACATTATCACTGTTCAGCAGCTTCTAATCATGTAAAATAAAATTCTGGAAGTATCTGAGCAATTCATGTGTTCACTGGTTGTTGTGCATCTTTTGGCATAGGAGAATTACATACAAGAAAACATATTAATGATGCTGATATGAGTGACACTAATAGGAACTTACATGCTGCGATTTTTACACTTAGAATGCAAAACTTCTTGTCATACAAATCAGAATTGACTAAAGGTGTGACATGTGGTACATCTCAGCTATGCACCTACACGGATTGATGGCAAAACCTCAGAGGCAATGGCTAAGTGGGCTTTGGCCCAGGGCCCCATCCTTTCAGGGGGCCTCCTGATAGAGCAAGATCTGTTCTGCAGAGTCTTGCAGTGATATTCGTAAACAGATTATTTTAAATACCATTTTGTTTTAATTTATGCTAAATTTGGTTAATGTGTGAGTCTATTGCAGACATTTTGCAGAGAAATGTGTTTATGTTTCATGCAACATCCATAAAAAAGCTTATTTTAAATCAAAACAGGAACTCACAAATGAGAAATGGAGAGATGCCTCAATGATTATTCGCACTAATATGAGAGAGCCCCTGCTGTGTTAAAATATTGAAAACACAGACCACTATCACTGAATATTAGATGTAAACACATTTAGAATTTGGAGGCCTGTGTCTGTGCACTGTCAATGACCTGGCCACAGAGGACATGAAAGAGTTGAAACTAGATCATAAATTCGAAGCTGTTCCCAACAGGTGCCCCAAAATATGTTTGGCCCAGGGTCCCCAAAATCCTTAAGATGTCCCAGCAAAACCTATATTTATTCTTTGCAGTACAGAAAACCTTGAAGTATTCTGTTTGACATCCGGCACAACTACACCGTCACTAAACGATTCTTTAAGAACAACTTCACATATTTTCATTTACTGTACTCCTCATACAATTTGATAAGCTGTTTCAAAATGGGATGAGGAAGGATGAAAGCAAACATGCAGTTATTTTCCATTGCATTTGTTTCTTTGTGAAGCACGTGGTAGCAAATTACTGTCCTTACAATTGTTTCTGCCTTTCCTTAGCCTTCTTCCTACCAATCACGTTCGGCATCGTAAAGGAACTCTCCAACCCCAGCGCCAACGCCAACGACATCCGCCCTCACAAGAACTGTGCGACTCACTAGCCATCTTCGTCCACCGCAAGATCGCCGACATCCACGACAGCTTCAACACCACACCCGCCCTGACTACGCCAGACTCCACCTCCCCTGTGAACACCACCAGCGCCATCCACCTGACCTCCTGGTCCAACGTCAATGACGACGAGACACGCAAGATCATGAACTCCATCCACTCAGGATCTCCGTCAGACCCGTGCCCACACCACATATTCAACAAAGCAGACACAGCCATCGCACCCCAACTACGGAAGGTCATCAACATCTCCTTCGAAACAGCGACATTCCCGGAAAGCTGGAAGCACGCAGAAACCAACGCCCTCCTCAAGAAGCCCAAGGCAGACCCCAAGGACCTCAAGAACTTCTGGCCTATCTCCCTTCTCCCGTTCCCGGCAAAGGTCATCGAGAAAATTGTCACCAGGCAATTGGCCTGCCACCTGGAAGACAACAACATCTTGAACCTATTCCACTCCGGATTCAGACGAAACCACAGCACTGAGACAGCCCTCATCGCCGCCACAGACGACATTAGGCGCCAACTAGACAACGGCGAAACCTCAGCCATCATCCTCCTGGACCTGTCGGCCGCCTTCGACACGGTCTGCCATCACACTCTAAAGACACGCCTCCTAGAAGCCGGAATCCAAGAGAGGGCCCTTGACTGGACCACGTCCTTCATCTCCGGCAGAACCCAGAGCGTCCACCTCCCACCCTTACGATCCAAAGCCACGACATCATCTGCGGCGTCCCCCAGGGCTCATCCCTCAGCCCGACGCTGTTCAACATCTACATGGCACCCCTCGCAGAAGTGGTCCGCCATCACGACCTCAACATCATCTCCTACGCAGATGACACCCAGCTCATCCTCTCCCTCACCAAGAACCCACACCCCGCCAAAACCAACCTCCACGAGGGAATGCAGGCCGTCGCTGACTGGATGAGGAGCAACCGTCTGAAGCTAAACTCGGACAAGACGGAGGTACTCATCCTCTGACCCACCCCCTCAGCCTGGGACGACTCCTGTTTGCCGACCACACTAGGAACAGCACCAACACCCACGGACCATGCACGCAACCTAGGATTCATCCTCGACTCCTCCCTCTCCATGGCTAAGCAGGTCAACGCCATCTCCTCCTCCTGCTACAACACCTTCCGCATGCTCCACTGGATCTACAAGTGGATCCTGACCGAAACAAGAAGAACGGTGACACAGGCCCTCGTCAGCAGCAGACTGGACTACGGCAATGCACTCTATGCAGGAATCCTAGCCAAACACCTACAATGACAACAACGCATCCAAAACGCCTCCGCCCGACTGATCGTCAACTTCCCCCACCGCAGGCACATCACCCCCCATCTGAGAGACCTCCACTGGGTCCCCGTCGACAAGAGGATCACCTTCAAGCTCCTCACCCACGCACACAAAGCACTCCACAACGCTGGACCAGCCTACCTTAACAGCAGACTCAGCTTCTACACCCCCACCTGCCAGCCAGGCTCCGCCAGCCTCGCCCTCGCCATTGTTCCCCGCATCCAACAAATGACCTCCGGCGGTAGATCCTTCTCCTACCTCGCTGCCAAGACCTGGAACACCCTCCCTACCCACATACGGCAGACCCAAGACCTACTCACCTTCAGAAGACTCCTCAAGACCTGGCTCTTCGAGCAGTAGAAGAACCCCCCCTCCCCTCAGCGCCTTGAGACCCTCATGGGTAAGTAGCGCGCTCTACAAGTACTCTGATTGATTGATTGATTGAGCACTACACCAATGAAAACAGCAGATTTTACATGAAGAATGAGATACAGAATGAAAATCACCTTTCTGAAGCATCGGGTTGGTAGCTCAAACAATCCAAAAGCCAACAATTCCACATAAAGCAGCATGATTCTTTATTCCTTATAATCTAGAAAAACATTTGGCAAACAAGTGTTATTTTGTGGACTTCATGAAGTCAGACATAAAAAGTAATTGATCTAAAATCACACATTTTAAACACTATTAGGCCTACAATATAAGTGTTGAATTCTCTGCAAAATTACGATGAGATTCAGTGTTGATATGATGTCCTCAATGTTGGTGTGACAGGTTCCAAACTGTCATGGAAAAAAGTGTTAAGTAAGACAAAGAACCATTTATTACTCTGTACTAGGAATGGTGAGATAACCTGTGCGTAGACAATCGTTCTTAGCTACTCCTGCAGTATTCTCCATGCTATACAGGCACAAGGCTACACTCAGTGTGCAAGTGCAACATCACACCTCACCTAGATTGTATGCTTTGATGTATTATAAACACACGTCCATTGGATGCACCTGTTATTATGAACCAGAGACATTAGTTGTTTTTCCCATAACGTCCGTAGCTGAACTACTATATTGAGGCACAATCACTTATTACATTGAACTACTGCTCTGGTAGTGGGTAGGCCATTGCTTTCATAGTGTTAAATATATCTATTCAAACACAGACCATGGTAATTTAACTCCTTGCCCAGATGTCAAGACATGGTCTAAGGTTTTATGTAATGTTTTTAACAGGGTGTGCAAAACAGGTTTGCCGGGAACTTGGTCTGAATCGGTCATTGTACCCATTTTTAAAAAGGGAAACAGAGGGGACACTAGCTGTTATCGACCCATTTCCCTTATTTATTTGGCGTTTTTAAAGTCCTTGGTCGAGTGGTTTTAAGTAAACTCACAAGGTGGCTGGCAGAAACCAATACACTTTCGGGCCTGCAATTTGGGTTCAGGAAAGGGCGAGGTACTATATATCAAAGCCTCAACCTCCAATTACTAATTGGAAAGTACACAATCGCCAAAAGGGGCACCCTATACTTAGCGTTTATGGACCTTTCCTCTGCCTTTGACCGTGTGAATAGGTCCAAATTATGGGTGATGCTCCTTCACCTAGGCATGGATAAAAACATTGTGTACTTTCTTGCTGACCTTCACAGGGATCTGTCGGCCAAAGTGAGATACGACCGTAAAGGAAATTATGCAGGGAAGATTTGTATTGCCAACGGTGTTAGGCAGGGGTGCATTCTGGTGCCCCTGCTTTCACCCTGTACATTAATGACCTAGGTTCTGTCTTAATGGAGGCTTGCAAGGACATACCGAGGGTAGGCAAACGATTAATTCCGGCATTGTTATATGCTGATGATACCGCCCTTTTAGCACGTACAGCGGTAGGACTGCAAAGCCTTTTAAACTCATTTTCTGTTTTTATGAAATCTATAGATCTTAGCCTGAACTTTTCCACATCACATGTTATGATGGTGGGCACAAAAGTGAAGGGGGTAAAAACTTTGCATTGTGAAGGGAATGTGCTGTCTAGGGTATCAACTTTTCCATACCTAGGCGTTATCTTTGATGACAAGGGCATATGGTTGCCTCAGATAACAGCTAAACGTAACGTTTTAGCTATGTCCATTTTGGCTGTCATGGGCTTTGCCCGTAAACTGGGCGCTAAACCATTCCAAGCCCTGCTAAAGATATATGACGCCAAATGTACCTCCCTTGGTAGGTATGGTGCAGACCTTTGGGGCTTCAAAAATGTTAAGGCCATTCAAGTGGCGGAGGATACATTTTTGAAAACCATTCTATCAGTTCCTCAATCCACTTCTGGTTATATCGTCCATCAGGAGTGTGGAGTTGGTTTTCTGGAAGACCGGATAGCCGTAGCTCCTCTTTTAAAATGAATTTCTATCTGGCTAAATCCTGTGCTGGAGCCGAATCAGGAAATGCTTAGAGATTGTCTAGCACTTGATTTTGGTCATCGCATCCCCTGGCTGAGTTATGTTCACAAACTAGCTGTCAAACTGGGTCGACCAGAACTGTTTAACTCACCTGATAAGTTAGTGAAAGGGGATATCAAGTGGGCTAAGGATTCCTATAAGTTAGCAGCTTGCACGGCCAGAGAAGATAGAGAGCTGGGTAAACCTACTGTAAGGGCTCACATATTATTAAAAACCTGAGATTTGATTGAGCCATACCTGAATCTTGTAAATAATGCTAATCATCGCTTTTTACTAACTAGATTCAGGTTGAACCAATTTCATCTCCTTTTTTATGAAACCCCAGGGTGGACAAGGGAGAAAGATCTTGGGATCTGCTCTTGTGATGGCTTTTCCATCAAAGATACTATTCACTTCATTTTCTTCTGTGAGCATTTTCACCCTATACGTAAGCGTTTTATCATCCCCCTCATAAAAGATAAAGGTTTCATGCAGGTCAAACTGGCCTTCCTTTACTTGCAGCTACTTTCCAATGTGTGGGAGATATTTAACATAGCCAATTTCCTCACGGTGGCTGTAAGGTTAAAGAAAAAAATTAAATGGAAATAATTATGACAATGATTTCTGAAGTAATTAATTGTGACTGAGTACACCCTTTTTATTCATTTGGTTTTAAAGGTTTTATAATAATGTTTTAAAATTGGTATGATAATATGTACTGTACTCATTGTAAAAGGGCATTTTTCTACTGTATATATATATATATTTTTTTTATCCTTGGTCTTGACACAAAATGTTTAGTATACTTTTATGGTTTTTGTTATGAACCGAATAAAGTATTTTTTGACTGACTGACTAACTCCTTGCCCTTTATTACCCAGATTAAGCCATCCCTCTTTCTCCAGAAGTCAGCTCAGGATGACAATTAAATTTCCATTTCAACAATGAACATCTCATTTGTAGCGTAAATACACTCAATTCTAAGTGAAACAACACACATTTCTTTAGTAGTAATAAATGCACCTCAGACAGGTCTGCTTGCTATTGAAAACATACACATAGTAATCACTCTTTAATCTCACTGAACCAAAATCATGGCAGTTAAAGAGGCCTACTGAAATTGGTGTATGTTTGACAAAAATGGAACCTAAGGTCATAGAAACTGCCATGTATACCCCTTTTGTCAATGCTCCATCTAGTGTCAGTAAATACTCTTTGGGATGGGGTCCTCAGGGCCTGATAAGGCTTAGGAAGGCCCCTTTACAATATATACGGCCCTGGTACATGGGTTAACCAGAGCCATAATAGGCTCAGGGAAGGGGCTGGGTGCCCCACCTCCCCAATTTATATATATACATATATTCACTGAAAAAACCATAGGTTTCACACATGTTATAGTTAGCTGGACATTTCACTCATTACAAAACCATTGAAATTCCCCCGTTATAGTTAGTTCAGCTAACTATAACTCGCGCGCCCGCAATGCACTGCTGATGACATCACACATTACATCACTCATGACATGGTCAGTGACATCACTCATGACATCACTGATGACATCCCAAATGACATCACTGATGACATCACTGATGACATCATCCAGTGAATGTGTGTCTTTCTGAAAAATAAATATTTTTTATATCTGTATACCTAAAGGTCGATGGAAGAATAAATGGGTAAATAAGTGTCTAAATTGATTTTTTTTGTAGAAATGATTGCATAACTGACTTATTAAGTGTATCTTAGTGAATACATGTATTAGCGAGTAATGTTTAAATATGTAAATATCTGAATCAGTGTCTCACTTTGTCTATAAGTGGCTGCATGGGTTGGTGAGCAGCTACATGAGTGTCTATATAGGTTATTAGTTGGTTTTTTGAGTATCAGTATGAGTGTCTGTATGGTTCGGTGGGGAGTATTACTTAGCACATAGATGCATGAATGAGTGACTCACTGTTTGTATGTGTTTTGAAGACAGCATGTGTGCAGGACTGTATGGGTGGATGAGTGTGTGTATGGGTGTGCTAGTGAGTGAATGGCTGCCTCAATAGCATCTTTATGAGTGACAACATATGTTTTAATCTAGTATATGTGAGTATTGATGTATATAAGTGATTATATGTGAGAGTGAGACATTGGAAGAGATCCTGTATAAATAAGTATGTGTTTCTATAAGTGATTGTTTTTTTTTTTTTTTTAGTTCAACACTGCTTTATTGCATAATACAAGGCAGAGTACACAGCTTTTCGTGCCCACAACCCGGAGGCTGGCAGCGTGGTACGGTAATTATTACACAGCCTCGTAGCCGGCATCCCTGAGGCCCGGCGGCATAGTACATACATGAGCGAAGGTAGTAATATAGCTGGCGTTGTAGGGTCCCTGAAGGATGAGCAGCAGCAGAACAGTGTTATCTACTTTAACATTCAGTGTCAGAACAGTGATAAAAAAACTTCCCAACGTGGAAGAAACTAAGAGGCATTCCGTTCTCCTTTGAAAAAAGAAAAGATGTCAAATCAGTAAGGCAGTCTAGATAGGTAGTGCAGTGCAACGCTCGGCAGTCGTAACTCCACACTCCGAACATTCCACTAGTAGGTCCGAAGGCAATGACATGTGCTGTGTTGTGTATGCTCCACGTTAAGGAGGAAGATGAGTTCGGGAATGTGCAAAGTATGGTGGAGGGGGTAATGGGTCAATTCAGGGGGGGGGAAACACTCGCTACCAGGAGGGGGGATCCCCAATGGTGGGCATGGGGGGATTGGTACGAAAAGCTGACCATTCCAGCCCAATCGCAGGAGGCAAAGCACGTCCCATGCTGAACACGGTGATATGTGGATATGGTAGCCAGAGTGTAGGCCTCTTCCAGGGCCGTACGATGTAGCATCAAAGAGGGGCAATGCCCTCCCCAGGCGTATCTCCCCCTACCGACCGCCGGAGCATGTAGTACACCAGAGGGCCCCATATGTCTCTAGGTTTGCAGGATGTAGGCAATAAATCAGCAAATGTGTTATATTGGTCTTGACAGTAGGTCAAGTCCGTCAGCCAGTCCTTAAATTTGGGTGCCCTGCCGCGGCCCCACCGAAAGGCCACACGCCGCTTGGCCAAAAGCAGCGCAGTATCCACAAATTTACGGCTAGAGCTAGGAATCTGCTGAGTATATCCGAGAATCGTTACCAAGGGGTCCATAGGTACCGTAGTGCCCGTCATGCCTGTAAGGGCATCCGTCACTTGTTGCCAATAAAGGGCCACCTGTGGGCATTCCCACGCCAGATGCAGAATATCCGCATGGCAGGCATGGCAGCGTACGCAGCGATCATCCTCTGCCAAACCAAATCTGAGTTTGCGCACAGGTGTATAGTACATCCGTTGCAGGAATTTATAATGTATAATTTTGCATCTGCTACTGGCAGATAAGCGGGAGGTGAGCGCACTGCAGTACAGCCATTGGTCATCAGTGATGTCAGTGGCCAACTCAGCGGTCCATCGTGCCCGAGCACTGGAGTCCGGTATCGGCACAGCGCCCCTGAGCTGACGGTAAAGGCCAGATACCAAATGTGTCCCATCTCGGGAGCCTAACAGGAAGTGGAGCGGAGGCAAAATCTCAGGTTCATCAGGGAAGTTGGGGAGTATGACCCGCATCCCCGCACGCAGACGTACGTAATAAAAAAGTTCTAGAGGGGTGCGGCCGTGCGTCTGAAAAAAAAGGTCCGCTGTTTTAAACTGACCATTAACAAACAAGTCTCCCCAGCAGGAGACACGTAGTTTAGCGCATAGGGTGCGGAAGCCTTGTTCCCGCAATAAGGTGAGCTCTGGATGATAGGCAAGTGGCAATTTCGGCGAGTAAGGTAGTTGGCACAACAAGCTCTTGGCCATATGACGCCACGCATCCATCGTGCATGAAACGGATGTGTTCAGCGTGGTTATGGATGATTCCGGGCAGTGGAGTAATCCCGAGAGTGGGATGGGGTGCACTATCCAGTCCTCGACCGCAATATGTGGCATGTAAGGCATAGGAGCCATCCAGTGGTAGGCAAAGTGTGCCTGAGCGCACTGGTATTACTGCTCGAAGTCTAGCGAGTATCTTTACATCGCAGTTTAAGAGGGAAAGTGGGCGATATGAATTACAGGAGCTGGGATCCTTGTCGGGTTTCAATAGGGAGGTGATGACAACTTCACGCATAGAGCAGGGTAGAACGCCTTCGTCCAGGGATTCCGAGTAGACCTCGCGCAAGACAGGAGCCATGATATCAATATATGTTTTATAAAATTCGGCAGGAATGCCATCTAGGCCAGGGGCCTTACCATTCTGAAGAGACATAATAGCATCGCGGATCTCATCTAGTCCAAAAGGCGCAGCTAAAAAAGCCCTATCCCCATCACTAAGCCAACACAATGCTACATCCTTCAGGTATTCAGCATAAGACGTTGCAGACCCCGCGGTGGTAGTGTACAGTGAAAAATAGTGTGTCGTGAAAGAGTTGAGAATTTCATCCGAGTTTCTGACAGCAGTGCCATGTGCATCTGTAAGTTCGAATATGATATTGCGATCACGTGGTGGCTGAGTGAGTGCAGCTAGTGCCCTCCCAGGTCTATCTCCCTCACAATATTTTCGGGCCTGCCAGTGTTTGCCACGGAACTTAGATTCCCTAGCAGCTTCCTCCTCAAATTTTGACAGTGTTTCTCTAAAGGTAGCATGTAGTGCGGGGCTAGGCTTATCCACCATGCGGCGTTCCAGAGCGCCCAGTTCTTTTTCCAGTGTGCCAATAGTGCGCAGGATATCGCGTAAGACCCCACAGCTCTTGAATATACAATAGCCCCTGATGGTCACCTTGAACGCCTCCCAAATGTGTTCAACAGAGTCAAGTGATCCCTTATTTCTGGGGAAAAAAGCAGCTATTTCCTCCCCCAATTCAGTACGAAACAGGGTGTCTAGCAAGATTTCTGGGCAAAGTCTCCAATGTGGTCGTAGATTGTCCCACCCAGGAATACGAAGGTGGAGTACAACGGGGCTGTGATCAGAGTGCGTCCTAGGTAGATGGACACCCCCACCAGCTCCGCGGCAATCCCCTTGGTAATTAGAAAATAGTCCAAACGTGCCCATGTTCCCGTGTGCGAAGTGAAGTGAGTGCCCTCTCTCCTTAACGGGTGCAAGTGTCTCCAAGCATCCAGGAGTTCCCCCTCTGTAAGCACTCCCTCCAGTGCCTCACGGGCCCGAGGTTTATAGGAGCACACTCCATCAGCTCTATCTAATCGAGGTACCAGTGCCAGATTGAAATCGCCACCCCAGATGACGTGTCGGGAGCCTACACCATTATTTTGCCCCATAGGGTGGTGAAAAATGTAGGTGTATCCACATTCGGCGCATAAACCACAACAAATGTGTAAGTGTCTCGGCCTAGTCTGCCCCACAATAGTGCGTATCGCCCCTCCTTATCAGCAAATTCCCCATATCTGTGAAATGGTACAGTCCGGGCCACAAGAATAGCCACCCCCCTCGCATATGTGGAATAAGAAGAAAAAATTCGGTCCCCAGCCCATCTACTTGCAAAGGCAATCCTATCTCGTGGCGGTAAATGGGTTTCTTGTAACATAACCACCTGAGCCCGGTGTCTATCAAGATAGGCAATGACACTGCGACATTTTCTAGCATAATTCAACCCCCGAACATTCCAGGATAAACAAGTCAAATGTACATTAGCAGTTGGAGCAGTCATAGGTCGGTCCACAGCAGAAACAGTATTATCAGCCAAGATAATGAGCTCGGTTCCGCAGCGTCCCACCACCAAGGCCACGCACACCATCGTAGAATCTGCCTACATATTCCAAGTAAGTATAGCCTCAACGTGTAACAGCCCAACCCCCCTCCTACCCCAGCATCCCAATCATGCCAGTAGCCATTGATCCCCATCCAACATTCCCCCCCACCCTGCCCCTCCCAACCGCCGTAATAACAAAACAGTCAATAACAGCTTTAAGGGGAGCACCCTGTGGGGGTAAGACATAGAGTACGCACAGCCACTCCTCGGCCCATAGCTCCAGTCTGTACTGCCCTCGGTGGAGCCTAGGGCCAAGAGAGTGGGCCCTGGTGTACATTACCACAGGTGTGTCGACGCCATGCAGGATCAATGTTCGTGTTCAGTGCAGGAACCACGGTCCGTATGATGACCGATGTTCAAACAATGCTGGAGAAGCAGCTAGCGCAATCCGTGGAGGCAAGTGTTATTCGTCCGGCTCCGGTGGCAAGTCGTCGTGTTCCAAATTTGCTGCAGCATCCAGCCCCTCTTGCCGCGCCCTTCGGAGCGATTTTAGGAAGTCTTCCACCTTCTGCGGGTTTGTGAAGAACCGTTGTTGTCCCTGATGAGTGATCCGCAGCTTCGCTGGATATAAAAGAGCATAGTCCACCTGGGCTTCCCGAAGCTTCTTCTTCACGGGTAGGAATTTACGGCGCTCCTCCTGCACCATCGGCGTGAAATCCGGATATATGGAAAAGGTGATGCCGTTGTACTGCAAGTTATGCTGGGTACGGGCCGCCCGCAGTGCTGCATCGCGATCGCGATAATTCAACAGCTTGGCAATAATAGGCCGAGGTGGTAATCCGGGTTTGGGCATTGGTGCAAGGGAACGGTGCGCTCATTCTACAATGAATTGGGGAGAAAAAGCATCATCTCCAATCGACCCCTTAAGCAGTCTCTCAATATATAGCTCCATCCTGCCCGTGTCTGTAGATTCTGGCACATTCGTGACGCGTATATTATTGCGGCGGCTGCGGGCCTCTAAATCCTCATTTTTCGCCGCTATGATTCGGAGCAAATTATCCATCCGAGCTAATTGCGTCATATGGGTCGCAGCAGTATCTTTGGTGGCAGAGACTCGTTGTTCCGCAGCCGTCAGTCTCTCCTCATGGCGATCCACCTTGTGGACCAGAGCGTCCAGTCGGGCAGTAACACCGTCAACCTTTTCAACCACTGTCGCAAACCCCTGCTTCATTTCCTGGAACAGGGCAGGAAGATCAAGGTCCGTTGTTGGGGGTGTAGTGGCCGTCGGGGGAGTCCCACTGGGTCCAGGGCCATCAGGCACTGATTTCGCGCATTTTTTGGCGCCATCAAAGCTTAGTTTCGCCTGACGACCATCGAGGCGCCCCATGGCTTCAGGAGGGAGCAGTCCGCAAACACCGCGCGCCTGGCAGGCGCTATGTGCGCTTGGAGGCCATAAGCAGGCTGCCAGGCAGTGTGGAATCCCAGTCAGTCCCGGCAGCCCTCAGCGCGGCAGCCGCTGGCAAGGATGGTATGGTGTAGCAAGTAGGAGGGCACAAGCCTGAGGGTTCCCTCACAGTCCCAGGTACTCCAGCGACGGCGGATTGACAACTCCAGAGGGGGGGGGGGCAATGAGCCGGTGTATGTCGTCCCGCAGCTCCAGCACAGCGTAGTTCTGTAGCCTAGTCACTGGTGCAATGAGCGCCAAAATCCAGCGAAGGGAGGACGGTACCCAGGCTGCAGCCGTCACTATCAGGCAGGGCGTAGAGGATATACACACCCCACGTCAGTGGCAGACAACGCGTGGCAGCGGGAATTATGGAGCTGGCGCTGCCCGGTGGGGGTGCAACACAAGAGGGGCGCCAGCGGTCAGTCCCTCTATTCCGCGCTGCGCGTGGGGCCCCCGCAACTCACAGTGTCGGCGTGCGCTTCAGCCCTCTTCGCTCAGGTCGGGTAGTATGCAGGTCCCTCCGGTAAATCAGAGCACTCCCGGTGTCCCTTACCCCAGCGTGCAGTTCGAAATGGCGGCCGCTGCTCTGGGCAGATCGCGAGCCGCACAACAGCTGGGCGCAGCAGGAAGGCTCTCCTCCGGTCGTTCCTCTGGTGACTTATGCCAGCGGGGATCCAGTCCAGGCAACGGGACGATAGTAGCTCACATCCGGCCACAGACCCCGGTTTAGGATGTCTCTTCGATGCCAGGCAGCCGTTCAGAGGTGCGGCCTAGCCCCTCGTGGGCGACCTCGGTCTCTCGTAGGTCGTCGGCCCAGCGTTCTCCTTCCGTCGGCTCCAGGGCAAACCTCGGCAAATGTTCAGTCCGCGATATCTCCGGTCCCGTATCTCGTAGAGGCCCCAAATTTACAGCGAGTGCAGAGAAAGCGTGCCTGCATACAGCAATGGATGTTGTTGGCGTTGTTGGCGATTCTTCACCTTGTAGCATAGGATAATGAAAGGATTGTGCACCAGGGCGCGGGAGCTACTTGCTCAAGCAGCCATTCCACTCGTGCGCCCTCTAGCGCCCCCTTCTATAAGTGATTGTTAAAGAGAGTAAGTATGTGTACGTTTCTGTAAAAGTAAGTGTGGTGGTGTGTGTATAGCTGTATATGCAAATAAATGGATGTTTGATAGTTTATTTACATGTGTGTGTATGTGTGTGAGTAACTCTATGGATGAGTGTCGGTGTGTAACAGGATGTATAGGTGTATGAGTACATATGATGAGTGAGTACATGTCTGAGTGACTATATAGAACTGTTGGTGAATGAGTGGATGTGTATGTAGATGGTAAAATTACTGAATAGGTTGTTGTAACTGGTATTGGTATCTCCATTTTTTTGAAAATTGTAGTTTATATTTTTGGATGTGTGTTTCAAAGGTTATATTAGGATGAGAGGAGGTCTGCCACTCTTTCACAAGGATGATATCATCAGTGATGTCATCAGTGATGTCATTTAAGATGTCATCGGTGATGTCATGAGTGTTGTCACTGACCATATCATGAGTGATGTAATATGTTACGTCATCAGGAGTGCATTGCGGGCGCGCAAGTTATAGTTAGCTGAACTAACTATAACGGAGGAATTTCAATGGTTTTGTATGAGTGAAATGTCCAGCTAACTATAACATGTGTGAAACCTATGTTTTTTCAGTGAATTTCGAAGGTTTTTTAAATGCCAATTCCTAACTATAAAGTGGCTGAAAGCTATGGTTTTTTCAGTGAATTTCTAAGGTTTTTTAAATGCTAATTCCTCACTATAACGTGGCTGAAACCTATGTTTTTTTCAGTGAATTTCGAAGGTTTTGTAAATGATAATTTTTAAATGTATTAATTGTTATATTTTTTTTATACTGATTTACTACATTGTTTTAAAGTATTTATTTTAAGATATTTTATTTTTTAAATTACATTACATATTTTTAATATAAATTGAAAGAAAATGTTTTTGAAAATATTGAAATTGTAATATATTTTTTTTTTATTTATATATTTTTAATTTATATATATTTTATATAGCAGGCAATGATATCCTATTGAAGGAAATTCAAGTTACTGGTAAGTACAATTAAAATTACTTTTCAGGGACAGTAGTGAGCTGAACGAAGCAGCACTGAGGTCTCTCCTGATTACAGGTGAGTAAATCGGAATTCGTAGCTCGACTGATTTTAAAGGAATTTTTTAAAGTTCCAAAACTCCACACTTAGAAAAATTTCCAAATGAAACCAGTCAATGTTATCCTAAGGAAGGAAATTCAAGTTACGGTAAGTATGGTTAGAATTACTTTTCAGGATCAGTAGTGAGCTGAAAGATGCAGCACTGAGGTCTCTCCTGATAACAGGTGAGTAAATCGGATTTCGTAGTTCTGCTGATTTTAGAGGAATATTGTTCTCAATAGTGAAGGAAGGGGACGGGGCCTGAGGTGATATGTGTGTAAATACGCCCTGTGGCGCGTTTTAGGTTGGGGAATGAATTCCTCTTCAATCCTGAGGTCCCCTGTGGGCAAACTAGCCCACCAGGTACCTCCAGTATGCGCCAGGGAGCTGCGTTGCAGAGAGGTGTTCAGAGGGCAAGCCCCCTTTTTACAACACTCTGCAATGCAGCTCTTTGGCGGTTACTGGAGGTACCTGTTGGACTAGTTAGGCCCTAGGGGACCTCTGGATTGAAGAGGAATTAATTCCCCAACTTAAAACGCGCCACAGGGCATGTTTGCACACATATCACCTCAAGCCCCGCCCCCTACCTTCACCACTGTGAAAACGCGCCCCGTAGCGCGTTCTAAGTTGGGGGATTAGATCCCTAGCCCTCCAAGAACCTCCAGTATGCGCCAGAGGGCTGTGTTGCAGAGAGGTGTATTGAGGCCTTGCCCCCTTTTACACCTCTCTGCAAGGCAGCCCCTTGGCGCGTTTGCAGAGGGGGGACTAATTCCCCTTGCATACTGGGGGTCCCTGGGGGCCAACTAGCTCACCAGGAACCTCCAGTATGCACCAGGGAGCTGCGTTGCAGAGAGGTGTTCTGAGGCCACGCCCCTTTTTATACCTCTCTGCAACGTAGCCCCCTGGCGCGTTTGCAGAGGGGGAACTAATTCCCCTTGCATATTGGGGGTCCCTGGGGGACAAGTAGCCCACCAGGAACCTCCAGTATGCGCCAGGGGGCTGCATTGCAGAGAGGTGTAATGAGGCCATGCCCCTTTTTACAACACTCTGCAACGCAGCTCTGTGGCGCTTACTGGAGGTACCTGGTGGGCTAGTTGGCCCCCAGGGACCCCCAGCATTTAAGGGGAATTACTTCCCCCTCATAAACGCGCCAGGGGGCGCGTTTGCAGAGTATGCGTACCCTAAGCGTATCCCGGGATTTAAAAAAAAAATAATAATTGGGGGGCCTTGGGGGTCCTTGTGGGACCCCCTGAGCAGGCCTTTGGGGTCAGGAACCTCCAGTATGCGCCAGGGGGCTGCCTTGCAGAGAGGTGTAAAAAGGGTGTGGCCTCTTTACACGTCTCTGCAAGAGAGCCCCCTGGCGCATTTGCAGAGGGGGAACTAATTCCCCTTGAATACTCGGGGTCCCTGGAGGCCAACTAGCAAACCAGGAACCTCCAGTATCCTCCCTGTCATTTAATCCATAGGGGTGCTTGGTATTGAGCTCCAATATATATCTTGTCTCCAGAAGACGGAGTAGGCCTCTCGGTCCCCTCCTCTTCTGGATGCCACTACCGTGTCAATGACATAATATTAGAGCTGCCCAGGATTACTAGAATGTTTCATTTCGAAGTGTTTGGCAACCGGGTAGGCCTGATCATGCCCGACAATCGCCCGTATGTGTTGGAGTATCCGCTTTTGGGCCGGCAGTCGGGTTCTGCCAACATACCTGAGCCCACACGGACACACCAACACATACACTGCATAGTCCGTCCTGCATGTTAACCTTTTGTTGATTGTAAAAGGTTCCTGTCTGAAGGGGCTGCTGTAATGCGTCCTATTGCTCCCATGATGGCAGGCCTTACATTGGGGACATGTTTTGAAGCCTTTACTGATAGACAACCAAGTAGTAGATACTTTAGGTTCCAGGGTGTTTCTAACCAAAGCTTTAGCCATAGAGGGAGATCTACGAAAAGTTAAAGAGGGCTTGCTTGGCACTTTGTGACCAATCACTGGGTCACTTTGGACCAGGTTCCAATTTTTGTAAAGGATCTTTCTTAATTGCCCATGTTGGCGATTATATGTTAATATAATACGCGAGGGTACCTTAGGAACTAGTTCTTCAGCTGGATCTACTCTTGCCTTCGGGATCATTGCTTCCTGTCTAGTGACAGATAAAGTGTGTTTAATCGCCTTGGTAAGACTTTCGTTGGAATACCCCCTGGCTAGAAAGCGTTTCCTACTCACCTCTTGGGCAACTGCACATTCTAAATTCGTACTGCAGATTCTTCTGATCCGGAGCATCTCCGTATAGGGGATGCTCCGGATCAGATGTGCCGGATGGTGACTAGCGGCATGTAAAACCTTGTTGCCCGCGGTAGGCTTCCGATATAGCTTTGTTGCCAGAACACCCTTCTCAACATAAACCTCTACATCTAAAAAGCATAAGGAACTGGAACTAATGTTGGATGTAAAATTCAGATTAATACTGTTCCTATTCAATTTATCAACAAATGCCATTGCATCTTCTCGGGAGCCCCCCAGATGAAAAATAGGTCATCTATGTATCATAGATATAACAAAATGTTACTCATGGCAATCTCCCTGTGTTGGCCATAGAGGACCTGCTCCTCCCACAGCCCCATGTGCAAGCACGCGTAGCTGGGGGAGAAGCAGGCCCCCATAGCCACACCTCTGACCTGTTGATGAAGGACATTATTGAAAATAAAGAAATTTTGTTCCAGACACATCTGTGTCCTGCTCAATAGCATCTTGTTGTGGGCCGCCAGATTTGTTGGGCGCCTGTTGAGATAAAATTCCAGAGCTCTCAGTCCATCGCAATGTCTTATGGAAGTATATAAAGCAGAGACATCAAGAGTTAAAAGCCACATATTGGGTCCCCAAGTAAACTGTTCCACCTTGTGTAGGAAATTGAAAGAATCCTTAACATAAGAATTTAATGATTTTACTGAGTCTTGCAAGAAGAAGTCAATATATTTGGACCCATTCTCTTTTGAGCTGTTAATATTTATTTATTTATTTAAGGTTTTGTAAAGCGCGTAGTAACCTGTAAGCATCCCAGCGCTAAGATCAAGACACTCAAGAGCATGACGTAAGGGAGGAGATCAGGGGAAAAGGTGAGTTTTCAGAGATTTTCTGAACCGGAGGTAATCTGGCTCCATCCTAAGATTGGGGGGGAGGGCATTCCACAGGCGGGCCGCGTTCACCGAAAAACGCCGTCCGCCAGTGCGTGCCCTCTTCACTCTGAAAGTAGTAATAAGGTGTTTGTGGTCAGAGCGAAGGGATCTTGCGGCTTTGTAGGGCCTGATGAATTTCTTGAGGATGGGGGGACCTTTGTCCTGCAGGAGTTTATGGGACAGGCAGAGAGCCTTGAATTTGACTCGCTCTCTCACTGGGAGCCAGTGGAGATACTTCAGAGCTGGTCTGGCCGATGATCTGGCCGGAGTGTTGGTGAGGATCCGTGCCACGGCGTTCTGGATCCTTTGCAATTTATTGAAGGTCGCCTCGGGGGCCCCCAGATATATGGCATTGCTATAGTCCAGCCTTGAGAGGATGAGGCCATGGATGAGCAGTTTCTGGGAGACGGGAGGGAGCAGGGGCAACATTTTCCTGATAGATTTAAGCAGCCCGAAGCAAATCCCAGTGGTTTTTTTGGCCTGGGTCTTAAAGGACAAATCTTTTTCTAACCGGATTCCCAGGCTTTTGATCTCAGCTTTGGGGACTGGAGGTTCACCCAGACAGGGGGGCCAGATGTTAGGGGGAAGGGAGGTCCCCTTTTGGCCAAGGATTAGGATATCTGTCTTTGATCCGTTGAGTTTCAACGACGAACAATTCATCCATCCCTGAATTTCTGAAAGACAGCTATGGAGGTTAGATGGTTCCTGTTTGGGATGTGACAGAGACACCACTAATTGCGTGTCATCCGCGTAGCTGATGATTTTTACTCCGAACGGGATGACGACCTCCTCCAGTGTGGACATGTAGACATTAAATAATGTCGGGCTTAACGACGAGCCTGGGGCACTCCGCACTGGAGGGGGGTTGCGGGGGAGCGGGTGTCGTTCTCCCAAACCTGGAAGGAGCGGTGGTCTAGAAATGATGCGAACCATGCCAGGGCAGTACCATCCACACCGATGTTTTTGAGTCGCTGGATTAAGACCCGGTGGTTAACAGTGTCGAAGGCCGCACTGAGGTCCAGGAGGATCACTGCCACTGATCCTCCTGCGTCCAGGATGATTCTGGCCTCCTCCACTGCCGCAAGCAGGGCGATGTCTGTGCCCTGACCTGGGCGGAATCCAGTTTGCGAGTTTCTGAGCAAGTTGTTGGACTCTAGAAACTGCGAGAGCTTTTTGTTGGCAAGCTTTTCAGTAATTTTACTGATTCCAGGGAGGAGGGAGATTGGCCTATAGTTGGCCAGGTCAAGGGGGTCAAGTGAAGGTTTTTTGAGGAGCGCCTTGACAATGGCCGCTTTCCAGCTGGGGGGGACTATTCCCTGGAGCAGTGATGAATTGACAAGGTCCGTGAGGGGAGGGGCGATCGTAGGGGCCACTTTTTTTAGAATACGTAGGCTCACCGGGTCACTAGGGGAGCCGCTTTTGATTGTAGCTATCGTCGTTAGAACCTCTTCGATAGTTACTGGGCCAAGGGAATTTAGGTGGGGGGTGACTGGGTCCAAATTAGTGCAGCCCTCATTGATGAGACTGAGGTCGACAGGAGGTAGGGAGGCGAGAATTTTTTGAATTTTCTCATCAAAGAATTTGGCCAAGTTGCGGCATTTCTCTTCAGAGGTTTGTGGGTCTGGAAGTTTCTCAAGTCGCGGCTTTGGGACTTTGAGTAATTCCTTTAAAATGATGAAGGTTTCCCTGGCGGAACAGGAGGAGTTTTTTATCCTTTCATCATAGAAAGTGCTTTTGGCATTGCGAAGGGCGCGTTTGTAATTTTGTAAGGAGGTGCGAAAAGCGGCTTTTTTACCTGTGGATTTATCCCTTCTCCATAAGCGTTCTGTTCTTTTGCACTCCTTACGTAAAAGGTTAAGATCAGGAGTGTACCAGGGAGCCGGGTTCACTTTTTTGACTCGTTTTAAGCTGGTGGTTTTAGGGAGGAGATCGTCCAGTGAGTGGGTGAGCCAGGTGTTGAACTGACTATCCGTAGTGACTGGGTCGGAGGCCGGAGGGGGAAGAGTGGCCCTGAGTGTAGTGGTCCATTCTTCTGGCGAAAGTTTGTGCCAACGCCGATCGGTGACCCGGGTTTTCGACGGAAGGGCGGGTGGGACAGAGACATACCAATTAATGGGTATAAAGAAATGATCTGTCCATGGTAGGGGAAGAGGAGTGTGGGTTTTGAGGTCGAGGATGTTGGTGAAAATGGGGTCCAGGAGATGTCCTTTTTCATGGGTGGGCTCTGAGTTCACTAGTCGGATGTCATAGGACGTGAGGTCGAGGAGAAGATCGGAGGCAATTATATCCTTGGGGTCAAGTAGGTGGAGGTTCAGGTCCCCCAGGATTATAAAGTTGGGAGTAGTGGTTGCCATCTGGATGACTGTGTCGGCAAGAGTGCTAGGGAATTTGGCTTGGGGTCCCGGCGGACGGTATATCAGTAGACCAGAGAGGGAGGTTACAGGGGATATCTGTAAGGCAAAGTGGCAGGTTTCGCAGTTATCTATATTACCGTCGTCGGTTCTGCAGGAGAATTGTTCTCTATGGATTATTGCCAGGCCACCTCCTCTGCCGAGGGGTCTAATCTGAGTGTGTATTTGGTAGCCAGGTGGTAGAGCGTTGACAATGTCAGAGTCAGAGCAGGGGGTGAGCCACGTTTCCGTATGGAACAGTATGTCGATGGCAAGGTCATGTATCAGAAGGTTGATTTCGTGGGAGTGCTTAGGGAGGGACCTGCAGTTGAGGAGGCCGAGCTGTAGGCCTTGGCGTTCGTCGACGGTAATCGCCAGATTGCAGAGGTCACAATTGATAAAGGGTTTTTCTCCTGCATGGGTGTAGTTACACTTAGCTAGTTAGCTTAGTTACACTTACACAATAGCAGAGATGATGGGCCGACCCGGGGATTCGTCGGCCCTCTTATGGATCTTAGGGATTAGATAAAAAGACGGGATCACTGGGTGTTCTTTTTTCAAATAGCGGAACTCATCCTCTGTTAAGAGTCCTGCGCTTCTCCAGGCTTGCAATTTTAGATATTGATCAATCCATGTAGTTTTTAGATTCTGGATATGAACCTTTGCTTCTTTTAAATACATTTTACGAGGCCACAGGACCACATTTCCGCCCTTATCAGCTTGTTTCACTGTAATGTCATGGTTTGCTTCCATTTTGCTGACAAGTTGATTATAGCGTATGTTTTGCTTGCTGATGCTAAATTTATTTTTGTTTGTGGTGGTGTATAATTTCTTTAGGTCCTACACCACAATTTCTTGATACGTATCCAAGTTATCATGGACCATGACTGGCTGTAACGTCGATTTTGGTTTAAAAGGGGTGTTACACTGGTCTATGGGTTCATTGATGGAACACTCCCCGACTTCCCTGGATCCCTGCTGCTCATTTTGTAGTGCCCAAATCTCTTCGAAAGCATCATGTTCTTCGCTTTCAACTAGCATTGGACTAGATATCATCTCCAGTTGATCTTCCTTTTTAGGTTGAAGCTGGAAAAACGTACTGAGTTTTAGTTTTCTGGTACATCTATAAATGTCCATTCTAGTGTCCGCATAGTTCATGTTATACGGAGGACAATATGACAATCCTAAGTTTAGGACAGCAACTTCTCCTACAGTGAGCTTGAGGTCAGTCAGATTTAATACCCGAAGGCAAGCGGGGTGGTGGAGTGGCTTTAATAGCCCGTACTGATCTCAATTTTCAAGCTCTTCCCTCCCCCCCTATCACTGATGTCGACCTCCTTGTAGCTCGTTCTACTTCTCATCAAACCCCCCTCACTTTTGTTCTTATCTATCGCCCTCCCCAGTCCACCCCTTCGTTTCTCCCTAATATCCAGACCCTCTTGGCCACCCTGGTAGTTAACAATTCTTCTGTATTAGTTTTAGGGGACCTCAATTACTGGCCCAATGACCCTGCCGAAACCCCTCAATCCAAGGAATTCACATGCCTTATGAAAAGTCTGAACTTTGTACCGCTCATCCACAGTCCCACCCACTTACATGGCCACATGCTTGACCAAATCTGGACATTGAACGTTCCATCCACACCTCCTACCATATCCCCCTGCCCATGGTCGGATCACTTCACCATCATGCTTTCCCTTACCCTAGCACCTCTGGTTAAACCCCCCCTTCCTAAAAACACCTGGGTTCGGAAATGGGGAAAGATTGACATGCCCTCCTTTTGTTCAACCCTGACCAAGACCTGTCCTGATTTATCCGGCTTGACAGCCGTCCCGCAGCTGGCCGCTATTAATAACTGGCTCACGGCGGCAGGTGATGAATTTGCCCCTCTCAAGCGGCTTTCAGTTAAACGGACCCATGCAGCCAATCGTTGGTTTACTTCCGACCTTAAAGAAAAAAAACTAGCTGCAAGAAGGGCCGAACGAGTCTGGAGAAGAACTTACGACCCTGCCCAAAAAACAATCTACTTGGCCGTCCTGCAAACCTATAAAAAAAGCATCCTGGAAGCAAAAGCTGAATATTACACCAACAGGATAATGGTCGCTGAGTCACAGTCGAAGGAAATCTTCTCCACCGTTCATGAGCTTGCCTCATCCACCAGAGCCACGGCTACCATCCCCCCGTCCCAATCCCTCTGTGACTCGCTTAACGAGTTTTTTACAGACAAAGTTGCTAAAATTAAACACATCATCCCTCCGCCCTCTTCCACCTTTGTTGACCCTTCCCCTCCCCCCACTACCGCTAAACTGACTAATTTCCCATTTCTAACCACTGACACCCTCCTCCCCTGCTACATCGGGTCAAATCAGGCTCTCCCCTGGACTTTGCCCCTGCTAGTATCCTCAGGGAAGTCTACTCAGCCTGCCCTACCCCCCCTCTAACCCTTCTTAATGATTCACTCGCCCTTGGTCATGTTCCCAGTCCACACAAATCGGCAGCTGTCATCCCAATCTTAAAAAAATTGGACGCCGATCCCTCCTCCCCCTCTAATTACCGCCCCATTTCACTCCTCCCCTACCTTGCAAAAGTTCTTGAAACTCACATCACCACTACATTGAGCACTCACATTGAGGCAAATCACTGCCTCTCCTCCTGCCAAGCTGGCTTCCGTCCCCTGCATTCTACAGAAAAAGTGGTCATTTCAGTCATGGACAAGCTGCGTGAAGGTATTGACATCAACCTTCCGCAAGCCTTGATTCTTCTAGATCTATCCGCCGCTTTTGACACGGTGGACCATACCATCCTCCTTAACCTTGTCAGGGCGGCGGGCATAGAAGGCTTAGCCTTCTCCTGGCTGGAGTCCTTTCTTGCTGGGAGGACTCAAGCAGTCCGTCTGGCTGGCTTTACAGCGTCCTCTCGCAAAGTAGAATGCGGGGTCCCCCAGGGCTCATCATTTTCCCCTCTTTTGTTCAACCTTTATATTTTCCCCCTTATTTTTATGTTACAGCAACTGGAGGTCACCGTGTTCAATTACGCGGATGACCTCCAGTTAATTTTCAATCTGTCTCACTCACCTTCATCTGCCCTGAACGTACAAACAATCATGACCCTCATTCAAGATTGGATGAACTGCAGCCACCTCAAACTTAACCCGGACAAGACCGAGCTGGTCTTGACCGGAGGTGGCTGCAGTCCTTGGTCTCCTTCCTTTTGGCCCCACTCCCTCGGTGCCCCTCCACTTCCCGTGTCCAAAGTAAAAACCTTGGGAATCTTTCTTAATCCCCAACTTACTGTTCACCCACAAGTCAGTTCCGTGGTTTCTTCATGTTTTTTTTCCCTTAGGGTAATCAGGAAGGTTTCTCGTTTTTTTTCCCCCTCAGCTCTAAAAATTATTATGTTAGCCATGATATTGTCCCATATAGACTATGGAAACATAGTCTATAACGGAGCCCCTGCATACCTGATCCATCGTCTACAACTGGTGCAGAACCAGGCGGCCCGCCTGATCCATGGCTTACCCAGATATCATCGGGTCACCCCATTACTCAAAACATTGTACTGGCTCCCTGTTAGAGAGCGTGCCCTGTTTAAACTCGGCTGCCTCGCGTACCAGGCCAGATCGGGCACTGCCCCCGAGTTTATCTGCTCTCGCATTAAGCCATACTGTCCAGGCGAGGAACTTCGCTCAGCCCATTTGGCCCTTCTTACCATCCCCCGCTTTAAAAAGCAGAGGTCAGGCGGAGCAAGATTCGCCGTCCTGGCTCCAACCTTTTGGAATTCCCTCCCTGTCACTCTACGCACCTCCCCCTCCTACCATTTGTTCCGGAAAAATCTGAAAACCTTCCTTTTCACGCAAGCCTACCTGACCTAATTTCTTAGTTGCTGCTGTCCACTGATCACCACTAGCGCCATGAATCCGCTGGGTATGCGAGCGCTGTACAAATGTTTTTAAATTCAAATTCAAATTCAAATACTGATCTTGGTTCTGTTGGTTCCCGTTCTTCTTCTGGAACCATTTCCAGTGACCCCTTTTCCCCTGCTTGCCTCCATTTGCATTTACGGGCATGGCATTTTCTCCGCTCACTCCACTTGCAGTTTGCCCTTTGTCTTTTGCGCCAGTAGCTTTCCGTGACCTCAGCGTATTTCGACGATCCTGCCACAAGCAGTTGACTTTTTGTGCCAGGGATAATTTGATAAACCCCAACTTCGGATCTCTCGTTGGGTCCGTTTCCCAATATATATATTTAGATTTATTGAAAAAAACAATGGTCACAGGGGTGTTATGGTTAGGCTGACATTTCACTCGTACAAACCCAGAAAAATTCAGCAGTTATAGTTATCTAAACTAACTATAATTTGCACCCCGCAATGCACTGCTTAGGACTGCACATATTACATCACTCATGACATGGTCAGTGACATCACTGATGACATCATCCAGTGACTGAGGGTTTAAAAATGTTTATGAGTGTTAATTATATATACGAAGGTGTGCTGATGAATCAGTGGGTGTATGAGTGCCTTTATCGATATTTCAGTGGGTGTGTGATTGACAGAATAAGTGAGTGATTAGGTGTCTCTGTGAATATATGGGTGAGGTACTAGGTTGTGTGAATGCAAGTATTAGTCTGTAAGTTGGTGTCTAAGTGGCTGTATGGGTTGGTTAATGGGTACATGAATGGCTGTATGGGTGATTCATTGGTTGTCTGAGTAACTGTATGGGTGTATGAATCCTGTGGGTGGGTGAGGTGTCTGTGACTACCTTAATGGATGAGTGAGTGGGTGAATCAGTGTTTGTATGGGTTAGCGTGTGCATCGGTGAGGAGCTGTATGGGACTGAGTCTGTGCATGGCTGTGCTGGTGAGTGAACGGATGTGTCAGTAGTATATGGGTGAGTACCTGCATATATGAAAGGCAGTAGAGGTGAGTTTTGGAGTAAATGAGTGTCTGTATGTGTGAGCGAGTGATTTTGAAAGTGGCTGTATGGATGAGTGTGTGCTTGGGACACTGACAGTATGGATGAGTGAATATGTGTTAATATCTGTATGAATAAGTGAGTGGGTGTGTGAATAACTGTATAGGTGAGTAAATGGCTGTGTAATGGCCTCTACGGGTGAGTGAGTAGGTATTGTCCTCGTGCAAGAACAATGCCATTATTGAAAACATAGATGTCCTCGCTCCAAAGGATCTGACCCTCGATGGGCGAGTGGACGAAGGAGCAAGCAATTTAAACAGCGATGACGTTCTAGAGGGGGGCCATATGAAAATTAATGACCATCAGTCAGGGGTATGTAAAATCCTTTTTTGAAATGTCGCAGGTGTAAAGAGTAAAGTGAACAACCTGGCCTGGCAAAACATTATCTGTAAATTTGATGTTTTATGTCTGAAAGAGACCTGGGTCACTGACTGTGTACATATCAATGGGTTTAGAACATATCATACCCCTGCAGTTCAATCATCGAGTGGTAGGCCAAAAGGGGGGCTATGTGTTGATATCTCGAATTCGCTAGATGCCCACACTATTGAACTGGTTAGCTCTGAAACTTATTATCAAATTGTTTTGTTACATATGGATGTCAACAGTACATTGGCCTTGATCAACTTTTATAATAATGTGGAAAAAGGCCAGTTGGGAGCTATTCTAGAGAAGCTTAGCGGGGATATTGGTAGCCTAACCTCGAAGGGGGAATTTGAGATAATTCCTATCTGGGGTGGGGATTTTAACACTACCCTGTGCCCGCTCGCTGAAATAGGGAAGTGTGCCCTAATTTTAGACAAGGATGACACGCCAATCCATTTTCAACAGACAGAAAAAGGGGAGCTGTTCAATGAAATTATGTTTAAATATGATTTGGGATTTTCAAATTGTTTATGTACACCGAAAGCGGAGTTTGAGCACACCTTTATAGGAAGAGGTGCTAAGTCAATTATTGATTTTATTATTATGCCAAATCGCTATGCAAGCCATGTAGAAGCTTATAACACCCATCAAAATGTCATGAGCGATCATCTGGCCATTAGTGTGAGTGTAGCTACCCCAAATCACGTACAGGGGAAAACACAAAATAAAACAGCATGGGTTAAGAACATAGAATTGGGTAGAAAGAACGGGTATACTATCCGTTGGGCGAGTAGGGACACCACAGAGTTAAGTAAAGCAATAGTTACCAAAGCATTAGACCCAATCCAAATATGTTTAAGTGATTCCCCAACCCATGAAGAAGTTTTAAATGCTTTTAGTAGTATTACTGAGGTGGTTAAAACCACTTTTACACTAGAAAGTAAAGGCCTGCGTAATTTTAAGAAGGGCTGGTTCAATAAAGAATGTACAAAAAGCTATTCAAATTTAAAGAATGCCCTACACAGAGCGGTGAGAGACAACTGTGAGATGAGTGCTTGTAGGAAGTTGTATAAAGCAGCTAGGAAAAAAAGGATGAAAGAGATGAAATACAAGACCTGGAAGAATCTTAGTGAAGGCGCCGAGCGCAAAGACAGCCAACATTTTTGGGACGGTAGTAAATGCCCCATTCCTCAATAATAATATAGATGCACCATCAAGTAAGGTGGCCATTGAAAAAAGAATTTGGATAAACTTTTTTACAAACGTCTATTCAAAACAGAGAACCAGCGAAAAAGCACCGCCGAGCCATGACATTGATAGGACACGCCATCGAACTCTGGGACCTCCTTGATTCCACCGCCCCGACGTCGCCTTCCTGACGGAGACCTGGCTGAACGCCACCTCAGCACCGGACATCGCCATAGCCATCCCACAGGGCTACAAGATCTCCCGCAGAGACCGCCCCAAGGGAGTTGGAGGGGGAATCGCCATCGTCCACAAAGACACCCTCAGAGTCTCGACCAACACCGACGACACCCTCACCACCGCCGAACACATGCACTCCCAGATCCACACTGACCCCAACACGACACTCAGAAGAACGCTCATCTACAGACCACCCGGACCATGACCACAGTTCAACGACACCCTCGCCGACCTCATCAGCACCAACGCCCTCGCCTCCACGGACTTAATCCTCCTCGGAGACCTTAACTTCCACCTCGAAAACAACAACGACGCCAACTCGACCGCTCTCATCGACATCCTCGGACTCAATTAGCTCGTAACAACCCCCACCCATGCTGCTGGACACACGCTGGACCCCATCTTCTCCGCTAGCCCCCACGTCTCCTTCAACCACACCTCTGAACCCCACTGGACCGACCACAGATGCATCCACGTCACCTTCAGAAAACCCGCCACACACCACCGCACCCAACAGCTACCACGCCGCTGCTGGGGCAGGGTCACCAAGGACCAACTGACAACCACCCTCGCCCTGAGACCGCCCGCCGACCCCACCGACCCCGACACCGCCGCGACCAACCTCAAGCAGTGGATCTGCGACTGCGCCAACACCCTTGCCCCTCTCAAGATCTCAACAACCAACCACACCAACAAGAAAGCCGTCTGGTTCACCGAAGAACTCCGAACATCCAAGCGCACCTGCCGGAAGCTGGAGAAGAAATGGCTCCACGACCGAACACCAGACAACCACACAGCCCACAAGAATGCCACCCGCAGACACCACCAACTCATCAGGACCGCCAAGAGAACCACCTTCAAGGACCGCCTAGACAACAACACACACAACACCAAAGAGCTCTTCAGCATTGTGAAAGAACTCTACAACCCCAGCTCCAACACCAATGACATTCCACCATCACAGGACCTGTGCGACTCCCTGGCCACCTTCTTTCATTGCAAGATCACCGACCTCCATGACAGCTTCAACTCCAACACCCCCGCACCCACCACCGAGACCACCACCCCCGCGACCTCCACCCGCACCAGCTGCCTGACCATCTGGTCCACCGTCAGCGATGAAGACACCATCAAAACCATGAACTCCATCCACTCCGGGTCCCCTTCCGACCCCTGCCCTCACCACGTTTTTAACGAAGCCAGCACAACCATCTGGCCCCACCTCCGGAAAGCAATCAACATCTCCTTTGAAACAGCAACCTTCCCGGAAAGCTGGAAACACGCCGAGATCAACGCCCTACTCAAGAAACCCAAGGCGGACCCGAAGGACCTCAAAAACTTCCGGCCTATCTCCCTGCTTCCGTTCCCGGCAAAAGTGACAGAGAAGATCGTCAACAAACAGCCAACCCGCTACCTCAAAGACAACAACATCCTGGACCCGTCCCAATCTGGTTTCCGCAGCAACCACAGCACCGAGACCGCCCTATTCGCCGCCACAGACGACATCAGGATCCTAATGGACAAGGGAGAAACAGCCGCCCTCATACTCCTGGACCTATCAGCAGCCTTCGACACGGCCTGCCAACGCACTTTATCAGCACGCCTCCACGACACCGGAATCCAAGAGAAGGCCCTGGCCTGGACCACATCCTTCCTCTCCGGCAGAACCCAGAGCGTCCGCCTCCCACCCTTCCGGTCGAAAACCACCGAGATCATCCGCGGCGTCCTTCAGGGATCCTCCCTCATCCCAACACTGTTCAATATCTACATGGCACCACTCGCCCACGTCACACGACAACTTAGCCTCAACATCATCTCCTACGCCGACGACACCCAGCTGATCATTTCCCTCACTGAAGACCCCCCCACACCGCCAAAGCCAATCTCCACAGAGGAATGAAGGCCGTCGCCGACTGGATGAAGGTCAGCAGACTGAAGCTGAATTCAGACAAAATGGAGGTCCTCATCCTCGGACCCAACCCATCAGCCTGGGACGACTCCTGGTGGCCCACGTCGCTAGGCACTGCCCCGAAACCCACCGACCACGCACACAACCTGGAGGTCATCCTCGACTCCGCCCTCTCCATGACCAAACAAGTCAACGCCGTCTCCGTGTCCTGCTTCAACATCCTCTGAATGCTCCGCAGGATCTCCAAATGGATCCCCACGACACGAGGAAAACCGTCACCCAGGCCCTTGTCACCAGCAGACTCGACAACGGGAATGCCCTCTACTCAGGAACAACTACCAAGCTCCTGAGACGACTACAACGAATCCAGAACGCCTCTGCACGACTGATCCTCGACACCGCCCGACGCAGCCACATCACACCCCATCTGAGAAGCCTTCACTGGCTCCCCGTCAACAAGAGGATCACCTTCAAACTCCTCATCCACGCACACAAGGGGCTATACAACACCGGACCCACATACCTCAACGACCGACTCAGCTTCCACACCCCCACCCGCAGCCTCTGCTCGGCCAGCCTCGCCCTCGCCTCAGTTCCTCGAATCCAGAAAACCACCGCCGGCGGCAGATCCTTCTCCTACCTCGCCGCCAAGACCTGGAACGCTCTTCCTACCAGCCTACGACAGACCCAGGACCTGCTGACCTTCAGAAGACTTCTCAAGACCTGGCTCTTCGATCAGTAGCGCCCCCCTCACAGCGCCTTGAGACCCTCACGGGTATGTAGAGCGCTTTAAAATGCAGTGATTGATTGATTGATTGATTGATTGATTGAGGACAGACCAGCACTTTACGCCTATTAATTTTCACATCTCACTTCAAGATGTTAATGCTGCAGTCAAGGGAAGCTAGAGTGGAAAGGCTGCCGGTCCCGATGGAATACCAATTGACCTCTATAAGTCAAATCTGTATGGGGCCCAATTTTAACTAGGGTATTACAAGTGTGTTGTGAAAAAGGTTTTATAAGTACATGGTCCGAATCAATTATAGTCCCCATTTTTAAAAAGATTGACCGGGAAAATCCTGCTTGCTACAGACCAATATCTTTGTTGGATTCTTTGATCAAGGTAGCAGGCAGGATTGTTTTAGATCGTCTACAGGCATGGACTGAAGAAGAGGGTATTTTAAGTGATGTCCAGTATGGATTTAGAGCTGGGTTAGGTACCAACGAGCAGATTTTGAACCTTAATATTTTAATTAGTAAATACACACAGGCGAAAACAGGGAAACTCTACCTGGCCTTCGTAGACCTCACAGCCGCTTTTGATTGTGTCGTCCATAACAAGCTGTGGGGTGTTCTTAATGATTTAAAGGTTGATCCTGTTTTAATTCAGTTTTTAAAGCAGTTAAACTCTGGAGCTACAGCAAAAGTTTGTTATGGTGTAGAGGGCGAGTGCACCGCTCCTTTTAAAGTAAAACGGGGTGTGAGGCATGGGTGTGTTTTGGCACCACTCTTGTTCTCTTTATATATGAATGCCTTGGAACAGGAGTTGGTTTCACATACTAGTGATCCCCCAACGGTAAATACCCGCCCAAAAGCCTCTCTCCTCTATGCCGACAATGCGGTATTAATGGCCCACACCCAGATTGGTTTACAGAGGGCGCCTCCTTTTTATTCTAGTTTTATGGATAGGCTGGGTTTAAAATTGAACACCAAGAAAAGCTTTGTCATGTCATGCGGGAGAGGGAGTAATAAGAATTTAACTGATCAGGCGGGGGGAGTAGGGTGGAATCAATACATTTGTTTAGTTATCTGGGTGTCCTTTTCGATAGATCAGGTTCTTGGGCGCCAGCCGTAATGGCTAGGAGCTTACTTTTTATGAAGTCTATTGCGGCCTTAGTAAACTTTTCAAAAAAATTAGGGAAAAGGCCACCTGAAATTTTAGTAAAAATCTATCAAGCGAAATGCGTAAGCATAGCAGTGTATGGGGCTGGCATATGGGGTTTCCAAGATAGCATATTAATCCAACGTATTGAAAATGCTTTCTTAAGGTTCATCCCAGCAGTTCCGACTAGTGCCCCAGTTTTCAATTGTCATTCGGAGCTAGGGCTGGTATATATCTTCGACTTAATTAAGGCCCAACCTCTATTGCTGTGGCACAGAATCTGGTCTTCAGAGAGTACAGGCCTTAATAGAGAAATAATAAGGGATGCACTGAGACAATGCTCGTAACATTTTATGGCTAAAATATATAAAAAATGTTATGCAGGATATTGGTCACCAGAATACTTTACCTCACCTGACAACATGAGGTTGATTATTCGGAAGGAGTTCAAAAAAGTTTGTCAGACCCACCTGAACGAAATCTTGTTAACCCTTGAGATTATTAAACCGATGGTAGCCAAACACCAAATAATTATCATCACGTGTGATATCCAGCCATACCTGTTGCATGTCATGGATGGATATGATAGATACCTATTGACCAGATTTAGATTCGGGACATTCCATTACTTAATTTCCCACCCTGTCATCAATGATTGGTCAAGGGAACTTTGCTGTTGCCCCTGTGACAATATTTCGCTACAGAGTATTATACATGCAATTTTATTCTGTAAGTTCTACAGTAGCAAAAGGCGTAGATGGATAATACCCCTATTAAAACTGGGAGGATGGAGGCAATGTCTTCCTGCCTTTACGCATTTACAGATGTTGGGAAACTTATACTGTATTGGCTCAGTGGTGGGTTTCTTAAAGAGTGTGATGAGGGCTAGGAAATCTCTAAATAATTGAATCACAAGATATCTAATGAGATGGATCTTTTAAATGTCAAATGGATTGTTTTATGGCTGTTTTGTGTAATTAGAAGATGTTGACATGTACACTATGAATTCTTAGATGCTTACCTGTGATAACTGTGTGCTAATGAACTTCTTTTATTTTAACTATGTTGACGTATTTATTTTAAATATGTGCGCTTTTATGATTTTAATGTTTAAAATCGAATAAAGCCCCTTTCTGATTCTGATTCTGAGTAGGTATGTGAGTAGCTCACTGGGTGACTGACAGTATGTGAATGGCTGTATGGGTGTATGAGTGGGTATATCAGTGGCTGTATTAGTGAGTGAGTTGGTGTATGAGTAGCTGTATGTGTGTATGAGTGGATGTGTGTTTAGACCTATGAATCAGTAAGTGGCTGTGTAAGTACTGGTGTGGGTTTTGAGAATGGTAGTGCAGAAGTTGGAGTGAGTGTATGAAAGGTTATATTTGGGTTGTGAGTAGGTGCATAAGAGAATATGTGGATGATGTAATCGGGGATGATATTAGGGATGTAATTTGAGATGTCATCAGTGATGTCATTAGTGATGTCACTGACCATGTCATAAGTGATATAATATTTGAGGTCATAAGCAGTGCATTGTAGGGACACAACTGCTTTATTTCATTGGTTTTGTATGAGTAGAACTTGAGTCGAACTAGGCCCTAGGTAACCAATGTTTTTTTCAGTGAATTTCTACATTTTTAAAATTATATTTCCTAACTATACTATCTCTGTAACCTTTGTTTTTTCAGTGAATTTTGAAGGTATTTCTAATTGTATTTCCTAACTGTAACCTGTAATCTTTGAGAGTGGGTGTGTGGGTTGCTTTGTAGGTTGATGACTGAGTGTGTGAGAGTCTGTGTGTGAGTGTGCAATGTTTGGGTAAATATGTAAGTGCATGAGATGATTATATGATTGCTTAGGTAGTGCCTGTGTGATTCTATGAGTGCAATTGCCAAGGACATACTCCAAATACCGGGTGTTTTTGATAAAGTGTAAAACACATATATATACATATTTTACATAAAGTTTCAGTGTAGGTATTTAGAAAGATACTCGTTTGACTTTCCCCTTTGTATTCATTTGTCAAAATAACTGCAGCAAAAATGCATTTTACTTCTTCAAAGCTACTCCGGAGGTCGCAATGACATCAGTAGTCACGAATACAAATGACAAAGTGTAAAAGAGATGTATAGACTTTTTTTTGCAAAGTTTGAGTCTAGCTGTTCAGTAACATATTGGTTTAACTTTATTTTAACAGCCCATTTGTAGAAAAAACAGTTTAAAAAAATAACTTTGAACATTGGAACTCACGAATACAACGGAACTACCAAACACCCATGAAACTACCCATTGTTACCCAAACTCATGGGGTATCAAAAACTGCTGCAAAACTAGTGCAATGCACAGTCTGTGACAATACCCTCTCTAGACGAACATAAATATTCATGTGGGACTACCTCCAAGTTATATCATCTTAAAACCTATCATAGAAAAAGTCTCCAACTAGCGAGCTAGCAGAGGGAAACTGGAGGGCCATCTACATTAGTGGCAGCAGCATCAATAGCCAGCCAAGAAAGTCCCTTCAGAGGTGAAGACTGCTACAACAGATATGGCTCTGTTGTATCCTAGTTCTGCAACACCCTCGTGCCCTTAGCGCGTGACGGTGTCAACCCATCTCTCCTGCGCGAGAGCACCCATTGTTCCCTCACCTTTCCTATTGGTCCCCCAACATTCCACTCTCCCTCTGGTCCCTTCCTAAACCACCAACTGTCATTGCTGAGATTTCTTAACTGACCTACGCACCGCACTAGGTGTGGGGCTGTTTATAATAAACTTATACTTAATTCTACACTTCAGTCTCCTTTTTCGATTACCACAGGCTCCACAGTTTTTAAGTATGGACTTTAGTGTTGTTATGAGTCCTGGTGAGCAGTGTGTTACAGATATTCACAATGGTGAAAAAAATCATAAATGCTAATTTGTTTCCTCTTTTATATTTTTTGCACATTTCTCAGTGCACATTTTGGGATTACTCCTGTCCCAGTTGTAATTTTTTTTACCATAAAAAAGACCAATACAATAGGAGCTACAGGGGGAATAACAGGACAACCAGACCCCCGCTCAACATGCTTTAAATCAATGAGTGGCTGTCCCTAATTGGATACACAAAATTATTTTCTATTTCCAGCATGGGGGGGTTTATCTCAAACCTCA
The DNA here is from genome assembly GCF_964261635.1 of Lissotriton helveticus. Classification (NCBI taxonomy): domain Eukaryota; kingdom Metazoa; phylum Chordata; class Amphibia; order Caudata; family Salamandridae; genus Lissotriton; species Lissotriton helveticus. The sequence goes on along the minus strand of NC_136065.1, from coordinate 997,684,716 downwards.
TCCACAATTCTTTCGATTACCATTTGGTTACTTAGCTGTTGTGTACACAACAGCCAAGTAACCAAATGGTAACCATAAAAAAGAACAACATAATTAAACAAATATTTACAAAACCACTAAACAAAAACATTAAAAAAGAAAACAGAAAATCATGTCACTGGGTAAAAAAGGAATATCATTGGATAATATACTTTTCAACTAAAAGAATAAGAAGAACACACCCATTTATCTATTTTGAACATTCTTTAAGGGGAGTTCATAGTGAGCAGATTTGCACAATGCACAATATGTCACAAGACATTGTCAAGGGGTACAAATAAAAAATATTCTTGCTGGACTACGTCCATGCATTACCATCTAAAAACATACCATAGCAATAGTGTAATAGCAGCAAGAAGACAACGCAAGGTGGAAGGACCCTCAACTTCAATAGCAGCCACAACAACACCGGGGCAGAGCGTGCCTTCAGAGGTCCAATCTCAATTTCAAGATTCGGCTCTACAGCTTTCTCGAATGGCATTATACTGCATGGATTGTGGAGTTGTAGTAAGTGTTGGAGAGTAGTGTCCATAACAACCCTTCGCAATGCTGCAAAGAATCATAAATGTTGATTGTTTTTTATTTTTGGCCCTTCATAATTTTTTCACATTAGCAGGCATTTTATTATCTTACGAAATGGTTATCTAATATCTATCTATCATTTTATTATCTTCCAATTTATTAGAACAATGCTTACATATAACATGCCGTATGAAGAAAGCAAAACATTCCTCTACAAATAAATACACAGCTAACTTTTTCCAGTTATCATTATTTACTTTTTCACTTTATAAGTACAAGTCAACAGTCTGTGTTTGAATCTTCTAGTGAGTGTGCCGACAACATAAACAAACATATTCTGTTTTTTGAGACCACATGTGCTAAATTTTGTAATCTCTTTTTCAAAACTATCAACTGTAATATCTGTGTCCTGTTCTGGAACTCCTCCTCCTAACAATTCTTATTTTGCCATAGAATCCTACTCAGGACCAAAGAAATGAAACTGCACATCATCAAAAATCTTTTCTACATCTGCCACAGTACCATGCAGAAGTGCTCTATTCATTTCTCTTACAAATAAAGCAGGAGTTTTCACATAGTACAGCCTCCTAACTAAAGTTTGCATTGTTGTGTAGTGTACAGCAGACAACTCAAAATGATGAAAGGTTCTTTGGCACACTTCGTTTGGTATACAAGTTAGTGAGTGTCCCTGTCAATATGTATGCTTTCTAATCTTGAAAGGATCCAATCCTTGTAAAGTACTTATTTTATGTTTTAAATATTTGCCTTGGAAAGATATGTAGAAATGTCCCTAATATATAAATAGATTACCACAATACAGAATACTACTATAGAATACTGCAAACACTACTACAATTACATTTCTATACCGGCACCTGCCTATGCCTTCCTTGTACCTGTTCTCTAATAACTTGTTCTACATTTGTAGGTATCGTCACACCCTTTCACTATAGGAGTGCCATTTTTCATTTCAGAACATCGTCCTTTGTAATCAATAGCTTGAACTAATCTATTATCCTGGAGATAGATTTCTTCATTAAAGAAAGACTCTGTACTAGAAGTATGTATGCATTCTCCACTAAAAACTGGTCAACAGTTACTTCTTTTCACTACTCTTTTTTTCTGGTTTTGTCTTCACAAGCACAACACCATTTTGTCACGAGATCATTCTATTTATAATCAAAATAAAAAGCTTCACCTTCAAAGCAAAGGTTGTCAACTACTCTCTCAACTTGTCCTTTCTGTTTTACTGCATGTCTCCTTCATATTTCTCAGTAGATTTATAACTGCTCTACTTCGAAACATCCTGGCTCTGATTTCCTTAAACTGCTTCTGTCTCCTGGTAAAAGCGTGTCCATCTTTGTTACATTCCTTCCTGTTCTTGTTATAGAGATTTTGTCCATTGTTAATCTTTCTCATTGTCTGATTATATTATTCAGATTTTTATATTCCTTATTTTATAATCTTTGGAAATGTCCACATATATTTTTAAGAAATGAGTTTGTCCTCTTACCAATAGCTCTTTTTTCGGTCATCACTTTTTCTTCATTTTGCCCCTTTTGAGTCTCAGTTCTGCATAGATACTGTAGTTGCTTCTGTTCCTTGTACCTCCAAGCTTTTGTAGGCATTCTGTTGGTAATTACGCAAATATTATTCTGTAAAAAAAAACAAAATTGAATTTTGTTTCTAGCCAATGACCCAACTACTTTACTATTGGCTACACATATTACAAAAACAGTTTTTACGTTATGTTGCTGTTTTAAATCTTCAAATGAACCTACCTAAATAATTAAAAGCACTTACTTCAATATAGCAAACCCAAACCAAAACACAAACCGTAATTATTTAGTTACCTTTTAATATTATAGCACCCTATCCTTGACACAGCTGCACCATATCCTAGTTCTCACTTATGCACGCTATTAGACCACTTAATCTCTTATGTACTCAATTTTAAAGTAAACATCAACCCATCGACCATAGTGTAAAGGTAAATACATGTTTCAATATTATAAATCCAAAAACACAACATAAGACTTATTTATGTGCCTCTCTACCACTGAGACACTGGTACATTTAGTATTTCAATACTTTTTTACTTGGATGTGTCGGATTTAAATTTTGAGAAGCACTGCATATACAAATCTGCACATTAATCTGTAACACAGCATATAGCTCACTAATTCTTCAGAGTGCATGCAAACAGTGTGTGACAGGTTACATATAAAATTCACCAAATGGTTATAAAAGAGTACATATTCCTCACTAAATCTTGTAAATACATGTGTTTTTTGTTGTGTACAACAATACCACCTGAATGATTGGATGAGTGCATAGATAGTGCCTAGGTGATTCCCTCAGAATGTAGGTGGTGTCTGTATAATTCCCTGAGTATGTAGGAACTACATCTGTGGCCCCATATCTATATTGTTAGTGTCTATGTATTTGCATGACTATATTGTTACTACCTGGGTGATTGGATGTATGCATGAGTATTGGTTGTGTAGTTCAATGACTACATAATTAGTGCCAGCCTGATTAGAAGAATGCATGTGTAGTGCCTGGATGATTTAATAAGTCTAGATGTCACACTTGATAAATAATTGCATACATGGCTTTCTAAGAGCATACATTGTTCTTTTACTCAGGTTGCACATGCATCAGTACGTTTCTACAACTGAGAATAACAATTCTCACTTTTTGAAAGCACAAAACATTTTCTTAATGGCATACCTACATCATTTTGCAAATATTTCTTGTGTCTTTAAAACATATATTCAGCATTTCTCAAAGGAAAATTACACACCAAGTGAAGCTAGCTGTCAAGAAGCGTACCTGAATTCCTTGGAATCCGTGGGAGCAGATGGCTTGAAGTAACTTTCTAGAAGAGAATTTCCCAACTTCCCTACACCCTGGGACCCAGAGTGCTCTAAGCCCAGGAATGAGGGGGAAAGGAGAAGTGGATAAACAAAGAGAGACTACCAAACTGGTTTCTGCAACCGTTCTTCTCACAGGTAGATCATTGCCTGCAACAATAAGCAAAACATTACTACAGTTCCCAAATTACTCTGGTTCTAAACTCAATTCTACCCTTCTAATATATGTACCTGTTGAAGACTGGACATGAGCCCCTCTCTGTAGGTAGTTTTATGGTTCTTTCAAATAAAGTTTCTATGATGGCTATTGTCTCTAGAAATGCTGCTAAATCCAACACTGTAAATGATACTCCAACCAGCTGACGAAATTTTAAGGTGGTATAATATAGTATCATTAATATGCATGTCAAGTAATACCCTTCTATACTTGTCGTCTTCAACGCTCTGGAAGGCTGTCGAAGTTCAGCATGACTAACGCTGAGTAAGAGTCAGGTAGTTCAGGAGATAAACTATTTACAATTCTGCAGTCTTAAACATTTGCCCCATTTAACATACTGGATTCTGAGGCAGAAGTCCGTATATACTGCAACCCATGGAAGAGGCACCAAAGTCTCTAGAATTCGATGCTGCAGGATGCAGGAATTGGCGGTTAACCAAGAATAGACTTCTTACCGCCTTCGTGAAGTTACAGCACCGCAGGAATAAAGAGGCTCTTCCTACCAGGCACTCGATAGGAGTAGGAGACTTCTAGGCTGCGCAGGAACTCGGGAGAAAAATACGGAGCTGAAGAAAAGCACTCACTGACGGGTCCGGAGGAAGCGTCAAAAGTGCTCTAGGAGTTAGGAAATGAACACGTAGGATACTCAGAGGGAATACCAACTCCAAAACGGAACAGATAAGGACTGAAGCGGTTCTTGAGACGCACACAGAAAAACGCGTCCAACCACCGGGAAAATGACTGTTGAAGTGCGTCGCGCGAAAGGCGCGAGCGCACGAAATGGCCGACAGAACCCCAAAGGCTAGAACGCCAATGTTCCAGACCTGTGGAGCAATCAGGAAGTATTACAGAGAATTCACTTGCATCTAAATCGTGCTACTCTCTGTCTCCAATTACAAGCAGAGAGCGAATGCGCGAAACCAGCACTGACCTTAAATATAGGATTTGGGACAGCGCTAACTGCAATTGGCTGGGACCTGACAGTACCCCCCACCAAAACCCCCTCTCTAGGCTTCTGAGGATGTGTCTTGTGAAATTCCGCTACCAACCGTGGGGCATGAACATTCTTGCTAGGCTCCCATGATCGATCTTCAGGACCGAAACCTTTCCAGTCTACTAGGTAGAACAAACAATTCTTTCTCAACTTAGAGTCCAAAATTCTCTTCACCTCAAACTCTTCCGCAGACTGGACTTGAACTGGAGCTGGGGGAAGTGATCGTCGGAGATTTGATGGATTTCGTTTTATTAAGGAAACATGAAAGGTGGGATGAATTTTCATTGACTTTGGAAGAGCCAACTTAACACTGACTGGGTTTACCATGCTCACTACAGGATAAGGACCCACAAATCGAGGCTGAAACTTCCTGTTCCCAACCAACCGCATATGACAGGTGGAAAGCCAAACCAGAACCCCAACCTCAAATTTTGGACTCTCCCTACGCTTCTTGTCTGCCTGCATCTTATAGTCAAGTTTTGCTTTTGAGAGATTAACTGACGCTGACTGAAAGGTCTTATGCACATTTTGAATCACCTCTTCTGCCGCTGGGACCTCAACCTCCACTCTACCCACTAACATGTTGGGATGTCTACCAGAATTGAGGAAGAACGGGGAGTAGCCAGTAGCAGAATGGACAGAATTGTTGTAAGCAAACTCCGCAGTACTCAATAGAGAGGGCCACTCTCCTTCTTGATCCATCAAATACATGAGAAGGTACTGCTCCAAGTCCTGATTCACTCTCTCCGTCTGTCCATCCGTCTCCGGATGGAAACTGGTGGACAGACGAGAATCGACTCCTAATCCTTTCAAGAAAGACCTCCAAAATCGAGAAACAAACTGTGTTCCTCGATCAGAGATAACTATCTTTGGAATCCCATGCAATCAAACTATATGCTGAACAAACAAGGTTGCCAATTGGGGAGCTGTAGGTAGATCTTTCAGGGGAATGAAGTGACTCATCTTGGTGAACTGGTCAACCACCACCCAGATTACCGAATAGCCCTGACTAGAAGGTAGATCTACAATGAAATCCATTGAAATAGTATGCCACGGGGAAGGAGCTACGGGCAAAGGCATAAGTAACCCTTGAGGTGGCTGTCTAGAACTCTTCCCCTTTACACACTGCTCACAAGTGGCGATGTGCTGCCTAACCTGCGCGTCCATGCCTGGCCAAAAATAGGTCCTCTTCACCAAATCAAGAGTCTTGACTGCTCCCTTATGACCTGCCAACGGATGATCATGAAACTGTTGAATGATTTCAGACTATAACTCTTCTTCTGGGACAAACAACTTCCCTTGAAAATAAGGTTTTCCATCCTTAATTTCTCTTTCTGGACCTTCAGATATCCAATTTGTGAATTCACTTCCTTGGAAGGCTTCTCTAACACGCTTTTCCAATTCATCCTCGACAACAGCGGCGACAATCTTATCTTGTGGAGTGATATAGCCCTCAACCATCTTGTCTGTTACATCACCAAGACTTAAACGAGAAAGGGCATCAGCTTTTCCATTTGCCGATCCAGGTTTGTAAGTTAAGACAAAATCATAGTCCGCAAAGAAAAGAGACCATCTCAACTGTCGAGGGGAAAGAGTTCTGGCAGATTTTAAGAATTGCAAATTGCGATGATCAGAGAAAACCGTAATCACATGCTTAGCTCCAAGCAGATAATACCTCAAAATCTTGAATGCCTCTTTTACTGCCAAAAGTTCTTTATCTGCAATTGAGTAATTTATTTCAGCAGTCGATAGCTTTCGAGAATGATAGGCCACTGGATGTAATTTACCAGTTTGTTTCTGTCGCTGAGAAAGAATGTCTCCAATAGCAAAATTAGAAGCGTCTGCTTCCACGAAAAAAGGTTCCTTCAAATCTGGGTGTTGCAAAACTGGAGCAGATACAAAAGCTTCTTTTAACAGTTGAAAGGCTTCTTCAGATTCTTTTCCCCACACAAAACGCTCATTCTTCTTCAGTAGACGAGTAATTGGACTAACTTTCTCGGAAAAATTTTGAATGAACCGCCGATAAAAATTGGCGAATCCCAAAAAACTCTGTATCTCCTTGATGGATTTTGGGGCAGGCCAAGATCTTATTGCATTCAACTTAGAATCATCCATGTTGACGCCTTCAGGGGACAGAATAAAGCCCAAAAATTCCACCTTGGCTGAATGAAAAACACATTTTTCCAATTTTACATACAATTGATGCTTCAGCAAACGTTCCAAGATGACTCGAACATGTTGGACATGTTCTTCCAAATTGTTTGAGAAAATGAGAATGTTATCTATATAGACGACGGCAAAGCGATCCAGAAATTCCCGTAAGACGTCATTGACGAAATGCTGGAATGCGGCTGGGGCGTTACATAAGCCAAAGGGCATGACTTGATACTCATACAGACCCAGCCGGGTGCGAAATGCCGTCTTCCACTCCTCACCCTCAGCCATTCGTACCAGATGATAAGCTCCCCTCAAATCCAATTTGGTGTAGATACTCGCACTCTTCACTTGATCAAGGAGCTCGGAAATGAGAGGTAACGGGTAGCGGTTCTTCTTAGTGACTAGGTTTAAGGCACGATAGTCTATGCAAGTTCTCAGGGTCCCATCCTTCTTAGATATAAAGAAGAGGGGAGAAGACACTGGCGACTGAGAGGGTCGGATAAAACCACTCTCCAGGTTCTGCTCAATATATTCTTTTAGATGTTGATTCTCTGGTTCAGATAGAGCATAAATGCGACTACACGGTAAAGTAGCCCCTGGCTCCAGCTCAATGCGACAATCATACTCCCTATGAGGAGGTAATTTTCGCGCTTTTTTTTCATTGAAGACTTCCTTTAAATCGAGATAGACTTCAGGAATTTCGGGGACTTCCACAGTACAGATCATAGGCGTTTGATTAGCCAAATTTGAAGACATGGTTGTCTGATGAAGATCCAATGGAACATGAAAACAGTGCTCTGTACAAAATTTTGAAGTCATCTCCACTGTCCGGTTGGCCCAATCAATCTTAGGGTTATGCTCAGTGAGCCAAGACAGACCGAAAATCATTTGGAACTGCGGTGCGTCAATTAGGTTAAAACTGATATAACTCCGATGCTCTCCAGGACCCACAACGGTAATGACCTCAGTATCAAAAACTATTGGGCCAGATGATAACTCGGTGCCATCCACTGCTCGCACTGGTTCAGGTTTTAATTTCTTTTCAAACTGGATTCCCACCAATTTTGCAAACCGTAAGTCACAGAGGTTTCCTGTTGCACCGGAATCCAACATCACAGACACCTTTTCCTCTCGAACTTTACCAAACCATATAGTACAGGACAAAATCAAGCGTGGAGCCGCCGGCTGTAGTTCATTTGCCAATAATTGAGGCTTGGGAGTTGTCTCCTGGGCTGCTCACACCAGTGCAACTCCGTCTACTGGTGGAGCTTGTCTTTTATCCACAAATTGGTTTTAGATTTCTTTGGGCATTCTTTGACAAAATGGCCTGACTGACCACAATACATACATAATTTACCCAAACGTGCTTTTCTCTCTCCTCCTGAGAGAGAGGGCCTCGAACGGCGCCAATCTGCATGGGTTCCCCACTAGTATTTGCTTCGCTGTTCTTGAGTGGTTCGGAACGTACTCGATCAAATCGTGGCGGGAAGGGTTTAACGTCCTTTCTTTTCTCACTACGGCGTTCTGCTTGCCTTTGATCAATTTGAAGGACTAAATCTATGAGCTCAGAAACATCCGTTGGTCTCTTTGGAATTTGAGACAGACCATCCTTCAATTCATCCTTTAAACCTCTGTAAAAAATGGCCGCTCTCTTCGCTGCTGGCCAGTTAGTTTCAACTATTAACTTATTGTACTGTGCCAGATAAGCCACGAGCTCTCTGTTACCCTGTTTCAGGTCCAATAACTCATTATCTGTAGTCTGGGAGATTGAGCGTCAGTCAAAGATTCGTAGAAATTCCGCTTTGAAAACTTCAAATTTATACAAAACCGGATCATTAGAGGAGACCAAAGGCATGGACGACGCAGCTGCGTCACCACTAAGATAGGACAGCACAAACGCCACCTTAAACTGATCCTCCTTGAACAAAATGGGTTTGCAAAGAAAATGCAGTGAGCACTGTGTCAAAAAGATTTGAGCCTTGTGAGGATCTCCTTGGAATCTTTCGGGAGGGGTTAAAGGGATGGTTGAGGACATGGCATGGACTGCTTGCGTAGTTAACGCAGATGATGACGAGGGAGAAGGAGTAAAGGTTGGAGACTTAAGCCCCCCAAAATTAGGGCTGGGACTCACTGAAAGCTCTTCAACCCGCTGCCTCAAATAACTCGCCTCCTGATTTGACTTCCTAACCTCTTCCCTGGTTTCACTAAGCTGTTTTTGCAAATCCTCCAAAATGGATGCCAGGGCCTTAACATCAAAACCTTCAGCCATCTTGCTCAGACAGAAAGAAATGTTCGGGCACTGCAATCTGTCAAGAAGCGTACCTGAATTCCTTGGAATCTGTGGGAGCAGATGGCTTGAAGGAACTTTCTAGAAGAGAATTTCCCAACTCCCCTACACCCCGGGACCCAGAGTGCTCTAAGCCCAGGAATGAGGGGGAAAGGGGAAGTGGGTAAACAAAGAGAGACTGCCACACTGGTTTCTTCAACCGTTTTTCTCACAGGTAGATCATTGCCTGCAACAATAAGCAAAACATTACTACAGTTCCCAAATTACTCTGGTTCTAAACTCAATTCTACCCTTCTAATATATGTACCAGTTGAAGTGTGGACATGAGCCCCTCTCTGTAGGTAGTTTTATGGTTCTTTCAAATGAAGTTTCTATGATGGCTATTGTCTCTAAAAATGCTGCTAAATCCAACACTGTAAATGATACTCCAACCAGCTGATGAAATTTTAAGGTGGTATAATATAGTATCATTAATATGCATATCAAGTAATACCCTACTATACTTGTCGTCTTCAAAGCTCTGGAAGGCTGTCGAAGTTCAGCATGACTAACGCTGAGCAAGAGTCAGGTAGTTCAGGAGATAAACTATTTACAATTCTGCAGTCTTAAACATTTGCCCCTTTTAACATACTGGATTCTGAGGCAGAAGTCCGTATATACTGCAACCCATGGAAGAGGCACCAAAGTCTCTAGAATTCGATGCTGCAGGATGCAGGAATTGGCAGTTAACCAAGAATAGACTTCTTACCGCCTTCGTGAAGTTACAGCACCGCAGGAATAATCCTACCAGGCACTCGATAGGAATAGGAGACTTCTAGGCTGCGCAGGAACTCGGGAGAAAAATACGGAGCTGAAGAAAAACACTCACTGACGGGTCCGGAGGGAGCGTCAAAAGTGCTCTAGGAGTTAGGAAATGAACACGGAGGATACTCAGAGGGAATACCAACTCCAAAACGGAACAGATAAGGACTGAAGCGGTTCTTGAGAAGCACACTGAAAAACGCGTCCAACCGCCGGGAAAATGACTGTTGAAGTGCGCCGCACGAAAGGCGCGAGCGCACGAAATGGCCGACAGAACCCCTTAAGGCTAGAACGCCAATGTTCCAGAGCTGTGGAGCAATCAGGAAGTATTACAGAGAATTCACTTGCATCTAAATCGCGCTACTCTCTGTCTCCAATTACAAGCAGAGAGCGAATGCGCAAAACCAGCACTGACCTTAAATATAGGATTTGGGACAGCGCTAACTGCAACTGGCTGGGACCTGATACTAGCGCAAGAAATCTCAAGAGACATTCTGTACTATTAAAGTTCCTAAAATTTAAACATAGAATGTTTAAAGAAATAAACCACCTTCCCCATATACATGACATTTTCAATAGCCTTAAAGAACATAGATCACCAGGTAAACATATATCTGATTTCATAATAGATATACACCTTCAGGCCATCTTACCAAAACATATAGTTCTCTACATCTTTAAGTAACCAATAAAAACCATATCTCACCATCTACGTATATGCAAACTAGTCATATAAGATACAAAACACATTGACAAACACTCACTTATACATACCCAACAAGTATTACTACTTTATAATTCATACAACAGACGAAGCACTCACTAATACATACCAACAAGTATTACTACTTTATAATTTATAGAACAGACGAAGCACATCTTCTTATCTTTTATTTCTGACTACACTACTCCTGTTTAATAATGTGACTAAAACTACCACAATTCCCATAACGCATAAATATAGATCTAGCTATTCTGCACATAATGCTTAGACATTTAAAACATTGTCATTTTTAAAGGCATTGCTCATGGTAAGTTTAAACAGTACTAACATCCTAAACACATACCTGCTGCCAGATACATTTCATCTAATATATTTTGTTCACATCACTGTGATGGTACACAGTCAAAATATGGAGTTGTAAATATCGACCTACACAAATACCGAGTTAGAAATATCGAAGGTAAAGAATATCGATGTCAAGAATATCGTTGGACAGAATATCGACACTAAGGTAAGTAATATCGATTTTTTAAATATTTATGTAAGTAATATCGAAGTCAGTAATATCGATATCAGTAATATCAAATATATCGATGTTAGTGATTTCGATGTTACTAACATTAATATTTGTACCATTGTTATGTATTTTAGTATGTATTTAATATGTATGTGTTCTATGTTTTTGGTTAAGTATTTTACTTGTTTTAAGTTATATGTGAACTATTTTCATATATTTATAATGTTATTTTTAAGTCAATTTTTTGTTTTAGTACCGGAGCGGGTTGTGGGTTTATAGGGGAATTGGGTGGGAAGTAATTAAATTATATTAAATTAATTATTACTTTTTAAGAATAATAAATTAATTTTAATTAATTTTTGCGTTTAAGTTCTGTAGCGGTAAGTGGGTTTATAGGGGAATTGAGTGGGAAGTATTTTAATTGTAATTAAGTAATGAATTATTTTTATTTATTGGTATTGATCATTTATGTATTTTTAATTAAATAATAATTGGCAATTCATAATTTTAATTGTTAATTAATTGTTTAATTGGGAATTAATATTTGTAATTAATTCATTTAATTGGTAATTAATGTTTGTAATTGGTAGTAAATGTTTGTAATCGGTAGTTAATGTTTGTAATTGGTAATTAATGTATTTAATTTGTAAATAATTTTGTAATTGGTAATTACAATTTTTTTTATTGGAAATTATTTGTAAATAATTGGTAATTAATGTGTTATAAAAACTCTTTTTTGGTATACAAATACGTGTATTGTTTAATGTTTTTTAATTGGTAATCAATTATTAATAATATATATATTTTTTACAGTATTTTATTGCTTAATATTTAATATTTGGTAACTATGATTTATTAATTGATATTTATTTTTAATTTATTGTTCATTATTTATTAAAATCTATTTTTTTATTTTTATATTAATGGGTTTTTTGAAATGATGTTTAGTTATTTAGAATTTAAAATATTATTACATTTAAATATAAAAATTATTTTTAAGTATGTTATATTTAATTTTTATGGTATCCAATGCTTTACTTACTGTTGTACTCTCTGGAGTGGGAATAGTAATTTTTACCCCTACGCTATCCAACGCTTTCCCTACCGTTGCACTCTCTGGAGTTGGAATAGTAATTTTTACCCCTACCCTATCCAACGCTTTCCCTACTGTTGCACTCTCTGGAGTGGGAATAGTAATTATTACCCATACGCTATTCAACGCTTTCCCTACTGTTGCATTCTCTGGAGTGGGAATAGTAATTTTTACCCATACGCTATTCAACGCTTTCCCTACTGTTGCACTCTCTGGAGTGGGAATAGTAATTTTTAACCACCCGCTATCCAACTTTTTCTCTACTGCTGCACTCTCTGGATAGGGAATTGTAATTTTTACCCACCCGCTATCCAACGCTTTCCCTACTGTTGCACTCTCTGGAGTTGGAATAGTAATTTTTACCCCTACGCTATCCAATGTTTTCTTTACTGTTTCACTCTCTGGAGTGGTAATAGTAATTTTTATCTCCATGCTATACAATGTTTTCCCTAATTTTGCATTTTCTGGAGTGGGAATAGTAATTTTACGTTTTACGCTATCCAATGTTTTTAATACTGTCGTTTTTTTCGACTTTAAATAGTTGTTTTATTTATTATTTAGAATGAATTTAGATAATGTATTATGTTATTAATTTTAAAAACATTGAAAGTATATATATTTTTTTTATTTATTAAAAATAATTATTTACTTTTTTATGTAAATATTTTATGTGTGGAGATCTATTTGTAATTTATAGTATTTTTAAATAGTTTATAAGTAATTAAAGTAATTATTAAAATGTATTATTAAGTAAATATATAATATATATTTTACATATGTGTTTAATTAATGTTATATTAATATATATCTATTATTTAATTATTTTAAACATTACTAAATATTTTTAACAATGTTTATTTTATTTATAAGTATTATTTACTTTATTTTACACATTATATTTGAACAGATATAAAACGATATTTTTAATTACGATATTTTTAACATTGATATTTTTGTTTCGATATTTTTGTACTTACCATGTTGTAGATAGGATGTCGATATACTAGCCTTCGATATTCCAGCGTCGATGTTTCTGTAGGTCGATATTTTGTCTGTCGAAATTCTGTCATAGATCCCAATGTGATACTCTTTTTAATCAAACTCCCATATGCATCTTCATTTCTAATATACATTTTTTAAATAATGTTAAAGTTATATACATACCAGTGAATTGAATTTGTAGGTACATTGTTGTTTTACCTCTTTATGGACAGTTTTGACACTGTTAAGAGTTGTAAAAACTAAGCCCAAGAATGGTAAACCAATATCATAGAAAGTAACTATAAAATGGCATTCTATTCAACTTTCCACTGTATTATCATGAGAAAGGCAGCAAATGAAATCATGTCTTTCATTTTAGTCTACTACATCTATACTTTGGAATGGTTAGCATCTGTTTACCCTTTCCCTCTGTTTTAAAACAAGGTTCCTGTCTCCACATGTTCGCGATGTTTTCATGATCATTGTGAAATAATGGCGAAAAAACAGGAGTATAAACTAATATTTTGCTTCAGTTTTTTAAAATTGAAATACTGAACAACAGTTTATTGCATAGCCTTGAGTTGGAAATTAAAGTTTGCCATTACTTAAATTGTGTCATAAATCCTCCATTTTTTGAAAATATTTTCTGTCTCTTTAATGCATGAGTATATAAATGAGTCTATGACAGAGCATATAACTGTGTGAGTGGGTTTGTAAGTGCGGTGTTAGTCTCACAGTGACTGTGAAAGCCTTAGTGTGTCTGTGAGTGGCTGCATGATTCTCTAAGTGCAGCTGTGGGAGACGGCATGAGTGTCTAAATGGGTCTTCAGTGGATGTGTGACAGTTTAAGTTGGTCTGTGAGTGGGTGTGTGAGTCTCTGACTGTGTCTGTTAGTAGGTGCATAAGTCTCTGAGTATGTCTGTGACTTGGCACACGTGTCTCTCAGTGGGTCTGTGTGTGAGTCCTTCAGTATCTCAGTGGGTCTGTGAGTGGTTGTATAAGTAAGTGAGTGGATCTGTGAGTGGGTGAGTGACTCTCTGTAAGACTCTTTGAGTATATGCATGAGTCTCTGAGTGGGTCTATGTGTGAGTGCATGAGTTTCTGAGTATGTCTCTTAGTGATTCCATGAGTCTATGAGTGGGTGTGTGAGTGAGTGCATAAGTGTATGAGTGGGTCAGTGAGTAAGTGCATAAGTCTGTCAGTGGGTCTGTAAGTGGGTATGTGAGTCTCTGAGGGGGTCTGTGAGTGGGTGTGAGAGTATACATACATAGGTCTTGAGCGAGAATGTGACTTCCTGAGTGGGTCTGCGACTAGGTTCGTGAGTCTCTGAGGGGGTCTGTGAGTGAGTGCTTGAGTATCTAACTGGGTCTTGAGTGAGAGTGTGGTTGTCCGAATGGGTCTCTGAGTGGGTGCATGAGTCTTTGAGTGGCTCTGCAAATGGGTGTATTAGTCTCTGATAGTGTCTGGGTGTGAGTGTTTGACTGTCTGATTAGGTCTGTCAGTGGGTGCATGAGTCTGTGAATGCCTCTCTGAGTGAGTGTTTCATTCTCTGAGTGGGTCTGTGACTGGGTACGGGAGCGTTACAGTAGCTCTGTGAGTGGGGTAAGCATCTGTGAGTTGAAATGTCACCGTGTGAGTCTTTGAGTGCAGGCATTAAAGTATCAGTGAGTGTTTCAATGTTTTGTTTTGTTTTTCATTGAGGTTCATGACTCCACTGCGACTTTACATGGGGGGCAGTGCTGAGCGCCATGCTGGGGTCATGACTTCATCCACCTGGAAACAAAACTAATCTATGCATTCTAAAATCCAAAAGGGAAGTATAAGACACCCTATCTTCCATGATAAGATCTTGACATAACTATGGCTGTGTGTTTATTGTCATTTGATATGGTATGTAGATATAAATAAAAATATTGTGGGACAAAATATTGTGTCTAGAAACCCAAGGACAAAAATATTTTTGAACGTAAGTTTCTATAGGTAAGCAAAGCTTTACTATATATAATTCTACATATATCTACCTTGATGATATATATATCTTCAGGGTATGCAGATCGGGAGTTAAGTATAGTAAATCTATGCTTATCTGTCTGCACTTACTTTGTTGAGATTTTGGTCCTTGATATTTTTGCCATGCTATTCGGAGCACACAGTATTTTTGCTTCCGATATTTTATCAGTAATACATTTGGCATTACGGTGACACTTCAACTAGGACTGATGTAACATGACTTCTGTGCGATCAAATTATTCCTTGTTGGCACATTCATTCCACATACATTTCTTTGCCCAATTTTTTGGGGGATATAGTACTGAGTAATCCATTCTTTTGCTGCAAATATTTGAATGTTTTGTGGGGATGGTGAGTCACCGACACCCACAGTAAGTGTAAGGCTTGCCTTGTATACCATACAATTGACAAAATATTACATTGCTGCTCCTTCAACATCTTTGTTCTTGCTCATTTATGCAAACTACATAATGCCAATTTTCTCAACTTTTCTTGGGGTTGGCTGAATAACTCAGGGAAGTCCTGGAGTATGGTAGCTTTGCTCTGATTATTTGAAGAAAGATATTTATGCCTACTACTTTTAATGTTCACCAACCACTCATTTGTTCCTTTTCAAAAACAAAATTCCTTTTATCTGGTTCTTTTTAAAAGTCTGATATTTTTGTAAGGTCAGAGAGAGCAACACCAAAATAGGTGGCCATTCAGAATACCTATGACAATGTTAGCTACAATGTTAGCTCTTCATATATACCTACAGAGATATAAGAGTGATTTTCTAATTATCTGCCCCACAACAAAAGTCTTCTGTAGGAAATTGGATTACTGGTTGAGAGGGATGAAACTCCACTCAAGCACCAAACACAATATCTGTCACTATGAAACACAAGCAAACATCAAATTAACCTATGCTTAACCCTCTGGTAGGTTGGCACATAGCAGTTAGGCTTAACTTAGAGGCAATGTGGAAAGTATTTGTGCAGCACTTCAAACAGTAATAAAGTGAAAATGAAACACAAGAAAAATCAAGCACTGAAAATATGCAATTTAATTTTTTTTATGTGAAAATGGTGTCTTGGAGGACAAGGCATCAACCATTATTATCTGGTTGCACTGGACTGGCACAGAGTCACAAGATCAGGCAGAGGTCAGATACAGGGTTCCCATTAGGGCAGCTGAATAAAGTATCTTAAATCCGGGTTGCATAGCTAGGATGCATCGCACAAAGGCATTTCAGAGGAGCTGCGAGGCTGTGATGCAGACTCCTGCATTGTCCTCAAGGATGTCATTGAACATGATATGATGCAACATCCTGCATCTGAGATGCATGTTGTACACAGGTGGTTCTGACGAAGCAACAGGTTGCAATGCAGAGTCCTGTGGCATAGTCAAGGATGGCGTTGAAGAGAGGCTTGCAATGAGAAGGCCTGCATCGAGAGTGAAATCACACAGTAGCTGTACCAAGGAAACTGTGAGCTGAGAAGCAAGGTCTGGCAGTAAGGAAACATTGCACTGGGTTTGTTCCAAAGTGAAGCAGCAAGGAGACGTGTTGCGCAGCATCGGTTCTTCCCACAGTACCACAGCTGGTCAGGGAAAGCACCTTCAGGCCCACTTCCAAGGGTCCAGGACTGGGATGACACCACTTGGGCGGGGGTAGGACTCATACACAGGTGCTGGGTTCAAGGTGGTTGGATCCTTTTCTGACCTTAAGTCACTGAGCAGGAGGCCTGCCAACTAACCCTTGGAGTCATTCTGGTGGCCCTGAGTTCAATATGCAGGTCCAGTCCTTACACTCAGGCAGAATAAGAGCAGCAGGGCAGCATGGCAGCAGGGCAACAGGGTATCAACCTGGCTTCCACAGGTGCAGAGGTCTACTGGAGAATTGGGCCTGAGAATTAATTATTTATGCCTGATGCCCACTTTGAGGAGAAGCTTCTGTAGGTTTCCACCCCCGGGGGCGCTTTGAATATTCTATCTCCCTGCCCTGTCCTCACCTTGTCTGAGGTCCCAAAAGGCTAATGTGAAACGCTTTGTGAGTGTGCTCAGGCAAAGCCTTTGTTATCTGCAAGTGTGGTAAGTGACAACTCCTCCCCCTCATCTCGTCAGAGATGGCCCATCCTGCCAGCATCTATTGCCCCTTTATTTCACTGTCTGAGAGTAATACATAAGGACTCACTGCTAGCTACACCTACCCATGTGACCCAAGATACAGGATGTAGACGCCAAATGATTAGGACAAGTAAGAACATGCCAGCTTTCTAGAAGTAAGGATTTCCTTTGGTATCTGGCATCTGTGTGGCAGGTGAGAAATATGTCAGGTGGGGGGAGAGTTGCACAGACTATACTTGACTCAAATTACACCACAGTGTATTGTTTTGCATTTTAGAATGAATATGGGACATCTCTTGAGGGTTTTCATCATCTTGCCTGCAGTAATAGAAGAACTTGAGGGCTGCGCTTTATCGTGTATGACAATTGACGGTATTGAGGTTACTTTCATAGCTATGGTGTGCGCACCGCGGGCACTCACCGCAGCAGTGGGAACATTGATGCTAGGCAAGGCAGGGTGTGGTACTCTATCAGCATTACCAGTCATTTAGTTCACTTGAACGGTGGTTGTGCATCTCTCATTTTCTCTTTTACTTATGAATGTTGCATTTTATTTCTTGGTGGTATCACATGGGTGGCTCATTCAATGTTTGCTCTTACTATTTATACATTTTCTTTTTCCTTTCCTGGATAATCAGAGGCCTGTATAGCCATTATTTTTAAATATGATGTAACATACATTCATTGTATATATGTTTTGTTATAGATTTCCCCTGATGTTTAATGACAAATGTAAATGTATTTTGGTTTGTCTCTCTTGTTATAAGATTTTTGTTAGATCATGTGCACTAATTTTTAGGATGAGGTTTTAAACTTTTTAATCATATGAATTTTATCAAATTGTGAATATTGATTACGTTTTATATTAAAAAATGCTTATAAAGAATTACCTTGTCAGTCCCTTTGGAAACAGGTGTAGAGGTACGTATGATTTTGTAAAAGTGAAGTACGTGACTGGTGAACATTTTGAATTCTCTAAGAGAAATTATTTATGACATAAAAGTCTCACCATTAAAAACTACATTTTGCTTAGTGCCATCACGGACATCAATTAAACGCTCTCAGAGATAAACATTTGTATTCCTGTTGCTGTTAGCACGTCCCCTTGGATTCCTTTGTGACATCACTTATTTCCTAAATATGTCTACTAATAATTTAGAAGTAGGTTTGCCTTAACCTTTTGCTAAGCTGTTTGTTTGCACAACTAGTGCTTATCAACATTCCACAGCCCTGTGTTGTCTATAAATACCTTCTGAAAAACTGTACAATTATCTGCTGTGGGAGCATGGCAGTTTGAGTGGGACAGTTTCTATCAAAGTCTAGTTTGCTTTTGACAGTCCTCTCTCTGGAGTGGTATAAGTAGGCAAAACATGGTGTACTAGAATGCAGCTCTAAGTAATTATTGGTGGCTGAGATTAATTCAAACATTCAACCCAGATCTGAATAGTTAAAAGTGCTATTGGATTCAAGCTGCACCTGAGGCTGAACAATGTTATTCAATCTAGAGGGGGCCTAGTCTTGAAATTCAAATTAGACTTTTCCTATTGAGGCTTTTATTGGGAAAGGGGCAAGTCTAATTTGGGTAACCAGTAATTATTTGACACATTTGAACTGAGGATTGAAATAATTTAAAGCACAGGCAGCATCCTGTAAGGTGCTCTTTAAAATCAACACCATTTGCTTAGTGTGTTGTATAGAGAAAAAAGAAGCAAAAGGCAACAAGGAATACATCATAAAAAAGGGCACTTTTGCCTGACAATGTCTTATATGCTAAGATATGTGCTGCTAGACTGGTGTGTTCAGGGGGCCAAAAATTATGTTCCCATGTTGGTAGGGGGTCTCAAGAAATACAACCATGTTTCCACTATATGGCTAACCCCACTTTGGACCCAATAAAAATAAGTATTTTACATTTGCATACTTAGCATCTCGCTTGCTCCTCTTTTCTTCAAGCAAAGATTGGAAGACATATTTCCAGTTCTCATATCAGTTTGTTTGGCTGCCCCTCTTAGAAATTTGCATTGAAAGAATAAATTAACTTTTCAGTACAGACCTCGACTTGTAGAAAAGTAGGTATGAAGATATAACACTGCCTTAATATTATTTTCGTATCCAAAGCTAAAAATCATCCGATGACAGATTCTCTAGGACATTTGTAGGATTTGTTGTCCATTTCTAAAATACACTAGGGTAATTTACAAATATATATGCAAGGCCTCAACTATTTATGATCACTGTGTGAGATGCTTCAACATTAATAGGCATCAGAAAATGTGTGAACAACATTATAGAGAAGGCAAAAATACTTCTGTAGTCTGATTGAATTGGCTACGGTTTTTAAGTGGTTTATGAGTCTGTCTGTTGGAAGCGTTTCGAATTCTGATGCCCTTGTTATTGAAGCAAAGATAAGGGAAGGACTTAGGGGCCTAGTCAGAAAGGTAAATTCACGAGTAAGTAAGTCTACACATGTAAGTTTGTTCTTACATTTTTGAGTCACTTTACTATTTTGGGCTAACCACGAAGCGTAAAGTTACTTAGAAGTGTAGATTTTCATGTTGCCACCCCTTGAAACAGGGTGTGAAGCAAAATGTATGTGCAAAGTTACCAGTGGCAAAAAGGAGCAGTATTAAGTCCAGCACCACACAGAGGCATCCACGGATAATGCAAAACCCTCCCACAGAAATTAAAGGAGGTAGGGACTTAAAATGACACCCCATAAAAAATAACATTAACTTAAACTAAATATTTAAAATAGTTAAAATATAAATGCATTTAGTTTAATGTACCATTAATTAGCAAATATAATTAATATATGTTTTCAGTGATTCTGTACATCACTTTTGATAGTTATTAACACATATTAGAAATATAATTATTTAACCTTAGCTGTTTTATTTGTTTATACATCACTAAAAAATTAATGAAATATTTAATTTAAATATTAAATTCAAAATTAAACTGATAATGCTGTGGCATTTTGCATTCTGCTCTACACCTAAAGTAAATCTATAAAATTCAATTGAGTTAATCTTTAACGCAAAATATTTCACATCTGTTATCAATCTTAATAAACGTTTTAAATATTCTCTATACTTTACCATAGGGAGATTGCCCTACAGTAAAGTATAGGTGAAAGTGGAAAAGTGTATGCAAATTGAAAAAATAATATTACAAATATTTTTGTATTACATACTAATGTAAAACGCTTTGTATATTTGTTGTAATTGTAGAACAAAGTGCAAAGCTTTATTAACCGAATTTAAATTTAAAATGGAAAGATTTTGAACAAATTTAATTAAAACTATTTTTCTGGAGTTCAATTTAAACAAAAAGAATCCCACATAAAGTACTCCATACTGCAGGTCAAAAAGCAGCCATTTTGCTCACTCTAAGAGGACCCACTGTTGAAATGCCAAATTAGGTAAGTTAGATGCTACTATTCCTTGCAACAGCTTCGGTGTGGAAAACGAGAGAAACTCAACTCTTGTGACATAGGACAAATTGGCAAAAATAAAAACTATTGATAAACACATCTTTTTATTTGATATGTTAAAAAAACTTTAGAAAGGGCAACATATTACTAACTTCCAGAACTCAGAACTGGATAATTCCATGCTGGGTTCAAAAGCCATGCTAGCTCCATAGTTCTAAGATGAACCCTTTTACCCTCGCTGAAGACCTGAAGACTTTCCCCTGGCAATACCCTGCCTTTGCCTCAGCCCTGCATCTGTGTGCTAGCCACCAGTCAAGGAAGAAGTTACTGATAAACACACTGGATAGAATAAGAATGGACCAGTTGCCTTATGTTTTGGGAAATGTTTGACAGAGGAATAGAGACCCCCATGAAAGACCTGAACACACGATAAGCCATGCTGCCTTTTGTTTTCAAAATGACATCCAAAATTAAACAGTCAAAGATGGTCCTTTTGAGGCAATACCTCACAAAGGGATGGACTGGAGGCTATCAATAGAGAGAATCAAAACGTCTCTTTGTTGACATTTTAGAAAACAGGGAAATTTTGATTTTTGGGGCTAATTATTCAGTCACAGCAAGTGCTGACATGTACGGCTGGAGAATGTTTAGGCATTTCACTGTAATAGCTTTGCGGAAATGTGAGAATTAATCCAACTCCCTTTGAATCTCTGACTAGAAACTCTTGTCTGGGGGCAAAGGAATCTCTTGTTGACCCTACATGGAGAAAGTTGATCCAGGGCTTATCCATAAGTATCCACGTTTGTGGACTAAAGTTTGCTAAGGTTGGGAAGGAACCTTTGCAGCCAGTTCAAACTATGCCAAAGTATTGGCTCTACATAAAACCTGACTGTAGCAGTCTAGTAGACTCTAATTCCTTGTTCCACTGCCAGGTTTTTCAGAAATGCATGACTTATAATGTAATTGACCATTTTTTCTGCCATGTTGGTGTCTTTTAATTAATATGAACTACCTTCTGCACTTCCACCGACCTCCTAGGAACCTCTGCTTCGCACACCTCGCCCTCACACAGATTCCTTGCATTTTCTGCTGCCACTCCAGAGGACGCTCCTTCTCCCTTCTCTCCATCAAAGCCTGGAACTCCCTCCTCCTCCTCCTCCAACCTGCACTCTTGCTGACCCATTTCAGAAAGGGGCTCAAGACCTAGGCTCTTCAACTTAGACCTGCTGCAAACGCCTGGATACCCTCTCGGGTGACAAGCCATGCTTCACATGTACGACCTGATTGATTGATTGATTGATTGATATTATTTATTCTCAATAACTGAATTGGTTTCGGAATTTAAAATGATTTCTTAGCTTTAAAGTTGATTTTGATGCTGCCTTTTATAGACTACATGCACAGTCACGTCGAAGGTCTTGCTACTTTTGTCATGCAACCATGTTCCCCTCAGTTTTTTGAATTCCCACAGCGCCAAGTAACTGCTTAGTGAATGTGCGCTCTACAAATAGCTAAAAATTCAAATTAAAAAATTCAAACCATGGGCAAGCTAGACATTCCTCATAGAAAGAAACATTTGTGCCTAGGCACTAGATTGTTTTACCTTCACTGGAGCTGTGTAAAAGCTATCATCAAGACGGAAGTTCTTCCAGTTTCTTAAAGTTCTTCGTTAGAACCAGCTTCACTGGGAGAGGCCAAGATATTGTTAGGAATCACATAGACTTCTTTGTGATTATGACAAATGCATCTACTCAACATCCTCAGCTCATATTTGTAGAGTGCGAGTTGACCTGAATACACCTTTTGCAAAGATAGCTTCTTCTACGCTGCTACTGTGGAATTTAACTTTAATTGGGAAGGTGCAAAATTACTCACTTCGTCAATAATTTTGTATTGTGCAAAAATAAATTCACCTATGCATTTTCTCTTTTCTCAGTATCCTAGCAGATTATCAGTTTAATGATTTTGTACAGCTTTACAAATGGAGTTTGCATGAAAGTTCCACAACTCACTTCTTTAAGTTGTTTAAACTGTTTGGCAGCGCTTCATTCCTATTGGTTATTCAGGATCTAGGGTTAGACCTTGCATCTTTGTCTTAGATCTGCTAACAAGGATATTGCGCTGGACTAAAACATTGTGGGGCATATTACCAAGGCAGGCGAAATGAAATTATCGCCGCTTTTGCAGCCGTTTTTGCCCGCAAAGCGGCGATAATTTAATCGCCCTATTAGCAAGCTGTCGCTAACATCAGCTTTTAGGTGATAGCGAGTGGTTTGGGGCCCGCTTTGCATGTCAGCGATGTTTATCGCTAATGACATGCAAAGTGGGCGTACCCAACCTGTTAGCGACTGAAAGCAGTCGCTAACATCGCTATCGCCTATTATCAACGCAATATTTGCGCTAAGCGGGAATATCGCCAAATCCTAATGCCTGCTCAGACTACTTCTTAGCCTGTATATCCAATGGGAGGTGGATATGCAGGTTAAGTCCCTATTAGCGATAATGCCTGAATATCGCTGAATTTCCAGCGATACTCATGCATTTCGCCGCTATCGCCGGATATTTGATCGCTTTGGAGATAAATGTTGCTAATAGCACGTTAGCTCTGAGATAAAATCCGGCGATGCGCAGCGATAAAAATAAAGTCACTAAGCTTATTTAGCGGTAAATATCGCTAGTTGTTGATAATATACCCCATATCTCTTCTACGTCAAATCTTCTTTGCTTTAGCAGCCGCTTTTTTTCGCGGACGGTATTCCCAGTTTTGCTGCCAGTGCTGAGCACTGCCTTCTTCCATCTGGTCTCTTGGGAAGCAGTTTCGTCTTGTTGAAATGCTTTCTACTGTCGCACTGAGAAAATGTAGCTGTTTTCCTTTTCTCTCGGCCTTTTTGTCTCCATATTATCCTGCAAGCTTTACATCAAATGTTTTACATTTTCTATTTAAAATGCTACTTTATGACATGGCATCCTGTGACTAAAAAGAGAACAGCATTTTAGCAACCTGCATATTTAATAATGTAAAGTAACGTGTCCAGAATGGTTTTCCCACAGTATAGTAGGTGCCTACATGTCCACATTGTTTACAGCCTTAGCAGTTCTTTTTACAAACTATTGATACATTTTTAAATTGGATGAAATGGTAAAGTACTTTGTACGGAGACTTTTACATGTTATATCTCTACTTGAATGTCTGACTTAGGAAGTAGATAGGAAACATAAGTATTCACTTAATCAGTCAATGCCTGTGCATCTGAAAGTGAATAGAAGAGTACGTTTATTTATTTATGTATGTATTTAGTTAGGTACTTTTAAAGTGCTTTTTTCTTCCAGCTCCCAGGCAGAAGGTTGTTGTTGATCATAGAAGCAGTAAATAGGAAGGGCTTTGCAAATTGTCTTCGTCTACACACAAAAAAATTCTTGCATTATACCTAGCATTTTTTAATGAGATATTCGTTTACTGAATTTTTATAACTTATGCACCACAATGTATAATAAGCCCAGCAACCTCGAATTCTTCTTCTGGCACAAACCTTATTAAGTTATTGATTATCTCGGTGCCAGATGCCGGTCCCCTACAGCCTCCAGAGCTGGCTGTATGGCTGTGCATTGCTGTCTGCATTTCTAGCTCAAACAAGAATCCAGCTTTAATTCTCATCTGACTAAAAAGAAATGATGGAACTCAATTCATTCAAACGGGAGCGTGTCAAGGGTCACGGGTAAAGGGCCTTATGAAGATTTTAGCAGCCAGAGGGGGATATGTACAATGAAGTGGCTGAGCATGTGGTTAGCCTCCTGGGCTTAACGACACGCTCCGCCACTTCGGAAACGCAAGGCTGCACCATATTTACAAGAATGTGGTGCAGCCTTGTGTTTTTTGCCTGCGATGGCGCTAAGTTTAACAACTTAGCACCAACACAGGCACCCTTGCACCAGAGGTGTCCCTTCCTGCACATAAATGATCCTAAAATGCCATTTTATAACTTTCATGTGTACTGCTTCATGCAGCACACATGAAAGTTACAAAATGGCATTTTTTAAAAAAGGTTTGTTTATGTGGAGAATTGTGGCTCAATGGTTAGAGCAGGCAGACCTCGATGCAGAGGGACCAGGGTTCGATTCCCACCTCGGCGGGTCTCGGGCTCATTAATTCCCCTGACAGGATATTCTCGCCTCAGTGCCTATTCTGATCATGGGTCCCGCGCTGCAACTCTGGGCAATAGCTTGCTTAGTCTCCACAACGGCCCCCACAACGCGAGGATGCCTGGTCTGCACCATGGGGGTGCCCAGGAGTGGACACTTCACAGGGAAAGCCAGGAAGGGTTCCCTTGCGGTATTCGTACAAGTGCTGGGAAACCCACTGCGGGTAGCTGTGCGCTATACAAGTACAAAAACATTTACATGTACAGTAAGAGACACCTTCCTGTACATTAACAAACCATGGCATTTTGCTTTTTCCATGGGTGCTGCACAAGGCAGCACACATGAAAAAAGCAAAAACAAGGAGACATAATGCATTTTTCCTCATTTCGCCAACTTAAGACCAGGATTTTCCTGGTCTTAATTTTGGTGCTGCCTCCTATGCACACCACCCTTGTATATAGGGGCAGCGCCTAATACAACGGGTGTTGCGGTGGAATGCCAACCGTAACACCCACTGCACGCCCGTTTCACGCTAACCATAGCGTGAAAGGGTGCCTTACATACAGGGCATCATTAAGCCACGTTAACGCTGCCTTGTACATAAGGCAAAGCCCCTATCGCCAAGGGAATGTTCCTGTGCCGATAGGGGCTTGTACATAGGCTCCTCAGTACTCTATCACAAACTAGATCGCCACATTGCAGGTGCATTATAGTCAATGGCACGTGTAATACAGTGAACGGATCGTCCACCATATTGTGCTGAACCCCCGTCCATCAAACT
Source organism: Lissotriton helveticus (assembly GCF_964261635.1). Classification (NCBI taxonomy): domain Eukaryota; kingdom Metazoa; phylum Chordata; class Amphibia; order Caudata; family Salamandridae; genus Lissotriton; species Lissotriton helveticus. Next base: position 997,659,038 of record NC_136065.1, on the reverse strand, counting down.
CTAAATAAGATGCAGCGTCTGAAGTTTCAAGATTCCAAAAGTGGAGCTGTCTCTGTGCTGAGTAATACCAAAAACACACATTGTACAAAATACTACCTTAGAAGAAAAAATAATCAATACTAACTAGTGTATGTAGAATACTTAAAACTTCAAATGATCATACTTACTATAATGTTGCTTCCTACACTCTTCCGATTTTGGTAGTATTTTATCTACTTTAATAATCTTAATTTAAATAAAGAAAACAGGCGCTTGTTTATTATAAAATAATAGCGGGGTAAGCAAACAGCAGATTGATCCTTCACAACATGACAACGTATACTAGCAGGGCTTGCATGAGTGGGTCTTTTACGCCTTAAATGTTGTCGTTTGTAATATACTTTCGATTCTTGATAAATATACAGGGCCCAGATCCCTGTTCCTTAAAAATACAAGAGCACAAAGGTAAAGAATTGTATAACAGCGACTTCTCTCTGTTGGATGATCTGGTTGGAATATATCAATCTAACTCTAAAGTCATTGTTGCTGGGGATTTTAATGCTGCTTTTGAACCATCTGCCTTATTGAGCACTCTGTTCGAGGAAGAGGACGACTTATTGAGTATCCCTAATCTGGTTGCTGGCGTACAAGGATCATGCCTATCAAATGTCTCCCTGCAGATTCATTCTCTAATCACTGGTAGGAGCCTTAGAGCCTGTAATGGGAGAACTGCATCGGATTTAGGGAGGAAGGCAACCTTTAAAAGGGGTGAGTACTCTAGTATCATTGATTACATGTTCGTTGATGTAAGAGTGTGATCACTGGTTGAAGATATGAGCATCGAACAAAGGGACGACAGCGACCACACATCTTTATTATTAAAAATGAGGGGTATTGATTTGGACAGGAATTTTTTAAGTCAAATCTAAAAAAACGAGGACCGAGCGTAACTAATAACCGCAGAAGGGTTCCGTGGCCCAAAGTCCAAGTTGACCGGTGCTTGTATACTAGAATATAAAAGCTGTTCACATTATTTTTAACTAATCTGTGTAGCAGTGTGGAAAACTCTCAACCCCTGGTACCACCTCACATTGTATCGGTGCATCTTAAATTCTTTGAGGCTTTACAAACTGATTTTACTAAAAATAGCCCTGGCAGAAGGCCCCTTAGCACTTGGGTAAACCAATGGTTTAATAATGACTGTAAGATAGCCAGGAATGCTCTACAATTAGCAGTTAGAGGGAACTCTAGAAATGAAGTAATTCAGGCTTGATACAGTTACAAAGTAGTGTTAAATAAAGCCAAGCGAGACGCTGCCGACTAAAACTGGCAAAGTTTGGTCCTGGCTGCCCAGTGTAGGGATAGTCACCTTTTTTGGCATATTGTCTCAAAGGGGAGTAAGGAGAATGCTTTCACTCTTAGCTATCACATCCTACCGGAGACCTGGGTGGACCATTTTACAAAACTGTATTCCGGGATAGAGGTTCAGGGCAGTTTAAACACCGATAGGGCCAAATGCACCCCATCTATCACTACGCGTGCGGTGAATGCTAATAACCCATATTTGGTCTTCAGCCTAGAAGACACTCTGTCAGCAATCAGCAGACTTAAGGCGGGAAAAGCCTCTTGCCCAGATTTGATCCCGGGTGATTTGTACAAATCAGAAAAAACGATATGGGCCCGTACATAAATCTTTTGTCTAATAGTATATTGGCTGATGGGGACATTCCAGAAACCTGGAGGGGAGCCAAGATATTTACCATCTACAAAAAGGGCGATACAGCTATCCCCTCCAATTACAGCCCTATCAGACTCATAGACAATCTACAAAAGATTTTTGGCAGGCAAATCCTAGATAAATTAAAATGCAGGATGGATGAACATACAATATTGTCAACATACCAGGTGGGCTTTTGTTCCAAAATAGGCACGTGTGATCATGCTTTCAGATTCACCTTACTAACTTGGAAACATGTGCTACTTAAGAAGCAGAAGTTTATGTAGATTTCGTGGATCTGTGAGCCGCGTTTGATCTGGTACCGCATGACTTGTTATGGAAGATTATGCTCTATCTAGGTGCCCCTCAGATCTGGTTACAGTGATAGCACGACTCCACATGGATAATTATGCCCAAGTTAGATGGGGGGAAAATGGTGAACTAACAGAGAAGATACCGATACAGCGTGGTGTTTGACAAGGGTGCGTTTTAGCCCCCACGCTGTTTTCCCTGTTCATCAATGATGTAGTGAGTCGCTTAATGGTTGGCGAGAATGACGCACCCTGCCTGAACGGGGAAACAGTCCCTTTCCTGCTCTTTGCAGACAACTCCTTTTTTAATATTTAAAACTCCAATGGGTTTGCAAATATAATTGGATAGATTTTTGGAATTTTGTAGAGATAAGAGATTGGAACTCAACACCTCCAAGACAAAATATATGGTGTTTGGGAAAGTTCGGGGTGGCCTTCAGGAGATCAAGATTACATACAAGCCCCTTGAGGGGGTAAAAATGTTTGATTATCTAGGCAAAGGTTTGAGTGAGTCACTCAATTGGGATTACCAACAAAACAAGAGTTACCTAATCCTATGCCAAAGGTCTAAATCTATTTTAATATTTAATAAACAATCTTACACTCAACCCCTATCCTCAGCACTGGAAATCTATCGTGCAATAGCCCAATGAAGAGCCCTGGATGGAGCCGTGATCTGGGGCTACACCAACGCCAATAAGCTGACCACTTGTGAACACATCTTTGTTAGATCCCTCATCTCGTTACTGATTATAACTTCTCTCATTCCCCTCTTCTGTGACCTTGGGCTGAAGAGAATTAGAGATCTGGCTGCTTTGAAACCTTTAACCTACTGGCTGCACCTATGGATAACCCCCAAATTTAACAATTATCGAAATTCTCTTGGGGAGGATATGATGATCAATGGTGCAAAAAGTTTACCATGGTTTAAACACATTGCGGACTGGTGCAAGTCATTGAGTATGAAGGACCTGTGGTAACATCCAGATAGGGCTACAATAGACGATTTACTGAGATTAAAAGCCAGATATTAGGAGGTGGTTGCCATCAACTATACTAATATTCTGACCAATGAGTAGTTAACATCTAAATTTGTAGCTGTAAAGTCACACCCACAATTAGAACCCTTTCTGGATCGAATCTCTCCTCCTCTTGCAAGAAGCCTATATTTGAGATTCAGATACAGCAATCTGCTCCTAAAATTTCCTGGTAAGGAGGCGTCTGGCCTAGTATTAGATGTATGTCCTTCCTGTACTACTGTCAGAGAAACTGAAGAACACATTTTGTTTTTCTGCCCTAGATACCAGCAGATACGCAGGAGGTGGATAAGACCAATCTGCTTTAATCTAGGAGCTAGGCAGTACCATATTGTGTTTTAAAATCAGATGTTTTTGAACCGATAGTTTTTTCTGTCAGTCACTTTTTTATTTCCCTTCTGGATAATCCGCCAGAATTTTTTATTATAAATTGCACCGTATTATTAATTGTTCTGCAAAATATGTACCTATTGATTGTGCACTTTAGGAACGCTCCCCTCATTTCTTCAGGGAGCATGACCATGGCTGTTTCTTAATGTATTCTGATGTATGTTTGGCTCGCCATTTCTTTTTTAGTGTTCTTTTTAATAAGCTACCCGAAAATGTACCTGTTTTAATATTTTTAAACTGTAAATTGACAATGTTTTTATTTTTTGTGTACTTTGATGGTTTTGTACAAACAAACCGAATAAAGTTGATGATGATGAAGTGATTAATAATGATTGTATTTGTTTTATGTAGAAGTATGGTCATCTGCTCTGCAGAAAAGGCCCAAGAGTCATTTTTGAAAATAATTGCAGATTTCATCTGATGGAGCAAGGATTCGCACGTAAAGCGACTTGCTTGTATTCAAGAACCTCGAATAACCTTAATGAACTAAATCAATCTGTTTGTCTCACTAATATCCCATTTATTCTGACATTCGGGGTGTCCTAGTGACGCTTGCATATGTGTTTACTAATCCTAATATGCTTGCAACCTAAAATGGCCGTGCTTCACGGGAATCTCTTCTGTGCATGCGTAGGTCACACTCACGTGACGTGACGTACTTGCAGTTCTGGTGGGAAATCTTTGCCCTTGCGGTCTAGCTTTAAAATGGCCACTTTGTGTTCTCACATGCCGACTCTTGCCCTGCAGCTTTTGCAATACTGTTCGTTTTGCACTAATCTTAATGCTATAGTTAGTATAAAGTGAGGGGAGTCATATAGGGATTCCTGGTATACAGTGTAATCATTTATTTCTGTGTTCTAAACTGTTTTCCTTTACTTTTCATGTATTGTAACCCATGGGCATGTGGATGGGAATACTCCATATTGAAAAGCCTTTCTGCACATGACAGTCTTCCGCCAGAGGATGAACTCTGTGACATTGAACGTGTGCCAACCCAGAGGTCCCAGCCAAGATGTGCCTGGGAAGATGCACCTTCGCCTAGTAGAAGAAGCTGAAATGCCCTAAATGTATCATAATGTATAATTTGATAGATGCGCCATTGTAATGTGTAAAACATGTCATGGGAACCCGAAACTCAATGGGCAGGTATGAAAGATTCAAATAAGGGGCTTGAGAAAGTCAAATCCTAGTTGGTGTGTGGACCTGTCCTTTCTTTGGACCAATCGAAATTGGGGATTCTTACACTTGCAACATTTGGGGGGGTGGTACACTGACCCGAAAACAGTATAACTAGCCTAGGTTTAGCTAGAGAAATTGTCCGACTTGTCCGAATAGCTGACCTGTCACTGACCCAACGCACTCAATAGCTGATCCTGAAACAGAGGTGCTGCGGAGCACTCTGTCCGAAATTTCCAGAGACCCAGGGGGTTTTGGGAAACCTTAAGGGCTGGCGGAGCACTTTGCTGGGAAATTCGATAACCCAATCGGGGTTTTTACTGATAGCTGCAGTGAGGGTGGAGCGCAGGCGTTGCTTCCAAACTGCGGGTGCTGGTCTTACCTTGGTGGTCCTGTCCTGATCCTAATCTGGTCTTCCTGTCCTGACTTGGGGTCCTATTCTGCACCTGGTGGCCTACTGGCGACTGTCTTTCCTTGGGTTTCTCTTGTCCTTAACTGACCCGTGGCCAGGGTTGGTCTCCACACCGTTCTAGGTAAATATAAATCTGAGGGAACCTATTTTTGCATTCTCTATTTTTCTTGCTTTGAATAAAATCGTACTTGCCTTTTATTTTTTTCCTTATTTCCCTTTGCTGACAAATGATAAAATCCTACATTATAGTTGTTATACTAGCATGTTCCAATTTTTCCCATCCTATAAGTACTGTTCTACATACTGTTCATAAAATATAGATGATCCTTTTCTTCACCCATCCTTTAGTCGATTCAAAATAATTACACTGTCTTATTAGTAAGGTTTATTTTTAGCTTCCCTATAGTTACATGGTATCTCAGAATTTCCGTAGTACAAACTAAAGTTCTTTTCCGTACCCATTTTCTAGGGGTAATTCAACTGTATGTTCCTTACGTTCCCCGTCCTTTAGTTACTTCATAGCAAGTCAAAATTCTGAAACTGCTTACTAGCATGTTCCCTGTTCTTACCTTCCTTTAGACTCATCAATGGTTGGTCTCATTTACTTCCTATACGGATACATGCTCTTTATAATCCTGGTTATTGACAGTTTACATACTGTGAATCTTATGCTTTCTGAAACTGATGAATTCTAGATAAAGGTTTTAAAACTTCCTGAGTCTGTGGTTATTATATGAGTTCAAGAATAAAAATTGTATTATAGATTTTGTGACTGCCTTCCTTTTACAGCTAGCTCCCTGATCCATAAGCGATCATAGGTACCCGTAGCAGTGGACTGGTAAGTCGGGTACATCAGAAATAAGTAGGAAGGAACAGGGTTGCTGTTAGTAGCGTGTAGGTTACCCGATTAATGAATATGATAAATTGAATTTATGGGCCCAAAGTGTATATGGTAAATTTATGTTCGGGTGACCTGCGCGCTCTATCACATCTGAGCGAGAAAGGGAAGGTAGAAAACTGTTCGTCCTTCACAGGTTCCGTGTGCCTGCCAAAGTTTGCATAGAGAAACAAAATAATCTTCGGAAGAGGAACACTTCCTTAGAGAGCGGCGCAAATGAATTATCGAGGCACAAAAGTTGTTACATGACCGAGATGGAGGAAATGTGTACTTTGACGACATCTCTAATTTTATTTCCTGGGCTGGAAGTTGATAAAATGAGTAAAGAAGACAATGTACAGTCTTACAGAAGTGTCTTTTTTTAAAATAAATATATTTTTTTATTGACAAACTGATGAGAGGAAACATGCCAGGTTATATTGTCCATACAAAGCTTGTTGCATTTTCGTATTCAGTTTTACGTTTCCACTTAAAATAAATTAAGCAATGATGATTCATGTTAAACAAACGGCTAGGACGAAATAACTAGGCCAGAAAAATAAGAAATATAAATATATAAAAATAAACAAAGCAATAAGAATTTGACCGAATGAGCAGTGTTACAATAGTTGTACATACTTCATATAAAGTTTCTCCATATTTTCTCGAATTTTTTTTGCGAGCGAGCTCCTTTTAGTTTTGCCAGGGCTGACTCCATAGAGTGTATTTCTAGTACTAAAGACCACCATTCTGAGATGTTAGGAGGTTTAGGGCAGGTCCAGGCTCTGGCCAATGTCAGTTTAGCACTAGATAAAAGGATCGTAACCAGAGCTGGATAAAGTAGGGGGGAGGAATGTACATCAAGCAGAACTGTAACCGCTGTGATGGGAAGTAGATGAATCTTCTTTATTTCCAGAACTTTGTGTACTTCCCCCCAAAAATCCCTCAAAGTAGGGCAAGAAAACAGCATGTGTTCCAGATCTGCTGCATACTCTGAGCATTTAGGGCATTTGGTACAGTTGCCATAGCTGCTGTTGGGAGACCATTTCGAGATCTTTTCTGGTGTATAATATAACATGCATGTTGTTCTAAACTGTTGCAACCTTAAACTGGATGATCTAACTGAGTTGTTAATATTAGATAAAGATTGAGTTATCTGTTTAGGGGTAATGTTTAAGCCAGTTTTAATGCTCCATTTCCTTGCCAGTTTTGAGCAATCATCAGATGTAAAGGCACAGAGATCTCTATAAGCATCGCTTATTATCGATTGGTTTTTAGTTGCATATACACAATTCCAGATATCACAGTCTAAGATGTTGTAAATTTGTTTTTTACGTACCAGAAAGTCGTGAATTTGGAAATATTTAAACCGGCACGTTTCCGGCAAACCATACAAAATTTTTAATGTGTGGAAATCTAAGAACCCTTGTGCACTGTATAAGTCCCCCAGAACATTAACTCCCTGCATAGACCATCTTAGGGCTGCTCCATCATTAAAGATTACCCCATAACTGTAGTTTCGGATGATAGATGGTGGTCTTACAGAATGCTAATATATTTGTCCAAATCCTTGCTATGTCCTTTGCAGTCTTAAATTTTACCCTTTTAAAGTAGTTAGGGCCGTTTACTCGAAATAAGAATAAGTTTGAGTCAGCTTTTAGCATAAATAAATGAAAGAAAAAAGTGTCTTCACTGTTAAGCAGAGAGCGGATACGCCTAATAAACGAGGACCAAAAATATAACTTAACATCAGGGAAATTAAGCCCACACTTATCGGTTCCATTCTTGAGTAATTTCAACGATCTTCTGGCTTTTTTATAGCCCCAAATAAAGCTACTGAATATTCCGTCCAGTTGTTTAAAAAAAAAAAAGGACAAATTTTGGAAGTATCTTCATTTTGATTAGATTGATTCTGCCGATTAAGTTCAGGGGGAGTCTATGCCATTTCTTCAAAATTACAGTAGTAGATTTAATCAGTTCACTATAATTAATGTTGTTAATTTCCCGTATTTTAGATGTTATTTTCACGCCTAGATATGTAGCGACTTTACAGATCTCAGGGGTCGCTACCGAAGGAGCATAATTAGCTATAATTTGTGTCTTGTTTATGTTTAACCTATAGCTGGATACTATCCCAAATTTACAAGCCTCGATGGAAATCCCTTTCAATGCCTCAGTGGCATCAGAGGAGTAAATGGCGATATCGTCGGCGTAAGCCGTAATTTTCAATACCTGTGTGTTAGACTTAAAGGGTATAATTCGTGATTGTGCCTGAAGTGCATGAAGGAAAGGCTCGAGTGAGAGGGCAAATAGTAAAGGTGAAAGGGGGCAGCCTTGACGGGTGCCCAGAGAAATCAAAAAGTCTGACGACGTCAGCCCCCCATAACTGATACAGGCAGAGGGGTTGTCATACAATGCCTGTATCCCCTTTAAAAAATGCCCGCCAAAGCCCATTTTTGACATAGCCTGCCAGAGATAGTCCCACCCCACTCGATCAAAAGCCTTTTCGGCATCCAGCAAAATCATAGCGAGTGGGGTGGACTCTGTCTCTGCCACGTCAAAAGCGGTTATGGCCATATTGACATGGGTGGTGGTATCTCTCCCAGTCACAAACCCGTGTTGCTGCGGGTTCACAATTTTAGGCATCAGAGGAGCCAGCCTTGTTGCCAAGATTTTCACCAAAAATTTGGCGTCAGAATTAATCAATGAGATGGGTCTGTAAGACACCCTCTCCTCCTTCGGTTTTCCTTGTTTAAGAAAAAATATTATTTTGGCCTTACTCCATGAGCGGGGAGCTATTCCAGTTGGCCCAACAGTTTGTATAACTTGTAGTAGAAGGGGTGAGAGTTCCTCTAGACATATTTTGTAGATCTCAATAGTGATAGTATCCTCCCCGGCAGCCTTCCCTGTGGGCAAAGATGTAATAGCTTGACAGAGTTCAAGCTTGGTTATGTCGTCAGATAGCAAATCGATTTCTGTAAAGTTACTGAGTTTGATTGAGTTCTCTTCTAAGTAATTTTGAATTGAGACAGTACTAGTTGTAGATTCCGGGGTATATAAGGACCTATAGAAGTCAGCAAACTGTTTTAATATATCACATGGTTGGTCATAGAGTTTGTTATCAGAGCCTCTGATGTTCGTGATCGTAGTATTGGCTCTATCCTCAGCGACTTTATATGCCAAAATGTTCCCGATTTTGGGCCCGATGTAGGTAATTTTTTTTTAATTACCGAATCATACCGAATCGGTATTTATGAACCGGAAACCCATATGTAGGTAAATATCCGGTAAAAAATACCGATTCGGTAACAAACGGTATCCACACTCGGTAAATACCGAATAGGTATTTACTGAATCGGTAATATCCGATTCGGTAACACCCATACAACCCTATGGCCCTCCAGTCTCATAGGAATGGGAGATACCGAATCGGTATTTACCGAATCGGTAAATACCGATTCGGTAAATTCCGATCTCGAAAATTCGAATACATGACATGTGAGCCTGTTAACCAATCAGGGACACCCACCACACCCCACAACAAAGCATCTGAGATATCAACCAATCAGATGCAAGTACCACACCCCAGTACCTGGAGGTGGCCACACCCATGCAGGTGCAGAGCAACAGAACTGCAGAGAGAGCTGGAGGGGAGACAGAGGAGCAGGCTGCACTGAGACCAGCATAGCAACACCATGGAGTCCCAGGAGGCACAAAAGGATGGAGGGGACAGAAAGAGGAAGGTGAAATTCAGTCCAACAGAGGTCCAGGTGCTGGTGGAGGAGGTTGTGCAGCACTACAGCCAGTTGTTTGGGAGGCAATCTCTGCAAGTAGCTGAGTCTGTTAAGAGGAACACCTGGCTTGCAATCCAGAGCAAGGTCAATGCCCTAGGAGTGACTCATCGCGAAATCACCCAGAGGGTGCTTGCCACTCAGAGGAAGGAATAAGCAGCAACAGGTGGCGGGAAGAGCCGTGCTCCAAGCCTCACTGAACTGGAGCAGCTTGTGGAATCCACCATGGAGCCTGAGAGCATACACGGGATCGGGGATGCTGATAGCTCAGCCAGAGCTGCAAGAAAGAAAGGTAAGATGCAGGGACATGTACCCCAGTGGCGTCACTAGGGGGGTGCGGGGGGTGCGGACCGCACCGGGTGACACCATCATATGGGGTGACACCATGACACCCTTGCTGTTTTCATCAGTCCACTGCTCACACTACACGTGCTTAAACGCCCACCGCTACGTGCTTAAAATGTAAGCACTGCCACCGCTGTTTCTTCTTCATCATCACCAGCACCACCAGCAGGTTAGGAAGCGCCTGGGGTGGGGCATGGCGGAGTGTGACTCCTCTGTGCCTGGAGCTGACGGCAGAGAGAGACAGAGCGAGTTGGTGCGTTCAGTACTGGGCGCGTTGCGTCCCAGCAGTGCCCTGTCCTGCCTGCTAGCCTCACTTTTCTGTGCAACTGTTAGAAAGCCGGCCCGGGCACACTGCGCTTGGCATATGAAAGCTGCAGCCTCTTGCCTCAGTCTGGTGCCTGCAGGGAGACAAGCGCTGTAATCAGACTGGGCCCTGCGAGCTCAGAGTCAGGCGCAGCGCTTTCTAGTTTTGCGGATGCGTCCCATCGGAGTTTGTATTGCTTTTGGCAATGCTGTATAAAATTGACTTGTGGTAGAGCATAGGCACATCGCACACTAAATCTGAAAAAAAAGTAAAAAAAGTGTTAAGTATTCTAGTTCCGTGTAAAGCGCTCTAATGCTCCCGGGCCAAATATAAAACTGCAAGAAATTGTGTGTTGGCGCTTATTCTCTTAATTAAATGGCAACATTATTTTCGATTTTAGCTGTACAAGAGTCATGTCTGCTTATCTCGTAAGGACGGAAGACTCAGCTGATTGTTGAACCTTGACCCCCAAACTATTCTAAGACCTTTTCAGCAGGTCCTCAACTGCCTGATCTATCTGATTTTCGCCGCGTAAGAGTTGGTTCTCTTCTCATTGTGCCCCCTTGGCTACTGTCTTATGGACTGGTTAGCTTATTAGATAGATTGCAAAACAGAATTGAAAACAAAACATTTTTTAGCCAAAGGGTCTCCGATTAAGAAATTCGCAGTGGAGTCCAGTTAAACAGAAAAGAGGGGCGTTGAACTCTTCGAAGCAAGGCTCGGAGGGGTGATAGGCTGTGTTTTTCATCATTCAGCTATGAAGCCCTAACACTACGCGGTACTGTAGAACGGGTATTGTTTTCTAGATGAAGGTATTGTATGGGTTATAATCCAGAGTGATGCTCAGTGTAGAGCCACAGTTTGTCAGTTGCTGACCTTTAGACATGACTCAATTGCTTTGCCTACAAATTAGGTTGATCATTGTTTATAGGTCATTTAAAAAGATATAAGGGTCTTTCTTTTTTTGTTTGTAGTTTTATATAGAGCAAACTCGACACAAAGGTATTGGAGCGCTATACATGACCACCAGTTACAAAACACATGGGGCAGATTTACAATAAGTGGTGCATCCCTGCATATCAGCAGGGATGCGCCACTTATTGTGTGCCGCAGCTCCGCCACCATGGATGCGCCGCATTTACAATGCGCCGCACTATGGGGCAAAAACGGCACAGATGCGTGACACATCTGTGCCATAAAAGTGGGGCATTGCTGGAGTTGCGTCGCTAGCGCGACGCAGCTCCAGCAATGCTCTAGGGGGGCCTATTCTCTAAATGCTGCGTCAATCCTTACGCTTGCTTCAAGCAGGCGAGGGGTTTTGACGCAGCATGGGCCCCAAAGTGACTGAGTGAAATCTTGTAGATTTCACTCAGCCACTTTTAGGAGGTGTTCCTGCACCGGAACGCCCCCCCCCCTCCCCCGCGCCAGAATGCCTCCTTCTGACGCAGGGCTTTGCAACGTGACGCATCTCCCAGATGCGTCACGTTGTAAATATCCTGCACCATGGCACATCTTTTGCGCCGCCACTGCATCACAAAAGTGACGCAACAGCGGCGTAAAAGAGGCGCAAGGGGCTTGTAAATCTGCCCCATGGTTCCATCAATGGTTTTTTGTAGGCACCAGGAGAATAACGGAAACACATTACATTAAAGGAAGTGCAGAGATCAGAAAGTGAGCCATAGACGGGTCAGAGCGTTGCGACTTGTGAGGCTGTTTGTTTATCAGAGGAAGGAAGGGGGCTTATGCGCAGACTGCAGAGCATTTCTGTATTGAAGCTGTCAGGTCTCGGACCTGGAGGGAATAGGGGAAAATGAGAGGTGGGGACTGAGGGTGGCAAGGGATGGGGCAATGTGGGAGTTAGCACAGAAACCATTCTGTATGGTGCCGTTATTTGGCACTGGCGGACTCGGTGGAGGTCCATCATGAATTCATGGGGTAAGTCGTGAGGGGGTGACACCATGAGTTACCCGCACTGGGTGACACCAACCCTAGTGACGCCACTGATGTACCCCACCCATTCCCAGGCCCCTTCCCCAATGTGGGTGATTCACTCACAATCCAGCACACATGACTGTAGTCACCAGCAATGCATCATGGTAGTCGTAGTCATAGGTACATACATCAAAGCTGCCAACACCGAACCCTGCATCCCATGCCACACTCCCCATACACAAACAGTTTAGGCAAATGAAAATGTGTGTTAGGAATCTGTGTTAGGAAAACACACAGCTGATCATTGTCCATGTCTGTCCACAGGAGAGTCATCGCGCAGAGCAGCGCAGGGAGGGGAGTCTAGTGCAACAACAACGGCTGCGAGGGAGAAGGCCACAGACACAGCTGGACCTAGCACTGTCCCTGAGGATACAACCACAACCCACGCACCCACAGCAATGGAGCAAGACACCACTGCACAGTCACTGTCGCCCCTGCTGTTCGAGACACAGACTCCGCCAGCACCTGCAGATGCCACAACACCCAGCTCAGGGTCCCCTGTGCATGTGAGGCCAAGGAGGCAGGACGTACCATCATTAAGGATCCTGGAGAGCTCCAATGAGGAGGTGGTCGAGGCTCCCAGACCTAGCAAACCACCACTGGCTGGCTACTAAGGCCAACATGGGTCAATGGGATCTGGCCGTGCAACTGACCGTGGCCGTAGGGCACGTGAGCAGGATGAGGGGCAGAATGTGCAGGGGGTCTTTGCTGGGCTGGAAGCCACAATGGTTAAGGTCCAGCGCATGCAGGCCAAAGGTATCATGGCAGTGCACAGACAGGTGCGCCTCCTGAACACCAGGATGTCAGACATCGATCGGGGGATAGGTGCCATGGCAAAGGGAATAGAGGCCATGGGCAAAGGAATGGAGGCAATGGGCAAAGGAATGGAGTCCATGGCAGAGGGGGTGAGGGACATGGGGGTGCGCATGTGCTCCCTCTGTGACAGGCTTGAAAGTGACCACTAAGAGAGGCGCAGGTATAGGCGCGAGGTCAGGCTGCTGAATCAGTCTATTAACTGGTTGGCAACTTCTACCACACTGCTGTGCCGCCGCTCTGTAAACATGCAGACTGAAATTGTACACTGCTGTAGTGACTTGTCCAGGGGGATGGGGAGGGTGACCTCTGCAATGGAGGTACTGCTGACACAGCAGACAGCCACAGGTGGTAACACGTGTGTTGGGGACACTGAGGAGTCAACAAGCAGGAGTGGGTCCAGCACGCCTGTACAGGACATTCGTAGGAGCAGCAGACTCCATGGTGATGACACCGGCACGACTGCGCAGGTAGACCCCCAGCCCGTGGCTCGCAAAACATCATGCGTAAGCGCAAACATTGAGAAACATAATGAACACAGGACAGGTCACAGTGAAGTGAACTTTGGCCAACCAGTGTGCAAAGTGCATTTTATTTGATATATGTGCTTTTGGATAGTGCAGTAGTGCATATTAAAGTGAGTGTTCCAAAAAATGGACATGCCTGTGTGTCATCGCTCTATTAAAAGTATCTGTTGGTGATTTCTGCGCGTCGCAGTCGACCATCTGTTGCTGGTGCTGCTCCTGCTGCATTGTGATCTGCTTGTACTGTCCCATCATCTATGTCCTCATGATATGTTAGTTCAATCTCTGTGCCCTCCTTGGTGGCAAGATTGTGCAGCATGGCGCAGGTCGCAATAATCTTGCCACAGATAATTGGCGTGTATTGACGTGCACCTCCACTCTTATGGAGGCACCTAAATCTACTTTTCAGCAGTCCAAAAGTACGTTCCACCATGCAACGTGTTGTTCTGTGTGCCACGTTATAACGCCTTTCGCTCCTGGTGGATGGGTTCAGGTAGGGGGTGAGCACAAATGACCGCAGGGCATATGCACTGTCACCTGGGTGGGAAAGGATATTTTTGATTAGTCACATACTCATGAGTGCTCCTTCTGCATGGACTATCAGTGTATCTCACACATACTTACCCAGCAGGTATCCATCACCAAATTCACCATCCACAAGGCATCTGTATATCCCACTGTTGGTGAATATGTAGGAGTCGTGGGTACTCCCAGGATATTTGGCTACAATATCCGTTATCATGTTGCTAGCGTTGCAGATCACCTGCACATTTATTGAATGTGTGGACTTCCGGTTTCTGTATATGTGTTCAGTTGCTGCAGGTGGGCGTAGTGGGATGTGCGTCCCATTGATACAGCCGATGATGTGCGGGAACTGTGCAAGTTGATAGAAATCGGTTTTTGTCCTTGCTAGATCTGCAGGTGTCTCAGTGAACTCAATGTAGTGTTCCATCCTCTGCATCATGGCGTCAAGGAATTTTCTGAAAAACCGTGACAGGCAGCTCTGGGACACCCCACCTACTGTGGCTATCACGTGCTGGTAGCTCCCAGAGGCAAGAAGGTGTAGGCAGCACAGCACCTGTACATGGGGTGGGATGGCGTGTGCTCTTGGGGTTGGGTGTTCCAGATATGGCTGGATGTCCCTGATCAAGTCCAGGATGGTTCTGGGGTGGAGTCGGTACCTTTGCAGGATCTCTGCTTCAGTGAGTTGGAAGAGGGTGATCCTCTGCCTATACACCTGCTCCTCCCTTAGCCAGACCCTCTCTCCTGCTGCCTGTATCCGTAGCCGCCTTGCAATAACGTAGAAAGCCGCCATTGTGGTTGCACAGTTGCATTTTGGGACCTTCTTATATATCCTGTTCCTGGTTTCCACCTGCTTCCAATCCATGGTAAATACCGATTTTTAAATACCGAATTTCATGAAATTCGGTATTTTCTGACTTTGCTACATCTCAACTGGCCTTTTTTACCATTTCTTATATATCGGTAAATATGAATTCGGTATTTACCGATTCGGTAAATTACCATTTCTTATTTACCGATTCGGAAAATATGAATTCGGTAAATTCCGATTCGTGTAATACCGATTCGGTGTTTTACCGACTGGTATTTACCGATTCGGTACGATTCGGTACATCTCGATGCACTTATACCGGTCGGTAAAGGCCGAAATTACCGAATTTCGTCCGTTACCGACCGGTATTTAGCTACCTACATCGGGCCCTTTGTCCCCTCCCTCGTATTGCGCAATCTTAAATTTATGTATATTAGCGCTATTTTTTGGGATAAATTTAGCCTTGGTTTCAAACTTTAATTGGCTTAGCTTAGTACATATTTCAGTTACCATTGGCATATCTGCTCGGAGTGCAGATGCTAGCAGTGCTTCCTGAGCAGCAATATTAGATATCAGGGTTTCATCAAGTTTACGTCGCACAGCGTTTTGTCTGAGCACATAAGCCTGAGTAAAACCCCGTATGCTAGCTTTACAGGCGTCCCAGACCATGTTGCATATTGTAGAGTTTTGGTTATGGTTTATAAAGTCAGTGAGATGGATTTTTAGCTGAGCAATATAAGCTGAATCTGCTACTAAATGTCAGGGAAAAGAAAATGGTCTAGGACCGGTACGAATGTGTGAGGAAGAGAATATCATCATTATAGGGTTATGATCCGAGGAAATTCGAGGGCATACCATCATTGAGCAGGAGTTCAATAGATTATCATTAGCTAAAGCCAGGTCCAGCCGGGAGCATAATTTATGGGGTGCGGAGTAATATGTATACCCGGGGATGTTTGGATATAGACATCGCCAAACATCTTTAATATTGTGGATGCGACATAGGTCTAAGATAGAAGCTCTAGTTTTACGCAACCTTTGAAAGCTTCCGGGCCTGGTGGTGTCTTGTTGGTAGTCTAAAATACAATTGAAGTCTCCCATTATGATTAATTCTCCCTCCCAATCTAAAAGTTTTGTATTTAAGTAATCAAAAATCTTCGGTTCATCTTGGTTGGAGCCATACACCGCACACATGACATATGTTTTTTTATCAATAAACATTTGAGCGACAGCCCATCTACCATCCTTGTCGTAGGCAGTTTGCAGGGTTTCTGCCCTTAGTCTTTTGTCCTTAAGAATATCTCCCCCTCTAATAGAGACCCCCATAGTATTACAAGTTAGAATATCATAGCCAAGTTGTTTCAGCAGTTTTTTATCCTTGCCAGCGATATGCGTCTCTGAAAGTAACACTAAATGGGGATTATGTAGTCTCAGCTCCTCTGAAACAAGACGTCTTTTTTTTTGCTATTTAGCCCCGAAACATTCCATGCCAAGTACCTTAGTTTATACATTAAAAAAAGAGAGAATTCGCCAAGTGGAAAACAATTGTCCAGAAACCACAGAAGAATGGATGTTTGCTCAATACTTTGTCTTTGATAGCATGCTCCCCCATCAGGCTGGCAAAACGATTTTTCATTTTTTTACCCCCCAGCACCCCCAACACCCCCCACCCTGCGGAGAACATAGAACCCCCGCCCTTCACCCCCCAATCTCCCCCCCCCCCCGGGAGGAGACCCCCCTTGAGTTTCCGCTGCCGCTGTTGTGGCAGCACCTACGATAGGGTACCTGATTTAACCCCCCACCCCCTCTGAAAAAAAAAAAAGGAAGAGACCCTTCTAGCATTTCATGTTATTATGTAAGCCTGATGAAGTTTTCGATTTGGTATACTATCATAGTTAAAGATTAGCTCTTGCTTAGGCTGGATACGAACATCTCGGCCTCTCGGGTATCATTACAGAAGTGCCATGACGAGAGTAGTGTGATAGTACACCCCCTTCCTTAACCAATAGAATGAAGAGAAAATGTGTGTTATGATACATTGTGGGTTGGTCTTTTGGGTTTTAGAGTATAATATTAGGTTCCCAGTGGGAGGGGTTTAGGTGGTTGTGTGATTCCTTCTTTACGAGAGGAGAAAGCTGCATTGCTGTCTCCTATTCCTATTTGGTCTGGCTGTTCCTGTTTGCTATAGCCTGACTTAGTCTTTGCTCTTCAACTCTTGAGGGGCCTTGCTGATCTCATGGCCAGAGAGTAGTTTTCCTAATTACCTTTGTGGGTTAGTATAATATTCTGAATTTGCATAATCATTAACCCTGGGCAATTCCGGCCTTAGAGTAAACTGTTCCAAGACATGCTTATTTCCAGTTCACAAGGGTGAGATCCAGCCGTCCACGACCAGAGCGGTCAGATGGGAACCCGTCTGCCTGAAATACCTAGGGGTCTATGTCTATCACACCCCTGCTGATGTATTGGCGGGCAATATTACCCGCGGCATCAGAGCGTTGAAGGGCAGCATATCCTTTTGGGCCACTCTCCCACTGTCAGTGGCGGGTCGTATAGCACTACTCAAAATGGTGGCGCTCCCAAGACTCCTATATTACTTCAGAACGCTACCCATTTGTATTCCGCATGCTACTGAAGTCCATGATAGTGTCCTTCCTTTGGGGAGCGGGTCGACGCAGAGTAGCCTTAACAACGTTGATGAGACCTAAGTCGGAATGGGGTTTAGCGGTCCCCGACTTTGAAGTGTACTACTTAGCAGCTCAATTGCAGACCTACACCCAGGAAATAGCACGTGAATTTCAAGGGCCAAAAAACAAACAGCACTACAGCAGAAATTAGACCTTTGAGACCTCACGCAAGAGGAAAAAATGATTAGATTATGCTAGAACCGTACACAGCGTAGGGCGGGCGTGTTGCACCCATTCGCCCCCAAGATCCAGCTAGGAATGTTAACGGCATTACCAGACGGCGGGGATTGGTCACAGTTGCAGAGGTGTGAGGAAGTAGGGCTCCAAGTGCTGGGGGTCCTATACGCAGATGAAACAATGTTTCCATTTCAGGTACTCCTAGACCGATATGACCTCCCTAGTGGGGACTTCCTACTGCACTCAGCACTCAGCACTCACACGAGCAATACAAGCACATTGGAGAGAAGGGCTCACAGAACCTAAAACAACGATGGCTTGCCAATATACTATGATGGCAGCGGGAACGTTTAAGGCAGTCTCATGCCTTTACTCCAGAATGACCAATGAAGGATTACCTCCTTTATTGACGCTCAAGGGCAAATGGGAAACTGATATAGGTAAAGAGATCCCTGAGTCAGTGTGGAAGCAGTTGATGAGAAGAGCTTGGAAGAGTACACGCAACGAGCGATTTCAACTAGTGCACTTGAACATTCTCCACCGAGCATACCTGACCCCGGGGAAAATCAAAAAATATTTTGCCGCAGATTCAGCGCGATGCCCTAGATGCAAGACAGTTGGTGTTGAATTAGACCAAATGCTATGGACATGCCCAATCTTAACTCCTTACTGGAAGGATGTGGGGGACAATCTTAATGAGGTAACGGAGAGGGGTTTAGTGTTCGACATGGCCGTTGGGGTACTACATTGGTTCCCTCATACCCCTAAAAATAAGATCACAACAAAGACTTGTTGAACTGCTTGGTGCTCTCCTGAGGTTAGGGAGGATCCCAAAATCATCACCTCTCTCACTGTTTGCTAAATTTTCATTTTCACTTTTGTGAAATGACTATATGCATTTTAGCATGTAAAGACAGAGATACTTGTTATTTTACCAAAAGTATATGAGCTTTCTGTTTTATTAATTAGGAGTCTGATGAAGCAGAGTTGCGGAATTCATTGGAGTTTTTGTTCAACTTCATGGATTTCGGCGTAGTAGTACTCTACCAACTACGCCCACCCTTAATAATCATTTTGCAAATGTCTTTTCTCTTTGATCTTTTGTCTCTGTGCCTATCCACTCACTTATTGCATTGATGTTGAGATGTATTGCTGTCATTTCTATTTATTGTTTCTTGTTTGGTAATAAATGGTTTGAGTTGTGTTGTTATGATGAGCAATCACATTATTTAGATAAAGCATTATAAATGTACAAGTGAGTTTGTCTTCATTTGGAGCTATTAAATTTAGTTTATAATGAGCATTACTAGTTCCAGATATTAGTTTGCCAAACCCTGATTACATAAATAAAGATTGCATCACCTTAAATCATATGCGAAGACGATATACCAATTGGAAATTCGTATGTTTTGGTACTCCACTCACCCAGCGTGAAGGGGCTTGTTGGGTAATTAATTGGCCCAGGTAATGTAAATTTGTTAGTGTCGGATCACTGGATCACCCTCGACTCTCGTGTATAAATAGCCCATGAAATTATTTGTTTATTGAATATCCAAAAAACAGGATCTCTGCATTGTTTTCAGAACTGTCTTGGTAGCCTAAATTAGTATGAATGTATTGGCCTTTATCATTGCTGTGGATAATATTAAAGCATTTTCAAATTACTACAGAGTAAAAAACATGTGTGTGAAGGAGCCCCTTCTCGAAATTCCTTGACATAAAATAAATAGCATATGTTGCAGACCTTCAGTGTTTCCATTTCACTTTTTTAAAATGGCAGCTCTTGTTAATTTCATTCAAGAGTATTCATTCGACAGGCCAAGTGCATTTTCCTACCCTAGGTTTTTTAAGTGAGAAAAAGGTTATATGTCTTATTGTTAGTAATGTAATGGTGTCTTGTCAAGCACCTGAAACACCCCACATGGGGTATCTCTGTGCTGTAGACCGCTGCGGAACCCGTCCTGGCTTTCCCTGTGAGATGGTCCCTGCTGGATATCTCCAAGGTGAAACCAGGCATCCCCGGCGTATGTGGGGGGCTGTTGTGGAGCTGAGGCAAGCTAATGCCCAGAGTTGCCGAGTGTGCTCCCTGGTTAGAGTAGGCACTGAGGCGAGAATTATCGAGTCCGCTGACCCTGGTCCACGACCCTGCCGTGTCGGGAATTGAACCCTGGTCCTGGACCATTCTCTGCTTCCAGGTCTGCCGCCTCTAACCAGTGAGCCACACCACTCCACTAGTATGCACTATTGTACTTCTGTTTAAGTTTCCTGTTTAGGTTAGAAAATCAAAATACATTATTTCCAATGGCTTGGATACTCCTTTGCGATGTCTAGGGAATTGAGCTGTATTGATGGCAACTTTCCTGGTTTGTAAGTCATTCTGAAAGATAATAATACAATTAGGCACCTAGGTTTGATTCTTCAACATCAGTTTTGTAAATAATGCCACTACAATTTCAACCCTATTACAAGGTGTCTGTTAAAAGAAGAAAGGAATTAAAAAGTTCTCTGACTGGGAACTTTGATAAACTCGCAGTTTATAATGGGCTGGAAACTTGAATAGAAAGGGATGCTTTTCCCAACACCTGCTCTCAAGTATACATAATATTTCTGGATGTTCGGAACACCTGAATGACTCACTTAATAGTCAAAAGGAGGCAAGCTATCTAGGCATTCTGAATTGAAACATCCATACTGTATAAGATCTGCTTTATTCGCCACTCAGACATGGTTTTATTATTTGACCTCAAGTATGTGATCCTGGAATGACCATTACATTCTGGTTTGGGAAACTGTTTTAATGATTTGCCAGTATCAGCATTTTAATTGCAAGTATTTTCGACACCCTTATACCATAGAAAGGACATTAGTTCAAAGATAGCAGCTTTAGGGACAAGACGCTTTAGGTTAGACAAATTAATGTGTGCAGTAGCGAACACTCACATCAGGCCTCTCGAGCACTTTGTATATGCTTCTATGTTTTTATCGTGAAAATGGGAGAGATGGACTGGAATGGGATGGATGAAGTAAAATTGGCGAGGGAAGTTAGGGAAAATGTTACTGGCACGAACCTCCTTTTTTGGCGCTATCTTCTATACTTCTTGTATGACTCAGAAGCACAGGCAGAAACACTTGGCAGAGAGGACTCTGGACTCTGGTGTCATGTCAGCTAATACACCAACTTCTGTCTGTTGCAGTACTATGACATCCTGCGCACCTGCAGGCCATGGGAATAAGCAGTCAGTGAGACTTGTGCAATCTAGCTAATGTAATACAAGTAATCATCTTCATCAATTCTTAACATAAATGTACCCGTGCCTTAACCGAGGTTGTAGTTTCGGGGAGGGGGGTTGAGAAATAGTTGGGCACATGTGCTTTCAGTTAGATATGGTGAGATATCTGTCGAATTCCCCCAGGATTTGTTTACATACTAACAGACAAAAACACACACTACTCACTCCCCATATGATTTGAAAGCTCTCAGAAATGTTGAATATTTGATAAAATATTGCTTTCTTTCTTAATACTCCTACCAATCCACATTCCTCTCCCATTCCACTGCTCCTTAGGACCCTCTCATGCATCCTGGTTGTCGTATAATGTATTTTAACATTATATGCCAGCCTGATTCTTGGAAAATCTGAAGCTCACATCCCCAGTCCTTCTGACTAAGCTATGCCCTTGGCCATAACTAACTTTATTACACTTTTTGTTAGGCATGAAACAGGAAAAGCTACCATGGCATCTCTCCAGAGCCCATGGGTCACTTATAGGAGGCATGGGGAGGCAGGGCAGCAGGCAAACATTTAGGAAATTAATTTAAAAAGTATCCAGTATTTCTCAAGGGAGAATGGAACCACTAGGGAAGGCAGAAACATTTTGAATACATTATCTAAAATGATCAAGTGTGAACTACAGTCTACTACAATCACAAACACAAATTCATGACATATTATGAATATATCTTTTCGAAACATTAACATTAAAAAAATATTGCAGGCTTCTCGCCGGTCGTAATATTCAATACTACTAGCAAAAGGCTTTTAAAAGTGGATTAGCATGATAGATGATCAGAAACACACTGGCTCCACAAAATTATGGTTTCCACACATGATCTGCAAAGAAGGAGACATACAGAAAAAAGATAAATGTTCTGCCTATCTCACACATGCACCCTCATGCACACAAACACACCCATCTCCACCTAGGCACTGTAAGCTCAGAGAAGTATATCATTTATGCATAACAAATAAATTAATTCAGGCATTTTTCCATTTTAAGTAAAATTTTCACCTCAACACATCAGTTCTTCATAAGCAGCAATCTAAATAGCCTGCTCAAATTACCTACTTCTCACATTCATGTTTGGTACCTTGACCCCTGAGTAGATAGGAACACTGACAGGTACAGACTTTGGTGCTCATAGCCCATTTGTGTCAGTATTTTGCCAATCTAACACACACATGAAAAGTAAAGAGTATGAACAGCGATTAGGCTTCTCACATCCATACAAAGAAGTCTACATTGTGCAGGCCAGTACTGACCATTGTGAGCCAACACATCTTATTGCTCATGGCCAGAGCAATCTCTTTTGTTCAGATGAAAGAAACAAACATAGAAAATGTGTATGGCTTCACTGTGACTGGTCAAATAAAACTATTTGCATGTCTCTCTCTGAATCTGTGTCCTGTTGACATACTGGACGTAACGCATTTGTTGATAGATTAAATGTATTCCTTTGGAAATTGGTTGGTTCGCCAGAGCCATACAGATCTAGAACCTGTGCTTTTGATTGAAGTCCCACGAGTTTCATATTTTTTTCAATATACTTTTCACCACATGAATAAACAGTCTTTACTAGTTTGTTCTTTATTCAGAATTCAAAGTTGACATGAAAACACCTAGGGCCTTATTTATGAAGGCCTTGCTCCGCCGGTGCGTCACTTTTTCCCATGTTAAAAGTGACGCACCGGCGGCGCAAGGCCTTCATAAATAAGGCCCCTAGGGTTTTTGATATATGTGTGGGGTAGATTACTGTTAGAAATGGGAGGATGAATTCAGGAGGCCAATGAAGGTAACGTCTACCATTACCAAACAAGCCATCATGATGTAGACAGTCTTTTATATCATTCGGATGGAAAAGGAGTAAAGGGATTCTCACTACAACTCTTCTGAGATTTCACTGATCACACAGTATTCAGGGGCACACCCAACATCTAACCATAATTGGGCAAAGTTACCAGCAGGTTGTGAAAGGAAGTGGGTTCTAACCCCTGAAAAACATGAGATCGCCCTCAGTTCTTTCCACCTTGGATGTGGATGGGATCCCCTAAAGAAATCTCAGCAACTGTGAACTCTATGTTGTAAAAATTCTGAGCTTTAACATCCAGGGCCCACATATTAAAGTACCATGTGGCTGTCTAAGAAAGGATGACTGTTCTCTAATTCACCCTGGCATCTTTGCAAAGGTAGCACTATGACAGATGCCGGGTGAGCACCTTTGTCCATGTAATTATAGACTTTTCTTCCAGTCCTGAACTTCTGTGTGATGGACTTTTGCAACCCTGGTGTAGCAGTCTTGTTCATCAAACTAATTAGACTAGCACACATAAAATTAATGATTTGTAGGTAAGAGTTCAGGACTGGAGACAGTGGGGCAGATTTACAATCCCCATGTGCCAAACTTACAAGGACAGGAAAAGCCACCCTGCATGACTTTTCCTGTTCTTGTAAATATGGCCCCTTTGCACGCAGCACTTTGCTTGAAACAGGCATTCCATGGGTGTTGCTGTGGGTGTTTCCACGCAACACCCATGGAACCAGACACATTTCCAGATTTACAAGAAATCATAAATGCGCCTGAATGGGAGGCGTAGGGAGGCATAACAAAGAGAAATGTATTAATGTATCTCTGTTTTTTCCTCTTACTATGCGTGCTGCATTCTGCAGCACACATAGAAAGAGGAAATCACCTCTGGTGATTGTTTATATACAGGAAAGTGTCCCCTCCTGCACATAAACAATCTCCCCATGACGCAGGCATCCTTGCACCATGGTGCAAGGGTGCCAGCGCATGGCAGTAGTTTGTGCACCAACACAAGGGGAAACACAGAGATGCAACATATTGTTGTAAATATGTCACATCCCTGTGCTTTGAAAGTGACTCAGTGTGTTACAGCCAAATGGCTTGCGGCACACACTCAGTCACTTTCCTTGTAAATCTGCCCCGTGCTGGTAATTATTAAAGTGAAGTGGTCACCATAGGTAGGTGAAACCCAGTTTAAATTAATTATAATCCAATTGGAAATCTAGAAAGAAAGACTGCATTTATTTTTGGGTGTTAAGTGTAAATCTCTACGTGCCTATTCACAAAGATAAATATACACATGCATTTTTACCAACATGAATGTCTATGACTACATCTATGTATAATGCCACTGCAATTCAGATTTAGATTTTTCCTCCCTATCAAATTAGAGGGCCAAGCCTTCTACAACAGGATAAATGAATTCAATGTTACTAATAGTGACTTTTTATACGTAAGTGGAGATATCATCCACAGAGGCAGAGAACAACCTATGGGAAAGTAAATTAATAAGCTCCTAAGTAAATAGTTTTTGTGTGTGAGGTGAACGTGCAAACAGAACATTGACCCCTTGGGAAATAGCCCTTTGTTGTGGTAGACCCCCATAGTATATTGTGATCCTTTCCATCTTTTTAAGGGGTCTTGTTTGAAGATCTCTGTCCCTGATGAAAGTGCTTCACTTGAAGGAAAACGTATTTTTTTCAAAATTGAGGTCATTCCTATTCAGTATATGCCAATTTTTGCCACTGCTAACAGTTTTTCTCTATGACTAAAATGCATTTAGGGTATCCTCTACCAGTCAATTTCCTACTCAGTATCTTAGCTTCTGCTTTGTAGTCTGTAAGGTCGGAGCAGTTGCACCTAATCCTTTAGAATTGCCACACTGGTAATTCTATCTGAGGGTTTATGGTAAGAACTATTAAAGTGAAGTAGACAGTTTTTGTCTGTGGTCTTCGTGCATTCTTTAGTCACAGTTCTCTCCTCTTCTCTTATCACCAGGTCAAGAAATGGTAATTCACGATTACCCTTCATCAAGGTAAATTTCAAATTAACGTTCTGTACTTTGAGCCAATTCAAAAAGGAATCGGGATTTCTTCTGGGCTCTGCCTTTTTTTTTAAAACTTCATTAATATAGTTTATTTTATTTATTTTTGACATTTTTAGAGCGCACTGTTACCCGAAGGTGTCCTGGCGCTAGCTGATCGCTTGTGGGCGTGGGCAGGGACGTTAGCGAGAGAAAAGCCAGGTTTTAAGAGCTTTCCTGAACTTGAGCAGGTCGGGGGCAGTCTGAGAC
Organism: Lissotriton helveticus; assembly: GCF_964261635.1. Taxonomy (NCBI): domain Eukaryota; kingdom Metazoa; phylum Chordata; class Amphibia; order Caudata; family Salamandridae; genus Lissotriton; species Lissotriton helveticus. The sequence goes on along the minus strand of NC_136065.1, from coordinate 997,633,797 downwards.
TGGCCGGCACCACGTTCCATGCCTTGGAGGCGCCTAAGGATAGACTTCTGCCTCCCCAGCGAGATTTCCTAATTCTAGGGACGACAACCAGCCCCTGCTCGGCTGATCATAGCGCTTGCGCTGGCTTATACCATTGGAATACGGGGGTCAGGCAATGGGGGCCCAGGCCATGCAGTGCTTTAAAGATCACACAGAGTGACTTGAACATGATTCTTTTCCGCACTGGCAGCCAGTGTAGTTTAGCAAGGTCCTGGAAGACTGAGGTGAACTTAGGAGTGCCTGTGATCAAGCGTGCTGCTGCGTTCTGCAGGATCTGAAGTTTGTCTAGGAGTCCCTGCTGGGCGTTCAGAAATAGGGCGTTGCAGTAATCTAAACGGGACAAAACCAGTCCGGTCACTACTGTCTTTTTATGTTCCGCCGGAAGGAATGGCAGGACTTTCCTAATAGTTTTAAGCACGAAATGCGTGGCAGAGGACAATGCATTGATTTGAGGCCTGAAGGAAAGAGAATCGTCCATCAGGACACCCACATTTTTTACCTTAGCCACTGGGGAAGGGGGAGGCCCCATTTCTTCTGGCCACCAGCGAGGTGACCAAAAATTGTCTTTTGCCCCAAACAGTAGCACCTCTGTTTTTGCAGAGTTGAGCTTAAGGCAGTTTCCTGCCATCCAGTTGCTCACCTCCCCCATGCAGCATCTAAACCGATCTGCTGTGGTGTCTAGATCTCCCTGGCGCAACAACACCACGATCTGCGTGTCGTCAGCGTACGTTGTAAGATTAAATCCGAAGGATCTAATAACTGGCGCCAGAGTAGAGACGTAGACATTAAACAGAGTCGGACTCAGGGAAGACCCCTGGGGGACTCCGCAGGGGAGCACAAATGGCTCAGACTCGAAGTCCCCCAAGGCCACCGACTGAGTCCTCCCTGCTAGGAAGGCTTTCAAAATGTCGAGTGCCTTCCCCTGTATCCCACTGGCCCTCAACCGGTCCAGCAATAATTTATGGTGGACCGTATCGAAGGCTGCTGATAAATCAAGCAGGATCAGGGAAGCTCTGCCCCCCGTGTCCAGCACCATTCGTATGTCTTCGGCTGATTTTATCAACGCCGATTCCGTGCTGTGTCCAGCCCTAAATTCATGTTGGGAAGAATCCAGCCTTTCTCCTGAACCTAGGAAATTGCTGAGCTGTGTGTTCAGTATACCCTCCATGATTTTGGCGGGGAGGGGAAGTCTGGCGATGGGACGAAAGTTGTTTAAATCAGTTACGTCTAGGTTGTTTTTTTTTAGCAGGGGCAGGATAGAAGCTTGTTTCCAACGCAGGGGAAATTCCCCCTTGTCCAGCATGATATTGAACAGTGGGGTGAGTCCAGAAGCAATAGTTGCAGGAGCCAATTTAGCGATTGCAGCTGGGCAAGGGTCGTGAGGGGAACCAGATTTTATTCTCATAAGCCGACTCGATACCTCCTCCTCACTGATGGGGGGGAAATTGTCTAGTGATTCAAGGTTCCTGTTGGTCTCAAAGTGCGTAATAAGAGTAGGGTATGGGGCGTTGGACATGATTTGGCTGTCTAGGGGATAAAATATTTTTTCTACCTTGCTCAGAAAAAATTTGGCTAGATCCTCGCACAATTGGCGACTTGGTGGTATATCTACTGGTCTAGGGGCCGCCAACGAGGACATAGTGGATAGAGGGCAATATAACAATAACCCTTTTTAATTGACTGACTTTACCATAGATGTGACTACACGGCTGTGCCCTTGGGCGTGTCCTTCTAAGGGGTATCACTGAATGCTTCCTAGGGTAAGAGCATCTCTGTATTTTGGCATGATTACATGGTGGCAGTGTGGCATAATTTTTCAGTTAGTCACCTGATATGTGCATCAATGTGTGTTTTACAATGATCGTATCATCACATATGCATCTAATTGCATGATATTGTGCAATGTGTTGCTTTGTTTGCCCACTTTTCTGCACCCTGTGCTATGATATAACAAAAAAACCTGTGTTTCAGGTTTTATGTTGCATGTCTTATGCTTACATCATTAATCTTTGTTTGAGCTCACTTCCTCTTGTATGTCAGGCATTAATATATTCTCCAGTGACACACAAGTAAGCCCGCATTTTTATTTATTTTGTGCTGTACATCCCAGTGTGTCTTAGGAGACCTAGAATAGAAGGACTAAGGGAACTGGACACAAAACACACGGAAAGAGGGATACTAGCAGTTAGTCCTGATGAAAGCCCCAGACCCTGAGAAGCCATCTGAAGTGGGCTGAAACATGTCGACAGATAATAAGGTGTGAGGACATCATATCCCCATATAAAAACCCACTTCAGCTATTTTGCAACTATATCAAGGGCACCAAACATTAATGGGAAACTGAGAAGCCCTCTAAGTATTTTTATCTTAGAATAGTTAGACTCCCATTGATCAAAATATCAGAAATGTGCCTTAGAATATGGTTGAGCCCATCATGGTTTTTAGGGACCAGGATCAGACCCAATGATGAAGCATGACACCAATAAAGTGTGTGAGGGTCACAAAAAAATGTATTTAGGGTGCCACCTTAGAGGCTAGTAAGGGACAAATTTGATACTCTTTCAGTAATGAAGGTACAAGATATTTCTTGTTGAGAGTAATCTCCATTTCTAACCAGTCCTCAGTAGGTTTCAAAATGTGGGAGAAAAAGAAGTCCCCATGGCTGTTCCTTAATATTGCATAAAAAAGCTGCATCAAATGTGAATGTTTTGTGTTTCAAGCAGAATTCATACATTTCGAGGACCTTCTCTGTGTGTTGGAAAAAGCTCAAAGATGTTGAGCATAAGTAAAATTAGCAAACATTGATGAATATTTCATGTTGTCTGGAGATGTACAACTGTGACCATTTGGTATAGTTCTTTCCATGGGATATCATTAATCTTTGATAAAAAAAAAATCAGACAAGCCTTTCAGTAATGAGGGTAATACATATTCAAAGAAGAATAGATCTGTGAATCTTGAGGCGTTCTCCAGTAACTAACCTAAAGAGTTCACTACAGGTCTCCCTGGAGGGTTGGAGATATTTTTGTGTACTTTGCGGACAAAGTATATAGTGGGTATGAAAAGGATGTTCATTTTAAGATGTTTAAACTCTTTATGGTCGAATAGTCCTCTGTCTCTCTATTCTGTTAACCTGGGAAAATATTCTGCAGCAAATGTGTTAGTATGGTCTTCATCTAGTCTTTCATACTGCTCCTATTTGTTCATCTACCTTGTGGCTTCCTTAAGATATTATGTCCAATTCATAATTACAATTTTGGCACCTTTTCAGAGGCTTTAATAATTATTGTCTCGCCCTCCTGCAAGTCTTTCAGGGCTTCCTATTCTTCGACAGTCCTGTTTGTGTGATTGTGCCTACAGTGTTTCTTTATTAAGGTATTCAAATCTTTTTATATGAAATGAATGAAATGAAAAGAGTCTTATAAACGCGCGACTTAGCCCGAAGGCATCAAGGCACCTAACAGAAAATCAAGGAAGCAATAAAACAGTAACTACAAGTACGCCCTTGCAAACAGTCAGTTTTTTAAAGCTTTATGGAAATGCAGGACGGAAGGCTGAGCTTTAATTTCGCATGGAAGGGTATTCCATAGCTTAGGGGCGATTGAAGAAAAGGCCCTACCGCCCCATCTGCTCTTACAGAAGCGAGATACCACAAGCAAATTCTTTGAGGAAGAGCGTAAGAGTCTGCCCGAAACATAGGGGCCAGCAATTTCTTGACCCCTCCTGCACCATTGCCAGAAAGTGCACTATGAGTCAGGCAGAGCACTTTAAAGGTGATCCTCGCTTCAATAGGAAGCCAATGTAGGGCTTTCCTAGCTGCTGTCGATGATGCTAATCTGGGAGCGTCAAGAACAAATTTGGCGGCCGCATTTTGCGCGGTCTGAAGACGCTGTGTTAGGCTCTTATTCATACCAATGTATAGGGCGTTACAGTAATCGAGTCGCGAAGCGACAAGTGCTACCACCACTTGCTTCCGCGCCTGGGGGGACAGGTAATGTTTTATTTTCCTGAGTATTTTAATGATCCCCCAGCAGGTAACAACAGTTCTGTTTACCTGCAGAGTCATGGAGAGGTCAGGTTCAATCAGAACTCCCAGATTCCGCACTGACTCCGTGGGGGTTGGACAAGCCCCCAAACAGGGCGGCCACCATTCAGGTGACCAGATGTTATTATTAGGGCCGAACACCAGGATCTCCGTTTTTTCCCCATTCAACTTTAATGAATTGTAAATCATCCATTGTGACACTGCCTCCATGCAGTTCCTAAAGTTGAGCGGGGACGAGCCATCGGGGTGAGAGAGGGACACCAGGATCTGTGTGTCATCTGCATAGGAGACTACCTCCATCCCAAAAGATCTAACCAACTTGGCAAGTGGGGTCACATAGATGTCGAACAGGGTCGGACTTAATGCCGACCCCTGTGGGACCCCACATTGCACAGGTAGGGATGGAGATAAAAAGTCTCCCAGCTTAACCCTCTGTACCCTCTGGTCGAGAAAGGAGGCCAACAGACTCAAGGCCGCCCCTTCCACCCCTATCTCCCTCAGGCGAGATGTTAGCACCAAGGGGGACAGGGTATCAAAGGCGGCCGTGAGGTCTAGAAGGACCAGGATGGTGGAATGACCCCGGTCTACCTCCAAGCGGATGTTATTCAATACGACCGTGAGGGCTGACTCGGTACTATGGTGTTTCCTGAAGCTGTGCTGGGATTGGTCCAGGAGATCTGAGGAGTCAAGAAATGCCGCCAGATGTTGATTGAGATACGTCTCAAGCATCTTTGTGGGTGCTGGGAGCAAAGAGATGGGGCGGTGATTCTTGAGCACCTCAGGATCCAGTGTAGACTTTTTTAGGAGGGGCTTGACCACTGCATTCTTCCATTCAGATGGAAAAATGCCCTCTCTCATAGCCCTATTCATGATGTCAAGAAGAGGAGGAAGCAAGGAGTCTCTGCAATCCTTCAGGACTTTAAGGGGACATGGGTCCAAAGGGGATCCCGACCTTGTCTTGCTTAAAAGCAGGTCAAGCTCCTGATAGGATAAAGGCGGAAACTCTACCAAGCTCTTGGAGGCGGTTGAAAAGACCTCCTTCGAGAGCGGAGAGAGGGGGACAGGCGGGGGAGGTGTAACAGATCTTTGTACTTCAAGATTCAGGTAGATGTCTGCAATCTTCGAGTGGAAGAATCCTGCGATTTTATCACAGAATTCCTGGGTACCTGCAACAGGGTCCTGTATCTGTAACGCACAAAGCGAGTCCACTATTTTAAAAAGATCTCTGAGAGAGGAAAGAGTCATCGTCAGGTTAGCAAAGTACTCTTGCTTAACTCTGATGATCTCCAGCTTGTACTCCTTAAGGAGTAACTTGTGTTTATCCCTCTCCTTTAGATTCCAGCTTGTTCGCCAAAGCCTTTCTTGCTTCCTGCACCCTTGTCTCATGAGCCTAAGGGGCTCCGAAAACCAGGGTGCAGAAGGTTTCTTTCTAGCAGAGTAGCAAGAGGCGAGAGGAGCAAGCACATCGACTGCTGCGCTAATGGCTTTGGACAATTCCGAAGCCGCTAGGTTGGTATCCTCATAGAGGTCAGGTTTATAATTTTGCATGAGGGGAGCCAGCGAGGTGCTTGTGATGTTCTTAAGGTTCCTCCTGAGCTTGATGTGACTGGGAACACCTGTCTTAGCAGGCGTAAAGGCGACCAAAAGCTCCAGAGGAACAGCAAAGTGGTCCGACCAGGACAGTGGAATAGGGACTTCAGTTTTAAGCCTCTCATCATTAGAAAAAACTGCATCCAGTGTGTAGCCGGCCTGATGCGTGGGGTGTTTGACCAATTGCACTAAGTCACATGCGGATAGTGAGTCGAGGAGATCCAAACAGTCTTTAGAATCAGGGTTGTCCAAAGGAAAATTTAGGTCACCCAAGACTGTCAGATTGGCTGCTCATAAGTAGGGCTCCAGGATATTAAGGAGGGACTGGCTGAAGTCTGTTCTAGACCCGGGAGGTCTGTATACCAAGATACCTACGAAAGGAGCAGCCTCTGGAGATTTAATAAGAAAGTGCAGGGCTTGAAAGAGGTCAGAGGGCCTGGAAAGTTGAGTAGCGTGACAGGTATGAGAGGTCTTATAAAGAATTCCAAGGCCGCCTCCTCTGCGCCCTACTCTATCCAGTCTAACTAAAGAGTATCCATCCGGCACAGCCTCGACCAAATCCGGTCCTGAGAACTCAGTTGCCCAGGTTTCGGTCAGGAAAACCCATGTGGGCTTTCGGGCTAAAACGAAGTCGCGAAAAGCAATATTATTTTTCACTAGGGATCTAGTGTTAATAAGAAAACCAGATTCTTTCAAGGTAACCAACATGAGAGTCGAGGCAGGGGGGGGCCTAACATGGCAAATTGCCAATGACTTGCCAAAGGTGCTAAAACAGGAGCAATAAAATGCATTCTGTAGAATGTCAGGCGAGCAGGTGAAATGGCAGAGAAGCCATGCAGGTCTCAGGCGAACAAGGTCCTGATAGGAATATAGGGGACCTATTGGAGGAGGCATATCAGGAGCACCCAGAGACCAGAGTCTCACGCCCTTTAGCCCGTCCTTAGCGCAGACGGGCGCAGACGGGCTGGACTCTGGCGTGACTGCGGCGCAAACGCTGCGCGTAGAAAGGGCAGCTTTATATGCAGGTCAGCGTGTCCTTGTGACAGCTGGTCTGCTAACCCAAATGGCGCCGTCAGGCATCCAAGTCTCCCCCCAAGATGGCCGCCAGCAAAGAAAGCGACTCAAGGGACCCGCCAAATGCGCGGTGGTGTTAACAATTACAGTGCAAGTGATGGGAATGCGCCGTTCGTCTAAAAATGATAAATACAAAAGAAAATTAAAATAAATACGAAAACGGGAAGTTTTAAAAAGGAATGCTATCGCGTATGCAGCAACCCACCCTGCAGCGCGCTATCTGCTGCTTAGTACGGGCGTACGGGAAGATACAAACAGGAGAGCCCGCCTAGAATGCCCACCTTATATGCAGGTCAGCGTCTCCTTGTGACAGCTGGTCTGCTAACCCAAATGGCGCCGTCAGGCGTCCAAGTCTCCCCCCAAGATGGCCGCCAGCAAAGAAAGTGACTCAAGGGACCCGCCAAATGCGCGAGGTGTTAACAATTACAGTGCAAGTAATGGGAATGCGCCGATCATCAAAAAAGGGTAAATACAAAAGAAAATTAAAATAAATACGAAAACGGGAAGTTTTAAAAAGGAACGCTATCGCGTATGCAGCAACCCACCCTGCAGCGCGCTATCTGCTGCTTAGTCCGGGCGTACAGGGAACAGATCAATTGTATTACCAGTTGGAAATCGTGGACTAAAAGAAGATTGTGTCTTGCAGGCACTCCCTCCACGGTTGTAGATGTTAATTCTTGCTCTTATACACGTATCATATTCTGTTGTTTCAGCAGAAACAGTGAGGTTAACATTCTTCCATTTAAGTTTTCAAGGCTTTTAATGTAATCAAATAGGGGATATCATGAGTTGTTAAGATTGATATTCCTCATTCTTCCCTCTCAAAGTTTTGTTTCTTCTTTTCCTCTTCTCCCTCTTCCTCCTCTTTGTTTCACACATGAGGAATAATTTCATTTCCTCTAAAAATCTCAGTTTGGGGGAAGTACCTTCCTCTGCTGTGGACCCTGAATCTGAACTCTCGTCTGTCTCTGATGCTGTGACTTTTGCACTAGATGTTTATACATGTATTTCCTACTTCTCATGGGTTTAAATTGTTTCAGAATTGTATATACTCTTCCATTCAAATATTATAACCTATGCCAATTAAATCTGCATGATGTTCTGCTTCAGTCTGTAGTTCATGTTTTTCTAGTTTGTTTTACATAGCATCCAAAACTTCTTTTATACCTTCTTTGTCTTTAGATTTTGTCAACCTTCTCTGCTGAAGTAATACAATCAATTCAGTAAATGACTTCATTATTTTCTCTGCATATTTAAGCTGTGTCTGCATCAGTTTCATAGAACATTCTACTGTATTGCTATGTCATTCCCCAGCAGGAAAGCATCTATATAAAATAAGCAGGCCATTATTAGAATACCTACGTCTCTCCGTATTCTCTTATGTTCAGTGTATTTAAGTATGCAGTTCAATTCCCACCATTTTTTGGTTTCCATTATGCATGCTTTTTCCAGTTGCTTTACTATCCTATATAGAGTCCTATTACCACATTGTGGACCACCCATTGACTGCATGGAGCATTCTTTATCATTTAATGTGTCTTGGGCAACTTGTGCACTCTTAGCGATTTTATATGACATGATAACATCATTCAACTCTTGTTTTCAAATATATATAGTGTGCACAATGCTTGCAATGCACAATGCTTGCAACTGTAACAAATTGTGCGACATTGACAATTAACAATTTCAATGTTTCTGTGCTTAAAAGTGCCACTTCTTTACTTTCTATAGGCTCATTCTGCCCTCTGAAAGATGTTTATTTAGAACAGTGCCACCAGGAGGAAAGATCTCCCCAGGTGAAAGTTGGCCCATCCAGGATGCCAAGAGCAGCACTCAACAAGGCTCCAGTTCGGTCCCCCACTTATTGCTCATGTCATCACTAAAGAGGGGCATATATTCATAGCAGTTCTCCCTGTTTAGGGTCACAGGACTGTTACAGTCATGCCGTACTTCTCATTTCCGGGCACCTGACTTTGTGCAGAACAGCCACCGCATGAAATCCTGATCAGCTCCCTTTCAATCCTGCATTCATTAGTGTAACGGGAGAAGCGGCAGCACAATACCTGCTGCATTCTTTTATTGTTTCATTCATACACCAGTACATTTCAACTTGTACAAAAAACAGTGGCTGATACGTTTCGGCACCAAGGTCCCCCCATGGACCATAGAGTCTTCCTGGCAGCCACAGTCAATTTCAGGTGTGTAATCTCTATACCATTGCAATAAAAAACAACTAGACTGCTATGCCAATGTAGCCTGCCTGGAACATTGATAGCACAATTTTTCCCAAAACGGAATCACAATGTTTGTATATTTATATATATGGACGCTGTCAATTTTAAAAGTCAAAATAATTCAATTACTTTAGCATGATTCCCTATGTGGTGTTATTTTAAGTTCCTACGCCCACTATTTACTAGGAAAGTAAGTTGCACAACTTGTAAGGTGTGCATGACTTTTAGACATGTTTTGCGACTTTCGGGGCTGCAGAAACTTTAGAAGTTAACTTTATTCTTTTGTGGCTTTGTGGTTGTATTAGCAGGTCTTTCCTAAATCCCTCATTACTTTTCTTAACTCCATGCCCATTGGTAATTATTACCCATTTTCCTACTTCACCCTATACCTAAATCATATATTTATGTTTGCGTAGAACTTTACCACATTGGTGAAAATCTCTGCACAAAAAAGGCAGGAGAGGTGGAGGCCTCTCTACACAGGTTTGTGAATTACATTTAGAAGTAGGTAAGTAGTACTACTGCAATGCTACTTCACATACTACAAAATGTAATTTGTGAACAGGCCCCATAGTGTTAACCTGGTTTGCACTTTGGGTCAAGTTATACCCGAAATATAATTTATAAATGGCAGAAGAAAGGAACTGAGGTGTTAGTTCCTCTCAATTCCTGGACCAAAAACACATATTAAGACTGCATTTTACGGGGGGCGTGGCTTGGCGCCCGGTGGAGATGGCGGCGCCCGAGTGAGGCTCTGCTAGGGCTCCAGGAGACATACGGTTTACTATCAGTTTTTTCCTGTTACGCGGCCATGTCTTCGTGTTGGAACACTTCTGGACTCCTGCGCGGCCCCTGGAATCGCGCTGCATTACTCAGAGACGGATAACTTTGAAGAAGTAAGTTGCTTCATCTTAGCTCCGAGTGCAGCCGCCATTTTGCGATGCCTTCTTACCGGAGCTCTGCCTATGATTGACTTTCTTTAACAATTGGAGCATTTCTGCTTTTATGGGGCCTCTCCTAGCACCTTTTTGGTAGCTGGTGTGCTTTTCCTCCTCTTCAAGACTGCTCCGTCCTGTCACGGCGCTATTGAACGCTCCCGACCTCCATTTTGTGAGGCTTCAGATGCGTCCTCATTCTCCTCATTACTATGGCGTAGGAGCTTTTTTGGCTAATGAGGGCTATTCTCCCTTCACCTACTACCGCTCAGCACTGGATCTAGTTTCCTTGAAGACTGGGTGATTAACTACCCCGTTTTTCATACTACCGAAACGCTCCTGATGTGTTTTTTCACTTGAACTGGCCTTTGCTGCGTACGGAGGTGAAAAGGCTACTAGCATGGTCTTTTATACCTTTTGGATACAATTTTGGTGCCTCATTCACTGTTGCTGGAGATGCCTTCCGGACATTCCCCTCTCCTTCTTCTGCTTGTTATTCGAACGCTTCTCAGTCTGTAAATTTTACTTTGTGCGTTTAACCTACTCTTGTCAGCCATTCTGCATATGGTCAATGCACACTGTCACCAACAAGTGATTTTGCCGCTTCTAGTCCATATCTTATTCTCTATTTTTGTGGCTCTTGTTGTGCACTGTTTTTTCCAGTCAACTCAAGTATTCGCTTTATGGCCACGCTTAAATCGCATCTGTCTCGCAAGACTAAGACTGCTATTATCAAGAACTCTAGAGTCTTTTCTGCCTTCGCTAAACTGGAAGATACCCTCACCTCGTCTGGCTCTGATACAACAATGGATCCGTCCCAACCTTCTCTGGGGAAAACTACCTCCAAAAGATTGAAGAAGGATCCCCCCTGCCTCTTAAACAGTCCTCGCCTGTGTCTATGGAACTATTACTGGACGAGATCAGGTCTTTCCGCCCTTTCTTGGAGGAAATCAGATCTCTACGCCCTTTTATGGAAGAAACTAACATCAAGCTTCAGAACATCACGGATAACTGGTCGCAAATGGAAACTAGGGTGGCCTCAGTTGAACATTCTGTTAAATCCTTCCACGCAACCTCCTCCACAGTATCTCATTTGAACTCTCAAGTATCTGCTCTTCAGCGACAGGTGGAGGAGTTAGAAAATAGAAACAGACGGAATAACCACCACATTTATGGCCTGGCGGAGGGACTTGAGGGGTCGGATCCTCTTACCTTCTTTAAATCTTTCCTTCCCAAGCTACTACGTCTGCCAGAGGGTACAACCCTTAACATCCAACGTGCACACCAATTGGGGCAACACCCTTCTTCGACTTCCCCCTCACAGAAGCCCAGGGGTGTCATTCTCTATTTTTTGGAGTATACTGATCTCCTGAAGGTCCTGTCGGCTGCCAAGTCCTCTCCAACACTTTCCTGGTCTGGTTCTTCCCTGTTTTTGGCTCAGAACTATGCTAAGGCCACAGCTAACCGCCGTAAGGCTTTCCTGAACCTGAGAGCGGACCTTCGTGAGATGGGAGCGAGATATGGTTTATATCATCCCTGTCTGTTCAAGGTCACCTACAATAATAAGACTACCACGTATGAACATCCTGTACGCCTTCAGAGTTTCATCAATGCGCATAAGGCCTCTGCCATGGATTCATCTGGACCCTCTTCCTCTGCTCCTGGCTGACCAGTGGCTGTGTTTCTTATTGTCATTGCAATTTGTTTTCCTAGATCTTTAAGCAGTTTCTCCGTTTTGTTGCTACAACTCTCCTCCTTCGTTCTTTAAGAACTTTCACTATGTTGGTTTCTCTCTTGTCCGCGTACACATTGTTCTCTCGACTGTTACTCATTTTTGTTTACACAGTTGTTGATTGTTTGCACTCTCTTGATATAGATTTGTATTTTTTCTCTTTTATCTCCCCTCCTTGCCTTCACAGGATCCTTTCCCCGTTTTATGGTGTCTCCCTGGATCCCCGCCCAGCCATCCTTGGATGTGTTGCCTTACTTCTGTGGGCTCTGTTGTCAGAGCTAGTGGAACGTAGAGAGTGGTCTTCCTGGTGATGCCAAAGGAAGGGCACCAGCTTGGACGTCTATGATCAGGACATTTTGGTAATTGCTCTACGAACAACAATACCAGGCTCCTACTGGACACACAGACACCCCCCAAGCAGCTGAAGGCCTGGGTGCCTGGAGAACACAGACAGGGTGAGTTGTATGCCTGAGGATCATGTAGTACTGCTGCCAAGATGACTCCAGGACAGGAAACCACCGTGGTTGGACAGGAGGTCATGTCCAGGCCCTTACATCCACTGGTTGCTGAAAAGGAGAGAGCATCAGGATGTAGAAAGGTACACACAAACATCACATTTCTCGTTGTAGGTCAAGAGGCCCCACCAGTTTCCTCTTGGTAACGGGAGCATGCCAACAAGTACAAAACATCAAAAATACTGATGAAATGGGCCTAAAAGGGTCATTCCACAAAGGAACAGCAGCTTGTGTGGTATCTGAAGAGTTTGGAGCACACTCCACATAGAGAAATTGTGAGTAAGATCAAATAATATCCTGATAGAGCGTCTGTCATATTGAGTCCCACTGCGGGCAAGGAGCATCTCTGTGTCAATTCCTTACATCCCCTTTAAAAGATGGGAGACTGAGCAATCATATTGCCTCTCTTGTGACAGCTCCCTAACATGTGGAAGCGGTTATGTGGAACTGGGTTCTTCCTAGGCATGAGGAGAGCCATTATTCTCTTTCTCCCATTCACAGTATTTAAATCTGGAGAGTAACAGAGAGTCTAATTCCCCACCCTACCACCCAAAGCTCATTGCTGGAAGAGGCAGAATACCACATGACCCTGGAGCCTGCAGATAGATCTGCTACATGTGTGGGCTGTGCATTTATGGTGTATTGGTTATTCACAGTTAAAATATAAACAATTAATGTAGAAGAGACAAGAAACTATTTCATGGCCAGATTGGTAGCTGAATCAAAAATAAGTTATTGGGGTGAAAAAGTGGCCCACAGCCACATCAGTGGTGCTGTACCAGAAGGGCAGGCACAGCGCAGCAAGTATATACATTGGTGTGTAGGGCTGTCAGGCACAGTGGCAGGCCGCTACAAGCAGCCCACAGGCACAAATGTCTAATCCCATATCTCTACAGGGAAAAGATTAGTACCCTCAGGAGAGGCCAACTATGTTTTAAGTTTCCAAGACTGGGTTTGTATGCTTTAGGGGAGCGGTTGGACCTATTGTGGTGATTTAGGTCCAAAGTTGTTGCTAATCAGGTTGCTGTAAAAAGTAAAATACGGTCTGTCATTAATATGATCAGTGCTGTGAAAAGTTCAATATTTAATGGGATTCAAAGCCAATAGGTCGTCTTTTCAAGAGTAAAAGTCAAAAGTAAATGTCTTTTGACAAAGCCAGTAGACCTAGCATTTTATATTTGCATACCTTACATGATTGTGTTCGGCTTATATGGAGGTATCATGGTTTTAGGGGTGAGGTTCTACTAGCGCACAAAGTGTTCAAGGTGCCATAGACCTACAGGGTTTCGTTTCTTTTGGGAGTAAGGTGATAACTGTGACCTTCATTTTGGGTGCATGCACACTTGGTTTTGAGGCTCTTTTGAGGATATTTTTTAAGCTAATGTTTCTGAGATTTTTGCAATTATGTGTGTAGTATTTAGTTGTGTTTATTAAAGAACTTTGCTTTTTTTAAAAGAAAAAGCACTGACTGACAATAATATATTGAGTGTCATTTGTCGTGTTGCTGAGATCTGAGTTTCTAGCCAACAAAACCAACCTGAGTCCATCTTCACCGCTCTGCCGTGCTCCACTAATCATAATGACCAGAAAGGTTACTTTGTCTCCTATTTAAGGGTCCAAAATAGGGGCTCTAGGGCATGATACAAGAATAAACCCAGTACAACTGAGGCTCTGTGGCTTCTGATTGCCCTGGTGCAACTTGATCTTGAATTCTAACAGGATGCCACACAGACAGTATTACAGTCCATAAATTATGAGGCAATATAAGAAACATGGGCATATAGCCCAAGTCTAATGCAGCTGCATATGCAAGTACCAGAAATGCATCCGTATAGTCCATGTTTTTATTTGAAAATGTTTCTAATTATGAATGAAGGGAAATAGCTATTTTGCTGTCCAGTGGTGTGAACTCCTACCCTTTGCAAGTAGCTTCTAATGCTACCTACATACAGTAACACCCACAAAACCTGCAATATGCAATATTGGAATGGAAAGAAAAAAAAGACAAGGTAACTATACAGATTGGGAAGTAATAGACACGAGCAAGGAAAAAAACAACAGAGCTGTAGACTCCTGAAAGCCTCCAACTTGTATCTCTCTAGACACGGAAACACAGGAAGCACTGCAGAAACAGAAACACCGCGAAGACAGACATGTGGAATTCACAGACACAGTCGAACCCATAGTAGGGAGGCGTGCAAAATACAGGAGAAGATATGGAAATTGGGAATAAGTGAACATTGGAAAATGTATGAATGGTGGAGATCATACTAACATGTGGAAGTCATGGAAAGAGATAGGCCCCATTGGCCTAGAAATACTCTAAAAGATATAAACACTGGGAATATACAGACAATGAGAAATGGGAAATACAGACTAATGTGTGCAATAGTAGGATACAGTAACAAAAAATACTGAAACACAGGGAGGAAATCGGCACTGAGATTCTAAGAGTCATGGGAAACCACTGATAGGAGAAGACATGGAAACTGAAAGACAAGAGCACAGAGCCACATGACCACTGGAGATAAATAGGTGCTGGGGAGAAATGGGTACACATTTATGCTGAACACAGGAAAGAGTTGGACTCTGAGAGGAAACAGACTGAGAGAGATGGACACAACAACACAGGAAACAGGGAAAAGACACTGATACAGGAATACATTGAAAAAGAAAACATGCTAACTCATTGGAAATAGACACAGGGAAACACACAAGATGAGTAAGCTTAGACACTGGATCTCAGTGACATGGTGAGACACATGCAGAGAAGCACTGGAGAGTCATAGGCACTTGAATACTTTCAAGCAGAAAAGGCACTGAGTTTGGAAAAATAGATGGGCAAGAGAACCCACAAAGAAACTTGATAATGCAGACACTGGAAATGATAGGGAAACGAATCACAATATCATCAAGGTCCATTAAATGTTTCCTAGTTCACAGCCATAAAACAACAAGTCATCTAGTTGGCTTGATGCTCACAAAGGGTTTTTCAAATGTGGCTCATGTAAAGCATGCAAATACAACAGTAATCAAGAACATTGCAAACTACCATCAGGAAAAGTCAGGAAAATATCAAAGCACATTACCTGTGCATCTGATTTTTGTAGTATATGCTGTGGAGTTTCTGTCATTTGACACACATTGGGAGCACTAAACTACGAGTACACAAAAATACATTAGAGCATGGCCAGCTATCAAGAATGTGGACCAATTTTATCCTGTGGTGCAACATTTTTCACAAATGCGTAACAACAATGGTGACCTACTGCTTCTATGGCATAGATAGAATTCCAAAATCTATTAGAAATAGAGATCATGAGAAACAACTAAAGGTTCTGGATTCCTGACTGATAATTGAGTTCAACACCAGGATTCTAATGGCTTGAATAGCGATGAGGAACTTTATGTACACATTGAGCTGTGAAGGTATTTTCCCATGCTTCATAATTCTTCTTGGGCCACATACTTTCCACTATAGAATTGTATTTTTAACATTCTTCCTTACACTATGTCGGTGTTCATTTAATAATTTTCGTTTCTTTTATATACATTTTATCTTTTGCATTTCTGAGATAGATAGGGCCATTCCATTGAATTATTGAACAGTTAAATATTGGAACATTCAGGGTCACCTGGGGTGGGTCCTGACTAAATAGTTATTGCATTACCTATGTTTCTTTGTGCTATATTTGACAGTTAGATTCCTCTGTTTCTCACCTTCGATGCTTTTACCCTCCGCAGTTGACATATATTTCTGATAACATGAATAGCAAATAGAAATATATATTGTGTACTGGCCCAATATGCACGTTTGTTTGCTATTCCATAATTTCAGAGAATTTCACAATATAAATAAATACACTTTGAAAAAGATCGTAATGGTCAAAATGCGTCTGTGGTCCATGGCTGGACGTGGACTGTAATCACCTGTGAATAAATTAGTTTAAACTCCTGAGAGTACGGCTGACCTGTTTTGTATGCTTTAAATGAGGGATATGTGGTCTCTCCCTGAACACCAGCACCAGCAGTCAGATTGTACAGCTTCAGGACCATTTCTGTCTGAGGATAAATTGACAGTGGCATCTCTCAGAACCAAAGAACTTACCACAGAGTAAAGGGAGATACAAATCTGTGGCAAGTGCACTATACACTAGGAGATTGGGATAGCCTGGATGGGCATTGACTCTTACATGCCCCCTTGAATAATGGTGTGGCAGGTAAAATTTGGGGACAGCCTCACCACAGTGCAATGGTGGGCATGTTGTTGGAATTGAGACTTTTGATTCACTGCGGCCCATGATTCAAGATGTGCCTGGAAGATGTTTCACTATGTGAATAAGTTTATGTACAAACTGCCAGAAGATAATGCTGAGATCACACCACAACACTCAAAATGCTCCTAATTGTAGTACAGGGGAATAGGAATAGACGTAGTCAATGCACCCATCCACTTAGAAAAATACCATAATGGTTGAAAGGCATCAGTGGTCCTGGGTCAGCATGTAGTTATAGTTAGGACCTAGTTTCCATAGAAAAAGCATGTTTCCTTTTTCCAATAACTTTGGTGACGTATGATGAATCTTCACAAGAGACTCAAAACTAGTTTGCCACTCACTTTCGCTGCGTTCAGTTTTCAGGGTGGTCCGTCAAGTGGGGGCGGAGAATAAGGGTTGTCCCAAAACTTGTTTTACCCATGCAATTTCCCATGGGGATTTTAGAAAGGGCCACAGCCTGAACCGCTGAACAGAAGTACACCAAATTTGGCAGAAAGGTCGATATTGGTCAAGAGAAGTGCCTTTTTCTAATTTGGTGTTAATCTGTTCAGTAGTTGTTTAGAAATTAAGGGAAAACCAAATTTGAACATATAGGGATGCAGATTCTCCAAACATCCAACAGTCCCTGTGGTGGAATGTGATTGTATTTGTATATTAATATATTTATAGAGCGCACCAATCATCCCGAAGGACATCATGGCGCTAGGACAAAATTAAGAGCAATTCAGTTTGGTTTTATTAAGATCAGTATCTGGGAAACAGCAGATGGTTGTCTGTCAGGCACAGATAAAGTGGTAGATTGTTCCAGAAGACCGCAGCTGCTTTGCTTGAAGGATCGATCACCCATCCTAACCTTTGATGTGCGTTTGACTGACGCAAGGGCCAGATGACATGATCTCAGATTTTGTGGGGGGACATGGAATTGTAGCTTATCTCGCTAGATGTGTGGCCCATTTTTATGCAAGGTTTAGTGCGCAAAGCACAGGAGCTTAAAACGAGCTCTCTGGCGTACAGGTAGCCAGTGTAGTTCCTTTAGGCAATAAGATGCTGAGCTGTATTTTTTTGTGTTATAGATTAATTTAGATGCAGCATTTTGGACTACCTGGAGTCTAGCAACGAGATAGTCGGCCATGCCAAAGTAAAGGGTATTGCCGTAGTACAGTCTGCTCAAGAGCAGAGACTTAGTTACTGATTGACTGCCAACACTTCAACCAGGAAGTGTTGGCAGCCAGCTTGGAACTCGGTTTCATAAGAGTCCCACAAAAAAAAACATTAAAAAAAGAAAAGGGGGCAAGGTAGGAATACCCTGATGCCCTAGTCCTCTTGGGGGCCTATGACAAAAAGTGTTTTCTTTTGGGTATTTTTCTGGTGGGAGTCATGCTCAATCTGGGGCTCCCACCATTGTTTGAAAAAAATTAAGCGCTGTAATGTTTAGCCCCTGGGTGGGCAATGTCCTGGGGGTTTGAGGAGTTAAAAAAGAAGGGGGCGGACTGGGCCCCCCTCCTTGGGCTTATAATAGCCCAGGGGACAGCCACCTCCCTGGGCACTGCTTTTAATATATGCAGGGGTGCCCACACCCTTGGGACCGCTACCCTCCCCAGGGCAAATCTCATATAAATGTGGGAGTGTACACCACCCCACCATGGGCACTTAAAAATATGTCTACAGCTAGGCTCTCTGTGCCCTCCTGCACCCTGGGGACTATCACCTTCCCATAGTTAAACATAAAATGAATTCAGAGGGCCTGCGTGCCCCTTGCAGGCCTAGGGATGCCATCTCCCTGGCACAACCTATTGAAAATAAGCTGAGCCACAAGGCCCCCGCCATCTCCATGGGGCTGAAATAAATTAATGTAGAGGGTCCTTCACGGACATAAGGAAAAGGCAGGTGAAAGCACTCAGGAAAACTGGGTAATGGAAGGAGAAAGCAGTAAATAAATGAAGCAAAAGAAGGGTAAAGTACTTTGAGAAACCCGGGAGGGGCCCAGCAGCCAACCCCTGATGTGCACGGCCAAAGTATGTGCACAGTGTGGGATTGGCGGCCCCAAGGGGGTTGGCCACAGCCCTGCCCTGCAGCAACCCCTGCTGCATTTAAAAAACATAGAAATTAATTGAATAAACAAAGATTACAGAGATGTTATAGTTAGATTCTGAATTTACATGCACAAAACCATGCAAATTCCGCTATTATAGTTAAATTCATTTCAAGTAACTATAACTAGTGCCCTAACTATAACTCGCGCCCTTGCCATGCACAGCTAATTACCCCACATATTATATCATTGATCTTCTCTAGCATCATTGATATTATCCCTGCAACATTTACAGTAAAATTATTGATGTGAAAAATCTGCATGGCAGGGGCGCATTTTGTAGTTACCTTAGGGCACACGTTATAGTTACTAGAAATAACTCTAACTGTAAAAGCTGAATCTCAAAGGTAAGATCCAGCATTTCACATAATGCAACCATTCGTTTAATTTCCAGTTTTGTAATGGTGTCCCTTATTTGACCTCCTCAGTGGATACAGGTAAGATGAATTCTGGAACTTGCAGTTACCAATATTGTGTTGTTAAGTGCAAGTGGGCAATGCTGTTCTCTTGCTGTATATAACATCTGATCTTTATGCTGCCAGTATTTGTACCATTTTAGTCCCATTTTCAAGGCAGCATGCACCCATACCTCTATCAGTCCATGGCAGCAGCCATTGCCCCATAACGTTATGCATGTAGAACTCAGGTGGGCCTCAGCAGCATTGTGTGTTCTCACTGGTGGAAAGTCCTCAGTGGCAAAACCACGCCGCTTAACATCCAAACAACCACATTCTTCACAAAAGGAAAAGGCACACTCCCAATTCTGACAGTCTCAGTAATTTACTTCCGTAACTGACGGCAATCCTGGCACATGTTGGTTAATTTGAACATTCTCAAAGGTAAAGTCCGGCATTTCACATAATGGCAACCCTTCGGTCAATTGCCTTTTTTATAATGTTGGCTCCCCATTAGACCTCCTCAGTGGATGCAGGTATGATGCATTCTTGGAACTTGCGATTAACAACATTTTGTTTATAGTCCACCGGTGGGCAATGCTGTTCACTTGCCACATATTACATTTGATCTTTATGCTGCCAGCAATTGTTCTATTGCAGTCCCATCTTCAAGGCTGCATGGACCCATACCTCGGTCAGTCTGTGGCGGCAGTCATTGCCCCACAACTTTATGCACATGGAACCCAGGTAGTCCTCAGGGGCAGTGTGGTGCTCTCACTGGTGGTGTATCCTCAGCAGCAGGACTATGCCGCTTAACATGCAAACAACCACATTATTCACAACAGGAGAAGGCGCATTCCTAAATCTGGCAGCATAAGCAATGCATTTTCAAAACTGACTGCAATCCTGACATGTTTTGTTCAATGCGACCTTTCTCAAAGGTGAAGTCCAGATGTCATTTGAGATGTCATCAGTGATGTCATCAGTGCAGTCACTGACCATGTCATGAGTGGTGCAATATGTGAGGTCATAAGCAGTGGATTACATAGGTGTAAGTTATAGTTAGCTCAGGTAATTATAACTGGTACATTTCTATGGTTTTGAACAAGTGAAATCAGAGTCTAATTATAATATTGTAACCTTTGGTTTTGCAGTGAATTTCTAGTGTTTTTTTTATTTTATTTCTCAACTATAATGTCATTGTAACCTTTGTTTTTTCAATGAAATTTAATGTTTTTTTAAATGTTATTTTCTACATGTAACCCTTGAGAGTGGATGTGTGAGTCACTGTATTAATCTATAAGTGGGGGTGTGTGTGGCTGTAAAACACACTTGCTTTGCCTTTGTCAAGCCCAGGAGGTTAGCATCATTTGTCCTTTACAGAAGTGGAGCTTTAATTGGGGCACCTGATATCTTTACAGATGTGTTTCCTGTTGAGGTTTTTTTTTGTAAAAAAATTAAGTAGGTCTTTGTGCAGCTTCCCCCGCAACAATTCTCCTGTCCAGCTTGCCCGCAGTCCGCTACCTTTGTTGCTGCTGCCCTCACAACATGCCTCCTCCTCTTTTTTCTTCTTCTGTTTTCCGTTTTCCATTTTCTGCTCATTTTCTCACATCAGTTATGCCTTTCTGCTCATTTCTCTGCCCTCTGATTTGCCTTTCGTGCTTATTTTCCTTCCTTATTTTCCTTCCCCTGTTTTGAGTTTCCTCTGCTGATTTTCCAGTCTTCATTTTGACTTTTCTGGTAGTTTTTCTGCCCTCCATTTTGCATTCACTGCTCATTTTTCTGCCCTCTGTTTTGCCCTCTTCTGCTCTGTTTTGATTTTTCATCTTGTTTTTCTGACTTCTGTGTTGCCTTTTCTACTCATTTGATTTTCCGCTCATTTTTCTGCCCTCTATTTTGCCTTTTTCTTATCTCAGCTTTACCTTTTCTGCTAGTTTTTCTGCACTCTGTTTAGCCTTTTCTGGTTGTCTTTCTCCCTCTGTTTTGCTCTCTTCTGCTCTGTTTTGACTTTTCTGCTTGTTTTTGTGTACTCGCTTTTTCTGCCTTCTGTTTTGCATTTTCTGCTAATGTTTCTGTCCTCTGTTCTGCCTTTCCTGCTTGTTTTTCTGACCTCTATTTTGCCTTTTTCTGCTTGTCTTTCTGACCTCAATTTAGCCTTTCCTGGTCATTTTTCTGCCCTCTGTTTTAGCTTTTCTGCCTGCTCTTCTGCCCTCCATTTTGCTGTATCTTCTCTCTGTTCTTCCTTCTTCTGCTCTATTTTGCTTTTTCTGCTCTCCATTTTCTTTTTTTGTGGAAAAAGTGGAGGGACTGGGCTGGTTTCGACCCTGGGGACCCCATTACCAGGGCCTGGCCAAAATTCAAAGGAGGGATGGTCCGATGGTCCCTCCTCTTTGGCTGATTTTGGACCCGGGATGGGAATTATTGAAAGGGGAGGGGGGCCAAGTGGCACCTCTCCTTGAGTTGATTTTGTCCCCTGGGAACCCATCCCCAGGGTCCTGGCCTGTTCCTGGGTACCCTGGATCCCATCCAGGGCACCTAACGTGCAGTATTAAGGACCGTGGGTGTGCTCAATGCCCCATATTCAACAGCATTACACCACATGCAGGTAGCTGCTAAAAATTCCTCTCTGTATGAATGAGCAATCCTTCATCTGTTTCCCTGCCACCTTGAGAGCAGGCAGGGAAACATATGAAAACTCAGCTCCCTGCAAGCACAGCTCCTGCTTGCTGAGAACAGAGTTAGTATTTGCTCTCACTTGGCAGAAGCTGCCACAGCTCCCACCAAGCAAACGGATGGACGGTCTATGCGTTTTGTCACCCAGCCTTCTATTGGACCATATATATTTATTCACTGAAAAAACAAAGGTTACAGGGATGTTATAGTTAGGCTCTGAATTCCCTCATACAAAACCAGGGAAATTCAGCAGTTATAGCTACCTGCGCTAACTATAACTAACGTCCCTGCAATCCACTGCTTATGACCTCACATATTATATCACTTGTGGCTAATGGAGGGCAGCAAACTCTGCTTCACCGGTGGAGTTTGGGAAGCTTTTGCCACTCAACTTGGAGCGTACACTATGGCAAAAATACTCAGTTGGCAATAGGTAGAGCATAGTTTACCCACTTATCTCTTCCATACCCTCGACTGGTTCGGGTTTGGACCTAAATTTACTTCCCTAGTTTCATTGTTGTATTCTCACCCGCGGGCTGCAGTTTATGCTAATGGTCAAATTTCCCCCTATTTTGACCTTGGCAGAGGAGTTCGCCAAGGATGCCCCCTCTCGCCTTTTCTTTTCAATCTTGCTTTAGAACCTTTCTTGTCTAGACTACGCCAGAACCCCGACATTCATAGTTTTCAGACCGCGGACTCCTCCATTAAACTTGCTGCCTACGCAGATGATATTTTACTCTTCATCTCGAATCCCACTGTCTCCATTCCTGCTTTCCTGGAGGAAGTACGGCATTATTCCTCAATCTCTGGTTATAGGCTCAACAATGATAAATGTGAGATTCTTCCCCTGACAAAATTCACCTTTAAACCTGACTTCAGTGCCTCCAATTTTACCTGGAGCCCTTCACACATTAAGTATTTAGGACTTCACATCACCCCTTCCATCCCTGACACTGTTTCCCTCTGCCTTACTAAGTGCACTCAGAAAATATCCGACCTCACAGCCAGGTGGCATCCTCTTTACTTATCTTGGTGGGGTTGTTTGGATACCATTAAGATGATGCTATCCCCCATTGTTCTATACACACTCTCCAATATTCCTGTCTCTATCCCAGCCAAATTTTTCAAGAAAATTAATTCAGTCTTGTCCTCCTTTTTATGGCTTAACAAAAAACCCAGAATGTCCCTTGCTAGGCTCATTCGCCCCGCTTCTGAAGGGGGAGTTAATTTTCCGGACTTCCGACTTATCATAAGGCTTTTTTGCTGCGTCAAGCTTCCTTTTGGTTACAGGACCCTGATTCCCCTTGCCCTCTGTGGACTAAGGTTGAGCGCCTCTTACTCTCCCCTTTCTCCTTTGCTGAATTGATCTCTTTTTCACGCAAACCCTCCTCGATTCCTACTCTCATTCATAAATTCACTGTCAAACTCCTCCTCTCCTCCAACCCTCCCCCCCCGCGACTGTTGCTGATTTCCTCTCCTCCACTATTTGGCATAATAAATACCTTTTAATCCGAGGCAAACCCTTTTACTGGAAATCTTGGAGATCCAAGGGTTTGCTCTGGATAGCGCAGCTCTTCTCGCAATCCACCTTTCTGCCTCTCCACACCCTATGTTCCACCTTTGATTTGCCCTCCTCCTTTGATTCCAACTATCTTCTCCTCAAAGCAGCGGTCATGGAGGTTTATACGAGACTCTTGCAGGAGACCCCCTCTCCTACTTTACCTGACCCTCCTCTCCAACTTCATTCTATCCTACAAGCTCTTCCTAAAGCTTCTGTTATTTACAAGCACCTTCATGCACGTACAGTCCCCAGGCCCAAATCCAAGGTGGAGGAGCAATGGGAAAATGATCTTTCTGTATCATGGCCAGTATCTCTATGGGACAAGATTTGGATAAAAGTTCGCAAAACCTCCAGGGTGGCGTCCTTGACGCAATCTATATTTTTTATATATAACCGACTGCTTCAGACTCCCTCTATCATCCATATGCGATTCCCTGCCACCCCAGATATATGTTGGTCTTGCTCCTTACCCAATGCCACTCTGTTTCACATGTTGTTTCTCTGCAAAAATGTACATGCCTTTTGGTTACAGGTTTGGGCACAAATGAATGTTATTTTTCACACTTGTATTCCCTTCTCTCCCACCCATATCTTTTTGGGTAGTCTTTCTCCTTGTTGGGACGAGACTGATCTCTATTTTCGTGTTGTTGATTTACTACTGGCTGCTGCACTTCAACAAATTACTATTAACTGGAAGTCTTCCTCTACCATTACTTTCAAAGCATGGTGGTATAATGTTTGTCACAATCATAGGCTTGATACTGCTTTTGTTTTCCCTGCCCAGTTGGCAGCTAAACGTGCAGATTTATGGCTTCCTGTTACGTTGTATTTGGATAATTGTACAACTCGCTCTTTTTGCCCGCGACCTGCTCAGCAGGAAGTTTCCAAACCCCCTTGATGCCCTTTTTCATTCCCCTTTCTTTGTTAACATAATTACCTGCATAACCTCATTTGCATTTACTTTTATTGTGTAATTACTATACCCTTTCTTGTTTCTTTTTAATTCTACAATGTATTTAGATTTATCTCCCTATGCCTCCCCTCCCCTCTTCCCCCTTCCGCTTTTCCCCCACAATTCTTTTGCTGTATTCTGTATGCATACCTTATATTATGATCAATAAACTTGTATTGAACTTAAAAAAAGACTGCATTTTACTCTGCATGAGTTTGTTTATGTATATGTAAATATGACATAATCCACTGAACTATCCTTAATGGAATTCATTATTTGATTTACCATGCTGGGAGTGTTAAATAATGTACTGTCCATATGGCAGTTGAAATCCCCCGCCCCCCCCCATAAAAAAATAGACCAATCCTGCATAGAATAGATTGCTATTAGCAGAGAGAGGGGCTGAGGTGGAATCACCATAATCTCCACAAATTCTTTCTATTAAGCAACTGCAGAATGCACCCATTTGGTATTAAATAATAACCAGGCAAATCTCTGGTTCTACCTACCACAGGGTTTTGTTTAAGATTTGGAGGGAAAACGTAAACCTGAAAGAAGGGAGCCTGGCCCACAGGAGAAAAGGCTGTACTTTTGGAGGTTGGATGCCATCTTATGTTATTCCTAGAATGCTAGTCTCCGGAAGTGCCAGGCAGGGGTGGGAGGTATATGGCATCATTGGAATGGGTACGTGACTCTCAGATTCTGGAAAAGTCTGTGTATGTTTTCCAACAACTGCACATAGTAGGAGGTTTGAGAAGATCGGGAACAGAAGAGGAGTAAGTATACAAATGCTTATGAGTCCCCGTCTGCACTGTGAGGGACACACACCATACATACACTTCTGGAACTTTTCTGGGCTCTGTTGTCAGAGCTAGTGGAACGTAGAGAGTGGTCTTCCTGGTGATGCCAAAGGAAGGGCACCAGCTTGGACGTCTATGATCAGGACATTTTGGTAATTGCTCTACGAACAACAATACCAGGCTCCTACTGGACACACAGACACCCCCCAAGCAGCTGAAGGCCTGGGTGCCTGGAGAACACAGACAGGGTGAGTTGTATGCCTGAGGATCATGTAGTACTGCTGCCAAGATGACTCCAGGACAGGAAACCACCGTGGTTGGACAGGAGGTCATGTCCAGGCCCTTACATCCACTGGTTGCTGAAAAGGAGAGAGCATCAGGATGTAGAAAGGTACACACAAACATCACATTTCTCGTTGTAGGTCAAGAGGCTCCACCAGTTTCCTCTTGGTAACGGGAGCATGCCAACAAGTACAAAACATCAAAAATACTGATGAAATGGGCCTAAAAGGGTCATTCCACAAAGGAACAGCAGCTTGTGTGGTATCTGAAGAGTTTGGAGCACACTCCACATAGAGAAATTGTGAGTAAGATCAAATAATATCCTGATAGAGCGTCTGTCATATTGAGTCCCACTGCGGGCAAGGAGCATCTCTGTGTCAATTCCTTACATCCCCTTTAAAAGATGGGAGACTGGGCAATCATATTGCCTCTCTTGTGACAGCTCCCTAACATGTGGAAGCGGTTATGTGGAACTGGGTTCTTCCTAGGCATGAGGAGAGCCATTATTCTCTTTCTCCCATTCACAGTATTTAAATCTGGAGAGTAACAGAGAGTCTAATTCCCCACCCTACCACCCAAAGCTCATTGCTGGAAGAGGCAGAATACCACATGACCCTGGAGCCTGCAGATAGATCTGCTACATGTGTGGGCTGTGCATTTATGGTGTATTGGTTATTCACAGTTAAAATATAAACAATTAATGTAGAAGAGACAAGAAACTATTTCATGGCCAGATTGGTAGCTGAATCAAAAATAAGTTATTGGGGTGAAAAAGTGGCCCACAGCCACATCAGTGGTGCTGTACCAGAAGGGCAGGCACAGCGCAGCAAGTATATACATTGGTGTGTAGGGCTGTCAGGCACAGTGGCAGGCCGCTACAAGCAGCCCACAGGCACAAATGTCTAATCCCATATCTCTACAGGGAAAAGATTAGTACCCTCAGGAGAGGCCAACTATGTTTTAAGTTTCCAAGACTGGGTTTGTATGCTTTAGGGGAGCGGTTGGACCTATTGTGGTGATTTAGGTCCAAAGTTGTTGCTAATCAGGTTGCTGTAAAAAGTAAAATACGGTCTGTCATTAATATGATCAGTGCTGTGAAAAGTTCAATATTTAATGGGATTCAAAGCCAATAGGTCGTCTTTTCAAGAGTAAAAGTCAAAAGTAAATGTCTTTTGACAAAGCCAGTAGACCTAGCATTTTATATTTGCATACCTTACATGATTGTGTTCGGCTTATATGGAGGTATCATGGTTTTAGGGGTGAGGTTCTACTAGCGCACAAAGTGTTCAAGGTGCCATAGACCTACAGGGTTTCGTTTCTTTTAGGAGTAAGGTGATAACTGTGACCTTCATTTTGGGTGCATGCACACTTGGTTTTGAGGCTCTTTTGAGGATATTTTTTAAGCTAATGTTTCTGAGATTTTTGCAATTATGTGTGTAGTATTTAGTTGTGTTTATTAAAGAACTTTGCTTTTTTTAAAAGAAAAAGCACTGACTGACAATAATATATTGAGTGTCATTTGTCGTGTTGCTGAGATCTGAGTTTCTAGCCAACAAAACCAACCTGAGTCCATCTTCACCGCTCTGCCGTGCTCCACTAATCATAATGACCAGAAAGGTTACTTTGTCTCCTATTTAAGGGTCCAAAATAGGGGCTCTAGGGCATGATACAAGAATAAACCCAGTACAACTGAGGCTCTGTGGCTTCTGATTGCCCTGGTGCAACTTGATCTTGCCACACAGACAGTATTACAGTCCATAAATTATGAGGCAATATAAGAAACATGGGCATATAGCCCAAGTCTAATGCAGCTGCATATGCAAGTACCAGAAATGCATCCGTATAGTCCATGTTTTTATTTGAAAATGTTTCTAATTATGAATGAAGGGAAATAGCTATTTTGCTGTCCAGTGGTGTGAACTCCTACCCTTTGCAAGTAGCTTCTAATGCTACCTACATACAGTAACACCCACAAAACCTGCAATATGCAATATTGGAATGGAAAGAAAAAAAAGACAAGGTAACTATACAGATCGGGAAGTAATAGACACGAGCAAGGAAAAAAACAACAGAGCTGTAGACTCCTGAAAGCCTCCAACTTGTATCTCTCTAGACACGGAAACACAGGAAGCACTGCAGAAACAGAGACACCGCAAAGACAGACATGTGGAATGCACAGACACAGTCGAACCCATAGTAGGGAGGCGTGCAAAATACAGGAGAAG
Source organism: Lissotriton helveticus (assembly GCF_964261635.1). Taxonomy (NCBI): domain Eukaryota; kingdom Metazoa; phylum Chordata; class Amphibia; order Caudata; family Salamandridae; genus Lissotriton; species Lissotriton helveticus. The sequence continues at coordinate 997,606,376 of NC_136065.1, read as the reverse complement.
ATATGGAAATTGGGAATAAGTGAACATTGGAAAATGTATGAATGGTGGAGATCATACTAACATGTGGAAGTCATGGAAAGAGATAGGCCCCATTGGCCCAGAAATACTCTAAAAGATATAAACACTGGGAATATACAGACAATGAGAAATGGGAAATACAGACTAATGTGTGCAATAGTAGGATACAGTAACAAACAATACTGAAACACAGGGAGGAAATCGGCACTGAGATTCTAAGAGTCATGGGAAACCACTGATAGGAGAAGACATGGAAACTGAAAGACAAGAGCACAGAGCCACATGACCACTGGAGATAAATAGGTGCTGGGGAGAAATGGGTACACATTTATGCTGAAAACAGGAAAGAGTTGGACTCTGAGAGGAAACAGACTGAGAGAGATGGACACAACAACACAGGAAACAGGGAAAAGACACTGATACAGGAATACATTGAAAAAGAAAACATGCTAACTCATTGGAAATAGACACAGGGAAACACAGAAGATGAGTAAGCTTAGACACTGGATCTCAGTGACATGGTGAGACACATGCAGAGAAGCACTGGAGAGTCATAGGCACTTGAATACTTTCAAGCAGAAAAGGCACTGAGTTTGGAAAAATAGATGGGCAAGAGAACCCACAAAGAAACTTGATAATGCAGACACTGGAAATGATAGGGAAACGAATCACAATATCATCAAGGTCCGTTAAATGTTTCCTAGTTCACAGCCATAAAACAACAAGTCATCTAGTTGGCTTGATGCTCACAAAGGGTTTTTCAAATGTGGCTCATGTAAAGCATGCAAATACAACAGTAATCAACAACATTGCAAACTACCATCAGGAAAAGTCAGGAAAATATCAAAGCACATTACCTGTGCATCTGATTTTTGTAGTATATGCTGTGGAGTTTCTGTCATTTGACACACATTGGGAGCACTAAACTACGAGTACACAAAAATACATTAGAGCATGGCCAGCTATCAAGAATGTGGACCAATTTTATCCTGTGGTGCAACATTTTTCACAAATGCGTAACAACAATGGTGACCTACTGCTTCTATGGCATAGATAGAATTCCAAAATCTATTAGAAATAGAGATCATGAGAAACAACTAAAGGTTCTGGATTCCTGACTGATAATTGAGTTCAACACCAGGATTCTAATGGCTTGAATAGCGATGAGGAACTTTATGTACACATTGAGCTGTGAAGGTATTTTCCCATGCTTCATAATTCTTCTTGGGCCACATACTTTCCACTATAGAATTGTATTTTTAACATTCTTCCTTACACTATGTCGGTGTTCATTTAATAATTTTCGTTTCTTTTATATACATTTTATCTTTTGCATTTCTGAGATAGATAGGGCCATTCCATTGAATTATTGAACAGTTAAATATTGGAACATTCAGGGTCACCTGGGGTGGGTCCTGACTAAATAGTTATTGCATTACCTACGTTTCTTTGTGCTATATTTGACAGTTAGATTCCTCTGTTTCTCACCTTCGATGCTTTTACCCTCCGCAGTTGACATATATTTCTGATAACATGAATAGCAAATAGAAATATATATTGTGTACTGGCCCAATATGCACGTTTGTTTGCTATTCCATAATTTCAGAGAATTTCACAATATAAATAAATACACTTTGAAAAAGATCGTAATGGTCAAAATGCGTCTGTGGTCCATGGCTGGACGTGGACTGTAATCACCTGTGAATAAATTAGTTTAAACTCCTGAGAGTACGGCTGACCTGTTTTGTATGCTTTAAATGAGGGATATGTGGTCTCTCCCTGAACACCAGCACCAGCAGTCAGATTGTACAGCTTCAGGACCATTTCTGTCTGAGGATAAATTGACAGTGGCATCTCTCAGAACCAAAGAACTTACCACAGAGTAAAGGGAGATACAAATCTGTGGCAAGTGCACTATACACTAGGAGATTGGGATAGCCTGGATGGGCATTGACTCTTACATGCCCCCTTGAATAATGGTGTGGCAGGTAAAATTTGGGGACAGCCTCACCACAGTGCAATGGTGGGCATGTTGTTGGTATTGAGACTTTTGATTCACTGCGGCCCATGATTCAAGATGTGCCTGGAAGATGTTTCACTATGTGTACAAACTGCCAGAAGATAATGCTGAGATCACACCACAACACTCAAAATGCTCCTAATTGTAGTACAGGGGAATAGGAATAGACGTAGTCAATGCACCCATCCACTTAGAAAAATACCATAATGGTTGAAAGGCATCAGTGGTCCTGGGTCAGCATGTAGTTATAGTTAGGACCTAGTTTCCATAGAAAAAGCATGTTTCCTTTTTCCAATAGCTTTGGTGACGTATGATGAATCTTCACAAGAGACTCAAAACTAGTTTGCCACTCACTTTCGCTGCGTTCAGTTTTCAGGGTGGTCCGTCAAGTAGGGGCGGAGAATAAGGGTTGTCCCAAAACTTGTTTTACCCATGCAATTTCCCATGGGGATTTTAGAAACGGCCACAGCCTGAACCGCTGAACAGAAGTACACCAAATTTGGCAGAAAGGTCGATATTGGTCAAGAGAAGTGCCTTTTTCTAATTTGGTGTTAATCTGTTCAGTAGTTGTTTAGAAATTAAGGGAAAACCAAATTTGAACATATAGGGATGCAGATTCTCCAAACATCCAAAAGTCCCTGTGGTGGAATGTGATTGTATTTGTATATTAATATATTTATAGAGCGCACCAATCATCCCGAAGGACATCATGGCGCTAGGACAAAATTAAGAGCAATTCAGTTTGGTTTTATTAAGATCAGTATCTGGGAAACAGCAGATGGTTGTCTGTCAGGCACAGATCAAGTGGTAGATTGTTCCAGAAGACCGCAGCTGCTTTGCTTGAAGGATCGATCACCCATCCTAACCTTTGATGTGCGTTTGACTGACGCAAGGGCCAGATGACATGATCTCAGATTTTGTGGGGGGACATGGAATTGTAGCTTATCTTGCTAGATGTGTGGCCCATTTTTATGCAAGGTTTAGTGCGCAAAGCACAGGAGCTTAAAACGAGCTCTCTGGCGTACAGGTAGCCAGTGTAGTTCCTTTAGGCAATAAGATGCTGAGCTGTATTTTTTGTGTTATAGATTAATTTAGCTGCAGCATTTTGGACTACCTGGAGTCTAGCAACGAGATAGTCGGCCATGCCAAAGTAAAGGGTATTGCCGTAGTACAGTCTGCTCAAGAGCAGAGACTTAGTTACTGATTGACTGCCAACACTTCAACCAGGAAGTGTTGGCAGCCAGCTTGGAACTCGGTTTCATAAGAGTCCCACAAAAAAAAACCATTAAAAAAAGAAAAGGGGGCAAGGTAGGAATACCCTGATGCCCTAGTCCTCTTGGGGGCCTATGACAAAAAGTGTTTTCTTTTGGGTATTTTTCTGGTGGGAGTCATGCTCAATCTGGGGCTCCCACCATTGTTTGAAAAAAATTAAGCGCTGTAATGTTTAGCCCCTGGGTGGGCCATGTCCTGGGGGTTTGAGGAGTTAAAAAAGAAGGGGGCGGACTGGGCCCCCCTCCTTGGGCTTATAATAGCCCAAGGGACAGCCACCTCCCTGGGCACCGCTTTTAATATATGCAGGGGTGCCCACACCCTTGGGACCGCTACCCTCCCCAGGGCAAATCTCATATAAATGTGGGAGTGTACACCACCCCACCATGGGCACTTAAAAATATGTCTACAGCTAGGCTCTCTGTGCCCTCCTGCACCCTGGGGACTATCACCTTCCCATAGTTAAACATAAAATGAATTCAGAGGGCCTGCGTGCCCCTTGCAGGCCTAGGGATGCCATCTCCCTGGCAAAACTTATTGAAAATAAGCTGAGCCACAAGGCCCCCGCCATCTCCATGGAGCTGAAATAAATTAATGTAGAGGGTCCTTCACGGACATAAGGAAAAGGCAGGTGAAAGCACTCAGGAAAACTGGGTAATGGAAGGAGAAAGCAGTAAATAAATGAAGCAAAAGAAGGGTAAAGTACTTTGAGAAACCCGGGAGGGGCCCAGCAGCCAACCCCTGATGTGCACGGCCAAAGTATGTGCACAGTGTGGGATTGGCGGCACATGGGGGTTGGCCACAGCCCTGCCCTGCAGCAACCCCTGCTGCATTTAAAAAACATAGAAATTAATTGAATAAACAAAGATTACAGAGATGTTATAGTTGGATTCTGAATTTACATGCACAAAACCATGCAAATTCCGCTATTATAGTTAAATTCATTTCAAGTAACTATAACTAGTGCCCTAACTATAACTCGCGCCCTTGCCATGCACAGCTAATTACCCCACATATTATATCATTGATCTTCTCTAGCATCATTGATATTATCCCTGCAACATTTACAGTAAAATTATTGATGTGAAAAATCTGCATGGCAGGGACGCATTTTGTAGTTACCTTAGGGCACACGTTATAGTTACTAGAAATAACTCTAACTGTAAAAGCTGAATCTCAAAGGTAAGATCCAGCATTTCACATAATGCAACCATTCGTTCAATTTCCAGTTTTGTAATGGTGTCCCTTATTGGACCTCCTCAGTGGATACAGGTAAGATGAATTCTGGAACTTGCAGTTACCAATATTGTGTTGTTAAGTGCAAGTGGGCAATGCTGTTCTCTTGCTGTATATAACATCTGATCTTTATGCTGCCAGTATTTGTACCATTTTAGTCCCATTTTCAAGGCAGCATGCACCCATACCTCTATCAGTCCATGGCAGCAGCCATTGCCCCATAACATTATGCATGTAGAACTCAGGTGGGCCTCAGCAGCATTGTGTGTTCTCACTGGTGGAAAGTCCTCAGTGGCAAAACCACGCCGCTTAACATCCAAACAACCACATTCTTCACAAAAGGAAAAGGCACACTCCCAATTCTGACAGTCTCAGTAATTTACTTCCGTAACTGACGGCAATCCTGGCACATGTTGGTTAATTTGAACATTCTCAAAGGTAAAGTCCGGCATTTCACATAATGGCAACCCTTCGGTCAATTGCCTTTTTTATAATGTTGGCTCCCCATTAGACCTCCTCAGTGGATGCAGGTATGATGCATTCTTGGAACTTGCGATTAACAACATTTTGTTTATAGTCCACCGGTGGGCAATGCTGTTCACTTGCCACATATTACATTTGATCTTTATGCTGCCAGCAATTGTTCTATTGCAGTCCCATCTTCAAGGCTGCATGGACCCATACCTCGGTCAGTCTGTGGCGGCAGTCATTGCCCCACAACTTTATGCACATGGAACCCAGGTAGTCCTCAGGGGCAGTGTGGTGCTCTCACTGGTGGTGTATCCTCAGCAGCAGGACTATGCCGCTTAACATGCAAACAACCACATTATTCACAACAGGAGAAGGCGCATTCCTAAATCTGGCAGCATAAGCAATGCATTTTCAAAACTGACTGCAATCCTGACATGTTTTGTTCAATGCGACCTTTCTCAAAGGTGAAGTCCAGATGTCATTTGAGATGTCATCAGTGATGTTATCAGTGCAGTCACTGACCATGTCATGAGTGGTGCAATATGTGAGGTCATAAGCAGTGGATTACAGAGGTGTAAGTTATAGTTAGCTAAGGTAATTATAACTGGTACATTTCTATGGTTTTGAACACGTGAAATCAGAGTCTAATTATAATATTGTAACCTTTGGTTTTGCAGTGAATTTCTAGTGTTTTTTTAATTTTATTTCTCAACTATAATGTCATTGTAACCTTTGTTTTTTCAATGAAATTTAATGTTTTTTTAAATGTTATGTTCTACATGTAACCCTTGAGAGTGGATGTGTGAGTCACTGTATTAATCTATAAGTGGGGGTGTGTGTGGCTGTAAAACACACTTGCTTTGCCTTTGTCAAGCCCAGGAGGTTAGCATCATTTATCCTTTACAGAAGTGGAGCTTTAATTGGGGCACCTGATATCTTTACAGATGTGTTTCCTGTTGAGGTTTTTTTTTGTAAAAAAATTAAGTAGGTCTTTGTGCAGCTTCCCCCGCAACAATTCTCCTGTCCAGCTTGCCCGCAGTCCGCTACCTTTGTTGCTGCTGCCCTCACAACATGCCTCCTCCTCTTTTTTCTTCTTCGGTTTGTCCATTTTCTGCTCATTTTCTCACATCAGATATGCCTTTCTGCTCATTTCTCTGCCCTCTGAATTGCCTTTCGTGCTTATTTTCCTTCCTTATTTTCCTTCCCCTGTTTTGAGTTTCCTCTGCTGATTTTCCAGTCTTCATTTTGACTTTTCTGGTAGTTTTTCTGCCCTCCATTTTGCATTCACTGCTCATTTTTCTGCCCTCTGTTTTGCCCTCTTCTGCTCTGTTTTGATTTTTCATCTTGTTTTTCTGACTTCTGTGTTGCCTTTTCTACTCATTTGATTTTCTGCTCATTTTTCTGCCCTCTATTTTGCCTTTTTCTTATCTTAGCTTTACCTTTTCTGCTAGTTTTTCTGCACTCTGTTTAGCCTTTTCTGGTTGTCTTTCTCCCTCTGTTTTGCTCTCTTCTGCTCTGTTTTGACTTTTCTGCTTGTTTTTGTGTACTCGCTTTTTCTGCCTTCTGTTTTGCATTTTCTGCTAATGTTTCTGTCCTCTGTTCTGCCTTTCCTGCTTGTTTTTCTGACCTCTATTTTGCCTTTTTCTGCTTGTCTTTCTGACCTCAATTTAGCCTTTCCTGGTCATTTTTCTGCCCTCTGTTTTAGCTTTTCTGCCTGCTCTTCTGCCCTCCATTTTGCTGTATCTTCTCTCTGTTCTTCCTTCTTCTGCTCTATTTTGCTTTTTCTGCTCTCCATTTTCTTTTTTTGTGGAAAAAGTGGAGGGACTGGGCTGGTTTCGACCCTGGGGACCCCATTACCAGGGCCTGGCCAAAATTCAAAGGAGGGATGGTCCGATGGTCCCTCCTCTTTGGCTGATTTTGGACCCGGGATGGGAATTATTGAAAGGGGAGGGGGGCCAAGTGGCACCTCTCCTTGAGTTGATTTTGTCCCCTGGGAACCCATCCCCAGGGTCCTGGCCTGTTCCTGGGTACCCTGGATCCCATCCAGGGCACCCAACGTGCAGTATTAAGGACCGTGGGTGTGCTCAATGCCCCATATTCAACAGCATTACACCCACATGCAGGTAGCTGCTAAAAATTCCTCTCTGTATGAATGAGCAATCCTTCATCTGTTTCCCTGCCACCTTGAGAGCAGGCAGGGAAACATATGAAAACTCAGCTCCCTGCAAGCACAGCTCCTGCTTGCTGAGAACAGAGTTAGTATTTGCTCTCACTTGGCAGAAGCTGCCACAGCTCCCACCAAGCAAACGGATGGACGGTCTATGCGTTTTGTCACCCAGCCTTCTATTGGACCATATATATTTATTCACTGAAAAAACAAAGGTTACAGGGATGTTATAGTTAGGCTCTGAATTCCCTCATACAAAACCAGGGAAATTCAGCAGTTATAGCTACCTGCGCTAACTATAACTAACGTCCCTGCAATCCACTGCTTATGACCTCACATATTATATCACTTGTGGCTAATGGAGGGCAGCAAACTCTGCTTCACCGGTGGAGTTTGGGAAGCTTTTGCCACTCAACTTGGAGCGTACACTATGGCAAAAATACTCAGTTGGCAATAGGTAGAGCATAGTTTACCCACTTTACCAGCGCTTACCCATAAAATTACTGAACTCAGCTGCAAGTATGAGAAAAGAGGATCTTCTGGCTGCCCAAAAAAATACAGAACACTTCTGATTGCTTAAGGACTTCCTTGGGGCATCTGGGAAATGCAGTTTTTGTTGCTTTACTTCGCTGCTGGGTAACTGTCAAGCAAAGACTTCGGGCATAGCCACAAGCAGACGGGAGCACCAGCTCAAACAATCCTTTTACATGCCTTCCAGAACAGCAAGTATGTTTCTTCCGGTGCAGCAACAGGTATGTTTTTTTGATGCAGCAAGATAGCTCCAAAGACAATCTTAGTACCTCTCTTTGGCCTGCCAATCATTTTGGAACAGCTTGCCTGAAAACCTCCCTAGGTTCCACATATGACATATTAAAGTCAGGAGCTGAGTAGTTACTGGAGGTTCTGTCAGCTGGAAAAAGGGAGGTAAGGCTTACGTACAGAGACATGCCACCTGGTTACAGGGACATGTCATGTGGTTCTTGAGGGTTGGCTCATATTCAAGGGAGTGTTAAGTTCTACTTTAAAAAAAGATGTTTTGAGAAAGGTTACCTAACAGAGTTGGTGACCCGAGTGTTCTAGATAATAGCCTAGATAGTGGTTCTCAAACAGAACCATGATGCACCTATTAGGATGGTGTATCTGTGCACTGCACATACACCATGCTGTTGGCACACATAGCAGCTTCTTCTGATGAAAGTTCTAGAAAATCAGATGAATATTTCCACTGGCATCATTTGTTTGTCAGTTCCACGTGTGAGTTCCAGGGTAACAGTACCTCATCTGTAAAATAAATGCCATAAGCATAATTTGGCTTGCTACAGGATATTTCCTTATCCCTCAGAGGCCACCTCTGTCAATTTCTTCAGATAACCTTCAAAAGTAATAGCAAGCCAGGGGGGCACAGAACTAGCTTAGTTTAGACTTTCTGATGGGCAGTGTCCTGAATCTTTACCCTGGCATTTTTGGGGTGAAAAGGATGAAAAGGTTATCATGACGATCTTCTGGCTTCTTGTTTTCCTGTGCTCCGTGCAGCACGTGCTCCTGCAGGGTTAGTGACTTTGAGACTCTTGCTGTCTCGCCACTTGTGCTTTTCGCTTTCATCCAGTCTCGCTCTTACTTATGTTTCAGATAGGATACACTAAACCTGACTCTCCTCCTGTTTATTTTAAGCTCAAGTAGCCCACTTTCCAGCTTATCATTAATGCATTATTTATTTCAGAATAGGTGCCTTAATTGTACTTTGAAAATGATGTGCTACTTGTTAATTAGTACTGACCTCCATTCTTCCACAGGCAGAACTCCATGGAATCTCACAGAAGCTTGTGGAGTAGAACTCTGTGAGTTCCACCCACCCCAACTCATGACATGGTCAGTGGGATCACTCATGCCATCACAAATGACCTCTGAAATGACCTCACTGGTGATATCCACAGAACCAGTTAAATATCCCCTCACACACCCACACATCACTCACACACCCACTCACACACCCATACAACCACTCTCATAGACACTCACTCTCCAGTAAAGCCACTCTCACAACCAACAAATTAACCAAACACCCACTTAAACAGACACTCTGTCACCCATACAGCCACTTCCACGCACGGTCACTCACCCATAAAGTCCCTCACACAGCAACTCATTAACCAATACAGACACACACCCACTCACTCACCCCCATGCCAGGCACACAGCCACTCCCACACCCATACAGTTACTCACACATTTCATTTAAGGTGTCATCAGTCATGTCATGAGTGATGTCAGTGATCATGTAATTAGTGATGTAATATGTGAGGTCGTAAACAGTGCAGTGCGGGGGCTTAAGTTATAATTAGCCCAGATAACCATAATTGTTGAATTTCACTGGCTTTGTATGAGTGATTTCTGAGCCTAACTATAATGGCCCTGTAACCTTTGTTTTTTCAGTGAATTTCTATGTTTTTTAAACATTCTATTTCTTAACTATAACATCCCTGAAACCTTGATTTTTTCAGTAAATTTTAGGTTTTTCCTAACGTTAAGTAAGGTTCACATCGCAATGCACGTGGTGGGGTTGGACGCAGGGACTGGCATTGTGCCATGCCCCCTCCTCCATGCTATCCATTGCCCATCTCCATGCCCCTCATTATAAACCTGTGTGTCTGTTGTTCTGCTACCACCCTTCATACCTGCCCTGAACTGTGTGCTTGCTGTCCCAGCTACCTCCTCCCTACCCCCTGTTGTCTGAGTCCATGCACCAGCCCCTTCCCTCTGCCCTGCATTGTCCAATGTGCTACCACTGCCCTCCATTTAGCTTGATGTCCTTTGCCCATTCCTCCTGCCCTCCATTGGCCAATTCTATTCTCCATCATTGCCCTCCTTCTTACCATCTGTTCTTAGCTTGCTTCCCTACTCTCCTTCCCCCTGCCCTCCAATGTCTGTGTGCATGCCCCTGCTACCTCCTTTTTTCCTACCATGATCCATGGACCTACCACTGTCCCTCGTATCCAAATCCAAATATTCTTTATTGTTTTATTTAATTAAAACCATAAAAATATGCTGTAGATAATTATACTTTTATTGTAGATAATCAATCTTAGACCAGAGTCAGCTCGGTTTCTGCGCATAACATAGCACTGATAAAAACCACTGAGGAAATCCGCACTACACTGGATGGCGGAGGGTCGCAGCCCTCATTTTGCCCAACCTATCCACGGCGTTTGATAATGTGGACCATGCTCTTCTGGTCCAACGATTATAAGCCATAGGTATAGGAGGAAATGCATTCTCCTTTTTAACATTGTTTTTTATCAGAGAGAACCCAAACAATATGCCTAGGCGACTTTAAGTCAGCACCTTTTGTCTTGCCTTGTGAGGTTCCGCTCTTTAACAGTTATGTTTCCGAACTCGCACCACTTGTTAGAAGTTTTAACTTGATTACTACTTCCTATGCTGACAATACCCAGTTGGTAATCTCAACAGTGGATAAGGATGTTAACCACTCCCTCAAACTACATGACTGTATGAGCAGTTGGATGAGTAGGCACTGCCTGAAGGTGAATTAAAGCAAAACTGAGGTGGTTTTGTGTGGAAATCTTTTTCCACCTCGGGCTCCAGCTAGGTGGCCAGACACCCTTGGCCCCCCTCCCACACCAGAAGTTAAGGTCAAGAATCTTGGGGTCATTATAAACAAGAAACTTAATTTTATGTCCCAGGTGTCTAAGGTTGTGTCTTCCTCGTACTTTACTGTTAGAACCTTACGAAGAATTCTCCCATTCATTCCCAAAAACACTGGAAAGATGGTGGTGACCTCCCTGGTTTTATCAAAACTAGATTATTGTAATGGTCTATATATCAACCTCCAATTGGCAGAAAGCATACTTTTTGTGTTGTGGTATATGTCTGTACAGTTATTTATGAGAAATTAAGGTTCAAAAGGTATAGATATCTGGAAAGTTGGTTTCTAGTGGGCACCCACATTTAAACAATGGAGCCTTCCTATTGGCTCACGGGGCTTTTTTCATGTTGAACACCTCACTCCCGTGGGAATAAAAAGTTCAGGGCGTGCCAGTGGTAGCTTGTACTCAGATTGGCTTACGGCAACATGAAGAGAAATGTTGCAGCTGCCATTACAGGACTAAGGGCTTGAGTCCTATGTCCTGGAAACAACATTTTTTAAATGTGTAAGGGGCAGGAAAGGAATACTCTGAACTACTCGCCCTTGTGTGGAGGACCGAGGGTGTCAAAATTGAAAAACGATAATTGGAGACGTGTTTTGCCATCCCACAGGGCTCTCACTGGAACTACTACAATGCCTTTAGTCCCAGAGGAGTAACTCTGGAGGCCCACGTGTGCTGTTGCGAAAGTCGCACAAGATTGCATGATTCAAAAAAAGGGGCACATTTGGGAAGGGGATTAGGCGTCTATGTTAAGGGTGGGCACAGGGCATGGACAAACTCACTCCGTGCAAGCCCCCGATCCGCCCAATAGATGGGCATGCTTTTCAGATGTAAGATTTTAGGGTTACAGCGTTCTCACACTATCTACATGGAGCAATTAAAGTTTGGTAAATTGGAAACTGTGCCATAAATAGGCAATGCTTCCACCACACCACTGTTGGCATTCTCCAGCCTATTTAGAGGTGGGCAGATTGCCAAAGGCAGAGTAATAGATTGCTCTGAGATCAGAAATCCTTTACAAATCAGCTCCTCAGCCAAACAAGCAACACTTCCTAGTGTCTATTGCTCCGCCCTATTTAGGGCAAAACTTCTGCCATTCATTTTCCTTCTCCAAGCTTTCCATGTGAGGCTAGTACGACCCAGTGAGGGAAAATGAACAATGGCCCCAAGACACAAAGAGAAAAATTCATGTACAACAGGGAGATTGATTTTCTGTTTTTCTCAAACAGCCTCCCCCTTTTGGAGTTTGCTTATGAAAAACACAAAAGGAATCCAAGCATGATGAAAATATGTAAGCTCAATATTCACTAATTCCTATGGTAAAACTACCTTGCCAGTGAATGAATTGAAGGCTTGGAGATCCCCAACCGGCCATATTCTGAGGCAAAGCCTATCCACCAGGGTCTAAATTACTTTGATAGACTCTTATTTTACCATTTTTTTCTATGGTGCAGTTTTTGTTGGTAACTATATAAAAAGGTCTTGTGTCTTTAAACTTATTTTAGATGTCATATGTGGCTTTCCAGTTTGTGGAATCTATGGAGTCAACTGTTTGCCTAGGGCAAGCATCACAATCACCGACGCACGGAGATGGGGTGCCATGGGCTTGAGCCGGGTGACAGCTTCAAGGAGCATTGGAATTTACAGCTTAAAACAGCAGATCAGGCATGGGCTGAAAGGGCAAATTGTGGAATATATGAAGTACTGCAAACCTCACAGTGCTAGAGATGTGAAGTTACCTTAAGAAAATGCAAGAAACAATAAAACCCAATAATATTCAGGCTGTTTCATGTAAATGGGCATTAGGAGCATTTAGGAAATGAGAGAATTCAGGATTTGGGAATCAGAAGAGTGTACAGGAGGCAGACTGTAGGCGAGTATCATTGGAGCAGTAGGATGGTAATGGTATCACCTGGATAACGTAAAACATTGAGAACATGTCTGGAAATGTCTTCATTGGGATGGGGAGGAATACTTGTAGGTTCAGGGCAGGCTTGTGCTGGTGAGATAGGAAAACTCACTGACTGAGTGGTTCCAAGGAGGTGGGATCTAAAGCATATGGTTTGGGGTGAAGTACAGAAAGAAATTGTTACTTCATGGCCAAAAGGGGTCTTCAACATTGGTGGTTGCAGGCATGGGCAACAACTAGGAAAGGTAAAACTTGCCAATGTGGAAATTGTGAGAATGCGACAGTGCATAGTCCATCCAGTGGGCAGTGTTTTATACTTATATACCTTCTTCAGCTCGACAAGTATCACAAAGAAAAATTGTGAGGCACAGACACATCTTTGGCTGTGACACCAGCAATGAACATTTCCAGGCCCTCCTTCAATTGCCTTTTTTCCAATTGATCTGGTTAGTCTATTGATTTTTAACTGATTACTCCTCAAATATTTGTCGATCAGAACAAACTGATGTATTCAATAACCTAATTTATAAAAATAGCGTTTACGATTTAAAAAACAAAGAACAGAATTTACGCAGTAATCACCTTACAATCAGTTATTGTGCAAGATGTATTTTACTTACAGGTGTGAACTATCAACCAACAGTGAGAGATGAACTACCGGTATAATACATTCGTGTATCAATGATGTATAAGGGAGTTATTCACCAATAAGCAACTCTAGAAATGTTTATGTTTATGTGAACAATATCGAATAAACCTATTTCAAAACTGTATTCATATTTGTTTTATTGGTGGGTACTCTTTGTAATTTAATAATGTAATGCTGGTGAGTTGTGTCATTATCAAACCAATAAAACATTCAGGATGAAATATAGCACTGTTATGACTACAACAGCAGAAACTATCTGGGGAAAGCAGAACTAATCTAAAAGAATTCTCATAAAGTATGTGAAATCCTCAAAAGAGCAATTGGCACTTACTCTTCTGCCATCCAAAGAATCCTGAAAGGGAAAAAGCTATAACGGAGCAGAACATTCTCATTGAATAAAATGCGAATGCTGCCACCTCAAACACTGCTTATTAGCTGGGAAAACATTTTTAAAGCTTACAAGTTTGGCTATTGTAGAAAACCGGTGGAGGATGCGAGTGTGATGGACAGAACAACATAAATCAAATTTTTGTGCATGATTTAATATTTGTACATTTCAATATACACTAGGTATGGGATACAAACGTATACATATTTGAAAAGTGTGAATATATTTTATAAACGTTTTCTAAGTATCCGTTCTTGTCGTAGTTCAGTGGTGTCTGCTACAGTAGCACAGTAACGTAAAACAGTATAACGTAAATTGTCCTGCATCAATCATGTTTTGGAAGTCCTCTCACTCTTTAGATTCCGTTTGCATCTGGTTCGTGTGGTAAACTCTGAATTCCACGAGAAAGAACTTTCCCTAATTTGTGGTCCCAGATAAATATAGGAATGGATTAATTTATAATCAAACCTGTGGCATTGAAAATGTAACAACTGTAACTATTGTCAAGTGGGTTTGTAAAGGATTGAGATCAGAGAGAAGCCTTCATTTTTTAATTCCATTTACAATTTTTTAGGTCTCTTTCAGCTGTTGTTAAAACACTATTATAAACAACACAATACATAGAGTGGGATTTGGGTAACCTTCTTACTCATGATTGGATCACTTTATTGTCTATGTCACTTCCCTGTTCCTGTTGCGTTGGCTTTCCTATCTATTCTTGTGTTTGTCCCTCTCAGTAGTGTATGTTTCACAGGTTTTTGTTTTGTTTGAATGGCATGTATGATTTCTTTTCTTTACTAAACTTTCCTGCTTCAACTGCTGACCCTAAACCCCATTTCACTTTCAGTACCTACTGTCACTGCATCGGCAAGGGACCATATTCATTTAATATTTTTTTTATTTCTAGTTGGACGCTTGTGCATGTGCACAATGCACATACGAGTGGTGGGCATCTCTGAAAATGTTATATTTAAAGAACTCCCATTCAAAGATATTCACAGACTATGTGCCCATTGTTTTGGCAGAGTTTATCCATAGTCATTTTCCCGGACGATGTACATTAAGCTCTATAGTCTGGTATGGGGATGTACTTTTAAAAGAGCCCAATAAAGTCAATGACTGAAGATGGTGAGCTCATGAATTGTTGAGTGCTGGGTTCCCTGAGGTAGAGACAATGCTTCCCAGTCACAATACATGTAGGAAATAGATTTCTGCAGAAATGAGCTGCCTGAAAGAAGGAAAAGGCCAAATGGCATAAAAAAAAAACCTTCAGAGGATGACATTGCAGAAAAGTAGTAAGCTGAACAGAGCAGTAAAATCCCCCCAAAAATTAGTTAGCAAGTCCAGCAGACCAAACTGTTTTCAGAACCAGAAAGTTTCCAGAATCTAGAAATTCCAGCAGGTGATAAACAGTTGAAGATCTCCGACTACATTGCGATGCATAGGAGAGTAGATTACATTTCCATTTTTAGGGGAAAAAGGTAAGAGGAAGAGGGACGTGAAAGGGCAGCAAATAGGTCCATTTTTGATTGGTCAATGCAAATACCTGATATGGTGAAAGATCATAATTCTGTTTGAAAACAAGATCAAGTGCCTTCAGGGTGATATGGCCCAAAGAGTATTGAGGCTGGACTGTACGACACATCTCACCATACCCCCACACTGCCCCATGAGACTACCGCCATCCCGAACAGCTCGAGCCCTCAGCAAAGCAAAGCAAAGCAAAGATGACCACAGCATCTCAAATGCGATGTGCAGCCTGACTGCAGCTCAACAGCCAATGGGAAGAGAGATCGGAGTCCTCAAGACTATGTACTGGCAGTGGGTAGCCAAGAAATTAAGTTCCAATCCCAAGCAAAGCAGGACAACTATTGAGTTCCTCAGGATCAAGGACGTGGCCTTCTGTGAACCTTACCTGGACTTGATTTTAAAATCCCTTGATAGGGTTTTGTATTTTAAGTTTAGGGTGGGTTTGTTGCCATTGAGAGAACTGTCTGTTCGCTGAAATATTCCGGCACAAACTTCCCCCTTTTGTATATTTTGCATCTCTAGAGTCGAGTCTGTTGCCCACTTTTTATTTGAATGCCCGGCTTACAAATCTCCAAGATCTAGGTGCCTAAAACCTCTATGCAGGGAGCTGGGTACCAGACATCATATAGTCGCTTTGTGAATCTTGATGTCTGACACCCGGCCCCTGTATGTTTGTGGTATGTCCAAATACCTAGGCTGGGGTTGGTCGATCAGATTCAAACGGCTAAAAGTCATTGTTTAATTGTGGTCATGTATTTAGACTTTTTTATCTAATTTATTGGAAAGCATATTATTTTAATTGATTAGCCGAGGATTTTAAATGCTATGGTTTCATCTGTTCTTTTATGTAAATCCTTTTAAGATATTTTTCTTATCGAAATAAAGCTGATTGACTTGACTTGAGGTAAGTGCTGGGAGATGGTGCCGCATATGCGAACTGTGGGGTGATACATGTGACGTCACAACCGTACACCTCCCTTCCAGAATGCCCGGCCTGCCATGATAACAGTGGAAGAAACAGCAGAGCAATACTGATGCATTAAGGGACAATGCTGGAACCAAAGATTTCTCACTGTGTTCATATCCTTTCCTTTGTATCAAAAATTGTGTTTTCTCCCAAAGTAACAAGATTACCAGATTTCACTAATCTTGTACTCAGATTGGCCATGTTCATTAGCTGGAGGAGGACAAGACAGATGACAGAACGGATCTGGAATATGTGGTTTGAGTTGGGATACATGGAATGTAGGTTGCACCTTGCACGAAGCTGGAGACTGTAGACGAAATACAACTCTGCTTATTTGTTTACTGATGGTAAAGGTGCAAAGAAGCATAAGTTCAGACAAACACGAAATTGTCAAGTAGGCGGAAACTTAGACGATAACCAAACCTTAATGCTAGGTTGGAAATTCGGTGCTTGTCTTCTATGATTATCCACTGTTGTTTTCAGGACTTTTTTTAAATGACAAATGTTTCTTGTGGTCTGTTGTCTTTGTTCTTATACAATGTTGGAGGCTGCAGGATCTTTAGGGATTAGATGAGGTGCATCAGGAAAGGCACGAGGATGAAATTCTTGGAAATAAGAAAAAGAGACATTTGAGTTGTGGACTGTTGGGCGTTATTGTAGGCAAACTCTGCAAGAGGTAAAAATCCCAGCCAAGTGTTTTGTGTGATATTACAGAAACAGGACTGGTACTGTTCCAGACTTTGGTTGACCGTTTCTGTTTGTCCATTGATCTGAGGATGGAATCCAGATGACAATGCTAGATCTTTCATTCAAAACAGAAACCTCTCTAAAAATGTACCAGGAACCTTGATCTGAATATATAGCCCGAGGAGAACCATGTAGAGCAAAGAAGATGTCAGAGATTAACCTTTTGACCATTCTAGGTGCAGACGAAACGGTGTTAAAACGAGAGACATGTGCATATTAGAAAACATGTCCAAGGTAACCATGATAGCCTTTAATCCATTAGAAAGGGGTAAATCAATGAAGAAGTCTGTTGAAATGGTATGACATGGTTGAGGTGACAATGGAAAGGTATGTAGGTTCCAAATGTGTTTTCATGCACAGTCTTGCCTTGGGCACAATTGGGGCACACTCGGACATATGTTTCAACATCCTGAGACACAGTTGGCCACCAAAAGGAATGAAGAACAAGATGATATGGTAATGTCAATTGAACTTACAGAGTGCACTGTTACCCTGGCTATCTTCCTTTTCAAGCCTTACTTGAGAGTCTGACTGCAAAAGAGCCAGGTTTTTAGGGCCTTTCTAAAGGCAAGAAAGTTCGGGTCAGCACGGATTGCTAAGGTTAGTTCATGCCTGGCCTTGATTGTTCCAGTGAAGAAGCTTCTATCTCCCAGGTGTTTTTTCACACCAAGGTACCACCAACGATTTAGCACTAGCCGATCGAAGAGCCTTGTTGGGTACATACCATTTGGGGTCTGTGTAAGACAAGGCGGTCCTCTGTTGTGATGTGCCTTGTAGGCAATGCAGAGCGATTTAAACTTTACCCTGTTTCTCACTGGCAACCAATGGAGATTTTAGATAACATTTTTCACTGAACATATTCACTTGGTTTTACTCCAACCTATAGAGCACTCGCAGAACACACCCTCTTGATTTTTCTATGTACCTGAAAGATATAGCTCTGGGTTGGTTTGGCGATTCTCAGAGGGAATTTCTGGCGACGCCCCTCAAAAATTATGAAATACGCGATGCAATTATGCAGATGCAGTCAGGGAAAGCCCCGGAGTCAGACGGTCTCCCACTTGACTTCTACAAAGCATATATTGATCAGTTGCGCCCCATACTGAAAAAGGTCAATGAAAATGTGCAAGAAATAGGGGTTCTTCGAGGCTCTCTAAAAGCATCTCTCATTACGTCACTCCTGAAGCCCATTATTGGTTTCATTCCCCTAAATATATGCCGCAAGTGGCAACAGAACACTGGCTGGCAGATCATATTCCACTAGAAGGAACTAAATTGAGTATAACCACACCCTGAGAGGACGACCTAACATCGGTTATGTGTACGGTGTAAAGCATGGCAGCGTATTGCCAGATGAATGGAAGCACCTATACTGTACTCACCTCTACTTCCCTTGGTTTATCATCCCAAGATGCCAGTATTACAAGAGGGAGCTTTCAAAAAAACTAAAGCAAAGTTCAATATTACCTGCTGGGGATCTCTATTTAAATGGCAAGTTTCGCACCTTGCAGCAGATGTTCTCTAAAAAAACGCCCTCTCCCATGGCCATTTTTCTATATGTCAGACTGCACCAAGGCATAAAAGAACACACTCCTGCATATCCACAAGAACCGCAGGATCTCCCCCACTACATATATTATTAGGTAGCGACACCGCCTCACACTTCGTATCTAAGCTATATCATAGTCTATGTGCCAATCCGGCTCCAGTCCGGTGCCCTGCTAGAGACAGGTGGTCTGCTGATATGGGGCAGGATATAACTGACAAACAGTGGGTCTACTGTTGAATGCAGACAGAACAGATTTCATCAAGTAGCCATTTACGCATAACAAATTTCTGCACCGCACCTACCACACCCCTGTCAAAATGTATAGGTACAAACTGCGTGATAAGGATAAATGCCACAGATGTGGCGTGGAGGCTGCGGACTTTCTGCACCTTGCTTGGGAATACGGCACTAGACAGGCAAATTGGAGACAGGTGCTTTTAGCATTAGAACAAATGACAGCACTGTGGCTTCAGGCTTCCCCTCTGCTAGCTCTGCTAGGGTACACAGAGAATTTAGATGTGGCACATTGGCGATTTGTGTCATTTGGTCTTCTTTTGGCCAAACAGAGAATAGCATGCAGATGGGGACGGGGCAGGGTGCCCAAGTATAAGGACTGGCTCAGTGACATGATATTTTCGGAGGAAAAGACATTCACATATGCTTAGCTCCTCCCTTTAACTTCACACCCTAAGGATATATTGGGCCCCCTCAAGGCATATCTACTTTCACACCCTATTGATACTACGGGCACGACACATGCACCCTGAAGAAAGCACGGCCTGTACGGCCCAAGTGCCACTAGGCTTCATTGCACACACACGCTGGATCAGGATTAGAGGGTGCGGCTTCTGCTCAATCGGGCATGTTGTTTGATCGTCATTGGACACTTATTATATGTGACCAATGTTTAATGGATTGATGCTTTCAATGAGGTTCCGGACACTGCTATGTATTTTTTATGTTGTCAATCAAATGTATAAGCATGTATCTACCCAAGTAATGTGTACACTGTGCTTGGTTTCTGTTCAATAAAACTTCATTTAAAAAAAAGAAAAATTTCATTTAACAAAATTTGGGAGTGTGAGATAGAAGTCTCGCAGCAGCATTTTGCAGCACCTGTAACTTCTTCAGGTGTTGTTGCTGTATATTCATAAATAGACTGTTGCGGTAATCAATCATAGCCAACATCAAAGCTGATATTACAGTTCTTTGGTAGTCTGGTTGGATAAAATGTAAGATCCTTTTGATCTTTATAAGGAAAAAGAAAGTAGATGTAGTCAAGGCATTCACCTGAGTGCCAAAGGAGAGCTGATTGTTAATGACCACTCCCAGATTTTTGGTTTAAATGACCAGAGTAGGTAGAGAACCCAACTCCTCCTGCCACCACCTCAGGGACCAAAAGGAGGAGTTGCTTCCAAATAGTACAACCTCCGTTTTGTTGGAGATCAGTTTTAGGCAGCTACTGCGCATCCAAGAGCTGACTGCAAACTGTTATGACTGTCCATAACCACCAGCTCGACACACCCACCTCTGTTATGACTGTCCATAACCACCAGCTCAACCCCCCCACCTTTGTTCCTACTTGGACTGGCAGATACCATCAATGGCAGTACAGGCACTACTTTGAGGCTCCCCACTCCATGCCCACAGAGTTGAGGCCACCTAGAAACTTGAATGCTTGTTGTATGCCTGTCTTGTCGTGTTTATCTACATTGTTCTTTGCCACACTACATATCTCAGCATGCCTTCTGCTTACACAGGAATTGAGGCATGCACGCCTGACTGAGGGCAATTGCGCGAAATGGCGAGCGTAAACAGCCACGCCCAACTATTGCACCCTGCTTGGCAAACCAGCATTGGGAGAAGACAGTCTCCCTGGTTCCTGTTCCTGCTTCCGTCTTGGGCCACTGCCTGAAACTGCCTATGAAAACCTCCTGCAGCGATGAGAGCCTTCCTTGCTGCAACGCGAGGAGGAAGTTCCTGGCCAGGCCCCGTCATCCGCTGCATTGCACTGCACAACTCAGCTAAGTGCACCATGAGGCTCGTGCGAATGTGCACGCATGCTGTGAGGAACACGCTGCAACTACTGCAACACCCTGCGCAACTCAGCTAAGTGCATTAATTGTTTTAGTGAGCGCTCATGCTTTCAAGCGCCTCCCTTCAAGACATTATCCAGTGCTCAGCAACCGTGCTGCTCGCGCCTCGCAGTATCACAGCTCAGACTTACAGTGACACATCTGGCTACTTATTGAACTGCAAGACGTTCCTTTTGGACTCCATTCAGACCTTTAGACAGACAGTAGCGTAATCTTGCAGAATTACCTAAAAATTCCTTGAGATTATTCATAATTACACAAGAAAAGTAATTCTGCATTTAGTACTATTTCGTAGCGCAAAAATTCCCCCTTGCATCCAAAATGGCCACAAGGATGCATTTTGCACTAATAAACAGTAATAAATACAATAGAAAATGAATGACAAGTGTGAGCAGCTGCTTGCACTTGCCAAATGTGCTATAACTTACTCCCGGCATTTAGCTCTATTTTCTTATTACATAATGCCTCCCTTGAGTCCAAAATGTACGCGAGAAAGCATTTTGCACTAAGAAATAGTGCGAAACATGCTTTTGGGGTAGAATTTCCACCCAAGTTTCTCCCGGCATCTAGCACTATTTTCTTAGCGCAAAATGCACCCTTGCATCCAGAATGGATGCAAGGGACTATTTTGCATTAAGAAATAGCTCTAAATGCAGCAGAACACAAATAGCGAGCACCAACAGCCACTCATGGTGGCTAAATGTGCTCTTATGGCAGGATTGTTTCCCCCAAATTACTCTTAAACACGCAAGGAGGCATAATCCTATTATTATTGGTAATTTCACTTCAAAGAGTTATCCAGAATTACGGAAATTACTCGGAATATGCCAGCATAATTAAAATTACAACCTTGTTTTAAGTGATTCCATTGACATCACTAATGGTGATGTTATATCCAGCAAGAGACCAGAAAACAATGGCGATCCATCATCTCTATATACTTCTTCTGGAACTGACTTCTTTAAACACAGATATCTGTTGTTCCACAACACCCTTTGGGCCGTATACATTCCTGAGGCGCCACAATGTAATAATGTGGGGACTGTAAGATTAATTATTTTTTTCCGAGTATAATTAAGCAAGTAACACAACTAGTTTAAGATTGGCTACTGTAGTAGTTGAAGAATCTGGTCTGGTCATTATGAAGCATTAGTATCCTTTGGAAGCATTACTGTGAGCTGGTTAGAATCCACAGGACTTACAGCTAGATTCACCAAAGACCCGTTTTGCGAGTCTTTAATAGCGATTCATAAGGAATCACTATTAAGGACTTGCAAAACGGGATTCATGTAGGAATTGCAAAAAATATTGCGATTCCTACATGTTCCTTATTTGCGATTAGCAAATTGCTAATCGCAAATAAGGATGCGATTTCAAGGGTGCAGGGGTGTCCAAAGGACACCCTGTAGCACCCCTGAAATGTGAATTTACACTGATGTTGTGCACACACATGTCCAAAGGACATGTGTGTGTGTAACATGCAACTTAGAAAAATGCATTAAAATGCATTTTTCTAAGTTTTCGCTATTTACCACGAGGTTTGACTTTGTGGTAAATACCGGTCCTAAATTGCGAATTCGCAATTTTTAAATGTTTCATGAATGGCATTTAAGGAATCTCTAATAGAGATTCCTTAAATGCTAATCCTCGCAAATTTGCGAATTCTTTATTAGCGAATTTTGCATTTGGGATGATGAATCCCAATTGCAAAAATTGCACTCGCAAAGGGCCAGATTCTCAGAATCTGGCCCTTTTGCGAGCGCATTTCGCTTGATGAATCTGGCTGTATCGTCCAGTGTGTTGGGTTGATGCCCATGGGATTCACATCAGTGTGCTGTTTTTGAATCTATACAAGGGAGCACGTGTGGTCTGTTAGTATTTTTCATTAGATGTGGTGGGATAGAATTCTTCTGTTACCGATTCCTTAGGATGCTCTGCCATGTGGTGGATTAGTTTGCTTAGGATATCCATCCGTGTAGTTAGTCATTGTTCCCGGTATGCAGCTTAGTCTGATGTGTTTATGCCTTTAGTATCCAGTGGGTTGAGTGAGAGGTGCCAGGATAGAATCCAGCTTTGTGAGTTATAACCCATGTTGTGCGTTATAAAATAGTTGTTTAAGTCCCTGCAATGCAGGGTTGTTGGTTAATGTCCATATGATATATGAACTATGGTGAATAAGAATCACTAACATATAGTCCAGTGTGAATGGTCAGTGACCTTAATATGTGGTTCAGTGTCTTGGTTTAGTATCCCTAATATGTAGTGCAGGAGAGTAGTTTCCAAATGATGCAGGACTCTGCTCATTCACATTATTCACCAAAAGCAGGACACATCCCTTTGCAGGGCTTCTACTGCGCCTCTGCTGGATAAGGCGGGCAGCCTCTCTAATGCATGCCAGAGCTAGTGGTCTAACAAAGGATTGACAACTGCTTTTAACAATTTTTGTCTAGCGTTGATGTATTATTGTGATTCAGGCAGACATTAAAGATGTGCATCATTTCGGTATGAGTTGCAGATGAAATGACTCCTGTAATCTAACTATCCTATCATTTGAAAATGGTACACTTTGATGACTCATAGGGAGGGTTTTGCCACACCCACAAGGCAGGATGAGATTTTTTTAAACTTTACACTATTTGTTCGGGAGAGGAGAATTATCTTCATCCAATTTTCCATTCACAGTCAAAATCTTAGCAAATTAACTAAAACACTCCTTTTCATGGGAAGTGATGTGAACTTCTGGAATAGACACATGCTTCAGTTATAACTGTGGTGCCCTTATTTTGTGCTGAAGCAAATATGTCTACATAGAGGTGAGTCTTATAATACTCTTTTCTGAAATCAATATCTGAGGTGTACATCACCCGAGTAAGGGAATCTTATGCATGGATCCTAAGGCTAGAAACAGATGGGTTCGTTTAGACACTGCAGCACAACTGCCAGCACACAGGGCCATAGGAGGCTCTGCCTCCCACCCCTAGTGATGGACCACCCCATATATTTAGAGATCCCTCCTGCCTGGTGAAGATTTTGGTATCTACTGTGCACCCCATGGTACACTGTAGACCCAGCTGAATTTCCAGCTGGCATCATGAATTTTTTGATCTGCTCAACATCTTTTTGTTTTTATTAAACAAACTGAAAATGTGAACGTTTGACTACAAAAAAAAATGTAGTTACGTGCAATTCGTTCTTGACCCTGCACCAGTAGGAGCAATTCTACCCGAATTGCCAGGCCGATCCTCCCTGAATGGAAACACAAGCAATCCGCGATCCGTTTCGCCCTTATTAGGGCTCATCAGCTGAGTATAGCTTTGTTTTAATGGCACAGTGTACACAGGACCCACGCCTGGGCATTCCGTCCCACTTAGAGGGTCGACTGCAAAAACAACAAGGTGATGGGTAGAATGCTAGATTAATTAGACATTGTTTTAGTCTACAATAGTGTGATATGCTACCATATCAATGTCCATCTAACTCACTGATATTTTGTTATGTTTTGAATGATGTATCTATCATGTTTATGTTGTCATGTGTTTCCCATTGCAGTGTATTCATTTATGACCACTAATTTAGTGTTATGCAAGCTTATATTTGTGGAACAACCACAAAATGGTACTAACGCATGACGTGGCAAATTAAGCCATTGTTCTGCTCATGGTAGAAAGGGCAATACGTTTACAGGTTATGAACAGGTTGTCCATTAAAATTAGTGACCCCTGTGACAATGGTCATGTGTGATATTCAACTTTGCAATACTGTGCACAATGATATGCACATGTTGGATTATACATTTCCAAATTGAAATTCTCAACATCCACCACTTCTGCCTCAAAGGAAGAGAAATTATTATGTGCGAAAGTGTTGGTGCCCCAGTAATGAGAGGTGGCGATCCTGGACTTCAGGGCATGTTAAAGTACAGTGTAAAAAGTAGGAATTCCAGCATGGAAGTAAGATTGTGTCTGACATCAATTTACAACACCATCCCAGCTTAAGTCGACCTCTCCAGTCTCTGAATCGCTTACAAGCCATGCCTACCCATCATATGGCTAGTGACAGAGGTTCCTATTTGTCTTAGAGCCCCCACATTAGCCCTTCCATTACTCTGTATTGCAATAGAGAAACCGTTAGTGAGGCCTGAAAGGTGCGCAGTGTGACAACCACAGGATGGTCTACTTCTTATCCACCTTGACTGCTTCTGTGTCATACTCCAAATCATGGTATACCTACTATTAGTTCTAAATATCATACCACCCATGGCCGTATCTCTATGTATCTTGCCTCTTTAGAGGTTTCTGGTACTAAAACACCTGTGACCATTTAAACAGCCAGGACAACACAATGTTTAGATTGAAAGAGTGATTTTATCACTTTGGATTTATTTTTGTGTTCATCCTTAGATTTTATTTTTGAGTTTTGAGTATTGACTTGTATTTTATTAGAATTTTGGATTTCAACTTTGATTTGGACTTTGTTTTGGAACGTTAAATTGGGCTTTGATTTGGGGATTATATTCTTTTCAACTGGAATCTTTTCTATTTGGACACCCGTCCAAGCTGATGATCCTTACCTGAGCTCAGGTGGTATTTTTCTTTTTTAGGTATTCCTACTTTTGTACAGAGACTGTGCCTACATCACCCTTTCCTTTTCCATGCTTCAATCTCCTTACAATGTTTAGACTTTTTCAGACCAGATTGTCAATCTCCTGCCTAAGGTTCTTATGGTGCCATTTATATGATGACATTTAAGAACATAGGATAAATTAACTCTGACCCTATGTGCAGAACATTTCTTAAGCAGTCCCTCATGCCTGAGTTACTTTCTAAGTGCCTTGAGAAGGTGAGCAAAGAGAACTATTTGTTTTGTTTATACTATGTAAAATGCTTGAAGTTTATGAAATGCCCCCCTAAATGCAAAAAGAATGTCAACTTTTTAATGATGTTATCTGAATAATGGCACATGAAAATGAGTGCTAAGCCTAAATTGAACCTTGCAGCATGCTGCACAGAACTAAAGTTTTAGTGAGCAATGGAAAGGAAAGGTGTGGCAGACCATTGAATCTTTTGGCATGTTCAGTGATCTCATTTCAGCCTAACAGAAGAAATCGTATTTCTTACTGGTTTTTGCTTTAGTCATAGGAAGACAAATGGAAAGACAAAAGCACTGTCAAGAATGTGGGGCATATTATCAAGGGGGTTTATCTCCGCTTTTTTGGCTTTAAAAGCCAAGAAAGCGGAGTTAAAATTATCTCCCTATTACCTAGCTGTCGCTAACACCAGTTAGCGACAGCTAGTAGGAGATAGCGACCATCTTGGGCCCCACTTTGCATGTCAGTGATATTTATCACTAATGACATGCAAAGTGGGCGTGCCAAGATGTTAGCGACTGGAAACAGTCGCTAATATCGCTATCTCCTATTACCAACTTTTGGAGATGTTCGCGCTAAGCGCGATTATCTCCAAAAGCTAACACCTGCCCTGAGCAGTTCTTAGCCATGTTATCCAATGGGAGGTGGATAACATGGCTAAGAGCATTAGCTCGGTAATGCATGAATATCGCTGAGTTTTCAGCGATATTCATGCATTGCGGCCGTTTTTTATCGCATTTGCGATAAACCTTGGTAATACCAAGGTTTATCTGCGATAAAAATCGCCGCAGCTCAGCGGTAAAATTTTCTCTCTAACCAAGCAATAGCGATAATTATCGCTATTGCTTGGTAATATGCCCCACAGTCTCTTTATGAGTGCCAATCAACTCCAACAAGAAAATGGTAAAGTCAAAGAGTTAACCTGCTTTCTGCAGTTAACACGGTGATTCACACTCGGGAGCTTGCTCTAAGGCGGAAGGTGTTCTCAGATGAAGTGTGCGTGATACGTATACAGTTGCTAAACAAACAGGTTTGCACTGAATAAATACGTGATTACAGGTTCAAAAAGTTTATTTAAAATGAATTGATTTGATACATCGCACATTAGGGACATTTAATAACAGATGTTGAAAAAGACATGAGTAAAACTTCTGAAACCACCAAGGATTCGAATGGGTCTAAATGGTTAAACACCATTTAGTTTGTGAAAAGCAATGGTCGTAAGCAAATCAGCAAGTTGATATAACCTGTCTTGCCCATTGAAGATGCTTAATCTTGGCGAGTCAGTCAATGGACCAAAGGTGAAATGCTGCAGGCTTTAGAGCACTATCTTGAAGATTAAGTGGCAATTTGCATGTGTTCGATTCTACATGGGACTCAAAGTTGTAGGTGAGGCGTAAAACAAAATCTAAATGGATGCAGGTGCCTCACAAACTCAAAAAAGCACAGATACATTTGGCTATACATTTGACAAAAATGTATTATTCCGTATTCCCCCCCTCCCCGTATTAAGGACTTCATCAATGTATCTCTGGAAAAATATATAATGTCTGACCATATAAAGAAACCTGCTCCTGAAGAACCCAATAGCCTATCATAGGAGCTTTGCAATCTTTGGCTAAATTGGAATCTCTCATTCTAGTAAAATCATGGAAAGGGAAGTTAGAAGACAATTTATTTCAAGGGCATATTAATCATCATCAACTCGATTTGAACCTGTTGAAAATAGAAAGTGATGCCCAGCTTACAAACAGTTACACAATAATTGGCAATGAGACTTAGGGCTTGTCTATGAGTCTGGCGGTCCATTGACCACCAGACTCGTGGGGGCACGGCAGTGGCAGTCTTCTGACTACCCTATTACAATTAAGTCCAACCATTGCCCCACTGCCGTTCCTTGGCGGGGGTGCGGTGGTGGAGAGGCAGCAATATTTTTGGTGGAACCACTGCGGTCCCACCAAGCATATTACAATTTTCCTCTCCACCATGGTTTTCATGGCGCTTCCTCCTCCATGAAAATTGTGGAAGTGAGGAAACAAAGGGGGCCATGCAGGGCTCCCTGTTCCCTCTGGGCCATGGGGAGCATGCAGGGGGGCACAACATGTGCCCCCCTGTGTACATCCACCCAAGTTCTTGCACAGCATGAACTTTTACAGTCCATGCCGTGAAGGAACTGTTTTTGGAATTCCCATTGTGGTGCCCATTTTCTGAGGCACCGCCATGCCAATGTATAAAAAAGGCCCGCCAGACAAGAGAAACACTCATTATCTGACGGGTTGCCGACCACGGGTTTGGCAGTGTGGTGGCGAGTTGGACCCAGCACCCCCCCCCCCCAAACTCATAATCAGGACCTTAGCCCTATGCCATTACATGAAACATTCACAAGAAAAGAGTTCAAGTTCATTAGAGAAAGCAAAGTGGTTAAATAAATCATTACAAGGGAATCAGCAATTAAGAGTCAATCAATATAAAAAAATAGGTAAGAGAATCAACAGAAGGTCATTCTATGCAGTAAGCAACAAACAGAACCAAAGTATAGCTCAGCAAGAGGACTGCCTTAGAGTCTAACTCCACACAAAGAAAAAAAGCACTGACACGCATCTCAAAAATAGGACATTTCATAGGGTTATAGGCAGAAAAGCCTCACACTCATTGTGGTCAGTTATGACATAATGGGGTTAGATTAAACAAAGACTCATCATGAGCAGCCAATCATTACTAAAAACTACAACAACTAAGATACATCTAGTAAACATCTAATATGCTGCATATTTATGAGCGAGGCATCAATAGTAAGTGAGAGGATGACACGATGCTTTCATAATGAAACAAATACAACAACTCGTTGAAGCTTTGATTAGACCCTTGAAAAGATGCAAGAAATGAACCTTGAATGTTACAAAGAGAGGGAAATCCAGGACATGGCTTCTTTCAAGAGCAGCACAAATTAATATAACACTGTTCACTTTATGAACGGAGAAAACTACTGAGGCTATATTTTAAATGATTTCCTGAAATGGAAAAGAACTCAGAGAAACATGCATGTGGAGAGGCTCTTTCATATAAAATTGAAGTGCACATTTCTTTCTGCAAATAGGATTTGATTTCAAAGCAAGCTATTTGTAGCCTAGTCATGCTAACTTAGGCACATCTAAATAAGGCATTATGTTCTAATTATTAAAAACACTCGTACACCAGCCGCGGACGCTGCAGGTAAGGGCAGCGGGGCTGGCTGGGGGGGATTTCCAGAGACGACCACAAGGGAAAAAATAATAAATAATTAATTTTCCCTTGTGGTCATCTCTCGAAATCCCCCCAGCCGGCCCTACCGCTCTTACATGCAGCCCCTGCGGCTGTCCTACACGATCAACAAGTAAAGGTAGCCATTCGGAGACAAGTTAAAGAAATGTCTAGGTGTGACTTTCTGCTTAGTGTTTGGATTAATAAAAAGTGTAACACAGATCAGAAATGTCTAATATGGAAAGAGGGAAAACTTGGTGTCCCTTCCTAGGACCAGAATAGAAATTCTTCTACTGAAAGAAATGTGATGCCATTGGCATGATCACTGTCCCTTTGAGCCTCTCCAGCCTTTAAGAAAACGCATTTGCAATGCAATAGGTCTCGCATTTATGTAAGTTTAAGCTATTGGCATTTTTATGTGTTAAAAAGCCAAACAAAACAAAAAAGGCATTGTCGTTTAGAATGCCAATAGCTCAAACTCTTATAATTGCGAGACCTATTGCATTGCAAATGCTTGTTGACATAAGTAACCCAATAGGTGTCATGTTTCGTAGCTGTTAAAAGCCACTCAAATGTACATATTTTGTTTGCATTAGCGCTTACTGTCCCTGGCAAAGTGTTGATGTGCTTTAGGTAGATTGATATAATGTGCATAACTGCTAAGTTATCAGAAACCACACCAACACTGTCATACCCTCATAGACTTCTACACCTACAATGTCATACCCTCATTAGCTACTGGTTCAACTCACCTTCCCTTCATCTGCAAGATCATCAGAAAAACAGAATACTCAACTACAACATCACATCATCACAAACCAGTCCTCCATATGAATACCAAACTTACTTCAGATCATGCTGCAGCATGGAAACAGCTACCTTTACAAATAATTGATTCAGCCCTCCTAGCCATAGAAAAAGATCACCCTTGCCCCTCGATCCTGCTGGATCTATCAGCCACTCTTGACATCATCATCCACCATCTGACCCTCATCCACATCCTGATATCTTAAATGTCATTGACTGGCAACATCCTCCATTAGTTATCTGCCTACTGTGCCAATGAACACCCCTTTATTCTCAAGAGGTACTTCATACCCCAGAAGCTCTCAATTGTTTCCAGGGTCCCCAGTGGACCACTGTTTCCTTTGTCACCTTCAACTCTACATGGAACCCTTTGGAACTCTACTCACCAATAAGTGCATCAAATCTATTTGTTTACCAACAAAACACAACACAGCATGAAAGTCCAATCCACTGTAGACGTCTAAAGCACTGCTTGCACCCAATGCGGGTGGGATGATCAGCACCCACCAGAAACCTAACCCCTTCAATACAAATGTCTTTCCATTTGACAACAATTACCAGCAACTACCAGACAAATCTGACTTAACGATATTAACGTGGATGGATTCAAAGTCGCACTTTCAACCTATGGCAAGTCACTGAGATTGAACTTTGACACTAGGCTTACCCTGAAGGAACATATCACCAAGAAAACCAAGACACCTTGGGACAAGCTCTCTCTACTAAAGCAAGTGCAAGTGTTCCTCTCAGAAAGCTACTTCAAACAAGTCCTCAGCATTTGCATCTGGACAGTGACAGTGTGGTGCCCTGTGGCCTATAAGATTAAACAATCACCGCTCATCTCAATGAAATGAAGAAATCACCCCCATTGAAATAGACCTCCACTGACTCCCCCTGACGTCAAGCATAACCATCAATATGAGGTGCATCATTTGAAAAGCCATTACGCCTGGCAAACTTGCCTATTTAGTTAACAAGTTCACTATTTCGAGAGGGTCACTGTGCATGAACAGCAAAGACACCATCAGAATGAAGATGAAGAAGTACAAAAAATAATAAAGTAGGCAGCAAATCTCCTCTAGCAAGTCACCCAAGATCTGGAAGGACAACACTCTATCTAGTAAAACTGCCTCTATTCTTCTTCACTGTAAGAACGAGCTGAAGAAACACCTCTTTAATGAACACTACGGACCTTATTCACAAAGATAAATTTACACTTTTGTGTACTATTTTTTTGCTATTCACAAATTATGACTTAATAGTAAGTTTACGACTGTGCGGTGGAGAAGTTTGCACATAAAAGATAGGCCTCTACTATCTTTTTATATGCAGAGTTCACTGCCCCTACGGTGGAGAATCCACAGTGGTAAACTTGCTATTAGCTTGTAGTTTGAGAATAACAAAAAATAGTAAGCTTACACAAATCTTTGTTTGCCTTTGTGAATCAGGTCTCCTATTGCATCTCCTTCTATGAACACAGAAGACCACCTCGATTTCTCATAGCAAATACATCAGTACAAACATACGTATTCATCATTTTATGTTATTCTATTGCACAGCACTACAAAGTGACTGAAAGATGATAGGTGTGATAAGAAAGAAAGAAAGAAAGAAAGAAAGAAAGAAAGAAAGAAAGAAAGAAAGAAAGAAAGAAAGAAAGAAAGAAAGAAAGAAAGAAGTGGTGTAGCATACACAACTGGAAGAGGATTCTTAGGGCCACATCCATCAAGCTGTTTTGCATTCGCAAACGGTGTGAATCGCAAAATTCAGCCGTTTGCGAATGCAAAAACCTTTTTTGGGATGCATCATTTTTTGCAATTTAAGAAATCGCAATTTTTTGCGATTTCTGAAATTGCGATAGCATTTAAGAAATCGCAAATTTTGCGATTTCTTAAATGCTATGCATGATTTTTTTTAACTTGCGAATTCTCAATTTGGAAGAGGGAAAGTTACCATGAAGTAAACCTTCATGGTAATTTGCGAAAAGTTTCAAAAATGCAAAAAAATGCATTTTTGAAACTTATATTTTACACGCACACATGCCCTTGGGACATGTGTGTGAGTAAAATGTACTTACGTGACATTTCAGGGGTGCAGGGGGGGTCTTTTGGACCCCCCCCTGCACCCTAGAAATTGCATTCTCATTTTGCGATTCCTTAATTGCGAATTCGCAAAATGAGAATGCCTTCCCATTGATTCCTATGGGCCTATAGGCCCATAGGAATCAATGTAAAGCGATTCCTTATTTGCGATTCGCAATTAAGGAATCGCAAATAAGGAAAATTAAGAAATCGCTAAAACTTTTGCGAATTCCTAATGCATGGGAATTTGCGTTTCCTAAATTGCGATTCCTTAATTTTCGCAATTTAGGAATCGCAATTTCCTACAATGATGCATGTGGCTGTTAAAGGACTATGGGGCACATGCATCAACATAAGGAATTGCAATTCCTAAATAGTGATTTTGAAGGTATCACTATTTAGGAATCGCAATTCCCTATTCATGTAGGAATCGCAAAATAAATTGCGATTCCTACACATTACCTAATAGCGATTCGCAAATTGGATATCGCTATTAGCTTGCTAGTATCTAATGTCACTCCATTAATTCCTGTGGGCCTGTGAGACTATAGGAATGAATGGGAAGGCATTCACAATTTGTGATTACCAAATTGGTAATCGCAAATTGTGAACGCAATTGCAAGGGTGCCAAGGGGCATAAGGCCCCCATGATGCACCCCCCCAAAAGGTAAGTGTGCACATGTTGCCTACACACATGCCACATGTCACTTTGTCACTTTGTGCATTTTTAAAAGATTTTGCAAATTACCATCAACTTGAAGTTGATGGTAATTAGCGTTTCCTAAATGTCAAGTCACATTTAGGAAAGGCTTGATGCATCTCAAATAGGGAATCGCAATTTGCGATTCCCTAAATGCATAAGCAAATTAGGTAATCGCAATAAATTGCGATTACCTATTTTGCTAATGCATTCCAACTGATGCATCGGAAAAGGCATTTTACCGGTCGGAAACAGGCTGTTTCTGCGAATCAGCCTATTTGCGACCGGTAAAATACTTGATACATGTGGGCGACATGTATTCTTAAAACAGCATTCTTTTGTGTAATGGATTGACTTGCGATTCCAGTGCTCAATGTCCTTGCAAACATACTAAGATGTTTTATGACACCAATATACTTTAGGAGAAATGGCAAGATGTTCGACTTGTCAATAAACAAGTTGTCTTTTTCCACAACACAAAATCCATGACAGAAATGCAGGAATGTTGTCTTCATAAATCGAAATAATTTTGCTGGGTTAGTAAATGGATTTGACCCATCTGCTCCGACTCTGAAATAAGTGCACTGAAAGATAACCGTGTTGAAAGTTTATACTTAGGGGAGCAAGCAGCAGAGCTTGAGGCAGGGATTGGAAGGTAACAATAATAGAGAGTGAAGGATGGTGCAATGTATTCAGAGTGACCTATTTGATTACTCCTAAGGTATGTCAGATATTGCGAATTAGACAGTGCATCTTTAAAACAACCAAGAGTGAGACTGTGAAGCGCTGGAGAAGTGCTAATTTATTACTTCAGGCTGTGTTCACTCATTTGTCATCGTAATGTTTATGCGCACGTTTTACTTTGGAGACAGTACATGATGAAGTGTTACCGATTCTATAACGTTCTCTTATCATCTCTTTGCACTTTAAGGTGATAGCACAAACAGTCATTAAATCCGTTTTTCTTAAACCGGTGCCTGCATTCACAGCTTATTTTACATTTACACAAGTTTGCAGAATAGCAATGACGGCAGAAGTGAAGCACTTTTACCTCTGACAGCAAGGAATACTCGACCAAGTAACATTTGCACATTGATTTGCCAATATACTCTTTAAAAGGAGCCCTAAAAGATACATTTAATGTTATCTAATCTATATTTAATGTTATTTGGAAGACAGGTGGGTTTGATACACGCGAAAGGTCGCACTAGGGACACCATGCAGTCCTGGAAAAGATTGAAGTCCTACTGCATGACTTGCAACGGGCAACCTTTGACAATGCGCCGTAGGGGGACAGGAGCTTAAATTCTGTGATTTTAGCATAGGTGCAAAAGTAGAAACTACCAAAGCAGAACGCAGAATGATCTCCAGCAAAACAAAGGAAACATTTCACGGTGGGACACACATGCTGCAGGCCTGCCTCAAAAACAAACATTTCCAAAAACACAAAGAAATTCTTATTCAACAGGAAAACGCACTTGGTGCCTCCATTTCAAATTAGTTTTGACTTGTGGGATGCCATTGACATTCTACTTACCCTACTATTACTCTCTAGGGCAGGATGCCTTAGACATGTTTTCAGCCATACTGGTTAATTCGCTGCTAGGCGAGGTTAGTAAGAACAAACCACAGGTTTTTGAGTACTTTGGGGATCATTAAGATAGCAGGCGGATCGCCACCACCCCGATCCGCCCGCCAAAAACCACCGCGATGAGACGACCGGGCGAAAAAGCTGTTAACATGGTGGCGGTGTCTGGGAGACACCACCATCCATATTAGCATATATATATGGGAACATGCCTTTCCGCGTGGTGCCTGTCACGTTGTGCATTGAAACGCATGTTACAAATGCAGGATGCGGGATGCGGACGCCAGTTGGCGGGCGCTTCCTAATTGTTGGTGCGGGACAGCCACACGCATTGCGGGCTGTCCCGTTTCCCGGGGTTATAGCGTGCAGACAAAATCCGCCCGCCATAATAATGAGTCCCTTTGTGTCAAAGATTAGCAAAAGGATACTGGAAAGACTGGGGAAGAACAGATAGCATTAAGACAAAAAAGCACTTCACATTTATACTTTATGTAGGAAACCTAAAAGGAGGGCCAATTACTTCAAATACCAGGTGAGCAACATCATATCAGAACTCCTGGGGGATATAGGTGCATCCCAAACCAAACTGGTACTCAGTTTTAGGAAGAGGAGGCTTTCTCAATCTTTTAGTCGATTGGAGTGATGGGTTAGTTAGAGGCCTTTAGACAAGATGGACTTTCAAGTCACCACATATTAAGGGCCAAATTATGACTATTCCAGTGCGATGGACCGCCATAGCCATGGTGGCGGTGCGGGCACTACAACACCAGCAGGCTGAAAACCCTATTATAAGTTGGGCGGTAGGACAACCATGGGACCGCTGTGGCAGTCTTGAGGATGCAATATGCTTGTCAGTGCTGCTGCGGCACTGCCAAGCAGATTATGAGTTTCCTCTCTGCCCTGCTTTTCACGGCGGTGAGCCTGCCATGAAAACTGTAGCAGAGAGGAATCAAAGGGGGCCCTCCAGAGCCCCTTGTTGCCTCGAGGCCATGGGGTGCCTGCAGGAGAGCACATGTTGTGTCCCCATGTGTGCATGAGCCCCAGTTCCTGCACAGCATGGACTGAACCAGTCCATGCAGTGCAGGAACTGCCATTAATGCTCCCATGGTGGTGCCTTTTTCAAAGGGACCACCATAGTATCGCCAAAAAACTGCCTGCCAGAGACTAAAAAAGTCATAACATGGTGAGCGGTGTCAGTACAGCTTTGGCAGTATTTGAGCTGGGCGGCGGCATGGCGGCTCCACTCTAAGATTGTCTAAGTCATAATTGGGCCCATACAGCCTGATTCATGTACATGCCGTTTTGCGTGTCCCTAATAGCGAATCATAGCGATTCGCTATTGAGGACACGCAAAACGGCATTCATGTAGGAATTGCTACTTAAATAGCGATTCCTACATGTTCTTTATTTGCGAGTAGCAATTTGCTACTCGCAAATACTCCCCATTCATTCCTATGGGCCAAGAGGCCCATAGGAATGAATGGGGATTTGCGAGTAGCAAATTGCTACTCGCAACTAAGATAGCGATTTTAAGGGTGCCAGGGGTGTCCAAAGGACGCCCTGTAGCACCCCTAAAATGCACTTTTGGACAGGTGTTGCGCACACACATGTCCAAAGGACATGTGTGTGTGCTACATGCAACTTTGGAAAATGCTTTTAAAAGCATTTTTCTGAGTTTTTGCTATTTACCGACAGGTCTGACCTGTCGGTAAATAGCGGCCCCAAAAGTCCAAAATCGCTATTTTGTTTTGTGTCATGAATAGCATTTGAGGAATCTCTATTAGAGATTCCTTAAATGCCATTCCACGCAAATATGCAAATTCTTACATAGTGATTTTTGCATTTGGTATCATGAATACCAAATGCAAAAATTGCACTCGCAAAGGGCCAGATTCTGAGAATCTGGCCCTTTGCGAGTGCAATTTACCTACATGAATCAGGCTGATAGTGTCCTAAGCACTGCGTCAATCAGGATTAGAGCTTCATGTCCTCCAAAAAGTAATCCCTGCACTTCTATGGCTCTTTCGTATGGAACTGCTTACCCCTGGGTCTGAAAATTCAGAAGATCATAAAAGACATACCTTTGCGCCTTAGCATTTGGATAACCATAGACTTCCCATGTCAGTCTCTCTTCACCTGACTATGTCCTACTTCGTGAAGGCTGGCAGTCTTCAAGCACAATCTATTGCAACCGCAATACAACCACATATCACAAAATCGTAACAAAAATAATAACATAAAATGTTCAAAATATATTTGCCTGTGCACTTAACACACCATGTGTCCAGTATCCTATTTGCAGATGACAAACAGGAGACATGGAACATCACCCTTAAAAGAACCATCTAGAGGTACTCCTCTGCTACCGGAGACTCAACACCCGAGGCCATAAATAGCAGTTCACTCCTTAATGGGATCATTGACATAAATATGTCGGCTGATATCCTTTGCATGTGCAGATTAACACATGTGAAAATTCACTTCCACACCGGGGTGTAATTACACTTTTTTGCTTTTCACCATTTTTAAAGGTAGATGTGCACTTAAGTGAAGTTTTACAAATATCCATTGCCTCAAAGTGAGGGGTGAAGCTTCCTAAAACAGAATCTGTGAGTCTAAGGCTACTACTAGTAACATTTCACTTTGTGGAAACCTCTGCCACTGAGGTGAAATCCCCTATGGTAAAGTATAGGGACAGTTCGTAAAATGTATTATTCTTTAAACATTATGAAAAATAATTATAATGTATACTAGCATTACAAACTAACTTTAAGCCCATAACTCACATAACATAACCAAATGTGTATTACATACATACATTTAAATGATGAAGGCAACAGGGTGTTTCTAAGTAACCTGAAACTCTGCATCTAATTTTATGTGTAGCAGCCATATACACAACCAACACAACAGCTCTTGTCAGAGCCACCCTGGTACCCAAAATATTGTGAGGTGTTTTTCTAAAGTTTTTTCAAATTCCTTTCGTTTTTGGGGATCTGTGTGACAAGACGCGATCCCCTCAGACACTTCGCGAAAACGGAAAACAAAACCAGACATTTAATGGCCACCAATGCACACAAAAATAATATGTAAAAAAAATCCATTCTGAATATTGGCCTACACACATTACTATACTTTCAAAGCATTTTGAAACTCATACATTTGTACTAAGTTTCTTTAAAAAACATCTTTCAGACCTCATGCCTTTCCCATAAAGTAAAAACACATACATGCACACACATTACAATATTCTACACAGTTGATGTTTATTACTTTACACTTCAAACTCATGTTTTTCTATGGAATTTCTAGAACAAGTATCTTTAAAATCTATTTTCTGTTTTTACTGTGCCTTTGAGATCGCGATGACATCAATAATAGCTATCCCCGCTTGTACATAGTAAAAGTGGAAAGCAATTCTAGGATTTCAATAGCCACCACCACATGAACAAATGATAACTATATAATTAGTTCTGACCATCACAGTAGATAACTAACTATATAAATAACTCTATAAAACATTTATCAGAATCTCAATATCTCTATTACAATGCACATTGATGATTCACTAATCTTCACGACAACGTCAGGAATTGCGACATCCCCATGACGGTACACGGGGGCTGCAATGGCTAATATAAGGGGTCAGGGTGGAGATACTCTGACCCTATGTTTGAGAAATGGGAGTTTTAGTGACACAAATTATGTGTTCAAAATTGATTTAATTATTCTAGTGCGCTATTCGCGATGACGATGCGAACGCCAGTGCGGGCCCCCACATGTACCGCTGTGGGGATATCGCGAATATCGCAACGTCATTATAAATATTGGTAAAAATATAACAAAAGATAGATATATTTGTACACACTCACTAGTCACTGTCACACACTCATTTATGCACTCACAAACTACTTAGACACTTAAACACCCATTCACATACCCACTCACGCACTTAAAAATTCAGTCACATACCCACTCAGATACTCATGCACCCACTCACATACCCAATCAGGTACTCATGGGCCCACTTACAGACTCACTCAGAGAGTGATGCAACCATGTACTGACCCACTCAGAGACACATGCACCTCCTTAGACACCCCCTCATAAACTCATGCATACAGTCTCATATCCACATAGAGACTTTTACACCCATTCACAGACCCACGTGGGCACTCATGCACCCACTTACAGACTTAATAGGTGAGTCATGCACCCATGTAAAGACCTACTCAGCGACTCATGCACCCACTTATAGACCCACTCACACACTCACGTATGTACTCACACACCCACTGAGACACTCATACATCCACTCACACACCCATACAGTCACTCCCATACTCATTCACAGACCCTGACAGAGACTTATGGACTCAGTCACTTATTCATGCACTCAGAAACTCATACACCCACTCACAAACACACTCAGATATACATGCACCCACTCACTCACCCACTCAAGGCTCACACATCCACTCACAGATGCACCCAGATACTCCCCCTCCCAGTCACAGACCCACTCAGACACTCATGCATGCACTCATTCACTCACCCACTCAGAGACCTATGCTCTCACTCACAGACCCATTGAGACACTCATATACCCACTCACTGATCCACTCAGGCACTCATACACCCACTCACGGACCCACTCAGACACTCACAGACCCATATTATCACTCATGCAACCACTCATAGACCCACTCAGAGACTTATGCACCCAGTCAGTTATACCCTCAGACACTCATGTACTCACTTATAGTCACACACACTCGCACCCACTGACAGAACCACTCAGACATTCACATTGCCAGTGATAGACCCACTGAGAGACTTCTGTACCCACTCACAGACCCACTGAGACACTCATGCACCTACTTAGAAACTCATGTCTTCACTCACAGATCCAGTCAGACAGTTATATACATATTTACAAATGCACCAAGGCACTCGTGCACAGATTGAGTGAGAGACTTATGCAACCACCATTGTGAAACTGATGCACCCAATCATAGATTTATTTATTTGATTTATTTATAAAGTTTTATATAACACGAACAAGATCCCAAAGGATATCAGTGCGCTTTACAAAAGGGTGGAAGAATGGTCAAAAACCCAATATCGACATCAAGTAAGAATACACAACATGAATAATCGCAAGATTCACAGACAAATGACACAAAGGAGAGTAACACAATAAACAGGTAATAGCGGATTACAAGGGGCACACAATGCGATAAATAAGAGCAGAGTCACATGCTGGAACAGTGGTTGTAGGATCAATGATTTCGAGCCAGTGGACCTAGCCCAGACTAAGGAAGGAATTTGTCCATTAGGAATCATTTGGCTTCCAGTTTGAAAGCAGTGGTTGACGAGATTCTGCGTACTTCTGGTGGAAGCGACTTCCATATCTTTGGTGCCATGCCAGAGAAGGCTCGCTGACAAGTTTTCTTTTTGCTAAGGATGAGAGGTTTCGGGAGGAAAGTGTTAGCGCTTCTTGAGGCTCTCCCACCACAGGATAATTCAAGCTTTTGTGCTAGGTACCTGGGAGTTTTGAAATGCAGGGCTTTGTGTGTCAGAAAGACAATCTTTAACTGAATTCAAGCTTCGTGGGGTAACCATTTGAGAGATTTTAAGACTGGGGATATGTGCTCATTTTGTTTGGTACCTGTGACCAGTCTGGCCGCAGAGTTCAGGGATGCCCTTAGTGGAGCCAGGGTGTATATGGGTAGGCGACAGAGCTTAGCGCTGCCGTACTCTAGCCTCGGCAAGACCAGTGCCTGGACCACCTGCTTGAAATCCTTTTGTACCATTACCAAGACAGGGTCTGGGCTCACTGGCAATAAGGACAAGCCTCAAAATCAATAACTACAAACCAACACGAGCACCAATATTGCCTAGCTATTTCAACACTGGATCAAAAGAAATGATCGCTCGAATTACTGAAGCAAAACAGTAACTCTCAGGGATTGCTTTTTCCGGAATTCATCCAATACTTTTTTTATTAATTTTGCATCAAAAGAACCATATAAATGAACAATTTTTTCTTTTTGCACATACAAAACTCTTTTAACTCCACGTCACATGAATAAAGACAATTTCTTACAACCTAACAGCTTTCATTCAAACACTCATACACAACAGCACATTGATATATATACACACACAAAATTTCTGGAACTATACAATGTTATTTACAATTTCCTGATTTAGAAAACATAGCATTGGAAAAAACAAATGGAATTTTTTAATGTTTAGTAATCAATAGAATATTCCTAATGCTGGGTAGGGGGGGTCTACGCGTTTCGATAACCCCTTGGTGTGGGGAAATCTCATCAGGACCAAGTGCCTGTAAATGAAGGACAAAAAACAAATCAGCCTGGGGAGAGCCATGCCTCTGGCACTACAGTGAGAAAGGGTGGGGAGAAGCTAATCCTACCTCTTAGGTGCTCGGTTTTCTTTCGTTAGATGAAACTGTAACAAAAACAAAGCCTCTTTAGCTTCTACTTCCAAAGGAACTCATACTCGTTTAGGTGACAGACTCATACGTGAATACTCACATAATTTTACCCATGTTGCGGATAATCAGGTTTGGAGGAAGTGGAGATCTGTAAAAATAGAGCGGTTTGTCAGAGCAAAGCGGTGTATTGCGGGCGCTGCAACTATTTAGCGAGGGGGGCGTTTTTTCGACTTACTTGCTTAAAGCGAGTGTGGCAACCGGACTGTGTTTCCGGGTTTGACGGTGGTTCTTCGCACTGGAATTCGCTAAAATGGAAAGGGAGGCTTGAGTCAGGTCTCTGTCTTCACCTAATGTTTCTCTCGTTATTAAATTGTGGCGGTACTTACATTTTACCTTCAAAATTAGCTCGAGCTGAGTGAATCAGGGGTCCACACTGTTCAGCCTCTGTCATTCAATGCCGGGGCTCGCACCAACTAGTCGGTGTTGTTCCTCTCGCGTCTATTGGTTT
Source organism: Lissotriton helveticus (assembly GCF_964261635.1). Classification (NCBI taxonomy): domain Eukaryota; kingdom Metazoa; phylum Chordata; class Amphibia; order Caudata; family Salamandridae; genus Lissotriton; species Lissotriton helveticus. The sequence goes on along the minus strand of NC_136065.1, from coordinate 997,565,441 downwards.
TACACACTTCCTGGTTAAAGGGATTCTGGGACTTGTAGTTGAAGTTAGCAGTCGTCATGGAGACGATATGTTTTGCCGAGATCAGGTTGAACCGGGATAGAGTTCAATCGGACTATATGCAGCCGACCTCCAGGTCTGACACGGAGGCGGCAGGCAGTGCTTAAAGCATGTAACGTTTTCAGTGTTTACTGTAGTCGCGTCTGGGGTATTTACAAGCGGTAAATCTCCGAGAGTTCATTTAAACCGTTTGTGGCCGTATTAAACTTAACAATTAACATGGCTTCATGGCGTGATAGCTTGTCTTCAATATCACCGCCTCTGGAGTCTTTTTCAATCTTGGCAATCACTGTCCATTTTAAATCGTCTAGCGTGTGCCCATGGTTTTTCCAATGGTTAACCAGTGGAGCAGTCGTCACATTCTTTTTTATCCGTGATTTGTGTTGTGTGATTCGACATCTCACCTCCTGGCTCGTTTTTCCGATGTACAATTTTTCGCAAGGACATTTTATGCCATATATTACGTATCTTGACTTACAATTCGTGAATATCTCATGTTTCCAGAATTGTTGTTTGTGTTGGAACAGGTTCCCTTCTTCCGTGCTTGCACAGCAAATGCATGATCCACATTTGTGATGGCCTTGAATTGGTGGCAGTCCTAGCATTGTGCCAATTGTTAATGCTTTCTTTTTTATAGCTGCTCGAACCAAGTGATTTGCAACACTTTGGTCTTTCTTGAAGGCAAAAAGTGGCTTCTCTTTCAATGTCTCATCAATATTTTCTACCAAGTGCCAATTTTGTAAAATGGTTTTCTTGAACAGGTTGGAATTTGGGCAGAACGTAGACACACAAACTATCCTATTAAGAGTTGGTTTTTCTTTTTTAACTAGAAGCGTGTCTCGGGGGATCCACCAGACTCTCTTCATTGTTCTTCTTAATAGTTTTTTAGGGTACCCTCTTCGAGCTAAATTGTCTGTCAAGTTGTTGGCGTGAAACATGTATTCATCTTTAAAATGGCAGTTTCTTTTAATCCGGAGGTACTGGCTAAACGGGAGGTTTTCCTTTAGATTACGTGGGTGATTGCTTTTAAAATGTAAAGCCTTGTTTCTGTCTGTCTGTTTCTTGAACAGTGTGGTAACCAAACCTTCGTCGGTTGGATACACCTCGACATCGAGAAATGACATTTTCACTTTAGAGAAGCTCATGCTGAATTTAATTTCCTCTGTTCTTGAGTTGAGCCACTCGTGAAATTTCTTTAGATCTTCTTCGTTTCCTTTCCAGGTAAGGAAAATGTCGTCGATATATCGACTCCAGCTGGTGATTTGTTCAACGAATGGGTTAGAATGGTACACAAATCTCTCTTCATATAATGACATAAAGAGTACGGTCAATTCAGGGGCGAAGGGACAACCCATCGCTACTCCGCTTGTCTGGTAGAAAAAATCTCCATTAAAGTTGAAGTAATTCTTCTTTAAAGCTAATGACGCTAGCTGCATTATAAAGTCAGTTGGTACTCCGGTGGGTCTAGGTCTTTGGTCCAGATAATGCTAGATGGCATCCAGACCGTCACTCTGGGGGATCTGGGTATACAGTGAACAAACATCCATGGTCACTAAGAGATCTTGGTTTTGCTCAAAAGGGATTGTAGGAAGTTTATTGATAAAATCAGTTGTGTCACAGAGAAATGATTTTACTTCGGACATCATAGGTTTCAGAAAATAGTCAACAAACTTCGACACTGGTTCGAATAGTGACTCACAACCGGAGATGATTGGTCTTCCGGGTGGGGCGTTTATGTCCTTATGGATTTTTGGTAAGACATAAAACAGGGGTATTCGTGGACTATTGCATTTCAGATATTCAAACTCTTTCTTTCCGATAATTCCATCGATCAAGCCTTTCTCCAGGATGGGGTTGAGTTGTTGTTGCAATTCTGTAGTAGGGTCCTTCTGTATTTTTCTATAGCACCTCGGGTTGTTGAGCTGACTCATCACTTCTGTTATGTATTTGTCAGTGTCCCATACGACGATTGACCCTCCTTTGTCCGCCTGTTTTATTATAACTGACGTGTCTTTTTTGAGATTTTCTAAGGCACCTCTCTCTGCTTGTGAGATGTTGAATTTTGTCCAATTGCGTTTTCCTTCCATTTTAGTTATAGCCGATAGAATGGTTTTTTCGAAAGTTAAAATTTCTTTTGCAACTTTATTTCCTGGTGGGCAAAATGATGACTTTTTTCTCAGTCCTGTGACTTCTACTGTTGGGTTAAACGTTGTTTGTGAAAAGAAGGATTTCAATTTGATTTTACGACAAAATTCCAGTGCCTCCATTTTTAGTTTCACAAAATTAGTGTGTCGCGTGGGGACAAAGGAGAGACCTTTCTCCAAAATACTAGTTTCTGCTGGAGTGAGGATTTTATTTGACAAATTGAAGATTGGAGACACTACCAGTTCTTGTAGTTCTGCCTCCGAGTCGACATCTCCCATGGCTGGTTGTAACGTGGGCGTGCTCGGTTTTGTGGTTGGCCTCTTCCTAAAAAAGGTGCCGAAGATGGACCTGGTTGTTGTGCTCCTCTTTTGTTAGCACCTCTTCTTTGATTGTCACTCTCACCCTCACTACTGCTTGATGCGGATGAGGTGTCTGAGAAGGAAATGAACTTGTTGTTAGATCGTCCTTGGTATTCCCCTAGATATTTCCTTGAGTCAGGTCTAGAGTAAAAGTCTGTTTGCAAGTATGGATAAGTCTTTTCCAGATTGAAATTCTTTTTATCCTTTTGAAACTGATTTTCCTTTTGGTTTATTGTGTAGTCTTTAAATTCTAAGATATCCTTTTCAACTTTTTCAAGTAGTGTTTTTGCGTCCGTAATAAGTTGATTTTGCTGTATCTCGTTTTCCAAGGTTTTGATCTCTTCCAGTTGTTGTAGTGAAAGTCTTTGTGCTGTCTCTACCGTTAGGACCATGAGGTCTCGGCTGCACTTTGTCTCAATAAAACTGTATCCCTTTTTATAAATCGGGTCGTCTGTGAATATCACGGACGACCCGATTTATAAAAAGGGATACAGTCCTAACGGTAGAGACAGCACAAAGACTTTCACTACAACAACTGGAAGAGATCAAAACCTTGGAAAACGAGATACAGCAAAATCAACTTATTAAGGACGCAAAAACACTACTTGAAAAAGTTGAAAAGGATATCTTAGAATTTAAAGACTACACAATAAACCAAAAGGAAAATCAGTTTCAAAAGGATAAAAAGAATTTCAATCTGGAACAGACTTATCCATACTTGCAAACAGACTTTTACTCTAGACCTGACTCAAGGAAATATCTAGGGGAATACCAAGGACGATCTAACAACAAGTTCATTTCCTTCTCAGACACCTCATCCGCATCAAGCAGTAGTGAGGGTGAGAGTGACAATCAAAGAAGAGGTGCTAACAAAAGAGGAGCACAACAACCAGGTCCATCTTCGGCACCTTTTTTAGGAAGAGGCCAACCACAAAACCGAGCACGCCCACGTTACAACCAGCCATGGGAGATGTCGACTCGGAGGCAGAACTACAAGAACTGGTAGTGTCTCCAATCTTCAATTTGTCAAATAAAATCCTCACTCCAGCAGAAACTAGTATTTTGGAGAAAGGTCTCTCCTTTGTCCCCACGCGACACACTAATTTTGTGAAACTAAAAATGGAGGCACTGGAATTTTGTCGTAAAATCAAATTGAAATCCTTCTTTTCACAAACAACGTTTAACCCAACAGTAGAAGTCACAGGACTGAGAAAAAAGTCATCATTTTGCCCACCAGGAAATAAAGTTGCAAAAGAAATTTTAACTTTCGAAAAAACCATTCTATCGGCTATAACTAAAATGGAAGGAAAACGCAATTGGACAAAATTCAACATCTCACAAGCAGAGAGAGGTGCCTTAGAAAATCTCAAAAAAGACACGTCAGTTATAATAAAACAGGCGGACAAAGGAGGGTCAATCGTCGTATGGGACACTGACAAATACATAACAGAAGTGATGAGTCAGCTCAACAACCCGAGGTGCTATAGAAAAATACAGAAGGACCCTACTACAGAATTGCAACAACAACTCAACCCCATCCTGGAGAAAGGCTTGATCGATGGAATTATCGGAAAGAAAGAGTTTGAATATCTGAAATGCAATAGTCCACGAATACCCCTGTTTTATGTCTTACCAAAAATCCATAAGGACATAAACGCCCCACCCGGAAGACCAATCATCTCCGGTTGTGAGTCACTATTCGAACCAGTGTCGAAGTTTGTTGACTATTTTCTGAAACCTATGATGTCCGAAGTAAAATCATTTCTCCGTGACACAACTGATTTTATCAATAAACTTCCTACAATCCCTTTTGAGCAAAACCAAGATCTCTTAGTGACCATGGATGTTTGTTCACTGTATACCCAGATCCCCCAGAGTGACGGTCTGGATGCCATCCAGCATTATCTGGACCAAAGACCTAGACCCACCAGAGTACCAACTGACTTTATAATGCAGCTAGCGTCATTAGCTTTAAAGAAGAATTACTTCAACTTTAATGGAGATTTTTTCTACCAGACAAGCGGAGTAGCGATGGGTTGTCCCTTCGCCCCTGAATTGGCCGTACTCTTTATGTCATTATATGAAGAGAGATTTGTGTACCATTCTAACCCATTCGTTGAACAAATCACCAGCTGGAGTCGATATATCGACGACATTTTCCTTACCTGGAAAGGAAACGAAGAAGATCTAAAGAAATTTCACGAGTGGCTCAACTCAAGAACAGAGGAAATTAAATTCAGCATGAGCTTCTCTAAAGTGAAAATGTCATTTCTCGATGTCGAGGTGTATCCAACCGATGAAGGTTTGGTTACCACACTGTTCAAGAAACAGACAGACAGAAACAAGGCTTTACATTTTAAAAGCAATCACCCACGTAATCTAAAGGAAAACCTCCCGTTTGGCCAGTACCTCCGGATTAAAAGAAACTGCCATTTTAAAGATGAATACATGTTTCACGCCAACAACTTGACAGACAATTTAGCTCGAAGAGGGTACCCTAAAAAACTATTAAGAAGAACAATGAAGAGAGTCTGGTGGATCCCCCGAGACACGCTTCTAGTTAAAAAAGAAAAACCAACTCTTAATAGGATAGTTTGTGTGTCTACGTTCTGCCCAAATTCCAACCTGTTCAAGAAAACCATTTTACAAAATTGGCACTTGGTAGAAAATATTGATGAGACATTGAAAGAGAAGCCACTTTTTGCCTTCAAGAAAGACCAAAGTGTTGCAAATCACTTGGTTCGAGCAGCTATAAAAAAGAAAGCATTAACAATTGGCACAATGCTAGGACTGCCACCAATTCAAGGCCATCACAAATGTGGATCATGCATTTGCTGTGCAAGCACGGAAGAAGGGAACCTGTTCCAACACAAACAACAATTCTGGAAACATGAGATATTCACGAATTGTAAGTCAAGATACGTAATATATGGCATAAAATGTCCTTGCGAAAAATTGTACATCGGAAAAATGAGCCAGGAGGTGAGATGTCGAATCACACAACACAAATCACGGATAAAAAAGAATGTGACGACTGCTCCACTGGTTAACCATTGGAAAAACCATGGGCACACGCTAGACGATTTAAAATGGACAGTGATTGCCAAGATTGAAAAAGACTCCAGAGGCGGTGATATTGAAGACAAGCTATCACGCCATGAAGCCATGTTAATTGTTAAGTTTAATACGGCCACAAACGCTTTAAATGAACTCTCGGAGATTTACCGCTTGTAAATACCCCAGACGCGACTACAGTAAACACTGAAAACGTTACATGCTTTAAGCACTGCCTGCCGCCTCCGTGTCAGACCTGGAGGTCGGCTGCATATAGTCCGATTGAACTCTATCCCGGTTCAACCTGATCTCGGCAAAACATATCATCTCCATGACGACTGCTAACTTCAACTACAAGTCCCAGAATCCCTTTAACCAGGAAGTGTGTAAAACCAATAGACGCGAGAGGAACAACACCGACTAGTTGGTGCGAGCCCCGGCATTGAATGACAGAGGCTGAACAGTGTGGACCCCTGATTCACTCAGCGCGAGCTAATTTTGAAGGTAAAATGTAAGTACCGCCACAATTTAATAACGAGAGAAACATTAGGCGAAGACAGAGACCTGACTCAAGCCTCCCTTTCCATTTTAGCGAATTCCAGTGCGAAGAACCACCGTCAAACCCGGAAACACAGTCCGGTTGCCACACTCGCTTTAAGCAAGTAAGTCGAAAAAACGCCCCCCTCGCTAAATAGTTGCAGAGCCCGCAATACACCGCTTTGCTCTGACAAACCGCTCTATTTTTACAGATCTCCACTTCCACCAAACCTGATTATCCGCAACATGGGTAAAATTATGTGAGTATTCACGTATGAGTCTGTCACCTAAACGAGTATGAGTTCCTTTGGAAGTAGAAGCTAAAGAGGCTTTGTTTTTGTTACAGTTTCATCTAACGAAAGAAAACCGAGCACCTAAGAGGTAGGATTAGCTTCTCCCCACCCTTTCTCACTGTAGTGCCAGAGGCATGGCTCTCCCCAGGCTGATTTGTTTTTTGTCCTTCATTTACAGGCACTTGGTCCTGATGAGATTTCCCCACACCAAGGGGTTATCGAAACGCGTAGACCCCCCCTACCCAGCATTAGGAATATTCTATTGATTACTAAACATTAAAAAATTCCATTTGTTTTTTCCAATGCTATGTTTTCTAAATCAGGAAATTGTAAATAACATTGTATAGTTCCAGAAATTTTGTGTGTGTATATATATCAATGTGCTGTTGTGTATGAGTGTTTGAATGAAAGCTGTTAGGTTGTAAGAAATTGTCTTTATTCATGTGACGTGGAGTTAAAAGAGTTTTGTATGTGCAAAAAAAAAAAAAAAAAAAAAAGAAAAAATTGTTCATTTATATGGTTCTTTTGATGCAAAATTAATAAAAAAAGTATTGGATGAATTCCGGAAAAAGCAATCCCTGAGAGTTACTGTTTTGCTTCAGTAATTCGAGCGATCATTTCTTTTGATCCAGTGTTGAAATAGCTAGGCAATATTGGTGCTCGGGTTGAAATCCTTTTGTGGCAGGAATGGTTTGATGTTTCTCAGGGTCCTCAACAAGTGGTTACACACATTGCTGATATGATTTTTCATATTCAGTTGATTGTCCAGGGTGATTCCGACAGATTTGGCTGAGTCAATGATGAGGGGGTGCAGTTGAAGGCCGTGAGGTGATTCACTCAAAGTTCTAGCTTAGGGATGTGGTTTGGGGGAGAGATGAGAAGGAATTCAGTTTTGGAAGTGTTGAGTAGTAGATGGTTCTCAGTTAACCAATTGTGTTTGGCCTGAAGGGTAGTGTTGAGTGAGAGGATGTTATCAGGGGATTAGATTTTCAAATAAAGTTGTGTGTCATCTGCATACATATGATAGAGAATGTTCATGGAATTTAGTGATTTCGCTAGAGGTTCCAAGAAAAGGTTGAAGAGGATAGGAAATAGGGCGGACCCTTGGGGGACACCCATGAGTACTGGAGAGAGCTGGGAGAGGGAGTGGTTTGCCTTGACTCTTTGTGATCTGTGGTGGAGGAAGGAGGAGAACCATTGTAACACCAGACCCGAGAAACCCATCCTGGTCTTCAGAATGGATAGGAGGTTGTCGTGATTAACCGTGTCGAATGGGGAGGAAAGGTCAAGGAGGATTAGGAGGCAGGAATCATTTTGGTCAAGCATTTTTAAAATGCACTGAGGCAGTCATGCTGTTCGGTACAGAAGCATTGATAGACTGATGCAATGTCTTATAGTTTCACTTAAATACTTATACAGTAAATGAGAGACTTATTGATACAGTGATGCATGCAGTTATAGATTACACCGCAAACGTTATATGGGATTTGGATATGCTATTACACAGTAATTTAGATAGTATTGTTTTCAATCTGTTGGCTATAATACATTTTGCAGTTATAGGTTTTGAATGTGATGGTATCTATTGAATGCCTGCATTTGTTTTGTCTTTTCGTGACGTATTCGCTGCAATCCCGGCTACTAATATTATCGTAACACCTGGTGTCACAGCGAAAACAGAAAATTAGTTTAAATTATTGATTTTAAATAAACTCTCTACAAAAACATTACTTTAAAAAGTGCAGTAATAAGCCTCTAGTGTCTAAAATATTGTAAAGTCTGTGGATATATATGTTTTACACCTCTTAAAAAAGGCCGGATCATCCTAGTTACCGAAGTCATCGCGACTCTTGGCATCATAACAAAACAGGAAGTAGGGTTAAAACATGATTTTTAAAAAAGTTACTACAATTATATGTGTACAATCATGTTCTTTAAGTTTTTATGTGTGTATTGTGATAGAATGTATTTTTATGTTATAATTTTTTAATGTGGTTGTTGTCATTGAATGTGTGTATTTCTTTTGCAATTTTGCAATGTGATCACGAAAGTCGCCACGTTGCTTTAAATTTCACAAATTAAAAACAAATCACTTAACAAGAAAATTAACAACATTTTGGGCTCTTGGGTGGCTCTGACAAGAGCGTTTGTGTTGAGAGTGTGTATAAGGCAGCTACACATAAGACTGCATGAAAAGTTTCAGGTTGCCTAGTAGCCCCCTGTTCCTTTTGTCTGTAAGTGAACTCCATCACCTCTATATATTTCATGCATGTCAAAATGCAGACTGTTGTTTTAGATAGAGCCCATGTTATGGTCTCTGAGGAAACCAGAACCTGTTTTATTAACATGTTTCCTGGTTTTGTCAATCTGTGGACAGAATCAAATTGACCACTTCCATTTCTGTGTTCGGCATGTTTTAGAGTACACCAAGATAGTGTGAGGCAAACGCCACCTCAGTTCTGTAAAGATATCCTACATTAGGGTTTACAGCCCTACTCCAGTCAATGTGCCTATGTCATTGCCACCACAGTGCACAATCATGAGGGGAGGAGTTCGGAAATACACAAGTGTTTTAACCAAAGCCAGTAGCTGATGAAACTTTAAACCTCTCTGTCCAAACCAACTAATCTCCACATTTGGCAAACCCAAGTCTCTGGGATTACCTTTGTTTTTTGCAGCCTCTTTAGTCCAATAGCAATAGCTGTGGCCCACAATCCACACTCTGAGCATTTTGCAGGAAGGAGGAGTAGCACACAGGACAGATCTGCAGCTGAATATCACAGTTGGTATGATGAAAGACAGTGAAAATTCATGTGCTGGTGGTTTGAAAAACCTCGAAATTCGATTGAATGAAGAGAATATGCAGGGGAATAAAAGAAGGTTGCATTTGGAAATGATTAATAAATAGATGTTTCATTGACTCAGGTAAATAGAAAGAAATTAAATAGTGAGTTAGATATGCTGTACAGTATGTGCAGTGACTCACACCTCCCATAGTTCATTTTTTCACTAGTATTGTCCTTCTGGAATGTGAGCATGTGACCCAGTGGTTCTATTGGGTTTCTGTGGAGAAGTGTGGCTCACTGGGTGGAGAAGTGTGGCTCACTGGTTAGAGGCGGCAGACCCGTAAGCAGAGAACGGCCCGGGACCAGGGTTCGATTCCCGACGCGGCAGGGTCGTGGACCAGGGTCAGCGGACTCGATAATTCTCGCCTCGGTGCCTACTCTAGTCAGAAACCACACTCGGCAACTCTGGGCATCAGCTTGCCTCATCTTCACAACGGCCCCCTCAGACCGCCGGGGATGCTTGGTCGCACCTTAGAGATACCCATCAGGGACCATCTCTCAGGGTGAGCCAGGACGGGTTCCCCAGCGGTCGAAGCGTGGAGATACTCCTCCGGGAGTCGATTCCTAGCGCTATATAAACCTGCAATAATAATAATAATAATAATCTGCAGAGGGTGTATTGGGGGAAGGGTGTTTATGAAACAGGTATCAGTTTTTATAAATTGGAGAGGTTTAGGTTCCTTGTTATATGAGGTAGGTAAGATTCTCTAGTGAGGATGCTTCAAGAAAGTGTAGTATGGTGATAGAAATATAAAAGTACTAAGGGAAGTAGGTCTCCTGACTCCGTTTTTTTCCCCAGTGAATTCATCTCCGTCATCTTGATTACGCCGTGATTATTGACACAAAGGCATGCATTTTGGGTTACCCCCCAAACAGGGGTGAAAGGGTTAATAGACAGTAACCTATCAGAAATGTAGTTACAAGACTAAAATATAAAAACAAAGATTTTATCTGCTGACTTTTTCAGTATCAGGCAATCCAAAGTTCAGAACGTTGCCATTTATGGTTGCTTTGTATGAGAGTGGTGTGCCGTTCTTGTTCTATGTTTTTACAAACACTGAAAATATTGCATCTGCTTAATAAGAGAAAAAAATTGATTTTTGTAACAAATTCATTCTTCTGGTTAGTTAATTACATTTTTGGAAAAGTAAAAAAAATATTAATAAGATATATAATTATGTCAAATTGTAATAAAAGATTTTGAAATATATATAATTATTTAAAAGAAGAAGGATGATATATAAATCAAATTGCAAGTGTTTTTATATATCTATTAATAGGTAACTTAGGCATAGTTTGTCTAGTCAAGAGTAGATCAGGTATCTTTTGAGTTAGTTGAGAATGTGTTTCCAGAGTCACCATGAATATATAAAATATCACATTGAAGAATTTTCTTCACAAAACCATCAGACAAACTCAAACATAAACTCTAAATTACTAAATAACGAGTGTCTGCTATTAAGTAAAATCTGTCTATATATATGTTTGAGACTTCCTCAAAAACATGTGCCTTTCACAACGTCACTATGGGTATAGCGATATCATTGCGAATATAAAAAATGTGAAGAAAAAAAACTATGCTTAATAATCCACTGTAGAAAATACATGGTTATAAAAATTCAAGTTATAGAGCCATTTTAGATAGAAAATACAATAAAAAAACTTAAAATTCAATGAAAAGATCCTTGATTACATGGATGTTATAGTTGGGAAATAGAATTTGAAAAACCTTAGAAATTCACTGAAAAAAAGAAAGGTTACAGGGATGTTATAATTAGGAAATAGAATTTTAAAAAACCATGGAAATTCACTGAAAAATCCAAAGGTTTCAGAGAAGTTATAGTTAGGCTCAGATTTGACACATACAAAACCAGAGAAAGTCAGCTGTTATAGTTAGTGAGCTAACTATAACTTGCGACCCCGCAAAATACACTTCTTGCGGCCTCACATATTTCAATGCTCATGAGGAAAAAAACATGCTGCAAAAATCAGACTGCTTTTTGATGTGTTAGCTTAAAATAGACTATCAAAACTTATCGATTGGAGCTGATCTATAAGTAACAGGTACTCCTGGATTGTTTGATTGTTCAAACCTACAAACAAGTCTTTGGATTGCCCAAATATAAGGTTCAGGTTTAGGTATGACTAGAGTATGGCCTAGTCAAAGAGGATTTGGAAATAGGTGTGCATTTTTTAAAATGTGCCATTGGCTGCGTACAGCGCTATCAGACACCTAGGATCATCTATAATGGGACATGATGATGACTACAATGATCCTAACTTCATCTCACAGAAATTATCTGGAGGAATGCATATGTCATTTACAGGCAAATCATGTCTGGGCTCTATCAATAACAACAGCAAGTTAAAAAAAAGTCCTAAACAGATTGGCACATACACAGCCCTATTTAAAAGATAAAGATCTAATTTAAAAACGAAAGCACACCTGGCAAAAAATAAACACTTATGCTACCTTAAAGTCACAACCATACTTTGACAATAGGGAAACAAAATACCTAAATAGTAATTTCAGATTGCCCAGGTTTGGCATTAACTCCAGTTTATCAAGCTCTACACCTTAGCAGAAAATCTATGGTGACCATCATAGTAGGCTCTGTGGGGCAGCAGAAGAATCACTGCTGTATGTCTTTTACATTTACCCACCTAAAAGAATGACGTTTTAATTCCCCACCCATTCTTTAATCAGCTCTCAGTCTTGGCCTGCAGGTGCGCCATCGTAGAGGTGCTAAATCCTTCAAACAGAACATTAAACTGCAAATTTACCACATTTATGCTCATACATAGGACAAAATTAGGCCAGGTGCAGGACATTTGGGCGTACACATGTAATTGAATGTTAGCATAATGGACCTTTTTTACTTTTAATTTAAGCATTGAGCAATCACAAGAACGTGCTCATTGCAAATGTGTACTATCTTTTATTAATATAGATTTATTTAATCAATTTGTGTTATCCATGTCATGGTCTTCACTAACTGCATGTTTTTATAGCAATAAACTTGAACTTCTAAGTAACAAGATTATCACAAGTAATTGCCTTCAAAAAATTAAAAGTACTGATTGTAACTGGACTATTTTGATTTCAGAAACTTCTATGTGTTAAAAGAGAAGAAGATCAGTTTCTGAAGTAGGACCAGTACACAAACAAGATGTATAACACATCAGCGATGCACACTATTTAGACCATGTTACCGCACTGTAAATAATAATAAAAGAAGAACCATCTGCAGATCTAAAAGATTCAGTAAAGCAAATAAACTAAACAAACAAAGATACATTTAATTGCCTTTTAAGAGTCTGCCAGTAGATTCTCCTTTCAATTTAGTATTTATTTTGTCAATGGATTCTTCTTCTAGAAATCACAAAGTTTCCAGTTATTATCCAGCCTTAAAGCAAGCCGTAAGACAAGAAATTTTTTCCAGGGTTCATAAAGTAGAATAATGTGCATGCGGCCTCTCTACACCTAGAGACTGGGAAAGGCATTAAAGGAGGAGCTCATAGTTCCTTTGGTGCACTCTTTTCAGAAAGGGCTAACTGTGACATTTGGCACATATGCTAGAGACAGCCCATGGAGGCACTGATAAGGGTAAAAAGTACTGGAAACCAGAACCTTGTGTCTGCAGCTAACCTGCCACCAATATTTTTTCAAAGAATAATGACTATGACCAAGTCAGCCTATCACCACTACCATTCTTCATTTCCACACTAACTGCAAAAGTACACCTCCCTAATAACTGTTATGCAGACCTATAATTTGATCTCTTTTTGGTCTGGAAGAAAGCGCATAAAACAACTCAAGTCGATGCAAAAGGTTGGTAGACATAATTTATAAAATGCTTTTACCATACTTTGTACCCCCCTGAGAATTTGCAATGGTTTTCTCGACAGAATTCAATTGTATTCAATGAACTTGGTCATTTGTATAGAGAACCCATGAGCAAGTAATCAAAGCATAATATGAACCTAATTCAGGATTCAGTCCATCTGTCAACACATATCCCAAGCACCAACCAAGTCAGGTCATATTACGCAAGGCATGTCAAGCATATTTTTCTCATGGCTTGGCGATATATAACAAATTCTAACCGAAGGTCCTGTACATCTATTTCAAAAAGCAAATTAGGAGGCTTCAGCAACCTGCCCAATTGGTTAATATAGGAACTTAACACAGATCATTTGCATTTATGTAATTGTTAGTTACATTGTATCAAGTGTTAGAGGACCGGCCCTATGCAGTTTTGACATGGCAGCTGACTGGAACACCCACTTGGAGAATAAGACCTGAAAGAATATTGCACTCTGCTGTTAGAAATATTCAGAAGTAACCCACTATAAATTGTTTGTAGGAACATAAAATCTTAGTGAGAGACCCAGGAGTGTTATGGGAGGCAAAATATCAAAATTTGATCAGCACACATTAGCTCATGAAATTGAATCTACATAACAAATGTATTCGTAAAAATCCTTTATTCTTTTTCTTTTATTCTTCACAGGGTAGCCAACGCGTTTCGTCCTTTTATAGGACTTCTTAAGGGCCCAAACAGATGTCTTTCATATGAACCGAAGTGCATGTTCCTAAATTTCTATTTAAGGCAAGAAGTCTTCTTCTGAGTTTTAAAATGGAAAATTCAAATAGGTCAAATTTTTTGATAACCAAGTATTATCCTGATCAAGTCCTTTTGGCCGATATTGGCCACTGCATCTATTCGATGGAGTTTAAGGCATCAGTCAGCCCTCCTCCGACTCAGTGTTATGGGAGGCCTTCAAAGTAGTCAACTGTGTGATATGCATCTGCTTTGCAACTGAGGTTCATAACTGATTGCATACTGTAGTGCTACAAGAGGAGTAAGAAATTAATTTTTTTCACTTATGAAGCAGAGAGTAAGACCTCAGGGAAAACCTCATCCCACTCAGTATCAAATATAATGCCTTTCTGAAGACTCTAGAAATGTATGATATTAGAAAGCACACATGGGATAAAAGCATGTTCAGAGTGACGAATCTAAAAAGCTGCTAGTCTAGCTTATTCAACAAGAAATAATATGAGCATTCCTCTAAGGATATTGTATGGTACCACACTAACACACAATCAGATATTACGATTTTAAATGTTTTTGGAAGGGTTTTAAGAGATTCACTCAAATGAGTGGAGTGGAGGCACCCTGCATAAGTAGTAACCCTCACTCTAGTCCGAGAAAGGGAGTCACACAGCTAAGACAAAAATTCAACATAAACATGTCAAAAGATCACTTTTAAAATGTTAAGCAAGTTTAGTCCATAGAAATCAATGGGTGCATCTGTTTTAACACAAAGTACCTTAGATGCGTCAAAAATCAAAGACGGTGCAAGGCACAGGGGAGGTGAGGCGCTGGAAAAGTAAAGCAATGCACTGGTTCCTTACTACGCAGAGGAGGTGATGTGTTCATTTCTTACTGGCAGAGGAGGTGATGCCTCAGTTTCTTACTTCTAGGCAGGGAAGGTGATGCATCAGTTCTTGACTGGCAGCGGAGGTGATGCTTTCATTCCTTACTGGCAGTGGAGATGATGTGTTGGGTTCCGGACACGTGGCCTCGGTTCCCTACTGCGGTGTGGTGTTGATGATGAATCGGCACCCAGGGATGGTGCTTTGAAAATGCAGATTTGCTGTGTCGATGTGACAGCGGCGATACAGGTACAGCGTCGATTTCACAGCTGCGAAGCAGGTCCTGCATTGATTCTACAGCCGTGAAACAGGTGCTACATTGCATTCAGAGCGGGTGCCTTTGACGTTGGAGACACAGTGCTTAGGACTCTTGCTGCAGCAATTTTTCTGTTGTGCTGCGATGGCATGTTGGTGGCCTGCGGTGAAAGCCATGGTAAAAGTGTCAAATGAGAACCATGCTTTAGGGTAGGCAGAGACGATATGGCGATCTGTTGCAGTGATGCATTGAAAACACAGGTGCTGGGAGTCTATGCGTGGATTTTCTCCTTCAGATTACCCCAAGAAAACAGGAATTGGATTTTGCACCACCTGGCAAGTCAGGACGCTCAGCAAAAGTGCCAAGGCACTGGCAGGTGAAGTCTTTGATGGCCCTGAGACTTCTTAATAGGAGGCAAGCTCAACTCAATCCGTTGGAGAATCTAGGAAGTAGGATACAGAAAGCAACGTCCAGACCTTTCACTCCTAGGACGGAAGCAGCAAGCAGCAGGTCAGCACAACAAAGCAACAGGCAGAGTGGCAGTCCCTCCTGCATCCAGCTCCTCTTGCTGATAGAATGGCCTCAAAACAAATGTGTTCTGAGGATATAGGGTCACAGGTCCAGTACTTATACCCATTTGGCCTTTGAAGTAGGCAAACATCAAAGGACAGTCTTTGTGGTGCACAAGATCCTGCTTTTTGTTGACCTGGCTCACGACACACTACAGAGGAGTGGAGACGGCCTTGTGTGAGGACAGGCACAGCCCTATTCAGGTGTCAGTGTCAACTTCTCCCACCACTCTAGCTCAGGAAGACCCGTCAGCCTGGTGATGGACCATCAGGATATGCAGGGCATTCCTCAGTTCCCTTTTTGTGACTGTCTTGAGTGAATGCACAAGAGCCTGAGTGTCAGTCAACCCAGATGTGGATTCTAAAGTCAGGCAGAGGCACAGAATGGTTAAGCAAGAAAATGCCCCCTTTCTAAAAGTGCAATTTTCACCAACTTCACCAAAAGATGTATTTTTAAATTGTGAGTTCAGAGACCTTAAACTCAAAATCTCTACTTGTTCCAGAATTGGAAAAAAGATGTTTCAAGGCAATCCCAATGTTACCCTATGGAAGAGATAGGCCTTGCCATAACGAAAAACGAAATTAGCTGTATTGCACTATGTAAAATACACCATTACATGTCCTACCTTTGAAATACACGATCCTTAGGGGTGACTTACATATAGCAAAAGCAAAGGTTTGGGCCTGGCATGTGGGTGCACCTGCCAAGTCAAAATGGCAGTTTAAAACTACACACAGAGACACTGCAGTGGAAGGTCTGAGCCATGTTTGCAGGGCTTGTCATGCGGGTGGCACAATCAGCGCAGCAGGCCAACTAGTAGCATTAGATTTACAGGACCTGGGCACACCTGGTGCACTTTACTAGGGACTTAATAGTAAATCAAATATGCCAACCATGGATAAACCAATCACCAATACAGTTTATACAAAGTGCATATGCACTTTAGCACTGTTCAGCAGTGGTAAATTGCCCAGAGTCCTAAAGCCAAAAAAAAGGTCAGATAAAATAGGAGGAAGAAGGCAAAATGTTTGGAGATATCCCTGCATAAGAGGCCAGGTCCGACATGCCTCTCCATTTTACACTTCTGCCACCTTTATCTTCTGTAAGGAACAGGTGACCCACTATCCACTTCATTAGAACTCAGCTTACCGACTTCTGAATGAAGAAAGCTGAGTTGGTCTTGCTGACATTCATATTGACGCCCTCTAGATTACCTGAGATGTCGATTGTGAACATTTAATTCAGTAAAAAATCTTTCAGGCCAAACACTTATCTCACAAAATCATAACAGAAGTACACAGACAGCAAATAAGCAAAAAAGTCTGGATAAGGCAATGCTGTCGTCGGCTACATTGATGCAAACACATAGATGTAAATATGTGCATGACATTCTTTATTGTTTGTACAACAATGGAGTATACATTTCCAGCCTGTTGTCATTGCACATCAAACACAAAAACCATTGAAGACTCACTATTTAACGACATTTCTGAAAAGAGAGGATTTTAAAAAAGGGCTTCTTTTCATTAATTCTTCATCACCACCACTCCCTCAAGGTGTTTTGTTTCAGGGGGTGATTAAAATAAATATTTCATTATTACAATAAATTTGCATGCATTTCCTAATTAAATACAGAACTTTCATAGTTATAGAAGCAATACATGTGCAAATATATGCATATGAGATTCTAATTAGTAAAAAATGTCGTAATGAGGCTCAGAATCTGCCACTGCTCATAATTCATTGTGTTAATTATTCTCCATCTTTTTATGTGCAACGTGATATATAAAGAAATTGGTAAATAAAGAAATAGATTTCACGCAGTGTTTCCAAACTTAAAACCCCAAAACAGGGAGTGCTGAAAAAAAATATCCACTTTATTTATAGTTGTGGGTTTATATGGCAAATCTATCATTTTGAGAGTCTCTCCTAGCACATTGGAGGACTCAGCAATATGAAAATGAAATACTGTGCAGAAATTGCAGCTCTTCGTTATTATTCTGACATCTGCAATGAGCAAGAACTCATCATTTAATTATAAGTATATACAGTATGTAACTTTCCATATTCTGACAGAGCTGTCCAGTAATAACTGTAACACATGGAATCCAGGAAGGTTTCACACACTGTGATCCTAATTGCAATGTGCTAATAAAGTACTTGGAAGCTATTATTATCACATTTAAAGTCAGAAGATGATGCTGCTAACCACATTACAGGATTACTCAACTTCCTGGTGTTAGCAGTACGACCAGGAGATGTGCAAAATGTGTCTTTTCCGAATTAAAGCTTTATTAGTTCGTCTCAGCAGTGCTGCACATGGTCACATTAATGTTTACTAGCAAAGGCTTTCACTTATTGATTTGTAGTATATCTTGATCATAATTGTGGTGTTTAGTAACATAGTGTATGAGAGCAGTGGTTCAACAACCTAACATTGTGACATTTAGGATGGAAAACAGTGGGCTATGATGCTTTTAGGGGAGGCAAGTGGTCTACAATACAAGATAGGTCTTTAGGGCATGGTATTGTGGAGTTGTAAGAGAGAAAACTAGGGAGTTGTATTGTTGATTGGATGTCCTATGAGTTGATAAAAAGAACTGTTGTCTACTGTTATTTTTGACATGTCTAATTGTGGTGGGTTCTCCAGTGGTGAAAATCCACATGGATGAAAAATCTGAAGCTGATGCTGTTGGTTTTTGTGAGGTGAGACGGTGCACATCTGAGAAGTAACTGAGTGCACGGCGGCAAGTGAGGTGATGAAGAGGGGCTGGTAGAGTGTGGTGTCCGCACTGGTGCATTTTAAAGTTAGATGGAAAAGATGGAAGGATAAGTGTTAGTCTGAGAGACAGATAGGTTGGCGGGAGAAAGCAAGTATAGCAGAAAAACGCAGAAGAAAATAGTGGGCCTTTTCACAAACTGCATTTTGATGGACATAAAGGAGTACTATAGTGGTACTACTTACATATTAGAAAATGATATTCAGAGACCACCTTCCTTTTCTATGTGCAAATCGCTGATAAAGTGACAGAGATCTCACCTTACATTGGCCTATATTTTAAGTGTTAATGGGGAAAGGACAAGGAGGATTGGCTGCAAAATGGAGAGTATTGTCTGCTAAATAGGAATGGTTTAGGGGTGTAAGGAGGGGTTTAGGGCCGAATCTTCGCAAAATTCTCCCCAAAAAAGTCTATCCAGGTCAACTCCTATCCTGAAAGTTTGGGGGTGATTAGTCACGCGGGGGCTGAGAAAAAAGGGGGGTCCCAAAAAGTTTTTTCTCCATGTTATTTTCAATAGGAAATTTTATGACAGGCTACAGGCCGAACAGCTGAATGGAATTACACCAAATTTAGTAAAAAAGTAGAGCTTGGTTCAGAAAGCAACCTTTTTTTTTTTAAATGGTGTAAATCCGTTCAGTAGTTGCTGAGAAATAAATAAAAAAAAAGGTTCGATATCTGAGGCAGCGGTGGGTTCGCGCACCCTCTCGACCACGCGCTTCACTGTGATTGGCTGCCACGACCACCAGCTTCACTGTGATTGGATGCCAATACTCCAAACCAGGAAGTGTTGGCAGCCATCTTGTGACTCGGTAGAACCGAGTCAGAAGAAAACAGTTGAAAAAAGATTGAACAGTTTTTTTTTTAAACGTCCAAATGGGCGCGTGGGGTACGCAAATCCGGTCGAAAATATTTTTTAAAAATTAAGCAGAGGCTCCCTCACTTCATTTAAATGAGCCCCCAGGTGGGCCAGGTTACAGGAGGAATTGTGTAATATTATTGCAGGGGCCTGCAGGCCCGCCGAAGCCCCGGGGACCAACACCTCCCCTCCAGGAGACCTTGGTGGCCCTGGGGACCGCTAACCCCAGGGCTGGCTCCTGCAATGTCCCAGGGAGCCCACCCCGGTACATTGTTGTTTGCTATGACATGGCGAACACATGTCTCCCGCTCTGCCATAGTAAACATTGTGTTGTTTTATTGAAGCAAGAGCAGGATTGCTTTTGGGCCAAAAGCAATGTCGGTTCCCGCAGGAGATGGGGAGACGGCAGGATCATGGGGCATTGGGGATCCCCCAACAGTCCCCAACGAAGAGGCTAGGCCCTGAGGGATGGGGTCCGCGGGGCCAGAAGTGGACAAGGGAAGGAGGACCACTCGGCCTCCCTTCTTAATGATTAATAAAAACATATAAGAATTGGGCATGCCCCAGGGGATGGGGTTCTCAGGGCAAATATAAGTTGATGGAAGTGGACCGTTTTTTTTTTTTTTTAAAGTTTGGAGTGGCGTTCCTAACGTGGCACTCAGCACGCCCCCCTAGTGTGAATGCGCTGGGTGCGCGTCTCTCAGCGCAGCACCCGAGTACTTCACAGGTCTTTAAAATACCATTTACCTGTTGTTGAGGCTTTGTTGTATTTTCACCCCTTCTTAGAGCCCCTGCATCTCCACTCTGCATATGACTGGAAGAACTAGCCACCGCCCAAAAATTTTCTCCCCCGAAATTTGGCTCTAGTTGCGCCCCTGACTGACGTACGCCGGCTCTGCTGACTCCTCTCACGCTTACAGAATTCCGTAGATTGTATCTGCTGTATGTCAATGATCCAGCTGTGGGGCTGGGAATATCTTTCAGACAGGATTCTGGACCTTTTATTACCCGTGCTCCATGGACCCAGCAGCTCGCTTTAGGGGATCTAGTAGAAGGGAATCCGGGGATCCAACATTCAGAATTCCTTGATCCTGATATCAACGACCTGGGAGGGTATCCACTGAATGAGTATGCAGTATACCACAATGAGAATTCCAGGCTCCTGGACTTGGTTATCCAGGCATCCGTGCGGTATACCCGCTAGCCAGTGGCCCAGATTTTAGTGGGCGGGAACCCAGGGTACTAGTGTAAAAGCTGTGGTGATACCATAGCAAAGAAGGCGGGTGCCTCAGGAACCGGCGCACTGCCAACTCACGCTCCGCGCGTAGCGTCGGCTCTCCCGAGGCTTGGTTTGCAATCCCGATGCTCCGCTGGGGTTGCCGCTGGTTGGCAGCCAATTAGAGCCAAACTCGTGCTTGGGGGATAGGCTCCACCAACATGTGTACTTATCCAATCACTCCACCAATCCCCAAGCACTTATAAATTCCCCATACACTCTCATTGCAGTACAACCCAGTCTCTACTCATGTACTCATAGAATGCCCCAGATAAAGTTACATAACCGAGTTCTTCCTCACTGCCAGAGGTAAAATGGATGTGTGCGCAGCCTACAGCACAATGTAATGTGGTAGGGCCCAGGGCCATCATGCATGCATAATGAACATACATACACAGTTAGATAGATAGTGAAACTGGCTACGGGCACATGCGCCTGGCCCCTTTTTATTACCAGAGTCACATGTCCAGTGACGCCTGTGCTGGATGCGTGTGCGATGAGTGTAAGCCAGCCCTCAGGGAATGGTTGGTGCTGGCAACAACTACAACACTGATCATCAGATCACACACAGAGATTCAATCACAAAGGGTCCATGACTTGTGATGCACTAAGGTAGGGGCACCAGATCTTAAATCACACACAAAAGATTGTATTGTAACGGGTCCATGACTTGTGGTGCACTGAAGTAGGTGCACCAGAGATGAGCTTGCTCATGTGAAGAAATTGTTAATGTCCCTTTGGGATATTCCTGCCGCTTGAGGTGACATTGTTGCGTTTGGTGTCTATAGCACGAAAGTCAATCATAAAGGGTCCATGAGTTGTGATGCACAGAGTTAGGGGCACCTGCAGAGCTCAGCGTGTGCTCAGCCAGTGATGATGCATCATCCAGGCGGGCCGCACTGGATGCAATGTCTGTTGTCTACTGGACTCTGCAATTAATAAATGAAGACTCAGTTTTAATTGTGAGCCCTGCTGACTGCAGTGTAGGCCGGAGGCAGCGGTCAGCCAGGGTACACAGCCACATGGCGTTGACTTGAGCTGCACTGAGTTAGTGGCACCTGAAGCACTCAGCTTGTGACAGGCATCCACTCTGCAAATAATGAATCAAGACTGAATTTGATTTGTGAGCCCTGCTGACCACAGTGTAGGCATATGGAACAACAGATTAAATAAATATAGAAGACATTGTTGAAATATTTGATCTTCTGCGTACAATCTTGTTGTGCGATATTCTGATGCTGGAATCTGTACTGGTCATTTGTCATATCGTGCACCTTTTCCAGTGAGGAAGATGTGTGGAAAACAATGAGCTTCCAAAATTCTTTCCCAAAAACTCATGGGAGTTCCCTTTGCTTTCTTCATTTTGAGTAATTCAATAGTATTTGCAATCAGTCCCTTTGAATGTAAAGGATGTACACTGTAATGTTCATGAATTTCTTCACTTTTGGAGATGTCCACTTTTTCAATTTGGCCACTTGAAATTTCGCTATCATCAACTCAATTGATTTCTTCTTCTTCCACATACACATTTTTGTGCTAAACATTGTTTTTTGTGAGATATAACGTAGCCTTTTACACTTTGCTGACATCTGCTAATTCTTGCCATATTTTTCGAGTCTTCGTAGGAACACCATTAACCAGAATAACTACAGGTTCAGTTTCCTCTTTCTCCACAGCAATAGTTTCAAGATTTTTTGCAAAATCTAAAGGTAAATACACAACTCTTCCTTTTAAGCCTCTTTTTAAATCTGATGGAGGCAGCGTACCTGTTTTAGGCTCCATACGAACAATAGCCTGAAACAGGTGTACTTGTGCCTAATGAATTCTGCTTCAATAAGGCCACATGGCATTCACTTGAGCTGCACAGAGTTAGCGGCACCTGAAGCACTCAGCGTATGCGCAGCCAGCGATGATGCATGGTCTGGGTGGGCTGCACTGGGAGCAATGTCTGTTGCCTACTGGACTGCGTCATCTGCAATCGCGACTCAATCTGAATTGTGAGCCCTGTTGTCCGCATTGTAGGCCAGAGGCAGCGGTCAGCAAGGGCCCACAGACACGTGGCGTTGAGTTGAGCTGCACAGTTAGTGGCACCTGAAGCACTCAGCGTGTGCGCACTCTGCGATGATGTGTGGTCTGGGCGGGCCGCTCTGGGAGCAATGCCTTTTGCCTAATGAATTCTGCCTTAATAAGGCTACATGGCGATGACTTGTGGTGCACTGAGTTAGTGGCACTTGAAGCACTCAGCTTGTGCGCAACCAACGATGATGCATGGTCCAGGCGGGCCACACTGGGAGCAATGTCTGTGACCTACTGGACTGCGTCATCTGCAATCGTAACTCGATCTGAATTGTGAGCCCCGCTGTCAGCAGTGTAGGCCGGAGGCAGAGGTCAGCAAGGGCCCACAGCCACGTGGCGTTGAGTTGGGGTGCACAGAGTTAGTGGCACCTGAAGTACTCAGCGTGTGCCCAGCCAGCGATAATGCGTCGTGCGGGCAGGCCGCAGTGGATGCAATGTCTGTTGCCTACTGGACTGCGTCATCTGCAATCACGACTCGATCTGAATTGTGAGCCCTGCTGTCCACAGTGTAGGCCGGAGGTAGCGTTCAGCAAGGGCCCACAACCACATGGCGTTGAGTTGAGCTGCACAGTTAGTGGCACCAGAAGCATTTAGCGTGTGCGCAGCCTGTGATGATGCGTGCTCCATGCGGGCCGCTCTGGGAGCAATGTCTGTTGCCTAATGGACTGCGCACCTGCAATCACGACTCAATCTGAAATGTGAACCCCGCTGTCCGCAGTGTACATCGAAGGTAGTAGTCTGTACAGACATAACTCTGCGTGGGTGCTGTGCCGCTGGGTTCCCAGGGGACCTGTGTCGAGGAGGCCTGCGGTCACTGCGGCAGCCTCGTGGCAGGGTGAGGGCCGCAGCTCTGGAAGATGCGTTGGCCTTCCCAGAAGTGAACCACGCCCAGAGCCCTGGCCAATTTATTCACACTACTACGTTGGAGTGGCGTACGTTAGACCAGCCCATTCTGCTTCCGCTTACAGGGGGGATGACACAGCTACATGAACGAGATCTTCCCCACTGCCTGAGGTAACATGGTTGCATCCACTGTCCAACAACACTACAAGCACCAGCAGTATATGTGCACATGGAGAGGTCTGTGCTCTGCAAAGTGAGGTCTGTCCAGCATATCACCACTACACTTGGCATTGTGTGCATTGTTATTGATGCGTGACTTGCCACCTTCACACATGCTTGGTTCACATGTTTCCCACGATTCAGATATGGTGTGGCTGAGGGGCCATGCCGTTTCGGGAAAGTGCGCTGCCTCGGTGTTAGTAGGGGGGTTGGTCCAGGGGGCGAGGTCCTGGGGTTGGTGGCGGTGGTTGTTGTGGCCTTCTTGGGTGTCGGACCTGCATGTTCAGTAGCTATATTACATGTGTTGGTCTTCAGATGTGGCTCTGGGCTGGGCTCCCTTTCATACTGTAGGTAGTAATCCTGCTTCACACCAGTAAAAGGCAGATGTTAAATTCTTACTGCTAATGCTGCTTATCGCCTGTTTTTGGATCACATCGCAGATTTGGCTGGTGGTTGAAAATATCAGGAAGTGGTGTTTTCGTGTTTTTTTTGCACGGGAACACCTACTCTGCATATCATTAGCATTGGTTGTCGCTCTCATTCGTGGCAATGTTTTGTGTGGAAGTTATCGCTGGAAAACTGGCTATATCAGCAGCTTTCACCTGGTTGAGAATGGGATGATAATTCTTTCGCCACTTGAGAATATGCCCCATCGTTTTTATTTTGGGTTTTTTGTCCGGATTTGTGCACCCAGCCGCTTTAAAAAAAAAAAAAATAATAATTTTTGGGCCCTAGGGCTTTTTGTGGGATCCCCTGAGCAGGCCTAGGGGGTTAGGGTTTTTTACCCTGCCTACTTTTCTTATTTTTTCATCTTTTTTATTGTGATTTGCATGTAGCTACAACAGAGTCCTAATATACACAAGGGCTCATTTTAGAGTCTCCGTATAACCTAACAGTGGGGATTTATCACCGAGTTTTCCGCACTTTAGCGCAGCAAAAGTGGTGAAAGAATTATCGCCCCATTCTCAAGTTGGTGCACACTTCCACATTGCCCACAGGCTGACAGTACTAACACAGCGGATAATCAACATCCTTCCACAGACAAAGCTTCTGGCTGTGCTGCACCTGTTGGCCTCTGGTACCTCCCAACTAACAACTGCGAGAGTCAGAGGAGTCTCACAGTCAGCCCTATTAAACTTCCTCACACATCTTGAATGCATGTCTACAAAAGCAACGTAGGGCCCCTGTATCCTCACAACCCGCTCCTCCCAATTCATAGTATTCCTGCACAGCCAACCCCAACCCCAGCCGTTGCTTGATGCCTCTGTTCTCCAGAACCAAGATTGTAGTCACTGAAATGGGGACGCACAGGTCATGAACTCTAGTAGTCAACAGTAGTGGAAAAACAGTAATGTATTAGAAAAACATAAATGAACAAAAGAAAAACATCAAACAACAAGTGCAATTGCCAACGTGGAACATCAACTTGTGGATTGAAATAACTGTAGATAGTCCTGGAAATCCGAAAACTCCGTATTCAGAAACCTGTTGGATAAATGAAGAAAATGGTTAAGCGTGAGCATGGTCGCAAACGTAAAATGGTTTAATGTATTGAACTTGGACAAACCGGAATGCTTACACGTATCATCACTCCTGCACAAAATGACCGTAACAGAAGTTTGTGTGGTCGTAATCTTCAAAGGAAAGAAAAGGAACGTTACAACCACATGAACTTCTGTTACGGTCTCATTTTGCAGGATTCATCATACCTGTAAGCATCATGGTTCATTTCAGATTGATACACCTGCATGTTCACTTCACCCACACTGCGTAGGAAGAGCTGGAGACCAAGCAAGGGAACCACACCATAGCAGGCTTCCTGCACATGTTGGGGGCAATTGACTGCACACATGTACCACTTGTGCCCCCTGCCAACAATGCACACAATCACAGTAACAGAAACCACACACATTCCAACAAAGTGCAGGCAAAACTCGACCACCGGGGCCTATATACTAATGTTGTCACAAACTTCTCAGGCAGGGTGCATGATTCCTACATGTTTCACAAACATACCAGGCCCTGGTCCCCAGACCAGTCCTCCGCTCGGCGATGACAGCCCGATCCTGCGCACCCAGACCTCAATGCTCACCTGCCACCACCGGCGTGTCTCCAAGAGGGCCCACCACGTGCCGGAGCAACCTCCTCAGCTGTTGCTGGATTCCACAGCACAGGCCCCCAGCGCATCCTGCTGCACCCCACCGAGGAGTCATGTCTGTATTGCCAGCGGCCTTTGGCGTGCACAAGGTCCAGTTGAGCTCACAATTCAAATCGGGTCTTGATTTGCAGGATGATGTAACGAGGCCTACACATCATCGCAGGCTGCACACCCACTCAGCTCTGGTGGCACTAACTCAGTGCAGTTCAAGTCATTGCCACATGCTGGGAGGCCCATGTCGGCTAAAATGCATCGGCTGCCAGCAACTCTGTGCACTTCAAGTCATCGCCGCGTGGCGGGAGGCCAGTGTCCGGCAAAGTGCTTCGGTGGCCACCAACTCTGTACACCTCAAGTCATTGGCACGTTGAGGGAGGCCCATGTCGGCCAAAGTGCCTCGGCTGCCACCTACAAAATAAGCACAAGGATACACCCAGATAGAGAATGGAAATGGTGTCAAGCAAGTGTGCCCAGCCCTTTTTATTGTCACGGTCACATGTCCAGTGACGCCTGTGCTGCATGGGTGTGGTATTTTTTTTTTTTTTATTAAACTTGTAAGGCACACAGCTACCCGTAGTGGGTATCCCGGCACCAAGGGACAGACTCAAGAAGAACTAGCAGGCTGGACTTTTTGGACAAAAACCTTCTACTCACTGCTGAAAGAGCCAAGTTTTGAATCCCTTACGGAAACGAAGAAGAGAGGTCTCCGTCTTTAGGGACACGGGAAGGACGTTCCAAATTTTTGGGCCCAAATGAGAAAAGAAACGATCACCCATTTTCAGTAGCCTGAACCTGGGGACCACAAAGTCACCACTTCCGGAGGATCTCAAATTACGGGTTGGCTTATATGACTGTATTAAGCCCTGAAGGTATTTGGGAGATGAGCCTAGTTTAATCCTGAGAACATGGCAAAGGGCTTTAAATTTAATTCGATTCGAGATCCTGAGCCAATGAAGGTGTTGAAGAGCAAAGGAAGCAGATGTTCTTCGCGGAACATTACAAAGGAGCCGAGCAGCCGCGGTCTGGACCACTTGGAGCCTATTTATCTTTGCGGAATCTGCTCCAAGATAGAGAACGTTGCCGTAGTCCAGGCGGGAAACAACCAATGCCTGCACTACGGTTCTCTGTGTGGAAAGAGGCAGCAACCACAAAATTTTCTGAAGCCATCTCAAGGTGGCAAAACAAATGGACGCCACCTTGGCTGCCTGTTGCCTCATAGTAAGATCTTCGTCTATGAGGAATCCGAGGTTCCGAACTTGGGTGACGGGATGAGGGGTTGGTCCCATGTCCGTAAGCCAATGGTGGGGGCCCCACAGATCTTTGTCCTTGCCCAATATCACCACCTTGGTTTTGTCCCCGTTCAATTTAAGAAAATAACTTTTCATCCATTGGGACACACGGGTCAGACCTGATTTCAGCATTGAGATTTTATTGCACTCCTTGTTGGAAAGAGAAAAAATAATCTGAGTGTCATCAACGTAAGAGTATAGCGTAAGACCGGCTTCCTCCACAATAGTGGCCAGGGGTCTAACGTAGATGTTAAATAGCAATGGGCTAGGTATAGACCCCTGGGGAACGCCGTACGCTGATGGACAAACTGTAGAGGAGGCTTTGGCAGAGAAGACCTGAAAAGTGCGGTCACTTAAGAAGAAAGCTATTCAGGTCAAAGAAGGGGCCCTCCACTCCCAGGGACCGAAGAGTCTCAAGAAGAATGGAATGAGACACGGTATTGAACGCCACACTCAAATCAAGTAAGATGAGTGCCGATGTTTCTCCGTGGTCGATACCGTGTCGCAAACTCTCGGTAACTCCTAGGAGTGTGGTTTCGGTTGAATGATGCGCCCTGAAACCTGACTGGGATGGATGTAAAAATCCCAGACTCTCAACAAGGTGAGTTAGTTGAGTATTAATATGCCTTTCCAGGATCTTAGAAAGGACGGGGAGCAACGAAATAGGTCTAAAATTAGATAAATTTGTCACGTCAGCTCCGACCTTTTTCAATAAGGGAATGACCATCTCGTGTTTCCAATCCTGTGGGACATGGGACTCAGACAGAGAATAGTTGAGAAGCTTCATTAGGACAAGGTGAGAGCTCAGGTCCAATTGTTTTAAGATTTTGGCCGGTACCGGATCGCGTGGAGAGCCAGATTGTATGCTGTTCAAACAGGAAGCAAAGGAGGCATCATCAAATGGTGTCCAGTTAGTGAATTTGGTTGTCAAGGAGGGCAAATTGGCTAGAACTAAAGCTGGCCCCGGTGAAGGCTCAATATTGAGAGTGGAAGGACTCAGTGAGTCGTAAATGCGTTCCACCTTTGCTATAAAAAAATTTGCAATGGAATTGCATTGAGCCTCGTCCAGGGTAGGGGGGCCGGAATTGAATTTGCTCCTGTTAGTTTTCTCACTACTGAAAAAAGAGTACGAGGGCAATTCTGAGCTTTCGTAACAGTGTTAGCGACATAAGTCGCTCTTGCCATTTTGCATTGTTTGTGATAGTCTCTTAAAGCTTCCTTATAGGCTGTTTTTCGAGAGACAGAGTACGAACGTCTCCACTTTCTCTCAAGGGCTTTGCAGTTGGACCTAATATGCTTTAAGTTGTCCGAAAACCAGGGCGCAGGTGGGCGATGGGACGAAGAACCTTTGGTGTTAGGGGGAGAAGTTCCTCAACAGTGATACTCAGCCATTTCAAAACTGCAGTATTCAGGACAGACACCGGTACATTGGGGTCCGGTTGAGTGTCCAACAAATGCGAATTGAAATTGGTAATATCAAGTTTGCTCCACCTGCGTATATATTACACCTTTCCCCCACTACTACTAGCCATAATCTTCGTATGGGACAAAGAGAAACATACAGCATAATGGTCAGACCAATCCAAGGGATGAGCACTCAATAAAGACTCATAAGGAAGATTGGAAAGAACAGGGTCCAATAAGTGCCCTGCAGAGTGAGTTGGTCCTGAGTTACATAATGAAATATTCAAAGCTTCTAAATCAGATAAAAAAAGTCTACTGGCAGGGCATTGCGAGTCCTCAAGATGGAGATTTAAGTCGCCGAGGATGGTAAAATTGGCAGCCCTCAAGAGTAGAGGGGCAATAGTTTCTGAAAAGGACGACACCCATGCATTGGGATTCCCAGGAGGGTGATAAATCAGGAGTCCCGATAGAGTGAACTGAGGACTAATTGCTAATTTAAAATGTGCAGCTTCACAGCCTGGCAGAGAAGAGGCTTCAAACTTACAACTGTACTTAGATTTAAAAACAATTGCGATGCCACCTCCTTTACCGGTATCTCTATCCTTTCTGACCATAACATAGTCATTAGGAATAGCCATGGCAATGTCAGGGCCTGAGCTCTCATGGAGCCAGGTCTCAGTTAGGAACAATGCGTCAGGTTTTTCGTCCATTAGAAAGTCATAAATGTTGTTTTTATGCTTTGGGAAAGATCTGCAGTATATGCTCCAAAACTGGAGTTTAGCACAAGTATGGGGCAATTTAATGATCTTAGATTTCCCGTAATTCCGCGGGGGTTTCATTGATTTACATTTAGTCATCCGACCCATAGAGAAACCGCAATGAGTACAATTAAAATTGTGAGCTGGCAGAATGCAAACAGTACAATATGCGGATGTAGTGTTACGATATGATATCAATTCCTCACCAGTATAAACGATGGCAATTCCGGAGGGAACAAAGGCAGCTGGCATAGGAGCAGATTTAATAGCCCCCAGCCCGTCCTGGCCCATCCTGGCGTAGACGGGCTTACCTCTGGCGCACCTCCGGCGCGCCATTGGCGCCCACGCTGCACGCAAGCGCTACGCGCCTGCATTCAGGCCCTTAAATCGAGAATGGTGAATGACCCAGCAACACTAGCACGCTACCCAAGATGGAGTCTTGGGAGCGTGTCAAGTCCCTGATACCCACACCCAAGATGGCGGTCGGGGGAAACAGTGCGCGAGGCTCACCAAAGTGGTGAGTGATGATGACAATTATAATGCAGGCAATGCGGACGACTTCACTCAAAGCAGGGACAAATAACGATATTGATAATAACAGTAAAGCAATATTTTAAAAGTCAAATTTTGAAAGTGCAAATTTTAAAAGTGCAAATGCCGACCGGCAATATGCAAGCAAGCAGCGTTTTCGTTCAGCAGCATTACCGCTAGTACAGGGACGGTATGGTATGGGTCTAAACCAGCCGTGAGGGAGTGGCTGTGGCATGCTGGCAACTAAACCTGTGATCAGTAGATCACTACAGGGAAGACCTGGGACATGCAGCATTGTAGTTCCCTCCCTGTAAGCGTAAGCGGAGTAGGCTGGCTGAAACGCGCATCCTTCATGACTTTACCAATATGGCGGTTTGAATCCACCCACCCACCAAGATAGGTACACAATGGGTGCGCTACTCCACTTTTTTCTCAACAAAAAGAAATATATATGTTAATAATTAAGAAAACAGAAGACATATTATTTTAATAACAAACAAAAAAATTACAAAAACTTTTTTTAGGATATTAAAGTTAAAAAATATCACCAATTTTTTTTCAAAATAACATAAAAAAACATAGGTAGAGTCCGGTTTGCCAATTAAGCTTTTCTTTAAATGGTGTAAATCCCTCCAGTAGTTGCTGAGAAAATTAAAGTTGAAATCAATGATATATGTATAAGCATGCACGGGTGCGCGCACCCCTGTGCGCAAGCGAAATTCTGATTTCCTGTTTGACGTCTGTCAACATTCGATTTGGAGGTAATCAGGAAGTGTTGACCGCCATTTTGTCAGTGCGAGTCAACATATTGTAGAGAACAAAGGGGCAGAACATGGAAAGGGGGCAGGGTGGAGACCCCCAAGGCCCAAAAACACCTCGATTTACAAGAGTGTGAAAAACTGTAGTGGAGATCGTGGAAAGGGGGCACGGTAGAGACTCCTTGACCCCCTAGGTTTCTCAGGGGGACCATTAAGGACCCCCAAGGCCAAAAAAACATTTTTTTTCCTAAAAAGTTGCGAGGTGCGCGCACCCGGTCACGCACCTCGATTTACAAGAGTGTGAAAAACTATAGTGGAGATCGTGGAAAGGGGGCAAGGTAGTGAATCCCTGACCCCCTAGGATTTCTCAGGGGGTCCCTGAAGGAATTCCACGGGCAAAAAAAAGTATTTTTTCGAGAACAAAAATATCGCGAGGTGCGCACGTCGACAAACAAACACAAAAAAAATATAGTTAAATTAAATGTTTGAGAGTTTAGATGTTGGTTGGCTCTAAAAAGCGCCACTGTGTTTATAAAGTGTTTTTGGTACCTACAAGTAAGTACCGATGCAGAGTCGTAAACTCAAAAGGAAGACTCTATTTCCCTCATCTGTAAAATGTACACCATCACTCCTATAGATGCCTTGCATGTTGTAACGCAAGTTGTTGTGGTATATAGAACCCATGCCATAGTCTCTGAGGAAAGCAGAAACTGACTTATTCACATGTTTCCTTGCTTTCTCAATCTGTGGGCAATATTGGTTGGACCAGTTCCATCTTTGTCTTTGGCATATATTTGAATATACAAACGCAGTTTGTGGAAAAAGTGACATCAATTGCCCAAAGGTGTCCTTTAAAAGCATTTCCAGACCTACCCCAGTCAAAGTGCCCAGGTCATTTCCACCACAGTGCACAATAATGAGGTCAGGGTGTGGCAGATGTAAAAAGGAGTTTACCAATGGCATCAATTGGTGACATTTTAATCCTCTCTGGCCAATCCACATAATATCCACATTTGGTAAATCAAGGTTGTGAAAGCATCTATTTGCTGCATACCTTTTACTCCAGTATATATAGCTGTGTCCTATAACCCAAACGTTTAGCATTTTGATGGCAGATCCAGTAGTACTCAGAGGGGCTCTGTAAGTGAAATGGCAGTTAGAAGCTGAGAGTTTAGAAAAAAAGGTGGACGAGGTTCAGTGCACTTGAAAAACTAGAAATGATTGGTTGTTTTTTACAATTCAAGATTAAAAACTAGGGTGCATGCTAATGTTTTTTTAAAAGGAAAATTGCTATTGGTTGAGAAAAAATCATCAAAACTAACAAAGCAGTGGATAAGCAGGTGTATTTGAAGGTCAGACAGCCTTGCTGGTTTTATTTGCAACATTGAGATATCAACTTCTGACCTGTGTCTTCAGCCAGGTGCAGTATGAGGTGTTACCATGGTAACAGGCAGAGAGGGCAGAGGGGGATGGTTGAAGTGTATGTGACTTTGAAAATATTGAAAGATAGAACCAATTTAAATGTTAGTTTGATTTTGAATTTGTGCGGGAAGACATTTGATTGGTTATATACATGAATATGGGTCTGAAATGAGAGGGAATCTGTGCCATTATTCTGAGGCTGCAGTGACAGAA
Source organism: Lissotriton helveticus (assembly GCF_964261635.1). NCBI lineage: Eukaryota > Metazoa > Chordata > Amphibia > Caudata > Salamandridae > Lissotriton > Lissotriton helveticus. The sequence goes on along the minus strand of NC_136065.1, from coordinate 997,533,301 downwards.
GCATTATTCAGAGACTCTGCATAAGAAAATCTGGTTTGTGACTGCCACTGTTCTAAATCTTCAAAAGCATTTTTAAAGGTGAGCCTCTAACTCTTTCTCACTGCATTTCTCCTTTTATTATGCCTTAGTCACTATTACTGCTTCACTCCCTCACAGTCTGTCACTGTCCTTATTTTCTCTCTCTCACTGTTTTCTTTTCTTTCCACTACACTTCCTTTTCTTTCCTCTCTCTTTCTATAAATGATTTCCTCCCACTTACTATTTTTTTATTTTCTCTTATTATGTTTTTTTTCCTTACTCCTCTTCCCTCATACTGATATCTATTCCCTCACTGTTACTGCTTTTCATTCACTCTCATTACTTTTTCCTTATTCTCCTTCCTCACTTTCTTTCCTTCAATTCTCTTTCTTGACTTCCTCACTTCATCTCAGTTATTCCTTTTCATTTATTCGTTCTCTTTACTTTTTCCTTCTTTTTCCTTCTTTTTCTTCCTTACAACTGTTAGAATTTTCAGATTGTCACCTTGTAGTTTTGTAACCATTTTTGGTATACTGTAGAAATGTCATAGAAAATGTTTTAAGAGCAGATAGTAATTATTTTACTGATTTGCAAGCTTTACTGTCATGTGTCTAAGATCACACTGTGAGTGAAGCTTGATTTTAAATGAATCTGGGTAAATATTTTGCTTAGTTGATGTGTTTAAAAATATGGGAATACATGTATTCTTGAAGTCAGTTAGGCTTTAGGATATGTACTGCTAGAGAATCTTAGGCACCATGTCTGTCAGGCCTCTTAGTTCCCAAATAGGCTTTATGCTGTGCAATAAAGATCCAGGGTGTGCTGGTGAAATGAAAAAGGAATGTTATGTCTTGCTTATATAAATATGGTATGTTTTTTGCCAGTAGAGATGGTGAGATGTATGAGCACAGACACAGATAGTGCAAGCAGACACAGACATGGTAGATTACATGTAAAATCCTGGTGAAAAACTTTAAAAATGTTCATTTTACTAAAACCATTTATCACAGTCATTTCTTTAAGACTGAGAACACAGCCCATGTGTTAAATATTAGACAGATTTGTTGGCATGAGCTGGAAGCCATTTTGTATTTCTGGCAGCCATTTTCTTTCCCATGTGCTCTCTCCTACCTTTCTGTTAACTGTCCTTGTAGCCTGTCTAGAGACGAACTATGTTTAACATACTCCACTTCACACATTCCCAGAAGGGCCTAACTAACAGAATGCACCTACTTCTCTAGTATAACTGTCAGACTATTTTGACCAGGATCACAGAGAGTGTCTGGGTGAAAGAAAGAATTATATTTGCACGTTTTTCTTTAATCTGTAAAGATGGTGCAGAGAGACGGTGAGATGGTATGAGCACAGACACACATATTGCAAGCAGAGACAGACATTGTAGATTACATGTAACATCCTGGTCATGTGTCTAAGATCACACTGTGAGTCAAGCTTGATTTTAAATGAATCTGGGTGAATAATTTGCTTAGTTAATGTGTTTAAAAATATGGGAATACATGTATTCTTGAAATCAGTTAGGCTTTAGGATATGTACTGCTAGAGAATCTTAGGCAGCATGTCTGTTATGCCTCTTAGTTCCCAAATAGGCCTTATGCTGTGCAATAAAGATCCAGGGTGTGCTGTTGAAATGAAAAAGGAATGTTATGTCTTGCTTATATATATATGGTCTGTTTTTTACCAGCAGAGACGGTGAGATGGTATGAGCACAGACACAGATAGTGCAAGCAGACACAGACATGGTAGATTACATCTAAAATCCTGGTGAAAAACTTTAAAAGTGTTAATTTTACTAAAACCATTTATCACAGTCATTTCTTTAAGACTGAGAACACAGCCCATGTGTTGAATATTAGACAGATTTGTTGGCATGAGCTGGAAGCCATTTTGTATTTCTGACAGCCATTTTCTTTCCCATGTGCTCTCTCCTACCTGTCTGTTAACTGTCCTTGTAGCCTGTCTAGAGACAAACTATGTTTAACATACTCCATTTCACACATGCCCAGAAGGGCCTAACTAACAGAATGCACCTACTTCTCTAGTATAACTGTCAGACTATTTTGACCAGGATCACAGAGAGTGTCTGGGTGAAAGAAAGAATTATATTTGCATCTTTTTCTTTAATCTGTAAAGATGGTGCAGAGAGACGGTGAGATGGTATGAGCACAGACACACATAGTGCAAGCAGAGACAGACATGGTAGATTACATGTAATATCCTGGTCATGTGTCTAAGATCACACTGTAAGTCAAGCTTGATTTTAAATGAATCTGGGTGAATAATTTGCTTAGTTGATTTGTTTAGAAATATGGGAATACATGTATTCTTGAAGTCAGTTAGGCTTTAGGATATGTACTGCTAGAGAATCGTAGGCAGCATGTCTGTCAGGCCTCTTAGTTCCCAAATAGGCTCTATGCTGTGCAATAAAGATCCAGGGTGTGCTGTTGAAATGAAAAAGGAATGTTATGTCTTGCTTATATATATATGGTCTGTTTTGAGCACAGAGACAGATAGTGGAAGCAGATACAGACATGGTAGATTACATGTAAAATCCTGGTGAAAAAATTTAAAATTGCTCATTTTACTAAAACCATTTATCACAGTTATTTCTTTAAGACAGAGAACACAGCCCATGTGTTGAATATTAGACAGATTTGTAAGCATGAGCTGGAAGCCATTTTGTATTTCTGGCAGCCATTTTCTTTCCCATGTGCTCTCTCCTAACTTTCTGTTAACTGTCCTTGTAGCCTGTCTAGAGACAAACTATGTTTAATATACTCCACTTCACACATGCCCAAAAGGGCCTAACTAACAGAATGCACGGGGCTCACAGCTGTTATTATTCACACAGCTCTGATGATGCACCTCAGGCACGGGGCTGACGGCTGCTATTACTCACACAGCTCTGATGATGCACCTCAGGCATGGTGCTCACAGCAGTTATTATTTACACAGCTCTGATGACGCACCTCAGCACGGGGATAACAGTTGTTATTATTTACACAGCACTGATGATGCACCTCAGACACGGGGCTGACGCAGTTATTATTCACACAGCTCTGATGATGCACCTCAGGTACGGGGCTGACACAGTTATTATTCACACAGCTCTAATGATGCATCTCAGTCACAGGGCATTTAGGCTTTAGGATATGTACTGCTAGAGAATCTTAGGCAGCATGTGTTTTAGGTCTCTTAATTCCCAAATACGCTCCATGCTGTGCAATAAAGATCCAGGGTGTGCTGTTGAAATGAAAAAGGAGTGTTATAACTTGCTTATATATATATGGTCTGCTTTTTGCCAGTTAAACATAGTTTCAACTTGTTCCTACTCCTTTTCTGTATGCAGTATGGCTCTCTCTGTGAATGCACTTTTTTTTTTATCTGCAGAGGCCTTTTTATGATATGGATGATTCTCTCCTTTGCTTTCTTAATAATACTCTTTGCTTTATGCAGTTCAGTGTCTGTCTGTATTATCTCCTGAAAATGTTTTTGGGAAATGAGTCAGTTTTCTGCATTGTAATGTTGTGGTGATATACATGGGGTATATTCTGTGTCTTAAATTCATTTAAAATCAAGCTTGACTCACAGTGTGATCTTAGACACATGACCAGGATGTTACATGTAATCTACTATGTCTGTCTCTGCTTGCACTATGTGTGTCTGTGCTCATACCATCTCACCGTCTCTCTGCACGTCTTTACAGATTACAGAAAAACGTGCAAACATAATTCTTTCTTTCAAACAGACACTCTCTGTGATCCTGGTCAAAATAGTCTGAGAGTTATACTAGAGAAGTAGGTGCATTCTGTTAGTTAGGCCCTTCTGGGCATGTGTGAAGTGGAGCATGTTAAACATATTTTATCTCTAGGCAGGCTACAAGGACAGTTAACAGAAAGGTAGGAGAGAGCACATGGCAAACAAAATGGCTGCTAAAAATACAAAATGGCTTACAACTCATGCCAACAAATCTGTCTAATATTGAACACATGGGCTGTGTTCTCTGTCTTAAAGAAATGATTGTGATAAATGTGTTTTATTAAAATGAGCGGTTTTAAAGTTTTTGACCAGGATCACAGTGAGTGTTTCTCTGAATGAAGGAATTGTATTTGCACGTTTTTCTGTGATCTTCCTTGTTTCTCATTTTAGTAGCAGATAGTATTTATTTTAATGAATTGTAAGGCATACTGTCATGTGTGTAAGATCACACTATGAGTCAAGCTTGTTTTTAGATGAATCTATCTGAATAATTTGTTTTTAAAAATCTGTAAATGATGTCTTTTTTAACTGAGTAAGGTTTTAGAACATGTAGTATGTGTTATTTCTATGTAGCATGTAACATGGTAATGAAATTAGTGCTTTTTTGTTTTTTTAGTGTTTGGTGCTCAAATCAAAGATTCTGGAGTGTGATTGAGAGTGTTTTGAATCTTCAAAACCATTTATAAAGGTGAGTTGCTAATTTGTAAAGGGGATCTATTTTTGTGCAGTTTAACATAATATGAAAACATTTTCTCACTGTTTCCAGCATTTCTTCTGTGTTGTACCATTTTATCTTCTGTGTGTACCATGTCTGTGTCTGCTTGCACTATTTATGTATGTACTCATTCCATTTCACCGTCTCTCGGCACCATCTTTTTTGTGACTGCTCCATGTGTTCCTCTGCCTCCAGCCCTGCATCATCTATTCTCTGCCTGTAACAGTTAAGTCTCTGCCTGTGTTATTTTTTTTTGTGCATCATCTCTCTACCTCTGCCTGTACCATCTATCTGCACCCTTTCATGTGCATTTGCAGAGGCCTATTATGATATGGCTGCTGGTGTGTGTTACACAGTGCTACCATGATAAATCTTTTCCCTCTCTGTCTGTAGTTTCGCACCCTCTGCTTGTATTATTTTCTCTCTGTCTTCTCTATCTCCGCCTCTGTGTGCTCAATTTAGCCTCTGCATGTAACATTTTAATGTCTGTTTCCAGCATTTCTTCTCTGTTGTACTATTTTATCTTCTGTGTGTACCATGTCTGTGTCTGCTTGCACTGTATGTGTCTGTGCACATACCATCTCACCGTCTCTCGGCAACATCTTTTTTGTGACTGCTCCATCTGTTCCTCTGCCTGCAGCACTGTAACATTTATCCTCTGTCTGTAACAGTTTAGTCTCTGCCTGCGTTATTTCATTTTTTATCTGCAACATTTCTCTATCTGTGCCTGTACCATCTGTCTGCACCCTTTCATATGCATTTGCACAGGTCTATTATGATATGGTTGCTGGTGTGTATTAGACAGTGCTACCATGTTAAAACTTTTCCCTCTGTGTCTGTAGTCTCACATCCACTGCTTGTACCATTTTCGCTCTATTTCTACTATATGTCCCTCTGTGGGCTAAATCACGTAAACCAGTGGAGAAGTGTGGCTCACTGGTTAGAGGAGGCAGACCTGGAAGCAGAGGTCAGCCCGGGACCAGGGTTCAAGTCCCGGCTCGGCGGGGTCTTGAGTCCTAAAATGTCCATGGACTCGACAATTCTCGCTCTGGTGCCTACTCGATTCACGGGTTCACACTCTGCGACTCTGGGCAATAGCTTGCTTAATCTCCACAACGGCCCCTCGTGGTGGGATGCCTGGCTTTCACCTTGCGGATACCCTGCCGGGGTTATCTCACAGGGGAATACCAGGACGGGTTCCCTAAGCAAGCGCTTAGAAACCGCTTGGTGATTTGCGCTATATAAATACCTGTACATTTACATTTACATTTACATTTACATTTACATGGACTGTGTCATGATTTAGGAGAGATAGTTGTAGAAAGTTCAATGCAGTATGTATCTCAGGCCTCTTAATTTTCAAATTGTGTTCATGCTGTGCAATTTAGAAGCAGGGTGTGCTGTTGAAATGCAAAAGCAACTGTCTCTGTAGCAAGTAGTAATCATTTCAGTGAATTTTCATTTGTACATTCTGAGTCCCACCTTCACTCTCTACACAGCTTGAACATCAGTTCATTGTGTTAAACCCCAAAATTCCATCCCTAGAAACAAATTATAAACTCTTTCAACAGTTCTACAGTCCTGAAAACCCTGAAATAACACTCACAGTAAGACCCCCTTTGACTGTAGTAGTTATTTTACTAAATTGCAACGGATAGTGTTATGTGTCTAAGATCACAGTGTGAGTCTGTTTTCATTTAAGAGGAAGGTGGCAGATTAATTTGCGTAGTTAGTGTGTTTAAAAGTATGGGAATATATGTACTTATAAAATTGAAAAAGGTAGTTTTTTATTATCTATTAGTGAAAACGATATAATTAAGTGTTTATATTTTTTTGCAAGGTCCAGCAACATTATCATATTGGTGCAATGGAAGAGCATCAAGAGAACGTTGCTTTGAATTTTGAGATCTCATGCGAATTAGTAGAGGATGTCAAAGATGGACCTTTTCCAGAGGAAATTGATACTGAAAATGAAGATTTATTTGATGAGAGTTTGGACAGTGTTTTTGTGGAAGCGGTACAAGATTTTGAATTTGAATATGTAAATTTTCTATTGGATGAAAATGAAATACCGGACGAAGTCATGTTGGAAGTTTTATTGCAATACGAAATGTTTGATGAATAAGTTTATAATTTATAATTAAAAATTATTCAAATGAGTCTTTTTGTAGTATTGTAATAATTTGGATCGTTGATGTGTTTAATAAAAAAGAGAATAGATATTCTGATGAAGTGTGTTAGGGTTTAGGGTCAGAAATATTAATCCCACTATGACCCCCTACACTGCCTGAAAACCACTGTACTGTTCTTAACCCTGAAATATTATTCTCAGCAAATAATTCTATAATGTTGAAACAGCAATGCACTGCCATAAAGTCAGAAACAGCACTCACTACATGATTTCCTACTCTGTTCAGAGACTGTTGCTATGCCTTAATTTTACTTATAAAATGAACCAGTGTTTACATTATTTAGTGGTTATAATTTCTATGTAGTATGTTAGTAGTGGTCTATAAAAAAAATTTTCTTTCTTCACAACAGATTGTAATTTTCTACAGAAAGAAAAATCAACATGCCGAACAAGAATGAAAAAAGAAAAAAATATAAACAGACTTACTTTTTCAAGAAAAAACAATTAGAAGATTTACGTAATCAATAAAGTACGGACAAAAAGAAGAGTGCTCCTGGTAAGACAACCAAGGATTTCATAAAGAAATTAACTCAAAGAAAAAAATGTTTGAAAAATATGGAAAATGAAAAACACTTGTCAGTATCTACAAGGAGAAATCAGAGAAAAAAGAAAAATGTTTCCCAACTATGTGGTGATGAAATAGTCTATAATAATAGACGTACTAATCAGTTTGCGCAAATCAGGATCCGCATGTTTTATAACAGAGTTCTTTCGAATTTATTAAAAAATTTAAACATTTCCTAAAGGAAAGTAGCTTTTTATAAGAAAAAAATATATATTGAGAATATTATTGAACGCGCGTTTGATACAAAAAAGAAGTTGTTTGTTTTAGTAATTAATAGAATAAATACACTCAATAAGGCAATCAATGTCTTAAAAGCTAAGAGTAAATGGAAAAGAGAAATAAATAGAAGTAATTTTTGTAATGTTTTTTCTGGAAAATGGAAGCATAGTTCAAGTTGTGAGCCATTTTTTAATGAAGAGAGTTACTTTCAGAGTAATGATTTGTTGCATGCAGTTGACACCAGTGGTCAAGCATATGAGGTGAAGGACAGTTGTCCTATTGAAAAAGAGAAAATTGTGCCTAGAAATGCAGTAGAGGTGATAGCTGATGAAGTTTTAGGGAGACGTTCTAAGGCTCCAGTGTACACTTGGAATTGTAGTAGTATTTGTAGTGTCCGACAGGATTCAATTGGTTTTTTGTTCGCAATTTCTTACGTAAGTATGCTAAGAAAAGTCTTAAACAAAAGGTTAAAATGTTGCAAGAATTAGACCCTTGCAGAGTGAGAGAAAAAATAGGTCTGCACGGGCATTCTCTGGCTTGTCTTTATAAAAAAGTATGCCAGAGTGTTTTTCACCATTTCAGGATGTTAGCAGTGCATCATACCGAAGTGAGGAAATTAGTGAGATGGTTGAAATATGCAAAAAGTCCAGCACTTAAGTTGAAACAGTTAAATAGTGCTCTTTTGCATGGATCTGAATTAGATGTTAAGAACATCTGTGAAGAAATTGAGGTTAGTTACTTTGGTCCAGAAGAAGACAGTGCAGAAACTGATACAGTAATAGAAGGAAATATGGTAGAAAATGTACAGAATTTTAATACAGAAAATTTTGAACAAGAAATAACAAAGTTTAAGGTCATTTCAGGTGAAAAGCCGAACTTTTCTTGTGTGTGTTGTCGAAGCAATCATTACAAAAATCAAACCAGGTTAGTTGATTTATATTTAAAAAGTGAAGAGGAAAATAATAGTGAGTGGAAAGATTTAGCAACTTATTTGTTGGTAGAAAATTGTTTTGATTTGGGTTCTGATCAACATATTTGTAAATATTGTTATAATAAATTAAATGAAAATAGAATGCCTGCTAGAGCTGTACATAATAATCTTGAGTTGGTAAATATTCCATCTGAACTGATGGATTTAAATACCTATGAGACTATTCTGATTCCATGTGTGCACCCATTTCAGGCTATTGTTCGTATGGAGCCTAATACAGGGAAATTGAATCCTTCAGATTTACAGAGAGGATTATAGGGAAGAGTTGTATATTTGCCTCTTGATTTAAAGAAAAACATTGAGACAACTGTTGTAGAAAATGTGGAAGAGGAACCTCTAGTTAATCTAGTTAATGGCGTGCCTACAAAGAGTAAGAAAATCTGGCAAGATTTAGTGGATGTTAGAAAAGTCAAAAAGGCAATGTTGTATTTGGTCAAAAACAATCAATACTATAAAAATGTATACGTAGGAGAAGAGGAAACAATTGTAGAAGAGGATAATGATTTGTCAGCTGGACAAATTGAAAAAGTGGATGTGTCCAGAAGTGAAGAAATTTATGAACATTATAGTGTTCATCCACTGCATTCCGAAGAAGCAATGGGGAATGCTATTGAATTATTTCAGATGAAAAAAGCAAAAGGAAGTCCCATTAGTATATGGGAAGAAAGCTTGGAACCTGGTTGTTTTCCTCAGTTATTTCCACCAGGTGAAGGTGCACGATATGATGACCGACCTATGCAGATTCCTGCACCTGAATACTGGACATCAAGATTATATGCAGAAGATCCGAGGTTCCGTCAATGTGTTCCATATTTGTTTCATCTTCTGTTTGAGAGTGACTTGTCTGGACTTTCTTATGCAGTGAACCATATACTAAAAAGTGGAGTACATCTGCAAAATGTTTCGGCAAAGGACTTTATGGATAAAGTCCAACAGAAAGACAGTGTTTTGGAATCTCAGCTAATTAATCTCATGGCATGTCAGCGTGGTACTAACGAGTATTGGTACAGTCGTCATGGGGATTTGAAATGTATGCTAAGAAACTTAGGAGCTCCTACATGGTTTCTTACTCTAAGCTGTGCTGAGTATGCTTGGGAAGATTTACTTGAATTTCTTCGAGAGGCAAATGCAAACATAGAAAATATAGAGTACAAGACACCTGGAGAACTGTGCTCTTTGGATCCAGTTAATGTATGCAGGTATTTTAATCATAGATTTGAAGCTATGATGTCTTTTATTAAAAAAAAAAACCTCCTCTTGGCGAGGTTCTGGATTTCTTCTGGAGAAAAGAGTATCAAGCGAGAGGTGCTTCTCATATTCATATGCTATTATGGATCAAAGATGCTCCCAAATTTGGAACAGACTCAGATGACACTGTAATGTCTTTCATTGAAGAATATGCAACATGTGATATACCCAAAAGTACAAAAGATAAGGACTTAAGAGGAAAAGTCTTACGATATCAAAGCCATCGTTGTGGCAAATACTGTCGACAAAAGTTCAAATTAAAGGATAAATTCTATACCAAATGTCGTTTTGGATTTCCACGACCAGTAATTTCAAAAGTGAACAATTTTATTTCATCTTTGCGACATACTGTTACAAGAAGATCACCAAAAAATACCTATAATTTAAGAAGAAGTGAAGAGTCCAAATACATAAATGACTATAACCCAGCCATTTTGTCCATGTGGAATGCTAACATGGATATTCAATATGTTGCAGACAACTCTATTGCTGTGGCTCGATATGTAACGTCTTACATCACCAAATCTGAAAAGACGGAACTAAATGAAATGTGGGAAGAAATTTCTCATGAAAAGAGCCTAAGTAAGAAATTGTATAGCTACAGTTTGAAGATGTTGTCTCATCGAGAAATTGGAGCATATGAATGTTCTGATCGATTATCATCTGCAAGTCTATATGCGAAATCTAGAACAATCATTTGGGTGAGTTTAGGTCTTGCATGAACACGAAACCAAGTTTTGAAACCTGTTCAAGAAATTGAATATTTAGCAGAGAAATAACCAAACAGTACAGACATTCTGAAGACAAACATGTTGGATACATACTATCCAAATAGAAGTAATCAGCTTGAAAACGTTTGTCTGTATGAAGCACTGCAAAGCTACACTTTGAAAAGGAATATTACAGAAGATATCGATAACGGTGTATATGCTGTGATTGGATGTGAAGGATGTCTGGTGAAACAAAGAAAAGGACATTTGATTAATCACCGAAAACAGAGTTGCGAAACTCCTGACAAAAGGTAATTTTACTATTTAGCTCTTTTGCAACTCTTTAAGCCATGGCGTACAGAAGAGGAACTACTTGGAGACTTTGACAGTTATGAAGATTCATTCAAAGCATCTAAAAATAGTATAGAATGTCCTGTTTTTAGTAAATATCTGCAAATGTTGAACGACGAAATACAGCAAGAAGCAACAATTGCAGCGGAGATTGCTAGAGACAGTTCTCAAGACAGTCAAAGTTCTGCTTCATTGAGTCAAGATCCACTAGGACAACCAATTATCCAAAATGAAGCAGCCACTGCCATGGATGAGATGGAAAGAGCAATGGAACAAGCTCAAGAGGATGTAATAAACTTAGAAGAATTGGAAAAACAACTAAATCTTGAGCAAAAACAAATATATGATGAAGTGACTGAGCAGATTGAGCATGGTTTACGTCATGAGAAAAAAGAATGCTTATGTATGTCATTTCAACCTGTCCGACTATACGTGAGTGGAGAAGCCGGAACTGGTAAAAGTTTTCTAATTAAAGGAATTGCAACATATCTACAGCAAAGAACTGAGTCGTCACTCTCCTGTGTTGTCACTGCTCCAACTGGATTGGCAGCACACAACATTAAAGGGATTACTTTACATCGTTTATTGATGCTGCCAGTAGAACATGAAAATAAATTAGAGTACCACTAGCTATCTGGAGAAGCTTGTTGTGCAGTTTCTAGAGTCCTTAAAAAAATGAAACTTCGCATTATTGATGAGGTAAGCATGGTATCAAATTTAATGCTTGCCTTTGTGCATTTAAGAATGCAACAAATCCTTAAAACAGAGTATGATGTGTTATTTGGAGGCAAACACGTCATCATTTTTGGAGATCTACTGCAGCTAACTCCTGTGAAAGGACAACCTGTGTTTAAAACTGTTACACATGAAGACACCAGAAAGTGCCTGGGAAGTATTGGAAAGGTTAATATATGGTCGCATTTCAAATATACAGAACTCATTCAAAATATGCGACAGGCAAAGGATGCTGATTATGGAAATATTCTTCAAGATATAAGAATTGGAAAACTAAGTGAACATGCCAAAGAAACTTTACAGGCACGATTACTTTCAAATTTGTTTCCAAATGAAAATGTTGTGGTAGTTAATATATATAGTAAAGTGGCAGAAAATAAGTCAGTTATATGCTTGATGCCAACTCAACAAGAATGTTCAATCTTCAATGAAAAAATGTTAAAGTTAGAAAATCAAGAAATTAAGAAACTGGAAGCTAAAGACAGAATAGAGCATGATGGAAGTACTATTATTTTGTCAAAAAGGTTGAAGTTAAAATTGGCTTCTTTAGAGAAATCAATATCTAAAACTGCTGGTTTAGAAAAGAATCTGTATGTATGTTTAAATTGTCGGATTATTTTACGAAGAAATTTACATCTGGAAAGATGTTTGGTGAATGGAGCAATAGTTAATGTTGTTGGTTTTGTGAATTACCCAAATAGAGAAGAGATTGAATTTTTTAAAATCAAATTTGATGGAATTGAAGAGGTACAACAAGTCAGTCGTTGTTCAAATCGATTTTTGCTTGTGAAAGATTTATATGTCCGCCGAAAACAGTTTCCTGTTTGTTTGGCATATGCGGAGACTATTCATAAATCTTAAGGTTTAAGTGTAGATAGTGCTTTGGTAAATATTGGAAGTACTGTGTTCAAAGAGGGTATGGCCTATGTTGCTTTATCTCGAGTTAGAACTTTATCTGGATTGTATCTGATTGATTTTGATGAGACAAAGATTAGTGCAGATCTAAATTGTGTGAAGAAGTATAACAGATTAAGAAGAGAATATGCTCCAAGATTACCTCAAGATCCTTTAATTGAAAAGCATGTGGTAGGTCGAAAAAGAAGATATGAGAAAAAATGTAGTGAAGTGGTAGAGAAAAGGAAAAAAGTAGATGAACCTGTGATTGCAAGCAAAAAGAAAAAGGATACTACTGAAGAGGTTGTTGGATTTCAGTTTGAAAACAGTTCTGGTGTCAACTACTATGCAAATGTAGTGGTTAATGTTGTTTTTTTTCTTGAAACTTTACAGCAACAGATTGTTGAAAATCGGGACCAAACATTTTGTTGTTTATTGAATTCTGTGTTTAAGAAATGTAGCAGTGACAATACTAAAATAGAAAATGTTTCTGATAATCGAAATATTTTAGACATATGTGCTGGACTAAATCAATTTTCTCAGAATATTCAGCAACATTGTCAGGAATTTCTAATGTATATGCTTGCTGTTTTACAAGATGAAGGTGTAGATATTGAAAGTCTTTTTGGCCTTTCTTATAAATGGCAACATGACTGCGACAATTGTTCGTTTTCAAGTAGTACTGACATACACACTGAAAGATTTATATATTTAACATTACCAGACTGTAAAGCAGTGTCTTTCAATAATCTAGTTAGAGAAGCAAATCAAAACATGGTCTGTTCTCAATGTAACTCAGAAATGTTATCAACATTATTTATCCAAAGATATGGACAGTATTTAGTTTTTATGCTGCAATGATGCAGACCTGATGGAACAAAATTGAAAACTTCAATTAAAAATGTTGTGGCTTCTCAACTATCAATTTCTGGAAGAACTTTTGTAACTGCATCAATTATCTTCCATGATGGTCCTTCTACAACATCAGGACATTACACAGCTTATTTAAAATCTCCAAAAGGCTGGACACACTGTAATGATACTCAATTACTTTTAAAAAACGTTTGCCTTTTGACTTACCAAATTCTTACCTGGTGTTTTTGCAACCCAAATTTTAGGAAAATTTATTGGCCTAGGAAGATTACTGCTGTTAAGAAAGGATACTCTGTTGTTCAGAATTACTTTGTGAGTGAGGGTGACCAAATTATTTTAAAAAAACTTGTATTTGACATAGTGATAGCATCAAGTAGAGGTTTAACTAATGTTAAATGGTAGAGAACACGTTGGAACTTTTGATTCTAAAGGTCGGGAAAAGAAAGGTTAAGAGTACAATTAAGTAATTTGCAAACTAAGGACTTTACACATACTATTTGGCCATGAGGAGAAGTATCTCAGAACAAAATGACTACTTCGGGTAAATGTTGTTAGAACAAGCTTGTATGGAAGTTTATTTAGAGGGTATAAAAAATAAGTGATATGGTTTTATTACTTTGTGATTGTTGGAGATGTAGCATACTTAAACAAGAAATTGCGAATTAGAGAAAAACATTTAAGATATGTTTTTTCGAATATTTACATTATGTATTCAAATGTTGTATGGTTTTTTTTTCCCCGCTGTCATATGATGAGTAGTATTGCACTCACTGTTTTAAGTGAAATTCAATACATTCTGAGAACAGCAAAATAAAATAATTAATATATTGTACAAATTATTTTGTATTTTGTATTGCGAAATATACATTATAACTGAATTGTTTCTTCTCTTCCACAGATATTATATTTATAAGGTAAGTACGACAAACAAAAAAATACTTTTTAAGAATCTCTCTTTCCTCACCCTTCTATCACTTCTGTCACTGTCGCTGCCTTTCACTCAATCTAAGTCATATTCTCCCATTTCCTATTTTCTTCTCTGTTCATCATTGTCATTCCCTTTCTCCTGCTCCTATTTCCTGTTTCACTTATTTTCTTTCGCTCACTCCATCTGTCAATCCCTTTCCCTTATTCCCCTTTCTTCAATGTCTTTTGCTAATGTTCATACCTTGAGTCTCTCACTTTTGTCACTCCATTTCTCTCTCTCTCGTTCTTTTTCTCACTCAGTCTAACCACTTCATTTCCTTTCAGTCACACACTCTACCTCTCTTTGTCTTTCACTTACTCTCTTTCTATCTCTCTCTGTCATCCTTCCTCTCTTTCCCTTTCTATTTTTTTCACTCATACTTTCTTTTGTATTATGAAATATATATTATAACACATTTTTTTCTTTTCTTCCATAGATAGTATATTTTTTAAAGAAAATATATTATAAAGTTGCCATTATTTATAAGGTAAGTTTCACAAACAAAAAATATTTTTTCATCAGTCTCTTACTTTTCTTTCTGTCTTTCACATTCTTTAATATCAATTTTTCTAACCTTCTTTCACTGATCTTACTCACCTTTTCATGTTTTCATTACTGCCCTTCATTCACCTCTACTCTCCAAAAGTACTCTTCCTTCACTATTGTCTGTTTCTTACTTATGTTTCCTTTTTCCTTAATCACTTCCTTGTGTTGCTGTATCGCTCAATCTCTTCTCACTCCTCCCTAACTTTCTTTCTATTACATCATCCCTCAGTGACCTTCAGTCACTCCACTTCTTTCATTCCTTCACTCCATTTTGTTCACTACCCTTCCTTAATTCCCTTTCTCACTATCTTTTGCTTCATCCATCTCTAAATCTCTTCTACAATGTTAGTCACTATAACTCAATTTTTCTCTTACTCACTCCCCACTTCTCATTTTCACTTACCTCCCTTTTATCATCCTCATACCCCTTCCCTCACCATCACTCCACTTCTCTTAACCTTCACTCCCCTTACCCTACTCTATTTCCCTCTCTCCGTCCCTTACACTCCTTCCCTGTCTCTGCCCCACTCCCCTTCTCTCACTCACCCTCCCTCACTCTCTTTCCCTTAGTGTCCTTCCCTTACTTTTTCACTCCCCTTAACTCACTCCCCTACCCTTAGTCCCTTTCTTTTAGTCACTGTTTTTCTCACCTTTCATCACTCATCATACTCTCCTTTCCTCACTCACCATACTCTCCTTTCCACGCTCATTCCCTCAGTCCCTTCCTCTCCTTCACTCAGTCATTTTAGTCATTCATTTATACACTACACATTCTCTCCCTCTCTCTCTCTCCCTCACCCTTCCTTTCTTTAACTTTCTGTTTCCTTCACTTCTACTTTCTTTTGTATTGTGAAATATATATTATAACTCCATTTTTCTTGTCTTCCAGATACAATATAATTTGTCATTATTTATAAGGTAAGTATGACAAAAAAAGATCTTTTCATCACTCTATTATTTGTTTTTCTCTTATTTACTTTCTTCACTCTCTCTCTTACTCACCTTCCTTTTGTTTATGTTAGTCCTCTTTGTAGTAAAGACGTCCAGAGGCTGTAGTTGCTTGTAATAAGGTTTCTTTATTGTAAGGCTAAGACGTAGAGTAGGAGCAGACCCTCCACCGCAGCAGCAACCAGTTAACTGCCAAAGTGTAGAACCCACCAGACAAACACAGAAGGAACATGGAATATGGAATATCAAGTACAGGTATTCTTATGAAGACTAGAAAGCCAACCTAAGACAGCTTTGTATTTACATGTGACAGCTTAGTATGTACTACACTCTTCATTCTCTTTACTCCTCTATATTCACTTTTACATTCCTTCTCTCACCATCAGTACACTTCCTTCACCCTGAAGCACCTTATCCAACTCCCTCTTTCCCCTCTTCGTCCCTCACTTCTCTTTCCTATCTTCCTCCATCACTACCCTTGTCTTGCTGTATTGATCAGTCTCTTCTCACTCCCCCGTTACTCACCATCCCTCACTCTATTTCAGCCTCTGCTCTTATTTTACTCTCTTTCCCTCACTTCATCCGTCAGTCCCTTTCCCTTACTCTTCTTTCCTCATTTACTTTGCTAACTCCCTTTCCTTTAGTCTCTCACTTCTTTCACTTCATTTCTCTCTCTCTCTCTCCCTTTGTCTCACTCAGTCTAATCACTTCATTTCCTGTAAGTCACTTGCTCTCCATCTCTTTCTCTCTCACTTTCTCTCTCTCTTTCTCTCTCCCTCACCCTTCCTTACTTTCCGTTTCTGTTTCCTTGACTTCTACTTTTTTTTCTATTACGAAATATATATTATAACTACATTTTGTCTTTTCTTCCACAGATAGTATATATTTTTTTTAAATATACTATAAAGTTGTCAATATTTTTAAGGTAAGTTTGACAAACAAAAATACTTTTTCATCACTCACTTACTTTTCTTTGTGTCTTTCCTATTCTTTAATCTCTCTCTTACTAACCTTCCTTTACTCATGTTACTCACCTTTTCTCGTTGTGATTAGTGCCCTTCATTCACTTCTACACTCCTTTTCTCACCAAAAGTACTCTTCGCTCACCATAACTGACCTTATGTAACTCTCTCTTTCCACTGTCTGTCTCTCACTTCTGTTTTCTATCTTCCTCAATTACTACCTTGTATTGGTGTATCGCTCAATCTGTTCTCACTCCCACCTTACTCTCTTTCAAATACATCATCTGTCACTGACCTTCAGTCACTCTACTTCTTACACTCCTTCACTCCTTTCTGTTCACTCTCCTTCCTTTATTCCCTCTTTCACTCCCCTTTCCTCCATCCATGTCTAAATCTCTTCCTCTGTCTTAGTCACTATAACTGTTTTATTCTTTCACACTCCCTCAGTCTCCTTCTGTTTGTCTCTTTCACTTTCTCTCTCTCTCTTCATTTGTTTCCTTTTCTTTTGTCTCTTTACATAAATACTTGTCTTTCACTAACTTCTTTTTCGTTTCTCTTAAAATGTTTCTATTTTAATCTCTGACCTCCCATAACTCTTATATCCCTTCTCTCATTGTCACTGCTCTTCACTCAATCTGAGTTGTGTTCTCCCATTTCATGTTTTCCTCTCTGTGCATCACTGTCATTCCCTTTCTCCTGCTCTCATTTCCTAGCTTTCCCTCATTTTCTTTCGCTCATTCCATCTGTCAATCCCCTTCCCTTATTCCCCTTTCCTCAACCTCTTTTGCTAATTGTTATTCTTTTACTCTCTCACTTCTTTCAGTTCATTTCTCTCTCCCTCTCTCCCTTTGTCTCACTTAGTGTAATAACTTCATTTCTTGTAAGTCACTTGCTCTCCCTCTCTTTCTCTCTCACTCTCTCTTTCTTACTCCCTCACCCTTCCTCTCTTTCTCTTTCTGTTTCCTTCACTCCTATTTTCTTTTATATTATGAAATATATATTATAACTACATTTTTTCTTTTCTTCCACAGATAGTATATTTTTTGAAAAAAATATACTATAAAGTTGTTATTATTTATAAAGTAAGTTTGACAAACAAAATATACTTTCTCATCAGTCTCTTACTTTTCTTTCTCTCTTTCACATTCTTTAATCTCTCTCTTACTAACTTTCCTTTACTGATCTTGCTCTCCTTTTCTTGTTGTCATTACTGCCCTTCATTCACCTCTACACTCCTTTTCTCTCCAAAAGTACTCTTCCTTCACCATAACTGACCTTGTCTAACTACCTCTTTCTACTGCCTGTCTCTCACTTCTCTTTCCTATCTTCCTCAATCACTACCTTGTGTTGCTGTATCGCTCAATCTGTTCTCACTCCCCCTTACTCTCTTTCTATTACATCATCCCTCACTGACCTTCAGTCACTCCGCTTCTCTCACTCTTTCACTTCCTTTTCAACACTCCCCTTCCTTTATTGTCTCTCTCATTCTCCTTTCCTTCATCCGTCTCTAAGTCTCTTCCTCTGTCTCAGTCAGTATAACTGATTTACTCCTTCACACTTCTTCACTCTCTCTTTGTTTGTCTCTCTTACTGTCTGCCTCTCTCTCCACCAGTCTTCCTTTTCTTTTCTCTCTCTTTCCATAAATCCTTCTCTCTTACTCACTACTGTTTCGTGTATCTTAATATGCTTCTTTTTCTCTCCCTGTCACTGCCCTTCACTAACTCTCACTCATTTT
Organism: Lissotriton helveticus; assembly: GCF_964261635.1. Taxonomy (NCBI): domain Eukaryota; kingdom Metazoa; phylum Chordata; class Amphibia; order Caudata; family Salamandridae; genus Lissotriton; species Lissotriton helveticus. Next base: position 997,514,856 of record NC_136065.1, on the reverse strand, counting down.
CTCCTACTTCATATTCTTATCTCTGTGCATCACTCCTATTCTCTTTCACCTGCTTCTATTCTCTCACTCCCCCTTACTCTCTTTCCCTCACTCCATCTCTCATTCCTCTTCCCTTACTTCATTTTCCTCATTCACTTTTGCTAACTCCCATTCGTTTAGTCCACCACTCCCCTTCACTCCATTTAACTCTCCCTCTCTTCGTCTGTGTCACTCAGTCTAACCGCCTCACTCCCTCTCACTCACTTGCTCTCCTTCTCTTTCTGCCTCATTCTCCTTCCCTCACCCTCATACCCTTCATGTAACTGTCACGGCTCTTTATTCACCATCACTCCCCTTCCCCTACTACCTTTCCTCCTGTCTCTATGTCACCCCTGTTGTCTTTTCTGCTCTCTTTCCCTCACTCACCCTCACTCTCCTTCACTCATTTAAATCCTCAATCACATTCCCTCACTACACTTTCCAAAGTCCCTCCATTCCCTCACTCAATTTCTGTCTCCCTCACTCCCCACTTCTCACTTTCACTTACCTCCCTTTTATCATCCTCATACCTTTTCCCTCACCATCACTCCACCTCTCTTACCTTCACTCCCCTTACCCTACTCTATTTCCCTCTCTCGGTCCCTAACACTCCTTCCCTGTCTCCGCCCCCGCTCTCCTTCTTTCACTCCCCTCCCTTACTCTCTTTTTCTTAGTGCCCTTCCCTTACTTTTTCACTCCCCTTAACTCACTCCCCTACCCTTAGTCCTTTTCTTTTAGTCACTCTTTGACTCACCTTTCCTTACTCACCATACTCTCCTTTCTTCACTCATTCCCTCAGTCCCTTCCTCCCCTACACTCAGTCATTTCAGTCATTCATTTATTCACTACACATTCATTCAAAGAAATAATGACACATTGTGTTCGAAATACAGCTCTTTTTGAAGAAGTGAGTTAGTTCTGAAAATAACTTTTTTGTTTGTTTTGTTGAAACCATTGACACACCAATAGAAATTTCTAAACACCCAATCAGTTATTCATAGAGCTATACACACATCTAATCACTTACCTATAGATTCAGTGTTATATGCAGTGAATAATCAACAGAACACTATCAAATATACTTATACGCCTATTTCAACATTACACACCAACACCCATTGTATTCACTTATAAAGACATCCTTCGGACTTATGCAGAAAATTGATTATACTTACATTTACTCATCTACACACTTATACAAACACCACTTCATCTATTTGTATAGATATTAACTCACACTTAGTGTGTTATAAAATCCCTATTACAAGTATACAGTTACCCATATAGTGACTCATACAATCACTAAGTCTTAAGCACACTTAATTAGATATAACTGTCACATACACTGCCTTTTGTTTTCAAGTGTAATGGAGATGCACCATTGAGAGAAATATTTCATCACCACCACACCCATAAACATATACACTCACTGAAAAAACGGTTATAACATGTAGTCTTAACCTCATATACCTACTGAATTAACTATTCACACATTTTTGGGCAATCACATCCCCCCACCAAACCACATAGACATTCATTTACCCATACAAATACTCAGTTAAGAAACCAATAACAAATATAGTCTTTAACATACCAATTAAGACAAAGCAATAAAGACTTTCACACAGTTTGGTAACTACACATTATATATAGTGAGACTCTACACATTAGTCAAGGAAACAATCAATGACACTGTTACTAAATCCACCAATCACACATTTATATTTATATATCCACTCATTCTTCAATGCAAAGTAGTGTATTTATAATACATATTTAAATATAAAAGCAAACCACATTTACTGGATGATGTCATCAGTGATGTCATCAGTGATGTCATTTGAGATGTCATCAGTGATGTCATCAGTGATGTCACTGACCATGTCATGAATGATGTAATATGTGACATCATCAGCAGTGGATTTCGGGCGCGCGAGTTATAGTGAGTACAACTAACTATAACGGGGGAATTTCAATGGTTTTGTATGACTAAAATGTACAGCTAACTATAACTGGTGTAAAACCTATGGTTTTTTCAGGGAATTTCTAAGGTTTTTTAAATGCAAATTCCTAACTATAACATATGTCAAACCTATGGTTTTTTCAGTGAATATATATATATATATATTCACTGAAAAAACCATAGGTTAGAGACCATATATAGTTAGCTGGACATTTTATTGACATAAAACCAATGAAATTCCATATATAGTTAGTTGCACTAACTATATATCGCGCACCCGCAATCCACTGCTGATGATGTCACATATTACATCATTCATGACATGGTCAGTGACATCACTGATGACATCACTGATGACATCTCAAATGACATCACTGATGACATCACTGATGACATCTCAAATGACATCACTGATGACATCATCTAGTGTCTGTGTGTTTTTGTAAAGTTTAAATATGTTTTACATATTGAAGAATGAGTGGATGTATGGAAGACTGAGTGTGTGTGTGGCTGGCTGGGAGGTGTGTGACTCTGTGCATATCAATGTGTACTTGTATCAGTGATTGTATAAGAGAGTAAGTATGTGTTAGTATATGTGTGAAAAGTATGGTGTTCTGTGTTTAACTGTATAGATGAGGAAATCGAAGTGTGATTGATTCTTCACAGGACTGACTAGGTGTATGAGTGCATATGATAGTGTTGTAATAATGAGTGACTGTATGTATGAGTGATTGTATGGGTGAATGAGTGAATGTGTGTGTAGACGTAGGAATCAGTGAGTGCGTATGTAGTAACTGGTATTGGTGTGTCATGATGTTATCAGTGATGTCATTTGAGATGTCATCAGTGATGTCATCAGTGATGTCACTGAAGTATGGTGTTCTGTGTTTAACTGTATAGATGAGGAAATGGAAGTGTGATTGATTCTTTACAGGACTGACTAGGTGTGTGAGTAACTCCATGGATGAGTGGCAGTGTGTGAGTGTCTGCATAGGTGTATGAGTGCATATGATAGTGTTGTAATAATGAGTGACTGTATGTATGAGTGATTGTATGGGTGAATGAGTGAATGTGTGTGTAGACGTAGGAATCAGTGAGTGCGTATGTAGTAACTGGTATTGGTGTGTCATGATGTCATCAGTGATGTCATTTGAGATGTCATCAGTGATGTCATCAGTGATGTCATTTGAGATGTCATCAGTGATGTCATCAGTGATGTCACTGACCATGTCATGAATGATGTAATATGTGACATCATCAGCAGTGGATTGCGGGTGCGCGATAAATAGTTAGTGCAACTAACTATATATGGAATTTCATTGGTTTTATGTCAATAAAATGTCCAGCTAACTATATATGGTCTCTAACCTATGGTTTTTTCAGTGAATTTTCAAGGTTTTGTAAATGCAAATTCCTAACTATATATGGTCTATAACCTATGGTTTTTTCAGTGAATTTCATTGGTTTTTTAAAAGCTAATATCTATAGCTGTAAAATATATTCTTTATTACGTGACGTATCACGTAGCCACGTGAGACGCCTCATGACGCGTCGCATAACCGTGACGTATCGGCTCTGCAGCGCAAACAAAACCCGTAACGTAAGCGTGCCGGAGCACGCTTACAGATATATATATTTTTTTAACCTTAATTAGACAAAATCCACACGTGCACATATCTTGAGGCCTTGCAAAGGCACATCAAACAAACAGTCCCTACAATTTTGCCAAGTTTGCTGGAAATCTATCCCCTTAATTTTTTTTTTTTACTGTTTCTCTTGGTTTTCCCCTAGTTACGCTTACCGGGACGCTACCCGGTACGCGAACCGGACGCTCCAAAAACACAAGATGGCGGACTCCCGTTATGCTGCCGGTTAGCTGCCCGGTTCGCGTACCGGGAAGCGCCTCTAACGCGAAAAATCGCGGGGGACTTTAATATCCCCCTCATCAATCCTAGGGGTTTACCTTGCCCCCTTTCCTTCATTTCCCCCTTCTTTTTTCACCACATCTTGTCTCTCGAACCTTCCGAGAGACAAGATGGCGGCCGCTCCGGACTGTTTACAATGTTGACAGCTACGCTGCCGGTTAGCTGCCCGGTTAGCTGCCCGGTGAGCTGCCGGGTGAGCTGCCCGGTTCGCGTACCGGGACGCGCCTCTACGGCGTAAAATCGCAAACATTTTTATTTTTTTATTTTGTGCCCCGCGGGGCACTTTAATATCCCCCTCATCAATCCTAGGGGGTCAGGAGTGGTCTACCCTGCCCCCTTTCCTTCATTTCCCCCTTCGTTTTTCACCACATCTTGTCTCTCGATCGTACCGAGAGACAAGATGGTGGCCGCTCCGGACTGTTTAGAATGTTGACAGACACCGGAGAGCCAATCAGCTTCGCTTCGCGAAGTTCCGTTACGCGTCAGGTACGCGAACCGGGGCGCTAACCGGAGCGCTGTCACAGATATATATATTTTTTTAAAAGTTAATTTCTCAAAATCCACTGGAGCACATATATTGAGACATAGCAAAGGCACGTCGGGCAAACCATATCTACAATTTTGCCAAGTTTCATGTAAATCCATTCAGCCGTTCGAGCTAAAAGTGAGTCCAACCGCCCTATGGAAAAATGAATGGGAAAAACGCGTTTTGGGACCCCCCTTTTTTCTCGGCCCCCCCTTGACGAAACCCCCCCAAATTTTCAGGGGCTGCTCAGAAACAAAATGTGCCATTTTCCTGAAAATTTCAGCCAATTCCGTCCACAAACGCCAAAGTTATTAGACATAGAATTTTCAGAAATCCCATCGAGAAAAAATCCTAACTATATATACCCACTGGCTATCGCCAGTAGGTAATATACATATATAATCTGCATATCTATATAAATATAAATGCATGCATACATATACATATATGCATACATATGCATGTTATTTACATGAAAGTTTTAAAAATACTAATAAAAGCAAAGCTAAAAAGCCACCTCATTACAAACAGAATGGCTTTAACTTAAACGAGGGCGAGATCTATTGCATTTTCAATGCTTGTTTACTTTGGTTCTATCAAGAAGGCATTCAGATGTGTCACACATTTGCCATAAATTCTGAATGTTAGCACTCTAGTTGCTCATTAGATCACTGTAGTAAAGCTAGTGCTCACCAGGGAAGTCTGCTGCTAATCATGGTTTGCAGCCATTTTCCCGCATTTTTTATCCCGCAGACTTTCAGTCCGCATACCATTATCCCGCAAGGTCATTGACCTCGCATACCATTATCCCGCATTTTTTCAAAACGCATGTGCATTTATCGCGCATGCCTTTACAAAGAATTACGTTTTAAAGGCATGTATGGTAAATGCATTTGCGTTGTGAAAACCACGATGACGAGAGAGGTAAGTGGGTTTGTGTTAATTTTTTTGTGGGTTAGTGATTGTGTAGTGTAGTGTTGTGTAGTGTAGTGTTGTGTTAGTGTAGTGTAGAGTTGTGGTGGTTGTTTAGTGTAGGGTCATGCTGGGGGTAGTGTTTTAGGGTTTAGGGTTGTGTTGTAGTGTTTGCGTAGTGTAGGGTCATGCTGGGGGTAGTGTTTTAGGGTTTAGGGTAGTGTTGTAGTGTTTGCGTAGTGTAGGGTCATGCTGGGGGTAGTGTTTTAGGGTTTAGGGTTGTGTTGTAGTGTTTGCGTAGTGTAGGGTCATGCTGGGGCTAGTGTTTTAGGGTTTAGGGTAGTGTTGTAGTGTTTGCGTAGTGTAGGGTCATGCTGGGCGTAGTGTTTTAGGGTTTAGGATAGTGTTGTAGTGTTTGCGTAGTGTAGGGTCATGCTGGGGGTAGTGTTTTAGGGTTTTGGGTAGTGTTGTAGTGTTTGCGTAGTGTAGGGTCATGCTGGGGGTAGTGTTTTAGGGTTTTGGGTGTTGTTGTAGTTATTGCGTAGTGTAGGGTCATGCTGGGGGTAGTGTTTTAGGGTTTTGGGTAGTGTTGTAGTGTTTGCGTAGTGTAGGGTCATGCTGGGGTGTAGTGTTTTAGGGTTGTGGGTAGTGTTGTAGTGTTTGCGTAGTGTAGGGTCATGCTGGGGTGTAGTGTTTTAGGGTTTTGGGTAGTGTTGTAGTGTTTGCGTAGTGTAGGGTCATGCTGGGGGTAGTGTTTTAGGGTTTTGGGTAGTGTTGTAGTGTTTCCGTAGTGTAGGGTCATGCTGGGGGGTAGTGTTTTAGGGTTTTGGGTAGTGTTGTAGTGTTTGCGTAGTGTAGGGTCATGCTGGGGGTAGTGTTTTAGGGTTTTGGGTAGTGTTGTAGTGTTTGCGTAGTGTAGGGTCATGCTGGGGGTAGTGTTTTAGGGTTTAGGGTAGTGTTGTAGTGTTTGCGTAGTGTAGGGTCATGCTGGGGGTAGTGTTTTAGGGTTTAGGGTAGTGTTGTAGTGTTTGCGTAGTGTAGGGTCATGCTGGGGGTAGTGTTTTAGGGTTTAGGGTAGTGTTGTAGTGTTTGCGTAGTGTAGGGTCACGCTGGGGGTAGTGTTTTAGGGTTTAGGGTAGTGTTGTAGTGTTTGCGTAGTGTAGGGTCACGCTGGGGGTAGTGTTTTAGGGTTTAGGGTAGTGTTGTAGTGTTTGCGTAGTGTAGGGTCACGCTGGGGTGTAGTGTTTTAGGGTTTTGGGTAGTGTTGTAGTGTTTGCGTAGTGTAGGGTCACGCTGGGGGTAGTGTTTTAGGGTTTAGGGTAGTGTTGTAGTGTTTGCGTAGTGTAGGGTCATGCTGGGGGTAGTGTTTTAGGGTTTAGGGTTGTGTTGTAGTGTTTGCGTAGTGTAGGGTCATGCTGGGGGTAGTGTTTTAGGGTTTAGGGTTGTGTTGTAGTGTTTGCGTAGTGTAGGGTCATGCTGGGGGTAGTGTTTTAGGGTTTAGGGTAGTGTTGTAGTGTTTGCGTAGTGTAGGGTCATGCTGGGGTGTAGTGTTTTAGGGTTTTGGGTAGTGTTGTAGTGTTTGCGTAGTGTAGGGTCATACTGGGGGTAGTGTTTTAGGGTTTAGGGTAGTGTTGTAGTGTTTGTGTAGTGTAGGGTCATGCTGGGGGTAGTGTTTTAGGGTTTAGGGTAGTGTTGTACTGTTTGTGTAGTGTAGGGTCATGCTGGGGGTAGTGTTTTAGGGTTTAGGGTAGTTTAGTTGTTTAGTGTATGCTAAAGGCATATTCGTTCTAAAAGTTTTTGTTATTTTAATTTGCGGCCTAATAGTACATGCGGGATTTTTTTTGCGGACTGATGGTATGCGGGATTTCGTCATATATTCGCTAATCATACTTTCTATGGCAAAATGAACCCCCTCATTTTGTTCCTTTTTAAATTAAATGTTTTAAGAGTTACCACTTTATTCCAATCAAGATGGCTTCAGGTGTGCCATACCTTTGTAGTAAGTAGGACTGTTAGCACTCTAGTTGTTCTTTAGAACACTCTGGGACATTCTGTCATTGGGCTATAGTTGGGCTACATCTGGCTGATATTTGGGCTACATTTGTTTTTTTTTGTCTCTGGTGGCCATCTTTGGGCTACATTGGGCTACATTGGGCTACATTTGGGCTCCAACATATATATAGCCCAATGTAGCCCAATATATATTTTTCAAAGTTAATTTTCGTAAAAACCACTGGAGCCTATATCTTGAGACATAGCAAAGGCACATCGGGCTACCAGTCCCTACAATTTTGCCAAGTTTGGTGTAAATCCATTCAGCCGTTCAGGCTAAAAGTGAGGCCAACCGCCCTATGGAAAATTGCATGGGAAAAACACGTTTTGGGACCCCCCCTTTTTTCTCAGCCCCCCCTTGACGAAACCCCCCCAAATTTTCAGGGGCTGCTCAGAAACAAAATGTTTCATTTTCCTGAAAATTTCAGCCAATTCCGTCCTCAAACTCCAAAGTTATTCGACATAGAATTTTCAAAAATCCCATAGGAAAAAAATCCTAACTATATATACCTACTGGCTATCGCCAGTAGGTAATATATATATATATATATATAAATATATATTATATATATATATATATTATATATATATATTATATATATATATATATTCACAGAAAAAACCATAGGTTATAGACCATATATAGTTAGGAATTAGCATTTACAAAACCTTGAAAATTCACTGAAAAAACCATAGGTTATAGACCATATATAGTTAGGAATTAGCATTTAGAAAACCTTATTTTACTCACACAAAACCATTGAAATTCCATATATAGTTAGTTGCACTAACTATATATCGCGCACCCGCAATCCACTGCTGATGATGTCACATATTACATCATTCATGACATGGTCAGTGACATCACTGATGACATCACTGATGACATCTCAAATGACATCACTGATGACATCACTGATAACAACATCCAGTGATTTTTTGTTTCTATAAAGTTTAAATATGTCTTACATATTGAAGAATGAGTGGATGTGTAAGTGTCTGGACGAAGGATTTAGTAGGTGCATGACTGACTGTATGAGTGAGTGATTAAATGTGTCTCACTGACTGCATGGGTTAGTGACTAAACTGTCTTAATTTGTGCATCATTATGTCTGTTGTTCTGTAAACTGCTGCATGTGTTGATCAGTAGCTATATGAGTAACTATATGGGTTATTGATTGATTGCCCAAGTATTTGTATGGGAGACTGAGTGTGTGTGTGGCTAGCTGGGAGGTGTGTGACTCTGTGCAGATCAATCTGTACTTGTATCAATGATTGTATAAGAAGGTAAGTATGTGTTAGTATATGTTTGAAAATGTAAGGTGCTCTATGTTTAACTGTATAGACAAGAAAATGGAAGTGTCATTGATTCTTTACAGGACTGACTAGGTGTGTGAGTAACTCCATGGATGAGTGGCAGACTGTGAGTGTCTGTATAGGTGTATGAGTGCATATGATAGTGTTGTAAAGATGAGTGATTGTATGTATGAATGATTGTATGGGTGAATGAGTGAAGGTGTGTGTAGACGTAGCAATCAGTGAGTGCGTATGTAGTAACTAGTATTGGTGTGTCAATGGTTTCAAAAATTATACTCTCTTTTTAACACTGGGTGAAACAGAGGTTATATTAAAATGTGAGGAGATGCATTGTATTGTCACATGAATGATATCATCAGTGATGTGGTCATTGATGTCAAATGAGATGTCATCAGTGATGTCATCAGTGATGTCATTTGAGATGTCATCAGTGATGTCATCAGTGATGTCACTGACCATGTCATGAATGATGTAATATGTGACATCATCAGCAGTGGATTGCGGGTGCGCGATATATAGTTAGTGCAACTAACTATATATGGAATTTCAATGGTTTTGTGTGAGTAAAATAAGGTTTTCTAAATGCTAATTCCTAACTATATATGGTCTATAACCTATGGTTTTTTCAGTGAATTTTCAAGGTTTTGTAAATGCTAATTCCTAACTATATATGGTCTATAACCTATGGTTTTTTCTGTGAATTTCATTGGTTTTTTAACAGCTAATATCTGTAGCTGTAAAATGTATTCTTCTTTAAATCCAAAAATATATTTTATATGTTTATGAATAATTTTTTTTTTAAATATTTTTTTTTCTTCGTTCCCGCTTCGCGAATCGGGAAGCTTCCCGTTAGCTGACCTTGATGCCGCGAAATAGACCGCGAGCCGGTAAACGTTTCTTTACCGCAAGTGCCGCGTTAGAAAACAACATTGTGACGCCTCCCGTCCGCATGACGTTTCACGTTGTCGCGTGATACGTCATATGACGTGCTACGTTAGCGAACTGGTACGCGAAGCGAGTCGCAAAGCGCAGGTTTCTGGAAGCAAACCGGGAGGCCCTGCAAAGCGCTTAACGTAAACACAGCAAGTCATGTGACTTGGTAATAACACTTTTCATTGGTTCATTTCACTTTTGGTTTCCTAATGATGTAAGACTAGGTCATATAATCTAAAATGAACACTTTTGATTGGTTGAGAACTCTTGTTTTTCCCAAATGATGAAAATCCCTCCTTCTTTCCTCACTCTGACTTTCATCATTGTGAGAGAAAGACCCTTTGTGATCACTGAGCAATGGCTTCTTTAGTAGCTTCAGCTGGTGCTTCCCCACCACCTCCACCACATCCAAGGAAGAGTGGACCACCTGCTCAAGTTATAATTCAACAAGAAGAGGAAGAAGAGGGACAGGACGACGAGCACGAAGAGAGGCAGTTTTTGCCTGAGCAGCCCAGGACGTCTCACCGGAAAGAAAACTTCATTTGGCAATTTTTTAAAATTCCCAAAGGTCATAAAAAAGTAAATGCAAGATACGTAACTTGCCTTATATGTCAAGATAGACTATCCAGAGGAACCGAGAAAAAATACAGTTTCGGAAACTACACAATGCATCGCCATATGACTAGGTGGCATCCTAACAACTACAGTGCTGCACAGTTTCGGAACGACCTAGATAATCTCCCTATTATGGCCAGAAGATCTGTTGTACCGGAAGTAACGGGACCAGAGGGCAGGGAGATGGTGCCAAATATACAAATGAAATTTGGTGAAGTAAAACACATCTGCGTATTTTGCGATGGATTCATTTCCTACGGAGAAAAAAGCATCACTCTGATCAACAGAGCTATTGACTATCATATGCAAGTTTGTACGAAACGCCCAAAATAATAAATACTTCTTTTTTTGTTTTGTTGCTCCTGTTGAGCCCTTTACAATGAATCGTTTTCATTGCCCCCTCCAAGAAAAACCCCAAAAAATATAAAACTGTTCAGAAAAATTCAAAAAAAGTAAAAAAATGTTCCGAAAAATAATAAAAAAAATATAAAACAACAAAAACAATAAAAAAAAAAGTTCTTTTCAGAACAACCTCCCCGTTATTAAAAAATTGGTACAATATTTGGAACTGTGCCAACCTCTATTTCTCTTAGTTCGCTTCCCAGTTCGCTCGCCGGTACGCGAACCAGAAGCGAACCAAAAACAGTAAGTATAAGGGAAGGAAACAGACACTTATGTTAAAAGAAAGACAGCTATAGGGGAGTAAACTAGAGATACTATTACCCGTAATCCACTGCTGATGATGTCACATATTACATCATTCATGACATGCTCAGTGACATCATCAGCAGAGGATTGCGGGTTTTTTGGCAACGTGCCTTATCCACGGTTTAATAACGCTGCCTTTTGCTTTATATAAGTTTTCAAATTGTATGAAATATATACCAATAGGTCGTTATGAACCTTTAGGTAGTGCTTTTCTTCATGAGGTCTGGTCGCTTCCATACACATACAGATGTTTCAAAGATGATCAAGAAGTTTATCTGAATGGAGAGGAATGCACTGAGACGCCAGATCATTCACTAATGTGTAGGCACATACAGTTACACGGTTCATGCAACAAACACCGACCAAATATGGCTTGCGTGTTGCAAGGCACGCCAGTTCCTGCTATCATCCCCACGTTCAAGTTGTTGGAAAATGGTAGTTATTTGATGCTCAATAATGAAGATTGTTCTGAGTTAATTAAAAGTATTCCTTTTATCGTAACAGTAAGTGAACGGGTTATTTGCTGCAGAAATGATCTATTTCCTCCCACACATGAACATAGGGAGTTTTCAATCTGGCCACAAATACCAACCTTGGGACAGATTTCAACGGCATGGCAAGAATAAGAGCTCTTTTGTCTCAGAGAGAGGTGGCCTTGAGTTCGGCCCGTGAAACTTTCGTGCTTCACATAGCGAACACCCGTACAGAGGTGCAGACCCTTTTCAATTCAGATTTGCCTTTCAATTTCAGCAAGATGGTTCCGACTATCTTTAACGCATCCTCCACAAAGACCCTGGCGCACTTTTTTAAAGTTGTTACCAGTGGTCTCGTGACTTCATTTGAGAAAATCTTTGGAGTCATCCCTGCTTCCTTTCATTCTATTTTCTCCACTCTGGTTCGTGGATTGGCATTTTTACTTGCATTACCAGCGGACGCTCTTGTGCTTTTTTACATTTTTAAATATGGATGTCCCTCCTATGCAACCTCCCACCCTGCAGCTGCTGACACTGTTCCGCAATCGCATGCTAGAATATTATGGCACAATGCCGTTGGCGATATTAAGCACGGCATATGGATTATCTTTTCAATTCTCCTACTTCACCTGTGTCCAGCCTGTATTTCACTGCCTGACCTGTGATTTCGATTGGGCCATTGATTTGTGTCTCTGCGGACCGGTTTCTCCTGACGTCGACTTTAATCAGCTGATGACTCCTATCATTACTCACGAGTTGGTTTGTCCTGGCGAAAGGATTATGGCTGTGGCATTGATGCATGGACTACTTGGTCCCTGGAATTTACTGGCGGCAGCACAGTCTTTCTTGGAACAGAGCTTTCTTGAAAACTCACCGAGCTGTCCTCTGATGGTGATAGAGGATCCGGTGCTGGGAGAGCACGTATGTTCTTTTCCGCTTTTAAATTGGATGGCTGAACTGTTTTCGGATGAAGACGGTGACTTCCTATTGGAGGCTGTTGCAGCTTATTTTGCATACACAGTTATGTCATAGACCTTTTTCATGTTTGATATGCTGAGTACTAGCATTTCATTGACAATTCATTGACTTATTTGTCAAGTTTTTATTATTTACCTTGCCTATTGGCTTAAGACTCGATAAAGTACTTGGCTGTTTTATTTTTCTTTAGCTTTAAATTTTCCTAGTGTTTAATGCTTTACCTTGCGGACCGTCCACATATAAACTTGCAATCTGCTCTCATGAGATGGCACTTCTATTATCTTATTCAGTTTGTTTCCGGATCATGGGGAGGTGTCATCTAGGTCCTGGATATCTTTACACCGTGTTAAGTTAGCATGGGCTCATTACCGGTTTAAACGCCATTTTTCCTTTTTTGCAACTTCTGCACACGACACTTAGTTGTTGCTTTAGCTTTCCACCTAGTAGTTCATCGTGGTTTACATGAGAATAATATGTTATTGCTCTACTATCTGCTTTGCTTGTTAAACTATATCTGTACAGCGAGTGCTAAAGTTTCAAGAACAACACGATACAGAATTGTTATGAGGTCTGATCTCCACGACTTCATACTCATAACATAAGTGCAACTTCTGCCAATTCTGGGCATGAGGCGGGTTTTATATTGCTTTGCCGAACACACATACACAACAGTTGATGCGGTTCACATGAAGAGAGAGCTGGTGTATGCTGATGTGATTCCTTCAAATCTAAGACACTAAAGTATGGGCACGCCCTAAACCAACACAAAGAGACCTTCTTAGCAAATAATATAATATGTGTATTAGGGAGGGTGAGATATAAGCAGCCGCGGGCCGTGGAGGGAGTTACGGTGAGGCAGGGAGGCGGGGAGGGGGAGAAGCAGGGTGGAGCCCTCTCTACCTTGCCCCTCCCCCTCCCCGCCTCCCTGCCCCACCGTAACTCCCTCCACGGCCCGCGGCTGCTTATAAGTGTTGCTAACTCTTATTCATTTACAGCATGTTAACATACTGTCACCATTCGCTTTTTATGTACTAGTAACTATGCTGGTAATTTTGCTACTGATAATATGTGTACTTGTATTCTCCACCCTGCTTCTCCCCCTCCCCGCCTCCCTGCCTCACCGTAACTCCCTCCACGGCCCGCGGCTGCTTATAAGTGTTGCTAACTCTTATTCATTTACAGCATGTTAACATACTATCACCATTCGCTTTTTATGTACTAGTAACTATGCTGGTAATTTTGCTACTGATAATATGTGTACTTGTATTATCTAAGATACTACGCCTGAGAAGACGGCATTAGTAAATAAACATTTCAAATACACATGTGTTCTTCTTAACTCCATGTTCTGGTTTCTAAGAAATATACCGACTGTTCATGAGTTCCACGTATCCTGAGGTACTATAAGTTCATATTCTGGATTGTCTAAACATTGAGAGTTTGTTATATCCAATGTGACACTGTACCTAGCTTGCTAAGGAGTTTTTGATTACTAACGTGAGTTTTGGGACACCCTAATTCGCCGAGGTTCCAATCCTCTGTCCACAGTTCTGTGTGAGAACAGAAACCCTGCGACAGGGGCACCCCCGACCCTTGCTGGAGCTTCATCACACTTGCGATACAACTCCAGCAATGCGCCACCTTTACGGCACAGATACATCACGTATCTGTGCTGTTTTTGCCCCATGATGCGCCGCATTGTAAATGCAGCACACCATAGGTGACGGAACAGCGGCACAGAATGACTAACACATCCCTGGTGATGCGCCAGTCATCATAAATGTATCCCTATGCTTCTTATCTTGTTAGAGATGAACCGCCATATGTATCATCAAAGTTTTTTGCATTTCCTAAATAGCGAACTTTAAGGAATAAATAGCGATTCTTTACCATTCCTAGTTTGCGATTAGCTATTTGCTAATTACAAATTACCCATTCATTTCCTTCATTTCCATAGGGCGATTGGACTCACTTTTAGCTCGAACGGCTGAATGGATTTCCACGAAACTTGGCAAAATTGTAGGGACTGGTAGCCCGATGTGCCTTTGCTATGTCTCAAGATATATGCTCCAGTGGTTTTTACGAAAATTAACTTTGAAAAATATATATTGGGCTACATTGGCCTATATATATGTTGGAGCCCAAATGTAGCCCAATGTAGCCCAATGAAGCCCAATGTAGCCCAATGTAGCCCAAAGATGGCCGCCAGACACACAAAAAAACAAATGTAGCCCAAATATCAGCCAGATGTAGCCCAACTATAGCCCAGTGACAGAATGACCAATCAGCTTCGCAAACCTCCGTTACGCGAAGCGGAGCGCTGTTACAGATATATATCTTTTTTTGAACGTTAATTTCTCAAAATCCACTGGAGCACATATATTGAGACCTAGCAAAGGCACATCGGGCTACCAGTCCCTAATATTTTGCCAAGTGTCGTGCAAATCCATTCAGCCGTTCGATTATTATTATTATTATTTTTTTTTGCCCCGCGGGGCCCTTTTAAAACCTCCACATCAAACCTAGGGGGTCAGCGAGGATCTACTATGCCCCCTTATAGTTATTTCCCCCTTTGTTTTGACCTCCTCTTGTGTCTCGATCCTACCGCGAGACAAGATGGCGGCCGCTATGGACTTTTTGGAATGTTGACAGACGCCGGAGAACCAATCAGCTTCGCTTCACAAAGCTCCGTTGCGCGTAAAGTACGCGTCCTGGGACGCTGCCAGGTCCGCTGTTACAGATATATATCTTTTTTTAAACGTTAATTTCTCAAAATCTACTGGAGCACATATATTGAGACCTACAAAAGGCACATCGGCTACCAGTCCCTACAATTTTGCCAAGTTTCGTGCAAATCCATTCAGCCGTTCGGGCTAAAAGTGAGGCCAACCGCCCTATGGAAAACTCAATGTTAAAAACACGTTTTGGGACCCCCCTTTTTTCTCGGCCCCCCCTTGACGAACCCCCCCCCAATTATCAAGGGCTGCTCAGAAACAAAATGTGCCATTTTCCTGAAAATTTCAGCCAATTCCGTCCACAAACGCCAAAGTTATTAGACATAGAATTTTCAAAAATCCCATAGAGAAAAAATCCTAACTATATATACCTACTGGCGACCGCCAGTAGGTAATATATATATATATATATATGTCTGTAGGTAGGTTGGTAGACAGACAGATAGATAGATAGATAGATAGATAGATAGATAGATAGATAGATAGATAGATAGATAGATAGATAGATAGATATTTTTTCACTTAAGAAACCAAAGCTTAAAGTAACATTATAGTTATGTGAAATGTTCAGTAACAACATAATGTATTAAACTAAAAAAAAGAACATGGAAATTTACCAGTTATTGTTATAGTTACCTCATGTAACTATGACTCATTCCCCTGAGGTAACTATAACTCGAGCAGTCGCCATGCACAATTTTCTCATCAATAACTTAATTGCCGACGCTGCAGTAATATTATCAATGATGTCATACAAGATGTCGTGAGTGATGCAATATGTGGTTAATTAGCAGTGCATCCATCCAACCCCCTGTAAACAGCCAACCCCATGCTGAGAGGCTGGGTGGGGGGCCTGACTGTGGCCAACCCCCTCGCAGGCAACCAACCCTATGCTGAACGTGGCTTGGACCATGTGCAGAGGGGGTTGTCCCCTGCGGCCAATACCACATTGCGCAAGCTGTATGGATTCCCGCTGAGAGATGTTGGCTGCAAGGGCTGACCTGCGGCCAGGTCCCGTGGCCAACCCCCCCTTCGGCCAGACACTGCGGCCAATACAACTGAAGGTAGTGAACACCGCTGCACGCTGCTTTTCCCATGCCATTTATCAGCCTTTGGCATGTGCGGCGTAGGGTTGGCCTTCGGGCCTCCCATCCCCTTGGGCCAAAACATTTATATAAAGGGGAGGGGCCATGTAGCGCCCTACCTGAGTCTTAATTGGCCCCAGAGACCCAAAAGGGAGGGGCCATGTAGCGCCCTACCTGAGCCTTAATTGGCCCCTGAGACCCCAACACCCAGGGACAAATTCCAATAAAAAGGGGCTACAGGGTCCCCGAGCCTTAATAGGCCCTGAGGACCTCATCCCCTGGTGTCGAACTCCATTAAAAAGGGGAGAGGGGCCATATCGTCACCCTCCCCAAACCTATTGTGGCCCTGGGGATACCATCCCTGGGGCCTATCTAAATTATATTTGGACATCCATTGAGGGCACCCATCAAACAACAAATATTAAGGAAAGGGGGCACCAGACCCCCCTCCCCAAGCCCCATTAGGCCCTGGGGACCCCATCCCCTGGGGACGAATTGAACTACAATGGTGAGAGGGTCCACGAGGCATGGCATACCTTCCCTTAAAACTGTTTTTTATTTTGACGACTACAGTAAAAACATCAGTTGCCGCAGTGACAAAATGCATTCAGCAAAATGTAAGAGGATTTTGAATTATTCACTGTCCTGTTCGATTGTCAGCATATGAATATATCTGTTAATAGTGCACCATATCACATTACTTTGATATTCTGTGACATTCAAGCAGCAGCATATCACTGGCCTCAAAATGTCATGTGCTAGATCTGTATGCTTCATTTGTAATTCGCCGCTTTCTTATGAACTGCATCAGATCCAACACGTCAATCTGTGTATTGATTTTTGTTTGATGCCTTGAAACAATACAAATTCAATGGTTTAATCCTTCAAAATCGACATGATCTTAACTTTATGTCACGTTGCATGCCAGGCTTCCCTGCTGATGAGGCACCTTCGAGTTCTGAATTTGTGGGCTTGCACTGCAAAATCTGCAAAGTTTTAAATGATAAATATTTCCATCCCTCACACCACAATGTAATGAAAGGACAAATGCACATATTCACAGTCTGTTAGATTAATTTAAAAATCCAAAAGTGAAAATGGAAAACTAAAAATACTCTGAAATTAAATGTGATAACACAGAGTTAAAATTTACAGATTTTAATGTATAAATATGTACTAAATCGTTTCTGATTTCAATTCGAATTTAAAGGATACCCGCATTTTAGCAAATAAAAAACAGATGGACGATATAAAGATCTAAGGAGACGGATAAAGATTGTATACATGTATAATTGATGCCTGTGGATGTGTGCCTTTAATTGTCAGACACGTCAGAAAGCGTCTCTGTGCATCCTCGGTCGGATCTGACAGCTTCGGGCTGCGATGAAACATTCATTGTTTGTGTTTCTTTATTGGAGCAACAGCACAGCTTCACTCATCCATACAGCGGCAGACAGCCGTCACCAGCTTATTTACCTCAGGTAATAACACGCGGACGGAACCAAATGTTAACTGAAAACTAATGAAATCATCATTGATGCAATTAAAGGTATCCTTGCCTCAATAACTTACAACGCCGCCAGTTCAAGCCACATTCCACTCCAGCTTGGTGAACACGACTTCGCGTTCCTCACCATTTCAAGGCAGTGTAATATTATCACAGCCACAGTCGCCACCTGTGACTCTTTTCTCCTGATTTACGCTGAATAGTCAATTATCGTCAGTTTGTTTCTCACTCAATTAGAAATGTCACGCAATTTCCCTTCTGTTTGTGACACAGGTATCACTATATAAATTAGTACGTTCCACACATTGATGCTCAGTACGGTTTTGAACTCTCCAACATTCTATCTACAAGGGAATGTTCGAGAACATAACTTGGTGCTTTACAAAAGCTTTTCAATTGCTGCAAAAGTTTCATTTAAAACAGTTCCAGAAAAAATAGCACCAGCATGTACTGTTATGAGCTCAGAAGCAAACTGCATGCTCAATGCAATTGTTGGTAGATTTAATGTCATTATTTATTGGTTTGTTACTTCTCGACTAGAATATGTAATATTGCACCGGCGCCATCCAATTTTATTTGCTTCAATCAACCAGAGGGGAAAAAATCAATTGACTGACAGGTGAAAAACATTTTTTTTTGCACGAACTGATCTGTTACAAATGCAATTTTAGTAATTGTTTATTAGATGAACAACAACCACCTCAAGCTTAACAAATCAAACAGCTAAATGTGTTGGGACTTGACAATCGTCCACCCATTTATTCTATGACCTCAGGTGCTCGCAGAACCACTGACCGCCACCAATGTAAACAGGAACCTTAGAAGGTATCACTGACACAATATTTCATGTATCCCTTGGTCCAAAAGCAAGAAAGAATATCATGATCCGACACCCTTAGAACCATAAACGCATTTCCCCTTTCCTGGGGTTTCCTCATTGGCTCCACACAACCATTAGTTTGGTATAGGCCCAGCCAAACTAGGCAATAAGCATCTATGTAGGTACACCTGTGTTCCTTCTCCACCATCTTCAAGTGAATCCAGAACTCAGAAGCCAGACTGCCTCTGCAACCCAAACCTTGAGGCCACATACCTGGTCTTTCAAGTACAACATATCTCCTTGTAGCCAAACAAATCTCCTTCAGAGCACCCGCTGAGCAACCTACTTGCTCTGGTTCCTCGTGTGAAGAAGGCCCGAATTGGAGGGCGCTCCTTCAGGCTGCGGGCCCCACAGATTTGGAACACTCTGCCCCTTGCATTGCGTAGTACCCCGAGCCTGCTGGCTTTCAGGAAGGGCCTGAAAACCTGGCTCTTTGCCCTTTAGATTCTCTGCTTTTAACAGTTCCTGCTTTTTTCGTGGTTGTGTTTGTCTTTTTTGGGGTGTCAATAAAGAGCCGGGACACTCTTTTGAGTAGCCGTGCGCTATAAAAGACAACAAATAACATAACATAACATAACATAACTACACTGCTCTCTCACTCATTCTTGGAAACAGGCTATGGACAGAGCAGTCAAAGGAGAACATCAGAATAAAAAAATCGGGCATATTACTAACAACTAGCGATAATTATCGCCGAGCTGTGGCGATTTTTATCGCTTAGGAACCTTGCTATTATCAAGGTATATCTCCTAAGCGATAAAAATCGGCTGAAATGCATGAATATCGCTGAAAAGTCAGCGATATTTATGCATTACCGAGCTAATGCTCTTAGCCATGTTATCCACCTACCATTGGATAACACGGCTAAGAACTGCTCAGGGGCAGGTGTTAGCTTTTGGAGATATTCGCGCTTAGCGCGAATATCTCTAAAAGTTGGTAATAGGAGATAGCGATGTTAGCGACTGTTTCCAGTCGCTAACATCTTGGCACGCCCACTTTGCATGTCATTAGTGATAAATATCACTGACATGCAAAACGGGGCCCAAGATGGTCGCTATCTCCTACTAGCTGTCGCTAACTGGTGTTAGCGACAGCTAGGTAATAGGGAGATAATTTTATCTCCGCTTTCTTGGCTTTTAAAGCCAAAAAAGCGGAGATAAACCCCCTTGATAATATGCCCCATCATTCTTTACTGACCTCCTCAGATTCTGGACGCGATATGTGTTGACAGTCAAGCACTGGACCTACCTCGCTCTCTCGGCGAATGATAAGGTAACCACGCAATCTGAAAAGAAGTGCACATCTGCCTATTCCAGGTGCTGGTTGCATGGTCAGCAGAGTAATAATCCTTTGGGGCATCATTCAGATTTCTATTACACCCACTGTCTCACTCTCTCCAATCCTCACCTCTGGTTACAGAAGGGTATCCACTAAGTACCCTATCGTGCTGCTACATATCACACATCTGGGTACGTATCTTACATAATAAAGTTCTCTTCTGTCCTTTCCACTCCACCCATGACACAAAAATATATTTCTGTAAACACAGTACTTACCCATACCCCACCAGCATAATCGCTCTACTCTTAGCCAGAGCATTTACGAAATGTTTCTTGAAAGTCTTTTCAAGTGTACCTTTTGTGCCTGGTTGTGCGCTCCCACAAGCTATAGGTCTGATTTACAAAGCGCTGTGTCTCTTTATTTAAGTTACACTTGAGCACATAAGTAGCTTTTTCATTAGTGTAAAGCTACTGTTGGTACTCATTTAATGAGATTGTACTCAAACTTTTGGAAAACTGTGAGAAAAGCTTTAAACTCAAGCAATGAACAGAAGTTGAAGGGTGCAAATGATCTGAGCTTGTCAAGAGCACTTGCAGAAAAAAATATTTCACAAATCTTTTATTGGCCTGGTCCCGTACTGGAGATGGACACAGAATGTACTTTCTATTTACTTTCATATATCTATTGCGTGGCTGTCAAAACTATAGATAGTCAATATCTGCAAACAAGAGGACATCTATCAGAGGGGAACACACCTCATTTTACTTGGGTGAATGGACAGGATGCTGCACCAAATATGGAAGTTTCAGACACTATTTCCCTTCTCAACTGATATTGTTTTCCTTCATCCAATTGCATGCAGATGCTTGACCATGATAAATTACAATGTCTGTATGTACCTGTATGTAGTAATCAATACCTATCCATGGAAAATGGCCATCTTTGGTATGATTTCATGCCAATGTTTCTGTTATGTGTTTGGCTGGACTTAGGACTCTGTGGATTTTACCCCTGCTCAATGTGAGTAAAAGTCACTGTGTTCCTTCTTTAAACATGGTTAAATTAGCTTACCTTTGATTGACCTATTTAACTTGCCTACACGTCCAAACTCTATGGTGTACCACCTTGTGGTCTGCAGCACCTATTTTGACATCCAGCGAGTAGATCCAGAAAACTTTGTTTCATGCCTATAATGTGTTGCCTGACTGCAGAGGCAAAAAATACCTGCTGACAAACCTGTCAAAATAACCAAATAATCCTTTTTATAGTCATGAAACCCTGCTTTTAAATAATAATGTCACCTATAAGTGCAGCTTGTTGCCCACAAAATAGGGCGTCTGATATTTTGCAGTGGAACTTTAACACAAATTAATGTGGCATGTTCTTCCAGTGACTAGCCCTTAAAAGCCATTTTGACTTGCAGGGCTGCAGCTCAATTCTAGAAAATGGCAAAATACAGATTATAAATTAATCTGTAACTTTTGACAGGAAGCAGCTACAAAAGTCATTCAAAGACTATTTATGATATTTATCTAATTTAATGGTTAGCTCAGATTTTAATATATATTTAATAAGAGTAGCTTTTAAAAAGCAACTTTTACCAGTCTGAACGTCCATTAGGTTAGTTGGCATTAGCCTATTGACAGCTGAAGCACCACTGCTTGGCATTAATGAGGTGAGAAAACTGGTCCCAGACTAGTGGCAATAGCCTGGGTGTGGGGAGGTGCTTTATTTTCCCTCACCTAGAAATGTTAATGTTGATCCAGCACCCCCATTAACTTGTAAAGGGCTGGCCCTTTCACCATTTACATCTAAGATGAGACCTGGGAAAGAAAATGTTTGCTCTCTCATCAAGGTTGGCTCCAGCCAAGAGAGAGGGAAGCTGCCCATATACTAGTTCAGAGTGGAAAAAGGGGAGGGTACATCTCATTCCCCTGGCCACATCTCTACACAAGGAGGGAAGTGTTTTCCCATCTTAGATTTCAGGACTGAGAGGAACTGTGGGATTGCTTGCAATAAGGTAAACAACAACTGCTGAAAAAGTGGGTAGTGTAACCCCTGGGAACTTTTACCCCTTTGGTTAGGGTAGAGCCAGTAATCACCCTGACTCACAAGTTTAGTGCCAACCCCAAATGAGGCACCCTTCTCTAAATACTTTCTGGACCTGTGGGAGATGAGAAGAGCAATGAACCCTGCTTATTGTAACCTGAGAGGAGCTCTGAAGGACTAAAACTGCTCCTTCATGTGCCCAGGACAAAAAAGTGGACTGACCTGCTTTATAGCCAGGAGGACATAACAAACTGAAAAAAAACACTTTTTCCTAGGTGACCAGTTGCCTAGTCACAACTGGAATTGCACTGGACAAGGTCTTAGCTGAATCAAGGCTTGAAATCCTAAGAGCCCTCTGAAGCCTGGGGGCCAAGGCGAAGAGCTGCGGAAAAAGGAGTTTCCTATTACAATGGTTTGAGATGTAGAAAAGTTCGGACTTCCAGCCGGCAGAGGACGTGTACCAAACACCACAGCTGATCTGATGAAAGATGTGACTCTGCTCTGCTGAAGAGACAGGATTGTCCTGCTTGGAGCTTCTCCATCGGAGCAAATCCATTTCAGTGAGCCCCCAGCAAGTGATTATCTGACCCCACAGAGCCCTCTTTGGATTCCCATTAAATAAATTCAAGTTCCATTTCTAAGACTAATGGTGCATATTTACAAGGAGCGAGCACTGATGCGGCAACATTTTCTTTTGGTGCAGCGACCGTGCAATCAGTGCTCCATCCTGCTCCATATTTACAAACTGATGGATTGGGCCCAATGCATCAATTTGTAGAGACCTGTGTCACATTATACCTGCACCAGGTATAATGTATGCAGGATAGATGTTCCCATGTTAAAAGCCAGGTAGAACTGATGCAGTGAAATTTACACATTTTCACTGCGTTACGCTATGACTTGACTTTGTCAAAATCTCTATGCCTTCTCAAAACAGCCGTAAGGATTGACCCAGGGCTTTTAACATGGGATCACCTCTGTGTTCTGACGCATTGCTGGAGTTGCGTCAGTCTTATGATCAACTCTAGCAGTTAAACACTTTAGTGCCAAAAGATGCATCAGAATTTCTAATACATCTGTGAATCCTTCTGTTGTGGAGCACTATATTGTAAATACTGCACATCCATGGCATAATTTGCGCCAGATGGAAGAAATCTGACTCATCGATGCTGATGCGTCAGTTCTTTTAATTATGTCTCTCAGTTCAAAGTTTAAAATCTGACTGAGCGAGTTGACGGAAGTATCTCACAGATGTTACGATGCCCCTGGGAGTGAAATTTCACTTTTTAAGCTCAGAGGTTTTGCCAACAAAACCAATGGCTACAACCGTACCTCGCTCAATGCATATCTGACTACATAACACCTTCCCAGATACCGCCTGCTGCCTTACCCCACTGACAGATTCTGATTTCGATTTTCACTCGCAAAGTCTGAAGGAAAATCCTTGACCAGGCTGTCCTGCTTGATGTATTGACCTTGGAATCCATCGCAGTCAGCCGCAAAGTTTACCTCGGTCCTGATCTTCCACAACCAAAGACTACACTTGAAGCTTAGCACTTTGTGGTGCTATTTTCATGTAAACCAAGAAAACTCATGTCTCAGGTTCCCATTATAAGATTTCTGTCGTTTTGGTTTAAGTTTGTTTATTAAAATGTTCTCTATTTTTCTAATTAAGATTTGAATTTTTGTTGTTTGGTGTTTTTACTATATTACTGTTTTGGTACTGCTTCAATACTTTGCACACTGTCACAAGTTAAGTCTGTCGGCACTGTTCATAGTTACCAAGGCATTGAGCTCAGGTTAATTTAGTGACATTGAGGGCTCAACAAAAGATTTGCAGAATGGGTTCTTATAAAATATATTTAAATTTGCATCTAATAGAAAATTACTTCTAATGGATAAGTTCAGAGCAAAATTGCAATTTACTACATTCAGTACTTTAGCATCCTACCCAGCCCTGGTACTCATCTATGACTACACCACACAAGGAGAGTAGCTATACATGTCTTTATGCTTCAGCATGTAAGCAAGAACTCCACATTCTAAATCTGCATTCACTTCATTACCATCCAATGCTTACGTCACAGGTCTACAGAGTCCATCAGGAGGCAAAGAAGTTCTGTCATTCTTTATTTACACAACGCTACAGGTACTAAAGAGGTTTATCAAATTTGGGAAGAAGTCTTCTGGGACATTTATATGATAATGAGACTTAACTTAAGAATAAAAGTTATATCTGATGATCAGTAGGCTAATGGAATGGGATCACTGACAGAATATCGGATCAAAAAATACTGTGTGGACAGAATATTGTGACAAAAATATCGAGGACCAAAATATTGAGATGGTAAGTGCAAATAGGTGAGTATAGATTTACTATTCTTAACTCCACATCAACATACCTTGAAGATATTTATATATATATATATATATATATATATATATATATATATATATATATATATATATATATATATACATACATACATACATATATATATATATATATATTACCTACTGGCGGTCGCCAGTAGGTATATATAGTTAGGATTTTTTTCCTATGGGATTTTTGAAAATTCTATGTCAAATAACTTTGGCGTTTGTGGACGGAATTGGCTGAAATTTTCAGGAAAATGGCACATTTTGTTTCTGAGCAGCCCCTGAAAATTGGGGGGGGGGTTCGTCCAGGGGGGGTCGAGAAAAAAGGGGGGTCCCAAAACGTGTTTTTAACATTGAGTTTTCCATAGGGCGGTTGGCCTCACTTTTAGCCCGAACGGCTGAATGGATTTGCACGAAACTTGGCAAAATTGTAGGGACTGGTAGCCCGATGTGCCTTTTGTAGGTCTCAATATATGTGCTACAGTGGATTTTGAGAAATTAATGTTTAAAAAAAGATATATATCTGTAACAGCGGACCGGGCAGCGCTCCAGTACGCGTACTTTTCGCGCAACGGAGCTTTGTGAAGCGAAGCTGATTGGTACTCCGGCGTCTGTAAACATTCCAAACAGTCCGTAGCGGCCGCCATCTTGTCTCTCGGTAGGATCGAGAGACAAGAGGAGGCCAAAGCGAAGGGGCAAATGACCATAAGGGGGCATAGTAGATCCTCGCTGACCCCCTAGGTTTGATATGGAGGTTTTAAAAGGGCCCCGCGGGGCAAAAAAAAAAAATAATAATAATAATCGAACGGCTGAATGGATTTGCACGAAACTTGGTAAAATATTAGGGACTGGTAGCCCGATGTGCCTTTGCTAGGTCTCAATATATGTGCTCCAGTGGATTTTGAGAAATTAACGTTCAAAAAAAGATATATATCTGTAACAGCGCTCCGCTTCGCGTAACGGAGGTTTGCGAAGCTGATTGGTCATTCTGTCACTGGGCTATAGTTGGGCTACATCTGGCTGATATTTGGGCTACATTTGTTTTTTTTGTCTCTGGCGGCCATCTTTGGGCTACATTGGGCTACATTGGGCTTCATTGGGCTTCATTGGGCTACATTGGGCTACATTTGGGCTCCAACATATATATAGGCCAATGTAGCCCAATATATATTTTTCAAAGTTAATTTTCGTAAAAACCACTGGAGCATATATCTTGAGACATAGCAAAGGCACATCGGGCTACCAGTCCCTACAATTTTGCCAAGTTTCGTGGAAATCCATTCAGCCGTTCGAGCTAAAAGTGAGTCCAACCGCCCTATGGAAATGAAGGAAATGAATGGGTAATTTGTAATTAGCAAATAGCTCATCGCAAACTAGGAATGGTAAAGAATCGCTATTTATTCCTTAAAGTTCGCTATTTAGGAAATGCAAAAAACTTTGATGATACATATGGCGGTTCATCTCTAACAAGATAAGAAGCATAGGGATAGATTTATGATGACTGGAGCATCACCAGGGATGTGTTAGTCATTCTGTGCCGCTGTTCCGTCACCTATGGTGTGCTGCATTTACAATGCGGCGCATCATGGGGCAAAAACAGCACAGATGCGTGATGTATCTGTGCCGTAAAGGTGGCGCATTGCTGGAGTTGTATCGCAAGTGTGATGAAGCTCCAGCAAGGGTCGGGGGTGCCCCTGTCGCAGGGTTTCTGTTCTCACACAGAACTGTGGACAGAGGATTGGAACCTCGGCGAATTAGGGTGCCCCAAAACTCACCTTAGTAATCAAAAACCCCTTAGCAAGCTAGGTACAGTGTCACATTGGATATAACAAACTCTCAATGTTTAGACAATCCAGAATATGAACTTATAGTACCTCAGGATACGTGGAACTCATGAACAGTCGGTCGTTATATATTTCTTAGAAACCAGAACATGGAGTTAAGAAGAACACATGTGTATTTGAAATGTTTATTTACTAATGCCGTCTTCTCAGGCGTAGTATCTTTGATAATACAAGTACACATATTATCAGTAGCAAAATTACCAGCATAGTTACTAGTACATAAAAAGCGAATGGTGACAGTATGTTAACATGCTGTAAATGAATAAGAGTTAGCAACACTTATAAGCAGCCACGGGCCGTGGAGGGAGTTACGGTGGGGAAGGGAGGCGGGGAGGGGGAGGGGCAGGGTGGAGAGGGCTCCACCCTGCCCCTCCCCCTCCCCGCCTCCCTGCCCCACCGTAACTCCCTCCACGGCCCGCGGCTGCTTATATCTCACCCTCCCTAATACACATATTATATTATTTGCTAAGAAGGTCTGTTTGTGTTGGTTTAGGGCGTGCCCATACTTTAGTGTCTTAGATTTGAAGGAATCACATCAGCATACACCAGCTCTCTCTTCATGTGAACCGCATCAACTGTTGTGTATGTGTGTTCGGCAAAGCAATATAAAACCCGCCTCATGCCCAGAATTGGCAGAAGCTGCACTTATGTTATGAGTATGAAGTCGTGGAGATCAGACCTCATAACAATTCTGTATCGTGTTGTTCTTGAAACTTCAGCACTCGCTGTACAGATATAGTTTAACAAGCAAAGCAGATAGTAGAGCAATAACATATTATTCTCATGTAAACCACGATGAACTACTAGGTTGAAAGCTAAAGCAACAACTAAGTGTCGTGTGCAGAAGTTGCAAAAAAGGAAAAATGGCGTTTAAACCGGTAATGAGCCCATGCTAACTTAACACGGTGTAAAGATATCCAGGACCTAGATGACACCTCCCCATGATCCGGAAACGAACTGAATAAGATAATAGAAGTGCCATCTCATGAGAGCAGATTGCAACTTTATATGTGGACGGTCCGCAAGGTAAAACATTAAAAACTAGGAAAATTTAATGCTAAAGAAAAATAAAACAGCCAAGTACTTTATCGAGTCTTAAGCCAATAGGCAAGCTAAATAATAAAAACTTGACAAATAAGTCAATGAATTGTCAATGAAATGCTAGTACTCAGCATATCAAACATGAAAAAGGTCTATGACATAACTGTGTATGCAAAATAAGCTGCAACAGCCTCCAATAGGAAGTCACCGTCTTCATCCGAAAAGAGTTCAGCCATCCAATTTAAAAGCGGAAAAGAACATACGTGCTCTCCCAGCACCGGATCCTCTATCACCATCAGAGGACAGCTCGGTGGGTTTTCAAGAAAGCTCTGTTCCAAGAAAGACTGTGTTGCCGCCAGTAAATTCCAGGGACAAATTAGTCCATGCATCAATGCCACAGCCATAATCCTTTTGCCAGGACAAACCAACTCGTGAGTAATGATAGGAGTCATCAGCTGATTAAAGTCGACGTCAGGAGAAACCGGTCCGCAGAGACACAAATCAATGGCCCAATCGAAATCACAGGTCAGGCAGTGAAATACAGGCTGGACACAGGTGAAGTAGGAGAATCGAAAAGATAATCCATATGCCGTGCTTAATATCGCCAACGGCATTGTGCCATAATATTCTAGCATGCGATTGCGGAACAGTGTCAGCAGCTGCAGGGCGGGAGCTTGCACAGGAGGGACATCCATATTTAAAAATGTAAAAAAGCACAAGAGCGTCCGCTGGTAATGCAAGTAAAAATGGGAATCCACGAAGCACAGTGGAAAAAATAGAATGAAAGAAAGCAGGGATGACTCCAAAGATTTTCTCAAATGAAGTCACGAGACCACTGGTAACAACTTTAAAAAAGTGCGCCAGGGCCTTTGTGGAGGACGCGTTAAAGATAGTCCGAACCATCTTGCTGAAATGGAAAGGCGAATCAGTATTGAAAAGGGTCTGCACCTCTGTACGGGTGTTCGCTATGTGAAGCACGAAAGTTTCACGGGCCGAACTCAAGGCCACCTCTCTCTGAGACAAAAGAGCTCTTATTCTTGCCATGCCGTTGAAATCTGCTCCCAAGGTTGGTATTTGTGGCCAGATTGAAAACTCCCTATGTTCATGTGTGGGAGGAAATAGAACATTTCTGCAGCAAATAACCCGTTCACTTACTGTTACGATAAAAGGAATACTTTTAATTAACCCAGAACAATCTTCATTATTGAGCATCAAATAACTACCATTTTCCAACAACTTGAACGTGGGGATGATAGCAGGAACTGGCGTGCCTTGCAACACGCAAGCCATATTTGGTCGGTGTTTGTTGCATGAACCGTGTAACTGTATGTGCCTACACATTAGTGAATGATCTGGCGTCTCAGTGCATTCCTCTCCATTCAGATAAACTTCTTGATCATCTTTGAAACATCTGTATGTGTATGGAAGCGACCAGACCTCATGAAGAAAAGCACTACCTAAAGGTTCATAACGACCTATTGGTATATATTTCATACAATTTGAAAACTTATATAAAGCAAAAGGCAGCGTTATTAAACCGTGGATAAGGCACGTTGCCAAAAAACCCGCAATCCTCTGCTGATGATGTCACTGAGCATGTCATGAATGATGTAATATGTGACATCATCAGCAGTGGATTACGGGTAATAGTATCTCTAGTTTACTCCCGTATAGCTGTCTTTCTTTTAACATAAGTGTCTGTTTCCTTCCCTTATACTTACTGTTCTTTTTTTAAAAAGAATTTTTTGGTTCACTTCCGGTTCACGTACCGGCGAGCGAACTGGGAAGCGAACTACGAGAAATAGAGGTTGGCACAGTTCCAAATATTGTACCAATTTTTTAATAACGGGGAGGTAGTTCTGAAAAGAACTTTTTTTTTTATTGTTTTTGTTGTTTTATATTTTTTTTATTATTTTTCTGAACATTTTTTTACTTTTTTTGAATTTTTCTGAACAGTTTTATATTTTTTTGGGTTTTTCTTGGAGGGGGCAATGAAAACGATTCATTGTAAAGGGCTCAACAGGAGCAACAAAACAAAAAAAAAGTATTTAATATTTGGGGCGCTTCGTACAAACTTGCATATGATAGTCAATAGCTCTGTTGATCAGAGTGATGCTTCTTTCTCCGTAGCAAATGAATCCACTGCAATATACGCAGACTTGTTTTACTTCATGAAATCTCGTTTGTATATTTGGCACCATCTCCCTGCCCTCTGGTCCCGTTACTTCCGGTACAACAGATCTTCTGGCCATAATAGGGAGATTATCTAGGTCGTTACGAAACTGTGCAGCACTGTAGTTGTTAGGATGCCACCTAGTCATATGGCGATGCATTGTGTAGGTTCCGAAACTGTATTTTTTGTCGGTCCCTCTGGACAGTCTATCTTGACATATAAGGCAAGTTACGTATCTTGCATTTACTTTTTTCTGACCTTTGGGAATTTAAAAAAATTGCCAAATGAAGTTTTCTTTCCGGTGAGACGTCCTGGGCTCCTCAGGCAAAAAGTGCCTCTCTTCGTGCTCGTCGTCCTGTTCCTCTTCTTCCTCTTCTTGCTGAATTATAACTTGAGCAGGTGGTCCACTCTTCCTTGGATGTGGTGGAGGTGGTGGGGAAGCACCAGCTGAAGCTACTAAAGAAGCCATTGCTCACTGGTAACAAAGGGTCTTTCTCTCACAATGATGAAAGTCAGAGTGAGGAAAGAAGGAGGGATTTTCATCATTTGGGAAAAACAATAGTTCCCAACCAATGAAAAGTGTTCATTTTAGATTATATGACCTAGTCTTACATCATTAGGAAACCAAAAGTGAAATGAACCAATGGAAAGTGTTATTACCAAGTCACATGACCTGCTGTGTTTACGTTAAGCGCTTTGCAGGGCCTCCCGGTTTGCTTCCAGAAACCTGTGCTTTGCGACTCGGTAAGCGTACCAGTTCGCTAACGTAGCACGTCATATGACGTATCACGCGACAACGCGAAACGTCATGCGGACGGGAGGCGTCACGATGTTGTTTTCTAACGCGGCAGTTGCGGTAAAGAAACGTTTACCGGCTCGCGGTCTATTTCGCGGCATCAAGGTCAGCTAACAGGAAGCTTCCCGATTGGCGAAGCGGGAACGAAGAAAAAAAAATATTTAAAAAAAAAATTGTTAATAAACATATAAAATATATTTTTGGATTTAAAGAAGAATACATTTTACAGCTACAGATATTAGCTGTTAAAAAACCAATGAAATTCACTGAAAAAACCATAGGTTATAGACCATATATAGTTAGGAATTAGCATTTACAAAACCTTGAAAATTCACTGAAAAAACCATAGGTTATAGACCATATATAGTTAGGAATTAGCATTTAGAAAACCTTATTTTACTCACACAAAACCATTGAAATTCCATATATAGTTAGTTGCACTAACTATATATCGCGCAACCGCAATCCACTGCTGATGATGTCACATATTACATCATTCATGACATGGTCAGTGACATCACTGATGACATCACTGATGACATCTCAAATGACATCACTGATGACATCACTGATGACATCTCAAATGACATCACTGATGACATCATGACACACCAATACCAGTTACTACATATGCACTCACTGATTCCTACGTCTACACACACATTCACTCATTCACCCATACAATCACTCATACATACAGTCACTCATTATTACAACACTATCATATGCACTCATACACCTATGCAGACAGTCACACACTGCCACTCATCCATGGAGTTACTCACACACCAAGTCAGTCCTGTAAAGAATCAATCACACTTCCATTTCTTCATCTATACAGTTAAACACAGAACACCATACTTCAGTGACATCACTGACATCACTAATGACATCTGAAATGACATCACTGATGACATCTCAAATGACATCACTGATGACATCATGACACACCAATACCAGTTACTACATACGCACTCACTGATTCGTACGTCTACACACACATTCACTCATTCACCCATACAATTACTCATACATACAGTCAGTTATTATTAGAACACTGTCATATGCACTCATACACCTAGTCAGTCCTGTGAAGAATCAATCACACTTCGATTTCCTCATCTATAGTTAAACACAGAACACCATACTTTTCACACATATACTAACACATACTTACTCTCTTATACAATCACTGATACAAGTACACATTGATATGCACAGCGTCACACACCTCCCAGCCAGCCACACACACACTCAGTCTTCCATCCATCCAGTCATTCTTCAATATGTAAAACGTATTTAAACTTTACAAAAACACACAGACACTAGATGATGTCATCAGTGATGTCATCAGTGATGTCACTGACCATGTCATGAATGATGTAATATGTGACATCATCAGCAGTGGATTGCGGGTGCGCGATATATAGTTTGTGCAACTAACTATATATGGAATTTCAATGGTTTTGTGTGAGTAAAATAAGGTTTTCTAAATGCTAATTCCTAACTATATATGGTCTATAACCTATGGTTTTTTCAGTGAATATATATATATATATATATATATATATATATCATCAAGGTACATATATGTGAAGTTATATATGGTAAAACTTTACTCACCTATAGAAACTTACCTTCACAATATTTTTGTCCTTGATATTCTTGACATAGTATTTTGTCCCATGATATTATTAGTTCTGATATTCTGTGTAAACAGCAATGGAGTGACATCCAGGGTTGAAAAATGGCTCTTTTAAGAATACTCAAAGTATAATAATTGTGTTTTTATCCACTGCTGCCCATTACCACAAATGTCATAATTTGATGGAGTGATTTTATATACACTATTTTCTGCAGTAATCTTTCCCACAGATTATGTTGTGCTCCTTCAGAGAATCAATCCCTTGTTTTCAAATGCTCAAGTCACTTTACAAATGGACTTAAAAAAAGCATTTATTCATGCCTTGCAAGGCATGGAAAATTAATCAAGCTTGCCTCACAAAAGGGAGTAGTTACTGTCACTATGGCTAAGTGATCCTGTGATCAAAAGACTGCAAGGTCTGTGGTAACTGTTAGTGGAGCCAACTGAGGCTCTGCCAATGGTAAACCAGGGGTTTCATACCTTTAGATTGGTTGGTGAACCTCAAATAAGACAAACCAAGCTAGGTAGGGGAGGGCCTGAGGGGAGAAGTGTTTAAAGACTTATTGGTACCTTGTCCCCCAACTAAGCAATAAACAACAAGAGAGGTACCAAGAGTCTGTACACGGGAGCCTAAATAGTACTCACTCTGTAAGACAAAACCAACAGGTCAATGTACAAGTCATCAACGATTGACATGTAATAACAGGAGAAGAAAGAGGAACCAAGAAGGAAAGGAGAGCCCCAGAGGTCCTGGAGAAAATCCCCATCAGCCCGCTCAGTAGCGGAACATCGTCATCTGGGTAGAATGGTTGACAAAAGCAATGTCCATAATGCCCTTCCTTAGGAACCACCCAAGGCTAGCATAGCTTGGACTATTACGTTGACCCTCAACCAACAAAGATGCAGACTGAAAGGGGTTGAATTGCAGTGCTCATAAAGATGTGAAAAAAGGAAAAGAAACAAAATTCATAATCCAAGTGTTGTAAAAATACCTACCTTGATGTCATAAAAAACTTTATTGGGTCTGACCATCAAGGTGGTATGGTTAAAAGCAGAGTGAAACAGATAGCATGCAAGGAATTGCTATTTATCATAAATCTTATATGGTCGACATGTTTCAGCCTTCACAGGCTTTCTTCAGGACCTATGATGTACTACTGCAATAAAGAATAGTTGTGAAAAAACTTACTGGGTGAAAAAATCTCAATAAGTGGTTCAGTACTCCAAAAGTAAGGAGTCAAAAGTCTTCTCCTGTATGTAAAGAAATCAGAACACAAATTGACAAACATTATTCTTATTGTCAGAAAAAGGAAATTCTAGGTGTCTAGTACACTATAGACTCCTACATTGATCAACTCACCCAAATTTAAGGGAGGAAAGACCTCACCTCACCTGGCACTTGCTCACAGTGAAGGAGGCCACGCACTGAAAAAGGAAAGAGGAAAGTAAAAAAGCATACGTTTCATTTTATAAGTTTGTTGGACTTAGAAGATCAACAACAAATGGCAATAATAGGGAGTCCATGGATAGTGATAACATACCCTGACACAGGGGCCTCCCATGGGTAAGACATGCCTTGCAAAGTGCCACACACTCAGTTTATGATGGCACAAATACCCATTAGGCCAAAAAACTACACAGATCTGGATTAAAGTCTCAAACGTTGTTTCTATTCTAGGACTTTAAAACAGGACACACCCATACTCTTGCGGTGTCCTGTACACAGGCGAGTAATCAGAGAGTGGTAATCAATTACCCAGTTGTTACGCCTGGTTCACCCATTCAGAATCTTCTAAACAAGTATTCAAAAATCCTACAGAAAGTCAGAATCCGCGAAAGCCCCATGTCCTCACCTCTCCGTCGTTGCCTCGCTCAAGACTGTGAGCCGAGGGGGAGGTGAGGACATCATGTCTTCCGCAGGGAGAAATAGTCAGGCTGCGGACCTGAGAGGGAGCGAAGCCCTTACCCCTCGCGTCCAATCAGGAGTTGAGGCAGCTAGACGGACTATGCATAACACGCGATGAGCCCTGAATGGCTGCTCAACTCGGAAAAGCCCCGCTAGTGGTCCATTCTGGGCCAATCAAATCATCGCGTATGTTGTTTGTGTTGGATGTCCGGTTCAAAGCTGTCCCGTTGTTGGCTCATTCTGGGCCAATAGGGTTGGCATGTGTGCTTACTTATAGTCTACACAGACGTCCGCATCCGGTCATAACAAACGCGGTTTCTCTACCATACAAAATAGATGCTAATGACAGTGTAGATGATTCACCTTAGTTTATAATGTTGTTCCTGCCCTTCAAACCGGACTAAATACAACAAAACAATCAATCAAACAAAAAAATTATTATTATCAAGCTCTGTTCCGTAGCCACCGCTGAAAGCTGGCTACTGATAGGGTACCCCCGTCCGTGAAATACAGACATTGGACCGCTGTAGGCCAATCACAGAGGGCCGTGTGTTTTGTTTACATGCAATCTAAAACGTCGTCAAAGTAACGTTGCCGCGAGGGCAATCCCCAATACATCTATTCTCATGACCTCTCTCCTTTACGCCCCATGTGATATCTATGTGTGGGCGCATGAATATACACACTGTAACGCACCAATGGAGGCATGAAAAAACGTATGGAAAAACGTAAACGGATTCATATCCAATAAGACATTCAAACTGCCGTCACATCCTCCAAGATGTACGGTATAAGGTTGGTATCTAGAATGGCTCTCTGGAAATACCAGAGATGGTAGGAAATGTGGTCCAAAAGTTTGAATGCTACCCCAATCAGCGAGCAAAATCCAAACATAGGTACCCACCGTGCATGGGCCAATCCGAGTACAAAGAGCCAAAGAGAGAAACCTCTTTGCTCCAAAGTGGAACAGATCGAAGGAAAATTCAAAAATTCATGAAAGAATGGCACCTGCGGTGTGATCGAAAAGAGCCTCAGAGTTGCAACCACGGGATATCATCATTCAACCCCTCTGTGTCGCTCTTTAACTTATACACCCATTTTTGTTCCCTTCTCAGTAGAAACTGGGAGATATCTGTTATATGGTCAGGTATATAAGGTTGTTCCAGGACCACCCACTCTAGGTCATTTGCCTGATGTTTAGCCTGTAGGAAATGGGATGTAAGTCGAGTGGCTTGTTACTATCAGACGCAGTAAACAAGCCACTCGACTTACATCCCATTTCCTACAGGCTAAACATCAGGCAAATGACCTAGAGTGGGTGGTCCTGGAACAACCTTATATACCTGACCATATAACAGATATCTCCCAGTTTCTACTGAGAAGGGAACAAAAATGGGTGTATAAGTTAAAGAGCGACACGGAGGGGTTGAATGATGATATCCCGTGGTTGCAACTCTGAGGCTCTTTTCGATCACACCGCAGGTGCCATTCTTTCATGAATTTTTGAATTTTCCTTCGATCTGTTCCACTTTGGAGCAAAGAGGTTTCTCTCTTTGGCTCTTTGTACTCGGATTGGCCCATGCACGGTGGGTACCTATGTTTGGATTTTGCTCGCTGATTGGGGTAGCATTCAAACTTTTGGACCACATTTCCTACCATCTCTGGTATTTCCAGAGAGCCATTCTAGATACCAACCTTATACCGTACATCTTGGAGGATGTGACGGCAGTTTGAATGTCTTATTGGATATGAATCCGTTTACGTTTTTCCATACGTTTTTTCATGCCTCCATTGGTGCGTTACAGTGTGTATATTCATGCGCCCACACATAGATATCACATGGGGCGTAAAGGAGAGAGGTCATGAGAATAGATGTATTGGGGATTGCCCTCGCGGCAACGTTACTTTGACGACGTTTTAGATTGCATGTAAACAAAACACACGGCCCTCTGTGATTGGCCTACAGCGGTCCAATGTCTGTATTTCATGGACGGGGGTACCCTATCAGTAGCCAGCTTTCAGCGGTGGCTACGGAACAGAGCTTGATAATAATAATTTTTTTGTTTGATTGATTGTTTTGTTGTATTTAGTCCGGTTTGAAGGGCAGGAACAACATTATAAACTAAGGTGAATCATCTACACTGTCATTAGCATCTATTTTGTATGGTAGAGAAACCGCGTTTGTTATGACCGGATGCGGACGTCTGTGTAGACTATAAGTAAGCACACATGCCAACCCTATTGGCCCAGAATGAGCCAACAACGGGACAGCTTTGAACCGGACATCCAACACAAACAACATACGCGATGATTTGATTGGCCCAGAATGGACCACTAGCGGGGCTTTTCCGAGTTGAGCAGCCATTCAGGGCTCATCGCGTGTTATGCATAGTCCGTCTAGCTGCCTCAACTCCTGATTGGACGCGAGGGGTAAGGGCTTCGCTCCCTCTCAGGTCCGCAGCCTGACTATTTCTCCCTGCGGAAGACATGATGTCCTCACCTCCCCCTCGGCTCACAGTCTTGAGCGAGGCAACGACGGAGAGGTGAGGACATGGGGCTTTCGCGGATTCTGACTTTCTGTAGGATTTTTGAATACTTGTTTAGAAGATTCTGAATGGGTGAACCAGGCGTAACAACTGGGTAATTGATTACCACTCTCTGATTACTCGCCTGTGTACAGGACACCGCAAGAGTATGGGTGTGTCCTGTTTTAAAGTCCTAGAATAGAAACAACGTTTGAGACTTTAATCCAGATCTGTGTAGTTTTTTGGCCTAATGGGTATTTGTGCCATCATAAACTGAGTGTGTGGCACTTTGCAAGGCATGTCTTACCCATGGGAGGCCCCTGTGTCAGGGTATGTTATCACTATCCATGGACTCCCTATTATTGCCATTTGTTGTTGATCTTCTAAGTCCAACAAACTTATAAAATGAAACGTATGCTTTTTTACTTTCCTCTTTCCTTTTTCAGTGCGTGGCCTCCTTCACTGTGAGCAAGTGCCAGGTGAGGTGAGGTCTTTCCTCCCTTAAATTTGGGTGAGTTGATCAATGTAGGAGTCTATAGTGTACTAGACACCTAGAATTTCCTTTTTCTGACAATAAGAATAATGTTTGTCAATTTGTGTTCTGATTTCTTTACATACAGGAGAAGACTTTTGACTCCTTACTTTTGGAGTACTGAACCACTTATTGAGATTTTTTCACCCAGTAAGTTTTTTCACAACTATTCTTTATTGCAGTAGTACATCATAGGTCCTGAAGAAAGCCTGTGAAGGCTGAAACATGTCGACCATATAAGATTTATGATAAATAGCAATTCCTTGCATGCTATCTGTTTCACTCTGCTTTTAACCATACCACCTTGATGGTCAGACCCAATAAAGTTTTTTATGACATCAAGGTAGGTATTTTTACAACACTTGGATTATGAATTTTGTTTCTTTTCCTTTTTTCACATCTTTATGAGCACTGCAATTCAACCCCTTTCAGTCTGCATCTTTGTTGGTTGAGGGTCAACGTAATAGTCCAAGCTATGCTAGCCTTGGGTGGTTCCTAAGGAAGGGCATTATGGACATTGCTTTTGTCAACCATTCTACCCAGATGACGATATTCCGCTACTGAGCGGGCTGATGGGGATTTTCTCCAGGACCTCTGGGGCTCTCCTTTCCTTCTTGGTTCCTCTTTCTTCTCCTGTTATTACATGTCAATCGTTGATGACTTGTACATTGACCTGTTGGTTTTGACTTACAGAGTGAGTACTATTTAGGCTCCCGTGTACAGACTCTTGGTACCTCTCTTGTTGTTTATGAACCTCAAATAAGGCCGGGCAGGAGGGCCAGAGCTTATTGACATTCTTATTGCTTCACTAAACTCTAATTGAGGCCTTTAAGACAGTAGTTATATTTGTTAGAATCCATATGAGGCATTGGGAATTTCTTGGCTCAGCTCTTCTCTGAGGTGGGGGGCTCCCTAAGTCAAGAGGAGTTATGGTGTTCTATGCATTGTGTAAGTTGTGATTTGTGGGACCAAATAAAAAGAAACATCACTTGGGAAATCAATCTTGGGGCGTATTAAGCCAGTCACGTCAAGCCAAGTCAAAAATAACTTCTGATCAGTAAACCATGAATGTTTAACAGATAAACACTTTACAGATTTTTTTTGTAAACAATCACAATCAATGGGATGAAAAGAGGCACAGTTCATGGAGTTCTACAATTAAGAGTGTTAATGCATACAATAGCAAGTCTAGCCAACATGGTGTTACACAGTTCATAAAAAATTCCACAAGTGTACATTTTAATAGCAAGAGATTACATCATTCTTATTCATTCTCACAAAACTCATAGCGCTTTCTAATAGCCATTGACACTTTAATATAATTAGATACCACATTGAAAATAACAGGAGTGGCAGAGGGGTGCAGAAAATGAAAACCATCAATGTAGGTACAGGGGTGGCTCCTCGTTAAATGTGGGGCTAAAATGTTCTTTTCTCCTCTTTAGATAAGGTGCAGAATAGGATAAAGTTCATAGTATTCTGGCTAGCAGATTTATCACACGGGCAGGGCATGAGCTGGCCGGCCCACCCTATTTGGCGCGGGAATGCCACTTGAAAGTGCAAGGTATCTACACAAAATCTGGTTAAGAGAAATCTAATCTGCACATTAGTAGTGAAAGTTAAAAAATATTGCTGTGGGACGGGGGAACAAACGTGGGGAACCCGTCTCCTCGTGTTGAGAGTAGCGCATAATTACCCTGTAATGATGCCCCTCTTCAATAATAGCTTTAGCGTTTGTGGGAATGCTTTTGAGATTGTCATAAAAATGCCCCAGTCCTATCACTTGAAATTTCTCTCCCACAAATCGGATCCATGGAATCATTAAGGCGCTGTCCAGTTTAATACAATCTTTGATTACTTTCCTTGAGAACATTAGTTCATCAGCTAGCCACATTTTAGCCCATAAGATCAGAGGGGTATTGCCTATGCGATCCTCTAAGAACTCTAACACCAGTTCTTTATGACAAAAGAGCATAGGGGCACTATTCGGGATCATTAATAATCTTTTTATAAATTTGTTTTCCAAAACTTGTAGTTGGCAGCTTTTGGGGTGTCCCCACACCCCAGCCCCATAGGTTGCAACCAACAGATGATTAGTTTGTAAAGGTTAACTAACTCTCTCACAGGCTTGTGAACTAATTTACACGTGAAGCGAAATAGCCTCTCCACAGCCCTGCTTGTGTGGTGCACCCTTGCTGTTATAAGTTGTTCCCAATTCATCTTTTTGTTAACTAGGTTCCCCAAATAAGTAAAATCATTCAGCCTCCCTATTCTTTTGCCCCTTAGAACAAAGTTCCTAGTTTTTTGTCGATTTGGGGCCGCACACCATGGTACATTATTTAATAAAATTAACTTTTAAGTCAAGCGACAAACATAAAATCAGAAAACACGTTTACCAATTTTTGGAGGCTGTGTGCTGTCACTGCCATTAACACTGTGTTGTCAGCATATTATAAAAGTGAGACTGGATTACTATCAATACAAGGAAATCAATCTTATTGTCTTATAAAAAACTCAAGGCCATTTGTGTAAATGAACAAGAGGAAGGGAGCTAAGATGCACCCTTGCCGGACACCTTCTGTAGAAACAATCAGCTTGGTCTCTTCACCATGGGTGCCATATCTTATACCAACTGTGGTGTTGGCATGTAACCTGTGAAGGAGGGATATCAGTGCTTCCTCTACACCCATTCATCCTATCAAGTCCCACAGTTTGTCCCGATTAACAGTGTCAAAGGCACTGGACAAGTCTATGAAGGCCAGGTGGATAGAACGCTTCCTGGCCTTGATGTACTTGTTGATTATTAGGGCCAAATTGAGACATTGCTCAGTAGTACCTGATCCCCTCCTAAAGCCATATTGTGATTTAGATATGACCTTTGTGGTGGATACCCAGGCCTTCAATCAGGCTAGGAGGACCTTCCCCAGTACCTTTGCTGAGGCATCAATAGGAGAAATTGGTCTGTAACATGCCGGGTAACCCCTGTTGCACTTTTTAAAGACGGGAACCACAATAGCCTCCTTCCAAGTCGCTGGCACAGGCCCAATGACTACTGCTTTAAAATGTTTGTCAACAGGGGTGCAAAGAGGGTAAGGTTCCTTTTGAATAAATCAAGTGTGACCCTATCAGGGCCTGGGGCTTTCAAACAAGTCCACTGCACTAAAGCTTCCTTGACCTCAGATACTGTAAAAGATAAACCTAGTTAGGAGGCTGCGATTGAATATACGGGCAGATCCCCTGTAATCACTATAGCCACTCACATTTTCAATGTACCAAATCAAACCCAAAGGCTACTTAGAAGCATGAAATCTACATATCATGTTATTGTTAACACCAACCATGGCTCTTCATCTTAGATAGATGGTTTGCATCATGCATTGTCGACCACTGGCAGAGGTATGTGGTCTGAGGCCTGGAAACAGAGCGGGCACATGTTAGAAATTGGGTTGTCGGTTGACTAGGGTATGAGCCCAAGTAAGGCAGCAACCACAATCCTAGGCAGGGTAAGAAGCAGGCAAACCCTAAATTAACCTGTGCTCACCCTCTAGAAAATTGGCATAGAGCAGTCAGTCTTAACTTAGAGGCAATGTATAAAGTATTTGTGCCTTTAAACCATAAAACAGTGAAAACACCACAAAAAGATTCCACACCAGGTTAGAAAAATATAATTTAATAAACAGAGCAAGATAAAAACAACACAAATCCAATAAGTAGAACTTGAAACACGAGTTTTTAAAGAATACAATTGTAAAATAGCGCTTTAAAGCAATATGCGCTTACTTGGGACATCTGCTCACGCCGTTCCGGGGCAAAGTCGAAAGTTCAGGCCAACCACAATGGAGTGCGGGCTGGATACAGGGACTCAATTAAGCCCGCTGAACAAAATTACCTTGATCCTGGCTGCGTCAAAGTCAAAGAAGATGCGAGGTGCAGCAGAAGCGATGCATCCGTGTTGATCCTTGTAATGCGAGCGATGTGCTGCTCCTGGTCCATGCAACAGCAGCAATGCATCTGCTCTGATGAGCGCAAGGGCTCTGATGTAGATGTCTCGCTATTGAGGCTGTGTCAAACAAGATGCAAAGATCTCAAGTAGACAGTTGTGAAGTGCTGGTTCCGAAGGCGCGCAGCAGAGGCGATGCACCAGTTCAGGTAAAACAATGCACCATGCAACGTCCCTGATGTGCTGGTTCAAAAGAGTATGTGTGCGTTTCACTGGAACAAGCACCTTATGACTCACCTCCAAGGGTCCAGGATTGGGTTGGCACCAGTTGGCAGGGCAGACTCACAGATGGCAGAGTCAAGGTGCAGCAGCAGGAGAGTATGACCCCGAGACCTCAGATCCAGAGGCAAGCCAGCTTGTCATTGGAGTCACTCTGGGTTCAAATGACATAGTTCCAGTCCTTCTCACACATGCAGGGGAACAGCAGGGCAGCACAGCAATGCAGGAGTCCAGCAATGCAGCAGTCCAACAGATCAGGAGTCTTTCAGCAGCACAGCAGTCCTTCTTCCTGTCAGAGTCTTCACAGGTCCAGAACTGTACTGAAGTGGTTTTGTGAGAGGCCCATTACTTATACCCACGTGTGCCTTTGAAGCGAGGGAGAATTCAAAGACAGATTTTTTTAAGTGCACAAATGTCCTTCCTTTCTGACCTGGCTCCAGACTCAATACAAAGGGTTATGCAGCCCTTTGTGTGGTGATAGGTCCAGCTCCTCAGTCCCATCCTCCCAGGATGACCTATCAATTCACACCTGAAGTCCTATTGTGTGTGACTGTCTAGGGGGAATACACAAAGCCCAAATGTCACCCTCCACAGACATGTATCAGACTCAGGCAGCAGCACCAAACAGCTAAAGTAAAAAAAGTTTCTAAAAGTGGCATGTTCAGAATTGCCAATTGCATTCTAACACCACCATAAATTGTGATTTAAATTGTGATTTCCGAGACACCAAACTTAAAAAGTATATTTCTTCATAATTGGGAACTACACTTAAAAAATGTAATAAGGCAATCCCAATGTTATCCTATGGGACAGATAGGCCTTGCAGTAGTAAAACAAGAATTTGAGAGTTTTTCACTACCAGGGCATGTTAAACCTAAAGTTACATGCCCTGCCTCCTAAATACATTTCAACCTGCCCATGGAGTTGTCCAGGGCCTACCTTAGAGGTGGCTTACATGTATAAAAAGGTAAGGTTTTAGGCCTGGTGAGAAGTTTATTTTGCCAGGTCTAAATGTCAGTGTAAACCGCACACACAGGCACTGCAATGACAAGCCTGAGCCATGATTGGAAGTCTACTTAAGAGGGTGCAGGCCCTCTAGTAGCATTTAATGTACAGGCTCTGTGCACATGACATGCATTTTACAAGGGAATTGTAAGTAAATTATATATTGACAATTCAGGATGAACCAATGTTACCATGTTTAGGGGAGAGAGCACAAGCACAATAGCACTGGTTATCAGTGGTAAAGGGCACAGTGGCCTAAAGCCAGCAAAACCGAGGTCAGAAAAAGTGGAGGTAGTAGGCAGAAAGTTGAGGGAAGACCACACTAAGGCTTTCAGGTCTAACATCACAGCATAGACATGAGCTCAATGTATGCTGAAATGATAAGACAATAGCAAGAAGGACAGGATGAGGCTAAATGTGTAAACAAGGTATTTTCAGAGAAAATTAAAGGACATGAATAAGACTGCAACAGCACAGCTCAATTCCTTTCTGGTGCTTCAGAGAAATGCATATCTCAAACGAGAGGTATTTCATTTATTTTGATTTAACTCTTTCTAACATCACTGAACAATATATCCTAACGCACTCATATATTTACCCTGGTTATCACCTTGTTCCTCTACATTCTTAAAACACAATTTAGCTTTTGTACTCAATAGTGTATTGGAACAACCTATTTGGTATTATTCTATTTAGTTGTAAATCTTAATTATGGATTTTTGGAGACGACTGCTTTATAATAGTAGCTGATATAGTTTAGCCTTTGTGCATTTTTGTACCATAAACTGTTCTTTTTCGTCTACAATCTGGACATTGATGCGGCTCATTAGCCCTAAATTATAGCACAAGCTGTGTCCTTAATTCATGCCTCTATATAATGGAAAGGTGAAGATAAAGGCGCCAGTGCAATAGATCACAAATATCTTCTTTGGCTGATATCAGTCCTATTCTGTATGCAGAAAACATTTAGATAAACTTAGTGAATCACATTTTTACAAACATCATGTAAAATAAAAGCACATTTACACAACACATTGTTCAATAAAACATGAAAGAAAAAAATGTTGTGACAGGAGAATGAAAACATAGGAACTTGCAATGCAAATAGTTATTTTTCAGGATACCAATATGTTATCAAATATTAGCAGCTGAGGATTACAAATAGTAGATTTTAGTATTACTCAGTTCGGTCCGTGCCATTTTGTTAACAGAGGGACCGAGCTCTGCCAAGAACTTGAACCAGTGACATTCTGGAAACACAGTGGTCTTTAGAGGTGGCGAATTAGCCTCCTTTTCCCCGTCATCATAACGAAATAACTTTAGGTTGATTGTATCTTTTGAAAATAACATACTCAAATCTCAAAGGCTCACTGGTATTGTAAACTACTACTCGTTGCTTTCCTTAAACTAAAAGTCAAGTATTCAAACATTTTCAGATATGAAGACTTCATGTTCCCTTGTCAAGAACAAATACAAATACCTTTTTTCTAAATTCTCAAAGTCATTCAGGGTTATCCGTAGAGAAGGGTGGGCGCTGAGCCGCCAATGAGTCAGGCATTGGCACTCAGTGAGGTCGTTGTTCTGTCGCATTAATACCCAGGTACATGCAGCGGTCTATATTTATCACTCACCATACATCTCTTGCCAAAAGAAAATAGATTTAGACAAAGGACTGGGGAAAACTGGGACATACACTGAGATACCAAATACAATGCATATGTGCAGACGTTATATCCCTCCCTCAAATAAAAGAACATAAGGAAGCACAAATGGTTCAATACCACTTATTCTTCAGCCTTGGAGGGATTACACCTGTCAGTGCACAAAGAATACATTCTTCTGAGCCAGGATGGGTTTTTTTGTCAATTAAAATAGGAAGAATGTTGAGATCTTTTAGTCTACAGAGGCACATCAGGTCCCCTGTCAGCTAGATTTGTCCCGTCTGGAGCGAGGTTACTTGAGGAAACTGCCATTCCGCTTTCTGAAGAAGAGGTGGCCCACAGATAGGCCACTACATCATCTTTGTCAACACTGTAGCTATTAAACAGGCAATCACCAACAGATTCTTGGTCCTCTGGGTCTCCTATGCTGTAACCACACTTGACTAAGTCCAATTTTTTGAAGAATGGTACATTCTAAGTGACTGTCTCTACTTCTCTCTCTACTTCCACTAAGATGCTTGTATCTTGATGACTGTCAAGAGGGGTTATATGTTGAAATATAGACTACAGAAACATGTATATATATGTCGACAGGGTGCATGGATGTTTCAGTCCTCAATATCTTTTTATCCGCAATATTATAGTAGCATGATATTCTGGAGTCAATTTTAAGGTGGAGTAGCTGAGAGGGAGGGTTCCAAAAGTAGATAAAACTTGCTACAAGGTGGACTGACTTCAACCACCACCAGGCCCCTCATCTTGATATCTGACTAGTGGGCTATGTGGTCATTTGTACAATTTCTGCTTGCCAGCCAGGCAACTTCCTCAAGGGATCTGGGGTCTATAGGTGATGATAGGAAATGGTATGTTTTGTGATACATCATATGCATAGTTGCTTTTGTCACCACCATGTGCTTGGGTGAGGAGCTTCATGGTATTCTCAATATTTC
This sequence comes from Lissotriton helveticus, assembly GCF_964261635.1. Classification (NCBI taxonomy): domain Eukaryota; kingdom Metazoa; phylum Chordata; class Amphibia; order Caudata; family Salamandridae; genus Lissotriton; species Lissotriton helveticus. The sequence continues at coordinate 997,470,223 of NC_136065.1, read as the reverse complement.
AATAATTTGTTGTGTGGCCTGAGACATCCTGAGATTTGCTGATAGTTTGCATAAACTGATTGGCCACCCCATTACCTTCTGGCCAGCATGGTCTAATATTAATATGTTTCATTCTCTGAGGACCTAAATAAATCAGTTAGTGGACTTTTTAGAATATTTATTACAAGCCCTATTCATTGGTAAAGTGGGATTTATATTTTGCAAAATGTACTTTTAGAAAGTCACCTCTTCCCTGCCCAAGGCCTCTAGAAGTCCATTTGCATGAGCTTCTAACAGTCACCTTGCAACAAATAGATCACTTGATGATGTATCTATTTGCTTCCAGAGCCTTGGGTGTGTGGAGGTTTTCTGTTCCTCTGGAAGGATGACAATCTCGACTGTGCCCAGGAACATAATTAACCTCAACGAGGCCTCTCCTGTCACATGCAGATGTAGCTACACCTGTGACAGCCCTTTCCTTTGTCCTTCTAGTCAGCCAGGCACCAGTCTCAGTGGAGAGGTGCTGCCTCAAGAAGACTACCACCCACTCCAAATGATAATTCACTTTCTCACAATCACCCATCTACAACTGCGACTGGTCCAAGCTGTGGTGAGCGCATTGGCTCCATTTACAAGTTGCATTGTTTTATCTTTTGCGAGAACCCTCACTTTGTCTCTTTCAGTTCCCTAACAAGCTAACCTGATGTTGAGTGACTCTCAGCCCATTACCACCTAAAACGATACCGGTATTACTATCAAACCCGCTGATAAGGGTGGGGGTGTTGTGGTATTTGATACTGAGGACTATAGAAAAAGAATGTTGGGACTATTGGAAGTCCCAGAACATTAAATCAAGGTCCCCCATAACAGGATAGCGAAGCTTAAGAAGGAGATTGAGATAATATTGAACACAGCTAAAAATCAAGGTTGGATATGTGAGGAGGAGCATACGTTTTTATGCAATAGTTCTCCTATCACCCCAGCCATATACGGAATTCCCAAGGTCCACAAAAACCTTGTAAATCCTCCTATGAGGCCCATTGTAAGCAGCATTGGTTCCCTTTTGGAACCATTAAGCAAACTTGCAGATTGTTTTATTAAGCCCTTGGTACAGCAGCAGACATCTTATCTGAAAGACTCTGCACATGCCATCTCAATCTTTGAGGAAAAGAGCTTCAACAGGGTGACCCAGTTCTTGGTCACCCTGGATATTGAAGCCTTGTACACCAACATACCCCAGGATGACACCATCAAAGTAGCAGGGTAATTGTTAGAAAGAACATATCTCCATGGTGGCAGCATGGAGTTTATCCTGTGATGCATTACAGTGGTGTTGAAGAACAATTTGTTCTTATTTGATGAGGACCTATTTCAACAAGTGAAGGGGGCCAGCATGGGAACCACTTGTGCTTCCAGTCTGGCCTGCCTCTATGTTGAGGAATTAGAGCCAAGCATGAAGCATGTCTCCAATGAGGCGCCACTCTTCTTTGAGAACGTGAGGCACTGGTGCCGCTTCATTGACGACATAGTCTCCATCTGGGAAGGTAATCAGGAGGAATTGGAGGATTTTTTTATGTGGTTAAATTTGGGAAACCCCAATTTGAGATTTACAGCTCACTTTAGTGAAGAGAGGATCAATTTTTAGACATCTGCATTAGGGATCATGATGGAAGCCTATCGGTGGAGCTTTACACTAAACCAACCGATAAAAACACTCTCTTACACTATGATAGCTTCCACCCGAAAGCCCACAGGGATAATATTCCTTTTGGGCAATTCCTGCAATTACGCAGAAATTGCTCCTCCATTTGTGATTTTAATAGACATTCAGATATCCTCAAACTGAAATTGTAGGTTCCTGGTTACCCCAAAAGAACTGATCAACTAATCATATAAGCGAGCTAAATATTATGATTGTGATTATATGCTGGATCAGAATAGAACAAAAAGCCAGGAGGTGAAAAAATAGAAAATAGTGTTTATGAGTCAATTTTCTGAAAGTAGCACAAGATTAAGAATATTGTGAATACAAATTTGAAAATGTTAAATGATGGGCAGGAAGTTAAATTAGAAAAAAACACTTTTAGCGTTCAGGAAAAATAGAAACATCAGAAAATCCCTGGTGAATACATATAGACACTGTAAAAAGGATCTCCAAAATACATTGCAAGGCACTAAAGCCATTGGCAATAATAAATGTGGAATATGCTCCATCTGAGAACATTGCATGGTGGCGAAGAGTCTTAATTTTAATGGCCAAGAAATCAATTGTAGTAGCCTGAACAATTGTCACAGCAAAAATTCTATTTATTAATATGCCTGTGCGGGTTAGGCTATGTAGGAGAAACAAGTTGTGAACTACGAGTAAGGGTGTTAGAGAATAAGTCAGCTCTAAGAAGAAACAAGGAGAATGCACCATTGACAGAACACTTTTCCAGGCTGAACCACAATTGTAATGATTTGAGGTGGTTCATATTAGAAATAATTTCCCGTAATATGAGAGGAGGCAACTTTGATAAAAAGAGGAAACTCAGAGAACAGTGGTTTATTTGCAGAGCACTGTTCAGAATGGCTTGAATTACAGAGAGGACTGGATGTCTATTATCTCCTAAAATCGCTTCTCCTATATATAAGAAATCTTTTTTTGTATTGGAACAAATATTACTGACAGAAAGTAGGTTTTAATCTGGTCAATAAAGGACTCTTTATAGATACAAAATGAGTATGTTCCTTTATTAATTAAACAAAAGTAATTTTTTTTCTTCTTTGGCATTAATGTGATAAGATAGTAATATCCTTTGACAATACCTGAGCGAAAGGTATACAACTTCCTAATTTTTGTTTTTTTTCCCGCCTTCTTCTTGGGTACATTAAATAAAAGAAGCTGGGTTATAGCCCATTGCATTGTTTAGGCTCTTTTTTAGATACGACGCTTTGATTATCATATGGCCGAATTAGCTGTATGCAGGGCTTAGCACTAGAATGGACAAATGCAGGGAATAATGAGTGCTCACAATGAGACTTTGAATAAAGTTTTTGGTGTTGAAATACGTCGATAATAGCCGTTCAGAAGTGGGCAGTTCATGCATATATCACATGACTTGGCCAGATCTTACGTTTGTGGTGTTGCCTAGATGGAGGGGCAACAAGATGGGGACTAGGCAGATAGGCTTACAGGAGGAACCAGGCTTTAATCACGACAGGAGACGGTGAGTGTTGTGTGACTAACGTATGTTTGCGTGCCCTTTACTTTTTATTGTATACAGGTCACATGACCATAACGTTACGGACGTGTCGTGACACGTCACATGTCACGACATCACATTCCTCCCCAACAAACATCAAAACGACATGGGCTGAAAAGCCCCCCTCACATCAAAACAATAACTGCAGTATGAAAATGAAAATCATCAATTGCACCCTCAGCCCCCAATGCATTAGGAACAGTCTTACGTGATTTAGTCCTTCAAACGGCAGGAGGGAACTGGATTCTTCGAAAGATGGTTCTGAGACGGACCCCGACTTTGAGACTCAGCCACTTCGGCTTCCGGGGTGATCTCACAGCGACCGCCCTCGTACAGAGTCTGAGGCATCTCCGACTCCACACAGCGATCACCCTCTGGGCACCAGATGCTAGAATTGCCCAGGTCACCACTCTCCTCCTCAGAACTCAACTATGCCTCTCTGTCGAGACCGTTCTGGTCCATCATCACGGAACTGTCCTTAACCTCCAGCCTGGCTGAAGAAGACTCTGAGATCTCAGAATGATATCTTTTGAAATGAGACACATTTCTAGCCACCTTCTCTCGACCTCTGACGGCAATGATCCAGGTTCCCTTGATGTTGACTATAGTCCAAAGCTTCTTTTCATATGGCAGGTGGAACTTGCCAGTGGCAAAGCGATTCTTGAGCAGCACCAAGTCTCCTTTTTCAAAACAGCGGGTCTTGGCATTCCTTTTCCGACTGACTTGAGCGTATGCTTCCCGGCGGCGAGCATCAATCCGGGTATCATCAGGGGTCAGCGGCTGCCACTGGGGATGATGAAGTATTGAATCTGTGACCACCCGGCCCATCAGCAGCTGAGCTGGAGCAACTTCGGTGGTGGTGTGTGGCGTCTGGCTATAGCTTCTGAGAAACGTGAATATTGGCAGCTCAATTGACTGTCTTTTGTCATGTGCGATCCAGATTACTTTATTCAGAGTCCTCATGAATCTCTCCGCCTCCCCATTGGCCTGTGGCGATCTGGGAGTGACTCTACAGTGTTGAACACCGAGATTGTTGAGGTAGGTGGCAAATTCCTGCCCTTGAAAGGGAGGTGCATTATCGGTGCGCAGCTCTTGCGTTAGGCCATGGGCGGCCAGCATCATTTCAATTTTTGGTATCACTTTAGCAGCACTGGGAGACGTCACAATTTCAACTTTGGGATATTTGGAATGTTCATCAATAGTGACCATCAGGCAGACTGCCGAAATCCATGCTAACACAGGACCATGGAGACCTCGGCCGAGGATCCGCAATGACGGGAGCAGGACGGGGCATTTCCCCCATTACTTGGCATGAAGAACAGGAGCGGACGGTGGCCTCCACCAGTTCGTCCATTCGAAGGAACCACACTTTGGTCCGGAGTTAGGATTTAGTCTTCACTATGCCTTGATGTCCTATGTGGGCCAATTGGACACATCGATCCATCAGCGACGTGGGAATCACCAGCCGGTGTCCCCTCAACAAGCACCCTGTGGCGTCTTCGGTGTGCTCATCCTTGACATGGTATAAGCTTTCCACGATCCCCAGGCAGGGATCATCAGGATTTTCCATTCTTCTTTGGCTTTGTGTCAATTGCCACTACGTAGGGCCACTTTGGCTCTTTGCAAACAGTCGTCTTTGGCTGTCTCCTCAGTGAGATCTTTCATGGACAGGGGCAGAGGACATGACCTGGCCGTCACGCACTTGGCATATTCTTCGGTGTCAGCAGCATCGTCCATTTCCTTGGCGGTGGCCGCTCTGGGATGTCGAGACAAGTAGTCTGCAGGGTTGCGGGACCCTGGTTGGTATTCTACCTTACAGTTGTAGTCTTGAAGCTGCAACATCCATTTCTCAATTCACAGCGGCGGCTTCGTCGAGGTTCCTGAGAACAGAGCCACGAGAGGTTTGTGGTCCGTGGTCACTACAAATGGCTTGTCATACACGTACAAGTGGAAGTGGCAACACCCCCCAATGAATTGCAATGGCTTCCTTTTCCACTTGAGAATACCTTTGTTCTGTCTCCGTATGTGACCGGCTTGCGAAAGCCACAGGGGCTCAGTCCTCCTCCTGATGTTGTTTTTTCAGCAATACAGCCCCTAGGCCCATGGGACCTGCATCCACAGCTATCTGGGTCATTTTCCTTGGGTCACAGAAGGCAAGCGTGGTAGCCTCTGAGAGCGCGCTCTTGATCTCCTTGAAGGCCTTAGCTTGGTCTGGACCCCATCTCCATGGGACTGCATCTTTGGTAAGTTCTCTCAGCAGTAGTGTCAAGGTTGTGATATCACAAATGAACCTCCTGCAGTAATATATGATGCCCAGGAAGCTGCGGACTTCCATCACGCTGGTGGGGGCTGCAGCGTCTTTAATATCTCGGACCTTCTCTGGGTCTGGATTAACTCCCTCTGTGGAAAAAGTGTAACCGAAAAACTGCAGCTTCTCTTCAGGAATTCGCACTTTTCCCGATGCAGGGTGAGTCCGGCGTCACACAGACGGTGAAGCACTTGGGTAAGGCACGAATTGTGTTCAGGAATGGATTGTGCGTGAACTATGATGTAGTCACTGACGTTGATGACACCTGGGATGTCCATAATCAGTTCATGCATGACGTTTTGAAAGACTTCAGCAGCACCAGATACACCAAAGCTCAGCCGGATATAACGTCGGAGCCCCACATTATTTGAAATAGTGGTGATGTTTCGAGATTCTTCATCAAGCACCAGTTGATGGTATCCGGACCGTAGGTCAAGCTTGAAAAACCAGCAGGCTCTGGCCATTTCTCCAATGAGATCGTCTATGGTAGGGGTTATGTGGCATTCGCGTTTAATTGCGGTGTTAGGTAAGCACATGTCTACACAGATCCTCACTGTGCCGGGCTGCTTAGGCTTCCGCATAACAACAATGGGAGAGACCCAGGGTGTGGGTCCCGACACCTTCTCAATTATTCCTGCTGCTTCCAGCTTCTTGAGTTCCTCCTCAACCTGTGGCCGCAGGTGGAATGCTATCCACCTATGCCGTAGCGGTACGGGCTGTACCGTCGGGTCCCTTGAATCTTCCGATGCCTTCGAAAACCTCTGAAAATTCATCTAACAACTGTTGGATTGATTCATGATGTACGCTGAAAGCGAACGTCACCACTCCTAGATCTTCTGCAGCACGGCACCCTAGGAGCATACCTTGGCCATCTTCGGTGACGTACACGTTGGTGGTGACAGAGCGGTCTCCATGAGAGATGGATATTTTGAAACGACCTTGTATTTTCAGGGGAATGTCTTGGTCGTAGGCAAACACAGTGATCGCTGACGGGTACAACTTGGGTGCTGGGCACAGCATCTGGTAGAGGGCAGATGCCATGATGTTGATGGTAGCGCCGGTATCGACCACGGCCATGACATCCTTGGATCCCACGCATATGTTGCACTGCGGCAGCCGTCTCGCTTTGCGGGTGGCAGTGCCAATCATGTGTAATTTATGGACTACCTGCACTTCGTCTTCGTCGTCATCCATGTCACTGGGTGTCCTGTCTCCTTCCGTATGGCGTTAACCACCTGCCGTGGCTTGCGATATTTCTTGGATCTGCACACTTTCTCAAACTGGTTGAATCGCCTTCATCCCGAGCATCTCTTCCCTTTGGCGGGACACTCTGCTGCCTGGTGTAGAGGTCCGCCACAGTATCCACACGTTCCTGCCGGTCCCTGAGTCGCGGTGCTGGACCCTTTCTTGTTCCACCTCACCGCTGTTTTGGTCGTAACCGCGTTGACAGGTTCTGTCTTCACCGGGACTTGGAGGGCTGCCTCCATGTGTGCTGCACGTGCTTTTGACAGCTCTTTGGTGCGTCCCAAGGCCAGGATATCGGTGAGGGACTTGCCAGACTCTTCTAGAATGCGTTCCCAGAGTTGGGCGGAGGCCCATCCCTTAATCACTTGCCCCCTTATCTCTTCCGTCTTGTCTTGGAACCCACATGTTGATGCTAGGTTCTTGAGTCTAGCATGGTACGTGTCCAAGGACTCCTCGGGGAGTTGGTGTGCCTGCCTGAATATGAACCTCTCATAGTCCTGATTGGCCATCGACTCAAAATGTCAGTTGAGAGCATTTATTAAAGTGTGGTGGTTCTTGGGCGTGGCCTCGACAAGTGTTTTAGCAATCTTATGTATGTCTTTGCCCCCTAGATGCAACAGCATCGCTCTTTTCTGGTCCTTGTGAACCTTGGTGGCCTTGAAGAATATTTGTGAGCGATCCACCCAGTCCTTCCATTTAGGAGCCAATGATGATGGCGAGCCTTCCACGATGAAGGGCTCTATGGCCGGTATTTGGGACATCGCTGGATGTGTGGACCTTGCGTCAGGTGCTGCACTAACTGTCGCGTCCTTCTGAGGTAGTCACCGCGCTGAGCTGGTGGGGGAAGTATGCACTTCGCTGTTAGCTGACCTCCCGGCTGTCCCTGCGTGGTGATAAGGGCACCTGGGTGTGGGGTCTGGTGAGTCTACCCTCCCTTCAGGATGTCTGCCGACTCTGCTGGTGCACAGTCTTCCTGGTCTGCGTGTTATCCCTATGACCCAGTGGGCCCAGGAGCGTTGTCTCCGAGGATGCCCTCTTCCCCAGGGCTTGTGTGGGAGCACGTGGTCCGGTAGGCCTGTACTATGGCCTGGGTGCCAGAGCTTACCAGGCTCCCTTGTGTGCCTGGTAAAGCGTGCGTGGAGGACCCAGTTCCTACCTCCGCCGTGGCGCCCAGTGCAGACTCCCGTAGGGCCCCCCCACACAGCCAACACGCCGGGGGCCAGACAAGCACTCCGTTGGCCTGGGCGCAGCACTTGGAGCACACGTGGGCAGCCAGCTGGCGGCGCACCATGCTCCGGGGGCTCTCCTCTGCACGCCGGTGATACCACGTGGTCGCACTCAGCCGCGGAAAAACGCGCGGGCAGCGGACAGCACTTTGTGATGGAGCGCAGGGGTGAGCTCACCCTGAGGCCTCTCCGGGCCGCGCAGATGTCCTCCAGTCCTCAGCCTGAAAATCGAAGGACCCCAGCAGCCTCCGGGTGCCGGGTAACACCCCTCCACAGTTCGGGGCAAGAGCGCCACGAGCCGTCAGGAAGCTCGCGGCTGCCACACTGCAGGTTGCATGGGCACGACCACCCTCGTCGCCAATTGTGGTGTTGCCTAGATGGGGGGGCAACATGATGGGGACTATGCAGAGAGGCTTACAGGAGGAACCAGGCTTTAATCACGACAGGAGACGGTGAGTGTTGTGTAACTATCGGGACTCGCCTCCGTCGCCTGACTGACGTACGTTTGCGTGCCCTTTACTTTTTTTTGTATACAGGTCACTTGACCATAACGTTACGGACGTGTCATGACACGTCACACGTCACAACATCACAACGTTCACGTAGGAGATGCAAAAGAAAACAGAGCGCTTTATAAGGCACTGATTTTCCTAAAACGGCGCTTAATCAAAGAAAGGTCGGAGACGAAAGAATCATAGCACCGCCGGTTCCCTGTACAGGGTGAATACAGAATTAAAAGGCATGCAACTGGATAGTATTTAGGAGGGTAACTAGAGCATTAGCCAAGAAGTGGACAACAGCCCGTTATGGGCCGCATACAATGCAGGTGAACTGTACGTGTAACGTGAATTACTGTTATCTGTCCCGGCTGTAAATGAAAAAGAATGGGCAACGTCGGGCTAATAATATGTAAAAATATTTTAATATAGCACAACTAATTTTCCAAGTGTTTACAAAATATTAGATTTTGAACAGAATTTTTTTTAACTCTATAGTTAGGATACAGCAGTGAGCTAGTATTTATGTCACAAACTGAAATGCTAACACTCACATGCGTTTTCATTGGTCTTTAATGTTTGTAGCCAAAAAGAAAAGGGCCATAGTGCAACAAAGACAGGCAAATATTAAAAGTGAGTTACCAATTATTCATATAACAATTGAAAGGATGCACTAAGAATAATGGTGTGTTAGATTACCATTTTGTGTTTTCATTTAAACTATTTAGACTCTATCACGATCATCCCGCCACTGTGTAAGAAGGAATACCGGTTATAAGACAAACTAAACCAGTTGACTTAAGGTGGGTTAGAAGGCATATGGAATTATAGCAATAACAATTCTTATTGAGTCCTAAATCGGTTTAAATAAAATAGAGCCATAATGGGGTTCATTATTTAATAAGTGCAATATTTGATGTCTATAGGTGGTGACCAGTCCATCGTATTTTATAACAGTTCCACAAACCTTTTAAGCTAATTCTGTTGGAGATTCTCCATGATAGACAAGAGCATATAAGTAAGTAGATTAATGTTATTAACATGATTGAAGCTGGCCTTGAGCTAGAGGCATAAACATAGCCTGGCCTTTTAGACCAATATATTAAAGGATATATTCTTTTGTCTTTGCATGTGGTTTCATTATGTGCAGATAAGCTCTGGGTTCTTTTATCAGAAACTTGGACCGAAGTATCAGTGGACATATAGTTTGTATTTCACAGCATAGCACAATATAGGTAAGGACTGAATTATGCCAAAGCATGTGTGTACAGCATGGTGATAAAAGCATGCATGAACCTATGAGTAATATTAGGGAAATTGGTGGAAGAAATGCTATGTATGTAAGTGGGGCGCTGTCGGGATCAAGAGAAGTATTGTGTTGTGTTAGACCTGACATCATTGGCATGAGTCTCTCCTCCATTTTTTCCGTTTGCCTCCTCTGTTTACGATGTTTTTTTGCTGGTATATTGCTTTGGGCACTGTGCCACTGCTGATCAGTGCCACAGTGCAAGTGCTCCCTATGTGAAATTGCTGTATTGATTGACTTCCATGTTTGGCTTATTTGGTTTACTATTAGTCCCTAGTAGAGTGCACCAGGAGTGCCAGGGCTTGTAAATACAAATGCTGCTAGTGGGCTTGCAGCACATGTTGTGCCACCCACAAGAGCGGCCTAGTAAAAGTATGTCTGAGGGTCTACCATTGCTAGACCACGTGCAGTCTGACTGTCACGAGGACTGCGCCAGTACACCTACTTGCCAATCCCTAAACCTTCCCTTAACTTCATGTTAGTCACCCCTATGGTAGGCCCACGGGCAGGGTGCATTGTAAGCATAAGGTAGGACAAGCCTGACAAGGTTGGCATGTCCTAATAGTGAATTACAGCCATATTCGTTTTTCACTATTGTAAGGTAACCTGCTCTCCATCAGTTAGAATGGGCTGCCAGGATTATTAATGCTATAATCCTAGCGGGCTCGGGGAGCATGGTGCAATGTCGAGTTTGGTATCCCTGAACTCAGGGTTTAATAACGCATCCGTTTGTGTGGATGGTTTTTGGACTCTGTGTTTGAAAATAGCACTTTTAGAAAGTAGCTATTTTCTTGTCTAACTGTCTACCGGTCTCTGCTGGTTCTGGTGTGCGTGTGACAGGAGCTGGGTGGCTCCAGAGGTCTGAATGAGTCAGTGTGGGGTGAGTGGGGCATTTGCATTAAGAGTAGGGGAAGAGTAGCTCCTGATAGCCTGCCCTGCCTGATACAATGCTGGCTCCGCCCCCCTGCCAGGCGACTGATGACTCTGTGCCTGCCAGGGACTTTCCTGGCCCCACCTCCTGCCGGGCAACTGATGGCCCTGCCCCTGCCAGTGACAATGCTGGCTCCACTCCTGCTGGGCGGCTGAGGACTCTGCCCTGCACAGTGAATAGGCCAGGTGCCTAGGCCTGGCAACACCCACAACAAACCCAGGATGGGGGGAAATTCCCCTGCATGGACAAAGGGAACAAAGCCAAAAAGGGGTATAAGAGAAGGACCCCTGAACCAAGAATTTAGATCACTTCTGACAAGGAAACCTGAACCAAGGACAAGAAGCCTGCTGATCTAAGGACTGCCTACCCCTTCTGCCAGAGTGCTGTTTGTTGGGGGAATCCTGCAGTTGCTTCTTTATTTTTGCCAAGGAACCAGGAGAGAGGAACTGAGTGTGTACTCTCAAACTTGCTACAGAAAATCTCCAAGGGTTGGAAGAGTGCCAGCCTCCTGTTGAAGTCACAGGGCCAAAGGACTTCATCTATTTGCTAAAAGTGCTTGTTGCTGGAACCTGAAATCCAGCACCTCTGAAGAATCCAGCAATCTCGACGCCGACGGACGTCGCCGAATCCAGCTCGACATCGTGAGTAACGGCTCCAGTGTCCCGCACCTTCGACGCCGGCCGCCGGGCCCGATCGACGCCAGTAGCGACGCCAGTGAGTAGCGAGTTCGGCTCCAGCTCCCAGTGACCCTGTGTCGACGCCGCCGCTGATCGCATCAACCCCGAGCCCTCTCGACGCCGTGAGCACTGCTCACTCTTGCAACATCGACGACGACGCCGTATCCTGCTTCATCTCGTGAGCGCTGCTCCTGCCTGACTTCGGTCGACGCCGCTGCAGATCGCCCCGACTCCGAGGCCCGATCGACGCTGAAGACGCGACGCCGGACATCTCGACGCCGCTGATCATCGAGTGCTTCACTTTTCCAAGGTACTGTGTTGTGGGGGTCTGTGCGACTCCGGGCTCGACGTAGCGCTCCTCGCGGTCGACGCCGAACCTTTGGATTAACTTTGCCTCGACGTCGTGTGACTCCCGTGTGGGTTACATTGTTGCCAAGAACTGTGTTTTAAAGAAGAAGAGTTGCTTTTGTTACTAAAGACTTTGTGCTAAGAAGAAACCGTGCTTGAACTATTATTTTTCCTTCCAAGAGTATTTATTAAGATTGTGGTATATTTTTGTCGTTATTTGGTCTTGTGCTAAGCCTTATATAAACATTCTTATTTTTATAATACTACTGTGTCGTGTCCATTTGTAGTGTATTCACTTTATTACTGTATGTGGTCATAAATGCTTAACGCACTGCCTCTGAGATAAGCCTGTCTGCTTTGCCAAGCTACCAAGGGGGTGAGCAGGGGTTATCTAAGTGTGTGATCCCCTTGCCCTGACTAGAAAAGGTGTGTCCCTATTTGTCAGAAGTGTATACCTCTGCCAAGTAGAGACAGCCGCTTCTAACATTGGTGGGTCAGCGGTGAGGATTTGAACTTTGCATTTATGACCCATGTGCAGTGATTAGTGTGCGCTACATAGTGAAAGCAGACCATAGCGCAGCCACAATCTGTTTTGGTTGGATATCCTATTTTTGTTCTCCGCTTTCCTGGAGCTTGATTTTTGAAACTGCCAGTTTTGACCATGAGTAATGCTGGAGGCACTACACCTGTTGTTGAGGAGGAGTTTGATAGGAGTAAGATAAACGACTATCCAGTAAGGAAGCTGAAATCCTTTTGCAAGCAGTTGAAAGTTCCTACCCCAGGCATCACAAGGAGAGGAGATTATCTCAAAGCATTGCAGGCCTGATTAGAGGCCAGAGATCCCTCTGATCCGGTGGTGGTACCGACAGGGGAAGGGGAGGAGGAGGTGCCAGTGAATGGGCCCACATCCCCTCCCGGTAGCAGTGTTTCCTCCAAGGGTCTTTCTCCTGAAGAAAGAGAAGAAAGGGCGAAGGAGCGAGCATACCACATGGAAATGGCAAAACTTAAGATAGATGGGCAGTTGGAGATAGAGAATGCAAGAGGCAGGAGAGAAGCTGATATGGAGATCAAAAGGTTGGAGTTTGAAAGAGAAAAGTTAGCTTTTGAGCGTGAGAGAATGGTGAGGGACATGGAGCTCAAAGCTAAGGAGTTAGAATGGAATCCCTCTGGTGGCAGCATCCCATCTGTGCCTGCAGAAAGTAGGTTTTATTTTCCTAAAGATGTGATCAAAGATTTTCAGAAGAATGAGGATATTGGTCAATGGTTTAAAGCATATGAGTTAGCATTGTTGGCCCACCGGGTCCCTGAGAAGGATTGGGGAGCGGGGTTGTGGGGTCGCTTTGTGAATGAGGGAAGAGATACCCTGTTAGACATGCCTGTTGAGGATAGGATGTCTTATACTCATATGAAAGATGCTTTAATGTTAAGGTATGGCCTAACCCCAGAAAAGTACAGACAGGCCTTTAGAGAATGTAAGAAATTGCCTGGTACTACGTGGGTTGAATATGTGTCATTTTTTTTGCAGAGCCATGGATGGTTGGGTAAAGGGCAGCAAAGTGGAAAGTTATGATGCTCTTTATGATTTGTTTGCTTGGGAGCACTTGTCTAATAACTGTTTTCCAGAGCTGCGCCAGCACCTTATTGATAGCAAGATATCTAACCCTAGAAAACTTGCTGAGGAGGCGGACCGCTGGGTCAGTACCAGGGTCCACAAGGGTCCAGTGGGAGACTCAGCCAAAGGTGGGCAGGGTCCCCAGCAGAAGAGTGGGGGGACAAGGGTAAACAGAGGGAGTTCCAGAAATGGCCCCAAAGTAATCCCCAAGGGAACCAAGGGAAGGGTTCCCAGCCTCCCCCTGTGAAGAAATCAGAGGCCCCGACAGGTAAACCTGGTCATAGGGGTCCAATGACCTGCTTCGCTTGTAAGCAGGTGGGACACCGTTTTTATGATCCCCAGTGTCCCTTGAAGAACTCTAGTGCACCACCCCGTGCACCCCCCCATCAGTTGGCGAGTGTAGCCCTGGGAGGGGAGGAGATGGTTGCCCATGGTGGGGAGGGTCCCGCAGAGATGTCCCTGGTCTCTTTAGGAGACATGGAAATGGTCCCTCCACCCCCTCTGCCTAGTAACACTAAGAAATATAGGCAGTGGGTGACCATTAATGGCCATAGAGTGGAAGCTCTCAGAGACACCGGAGCGAGTGTGACAGCTGTCAAGTGTCACTTGGTGTCCAGAGAGCAGGTTGTTCCCCACGCATTCTACCCTGTGATAGCTGCTGACAACTCCCAGAGAGAGTGTGAGGTAGCTCAGGTTTTCTTTGAATGGGGGGAAGTTTCAGGTACTCTTCAGGTTGCTGTAAGGCCCGCCATGCCTGTTGATTGTCTCCTGGGCAATGATTTGGAAGACTCCCCTTGGGCTAAGGTGGAGAGGGAGACACATTTAAAAATGTTGGGTGTGCCAGAGTGGGTGTGTGCAACCACTCGATCCATGACAGCGAGTAAGGGTGTTGATGGGGTTCTGGAGCCTGAAAGTATGGCCCAGGACCCAGCTGTGAAGAGAAGAGGCAGGGGGCGCGGGAAACCGTCCCCCGTAGTTCCCGTGGTCCAGGAGGAGGCAGACCTTGAGGGGCATGCCCTGGAACCCACAGGTGAACAAGTTGCTGAACTGGGAGACCTGCCCGAGCTGACCCACTGGCAGCAGGATGGTGGTCCCTCCAGGGAAGAATTTTGTGCAGAACAGAAAGTGTGCCCTTCTCTTGTGGGTATGAGGCAGCAGGCCTCAGCCCAGACAACAGGTGATCAGTCAGGGTCACATTTGGTCTACTGGGAGAACGATCTCCTGTATAGCGAGCCTAAGGCTGCTGAGCCTGGGTCAGCCCGTGTGCTGGTGGTACCCCAGCGCTTCAGAGCCTTCCTACTGGGTTTGGCTCATGACGTTCCTTTAGCTGGACATCTGGGGCAGGACAAGACCTATGACAGGCTTGTCACCCATTTTTATTGGCCTCAGATGAGAAGGGATACAGATATCCATTGCAAGACCTGTCAAACTTGCCAGGCAAGTGGGAAAAGCGGGCGGAAGCAGAAGGCTCCCCTCCAACCTTTTCCCGTGGTCAGTACCCCCTTTGACCGGGTGGGGATTGACATTGTTGGGCCCCTGGACCCCAAGACAGCCCTGGGCAACAGGTTCATCCTGGTCTTGGTGGATCATGCCACACGGTACCCGGAAGCCATCCCTCTCAGAACAGTGACGGCCCCCGTGGTGGGACGGGCACTGATGGGTGTTTTTTCCCGAATGGGATTCCCCAGAGAGGTGGTGTCAGACCGGGGCACCAACTTCATTTCCAACTATATGAAGTCTCTGTGGAAGGAGTGTGGGGTAACCTACAAGTTCACCACTCCTTACCACCCTCAAGGTAATGGGTTGGTTGAGAGATTCAACCGTACCCTTAAAGGCATGATTATGGGTCTTGAAGAACCAATGAGGCGTAAATGGGACGTCCTCTTGTCATGTCTGTTGTTTGCTTACCGTGAGGTGCCACAGAAGTCTCTAGGGTTCAGCCCCTTTGAGCTTTTGTATGGACACCCGGTAAGAGGACCTTTGAGTCTGGTCAAAGAAGGCTGGGAGCAATCTCCCAGGAAACCTCCCCAGGATGTATACAGTTACATGCTGGCCTTTAGGAACCAGACTAGGCGCTTCTGAGATCTTGCTCAGGCAAATCTGGAGGCCAGCCAGGAAGAGATGAAGCGGTGGTACGACCAGAAGGCCACTCTGGTAGAGCTTCAGCCTGGACAGAAAGTTTGGGTCATGTCCCCTGTGGAACCTTGTGCGCTCAAGGACAGGTGGACTGGACCATTTGAGGTTGTGGAGAAAAAGAGCGATGTCACCTACATGGTGGACTTAAAGTCTCCCAGGAACCCCTTGCGGGTCCTGCATGTCAACCGTTTGAAGCCCCACTTAGAAAGGTCCGAAGTGGGCATGCTCCTAGCTACAGATGCTGGAATGGAGGAGGAGAGTGAGCCTCTTCCTGACCTCCTGTATGCAAAAGAGCAAGGTGGGTCAGTGGATGGTGTGGTCCTCTCTGACACACTGACCCCTGAACAGCAGCAGGATTGTCGCCAATTGTTGGGACAATTCCCTGATCTGTTTTCCTTGATTCCTGGTGTTACTCAGTGGTGTGTCCATGATGTGGACACCGGGGACAGCACTCCTGTGAAGCACAAGGCTTACAGAGTGACTGACAAGGTCAGAGCATACATCAAGGAGGAGGTCTCCAAAATGTTTGCCTTAGGGGTGGTTGAGTCCTCCAGCAGTCCTTGGGCCAGCCCAGTGGTCTTGGTCCCAAAGGCTGCAGCGCCTGGTGCTTCACCAGAACTTCGGTTCTGTGTGGATTACTGAGGACTCAATTCAGTCACCAAGACTGACGCGCACCCCATCCCCAGAGCTGATGAGCTCATAGATCGGTTAGGGGCTGCCCGGTACCTTAGTACGTTTGATCTGACGTCTGGGTACTGGCAGATCGCCTTGACTGATGGGGCAAAAGAGAGGTCAGCATTCTCCACACCAGATGGGCACTACCAGTTCCGGGTTATGCCCTTTGGGATAAAGAATGCCCCTGCCACCTTCCAGAGGTTGGTCAACCAGGTCTTGGCTGGACTGGAGGATTTCAGTGCCGCCTACCTGGACGACATCGCAGTGTTCAGCGCCACCTGGGAGGAACACTTGCGCCACCTCCAGGAAGTGTTGTTGGCCCTGCGCAGAGCAGGCCTCACAATCAAAGCCAGTAAGTGCCAGATTGGGCAGGGTTCAGTGGTGTACTTGGGGCACCAAGTAGGGAGCGGCAAGGTGGCCCCCCTGCAACCCAAGATTGATACCATCCTGGCATGGGCACCGCCCAAAACCCAGACTCAGGTGAGAGCCTTCTTGGGTCTCACGGGTTATTACAGGAGGTTCGTCAAGGATTATGGTGACATTGTGCACCCCTTGACTTCACTGACTTCCAGGAAGCAGCCAAGACTTGTGATCTGGACTGACGCCTGTCAGACGGCCTTTGACACCCTGAAAACTGCACTGTGCACAGCACCCATACTCCAGGCACCCGACTTTTCTAAAGAATTTGTTGTCCAGACGGACGCTTCAGAGCATGGCGTTGGGGCTGTTCTAGCTCAGGTGAATGAAGAGGGCCGAGACTTACCTGTAGCCTTCATCAGTAGGAGGTTACTTCCCAGGGAACAGAGGTGGAGTGCGATAGAGAGAGAAGCATTTGCTGTGGTCTGGGCGCTGAAGAAGCTAAGACCCTACCTGTTTGGGACTCACTTCCGGGTTCAGACAGACCACAGGCCCCTCAGATGGTTGATGCAGATGAGGGGTGAGAATCCAAAGCTGTTGAGGTGGTCCATTTCCCTACAGGGGATGGACTTCACGGTGGAACACCGCCCTGGCACAGATCACGCCAATGCTGATGGTCTGTCCAGATTTTTCCGCCTTAGTGATGAGGACTCCCTAGGGTAAGGGTAGTTCTCCCCACATTTCAGCTGGAGGGGACACGTGTTAGACCTGACATCATTGGCATGAGTCTCTCCTCCATTTTTTCCGTTTGCCTCCTCTGTTTACGATTTTGTTTTGCTGGTATATTGCTTTGGGCACTGTGCCACTGCTGATCAGTGCCACAGTGCAAGTGCTCCCTATGTGGAATTGCTGTATTGATTGACTTCCATGTTTGGCTTATTTGGTTTACTATTAGTCTTTAGTAGAGTGTACCAGGAGTGCCAGGGCTTGTAAATACAAATGCTGCTAGTGGGCTTGCAGCACATGTTGTGCCACCCACAAGAGCGGCCTAGTAAAAGTATGTCTGAGGGTCTACCATTGCTAGACCACGTGCAGTCTGACTGTCACGAGGACTGCGCCAGTACACCTACTTGCCAGTCCCTAAACCTTCCCTTAACTTCATGTTAGTCACCCCTATGGTAGGCCCACGGGCAGGGTGCATTGTAAGCATAAGGTAGGACAAGCCTGACAAGGTTGGCATGTCCTAATAGTGAATTACAGCCATATTCGTTTTTCACTATTGTAAGGTAACCTGCTCTCCATCAGTTAGAATGGGCTGCCAGGATTATTAATGCTATAATCCTAGCGGGCTCGGGGAGCATGGTGCAATGTCGAGTTTGGTATCCCTGAACTCAGGGTTTAATAACGCATCCGTTTGTGTGGATGGTTTTTGGACTCTGTGTTTGAAAATAGCACTTTTAGAAAGTAGCTATTTTCTTGTCTAACTGTCTACCGGTCTCTGCTGGTTCTGGTGTGCGTGTGACAGGAGCTGGGTGGCTCCAGAGGTCTGAATGAGTCAGTGTGGGGTGAGTGGGGCATTTGCATTAAGAGTAGGGGAAGAGTAGCTCCTGATAGCCTGCCCTGCCTGATACAATGCTGGCTCCGCCCCCCTGCCAGGCGACTGATGACTCTGTGCCTGCCAGGGACTTTCCTGGCCCCACCTCCTGCCGGGCAACTGATGGCCCTGCCCCTGCCAGTGACAATGCTGGCTCCGCTCCTGCTGGGCGGCTGAGGACTCTGCCCTGCACAGTGAATAGGCCAGGTGCCTAGGCCTGGCAACACCCACAACAAACCCAGGATGGGGGGAAATTCCCCTGCATGGACAAAGGGAACAAAGTCAAAAAGGGGTATAAGAGAAGGACCCCTGAACCAAGAATTTAGATCACTTCTGACAAGGAAACCTGAACCAAGGACAAGAAGCCTGCTGATCTAAGGACTGCCTACCCCTTCTGCCAGAGTGCTGTTTGTTGGGGGAATCCTGCAGTTGCTTCTTTATTTTTGCCAAGGAACCAGGAGAGAGGAACTGAGTGTTTACTCTCAAACTTGCTATAGAAAATCTCCAAGGGTTGGAAGAGTGCCAGCCTCCTGTTAAAGTCACAGGGCCAAAGGACTTCATCTATTTGCTAAAAGTGCTTGTTGCTGGAACCTGAAATCCAGCACCTCTGAAGAATCCAGCAATCTCGACGCAGACGGACGTCGCCGAATCCAGCTCGACATCGTGAGTAACGGCTCCAGTGTCCCGCACCTTCGACGCCGGCCGCCGGGCCCGATCGACGCCAGTAGCGACGCCAGTGAGTAGCGAGTTCGGCTCCAGCTCCAAGTGACCCTGTGTCGACGCCGCCGCTGATCGCATCAACCCCGAGCCCTCTCGACGCCGTGAGCGCTGCTCACTCTTGCAACATGGACGACGACGCCGTATCCTGCTTCATCTCGTGAGCGCTGCTCCTGCCTGACTTCGGTCGACGCCGCTGCAGATCGCCCTGACTCCGAGGCCCGATCGACGCCGAAGACGCGACGCCGGACATTTCGACGCCGCTGATCATCGAGTGCTTCACTTTTCCAAGGTACTGTGTTGTGGGGGTCTGTGCGACTCTGGGCTCGACGTAGCGCTCCTCGCGGTCGACGCCGAACCTTTGGATTAACTTTGCCTCGACGTCGTGTGACTCCCGTGTGGGTTACATTGTTGCCAAGAACTGTGTTTTAAAGAAGAAGAGTTGCTTTTGTTACTAAAGACTTTGTGCTAAGAAGAAACCGTGCTTGAACTATTATTTTTCCTTCCAAGAGTATTTATTAAGATTGTGGTATATTTTTGTCGTTATTTGGTCTTGTGCTAAGCCTTATATAAACATTCTTATTTTTATAATACTACTGTGTCGTGTCCATTTGTAATGTATTCACTTTATTACTGTATGTGGTCATAAATGCTTAACGCACTGCCTCTGAGATAAGCCTGTCTGCTTTGCCAAGCTACCAAGGGGGTGAGCAGGGGTTATCTAAGTGTGTGATCCCCTTGCCCTGACTAGAAAAGGTGTGTCCCTATTTGTCAGAAGTGTATACCTCTGCCAACTAGAGACAGCCGCTTCTAACATGTTGGTATCACAAACTGCAGATGTTTTTTCTGTTTTTCTCTCTCATTCAGAAATAAGCTTGAGTAACATCAGTTGTGTTCATACTTATGACTTTATTAGGTATAGCAATTATTTTTAGTATTTATTGTTCTAATATATGGTTTTGTGTTATAGATGTTTTTAATCTACGAGAGTACAGCTTCACTGTAGTCTTGAAAAAGAAGCTTCAACCATATTATACCTTCGAAAGCGTCGATGCCTGTTTGCTATAAACCCACCGCTCTTGATTTACCCCAAATGTGGATGAATTTTTAGACATCAGGGTGATTTTGTACAGCTTATGGTATTGGTTATGGCACCTGATGGCAAAGTTTAATGTCTTTATTAACTCTTATTTCGTGTTTTCAAAATTTGTGGTATTGTGACTGATCTTGTTTTTTTGAGGGAAAAGGATTTTCCTTTTCCTTATTGTATGAAATGTTTTTTAATATTGTATTATATTTTTAATAAAGTGATTATATCAATGTATAATAATGTATATATTGTAGGTTTCTGTGGCAATACATTTACAATTGATTTGAAAAGTGATCCCTCTGGGTCAATGAAGATTGTTTGTTGTTTGAAAAAGGACTTCATGTATGGTGTATTGTGGTGAAGTTAGGTTCAAAATTATTTCCCGAGGACATTCCTTTTTGAGTTGCTATTTCTACTTGAACATTCTCATCTCTGGTTTCCTTTAATGGATTTCTGTTGTGTGTCTGTCATTGTGGTTATTACATTTTCTTTATTTTTTAAATTGGGACTTTTAGTGCTTGGCGTTTTTACATCATTATTGTTTTGGTTGTGCATCAATGCATTATGCCTTACCCTAGGTTACGACTGTCAGCCTTGTGTCATAGCTATCAGGAGATTCAGTTCGGATTACTTTAAGGACCCTGACAAGAAGTGTTATTGTTCCTTGGGGTGGGCAATTGCTTATCCCAAATATTAATACACTAATTAAAAGGTGCAATGAGAAAGATGATGAAGCCAGAGGCTGTTCTCCTTATGTTATAGCCTTTACCTCATCACAGGTTGGCAGAGTTGGCAGGGTCACAAATTTAGGCCTGTGTTATATTTGCTTTCTCACTCACAAGGGTGAATGAACTGTATGACTACAGTCTCCTTTCAAAGGTGAGTTCCTCTGATGTGGTGGCCACAGGGTGGGTAGGTTGTTGCACACAATGTCAGAGCTGGCCTTGTCTGATGCTGCAGCTACCGGGACGTCTCTCAGTTCTGCATTGAGCCAGCAAACACAGTGAAAGTGCGTTCTCATACAAGAAGAACACTTATGTGATTACATGCACTCTTTTCATATTTGGACATGAGCTGCAATGTTTCAGCAGACAACTTTTGTGATAGGGCATTTGTTGTGAGGCAAGGTGTTCTTTGAATAGCAGTACCGATGTTTCCCTTGATACAGTGTGTGATTTTTGACAAGTTTTATTATTTTTTATCTTTATCTTTTACTGTAAACATGCAGCACTTGCAATTACTTATTTCAGTGCACTCCTAATGTACTTTTCTGTGTGCTTTTGAATATGCCAGATAGGAAATATTTCATACTTGGCTGACAATAGTGAACAAAAGATTTGGACGCTAACCAAAAATTAAAAAACAATTACCAAAAAATGTCTTAATGATTCCTCCCTTGAGAGAAAAGCTGGTATCTACCAGTTGCTCTGAGAGTGACTGGTGAGCTGGAAACAGTCCAAATATGCCCATCAAACCACATACTTTTGTCTCAATTCTCTTAAATTGGAGGACATGACAGGCTTATTCAAGAGTGTCATACATTGAAAAGATCAATACGAGGCAATAAGTCATGTTATCCTGCGCTGCCCTTTTTATTTGTCATTTCGAGAAGCCTGGATCCGGGCACTTGCTAGAGGTCAACACCGCTTTTTCAGCCTGAATTATCCTCTCAGGGGACCCTTCCTCTTTCAGCAAGTGGCTACTTGGATGCGTTTAGCTTTCAACTTGTGTATGCTCTTTAATCTGTGGAAGTTGTAGGGGCGCCCAAGTGCTCCATGAATGTACAGTGGTTTGAAAAGCTTGTATATTCCCCATGTGTACGCACAAATACTAGTTGATTTAGCTTTTATTAATCCATTTATATGTTTTGATTGAGTATTCAGTTTTTATGTAGCTTTTTTTCATGAGCCTAAGAGCGTCTTGGATGTAGGAACTAGCTGTAATTCTATTATTTTTAACAGTCGTTTTCTTATTTGAGCTTTTTCAGTTTTAATTTTAAGAAAACCGTTTTGTTGATTATGGTTTTCTCCCTCCGTGACTTGTCATCTTGTTATTTCAATGTTCTTGCAACGTTTATTAGTCATCTCAGCATAGAATAACCATAATATAAGCTTGGTATCAGAATAAAATGTGGAAATGTGTCTAAATATATTCGACAAATTATATTCCAACTTCTTTTAATAACAATTTATGTTTTCAGGTTCCTGACTAATAAAGAAGAAATGCATGAATATTATTATATTTTCCTGTATATCCCTAAACTTCATCAATTGTAAACCGAAATTAACTCAAGATAATGTAAAAAGTTTTTAATTTAGTTCATGGGTAATGAAATATATTGCACACCATACAACTGATTGCAAGGTTCAATAAATCACTAAAATCATAATGAGTAAAATCGTCTATGAATACGTATTCTGCGAATTTCAGCAAGAGTGGCACCACCTATTACTTCATAGGCACTCCTCAAAGAAGTACAAAATTCCAGCTTTTCAGACAATCTCAGTGCTGCCTAAAAGTAATATCAGGAGACCATTACATACAAACTTTTTAACAAATTTGCATTTCAAGGTACTCGGAAGATCTAGCATTATCTGTAATGCAAAGGATGCTGCGTACAATCATATGGATGCAAGTTTTCCTTTTAGCCTGGCACTCCTGAATCCACCACTACAAATATCCAGCCATATTTCAAGGTGACCTTGTATCTAAGGGCACGACAGAACCACTTGATAGTTAGGCTTAAGGTTTTAGAAGATGAAATAGCTGTAGTGCATGGTATTCCCAAGCAGGGAACCAAATGTAGGCGCTGCAAAAATATTCAAAGCAGACTTGCTCCTTCCTTATCTCTCTCTCCTTGTCTCTCCCTCTTGCTTTAATCTCTTGTTTTCCTTTCATGCTCCCTCTCTTTCTTGAAGCCAACCTGAATCTGCAGCAGTTACCTGTGGAAGCTGGAGAAAGTGACTGAGGCCCCAGCAGCGGCACCTAAAAAACAGCCTCCAAAGTCTCTAACTCACCGGGAAAATTTCCTCGGGGAAAACGGGCAGTCCTGACCTGTCAAGAAGTACAGGAGTTTCTGATTGTCCCATAATTCCCATAATCCCTAAATACAACCTTGTCATACCTCACATGCTGCTGTTCTGCCTTGGTTGGTATGAGATGCACTGTGCTGGCCCAGCTTGAGAGTCAGCCTGGCAGACATTTAGATATGAATAGTGAAATGACAGTTCCTGAATTCGAATAATGGTAGAAACAGTGCCACTGTGAGCAAATAGCTTGATCATTTGCTTTCTTTATACAATCGGGAAAATAAGCTGTAAAAACGGCTTACATTGATTTGGTGAATGGAATCTGTAATGTGTTGGGTGTACAGATCATGTTTTACCATTTCATATTCATGAACTCTAGAGAATTGTACAATCAATTGTTAGCTTTTTGGACTTGTATAAACCTGAATAATTATTAAATGACCCAGAGCCCATCCATCATGTTTTACTACACACATACTAACACATACACACATATGTGTCATATGAACCTTTCTATCCAGTGGCCTATCTTCGTTCAGTGGAAGGATGTGGGTTTACTGCCAGCAGTTTAGAGGCTTGGATAACACTGCTCTGTGTGTGTAGGAAGAGACAGCCTTTGTTCTGAGCGCCATGTTTTGCTGACTGAGATGCAGTAGGTATGCCTGACCAGTTTTGGTAAGACTGACTGGTCTTCCCCATAATTTTTCTGCTAAAACTACTTACCATAATGAGAATGGCACAACAGTAATGCCAATAACGGAGCCTAACTTAGTTGCCAAGAAAGCGTTTTTCATTGTCCAGCTACCCCTCTCAGAATTATTCCTCTTGTTAGCAATAATATTCCGAATATTTAGGTTGCGATTAAATCAACTCCTGCTCACCTTGAGTTGTTTTATTGTACAAGCAGTGGTTTTACATCACGGGCTGTCTTAATGAACGAAACCTTCGTGTTAATGTCCCATTAAAGATACAGGCACAGGACACCTTTTCGACCCCAGCAGACAAAAATATAAGCACACATGGAGGGACGGGTATGTGTGTGAAAATCATTAAGTTCATCTCACTCGTTAATTATGGCTCAAGCCCCTTTGTATGCACTTTCTCTGCTCCACGAATGCTGAGGGGAAAGGATGCGTAGCAGTAGAAGAAAGAGCATTTAGCCCCATTTAGCAATGGCAGATACATTCTGCATTCAGCACTTCTCTTCGGACCGGAAGGCCACGTGAGAGCAGCGAGCTATTGCCCAGGGAATCGAAGGGCAACAGAAGACAGCATCACTCCATTCCTGTCAGCCAGAAAGTGGTCGGTGCATTCTTTTTTTCAGCTACTGGTCCTTTTTAGGTCTCGCCCTGCGATTGCAGGCCAAAGGCCTGCTGTCGCAGAGCGAGACTATTGTTATCATTCCGGCTTTCAAGGACTGAAAGGGAGCCGGAGAGGACAACAGACTGTCACGCGCACGCAGCAGCAGCAGCAGCAGCCTGCCGGGATCAGGTCGCGCGCATCAACAGGCTCTTCACAACACATGCACAACACACATACAGCCCCCCCCCCGCATACACACACACATACATACATACAGAACCCCCCCATACACACACACACACACACACGCACACACACACACACACATACACAGAGAACCCCAGGCGCTTACACGCACATCCCCTACCTCGTCTCGGCGTCTTCGCGCTCCCTTGCCCCCGCTCCTCTGGTGCGCGCGCACCACAGGTTTCGATTCCCGCGTCGGCTCCTCTACAGCCAATCAGGAGGCAGAACTCCTTTTAGAGATGCTCCCTCTCTGGTCCGCTACCATTTTTTTCTTTTTTAAACAGAAATCAAATACAATATTAAGTATACATTTTCCCCAGTGATGCAAGTGAGTGCGGGCACTTAAATAACGCCACTGTGAAGTCACCCTCGCGGAGAAATTACATTTAATACATCAAAAGATATCAACTAAAACTGCGCTTACCTTGTAATTGAAAGGTTTCGAAAGTCTTGTGTACAATAAGAAATTCTCCATTTTAAGCGAGTTTTCAGGCACAGAGCATAATGCTTTAACGGAGCAGGGTCGAGTCCGAGATAGGATGAACGGGGTATAAAAATAACCCATTCAAGTATCAGACACCACATGACAACTAAAAGCGTGCTCCCAATCAAAACTCTAATTGCCAAGAGTCTGTCCGTGATCAGCGGAGTGTCACCGAGGCGGAAGGGCTTAATTTGTGCCGGTGCTTAGCACCGGCACCTAATTATTAGGGCCGGGTCTACAGTCACGCATTAAGAAGGGCACCGTCAGTAATTTGATTTATAATGATTCGTGGGTGGCACTGGCATAGAGAGCGTGTGCTGTGCTCTGCTGTTGTAGTACTGTAGGTGCCGCTGTCACTTAGTTACCGCGTACTGGTGTAAAACACTTACTGCCTTAAATGTGGTGACGTCTGAGTCTGACGTGACTCACTGACTCCGATTCTCAATTTCAAATTTTCTCCGTCCTCACTCTTAATGACTTCAACTTCCGGCCGCGGATCAGTGTTGCCGCCGCAGGCCCAGTGGGCGGGCTGGTCTTCTTCTGGGGGGTTGGGGCTGTGAGCAGGCAGAGGCAGCGATGCGCGCGCAGATTTTTCATTTTAATGCGCGCGCATTCGCTTTAATCTTGACACGACACGCCCCAGCATACCCACAAGGCCGCATGCACCTCACCACCGCACCGAGTATCCACTGGTGGTTGAACTTCATCGCGCCGCCGTTCAAAGAAGGGGGAATCGGAACCTGGACGACGTTGAGGTTGGCTGCGTTGAGGTGGAGTAGACTACTGAGGCAGTACATCGCTCTGCTCACCAGGTGAGGGTGAGGCATGGCCTTGGTCGGCCGCCGGCCTATAAATAAAGCTGCGCAATTAAAGCCAAATATTTTTTCTTTAGGGTTGCTTTCCTCAATGTGACATCTTGCATACGCACAGTTATGCACCACTATGAACGAACTCTCACCGTGTTCATTAGCGTCTTGTGTGGGTCCGGCTGTACACCCTTCTTAGCAAGATGTATCTCCAAGCCTTCTCCAATTGGTTACTGAGATGCAAATCATTCAACATGCCTAAAATAGTCTAGTTAAACATCGATTTTGATGGCAGGAATTTTTTTTGCAGAGTTTTATATAGCGCGAACCAGACCCGAACTGAATCCGGTATCAGAGCGCTTTACATAGTACCAGTTACGTTACATGAGGACACGCATTAATTTTAGGCACGGGGAGATTAAGTGATTTGCCCAGAATCACAGGGGGTTGATTACCCACAGATTTGCTTTCTGATGGGCGTTTTCCACACTCACCATCTTGCCACACTTTGCTATTGTAGATCTGTTTCCATGTTGGTGGTCCACCCCTCAGATCCATTTATCTCAACCATGGCTGCAATTTTGATGTCTGCTGTCTTGGGTTAGGTTTTCATGTTCTACAACAGGGATGACTGCTGACAAATTATCAAGCTTCTTAAGGATGCATTACTCTTTTTCCCTCCTCTGCCCAATATCACTCTGTCTCCCCAAAATCTTTACCCCGACTCAGAGGGGGCCTGAAAATATTCCACTGCCTTTAGGGCTTTTTTTTGGACATTGTACGTTGGAGATCCACTTCTCTTCCTGCTGCTGGTCTATTAGCTACCTATCAACAGTGTCTTCATCCAGCCCCCATCCACGGACTCCCAGTTTGGCACAGCCTTGTTCAAGAGGTTTGTTCTACTCTTGCAAATGTCCCAGTGCTGCATAAAGGACATGTAAAGATTAGTTCCCTCTACAGTGAATAGCGTAGGCGCAATCTCTGACCTTAGCAACCACACTTAGCAGCCAACTAAAACACTTCCTAGGACAAGGGAACCCAACAATGTCATCTGTGCTCAGCCATGTTGGTCAGTAAACCTTGGAATTGGAAATGAAAGCGTTTTCTCTTTTCTGAACACAATGGAGAGCCATTACCTCGCGCAGCAGGATTTCTTACCTTAAAATATTATAACTCTTGACAAGGTTATTCTCATAAATATTTATAAATGCAGTCAAGCCCCTCTCCGGTTGATTTTTAAAATACTGATTATACACGTTTGTTGCTTTATGGCCTATCTTTCAAGTTAAGAAGTTAGAATATTAATAGAATCTTCAAAACAATGCATATTTTAATTTATATGGTATTCTACAAGGGAGGAAGACATACGATTTAGGGCATGCATGGACAGGAACAATGTGAGGTAGTAATGTAAAACCTGCTATGTGGGACGATGGTTTGTGGTCTCTGGAGTTGGTATCTGCGAAAGTGGTGCAAAGCACAACACCATGGTTTGGGGGTCAAGGTTTTTATAAAGCAACTGATGCCTGTCATAACCCCCCCCCGACTTTCAGCTTCTTGTAATGTGCCTGCATTCACCATATACTATGCGGAAGGACTGCGCCATAATCAGGACTAACTATGAATATAAGATCTTATTTTTTGGGAGAGGGGCAAAGATCTGGAGCAGTCTGAATAAACACTCACACACACATAGAGATGTGGTGGTAGAGGTATTTCTAACACCAAGACATTCAATGCAACTTCATGGGGTGGCGCTCCTGCAGCACTGCTGGTGCCTCAAAGACACGATATAGTATGTTATGGAACCACTGATTTATGAATCCTGCTTTTTGTGCTGCCAATTGCTGAGGACAGATGAAACATACATCCTGTGCTAAAAGGGATAAATACATTAGTTTATATATTTAAATCAATATGTCACTTCACAAAACAATAGTCCCACTTTAGCTAATTCAAATTTAAAATTTCTGTAATGGACACATGAAAATGTTCTCAAAACAAGCCCAAGAGATTAAATCAAGTAGGCACTTGAGAGGTGCGGTTATGGTGGTGAGATCCTGATTTCTGACAGAGCCTTTTGGTTTATTTTTCTCACGTAAGATATGTAAAAGTTGTATCTTTGAACTTGTGACACACAATTAGACTCTGCTAAAAAATAACACAAAGCACATTTGTACATACCCAAGTATTGTTCCCAAAATCATCACATAGAGCACTGGAATATTTCACATGTCCCTTTTTAAGGCATTAGTCATTTTAGCCAATTTATTCCAAAATTGTGCTGTAAATGCACTTTTGAGTTCATCTTTTTCAAAATGTTCGCAGAGTAGGTGGAACCTCCTATCAAAACCTTACTTGAGGAAGGCCCCCTTGCTGAAATTCAGAATGGGTATTACATCTGGCTTTCAGCAGTGTGAATTGAGAGTGTGGATGGCGCCAATAGATTAAGTGGGTGAAACCAGCGGGGGAAGTGGGAGGAGCCGGTGGAAAAGTGTGAGCGGCCTCCTAGAAACATTTGAGCACCTGCACTTAATATTTTACAAATTAAGCACTGTGGAAGTCCTCATAACACGTTCTGCCTGCTGCAAGCTTACACTTTTTTCACAAGGCAATTTCCAAACCACTTCTTTAATTCACAAAGTTCGGATTACACTTGACAATGCATTTACTTATGTTTTCAGTGCAAGTAAAATTCTTTACGTTGTGCGACATGTCTTGAAGTGTGTAGTACCTACAACCTTACGCATAAAAATTAGAATACATAAGTTACCCTCTCACCCTCACCCCCTCACCCCCACACACCCTCAACCTCAAACCCCTCACCCTCACAACCCTCTCACCCTCCCTCACCCTCACTCACCCTCACCCTCACACACCCTCATCCTCAAACACCCTCTCACCCTCACACATCCTCACCCTAACACACCCTCACCCTCAAACCCCTCACCCTCACACTGCCTCACCCTCACACCCCCTCACTCACCTCACCCCCACAACCCTCTCACCCTCACACTCACATCCCCTCACCCTCACACCCCTCACCCTCACCCACCCTCACACCCTCACACACCACCACTCACACTCTCACACACCCTCACCAGCATAGCATAACAAAACATAGCATAACAAAACACAGCATAACATAACAAAACACAGCATAGCATAACAAAAAAAAGCATAGGTTAGCAAAACATAGCATAGCATAACAAAACAACGCATAGGATAGCAAAACAAAACATAGCATAACAAAACGTAGCATAGCAAAACACAACATAGCATAGCATACCAAAACACAACAAAACATAGCATAGCATAACAAAATATAGCATAACAAAACAAAGCATAACATAACAAAGCATAGCAAAACAAAACATAGCATAGTATAACAAAACATAGCATAGCATAACAAAGCATAGTATAGCAAAATACAACAAAACATAGCATAGCATAACAAAGCATAGTATAGCAAAATACAACAAAACATAGCATAGCATAACAATACACAACAAAGCATAGCATAACAAAACAAAGCATAGGATAGAAAAACTAAACATAGCATACCAAAGCATAGGATAGCAAAACAAAACATAGCATAACAAAACATAGCATAACAAAAAATAGCATCGCATAACATAGCATAACATACCAAAACATAGCATAACAAAACACAACACATAGCATAACAAAACATAGCAAAACACAACAAAATATAGCATAGCTTAACAAAACACAACAAAACATAGCAGAGAAAAACAAAACATATAGTAACATCGCAAAACATAGCACAGCATACCAAACACAACAAAATATAGCATAGCATAACAAAACAAAGCAGAGCAAAACAAAGCATAGCATAATACAACACAACAAAACATAGCATATCATAGCAAAACATAGTATATCATAACAAAGCATAGCATAGCATAACAAAGCATAGCATAGCAAAACATAGCATAGTAAAACATAGCACAGCATAACAAAAAACAGCATAGCATAACAAATAAAAGCATAGGATAGCTAAACAAAACATAGCATAGCATACAGCATCACTCAGCACCACCACAGCATCACTCAGGGGCACCACAACATCACAATGCGCCGCCACTGCATCACTGAACGCCACAGCATCACTCGTTCGCCATCACAACATCACTTAGCGCCACCACAGCATCAATCTGTGCAACTATTCAACAACAGCTGGTTCAAATATGTTGTCTTAATGTTTCAAGCTATATTACAAATGTAACAAAAAGATGTTAATATTTCACTTCTGTTCTTGGATTTTCTTAACAATAAAATACACTGAACATAATCTTCACAACAGTTATTTACAAAGTTTAAGCTATTGCCATTATAAAGTACAATAACTTTGATTTAAGTATTAATTATTAAAAACATTAAAAGCCATTGTTATTTGTAATATCAATACATGCAAGTCACGTAAATATGACACATATTGCATTACAAATGCTACAGGTGTCACATTTGCGAAAATTATAACTATTGGCATTGTAAATGACAAAGCTATTATTTTCGCTATTTTCAAAAACAAAACATGAATAAAAAATGTGTCATTTACAATACCAATAGCTCAAACTTTCCTAATGCGAGACCTATTGCATTGCAAATGCTTGTTAATTGAGTGACATACTTTATACCCAGCATCAATCATCAAACCTTTCACAGCAAATCCTGAGAAGTGAATCTTTGTAACCTACCCATTCCTCAGTCAATGCGCGTCCACGCAGGACAAGTGGTAAAGAGGCAGCCATTTTGCACTGTGATTGTTGTCGTGCATAGTCTAACAACCTTTGGTTTCCAGCGCCTCATCCTCGAAAGCGGCACAGATCACCAGGCCAACCGACCTTTATAGTTAATTTATGAATGTCTGGTTACTGAAGTGTATGTGCCCACAAACTATTTGCAAACAGACTATCACCTGAGGAATGTTTACTGGTATAACTGCCACCTCAGAAGACACTCTGTGTACATGGGACACATTCAGTTACCATAGTTCTATGCTTACAAAACCTGTAGGCTTCGCACGTGACTAGGTAAATAATCTAAGTATCTAAGTGACGATGACCCCATATTTATTTGTTAGGATATTACAATCTAATCGCTCATTCTAACTTTTATAACAGACTCATTAGATATGTGCACTGAATCACGCTTGTCACGTGACTGTCACGTATGGTTAAGTAGACAAAATAAAAGAGAATTCATTTAAGTATTCATAATGAACGAATGAAAGAAGGAATACATGGATACCATTGTAAAGGTCTCTGTTACCACGTAGGTGTCCTGGCCCTTTCATTAAGACTTGAAAAAGAGACAAAGAAGGCAGGACATGCTTAGATGAAGGGAAGCGCCAAGATGTGAGAAGTTTCCTAACTAGAGAATGGTTCTGCTGCTGGCAAAGATCCTGAGGACCCTTGTTCCAATGAGTAGCTGCAACAAAGTTGAATGATCTGAATCCAGAAAATAATTTCCAGACTCTGATTATTTGTTCTAATCAGCCTGAGGAGGAATGTAAGAGTCACCTAGGAGAGCGAAAAATATATTTTTAAGGATAATGGGCCCACTGTCATGTAGGCCCTTTTGATAGGTGCTCACACGTTTTAAAATGACACTTTTGTTCAGTGGAAGCCACTGTAATAGAGACGTTTGCCCGAGAAGCAAGAGTGAGATTAGGGATTGAGTGGAAGTCTGGCAGCAGAGATCTAGATCACTTGGTGTTGCTTTAGTAAATGTTTGGGAAATACTAGGTACAGTGAGTTACATTGTTGAAACCTGGACTTTGCTGACCATCTACCTGAAGTCGAGGGAGGAGGGTGGGGGTGGGGGAGGATGATATAGACCTTGCGGAGAGTCCGAATGAAGTACCAGCAAGATGAAGATCCCTTGTTGACCTGTTGTTCGGAAATCAGGAAGATGTCAATGATCATGCTTACATTTTTTTGCAGAGGAAACGGAAAGACCACCAGTCACTGGATCAGATGGTGGGAGGTCAGAATGATGACCTCAGTCTTGTCAGCTTCGAGCGTTAGGTTGTTTTGCATTCAAAGAGATACTGCTTCATGGCATTTGCAAAGGTTTATATTTAGCGCACCAAGATAATCTTTGAAGGACAGAGAGATTGGCATTGTTGACATTGGACATAAGAGAAAACCCAAAAGACATGATAATGAACCCGAGGTGGATGTTTAGACAGAGTGGGACTTGTGGAGCAACCTTGACGTACTTCACTGGCACATGGTGACACCCATGACATTTGATAAGTGTACGAGTAAAAGATAGACATTGCTGTCAGTTGCAGTAGTGGCACTAGATCTTTGCCGGCTGTCCTACACACTATGTTCCTACGAGGTGTACATGATACAAACTATTCTTAACACACAACTCCTATGATATTTCAAATCAGTTAGTTTGGTTAAATGTGCACTTTTATTCTCCTGTAATATAAATATCTTCATAATCATTACAGAAAACTTGTTTAATTTGCAGGGTTTTCTCCAGACTGTTAAAGCATGAACGAATATTGTATAAATGCTATCATAGAACTCTGCAGTCCAGTGCTACCATCATTGTCCTTGTACATAATCAGATTTACTACTAAATTAGTTAGTGTTTACCACTCTGACAGAAAGTACAATGATGTAATAATACTTCACTCCTGTACAATACAAACATTGAAAGGATAAAGGACTTCATGTACTTTTCGTTCAAGGAATTTTATTGAAGTTGAAACGAAGAGGAAATACAAATAATAAATGGACTGAGTGATACAGGCTAGACAAACCAGAACATATTCAAAAGGTATCCATGAACATATGAAAAACAGATATAAACAAAAGTCAGATGGTAATAATAAAAAGGAAAAGTATTACAATGTGTCCCTGTAAAAAAAAATCATGATAATAATATAAAGAAACTGTATACAGTTGAAAGGAAGGATATATAATCCAAATGCATTCAAAGAACGTTACAACGGGACTGGGAGGAAACAAGCCATGTATCACAAATAATACCTTAAAAGTTTGGTAAGGGAGAACACAAAGAGAGTAAAAAGGGGGAAAGAGAGGGAAGGAGGGGTAAGGGAGCACCAGTGAAACAACTGTTTCAAAAAGAAAAATAGAAAAAGATATAGAAAAGTAAACATGAAAAAAGTCTTAAAATGGTTCAGGTAATAGGGGAGTTAGAGATATGCGCCCTGGTATCCTGAGCACAGTGTTGAACATATTTATCCAAAGATCTCCAGACAACACTAGAAATAGTCGGAGAAGAGTTACTATCAGACTGCAACGTGTGAGGGACTTCATGTACTTTTAAGTGATAATACTAAGAAAGCTATTTGTAAAAGTAAATAGGTGTATTGAACATAAGTAATTTGATACACATCTATTTTATTGTTGCTAATCGATTTAATTTAGGTTTCTTGAAAATCATGAAAAAATATTTAATATGTAATTCAAAACAATTAATCTAATGTAAGATGCTGACATTTGAAAAAGTATTTCTTCATAGTTCGTCAACAAATATAATTTGGATTATCGTGTAAAAAAGAAGATGCATTCAGGGCCTCATTATATTTTAACTTTTTTTTTAAACAAATCAATTTTATTCACTTTTTTTTATATATAGTTGTGTCTTCATGGACAGATTTGTCATTTTTCTTGTTTGTTAGCCTTATGAGATATATCTGTGGCACACTAGCACTCCGGAACATGCTTTTCACGTTGGGGCAGGAAAACAATATTCTCTCTTTAAATTTACTATCCACATTCCTATCATGTGCCAGCAGCTGGAAATAGTACAAAATAAATATACTCTTGTATCAATGCAAATAAAATCCGGATTCATCTATGCATTTTAGGTTAAAAATATGTTACCTGTCTATGCTATCTTCAAAAACAATGTTATCCCCTGTAGTTTGTAAGTGGCTAGCATTTGTACAGCTCTCTGGTACATTCACCACTGGAGTGGAGAGCTGGAGGTATGGATATTGAAGGGGATTGAGCACAGACCGATAGGCATGAAGACAGAGACACACAGCACAGAGATATTGGATGCAAAGAGAGATGGAACTTAGAAATCACACAGGCATTAAGGCTGACCCCATCATTATAGGAGCCTGGTGTCCAGGGTGACAATTTCTTCATCTTCCAGGAACCTATTTTTATTAACAGCGTGCTCTCACATATAACTATGGATGTTTTATTTAAAGCAACAGTGCCTTCAGTAAACAAACGATGCATCCAACATCCCTCCACAGAATGACATAACTGTAA
Source organism: Lissotriton helveticus (assembly GCF_964261635.1). NCBI lineage: Eukaryota > Metazoa > Chordata > Amphibia > Caudata > Salamandridae > Lissotriton > Lissotriton helveticus. The sequence goes on along the minus strand of NC_136065.1, from coordinate 997,436,119 downwards.
ACTCCAGAGACCTCTAGGTCCTAACGTTATAAACGTACTTGGCACAACAAGGAGCACATACATTGTTTACTTATACTCAAGTCAATTACTGTATTGAGACAAACTCACAGACATGCCACATCCCAGATGATCATCACCTCGCAGCACTTTAATATGCATTGGGACCCTATGAATATTAAAAATCCGTCTCCCAGATCAATAGTTACAAAGCGTGATTAGGGCTAAAAAAAAAAGTCAATGTATGCAGAGAATGGGAAGTCCAAGTACAAGCAAAGGCAAATTAGGAAAGGAATTACAATCAATACAATAGCATATTTACCATCACTTAGGGTTTGCGTGAGGGTATTGTTGTTGGTTAAGACTTTAACATGTATCAAATTTACTTTCAATTAATTAAATGAAATACCCCAAAATATTTGTAATTGTTTGCGGAATAATTGTATTAATCTTTGGGTTAAGGCTAAACTACAGACGTGGATAGATTTCCATGTTAATTTTCCTTAAACATAAATAATAAAAAGAGGAAATAAAGAACTTAGGTTAGCGTTTACATTTACTTTAGTACCATATTTTATAAAAATGAACATGAATTTAATATAATTTCTTGGTTTTTTTTTCGGCATCTGTTAAGGATTTATATCATCTGAATTTTGATCCTCTTCTTCGAAGAGTTCAGACATTGTTTTCATGCTGGAACTCTCTACCGTTATCCATTTTAGGCTGGATGGCTTTAATTAAAATGTCTATTCTTCCCTTGTTTAATTTTTTGTTTTCAACTATTTCATGTTTTTTGCTAGGCTCTTTCTTTACTCGAGTTGAATCTATGTTTACAGCCTTTATTTGAACAAAGAAAACACCTCGTATTGCACTTAGCACTTTATATGAGGATCTAGACCAGGCAGGGCTCACCCTGCCAAATCTCAGGGATTATTATAATGCATATTTTGCACAGTATTTATCCAGATTTAAATTTCAACCTCAAACAAAAAACTATTCATAAATACTTTTATTGATCTAATGTGTAAAGAAAATCAGATTCATGCTCCTCTGCAGATTTTTAAATCTCCCAAATGAGTCCGCTATAAGTCCCTACAGTGATTTTTAAAAAAACGTCAGGCTCTGTTAAAAAAATATTCTATTCCCGTGAGTAATTCAACAACCTTATTATCAAGCATCTTCCCACTGGCTTGTATTATACAATGTTTGGATCTTGGTGTTAATTGGGCTGAGGTAGGGTTTTTGAAAGTTGCAGACTTCATGAGAAATGGGAAATGTCCCAATTAATTACTAGAAATTTTATTCTATTAGGGTCATATAACATAGTGTATAAATTCCTTGTTCAATTGGATATTTCTCATTTAGACGAACAAAACCAATTGATAAATGAATTATTAGTTATAGTACCTGATAGAAAACCTGGGGTATGGAAGCATCATCTTGCCCAAAATAGGAAGCTGGATCTTAATCAAGGCAATTAAAAAATGGCTGTGTCAGGAAAATCAGGCTATGCCCTTGAATGTATGGTCAGTGGTCAATATATTTAAATTTAGCACATTACGAGGGGCAAATTGGCGGAGAATGTTATTCCTTAGTAAGTGGTTACTCTACCGAATACCTTTCTCTATTTTTAAAATGTATCCTAATCACTTTCCGCATTGCTTTAGATGTATTCATCATTCTCCAGCTAACTGGTCACATGTCATGTTTCACTGTGTCAAGATTTCCAAATTTTGGGAAAAGATATTTTGCTATCTTGAGATTGAATGTGGTATTAAGATTGCAGTGAATGAGAAATGAATTTTGTACGGTGTTGATCCTGATCTTTCCTTCCCTGATCAGATGGCTAAATTGTTATATATCGCTATGGCAGTGGCTAGATCTCTTTTGTTACAACAATGGCATACAGAGCAGATTTCATCTATATATGAATGGTTGCATAAGATGAAAAGGGTTAAAAGTAGTGAGCGGACTTTCTCTTTACGAATGTGGGTTATTACAAAATTTGATAAGATCTGGGGGGCATTTTTTGACTAAATTAGAGAGTAATTTCTTTTATATCTGGATGTCTCGTTTAAAAAAAAAAAGCTTTTTAGCATATTACAGGCGTATATTGTGTGCTAATTAATTCCCTGTTTTTTAATTACTTGTTGTATGGTATATGATCTATCTATTAGGCTTGTGTAAATGTTTTTTATGCTAAAAGAGTTTAAAAATGTCGATAGGCTGTATATTATTTATATTTTGTATTGCCATGAAGGATTTCAATACAAAAAAAAAATAATATAATTTCCTGAAAACATAAATATTGAACTTCGCGCTCAACCAAGCCTTAGTATAAGACTAAGGTTTACTAAAATCAATTAATTTAATTTAAATGATGTAATTTACAAAGAAATATATGTGTTTCCTAATTTTTAGAGGTAACTGTCCCGAACAGGAAAATAACTTTTAAGTAATTATATTTAAAAAATGTAATAGTATTGTATAGAAATGATTTGCGACCTCTTGTATGGGTATGTGGCCTGTCAAGAATAGGGTTAGGACAAGCGTACACTATTTAATTTAATTTAACATACATTTAATTTGAAAGCTTAATATTTGTAAAACATGTGGTTCATGGTTAGATTTATTTCAAAGTGAAGAATAAATGATGAGTTGTGTGAAGGTAACCATTATTTTAATATTAAAAATCAGCTAATGGTGTAATGTGGAAATTGATAATAACAAGTGAGATGGTAGTATGTAGTCTTGATGACAAAGGAAAAGCGACTCCTCTTGGTTGGGTAAGTGACACCTCTCCATTTCTATTCGATCTGCAGTAATTTCACTGTGAGGCAAACACCAACACTCATTAACGACAGTGTTTGCCCCAAGCTGATTGCTGTTTTTTTCATTTTAATTTGTCGCTGCAGTTTAGGCGACTAAATGTCTGTCGGCAATAAAAAGCAGCACAAAGTGTGCACACCTTTCCATTCTCGGCCATGCATGGGCCCAGTAGAATGTCTGGAGAGGAGGCAGGCAGTCTCAGGCTACAGAAGTGTGGCAGAAGGAGACAGAGGAATGTAGGAAATGGGTTGGTGACTGCAAAGACCATCCTATCGTCATAACATGTCCGGCCGCAGAGAGGCACAGACACCTCTCGTTGATGGAAACAGTTGCTCTGTGACACCTCAGATGTGGTATGTGGGGAAATGGATGCTGGGAAGATGGTCTGAATGAGACAGGGGAAAAGGATGAGGGCTAGTGGGGACTGAAATGGCCTCAAAATTTGGTGTATATAAAGACCTACGAGTCTACACCAGATTAAACCATGCCCCCCTCTCCAGATTTGACCTAACAGCACATACCTAAAACTGATAGAGTACAAAAACACACATGGCAGTCCGTCTTCACAGCAGATGCCAGCGATCGCCCTAACAGCATTTAGTATCTAGTTGAGCTAACTACATTCTTTTCTCTTCTCCACCTCTTGTTTTCTTTAGGAATCTGTGAAAGCACCTCCTTCTGATGGCAAGCAAGCCTTGCTTCTTTCTTAGTGTTTTGTTTTCCATATTTCCATTAAATGGTGCAGGATTTTTGTTCCTTGTGAAACCTGTCTGATTACCCGTTTTGTTGAACTAGTTTTCATATTTTTTTTGACCTTGAAAGGAATTTGCCAGGTTGACAAAACCAACCTAGTGAATATTTTTCGATTATCCTCCTTCATGCTTTTAAGTCACTTACCAATCTTAATTCCTGGGTATATGAGGCCTTTCATGATCTAATTCATAGGGTAACCATAAGTGCTAGGACTAAAGGTAATATTAGTATGTGGTAGGGCTTTACGTTTACCCCTGTTTATGGGCTAGCCAGAACTTTAAGAGAAAGTCTAGATTAGAGTCATAACTGCAAGAACAGAGGTTACTGGATTCAATATCATCAGCAGGATATCATGTGCATACATGAGTGATGTTACTTGGCCTGCTTGAGTGCTTAGCTAGCAATAATGAGTGGTTCCAAAGTAATCACAAACAGGAGTGGTAAAATGAGGCAAGCCTGTCAGGTGCCATGTCTGATATGTATTTGGTGAGAGAGCTATCCTCTACTGTTGATGCATGCGGTGTGGGTGTGATAAATCCAGGCCACCTTGGCATTAAAATCTTGGCCCGTTCCAACCTTGATGGGGAAAAGGTAGTCCCATTCAGCTCTATTGGAAAATTGTAGAAATTGGGTCTCTAGTGGGCAGAGGTTTGAACCCTGTCCAAGTAGGGAACATGTTATACTTATGGTTGCCTGTGTAGGCTTTCCTTTATGTCTACTATTTCCTGTTCCCATAGAATACTTCACTGACATTCTCGGTTTGTCCCTGTGTGGATGTTCTAGTTTAGTCAGTTGATCGCTTCCCAGCCGTGGAAGTGTCCATTATGCTGCCGGACCTAATAAACCTGTCGTTTTCCGATCTTTATTGAAGCATCCGGCTCAACTTATTTACCACAGACCGCAACCCTGGTCAGAGTAAGTTAGATACACAGCCTAAATGAACCTGTGCCCACCCTATGGTAGCTTGGCACAGAACAATCAAGCTAAACTTAAGAGGCAATGTGTAAGGTATTTGTGCAATGCAGCAGACAGCAACACAATGAAAACACCAGTAACGATATGCAATTTCAAAGATTTAGGTGAAAACAGTACAGAAAAGTGCAAAGTGAAAACTGTGGTTAACTGGCGACACTGGGCTGAGACAAAGTCACAAGTTCAGACCACCCACAACAGAGTGCAGGCGGGCTACATGGGCTCACTTGGGCCCGCTGAACACAGTACTTTAAATCCTGGTGTGCGGTCTGCGTGGCATTGCCTTACAAGGCTTCGCGCCAATTCCGAGAGGCTGTGCGGCGCTGCTTCGTGTGGGTACCCAGGAGCTGTGTGTTGAGGCTTTATGGGGTTTGGCATCACTTTGCGTAGATCCAGGGAAGCTGGTCGGTGAGTCTTTAAAGAGCTTTGCATCACTTCGCATTGCTTTGCATTGTACCGGGGAGTTGTGTGGCAAGGCTTTGTGGGGCTTGCCATCACAATGCATAGGTTCCAATGGGCTGGCCATTGATTTTGGTGAGGCTGGCACTTGTGTGTTGAGGTTTGAAGGGCTTCACATTCATTCCGATGAGCTCCACAGGTTAGGCCCACTTCCAGGGGTCCAGGACTTATTTGGCACTATTTGGCAGGGTAGTCTCACAGATGGCAGAGTCTAGGTGGAGGAGCAGGTTGGTAAGAATTCTTTGATAGCCCGGAGACTTTAAGAAAAGGGGGCAAGCCAGCAAGCCCTTGGAGAAACTTGGGTTCAAGGACGTAGAGCCATGGTCCAGTCCTTCTCACTCCCAGGCAAGAATCAGCAGGCAGCAGACCAACATAGCAGAGCAGGTAGTAAAATAGCAGTCCCTTCTACAGCACAACAAACAGCAGACAGCAGGCCAATGCAGCAAAGCAGTTAAAAAAAGTAGCAGTCCCTCCTGCAGCACAGCAGCTCTTCTTCCAGGCAGAAGTATGTCCTTGGTACCAACAAAGGTCTGAACTGGTGGTGTCAGGGGTCCAGTAGGTATATCAAAATATGCCTTTGAAGTGACTATGGGGGGACTTCAAAGAGGCCTGTGAAGTTCACAGGGTCCCTACCTTTCCTGCCCTGGCTCCAGATGCACTACGGCGGGGTATGCAGCTCTTTGTGTGGGGACAGATACAGCCCTATTCAGGTGAATGTGTCAGTTCCTCCCTTCCAATTTACATGAGAAAAGCCCATCAGCTTGGTGATGGGCCATCAAGATGTAAATGTCACACCCCAGCTCCCTTTGTGTGCGAATGTCTAGAGATAATGGACACAGCCCAGCTGCCAGCCAACCCAGACATGTATTCAGAGACAAATGCAAAACGAACAATTGATGGAGGATATGCTGAACTATGTCAAACATTCACACCAGTACAGAGATCTGGTCTTAAATCCATCATTTGTTTTGCTCTGCTTGCCATTCCAGTTTAAACCCAGCCATATGCAAATCAGCCTTGACCCTGCTCCCCATGGGAACAGTCCAGCTGAACTGCCAGGTCAGGTCCTCCCTGAAAGGGAAACACGTATTCTGGGACTGGTTTCAGGGTTTCAACCCTCATCAGCCAGGCTAGCTTGACTCTAGTGGCATGGAGAGCATGTGACCCCCGTCTGGGCATACCCGACCCGCTTGAGGTGACAAATGCAAAAATGAAAATTGATGGACAGAATGTTGCACAATGTCAACCATATACCCCACTACAGAGATCTAGGCCTAAATCCGTAGTTTTTTTGCTCCCCATGTGTTAGAAATGGGGCCCTCCAGTTGGCAGATGTAGGTACCTTTGTCAAATAGGGACCTTTGCTTCTAGTCAGGTTAAGGGGAATACACACTTTAGATAACCCCTGCTCACCCCTTGGGTAGCTTGGCACCAGCAGACAGGCCTACCCAAAAGGCAATGTGTAAAGTATATGTACTAAAAAAACGCAGTAATACAGTGATAACACCACAAAAGGACACCACTCCAGTTTAAAAATCAACAAGACCAAAACGACAAAAATCCTACATACATATAAGAATATGACGTTAAAAAGGTTTGAAACAACTTGACCTCTCTTAAAGTACCTGTAGTTGTGACAAAATTCCCAATGCTAAACAGCTGCAGAGATGGAAAGCGTCGAGAACACACAGAGATGCGTTAGTTCCTGAGACCATGGGGAGACGATGCAACAGTTCTGCTGCACGCAGGAGAAGTGATGCGTCGTGTCTGGTTTGTAGGGGCAAGTGATGCATCGACTCCAAGACGATTCTGGTCCGTGGGTGAAGTGTCGGGAAAACTTGCCTCACAGGTACGATGCGTGGAAATCCGGGATGCTTCGGCGATCAATGTGGCAGCGTCAAGCGGCACTGCGTTAGTTTCTTCAGCCGCGATGCCCTCGATGCAGAGTTTCTTGCAGTGATGACAGGCACTGCATCGTTTCAGCAGCGGCGCGGCAATGTGTGGATATTATTCCCGACACAGCAGTGCTGCGTCAGGAAAACAGCTGCAAGAAGAGCGATGTGCTGATTTTCTTGTAGTTGCGTTGCTTTTTCAGCTCCCTACAGCAGGAACAACCTCCCGAGTCCCAACACAGTCACAGGCACCTCTTGGTAGGTCAGAACTCCAAGCAGGGAAGTTCAGGGGAGCTGGGGGTGAAGTGTTTGTGTTCCTGAGACTTACGAATAGGAGGCAAGCTCTACTCAAGCCCTTTGTTGTATGGTTTATGGGCCTCTTATGCGTGTATGTTAAGTTAGCATGGCTTGTTCGAAGTTTAAACATAATTTTTCCCTTTTGCTACTTTTGCGCACGACACTGCTTAGCTGTTTTTGCTGACTTAGCTTGGATGAAGGTCTATACATGGGAAATGGGTTGTTTTTCGACATCTCTAGACATACATCGTATCCCCAGTCTGTACAGTGCGTGCTAAACCCCCAAGGTTATCATAACGCAAGTCTGTTTACTGGCTTTTCCATGTAACACATTCTAGACACAACAATTTGGCAGCTGCAAGCCGAGTAGGATTCTGGTACCTTTATCATTGAACACTTGCCAGAATTGCACACACTTGGAAGATTCCAGGCATGCAGAGAGACTAACCGATCCTGATGTAATTTACACTTACTGAGCGGACAGGTAAATGCTGTCCCCCTAAGATTCCTCCAGAGACCTTCTATAGTTTTATAATACATAGTTCCCAGATAGGGAGGGTGTTTTAAATAGGCGTTTTTATCACCTGTTTGCACTATCATTGTAACATGATTCCTCCTTTTATATTTTATGGAATTGTAACCATGCTGTCCGTATTATTATTATCCATATGTATGCTGATGTTGATTAAAATACTGCGCTTGAGATCACGTCGTTAAAATAAACATTTTAACTTTACCATGTCTCTATTTTGCTCCTGTTGTGGACTGATATGAGCGTATGACAAAAGAGTGTTCTCACTTCCCACTATTCCTTAGATGGTTTAGGTCGCATGTTCTAGGTTGTCTAGTCATTGGTTTCTTTGCTATAGGAGCAAATATGACACTGATTGCTAGTCTGGTAGGGGATTTTGGGCACTAAGGTGAGTTTTGGCACACCCTAATTCACTGAGGTCCTAAGTCTCTGTGCACAGTTCTTTGTTTGCGCAGAATCCCTGTAACACCTTGGAGATCGTCCTCAAACAGGGGGGACACAGCACACAGCAAAGCCCTTCTCCTTTCCTTGGCAAAACAGCTCCTGCCGGCCAACCCCAGACAGCACACAGCAAAGGGGCAGTACTTCTCAGTTTTTCCAGCTCTTCTCCTTGACAAAGGTTCCTCTTGATTCCAGAAGTAGTCTAAAGTTCAGGGGTGTTAGGTCTAATACTTATACCCCATAATGTCTTTGTTCTCTTTGTGAAAGGGTCTCTGAGCCCAGTCCAAACAAGTTCAGCCCTCACTGGTGCAGTATGACGAAAGGGGTGGAGACAGCATTGTGCAAGGGAGAAAGGCCCTATTCCTGTGCAAGGAAATCTCCTCCCACTACTCTAAATTAAGCCAAGCCCTATTCAGCTCAGCTCTGAGTCACCTCAACCCCCCCAATGTCTGCCTACAGTGAATGCACATCGCCAGCCCCTGTCAGGCAAAAGTCAGACAGTCAATACACAAACAGGCAGAGACACACAGAAGGGTTAAACATGAAAATGCCTACTTTCTAAAAGTGGGATTTTCAAACACACAATTTAAAAAACATCTTTACTAAAAGATGTGCTATTAAATTCTGAGTTCAGTGAGCCTAAACCTTATTTCTCTATATTGTCTCCATGGGAAGATATATTTATAAGATGTTATAAATAAACTCCCATTCTATCCTATCGGGCAAGATAGCCTTTCAATAGTGAAAAATGAAATTGGCAGTATTTCACAATCAGGACATGTCACACACACCAGTACATGTCCTACCTTCCACATACACAGCACCTTGTCCAGGGGGGTACCTTGGGCCTACCATAGGGGTGCCTTACATGTAGAAAAAGGGAAGGTTAAGGCCTGGCAAGTGGGTGCACTTGCCACGTCGACATAGCAATTAACAACTGCGCACAGACACTTCAGTGGCAGTCCTGAGTTACCTTTTCAGGGCTACTCATGTGGGTGGCACAATCAGTGCTGCAGGCCCACTAGGAGCATTTGATTTACAGGCCCTGACAAACTTCAGTGCATTTTATTAGGGGCTTACCAGTAAATCAAATATGCCAATCAGTGAGAACCAATTGTAACAACAATTTTCACAGGGAGTACTTGCACTTTGGCACTGATTAGCAGCGGCAAAAAGTCCAAAGCATCTAAGCCAGCAAAAACGAAATCCAGCACAGCATCAAAAAACCAGGAGGTAGAGGCAAAAAGTCAGGGGAAACCACTCTAAAGATGGCAAGTCTAACACCATGACACTACTGTTTTAAACCCATCCATATGCAAATTAGTCTTGACCCTGCTCCCCCTGGGGGCCAGATCATCCATGGACTGGAAAAAAGCATCCTCAGACTGGTTTCAGGGTTTCACCCCTCATCAGCTAGGCTAGTTAGACTCCAGTGGCAAGGATAGCACGGGACCCAAGTCTGGGCATACCTGACCCACATGGGGTGACAATTTCAAAAAGAACAATTGATGGACCTAAGGTTGCACAATGTCAAGCATTTACCCCAGTACAGGGATCTGGGCCTAAACCCATCGTGTTTTGCTCCCCATGCCATTCCAGTTTCAACCCGGACATATGCAAACCAGATTTGATCCTGCTCCCCATGGGAACAATTCAGTCCGAATTACCAGGCCATGTACTCCATGGACCGGCAACAAGCATCCTGGGACCGGTTTTGGTGTATCACCTCTAATCAGACAGACATGCTTGAATCCAGTGGCACAGAGAGCACAGGACACATGTCTGGGCATACCCTTTCCATTTAGGGCAACAAAAGTAAAAATAACAGATAATGGGTGGAATGCTTGATTCAGCATTCCGTTCATAATTTGTTTGCCCAGCATTTTTCACCCTAAGTGGGATGGTTATGCCCAGATGTGGGTGCCTTATTCGCTGCACCACTGGATTCAAACTAGCCTGGCTGATGCTGGGTGGTAAAACTAGTCCCAGGATGCTTGTTTCCGGTCCATGGAGGACCCGGCTTGACAGTTGGGGCTAGACTGTTCCCATGAAGAGCAGGGTCAAGACTGTTTTGCATATGGCTGGGTCCAAACTGGAGTGGATTCGTGCGCAAAAGAACAATGGCTTTAACCTTGATCTTGTGACTGAGGCTGAATGTATGTGTTGAAGGAAATTAACCTCAAATGCCCTGGTGTCGGAGTGAGTTTAGCCGTATAGGGATTCATAGTAGGATGCAAATCTATTAGTAACTTCCGTGGGGTGCATCAATAGAGCGCAAGTTTCTGACTTAAATATTGGGATCACCATTTGGAATTCTTTTTATCTCAGTGGCACGGCTAGAAGTCAACCAGTGTGTTCTCCGATCACCTAGCGCATGATTCACAAAGGTGAATTAGAAACTTAAATAACTTTATACTTTGGAGTAAGTATATTTCTTTCGGTATTTACAAACTAAGGGCCATATTATCAAGAACAGGGGATAACATTATCACTGCTTTATCGGCAGGAAACTGCAGCTAAAGCGGCGATAATGGGCTTGATAATAGGCCCTTGTGAATTCCCATAGCAGTCCAGGTTCTGGTGTTAACCTGGGCTGCTATGGGAATTCACAGGGGCCTATTATCAAGCCCATTATCGCCGCTTTAGAGCCAGTTTCCTGCCGATAAAGCGGTGATAATGTTGTCGCCTGTTCTTGATAATATGCTCCTAAGTGTACACTTACTTCAAAAGTGTAAGTTAGATGTCTCCATCTCCAGAGTAAAGCAGTTGTTTTTCTCTTGTGTGGATGGGTGACGTTCCTACCTAAACCCCTCCATGACCCCCCTAAAGCTCTTGTACTCCTCCCTAATCCCATTGCGTGAAGGATTGAGCCTGCCCCCTTTCCCATCCATTCCCTTATGCCCCTCCCACTAGTAAAACCTATGATTAGATATGCGAAGACTCTGCAGTTGGGGTGGAGAGCTTCACATAGATAGGTATAGCTAAAACTAACATTTTGTAGTATGCTTTGTAGTGCAATTTGTAGTACTACAAAACATACCACAAAGTACTGTTTGTGGATCACGCCCATACTGCCGAAGCTTCAACTGAACTAAGGTTTTCTCTGCAACGCTGAAATAGAGAATATTTAAGGAGATTTATGCTATCTCTAATTTCTGCCTCGATTCTGGGTTTGAAGAAGTATTGTATTGTGTGGTCAGGTCCTGTGCTTCCCATTCGGCTATAACTATAGTAGTGTCTTTTATTATGTCGCACCTTCAAGTAGCCTTTCCAATAACCCACAATATCTAGGCAGATGACACCGATCCTGTATTTTAGGTTAGTCTGTTTCTTCTCCGGTGTCCTATATTGTATTCACTCTCATTTGCCAGTAAAATGAAACAATCTATTATGTAAGCAAGTAAAGTAAGCCAAGTCAAAAAATAATCCAATCTGGAGGAGGAACTGTGAAAATCAGATAGAAAAGTTGCTAGAAGATGGATATAGAAAGCATCATATGTCTTCCAGGTTACAATCATTCATTACATCTTTCACTGCCGCTCTATCATCACTATTGGATCAGTCAACAGTCCTGTTTTGTGAAGGATATGATCAAGAATAATGTTGCAAGCCTTTCAGTGTGCTTCCTAAAGGTCATGATTTATTCTGTGCCCACGTCGGTGATATGACGTGTGCGCAGAGGCAAAGAGATTCCTCATTTGTATGGTGCCACGCCACCATGCAAATGAGGGGAAGCCTTCTAATGATAGGGCTTGCGCTGTATGTGTGCCAGCACTAACTGTATCGCACACGGCCCCTTCTAGACTACCAAAGTGCCCTGGGGGCACACAAAGCTGCAGCAAATGCCCGTTGCACCCCAGGGGTACTTCTGTTATACAGGCTGAAATATGCTCTGCACCAATGATATGGTCATGTGACACTTGCTGTTTTTCTAATGTTGAGTTGTATGCACAGTATATGTCTGCACTGAGGAAATGCTTCCCGCTGCACAAATGCACACTTGTTTCACTCACCCAGTAGAGAAAATCCTTTCTCCTGCCTCCACGAACCTCAGAGTATGTGTTCCTCTTTCAACCTTCAGCATTTTGCAAGACCATATTTCATGCCATTTCTAGAGTGTGGAAGGGTTGGAGGGGAGTTTGTGAATGACCAAAGATTCTCAGGGCACACCATGCCTTAGCCATCTAATTCTCACTGTGGGCGTGGGGTTTACTGATTCTTACTTGTACTCATTTGTGGCATACAATTATGCAGGGGGATATAATTAACACCTTCCCTATATCCTTTGACCCTGCCTGGCAAGTGTAAATACATTTTTTAAAATTGTATTTTTATACATCACCTGACATTGTAATATCAACAGAAATAAGATAAAAATGATCCCTTTCCAAATTCTGTTTTGATCATGTAGTTTTATTTAGGTCATCTGTTCCATCTTCAGATGAAAACTACAGCTCATGCACCAAGGTGTAAATGGACTGCAAGTATATTTATAGTAAAAGTTTTACATAGACTGCTAGCACCGCAATGGAATCTACTACTGTCTTTACTTCTAACAGAATGGAATATGTACATGTTATAGCAAATTAAAACAAATATTCATAAATATGATCCTAAATGTGTTTCTTTCTGTGATTCATATGGAATAAAGATATCCCCTACCTTACATTATAAAACTTGTTGCAAGTCACCAAAAATATTTTGTTTATCTAATATTGGAACAAGCCATTTTCTTGTTCTACTAAATGTTGATATTAAGTAGCATCATAGTCTACTTGTGCCTCTTTGCTCATTTGATGTCACTTTGAAGCATTATGGAAAAACACCCCCATTATACATGGGCTGAGTTTCCCCCACCGTACATTATAAGGATATTGCAGGCTGCTGATGGGTTTTTCTCGCATACGGCAGCAGGGCTCACGGCCATATTGAGGGTGGAGCGCGTCGGCTATAAAGCCATGCACAGCACATGAGGAAGTTGCTTGCTGTTCTAGTTAAGAATGTCTGTTTGGAACATCCTGTCGCACTTAACTTAGCGTTGCATCTCTCAGCGCGTCTTCAGTGTTGTGGGAGTCTTCAGCGTCTTTGGTGGCATCATCCAACTTCTTATGTGGCTTTGGCTCGATGTGGGGTCCATATCGGAGAGTGTTCCACTTTGAGTGTGCAAAAGATAAAAGCAAGCAAAACCGTGAGAAGCTTCATCTGTTGGGTAATGCACTGCACGTGCATAAAGTACTTACCTTGCTTTCCTGGATTCTGTTGAAAGGCAGTTTTATTGTTTGAGTCCTTGTTTCTTTGATGACTGTATGATAAAGGACATAAAAGGACAATGAGTAAATGGTATTGGCAAATTAGAAGGGCATCTTATTCAAGGTATGATCTAGGCAATTACTTGGACAATTAACAGGGAGTCAAGCATCCTTTTATCTAGTTCACCAGGTAAAATTGCACTTATGGCTCGAGCATGCTATAATGCTTTAATCTTTATGTTTTGTAATATTCTTTCTATTTAAGTTCTCAGGCATCTGTGTCCCCGTTTGTGGCTGTATGACCTGAGGATTACTATCTAGTAGACAGCTCTCCAATCCATGTTTTGGGGCCTAGTGGGTAAGTGGTAGGCTTGTGTATGTTACATTTTTAATACAAACACAACAAATGTATAAGTAATTAATTAAATCTGCTAATTAATTCCCTTTATATTCCACAAGGGTGTATGATCAATTTCAGAAGTCTCCATTCCGACTCTTAGAGGTTTGGCTATATTCCATTACCCACACTCTGCATAAAACTAGAGAGGGGAGAGCCAGGCAGCTACTTCAGATACCAGTGTTCATATAAAGGTACTCCTTAAAACTTGTAATTAGAATTTTGCTATAATTTCCTTCACATATGTTTTAGGTCCTGAGCATGCAAACAACTAATGAATAGCAGTTTTACTTAAAGAAATGTCCGACTACAGAAGCGGTATTGTTCTCTATCCATTCGATGGGAGGAGCTTTGACTGTTGTTGGGCCCTCTTGTCTTTTGAGGAAGTTGGAGCATATTCTCTCTTCGTCTGCTCACTCCTGCAGAAATACGGGTAAGATCTTGACAACTGGATGAGTTCCTTTATATGGTCATGGAACTTCAAGGTGACATGCAATATACTTATCATGTACAGCAGGGTGTACTATATTTTTTTATAGTACATGGCCTCACAATCAACTTTACCACAAACCATATGTCGCCTTGTTTCATAGAAAAGAGAGAGCATATTTCAAAATATGAAGGATAAAAATAGAATATTGCAAAATTAAACACACCAATAAAGAACTTTGCTGCAGTAATTTATGAGAATCAATTTAATACAAGTCATTTTTTTAAACAAAAAGCACAGTATGTGTGAAATACATTCAGAAAGATATTAATTTTTTTATAATTACCTAAGGAGTGCAAAAAATAAACATGATTTTATAAATAACTCCTTTCTCTTTGTCACTGTACTGCTAGAAAAACAATGGTAGATGAAACAAAAGCGATCATTCAATTTCCTCCTTTAACCACATCGATGCTATGCATTTTCCCCTCCTGTGCTGAGATTTACTTATTCCCATGTTTCATGACGAGCTGGGCTCGTCATGAGCGTGCGAGGAGGCTACCTCATGACGAGTCCAGCTCGTCATGAGCGTGGAAGGGGTTAAAGGGGTTGCTTAATTATGCTCTATGACCTGACCTGCCTTTTCTCTCAGCTGCTCCCTCTGTCAGTAGGCATTGTGATGTCAGATCTGCAGCTACATCATTTCTTTATAATAGGCAACACAGTGTGGCACAAGTCACCTGTTATAGAGAAATTAGAGAGGAGTTTTCATACAAGGATTGTAGAATCCCATGTATTATACATGGGGTAAAACAACCCATACTGTACATTATGAGGATGTTGCAAGTCACTGAGGATTTCAATGACCATACAGAGGAACATGGCCAAAGGCCTAGTTTCTTCGGAAAATCATGGAACTATGAGGTGACTTGCAATAAACGTATTGTATACTCTACCGGGTAATTTATTACTTATAATGCACAGTCACCCCATCACCTTTCCCAAAAACCATTTAAATCCTTTGTGTGTAGCTCTTTCATATGAAAGAGGGAGTATGTTTGCACAAACATAAAGAATAAACATATACTCTGTAGTGCAAAATAAAAACATTTTTAAAAAAAAGTGAGATAATGAGTGCAAATTATATCAGAATTAGTTTAATACATGTCAAGTTTTTTTTAAACTAAAAGTTGCAGTAGCTCCCAATGTTTAGAAAATGCAGAAAGATTCTAACTTCTGTATCATTAGCTAAGGAGTGGACAAAATGAACATGTTGCCATACATATCTTCTTTCTGCTTGTCACTATACAGCTTGAAAAACAGAGCACAATAAAGAAAAGTAATGTTTTGATTTGTTCTATAAAGTGCAGCATTAATTATGCTCCATGACTTGACCTGCCTTTCCTCTTAGCTGCTGGCTCTGGTAGCAGGCATTGACATCAGAACACAATTGTAATACATTCTTACGACATTTCTTTATAATAGGCGGCTGGGTGCATCGCAGGTCGCCTATTATAAAGACATTAGAGACAGGATTGTATACAGGGATTGCAGAATCCCATGTATTATAAACAGGTACTCTTACACTAATTCTGTTTGAAAGCTTCTTTTACACGCGACTAGTGATGTCACAAGGTACTAGACTCCGATGAGAACATGAGAAACAGGTTTTATTTAGGGATTTCAGGCTTCCAAGCATTATAATAAAGTAATAGCTTTGAGTGGCACTCTACTGTATAATGCATATGGTTTCAGCTGATAATGGTGTGGTTTCTCAAACCCATCACATTGTATCAAAAACTGTTTTCTGAAACACATGCCAATAGCCACTCATGTAACTAGACTCCCTTAAAATCCATTTATAATTCACAAAATTTAGCTTCAAAATATCTGTCTTATCAAAAGTGATCACTGTCTTTCATGACATATATTCAAAAAGCCGACTTTCAACATGCTTTGCATTTTAGGTGATAGGATACAACAAGAGAAACTAACAGACCCGAAGAAGAGCAAATTCTAAAGTTGCACGGTAGCTCAGTACTGATTGTTCACATCGTCAGTTTCATATTTCATAAATAGCCAAACAAGTAAATAACAAAATTGAGCCAGATTCAAAAGCAAGAATTGCAAAATTGAAATTAATTTTGCAATATGTTGGAAATCCTATAAAAATCTAAGAAGACCCCCCCCCCTCCCCCAAGTCAGCAGTGGCAGATATGTAAGCACTTACACAAGCAGCACAACTATAGATGTTGTACATTTTAGCATTTCCAAGGGCTCAGGACAAGTACATTTTACTTGCTAATTTTTGCTCCCTTTTGCTCTACAGTGCAATTATTCTTCCAATTGATAAATCCCTTCCCACGAACATCCACCAGATTTGGGGATGTTCCTCCCATTCTCTCCCTCAATACAAGTTGTAAATAGGAGTACATCCTGGAAAGTATCTAGGGTGGACATGTGCCTTGCAAAACAATTTGAATAATAATTTTCGATAATGCCCGCATTTTCAATGCTTTCCTGCCTTAGGGCCCCCAGTCGCCACCTTGCTCACACACTTACTTTTACACCATGCTGATGACTTTATGTGATAGAAAATCCCTTCAAGAGCGTAGGCGCACGTTTTTTTTTTCAATACAAAATATGAATTTACACTTGCGAAACAGGTCATGTGTGCATCTGATTTCGACTTAAGTGTGTAAATTATATTTTGCTACAGGCTTGTTTCACATACCCTATCTACCCTTTGCAAATTAAAATTGTGCAGAAAGTATGTTGTGCAAATGCATAGAGGTCATGCCCTCATTTTGTCAACACAGTGTCAGTCACATGTCAGTCATGGCGCTGACAGGCCTAAAGGACTAGGGCAGAGTCATTCCGCTGTCAAACGCACCTCATTGAAGGACAGAAGGGCCAGGGCAGGGTCAATCGCCTGAGATTCACATCTCTGACTGGGTCACAGGGCTTGGGCAAAGATGGAGGCTTGGGTATATTGGACTGGAGGAGAGTGTGTCTCTTGCAATAGGCACATTTAATATAGCAGATAAGCCAGTCACATTACATTTCTGTCAGGTTGATATGGAAGGGGTTGTGCCACTCAAGGCGGGCAAAAATGAAAAAGATCAGAAGGACTGGGGCAAAGTCAGCCACATGTCAGGCGTGACACTAATGGGCCTATTACAAGTAGTATCAAGACCATGTTGAGTAACTCAGAAGGGCCAGTAGCCTCGCCAAAAATAGCCCAATGGCCCTCATGACTTGTCCTTCTACATAACCATTTCTTTTCAAGCTTCAGAAACGTGATTTCTGAAAGTGCAGTCACACAGATGGGCACATCCATGCTGAAAGAGCAAGACAGAAGCTACTCAATATGTACAGCGGTGTACCTAGTCCATCACACACTCACACTGGTAGACACGGGCACTGAAGTACACTGGCAACACACAGACACTTGTGTGCAGAAAACACGTATACACGCTCCCATGAAACCTCATTCTTTGAGTATGTTTGTAAGGGTAACGTTTTCTGAGTTCTAAAAAGATCCTGCCTGAATCTTCTTGTGTTTACACTGCACTCCGATTTCATGATTCTCTCCCCTTTGCATCTTCTCCCCCTTCCCCCCTTGCTTTTCCCACTTGTTCGCACCCTTTACTCTCCCTTTGTTATAGAGATTATTGTGTTGGCTTTTGTATGTTGATATAGTGTTCACCAAATGTCCCACACCATACAAGTAGAAGCCTGTACCTGTTGAAGAGCCAGCTGCCCATGCATTAAGAATAGCCAGAGTGCAGGTAGCAGTATATACGTGCACTCACCCTAACCAAACAGGTGTAGCAGGAGCAATAGCAACCAAGGATTTACTGTGTGTGGGATTAATGCAGCAGCAAATACTACTCCTAGTCTATCTCCTCTGTCTGTCACTCAAGTTTTCAATCAATCAATTTGTAATAATCTTTTGACTATCTACCTCAACATACTGTACATTTTAAATTAATACGTGCTCTTTCCATATAAACGTATTCATAGCTTCTTTACCCAAACTAACATTCAAATAGCATTTTGAGTATTTCAAAAACTTGCCCAGATTAAAATGCTAATATATTTTATTTAAAAGTATATTTACATTCTACATAATTCTTATATACATTAGCAGATGTACTGCTATTGTATTATATGTTGTATTGCAAGTAATAAATATATCAATTTAAAGTTATATTGTAACAATGCCAACATGAATTACCACACATAGCTTACATCTTTATCCATGAATGCATTTATAATCAAGTTTTCTTATTGAAATAAAAACTCATGCATCTTGGCTTTGTCACTGTATATTCCCCTTTCTCGCCTAAATCGATTTGCTCAATCTCCATCTTTTTTATTTTTTCAGCACGTTTCTACATTTCTCTTTCCAGTTTATCTTCTTTTGCATTCATTTGTTGTTGTTTTTACCGCATATTTCCTCCAACTTAATGCTCTCACATTCTTTGCCTCTCTTTGTCATTTGCCAAATTATTCATCCGTTTTTCCTCATTCTGTTTGTTTTCTTTCATTATCAGGGACAGCACAACAAGACGTTACAGCATCGTTATGGCGCAGCCTGGTGGTGGTAGCAAATCACAGCAAGAGGCTTGAAAGAGGTCTGTTTATTGGATTATGGGGAGCTTTTATTAAACAAAATTTGCATTTTACTTGGAGCACCAAAATGTCTCGTGTTTTATGCAATCTTTTTTTTCTTTCCTTCCCAGTCTTTTTCCAGCTTTTCTATTCACCCTCTCTTTTCTATCACTATCATATCTTGCCCATCCCCAGTTAATCTTCCCCTTCCTCCCCATCTTAACCTTTCTCATTCTAACTTAATTGAAGTGTAAAAAATTACAAAGAAGTTTGGCTCATACATTAAACCCATTTGTATTAATCAATTTTATTTCATAGTGTTAAGAAGCAGCCAGCTCCATAGAAGAAAACTATAATGCACTTTTCATTCTAAGGTTATTATAAAAAAAGTTAGTATCTTTCTGTATGTATTCACACATACTCTGCTTTTTGTTTTAAAAAAACGACTTGCATTAAATTGATTCTAATAAATTACTGCAGCAAAGTTCTTTATTGATATGTTTAATTTTGCAATAGAGATTCTATTTTTATGTACATGGCTAAAATGCATCTTACCGGTTGCAAACAGCCCGATGGTACATTTGCGACCAGTAAAATGCTTCATACATGTGGCCCTAAATCTGTTTTTTCAAAGCACAGCAGTTTGAGAGCATGATCAAGGAACGTGAATCAACATCAAGTGTTCTCTGGTTGTCTCTGCTCACTTGTTGTCGTAATGTGTGCAATTGGATTAAAGCCTTGGTAGTACGTTAGTGATTCTCTTAAGTTGCATCTGTTATCGTTACCATTTTAAAAGACTGAGGGGTAGATGTATCAAGCCGCTTGCGATTCGCAAAGGCCGGAATTCGCAGAATTCCGGCATTTGCGAATCGCAAACGGTATTTTTGCATGTTTTGACATGTAACAAAAAATCGCAAAATAAGGAATTGCAAAAATTTGCGATTCCTTATTTTGCTTAAGCATTTAAGGAATCGCAATTTTGCAATTCCATAAATGCTACGTATGTAGCATTTTGGATTTGCAAATTTAGTTTAAGAAATCGCAAATTACCACCAACTTGTAGTTGCTGGTAATTTGCAAATTCTTTTAAAAATGCACAATTTGGAATTTGCGAAGGTGGCATGTGACGCACATGCATGCCCACAGGGCATGTATGTGCGCCATATGCACACACATGTACATTTCAGGGGTGCAGCAGGGTGTTCTTGAGACACCTCTGCACCCTTGCAATTATTCTCAATTTGCGATTAGCAAATTGCGATTCGCAAATTGAGAATTATTTCACAATCCTGGGCCATAGGAATGAATGGGAAATTATTCCTTAATTATAAAAGAATAATAAGAAATCGCTAAAAAATAGCGAATTTCAACATACATCCCATTTTGCGATTTCTAAATAGCGAGTCCTTAAAAATCGCTATTTAGAAATCGCAAAAGGGTATGTTGGGTATGTTGATACATCTACCCACGAATCTCCATACTTCCACATTTTCCAATTGAAGAATAAATTATGAAATGGTTTGATCCTGACGTGAAACAAATCCACACCAGGGCCCGTATTGGTGCGCATTTCTCCAAGTGCCCCGATGCAAACAGGGACAGTGAGGCTTTTTACTGATTATGCACTACCCCAGGGCAGCCACAAGCCCACCACTACCCTGATGTGTCATCAACACGTGTATTGTGTCTGATTTAAGTGGTCAATAAAACGTAATAAAATACCACACACAAACAACTATGATGAAGCCATTAATGGAAGTTGATGCGAAAAACATCATCTATTAAATAGCTCCAGGATGCAAAAAACTCCTCACAAATGTAGTTCAGTTCATTTTGTTCATACCAGATCATTTTTGCCTCAGCTGCTTGCTCCATTTCTTGATTCTTCAGAGATATTAGGATCCTTGGATTAACATTTTTTGAGAGGAATTGTAGGGTTCCAGGGGGTGGCAGTATTTGGAAATTCTTTCTCCAATATCCGTTTCTAGAGATTAAGGCCAGATTCACATAGGCCAACTTAGACTTTTTTGTAACTTTACGTTGGTGTTGGAATTCACAAACTCCAATTTATTAATTTAATAAAGATAGGCATGTCCTATCTTTTTGTGTGTAAAATTCTCGAGCCCACGGCAGAGCCTCCCAGTAGTAAACTTACTAATAAATAGGAGATTTTGAATTTCAAAACAAACTTTATCTTACACAAAAGTTTAGGTTTATCTTGTGAATCAGGCCCTAGGTAGCCGCTGAGACCTATTTTCATAATTAGGATTATATGGCAGAAGCTCTGTTATTAATTCATTGCAAGATAGCTCTACAACTGACTACTTCTATGATCTCCAAACATTTTAAAGACCAGAAGAAGAGACATATTATAATTGAAAAATGTTGTGAAACTCCAGTTGGCTTTATTTTTTTCTTATTTCTGGACCTTAAAAAACATCAATTAGAGTTTTTTAAAAAAATTTTAGGCATCATTCATTAAATGTATTCTATTAAAAAAATACCTCTGACTTCATGTTTTTTGAACTTCTGATATTAAATACCAGCAATTAGGACTATTCCCATTTTCAGAAAATCATTGGTATCAAGTGATGGAAATTGACTACTGTTGGCAAGTGGCTATTTACATAAGTGTACATTTGATGTAAACTTAAAATAGACAAAATATTTAGGGGGGAAACAGCCATTACAACACAGCTGTTTCCCCGCATACCAGAACAACGCAATTGTTAAGAATGCATGCATTTACAACGAATTTCATTGTAAATGTATGTGTGGTAAAAGCACATACCTTGTAAAAAAGATATAGGCGATCCACGTTGTTATGAGGAAAAAGAGGCTCTTCCGTTTCCTCACAAGGACGTGCACCACCCCTCAGACCTGACATGGGAGAGGTGTGGCGCCGCGGCCAGGGCGACTGACGCTGGAATCTGGGGACCACGGTTCGGTCCCCGGCTCCGGCGGCAGGTTAGCCCAGCACCATGTGACTCTGGGCAATAGCTTGCTTAATCTTCCCGACGGCCCCCAGCGCCTAGAGACCCTTACGGGTGATTGTGCGCTTTACAAAATGTGGACTTTACATGCAGCAGGAACCAGGAGGAGAAGGAGGAACCATGAGGAGAGAGAGGTAAGCAGAATTGGGCCTGGGGTCGGGGTTATTTTTTTAGGGTAAAAAGGGGTGGGGGTGTGTGTCATGCAGGGTACTGGTTTAGGGTGGGGTCGAGGGTTGTGCAGTATAGTGTTTGAGGGTAGGGAGAAAACTGCAGGTCGGGGGAGGGTCGTGCAGGGGTAGTGTTGCATGGTTTAGGGTAGGGTTGCGGGGTCGTGCAGGGTAGCGTATTAGGGTTTAGGGTAGGCTTGGGTCGTGCAGGGTAGTGTTTTAGTGTAAGGAGAGGACTGAGGGGTCAGGGTAAGTTCGTGCAGGGGCAATGTTGTAGGGTTTAGGGTCGGGTCAGGAGGTCATGCAGGGTAGTGTATTAGGGTAAGGAGAGGGCAGGGGGTCGGGGAGGGTCATGCAGGGTAGTGTTTTATGGCTTAGGGTAGGGTCGGGGTCAAGCTGGGTAGTGTTTTAGTGTAAGGAGAAGACGGGTCGGGGGAGGGTCGAGCAGGGTAGTGTTTTAGTGTAGGGAGAGGACTGGGGTCGGGGTGTTGTGAAGGATACTGCTTTAGGGTTTAGGGTAGGGTCAGGAGTGTCATGGAGGGTACTGCATTAGGGTTAGGGTATGGTTGGGGGGTTGTGCAGGGTAGTGTTTTAGGGTAGGGAGAGGACTGGGGGTTGGGGGGTTATGCAGAGGTAGTGCTTTAGGGTTTAGGATAGGGAAAGGATTAGGGCTAGGGGGTCATGCAGGGGTACTGAATTAGGGTTTAGGGTAGGGCAGGGTAGTGTAACTTACAGTAGATACTTTTACCAAGAGTCTACCTTTACAACGCATGCCTTGCATTGTAATGACATGCGTGGTAAAGGCATATTTGTGGTAAAAGTATGCGTTGTCATGGTAGGTCATGGTGACTGACTATGCATAGTAACACTACCGTTGTAATGACATGTGTGGTATTAGTACGCATAGAAACGTGTCACATTCTATTTAGGGTCAGAGAATATATGGGGGACATGCACATGATGCAGATGGTAATTCAGGCACCTCAGACTGATTTTCCGTTTCTTAGTGTATTAAGAAACCACAGGGTCCTTTAATGGCTAAATAAGGGATTGAGCTGGTACATTTATGAGGGAAACTATGGGGCTGATTACGATACCGGGCGCTCGGACTGCTGCCCGCTTTCATGGCGGTCAGGAGACCGCCCGACAAGCAAGTTGTAGTCTGACTGCCACATTATAATGCAGCTGCGGGTATCGCCACTCCCAAAGAGCTCCTTTACATGGCGGCTTGTGCTGCAGCCCAGAAAAAGGACCACAGCACAAGCCACCATGCAAAGGGTCACTTCCTGCACAGCCATGAACCGTGTGCCATGTACCAAGTGGTGCAAGGCACAAGGTGCATCAGGCCTTCCCTGGCGCATGCTCTGCCAGTCTCGACCACGCCCAAGTTTCCATTTATAAAAAAATCTTCCATCTTCCGAACTTTATCCACAGGGCAAGACTACGACTGGAGCTGGGCCTTCAAAGACAATCTATTTTTTGTGAGGCTGATACCCTGAAATACTTTATAAGGACACTAAAAGCCGCAGACAACACCCTAAAAGCCCGGTTAAAAGAAACTCTTGCCAGCCCTGGGAATCCATGGAATCGTCAAATCATAAAGGCCATAAGATCGCTAGACATCGATAACTCATTACTAACCACAGACACTATTCCATACACAGTCTGGAAAAAGGTTATCAATAAGCAGGTCAGACAAATTTCCCACCGGATGGACTCCCAGGCTCTAAAAACTCTCTTGCTTCCCCAGAATATCTCATACCTCCCTGGGGTACCTCAATCTTACCTCCTAGACAATCTGAACGCAGTGGCTCGGAAGAACATAATCTTCATGCGTCTCCTAGGTAGCGCTCCACTGCCTTCAACCGATGGGCTCCAACAAGTGAGGAGGGGGCCTGCAGACTGTGCAACTACAGGTCCGAATCATTGTTGCATCTTCTGTGCTGTTGTCCCGCCCTTGACGCTCCCAGAAGACTTCTTTTAAAACCCTTATATTTAAAATGGGGCATCAGGACATGTTGAGAGGCATCGGCCATTTGCTTTACTTCCTTAGACACTCAAGTGCTTGTAAGGACTGGAAAATATGTGAGACTCCTGGACAATCTTTTTTTTACCCTCCTTGGCCCCTGCTCTTCCAGTTCCTCCCCCCAAAAAACTTATCACAGACTTTTTTCGTCCCCTGGCCTAGTATTCCTGTACTAATTTATTTTATTTTAGGCTTTGGAATCCTGTTATGTGATTACACTGGTAACTACAAGATTGCCTTTTTAGTTATATGTATAGGAACTTAAACCTTGATGGTTTTCTTAGTTTTTGCTTTTAACGTGATAATTGTGCTATGTTGACACTCTATAGCAATGGTTTTAATTAACTGTGTTAATTTAATAAAAACCTTCCAAACCTTCATTTAGGAATAAACAACTTGTATGTTTGCAAAAGTGCAGCATCTTAGACAATGAGAAGGGAACTCTTGGAATATCAGAGAATTTGGAATGTTGCTATTCTTCATTCATGAATGCAATTTTTAGGGCTCGGCCTACACTCCACGAAGTGGGTGTGGCTTCAGAGTCCTCTTGAGGCGAGTGCGGCGAGGTGCCCTGGACATTCCAGAGAAGCGCGTGAATTTTCCTCGGAATGTATGGCAGCTGCTTGTCAATTGGCCGGCGCATGGCTGTGTTTTTACAAGCCAGCACGCAATAGGCCATAGGATTTTGAGCTGCTGCACTTCCTGCATTTTCTGTGCGGAGACGAGACTGAGAAGTGTATATTTCATCAATTACCAGCTGTCATGGGCCGCGGTAATTGAAGCCAGATGTTTGGTGGCCATTCACATCTATGCATTTACTATTTTTTTTTCACATGTGTGTGCGCGCATGTTGGCTCCCTGCCAAAGCTTGTGGGTCCGTGTTAATGGAAGCCAGATGCCGGGCGCGCGTGCCCCAATGTTTGCTGTGTCCTCTTAAAATATGAAGATATTAAAATCATCACTCTTTCCGGCGCAACTTTCACCTCGTTCCACTGAGCACATGCAGACACTGTCTGCGCTTTTCACATTCTGAAATACATATCGTGGGAGTCTTACTTCTGAACATTTATTCAAGGCCACATTACCAATGCGTGTATCACGCATTTTTTAGGACTCAATTTTGGGGGTGGGGGGTTGGGGATGGGTGGAAGGATATCTAGGGCCCTTTGGCAGACCTTACAACTCTGAACCCGCCCTGTGCGCATTCCGTGTGGATGTGTGTGCGCAAGTTGACCGGGTGTGTCTTCTCCATTTCATTGTCAGGCTGTACTTTCGATAGAGACATCAATGAATTCTCGTCGCCTCGTCGCTGTATTTAAATACCTAAAATATTGCACGGATAAGGGGCCTGTGTAATAATCTCCGCTTTTCAGCGCCCCTATTATGATCGATCTCTGTGGACTAACTCTGGGCCCTGCGTTTTGGTTAAGACAGGTCACAAAGAACATATGGCGTGACTGCCGGAATGCATAGAAGTGTGAAAGAGACACTGTACTGGCATAGCTTGAAGGTAACCACCAAAAGCCCTCGCCTCCTATGCAAATAAATAAATAAATAAATAAATAAATAAATAAGAGGAACACAGACTGTGAGTATGCAGGGTGAGCAGACTGAGTATGCAGGGTGAGCAGACTGAGTATGCAGGGTGAGCAGACTGAGTATGCAGGGTGAGCAGACTGTGAGTATGCAGAGTGTGAGTATGCAGGGTGTGCAGAGAGTGAGTATGCAGGGTGATCAGTATGAGTATGCAAGGTGATCAGTATGAGTATGCAGGGTGAGCAGACTGTGAGTATGCAGGGTGATCAGTATGAGTATGCAAGGTGATCAGTATGAGTATGCAGGGTGAGCAGACTGTGTATGCAGGGTGATCAGTAGGAGTATGCAGGGTGATCAGTATGAGTATGCAGGGTGATCAGTATGAGTATGCAGGGTGAGCAGACTGAGTATGCAGGGTGATCAGTAGGAGTATGCAGGGTGAGCAGAGTGTGAGTATGCAGGGTGAGCAGAGTGTGAGTATGCAGGGTGATCAGTATGAGTATGCAGGGTGAGCAGACTGAGTATGCAGGGTGATCAGTATGAGTATGCAGGGTGATAAGTATGAGTATGCAGGGTGATCAGTATGAGTATGCAGGGTGAGCAGACTGTGAGTATGCAGGGTGATCAGTATAAGTATGCAGGGTGATCAGTGTGAGTATGCAGGGTGATCAGTATGAGTATGCAGGGTGATCAGTATGAGTATGCAGGGTGAGCAGACTGAGTATGCAGGGTGATCAGTAGGAGTATGCAGGGTGAGCAGAGTGTGAGTATGCATGGTGAGCAGAGTGTGAGTATGCAGGGTGAGCAGAGTGTGAGTATGCAGGGTGATCAGTATGAGTATGCAGGGTGATCAGTATGAGTATGCAGGGTGAGCAGAGTGTGAGTATGCAGGGTGAGCAGAGTGTGAGTATGCAGAGTGTGAGTATGCAGGGTGATCAGTAGGGGTATGCAGGGTGAACAGACTGAGCATGCAGGGTGAGCAGACTGAGTATGCAGGATGAGCAGACTGAGTTTGCAGGGTGAGCAGACTGAGTATGCAGGGTGAGCAGACTGAGTATGCAGGGTGAGCAGACTGAGTATGCAGGGTGAGCAGACTGAGTATGCAGGGTGATCAGTATTAGTATGCAGGGTGATCAGTATGAGTATGCAGGGTGATCAGTATGAGTATGCAGGGTGATCAATATGAGTATGCAGGGTGATCAGTATGAGTATGCAGGGTGAGCAGACTGAGTATGCAGGGTGATCAGTAGGAGTATGCAGGGTGAGCAGAGTGTGAGTATGCAGGGTGAGCAGAGTGTGAGTATGCAGGGTGAGCAGTATGAGTATGCAGGGTGATCAGTATGAGTATGCAGGGTGAGCAGACTGTGAGCATGCAGGGTGATCAGTATGAGTATGCGGGGTGATCAGTATGAGTAACAGCGTGATCAGTATGAGTATGCAGGGTGAGCTTACTGAGTATGCAGGGTGATCAGTAGGAGTATGCAGGGCGAGCAGAGTGTGAGTATGCAGGGTGAACAGAGTGTGAGTATGCAGGGTGAGCAGAGTGTGAGTATGCAGGGTGATCAGTATGAGTATGCAGGGTGAGCAGAGTGTGAGTATGCAGGGTGAGCAGAGTGTGAGTATGCAGAGTGTGAGTATGCAGGGTGATCTGTAGCAGTATGCAGGGTGAGCAGACTGAGTATGCAGGGTGAGCAGACTGAGTATGCAGGGTGAGCAGACTCAGTATGCAGGGTGAGCAGACTGAGTATGCAGGGTGAGCAGACTGAGTATGCAGGGTGATCAGTATGAGTATGCAGGGTGATCAGTATGAGTATGCAGGGTGATCAGTATGAGTATGCAGGGTGATCAGTATGAGTATGCAGGGTGATCAGTATGACTATGCAGGGTGATCAGACTGAGTATGCAGGGTGATCAGTAGGAGTATGCAGGGTGAGCAGAGTGTGAGTATGCAGGGTGAGAAGAGTGTGCGTATGCAGGGTGAGCAGTATGAGTATGCAGGGTGATCAGTATGAGTATGCAGGGTGAGCAGACTGTGAGTATGCAGGGTGATCAGTATGAGTATGCAGGGTGATCAGTATGAATATGGAGGGTGAGCAGACGGAGTATGCAGGGTGATCAGTAGGAGTATGCAGGGTGATCAGTATGAGTATGCAGGGTGAGCAGACTGTGAGTATGCAGGGTGAGCAGAGTGTGAGTATGCAGGGTGAGCAGAGTGTGAGTATGCAGAGTGTGAGTATGCAGGGTGATCAGTAGGAGTATGCAGGGTGAGCAGACTGAGTATGCAGGGTGAGCAGACTGAGTATGCAGGGTGAGCAGACTGAGTATGCAGGGTGATCAGTAGGAGTATGCAGGGTGAGCAGAGTGTGAGTATGCAGGGTGAGCAGTATGAGTATGCAGGGTGATCAGTATGAGTATGCAGGGTGAGCAGACTGTGAGCATGCAGGGTGATCAGTATGAGTATGTGGGGTGATCAGTATGAGTAACAGGGTGATCAGTATGAGTATGCAGGGTGATCAGTATGAGTACGCAGGGTGATCAGTACGAGTATGCAGGGTGAGCAGACTGAGTATGCAGGGTGATCAGTAGGAGTATGCAGGGTGAGCAGAGTGTGAGTATGCATGGTGAGCAGAGTGTGAGTATGCAGGGTGAGCAGAGTGTGAGTATGCAGGGTGATCAGTATGAGTATGCAGGGTGATCAGTATGAGTATGCAGGGTGAGCAGAGTGTGAGTATGCAGGGTGAGCAGAGTGTGAGTATGCAGAGTGTGAGTATGCAGGGTGATCAGTAGGAGTATGCAGGGTGAGCAGACTGAGCATGCAGGGTGAGCAGACTGAGTATGCAGGATGAGCAGACTGAGTTTGCAGGGTGAGCAGACTGAGTATGCAGGGTGAGCAGACTGAGTATGCAGGGTGAGCAGACTGAGTATGCAGGGTGAGCAGACTGAGTATGCAGGGTGAT
The DNA here is from genome assembly GCF_964261635.1 of Lissotriton helveticus. Classification (NCBI taxonomy): domain Eukaryota; kingdom Metazoa; phylum Chordata; class Amphibia; order Caudata; family Salamandridae; genus Lissotriton; species Lissotriton helveticus. Next base: position 997,407,575 of record NC_136065.1, on the reverse strand, counting down.
CAGTATGAGTATGCAGGGTGATCAGTATGAGTATGCAGGGTGATCAGTATGAGTATGCAGGGTGATCAATATGAGTATGCAGGGTGATCAGTATGAGTATGCAGGGTGAGCAGACTGAGTATGCAGGGTGATCAGTAGGAGTATGCAGGGTGAGCAGAGTGTGAGTTTGCAGGGTGAGCAGTATGAGTATGCAGGGTGATCAGTATGAGTATGCAGGGTGAGCAGACTGAGCATGCAGGGTGATCAGTATGAGTATGCGGGGTGATCAGTATGAGTAACAGGGTGATCAGTATGAGTATGCAGGGTGAGCTTACTGAGTATGCAGGGTGATCAATAGGAGTATGCAGGGTGAGCAGAGTGTGAGTATGCAGGGTGAACAGAGTGTGAGTATGCAGGGTGAGCAGAGTGTGAGTATGCAGGGTGATCAGTATGAGTATGCAGGGTGATCAGTATGAGTATGCAGGGTGAGCAGAGTGTGAGTATGCAGGATGAGCAGAGTGTGAGTATGCAGAGTGTGAGTATGCAGGGTGATCTGTAGCAGTATGCAGGGTGAACTAACTGAGTATGCAGGGTGAGCAGACTGAGTATGCAGGGTGATCAGTATGACTATGCAGGGTGATCAGACTAAGTATGCAGGGTGATCAGTAGGAGTATGCAGGGTGAGCAGAGTGTGAGTATGCAGGGTGAGCAGAGTGTGCGTATGCAGGGTGAGCAGTATGAGTATGCAGGGTGATCAGTATGAGTATGCAGGGTGAGCAGACTGTGAGTATGCAGGGTGATCAGTATGAGTATGCAGGGTGATCAGTATGAGTATGCAGGGGGAGCAGTATGAATATGCAGGGTGAGCAGACTGAGTATGCAGGGTGATCAGTAGGAGTATGCAGGGTGATCAGTATGAGTATGCAGGGTGAGCAGACTGTGAGTATGCAGGGTGAGCAGAGTGTGAGTATGCAGGGTGAGCAGAGTGTGAGTATGCAGAGTGTGAGTATGCAGGGTGATCAGTAGGAGTATGCAGGGTGAGCAGACTGAGTATGCAGGGTGAGCAGACTGAGTATGCAGGGTGATCAGTAGGAGTATGCAGGGTGAGCAGAGTGTGAGTATGCAGGGTGAGCAGAGTGTGAGTATGCAGGGTGAGCAGTATGAGTATGCAGGGTGATCAGTATGAGTATGCAGGGTGAGCAGACTGTGAGCATGCAGGGTGATCAGTATGAGTATGCGGGGTGATCAGTATGAGTAACAGGGTGATCAGCATGAGTATGCAGGGTGAGCTTACTGAGTATGCAGGGTGATTAGTAGGAGTATGCAGGGTGAGCAGAGTGTGAGTATGCAGGGTGAACAGAGTGTGAGTATGCAGGGTGAGCAGAGTGTGAGTATGCAGGGTGATCAGTATGAGTATGCAGGGTGATCAGTATGAGTATGCAGGGTGAGCAGAGTGTGAGTATGCAGGGTGAGCAGAGTGTGAGTATGCAGGGTGATCTGTAGCCGTATGCAGGGTGAGCAGACTGAGTATGCAGGATGAGCAGACTGAGTATGCAGGGTGAGCAGACTGAGTATGCAGGGTGAGCAGACTGAGTATGCAGAGTGAGCAGACTGAGTATGCAGGGTGATCAGTATGAGTATGCAGGGTGATCAGTATGAGTATGCAGGGTGATCAGTATGAGTATGCAGGGTGTTCAGTATGACTATGCAGGGTGATCAGACTGAGTATGCAGGGTGATCAGTAGGAGTATGCAGGGTGAGCAGAGTGTGAGTATGCAGGGTGAGCAGAGTGTGAGTATGCAGGGTGATCAGTATGAGTATGCAGGGTGATCAGTATGAGTATGCAGGGTGATCAGTATGACTATGCAGGGTGATCAGACTAAGTATGCAGGGTGATCAGTAGGAGTATGCAGGGTGAGCAGAGTGTGAGTATGCAGGGTGAGCAGAGTGTGCGTATGCAGGGTGAGCAGTATGAGTATGCAGGGTGATCAGTATGAGTATGCAGGGTGAGCAGACTGTGAGTATGCAGGGTGATCAGTATGAGTATGCAGGGTGATCAGTATGAGTATGCAGGGTGAGCAGTATGAATATGCAGGGTGAGCAGACTGAGTATGCAGGGTGATCAGTAGGAGTATGCAGGGTGATCAGTATGAGTATGCAGGGTGAGCAGACTGTGAGTATGCAGGGTGAGCAGAGTGTGAGTATGCAGGGTGAGCAGAGTGTGAGTATGCAGAGTGTGAGTATGCAGGGTGATCAGTAGGATTATGCAGGGTGAGCAGACTGAGTATGCAGGGTGAGCAGACTGAGTATGCAGGGTGATCAGTAGGAGTATGCAGGGTGAGCAGAGTGTGAGTATGCAGGGTGAGCAGAGTGTGAGTATGCAGGGTGAGCAGTATGAGTATGCAGGGTGATCAGTATGAGTATGCAGGGTGAGCAGACTGTGAGCATGCAGGGTGATCAGTATGAGTATGCGGGGTGATCAGTATGAGTAACAGGGTGATCAGTATGAGTATGCAGGGTGAGCTTACTGAGTATGCAGGGTGATCAGTAGGAATATGCAGGGTGAGCAGAGTGTGAGTATGCAGGGTGAACAGAGTGTGAGTATGCAGGGTGAGCAGAGTGTGAGTATGCAGGGTGATCAGTATGAGTATGCAGGGTGATCAGTATGAGTATGCAGGGTGAGCAGAGTGTGAGTATGCAGGGTGATCTGTAGCAGTATGCAGGGTGAGCAGACTGAGTATGCAGGATGAGCAGACTGAGTATGCAGGGTGAGCAGACTGAGTATGCAGGGTGAGCAGACTGAGTATGCAGGGTGAGCAGACTGAGTATGCAGGGTGATCAGTATGAGTATGCAGGGTGATCAGTATGAGTATGCAGGGTGATCAGTATGAGTATGCAGGGTGATCAGTATGACTATGCAGGGTGATCAGACTGAGTATGCAGGGTGATCAGTAGGAGTATGCAGGGTGAGCAGAGTGTGAGTATGCAGGGTGAGCAGTATGAGTATGCAGGGTGATCAGTATGAGTATGCAGGGTGATCAGTATGAGTATGCAGGGTGATCAGTATGAGTATGCAGGGTGATCAGTATGAATATGCAGGGTGAGCAGACTGAGTATGCAGGGTGATCAGTAGGAGTATGCAGGGTGAGCAGAGTGTGAGTATGCAGGGTGAGCAGAGCGTGAGTATGCAGGGTGAGCAGAGTGTGAGTATGCAGGGTGATCAGTATAAGTATTCAGGGTGATCAGTATGAGTATGCAGGGTGAGCAGACTGTGAGTATGCAGGGTGAGCAGAGTGTGAGTATGCAGGGTGAGCAGAGTGTGAGTATGCAGAGTGTGAGTATGCAGGGTGATCAGTAGGAGTATGCAGGGTAAGCAGACTGAGTATGCAGGGTGAGCAGACTGAGTATGCAGGGTGATCAGTATGAGTATGCCCACAGAGAACAGGCCAGTGCAATGGGAGTGACACCCATAGAAAACAGGCACTGCACCAATGCTATGATAGTGACACCCATAGGGAACAGGCACTGCACCAATGCTATGATAGTGACACCCATGGGGAACAGGCACTGCACCAGTGCTATATGAATGACACCCATAGAGAACAAAAGAAGTGAGTGTCACTGTACACCTTACTTTTTGAGTATAAACCTTATTGGTTACCAGTACTCCGTAGTTGATTGTGTATGCGTGCTACCGGCGTGTGGAGTGATTAGACCCCTATCACTCGGAATGTATAAAATATGAAGAAGGCTCTGGACTACCAAAGTCTAAACACGGTGCACAGCTTAAAGGACAGCTGTCTGTTGTCTCCCCATTTATCTACAAGATTTTTTTGACAATAAACCAAATTGATTCCAGTATTCATTCAAAACTTTGTTCATTATTTATATGAAAATTTCAACAAAGAAACATAATTAATACATGGTCATGAATAATAAACAATTTAAGCACAAAAATGTCTGGTGTGTTTCATTAAATTTAAAGTGCCGTTAAACAACAGTACAACGAGGTAAATACTGATTAGAATAAACCAAAATCCCAATGCATTTCGGGTTCCAACATATGAACCCTTCGTCAGGGGAAAAGTTAAATAAACAATACTCAAAAATCAGCAAAATCCTCCAATTATATCATCCGCAGGAAACCTGCAACACAAAAGTTCACATCTATCAGCTCTCAGCTGTATACATTATGATACACAAAACCTTCACCTGTTACAAACTTGTGAAATAGAATTTGCACTCATAGGATGTGTGGAACATGCGAGAAAATATGAAAAAATAAGGAAACGGAAAGAGAAAAACGGCTGGAAAATGTGTGGGGAAACCCAAAGGGTGAATAATGGTGTATTGCTTGTGCAGAACACTTATGATACCGAATGCGGGGTGATAATAGTGCATGATTTTAATGCTGATGCCTATATGCTGTGAATGTGCTAGCATGCTGCCATAACCCAGTCGGGTTAAACAAAAAATTCTCTTACCCGTTCTCTTTTCAGTAAAGAGGAAAGATTCCTCTGCTCCTGAATCAAACACTGAGTGGTCTGTGTTGTGATAAGAATGCGTCACTACAAAGTTTGTTTACACTGTGGAATATCAAAGATCAGGGTCATATACCTATCTGCTAATGTGGACGCTTAAATGTATGATAAATTGCCGTAGTAAACTGCTTACCAATAACAAGTACTTTCAAAAAGAGAATCTCAGTCTCCGTGACTTTGGTGTACGGGTCCACCGTTAAACATCCAATAATGTATTCATTACGACTGTGACCTCCAAGTCCTACGTCGAAATAAAAGTAAACAAACTAGTGTCAAAATGAAATGAAACGGAGGAATGACACTCCGATATTCTGGGAAATCTAAAAAATGTAAAAGATTGCTGATACCTTCATGAATCAATCCGTGCTCGCATTTGTCTCCTGCACTGCCGCGTTTGGAAATGCTATCCCAACGTGCAATGCAGATTTAAAGGCATAGTGCCTGAGTTATGAGCTTACTGGCAGGGATCAAATCTCACACGTGCCGGGCTCTAAAATAACTCAATGATGTTTTTTAAAAAAGGGTGTACGCTCAGGCTAAAAGAGGAAGGGTTAGAAACGCGAAAATATGATGTGTACACGTGGATTCCCAAGAATGGGTTTCCATATTGAGTGAAACTTTATTGTTCCCCGTGTTCATGTTACAAGGCAAAGAATGGATGGGAGAAACTACATAGGCAATCTACATACTAAATGTTGTAGGAGTTAATAAGGATAAGAAGAGATCCGAAATGGCTTACAGATAATGTTTGAACCATGATCGATGGGATTATTGTGGGTAACTAACCAAAGGAAGGAAGTGCCAAAGTGAAAATCATGAACAAATGCCTGCGCGTGTGTGCAAAAAAGTAAAATGTTAGGGTGAAACATGAGTGCAAATTCTGTACATTAGTGTCAGTTAAATCGAAATGACAAGCAACGACTTCACAGGAAACATAACATTTTGTAATGGTCATTTAAACCCGCTGGCGCCACCGTTCCCAACATTTTGATCCAGAAAGTCTCTCTGCGTGCCAAGGCTGTGTGTAAGTCTATTCCAGAATGTGCGGTGATACGTTCTAGCACTGTAAATCGTAGCTGTGGTATAGTGTGACCTGCCTGTGTCCAATGGACTGCTAACGGTGAAGTGGTGTTTTGATTTCGAATCCGGCTCTTGTGCTCCACAATTCTGGTCTTAATCTTGCGACTAGTTCTTCCAACGTATACCATGCCGCAGGGGCATTTGATAGCGTAAATGACCTGTTCGGTGTTACAATCAGATGTGTGACGTAGTTTAAGCATTTTACCTGTTTGTGGGGGTGCGAAAACGTCTCCCTGCATTACATTACCACATTGCCCACAGTCATAACATTTTCTCATTCCTTTGTGTGTGATGGGTTTACTTGGAATGGTTTTTAACAGTTCTCTTAAATTCCTCGGTCTGGTGTGAGCAAAAAGTGGGGGACCTTGAAATAATCCTTTGAAGTCTGGTTCTTGTTCAATGATGTCCCATCTATTTCTAATTTCATTTTGACACTAGTTTTTTTACTTTCATTTCAACGTAGGACTTGGAGGTCACAGTCGTAATGAATACATTATAGGATGTTTAACGGTGGACCCGTACACCAAAGTCACGGAGACTGAGATTCTCTTTTTGAAAATACTTGTTATTGGTAAGCAGTTTACTACGGCAATTTATCACACATTTAAGCGTCCACATTAGCAGATAGGTATATGACCCTGATCTTTGATATTCCACAGTGTATACAAACTTCGTAGTGACGCATTCTTATCACAACACAGACCACTCAGTGTTTGATTCAGGGGCAGAGGAATCTTTCCTCTTTACTGAAAAGAGAACGGGTAAGAGAATTTTTTGTTTAACCCGACTGGGTTATGGCAGCATGCTAGCACATTCACAGCATATAGGCATCAGCATGGAAATCATGCACTATTATCACCCCACATTCGGTATCATAAGTGTTCTGCACAAGAAATACACCATTATTCACCCTTTGGGTTTCCCCACACATTTTCTAGCCGTTTTTCTCTTTCCGTTTCCTTATTTTTTCTTATTTTTTCGTATTTTCTCGCATGTTCCACATATCCTATGAGTGCAAATTCTATTTCACAAGTTTGTAACAGGTGAAGGTTTTGTGTATCATCTATACTACTATTATAAAGAGAGAACTTTGAACCTTTGAGGCGGGTAAACTCAGGAACCACAGCACCAATCCAAACACCCGATACATCGTTGTAATTGTCAGGGTCTGCAGATGGACATAGGCTATATAAAAAAATAAAATATACGTTCTTTAAAATATTTACGATTAAAAAAAAGTAGTCCCTTGAAAGTAGCGCAGGCCGCAGATTGCTTTGAAAGCTGTCAAGGAGCGAGCACTGAAATGGATGCAAATAAACGTGCTGATCTGAACTTCGTGTGGCTTTGCTTTAATTTGGGGCTTCATGTTTAGACTATATGGATATCAGCTGTTTGCCCAGTCGAGAAGCGAGGCCCACCTTATGAAGGGTTCGTGCAGGCTCTGAGAAGGGGCTTGCAAAGACGGAACGAAGACAAGAGCAGCTCCAATGCAGGTGGTGCTGCCTTGAGCACGAGTTCACTGCTGCAAAGCGCAATCTGAGGGCTTCCAGCGCTTAAATTTACTCCACTTGGTGAATACTTGGTTCAAATTGCAAGGACTGTTGAGTGGCCCCACTGTGGGAAGAGGGCCAGCGTACTACAAGGCACAGAAGGCTTTGCGATTTAGCCACGCCCACTGTGGCAGGTGCCAGTGATTATATGAGCAGACGCTGCCAAAAACTGCTCTTCCAACCCTTCGTGAACAATGCCTCTGAAGAAAGGATTATTTCCTGAAACGCGTCAGGCTTTACATGTTCAAAGATTGCTCTGAAAGCTGTCAAGGAGCGAGCAGTGAAATGGATGCAAATAAACATGCTGATCTGAACTTCGTGTGGCTTTGCTTTAATTTGGGGCTTCCTGTTTAGACTTTATGGATATCGGCTGTTTGCCCAGTCGAGAAGCGAGGCCCACCTTACGAAGGGTTCGTGCAGGCTCTGAGAAGGGGCTTGCAAAGACGGAACGAAGACAAGAGCAGCTCCAATGCAGGTGGTGCTGCCTTGAGCACGAAGTCACTGCTGCAAAGCGCAATCTGAGGGCTTACAGTGCTATACTTTACTCCACTTGGTGAATACTTGGTTCAAATTGCAAGGACTGTTGAGTGGCCCCACTGTGGGAAGAGGGCCAGCGTACTACAAGGCACAGAAGGCTTTGCGATTTAGCCACGCCCACTGTGGCAGGTGCCAGTTATTATATGAGCAGACGCGGCCAAAAACTGCTCTTCCAGCCCTTCTGAACAATGCCTCTGAAGAAAGGATTATTTCCTGAAACGCGTCAGGCTTTACATGTTCAAAGATTGCTCTGAAAGCTGTCAAGGAGCGAGCAGTGAAATGGATGCAAATAAATGTGCTGATCTGAACTTCGTGCGGCTTTGCTTTAATTTGGGGCTTCCTGTTTAGACTTTATATATATATATATATATATATATATATATATACTACTATTATAAAGAGAGAACTTTGAACCTTTGAGGCGGGTAAACTCGGGAACCACAGCACCAATCCAAACACCCGATACATCGTTGTAATTGTCAGGGTCTGCAGATGAACATAGGCTATATAAAAAATAAAATATACGTTCTTTAAAATATTTACGATTAAAAAAAAAGTTGTCCCTTGGAAGTAGCGCCGGCCGCGACGTGCGTGCTGACATCAGGAGCGCCGAGAGGAGCGGCGTAAAGGAGCGCGAGGAGGAGCGGCGGACATGAGAGTGGGGAGGAGCGGCAGACAGGTGGGGAGGAGCGGTGAGGAGCGGCGGACAGGAGCGGCGGACAGGCGGGGAGGAGCGGCGGCTGAGGTCGGTGAAGCGGCCCGTGTGTGGCTCATTGGGGGCCTTGAAAGTGGCGGGCGCGCTCCAGGGGACCCAACAACAACGTCGGGGCGGGCGGGGGCCCTGAAGCCTGAGACAACGTCGGGACGGGCGGGGGCCCAGAAGCCTGATTGCTCCCGGACAACGTCGGGACAGGCTGCTAGTAATGTATACAGCTGAGAGCTGATAGATGTGAACTTTTGTGTTGCAGGTTTCCTGCGGATGATATAATTTGAGGATTTTGCTGATTTTTGAGTATTGTTTATTTAACTTTTCCCCTGACTAAGGGTTTATATGTTATATAAATAATGAACAAAGTTTTTAATGAATACTGGAATCAATTTGGTTTATTGTCAAAAAAATCTTGTAGATAAATGGGGAGACAACAGATAGACTTTAAGCTATGCACCGTGTTTAGACTTTGGTAGTCCAGAGCCTTCTTCATATTTTACCCATAGAGAACAGGCACTGCACCAATGCTGTGAGAGTGACACCCACAGAGAACTGTGCAATGGGAATGACACCCATAGAGAACAGGCACTGCACCAATGCTATGATAGTGACACACATAGGGAACAGGCACTGCACCAATGCTATATGAATGACACCCATAGAGAACAGGCACTGCACCAATGCTGTGAGAGTGACACCCATAGGGAACAGGCACTGCACCAATGCTATGATAGTGACACCCATAGGGAACAAGCACTACACCAATGCTATAGGAATGACACCCATAGAGAACAGGCACGGCACCAATGCTATGATAGTGACACCCATAGGGAACAGGCACTGCACCAGTGCAATGGGAAAGAACAGGCAGTGCACCAATGCTATGGGAGTGACACACACAGAGAACAGGCACTGCACCAGTGCAATGGGAATGACACCCGTAGAGAACAGGCACTTCACCATTGCAACGGGAGTGACACCCATAGAGAACAGGCACTGCACCAATGCTATGATATTGACACCCATAGGGGACAGGCACTGCACCAGTGCTATAGGAATAACACCCATAGAGAACAGGCACTGTACCAATGCTGTGAGAGTGACACCCACAGAGAACAGGCAGTGCACCAATGCTATGGGAGTGACACCCACAGAGAACAGGCACTGCACTAGGTGGCTCTATGTGAGGGTGGCTCTGTGCGTGTGGGTGGCTCTATGTGAATGACTGTGTGGGTGGCTTTGTATGTGTGTGTGGGTAGCTTTGTGTGTGTGGCTCTGTGTTGGTGTAAATGCAATAGGTCATGCATTTGCGAGCGATTAAGCTATTGGCATTGTAAATGACAAAATGCCAATTATTTATGTTTTAAAAACCAAAACATAAATTAAAATAATGTCATGAGCAATGCCAATAGTTCTAACTTTAACAATGCCGAGACCATTGCATTGTAAATACTTGTTATATAATGTTAGCAATATGATACACTCCTATGGCCTCCTATGCTGGAGCCATGAGGAAATTGCCAACAGTGGCTTTGATGTAACACTGGTCCTGGAATTATGTTGGTGGTATGATACAACCTTGCATGCCTAAACTACATATACCTACACAATGCGATCTGAACTACAACCATGTTTTTACCATGCATTCCTTTACAATGAATTTCGTTGTAAAAGCATATTTGCTAAAGTGATATGCGTGGAAATTGCACACCCAAGCCCCCCCGCCCTGTGTCCTAACACCCGAAACCCCAGCCCTGCAATCCACCCAGCCCTTAGAACTACCCCGATTCCTCACCCTGAGCCTAAAGCTGACCCCCAGCCCTTAAAAGTGACCCTTTCCCACTCCATGTGGCCCAAAACCAATGCCCCCTGCCAAAAAAACTATCTCAAACCCAGCTCCCCCCCGCCCTGGGCCCTAATCTGACCTCACCTCTAGAAACTAGCCTCCCAAACCCGGCTTGGGCTCCACTTACCATGCTGTGTCCGGGATCTTCATCTCCAGATCCTTTCTGTTCCTCTCCCTGCCCATCTTTACATCTAGACCGCTGACTGTCTTATATGTGTGGTTAAGGCAGATGCGTGCTTTAGGCAAGCATTGTTCAATTTGAGTGGAAATGGCACACATGGCTCAGCCTGGGTTGTAAAGGCCATTTCCAATGATGTTACTTACATACATTTAATTCAAATAGAATGGAAATGATTCCTTCTGTGGTGGTACTCCAAATTTAATTGGATTACAACTGGTCACTTTCCGAAGCCCCCCAAAAAATTGGTGACCTTTTTAGAGAAAGGAAAACTGGCAAATGTCACCTTTCCCCCTCTTGCATTATGCTGATTTATGTAGAGGTTTTAGAAGTTAGTCAAAACATTAACGAGAGTCTCTCATCTACAGGTGATATTACTACAGAGGATAGTCCAGATCCATGAAAAAAATAACACAACTACAAAAGCAGTGGTATTTTATATTAGATGATTATTTGTTATACAAGGTTCTTATGAGTAGGAATGATTGTAAAGATTGTGAACAGCCCATCTAAAAATATATTTACAGAAGGTTAGCTAAGCCCCAATCAAATTTTATCGCACATCTTTCATCAGGCTAATCACTATCTAAGACGTACCTGGCTGATTAACAGTGAAAGCATTAGTTTCATTATGCCAAGTCATTTAAAGCCCTTCTGCGTATCTTTACATGCTTTCCGGGTTGAAGTCAAAACTGCATATTTCTGTATCTCTCCATTAACTGGGCTATCTGACTAACCCTGCCCCAATCAGCAGCATCTTATGTATCTCTGTTATATATGATGCTTTATGAAGCAAGGAAGGATACAGGACAATGAACAATAGTTCTGTTCAAATTATAGGAAGTACACAAACGCCTACTGCTATGGTATTGCCCCTACATCCTTCATGATGGAAATTACAAGGTCATTTCTCCCTCTGGTTACATTTCAGCTGCGTTGAATATTAAAGAGATTCACAGAATGGAGAATTGTCCTTCTCCAGCCAGTTATACAAGCCTTAAAAAATTACAATTGAGTGCATATTTTACAAGCCTGTCTAAATTGGACAGTTCTTGATAGGAAATAGGAAATAAATCCTTTTTCCTATGCCGTATGCCTCCATCATACACTCCAGTGCATTCAATGCAAGATGTGTGACCATGTTAACATACAATTGTCCTCAAATGAGCAGTTATAATTCTGTTCTCAAAGCAAGTTATTTCACAAACAAAGCTCTCAGAGTCAAAGTTAGTCCAAACATGGTATATATTGTTTTAAGGTGCAATGTTTTGAGTCTTTAAGTACTTTCTAACCAGATATGTTCACAATAAATTTACAGTGAACTATATTGAATCGGGGGATTGCAATAGAGGTTTTCCAGGGGCACTCTGGAATGAACAGTGCAACACGATAACAAGTGTATGCTAAATCATATTTGGGATACACTGAATAAAATAGCCATACCTTTCATCACAAGGCGTGGGTACGTGTAAGCTTGTTTTCCCTCCGACTGCAACATATGTATATTTGACCTGAATTGTTTTGTTCAGCGGTAGAAAAGTAATTGTTAGTCATTCCTGTGTTTTCATGTAAGATAAAATCATAAATTGTTGGTGAACTACACTTTGAAAACCATTTAATGAATGCTACAGTTTTCTTTATACTGTCTATAGTATTGAGATTCATTTGCAAACCAGTTTGTTAAAGTTTCAAAGCAGAGATCAATGACACAAAATGCAACATAAGTTGCCTTAAATAGCATGTGCTTCTTCATTTTCATTTCCTCTGCCAAAAAGTGGTTCATCATTGATGCATATATCCAGGGGTCCTGATTATAAAATGTAAAATGCTCCCTAAATTAGGAATATATTGGTAAAAGTATCAACTCAGCAATATTAATCAATTCAGTATCAAGAAAAGATGTTCGGTTAAAGGGTCTCCAACCTTTTCTGTAACAAGAGCTACTTATTTTCAATGAAGCCCATCAAGAGCTACTAATATTATTTTTTTTAAGTTTGAGTTTATTAAAGAAATAAAGAAGGAAAGGAGAGGGGAAGGGAAGGGAAAGGGATACAATCATCATGGTAAACATATACAAAAAAATAAGCAATTCAATAGAAACTCTCATTAAAGGCAAATATAACAAGCATGAGGATTACATGAACATAACCTACGTGTATGAATGAAAAATACCATACAGTATAGTAGAACGTAATATCATAGCAAAAAGGCAGTAAAGAAACAGGGAAATCATGGTGGTTTGCGCACCTCAACTATGCTCGGGTCCGAAGGGGCATGTGCTGGAGCAAAGGAGGAGAGATATGATACCAAAGGGAGCCAAATCAGGTCGAGTTTAATTGCTAGGGAAATGGGAGATACGTAATTAGTATTGAGGCGATGATGGAAGCAGACTGCATTCCACCAGGATTGATAGGAGACATTTGCAGCCTGCTTCCAATTCGAAGTAATGGTATGGAAAGCCACAGCAACTAAAAGGTCAAGTAATAGATAATGAGAAGAAGATTGTGGGAGTGTCGGTGAAAGGGAACCTAGAAAAACTTGTGAAGGGGAAAAGGGGATTTGGAACTGGAATATCTTTTGTATTTGCGTCCAAACTAGGCGCCAGAACGCGGAAATAGGAGGGCATTCAAACAGCATATGGTTGAGATCAGCAACGGGGCAGGAACAGGACCAACAAAAAGGGGATGTGTCAGGTGAAAAAGGTGATAAAGCAAGTGGAGTACATAGAGTTCTGTTATAAATGAAATATAAGGTTTGGGTCGTATTAGCAGCCCTAGAGGTTTTATGAAGCTTAGTCCATATTTTGTCCCCAAAAAGTACTGGCCAGTCCTGAGAAAGATCCAGTTCCCATGCACTTTCGATTTTAGATTTTAGTCTGTCAGTGGTGTATCGGAATGAATTATAAACAGCAGAGGCTGAAGGAGAGGCTTGCGTCGGAGCTCAGGAGCTACGCCGCCATCTTGGCCGGCGCTCAAGCTACGCCCAAAAGAGCTACTAATATTATGAATGTAGTAATAGTGACCACATCAGACAAGATTACATTAGAGTCCACCATATTCAAAATGAGTACCAGTGATCAACTTTGTGACTGCATCAGGCTTGGTAACGAGCAGTAATGTAAAAAAACTATTTGTCAATATGGAATTCATCTGTATGGGTAATACATAACAGCTATAGCTGTAATGCCTGCTGTACCATGGTAATAACATTTGTAAATGGCCTCCCAAGTGCGACATGATGCCACAAATATCCAATCTAAATATTTTTGGGAAATCCAGTAGTTATTCTCCAAATATCAGCTCATGACTTCTGAAAATATGTGTATTTTCGCTCAAACATCCACTCTCTATTTTGGTATACATAAATAAATTAAACCATGCAAAAGCTTCCACTTTAGTAAGCTGAACTGCACACGGGAAAGCTACTCACGGGTAGTAGCACGTTTTTATAGGTTTAATCATGCGATTACAAGAGCCCTTGTCATCACAGCCAATATAGTTCCTTTGGAACAAAAAGAGTTTTTAAAAAACTCGATTATATGCGATAAAATGGAGCAAAAGGAATCCCACGTTTTGTGCGATGAACCATAGGTATGGACATAATTAGTAAAGGCAAAGTTTAAGTAATACAAAACACGAGGTTTGATTTTTTTGTAAACAACATTTATGCAGATGTCATACTGGAAGTTGTAACAAAATTGCTGAACATTATTTGTGAATGTTGAAAATAAAAAATAAAAAGATTTTTAAAAAATAGTTTCAAGGCTCTAGCGTTTGGCATTATTTATTAGAAGCATACCCAGCTGAATTTGAACACAGACAGGGCTCCCATTCATTTTTCGAAAGCTTCCTGAATGTTCCACTTTCCTCGCGCATTGATGTTTGGTGTATATGAAAGCATTTCTCAAGGGTTTGTCTCTGGGGTTTCTCAGGAAGGAAAGCAGATTGGGTGAACTAAGAATACTGACTAAAGCTCTTTCAGTGCTGCTGGTCGCGGGAAACCGACTCCCGCATTATCTCAGTAGCACATAGAAACATAAAAAGAGGAAATTATGCAGAAAAGTATAAATTATGTAGATGATGGAAAGCCTATGCAAAACATGATATGTGCACATAATGGCATATTTCCCCAGGGTTTAATTGCATCCTTTGGGTACCTTTTGAAGCATTTGAGTATTCAGAAGCAAGCACATTTATTATAATTTAAAAAATAACACATGGAATCCAGTTGATGAAATATTATACACTGTAATAGGAATCTGGCCGCGCTAATTTCTGAGATTTGACGAATATGCAGAGCAGGCTAAAGTGAAGCAACTGGTGTTTATGGGATGATCAGATTTTCAATTAAAATCGGAAACACTTTTGATTTATTTATTCCCCAAGCAATAAGGCTTGCAGGTTAGACTTTTTTCTTGCACCGTAGGAGTCTCGGTGTTGTTTGCATGTGGGCAGTGGCGTTAAATATTAAATCAGATGTAGACACATTTATTGAAGTATCGCTTGAGAGGCTGATTAACACCATACTCCTTGGTCATATATTTTGTAAGACACAATAGTGATATTTTTCTACGTTATCTGATCACCTCCCACGATACACCTTCGACATTATTCAGTAGCTATCTCAGAGTAAGTTAGTGCATTATATGCATCTTTGATCTATTTGACTTTATAGTTTCTTGCATATTTCTGCACATTCCGACGAAGAACATTTTAAATCTCAACTAAAACACTAGTTGGAACTTAATATATATGTTTTTTGATTTGCAGCTGGCTAACATTTCACCTTCTGGCTACTTCAGAGCACTTGAGAATATTTTTCAGTAGGCAGTAGATCTGTGAAGTATTTTTGTGTAAAACATTTGTCTCCCTGTCTTTGGGTAAAACATTTGTCTCCCTGTCTTTGGGTAAAACATTTGTCTCCCTGTCAACAGGGCCTATATTATTCATTGTGCCCCGGGAGCCCAACAGGCATGTGTGCCCACTTTATGTGTCCCCAGGGCACAATGTTATTACAGAAGGGGCCACAGATGCTTGTCTGCTCTCTTCTATGATACTGATAGGGTTGGTGCACATGTTGCGTCAGCGCTATCATGAGAGTGCGTTCCCTCATTTGCATGGGGGGATATGAGTGCATAGGCCAACATGCCTTTCAGTGTGCCTCCTAAGTTCAGCTTTCTAAGGGTGACAAAGGGGGTCCTATGGACTCCTTAGATATTCCCCTGCAGGCGGGTGGAGTCACTCACTGCAGTATGCAAGGGGATTCAGAATCTCTCTTGAAAGTTCAGGTTGATTGCTGCCAGCACCGAGAAGCACAGAGAACCTTTTAAACAGCTGCAGCATTACAACTTGAATGCACTGCCTCCAGGGTAGTGCAAGTTTGCATCCGCTCTGGGGGCAGCACAGTCATCCAAATACGGTACACTTTCCTTCTTTGCGCATGGCGCACCCTTTGAAAGGTGTGCCATGGCTCAAGCAAATATAGAGTGCCGGTCCCTGGTTGTTCAATGGATTTCAAAAGCTTTATGATCTTTTAAAGGTGTTAATTTGTGCATATTAATCAATTAAAGATTCAATGCAGAGCTACCGCGCAGCTTAAGCAGTGCTTAATTTGTGCCAGTGGTAAAATGTAAATGTCGGAATTTGTAAAGCGCACAGCTACCTCCACCGGAGGTGTCCCGGCGCTGTCCGTATACCGCTTAGGAACCCTTCCTGGCTTTCCTGGGAAATGTCCACTCCTGGGCACCCCCCAGGTGCAGCCAGGCATCCCAGCACTTTTGGGGCCGTTGTGGAGACTAAGCAAGCTATTGCCCAGAGTTGCAGCACGGGACCCATGATCAGAACAGGCACTGAGGCGAGAATATCCAGTCAGGGGAATTAATGAGCCGGAGACCCGCCGAGGCGGGAATCAAACCCTGGTCCCTGGCCAGAGCTCTGCATCAAGGTCTGCCTGCTCTAACCATTGAGCCACACTTCTCCACAGTGGTAGCAGATAGAGCACACTGCAGCTCATTTATGGGCATATGGACTTATTTGTCATCATCAGACTTGAAAACAGAGTAAAAAAGAGAAAAGAAGGAAAAAAGAAAGTTGGAAGAAAGTGTCAGGAAAACAGTGACAACACAAGAAAGCAGGGATAAAAAAAAAGTCAGATAGAGGGACAAGAATTCTAGGGTGGTGAAACAAAAAGACTTGAGGCGAAATCAGGACTAGGCGACCACGCTATTTCCTTAAACCCCTGCGCCTAGTATCCCCACTGGCAAGCCCCTAAGAACTCTTTGGCCCTCTGCACATTTATTTTTTAAAGACAAATTAAGTGTTGATGGTTGCTTTATCGCATTGGATTCACTCCAGCACATTGATTTATTCACCCCATTTGTTTTGCAAGCGAACGTGGACTGACAAACAACTTCATGCTTCCTAATGTTTTGGCTTGGGGAGAGTTTGGGGTCCTGTTCTTTTTATCAATAGCTATTTGGGCAAAGCAAACTATCTTATTATGTATTAACTTGAATGTACATTTTCAAGTTCCCATTAAATGTGTTGTGCCATTTTAATGTGTAATTTATGGGAATGGAAGGAGATTGCGATGGAAAACTAGATACATTAAGACAGCCCAACAAGTCTTCAGCAGATGTGCTAGGAACCTGGACTGTGCTCTGACACCACCTCTTTGTTTTGTAGGCAAGTGGACCCAAGTAAGGTAAACTGGGAAGAGGAGAACATGTAGAAAGAAATGTGCCAGGAACCTGGGCTGAGCTCTGATACCTTCAGCTAGTTTTCATGAAACACAATGTGGATTCCTATGTGGCAAGCCTTTTATTTGGATCCATAATAATTAAGGGTTGTGCCATTATCTCCCTGCACTTGGTATGAGCAACCTGATAAGTCTATGGGTAAGAGAGACTGAAGAGAGACATCAATGTTAAAGTAGGAATCAGGAGAAGTGTCCATGATATATTGAGAGACACTCCATACTCAACAGAAGAAATTATTTAGAAACTACACTATAAAAGGTTGAAACCAGGCTCATGAAATCCCTTCATATGCAATCTTTGTGAGATAATAAAAGACTAAAGGCCCGATTCACAAAGGTAAAGAGCGACGAAAGTCTAACTTTACGACTTTCGGTATTCACAAAGGGCATTTACTACTCCTAAATGCCATTTGTGAATACTGAAAGTCGTAAAGTTAGACTTTCCTCTAACTTTACCTTTGTGAATGGGGCCCCTTGGGCCTGATTTAAATGTTCTTGGTATGTGTACTCAGCCAACATAATGGTCCGCCCAACACATCTACATGCAGGAGGATCTTAGATTTAGCTATGGTGGTGACTAGTCTGTCACTGCCATTGCCAAACCTCCCCTACGACCCGACAGAGTTAGGGCCTATGTAGAATTAGCTATATGTCTGCCCACCCAATTAGGATGGGCGGACATATAGCCATTTACTTTGTGTCAGCCATTGGCAGACAAACCCTGGCAGTGACGGACAGTAAAATGCAAATAATGGTCAATGACTTCCATGGCGAGAAAAGCATTACTTTTTTTTCCAAAAATTAAATTTCCTTCAGAATTTCCCTTAAAAATAAAAACAACTGTTTGGTGCAGGACTGCGTCATGCTGACATGTGTCATCTTGATGAGGCTCCGGGGCATAACCTGGCACCAAAAGGAATTTCTGAGAAGGCAATCAACAACAAAAACAGAGCAAAAGGAAAGGGATTGATTTACAAAGGGGTTTTGCCTTCTGTAGGCACCAGTGTTTTGACTGTGGGGAATGGGAACACATCTCTCGATTGGCCACATGAATATCCTACAGAAACTATGGATGTGGGTCTAGTGGGGATATATTATGGCAGCCTTCTCTCAAAAGGATAAGTGGGGTGTAGTAGGGGAGTACTGATGGGGAAAAGCAAGGGGCCTAGTAGGTAGTGGTCACAGACAAACGATTGTCAGTCCTAAATTGGCAGTTTATCTAACAGCTTATCATTTCCTGTACACATGGGGACACTAACAGTATCCCATAACTTAAAAATAAATGGCTAGGTAATATGCATCGCTGTAGATATCTTACCTCATCTACTCACTCATTGATATTAGGATCGGGTTTTTCCCAGTTTTTTGTACTTGTTTACAACTCCTCGTATGCACTCAGAAATGCTACAAGTAGTCCTATTTCCCTTCATAAAGAGAAACTGACACAACAAAAGAAAATGTTGTCCCAAAAGCGGTGGGACTAAAGGTAATTCACCCTTGTAAGAAACTAGGCGGTGGAAGCCCCACTAAGGCAACAAAAACAATCCTTGTCAGGATGACCCACAAAAGCCACTACATTAACTTGGCAGAAAATCAGTAAGGCTTAACTCAGAGGCAAAGTGTAACTTATTAATGCTGCTCACAAAGAGTAATACAATGAAAACACAACCCCAAAAATCCCAATCCAATTTAGCAAAAATAGAGTTACGCTTAATAAATAAAATGATACCAGACTATGACAACTCTAATCAGTAGAGCAGGAAATATTCAGTTTTTAAAGTTTTAGGTTCAAATAGTGCCTAAAAGCACAAAGCACCACTAATGCTCATCTGGTTGCACTAGGCCAGTGGAAAATCACAAGATAAGGCTGACCGCGATTGAGCACTGGTCAGATACATGGAACAAATTAATCCTGCTGAAGACCTACCTTCAAGGAAAAGAATAAATCATGCCATGGAAGAAATGCGTGCTCTAAACCCAGAAAGGAGGGCACCTAATAAAAAACAACAATCTTCATCTACAATAATTTTGAAAGATGTGCCCACACTACCGCCACATAAAAAGAAGTCTTTTTTTCGCTGAAAGACAAGATAGTACGCTGGCTTACACAATATTCTTGATGGTCAAATAATCTTTCTGCAGATGTGTTCTTTGTTGGGAGAACCCCTTGGATTGGCATACACAAAAAGGAAACCAATAGAGATTGTGTGATTGTAAACTTTAAGTCCCTTCAAACTGTAAGAACTTTGCCACATATGCTCTATCAATGAATCTTTATCACAGTCTCTATGCACGCTGTGCCTTTAGGATAATATTACAGATCAAATTGTCCACCAGAAGCATTGTACCCCACATTAGCAAATGCAATATCACTAAACGTTTGACCACTCTATAAAGTGGAAACAAAAAATAGGTTTGAAGCCCTAAACTCTTCTGAAGCGCTGGACTGACTCAGTATGCAAGAGGGATGAGAGTATGGTGGTAATATGAGTATGTAAGAGTCTCTGAGTAGGGAACTTTTTCAATAAGAGTCATCAAGGACAGTCAATGGAGTACCTACTATTGGTGATCGCACAGCCAGGCAGCCTACCAGGATTCTATCATGCAATATTAATGGTGTCTAAACCAAGATATTAAGCTAAGTCTGGTGCTGCGTCTTAAATGATTTGATATAATCTACCTTCTGGAAACATAGGCTTCTGATGCCTTCAGTCTAAATAGCGTTTATTGTCTGTGCGGCCCAACTATTCCATCATCGTCACCAGGCAGACCTAAAGTGGGGCTGGCCACCTTGATGTCGGTCAATTTGACTAAACTTGGTGTTAAATAAATCTCTATCACTGCATACTATCTAATGTTGTTGCTTGCACCAAAAACACGTATGATATTACTTTGATTAACTATTATAACAATATCTTTGTAGTGCACTTTACTAAGGTGACAGAAGAACTTGAAAGCAAATTATTGGACTTTACAAATATGTATAAGAAGGAAACTCTTCAAATATGAGTGGGTGATTTTAACCTCCGACTATTCCATGAGAACAATATTTTGGCTTGTGGTCTACAGGATACTGAAGTGTTAGACCTGCCCCATTTTGGACATGTCCCCTATAAAGAGGCACACAATAAAATGTTAATTTCAGGAAATTTTGTTTTTGCCAGTGATTACAGGTCATCTGATACCCCTCCACCTCTGACATTTAAAGGAAGTGGGAAGGGCAGTAATATTGATTTTAGAATCCTTGGATCTGATCCCACTGCTGTGGGACGATGGTGTAATAGTCTCCTGCATTAGTGACCATGACTCTTTAACCATTTCTCTTGACCTAATTCTACCAGATGATGTTGGGTCTGAGGAACATCTGGCACTTGTTTATACACATTATAAAGGTATTTGGATTAAATAGGGAAAGGTTGGCAAGGAAGAATTTCTGTGTGGGCTCATCAGAGAAAACCAACATGATGAAATGAAATGAAATGATTACGCACTTGTATAGCGCACGACTACCCGTAGGCATCTCGGCGCTTGTACGAATACCGCCGAGGAACCCTTCCTGGCCTTTCCCTGTGAGGAGCCCACTCCTGGGCACCCCCGAGGTGAAGTCAGGCATCCTCAGCGTTGTTGGGGCCGTTGTAGAGATTAAGCAAGATATTGCCCAGAGGTGCAGAGTGGGACTCATGATTAGAATAGGCACCGAGGCGAGAATAATCAGGTCCAAGAAAAATGAGCCCGAGACCCGCCGAGGCGGGAATTGAACCCTGGCCCCGGCCAGACTTCTGCATCAGGGTCTGCCGCTCTAACCATTGAGCCACACTTCTCTACATATAATTGAGATTTTGAGTACCTTAGATGAAGCACTTGAGACAATCATAGAGGCCTATAGGTATTTCTGTAAATCTATTTTGTCAAGGCTATCTATAGATAAACCCTCTAGATAAAATCTTCTGCATGGCTGGTTTAACTACGCCTGCACTGCTGCCAATGCACAACTTAAGATGTCTCTCTCTAAATCCCCAACATCTAAGGAAGACGTTAAGCATGCTAGAATGGATTATAAAGGAAAATTAGATAATAGGAAGGCTGGTCTAACAAGCAAAGCATGGTAGGACTTACAATTTGCAGGGACTAAGGGATTGTGCCCTTTTTTGGAAGGTTGTAAATCAATCTTTCTTTTCGGGCTACCAAAACCTTCAATGGTCTACCATATAACAGTATAGACCTGAGTAGATCATTTCACAAATATCTTTAAACCTGGAAATCCTTAGACCATCTTAACCACTAGGGATGATGCATTTTATGACATGCAGGCTGCCTCAGAACTTAGGGCCTTATTACAATGTTGGTCGGAAATGCTCTGAACAGCATTTGATTTTCCCTTACCTGAGCCGGAAGTCATGTTTCCGACCGACTCAGAAACATTTCTGACCAACTGATTATGATGGAAGGTAGCGGTTCGGTCTGTCTGTCTCGGTTCGAACTGGCATTCTGAGACTCTGAGTCGGTCTGAAGCATTTCCGACTGACGTATTATGATGTCAGATTCGGACAGCCTTTTAAACTCGGTCTGTCCGACCCAGAACGTCTGTTGGAAACTGAGTTTGGGGGCCCTTAGCAGTCCCCACTCCCCCAAAGGCCTCCGGTTGTGGCCTGTGGAAGTACCGATTGGACCCCTCTTCACAATCATGTACAGTGTGGCAGGAACCATGGGGTGCCTGCCACAGGGTGCATGGTTTTCTGCAACCACCCATTTCTTCAATGGGTGCCTGTGTTGTCGGTCGGAGCACAGGCTCCTATTGAAGTCAATGGGAGTCTGACCGAACAGTGTTCGGAAACATTGGAATTGGTCGGTCGGACTCCCCGAACCCGAGCCGGTCAGAAACGATTTCGACAAGGAGTCAGTCAGAATGCTTTCTGACCAGCATTGTAATGAGGCCCTTAGTTTGTCTATTAAGGTTAGAGAAGTGATTACTGCTATCTCTTACAATCCTTCTGGAAAGGCTCCTCTACCGGATGGAGTCACTATGGATCTGTCCAGAGAGAACAGTACATTCTGGGCCCCTCTGCTAACTAATGTGATAAGCGCTGCCATAATAGGGCAACCAGTAGCATCCTGGAAGGAGGTCGCAGTGTTATAATTTTTTTTTAAAAAGGGAATATGCACACCCTCAGCTGCTATCATCCAGTCTCACTTTCAGACAATTTGCTTAAGAGATTGGGCAGAATTGTAGCTTCAAAGATATAGACATGGCTAGAGGAAAATCTGATTTCACCAAGGGCACAGTACGGATATCGGTCGGGTCTAGGTACCGTAGAACAGTGCCTCAACCTCCAATTAATCATTGGGAAATACGTCAAGGCCAAGAAAGGGGCTGTCCATTTATCTTCAATGTATCGCTACTGTGCCTTTGACTTGGACAATGGACCCAAACTCTGGGACATCATATAGGGATTAAGAATTGAACAAGCTCTAATAGATTATTTGAGCAGGATGCACTGGGATACCATGATAAGGCTACCATATGGGGTAAATGGCGAACTCTCTCGGAGAAATTAACACACTTCAGAAGTGTTCCAAGGCTGCATTATAGCCCAACTGTGTTTTATAATATACATATATGGCCTGGATAATTTCCTGTGTCAGTCAGGTACGGACTTGCCACAAGTAGGACCTTGTAAAGTACCTGTTCTGCAGTATGCATATATTGCTGTTCTAATTTCCAGAACTGCAAACAGCCTTCAATCGCTTCCCGGATACTTTCTCCACTTTCATGGATGATTTAGACCTTACAACTTATTTCAGCAAGTGTTAAATTATTAAAATTGGGCCAAAAATACTACAACTAGGACATATAATCTAAGCAGGGTTGAGCTACCTAAAGTGTCAAGTCCTACAAATGTGGGCCTTCCCTTTGATGTTCAACAAAGTTGGGGATTTTTGCTCATTTTAGCGTTAACCAACTTCAGAGAGCCATAGAGTCTGTTTTTCATTTGCATGAAGACTGGGACACAAACCAGTGAAGGAGATTTGCAGCACATATTAAAGCAAATGTGTAGCAATAGTGAGTTACGGGGCAAGGGAATGGGGATATATGGGTGCGGACCAGTTACAATATGTAGAAAATAAACTTCTGAGCAAATTATTGGTTCTTCCACAAGTCTCAACAAGAAATTCTGAAGTGGCAAGGAGGAAACAATATTTATACAAACTCTTCAATATGGGACTGTATATTCCTCTATTGTCAGTCCATAGTCCTGCCATTCGATCCATTTCATTTAAACAAAAAACAATAACATACGGGAAAACACATGATTACATAATTTAATTATTGTAATCTTAAATCACTTCATCATAATTTTCAACTTTTTTTTCAACAAACTATATACATATATATATATACACACATACAACAATTATATCAAATTACACAAAATATACATACAATAATCATATACAAATCACAAAGTATAAACAACAAATTATAGGTTCCTTCCACCTGATTCGTCAAAAAGAAAGTGTTCACCTATTCCATACAGGGAATACACTTCGAGGTAGTCTTATCTACACCATCGGTTCTATTATCTACAGAACCTTACTCTAACGATTGTGCGATAAATATATTTCCAAGCTTTATCAAATAATATCATCAGACTCCTCTTATCGTAATCTGTCGACACGGATGCGTTTCGGCCTCCAAAAACATCTTGGCCTCCTCAGGACAAGGGTGAGGACAACGACCTATACAAATATACAAAATCACATGTAGTGTCTATTCATCACTAAAGCTGTCTCAATCTCTGTGCCAGTCACCGTAAACCCTGTGCCACGCAAGTGTAACACCCAAAAAAATATAGAATCAAGGTGAAAACGAAAATAAAATTATACTGTGGCAACTCCTAAGTGAAGTATACCAATTAACAAGTGCTCAGCAGCATTACCATACCAAACAATAAATGTGCAACGTATAAAACCTCAGTCAAAGTCATAAAATGTGCTACACCAAATTACTAATACATGAATGTGACCTGGTTTCAATTAGAAAGGAGCATTCACTTGTGATAAAAAATTCCATGTGCCTTAAAATCCGGACCAGGTTAGTCAATACTCATTATTCAGGGTGTATAGCTGTAATACAAGAGCATTCATAGATGCTTAACTTACCCCCAACAAGAGTATATCTCAAACTATTAGAGTACTGCCACTCTTCCACCTTCCCTGAATCATCTTACCTCCAACTCGTAGGTTGTGCGCATCCAACAAATGGAGAAGGCACTGAAGTCCATTAAAAATTCACCACTTCAAGCTACAGGTACAAATCTAGAAAAACCGAAAAGAAAGATTTCACTCTAAAAACAGTCCCTATTACGCTAGCTCCGTGCTACACAAGCACCCCTACAGTAACCTCCCTATACAAACGCCTAACAAACCGTACCTCTTTACTTTCACAAGACTTCCGTGGTCGTGCCTTTCGCGGTTGTGTCATTCATAGTAACGACACATGTCACTAAAGCCTCCGCGAGTTTTCCATTAAAAGCACTACTCGGCGTCCCACGGCTAGCAACACGTAACAAAATAGAGAAAAGAGAAGAAGGACTACCAACAAGAACCACCTAACTGCAGCAACAATATATAAGGGACTATCGTTCCCAGTTCTCGATAATAAACAGGTGCAAAGGACTAACTATATCGGACACATTGTAGTGTAGTTCCTATATTCCCAATAGGCTCTGCGCATTAGAATAATATATTCAGCAGTGTAGACGTAGGACTGAGGTTACCTAGGTCTCTACTGACTATATTAGACTTAAGGTTTGCCAGCTAGCTCAGAGGTCACTAGAAACTTTCTGGAATAAACGAGGAGGAGTTTAACCTCCCTGGATAGACAAGAAGGGATTAGCTTCTGACAACCATAAAACATGACAACTTTGCTCTCCTTGAATAAGAGTGTATCTCTAGAGTCGTGTGAAAACAATAGACAGCTATTTCACTCTGTCAAATGTGCGTACTTAGTTTCACCAGAATGCAGAGAAAAGAGAGACGGGCGTTTTCAATAAAAGGTGTTATTTATTGAGCAGTCTTCTTCCTCATACAAGAGAAATGAATTGCCACGATTGTAATGCTCATGGTAAAGTAAAGTGTGTACAGTAAAAGGAGGATTATAAAATAATACTGTAAAAGCATTGATAGGGTTTCTTAGCCATATGATACTTTAAAATAGATAAAATATATACATACATATATACATTGACTAATCGTACTCAACTGATGCTTCTAAATACGCCTACCCCGGTGTACCTGACCTAAGCCTAATACGTGGGAAGGAGTAAGTAAGTAGCAGTTTAAGTTAAGTTTGTTTTGCCAAGAATCTGACTCAAGAATTCTCTGTAAGGGTTTAGTCAGTTCCGTACCTGGGTATTAGAAAGCAGGAGGTCTTGTATCTCTTTCTCAGGACTCGATATCCCAGTAACCCGCGAAGGTATCTGGAAACACCGGAGCTGGATTTCTCGGCAGGAGAAAAGACAGCGTCTCTCTCAGTGCGTCAAGGAGGAGGGGCAGCTTTCGTGGGCTCTCGCATCAGCTGGGCCCTCGGGCAAGTAGATAGCTGCTCTGCTCCAGAATCACCACCGTGTGTTTGCTTAAGGCAACGTTGGTATATTTATACCTGAAAGGGGCCTGGGTTTGACGTAAGGTTGGACATAAGACGTCAATAAAGATGTCACTAAGAACTGGCCGTTCTTACAGTGCTTTACAGGAGTTCTAGGACGAAATCAAAACAAAAGCAAGAGGGATTTCCCAGGTTGCTGGATGCTTGGTTTTGTTTAGAGAACTCGGTGTGCTTACTAGGGGGCCGGAGAAGTAGCCTTGCTTAATGTGACAGCATGTGCTACGACTGAATTATGGATATGGTTATTATGCCGTTGTATGGATATTATTGATTATAGCCGGACAAGGGCATAAAATAGGAATATCGATTCGGGTTCCTAGATAAAACACTACAACATACTACAAGCTACACCAGTATCAACAAGAGGCTTTATTTTCAACTAAAAAAAAGGACAAACAAAATACCATCAATCTCCCAAAAAATGAGCCCGAGCTCAGATAAGGGAACCTTATATAAATCCAAAAGCACATGGTGACATATAGGTAAAACACGGTCGGCACAGAGATGGGCTTACAATCTAATTCAAACACACTCATCTGTCTATATTTCATGTAAATCTACAGGTGTATCTTCCATCAACTTGTATGGGTATACATTAATAACCAACATAAAAAAAGACCATACAAAAAATGGTTGAAATGTATAGGCAAACATAAATGAAAATAAGCAACTATAGAGGTGGGTGTCGTTAGACTGTACAATATATACATATTTACATACAGTTACATTCCACAAGGATTTTTTAGGTAAATATACAGTTCATCCTAACTCACTCTTTACACATGAAATTAAATTAGTGTTCAGATTTCATCACGGTCATTAAGATCAACACTCACCGTATGATACTTCTCTATCATTCATGCTTCAAGTTTATTCAAAGTCGTCTGTAGGTCCATTTTGTTTTGGAATTTAACCACCAAATGGACAGACCACCTGATATCGTTCTCATTATGATTACACTCCAAAAAGTGTTGCACCAAGGGGGCTCCCTGCGTCTTACAGCGTATTCTTGACTGGTGCTGCATCACCCTCATTTGACTGCCTGTGTGGTTTGCCCCTAGGTATACCTTTTCACAGGGTCATATAAGGGAATAGACGACATTTCTCGTTTTACAATTCAAGACATTATTTTGATTATGCTTTTTGTCATTCAACATCACAAATTTAGAGTTGGTCGTATAAGGATAAACTACACAGCCGTTACATTTAAAATGTCCCACTACTGGTGTGAGACCTAGCATATTTCTTAAGTCTCCCTTTGGTGGGATTGTCTGTGCAGCTTTCACTAGAAGTTGACGGATGTTTATTCCTTTTCGGAATGCAAACAAAGGTTTGGGGGTGTTTAAGTGCTGTATTAACCTCCAGTTCTGTAAAATAATTTGTTTAATTTTATTGGCCTTGGGGTTATATGTGAGCACGCACGTCATTTGATTAGACTCCTGCTTTTCCTTTGGTGTTAATACATTTCTGCGTGGTGTAAACCAAGCTCGTTTCAAAGCAGTTCTGAACAGTTTTTTAGGGTAGATTCTGTCACATAATTTTACTTGTAATCTCTCAGCATTTTCAAAATAGTCTGTCTTATTCGTGCAATTGTGACAAATCCTTAAAAATTGGTCATAAGGCAAATTTTCCTTAGGATTCCTTGGGTGACCACTTAAAAAAAATGCAGTAATGTGTTGCGATCCGTAAACAACCGTTACAACGCAACTATTACAACGGACTACTTTTACAACGCAACTTTTACAACGCAGGATCCATTACAACGAACTACCATTACAACGCATTTTTTTACATCGCAGATGCCTTTACAATGCATGCCATTACAACGTAAGTATTGGTAAGTATATAATTATATTAAAAATGTTATAGGTTTGGGTTTTTGGGTACAGGGGTATTTTTAGGGTTCAGGGCTAGGTTTGGGTTTTTGGGTACAGAGGTATTTTTAGGGTTCAGCGCTAGGTTTGGGTTTTTGGGTAAAGGGGTCTTTTTAGGGTTCAGGGCTAGGTTTGGGTTTTTGGGTAAAGGGGTATTTTTAGGGTTCAGGGCTAGGTTTGGGTTTTTGGGTAAAGGGGTATTTTTAGGGTGCAGGGCTAGGTTTGGGTTTTTGGGTAAAGGGGTATTTTTAGGGTTCAGGGCTAGGTTTGGGTTTTTGGGTAAAGGGGTATTTTTAGGGTTCAGGGCTAGGTTTGGGTTTTTGGGTACCGGGTTATTTTTAGGGTTCAGGGCTAGGTTTGGGTTTTTGGTTAAAGGGGTATTTTTAGGGTTCAGGGCTAGGTTTGGGTTTTTGGGTACAGGGGTATTTTTAGGGTTCAGAGCTAGGTTTGGGTTTTTGGGTACAGGGGTATTTTTAGGGTTCAGGGTTAGGTTTGGGTTTTTGGGTACAGGGGTATTTTTAGGGTTCAGGGCTAGGTTTGGGTTTTAGGGTAAAGGGGTATTTTTAGGTTTCAGGACTAGGTTTGGGTTTTTGGGTAAAGGGGTATTTTTAGGGTTCAGGGCTAGGTTTGGGTTTTTGGGTAAAGGGGTATTTTTAGGGTTCAGGGCTAGGTTTGGGTTTTTGGGTACAGGGGTATTTTTAGGGTTCAAGGCTAGGTTTGGGTTTTAAATAAAATAAAATTAAAATTAAATTAAATTAAAAAATATTAATTTTAATTATTTACATTTTAAAAAATATTATATACTTACCAATACTTATGTTGTAATGGTATGCGTTGTAAAGGCATCTGTGATGTAAAAAATTGCGTTGTAATGGTAGTTCGTTGTAATGGATCCTGCGTTGTAAAAATTGCGTTGTAATGGTATGCGTGCTAAAAGTATGCGTTGTAACGTCATACATCCGTTGCGATCAGTAGGCTTGGTGTAAAGACTTACTTCAAGGATTCCAGTATTATTGCATACCCATACATCTATAAAATTGATATGGTATCACTATAACTAATGGAAAACTTTAGATCCACTGAACGAGCATTCAACCAACTGTGAAATAGTGATAATTGTTCCTGATTCCCAGTCCATATCATACAGATGTCATCAATAAATCGAATCCACCGGGTAATATGAGCTTTGAAAGGGGTCGCTTCATGAAAAATATATTGTGTCTCAAAGGCGTCCATCACAAGATTCGCAATTTCCGAGGCAAAACAACACCCCATTGCCACACCTTTAACCTGTACATACAGATCATCTTTAACTGCAAAAAAATTGTTTTTAAGACAGATCTTATCAGAGCTGTGATGAAATCGGTTGGTACAACATGTGGTCTGGGCCTTCCATCTAACACCATCCTGAGGACTAGCAATGCTTCTTCCTGCGGGATGTTGGGGTAGAGACTTTCAATATTGAAAGTGACCAACAACTGTTGGTTACTGTCGAATATTGATTTCTCAATCTTTGAGATAAAATCCATGGTATCTCTAATGTAAGCCTTAGTCAAAGGTATAAAAGGTTTTAAAAATACGTCTATGTATTTTGCTAAAGGTTCTAGTAACGACCTACATGCCGCAATAATCGGCCGTCCCGGGGGTTGTTGGGTGTTTTTATGAACCTTGGGCAGTACATAAATATTAGGAATTTTTGGTGTTTTAATGTTCAAATAATCATACTATTTTTTAAAAATATATCCCTCATCCAGGGCCGGTGTGGTAAGGTGTAACATTTCCACAACTCTCGTCAAGCTTCAAATGCCTCTCTAAAGTTGGACTTCTTTGCTTGAAAGATATTATCAAAATTAGTCTTGTACTGCTATGGTTTAGAATCTGGGGCAATTAAGAAACAATGTTTTCAAGGGAGATTTTCCAGATTGTGTTTCCCTCAACAATACCCTAGGCATTCACTAGCTATATTACATGAGAAGTACACTAAATGCAACATGGCGCTCTGAGCTGTACCTTAACCCAGGGACTACTGATGCTCATTTTAAAAGGTTGGTCAGAGAGACCATTTTCAGAGACAAACAAGAATGCATTTTTTGGGATTTCAAACAGTTGAAGTCATGAATTTATTATGGCCTTTTTAAGCACAGACCTATTTTTGAGTTTTACTTACTATCAGAACTGGGGTTTCTCGTTGTCAGAGTATGCACCCTGCGAACGCAGGAGTCACCATTCTAGTCAGGGTAAACTAGTACACACAGAAGGATAACCTGTACTCACCCTCTGGTAGTTTGGCACAGAGCAGTCAGGCGTACCTAAAGAGGCAAAGTGTTAAATATTTGTGCAATACACACACACAGTAACACAATGAAAACAAGACAAAAATACTCCACACATGGTTCGAAATAGGCATTATATTTATATGAATAAAACAAGACCAAAATGACAAAAATCCAATATGTAGAACCGGAGTCATGAATTTTTAAAGAATAAATCAAAAAGTAGTGCTTACAAACATATACACTTAGGAGTTACTTCAGGTCATTCTGGTGTAAGGTAAATCCAAAGTTCAGTCTGACAGCAATCGAGGGCAGGTCACCGACAGGACTCACGCAGGTCCCACTGAAAAAGTACCTTGGATGGAGCAAGCCTTGATGTCGAAGACTCGATGCGTCAGTTCCAATGTGCGCAGGCGATTAGGGCTTTGTCGGCAAACCCATTAGGGTGCAGATGCTGTTTAGTCGTCGATCCATGCCGTCTGTCGTCTTCGAGCCGTGCAGTCTGTCGAAGCAATGTTGTCAATCGGCTCCTGCATCAGCGTCGAAGGGCAATGCATCGGTTCCGATTGGAGAAAAGTTGTTGCTGCATTGATTTTGATGGTTCTGGAAAGCAGAAGTCACCTTTTATGGCACAGGAGTACATTAGCACAACATGGCAAGTCAGGACTCACAGATGGCAGAGTCTGGGGGCTGTTTCCGGGTTGAAGGAAATCTTCATTGGCCCTGACACTTCAGAACAGGGGGCAAGCAGTCAAGCCCTTGGAGTCACTCTCGGTTCAAGTGAGATGGGTCCAGTCGTTGTACTCATCAGGGCAGAGATCAGCAGGCAGCAGGGCAAAACATCAAAGCAGGAAAAAAGTTCTTCCAGAGCAGCAGGCAAGAAGAGTGGCAATCCTCGTAGCACATCAGTCTTTACTTCTGGCAGAGTACTGCACAGGTCCAGTAGTGTACTGTCTTGGTCGGTTCCAGCCCAAGTACTTATTACCAGTTGTGCCTTTGAAGTAGGGGTGACTTCAAAGCAAACCGTTGAAGTGCATAAGTCCCCCTTTCTTCCAAGTTCTGGTTCCAGACTATCATTAGTGGGTAATAAGCCCTTTGTGTGGAAACAGGAAACTGCCTGTTCAGGTATGTCAGCTCCACTCTCTATTCCTGCCCAGGTAGAGCTATCAGAATGCAGATGAATGCAGATATGTTCTCTGTCACACCTACCCTTCCTGTGTTTGTAGCTGTCTAGAGGGAATGTACAAAGTGTAGCTGTCACCCACCCCAGACTTGTATTGGTGACAGGCTGCAAGGCACACAGAACAGTAAGAGCCGAGAAATGTCCACTTTCTAAAAGTGTCATTTATAAAATAGTAATGTTAAATCCATCTTTACCAGTAAAGAGCATTTATCATTCCCACTACAAAGATATGAAACATGATGCAGATACTCCTTTCTAATAAGGAATTACAGCTTAAAAGTATATTAAGAAATTCCCAATGCGGGCCTATGAGAGGAGTGTAAAACAAATGTGGGTGTTTGTCACTCCAAGGAAATTTGAAATTTAAAAGTGTATGTTGTCCCTTTAACTTACACCGCACCCTGCCTTTTGGGCTGCCTAAGGCTTACCTTAGTACAGAGAATAATGGTCCCAGTGCACAAACTTTAAGGAACATAAACAATTTCACACAGTAACACAAAGACATTTTTACACTGAATTACTGAGAGATGTTATTTAATCACATCCTTGTTCCAGCAGAAATATGAAGAAACACTTTTAGTATTGCATAAATATTGTGCCCGGATAAGAGGAGGGGGGTAGTGGGGAAAGGAAGTGATTTAGTGAAGGATAGAGTGGTGTAAACAGTTCAAAAGACTGGTGCAGTCACACAATTGACAGTTGACGTCCTAAAAACATTATTTAGCCACATCGAAAGTTGAACAGTTGTAAACCTTGCCCATACAATGAAGAACAGTAACAATAGTCTGTTGTTTGTGGGCTGATATAAGTAAAAAAAGTCAACGTTTTGACCCCAGTACAGCGTAGGTCGATTTCCACCTTAGTATGGGGGTCCTCCTCAGGACTCAGACGTGGGAGGGGAGTGTGGTGGAGCACCCAGGGTAAATGAAATTAAAATAAGTGGGCAAAATTACAAAAGGTAAAGCAAAAGCTGTGGGAAAGCTCCAAATAATTACCAAAAGGGTAAGCCCTACACAAAGGGCTGAGATTCAAGAAGTTCGGGCACATGGGTTCCGGGAAGCAGAGAGCGGGCTAACAGCACCTGCAAGAATAAGGTGTTGTATGAGTGCCAATATGTCCAAAAGTGCCACATGGAAAGCCGGCCCTCAACTTTAGCCAGCCGTAGAGCAAGGTCTAAACCGTTAAATAAGTAAATCCAATTACTTACAACAAAGAGGAACTGGTGGTTCCCTCTAGAGAGGCCATATAATTTTAAAACCTGGCCATTGATTTAAGGAATCTAAAAAACGGATATGAGAGTGTATTAATTCGGGCAGAGAGTGTATTAATTATAGCAGATAGCGGCCAGAACTAATACAGAGCATTAAGTATAATGTCCAACAGCATAGTACCTGATCTGTTGCGAAACACTGTTTACGCACGAGGGCGCACAATCTGAGGAAGAAAGACAAGGAATTGTCACTCTTCCGTCCATAAACTCAGCAGGGCAAAGTGAGACGATTGTAAATAAAGCAATGACTCACAGCTCCTCGGTGGTCCCGTTACGTTAACGCTGACAGCCACGTATCTGAATCTGAAATAGTACCATTAAAACAAAAGGGGCGCGCTAACTAAGAGTTATCACGAGCGTGGTTACACTATTAAAGATTTAAACAAATGCACAGTCTAACGTGCGCTTCAAAAAAACTTACTGTGGGGAACTGCTGCCAGTCACTGAAAACCAATCATGGGAAACGCCGCCAGTCCCGAAACTCGGCTTATGAGCACGTGCGTGTGCCACGCGCGTGCATGCTGCCGCTAGATGCTGGTGAAAAAGCGCATCACGGCGGCCCAGTACTGATAGACAGTGACAATAGACTGGGGTTCATTGTCTACGAACCACTCCAACTCAAAGGGTCAATGGGCACCTACTGGCTCCACGGAAATTAGAAAACATTGTTTTGAAAAGGCAGAAAAAGTATTTTCCGAGCTAGTTGACTTACACCATACCATTTATAGTTTTGTACGGTGTGCAAGGAAGCTGAGTCATTGGAACTAAACATTGCAGACGAGGGTCATAAGATACTAAGTATTGCTCGTATGAACCGCAATAGCATTTTTAAATAACCCGCCGTTCCAATTTATCTTCAGTCAGCCCAAAAACCCTCGAAATGGAACTGCTTATGCCATACTGAGTACCTTGACGGATGCACATATAAAGTCATATTAACATTGAAAAGATCGTGTCTGTGAGACACATACAAGTTCGTGTTTGCAAAAGAAGTATAATCTAAGAAGAATACACCGATGTACATAACAAATGTCATTATCGGAGTAGTACAGTATGTGACGTGACAGAGTCAGTGAGGCTGCATATTACAGAAAAGAATTGTTTAACATGTAAAATCCTCAGTGTTATTTCATATGGACGGAGTAAGCGTACTAGAAAGCACAGTACAGCTTATGCGTCAATAGGAACCAAACACTGGAGTTAAACAAGCTTACGTCATAGTGTGTAAATTACAGATGCAAGTATACATTCATATGGACATTTTTTTTTAAAACGTGTCTGTAGGCCAAATAATAGTTAATATTTCCGTTGTAAACCTACAGGGGAGAGAGTCATTGGATAAAACACTGCCCCTAACTCACATATTGGTTCAACAGTACCTAAAATAAATAAGGTCATGAAGGACAATGATCAGTTATAGGATTCTTACTGGGGGATTACATGACAGACTCCATGTGACCATTATTTTTAGGTAAGACATGCTAACTGGGCATAACTGGTATCTTGTTTGTTTAGTCCATTGCTAATGGAGTTAAGGCGTTTCATCTATTTGCTTTCTCTGAGACTCAAGATAGATCCTATGTTTCCTCCTCTTGGGCCCAGGGTCACCTTCTCCAGGACGATCCATTGAAGATCTTCTGGTCCATGCCTTACGGCTTTGAAATGTTCAACCAGCAGTGCTACCTGGACTTCACATCTTATTCTACTGCAGTGTTGCAAGACTCGTGCCTTAATCTTTTGCTGGGTCTGACCTACATAGATGAGCCCACAGGGGCATGTAATGCAGTAGATCATGTTATTGGTGTTGCATTTTGTCAATTACTTAAGATCAATGCCGTGTTGTTTGTATATGAATTGCTTGGTCTGTACAGTCATCTTACAGGCTTTGCATTGTCCTCATCTGGCTGGGGGTCGCGTAACTAGTTAGCATGGAGGAGTCTCCTTTCGTTATCGGAAATAACCAGACAAATCGCTCCACCAACTAAGAACGGCCATGCACCACACCCACAGAATCGAAAAAGAGCTATCAATCTGTCAATCATTTCCTTAGGGTCTACCTTAGGTGTGACTTATGCATAATAAATGGGGATTTTAAGGCTTGGCAAGTAGCTTTAAATGCCAAGTTGAAGTAGCAATAAACTGCATACACAGGCCCTGCAATGGCAGGCCTGAGACAAGTTTGACAGGCTACTTGTGTGGATATCACAGTACTGCATGCTCACTAGTAGCATTTAGGTTACAGGTCATGGGTAGATTGTATACAACTTTACAAAGGACTTACAAGTAAACTCAATATGCCAATGGTGTATACACCAATGCTACCATGTTTCAAGGAGAATCACATGATCTTTAACACTGGTCAACAGTGGTAAAGTGCTCATAGTCCTAAGGCCAACAAAAAGATACAGCAAAAAAGAGGAGGTAAGCAGGGCAAAATGTTTGGGCGCAGACAACCCTAAAGTTGAAAGGTCCAACACTTACAAAACATTTTACACATTGAATATAGATTTTATCTTACTCGATTACTTTTTAATAATATTCCCTTTTTATTCTTGTTTTCAAGACAGGGTTTATGGTCCCCTACTCTCCTGACCTTGTGAAAACTTTTCAGACCACAGCACCATGTATTTTATGTTTTCTGTGGTCTATAATCCTGCCATCAAAGACGGTTATTGGTTCCAATACTGTGCTCTGCTAATATAAGACAAAATACGTTGGCCTTAATGTTTTTGCAGCAATTTAACACTGGTAGTGCTGTAGCCACAAGAAAAGGATATGGGATATCAGTTTGATTGCCTTAAATTGTCTTTGTGGTCTTCTATTTGCACTTAACCTCCTTGTTTTTTTTGTTTTTTTTATTATTATTTTTTTTTTTAAAACCTTTATTGTACAGAAAGCGCTCACAGATACGGGCCTACAACCCATCGGGCCTTGCTTTTAAAAAAAATATGTTTATTAAGGCATTTTCCCCTTTTTTTGTACACGGGCACAGTAAATCATAAATGGAATACAAAACAAAGAATAAAAAACAGTATTTAGACCAGAGTACATATATATACATATACATAGACATACATAAACTGAGGCATATTGTAAAAAAGAAACAATTATTCTCAAGTGTTAACCACACATATCTGTTCCATATTGCTTTCAAAAGATAAATAAACAAAGCTAACTAGGATTGCCTTTCTTTCCATCTTCTTATGGGTTCCCATATTTGTAATCCTACTTTCCTTCCCCTTTTGCCCCTCCTTGCATAGATTGCATTCTCCAGATTATAGGCCGACAAGAGTTTAGCTAGCCTTTGGTGAAAAGTTGGTGGAAGTCGATCAAGCCATGCCGATGCAATGCACAGCAGGAAAACTGCCATAGCACCAAAAAAAAAAAATAGCCGGATTGTGCCTACCTATCGTCATTATTTACTCCAAGCAAGATAATTGGTGGTGTTAATGTAATTTCTATTCCCAATGACCTTTTGAGGAATATTTCTATAGCATCCTGTGTTGGTTGTAGATGTGGGCATGTAGCGAAGATATGTACTATATCAGCCTCAAGGCTGTCACATCGATCGCATTTTATACCAGTTGTCCCTCCCCATTGCGCAATCCTTGCAGGTGTGTAATATAATGAATAGTGTGTTTCATAATGCTGTGCCTGAAGGGTCGCTGAACATAGAATTTTCTGCCCCAGGTCTAGTGACACATGGAAGCATTCCTGCCCTATACCTAGCTTATGTGTCCATTTATCTTCATATTTCTCCAAGGCATCTTGCTTATATTCAATCAATTCGGCATATAATATTTTCATTGTACAATCTGCTCCACCATGAATGACTTTCAAGATTGAATTCTTTCCAAACCCCGCCGGTCCTCCTTTTTTGACCACCATGAAACTTCTAATTTGTAAAACTTTTAAAAATTCCTTGAGTCTAAACCATATGCTGTCCGGATATTAGAACATTGCATCATTCCCTGTACCCCCATCATATCTCCCAACTTCGTTATTCCCTGTCTCTCCCATTCTGCAAACACAGCATCTGAGAATATATCCCGAGGCAGTGTGGGATTACTGATCAATCTAGTGTATGCATTGTACCTACCCAGGCCAAACTTTTTCATAAAGGCCTTCCACATACTGTGTGCTGCAATCATCGTTTTAAATTTAGTCCTTTTGAAGTAACTAGGATCAATATATTTCAAAAAGGCGTTCTCTGCCTCAGCACCCAGAACCAAAGCGTAAATGGCTACCATTCCTAACGGATCCTGTCCTTCCACCTCCGCTCTCCCCAATAAACCCATCATATATTGTAGGGCTGCTACCCAATAGTTCAGTTTTAAGTCGGGTAAGGCCCACCCTCCTCTCTCCCTAAGGAGTGACATGTACCTCAATGCTCTTCTAGTCTTTCCATGTGCTCAAACAAATCTATTTATCATGTGTTCTAAAGTATAAACCACTTTGCTTCAAACATCAGCGGGATTGCCCTAAATAAATAAAGGAACTTCAGGAGGAGGATCATCTTAACGATATTGGTGCACCCTACTATGGAGAGGTGAAGATTGTGCAGTCTATCCAGATCTTTCTTAGCTTTGGTGATTATTGGTGTTATATTTACTTCCACTAAGCTATCCAAATCCGTGGTAATGGTTACCCCTAGATAAACTCCTGATTGAGCCACACGAGGGTCGAAGCATTCTACATTCCCATTCTTAATGATTTTTGTCTTAGAGCTGTTCAAGGCGTATCCTGAAACCGGACCAAATTGCAGGGCTTCTGCCTCCACATGTCTTATACCCTTTGTGGGATCTGGGGTAATGATTGCCACGTCATCAGCATATGCCAACATTTTGCAATAACCCTATGGGTATCTAATGGAGGAATGCTGTCTTTTAGCTCCATTCTTCGAATTAATGGGTCCATGTACATGGCAAGTAGAAGTGGAGAGCACGGACAGCCCTGCCTTGTTCCTCCCTTGATCTGGAGTGGCATTGTAAACCCTGCATTTACTCGTATTCGAGCTGTAGGGGCTGTATACAGTACTAGTATTGCTTTGATGAAACCCTCCCCGAAATCGGCTCTCCTTAAAATAGACCACAGGAAGACCCAGGAGACCCGATCAAAAGCCTTCTCAGCATCTAGTAGCATCACTGCCATCGGATCTCCTGAGACTTCCAAGGCATCAAATAGGGTAATGACCTTACGTGTATGGTGCGTGGTGCCTCTCCCTGGGATAAAGCTGTGTTGATTAGTGCTCACCAGTGTGCCTATTATCTTTGAAAACCTAAGTGCCAATGCTTTGGAAAAGATCTTCGTATCCGCATTCATGAGCGTAATTGGCCTGTATGATCCTCGTTCTGTAGGTGGCTTTCCTTTTTTTAGAATGATCACTATATCTGCCCCAGCCCAGGTACCTGGTATAGATGCCCCTGATTGTGTCTGCTGTATTGTAGTAATTAAATCCTGACTAATTATATCCCAGAAGGTTTTAAAAAATTCAATTGGGATCTGGTCTGGCCCTGCAGCCTTACCACAGGGGAGACTTAATAGGGTGGTCATAATCTCTTCTAGCTCCAGCGGTGCGTCTAATCTCTTCCCATCCTCCTCAGAGAGAGTAGACACCGGGATATCCTGCAAGTATGCCTGTATTTCAAAGGGGTCCTTTGCTTGCGCCTCATCATATAGTGTGATGTAAAACTGTCTAAAAACTTCATGTATCCCTTCAGGATCTGTGAAGAGTCGCCCAGCATTGTCCGTGATTTCCTTCACTTCACCTGTAGCTGCTTTCTCTCTAGCACGGATCGCTAATGTACGACCCACAGATTCACTAAACTCTTAGCACCGCTCTCTATTTGCTAGGAAGGTTTTAGCATCTTTAGTGGCTATGCTTTCATCCGCCTCCGCCTTAGCTACTTTAATAAGTACCTGGTCTAGCGGTGCCCCTGTTATCACACAATGAGACAACTCCTCTTCGGCATTTAATAATGCCCTGGTTAATTCTGGCATTTTTAACCGCTCTTGCTTCTGTTTAAAGGTGCTAAAGCTTACTGTCTCCCCCCGAACACCCGCCTTAAAGGCATCCCAAACAATACCTGGTGCAGTGCTACCCCTATTATTCTCCCAAAAACTTTTAATCCATTGTGTCATATGCTGGATATAATTATCGTCTTTCAGCAACCCCCTCTCGAAAGTCCACACCCGGTCCAGCCTACTTCTTGTTGCTATGCCTAAGGTTAAAATCAGAGGGTTATGGTCAGAAATGACCCGGGGGGGCCTTTCAATTTTTTATTTGGATAACAGAGTTTGATACAAAAAAAATAATCCAGCCTGACACATACCTTGTGGGGGGCCGAGTAGTAAGTAAACCATTGGTTCTTAGGTTTTAAACTTTCCCATACATCTGCCAGTGCATTATTCCTTGCGAGACTAAGGATTGCTTGGCAAACTCTCTTTTTCCGGCCCTGATATCTCCCACTGGAATCCAAACCCAATCCCCCCGCCCCATTAATGCTAAAATCCCCAGCCAGAATAGTACATGGGGACCATGTGGCCAGTTCCAAATCCAGAAAATCAAAGATCTCCGGATCGTCTTCCGTTGAGCCATAGATTGACCCCAGAGTAACCCAATCACTGTCAATTAAACATTCTACTAGTACTCATCTGCCCGAAGTTATTTCATTATTGTAATATCCTTACGTTTTGATAATATAGCCACTCCTCTGTGCCTAGCCCCCTGTTTTGAATATGCAATCAAGTGAAATCCTAACTGTTCCAACAAATACCCTTTTGTCCCCTCAATATGCATTTCCTGGAGACACACAAAGTCTACACACATAGTTCTCAGTAAAGTAGCCACCCGCTGCCTTTTGAGGCGATCATTAAGTCCACACACATTCAGTGTAACTATTAGAGTACCCATTTAAAAAACATCTTGTGACTCCCCTAACCAGTTATCCAAACAAAATTGATTAAGGCCTTAGAGGTACTGGGCGATGGTAACTCAGGGTCGGGCCTGGACTGGCAATCGCACTTCCCTGCTGAAACTAATATGGGCGGCAAGGAGAATACTGGCGGAAGCGGGGCGAGGCTCATAGTTCAGGATACCTGCACGAACATCGTTGGCCCGAATAATACCTCTGAAGCGGGCAGCGTAGCGTATAAGGATGCAAGCGGTGGGGGCCCCTTAGTGCAGAATTTCACAGGACAAACAATGTATTGAATAATATTCCTGATACAGGTGCAGGCACGGAGGCTAAGGAGATGGTTAATAATGGTGGGGCCAAGGATATAAGAAATCTTGCGGTTGAGCAAACAACGCGACCAAAGGAAAATACAGCCACAGGTAAAACCACGAGGGTAACCATTAACTATACAGCTCCCGTGCAAAGAGCGGATCCTGCTGCTTCAATGCCGGGATCTCCTAGTGATTACTGCTTTTTCTTAGTGAACGATGACGATGGCGAGGACGAGTCAGGCTCACTATCAACAGCAGAAGAGAGTTATACAGGAGACTCAGAGTTGGAATCTGATTCATCTGCTGTAGAAAGCACAGCAGTTCATAGGGCCTATACTCACCGAAAATCTAAAAATACCAAAAGTAGATCTCGTACTAAGTCAAAAATGACAGGGAGACTCGCAACCAGTGGTATTGGGACGACTCTGCTACCTCCTAGCTATATCAGGAGGGGGGAGGAAGTAATGTATATCATTCCCATCCTACTAGCCCAACACAGACCACCACCATGGACTTGATATATACTACTTTAAAACAGATGCAAGGAGAGGCCAGATCTGAAAGCCAAAGGGCCAAGCAAGCGAATAAGAAAATACATGGATCACTAAGGAAAGTGAATAAACTCTATGCAGATATGTCAAGCAGAGTCACAGAGGTGGAAGAAAGGACAGAGAAACTGGAAGATGAAGTTTCAAAGTGGCAGGAATTTAAGCAGGAACAGCAGAAAATATTGGCTAACGTTCAATGGAAACTCGAAGACTTTGAGAACCGTCAAAGACGGAACAACATTACACTACTTGGGGTCGCAGAGGGGAAGGAAGGGCAGGATGTGCGGGCATATGTCATCGCCTTGCTCAAGGGGGCTTTTCCTGAGATAACAGTATGGAACTGGGAGAGTGAAATACAGCACGCCCACCGGTTCCCTCTTGTCCAGAAGAAAGGATATACAGCGGACAAGCCTAGGGCTATCTTGGTATATGTGGTGAATTACTTACTGAGACAAGAGATCATGGATAAGGCTAAACCTGAGGCCAGACGTTCTTATAATGGTACAACATTCTTTGCCCGCCCAGATTTCTGCCACACCACAGTTGAGAGAAGGTGGCGAATGAGACAATTAATATCCCCTTTTCGGAACTTGGGGTGCAAAGCCTTCCTGATGTTTCCATGTCGCCTTAAAGTGGTGGTAAATGGACAAGTCAGGGTTTTTCTCTCTGAAATCAAGGCCCAGGTATACTTAACTGAGTTAAAAGAAAAAAGGGGCCAAAATAAAATGACGGTTGCTTTGAAGCAGACAATGCAAAAGGATCACTAGTAGTGACAAGGAGATATGAACCAAAAATGAGCAAATATGATTGTAATTCTGCTATGTTTGCTAGATCAAGCACTGGCACCAGCACAGCACTAGCATTAGAGTAAGATGTATCTAGGAGGGGGGGACGGGACTTCCTGGGGCTCTAGCTGCCAATATAGGTCAGGATTGACCTATTTGCCTGTAAAAGGGGGGGAGTTCCTGAGGGAGGGGTATCGGGCGGGGTTAGGGAAGGGGACGGGTACAGTGCACGGCACAACTG
This sequence comes from Lissotriton helveticus, assembly GCF_964261635.1. NCBI lineage: Eukaryota > Metazoa > Chordata > Amphibia > Caudata > Salamandridae > Lissotriton > Lissotriton helveticus. The sequence continues at coordinate 997,366,332 of NC_136065.1, read as the reverse complement.
AGCAACATTTTTTACACAAGGAAAAGGCGCAAATCTGAGTACACAGAGCACACATATCCTGAATCACACATGACTGAAGCACTTGAGGCGGAAAAAACCCTGCACTTATCCTCCTTGCACGGAGATTTTATAATCAGAAAATTAATTTATTAATTGTATAATTGTAAGGAATTGTTATTGTGTGTTGAGTTATATGTACTTTTATGACTAATATTCAGCCGAATAAAGAAATATGATAATGACTTACCTTCTGAGCCCAGCGCCAAGATTCTGTTTGCAGTACTGAATGGGTGATTAGAACAGTGCAGAGGAAATACCATAAACAAACCATGAGTGCAAGGCTAACACATGGATGAAGACAAGAGTGTATGAGTAGTGTTTGAAAGAATACAAAAAGTGCACGGGTACTGCAGGGGTAGTAACTGGGTGACTGTATGACTGCATGAGAAGTACATGAGAGAAAATATGAGTGTAAGGGTAATGTTTGGGGCATTTTATGAGTGCATCAGTAGTACCTGAGTGGGTAGATGAGAGCATGGGTAGTGCCTGACTGAATCTTTCAGTGGGATAGTAATGCCTGGATGATTGCACAAATCTATGGTTAATGCCTGAAGGATTACATAACATGCATGTGTCTGTGCCTTTTCCTAGTGGTATTATATGTAAAAGAAACATACGAATACATGTGCACCAGAGTTTTACACCTCTACCAACTTTTTAGTCATAACTTGTGTGAGAATACATGTGCTCACAACCACATACCTCAGTCATAAGACTACATATCCCTTAAACTTGACAGAGTGCACTTCCTATTTTAAACAGACACCTAAAATTATGCGGCATACTTGAAGTATATATCTCCACAGACCAATACGAGCTAACCTAATCACTAATCCCTCTGTCAACATATCTTAAACCTCACAGTTGGGCCTAAGCAAATAAGTTTGAAGGTAAGAAGCAACTTTTTCAATTTATCTTTTAAAAGGATGTACCTTTTAAAAGTGGCATTATATATCAAAGAAACATACAAATAGATGGGTAGTGGGTAGTGCCTGAGGGAATGCATGACTGATGAGTAGTACCTCAGTAAATGTTCAGTACAAGAGTACTGCCTGGGTAATTCCAGAAAGCAAACACTAGCCTTCTACCATGTTACTATCTACAAACTATTTCAAAATTCATTTAATTACAATAATACAAAGTACAATAGAGAGCTGTACATTTCATACATCACATTTGTCTTACAATTTCCGCACTTGGATTTTTCTTTTTTTTAAAGTAAAAATATCAATAGAAACAATAAAGTAATGCTGAATAATATATAGTACACTTTACAAATCAGTTACTCACATTTTAGGTAGTATTGTAGAATACCAAATATCAGAAACTCTTAAAGAATTTTCTTTTCCACACAAGAAATGTAATGCACCTCTCTCAGAAAGGTTAAACCAGAAATGGCAAACGTTACCTCTCTTTTTCAAATCGCATTGCTTTCATCATTATTTCAAATAATAAAACACATATCTATTGGTTAGACATATTAACCCTTTCTAACAGTGTTCAAATGGTGCCCAAACTGCTTTTATAATTTTCTGGAGCCGCGACTCCACCGCGGTGGAGCCGCAAAGCAATACAGTATGTTCAAAAGCCTATCTTTAATAATACTAGTATAGTTTTTCTGCAGCACACTACTTCTACACATACTACTGTCTTAGAAAAGCTTAATTTACTAACTTTTCACTTATATTTAAGTATCCATTTCACATTTTAATTCCAGAGTTAAGTTTCAACCCTTCACCTATTCTCCTTAATGCCAGTTTCCATAGTAACAGTTCATGGAACATTCAACTGTACTGGCAAGTCACAAGTTCACCATAGTTTCAAATTCAGCACACAAGCTTACTAATGTAAACAGCAGGCATGGTTGACTTTTGCAAAATATTACCTAATGGTATCTACTGTACCTCTAAAACAATTTCTAATAATGAATCACAAACATGATATTTTAGCAAACAAACATGCTTCCTATTTTTGAGTGCACAATCTTGATGAACAGCCAATAATTTATCAGCTTTTTTAAAAACAACATGTTTTCCCCCATTTTAGATACCTCTCATTCTACCAACTGACTACCTCAGCTACATACATCTTTTCATTCCTCCCAGACATCCCTTCAAGATGCTCACAGTGTGGAATGTAGGGCACAGCTATGTGTTCTGATGCAAAAGGTATGCTGAACAGAGAGGTATTGACAAAAACCTAGGTTTTCAAAATGTGGACATTAAATAGTTTGCACAGAGAGGATTAAAGTGGCACCAATTGTTGCCTTTGGTTAAAACCTTTTTGCTTCTCCAACCCCCTGACTTCATGATTGTACACAGTGGTGGCAATGACCTTGGCACATTGACCTGGGTAGGTCTGGAAATGCTAATGAAGGTTACCTTTGCACAATTCAGGTTGATTCTGCCTCAAACTATCTTTGTATTCTCTAATATATGTCAAACAAAGAAATGGAAGTGGTCAAATCAATTCTGTCCACAGTTTGGGAAATCTAGGAGGAATGTCAATAAAGCTGTTTCTGCATACCTTAGAGATCATAGAATGGGGTCCATCTATAACAACAATCTACATTTTGATATGGATGACATCTACAGAAAGGATGGAGTTCACTTCACCGATCAAGGAAACACAGTCTTCCCCAACAACCTAAAGCTGTGCATCCACACTTACATGTAGCTACAACAAACTCAAAATTAAAACAAGGGTTCTTTTTAGAGCCACCCTATAACCCAATGGTCAATCTTTCTTTTTTTAAAACATACTTACTCTTTTAAAAAAAATTCCTGGAGTCTCAAACCTGTCATGGTTACACAGGGGGCCCCTCTGAGAGCTGCGATGGAGTCGTGACTCCAGGCACGTGAGCAAAAAAATGCCCCCCATTCTCATTAGTCAAACTCTGCCTCAGGGTCCCCATCCCCCGAGGCTCAACCATTATGTACAAAAAAAAAGGGATTTTTTTTTGCCCCGGGGACCCCATCCCCCGGGGCATGCCCCCATGTTAGGGAGCGCAGGGGGAGCCCCAATGCCCCCATGGTCCCAGCTGGCTCCCTGCCTCCTGTGGGAGTCGGCATTGCTTTTGGACAAGGGGAGTAAAGCCCCTGGGAGGTGGCAATCCCCAGGGCTGCAGGGGCCTGCATGGCCCCCGCATTTACTTTGCATATTGCCCCCGGGACCTGGCCCACCCGGGGCTCATTAAAATAAAGCATGGGTTACCGCACTTTTTTTTCGGTGGAATGTGAACACCCAGCGAGAATCTCGCCAAATAATACTTTTTGGGACCCCTGACCAAGCCTAGGGGGTCAGGGTGTTTCCACCCTGCCCCATTTTCTTTTTTAGAATAATTTGATTCCCTTTTTTCTTGTGACTCGGTTTTACCGAGTCACAAGATGGCTGTCAACACTTCTTAGTTTGGAGTGTTGACAGCCAACCAAAATGAAGCTTGTGATCGGGAGGGTTATATGTTGTATAGGGTTTCCACAATTAATGGGTGAATTGCACCTATGTCACCCTATAGAGGAGTGTATTATCCATCAAACAGTCCCTTTACCATGCTATGACTTACACCATGAATTGTATCATTCCCAGCCCTGAAGAAGTCATGGGAGTATCCTCCTAGACGAAACACGTGTAGGCTGGTTGTTTTGTTCTGATTCCTTTTCGACATGAATGAAATTAAAAGAAACAAGAAACAACTCTTCTGCAAACTCAAGGACTTAGGTTATAGTGATCTTTTTCAAATACACCAATGTATGAGTGCCCAGGATTTGGTAGTACTACGTTGTTGTAGGATTTCCATACATGCATATAGGGGTTACAGGGGTCTCCCCTACCTGGCGAGCACCATATTCACTTGAACTTTACTTAACACATACACAAATTTAGCTGAGTGCCACCACTTCCAACTCACTGAAAACCCTCTCTTTTGACTGCACTCCTGTGCTCTTGTTCACCGGCAGAGTAAAGATCAGCATAAAGCAGTTCCAAAGGAGCCTTATACACAATGCAAGTCCAGCCCATGTGGGTATATGCCTCCTGGCATGCTGGTACTTGCGGTCCTTTTGTAAAATAAATGCCTACGTGGGTGCTGTGTTAACCCTGATAATTGCTCACAGTGTTCCCTCAGTGGGCTAGGCAGGCTCTGGCCATCTCACCGAGCTGAAAGTAGATGTTCCGTCAACATGGCCCTCCCGTTCTCCCCGTGAACAAGAGCACAGGAGTATTTGAAAAGTGTTGGACTTTTGAATTTCAAGAAGGGGGAGACTGTCCTTTCGGAGAGCGGTGTTTCCGCAATTTTAAAAGGTGATTAACTTCCCGCTGTGTGGCATCTCCTCATTGAGCCAAACTTTGTTTGTGAATGTTCAGCGGCCTGGCTCAGGTCACGTAGATGTCTTGTCGGGAGCTCAGTGGACCGGGTGTTTGAACTTCAATCACTTTGGCACTGCTTCTTTCTGTATCTCTCTTTCAAATTTATGTATCCCTCTTTCTGCACCCCTGGTGTCTCTTTCTGCACTCATCTTGCCTCTTTCTGCACCTCACTTGCCTCTTTCTGCACTTAGCTTGTTTCTTTCCACACCTCTGTTCCTTTTTTCAGCAATTCTGTATCTCTCTTTCAAATTTATGTATCCCTCTTTCTGCACCCCTGGTGTCTCTTTCTGCATGTCTCTTGCTTCTTTCTGCACCTCTCTTGCTTCTTTCTACACTTCTGTTGCCACTTTCTGAACCCCTCTTGCCTCTTTCTGCACCCCTGTTTCTTTTTCTGCACTTCTCTTGCTTTTTCTCCACCTCTGTTGCTTCTTTCTGTACCCTCTTGCCTCTTTCTGCACCCTTATTCCCTCTTTGTGCAACTCATTTGCCTATTTGTGCACCTCTGTTCCTTATTTCTGCACTTCTCTTGCCTCTTTCTGCACCCCTCTTGCCTCTTTCTGCAGTTCTGTTGGTTCTTTTGCACTGCTCTTGCTTTTGTCCGCACCCCTGCTCTCTCCTTCTGCACCTCTTTTGCCTGCTTCTGCAACTTTATTGTCTCTTTCTGTATTTCTCTTGCCCCCTTCTGCACCACTGTTGCTTCTTTCTGCACTTCTTTTGCCTCAGTATGGACTTCTCTTGCTTCTTTCTGCACCCTGTTGAAGCAACAGAATTGCTGAAAGAAGCAAAAGAGGTGCAGAAAGAAGTAAGAGAAGTGCAGAAAGAAGCAAGATAGGTGGAAAATTAGGGAAGAGGGGTTCAGATTGAGGCAAGAGGGAGGCAGAAATTTGCAAAAGAGGTACAGAAAGCACCAAGAGAAGTGCAGAAAGAACCAACAGATGTGCAAAAAGAGGCAGAAGAGGTACAGAAAGAGGTAGGAAAAGTGCACAAAGAGGCAAGAGGGGTACAGAAAGAGGCAGGAAGGCTGTAGAAAGAAGGAAGAGAAGTTCAGAAAGAAGCAACTGAGGTACAGAAAGAGCTTTTGATGAGGTCCTGCACAACGCTCCTAATAAATGTGTAAATCTAAGGACTATGCAGTTCCTGAGGGGAGGGGAGGGGAGGGGAGGGAAAAGGTCTCTTATGGATTGCCCTCACACACCTTGAAGGATGTCATGCTTCATCATTTGGGCTGTGCTCCTTGTCGGGCCGCGCTGCAATGCCCGACGGGCTCACGCGAAGGGGCTCTTTGCCGGAGATCTTATAAGAGACAGCCGTATGGTGAGTGAGAGTAAGTGGTCAAGGTAGTAGTGTGAGTGTGAGTTGTGAATTAAAATAGATTAAGTACTTCCCTATAGAAACAATTTTATTCATGGGGTGTACTGACCTAGCTAAAATGCGTGAGCCTGTCTGGATTTAATGATCTTACAGAGTCTGCTGTGTATATGTGATCAACATGTTTCTTGCGTTCAGCCTCTAATGGGTCAACCGGCAATTCTTCAGGACCTGTGTTTACAGAAATAGATGCTCCTAACTCTAATACTACCACAATGGGGGTGCTGAAAACTGTTTATATCACCAGCGTAGTATGTCAAGTTCCAGGAAAGATGTCCTGAACACGAGAGACCCCTGGCTATGAGGTCACCTAAGGACGGGATTGCCTTAAGAGTACTTTGTTGCTCAACTATGGGCGGACGCGTAACAAGCAAAGCTCCTACCCCTGCTCTGGCTCCCGTGGTCAGTTATCATAACAGGCCACACCCCCTTTGCCCACCAGTCTGCAAACATGCTCCCTGGTGCACTCATGGATGGGGAGTGAAGTCCCCTTCGCTGCTGGGGGTGGTTAGGGGCCAACTAGCCTACCTGTTACCTTCAGTAAGCCACACACAGTGGGATTGCTGAGAGGTGGACACAGGCCAGACCCCCTTTGTCCACCACTCTGCAAACCTCCTGGCACGCTCTTCATTGGGGGAGGAAGTCCCCTTACCTCCTGAGGGTCTCTGGGGGCCAACTAGACCTTTATTCATGGGGTGTACTGACCTAGCTAAAATGCGTGAGCCTGTCTGGATTTAATGATCTTACAGAGTCTGCTGTGTATATGTGATCAACATGTTACCTCCAGTAAGCCCCACACAGCTGGATTGCTGAGAGTGGTCAAAGGCCATGCCCCCTTTTTACACCACTATGCTAACACACCGCCTGGGGCACTGCTGCTCAGAGGATGAAGTTCACTTCAGTCCTGAGACCCTCAGGACAAAAGAGGACCTCATCCCCCACCAGCAGTGCACCAAGAGGTGCGTTTACAGAGGGGTGTGAAAAGGGGTATGGCCTCGGATCACCTCTCAGCAATCCCACTGTGTGGGGTATACTGGTGGTACCTGGGCTAGTTGGCCCCTAAGGACCTAAAGATGCGAGGGGACTCAATCCCCATCCCAGAACGTGCCGAGGGGCGTATGCAGAGTGATACAGTGAGGGGGCGGGGCTTTGGGCGAGTTGCCAGTTTTTCTATGCTTTTCATATTTTTTTAAATCTTCACTGCAACTTAGTCCTTTTGGCTACCTTGCGAAGACACCTCCTCATCTGCACCACTGGCTGCCTTTCCCCACTGAACTTTACCTTCTCAGACATTTTTTTACGGAATTTCTTTTCAGTTTCAATCCACTTTGCGTATCCCAACCACTCTCCATCTCGGCCATCCATAATTTTCGACTTTCCCCATTCTTGTGCAACAAAATGTCTGAGGCTTGCACCTTGATCTTTTAGGCAATATTTTTTACTTTAAACTTTAAAACATCATAACTCTGGTTCTACTGATAGGATTTTGTCCCAAATAATTTGTTACAATGTAGTCCAGTTTTCTGAATTTGTGTGGGATTGAAACGTAAACCTTCTACTTTTTCCTTTAAAAAACTGCTGAAGACATCTGGTTATCCCTTATGTCATGGCACTAAGAGACCTTATGATGTACATTTTCGCCCCCAAACTACTCCAATCAAACTAAATAAAACTATACATATTGGAAATTAGACCCTTAGGGTTCAAGGGATGGGAAAAGTTTATTTAATGATCTCAGGTCTATTACCCTGCCTCCATATTCAATTGATAGAGGGTCCAGTGACTTAGCTGTAAAGATCTTTCACACTTATCCATTAGAAATCCTTTTTTTACATGCATCAACCGTTTTGATCCTATCTGTCTCCTAGCCTTTGACAATCCCCTTTTTTCTGCTGGAGAAATAGCACTCCTTCAGAGCAGCGATAAAATCAGGATTATGATGGATCGGGGTGAAGAGGAAGGTGAACAAGGTAATTTGTACATCTCTCAATAGCTCATCCCACGACTCCAAAATGGCTGTATACATTCAGATACAAAGGCAACTGCAAGCCTACGTAGTTGAGCAAGCCAAATCAGACCTCAATAAACATGCCCACAAAAGCTTGTTCCATTGCCAATGTTTGTACGGGGCACTAAGACACCACTCAAAGACTATCGATAACTGAGCAGTCAAGTAGCATTTCCTAATGCTCAGTAGGTTCAAGCATCCCCCTCCCTAGAGGAACAATACAGCGGCAGAGGGGCCGGGTGGGGAGAATTTCAACAGACGACAATTAAGGGAAATAATTATTTATTTAATTTTCCCTTGTGGTCGTCTGTCGAATCCCCCTTAACCCGGCCCCACCACTCTTACATGCATGGACTGCGGCTGATTCTAGCTTTGCCCTCCTTCCAAATAAAGAGGTAGTTAGCATACTGGATATCATCAAGCTCCCATTTAGGGATCATTATAGGGAGAGGCTGAAACAAATGCAGAATTCTAGGTAAAATTCTCATTTTTGGAGCCATCAAACGTTTGTGCAGTGAAATAAATAGAGTGCCACTTACTGAGGTCAGCATTAGTCCTTTTAAAGAGGTCCGAGTAGTTAGCTTTATAAAGTCCATAAATCGTTGGTGTGATATATACCCCTAAATACCTAATTTTGTCCATGGTCCACCTGAGAGTGAAGATTGCAATCAAATGCATGCATGGCCCCGGATGTAGTGCCAGTTGATTAGTTTGTTCGCTTAATGATCAACTACTCACCTTTAAGGCAAAGCTACGAATTTCCACTGACCACACACAGCAGTACAACTTGGCATGCATGACTCTCACTGCTGGTAACAAAAGCTAGAGACTCATTCCTTAGAACTCAGGACCAACTGAAGTCTTAAACGTCAGAAAATGTGCAAACATGAACCACATCAAATTTCTCTTCATTTCTCGATCAATCATTACCTTCACATATCTCTGGAGATTATAGCCGTATTCAGCACACTACTGAATACTTCAAACCTTTCGTTTAGAAAATGGTGACAAGCTCACCAGGCGACAAAATTAATTGAAACACTAGTCATCCTTTTACTAAGTAAGTATTTAATGGATTTTAAACAATTTTCTAATTTCAGCTTCCTCAACAATGCATCATTATAGTTGATAAAAGTGTTCTTATTTTCACAATATTGGATGATCATCTATTTTGCGTGGACAAGTACACATTAGAGAACCACCAACGCTTGCCACCTTACAAAGAGAGCGCTGTAAAAAGAGGCTCCAAGGAGAACACACTCCCATCTGATGTTTTCTTAAAGATTACAATTAAGATTACCTTATATTTGAGTCATTGCACATCAACAAACGAGCACTCTACCTCCTATTTCAATGTAAAAAAACATTTTTGTATACTCATGTCTTTTTGACTTTATTACATAGTTCGTGTGTTTCATAACGAGCCCTGTAATTTGTGAATGCATTTGGCAACTGACCTTTCTTTATTCGCGTTTCTTTCAGTAAAGAAATCCATGCAGATGTCGCTTCCAGACTGAAGGTTAAATATTTAAAGCACAATAAAAAAGTGTCTGATAAAAAATGCAATGGAAAGATGCTAGGCAGGTTGCAAAGTATTTGTGCAGTCTTCAGTTATGGATGGGTGAAGAATATTCTGCAATCTATTTGGGTGATCCTTCGAAAAAACATCACTATACATTAATGTTATTTCCCTCTTAGACACGCTCACCTTTTTGATAATGTACCTTCATCTATTCAACGACGTTTATTAACAGAGTATCTCAGCTTTTTGACTCCACACCTAAGCGTTGTTTTATATTCCCAACAGAAGTGACGTGAGAGAGCTAGCAGCTATGGTTTGGGAGCAGGGAATCAGCATGTTAATGGCTGTCGTATGTTCACACCCAGTTCTGCATCAGAATATTTGGCTAGACCCTTAAAGTGGTCCAACAGAGAACGGCGTCACTTCATACCGTGCTGCAAGGGCCTGCCTTTTGGAAATGTACGCATTCCATTTTCATTTAACATTTCAGTACAGCAAAAGTCTATTATATTTCGTAATTTTGGACGTGGAGAGACCAGATCATGCTTGTTGCCATGCCCCTGAGCGTTCCAGCTGTTCCCACTGTGGTAAACGCGTGCACTAGGAGCCCTTTCACTCCCCGACTGCCTTCCCAGATCAGACCTCTGTGACATGGCTTCCCAGTGGCGGGCCTCTTTCCCCAAGTGAAGTGCAATCTGGAAGCCAGTCTGGGCCAGTGGTTTCAGCCACCTGGCCACGTGCCAGTCAGATTCTTGGAATTTGTGCAGCCGTCATAAGAAACTATCTTCTGTCTTCAAAGTAACACGCCTTTTACAATAAGAACTGTCACAGTGGCCAAGTCTTTGCTGCACACTGTTTGAGAGAGATATTGCAACCCCATTTCTGGCCCAGATTTTTATTAGGTTAGAGAAGCAATAATCTTTTCGTGACTGATAAACTGGTACTGTGTCTGCGCTGCATGATTGGTTGGGTTCTAGGAGTAGCCTGTGGTGTTATAAAAATAGTACTGGAATCTTGGAGCAGAAAAATGGGGTGTTATGGTATGTTTCTCCTGTCCCTCCTCCTCGTCGATCCTTCCTTCACACACCATTCTACAATTCTGAATTTTAAGAACCCTAAATAGTATTTTTTCGGCTGAATTTGTGCTGACATTTGTTCCTTGCTGCAGTAGTGCCAGCAATCATTCTCCAAATCCTGCATATGAACATGTGCGATGCACATTGGACATGGTGCCACGGTGTCCCTTGTGGCCTGGCAATCCCTCTGGCTAGTGGGAGGCATGTTTGTGTACATTCGTGAGCACTCACGTGTTTGGGAAGAGGCCACTGGGCACTTTTCATTCATTTCTGCATATTGACACTTACACTGCTTCATCAATACCTGCACAAGTGACCCCATACTTTCGTTTTCGCGTTGTTTCGTTTGGCCCATGTTGATGCTGCTGCTTTCTCTCCTCTGCCATTGTGGGCCTTTGGCACAATATCTTGTAAGACATTGTGAGTGTCCTATTTTAGATTGGGATTGCTGATTTAACACTTTTCTCAGTGGGCTTAGTTCATGTAGTGCTCACTTGTCATAAATCTAATAGTGCATTTGTTTCCATGACTGTTATGACAAGGCAGTCATGTGGACATTATGTTTATGTGGTTATTGTTCTGGCTATTGTTTGTGGCCTCATCATCTTACACGGCTCTCCCTGCTCTCTGCTGCATTGCTGATTAGGCAGCATCAAAGGTGATGAGGTAATGCATGGAATGGCTGAATTAATATCAGCCACTGACAGTGGCTCAGCTGCATTCCAAGCCATCTGTCTTGTCGTGACTCACAGATGACAGAAAAATATATATATTTATAAGAGCTTTATTAACTGCTTCCTTCTGTGTCTCTGTCCCTACTCTAACTGCCCTAAGCTCATCTCCCCTAGCTCCTCCTGTTCCTGTTCCTCCCCTTAGCTCCACCACAGCCACTAGACTGCATCCCGATATTACATCTCCCCCCTTGTTAACAAAATAAACTTAGCGTCCACCATATCTGTAGTTCCTCAATCAGCCATGCGGGTCTGCAGGCCGCCCGTTTAAGCTATGAAGACACATTTCTAGTTCCATGGTGTGGCTTTCTCTTGCCTTGACAAAAGTCTCTTTGACTACAGGGGTGCATCTTTGAAATTGCGAGATGTCTCGTGTGATCTTCTTGTTCCCAGATTCATGGCGGTTTCCGATAGGATTCTGGGTTATCCACTCATCTTCAGTCTCCGGGGCGATCACGATTGCCTTTCGTGAGGTGACCATGAAGGGCTCCGCATGATGACGGCAGTCTGTCTTCCTTTGGGGCTCTTGTTCGATTGACGCTTGATCTCCTTCATGGGAGGATGTTGTTCTGGTTCTCTTTCGAGCACCGGCATATAATCTTACTTTCTGTTGTCTTGTCCAGTCGAGGGCAGCACTGTCCTCCTGTTCAATGTCATGCATACCGGATGGTGATACACCATTTGGACAGATCATCCTGGTTTGGTCCGGGGACTCATTTGCTGCCGCTGGTTGATTCACCCACTCCCACTCGCGTTTGGGACTGGTGAACCCTTTGACAATTCTGAACATGTGCATGTTTCCCTCTCCCCTGATGATGATTTGTCTCTTTTGTGGTAATCAAGTAGAAAAGGACACTTGTATCTACATAAACCATTGGTTCACTTTGACAACCCTCATAGACGCTAGAGATTTTGACGATGCGGTATATTTGTTTTTCCGCCCCTCATCTAGCGACATGGCATAGTCATTGGGTGGTCAAAGGTAAAGTATGCCTGCCTCACCCGAGGCACCTCTGGAGAGTGTAGAAGTGTCCAGAGATCAAAAGGAGAAGGTTCAATGGCCAACCAGCGAGGGAGTTTTGGTAAAAAACAGTATAGTCACCATAAACACATTTATTAAAGAAGGTGAATACTGTAGACTAAAATCGAATGGATATATTCGATAATCGTGTGACTAGATTATCATATATAAAGTTGTTTTTAAAAAAGTCGACATGTTTCAGCTCCTAGTGGCCCAGGAGGGTCGGTGGAGCTTTCGTCAGGACATACACAAAAAGTTCTACTTACACCACTTGTGCAGTATTCAAATGCTTAATGGCAATCATGGAAATGTTATCCTGTATTTTAGGAAACAAAAACAACAACATCATGCTGTTCACATGTAAATTTGAGGCATACCAGACTGTTCAACTAACACAGTCTATATAACACTATATACATTGAAAAGTGCTATTTTAGGGTGCACAGTGATAAGTGCAAACAAACTCACAAAATGGTGAAGAAGATAAAAACAGTGAGGGAACACGGGCATGGGTCTCAGTGAAGGACAGTGGAAAACAGGCTTTGGCTAGGTGAATATTATTAAAGCGCAAAAGCCCACAAATGCTAGCGCGATAGGCGCTGTCAGATTATCAGAAAATGACGAAATTCATAAAGACGTCATGTTTATGTTAAAAGAAAGAAAGAGTCTCACACTCTAGTGTTTAGCGGTTTTAGGAATATGTGCAGTTTAGCAAAGGTGTCAGTACATATTCCGAACAACAAGCCCAACAGAATTGCATTGCAAGCGCATTGGAATAGTTATCGAGTGCTTAGCGGTAAAGTACCTGAATGCGTGGGGAATATTTCCTCTTCAGGGTGCTAAGGGCCGCTGTATTGTGGTCTCAGCTGTAAGTAATAGATACGGCTTTACAATTAAATGGTGCACCTTCAGAGCGAATGGTGTCCACGGGGACCTCACACTTACCCACGTGTGTTGCTCAAGTTGTCTGTGCTGGCTCTGCCCCTGGAAGCGCCGGGGCCGGCCAGGACAACGCCTTATGACGCTATCCAAAGGAAATAGACGATGTCTATCGGTTGGAAAACAGACTCGCGTCCAGGCTGTTGGCAAGTTTAAAACCAACGTCCATCTAGATCTAAATCCTACCAGAATAACGATTGGGAGTATTAATACTTTTTTAAATATTTTTTATATAATGCTCAAACCTTTACAGGGTCGTTTGAGCGGGCATTGCACTATCAAAGGTATATATTCGATGAATTAGTGCAAGAATACCTTAATCAGGTAGGGAATGCCATGATGTTGTAAAAACAAAATAAAGATAAAAATAAAAATAAAAAATAATACCCAATCTAATTCGGAGATTAATCTAATCTATGTGCACATTTTGAGTTACCAATTACTCAGGGGGATCAGACATTGGTAGTGTCAATGTAACAAATTCTGATAGGGTAAGGTGAGAGTATGCCGTGAACTGGTCTGCCCAGATCGCTCAATAGAAATGATGCCAGGGAATATTATCGTTCATCCCTGACACATGGGTGTTAAGACGGTTCACCCATCTTTGCTCCTTTTCGAAGAGAATTTGTTCAGCATTGGTGTCTTTGTCTGGAAGCATCTCAAGGACCGTCCATCTCAATTCATCGCATGTATGGCCAGCGGTAACATAGTGGGCACATAACTTAGTTGTGTTCTTCTTGAGTCTCACATTACTTCTATGCTCTCCAATTCGGACTTTCACTTTCCTGCAGGTCATGCCTACATATTGTTTCTGGCAGGGGCAGGTGATCAGGTAAATCACGTGACTCGAGTTGCAGTTCGTATGTTGACGTTGGGTCCATAGCAATTTGTCAGTTAGTTGTAATGTTTTTGTGTGCCTTGTGAATTTGCAAACTCCACACATCCCGCAGGGATAATGTCCTGTTACTGGGGCCATGTTGAGATCTCGAACATTAAACACTGGTCGTCTTGTGCGAGGGCGTGTGTGAACGAGTACATCTCTGATGTTTTTTGTTCTTCTGTTAGCGAATCTGGGCTTGGGCCAGTTGTAAGCGCCAGAATTGATGATTGTCCAATTTTTCTTTATCAGTTTTTGGACCTCATACGTTGCAGGACAGAAAGTCGTGACGCAGGTCACTAGATCTTTTACTGGTTCTTTCTCATAGATCTGCAACAGACAGTCACGAGGTTGGTTGTTTGCCCTCTTTCTGCATTTGGAGATAACTCGAGTAGTGTAGTCTCTGGCTTGAAGTTTTTCACTCAAGATTCGTGCCTGATGTTTATAGTCACTTGTTTTGCTGCAATTGCGTTTATGTCGTAAAAACTGGCTATATGGAAGATTATCCCTCAAAGGTTGAGGGTGATAGCTCAGGTACGACAGGAGGCTGTTCTTGGCAGTGGGCTTTGTGTACGTCTTCGTTTCCAGTTTTTTATTTTCACAAAAAAGCGTCAAGTCTAGGAAATCAATGCTTTTATTGCTTGCAGTGAACGTGAAATTTAACCAACGATCTTGCCCATTTAGCCAGTCGATGAACATCTGTAGGTCTTGTTTGATGTCCCAAATTAGCAAGACGTCATCGATGTAACGTTTCCAGTATAGTATACTGGAAACGAAAGGATTTTTGTTGTTCAGAACACAGTTCTTCTCAAACTGGCTAACATACAATCCCGCCACCGAGGGGGCAAAGGCACTGCCCATAGAAGTCCCATGGCATTGTAGGAATAGTTGTTGGTTGTATTCAAAATAGTTCTCTTTTAGAGCCATGTGACAACATTCCAATATGAAATGGCGAGGGGCGTGGTAAGTCCATTCTTCTTGGAAAAGTAAGTCTTCAAGCATTTGCAGTGTTTCATCCTGAGGTAAACTTGTGTATAAGGATTCGACATCTAACCCCACTAGGAGCATAGTATCTGGGTCGAAATCCTTATTTGCAATTTGTATCAAAAGGTCACGAGTATCCTTTAAATATGTAGGTGTCCGTTGTACAACAGGTTTGAGGAACTGGTCCGCAAACTTAGAAAGAGGTTCGAGGAGAGAACCAATGCCCGAAACTATTGGGCGACCAGGTGGGGGGGATTGGTTTTTGTGAGTCTTTGGTAAGGAATAAAAGAAAGGGACTTTTGTTGATCTTGGTGTCAAATAGTCGGCTTCCTTCTTCGAAATCCACCCATTCACCTCTGCTTCGTGTGTCATGATAGCTATTGTGTTCGTGATTCTCTAAGTAGGATCCGAATCAAGTCGTTTATAAAAAGTTTCGTTTGAAAGCAAGGCGAGGCACTGTTGATTATAACCTTCTTTAGACAATATAACAACTCCCCCACCCTTGTCCGCGGGTTTGATGACTATATTGTCATTTTCTTTCAGCTCAGTGAGCGCTAGGCGTTCCAATCTGTTCAAATTTTGAAAGGCTTTTTTGTTATGGTCAAGATTGTCAATGCCTTTGAGAATGGCCTGTTCAAAAGCTAAAATTTCCAGGGGGATTGCATTAGTAGGAGGTACAAACTTCGATTTTCTTCGTAGGGTAGTGTCTCCTTCATTGTTTTGAACTGGTGTCCCTTCAAAAAAGGCCTTTAATTTAAGAGTTCTGCAAAATTCTGATAGCTCACACTTAAGTTTGAATGGATCAAGCTGAGGTGTTGGAACAAAACCAAGGCCTTTGTTAAGGATGGTCACTTGATCCGCAGTCAGAGGAACGTCAGATAATTTAACAATTAGGGAGTTTTTTTGTTTGTCACTGATTGAGCTGATGCCATACTCCTGGTTTGCACGTTGGGTGCGTGATCTTGCCAGGTCAGATTTTTCTTCTTGCCTCTTGGTTGGTTCTGGCCTTGGCCTAAAAAAGATTGCTGTGTTTGGTGTGAAGTACTGGCCATCGGCATTTGCATCATCTGGTTCCCCATCTGTGGATTTTGATCCATATTCGTATTATAGGGGTTCATCCATCCGCCGAACGGAGGCATGTAAGGTTGGAAAAAGGGCATCGGATTTCCTTGAAAGAAGGGTGGTCTTTGCCATCTGTTACCTCTATTTTCTCTGTTGCCTCTATTTCCTCGTCTCGGTCCACGGTATCTAGGGTTATAACCACCCCTTCTTGTCGTGTGTTGTTCTTGGTTCCCATCTGAACCATCTGATGACCCACCTGTGGAGTCAGCGTCAGACCCAGACTCAGTTACGGTGTAGTCCTGCTTCGAATAAGGGTGCATGCGTTCCTGGCTAAACTTTTTAACATCTTTCGCTAGCTTTTGTAATTTGGTTTGCATCAGGAACTCTTGGGTTTCATCCATTTCCTTTGTAATCTCTTCTAGTCTTTTCTTATAAATGAGAGGATTGATGTTTTTTTGTAATTCTTGTTCACAGGTTTTTATCTCTGCCAATAGAGCCTCCGAGAGTCTTTTGGCTGTTTTGACTATTAGGACTAGATAGTCAAGAGTACATTTCCACGATATGGATGACCAATCGCGGCGAAACGCTAGATCGTGTAAGAATATACAGGGGGCATTCGATATCCATAAGCCCTTAGGTGCAGTTTTGAATCGTAAGTACTCGGTCATGATAATACCATGAATGGCAGTTCGTATCTGTTCTCTTTTTTTTTTAACATAAACATGACGTCTTTATGAATTTCGTCCTTTTCTGATAATCTGACAGCGCCTATCGCGCTAGCATTTGTGGGCTTTTGGGCTTTAATAATATTCACCTAGCCAAAGCCTGTTTTCCACTGTCCTTCACTGAGACCCATGCCCGTGTTCCCTCACTGTTTTTATCTTCTTCACCATTTTGTGAGTTTGTTTGCACTTATCACTGTGCACCCTAAAATAGCACTTTTCAATGTATATAGTGTTATATAGACTGTGTTAGTTGAACAGTCTGGTATGCCTCAAATTTACATGTGAACAGCATGATGTTGTTGTTTTTGTTTCCTAAAATACAGGATAACATTTCCATGATTGCCATTAAGCATTTGAATACTGCACAAGTGGTGTAAGTAGAACTTTTTGTGTATGTCCTGACGAAAGCTCCACCGACCCTCCTGGGCCACTAGGAGCTGAAACATGTCGACTTTTTTAAAAACAACTTTATATATGATAATCTAGTCACATGATTATCGAATATATCTATTCGATTTTAGTCTACAGTATTCACCTTCTTTAATAAATGTGTTTATGGTGACTATACTGTTTTTTACCAAAACTCCCTCGCTGGTTGGCCATTGAACCTTCTCCTTTTGATCTCTGGACACTTCTACACTCTCCAGAGGTGCCTCGGGTGAGGCAGGCATACTTTACCTTTGACCACCCAATGACTATGCCATGTCGCTAGATGAGGGGCGGAAAAACAAATATACCGCATCGTCAAAATCTCTAGCGTCTATGAGGGTTGTCAAAGTGAACCAATGGTTTATGTAGATACAAGTGTCCTTTTCTACTTGATTACCACAATATTGTCCTTGGGGAACTGAACGGGACAAGTATTCCTCATCCCTCTCTCTTGATGAACGATGATTTGTCTCTGTCAACACGTCAAGTTTTCCTTGCTGAGTGACTGAATAGTCCATTCTCATCCGGTGTGTAATATCTTTTATATCTGTTTTCATTCAGTAGGTCCTTTGAGTCAGCCTCGCTGACCCCATCAGGGGTGACGGTATATTCTTTATGTCTCGACATACCTGTGACTGACATGACAGGTTGTCTTGTTGTGTGATGTTGTCTTTGGAGGCATTGGTGTGAGATGTTTTGCCCTTGACGGGAAGAATGTCCTTTGGTTCGATGGTGTGTTCGGGTGATTGATGCCATGGATGTTGTCGGAACCATGACTCGGTCGACCAGAGGGATCGAACAGACATGCTTTCTGAATCGGAGGAGTCTTTTGCTGATTTCCTTCGAGAACGTTCCTTTGGGTGTGTCTTGAATGGTAGATTTCTGACACAGGTAGGCCGTGACAGGCTGCTCCTAGCGTCGGAGTTCTCTTTGGGATGTTTCCCTAGGTACCTTTCTTGAAGTGGCTTCGGTGCCATCTCACTGGAGAGGTTGTTTGACAACTACATGTTTATTTCTAGTCTTTGATCCCAGGGTACTTCGTCTCTGCCTCTCTCGTATAATGATTATGGTCTCCTCTCAGTTTCCTCGTTGTCTCGGGTGTCATGAGTGCGTTTGTCTTCACCTCTCCGGTGTCTGAGTGAATCACTCCGTCTTATGTGCTTTGCTTCTTCTTCTCGTTTGTTTGGTGCACTGGCATTCATGCCATGGGGGTGATGTGTCCCACTGCTTGATGCTTCCTCGGACTCATCTACAGAAGTTGGCGAATAGTGGGATGCTCGAGGTTGTTTGTGCGCCGAATTCCAGTGTTGACATGATTGGTCCAATCTTCTATAGTTTGTCTTTCTTACCTGCTTGTTGTGCAGGCTGTCATCTTGTCTATGGGTGTGATCTGTCCCACTTGACGCTTCATCCTCATCAGAATAGTTTGTGCCATACTTTGACTGACTCCTTGAGGGTGAACAACTCCTTGAGGTTGTCTTTCGTATCGTTGACTCGGAGTATTCCATGTCTCTGTCGGAGTGTACATGACTTTCTCTCTCCCGCTGTCTTGTCTCTGGTCTGCCTTCACCCTCCCTCTTTCTGGTTTTGTTTGTTTCTTGAGCTTTATTCCCGGACATGAGGGATGTTCCTTTCCGGGTATCGTGGTGTCTTACATTCGGGTGCAGTTCCTTTGATCTGTTTCTTGCTTTGACCCGCACTCCAACTTCGGCCTTCCTGATGATTTACTTTAGCGACCAATGCCCTCGAAGGATCTTGCGCTTTGTGTCAGAATTTGAACAGCCTTCGATTATCCGGAGCCGAACTGCTTCCTCATTTGTAAGTGTGTTGAAATGGCAGCATTGCACCAGACTTTGCAAGCGGTTGATGAATTTTGGCAATGGTTCTCCTGGTTCCTGCCGTGCTGTGTTGAAGACAATGCGGGCAAGCAAAAGTGGGGTTGCTGAACTGTTCCTGTAGAGAGATAGGGAAGTTTTTTTAGCTGGCGTGACCAAAGGTGTTCGTGTGACACCCCGGGGCATCCATTATGTTGGATGTATTTGCCTCACACACCCAGAAGGGTGTCATGCTTCATCATCGGCGTTTGCTCCTCGTCGGGGAGGCGGTGCAATCCCCGACGGGCTCACCTCAAAGAGGGGCGCTTTGGCGGAGATCTTTTTATCCAACAGCCTTATGATGAGGTGGGGGTGTGTGGGCAGGATGGTATTATAATGTGATGGGGAGATTTAAAATGTAGCAAGGGGTACCGGAATTCACTTTATTCTGGGGGTCCCCTGGCTGCAACTAAAAAGTGGGGCTAGCTCGCTAGGTGTCAACAGGTAAATTCAAGTGATCCTAGAGAAGACTAGAAGTGAAGGTGGTCGACATGTTTCTCGCAAGGTGTGTAGTCACACGCGATTGAAGACAATGCGATCATGATCCACGTCTGCCTGTGCATGGGAGTGGGCACGTAGATTCTCTTGGAGTCTCTCATAGGTCTCTGTGTCCTTTTCAGGAAATGTTCTGACTAAGCGTCGGCCCTCATGACCTATTAGCTGGAGGAGTAGTATCAGACATTTTCCATCTCTTCTTTCACCGATTGCGTCAAGAAAATCGTCCAGTGATTCCAGCCACCGGTTCCATTTGGGACCCAAACTCTGACTGTCAGTCTGTGTCACTGGGATTGGTACTTCAATGCAGGGATTGGACCGTTGTGTTGCTTTTCCCACCGCCATGAGGGAGGAAGATTTTGGTCTGCTACTGTCACAGGACTGTTCACCTTGCTTCCCGTCCTATTTGCTGACCCTCTTCAGCCGAGATCCTGTGTCTGGGCGCTTCCTTTGATTTTGGGAAGATTCGCCGCTCCCTGGTGACTACTGTCTTTTGTCCGCCCTTAGCACGACTGTCTTGGTAAGCTTTGATGAGTTAAGCATGGACTTCCTGAGTTCGAAATGGCCACCACTCAGCTGCGCCATGCGTGACTCGTGGCTCATCGAATTCCCGCTTTCTTTTAGTGTCCATCCTAGCCGCAGGTGGTTTGGGGCTCGTCCGTGAGGAAGCGTTGTAAAGTTGACATCTTGTTCTTGCGTTTCTTTCCGGACTGGTGCAAATTATCCAATCCCTTAGTTGATGAGAGAAGACTTTCTTGATTATTCATTTACTCATGCTTCTGGATCATTTACTTTCTTAGCGTCCTCCACTTTTAATTATTTATCTTTACGTGGGGCTGAAGCTTACTTCGGTACTTGTCTTTGCTTGTGTTTGTTGCTAAAGTCAATTCGATTCATTGCACCTTTGTTGCTTGTACCAGTGCTTAATTGTGCTCAAAGTCATCTTTATTTGTTATTTGTGTTTGCTCGTGCTTGTTTCATTTGTAATTCTTGCTTTTGCTTGTTTATATATTGCACTTCTTGCATTTACTCGTGCTCGGTTTGTTTCTCATTTTACCTTGTGCATTTGCTCGTGCTTATTTACTTGTTTAGCCTCTTGCGTCGGCTCGTGCTTGTTTTCCCTTTTACATTTGTTTGTGCTTGTTGTGTTGCTGTGGCTTTACTGTTGCCTTTACCTGTCTCTTGCATTTGCCAAGGCTTGTTCCTCTACATTCATCACTGCTTGCTCAGCTACATTTGCCAATGCTTGGCTGTTATGTGCGCCAATGCTTATTTTCCTTTTGGTTTGCCAAAGCTTATTTCCAAACCTTGCTTGCCTGACTCAGCAATGGCCGCTCACAGTCCTCACATAGGGGATGTCTGTGGCTGCCTGACCTAAAGATGGCCGCCAGTCTCGAAATCTCGTCCCCCACGAGATTTGGTCTCATTCATTCGGGCTCTCTGCAAAAGTCACAGAACTCCACTCGGCACTCACCGATAGCCGATTTTCGAACCGCCAGGCTTCCTCAGCGCCTCACGTGGTTGTTGACCCCCGGGACATCCAGGTAGGATCGGGGTAATCTTTCAACGTTGCTTCTCCCTTTCCCCGCGTGCCGACTTGCACGCATCGGGCTGAGTGCGTCTTGTGGCGCGTACCAGCGCTCTTCTTTGGGACGTTTCCGTCAGTCCCGGGCAGCACCTCAGACGCTCCCTGGTCTCCGGAGCAGTCGACGGAGTCGGGGTGGGCACCCGACTTCTATTCATGAGCCGCGTGCCGACTCGCACGCATTGGGGGTGATCTGCGGTTTTGGCGCGAACCAGCGCACCGCCTTATAACACCCAGCACTCGATGGCGCGTCCTCCTTCGGGGCTCTACGCGACTGACAGATCGCGGAGCAGGGGCGATAGCCGCTGGCCCCGTTCTGGGCGGCGGACTCACTTCAGCCGCACGTGGCTCAACAGCGTCTTTCCTTTCTTCGCGCTGCCGGGAGCAGAGACGCTTCTTCTCAGGGTTCTGTGGGTGGCTTACTGCACCATCCCACCCTCGTCGCCAGTTGTCGTGTCGTGACTCACAGATGACAGACAAATATATATATTTATAAGAGCTTTATTAACAGCTTCCTTCTGTGTCTCTGTCCCTACTCTAACTGCCCTAAGCTCGTCTCCCCTAGCTCCTCCTGTTCCTGTTCCTCCCCTTAGCTCCACCCCAGCCACCAGACTGCATCCCGATATTACACCATCGTGTTTGGTCCATCCGTGCCATCACAGACATGGACAACCACGTGGAAAACAGTCTAGGCCCTCTCTCATGAAGGGCAGTTCAAATATAACCGGCAGGACACTTTAACAAAATGCAACCCAGATTTGTTTCAGCCTCATTCGATAGAAACAGCTTGAATTCCAGACCTTGCTTAACCGCATGCGTGCGGGCGGAATTCCGCCCGTACGCTGAGATTTACTCATTCCCATGTTTCATGACGAGCTGGGCTCGTCATGAGCGTAGCAGGAGGCTACCTCATGACGAGCCCAGCTCGTCATGAGCGTCGAAGGGGTTAAATGGGGAGGTTCACATAGACACATAAACAAGTTAAATGATGGATGAAATGTTTGAATAATTTCAACCAACTGGTAATTAGTCTAGGAAGCATTTCTGTCCAAACTTTTATTAAGCTTGTCTGTGCCATTGTATACCGGCATCAAGAACATGTAAATCAGACTTAGAGCCTCTCCTTGAGGGAGAGCGCAGCCCAACCTGCCAGTTCACATCCCGTTTTAAGAGGAACACATGCCAGTTTTCATCTCTGTTGGCCCTCATCAGTAAGGCGCAGCTTGTGCCCTATGGCTCAGCGAACATTGAACTCACGGCAGCCTTTTTCCACTCAACTTAGGTAGACTTATGTAGCTCGGTAAGTGATGAGAGGAACATTGAACGAACACAGCCAGTGGCAATTACTGTGGGACACATTGAGCTGGAGTTATTTTAGTTCGCCTGTGTGATTACAGCCATGAAGCACCACTTGTAAAGCAGTCTCGGCTTGGCCCCACAAGAGATAGTCTTGACCAAACAGAGGCCCCCCTGCCTCTCTAAAGGGGAACACAGGAGGCGCCTAAGCTGACTAGAGGAAGTTGAGCAGGGATTTACTGCATTTGGTAATGGTGGACTAACTGCAGCTTCCCCTAGTTCCAGCTGTAGCTGCATAAACAGCAGGAGCTTTTAGTAATGAAGCCCATGAACCCCTAGTTCGACCCACAGCTTGATTCCGACATTACTATTTCAAAATTGCACAACTAGAGGGTCGTGTGCTGTACCTCGAACTTAAAACACCTGACGTTTTCTGTTTTGATAACATGATTACATGCAGCATCTTTATTTTTAATTCTTAATGTCGACTAGCTCTTTCTTCAAAGACACTAGAGCGCCCCCAGCGTTTTCTTCAAACATTTTATATGATGTTTGTAAAGACAAACTTCACGAAGCTTACTGTGCTGGAGGGTCTTTCCTTTTTGCAAGTATACAAGAGAGAGGCGATCTGCTGCCTCCTAATAAAATCATTTATTTCTTGTTGCGGAGACCTTTTCTTCCGTTCTTGAAAAGGCTAGGCAACTATAAAGGAACTCACTTGCTTCTTTTCTAATTCATTTTCAAGTTATAAAAGCTCTTTCATGTTGGTGATGCGCAGACCCTTTTAATATTTGTGATTATAAAAGTGATTTGTTCTAGAATGTTCCATTAAATAAAGGGCATGGCGATCACTAATGAAAGCAAGAACACTAATATAGGTTGGATTCTAACACGGCACTAGCAGAACAATAAGAAAGGTTGACAAACATATGGAAGTAAGGGTCACGATCACAGTAACTTGATTCTTTCTGAGAGGCTTTGGGATACATGGTAAACCCTATAGTTGGAGTATGTCAGGCACCATATTATATAGTGGGTTGTTGGTCAGTTAGATTTATATAGTGCTTTTGTAACCTTGACTCCAAAGGATGCAGAGGCAATTTTCATATAGCATTTTAGCTTTCCCGAGGTTAGCATATGGGTGGGTGCTTATCAATTTATTTGGTTCTATAATGAGTTAGATTTAATTACTTCGTCATTCTAGCTGAAGTTAACTGAAAGCAGCCCTGGCAAATTTTGCCAGACCAGCCCCCGTCCGGCGCGTAGCGAGCGAGCAAAGCGAGCGAGCCCGACGGCCACTAAGGGGGTTTGGGGGGGTTATCCCCCCACGAAAATTTTGGAAAACGACAGACCAAAATGGTGAATTTTACAACACTTTTTTCATTACATATTCAAATTGTATCAACTTTCAAAGCACAGTAAATAGTAGATGATGACCTTAAAGAACATCGGGTTACCCACCCAGTCATATGTACCCAAAGGCATTCTTTCAGAGAGCACCAAAAATAGACACAAGTAGTGAATCAGAGAGAACAAAGTAAAAGTGAAACCAGCCCCCACATGGTGTGTAGCGAGCAAGCGAAGGGAGCAACCACTACTAGCTGGGAGCATGAAAAAGCACTGACTGCGGCAATTAGGTCTGGCTATGTTTTTACATGGGGAGGAGAGAGAGGGGGAAGGAAGGGGGAGAGAGAGAGAGGGAGACAGAAGAAGTGAAAGGGAGAAGTAGAGGGAGTAAAAGAGGAAGAGAATGAGAGAGAGGAAGGAGTGGAATGAGAGAAAGGTGGGGAGAGGGAGGGGGAGATAGAGGGAGAGAAAGGAGAGATAGAGAGAGGGGAGGGAGGGAAGGGAGGAAATAGAAGTAGAGAGATGAGAGATAGACAGAGGGTAGAGAGAGCGCGTGAAGGGAGTGAGAGAGAGGGCAAGAGAAATAGAGAGGGGGATAGAGGGTGTGAGAGGGGGAGAGAGAGGGGTAGGTATAGAGAGAGTGAGAGGGATAGAGAGCGCGTGAGGGAGCAAGAGAGAGGGATAGAGAAATATAGAGAGAGGGAGGGAGGGAGGAAGGTAGGGAGAGAGGAGAAATAGAGAGAGGGGAGAGGGAGAGAAATGGGGAGAGAAATACAGAGATAGAAAAGAGAGGGAGGGATAGAGAGGGAGAAAGAAAAAATTATAGAGAGAAAGAGATTGAGAGTGAGAGATGAACCAAGAGAGATATGGGGATAGAGGGAGAGTGAGAGAGGGATAGGTATAGAGAGAGATTGAGAGGGATAGAGAGAGAGAGAGAGAGAGAGAGAGAGAGAGATAGAGAGATTCAGAGGGATAGAGAGAGAGAGAGAGAGATCACACTGTTCCCCTTTCTGTCCCCATTTGTCTTTTCTTCTTCCTTTTATCTCTACACCCAGGACTGGCTCTGCTTCAGCCACCTATGGGGCAACACAACATGCATGCCAGAAAGAGCACGACAGTACTACCTGTACCTCCCAATATTGACAGCAGGCAACAATTAAACCAAAAGCTCCATAGCCAAAGAGACGTTTTAAGGTTATGGACATGAGATAAATGCACATCCACTGAGTCTGAAATGGAACACATTACACAGTCTGTGCTTATCCGAACACCAGCCAAGGATCCAGCCTTCCTGGACCAAACTTGGACGCCTCTGAGTCAGCATTTCAAAACTTGTAAACTGCAGCAGATCCAAAGGAAGAGACAACTTTTTTTACATCACGTTTGTCAGCCTAACTTTCCTTTACTCCTCAAAGTGCAAACAAATGTGTGATCATACGATTATCTCCAAGGTTTAAACACAACTGGGTTTTTAGTCGAAAATAAGTAGATTTCACTGTTAGGAGTTATCACTAAGGCACATGATATGGCAATTTCAATGGACACAATGGGGTCAGCTTTGGAGGATGCACCGCCATGTACAGTTGTACTACAAAGATGGCCTTTCTGGCTCTGCCAGTGATTTACAACAATAAAGTGTGTCTGCATCTCACTGAATAGTTTCTCAAACTAAGAGCAAAAATAGCTTGGTGCAGCCTACAGATTCCATGCCCAATCCCTGAAAGTTACAGCAATTGCTGATCACTAATATTAATCCTACCCATGTCTAGGCCGTGATTAAATTAGGAGAACGAACAAAGCAGCCAGACAGCCTGCTGCATTACCTTACTTCATGGATTCATCATCATAATTTCACATTTTTGATTTATTGCCTGCAACCGCGACGGTCCTGTCATCAGCATGTACACACAGAGCTGTGCAAATACAAAGGGGGCCCGAGCCCCTCAGCCTGAGTTGTGCGCTCAGTTCAGCCTCTGACAGGAGTCCTGTGAGAGGCTGAGCTGCGCGCACAACTCAGGCTGAGGGGCCCGGGCACCCTCCGTATATGCACAGCTATGTGTGTACATGATGGCGAGTATTTTCGCCCTTTGCCGCCCCCCTCGTGGCAAATGCATTGAGGAGCGGGGTGTCGCCGCCTCGAGACTGCCGGCAGATGATAGATGATGGAGGCCGCTGACCCCAATACGCGTGCCGCTCAGGGTGTACCACCCCCCTAGCTATGCCACTGCTTCTTTTCAAGCAGGCTCCTTACCACAAGGAATGTATATTCATTGTGTACATTTCCCACTCTCTTTTGTCCCCTCCAAGTGCCCACCCACCTGGCTCTTTCTATCCCTTCCTCGCCCCTCCTGCGCAGTTTAAATTCATACTTATTACACGCTCAGGTGATGTATTAGCCATATTGCAGTTTAGTTGTTGACAAATCAATATCTTTAGTAAGGAACAGTATGGATTGCAATAAATACACTCAGTCATATGATGTGCCGCGCCATAATTCACGGCCTCAGCGAAGGCCTAATGATGAAGGGGACATGATGGCCGGGTCACCCTGGATATTTATGAAAAGATAAGGTTACTGAGATGTTCTGTGAAGCCTCGAGACATCATTATTCTTGCCAGGGACGTCAGGTATCACTTTAAAATGTCCCATGAATAAATAAGGACAAGATCATATTAATATTAAACATTAAGTAAATCTGTTGTCACGCGGAGAACCATCCTTTATAACACTCCAGAGGCAGGCAGGCAGTCAGTCCTCGCGCTGAGCTGTGTGATCATCAAATGCAGGAGGAGGAGTAGGGCATGCAGAAGCCTGTCGCCTGCTAGCGCCTTGTTCAGCCTTGCTTCAATGAGCTACCCATTCCTAAGCTGAGTGCACAACTCAGTGACTTTGGCCCCCACCTGGTACTGCTTGGGGCTATGTAACAGTCTAGAGCCTTGTTTTGACCTACCGTAGCCCAACAGTGGCCCTGGATTGAGCAAAGGGGCCGGCTCCCCAATGACGTCTTTGAGCTGTTTGCCACCCACGCATCTACCATGAAATTGGCAACAGTGTGGCAGACAGTAGTCACTGCTGGTGAGAGGTGGGAGTTGTTCACCTCCTTGTTGGAGATCCAGAGGGTCTGGT
This sequence comes from Lissotriton helveticus, assembly GCF_964261635.1. Lineage (NCBI taxonomy): Eukaryota > Metazoa > Chordata > Amphibia > Caudata > Salamandridae > Lissotriton > Lissotriton helveticus. The sequence goes on along the minus strand of NC_136065.1, from coordinate 997,339,441 downwards.
GCACAGTGGTGGCATTTTTGCAGCTGAAGGAGCTCTGGGACTAAGAGCGTCTGGTGCACAGTGGTGACAATTTTTTAGCTGAAGGTTGGAGTTCTGAGACGAATATTGTATACCCCCTCTCATTTGGCGAACATCATTTTAAAAAGCAACACTGCCCCACAACTGTATTTGCCGTGAGCAAGTTTTTACAGGCTGTCTGGTACAATAAAAGCAAAATTTGACAAGCAGTAGTTTAGAGATTACGCTCACCCTATTAAATATCTTTTAATTCTGTCAAAGTTATAACTTTCTTTTCAATCTTTTCAAACTCATGAAATTCATGAAGTAATTGTTCTAAGATTCTCTGTTATTTGCACATAACCTATGGTTGGGATTTGCACAGATTCTATATTGAGGGGGACCTGCACTGGTTTAGATCCTATTTTATGGTTGCTCCGATGTTTAAAAATTGCTCTGGGACATTTGTTATTTACGTACCATTTTGTGACACAACGCAGGGTTGTGATTTGCACAGATCATATATCGGGATGGATCAGCAACGGTACATATCTTATTTCATGGTTAAAACCGATGCTAAAAAAATAAAATCGATTGGAGTACTTGCTGTTTTATGTACTATTTTAAAACTTTACATTTTGTTATTTTTATTATGTGGGCACCTGCCCTTCCTTCATTCATTATTCGTGTTGACCTCCCACCCGCCCTCTGTCCACTGTCTATGTTCCCCGAACGCGCTCGCCCGCCAATGTCCATGTTCACCCCACCAGCTCTCCCTTCATTGTCCAAGCTGCGACCTCCACCCACCACCCCCTTGTTCTCCGTATTGACCCCCAACACACCCTCCACTCTGATGGTTGTGTTGCCTATCCATTTTCTGTGTTGCCACTGTACTCTGTTGTCCATGTCTCAACCCCTCACCTGCCCTCTCTCTGACTGTTGCACATGTTAGCCATAACCTGCTCTACCTCCATTGTCCATGTTGAGCCTGCTCCTCCGTTGTCTGTTTTGCTCCTCCACCCACAATAACAAAAAAATGCACTTTAACGCTGGCGCTGCTGCCCGCATCATCACTTTTTTTTCACACACTGCATAGTCTGTGCTGCCCTCCATGCTCATCTTTCCTCCCTCGTGGTCTCTCTTACTGCCCTATCTCTCACAAAAATAAAAGTACAATGTCGTATTGCTTTACTTTCTTTTTACTTTCAGTCATGCTGCCCTGCAGCCGCACTGCTGTGTGACATGGCTAAACAACGTTGACAAAGCCAATACCTCTCACAGGCGAGATTGTCTCTATATTTTTCCATCTTAGAGATAAGTTTAGTGAAGATGTAGGCAGCCTTGTCCAAATTATGATAATTTCCTTATCATTAACAGACTGGTTGATGTAGTGACGACAGCTGCTGTAAGTCAGATTGGTAGCATGAGCCGTGACAAGAAGCGCTCTATTGTTCTCCATGCTCAATAACACTAGTTCTTCAACAGAATAATACTGTGCCAGCCCATTCGGGTCGCCAGCTGCAGGTGCATTGAGCTGCCGATCTACCTTACCAGCATACACGGTCACACGTTTATGAAGGGCGGGTGAGAGACTTCACTTCCCCGATGGCGGCCGTTACATTTCCCCCTTACTCCTCCTAGTTTGGTATGCACCGTAGCTGAGGTAGGCATGTTCCCGCTGACCGATGCTCAGCAGTCAGCACTGAGGCTGGGGGTACCCGAGAACATGGTCAATCACTGTGTTACTTCATTTAGGAGCCTTGCCATGACCTGTGCTCATGGTTATGTTCCTTGCAGCCACACAATGCTCTTCCCATCACACACAGCACCAGTGATGGCCTTGCTTGTGAGGTTGAAGAGAGCAGTTGTTTTGTCACAGCCTCCCCAGCACAGGACGCGTGTTTCCAGGCCCTGCACGATTGGCTGTTTTTTTGTTTCTCTTTCTCTCCGATTCTCTCACTCCTACCCACGCACACATTTGCGCTCTTGTTTCTCACTTTTCTGTCTCTCAGCCCCTGGCCTCATTCCCTATTTTTTTCCAATACTGAAAAAGCACCGTTGACAAGGCAGCGACGGTTTCTGTTAAAGAATTTATGGCCATTTGGGGACAGTCACGCTCCCAAACAGAAATACTTTTATACTGTGGGTCGATTCTGAGAAATTCTTTAATCCAACAATAACGTATACCAATAGTATCAAAACTCAACCTATAACAAACTATTAGGGATGGACAGGCTAGTGGCATTTAAAAGCAAACCGCCTGCAAACCGAGAAATGTTCTAGGGCGAGTTCACATAGAAATAGTAGTGGCTGTTGTTGACCCTGTTCTGTGGCCTTTCTCCCAAGAATAGTGAGACGTCACACCATCCATTTTACGGCGCAGTTTTACAAAATATATCTGTTCTTAGTGGACAATGCATGCTTTGCAGTGATGTGTTTCGCCACCTAGTCACATGCTTGGAAATCCACAGGGCCCATTCAGTCTTTCATCCCACCGAGGTCTAAAGAATGAGTAACCGCGCATTTTTGTTTTTTTTCCTTTGGGTGAGGGCTTGTTAAGTTCTTAGGATTTAGGAGAGCACTTTAAGAACCGATTTGGGGCGATGTGACTTGCGGGCACCGTGACCCGGTTACCGTGGGCACCGTGGCCCGGTTACTGTTTCCGGAGCGGAGATTAGAACCATGCTTCATCACTCAGGCTGGGTAAAGACCAGGGCGGCCCGGCGAAGACAATAGGAGCATTGCCTGATCAAGAGGATGTGGGTAACTTTAGATAATTGAAGAAGCAAGCAAGGCTGAACAAGGGCAGGCTCTAGCTGGCGAGCGGCGTAACATACAGAGCTGTGCATATACGGTCAGTGCTGGTAACTGTCAGATTGAACTCTCCAGACCAGAGACCACCACCACCGTGCGACGCCCGCCAACTGTTTGTGAATGTGAAGGCAAACATTCATCATGTCATGATTATTTGATTTGGTGCCGGGGCCAGCCCAGGGCGGAAACACTTACCTCCTGCTGTTGGTGGCAGTGGCAGAAACAGGGGGGCTACGTCGGACTAAATTATGGCCGCTACGGTCTGCTCCTCTCGCTCTCGTCACTTGTGATGCTGCAGCCTGTAGGGCCCCAGTCACGCGCAGTTTTAATTGCCCAATGCGCAATTGCGCATGCGGGAATTACATCAGCCGCACCCTAGAGAGGCGCGTAGACGCGCCGGAGGAGGAGATAGGGCATAATTCTGTGCGCTGCGCACAGGCACCTCCTCCTCCTGAAACTTTGTTTAGGTTGCACTGCAGTGCACACGGTCACGGGTCAATGAGGCTTGCAGTTGCTGCTGACGCGACGCTAATATTATTTAGTATTCGCTCAGGCCTGTGCACTGCAGCTTGGAACTTGGAAGCCTGAGACTGTGAGAGTCTCAGACACGAGTCACACGACACCTGGTGACTGACGTGAGTAACGCTTTGACGGTCGGACCGAAAATTGGCCCCCCAAACACAAAACCGGCCCCCTATTTTAAAACCGGCCCCCACCCCTTCCAGCCGACCGGGGGATTGCCCGGTGCCCGAAAGCACCAGTCCGGCCCTGCTGGTGACGTTTTAGGAAGATCACTGTGCTGCGTTTTGTGAAAAATTCCCTTTTATTCACGTTTAATTATTTACTTTAAGAATTGTTTGAAATGTTGTGGACAATTAGGTAATACATGAAGACCATTTTACCAAAAATAAATGTTTAGGAAATTACACCTTAAGAAGCCAATCAGGGGTGTGTATATATATAATGGTGGGAGTAAGTTTGATGGTTATTTGAATTTAATGTCTAGTTCTGTACTTATGCATATTTCAACGGCCACAGAAGGCAGTGGGATTTGTTGTTGACTTCTTGGTTCTCCACAGGAATTTTAAGATCTGCAATTGCATTCTATGGTTAGAAACACAAATACATAAGCCTTGGCAGTTCATTGACCTTAACTGACCTGTAATTGATTGTGGGAGCCAAAACTGTCTTTTCGTAATGAAATGTGGATCATGTGAAACATTATTGGGAAACATATATTTTATTAATGCTGACCGAATGCAAAACAACAGTTATGGTTACTAAAAGGGTAATTTAAACCATTGTGGGCAGCTTTCCAAACAAGCCAGTCCAAAGGACCTGTGTCCTCTTTCTTTGCAGAAGATCTCCTGCCAAAGATAGAGAGGCATGATCTCTAAAACCTTCATTGCTGCTGCTGGTGCGGCGGTTGCAGTGTAAGCTGTGAAATTTGCTTATCGGATAAAAAATTTTTTACACTCACTCTGCAGTGTAAGCTGTGAAATGTGCCTATCGGATGACATTTATTTTGCACTCACTCAACAAAGTATTTTGTTTTTCAAGAAACAATCTCCCAGAGTTGGTCATAGTTAGAACGTGTAGGAAAGTGGGTTTCTGTTGCAGTACCCCCCACCACACTTTTTTCCTGGCTTTTAATCCATCTTTGACTGTACAGTATGGAGTCACTGCCAACTATCACAATAACAATGTTTTTTTCCCCAACACTATACCACAATTGGCACAACTTCAGTTATTCTTGTGTGCCACTAGTAAGTGGTACCCCTGATACCTAGGGCATGGGTACTGGAGAGGATTTTCAGGGCTGTAGCACTGGTTGTGCCACCCCAGGTACCCCTTACCAAGGCTATGCACACTGCCATTGCAGGCTGTGTGTCTTGGTGCAGATGAATCTGAATAGTCAACACCATGCCTCCCTATGCATTGCATAAGGCATAGTTGAGTCGCCCTACTGCAGATCTTCAGCCCTAAGGCAGGGTGCACAATATCTTATGTGAGGGCAGATCAGCATGAGCAAATATGCCCCTACAAAGTCTAGCCTATTCTGTAATGTTGTAAGTTAGCAGAAAGTCATAAGGAGTACATGGACTGGATACTTGTCAACAAGTTTCCTAGCTCTATGATGGCTCCACTAATTTCGAAGGTGCCAGTGATGGACTTATTAATAAATTCACACTTTTAGAGGGTCCCCATGAAAAATACCAAGCACTGGTGTGGTTTCTGACCTGTTTGTGCCAGCCTGCCTCTACCTAACATGTTTCTGACCTCATGGGGTGAGAGCCAGTGCTATCAGAATACAGACACAAAGCCTTCTCTGGGTGGAGGTGCTTCACACCTCCTCCAGGACCGGATGGCCTTCCTAAACTGGAAGCTTCAAAGGCAATGTCACTTTTGAAATCCAACCCAGGAACCTCCAGATAGCGGGGGAGGTCAAGACCTTTCCCTGCTCCACTTTTGGCTTAAAGAAAGGCAGGAAAAATTAGTTAGATTAGGAGGAGGTTCCCCACTTAGCCTTCACCACCTTTAGGGTGGGAAAGGTGATACGAACCCTCTCGTGAAATGTTACCATCTGGAGATGGTGAGAAAACCTCCTATCAGCGCTAGGGTAGCACCTCTCCTCACAGGAAGTGGTCACAAGAGGGTGTACCGTCTAACCAGTGTGGGTACTTGTTCTTATATGGAGAGTGTATAGAAAACATTAGTGATTGGAATATATGGTTCCAGGGGGATCTTCCTTATTTGGAAGGGTTGCCCTCACACAACCTTGTGGGTGTCATGCTTCACCATTAGGCGTTTTGCTCCTCATGGGGCCGGCGCTGCAATGCCCAATGAGCCCTTTGAGAGGGCTTTTTGTTGGAGATCTTTTGTTGTATCAGCCGTGACGGTGCATGCAGGTGAGCGTGGTGAAATGTGTAAGGTGAGAGTGTGATCTTAAAATTACCTAAAAGAGATCAAATTTTATTCAGAGACTCTTCGGTAAGGTTAAAAACTAAGACGCAGAAGTGTGTGCAAGGTTATGATACGCCACTACTCAGTGATAGTGTTGTAGTGAACTATTGTGGTTTCACTATTCAGGTCAGAGGACAGACAAAAAGCCTGCTCTGGGCGGAGTTGCTTCACACCTACTCCAGGACTGGATGGCGTTCCTGGACAGGAAGCTTCAAAGGCAATGTCACCTTTGAAATCCAACCAAGGAATCTCCAGATAGTGGGGGAGGTCAATCACTTTTTCCTGCTCCACTTTTGGCGGGAGGAAAGGCAGGAAAAGTTTGTTAGATTAGGAGGAGGGCCCCCACTCACCCTTCACAGCCTTTTGGGTAGGGAAGGTGATACAAACCCTCTCCTGAAATTGTAACATCATGATATGGTGAGAAAACCTGCTATCAAGGCTAGGGTGGGGCCTCTTCTCACAGGAAGTGGTGACTAGAGGGTGTACACACCCTAAAGGTAAGTAGGCCACTGGATACTACATGTCTCTACTTGTAATGTCTCTAAATTCAGTATTTAGATGGCACCCCAAGACCTGAAAATCAGATTCGATGGACAAGAGAAGACCAGGATATAGAAGACCTGCTGCACAAGAACTGAAGCCCGGCTGCAGAAGAAAAAGATGCCAAACCCTGCCAGCTGCTCCAAGGACTCAACAATTGCTGCTGCTGTGTCATCCGGAAAGGGCTCAAAGAACCCATAGCACCTCCAGCCTCCCAGAAATCACTCTGAAGCTTCCTTAGAGGGAAGTAATCACCCCTGTGCTCACCAAAGTCACTGATCGCGTGAAGTCTGGTTTGTTGGCTTACTGCTCCCTGACGATCTCAACCTAGCACTGAAGCAAGGAAAGATACAACAGCTCTGGAGGGTCAAAAGTGCCTCTCCACCAAGTTTGGAGGTGCCAGGGCCTACCAGAGCTGTGGCTTATCAATACCTGGGGTACCACCTGGCGTACCTGACACCCAACGGCAAATACCAAGAAGAAGAGTCCACTCCAGACTCCTGATGCACCAGAAGCAAGCATCTATTGAGGGACATTGGGACACCTAAAACCCACTTCCTGAGTGGCCCAGATTGCCTCTGCAAGTTGCCTCCTCCTGACCACGAAGATCTCAAGACTCATGATACCCGGCTGACCTGTATGCTCTGCACCCGGCCCTATTGGCCCCAGCACTGACCAACCAGCTCTGCTCCTGTGGTCCTCAGGCCCTTGCAACCTTTTCCTTCTAAGGAGACCCACTGGACTTACCTGTAAGTCCCTCTGTGCAGTGCTTTTTCAAGTGGCCCCCTTCATCTTTGAGCACCAGCTTCCAAGACCTCAGCACTCTGCTCCCGACCTATCCTGGATGCTCCCGAACTGCTCCTGCTGGAACTTTGGACCTGGTCCTGACATTGACCTAAAACGAGAGGGTGAACTTCCTGAAAGCATTGCCTGAATTTCTATATATTTCTCTGCTTTTCTCCATTGTTTCCCCATTTGTGCATAATTGCGGATAGAAGTGATATATTTATCAAAATTTTAAAATTCCTAACTACGAAAGTATTTATACTAGAAGTGTGTTTATGGTCTTAAAATGATATAAAAATCGATTTTATTTTTGCAAATTGGTCTTGGATTTGCTGTGCCATACAGCCAGGTTTAGTAAGCCAAGGAAAACAAAACATAAAACAAATTGATTCATATTGGGGGTATAAAGAGTAATGCAGCTGAAAATCATTTCAAGCACAGTAGATAGACATGTAGAGGTATCTTGCAAAATGTTCTGCCAGGCAGCGAATTAAAAAAGATTATAACAATATATATATTTAGCGTGAAATCTAGAAACTGAAAAAATTATAAAGGAAAGCAATCAAGAAGAAGGAACAATAAGTTAAGAAATGTTTCGATCTGGAAGCAATAACTATGAAGGAATGAATACCAGAATACAGAAATCCCATCTACAGTATAATAAAGAGTAAAAAGGCCATAAAAGAACTTAAACAAGAAACACGTATGAAGAAAGTTTGAGAGCAGGGTTAGTAGCTAAAAAACATGAGATAGTGTTTGAAACTAAGAGGCAGGAGCAAATGTAAGAGGGGATTACTTACGTGAAGGTTTACAAATACTACTGAATTGATAGTAGAAGTCATTTTTTTAACATTTGAAGGTAGACTATTGTGTCTTTTGCATCATACCCCGATCACAAGGTCTGCATCATGGAGTGAGACATTCTTACACCCACCTCTTGTCTGTATGCCAAAGAGAAACATTCAGGGTAAGGGAACAGTTGCAATGATTGCACTGAAGAAGAATGGGGATGGGTTTTTGGAGGCAACACTTCCATCGCAACAGAATAAAAAGCAACAGTCAGTAAAACTTACAGAACCCACATTTCCAAACAACTTGACGGACATCCGCAATGCATTCTCAACTTTCTTTAGAGACAAAATAACAACCATAAGCAATTCAATACCCAGCCAAGCAAGTCTCAAACCTAGGGAATTCAACAACCCAACCCTCACAATACACTACAAGAATATTGACCAACACACCCCATCTGATCCAGGCAAAAAAGAAGCATTCTGGAACAGTTTCAAACCTCTTTATGTAGAAGAAATCCAGAAAACTATGCAATCAATTTGAACACATTTTGAAGATTGAATTCCCTTCCACCTACTGAAAGAGATCCACCAATCCGTTACTCCCCCAAAGGACAAAAATTGTGAATGTTTGGGCCAAGTAACACCACCACAAAAAATGGCACTGACTGGAAAGACTTGAACAACTTTCGACCAGTATCCAGTATGCCTTTCCTGGCAAAATTGATTGAAAAACGTGCCCATGATCAGCTATGCGAACACATCAAGAAATGTGGTCTATTAGACAGACACCAATCTGCTTTCAGACCCAGACACAATGCTGAGGTCAGCATGCTGAACATTCTAGATAATATACAAACATCACTTGACCAAAACAAAACCTGCCTCCTAATACTTCTGGACCTATCTGAAGCTTTTGACATGGTCAGCCACAAATGCCTTAGAGAAGCTTTTGAAATCAGAATGGGCCTCTCAGGAGCCTTCCTTAAGTGGTTCACCTCCTTCTTGCAGAACTAACAAGAAAGAGTCAAAATCGGCAACACCCTCTCAACGTAGCAGATATTGACAGGGGTATTCCTCAAGGTTCTACAATCCCACCAATGCTATTTAAACTTTACATGGAATTACTCACTTAAATCTTGAAACAATCAAAGATTTCATACCACATGCATGTGTATGATACTCAACTATATATCAAACTCTCCTCTCAGCAGGATATACAGAGACTAGATGATACCCTAAGGATAACACAAGTAAGACTGTCACACAATTAGCTAAAATTAAATCTGCCAAAAAATTAATTAATTCTATTCTCCCTACCACTCAGACCCCAATAACCTCAAATATAGTCTCAGAAACTCAACTTGCTAAACTACACCACTGCCATCGGCGACTCTGTAAAATCACTAGGGAACACACCAGACTCAAATCCAAACATGTAGCCTCATATACAATCCGCATCCAGAAGTTCCAACTAAAACCATTCATATCGCTAGAAGACCTCAAAAGGGTGGTGTGATCCAGTCCCGCTTTCAACCCCGCCAGGACTAAGAACCCCTAGAAACTCACCGGTATCAGGGGCGCCAAACACAAGCCCTTTCATTCAACCACTCGTGACTCGCACCATTGCCGGAGCAGTATCCATGACGCGAAGTACCCCGCCCCTCTCTCTGTTTTAGGAACCAACCAGCGGCCGCCACCAACAGGAAGCACTCTGTACCGACCCCGGAAGTCCCACCCCTAAGGCAGCGGCAGCAACAGTGAAAAAGGAACCCATCGACCAGAACGCCGTCGGAGCATCGTGGCAGGATACCCAGACTGGCGGAGAAGACGGAGAAGAAGAGAAACCCGAAGAAGACGTATGGTCGGAGGATTGGTGGAGTCCCTGAGGAGGTGGCTGAAGAGCAGCCGTGGCTCACTGGAGAGCTACGGCGGACCGCGTGAGTAACTAGAGCTCATTTCAGAGCACGCTAGGTGCTCAGTGTATATAGTGTATAATTCTCTCCCGTATCTAGTCACGGAGCACGTAGGGATTTCACTGTGTAATTTGTAAAGCACCCTCACGGTATTGCCTCTGTTCCCCGCACTCACCCTTCGGACACCCTTGCTGCTCTCGCCCCTTCTTCGCCCTTCCTCCCTGTTCCTCACGACTCCCTCCTCTATCTTTCCCCCACAACCGGGTGTCGGTGAGAGGATACTTGTCGACTCCAAGTCCAGAACTAACGGTCCCTTCTTTCTCTTGTTGCCCTCCGAGGTGTCTCCCCGAGGACAGACCCGACCTGAAGAACACCCAGACCGGACCCTGACCCGAAGCGAAGGACCCCGAACCAAGCCAGACCCGACGGAAGGAAAAGACCTGGACCTCCCCACGGCTCCATAGTTCTCTTGTTGCTGGACGTTTGTGTTTAAATAAAAACCGGCATAGCCCACTACATCCGGCCTCCTTGCCTGATATTTCAGCCCGCGACACTCCCACCATTACATCTGGTGTCAGAAGTGGGATCAGCTGAAAGCATTGAGGCCGTTATGAAACGCATGGCCGAGACCCAGTAGCAACTGGGGAAACTGATGGAACAATTCATGAAGACCGCGGAGGATGACAGGGGTCAGCTGCATGATGTTCTCAAGGGCCAAGGGACAGTGCATGAACAGGCCATGGGCAAGCTAACTGACGCCATCGGACAACCGAGACCTATGGCCTCCCTTCCTTCCGTGGTTCTCCAAAAGTACGTCCCGGGGGAAGACCCGGACTACTTCTTCACCAACTTCGAGAGGTTGGCACAGGCCGCGAACTGGCCTGTAGAGCGATGGGGCCAATACCTAGGCTCCCTTCTGACAGGGGACTTACAGGCCGCCTACCAACAAGCCAATATCCAGGGCAATAACCCCTATGCTGACATCAAAAGGTGTATCCTGGAACGTCTTGGAGTGGATGACGACACGTACCGAATAAAGCTAAGACAGGCAAAAGAAGGGCCCCAAGAAAACCCCCGGGCTCTCTCCTTTCGGATCAAGGACCTCACCAACAGGTGGCTCAGACCCGACACCTCCACCAAAGAAGACATCCTTGAGAAGATCTATCTGGAGCAGTTCCTGAACTCCCTACATCCAGCTACCCAGAGATGGGTACGGCAACACACCAGGCTCAACCTGGAGACGGCCGTAGAAATAGCCTGTGCTTATGGCCGTGCCCATGACCTGCAACGCTACAAGGAGGAACCCGTCCACCGGCCTCATCACATGACCGCCAATCGTCCCTTCCGCCCTCTGCTGCCCCGGAGACCGGAACCTGCTCCCCTCCTACCCTCTCCAATCCTGTACCGGCCCCCCAACCCTGGTCCTCAGTGCTACAACTGCGGTGCCTTTGGACATATAGCCCGCGTATGCCCCCAGAAGGAGGTGCCGATGGAAATAGGCCTGGTTCGGAACTACGTCTGTCATACGCCGGGGGCTACACCCCCTCCGTTTCATTGTCCCGTGACCATCGAAGGACAGGAGGTCCTCACCCTCGCTGATACAGGGTGCCGTCAAAGTGTCCTCCGTCCTCAAGACCTGGCTCTCCCTCCGACCGCCCCTACAGGAGAGGTAGCCATCCAGTGCGTCCATGGGGACACTAAACGGTACCCCACCACACAAGTATGGGTACAACACCCCGGCGATCCAGGTACTAACCTCACGGTTGGTCTTGTGTCGGCCTTACCCGAACAAGCCATCGTCTGGAGTGATTACTCTGGACTACCTCAACTCCTTCAGGACAATACTGATTCTCTAGTCCAGTGGTGGAAAGAGGCCCCCTATTCCCAGGGTCTGTCTTCCACCCCCACAGAAACCAAACCACGTAAAAAAAAAAACAGAAGAGAAAGGAGAAGAACAACCCTACATATGCCTACCCTACGAACATTGATGAGCATCCCATGCAAACCGACCAAGAGTTCAGAGCCGCGCAACAGGAGGATCCGCTTCTTCAAGAAGCATGGGGAAAGGCCTTAGACCAGAGTTCTTCAAACTGTGGGGCGGGCCCCCCCAGGGGGGCGCGACACCATCCCAGGGGGGGGCGCGTCGCAAGCCTTCACCCATTACAAATGGAAATGTTCTTTCTTTAAAGAACTCCCGGTGACAGAGTGTTGAAGGGGGGAGGGAGGGGAAATCATTGGGCACGACACGCCCATGCTTTTGTTTGCGAAGTGCTAACTGTTCACCATCCCAGGAGGGGGTTAATAGGTAGCGCTGACATAGCTGCCAAGGTTTCAGATTGCTATGTATGACATTCCAACTTCTATGAGTGACATTTTCTCGCGTACAAAAATAATTCAATGAACACGAAGGAAACTTCCAAATATCAGAAATTGCAGCCATTTGAATAACAAAAAACTCTTGCAACTGCTTTAGAGTACCAGAAATTGTAGTGTAGTTCCTATTATCCCAATAGGCTCTGCGCATTGGAATAATACCTCCAATAGTATAGACCTAGACCAGACGTTAACTAGGTCTTCTACTGTCGATATTAGACTTAAAGTTTTGGGTTTGCCAGCTAGCTCAGAGTTCACTAGAAACTTTCTCGAATAAGCAAGGAGGAGTTGAACCTCCCTGGATAGACAAGAAGGGATTTAGTTTCTGACAGAACATGACAACTTTGCTCTCCCCTAATCAAGAGTGTATCTCTAGAGTCGTGTGAAAACAAAAGACAACTTATTTTACTCAGTCAGTACGTGCATTCTTAGTTTCACCAGATTGTAGAGAAAAGGAAGAGACGGGCGTGTTCAATAAAAGATGTTATTTATTGATCAGTCTCTTTTCTCGTACAAGAGAAATGAATCGATATTATTGCAATACTTATGGTTAAGTAAAGTGCATACAATAAAAGCAGAATTATGAAATAATACTGTAAAAGCATTGATATGGTTTCTAAGCCATATGCTATTTAAAATGGATAGAATATATACATACACATATACATTTAACTAATCGTACTCAACTGGTGCTTCTAACCACGCCTACCCCGGTGTACCTGACCTAAGCCTAATACGTGGGCTGGAGTAGAAAGTAGCAGTTTGAGTTAAGTTTGTTTTGCCAAGTGACTGACTCAAGAATTCTCTGCAAGGGGTTATTCAGTTCTGTACCTGAGATCTAGGATGGTTGAGGGATGGTATCTCTCGTCTGTGGTCTCGATATTCCAAGCTGCCTGCAAGGGCTGCTCGGAAGCGCCGGAGCTGGATTTCTCGGCAGGAGAAAGGCAGCGTCTCGTTCTCAGCGCGTCAGGAAGGCGGGGCAGCGCCAGTGGGCTTCGCTCTCTGCTGGGCTTCGGCAAGTCTCGCTGCTCCGATCTCGTCACCACCGCGTGTGTTTGCTTAAGGCAATGTCGGTAATATATATAGCTGTAAGGTGCCGAGATTGACGTAAGGATGGACATAGATACGTCAATAAGGATGTCATACGAGCTGGTCGTTAGCACATTCTTTTACTGAATTTCTTTGAGAAATCAAAACAATGGCCGCAGGGATTTTCCCAGGTTGTCATAGGTTTGATTTGTTTTGAGAACTCCGTATGCCTTATCAGGGGCTGGAGGAATATTGCTTGCCTAATTAGATGGCAAGCGTTATGACCTAATCAGATAACGTGCTCCTGTGCCGTGGTCTGGCTTAATCAGATAACGGTTTCTGCATCATGGGATGGCTGCTAGTTAATTTGTTAACCAGAATAGGGTCAGGAATAGGGGGATCTATACAGAACCTATAGGAATACATCACACCCACTCCACGCTAACTATGGCCATATTTACGAATCTAGGCATAGTAAAACATACTGTAGAGTATCGTGTATACCTCACCACCCCAAAATACACATAATGCATTTCGAAATTACGTAATATACGGGAAAAAAAATAGTCACATGTACTATATGCACTCAAGCAGTAGAATAATGCTAAATTAATCCTGCATATGTATACATTATTAGTAATCGAATATGAGAATTACACATGAAATGGCTCTTAATACAGAAGAAAAGGTCGAGACCACTTCATCACAGTTCAAAAATATTTATGAACATACCAGCGGGCAGCTAATGTCTATGAAGTTTCTCAAAACAGAAATTAGTTCTCTAAGAATAGTTCTTACTTTAAGCAGAAGATAAGTGTCCCGAAAAAATTATAAAAATATTTTAGGGCTGCTAAAAAAATTGCTGTCCGTGGACTGGAGGAAAAGTTGTTCTTGCTACTTTATTATTAAAGTTGAAGGCCAAATTCAAGGTGTTGGGAACGCCGTGTGCTAGCTTGCTCAAGAGTCGTTATTTCTGCTCTGGTGAGAACATCATATCATTGAGACTGCTGAAAAAGCTGTCAACAGCTTCCTGTGAGAGTTCCACTAACTCGGAAAAAGATGTAACCATGCATTCATGTGCATGATTGTCTCCATTGACGTTTTGAGTAGTATTGCTGACAGAAGGTCGTACCTGATCGATGCTGCTTTCATCTTGATCTTCACTACCCCTCAATCGTAGTGGTGAAGTTTCCACGAATGCCGTCATCAGGATTGGCAGCCGTTGAGGGCAGCACAATGCATGAGCCGTTACCGGACCCAACAATGTTTCTGCATCCATTGGCGCATCCGATTGTAGCGTCAGACAGGTGTCCAACACACATTCTTCTCCGCACAGCATGCACCTTAATACAGGTAAAACACATCTTTGCCATATCGGCCGAAATGAAAGAAACCAAGTCATGTTCAGGTCTCTAAGCCGGGTTAGTCCCAGGATTTTTGATATCCGGTCCCGGTATCCAATGGCTCGGATTGTTTCTTCCCTTGTCGCAGGTGTTTTGTCTGTGACATGGTTTGCCATAACGAAATATAAGGACTAAGAATAGGATTCCTGCAATTAGTCCCAAAATGAGGGGAACTCCTCCAAAAATCGAATGGACGAGGTCTGGAAAAATACCCAGTATGGCTTTGAATGGTGTTAATGCTCCTGAAAACAATGTCTTAAATACATTTGAGACTCCACTGGTATCAGAAATATTTAAGATTTCATTCAGGATTTCTGCGAAATGTATGGGGGAATTAGTTGATAACAATGAGTGAATCTCTGCAGTCGTCCTTGCGACTAGGAGATCATACGTTTCTTTTGATGACGTGAGCCTGGTCGGCGTCTGAAGAAGCACTGTTTTCATTCTGCTTAAAGTATCAATTCGAATAGAAGTAATTTTCAAGTTAGGCCATGTCCTTGCCTCCCTGTCTGGAAAGGAGCTGGGGAACAATAAGCGTCCACAGCACATGACCTTCGCAGTCGTACTTATGAGATAAGGAACCCCGGGCAGTAGACTACAACATCTGCGATCCACAATTAGGATGTAACTCCCGTTATAGAGTCTTTTAAAGAATGGTTCTATCTGTGTTGCAGGTGTGCCTAGCTGGTGACATGAAAGGTTATTTGAGTTCCCTTCACAGGCTCCATGCAAACTAATTCCATTACACAGAAGTGTACCGCTTAGTGACATTGCACAATTATTGCCACTAAGGAACACTTTCTGGCCTTTATTACTGACACATGCATGTGAATAGGGCAAGTTCCATGTTGACTTAATGTACCCTTTTCCCAATTTTTCGTACATGCCAGCCTGTATATATTTTTGGCAGTATTGAAACCTGAAAGTAGATATCGGAATATTAATTATCCCATGTATTATCCATTCAATGACAGGTCGTTCTGACATTGTCAATGGTAATCTCTCGAGTTTCTCAATGCTCAGGATTGTATAATCAGCACCCTTTTGTGCCATACTGATTTGTTTATCAGTAAGGTTAAAGATATTGAATAGTGACGTTGTGTTGATTAAACGCCAAGGCACATAGCCTGAACGCAGATTTTGTAACGTCCATCCAAGCTGTATAATAGAACGCAATTGCGACTGACCGTGTTGTAACAACAGTAAGTCTTGCGATATTATGTCGATTGCTGAAGACACAATACTGTCCAATGAAAAAATTCTGGAGGACAGAGTCATTAACCCATTGTCCACTACAGAAAGTGATTTTTCCAAATTAATACGGTCAATTTCCCGTATACTTTCTGCTGTCTCAATTTGAGTTATCTTCCAGGCCTCGTTGTAAGCTGCATATATAGAGGCCGCTATGAAGCGTTTTTGACGCTTTTTGCGCGGTCCCATAATGAAATCACGCAAGTCAGCACCATCAGTAAGTAAAGTTAGGTGTTGCTTAATTTCTGTCAGTGTGGAAGTTTGTAGCCATTGAAGGCAGAGTTTGCCCACACTATAGGTGGTGATTATCCCTGGGTGTTGTCTTTGGGAATATCTAGGGTCTGGCCTGGTCAATGTGAACCCCTGTGTTTTGTTCAGGAATCTGTCTTGACAGTTATTAGTATCTGTGGGCCAGATTAACCATTGTTTCCAATCAGGATTTGTTCTGTTTTGGTTTAATACATAGTTTACGTCTATCTCTTCATCTGTAGAGTTATTGCTGTTCATTGTTGGTTTTGGAATAGACGGTTTATTTAAGTCTTTGATTTTGGCTAATCCAAGACAGGTAGTTTGTTGAATAGTGTCATTCAAGAATATAATTTGTTCTGGGATCATGCAGGCTCTAAACAATGATTCTATACCCTGAACTTGCCATTCTCTTGTACCCCAAACACTTTTTACTTCCACATTTTTGTCCCAATAATCAAAACCAAATGTATTCATCTGTTCAAAAAATGAGTCAGAATATATCAATTTTGTGTTTGTAAGCATGGTTTTTGTTCCTGTCTTATTTGACAATTTAAAATAAAATGTTTCAGCTTTACTTGTATTGAACCCTGAAAAATAAGAATATTTGTCATAAATGGTTCTTGAGCTTCCTTTTGGAGGGGTTGCACAATGTTCCCATTGATTATAATTTAAAACATTTCTAGGTTGTGCAGATTTATGTAGAAAATGGTTACCATAGTGGTTGTAGCAGTACATACTATCATAATTAGACGAACCCTGCAAATAATCATGTTTGTTAAATTTAGCAGACATCACTAGGTCAGACATCATGTCATTAATACTCTCAAAGTCCCAATCATCAGCAAATGAGTTAGGTTTTACAAAGTCACTCAACGAGATCTTGATTTGGTGTGGATATTTGAGGATTTCAACCGGACCATAAATTTCATAGTCAGTATTGTCCCATGCTACCCCACCCGGTATAGGATTGGCTGTGAAGTTGACTGAAGAAAGTTCTCTTTTCTCGACGTGTGAAGACGTGTGTGGCTTGAGGATCAAGTTGATTTTCTGGCTTGCTGTGTCCATTTTTGCACATTTTCCCTCAATGAAGCGTCCCAAGCATAGTACCATGATGAGCCAAAGTATGAGGATAAATACACCAAAGGACACTCAAAATTCAATCCATGGAGAAATCAGATAGGTTTCTTTCAGCTGTTTCAAAAGCTCCTTGGCTTTGTCTTTAAGGGTTTTTGTTGATGGCTGTGTCTTTGATTCACTGAGGTCTTCAGAGGAATCATTGAAGTTTATGAAGTAGCCGGATGCTGTTCTATCAATTGTTCCAATTGTTTCAGGATTACTGTTTCTTGCATATTCATTTGTTACTTCATTGTAGGTTGGTGTGTCTCTACTAAACGTTTTTATTTGGGTTTTCAGAGGTGTGAGTTCCATTGCATTGTTGCATAGTCCTTGTTGTTGTTCTGTAGGCGTTTCGAATGTGATTAGCCTTTTAGTTAGCACCTCTGTACTTGTAGCAAACCTCGGTGTTCTACTACTTATCGGGAGTCCACTTGGCCTACTGTTTGTTATCGGCCACATGATTGTGGTTTTACCAGGTCGATGGATACAACTCGGTTCTCCTTTTTACCAGCAAGCGGCGGTAGTACAACTGATCTTGTCCCGTTGATGGACAAGACAGGAACTACTTTTCTGTAAGAAGGCCCAAATTCCTTTTTTACCGCGCTCTTTTCTCTGACTAGATCCCCGATTTTTGGAATCCAGACAGGTCTTGCTGGGACAGGCGGTGTTTCTTCAGTGGTTATTGGCTGTTGTTTCAACTTTATGTTGCTCAGGTCTTTTCTTGTTTCGTTTAAGTCCTGCAAAATAGCCAAACGATCTTTGATATCAAAGCTTTTTTCTTTCACCACTGAAGTCTGACTGTCAAGATCTAAGACTAACATCCTAGTCCCAAACAATAATTCGTACGGACTGAATCCCTTCAGAGAATTTCTTGGCAGGTTGTTTAGACTACGTTGGACACTTATTAGATGTTTGACCCACCCAGCTCCCGAACCTAATACCTTTGCTGTTATAGATTGCTTTATGTCACAGTTTTTTCTTTCAACAATTCCGTTTCCCTCGGGATGAAATGGACAAGAATACCGCAATGCAATGCCCATGCTGGTCATGGCCTCCTTATAAGCTCTAGAGCTAAAAGCAGGACCCTGGTCAGAATGCAGCATGCCAATTGCGTATGTGCCGATAAAGACTCGCAAATCTTTTATAACAGTTCTGGCGTCAGCCGATCGCTGGGGCCACATCCATATGAATCTCGTGCATGAATCCACTGCGACCAAGATATATTTATAGTTACCATCCCTTTGTAAGGGACCACAGTGGTCCAGGTAAACACAGGCTAATGGTTTATCCGAGATTAGAAGGGGCGTCTGTGCTGGTCGTCTCACTGTTGATACTTTCATTTTTTGACATATTTCACATTCTAGAACATAGTTCCTGGTTTGTCTTCTCATTTGTGGCCACCAGTATCTCTGTTTTAATAACGATACTGTGGCTGAGACGCCAGCATGTACAGAAGCAAGTCCTTCGTGTGCCGCTATGATGAGTCCTAACCTATGTTCCATGTTTGGAATTACTCTATCCCCCACTCCAGGGATTCGAGCAAATGGAACATTATTCGCATCAGTTATGTATGAGTACTTTACTGGAAAGCCTTTCGGGAGTGTTTCTATCGCATCTTTTACTGTAGCGCTGACAGCTTGTAATATATCGCTGTCTATTTTTGTTTTTGACCGGGTGATGGCAGCTACGGAAGCCGTTTGCACAGCTGCCTTTGCGGCCTCATCAGCCAATGAATTCCCTGCAACGTGAACGCCATCACGTTGATGACTCAGTGTATGTATCACGTGAGTCTTTTGTAGTTCCTTTTGTAAAAGAACTACTTGTTCCCAAAGCATTTTATGCTTGATTGTGCCTCCTTTTGCATCCTTAAAACCATTCTGAAGCCAGATCTGTAAGTATTAATTGTAAGACTGAACGCAATAATACGAATCACATACTATGAGTGTGGGGAATTCCCGATCGGTATTTTCAAGCGCCATCTTGAATGCCAGTAGTTCTGCTCGCTGAGCTGTACAATCTCCTAGAGATTGTGTTTTAGTGACCGCTGGTTCGAATTTCCCATCGTGCCAGCGACCTTTTACAATCGCACACGCAGCACTGTAAGCTTGTTTACCTCCTACTGCGGGTTGTGCTGATCCGTCTGTATATATTATACAGCCGTAATGTTCTAGAGGCAGAATTTCGGTTGGCGGCGGACATTCGAATTCGTATTGGAGAAACTCTTGTGTTTTTAAGTTAGGATCAAATTCGTATGCCACGTCTGCTGCAGCAAGAGAATTAGCCCATTGTATCCATCTCGGATGGAGCGCTTTAGCATTCGGTATGCTTGCTTTTGTTACAGCCTCTAGGGCTGGTATCGGTGTAACGATTATTATTCGTTTACCTTGTGAAAGGGCTCGTTCTTTTGCTATAGCTGTCTGTGTTGCAGTAAGAATTTTTTCCGTTGGGCTAAATTTCATTTCAGCTTTAGTGTACAAGTGTGATTTGAATGCAATTGGTACCTTTTCTCCCTCGTTAGAGGTCAGGTATGTGAATTCGCATCTTCCTGGGATGACTCTAATCACAAGGTTGCGTGTGTTATCACGTGTTTCTAATTTTGTTTTAATTAACATATCTGTTTGTAAGGATCTCAGAATTTCTGTGTGTTTTTGAGTCCAATTGTTTTTTTTAAAATCTGGTTTTATTAGATCATAAAGGGGTTTGACCCTTTCTGCGTAATTTCCAATGTATGTTCTTCCGAAATTTAGGAAACCTAGAATTGACTGTAGGTTTTTTAGTGTTCTAGGTGCTTGGAGTACGGCACATTTCTCTAGGAAATTGTCAGCCAGGCTTTTGCCTTCACTTGATAATTCATATCCTAAGAACAGGACTGTTAGATGGGCAATTCTAGATTTTTTAAAGTTGAATTTGTAACCCTCTGCTGCGAACCCAAGTATTATGGTGTTCACTCTCTTCAAGTGAGTATCCAAGTCATCATCTGTTAGGTATATGTCATCGACATAAGATAATGCTTCGTCATCATATGTTTGTAGTAACTCTGTTACTCTCGCTGAGAATAATCCTGGGCTGTTCTTGTACCCCTGGGGTAACCGACAGAATTCTTTATGAGCGCCATTTATTGAGAACGCTGACAAGTATCTGCTCTCTGGTGCTATATTTTGACAAAAGAATCCATTAGAGATGTCTAATGTTGTTTTATATTTTTTGCGCACTATGTTATTCATTAGTGCAGCACTATGCGAGTTTTGTACTGCAAAAGTTTTGCAACATGAGTTAAGGTGTCTGTAATCCAAAACTAGACGATATGAATTGTCTGGTTTGGAGACAGGAAACAAAGGGTTGTTCATTTGTGAGGTGCAAGTTTCAATCATCCCCTGGTATTCTAGTTGATCTAGAATTTCTTTTACCTGTTTTTTAGCTTCTTGCTTGATTGGATACTGCCTTTGTGCAGTAGGTTGTGATTTTAACTGGATTTTGTGTGGAGGAGATTCCTCATCCCATCCCACATGATTTTTATATAAAGCAGGAGCTTGAGCTACTGCCCACTTTCTTGCAAGTGTATATTTTTTATGAATTGGAACATGATTTGAGAAGGCAGGCATAATTATTTCTTCGCCATGTGGGCACTCCCTGACAAACTCTGGTGGCCAATCTTTTTCAGCTAGAAGGATGTCATAGCCCTTGGAGAGATTATCCCAAAAAAGGCCCCTTATTTTTCTAGTCTTATCCCCTTCTATACGTAAAGTTATTTCATATATTTTGTGAGGTTTGCTAACTCTGGTGTCTGCAGTTTCCACTTGAATGTATTCATTCGTGTCCACTGTCTCCAGATGATTCATAAGGACTTTGCGTGCTATGCTCATTTCTGCTGCGCTGTCTAGCATTGTCTGAGCCCACTCTCCGTTTTCCAGCTGTGTCCTCAGTATTCTCGGCATTGTTGAATACTTTAATACTGGCTACCTTCTTCTTTGGAAACTGTAATTTTTTATTTGGATGAGCAGGTTCCTTGTCTTGACTTGTCCTTGACTTGGCGTGCCCTTCCCTGGGTTCCGATCGTCCTCTTCTTTCCGATTTCTGCGAGGAAATCTGAAAAGATTGAGAGGGACGTGTATCAAAATCTTGATATCTATCATGTTTCTTTATGTTATCCCTATTTCTAAGGTTGTATCTTTTCACAGAGGGCTCCCTTTGGGGAGACTTGGGTCCTTGGTCCGGAGATCTTTCTCTCCGCCGAGGAGACCTTCCTCTGGACTGGAATCTCTTTTCTTTTGGATTGGATTGTTTGTTTCCATCCCAGTTCTTCTTTTGACTGTTTAGATTATTTTTAATAAATATTTTTTCAGGACTTTCAATTAGTTGGGGCTTCACTGGTATTCCACCCAAACTATCTCTACCTAGTTCTTCATATGATTTTTCTATAATTCTGGCAATTTCAGCTGGTTGGTCTGCTATATCTGTCTCTTTTAACCTCTGGCGGATCGCCACATTCGCTGCTTCTCCTTTTATGTTGGCTAGTAATATTGCCGAGACCTGCTTGAAGTCTTTTAGTAATTTCATACCGAGAGTTAAAGCGGGTTCTGGACCGTATTCGTCTTGAATTTGTTTTAGCACATCTGGTATTACTGACATGGATGGAACTCCATGTGTTTTTGTGTAAATGGAAGTAAAGACTGTACCCCAAGTGTCACAGTCCTCCACGTGTGGTGCGATTCCCATTGGAAGACAGATAGTCAGAATCCTGTGTTTTTCTACCGGGGTGGTATCTGGAAATACCGCCTCTATTTGGGTGATTTTTTGTGCTAACCAGAATGGTATTTGTTCCCGTTTAGCTGGTACTTTACCTAGGCAGGACTGTATGTTCTGTGGTGTAATTTTATTTGTGTTCCCCTGATGAGGGGTCAGCTGTGGAATTTTAATTACTGGTTGGACAGTTGAAGTCCGCATTACATATTGGACTAATTGTCTATATATTTTAATTAATTGTTTTAGTTGTACTAAAAGATCTGCTGCAGACATTCTTTCGATGTCTGGATGTGGTGTGTATCCGGCTAGGACCGGCCACGTTGCTCCTGGTCTACCTAGTGGACCGAGCCTGGTGATGTGATTATTATGTTTTAGGGCGCCATTAAACAAGAGCAGGTGCTCTTGGAATTTGAGTGGTACTTCCACTTCCTCGAAAGGAGTGTACTCATTAGGAGGTTCCTCTATTTTATAATAGTGGAACTTCTTTGTTACAGCATTTGCTGCTGGAAAGTTTATCCATGAATAGAATACCTCTGTCTGCCGATATTCGTGTGCCTCAATTACGAATATGACTGTACCACCTCTTGGTGTCAGTCCATTGTCTATAAGTTTTAACGTTATAGATCTTCTTATGTTGACCGGGATGAGTTTTATATCCGGGTCTGCTTCTTGCATAGTATTATCAGCTTCTATTAGTTCAGCTGCTAATCTAACTCTCTCTCTTTCATCATCACTTTCTGACATTTTACTGTCAGGAAGGTTATTCTGTTTGTTTGCAGATCAGGTTCCTTATGGAAACAAAGATTAGATGCACAATATTTTGGAACAGTGTATCCTTCAACGTTGATTGAACCAAGAACCATACATAGGAGTTCCCTCCTGCGAGGTTTGGCGGATTTTACCTCTCACCCACTCCAGATGTCTTTGGAGTATTATGGGTAAAAAGGGTCTGAGTGAAAGAGCACGACTGAGTTACTCTAAAGTCTTGCGTTAGTTTTATCACCTTTCCAAACGTTGGGCGCCATGTAGTGTAGTTCCTATTATCCCAATAGGCTCTGCGCATTGGAATAATACCTCCAATAGTATAGACCTAGACCAGACGTTAACTAGGTCTTCTACTGTCGATATTAGACTTAAAGTTTTGGGTTTGCCAGCTAGCTCAGAGTTCACTAGAAACTTTCTCGAATAGGCAAGGAGGAGTTGAACCTCCCTGGATAGACAAGAAGGGATTTAGTTTCTGACAACCATAGAACATGACAACTTTGCTCTCCCCTAATCAAGAGTGTATCTCTAGAGTCGTGTGAAAACAAAAGACAACTTATTTTACTCAGTCAGTACGTGCATTCTTAGTTTCACCAGATTGTAGAGAAAAGGAAGAGACGGGCGTGTTCAATAAAAGATGTTATTTATTGATCAGTCTCTTTTCTCGTACAAGAGAAATGAATCGATATTATTGCAATACTTATGGTTAAGTAAAGTGCATACAATAAAAGCAGAATTATGAAATAATACTGTAAAAGCATTGATATGGTTTCTAAGCCATATGCTATTTAAAATGGATAGAATATATACATACACATATACATTTAACTAATCGTACTAAACTGGTGCTTCTAACCACGCCTACCCCGGTGTACCTGACCTAAGCCTAATACGTGGGCTGGAGTAGAAAGTAGCAGTTTGAGTTAAGTTTGTTTTGCCAAGTGACTGACTCAAGAATTCTCTGCAAGGGGTTATTCAGTTCTGTACCTGAGATCTAGGATGGTTGAGGGATGGTATCTCTCGTCTGTGGTCTCGATATTCCAAGCTGCCTGCAAGGGCTGCTCGGAAGCGCCGGAGCTGGATTTCTCGGCAGGAGAAAGGCAGCGTCTCGTTCTCAGCGCGTCAGGAAGGCGGGGCAGCGCCAGTGGGCTTCGCTCTCTGCTGGGCTTCGGCAAGTCTCGCTGCTCCGATCTCGTCACCACCGCGTGTGTTTGCTTAAGGCAATGTCGGTAATATTTATACCTGTAAGGTGCCGAGATTGACGTAAGGATGGACATAGATACGTCAATAAGGATGTCATACGAGCTGGTCGTTAGCACATTCTTTTACTGAAGTTCTTTGAGAAATCAAAACAATGGCCGCAGGGATTTTCCCAGGTTGTCATAGGTTTGATTTGTTTTGAGAACTCCGTATGCCTTATCAGGGGCTGGAGGAATATTGCTTGCCTAATTAGATGGCAAGCGTTATGACCTAATCAGATAACGTGCTCCTGTGCCGTGGTCTGGCTTAATCAGATAACGGTTTCTGCATCATGGGATGGCTGCTAGTTAATTTGTTAACCAGAATAGGGTCAGGAATAGGGGATCTATACAGAACCTATAGGAATACATCACAAAATGGAAGGACACTAGTGGCAAATCACACACCGGCACCCGTAGTCTAAAGAAAATACCTGAGCCTCAAGTGAAGTACCCAAGAAGGATGACGGCCTCCTGAGATTACTGTCTGCAGAATTAAATGAAATCTGAGATCTCTTGCAGATGTAAACCGGAAGGATGAAGAGCGGCCCTGCGCCTGCAGATTTCTGTCTCTTAGTTAATTATCATCTTATCTCATCTCAATCATTTGCAATGCGTGGTGCGCTCCACGCTGTGAAGTAATGATGTTACAACAGATGAGAGCGGACAGTGGGCATCTGAAGAATGCTGACGATGACGTGAGCCATAACGGGCCTCCTTCCTTTCCTTCCCCTCCCCAGCCGGGCCCCAGTGCCGAGAGAGCAGGGAGAGCGTGCTGGTAAAACTGTCAACCGTAGTCTGTGAAGATAAATCTAGTTAGTCAGGGCGGCCATGATAAGGATGAGGAGACAGAGCAGCCCTGCGGCCAGGCCTACAGATTTGAAACTAAATTGATTGTGTGAGTCAGACTGAAATAATTTACCAGAGATGATCAGACTGAGTGTGCGTCTCCGAGGCAGCGCTAATGTCACACAAGCACTAATTAAACTGTGTACACTAAGTCTGCCTGGCGCGTAAACACTTACATAATGAACTGGAGTTGCTTCAGACTGCTACTGTCTCTGCGTTCTGGTCCGTCCGGTGGCTGCGGCGTGAACCACACAGGGGCACGCTGCATCATGCACTCTTCTTCTCCCAGCAGAGTGACTCACTGACAAGTCCCCCGCCCAGCCGCACTTTGCGCCGCGATGTCTGCAATGCCTCTGATGCGCAGCGGCGCGGGCAGTCATGTGTCCTGTCAGTCATTGTAGTGTAGCGGGAGTGACTAAATCGGTCACTCACTTACTGCTCAGTCCGGCAACGCTGCTGGGTTTTAATAAATTTGCGTCACAGACAGCAGTGGCAGTGTACGGAGGACTCGAATCCCAGTTTGAGTTCCCCGCCACTACTGAACTCTCTTCCTCCGGTCCAGGACATGACGGAGATTGGGCCACCTGGTGTGCCAAACCACTGCTGAGCCAGCCTGGGCAGGCCTCGCACCCGCTCTCGGTAATTGTCAGAGTGTGAATGTCACTCAGTGTGTCTGATGCGTCTGGTGTGTCTAAAAGACGCGCAGCGCGGGAAATATAAATGTTGCCAGCACGAGTCAGCTGTCGGATTTAATTTGTAGCCATACATTGTAACACTCTCACCACTCCAGAGTTGAGAGCAGACAAAATTAACTATTAACTTACTGCCCAGTGCCTGCAGCAAGTCTGCAGGGAGCAGCTGGCAGGCACTGACGGCGCGCTCTGGCACCCTGCTTGCCAGAGTTTCAGAGTGGCAGAAATGCGTGACAATGCATTTCAGTGTGGTGATGCGGAACACCGCACTGAAATGCGTTAGCATCACACCTGATGCATGATGCTTGGCAGGCCTGCGCTGAAATACTTCAGCTGCAGTGGGAGGCAGGATGTCTCCTCAGCTAAAACCGAAAGCAAAGGAAGAGACAGTCCTGTTCCTTTGCATTCGATTTCAAAGCAGAGGAGACTCCTTGCCTCCCACTGTAGCTGAAATGAATGTTCCATAGCTGCCAAGGTTTAAGAATCCTTTGTGTGACACTTTTATAATTTCAGTGTAATTATGAGCTACATTTCAACCACTGAGTGACACTTTTCTTGCGAGCAAAATCAAGCAGTAATGACGAGGGAGATGTATATAAACATTAGAAATGACACACATATTGGAGCAATTCAATGTATTCACTTGTATAAATTCTAGACCGCCTTGGCTGCAGAGTTTATGTGAGTTATCAGTTCTTTAAAAACAATTTCTCTAATATCAAAATTTGCATTGTGTTGCTTGGCTTTTTATTCCATAGGATAACTCTGTTATTTAATGAAAGAATCATACATTGACTTGAAAGTCAAAATTGGCTAAATATATTTATGAACAAGCTACCTGAGAGCTTCAGAATATTGAATGGCTTTTAAATGTAACATATTGTTTACGATTGCCATGCTGCCACCGGCATTCCTATTTGATTATATTTTTCGAAATTCAAATGCTTTGTATGGTCGTGGCGGTATTTAATTCACAGTTCTTCTTACCCCCATGCACAGTCCTCCTTCCTGTCGCCTCACTTAGGTAAACTTCTGTGCCATTCTGCTCACTGGCACTTGGATCGCCGGTGGAAAAGGCCTAACGCCACTAACGCCACTGTATGTCGATTGGATAGTAAAGACTGTGGGACTTGTAAAGTTATTTTCTCCCTCGTCGCCACTGTAGCAGACGCAGTGTCTCTACCATGCCGGCGGTAGCTGGGCGCCAAATCTACAGTTGTCTTCTGTTAAACAGACACATACATATATGAGTAAAAAATACATCATGCCTGCAGGTCAGCCATGCCAGCATGGTGTTCTTGTCATCAGTTGTGGCCCCTGACTGTAGGCCTCCCAAAGCAGAAGGTGGGCCTTGTAAAGTTATTTTCTGCCTCGTCGCCACTGTAGCAGACGCAGTGTCTCTACCATGCCGGCGGTAGCTGGGCCACCCAAATCTACAGTTGTCTTCTGTTAAACAGACACATACATATATGAGTAAAAAATACATCATGCCTGCAGGTCAGCCATGCCAGCATGGTGTTCTTGTCATTAGTTGTGGCCCCTGACTGTAGGCCTCCCAAAGCAGAAGGTGGTGAGTGCATCCTAAACTAAAATCCCCCATGCTGTGGTAGTGCTCTTCCGTTGCGTGGTACTTTTCTGCCCTACTACTAGCACTATACTAACCTAGACACATAGCTAAAAAAAACTGTAACAGGAATCTATTCACGGCAGCAGCGGATAAGTGTTTAAAAAGATTTCATTGATAACTACAGTTTAGTTAATACATATGGCCCGTGATATGTACGCGGCGGTCGATTATGTAGTGTACTAGATTCCAGAAATTTCTGTCAGGTGGTGGGGGGGCCCAACATCGAAAACAATTCTGCTGGGGGGGGGCTCAACCTACAAAAGTTTGAAGACCTCTGCCTTAGACCATGAGGACCCCATACAAGTAGGTCCCTACTTCTTCAGACAAAAGGGGTTGTTGTATCGAAAGGGAGGGCCCCTCCAGAATCCGCAGCTTCTGATCCCGGGCCCCTTCCAAGACAAGGTCCTTTTCTTAGCACACAGCCATCCGTTAGGGGGACATTTCGGGGATGAAAAGACCAGTCATGCGGTCCTGGACAAGTTCTATTGGCCCGGCGTCCATCAACGCATAAAAACCTACTGCCGCGAATGTGCCGTCTGCCAAAAACACAGTCGGTATCGACCACCAAGGGTACCGCTACAACCTCTCCCTCTTATAGACATCCCGTTCAGCAGGATAGGGATGGACATTATAGAACCCCTACTGCCCTCCCAAAGTGGGTGTCGCTACGCGTTGGTCGTAGTGGACTACGCCACTCGCTTCCCTGAAGCCTTCCCTTTACGCCAACCCACAGTACAGAACATAGCCAAAGCCCTAATAACAATGTTTTCCCGGGTTGGGTTTCCCCCAGAGATCCTTACGGACCAGGGCACGCCTTTCGTCTCGTCTCTTCTGAAACAGGTCTGTGCTCAATTAGGCATAAAACAAATCAGGACGTCTGCATACCACCCGCAAACTGACGGACTAGTCGAGCGTTACAACGCCACCCTAAAACAGACCCTAAAAAAGCTGCTAGGGTTATAAGCCAGACGGTGGGAAGAGATGTTACCGCTGGCCCTTTTTGCCATAAGACACAGAGCAGTACAGGCTACTCCCCCTATGAATTGCTGTATGGGTGGCCCCCTCGTACCCTACTGGACATGGCACAAGAAGCCTGGGAAGCCGAACCTGATCGCACACGTCC
This sequence comes from Lissotriton helveticus, assembly GCF_964261635.1. NCBI lineage: Eukaryota > Metazoa > Chordata > Amphibia > Caudata > Salamandridae > Lissotriton > Lissotriton helveticus. Next base: position 997,311,178 of record NC_136065.1, on the reverse strand, counting down.
TTTACCTGAGTACGTGGACAACCTGAAGACCCATCTAGCCGAGATACGCGAAATAGTGAAACAGAATCTAGAAAGAGCTCAAGACGCACAAAAAAACCAGTATGATAAAGGAACAAGGGCCCGTGTCTTCGCCATCGGGGACTTAGTCCTTTTAATGATGCCCTCCTCCGACCAAAAACTTCTGGGACAGTGGCAAGGTCCCTATGTCATCCGGCGCCAGGTGACACCAGTCACATATGAGGTAGAACTAGACCCCACGAGGGGCACGTCCCAAATATACCACGTGAACCTCCTGAAAAAATGGGAAGGACCCCGTCCTGTCCTCACCGGGTCCAGGCTTCTGACTACCTTCCCTTTTGACCCCTGCCTAGATCCCGCTTTGACCACTGTCCAAACCCGGGAACTCCGAGAAGCCCTGTCGCCCGTCATGGAGGTCTTCTCCTCCTATCCAGGACGGACCACGGTCACCACACATACCATCGACACAGAACCAGGGAAAGTGGTTCGATTGCGACCATATCGGGTCCCTGAGGCACGCAGAGCAGTCATTCGAAGGGAGATCGAGGACATGCTTAAGATGGGGATCATCGAACCTTCGGTCAGCAATTGGAATTCCCCTATTGTCCTTGTGCCAAAACCTGACGGGTCTGTCAGGTTTTGCATAGACTTTCGAGAGGTCAACAAGGTATTCACATTCGACACTTATCCCTTACCAAGGGTGGATGAAATGGTCGAAAAAATAGGGAAGGCCAAATACATATCCACCCTCGACCTCTGCATGGGCTACTGGCAGATACCCCTCAGAGGCCAAGATAAAAAGAAAACCGCCTTCTCTACCCCTGAGGGGCTATTTCAGTTCATCATTATGCCCTTTGGGCTTCACGGGGCCCCCGCTACCTTTCAGCGAGCCATGAACCAGGTCCTGCGTCCACACTCTCTGTATGCCGGAGCCTATCTGGACGACATTGTTATCTTCAGCGATAGCTGGAAACAACACCTAAAACATTTATACGAGGTAGTGTCTTCCCTAGGTTCTTTTGGTTTTTCCTTCAACCCCGCCAAAACCACCCTTGCTGCACAAACCGTCCAATACCTCGATTTTCTTCTGGGTGAAGGGCTGATCAGACCCCAGAAAACCAAAACCGAGGCTATCCAGACCCTACCCTTTCCACGGACAAAGAAAGACCTCCGAGCCTTCCTCGGACTCCTGGGTTACTATAGGAGATTCGCTCCCAATTTCTCCCAGAGAGCAGCCCCTCTTACGGATCTCCTGAAGAAAGCCACTCACACGGACCTCGCCCTGAAAGAACCCACACCCCTCTTATGGCAGGCGTTCACCGACCTGAAAGGAGCCCTGACCTCCAGTCCTGTCCTGATAAGCCCTGACTATTCCCTGCCGTTTATACTACAGACGGATGCCTCTGACCAGGGAACAAAAGGCCCATCTTCTTCCTCAGCCGAAAATTGTTCCCCAGAGAAAAGAACTATGCCGTTGTAGAGAAAGAAGCCCTCGCAATTAAATGGGCCATTGAGAGCCTCAGATACTATCTGGAGGGTAGGGACTTTATCATCTATACCGACCACGCCCCCTTGGAATGGATGGCGCGGAACAAAGAACATAATGACCCTGTCCTCCGCTGGTTCCTGTCTCTCCAGCCCTACCACTTCAGTACTCGACACCGAAAGGAACAGAACAGGGCAACGCTGACTTCTTATCCCGATACCCCTCCTCACCAACCCGTACAGGAATGACAGCTAGGGGAAGGGGATGTGATCCAGTCCCGCTTTCAACCCCGCCAGGACTAAGAACCCCTAGAAACTCACCGGTATCAGGGGCGCCAAACACAAGCCCTTTCATTCAACCACTCGTGACTCGTACCATTGCCGGAGCAGTATCCATGACGCGAAGTACCCCGCCCCTCTCTCTGTTTCAGGAACCAACCAGCGGCCGCCACCAACAGGAAGCACTCTGTACCGACCCCGGAAGTCCCACCCCTAAGGCAGCGGCAGCAATAGTGAAAAAGGAACCCATCGACCAGAACGCCGTCGGAGCATCGTGGCAGGATACCCAGACTGGCGGAGAAGACGGAGAAGAAGAGAAACCCGAAGAAGACGTATGGTCGGAGGATTGGTGGAGTCCCTGAGGAGGTGGCTGAAGAGCGACCGTGGCTCACTCGAGAGCTACGGCGGACCGCGTGAGTACCTAGAGCCCATTTCAGAGCACGCTAGGTGCTCAGTGTATATAGTGTATAATTCTCTCCCGTATCTAGTCACGGAGCACGTAGGGATTTCACTGTGTAATTTGTAAAGCACCCTCACGGTATTGCCTCTGTTCCCCGCACTCACCCTTCGGACACCCTTGCTGCTCTCGCCCCTTCTTCGCCCTTCCTCCCTGTTCATCACGACTCCCTCCTCTATCTTTCCCCCACAACCCGGTGTCGGTGAGAGGATACTTGTCGACTCCAAGTCCAGAACTAACGGTCCCTTCTTTCTCTTGTTGCCCTCCGAGGTGTCTCCCCGAGGACAGACCCGACCTGAAGAACACCCAGACCGGACCCTGACCCGAAGCGAAGGACCCCGAACCAAGCCAGACCCGACGGAAGGAAAAGACCTGGATCTCCCCACGGCTCCATAGTTCTCTTGTTGCTGGACGTTTGTGTTTAAATAAAAACCGGCATAGCCCACTACATCCGGCCTCCTTGCCTGATATTTCAGCCCGCGACACTCCCACCATCACAGGCGGTTCAATCAGTAGTGCTAACTAGACTGGACAATGGGAATGCTACACCCATAGGCCTACCAAAAGCCTGCCTAGCCCCAATGAAAGCGATAATTAATGCGGAAAGAATCTTAACAGGTGCATGAGGTTATGATTGCATTTCCCCTTCACTCAGAGCCCTCCACTAGCTCCCTGTTGAAGCCAGGATTCAACTGAAAGTTGCCTGCATAATACGCAATGCTGTACAAAATTATGGTCCAAAATACTTGGTGAACAGAATCAAGCTATCAGGAGGCAGAAGAGCCTCTAGATGTGCTAAATCCCTCTTACTTGAACCATTCAGATTCAAAAACAGGAAAACTCAATGCTGCACTTTCTCCGGATATGCTCCAAAATTATGGAACTCCCTTCCACCCTCAACGAAAACGATTGCCTCAATCAGGCTATTCAAGAATTGAAGTTAAAGCCTTACTACAAGATAAACATGTGGCACAAGAGAAATCATCTAAAACCGGCATTCACCAGACTTGATACTGTATACTATTGTTATTCCTAGTGCTTTCAAACCCTATACATGAGAACTCTGGTGAAACAGTCATTCAAGCTATGTGATATCGTATATGACTGTGTTATACCTGACTCTTCAAACTCTATGTGCAGTGTATATTTGATGAAAATTAATACAACCCTCACAAGCTCTCCATATACAGCACTCTGATACCATGATGGTCATGTTAAGGCTCTATAAAAGACTATAAATTAATAAATAAATAAAAGGACCACAAAGGTATTCCTCCCCAGCATGGATAGGCAAAAGCGAGGGAGTGTGAGGCAGGTTGGATGAGAAGTTGGCAGGAGGTAGCCGGATAGAAATGAAAGCACACAACTTCAGCAGCTGTAGGTTTGCTGCTGCAACCAATAAGTTTTCTTATTTTGAGAGCCCACAGCTTTGCTGTTTTCCTTTCCCGATGTTCGTCCTTGGCTCATTTTGAGATATTACTTCCCCACTGTTCTGCTCCCAAACCTTGCCCTTGTAGTGGTATTTATTTTGCCACTGCTTCCATGTTCTACTAGAGTTTTTGGCACTTCACAGTAATTATAGATGCTTTGAATGATGAGTGTCTGTGCATTCATTTCTTTTTCTTGAACGATTGGATGCAGATAGGCTGTTTCTTGTTACCTTGCAGGCAACATGAATCTTCAGAAAATGTTCATTTTTGTGAAATATGTCTGTGAGTGTAGAGATTTAAAGCTGTCCGGTTTTGACAAGTAGGCAGTTTTCATGGTGCAGCACTCATTACTATGTAAGCAACGGAGCGAGACCAAACCAGGATTGATAGTATCCCTTTTGTAGCGTCTTCCAAGCCTGGGTACCCACCAATTACCATGCTACACATGGGGCTTAGCATTACATGTCTATTTAGCTGTGTGTAACAGTACCTCAGCAGTCTAAAACAAGCTTTGATGGCATTACACTCTGACGCATACGTCACAGCACTACGGAGTCCGTTAGGTGGCAAAAGGTTCCTTCATATAATATCGCAAGACACTACATCTCCCCCTCAGTTATATAATTTTTTTTAATTAAAAATCAGTAGATATATTCAATCTTCTTGGCACTTTAATTATTTGACCTGATCTGGTTACTGGATGCGGGAAGCTGTCATCTCCAATGTCAGAGAGTTTCAAAGATGGTGAAGAAGTAACAACAGTCACTGGGTTTTCAGAGTCTTTCTTTCACCAACTTGATCAAAAGTCCAATGAATCAAATGCCGAAAGTAAGAATTGTTTCTGGTGTTGAAAAATGTCCCTCTCTGATGGGTCACCCCAAACCTTTTGCCTTCCTCCTCCTCTTTTTGTTAAATTCTTTTTGTTGGCCTAAGGACTCTGAGGACTTTCCCACAGCTAACCAGTGATAAAGTGCATGTACTCTCTTCCCTAAATATGGTAACATTGGTTTATTGGCCTATGTAGTTTATTTATCAGTCCCTGGTAAAGTGATATACCATATACTCAGGGCCTGTAATCTAAATGCTCTAGTGGACCTGCAGCACTGGTCATGCCAACCACGCAAATAGCCTTTCAAGCCTGTCTCAGGCTTGCCATTGCAAAGCCAGTGTGTGCAGTTTACTGCAATTGTGACTTTGGCATTTACAACACCTTGCCTAGCCTTAAACTCCTCTTTTATTATATCTATTTCACCCCTAAGGTAGTCCTAGGTAGCCTCCAAGGAAGGCAGAGTGCTGTGTAAGTAAAAGGTACATCATCTACTTTTAAGTTTCACATGTCCTGTTAGTGACAAACACCCAAATTCATTTTTCACTACTGTGAGGCCTATTTGTTTCATAAGCTAGCATTGGGAATTCCTTAATACACTTTTAAACTGTAATTCCTGATTAGAAAGGAGTAGATGCCTCGTGTATCATATCGTTGGAATGGCAATGGTAAATCCTCTTTAGTGGTAAAAATGGATTTAACATTACTGTTGTAGAAATGCCACTTTTAGAAAGTTGACACTTCTGTGATCTTACTGCTTTTTGTGCCTTACAGCCTGTCTCCAATATGCGTCTGTGGTGGATGACAGCTACACTTTGTGCATTCTCTCTAGACAGCCACAAACACAGGAAGGGTGAGTGTGACAGTGACCTCATCTGCATTAATCTACATGCTGATAGCTCTTCCTGGGCTGGAAGAGGGAGGGGGATCTGACACTTACACCTGAATAGGTAGAGTCCTGTGTCCCACACAAAGGGCTGATTACTCCCCACAGATAGCCTGGCAGACAGGGCTGGGATGAAATCGAACATGTGCACTTCAAGGGCTTGCCTTGAAGTCACCCCCAAATGGATTGCCACTGTGCTTGACTGACTGTTCTGAAGGAACTGCTTCTCTGCTCTACTGTGCTGCAGTGCTGCCTGCGGATCTCTGTCCTGGTCAGGACAAGGACTGGACCCATCTCACTAGAACCCAGAATGACTCCAAGGGCTTGCTGGCTTGCCCCCTGTTCTGACGTCTCTTGGCATCAAATCTCCCTGCAACCCTGCTCCTGGACTCTGCCATCTGTGAGTCCCTCTTTGCCTGAGGTGCCAATCCAGTCCTGGGCCTCAGAAGTTGGTTCTGCAGCTGGTTTTCCTTCAAAATTGACCCAGTAGTGACTTTGTGCCAATTGGGACTCAGCCAGCTTCTTCCCTGTGTGACTGGTTTCTGGGTCCCATATGCATTTAGTAATGCCACCCAAGCAGAACTAACAGGGACGTGGTGCCAAATACAGTCAACAGAGAAATGCAAGATCAGCACTATGCCAATTATACTACAGATATACAAGATGGTAAATATGGGCAGAAGAGAAATGCAAGATCGGCTCGTTGCCAATTATAGACTGTGCCAATTATACTACAGACATACTGTGTAAGTAAAATGAACAACCAGATAAGCAACCTAACATGGACATCAGGACAAGCATAGTGACCTCTAAGGTGGCTCTGAACAGTTGTTGAAGAGTGACCAGGCAAGGTCAGATTTAAAGCCTATGCAGCTTTGGGCTGGTTGTTACAGTTTTATATATCTAAGGATGATATCTTTGTAGTGCATACATATGAATATATATTTTTTTTCCCACAGAAGCATTGCTTGACATTGACGCGCACCTGCATCGTAAAGGGGCTCGAAGCTGAAGCCTTCTTCAATGGTGCGATCGGCGCCCATGCTTCGCCTTCATCCATGGGATCAGCAATGATGCAGCTCATCCTCGACTCCTTGTATCAAGTCTTCATCATCGACCCTTGTTCCATCCGAGGTACTTTGTCAGCGGAACCTGCCTGTCGATTATAGTGGGCCTGCTCTCCATCATAGTCGGCCTGAACATCTTAGCAATATTGACTCCTAAGCACTATTTTTGGTTTATTCTTTAGAAATTCAGAACTCTGGTTCTACTTATTGGATTTTAGTCATTTTGGTCTTGTTTTATGTATAAACGTATTCTCTATATTTATAAACATGTGCGAGTATTTTTGTGGTGTTTTCATTGTGCTAATGTGTCTATGCGGCACACATACTTTACACATTGACTCTTTAGATACACCTGACTGCTCTGTGCAAAGCTACCATAGGGTGATCATATGTTACCTTTTAGTGTGTATCTACCTCACCCTGACTAGGATTGTGGCCCCTGCTTGGACAGTGTGCATACCTTTGCCAACTAAAGACCATGGGGATTATTTACCATGCCCTTCCATCTGCTGTTGGGTCACTTTAATGTGGAAAAAAGTGACGCACTGGCTGCGCAAGGGGCTTATAAATAAGGTCTCCAATTGCTAACACTCTGGTAGCAGGCTTTCTAGGATGTTGGGTAGTCACCATATGTCCCTTGGTGAACACAACATGGAAAGGTGCATCATTATATTGAGCATCACCTTTTTCCATCACAGTTGTCTGGAGATCGCTAAATCTGTGTTAAACTCAATGTACTTTGCCTGTAGCCTCTTGTTGGCATATACTTCATCCCAGTTGTATTCTCATTTCCTTCTCTTCTGTTGCTCCATTGAGGTAACTTGGCTGTCATTGCTCTGCCGACTATCAAAGTCGCAGGACTCACACCTGTGGTCGAGTGAAGTTATGCTCATATGGTGAAATTCAAAACAGTGTTTAAACTGAGCCTCTCAAGAGTTGCATGCTGTACTGCTTTCTTTAGCATACTTATAATACACTCAATGAGTCTGTTGGTCTGCAGCCACAAAGGTGTACTCTCCTGAGGCTTTATGATCAGATGCTCCAGGAAATCCTTGAATTCTTGACTGTTTATCGGCGAGCCATTGACCGACTTCAAAATGGCTGGAACGCCCCATGTTGCAAACATTTCTTTGAGTCTTTCAAAGACTCACTCATAAGTTGTGGATGAGAGATCCACTACTAATGGAAAATGGGGGCACTCTTCCATAATTACCATCAGATGATGTCCACTATCGAGGGGACCAAACAAATCGATGGCTATTCTCTCTTATGCATGTGTAGGGAGTTCTGACATGGTAAGAGTATGTTCAGAAATGTTTGTAGAATGGCAGCTTCATAGATGACAGGCATTGCATTCCTTTTCAACCCTCTCATCTAAATATGGAAACCAAACTCAACCTCGGAAAGCTCTCTTGGTGGCGAAAATACCACGATGTCCTTTGTAAACCACTTCAATTTTTTTCTGTCTCAACCTCTCCGGAATTAGGATTCTCAAACCTCGCAGTATAGCTCCTTCCTGATTATAGACAGTTCATCTTTAACATTTTTTTTACTTTTGGTATTCACTATCATTGATGAAAGTTAGAGCGTATTGGTTCCATGACTGATGTGTAATTATATCTTTGAACTTCAGCATGCCACTATTATGGCTCTTGGCAGTGATGATCTGGGCTAACGATATGGCAGCTGGCTCATTGGACTTTACAATGAAATTAATGTAGGCTCCAGCTGTGTTAGATCTTGTACTTTGACATTGTATAGGCACTCTGGAAAAGTAGTCAGCAGGGCTTTGATCCTTTCCTGGACAATGCACAATGGTATAATTATACTCTTATGATCGTTATCCCCACCGTTCAATGTGTGAAGGCATCTTGGCTTTTAGATTGCCAAAGATAGTCGATACAACTTGATGATCAGTTACCAGTGTAAAAGGCTTTCTTTCCATACAGGAACACATGAAAAGGTTCACAACACGGACAAACTTTCTTTCTTGGGTTATGAGTAAGCATGCTCTGTCTGGGACAAACTTCTTCTGGCATATGCCACAATATACAGGAAGCAAATATTGATGCGGAGCAAGATGCCGTCCAACGGAAAAGCCACAAAGATACGAGGACCCACGAAGTATCAAGGAGAAGGTGGTTAAAAACAACGGAAAGCTGAGAGCTGCCTCAACAAGATAAGAAGCATACTTTGAAAAGACTTCTCTGAAAGACATATTGGTGTAAAGCTGTCCTACCACAAAAAATGTTCAGCCCCGAAGAAGACCTTTGAGAAAAAAACAATTCGGTCCTTACAAGAGAAGGTCGAAACGAGTTGGCATTAGTAGTGGTTTGGAGTGCAAAAAGCTACAAAAAAAGAATAGACTTCTTCTTTTGATAAAAAAACACTGTGGAATGGACTATGTGTTCCACTGAAAAAAAGCTTTAAACTTTCTCCAACCCTATTTAGGACTCTATAAATAGTTGACACTGAGGGCTAATATATGGTTCAGGTCCCGGTGTGTATATATGTTTGCTAAATTCTGTAGGACAAATATGAAAATGATCTGCTTTAATCCTATTATCTATTGATGGTCAAATATGATATGTATAATTGTGATGAATTTATTTCAAACACAAATACTCTAAGTTGCATTGAGAAATTATCAAAGTGTATATATGTTGTACAAATTGTGTATATGTATTTAATGTATAGTATTGAACCTAGGAGAGGCGAATGTAATTTTTCTTTTTTAAATGAAGGATAATTTCAATGTATAAAACAATTAAATAATTGAAAATGTATATGTGAAAAACCCAAAGCCAATAAAAGGGACTTTTGAGGTAACAAGAAAAAGCGTAATTTATGGTGTCAGAGGTATTGTTGTTTATATAAAAACAATATACCTTCGGGCATGGGGGTTTCTGCTGTGCTGTACCAGGATAGCGCCGAACCCGAATGGGCTAGCTTCAACAACAGCCTCTGTATGAAGCTTCTGATTGAAATAGGCCATTTCAGTAGCAGTTTCAATGCCTTGTTTGATTTTCTTGAAACTTCTCTTACATTCTTGTTACCACTTTAATGAAACATTTTATTCATTAACTCTCGTAAGGGAGCACTTATGGTGGCAAAGTCTTGTATGCATCTTGAACAGTAACTGCCCATGACAAAAAATGAATGTATCATAGAAACATCTAGTGGGGATCAGCATTTGACAGGGCTTGTACTTTGACAGGTTCCGGTGTCATACCCCCATCTGAAAAGATATAGCCAAAGAATGTTAACTTTGCCTTGTGGAACTCACACTTGTCTGCATTCAAAGTCAGGCATGTATCAGTCAGTAAACAACATACTTGAGTGAGAGCTTTTCCATATTCTTCTGTGTAGCTCTGGAACTCAATATGCCATCGATATATTTGAATGCATTCAGAAGCAGCTGTACGATACGTCGAATGACATCTTCAAAACATTCTGCCGCTGATGACACACCAAAACTGAGACTCAATCTTCTTCGACTTTCAACTGATGATAACCTTTATAAAAATCAAGGACCAGTTAAACGCTCAATGATGTCATGCTTAAGTAATGATTCAAGTGCTTTTTCAACAGCTTCTTGTAAATGAATAGCAACTCGTCTATGTCTCCGAACAACAGTGCGGACATTGTCATTAATATCTAACTTTACTTTCATCATCTTGCGCATTCCCAAACCAAGAAACAATGAAGGTATTTGACTTACTATTTTGTGATGAGCATTCATATTGGAATTGACAGAAATCAGTCCCAAATCAACAGAAATCGAGCCGAAAGGCACTTGCTGCTGGAAATTGACGCACATAGATGAGTGCTTGCACCTTATTTTTCATGTGTTTTAGTGTCGCTACAAATGAACCTTGACTTTTTATGGACATCGATGCAGCCCACATGTACACATTGGCATTCAAGTGCATAAGTCGAGGCAATGGAGATAATTCAATGTATTTCTCTCGAGGCATTACTTTTCTTGATGCATCACTGTTGATAATGAAAGGTATTGAGCAATCATTTATTTTCAATGTAATGTTCGGACAATGTTTGTATGACTTTGGTTCTTTGACATATCAACCTTTCTTTGACTGACATTTTTCCTCACATGCAGTTAATTCAATATGCACACATGTCTCTGAGGTACGCACTGACATTGCGCAACAGTCTTCCTCACTTTCACTTAATATTGACCTTGACGATGATTTACATGATTATCGACTTCATTTAGTGTTGATTTGCCTCAACTGATGTCAACGCTTTGTCTTGTGAGGCTGTGTCGAATGTTGCCTCTAGAATGTTCGGGAGGCAATTTTGTGTTCGTGCTGTGATGACTTACATTTTACGTTGCGTTAAAAAACGTCACAAAATTGTTCTCTTTCGCACATTCTTTACATATCTGTCCAATGGCAGAATTTTACCTACATGTGGAAACAAAAATCTACATCTAAAAGGCAACTCATGGTGGGGGTGACCAAAGAACAGGTTTGCTAACCCCCCCCAAGGGAAAGATTGTGACCAGTCTAAAAATAAAGAAAAAGAGTCTTCTCAAGGTCCTCAAAAACCTGTTCAGGAGGGTGGCTCCTAAGCCAATACACAGACTAAGGGTGGGTACCAGGGTAAAAACTGGTATTCAAAGAAAGCTTGGTGCTTTAATTACAAAGCCAATGGGCACTGAACTGGAGACTCAACCTGTCCCAACAAAATGAGTCCCCATTGTGCACCTGCAGAAACTGCAGTGGTAAATCTCAAGATGGGATCCCGGGTGGGCTATGACCATGTCAGAGAGCTTACCGAAGCAACTTTAGTCTAAAGAGGGCGGGTGGAATCTTGCTGCCCAAGCTGTCTGGCATAGTAACCTGGAGAAATACAGACAACAACACATATTAACGGGGTTAGAGTTGTAGCACTGAGGGATACAGGTGCAAGTGCAACTATGGTGACTGAGTTGTCTACAGGGCAATACCTGACTAGTGAGATATTCAGTACTCAGTGATGATAACCAGTCTAAGTTACATCCTATGGCAATGATGCCATTAGAATTTGGAGGAGTTGCTGGCCAAAAGAGGGTGGTGGTATCCTCTGCAATACTTGTGGAATGTCTGCAAGGCAATAATCTGGAGTCCATATTATGGGAAGGGATGGACATTGTCAGTCTCCTAGACCCCCCCAACTACATCAGGGAACAGATTCATAATGGTAGTAGTGGATCTTATTGCCAGGTACCCTGAAGCAATTTCCCTCAGGACTTCTACTGGTCCTTCAATGGCTAGGGCCCTCATTAGTATCTTTTCCAGAGTGGGGTTTCCAAATGAGATGGTGTCAGACAGAGGTACAAACTTCATGTCTGGCCAACTGAAATACATGTGGGCAGAATATGGAGTGACTTATAAGTTCACTACCCCATGTGACCCACAAGCAAATGGTCTTGTTTAAAGGTCCAATAAGACCATGAAAGGCTTGATATGTGTACTCCCTGGAAAGCTCAGAATGGGATGTGATGTCTTACTACCATGTCTGATTTCACCTACAAACAAGTGCCACAGAAGGGAGTAGGTGTTTCCTGATTTGAACTTCTGATTGGTTATCCTGCAAGTGGACAATTGTGCCTTGTGGATGAAGGCTGGGAGAGACCTGTCAAATAGCATGAAAAGACATTGTGGACTATTGGCCACAAGCATCAACGGTTCCGTTTGCGATTCCTAAATTGCGAAAATTAAGGAATCGCAATTTAGAAATCGCAAACGGCAATGCATAAAAAAAATCGCAAATTTTTTTGCGAATCGGTATTTTTCCTTAATTGCGATTCACAATTTGCAAATCGCAATTAAGGAAAACCCTTCCGATTGATTCCTATGGGCCAAGAGGCCCATAGGAATCAAGGGGAAGGCATTTACAATTTGCGATTTTCAATTTGCGAATCGCAAATTGAAAATGCAATTGCAAGGGTGCAGGGGGGTCCAAAGAACCCCTCCCTGCACCACTGAAATTGAACTTAAGTGCAATTTACACACACACATGTCCCAAGGACATGTGTGTGTGTAAAATGCAACTTTCAAAAATGAATTTTTGTGCAGGTTTGAAGATTTTCGGTAAATTAGCATGAGGTCCAACTTCATGCTAATTTACCGCTTCCAAATTGCTAATTCGCAATTTAAAAATGATCATGCATTGCATTTAAGAAATCTGAAATTGCGATTTCTTAAATGCAATCGCAATTTTAGAAATCGCAACATGATTGCGATTCTTAAAAATGCGGAATACATGATGCATTCCAATTTTGATAATTGCATTCGCAAACGGCCGAAAATTGCGATTCGCACCATTTGCGAATGCAATTATCGTTGATGCATGTGCCCGTATGTGCTTGACCTTCATTCCAGGATGGCTGAGTCATGGAAAAAGCACCGAAAAACCTTGAGGCCAACCAATAGCTCCAGAAGCCTTGGTATGACCAAAAGGCTGCACTGGTGGAGTTCCAACCAGGGCAAAAGGTGTGGGTTTTGGAGCCTGTGGCTCCTAGAGTCCTCCAGGGCAAATAGAGTGGACCCCACCCTATCGTAGAGCAAAAGGGCAAGGTCACCTATCTAGTGGACCTTGGCTCTTGCAGGAACCCCAAGAGTCATCTATGTAAATCTCCTTAAACCCTATCACGACAGGGCTGATGTGGCCATTCTGATGGTCACTGATGATGATCAGTTGTAAGAGAGCGAGCCTCTCCTTGACCTCCTCTCGAATAGTCCTAAAGATGGATCAGTGGATGGAGTGGTCTTGTCAGACACCCTCTCTGCCAAAAGCAGGCAAACAGCAGGCAAGTCATATGGCAGTATGCTGAGCTCTTTTCCCTTACCACTGGTCAGACTACCTGGTGTGTCCATGAAGTGGACTGTGATGACAGTCTGCCTCTCAAAAGTAAACTGTCTAGACAGCCGTACCTTGTGAGGGAAAGCATCAGAGTTGAGGTCAGCAGGATGCTGGAGTTAGGGGTAATTAAGTGCTCTGAAAGTCTCTGGGCCAGCCCAGTGGTTTAAGTCCCCAACCCCCCCACCAGGGTGGAAAGAAAGAATTGAGGGTTTGTGTGGAATATAGGGGGTCTCAACACTGTCACAAAGACAAATGCATACCCTATCCCAAGGTCAGATGAACTAATGACAGGCTAGGGGCAGCCAAATTCCTCAGTACTTTTGATTTGAGGGGATTGGCAGATTGGGCTGAACCTATGAACAAAAGAAACACCTGCATTCTCAACTCAAGATAGGTATTATCAGTTCACTGTTATGCCCATTGGACTAAAAAATACCCCTGCCACCTTCTAAAGGTTGGTGAACAAAGTCCTTGCTGGGTTGGAATCTTTTAGTTCAGTACATCCTGATCATATTGCTGTCTATAGTTCCATCTGGCAGGATCACCTGATCCACCTTGGTAAGGCTGTTGAGGCTCTCTAAAATGCAGGCCTCACTATCAAGGCAAGCAAGTGCCATATAGGGCAGGGCTCTGTTTTATACTGGGGCCACCTTGTAGATGGAGGCCACGTTCCACCCTTACAACCCTAGATCCAGACAATTGTGGACTGGGTACCTCCAACCACCCAGACTCAAGGCAGGGCATTCCTTGTCTTGACTGGGTACTACGGGAGATGTGTAAAGAGGTATAGGTCAATTGTGGACCCCCTCATGATATTGATCTCCAAGAAAATGCCAAAGAAAGTGAAGTGGACAGTGAGCTGTCAAAAGGTTTTTGACACTCTGAAGGAAGCAATGTGCTCAGCACCCACTCTGAAAGCTCCAGATTATTCAAATTGGTTCATAGTGTGGACAGAGGCCTCTGAACATGGGATAGGAGCGGTCCTATCCCAGACCAATGATGATGGCCATGACCAACCTGTTGCTTTCATTAGCAAGAAATTACTCCCCAGAGAGCAACATTGGAGTGCCATTGAGAAGGAAGCCTTGTTGTTGTTTGGACCCTGAAGAAGTTGAGGCCATCCTCGTTTGGTTCTCACTTCCTTGTTCAAACTGACCACAGGCCTCTAAGATGGCTAATATAAATGAAAAGTGAAAATCCCAACCTGTTGAAGTGGTGCATTTCTCTACAGGGTATGAACTTTACATTGGAACACAGACCTGGGAATTACCATGCAAATTGTGTAGGAAAGTGCCCTTTTTGACATGGTCACTCCCATATCTCATATTATTGTACCCATGCTGATGCCAGTGTTGGATTTATTAATACATGCACACAGAGGACACCTTAGAGATGCCCCCTGAAAACCTATCAGTCTCTGGTGTGCTGCTGACTGACTGGTTCTTGCCAGCCTCCTGCCAGAGGCAACCTTCTGACCCCCAAAGGTAAGAACCTTTCCTCTCACGATGACCTGCTGATTAGCATTCCAAGGCAGGGTAGCTGCAAAGTAGCCACCACTTTTGAAATGCAAATCTGGCTCCCCTCATAGGAGAGGATTCTAAATCCCATTTGTTCAGAGCCCTTTGACACCCCGACATGCAGGAACATTACCTAGTCAGGTAGGTGAGCCCACCCCAAGGTTAATACCACCCCATAGTTGGCCTAACCTGAAGTGGATGCAAAGTTTCAGAATTAGCCATCTTTTTTATGGCAAACTTAGGAACTGTAGGACATTGTTATGCCCACGTCCCTGAGGAAGTGGTTACATAGGGGCGTAGTGACCTCAGAGGTAGGTAGCCCATTGACTACTTTTCTACACTTCCCTAATACCCCCAAATTCAGTATTTAGGGGAACCCCTGGAACAAGAAAATTAGATCCTATTGACCTGAAAGAAGACAGATGTGAAGAGTCGCTAAGAACAGTGGAGAGGAGTTGGCCTAACGGCTATGGCGCTCAACCTCGGACCTGGGGATCTGGGTTCAAATCTCGGTAATGACGCCAAAAACCTCCTGTGATTCTGGGCAAATCACTTAATCTCCCCGTGCCTAAAATGAATGTGTGTCCGTCCTCATGTAACGTAACTGGTGCTATGTAAAGTGCTCTGATACCTGATTCGGTTCGGGTCTAGTTCGCGGTATATAAAACTCTGCAAAAAAAAAAAATATCAGAAGATCTAGAAGCTGATTTGGCACCAATCCTGCCTGTCTGCCTGCTAACTTCGACAATTGCACCAAAAGCCACCTTGTCCTGCAACTGCTGTGTCTCCAAAGCCTGAAAGACCCTCCAGTAGTTCACCCAGGACCCATGAACCAGGTACCAAAGACAGAGCTGTGACACTCCAAGCCTGCAGAAACACAATGCCAGAAAGCACCACTGCACCTGAGCCACCTAGCCTGAGCTGAAGTGGGCCAACAGTGCCAACGTGGTTCCCAGACCGTCACGACTCAAAGCCACCTTGGGTTTCTCCCCACTGTGGACAACTCTGATGCCTGCAGCCTCTGTTTGCAGGCCCCCTCTGCAGCGACCAGATGCCTAAGGACACCTCTGCACCCACCAACCCTGGCCCATGGAAAAGAGGACCAAAAGAGGACCAAAAGCGTCCCTACATCCCGGAGCATTGTGAGGCCTGAGCCCCCTGTTAATTCAGCCCGACTGGCCCTGCATTCAAAGGCTGCAGCAGCGATCTATGAAGACCAATCCCCATTGACTCCTTTAGGTACCCAACCGTGTTTTGCATCCGGCCACCCTAGTGCCACTGGTGGGGTCTTGATGGTGCTGCCTTGGACCTTGCCCACCACTCACCTTAAGAATAGGATATTGGTACGGTAAGTCACTGTACTGTACCTGATTACCGTACTTGTTCTTCCTCCCTTAGGATAACATTGCAGCTTCTGAAAAATGTTGACTTGTTAAATAGAAAAGTATTTCTATTGAAAGATGTACTTACCTGATCATATTGATTCTGGTGCCTAAATATATATAAAGATATGTGTTATTTTTATAAATTGATGTGGATCTCCTTCTTGTGTCGTGTGCATCATTTATTGACTATTGTATATATTTGCTGATATCTAACACTCCTCTCTGATATGCCTAAGGCTGTTCCACCACACTACCCCCTAGAAGAGCACCTTGGGAATTCCAGAGCAAGCCTCGGTCCACTCATAATGGGACCCCCGGACTCCATGCACAATATGTATATTTTGTATATGTCATATATAGAGTCATCTTCCTACACTGACAATATGTCATCTATTCGTCAGTTCGCAGCATTCTCTTTATGACTTCTTTCATACCATCACCAGCAAGACTGTTGAGATACTTGATAATCTTTTTGATATCAGTCTCTTCAAGTGCATCAATGAAATCATGAAATGTATCTATCCACTCAGTCCATCTATCACCAATATTTAGCTTTTTGGTGGTATCGAAAGGTGGTAGTGGTTTCAAAAAGGCAGCAGCATGCTAACTAGTTATGGGAGCTGCTGACCTTGAGGTTGGAGATCCTTCTGCTCCTGTGGGCTGTCCATTTGAGCCAACATCATTAATTTTATTGGTGAGGCCTTGCAATGGTTCAGCCTCAACATCTTCATGGACAATTGGGGAAAGTGTGAGCTCCTCCTTGGTCTCCATCGGAGCCCTTCACTTAACTTGTTGGAGATCTCTGGAGTTGTTCTGAGCCCTCACCTGGCAGCTTTGGTGGTGGGCCACTTCAGATATTGGATAGCTCAGTAAGCACATCCCTCATGCTTCTTCTTGGATCTCCTCACCTGGTACTGTATTAGTACGCAACCACTTTTTGTAGTATCGCTCCATATAATGTACAACTTTATGTTACGTAATAATGTGGTACCTTTATGTATGGCTTGACCAGCAGGCTCTTGACCATCAACGTGCAGAATGTTGGCAACTCTTCCATGTCTTCACTTGCTTTTCAATGGCTGGAGTTGTACTTTGATTCCAAGCTTCAATTCTATTCTTTTAGTGCAACACATGTGGCACGCACAAGCAGTTTGCTTGGCCCACGGCAAACTCTCTGAGTGAGCTGGGTCATTGTTTGGGGTACTTATCTCCTATCTCCATGCCATTTGCAATGTCAACCCAGCCGGGGAACCCGCCAATCGCTACGCTATACAATGGCCTTGGTGCTACACATCTTCATTCTGCTGTGTGTGACCGCAACTTCAGCATTCTAAAATAAGCTTTTATGGCATTGCGCTCTCTGACACCTATGTCACAGCTCTACGGAGGCCATTAGGAGCCAAAAGGGTTCCAACATAAAAAATCGGAAGACACTGCACCATTTATTCATGTTGGTCAAAATCCTAGGTGCAGTATGTAGAATTTCTCTTGATGATCCAAGTCTAATTTTGGGAAGACCAGAGAGCAAGGCAGAGACACATTCTCAGAGCAATATTACAAATGGCTCAACAGCTAGTTTCAGACCTTGCATAAAGATTATGGTGCAGAGCGGCAAAGGAGAAATGTATGTTTAGGGAAGTATGCAGAAGTAGAAGTAAGCTTAGTATGGTTTCTGAGTAAACTGTATCCACAACGAACTAGAGTTGATTTTTGTCTAAGTATAAATGTATGTAGACTGGCCACCGTTAAAAAAAGCAAAGAAGCAGAAGTGTATTTGTTCATCTAAATCTACAAATGTACTGTCTTTATAAATAGCATTCAATTTGCAGTTTAAGCCTACCTCTGTGTATGTCATGCATGCAGACTGGTAGGCAGCCTATATGTATCCTGGGTACCATTCAGAATAAGGGGAAACAATATTAGCCACACTTGACTAGAATCATGCACACTAGTGTTAGAAATGGAGTTGTTAGTTGAGTAGGATGTTAACCCTGCTCTAGCAACAGCCATAATCCCTGTCAGGATGAACCACAAAAGTGACTATATTAACCTGTGCTTAACCCTCTGGTAGCTTTGCTCAAAAGCAGTCAGGCTTAACATAGAGGCAATGTGTAAAGTATTTATGCAGCACACTAACAGTACTAAAGTGAAAACACAACACAAGAAAAGTCTTACACAAATATAGAAAAACATAGTAAATTTAAATAAAGGATTTGACACCTTAATAACAAAAATCCAATCAGGAGAACCAGAGTTATGAATGTTTAAAGTTTAGGGTAAAGACTAGCATCTAAAAGAACAAAGTGCCAACCATAGACATTTAAGCGCGTTAGACCGATCAAAGTAAAAAAATATAGCCTACGTGATGGAGCGCGAGAAGGATACAAAAAGTGTATTCAGCCTGGTTGGCGCTTTCCTTCAGTCTTAGAAGACATTTAGAAGAAAAATTTTCTGAGAAGCTAAAGTTCAGTAGGGCAAGGCTACAGCCGGTGTCCGAGGAGGAAGCGTCATCGTCGAGAGCCGCTGGAGGAAGTCACTGTGAAAAGTACTTCATTTGAACGTAGTCTCTTTTTCGGAAGTCATAAATCTCCTGCAGAATGAGTTTATAGCTGACAAGAGATTCATAAGTCTGGTACCCCTTTCACGTAGAACTGATGAAGAGGATTTGCTGTTGTGGAGAAAAACATAGCTGGAGCTGTCATGATGACCGGTGATGCACCTTGGGCAGATAGACCAGCTGGTTGGTCCCTGTCTTCCCTCGGTTTTCAGAACAATATTTTGCCAAAAAAGATCTAAGTCCCAAGTTTTAATTTGTGGCTATCTGGGCACCTTTAGCACCACCACCAAGGGTACAGGAGTGGCGGGGTACCACCTGGGGGTTTAGGGCTCACTCAGGCTGGGTTCGGGTGCAGGTTAAAGATGGCTGGAGAATTTTAGGTCTCTAAGGCTCTGATCAGGAGGCCAGTCAACTAACCCTTGGAGTCACTCTGTTACTCCTGGATTTAAACAGCAGGGCATGCCTTTGAGGGTTCAAGGCAGGCTCCAGGCAGCAAAGCAAGTCCTTCCAGATGCAGCAAAACAGTCTTGCGGAGTACACAGCAGTCCCTGTCAGTCTTTCTACAGAAAGTGAACTGAAGAGTGGGTTTGAGGGTCTTAGTTTTGTACGTGGTGCCTTCCTTGAAGTAGGAGAAGTTTCTAGAGAATTCCATTTGAAGTTCTTGAAGCTTGCTGCTTTCTTGCCCTGCCTGCAAGCCCTCTAGATGAACAATGCTGTGGTGACAAGTTCTTTGTGTGAAGGTAGAGCACAGACATTTCATTTGCGAGAGGGGCGGTGCCTAGCTCCGCCCCTTCCTGCCAGTTGATGGCCCATTCAGGCAACCTAATCCCTCTATTGTGTGGCTATCTGGGAGGAATAAACAAAGTCAACTGCTACCTGCACCCATTCATGTGACCCAGGAACAGGCTGCAGGCACCAAATGTTTAGGGCCGAAAAATGCCAGTCTTGTAAAAGGGTCATTTTCAAAACTGTAACTTAAAATCCCTTTATACCATTAAAGATGATTTTTAATTACAATTTTGCATACATTAAACATGTAATGTTTACCTGTTTCCAATCAAAAGATACCACTTATTAAATGTAATAAGGCAACCCATGTTATCCTATTGGAGAGGTAGACCTCACAGTAGTGAAAATGAATTTAGAAGTTTTTCACTACCAGTACATGTACAACTTAAAAGTATATGTACAACATTTTAATTACAATTCACCCTGCCCTATGGGCTACCTAAGGCTTATCTTAGGAGTATCTTATATGCAATAAAAAGTGAGTTTAAAGTTTGGCAAATGGGTTCATACTGGCAAGTCAAACTGGGAGTTTACCTCTGAAATCGGGCTACAATGGACGACCTGGGCCATTTTTTAAAGGGCTACTTAATTGTTTCACACAATAGTGGCACAATGAATGGTATACCACTCTACAAGGGACTTATCAGTAAATTAACTATGCCAATCAGGTGTAAGCCAATTTTATCATGTTTAAAGGGGGGAGCACAAGCACTTTATCACTGGTTGGCAATGGTAAAGTGCGCAGTCGTAGAGCCAACAAAAACAAATTTCAGCATAAATGAAGATTAACCTTCTTATACGGCTATAGGGTATGGCTGTGTACCAATTTCCTCCTGATACTTGCCTGCAACAATGTATATGATGACTCTGCTATGTGTGCCATGTTTCTTTAAACCAAAATGCAAAATAAAGTTGTTAAAAAAAGTGGAGGGTAAAGACAAAACGTTTGGGGAAAAACCACCATAGGTTTGACAGGTCTAAGACATCAAAAACGTTCTAATAATAAATATAAGCTATCCCCCAGAGCTCTTCCAATCGTGCTGCATGTTTCTTGGAGGTAGGCTGCCTCAACAGCTCTGAAGATATAGGCAATTCCATTAAGAAGGAACAAGAACTTCACTGAGGATAAAATAGGCATCGTGGTCTACAATGGTGAACTACATGATGTACCTCCACACAAACTCAGTGGAGCAGAGAAGCAGGCAATGTGGAAGTACGCATTGCTGGGGAGATCAAGATTGGCAAGATGAGATATATGTGAAGAATAAGTTTGAAAAAGTACAAGCTGTTCTTAGCTTTGGATCAGGATCATGCCTCTGACTCCTCTCTCCCTATCTCTGCGTACAGCAGTGAATCTTCTCCACAGAGTATTGCCACCACCTGAATGGCCAGCTATTTCTTAAAACCACAAATATCACGCTAGTTGAAGTAATCATGATTTCAATAAACAAATTAGGCCACCCTCTGCAAATGTAAGCATACCTATTAACACCATGTATGTGTATCATATACAGAGGATCAAGTGCATCATATATGACATAACACAAAACAAATAAAATATCAATGCACATCTGTTAATCCATATCTGAAAAGAAAAGGTTTTATGGTTCCTCTTATAAAATACAATTGCACTACATGTCTGCTGCTATGGTATGAGGTCACGTACATGTACAATTCAATGTTTGTCAACAGCACACAAGCTGACTCAAAGCCTGACTTGCATAGCTATGTTGTTGTTGTTCACGCAAGTGTCATGTCTACATTCTCTTACTAAATATATGTGCCAAGATTTCTATAAAGTGTAACTTGCAACATTACAAACTACTGTTAGACAGTAGAAAGTTACAATTCGTGTTTATCCATTGAAAAGCCAGCACTGCTAAAATTGTACCTATTATGGCTTAAGATGTCACTGTACTTGATAAATGTGAGGTCAGGACTAAGTCAGGTTCCTGGTGCATTTAGTGGATAACAACTACATACAGGGAGCCCCAATGGTACCCATGTCCTTCACCCAGTGAGCAGTTATAGGCCAGCCAGGCAGAGACCACCACTCTAGTCGGGGCAAGGGAGTTACACGCCAAAGATAAGCCCTGATCACCCCCTTGGTAGCTTGGCACGAGCAGTCAGGCAATGTGTAAAGCGTTTGCGCAACACACACAGCAACATCATACTAGGCACACCACAAAAGGAACTCCACACAAGGTTATATCAAAAATCACACAATATACACTGTGCCAACTGGCACTGGGCAATATTTACAGGGGATTACGTACACATGACAGGGCCACTTGGACCACTGTCAGAACCATCACTTAGTAAAGATAGTAAATGTAGAACATAGAATAAACATAGAATTAAACCAGTAATTTCTGGCAAACACTGAACTCAGCATCATCCTGTAACATAAATCATATTAGGCACCGTATCACATTTAGACGTGGAATATATTCTGTGCCAACCTCATAAGCCTAAACATGTTAGACCATAACCTCCTAAGCATAACTTACATTAGGAAATAATCTCACTAGCATAAACCACAGTAGAGAGTAACTAAAACATAAACACAGTATGCAAAACCTCATAATCATAAAACCACATTTAGAGGCATGAATCAGGGTGCGTAAATCATACTACATAAATTACATTTCCTAGCACCACATAAATTACATTAGCACCTAACCTCCTACTAAAAACCATTGTAGAGGCATAAATCACAATAGGGCCTATCAGCCTATTAACCTAACAGCCCCCCGGGCCATATGGCCTTCTCAAAGTCAGGGCTGCTGCCAATGCAGCATAGTATCTATGTGCGCCTTTGCGCCAACCTAAACATTGCAGCTGGCACTAAGTGCTGCGCGGCTGAGAAAGTACGGGAGCAAAGGAGTGTATCTCACTTCTCTCTCCTAAAGCATGCCCCCTAAGAAATGATGGACTAAACGTTGCAGCTGACGCTAATTGCTGTGCAGCTTTGATCATCAAATGGGCCTTTAAATACATATGCAAAGATGTTGTAGCTGCCCTCAGTGGTGTGGTGCAGCTGAGAACAGAGTGAAGCGGGCCCTGGCACATCTGTGACTTCGGGGCCTCACTGGGGCTCTCTTAAATAATATTGCCCCCATCGGTGCAGCTGCACTCTGCAAGCGGGCAGCTCAGATACCCAGTAAAGGGGCCCAGTTACATCCGTGCCCTCGGGGCCCCAATGGTGTGCGTCAACTCAATGTGCTCCAACATGGGAGTGGCCCCTTATAAGTCAGGAGCCGCTCGGAAAAGTGGCACTGACACGGTGCCTTCATTCGCACAACCTGCCTCGAGCCCTGCTCACCAGCTTGCAGCCTCCCCAGCGGGCGCAGCATCGCTGGAGGTGCTCTCTCGCTCCAGCGGCCGGTCACGAAGAAGGCTGCAGGGAAGGGAGACCCCTTGGGACTCCGGTCGGCTCCTCTATTCACCTGGCCCCCTCCTGGGAACCGGGACCCGCATCAGTAAGGGTAGCACTACGCGGGGCTTCCCTTCCTCATGGGAGCCCTGCGTTGCCCTCGGCGTCCTCGGCCCTCTAGCTAAACTTCCTCTTTCTGGCACAGGTTCCACTCCAGGTCAGGCAGGCGTGCCTGACTTCCGTCTCACAATCAGGGCCGCAGCGGTGATTTCTTCACTCGGCGGGCCTCGTAATATAAAATACAAAGCGGGGTGGGCACCCGCTAAAAAGGCAAACAAGCTGGGTGGGCACCCACAAATATAAAAATAAGCGGTGTGGACTCCCGCTCGAAAACGGACCAGCTCAGCGCTGCAAAACCCCTGCATTCCTCCAATGCAAGATTAAAGAAATAAAGTGCTCTCCCGGGCTAGGGGCCTCAGCTCCTCTGCAAAAGTCCATGAGAGATCCAGCGGGGGCAAGGCTGGGCCCAGGGAGGCAAGCCCTCATGGCAATTCCTCCTGGGACCCAGCAGCAGCAGCCAGCCCCCCAAGTTCAGAACAGCACAGCATCAGGGAAGAGACCATTTCTATGGGGTCACAGCCCCAACACTTCTAACCCACAACACTTTGTCTTTAGTGCAGGGCATGGGGGAACCAGATGCAACCGGTTCAGGGGGGATTTGGAGCCCTTTGTTTTTTAAG
This sequence comes from Lissotriton helveticus, assembly GCF_964261635.1. NCBI lineage: Eukaryota > Metazoa > Chordata > Amphibia > Caudata > Salamandridae > Lissotriton > Lissotriton helveticus. The sequence continues at coordinate 997,287,496 of NC_136065.1, read as the reverse complement.
CTCCTCTTCCCCTTTGTCAGGTGGGGGCTAGGTGATCAGACACACCAAAGGGGGCGGAGCCAGCATTCACTAGGGCAGGCACCCTCCTATTCAGAGTCAGGGAATTACCCCTCCCACTACTCTCAGCCAAGATGTCCTATTCAGCCCAGCACTGACTCATTCTGCCCTTCCTGGGGCCACACACACCTCCCAGCTCCTGTCACTCACAAGCCAGACATGCAATTCACATCAGGCAGGCAGACATATAGCACACAGAAATGCCACCTTCTAAAAGTGGCATTTCTAAAATAACCACAATAAATCTGCGTCCACCGTTGCGCAGCATTGACCACACTGCTCCTCTCATAACAGGAATTACCACTGACACACACTGATCAGGGAATACCCAATGCATTCCTTTGGGAGGGCAGGCCAACCTTCCAAATGTAACACAGGGAGCGCATGCACTTTACACTGGACCACAGTGCTAAAGTGCCTAGAGGTGTAAAACCACCAATACCATGTCATAGAAAAGGCAAAAAGTTTAGGGGTGAACCTGCCAAAAAGGGCCAAGTCCAGCAATGATCAAACACCAGAATGTGTTTTGCACAGTGTTAGATCTGTTATCCTTAGGGTGGTTTTGCCCCAGCGTTGTGCCTGCTTCCCTCCACTTTTTGCTGTATCTTTTTGCTTGATTTGAGACTCTAAGCACTTTTCGAGTGCTGACCTGTGCTAAAGTGCATGTGCTTTTCTCCTAAGCATGGTAACATTGGTGTACACCTTATTGCCATATGTAGTTTATCTGTAATCCCGGGGGCCTGTAATATAAATGCAAAATGCTAATAGTTGGCCTGCAGCACAGGCTGTGCCACCCACACAATTAACCTTTCAATCCTGTCTCAGGCTTGCCATTGCAGGGCCTGTGTGTTCAGTGTTTTGCCACCTCGACCTAGCATTTAAAACAACTTGCCAGGCCTAAATCTCCCCTTTTATTACACATAGGTCACCCCTGAGGTAGGACCTCAGTGACCCTAAGGGAAGAGTGCTGTATAACTAAAAGGCAGGACATGTACCTTTAAGTTTTACATGTCCTGGCAGTGACAAACGGCTCATTTTGTATTTCACTGCTTTGAGGCCTACTCCTCTCATAGGCCAGCATTGGGGATCCTTTAAAGCACTTTGTAAGCTATAATATCTGATCAGAAAGGAGTGGTTAACTCATGTTTCAAATCTTTGGAATGGTGGTGATAAATTCTCTTTAGTGGTAAAGTTGGATTTCACATTACCATTTTAGAAATCCCACTTTTAGAAAGGGGATATTTCTCTGCTCTTAAATTTGCTCTCTGCTAATCTCCAATGCACGTCTGGGATGGGTGACAGCTAGACTTTGTGCATTCCCTCTAGAAAGCCACAAACACAGGAAGGTCTGGGTGTGACAGAGGACTCATCTGCATTCATCTGCATTCCTATCGCCTTCCTGAGAAGGAAGGTGGAGAGGAGGCTCACACTAACTTCTGAATAGACTGTGTCCTGTCCTTAAACAAAGGGCTAATTAACTCCCACAGACAGTCTGGCAGACAGGACTGGTTTGAGAGGGATCTTTCTGTACTTCAGAGAACTCATCTGAAGTCACCTTGTACATGAAGGTCAATTTTAGGTATAAGTACCAGGGCTTTGATCCTACCAAATCAGTACATTACTGGACCTGAAAAGAACTCTGCTGGAGTAAAGAATGCTGTGCTGTAAGGATTGCTACTTTGCTGTGACTGACTGTTCGAATGAACTGCTTCTCTGACTTGTGAGCTGCCCTGCTGCCTGCTGATCTCTGCTCTTCTGAGGACAAGGACAGGAACCATCTCCCATGAACCCAGAGTAACTCCAAGGGCTTGCTGGCTTGCCTCTTAGTTTATGAAGACACAAAATACTTCCAGCAATCCTGCTGGTGCCTCTGGTCCCTGCGATCTGTGAGGCCTACTCTTGTTTGAGGTACCTCCCATCCTGGGCCGCAGAAGTAGTTTCTTCTGCGTTTTCTACAAAAACTGGTGCATTGCCTCAACTGAGTGAGAATTTCCGCTGTATTGCCCTTTGACGTCAAAGCAGAGGCTGCTCAATGTCAAAGAATCCACAGCCTGCACGGCTCGATGACGACGCTCTACGGGGCTCAATGACAACGCATTGCATTCACTTCAACAGAGCTCAATGATGACACAGGACCACCTTTGCGTGGCTCCATGATGACACAGTAGACTCACAACATCAACAAAAGCTCAGTTCAAGGCATTTCTTCAGAGGGACCTGTCTGGGTCCAGTAGCCAGCCAACCCTCCATTGCGGTTGGCCTGAACTTTGAATTTGTCTCTCACAACCTCAAGTAACCTTTTGATCGCTATGACTTTTAAGCACTGTTTTCACAATTAACCTTTAAAAATTCATATCTCGATATAACTTACTGGTTCTTTGTAGTTTGGGTCTTGTTGTACTCAGATAAAAATTCTCTATTGTTCTAAACCTGTGTGGAGTTTTTTTGTGGTGTGTGTTTTCACTGAGTTACAGTAATTTAAGTGTTGCTGAAATACTTTACACATTGCCTCTCAGGACCATCAGTTGGACCAGGGACAGATATAGTCTCAAAATACGAACACATGGATATATGTTATAACAAATGCTCTAAAATTGTGGTGGCAGGAGAGAAGAGTGTCTCTACATTAAAAGGAAAATGGTGGTCGTGAAGCACAAGGGCCAGCAGCTCAAGTGTTTTTTTGTTCAATTTCCAAGTTAAGGTGCCTGTGTTTTTTTAAAAAGAACATTTTGCTCAGAATGAAGGTACGATTCAGTCCCCTTTCATACTCTGGGAGGCATTCATATCAGTTATCAGAGGGGAGTGTAATGCGAAGAGAGCAGGGATTCTATGGTTGCTGCCGCCTTGGAGGGGTAAATACGCGAGTTAGAAAGGAAATTCTTTGTTGACAATAAAAATGAGATTCTGGGCACGATTAGTGACACGGTCGTTGAGTTTGAGGATGCGGCAACAAGGGAGACCTATTACCTGGGAAAAGAAACTCGAGCTCGGTGGTATGGAGAGGGTGAAAGGGCAGGTAAAACACTTGCTGGCCTTCTTAAGAGGCCATGGGCCTGCGACTATATTAGTGAACCTGCTAAATGAACAGTGGGAGGGCGGTAGGCCAGTCCCAGTCCTGGCTGAGATGATGTCCTTCTACTCTTTCCTTTACGCAGCTACCCAAAACACCATTCATCCCGACCTGACTGCCTTTTTGTATTCTATTCACCAGCTCTGGCTGGACAGCAGGCACCGCAGCTACCTGGATGAACCTTAATCTGTGGAGGAAGTAATTGGGGTAATCCACACTCTACCTGGGGACAAGGCCCCTGGATTGGATAGCCTCATGGCCACTTTTATAAATAATTTGCTCCATTGCTTGCACCACCTCTCATCAATATGTATGATGAGTCCCTTTAACAAGGGACCTTTCATCCTACACTAAGAGAGGCACTAATCATTACAATTCTGAAACAAGACAAGGGCCCACTTATATGCGACTCCTACAGACCGCTGTCAATGATTAACCTGAATAATAAAGTTCTCGCAAAGCTCATTATGGCACAATTGCTCCTTCTCCTGCCCTTAGTGCTATGACCCGACCAGTGTGGCTTCGTCCTTGGAAGAGCCACATCACACAACCGGTGCACCTTTTTCTCAAATATGCAGGAAATCGACTCCTTGATCCATGCAACTGCGGTATTCCTTCATGCCACTAATGCCTTTGACACCCTGGAGTGACTGTATATGTTCGCCCTATTAACCCAGCTTGGAATCAGCCCTAAATATTTGAAATTGATCCCCCTCATATATTCGGCCCTGACAGCATGCTTCAGTCTCAACGGCATTGTGTCGCCCTCCTTCCCCATTTCTGGTGGCACCCGACGGGTTGCCCGCTGTCTCCTTTCCTCTTTGCTATCAACATGAAGCCACTGGCTGCCCGGCCAAGACAGCACCGTACACATCTTGGCCTGGCATTTGTACCGAAGGTGATCCTTGTATCTCTCTATGCTGATGATATCACTTTATATGTCAAGCATCAAGCGGTAAACTTAGATCCCCTGATTAGGGATATTATACAATTCGGTGGCCTCTCCGGGGTAACCATCAAATGGGGGAAATCGATCATCTTCCCAATAAGGACAGCCACGGAAAGGTTCCAGTTAGAATACCCTCTGGAATGAGCTCGGAGCCCAGAGAAGTACCTTGGGATCTGGCTAAGCCAGAATATCAATGAATTGTGGCAGTGCAACTATGGGAGACTAATGGACTGACTTGAGAGCCCGGTGGGGCGATGGATCGCTCTTCCTCTATCCATTGCTGGGCACTTGTCAAACAACCCAGAGTCACATGGGAGACCCCAACACTGCCCTTCGAACAAGGAGGACTGCAAGCCTCCGATATAGAGCTGTATTACAATGGTGCCAAGGCCGGCTATCATTGGATTTTCCCCACTCAATTCATGGCGCAGACAGCTCCAGAGCATGACAAAGCGGCCCCCACACCGTTCCGCATGTGATGTATAAATCGCAGCCTCGGTTCCACGCTGAGGTGGACACTGTTGGTTGCATGGTTTGGGCTTGGAGAGAATTGCGCCGTAGGGCACATCTGGTGTGCCATCCGGATTTGCTGCTACTAGAGCATTCGTGAGTTTGCAGGACAACAGGACAGACAAGCTCTGCATCTGCACACTGGGGATGTGGACTGCTCGACAGAATGACATAGTTTCAGATCCACTCAGTGCTGAGGGTGAGATATGCCACATTACCGATGGCACCCCCCACGTTTCAAGTCCTTGAGGATTTCCTGAACAACCCATCTCCACGTAAACTAATTGTCCTCTTGTACGTTGGCATGCAGCGTGAGGCGCCAATATATGTACCTGCCGCATGCGATGGTTGTGTGGGGCTACTGTGGCCCCCATAGGAGATGAGCAATGGGCTTACTGCTGTGCGCAAGCAAGAGACTTGTCCCCTAATTATAGATTGTGACTAATCCACTTTAAGTACCTCCACCAAATCTACAGAACTCCCTCATGACTACAGAGAGCTGGTTTGAGTGAGGATGCGAGGTGTGCCCGTTGCCAGAGGAGGATTTCCTGCATCAGTCCCGGACCAGTGGGAGGTGGCGCCAAAGCCGGCGTAGCCACCGGTAATCGTATTTGAAAGCAGGCAGTAAATCACAACGCGCTCTCAGGAAAAACACCACAGGAGATCATTACAAAGGATTTATTCCATCATAAATCTAATTGTGATGCGTTTCGACCGGCAACCAGTCTTCCTCACGGTTGCCGGGTGAAACAGGTCTCGATTGGATTCATGATGGAATAAATCCTTTGTACCGATCTCCTGTGGTGTTTTTCCTGAGAGCGCGTTGTGATTTACTGCCTGTTTTCACATATATATATAGTTACAGGTTACAGTAGACAGGCTAAAGACATCAAAAAAATTATCAAGAAGAATGGCCTATTATCCTCACAGATTAAACCCTAAGGGAGGTTGTTCCCACCACTCCAACAGTGATTTTTAGACGTGCATACTCCATGCGCAATGAGCTAGTGAGAAATAGCCCGGAAACTAATGTAACAGGAAATTGGTTGTCACCCCGCAAGGGATTGTTTAGGTGCAGCTCATGTCGAGTTTTTAAGTTTGGCATAAACACAGCCACTTACTTGACACCTTGACACCTTTTAAATAAGAGAAGCTAGATCCAGGTATAAAGCTGTTGTCAGCAAAAGGAAAACGGAGATCCTAGAAGGTCGCTGGGCTGTTTTAGCCAGAGCCGCTGACCTAAAGAAGGGTAAAGACTTACTTTCCTCTGGACAGCTCATGACCCCGATCAGTTGTACTATCACAGGTGAAGGCTGGGCGAATCATTTTAATGCCATCTATGCTGCGCCCTGCCCGGAGCCCGCCCCATTGTCTTTTTGCCACCCACCAAGGGTTGAAATAACTTTACCTGAAGTGGAGGATGCCATTAATCAGAGCATGGGGAGTAAGGCACCGGGCCCTGACGGCCTACCCATCGATATTATCAAAATAAACCTAGACGTCTGGGCTCCACTTCTTTTAAATGTGTTCAATAACCTTAATGTTGCTCCCCTTCCTCGCACTTGGTCAACAAGCATTATCGTCCCTAGTTTTTAATAAGGGAGACCGTTCACAACCAAACTGCTATAGGCCCATCTCCCTTATCGATAATACGCTAAAAATACTTGGCAGGATCTTATACAACAAGATCCTGAGTTGGACCGAGGATAATGGTATCTTGGAACGCTGCCAATTAGGTTTCCGCAATAGGGTTGGAACCATTGAGCAGTGTCTCAATTTAAATTTAATTTTTGGGAAATATAATATTGCACGCAGATCGCCAGTCTATCTCACCTTCATAGACATGTCCTCCGCGTTCGATTTTGTAAATAGATCGAAGCTCTGGACAGCTCTCTTGAATTACGGCTTAGATGAGCCCCTTGTGCACTTCCTGGCTTATCTGCATAAAGATTTGAAAGCATGTGTTAGAATTGGTCAGGGGGGCGAAGTAACAAATACTTTTAAAGTTCAAAGAGGGGTCAGACAGGGATGTGTTTTAGCTCCCCTTCTTTTTATTATTTATATTAATGGTCTGCATAAAACCCTCACCCCTCTTACTCACGACATGCCGAAAATCTTGGGCAACTCCCTTCCCGTTCTGCTTTATGCAGATGATGCGGTGCTTATGGGCCGCACCCGAATGCTTTACGCATTCTGGTGAAGGGATTTGTTGACTAAATGGAATCCCTTGACCTAAAAACTAATTTCAAGAAATCCTTTATTATGTCTTGTGGCCCTAATAAACAACAGTTAGGTAGTATTTTGGTAGGTGCAGACAAACTATGGTCCACTATTAGTTTTCCTTATTTAGGGGTGATCTTTGCTGCGAGCAACTCCTGGACTGAGCATATTGCTCACTCCAGGAGTAGGTTCTCAAAGGCCATCAACTCAATCCTTAGCCTACCCCGTTCTAAACACACTGGCACTTTATCTGCTATTTTAAAAATTTACAAAGCCCAGTGTACCCCCGTTGCCACTTACGGCGCGGAGGTTTGGGGTGTGGCCAAGTGTGGACCTTTTCAATTGGAAGAGAACAGATTCCTCAGGAAGATGCTCTGTGTTCCTATCTCTACTACACAATATGTCTGTCACAAGGAGTTAAACTTGAATTTTATTGAGGACTTTATTCGTGCTCGTCCTGCCCTGCTCTGGCTTTCTATTTGGAAGAACCCGGCGGCTTCACTTTCCAGAGATATTATTACTGATTGTCGGAACTGTGATAGATGTATGAATATCCCCTGGCTTTCTGGAGTGTATAATAGTTTTTGTAGCATCAACTATGGGAATGTTTTTATTAAGAACACTGCTGATATTTCCCACATAAAAATGAAATACGAAATGCTCTATACACACTGTATGATGAAGAAAGATTAGACTGGGAATCTCTTAAGATCACTGTTTCTACATATCTGGCCTTTGATTTTTTAACTTCGCCCATGCCCCACTATTTGACACTTCCAATGAGCCACTGGGTGCGGGGTTTATTATTCCGCTTGAGGGCAGGTGCAATTAAATTTGCACTTTGTTTTCCCCTTGGTCACCAGAAACAACGGGATTCCTTGCCCTGTCCGTGTGACGGACTGAGTGGCCAATCTGCGTTGCATTTTTTATTCTTTTGTAAATTTTATATGAAATATATTAAATGGTTTTTAACTCCGTATTTTTAAAAATTAAAGCCTATTAGCTTGGAAAATGCATATTTAATGATATTAACTATGGACAATGATGAACTCATATTTCGCACTGGCACTTTTTTGCGTACAGCTGCTCGAGCTTGACTGACTATGTTTGATCTGTGAACCTGTATGTATTTTGTGAATTTACGATGTTTCTTTTTTTAACTGTTTTTGTGACTCTTATGTTTCTTTTATGTATTTGTACTTCTGTGGATACTTTGTTATCCGAATAAAGTTTCAATGATTTGACAGATTTTACACCTTTTTCAGATGTACTTATCGCTCTGAAGGCCCACTACACTTGCAGAAATGAATTTGCTGTTTACATTCTCAGTGATGTCACTGACCATGCCATGAATTATGTAATATGTGATGTCATCAGCAGTGGATTGCGGGCGCACGAGTTATAGTTAGTGCAACTAACTATAACGGAGGAATTTCAATAGGTTTGTACGAGTGAAATGTCCAGCTAACTATAACACCCCTAAAACCTATATTTTTTCGTGAATTTCTATGTTTTTTTAATGCTAATTACTAACTATAACATGTCTGAAACCTATGGGTTTTTTCAGTGAATTTCAAAGGTTTTTTAAATGCTAATTCCTAACTATACCATGTCTGAAACCTATGGTTTCTTCAGTGAATTTCAAAGGTTTTGTAAATTACAATTTATAAATGTATCAATTGTTATATTTATTTTTTTGATACTGATTTACTACATTTTTTTAAACTATTTATTTTTAGATATTTTATTTTTTTAATAACATTATAATTACATTATACATTACATTATAAAATATACTGTCTCAGAATGAATTACTTTAGTTTAAATACATTGCAAATGGGCAATAGACTTTTAAGTACAGTAGTTACAGTTGTTGCAATGGGCAACACAATTTCAAACACAATTGAGCTCAATGTGAATTTCCAGTTAAATGCAATTAGTTACTTTATGGATTACTTTTCTAACCACAGGACTGTATCCTAGATTCAGTCCTGGGATATCTCCTGTAAACAGTTGAGTAAAAGCGTTTTGGTTACAGTAGTGATTTGTAAGGAATATTATTGTATTTTAAAAGTTGACACTGAATTTTTTCACATAGAATCACCAATGTTATCCTACGGGAGGAAATTCACTTAGCAGGTAAGTAGTGTTATCGTTACTTTTTCTTACTCAGTGGTGGATCCCGGATCAAGCACTGGTGCATCTCCTGTAAACAGCTGAAACAATGGGTTTAAGTCATACAGGTGATTTTAAGGAATATTTGAGTTTGTGAAAATCGACACTTAGAAACTTTTCTGGTGAAAACCAGACAATGGATTCCTATAGAAGGAAATACCAGTTACTGGTAAGTACGGTTAGAATTATTTTTCAGGGTCAGTGCTGAGCTAAAAGATGCAGCACTGGGTGCTCTCCTGATAAAAAGTGAGTAAATCGGAACTCGTTGTTTGGATGATTTTAGGTGAATATTTTGAAGTTCCAAAACTCCATACTTTGAAGAATTTCCAAGTGAAACCAGTCAATGTTAGCCTATTGAAGGAAATTCAAGTTATTGGTAAGTATGGTTAGAATTACTCTTCAGGCTCAGTACTGCGCTCAAAGATGCAGCACTGAAGTCTCTCCTGATAACAGGAGACTAAATCAGAATTCGTAGTTCCGCTGATATTAAAGAAATATTATAAAGTTCCAAAACTCCACACTTAAAAGAATTTCCAAGTGAAACCAGTCAATGTTAGCCTATGGAGGAAATTCAAGTTACTGGTAAGTACGGTTAGAATTACTTTTCAGGGTCAGTGCTGGGCTAAAAGATGCAGCACTGAGGTCTCTCCTGATAACAGGTGAGTAAATCAAAATTCGTAGTTCGACTAATTTTAGAGGATTATTTGTAAGTTTCAAAAATCGACAGACACTCTTTCAGCAAAAAGCAGGCAATGATATCCTATGGAAGGAAATTCAAGTTACTGGTAAGTATGGTTAGAATTACTCTTCAGGATCAGTACTGGGCTCAAAGATGCAGCACTGAGGTCTCTCCTGAAAACAGGTGACTAAATCAGAATTCGTAGTTCCGCTGATTTTAGAGAAATATTATAAAGTTCCAAAACTCCTCACTTAGAAGAATTTCCAAGTGAAAGCAGTCAATGTTAGCCTATGGAAGGAAATTCAAGTTACTGGTAAGTACGGTTAGAATTACTTTTCAGGGTCAGTGCTGGGCTAAAAGATGCAGCACTGGGTTCTCTACTGATAAAAGGTGAGTAAATCGGAATTCTTTGTTTGGAAGATTTCAGGTGAATATTTGAAAGTTCCAAAACTCCACACTTTGAAGAATTTCCAAGTGAAACTAGTCAATGTTAGCCTATGGAAGGTAATTCAAGCTACTGGTAAGTATGGTTAGAATTACTTTTCAGGATCAGTACTGGGCTCAAAGATGCAGCGCTGAGGTCTCTCCTGATAACAGGGGAGTAAATCAAAATTCATAGTTCGACTAATTTTAGAGAATTATTTGTAAGTTTCAAAAATCGACAGAAACTTTTTCAGCAAAAAGCAGGCAATGATATCCTATGGAAGGAAATTCAAGTTGCTGGTAAGTATGGTTAGAATTACTCTTCAGGATCAGTACTGGGCTCAAAGATGCAGCACTGAGGTCTCTCCTGATAACAGGTGACTAAATCAGAATTCGTAGTTCCGCTGATTTTAGAGAAATATTATAAAGTTCCAAAACTCCACACTTAGAAGAATTTCCAAGTGAAACTAGTCAATGTTAGCCTATGGAAGGAAATTCAAGTTACTGGTAAGTACGGTTAGAATTACTTTTCAGGGTCAGTGCTGGGCTAAAAGATGCAGCACTGGTTTCTCTCCTGATAAAAGGTGAGTAAATCGGAATTCTTTTTTTGGAGGATTTCAGGTGAATATTTTAAAGTTCCAAAACTCCACACTTTGCAGAATTTCCAAGTGAAACTAGTCAATGTTAGCCTATGGAAGGTAATTCAAGTTACTGGTAAGTATGGTTAGAATTACTTTTTAGGATCAGTACTGGGCTCAAAGATGCAGCGCTGAGGTCTCTCCTGATAACAGGTGAGTAAATCAAAATTCATAGTTCGACTAATTTTAGAGGATTATTTGTACGTTTCAAAAATTGATAGAAACTTTTTCAGCAAAAAGCAGGCAATGATATCCTATGGAAGGAAATTCAAGTTACTGGTAAGTATGGTTAGAATTACTCTTCAGGATCAGTACTGGGCTCAAAGATGCAGCACTGAGGTCTCTCCTGATAACAGGTGAATAAATAAGAATTTGTAGTTCCGCTGATTTTAGAGAAATATTATAAAGTTCCAAAACCCCACACTTAGAAGAATTTCCAAGTGAAACCAGTCAATGTTAGCCTATGGAAGGAAATTCAAGTTACTGGTAAGTACGTTTAGAATTACTTATCAGGGTCAGTGCTGGGCTAAAAAGTGCAGCACTGGGTTCTCTCCTGATAAAAGGTGAGTAAATCGGAATTCTTTGTTTGGAGGAATTCAGGTGAATATTTTAAAGTTCCAAAACTGCACACTTTGAAGAATTTCCATGTGAAACTAGTCAATGTTAGCCTATGGAAGGAAATTCAAGTTACTGGTAAGTACGGTTAGAATTACTTTTCAGGATCTGTACTGGGCTCAAAGATGCAGCACTGAGGTCTCTCATGATAACAGGTGAGTAAATCTGAAGTCGTAGTTCGGCTGATTTTAGAGGAATACTTGTAAGTTCCAAAACTCCACACGTAGAAACTTTTTTAGCAAAAAGCAGGCAATTATATCTTATGGAAGGAAATTCTAGTTACTGGTGAATACGATTAAAATTACTTTTCAGGATCAGTACTGGGCTCAAAGATGCAGCACTGAGGTCTCTCCTGATAACAGGTGAGTAAATCGGAATTCGTAGTTGGGCTGATTTTACTTCGGTCCAGTATATATAGAGCCACTTTCCTACAACATCCCCTCCCTTCACCACTGTGCAAACGCGCCCTGTGGCGTGTTATAAGTTAGGGAAATAATTCCCCTTCAATCCTGAGGGTCCCTAGAGTCCAACAAGCCCACTAGGGACGTCCGGTAAGCGCCACAGTACTACGTAGCAGAGAGATGTAAAAAGGGGCACAGCCTGCACCACCTCTCTGTAAAGCAGCGCAGTGGCGCTTCCTGGAAGCACCTGGTGGGCTAATTGGCCCCATGGTTTCTCAGGATTGAAGGGGAATTTTTTTCCCCAACTTAAAACACGCCACAGGGCATGTTTGCACACATCACCTCAGTCCACGTCCCCTCCCTTCCCCACTGTGTAAACGTGCCCTGTGGCCGTTCTAAGTTGAGAGACTAAGTCCCCTTCAATCCTAAGGGTCCCTAGGGTCAAACTAGCCCACTAGGTACCTGCAATAGGCGCCACAGAGCTGCGTTGCAGAGAGGTGTAAAAAGGGGCTTGGCTGAACACCTGTCTGCAACGCAGCTCCCTGGCGCATACTGGGGATACCTGTTGGGCTATTTGGCCCTCAGGGACCCTCAGTATTGAAAGAGAATTAATTCCTCAACTTAAAACATGCCACGGGGCGCGCTGGCACATTGGTGAAGGAAGGGAGCATGGCCTGAGGTGACATGTCTCCAAACACGCCCTGTGGCAGTGTGGGGAGGGATTGGGCCCCCCCCTTTTTTTTATTAAAATGCCCCCGGGATTTACCGCCCCAGGACCCCCTGAGCAGGCCTAGGAGGTCAGGGTGTTTCTACCCTGCCCCCTTTTCGCATTTTTCTAGTTTTTTATTTAGGTTTCTTGTGCCTTGGTTCTTCAGAGGCACAAGATGGCTGCCAACATTTCCTGATGTGGAGTGTTGACAGCCAATTAGAATACAGCTTGTGCACGGCAGGGTGTACTTAGGGTGGGCGGATCCTCCGCGGCCTTGGATATATATGTGATTTTACTTTTGATTTTCTCAGGAACTACTGAACGGATTTACACCATTTAAGCAAAAGGTACAACTCTGAACCAAGGTCTACCTTTTTGCCAAATGTGGTGTAATTCCGTTCAGCAGTTAGGGCTGCAGCTGCGACTAAAGGTTCCTATGGGAAATTGCATGGGGAAAACACATTTTGGGACCCCCTTTTTTCTCGGCCCCCACTTGATGAATCACCCAGAGACTTTCAGGATAGGAGCAGACCAGAGCGGGCCATAAGTTTTGGAAATTTCACGAAGATTCGTCAACAGGCACCAAAGTTATTCCAAATAGAATGTGCGTATTTCCTATGGAAAATAGGTCCCTACTATAACTACCTACTGGCGACCGCCAGTTTTCTGACTCTTCCCACTTCCCAGCCGGCAAAGCGAGAAGAGAGGGATACGGACACCAGATTCTTTTGGTAAAAAACAGGTCTTTATTCTTTTCTCAGCTCGTCAGACACATTTCGAATAACACAGTATCCTTGTTCATATGCGGAAACGCAGTCCCCTTAATGTTTTTATATCCATATTTTTTAAGTTTATTTTTGTTAGTGGTGCTCCCGTGTCATGTGATACATAATGAACATAAAAAACATAGTTATGACATTAGTTGCACTTTCTTTGTTTTACCACAGAATATTTGCAAATTAAAGAGAAACCACATCTATTTGTGAGGAAAGCATGGAATTGCACGTTGTTGTAGAATGACTCTGATACTGATATATATATATATATATATATCACACAGTTGCAGGTATCCCAAGCGAAGTGACCACTTTTGGTGCTTAATTATCACATGAACTTCACACCCCCTTGGGAAACACTACAACGTCCAAGATGCCGCAGGAGTGGCAGCGTCCCCGCCCAGGGGCGTGGCAATCAATTAAGACAGTCAGTTCTTGTGCCGAGCATACCGTGCCACAGAAGAAGGGAGCAGGTTCCTCCCGAAATGCGTCTGGCAGCAAAAACTTTCTGAGTGGTTTTCCTGTGAACTTGCCACTAGCAAGCCGTGAATAAAACCTGGTCTTTTCTTAAGAATCTTCCTGGTGGCCCTTCAATTTGGGAATCTGGTACATGTGTGATGTTTCAGCGGCCGTCCCGGTCGCGAAGGTGACCCCCCAGCCAATGGATCCGAGTCCGCACCACTGGGTGCGTGATGTTAGCGGATGGAAGACGCGTGAGCACGATTCCAGTTAGTGCTCACGCGAACGCTTTTTCAAGACTACAAAGCAGAGTGACAAGGCACAGGTCACCCTCTCAGCCCACTTGGGATTTTATTTTGGTGCTTAATTATCACATGAACTTCACACCCACTTGGGAAACACTACAACGTCCAAGATGCCGCAGGAGTGGCAGCGTCCCCGCCCAGGGGCGTGGCAATCAATTAAGACAGTCAGTTCTTGTGCCGAGCATACCGTGCCACAGAAGAAGGGAGCAGGTTCCTCCCGTAACGCATCTGGCAGCACAAACTTTCTGAGTGGTTTTCCTGTGAACTTGCCACTAGCAAGCCGTGAATAAAACCTTGTCTTTTCTTAAGAATCTTCCTGGTGGCCCTTCAATTTGGGAATCTGGTACATGTGTGATGTTTCAGCGGCCGTCCCGGTCGCGAAGGTGACCCCCCAGCCAATGGATCCGAGTCCGCACCACTGGGTGCGTGATGTTAGCGGATGGAAGACGCGTGAGCACGATTCCAGTTAGTGCTCACGCGAACGCTTTTTCAAGGCTACAAAGCAGAGTGACAAGGCACAGGTCATCCTCTCAGCCCACTTGGGATTTTATTTTGGTGCTTAATTATCACATGAACTTCACACCCACTTGGGAAACACTACAACGTCCAAGATGGCGCAGGAGTGGCAGCGTCCCCGCCCAGGGGCGTGGCAATCAATTAAGACAGTCAGTTCTTGTGCCGAGCATACCGTGCCACAGAAGAAGGGAGCAGGTTCCTCCCGAAACGCGTCTGGCAGCACAAACTTTCTGAGTGGTTTTCCTGTGAACTTGCCACTAGCAAGCCGTGAATAAAACCTGGTGTTTTCTTAAGAATCTTCCTGGTGGCCCTTCAATTTGGGAATCTGGTACATGTGTGATATATATATATATATATATATATATATATATATATATATATATATATATATATATATATATATATATATATATATTCACTGAAAAAACCATAGGTTATAGATCATATATAGTTAGGAATTAGCATTTACAAAACCTTGAAAATTCACTGAAAAAACCATAGGTTATAGACCATATATATCTTCCTGGTGGCCCTTCAATTTGGGAATCTGGTACATGTGTGATATATATATATACATATATATATATGTATATATATATATATATATATATATATATATATATATATATATATATATATATATATATATATATATATTCACTGAAAAAACCATAGGTTATAGATCATATATAGTTAGGAATTAGCATTTACAAAACCTTGAAAATTCACTGAAAAAACCATAGGTTATAGACCATATATAGTTAGGAATTAGCATTTTTAAAACCTTATTTTACTCACACAAAACCATTGAAATTCGCATATATAGTTAGTTGTACTAACTATATATTTCGCGCACCCGCAATCCACTGCTGATGATGTCACATATTACATCATTCATGACATGGTCAGTGACATCACTGATCACATCACTGATGACATCATTCATGTGATAATACGATGAACTTCTTCAGACTCTAATATAACCTTATATACACTCAGTGTAAACAGACACTCACAGAGTGTCACTCATCCATTGAGTTACTCACACACCTAGTCAGTCATGCAAAGAATCAATCACACCTCCATTTCCTCAACTATACAGTTATACACACCTTACTTATTCAAACAGATACTAACACATATTTACTCTCTTATACAATCCCTGATACAATTTCAGAATGATCCATACAGCCACTCACACATTCACTGGCTCTTATGCACAGTTATTTATATATGTCAACTCTCACATATACTGTATTTTACATATGTTCTTACTTTGACATGTAGCACTGAGATATCCATTCACTCACCAATACACTCATGCACACAGTCAACCGCCCATACAACTGTTTCCACATGCACTTTTGAACCCATACATCTAGTGAATCAACTGCTCACACATCTATGCACAGAGTCATACACCTCCCAACCACCCACACACACACTCAGTCTCCCATACAAATACTTGGGCAACCAATCAATAACCCATATAGTTACTCATATAGCTACTGATCAACACATGCAGCAGTTTACAAAACAACAGACATAATGATGCACAAATTAAGACAGTTTAGTCACTAACCCATGCACTCAGTGAGACACATTTAATCACTCACTCATACAGTCAGTCATGCACCTACTAAATGCTTTATCCAGACACTTATACATCCACTCATTCTTCAATATGTAAGACATATTTAAAGTTTACAGAAACATACAGACACTGGATGTTGATATTAGTGATGTCATCAGTGATGTCATTTGAGATGTCATCAGTGATGTCATCAGTGATGTCACTGACCATGTCATGAATGATGTAATATGTGACATCATCAGCAGTGGATTGCGGGTGCGCGAAATATATAGTTAGTACAACTAACTATATATGCGAATTTCAATGGTTTTGTGTGAGTAAAATAAGGTTTTAAAAATGCTAATTCCTAACTATATATGGTCTATAACCTATGGTTTTTTCAGTGAATTTTCAAGGTTTTGTAAATGCTAATTCCTAACTATATATGGTCTATAATCTATGGTTTTTTCAGTGAATTTCAATGGTTTTTTAATAGCAAATATCAAAAGCTGTAAAATGTATTCTTCTTTTAATCGAAAAATATATTTTATATGTTTTTAATATAATTATTTTATGTATATATATTTTTTTTGTTTCGCTACCGGTCCACGCACCGGGTAGCTTCCCGTTAGCTAAATTTGTTGCCGCAACCCGGTCCGCGAACCGGTAAACGTTCCGTTAGCGCAACTGTCGCGTTAGAAAACAACATCGTGACGCGTCACGTAAGCGCGACGTATCGCGTTGCCGCGTAATGTGTCTTATGACGCGCCGCGTTAGCGCACCCGGAAGTGCTCCGGAGCGCGAACCGAGGCGCGAAGCGCAGCTCCCCGGAAGCGATCCGGGGCGCGGGGCGGAGCGCGTAACGTAAGCGTAACAGGTCATGTGACTTGTCAATAAAACTTTTTATTGGTTCATTTCACTTTTGGTTTCCTAATGATGTAAGGCTAGGTCATGTGACCTAAAAATAACACTTTTCATTGGTTTAGAACATTTTTTTTTCCCAAATGATGAAAGCCCCCACCTTTTTTCTCACTCTGACTTTCAACTTTGTGAGAGGAAGAGCTATTTTCATTATTAAGAGATGGCTTTAATAGTAGCTGCAGCTGGTGCACCCCCACCACCACCACCACCTCCTAGGAAGGAAGGACCACCTACCCAGTTCCTTCCCAACCCTGAGGAAGAGGAGGAAGAAGAGGAAGAGGAGGTACATGAGAGAGTATTCTTGCCTGAACAGCCCCGGAAATCCCACCACAAGGACAGTTTCATTTGGCAATTTTATGCATTCCCAGAAAGCCAAAAAAAAGTCAATGCCCGTTATGTCACATGCCTGATCTGCAAAGAAGTTCTGTCGCGAGGCACAGATAAAAAATATAGCTACGGGAACTATACTATGCATCGCCACATGCAAAGGTGGCATCCAATAAATTACAGCGTGGCTGAGGTGCGTGACCTCCGTGAAAACCCACAAACTCCTGTGGCCACCACCTCAACACAGGAAAGTTTTTCGGGACCAGAGGCGAGGGAGACGGTCCCCAATATCCAGAGCAATTTTCAACACATCAAGCTAGTGTGTATTTATTGTGGGGGACTACTTTGCCACGGGGAGATGAGTGTGATTCTAATGAACAGAGCATTTGAAAATCACAAGTGCTCAAAACGCCCCAAAAAGTGATTTTTTTTTTGCTCCTGTTGAGCCCTTTCTAATGCCTGTTTTCCGTTTTTACCCCCCAAAAGAACCAAAAAAACACCGGTGAGCGCCCCGTTAGCGCAACACAAAAAAAAGAAAAAAAAAAACAAGGGAAGGAGAGCATAAGAAAAGAGAAAGAGAGAGTAATGTTAAGAGACAGACAGCAAGAGAGAGCAACACAGATGTACTGTGTAATACATAGTAAAACAGTGTAAAAGATATAACAAAGTGTAAGAGAGAAAATGTAAAAAATATAAGGCTTTGAAACAAAGAAAGAGAGAAGAAGAATACTAAAGCAGAGGCACATGAAGAATGTGAGTCTCTGTAAAGACTAAAAGGAAAGAGAAAAAATGATGTACAAATAAAAGGTAATAACGGAACCAGATTTAAATAACACTGGTAAAGGAGAGAAAGAAAAAAGTAGTGTGCATAAATAAAGAGGGATGAAATAAGATGGATAACATCGAATAAAGTTAAAACATGTGGATTGACAGAGAAATGCGCTACCCATAGTATAAGTAAAGAGGGGTGAAAGAGGGAGAAATATTGAATTAGGATAACACATGGTGAGTGACATAGAGAGTAAAGGAAACAGTACCTGAATGGGCTTGAGTAAAACAGCATAAAAAGTTAAGTAATGCAATGTGTCTAACTTACAGGGAGTCAGTGGGTGTAGGTAGGAGTTTGGGTGTGTAAGGTGTGTCTGTGGGTGTGGTTGTGTGGACTGTTTTGGTGTGGGTAAAAATGAGGGTGTGTGAAATATGTATGAAAAGTGTATGAGTGTGGGGTGTATATGTGTTCGATGTATGTGTGTGTATGGAATGTGTGTGTGTTTTTGAAGAGTGTGTGTGGGAGGTTTTTTGTGTGTATGAGGTGTGTGTGTGGTGTGGGTGTAGGTGTATGTTACAGGTGTGTGCATGTGTTGGGAGGGGGGTGAGCTATATGTGTAGGAGTAAGGTAAATAATTAAGAAAAAGAGAATGAGTGAAGAAGCAAAGGAAGGGAACAGAGGGTAAGTGAAGTAAAGAATAGGGATCAAAAGAAGTTGAATATGAGAGGGTAAATAGGGAAAGGGGAGTAAACATGGAGAATAAGAATAAGTGAAAGAAGCAGAGTAAAAACACAGGAGTGAGGTAGATTGAGAAAATGTTAGTGACCTTAAAGCAAAGGGTGATAACAAACTACATTTGTTTAGTCATACTTACCATATAATAAATGTAACTTTAATTTTTTTTTTACTACAGTTGGTATCTGTGAAAGAGAGAAGAAAAAATAAGTTATAATTAGTAAAATATGTATTTTAAATTAAAAGATACAAATGAAGAGCTAAAAACATCATAACACTCTATTTAGAAATAAAGTGAGAGTGAAGAACACAGAAAGGGAAATAAACTAAGGTAGAAGGACAAAAAGAGGGAGAAAGAAATAGAAGGAGAGCAAATTAAAAAGAGTAAGGCATATAGATTCACTAAGAAAAAGAGAGAGAAGTACAGAGAAATGAAATGAAGGTAAGAAAGATACTAAAACAATGTGAGTTAGCAAAACTAAATCAGGAAACAGAAGTAAGTAAAAAGATAATGACTGAGACAGAAAACAGTCTAATTAAGGATGCATTTAGAAGAATGAGGAATAGAAGATAACTGAGAGTAAGAGAAGAACAGTCATAGAGTGAAAGGATGAAGGGAGACAGAATAATATACAACAATTGAAGGAAATGGACTGAGGAAGTTATAACGTAGACACACTGAGAGAAAAACTGAGTGAGGTGGAGTACAATGAGTGAGAAAAGAAAAAAAGTAAGTCTGCAAAAAAAAGGAAAGAGAGGAGAAGACGACTAAAACAGTGGTACTGAGAGAAAATAATTTGGTGATGAAAGTAAAGAGAAGGACATTGAAAGAAAGGAAATGATGGATAGTAACGGAACCAGAGTAAAAGAAATGGGATGAAGAACGATGAGAGAGGAGCAGTGAAGTTGTTGTAAAAGAAATGATAGAAGGTAGATAAACACAAGTGAAAATAACACAAGTAGAGTGAGGCACTGAGCACAGAGAAGTAGTGAACGAAAAATAGAGAGAAGAGGTCAAAAGTAAGAAGCAAATAAAGATAAGCGAGGGAGAGTGGATGTCAGAGAATGGGAATACAATTTAATTTACACAGTCCAAAGTATAGAATAATTTCTACAACATGTTACATAGTTTATTTTTGCTGTTCTCAGAATATATTGAATTTCACTTAAAGCAGTGAGTTCAAATTACTCATCATATGACAGCGGAAAAAAAAACCACAATCTAAAAGATTGTGTTTTAAAAAAACCCTTACATACTGACAAACGACAAATGTACGCTAATCTTTGATTGACTTACTTTTCCTTGAGGCCAAATAGTATATCATGGAGGTCCTTTTCTCGTTACATAGTATTTTGCTGTGCACTTAGAAATCCATTTCATCGACTTTCTACAAGAAAAGCTCCAAGAACATCTGAAATATTTTCAAAATTTTAATATACTCCTTTTTTTCAGTCATGACTCTTTACTCATTCTTGCACCTTTCCATTTGGCCAAATAGTGTCACATGTGTGAGTATATATGAGTACTCCTCCCGTCTTCATAGGCCAATTACCTTTATCTAAATTTTGGCTGTAAAAACACTAGGTATGAATTTATAAAGCCAAAAGGCAAACATTGTTTGAAAGTCAAATTATTGTCGTTACATTGGGTCCAACCTTTAGAAGTTTTTAAATAACATGTGTAATGCCCTGATGTTGTAGAAGGACAGTCATGAAAAATAATAGCTACAGTTGCAAAGGTTCTTCCTGATATCGATAACTGAGAAGCCACAAAATTTTTAATAGAAGTTGTCAATTTAGTTCCATCAGGTCTACATCGTTGGAACATTAAAATAACATAGTGACCATAATTTTGTAGAAATAATGTGGACAGCATTGCAGACTTACATTGAGTATACACCATATTGTGATCCGCTGCTTTAACTAGATTATTGAAAGACACTGATTTGCAGTCTGGTAAAGTTAAATATATAAATCTTTCAGAGTCTATTCTAGTAGTACTTGATGAAGCACAGTTATCATAGTCATGTTGCCCTTGATAAGAAAGGCCAAATATATTTTTTATATCTACTCCTTCATCTTGTAATACATCAAACATATACATTAAAAATTCCTGACAATCCTGTTGAATATTCTGTGAAAATTGATTTTGACCTGAACATATATCTAGAAGATTTCTAATTTCTGAAACACTTTCTATTTTAGCTCTATCACTACTACATTTCTCTAACACAGAATTCAATAAACAGCACAATGTTTGTTCCCGATTTTCAACAATCTGTCTTTGTAAATTTTGAAGAAAAAAAACAACATTAACTACTACATTAGCATAGCAGTTGACACCAGAACTGTTTTCAAACTGAAATCCAACAACATCTTCAACAGAATCCTTTTTGTTTCTCTTTACAATTACACTTTTATCTACTTTATGCCTTTTTGCTGATACCTCACTGCAATTACTCTCATTTCTTCTTTTTCGGCCTACCACACGTTTTTCAATCAGAGGATATTGAGGCAAATGTGGAGCATACTCTCTTCTTAACCTATTGTATTCTTTTACACAATCTAAATCTGCATAAATCTTTGTTTCATCACACTCAATCAAGTACAATCCTGCTAAAGTTCTGACTCGTGATAATGCCACATATGCCATACCCTCTTTAAACACAGAACTTCCAATGTTCACCAAAGCGCTATCTACACTTAAACCTTGAGACTTATGAATTGTTACCGCATATGCCAAACAAATAGGAAACTGTTTTCGGCGAACATATAAGTCTTTCACGAGCAAAAATCTAGCTGAACAACGACAAATTTGTTCTATTTCATCAATGTCATCAAATTTAATTTTTAAAATTTCAATTCCATCTCTATTTTTGTAATTCAGAAAACCAACAACATAACCCATTGCTCCATTTACTAGACCTCTTTCAACATTTAAATTCCTTCTTAAAATGACACGACAATTCAAACACACATTCAGAGTCTTTTCAAAACCAGCAGTTTTAGATATAGTCTTCTCTAATGAATCCAATTTTGATTTCAAATTTTCAGACAAAATAGTTGTTGCTCCCATATGCTCTATTTTATCAATAGCTTCCAGTTTCACAATCTCTTCATTTTCTAACTGTAACATTTTGTTGTTGAACATGGAACATTCTTTCAGAGTTGGCAACAAACATATGCCAGATTTCTTCTCGTTAATTTTCTTAAATATGTTCTCTGGAAGAATGTTTTCATTTGGGTACAAATTTGAAATGAATCGTGCATGTAAACCTTCTTTCCCTTGCTGACTTACTTTTCCGATCCTTACATCTTGTAGAATATTTTTATAATCTTCATCATTTGCTTGCCGCATATTTTGAAGCAGTTCTGCATATTTAAAGTTTAACCATATATTAACGTTTACAAAGCTCCCTAAGCACTTCCTGGTATCTTCATGTGTGAGCATTTTGAACACAGGTTGTCCTTTCACTGGAGTCAACTGCAGAAGATCTCCAAAAACAATAATATGTTTTCCACCAAATAAGACATCATAGTCTGTTCTAAGAATTTCTTGCATTCTCAAATGCACAAAAGCAAGCATGATATTTGACACCATGCTTACTTCATCAATGATAAGAAGTTTCATTTTCTTCAGGACTCTCGAAACTTCGGAACACGCATCTCCTGATAGCTTGTGATACTCCAATTTGTTATCATGCTCCACTGGCAGCATCAGTAAACAATGTAAAGTAATCCCTTTAATGTTATGTGCTGCCAGCCCAGTTGGAGCAGTAACAACACAAGACAGCTGTGATTCAGTCCTTTTCTGCAGATAAGTTGCAATGGCTTTAATCAGAAAACTTTTTCCAGTTCCCGCTTCTCCACTCACGTACAGTTGGACAGGCTTAAATGATGTACATGAGCATTCTTTTTTCTCATGACTGAATCCATGTTCAATCTGTTCTGTGACTTCGTCATATATCTGTTTCTGCTCAAGGTTTAGTTGTTTCACCAAATCTTCTAAGTTAACTTCATCATCTTGACCTTGTTCCATAACTCTTTCCACCTCATCCATGGCAGTAGCAGCTTCATTTTGGATGATTGGTCCTCCTTGTGGATCCTGACTCAATGAAGCAGAACTCTGACTGCCTTGAGAACTGTCTCTCGCAATCTCTGCAGCAATTGTGGCTTCTTGCTCTATTTCTTCATTCAATATTTGCAGATAATTTGGAAAAACAGGACATTCTATGGTATCCTTCGTTGCATTAAAGGAGTCTTCATAACAGAGAAAATCTCCAAGAACTTCCTCTTCTTCACGCCATAGTTTAAACAGTTGCTAAAGAGCCAAATAATAAAATTCTCTTTTATCTGGATTATCACAACTCAATTTGCGATGATTAATCAAATGACCTTTTTTCTGTTTCACTAGACATCCTTCACATCCAATGACTCCATATATTCCATTATTGATATCTTCTCTGATGTTACTCTTATAAATATATCTCTGCAGAACTTCATAGAGACAAGCGTTCTCAAGGTGATGACTTCTATTTGGATAGTATGTATCCAACATGTTTGTCTTCAAAATATCTGTACTTTCTGGTTCTTTCTCCGCCAAATACTCTATCTCTTGTACAGATTTCAAAACTCGATTTCGTGTTGCAGCAAGACCTAGACTCACCCAAATGATGGTTCTAGATTTGGCATAGAGACTTGCTGACGACAATCGATCAGAACATTCATACGCTCCAATTTATCGATGCGACAACATCTTCAGACTGTAACTGTATAATTTCTTGCTTAGACTCTTTTCATGTGAAATGTCCTCCCACATTTCCTTTAGTTCTGTCTTTTCTTTTTTTGTGATGTAAGACGTCACATATCGAGCCACAGCAATAGAGTTGTCAGCAACAAATTGAATATCCATGTTAGCATTCCACATGGACAAAATCACTGGGTTGTAGTCGTTGATGTACTTGGACTCTTCGTCTCTTTTTAAATTGTATGTATTTTTTGGTGATTTCCTCGTCACAGTATGTCGCGGAGAAGACATCAAATTATTTACTCTTCCTTTAGAAATCACTGGTCGTGGAAAGCTGAAACGACATTTTGTGTGTCCTTGTTTCTGAATTTTCGACGACACTACTTTCCACAACGATGGGATTGAAAGCGTAAAACTTGTTGCCTTAAACTGTTTTCTTCCGTAGTTTTCGGAACAGCACATGTTGAATACTCTTCAATGAAACTCATCACTGTCTCATCCGAATCTGTTCTAAATTTGGGTGCATCTTTAATCCACAACAACATATGTATGTGAGGAGCACCTCTCGCTTGATACTCCTTTCTCCAAAAGAAATCCAAAACCTCTCCAAGGGGAGGATTTTTTTTGTTGGTAATAAAAGACATCATAGCTTCAAATCTATGATTAAAATATCTGCATACATTCACTGGATCCAAAGAGCACAGTTCTCCAGGTGTTTTGAATTCTATATTTTGTATATTAGCATTGGCCTCTCATAGAAATTGAAGTAAGTCCTCCCATGCATACTCGGCACAGCTAAGAGTGAGGAACCATGTAGGAGTTCCTAAGTTTCTTAGCATACATTTCAATTCCCCATGGCGACGGTACCAATACTCATTTGTACCACGCTGACATGCCATGAGATTGATTAGATGAGATTCAAAAATATTATCTTGAAGATTCACTTTCTCCATAAAGTCCCTCGCCGAAACATTTTGTAGATGTGCTCCACTTTTCAGAATATGGTTTACTGCATAAGAAAGCCCAGACAAGTCACTTTCATACAGTAGATGAAACAAATAGGGAATGCATTAACAAAAACTTGCATCTTCAGCATATAATCTTACAGTTCCATATTCAGATGCAGGAATTTGAAGTGGTCGATCGTCATATCGTCCACCTCGACCTGTTGGAAATAGCTGTGGAAAACAACGAGCTTCCAAACTTTCTTCCCATACACTAATGGGACTTCCTTTTGCTGTTTTCATTTGAAACAAGTCAATTGCATTCCCCATTACTTCTTTGGAATGCAACGGATGAACAGTATAATGTTCATATATTTCTTTACTTCTAGACACATCGACTTTTTCAATTTGGCCGCCTGAACAATCACTGTCTTCATCTGTAGCTGTTTCCTCTGCTGCAACACATACATCTTTGTAGTACTCATTGTTTTTTACTAAATACAACGTTGCCTTTTTGACTTTCCTAACATCCACTAAATATTGCCAGATTTTTTTACTCTTTGTTGGAACCCCATTAACTAGAATAACTAAAGTTCCTCTTCTACTTTTTCTATACCAATTGTATCAATATTTTTTTTCAAATCTAGGGGCAAATAAACAACTCTTCCCTTTAATCCTCTCTGCAAATCTGTAGGAGGCAATTTCCCTATCTTAGGCTCCATGAGAACAATTGCCTGAAAAGGATGGACACATTGAATCAAAATAGACTCATATGTATTTAAATCCATTAATTCACGGGGAATGTCTATCAACTCCAGATTATTATGAACAGCTCTAGCAGGCATTCTGTTTTGATTTAATTTGTCATAACAATATTTACAAATACGCTGATCAGAACTCAAATCAAAAGAATTCTCCACCCACAAATAAGTTGCTAAATCTTTCCACTCCTAATTATCCATCTTTTCACTTTTTGCATATAAATCAACTAACCTAGTCTGAATCTTATAATGAGTCCGTCGACAACACACACAAATAAAATTCGTCCTTTCACTTGATTTCACCTTAAACCTGGTAATTTCCTTCTCAAACTTTTCTGTATTTATAATCTGTACATTGTCTTCCACATTACCTTGAATTGCTGTCTCAATTTCTACACTGTTCTCTTGCTCACGAAAATAACAAACCTCAATTTCTTCACAAATCTTCTTCACATCTAATTCTGTTCCATGCAAAAGACCACTGTTTAATTGTTTAAGTTTAAGTGCTGGACTTTTTGCATAATACAGCATTCTCACTAATTTCCTCATTTTGGTATGATGCACTGCTAACATCCTAAAATGATGAAAAACACTCTGACAGACTTTTCTAGAAAGACAAGCCAGTGAATGGCCTTGCAAACCAGTGATTCCTCTCACTCTGCAAGGATCTAAGTCTTGCAACAACTTCATTTTCTGCTTTAGACTTTTCCTACTATATGTACGTAAGAAATTACAAAACAAATCAACTGATTCCTGTCGCACACTACAAATACTACTACACTTCCAAGTGTACACTGGACCCTTAGTACGTCTCCCTAAAACTCCATCAGATAACACCTCTTCTGGTTCTCTAGGCACAAGTTTCTCTTTTTCAATCGGACAACTGTCTTTCACTTCATACACTCGACCACTGGTGTCCACTGCATGCACTAAATCATTCTCCTGGAAGTAACTCTCCTCATTAAAAAATGGCTCACAACTTGAACTGTGCATCCATTCTCCAGAAAAAACTTTACAAAAATTAGTCCGATTAATTACTCTTTTCCATCTACTGTTTGATTTGAAAACATCAATTGTCTTGTTAAGTGTCCTAATTCTATTGATTATTAAAATAAATAATTTTTTCTTAACTTCAAAAGCATGATCAACAATCTTCTCTACACATTTCTTTTTCTTATAAAAAGCAGCTCTCTGTTTACCTTTCCTAATGTTTTTTTAACAAATTTAAAACCACCCTATTGCGAAACATTCATCTACGAATGTCTCTAAACTGATTCTGCCTTCTATTCCTATACATATTATTCTCTCCTGCTCCAGTTTTAGGATTCTTTGAATTTCTCTCCTTCCTTTTCAATTTTACTCTCTCATTTTCTTTTTGTACATGGTGTCCATTATTTTTTCTGGATGTACATATGTTGCGTAAAAAAGACTTAGTTGTCTTACCAGGAGCCTTGTTCCTGTTTTTTGAAGTATCTGTTGTGGAAGAATGCTGTAATTCCGTTGCTATTTTTGTCAACCCAAACATGTACCTTTTTTCCCCATATTTAAAAAGTGACGCATGTATGCGTCATTTTTTAAACCTTTGTGCCACATTATACTCAAAAATGTAAAATACATTTATTTTCCCCAAAATCGTTTTTGATATCAAATTTAGGAAACACAGCACAGATCATATTTACAATCATCTGCCTCACAACAGGGATAAGACTGAGGCAAAATCTTGCACCTGCCTCACAACAGGGATAAGACTAAGGCAAAAGCTTTCACATGAAGCTTCACAATTTTACAAATTACAATTCCTCTATGCAAACAAACTCTATATGCTTCCTACACTGAGTTAACACATGTAACATCATTGTAAAGAGTCAAATTCACACCTGTGTCTAACAGTGCAGTCAGGGATAGGCTTCATGAAGCCTAGTTCACTGCACTCTTAGACACAAGCCTCACCACCTACGCTCCCCAAGAAAGCCCAAACATGTACCTTTTTGCACCATATTTAAAAGGTGAGACATGTAAATAGATGCGTCACGTGTTAAACCTCTGCGCCACAATATACTCAAATATGTAAAATAAAATCATTTCCCCAAAATCGTTTTTGACATCACATTTAGGAAACACAGCACAGATCCTATGTACAACCATCTGCCTCACAGCAGGGATAAGACTAAGGCAAAAGCTTTCACATGAAGCTTCACAATTTTACAAATTACAATTCCTCTATGCAAACAAACTCTATATGCTTCCTACACTGAGTTAACACATGTAACATCATTGTAAAGAGTCAAATTCACACCTGTGTCTAACAGTGCAGTCAGGGATAGGCTTCATGAAGTCTAGTCCACTGCACTCTTAGACACAAGCCTCACCACCTACGCTCCCCAGGAAAGCCCAAACATGTACTTTTTTGCAATATATTTAAAAAGAGACACATGTAATTAGATGCGTCACGTTTTAAACCTCTGCGTCACAATATACTGAAATATGTAAAAAACATTCATTTCCTCAAAATCGATTTTGAAATCACATTTAGGAAACACAGCACAGATCCTATGTACAACCATCTGCCTCACAGCAGGGATAAGACTAAGGCAAAAGCTTTCACATGAAGCTTCACAATTTTACAAAATACAATTCCTCTATGCAAACAAACTGAATATGCTTCCTACACTGAGTTAACACATGTAACATCATTGTAAAGAGTCAAATTCACACCTGTGTCTAACAGTGCAGTCAGGGATAGGCTTCATGAAGCCTAGTTCATTGCACTCTTAGACACAAGCCTCACCACCTACGCTGTTATGTTATGTTATGTTATGTTATGTTAAAAAGTCTTATAACGCGCACGTACACCGAACGGTTTCTTGGCGCTCATGACAAACACAACGGGCAAGGGTAAGTGGTTACTCAAAGGCAGCTTTAAAAAGGAACGTTTTTAATGACTTACGAAAGAACTCATAAGAGGGGCAGTGACGAAAAGGGGCAGGGAGAGAATTCCAGAAAGAAGGGCCTAAAAAGGAAAAACGCATACCACCATGTTTCTTGCGATGGTTGTGGGGAATGCACAGAAGATTGTTGGCAGAGGAGCGCAAGTGGCGAGTTGGTAAATACCGCCTTAACTTGGAAGAGATAAAGGCGGGCGCCCGATTGTGGAGAGCTTTGAAGATGGTGCAGCCGAGTTTAAAGGTGCACCGTTTGGCCACTGGAAGCCAGTGGAGGCTCCTCAGCAAAGGAGAAACATGCTGGTGTTTGGGCTGGTGAAACACCAAACGGGCAGCCTGATTCTGGATCATTTGGAGTCTCTGGAGCTGGTAGCCAGGAATCCCCACATATAAAATATTTGCAAAGTCAACCCTGGAGATGACTAAGGCCAAGATGACTAGAATGAGTGCCTCTCTGGTGAGAAATCGACAGATCTTGCGGATCCTGCGCAGATGGAAGAAGCAGGATGATGTTACTGCCGAGATCTGCGGTTTCATATATAGATCACCAGAGATGACAACTCCGAGGCTTTTCACAGAGCTGACAGGGCAAGGAGGGGCGCCAAGAGAGGAGGGCCAAAAGTTGTCATCCCACGGATTGGTCGGTCCACCCACCAGGACGAGTTCTGTCTTGGATGGGTTTAACTTGAGCTGGCTGTGGGCCATCCAATCAGAGATATATAACATGGTGGTTTGAAAATTGGTGCGGGAAGAGGAGGAAGTGTCCAACGGAAAAATCAGCTGCAGATCGTCTGCATAGTTATAGATAGTGGCAGGGGAGTGACGAAGAGAGACCATAAGGGGTTGCATATATAAATTAAAAAGAAGTGGAGATAGAGCCGAACCCTGAGGGACACCACAAGAGAGGGAAGAAGGAGAAGCAGAAAAGATAGAAAGGTGGACTGCCTGAGAGCGACCGTCTAGAAAGGATCGGACCCAGTCAAGAGCAACGCCCTGGATGCCGGCATTAGTGACACGATCGATCAATATAGTGTGATCGACCGTGTCAAAAGCCGCCGACAAATCCAACAGGACGAGGGCTTGAGAGATGTTATTGTCCGCTCCTGTTCTTAAGGTGTCCATGACTGCCGCAATAACCGCCTCAGTGGAGTGGAGGGGGCGGAAGCCAGCCTGTAGGGGATCCAGGAAAGATGAGCTCTCGATGAAGGTACTCAGACACCGAGTTACATAAGTCTCTAAAATCTTTCCCAAATAGGGAAGGAGAGAGATGGGTCTGAAATTACTCAAGACTGAGGGGTCTGCATTTGCCTTTTTTAAAATGGGTAGCACTACAGCCTGCTTGAAGGATTCTGGAACTACTCCAGTGGCTAATGAGGTGTTGAGAAGAGCCAAAGCAGGATCAGGGCAGGTCAGAAAAATTTCTTTAAGAATGTGAGGAGGGCAGCAGTCGTTGGGAGACCCGGAACTGACTTTGTGCAAGAGGCTGTGAAATTCAGTGATGGAAATGGGGGGGAAGGTATTAAATTGCTGGGAGTTTGCGGGAGGTAGTGAAAATGACTGGGGCAAGGAGGGAGAGGGAATATTATTGTTAATCATGGAAATGTTGTCCTGGAAAAAGGCATTGAGCTCATCACACAGAGCTTGAGTAGGAATGGAGGGGAGAGTGACGCGATCAGGGAGGGAGAGCTCATTAACAATCGCGAAGATGTCTTTTGCTTTGGAAGCCGACTCCAAAATTTTGCTGGAGAAGTATGATGATTTTGCCTCTAAAATAGAGGATTTGTATTTTTTGAGTAAGATCGTAAATTCAGTTTTAAACAGGGGATCATACTTGTGGCGCCAGCGGCGTTCGGCTTGGCGGAGAGCCAATTTGTCCAGTCTTAACTGGACAGTGAACCAACGCTGGGCGTCATGAGGGCGCATAGCTTTTATAGTTTTTAAGGGTGCTACAGAATTGGCAGCCGCCATCAGCCATTGCTCCAGGGTAGAGGCTTGGTGGGAGACTGAATCAGAAGACGGAGGGACTGAAGCTGCCAAAAGGTAGTGTAGTTCAATTGGATTGGCATTCTTCCAATTGCGAGCTGAGATGCTGGTAGGGGGAGGACGACGATGGGGAATAGAGAGGTCAACTGAAAAGGAGATAAAATAATGGTCTGACCAAGAGCAAGGGGTTACCAGTGGGGGCAAGAGGTCTAAGTTAGCCGACCAGACCTGATCTAGTATGTGGCCCTTACAGTGGGTAGGCGTGGAAATCAGTTGTCGACAGTTCATGCTAGTTAAAGTTTCTGAGAACTGCTCAGACAGTCGACTTTCCCGAGGGTCAGTGGGCCAGTAATTAAAGTCGCCTATGATGATGACTTTAGCATGATTAATAAGGATCTGAGAGACGAGGTCCCCGACTAGTTGTGGGAAAGAAGGCATGTAAGTGGGGGGTCTATACATGAGAACACAAATAAGGGAAGACCTGGTCGAACGAAGTTGGATAACAAGAGTTTGAGTGTTGGGGATAGGAGTGCAGTCCAAGGTGGAAAAGATATGCTCTTTACGAATTATGGCTGCCACTCCACTTCCAGCCTGCCCCCCTGTACGATTAACTTATATGATATAGTAGCCATTGGGGGTGGCGGCCAAAATATCGGGTACAGAGTCGTCTGTGAGCCAGGTCTCCGAGAGGAGAAGAATATCTACGGCGCTGTCATCAAGTAAGCAATAGATTTCCAGTTGGTGTTTCACCATGGACCGAGTGTTTAGGTAAAGGATTGTTAGGGGACGCGTCTCTGGCTTTGAGGAAGTGTAGAGCAAGGGTGCAGGAGTAGGACCGAGGTCCGGTGGAGTGGGGATTCCTGAAGATGGAGTAATCAAGATACCACACTCCTGGGCCATCCTGGTGGCGCAGGGCGGTAAAGAAACAGCCTGCCGCAGAGAGAGCAAGTCAGCAGCTGAATAAAAAAAAGGTTTGGGCAGGGTATTTGGCCGCTGGTTGCGTACGGCCGCGGACGGGTGCAGACGGGCTGGACTTAGGCGCGACTTCGGCGCGAAGTCGGCGCGCCCGCTGCGCTCGTCCGCTGCGCTTGCGCCATATCATCTTTTATGGTGGACTGAATTATGCCACTAGACCGCTAACCTGCGCTGGGAAGGCAGGGCGGAAGTGGTGAAGAGAAGGCGGAGAATGGCGCTCAGCTCTTCGACCCTCCGCACAAACGGCACTCAGCCGGGGGGGAACGGGGCCAGGAGCGGAATTATGCAAGTGAGAGTCTCTCACAGAAAAGTATCAACATAGAAAGTTAAAATCACACACATTCAATAAATGCGAAAATCATTTTAAAAATAAGCTATTAAGCTATTAATCAGCTATCAGCGTCAGCGTTTATGTGGGGAGAATAAAATATAGCAACACATCTGCAGCCTCAATCGCCGCGTCTGTCAACTGGTTGGCCACATTTGCGCGCTAAATATACTTCCTGCAACAATAGCCACTAGACCGCTAACCTGCGCTGGGAAGGCAGGGCAGAAGTGGTGAAGAGAAGGCGGAGAATGGCGCTCAGCTGTTCGACCCTCCGCACAAACGGCACTCAGCCGGGGCGGAACAGGGCCAGGAGCGGAATTATGCAAGTGAGAGTCTCTCACAGAAAAGTATCAACATAGAAAGTTAACATCACCCACATTCAATAAATGCGAAAATCGTTTTAAAAATAAGCTATTAAGCTATTAATCAGCTATCAGCGTCAGCGTTTATGTGGGGAGAATAAAATATAGCAACACATCTGCAGCCTCAATCGCCGCGTCTGTCACGCTCCCCAAGAAAGCCCAAACATGTACCTTTTTGCACCATATTTAAAAAGTGAGACATGTAATTAGATGCGTCACGTCTTAAACCTCTGTGCCACAATATACTCAAATATGTAAAAAAAAATCATTTCCCCAAAATCGTTTTTGACATCACATTTAGGAAACACAGCACAGATCCTATGTACAACCATCTGCCTCACAGCAGGGATAAGACTAAGGCAAAAGCTTTCACATGAAGCTTCACAATTTGACAAATTACAATTCCTCTATGCAAACAAACTCTATATGCTTCCTACACTGAGTTAACACATGTAACATCATTGTAAAGAGTCAAATTCACACCTGTGTCTAACAGTGCAGTCAGGGATAGGCTTCATGAAGTCTAGTCCACTGCACTCTTAGACACAAGCCTCACCACCTACGCTCCCCAGGAAAGCCCAAACATGTACTTTTTTGCACCATATTTAAAAAGAGACACATGTAATTAGATGCGTCACGTTTTAAATCTCTGCGTCACAATATACTGAAATATGTAAAAAACATTCATTTCCTCAAAATCAATTTTGAAATCACATTTAGGAAACACAGCACAGATCCTATGTACAACCATCTGCCTCACAGCAGGGATAAGACTAAGGCAAAAGCTTTCACATGAAGCTTCACAATTTTACAAAATACAATTCCTCTATGCAAACAAACTGAATATGCTTCCTACACTGAGTTAACACATGTAACATCATTGTAAAGAGTCAAATTCACACCTGTGTCTAACAGTGCAGTCAGGGATAGGCTTCATGAAGCCTAGTTCACTGCACTCTTAGACACAAGCCTCACCACCTGCGCTCCCCAAGAAAGCCCAAACATGTACCTTTTTGCACCATATTTAAAAAGAGACACATGTAATTAGATGCGTCACTTTTTAAACCTCTGTGACACAATATACTCAAATATGTAAAAAACATTCATTTCCCCAAAATCGCTTTTAACATCACATTTAGGAAACACAGCACAGATCCTATGTACAACCATCTGCCTCACAGCAATGATAAGACTAAGGCAAAAGCTTTCACATGAAGCTTCACAATTTTACAAATTACAATTCCTCTATGCAAACAAACTCAATATGTTTCCTACACTGAATTAACACAGGTAACATCATTGTAAAGAGTCAAATGTATTTCTATTAAACATGCACACATTTTTTATTTCTTTTAAAAAATGTAAAAACTATTTTTTCCCCCCAAAATCGTTTTTTACATCACATTTACAAAACACAGCACAAGTCCTACGTAGAAGCATTCCATGTCACGACTAAAAATTCACAATTTTACAAAATACAATTACTCTATGCAGTAAAAACGTTTTACCAAGCATTATCAAAAAGCATGACACAAAGCAAGATGTAAAGACCACAATTTTCTTCCAAATCTTCTCCATAGAGTATACAAGTCTCTATGTATATTAAATGAATCATAACTCACCTTTACAAATGCTTTAAGACGTTCACAACAGTGTCAGATACACACACCAATATTTCTTTAACAGAGCAAAAGGTATGTTCTCCAACCACTGCAAACCATAAAGGCACAGAAAACCTCTAATTCTACACAGATATCCCTTTTTGTTAACCAATTAAAACTCTTCCCTCTCTATATTCAAACCAACACCCTTCCCCCATCAGCTCTTTCTACCTGTTACCATAGCAACTCCCTCCTCACTGAGCTCCCAGGGTTAAACGTTTATTCTACAATGTTGCAAATCACCTCTGCAAGGATGTTTGACCTGCAAATACACCAGCTTATCTGGTGCCATGTTTCTTTAAATGACTTTTTTTAACCATTCAAATTACTTCTTACGCAGAACACAACCATGCACCCTAACTTTCAGTTTTCACCTATCTCATTCTACCAATCATTGCTTGTGATTCAAGAGCACTGAAACTCCACAGTTTTTTTTTTGCAAACTCCTATTATTCCAACTGCCATTTCTTTTCCACACTTCATCTAACTGCACCAGAATCTCCTCTGGCCATGTATTCTGTCTGGATTATTAGACATAGTTATATCCACTGGGCTCAAAGGTATGCTAGTAACAGAAATGTACACAACCTTGATTTATCAAACGTGAACATAAAATGGATTGGCTACAGAGGATTAAAATGTCACCAATTGATTCCATTGGTGAAAACCTTTTTGCATTTGCCACACCCTGACCTGTTAATTCTGCACTGTGGAGGAAATGACTTGGGCACTTTGACTGGTGTAGGTCTGGAAATGCTTTTAAAGGACACCTTTGATCAATTTATGGCACTTTTTCCACAAACTGCCTTGGTATATTCCAATATCTGCCAAAGGCAGACATGGAAGTGGTCCAACCAATTTTGTCCACAATTTGAAAAAGCACGGAAACATGTGAATAAATCTGTTTCTGCTTACATGAGAGACTATGGAATGGGTTCAATATACAACAACAACTTGCGTTACAACATGCAAGATATTTACAGAGAAGATGGTGTGCACTTCTCAGATGAAGGAAATAGAATATTCCTCCTGCATTTAAGACTGTGCATTGGTACCTACTTGTAGGTACCTAAATCAGCCACAGAACCCAAAAGCCCTTTTCAGGGCTACCCTATCTCTGATCACTCCAAATGATTATCTTTTTCTAACTTTTTTCACTAATTTTCACCAAGTACGTTCCCCGGTACGCTTCCCGGTGCGCGTACCGGGCGCTCCCCCCGCGAAAATTTAAAAATATAATTTTATTTTGTCCTATATGGGCCTCCTAAGACCCCCTCAGGAAATATAGAGGGTCAGGGAGTGCCAACCGTGCCCCCTTATACCCATTCCCAACGTTGTTTGTCCGCCATTTTCTGACTCAAATCTACCGAAACACAAAATGGCGGACTCCCGTAGCGCTGCCGGTACGCGTACCGGGGCGCGCACCGGGAAGCGCTCCCAAAAAAATAATAAAAGTTAATTTACATAAAAACCACTGGAGACACTTTCACCAAATATAGAATAGGCAATACTACATACCAGTCCCTACAATTTTCCCAAATTTGGTGGAATTCCATTCAGCCATTTGGCCTGTAGCCCTGTCTAAATATCCTGAGGTAAATTACATAACAAAAACACATCTGAAGTGTTAGAATTGACAACCAATTAAAATGTTACTTTCATTTTCTATTTTTTTTTCCTGACATTTGATTGGTTATGTACATGAATATAAATGAAAAATGAGAGGGAAACACAGCCATTTTGACTACTACTTCCTGAAGTGCATTTGAAAAGGATTTTCACTGAGAACTTCAACTGCTTTCTCAAAGGTAAGTTGTTATTTTGGAAAGTGAAGTATGTTGTGCACTTTAAGGTAATTTGGAAAACATTTTCTGATAGTTATATACTATCCCTCTGTAATAGTTATAGATTGAGATAGGCTTCTCTGTTATAGTTATGGATGGAGTTAGGCTTGTCTTGTATAATTATGAATTTACTTAGGCTTTATCACATACACTTTTTATATTTCTACTTCCAGCCTGATACCATACACTGCCCAAACATAACTTCACTGTTAAAAACTATCTGTCTGAACTTAAACCCAACAGTGCCCTATCTCTACTGATATATTTATTTTTTATGCAATTTACAGCAAGAAAATGGAAGGAGAACAGAATATTTCTTTCGAAATTGTTCTGGAGAACAACCCTGAAGAAATTATTGATGAGAATGATGACTTTGATTTTATGGATGAGTCACTGGACCAAGAATTAGTTCAGTTTGTGGAAGCAATAGAATCACAGAATGAAAATGAGGACATTCTAGACAATATATTGTTAGAAGTTTTATTAAATTTTGAAAAAGAATCAGAAAAATAAATTTATATTTAATAATCAAAAATTGTTCGAGACATTATTAATTATTATATGTAATTCATAAACTATTACCAAATTGATTATAATATAAAGTCAGACTTATAGTATACTGTGCAACGTATTTGTGTTACATAGTAATTTTGCTCATAGTTACTTCCTTTCTCCCACTATATTATCTCCAATGTGTATTTGACATCTCTTTTTCATCTCCTGCCTCCATGTTGTTTCTGCTTCCCTGACAGACTATGGTATAGATTCCATATACATACCACACTAACTTCTATAACAACATGCAAATTATCTACAGAGGAAACGGTGTACATTGAATTCAAGACTCTGCATTGGTACCTACATGTTGGTACTTAAATCACCCACACAACACAACAACTCTATTCAGAGATACCCTACCTCTAAGCACTTTAAATTATTATTTTAGTGTTTCACTGAGTTTTCCCCATGTGTGGGGGTGGGGGAGGTGTGTGTGGGGGAAGTACGGGGGGTGTCTGTGAGGTGTGTATGTGTGTGTGTCTGTGTGTCTAGGGGGGATGAGGTGTATAGGTGTGTGGGGTATATGGATGTGGGTGGGGATATTGCTATGTAAGGTGTGTGTGTGGGTGTGGGTGTGTGGGGTGTTTGAGTGTAGGTGGGAGTGTGGGTGTGTGAGGTGTGTGTGGGGTGTGTGTGGGTGTGGGAGGTATGTGTTTAGAATGTGTATGTATGTATGAGATGTGTGGATATGTCTGTGAGTTGTCTCTGTGTGTGTTGGGGGGAGATGTGTGTGTGGGATGTGTGTGGCGTGTCTGTGAGATATTTGTGTGTATGTGCATGTGTGTGTGTGTGTGGTGGAAGGGGGGTGAGGTGTGTGTTTGAGTGTGGGTGTGTGGGATGTGGATGTAGCTATGGATGTGTAAGGTGTCGATGTGGGGGTGTGGGGTGTTTGACTGTGGGTGGAAGTGTGCATGTGTGAAGTGTGTATGGGGAGTGTGTGGGTGTGTGAGTGTGGGGTTGTGTGCATGTGGGTGTGTGTGGGACACACTTGTAGGTACCTAAAACAGCCACAGAACCCAAAAGCTCTTTTCAGAGCTACCCTACCTGTAATCACTCAAAATGATTATTTTACACTATTATTTTCACTATTTTTCACCTAAGTACGCTCCCTCATACGCTCCCCGGTGCGCGTACCGGGCGCTCCCCCCGCGAAAATCGAAAAAAAACAAAAACTTTTTTTGTCCCACTGGACCCTTTTATGGCCCCCACATCAAATCTAGGGGGTCAGGGGGGGTCTACCATGCCCCCTTTTGCTCATTTCCCCCTTTGATTTTTGCCACCTTTTGTATCTCAATCCTACCGAGACACAAGATGGCGGCCGCTGCTGACTGTTTCAAATGTTTACAGACACCCGAGAACCAATCAGCTTGCCGTGCGCAAGTCGCATGGCGCGCCCGGAGCGCT
Source organism: Lissotriton helveticus (assembly GCF_964261635.1). Classification (NCBI taxonomy): domain Eukaryota; kingdom Metazoa; phylum Chordata; class Amphibia; order Caudata; family Salamandridae; genus Lissotriton; species Lissotriton helveticus. The sequence continues at coordinate 997,250,160 of NC_136065.1, read as the reverse complement.
CCCCGGTACGCGTACCGGGGCGCGCTTACAGATATATACATTTTTTTAAACCTAAATTACTCAAAATCCACTGGAGCACATATCTTGAGACATAGCAAAGGCACATCGGGCTACCAGTCCCTACAATTTTGCCAAGTTTGGTGAAAATCCATTCAGCCGTTCGAGCTAAAACTGCGACAGACCGCTCTATGGAAATTAACATGGGGAAAACACGTTTTGGGACCCCCTTTTATTTCAGCCCCCGCTTGACGAATCCCCCCCAAACTTTCAGGGAAGGAGCGGAGAGCCGCGAGGCAAAGTTGCTGAAAAATTCAGGCTGATTCCTCAACCGGCGCCAAAGTTAATCCCAATAGAATGTTGCGATTTACCTATGGAAATCAATCCTAACTATATATACCTACTGGCGACTGCCAGTAGGTAATATATATAAATATGTGACCAAGAGCCTGTTGGCTCGAAACGCGTCTTTTGTTTGCCCAAATAAACAAAATCTGAACGTACCTGGTGGTGTGGCTTGTCATCTCTTCGTGGAGTTCGAGTAGATCGAGTGGATATAGATATAGATATATATATATATATATATATATATATATATATATATATATATATATATATATATATATATATATATATATATATATATATATATATATATATATATATATATATATATATTTTGTCCAACTCCCTTTTATCAAGGGAATGAGTCCGCACTCACAGAAATAGTTATTTCCCAATTTCTTTTATTTTCCAATCGTCAATGCTCCAAACATCAGCACAAAACGGACCGTGAGCAAGCGACTGTTGTTGCGAAACGCGTTGGTTTTGTGCTGATGTTTGGAGCATTGACGATTGGAAAATAAAGAAATTGGGAAATAACTATTTCTGTGAGTGCGGACTCATTCCCTTGATAAAAGGGAGTTGGACAAAACATTGTTTAAGCGGGGCCCTGCTTAGGAGTCGCTGCACCGGTGGAGAGAGCGCCAGAGGATTGTGAAATGGAGCCAAATCGGTGGATATATATATAGAATTACTCAGGCTCAGAAGAAATTGCACACAAGACGATGCCTTTGAAATTGCAGCCACCGAAAGTGTAGCCAGATTCACGGTTAGAGGCTATAATCCTACCACTCTGAATAAGACACTTTGTAAAGTACGAGCCATAACCAGGGAGAGTTTACTTGTAGACAAGAGAGACAACAAAGAAATGGCTGGAGGTAAATTTAGATTAATTACCCCATATTCAGCGGAAGCAAACCACCTCAAGCGCATGCTTAAGAAAAATTGGCATATTTTAAGAGCAGACAGCGTAATAGGTGAGGATGTCCCTGTCTACCCCCTAGTTACTTTCAAAAAAGCTAGATCGATTCGTGACCACCTGGTGCGAAGCCACTTAGATCAGGTACCTCCTAAGAGTAACACCTTAAAAACCATGCGAGGTTTCTTTCCCTGCCATAAGTGTAAGGCATGCTGTAATAGCAAAAGGACACTCACACTATTCAAGACACTGGCATGATTAAGAAAATTAACAAGTTCATCACCTGCAGCACACCATATGTGGTGTACTGCCTTGTTTGCCCGTGCGGGCTGAAATACATAGGCAGCACGGTGCACCCCTTCAAAATTCGAATCTTAGAGCACATGAGGGCAATCGACAAAGTAGATCAGGCTTATCCAGTCGCCAGACACTTTGCCGATGTACATCAAAGCGACAGGAACAAATTAATGTGCTATGGTTTAGATTCAATTCCCGACAACGTCAGAGGAGGTGATAGACTCAAGAAACTTTGCAGACTTGAATCCAGGTATATTATTGATATGCATACCAAAACACCTTTGGGTATCAACAGTGGCGAAGACCTGATGGTACATATAGGCACATGAATGTTTAGTGAAAAAAGCTCGTTGATTTGCTAACATGTAACTGGGATTTTCTGCAAATGTGTATATAGTTGTATATATGTACATAAGCAAAGGTGTCTGAGAACCAGGGCAGTTATTTGGGGTTATTTGCTTCTATGAACTTTTGAAATTTTCAAATTTTGCATTTTGAATTTTTTGATTTTAGAATTCTGATTGAATTTTGTTTGATCTGCTAATGACTCATGACTGCTGTCAAATGAATTGTGCGACATGGAGTCATAAGAGAAATCTTTGGGTGTCTAGAAAATGACTAAACATGAATTCATTAAGTAAAATGTATAAAAAAATGACAGTATATAAAAAAGTATAACAAATGAAATCTTGAAATAAGAGAGAGAAGTAGAGAAAAAAAGATTATATACTGAAAATCGTCACATGTTGTATGACAGATATAAGAATGTATATAATGTATATAAAGTTTAGAAAATAATGGTTGACTTACCCTTAGGAAAACAGACCGAAAATAACATTTCAGGAAGGATAACGGCCGATCCACGGCTTAATTGTGTTTTGTTTCAACAAGTATGTAGAAATATTAATATATGATAATCGTATTTGCGAGAGGATAGCGATAAATGTTTGCCTCGCATTCTGTCATACTTGTATCATCGAGTGGTTTACACTGTTATTCAATATCATAACGGGTAAATAGAAAGTGATCATATCAACATTGCAAAAACACCACTCCAAAATGGCGCTGATTATGGTCAGTTGACCAGTAGTCCTTCCTCTAATGTGGTGGATATGTTTAAAAACATGTCGATGTCCGGTGGCTACCGACATCGAAAAAGGCTGTGTGCCGAAACGCGAGGGCGTCTGTCTTTGTCTGTTTGAGAAATAAAGCAATCCTGGTAAAACCGAGATCTCCGTGAGTGCGGGTAATTCTTTGTTTATGACAAGAATGGAGCAGAATATATATATATATATATATATATATATTCAAAGAACAAAGTCCGCCAATCCCTCAGCCTTCTTAGTGGCGGCGGGCTCGAGTGAGGAGGCGATCCTCAGTAATTCTTCACACCAACTTCCATATTTCAAAGAAGGAAACTCGAGCCTCAAATTCATAAGCGTGATGATTTTAATTAAGCCAAATGGTCAAAAACGCCCGACTCGTTTCGGTGCAGCCGCACCTTGGTCACGGGTAACATCAGTTTGTTCATTTGTGCTTTATAAAGTGATTCAAAATTCAAAAACATAAACATAAAAGTATAATTTGTTATATTTCTACATCATAATAGTATGCTACACTAGTAAATTCTTAATAATAATAATAAATATGTCTAGAGTTATGTGCTAAATTACAGCTCAAGCACTTTTAACACTAGCTTTATTCCACATTCATGAAATATAGAGAAATTGTATCAGGTGTGTGTTACTTCTTTGTTGCAGACTTGATGAAAAATTTATATTTCCAGTTATACACTAACAGACATTTATTTTACTGTTAGTTTATAACCAATTTTAATTTAATGTGGTGCAGCGTACTTACTCCCTCGCATTACTGTGCTTAGGAAGGTGTTCCATGGCTGGTGTATGGGAATTCCCATACATCCACAAAATGCATTTTGATGCAAATCTATATCTATAATCACTTGTAGTAATAGATTTGTCCCATAATCTTGCATTTTAATGAGGCTGTCATAATGAGAAGAAATATCTTTTGTTCTTCTCTTTGCATCTGTGCTGCATTGTACATTGCATATACATGGAGGAAATAGCCTTAAAGTATAGATATTTGGAGGTAGGAGATTTTTCCAACATCAAAACTATCCTGACAACAACACTATTGCACTTTGGGTTTCTGGAGAGACTGGACTGTATACGAAGAACTGTGCAAAGACCACAGCTGAGAGTAGGTGAGGCTTAGTCACATAAAGAGGATTGGTCACCAGTGGACCTTGCCTTTTTTTGCCAGGTCACCCCCAGATGTATGCCTTTTGTTGCTGTACCAGTTTTTATTGACATTAGGAGAATCTGTACTAACAGACATTTATTTTACTGTTAGTTTATAACCAATTTTAATTTAATGTGGTGCAGCGTACTTACTCCCTCGCATTACTGTGCTTAGGAAGGTGTTCCATGGCTGGTGTATGGGAATTCCCATACATCCACAAAATGCACTTTGATGCAAATCTATATCTATAATCACTTGTAGTAATAGATTTGTCCCAAAATCTTGCATTTTAATGAGGCTGTCATAATGAGAAGAAATATCTTTTGTTCTTCTCTTTGCATCTGTGCTGCATTGTACATTGCATATACATGGAGGAAATAGCCTTAAAGTATAGATATTTGGAGGTAGGAGATTTTTCCAACATCAAAACTATCCTGACAACAACACTATTGCACTTTGGGTTTCTGGAGAGACTGGACTGTACACGAAGAACTGTGCAAAGACCACAGCTGAGAGTAGGTGAGGCTTAGTCACATAAAGAGGATTGGTCACCAGTGGACCTTGCCTTTTTTTGCCAGGTCACCCCCAGATGTATGCCTTCTGTTGCTGTACCAGTTTTTATTGACATTAGGAGAATCTGTGAACTTTTTCAGCAAGAACACCTCAGCATGGGACTCCAATTGGTGGCTGCATACACTCAGACCCACACACAGAATCCACACCAGGAACTTTGAAATACTAGCAAACTGAACATGCTACAACCTGATTCCACACCCTGAAGATTCTGAGAAAAATCATCAAATGGCACCCAAGCAATAATAGAAAAAAAGTCAGTCCTGCCCAGTCATCAGGAAGGTAGTCTATGGGAACATCTTCTACACTGGGATCACCATGCAACTCACTAGAAGACTATCAACCATCCAGAACTTGGCAGCCAGACTCATCCTCCACCTCCTACACAGAACTCACATCACACCACACCTCCGAACGCACATCACGCCACAGCTCAGGGAGTTCAACTGGCTCCTGATATAGAAACACCTTCAATTCAAACTCCTCATGCATACATTCAAGGCGCTACACAACTCAGGCCCCATCTACCTGACCAGTTGCATCTTCTTCCATCAACTAATCTAAATTAGGCACAATATTTTTAATAGGAAAATCTACTCCTATATATTTTGCCCATTACCTTTTGGGTGTTTGATTGACAGTAGTATGCCTGAAAACCTAAGACTAGTGCAGCTTTCCAAGCCTACTACTGCAAATGTTCATGAATGTCGAAAAGTAGTACATTTTCATCCATTCAAGGACTTCTATGGGCGCATATTTATTACTTTTTTGGTATCTGGTCACTATATTGCATTCCCACAGTGGCAAGTTACCATTTGTTTTTTGTAAAGAATTAAGCAGAGAACCTTAGATCCACATACCTTTGCTCTCCATACATCCTTTCCTGTTTCTTTTAGTTTTTGCATTCATATTGTGCTGCCATATTTCTGGTGTCCTTTATTATAACTCTGAAATGCTGTCCTTTTTGGCCTAACTGTGTCTTTCTTTTCCTTTGAGGATCACTGTGTCTTTTGTTCCTAAAAATCAAATCAAATCTGAAGAAAAGCTAGCTTTCTCAAACTGTGTTTTAACACCTCCCGAAGCATTAATTAAAAACACGCACTTTTCTTTTGAAAAGTTGAACTGAGATGACAATAAAATGGAATACTTGTCCTCAGCGCATTCGGTGCTGATCAGTATGAAGGCTTCAGTTCATGGGTTGGAGGTTTTTTATATTATTCATGAATATTGGTATAATTATTTGATTTTATATAAATAACTGGCAATAGAACCTTCCACATTAATCAGTAATCTCAATTTACAATGTGTGTCACTGAAGAAAAACATTCCTGACCAGGCGCCCACCACAAATAGCAGAGGGGCACTCTTAGCCGCTCCATGGGTAGGAGCCATAGCAGGGAGTCCCTCATCTGTTTTTGACAGTAAGAAGGTTACCATTGACGTCATCTGGGGGCGCCTGAGGCGTCAATTTATAAATCATCATGAGGTGAGGAATCAGCCTATTTTTTTTATCCACCACGCACCAGACAACATACTGCATCAAACTTCCACTCACCCACCCACTCCTGGAGGAAGGAGGAATTGGCGAGATGTATTGCAGCAGAAAAAGAGGGCTACCCAAAATTTGGATGGGTTTACTGAACTTACACCTTCGAGGGTTGTTCTATTGTGCAGGCACTGGGCAGGCAGGAAGAGGGGGGACTGACCTGCTGGTGGTTGAACATTTTCAGGGGTTGTACCCCAGCAGGGACGGAGTGCTCTGCAGTGCCCTGGTCTGTGTGGAACTGCAGGTATTGACCATCCCTCTGAGTGACGGAGAAGAAGTCGCAACTAAGTTATGTCCTACATACCCTTGGTTGAGGGCATGGGCGATGGATATGGAAAAGGGGCCTGCTGGCACTTTTGCATTCCAAAGTGTTGCCAACTGTAATATTGCTTGCAAACTCTTTGAGCTGTGTTGCTGATCTTACTCGCTGTATTCTCAGAACAATAATAGCTTGGACTGATCTTGCAAGTGCATTCTGAAGTATTGCGCTCAATGGGTCGAGACAACAGTTTTTTTGCTTGCATAATCTTTGAGCTGTTTGCTGATCTTACGTCCTGTAATCTCATAACAATAATGTATTTGCCCGATCTTATGTCATGTATTCGCATAACAATAATGTATGCATAACTATGGTTATCATCACTCACTGCTGTGATGTGACCATGTGAATAAAAGGCTAGGCCCTGGTTAAACCACACTAATTGCAGTTGTTTATCTCCTGGAGAGTCGTTTCATGTGTGTGTGTGTGGGGGGGGGGGGGGGGGGGGGGGGGTCAGCGAGTTGCACGTTCGCGCGCACTAACATTAGTCAGTCATCCAAATTGAAAAATGTGCGCTGCTGAGGTCTATCTGTTACTGCGCCAGTGAGAAAAAATACTCCGTTTCTTACTTGAAAGCACTGTGAAAATGTTTGATGAATAGAGGCTGCCCTGCTCTCTCACTGGCATCTAGAGTGCAGTGGTAAAAATAACAGTTGTTATGACTCTCCCATTATCTGAGCCAAGATGTAACCTATATTAAAAATGCACAACAGCATTATGAGATTAGTGATTTCATTTAGTTGGCCTTATGAACTAATGCCAAATATATTGCGATGGCAACCCTGTGTTTTTTTAATTTTCCATTGTAAATTAATAATTGGAGAAACGAGGGTCTTAAAACCTCCTTACTGCCTCGAATGGACCAAATCACCTCATGATGATTTCAGAAACCTCCAAACAGGAGCTGCATCTGCTTACCTGGGCTTGACATCATTTCAGTGGTACTGCGCCAGAAATGTTTTTTAGAAACTTGCAGCATAACTTGTAATGTCTGTGAAACCATATGACAGTCACATCATGTCGCATCAGGTCACGTGACAAGATGGCGATGACATGGCCTAATGCAAACTGACGAGCACGCCATGATGCATCAGAAGTGAAGGTAGTTCATTGCTTTAAACGAGGAGAGAAGTTAAGTAATAGCAACAGGAGCAAGACTGCGGATGTGCCTCGGTGTACCAACTAAAGGAGTTGATCTGCAATGTCCCCATACCTAATTACATATTTCATCTCAGGCATTATTCGTGCCAAGTGCTAGGAAAGGAACACCCCGCCTGAAGATGAGTATTTTCTAAAAAAAGGACTCCTTGTGACGAATTTAATCTCAATCTATCTTACTTTTTTTAAAAAGGACTATTTCCATTTGCAGCATTTTATTTCCCAGTGTGGGAAGGGCAGACAAATAATTATATGCTTAGTAATTCCAAACTTTTTATTGCAGCTGGATGCAGATACGAGAGCAGTTTGCTAAGGCTGTAGCTGACTCATTTTCACAAGTGACGGAGAAGGTAAAAGACAGAAATCTATCAACTGTTGTACAGATTAACTTATCACGTAGTTAAATGGGCTGTCAGTCTAGGATGGCTGTGCTTGGCAGGGTGAATTCAAATGCATGTAAATTTCCCAGGTGGCTGACTAGTGAGTACTGTGGAGCTGTCAAATGGTGACATGCAAAAATACATTAACATTGTTTAAAATATATTTGAAGGGAATGGCCCTATTTTGAAAACATTTTCTCAGACAAATGATTCGGACAAGATCTGAAATGCTGACTTCATCACTTATTGCAGAGGCATGTTTTCCTGCCAACTGTCTCGATTTTGTTTTATGAAAATGCACATAACAATAGTTGTCGGATAAGCGGGTTGGTGTCCCATGTGACACCTTTATAAAGAGCCAGTGATTCAGTAGCTTCACCTGTCAGTTTCACTTGGCCCTTCAAAAAGTGATTAGAAACTTCAGAAGAACCAATTACACAGTCCATTATGTTAATAATCTGTGCATAATAATTATTTGCGACTGCGCCCAATTCCTTAAGATACTTCACCATGATGTTGTCTATTAAGAAGGAACGTTTTCTCCCCCAATAAGAATCAATAAATTGATGAGGAAACAGATAACTTCTTATATTATCTTCATTTTCAAAGAAAAGTAAAACTTACTGCCAATGGAAGAAAATATATAAAATGTGTTAGAAATGGGGGTCTCTAGTTGGCAGAGGTAGGTGCTTTTGTCCAAATAGGACCCTTGCTTCTAATCAGGGTAAGGGGGATACACATCTAAAATAACCCCTGCTGACCCCCTTCTTCGCTTGCCCCTGGAGATCTATCTCAAGCAGGGGACACGGCAAACAGCAAAATCCTTTCTCCTTCCCTTGGCAGCAAGTAGCCACTGCAGGCAAACCCCAGACAGGAAACAGCACAGGGGCAGTATTCCTCCTCAGCTTCTCCGGCTCTTCTCCTTAGCAAAGGTTCCTCTTGATTCCCAGAAGTGAGTTAAAAGTCTTCGGTCTGGGCCCCTCTTTTTATACAGAAAATCTATTTGTTCTCTCCTGGCCTAGGGCTCCGAGCCCAGTCTAACCCAGTTCTGGGGAGCATTTTGCAAGTGCACAACAACCTTTATTGTCAGTGTGAGCCCTGGCTCCAGACTCACCACAGGGGGGCTAGGCCATCATTGTGGAAGGGAGGCACAGCCCTATTCAGGTGCAGGTGCTACTCCTCCCACCCCTCGAAATGCAGGCCAGGCCTATACAGCTTAGCGCTGACTCATCCAGACTCTCTGGAGATACTGGACATCCCCAGCCCCTGTCACTCCAAAGCCAGACAGTCAATACACATCCTAGCAGAGGCACACTGGATGGCTAAGAAAGAAAGTACCTACTTTCTAAAAGTGGTATTTTCAAACACAGAATGTAAAAATCACCCTCAATAAAAGATGCATTTCAACATTCTGAGTTCAGGCATACTAAACTTTTTATCTAGCTCCCAGGGGAAGTTATGCTTATCAGATGTTATAAGCAAACTCCCTATTTTATCCTATGGGAACAGATAGCTTTACAATAGTGAAAAGTGAAATTGGCAGTATTTCACTATCAGAACATGCCACACACATCAAGGCCTGTCCTACCTTTCACATACACTGCGCCCTGCCCAGAGGGGTACCTAGGGTCTACCTTAGGGGTGACTAACATGTACGAAAACGAAGATTAAGGCATGGCAAGTGGGTGCACTTATGCTCACAATAAGAAGGGGGAGAGGAAAACTCCCTACTCCAACCTCCCGGTCCAATCATTGAATCACACACAGAGGAGTAGGGAAAGGTAGGACTTCTTCCTTTCCCTACTCCTCTGTGTGTGATTCAGTGATTGGACTGGGAGGTTGGAATAGGGAGTTTTCTTCTCCCCCTTCCTATTGTGAGCATTTTGCATTGAGCGGCAGCTCAGCTGCAGGGGTTAATAGTGCCATTTGCCACACCTCCCATAGGACACAGTTCCATATTCATTCTTTTTATCCACATCCATTTTACTTTCCACTCTCACCAGCATTCTACTGATCTAGCTCCTTACAGGAGGGTAGGATCATGGCAGAGGATCAGGACCTGGCCTTCGAAGAAGAAGCAGTAGCAGAAATATTAGCAGGTCCATCTCTATTGGGAGACATTATGAATAATCAGGTCCTGACTCAGGGTGAGGGGTTTGACAGGCTTTTGGAATTAAAAAGAACACATGTAAAAACAATTCTCCATGGGGCCATCCTCACAGAATACCTCAGAGAAACGCGGCACCACGAGGTCTCCTTGTGACCAATAAATTGCTAATCTTCCTGGAAGACGCCTCTTTCCGGAGAGATTTGGCACTCATTGCATGGAGGTGTACTAGAGACTGGTTAATCCTTATCATTAACAAAGCTAAGAGATTAGCAGACACCCTTATCATCCATATACAGACAAGTGAACAAGGTCTGAAAACGAGTGTCATCCTAGCCACTTTTAAACGTAAGTTGGAAGAGGTCAATACTGAGTTGGGGGAATACAAAAAGTATCTTATGCAGTCAAAAATCACTAAACTGCAAAACATTTTTAAATGGTTTTTGAAGGAGAAAATATACCCCTACACAAATAAGGAATATATTCAACGCAAACTGGCAGACATGAAATGGGTCCCTCAGTCAGGGAGAAGAGATCTGGACACCCAGAGCAGTAGCAGCGATGGGAGCGATTTGTATTCTTATCCATGAAGAAGGGGACGAGGACGGGGTCCCAAGTGGTGAACGCATCCCTATGTACCCGCCTCTTTCAAGGGTTACATGAGCCAGGGGTGTGGATGGCCTGGTATGATTTTACCTCTGCAGCAGGGTTACCAAAATCCCCAATTCCCTCAACCACTCCCCTTTTTTAGGCAGAGGCAGGGGCAGGGGCAAGGGCAGACAGAGAGAAAGGTCAACAGAGGGTCACATGCGATGACCTGGACCAGAGGGTGACCAGGAGTATGGCACAGAACCTCAAACCGGGCATGAGCAGCGAGGGACACTAGTGGTTAACCTATCTGCGACACCCCTGTCCATAGCTCTAAAGAGAGTTTTAAATAAAGGTTTGGGTTTTTTCCCTACTAACACACTGGATATCGTTCGGATACAACAGAAATTGGCAAGTTTCTTCAGAAACATAAAGCTGGGGGTGTTCTTTGAAGGAAAAGAGACATGGGACACACATGGTGGGGGCAGTCCCCTTTGCCCCAAATCTTATTTCACTCCTCCAATAGCATCATTACCCTCGGAGGTGGCAACGTTTGAGCAGGCAATGATTCATGGTGTGGAATCCCCTAATGAAACACGGGGCTGCCCTTTTGTGAATTTTAATAACAAAGAAAAAGAGGCCCTTCAGCAATTGAAAGCTAACCCCACTTTGATAATTAAACTGTCAGAGAAAGGGGAGCCATTGTCATCCTGGAGAAGAAGACTTATACGGATCAATGCATATGCCTTCTATCTGATCAAAGGAACTACAGAAGAAGGGACCCTTCCATAGATATCAGCAAGGAATATGCTCTGTGGTAGAGGAAGGCGTGACACATGATTCGATCTCGAAACATGAGGTGGATTACCTCACAAAAGACCAGCCTAGAACACCTTACTTCTACATACTCCAGAAGATACACAAACCTACACGTTGCCCCCCCCCCCAGGTAGACCGATTGTGTCAGGGATACGGTCCATTTTGGAGCCCCTATCACAATTATGTAACTTCTACCTGAAACCCTTGGTACAAAGGATTAAAGCTTACCTGCAGAATACCTTGGACATCTTGAACCTATTAAAAGATGTGGAATTAGACAACCAGAATGAATACCTATCAGGCCTCGACATCGAAGCTTTGTACATGAATATCCCCCAAAGAGAAATCCTGAGAGTTTGTGCAGACCTTCTGTTTGCCGGAGATTGGGGATACCAAGCCCCTAGGTCCTTTATCTTGAACCTGGCAGAGATCGCTCTCACAAAAAACTTTTTTTAATTTGAGGGCGTTTTGTATCTGCAGACCAACGGGACATCCATGGGGAGTACGTTCACCCCCTCTCTGGTGGGCCTGTATGTCGTGCCTTTGAAGAGGAAAACATCTATAATGTGGACAACATATGGCCTAATAACATCAGACAATGGAGCAGATACATAGATGACATTCTAGTGTTAAGGAGAGGGGATCTTTCAACTGTTCAAAAATGTTTGGTGTGGTTGAATGAGCGAAACCCCCTACTGCATTTCACATATACCATCACAAAAACTGAATTACCTTTCCTGGATCTGATCATTGAACCAAAGAATGGAGGGATCTCCAACTTGGTTTACCACAATTCCACAGATAAGAACTCCCTGCTCTGTTATGATAGTTTCCATCTGAAATCTCCAAGAGAATCATTGTCTTGATAAACCTGCAAAATAAAGTTTAAAAAAAAAAGAATCTCTAAGAGAAAATCTACCAGTGGTAAGATTCTTCCGCCTACTACGCAATTGCACTGACAGAATGGCCTTTAAAGATGAAGCTGTCATTCTTACCGACAAACTCCAGAACAGAGGCTACCCGAAGAGTATCACCAAACGAGCAAGAGACAGCCCGGAACAAGAACAGAGAAACCCTCTTGGAAAAAGTTGAAAGAACACCAATTAAGAAGACCATATGTGTCACCACTTTCAACACAGCCTCTCATAATATCAAATGACTGATACTCAAGAATTGGCATATATTGAATTCCAACGGGCTTGATCTAGAAAAACCATTGTTCTCCTTCAAAAGGAGTGCCAACTTGAAGGACGTATTGGTGCACACACAACCTACCATGGAGAAACCTACTGGAACCACAGATCAAACATCACTGACCCCAGTGGTAGGACACATTAGATATGGTTCTTGTAATGTGTGTCATCTGACGAAGGAATCTAAAAGTGGGGATGGATGTGGGCCTTACTTACCCATGGGAAGAGAGGGTCCAAATGAACTGTAACTCAGAGAATGTGTTCGACAGGATCACATGCCCATGTAATAAACATTACATTGATATGGTGACTAGGAGGGTAAATACTCGAATAATGGAACACAGGAGTACCATCAGATGCCAGAAGTCAAATACAAAATTCAGAAAACACTATCTAGAACTAAATCACTCGGTTAATGATATCTCATGGACCATGCTGGATAAAAACCCAGGATCCACTCTTCTTCCAGTGATAGGAACAGAACACTCCTACTGGGGTAACAGAAATTGGTGTATAGACTTAAAAGTCATATATCGGGATCCAATGATGATATTACCTGGAATAACCTGAACTGGTAAGGGGTACTTTGGTTTGGTTGTGTCCTTCCCGCTCTTTTAGGCTTGGCAGAAAATATACTTTTCTTTTGGACCAGTCACTACTAGAGAACCACTTGGCTTCCACATCCGTAGATATATTTGACCCACCACCTAGACTTAGATAAGGGTCCCAGCAATTCCTGACTAAGGGTATTGATCACGATTTGCATACTGGGCTTTTACTTCCCATGAAGTCTAAGTGTTGGGTATAACTATACATTTACTCTTTGCGACCTGCGACCCTTTTGTCCAATCACTGACATCAGGGAATCAGGAGTAAGCTTGTATTTCTGCTAGCTAGCTATTCACCTAGACTTTTTTTTCAACCAGAGAGTTTTCTATCCCCATTAGATGCACGTAACAATTTGGGTCCTACTATCCCAGATGAGACTATCGACAACTCTCTAATGGGACTAGCAGTGTAGCACACATGTTTGATGCCCCACTAGTCATCAACCATAACTTGCTTTAATGCAACCCTACCGTGTAACAGAAAGCACATTTGATCTTATTCGGTTTGCTCTTTTCCCTTTTTAATAAAGTTATGTTGAACTGGGAAGTAAGACACTTACCGATCATGCGATGACTTCAGGTACGTCCCTCGTAAGTGACCGGAACTGCCCCTGTATTAAGGAACGGGCAGAAGGGAGACTCACCACCTTTGCGGCAAGGATCTGGAAACTCTCTGAGCGTTGTACCAACCTTGACGTAGTAAGGAGGAAGGGGGCGGTTGGCGATCTGGTGTTATGCTATGTTATTTCATTTTAACGTTCCTACATTGATCATGGGAAAATGGAAACCGTTTTTTCCGCAGGGGGATCACCAATCATTCCACGATGGCTACGGCATGTTTTTGGCTGCCGAACATCCCCTTGCAACAGGCTACGGGTTTAGACCTTAGTCTCCCACATGATTTAGTGGGAGGTCGGATACCGGAAACAGAAAGATTTCCACTCTTTTATCCTGTTAGCTCCGTTTACTGATATCGTTTCTCTCAGGCACTTTTTGAGGGATATGCTTGTGTGCTTAGGAGACAATGTACCATTTTGTTGTCCCCATATTTACACCATGCAAGTGAACTTCTTATTGACAACATCCAGTATATATGAATCTACATGTGTTTGTTTCTCCTCAAGAGTTTGACTACAGGGGGGTCACCCCAATAGCTCGCCAGTTCTAGAGACTTTATCTATGAAACTCAGTGAGTCCCCCCTCCCCGATTTTGACATAACAACAGTGATATTTGGTTGCTTTTAATGGATGATTCCCTGCACTTTTTCTTCGGCGATCCAAAGATATTTGATTGTTTGTATTGTATTCCCCTCCCTGTTGCTCCACCCCAGGCATTGGTCTGTGCGGGGGTGTCTGTAGCATGCCCTATGATGAAGCGTGTCTCCTCGACCTCTCAGCTGCGTTTAACACAGTCTCTCGCTGCACCCTAATACACAAACTCCATGGCGCAGGGATCCAAGACAAGGTCCTCGACTGGATCTGTTCCTTCCTCTCCGGCAGAACGCAGCGGGTCAGACTCCCCCTTTTCATCTCAGACCCTACACCTACCACCTGCGGAGTCCCCCAGGGGTCCTCCCTCAGCCCTACGCTCTTCAACGTCTACATTGCTTCACTCGCCCCCATCCTCAGAACCTATGGACTCAACATTGTGTCATACGCAGACGACACCCAACAAATCCTCTCCCTATCCAATGAACTCAACACCGCCAGACACAACTTTCGAGAAGGCAAGGAAGCTGTCGCCAAATGGATGACAAAACAGCTGCCTACAACTAAACACAAACAAAACGGAAGTACTCATCATGGGCCCAAACCCAGATGCCTGGAACGACACCTGGTTGCCCCCCGCCCTCGGGAGCCCGTCCACCCCCATGGACCATTCACACAACCTGGGAATCATCCTGGACTCAGAGCCCAAAATGGACCGCCAGATCAACTGCGTCTCGTCCTCCTGCTTCCACACCCTCCGCCTCCTACGTAAGACCTTCAAATGGATCCCCCTCGAACACAGAAAGACCATCACTTACGCTGCAATAAACAAAAACCTCACCCGCAAGCTACAGAACATCCAAAAAGCCGCCGCAAGACTGGTCCTCAACCTGTCAAGTCACTACCACATCTTCCAGCACCTGCGCACACTCCACTGGCTCCCCATCGAAGATAGAGTCACCTTCAAGATGCTAACCCACGCTTACAAGGCCCTCCATGACACCAGACCAGCATACCTGAACAGCCGACTGAAATTCCACGCACCCCAAAGGACCCTACGATCAGCCCAGCTCTCCTACGCCGTGGTCCCCCACACCAGAAAGACCAGATCAGGAGGCTGCTCCTTCTCCCTCCATGTGGCCAGTGCCTGGAACGACCTTCCGCTCCACCTCAGACAGATAACATCCCTCCCCATCTTTGCAAAAAACCTCAAAATCTGGCTCTTCAACAGACCCCCTTCTTGATGGACTGGAACCTGCAAGCCCCCCCCCCCCCCCCCCCCCAGCACCTTGATACCCTTACGGGTGAGTAGTCGTGCTTAACAAACACCTGATTTGATTTGAATTTTGTGAGTGAGGGCAGTTTTTTCCACAGTGAATACGTGCCATTTTTTTCTATGTATGTTGTGTACACACTTCTATACACTTCTTACTTTCCCTACTCATCTGTGTTTGATTAAGTGGGTGCAGTTGCCAAGTCGACATAGCAGTACTAGACTGCACACAGGCTTTGCAATTGCAGGCCTAGGTTACATTTACAGGCTGCTTGGGTGGGTGGCAAAATCAGTGCTGCAGCCCACTAGCAGCATTTTATTTACAGGCCCTGGGCACACACAGTGCACTGTACTAGGGGCTGACTAGTAAATCAGATATGCCAATCATAGAATCACCAATCCATAGCAATAATTTACAGGGAGAGCATATGTACTTTAGCACTGATCAGCAGTGGTAAAGTGGCCAGAGTCATAAAGCCAACATAAACCAGTCAGAAACAGGAGGCCAAAAAGTAAAAAACCTGGGGATAAACCTGCTGAAAAAGCCAGGTCTAACAAAACAGATCCTCCTTAACCAAGAAAGGCTTTTGATAGGTTTTAGGAATTGTAATGTGGTTCTTAATTGATAGGTGTGTCCATTGGTCTGGCAATGTAATAATCCACAGTATGTGTTCACCTGTGACAAGACTTCAGAATTTTTACTTACTGCATCGTAAAAACATGCAGAAAAGATGTGGCTAGATTATATCACACATGTAAATAATATAGACTGTAATTTACTAATTGACAAAATGCTATATTTCAATAATGTGTGCTAGGAAATGTGTAAATGGTGAGCTCTCATGTTATGGAGTTTACCTCTAATCATTTTTTATTATCTTTTATATGTGTGTAGAACTACTGGGAAGTAATCAAATGTTATTATTTAACCTGATTATGATGGTGAATTTTACTAAGATGTATCTTTTCTGCGAGTAAAGTGTGCACCGAAATGACAAAAAGAAAGTAGGTGTTACACATTCCTAATTAATGGTGCATCTGTGAAACTTTCAGAGATTTTATTTCACATATGTACTAATTCTATACACCCTAAAACGATATTCTTAATATATATTTTGAAATGTATTTTACATGTTGGTACATTCAAAAGTAGTAGTGCATCACACTGACACATATTATTTTAATCTTACTAAATTATTTCAAGTGCATCAGAGTTATATTAGAATTATAACATCTTTATATTCCCTATGAATGTATGCTTAATGATTATAAAAGTGTTATGTTATATGAGCTTACATCAATGTGGGCCTGACTGCATATGTAAAGTTTCTTGAATTGCTGAATCCACTACTCATGAGAGAATCCCTCAATATATCCAATGATGTGAAACAATAATTTATTTCCTGAGTTCCCATGTACTGTACAAGATATTTTGCTGCATTTTTCGTTACAGTGAGGACCATCTGCCTGGGTAACTGTTCTCTTGAACTCGCTCATGTGCTCTTGCTAAAGGAGCATTGTTCTGATGTTTCACATATTGAATTTCTTAAGGACTTCGTAATTGTCACCCCTATTTCTCTACATTTTGTGTCTTCATCATGCCACCTGACACTCATCCTATTCAATCTGACCAATGAACTTAGTGGGTTGATGCGTTGAGGTGATTCAAGGAGGTGTCAGGCCCGGAACTTTAAGAACATAATATTGCCCAATTTAAAGGATGGGGGCTCTCTCTTCTTGCTGGCACGATGGATTCTGAGAGATGGGCTGCTGGCTCTATCCTTACTTTCAGAGGCATGCTGATTTGTGTGGTAGAGACTTTGCTGAACTTTCTTGGCAATCTTGACTCACCTGATCCGGACACACCTGGCTTCCTTTCCGAATCGATAAGTATGCCATATGTGCCTAGTCGTCTCTTCCTTTTTGGGAGACTGCTTGCACTGGCATGTTCATGCCCTTTCCTGAGCTCTTGAGCTTTGGTATAACATTCTTAGATTTTGATTCATTTGTCTTATAACCTGATGCAAACTTACTGATGCATTTACCTTTCTTTAACATTTGTTAAACCAATCTGAAATTACAATAATGACTAAGCTATTATGATTTATTTCCTTTGAATGCGCATTCTTAACTTGGGTTTACTAATGTTTACTAATGATCATGAGAGGTCATGCTCGAGAAATGTCCGAGCATCAAGAGCTCTTGTTGTGTATGATTTTGACTCACCTACATATCTTTAGGAGATTTGGGCTTTCAGTGATAATCCCATATCTTTATAGCCTTGTTCTGAGAGTAATTTATATGAATTTGGTTTCTAGTTTGTAGTCAAGTTATCCAATTCCTGGCCATCCTTGGATGACTGTTGGGACCCTTATATCCAACTCCTCTCAGCATAAAACAAGGTCCATCTGAGGACCAAGAGAGTGGTAAAAATAATAAAAATAAAATGCATATCAGAACAAATATATGGCCCCAGTAGTGCTACTAATAACCATCACTGGGTTTGGGCTATGCACAGTAAGGCCAAGCCACTGACCAATATAGTACAAAACGAATGCCAGTACTGTTTCTATAATTCTATTCTTATCCCTGAATACATGTGAAGTAAACACCATGTACTTTAACCATTCAATGAACAGATTTAATCACTTTTTATTTTTCTTTAACCTCATAATCATTTTTTTGGTTGAATATCACCAATTTTATATTTCAAACCATCTACAAAAAATACACAAAATTAATGTACATTCTCATAAAAACATCACCCTCCATGCATTCATATCCGTTTCAAGCTCTCTGCAATTCCAAACATTCAACAGTCAATCTCACACATTCATGTTCCCCACAAATATATACAGCATAATTACAACTTTACAATATTCACAAAAAGCCATAGACAATTGATCCGATTTTTTTTTCTCATTTGGAGCTCTTTTTTTAACAATGTTGTCAACAACTTATGGCTCAACAAATATGGTCTACGTGTTTCGAACTCAGAATCAGTGTTGAGTTCTCATCAGGACCGAAGCTTCTATGAATGAAGCTTTAAATAGTTACTCGACGCTGGACTTGCTAAGTAGTCTGTGCTTGCACATACTGTATGGATTTGAGCAAATCCCCAAAGGGGCAACTTGCGGCGTGTGCCGGTCTTGAAAAATGATAATGCTCGCTGCTAGTCTTAATTATGTAGATGGCAGGCAGACCGATTGAATCTGTGGCACCTTGCGAGAGAAGCATATAGAGCTTCTACGTAGACGCGCGATGGCAGCCTGCAGAAAGGAATCGTGAGATTCTGTCAGTTTGTGGAGGGTATTTATAACGTGACACATCTGGGAGATGCGTTACATTGTAAAACCCTGTGCCACATGTAGGCGTTCTGGCACGGAGGGCGTTCCGGTGCAGGAACTCCTCCTAAAAGTGGCTGAGTGAAATCTACAAGATTTCACTCAGTCACTTTTAGGGCCATGCTGCATCAAAACCATACGCCTGCTTGAAGCAGGCGTTAAGGTTGATGCAGCATGTTAGAGATAGGGCACCCCCCGAGCCTTGCTGGAGCTGCATCGCGCTTGCGACGCAACTCCAGCAATGCACCGCATTTCCGCCGGGGATGCGTTACGCATCTGCCTATCCGAGCGCCACAGTGCCCCGCATTGTAAATGCGGCTCATCAGTGGTGGCGCACGGGTAGACAGATGCGTCGTAACTCTTCTGGCGCATCTCTGCTGATTAGCAGAGATTTGAATTTGAATTTACAGCAATTTATATAGCGCTCTTATACCATGCGGTTTCATGGCGCTAGAAGGACGCTTAGCCAGAGATAGGAGGTAGGTGAAGCAAGATGCTAGGATGGAAAAGCACGGGAGAAAAGAAAAGTCTTAAGTGCTCTGCGAAAATCAGAATAGGAAGGGATGGCTCTAATGTGAAAGGGGAGAGAGTTCCAAAAGATTGGGGCAAGAACCCTGAATTTAGAGCCCCCGGATTTCTTTTTCTTAAAGCGGGGAACAGAGAGCAAAGATTTAGCAGAGGAACGGAGTTCTCTGTTGGGGCAGTAGATGTTAATGGCGGAGGAGATGAAGTCGGGAGCAGTCCCCGCCAGAGCCTGAAAAGTGGTACATCCCAATTTAAAGAGAGCCCGCTCTTTAATGGGGAGCCAGTGTAAGGATTGAAGAAGGGGAGTGACATGATGAAATCTGGGTAGGCCATGGATCAGACGGGCGGCCTGGTTTTGGACTAGCTGGAGACGATGGAGAGCATAAGCGGGGGCTCCATTGTATACGATGTTCCCATAATCCAGCGGGACAAAACCATCGCCATCAGGATAATTTTAAGGGCGGGAACAGAAAAGAACCGGGAGATTTTACGTATGGTGCGAAGGGCAAAGAAACAGGAAGAAACAACAGAATTGATCTGAGTGTGAGGGGTGAGGTGCTTGTTAAGTGAGATCCCTAAAGTTTTCACTGAAAAAGAAGGGGTGGGGGAGGGACCCAGGGAAGGGGGCCAAAAGCTAGGGGACCAAGGGCTGGGAGTGCTACCAGTGACAACAAGTTCAGTCTTGTCTGGATTTAATTTCAGGTGATTACCGTTCATCCAATCACTGATGAACAGCATGACTGACTGGAAGTTGAGTGTACTGGTAGGGGAATGTGATAAGTGAAAAATGAGTTGGAGGTCATCAGCGTAATTGTATACGGTGACCTCCATGTTCTGAAGTGCGGAGATGAGGGGATAGATATATAGGTTAAATATTAACGGAGAAAGGGAGGAACCCTGGGGAACACCACACCGGACTAAGTGAGGGGAGGCGGTGAATTGGGCCAGGTGGACGGCCTGAGAGCGATCCTTCAGAAAGGAGCTGATCCAAGCCAAGGCCGGACCCTCGATACCCGCCGCCCTGACACGGGAGAGAAGAATGGAATGATCCACCGTGTCAAAGGCGGCGGAGAGATCTAGGAGGACCGGGGCCTGGGGCGTATTGGTATCAAGCCCCTTTCTGAGGTCGTCCATCACAGAAATAACAACCTTCTCGGTGGAGTGCCGAGGGCGAAAGCCGGCCTGCCGGGAAGCAAATCCCCCACTCTCCTCAATGAAGGCACCTAGAGCCTGAGTAACATGGGCCTCCAGGGCCTTAGCCAGAAAGGGGAGGAGGGAGATGGGACGGTAGTTGGATGGGGAGGTGGGGTCGGCCCCTGTTTTTTTTAAAAGAGGAATGACAATAGCAGTTTTATGGAGAGCTGGGACTATACCCTGGTCAAGGGAATCGTTGAGGAAAGTGAGGGGGGGAAGATAGCAGCTCATGAAGAGTCTGCGAAGAATGTGCGCCAGAGCAACATCCATCGGCGAGCCAGATTTAACACGAGTCAGTAGGGAAAA
The DNA here is from genome assembly GCF_964261635.1 of Lissotriton helveticus. NCBI lineage: Eukaryota > Metazoa > Chordata > Amphibia > Caudata > Salamandridae > Lissotriton > Lissotriton helveticus. The sequence goes on along the minus strand of NC_136065.1, from coordinate 997,229,198 downwards.
GAAAGAGTCTCTGGTTAAGGGAGGTAGGTGGGTCAGGCGAGAAGCAGGAGAGGGAAGCTGGGGATCACAGAAGGTAGGGGATGGAGGTGGGATCCCGGCCTTAATAAGGGCGACCTTATCAACGAAAAAATTGTTGAGAGAGTTGCATAGCATCTGGGAAGGAGGAACTTTAGAGGAGGCCCTGTCAGATGAAGACAGTTCTCGAACTATGGAGAATATCTCCCTCGAGTGGTTCTCAGCATCGAGGACCCTCCCGGAGAAATACGCAGTTTTGGCAAGGAGGATGTCCTTTTTATATTCTTTTAAGATGAGCATGTAACGAGATTTTAGGAGGGGACAGTAGGCGCGTCTCCAGGCTCTCTCCGCTTGACGCGTCTCAAGTTTTTTTGCTTTAAGTGTAGGAGAGAACCATTTGTTCGCATCGTGGGCACGCTTGACTATTACATGCTTCAGGGGAGCAGCCAGGTCACAGGCCTTCAGGAGCCAGCTGCCGAGAGCGTCCAACTGCCTAGACGGCGTAAGATTGGCCAAGATAGGGTGAGAAGCTGATAGAGAGGAACAGAGGGCAGGGATATCAGCTCTGTTCCAATTCCTCGCCCGGGTATGTTTAGGAAGTGGAGTAGTGGGGGTAGAAGTTAGATCCAGTGAGAAAGAGATGAGAAAATGATCTGACCAAGGGCAGGGCTGGACCGACAAGGCAGGGATGCGCCAGAAGTCGTAAATCTGCCCCTTAGTGTCTCCGCTCTCTCTCTCTCTCTCTCTCTTGTGCCAGTACCCTCTCCCCAAGTCTACTTTTGACCAGCATACTGTCCACTGCATGGTTCACAGTGGTTTCACTGAAGTTATTATCCTCGCTCCTGCTTTATACTGATGACGGGATCAGTTCAAATTGACATGAAGTCATTTTAAGCTAAAAGCATTCAGAAAGCATTCACACTGGGACACATTCTTCAGAGATATTGTCAGATTTAAAATCAACAAGCACTGGAAAATCCAATGTGCCTCAACTCTAAAAGGTCGAGTTATTGGTTTAACCAATGTTTCTTGACATTCCCGTGGGAACACATGTATCAAGACACATGTGCATGCATGTCTGAATAGCTTTATTTTTTAATTTTAATTTCTTAATTGCCATTTCAAATGTAAACATTACATCTGTACATATGAGCCTCACTTACATTTGGCACCCACATATTAACAGCATCCTGACCCACACAATCCTTCCTGCCATGGTACAAAGAAAAAGTCTCATTTAAATAATCCCCCCTCCCGCGCCACCCCCCCATCTCCCTCCAATCTGTGTCAGTGTACATGGTTACATGGAGAAATTCGATACTATATCTAACATCAGGATTACCGAATATAGTCTAGGCATTATACCCATCTTGATCTCCTCTTGGGGAGGCTCCCCCATCTGGGGGCCTCTGGGTCCGGGGGACCATTCTTCTTTTAACTCTGCCAACATAGAGGACCATACCAGGAGATCGTCCCCAACCTTAACATCCTTTTGTACAAATATTATTCGAACTGATTCTGCAGTCGCCCATTCACACGCATCTCTAATCCATTTCCTGAGCCACGGATGCCGGGGGTGCATCTATGCTATGACGCACATCTCTTGACCAAGACAAGCCCCAGGAGAACAAACCGTCTACTTAGCTTTTTGTGCCGTGGCATAGGTAACAGTCCTAGTAAAACTTGCCTAATGTCCCTAGGGATACTCCAACCTGTAGCACCTTGCCGACGTGTGAGTACTTCCTCCCAATAAGCGAGCAGTAGCGGCCAGGACCAAACCATGTGTAGGAAATCGCATGACCAAATAACTTGTAATGGATTTTCACATTAAAGAAACGATTTTCAAGATGGCAGCATTTTTTATTTCCCTTTCTGATGTGGCAGATGCTAAATAAAATTGAAAAAGCTGAAAAACAAGTGTGCACATAGTAAACAAGCATTAGAAATGCAATCGGGCTCGGATTTATTTGAGTTTGAGCTAATGGCATTGTAAATGCCAATGTCTTTTTGCCATGTGTTATGGAGTGTGTGCATGTGGTGTGTAGTGGAAGTATCTTGGTTGAATTGTAATTTTACCAATGGTGGCATGCTGTGCTTTATATGAATATGTTTAAAAGTAAAGTGTACCATACTGCGATTGCTTGGTGGAAAAGTGCACTGCCGGCTGGAGGTGTGTGTGCCTGGTGGAAGGGTGCACTGACGGCTGGTGGGTGTGTGCTTGGTAAAAGCGTGCACAGATGGATGATGGTTGTTGGTGTTTGTGCATGGTGAAAGCATTCATTGACGGCTGGGGGTGTGTTGTTGTGTGTGTTGTTTTCTGTGTGCTGGTGAGTGTGTGGTGGTGAGTCTGTGGGGGTGAGCCTGGGGAGTGAGTGTGGTGGTGAGTGTGTTGTGTTGAGTGGTGACAAGTGTGTGGTGTTGAGAGACTGAGGTGTGTGGTTTGTGTGTGCGTTATGTGTGTGTGGTGTATGTGTGTGTGGTGTTTTCTGCACACTCACACACTGCCCCTACACATTCACACACTGCTCACCCGCACACTCCCAATGTCACCCTGCATAGTCACACACTGTTTACCCTGCACACTCATTCTGCACACTCACACAATGTGCACCCTGACACACTGTCTCTGCAGTCACTCTGCACTCACTGTCACTCTGCACTCACTGTCACTCTGCACTCACTGTCACTCTGCACTCACTGTCACTCTGCACTCACTGTCACTCATTATCACTCTGCACTCACTGTCACTCTGCACTCACTGTCACTCTGCACTCACTGTCACTCTGCTGTCACTCTGCAATCACTGTCACTCTGCACTCATTGTCACTCTGCACTCACTGTCACTCTGCACTCACTGTCACTCTGCACTCACTGTCACTCTGCACTCACTGTCACTCTGCACTCACTCTGCACTCACTGTCACTCTGCACTCACTCTGCACTCACTCTACAGTCACTCTGCCCTCACTGTCACTCTGCACTCACTGTCACTCTGCCGTCACTCTGCAATCACTGTCACTCTGCACTCATTGTCACTCTGCACTCACTGTCACTCTGCACTCACTGTCACTCTGCACTCACTGTCACTCTGCACTCACTCTGCACTCACTCTGCAGTCACTCTGCACTCACTGTCACTCTGCACTCACTGTCACTCTGCACTAACTGTCACTCTGCACTCTACAGTCACTCTGCACTCTACAGTCACTCTGCACTCACTGTCACTATGCACTCACTGTCACTCTGCACTCACTGTCACTCTGCACTCACTGTCACTCTGCACTCACTGTCACTCTGCACTCACTCTGCACTCACTGTCACTCTGCACTCACTCTGCACTCACTCTACAGTCACTCTGCCCTCACTGTCACTCTGCCCTCACTGTCACTCTGCACTCACTGTCACTCTGCACTCACTGTCACTCTGCACTCACTGTCACTCTGCTGTCACTCTGCACTCACTGTCACTCTGCACTCACTGTCACTCTGCTGTCACTCTGCACTCACTGTCACTCTGCACTCACTGTCACTCTGCACTCACTGTCACTCTGCTGTCACTCTGCACTCACTGTCACTCTGCACTCACTGTAACTCTGCACTCACTGTCACTCTGCACTCACTGTCACTCTACAGTCACTCTGCCCTCACTGTCACTCTGCCCTCACTGTCACTCTGCCCTCACTGTCACTCTGCCCTCACTGTCACTCTGCACTCACTGTCACTCTGCACTCACTGTCACTCTGCACTCACTGTCACTCTGCACTCACTGTCACTCTGCACTCTGCTGTCACTCTGCACTCACTGTCACTCTGCACTCACTGTCACTCACTGTCACTCTGCACTCACTGTCACTCTGCACTCACTGTCACTCTGCTGTCACTCTGCACTCACTGTCACTCTGCACTCACTGTCACTCACTGTCACTCTGCACTCACTCTGAACTCACTCTACAGTCACTCTGCACTCACTGTCACTCTGCACTCACTGTCACTCTGCACTCACTGTCACTCTGCTGTCACTCTGCACTCACTGTCACTCTGCACTCACTGTCACTCTGCACTCACTGTCACTCTGCACTCGCTGTCACTCTGCACTCGCTGTCACTCTGCACTCGCTGTCACTCTGCACTCACTGTCACTCTGCACTCACTGTCACTCTGCACTCACTCTGCACTCACTCTGCACTCACTCTGCACTCACTCTGCACTCACTGTCACTCTGCACTCACTGTCACTCTGCACTCACTGTCACTCTGCACTCACTCTGCACTCACTGTCACTCTGCACTCAGTCTGCACTCACTGTCACTCTGCACTCAGTCTGCACTCACTGCCACTCTGCACTCTCAATCTGCACTCTCAAACTGCACTCTCAATCTGCACTCTCAAACTGCACTCTCAAACTGCACTCTCCACTCTCAATCTGCACTCTGCACTCTCAAACTGCACTCTCAAACTGCAATCTGCACTCTGCAATCTGATTCTGCACTCTCAATCTGCACTATCAATCTGCACTCTCAATCTGCACTCTCGAGTCTCATACTGCACTCTCAAACTGCACTCTCAAACTGCACTCTCAAACTGCACTCTCAACTCTCATACTGCACTCTCAAACTACACTCTCAAACTGCACTCTCAAACTGCACTCTCAAACTGCACTCTCAAACTGCACTCTCAATCTGCACTCTCAAACTGCACTCTCCACTCTCAAACTGCACTCTGCACTCTCAAACTGCACTCTCAAACTGCACTCTCAAACTGCAATCTGCACTCTGCACTCTGATTCTGCACTCTCAATCTGCACTATCAATCTGCACTCTCAATCTGCACTCTCAAGTCTCATACTGCACTCTCAAACTGCACTCTCAAACTGCACTCTCAAACTGCACTCTCAATCTGCACTCTCAAACTGCACTCTCAAACTGCACTCTCAAACTGCACTCTCAATCTGCACTCTCCACTCTCAAACTGCACTCTGCACTTCGTTGTCACTAAGGCCTTTCTTTTGGAACTGTGGCACATTTGGGTGAAATAGATTATATCTGTGAAGACTTTCTGTTTTATGAAACATTGTCTGTTGTGTACAGCCATGATAGTTACAGTACGTGTTAACAGCCAGCTAAACTGTGTGTTATATGGGCTTATCAAGCTATTGAGGGTTTCTGATTGACCCAAGATTGAACACTGCCTTTTAAAAATATCAATATCACCTCAAAACTGCATTATGAAAATATAACATGTTACATGCACAGACTTGGCATCCATTTTTAGAAATATTATACAATGTATTTTTTTTTACATTTTTGTAACTTTGTATTAAGGTGATGTTGTGAAATTGACGGTTTCTGATAGAGCCTAAGAACGAAGGTTCACAGTGTATAAAGAGCATAAGGAAGACAGCATCACTGGAATATACTACGTTAAAACGTAAGCAATTCTTAGAAACCTTAAATGATGCAATTTTTTGCGTTTTCAATGGTGGGAAAAACGGTAAACAAGAAGTAACCTGAAAAGAACCCAATCACGTGATTTTATCAGATTATTGGTAGATGAAAAGGAACAGTTGCAGCTCTATCGGTAAACCAGAGGGCACCCCAGTTCTATTTACTATTGTCTGTTGCCATAGATACGCATCGTGATGAACCTTATTAGTGGATGTGGCCCTTTACAATGAGTTGCAGCTGGGGACCATTGTTGATAGTGACACTCCTCACAAGCATTTCTAGTTACTGAATGTGAGAACAACCATTGCCGGGCGTGGCCCATCTGCCTCATCATTTCCTGGGAATGGCTGAACACCGACCTGCCTGCCTTAAAATGGGGCCACAACGTAGTTCCTGTTTATTTACAAGGAAACTAGGAACGCGAATCAAGTCTTTTACTCCTGAAAGGTTGCTTTACAAGTCGGTTGCCGTCTTTCCATGCGCTAATGTTAGTTAACTTCCATTTATTTTTATTATCACGTAGTTGCTTCTAGAAGTTAGCCATCTGTTGGGCTGAAAACTGTCTGCCACCCTTTTTTTGCGGTGATTTTCTTTTCTCTAAAGATTTTACAAACAGGGTTTTTATACAAAGTGACAAAACAAATTAAGTCGTAAGTATTTGTTAGAAAAAACACTTTGGCTAATCCATTCAGAAAAGATGTAGTTGCCAGTTGATAACAAACTACAGAATGCGAGTCACTTATCCTTAACCAACACGGTCTCTTTAAGCAAATCACAACCTGATTTGACGAAGAATAAACGTCAGCGTCACAAATACATCATTAAACACCTTGCGGATGTGCATTTAATGTAAATAAAGTGCGCATGACGTGGTTTAGGGAGTAGATTTGTTTGACGTGATAAGTGTTTTTGAGTCTACCTGGAATCAGCTCAGAAATGTTAGCGGAAGAGGAGAGAGGCGGGGCAGAATCTATATGAATGCAACAGCTAGAAATACCACACGGCAGCTCTGACTGTACAAAGGCTCTGGGGCAGTGATTCAAATGTCAGATGTGACATTTTACTGCAGTTCTATGCATCGGCCGTGAACTGGCGCTGGTAGCAGTTGTCACCCCCCGGCTACAAAGCATTCCCTTGATGCAGTCAGGGAAGGTTGTCAAAAGAAACTGAGCGCGTAGAAAAAAAAATTTCAAAACCTCATGCACTTTTAATTCAGCGCAGCTGAGACATCTTTGCGGTGGGCGCAAGGGAGGAGAGGGCCAGGAGCTGTCGTTTCTAATTCAGTGCACCCATGTATTGTTATAAATCTCTTTCCCTGTCTTTCCCGATCCACTACAAGGGAAGTCGATCCTTCTTCTCAAATAATAAACAAGAACAAGGAAGCTGCGCGCAATGAGCGCTGCAGATTTGTGAACGCGCCCGGCCATCTGGATTCACTAACGGAGGCACCCTGACAGCTCCTAATTATAATTTATGTACTTCTTTGCGCGAGCACGGACGAAATATGCCCAAAATGGCGGAACAAAACTACATTTACCCTATCACTTCAAGCCTATTAAAACGAAAACACAAGGAAGACGAATCACTGGCCAGATGACAGAAAACGCTAAGGAATGTGTGGAATTCCTCTCACCAAGGCCCTAAGGATACTTCTTCTTTTTTTTCTTATAACATTAGGATCTCGAAACTCCTCCCCCACTTACAGTGGGGAGGAGTCCGAGCCCTAAAAAAGGTAAACAGGGTGCCTAGGAGGGCTTGGCAGCTTCATACCCCACATAAAAAAATAATAAAACAAAAACACATTTAATATACAGGAACAGGGGGGTGTGGGACAGGGAGCAGGCAGGGAATGGGGGAGAGGAGAACGAGAAGAGAGTATATGAGGACAGAAAAAAATGCAGGGGGGAAGAGCAAGGAAACGTGCACTCCCATATAGAGCTGAATCCACAACAAAAAAGACCCCCCTCAAGTGTGCAATCAACAGATACAGCTAATCCAATCTAAACACCGTGAGACCTAAATGCTCGTGGGTGGGCCAAACATGAGAACAAGAACAGACAACTCAGATATAGACAATAAAGCCAATCAATAATGAACAAGGGGATGTCCATAGGTCTCCTGTAAGGATGGTGTTTGTACTGGAAATTACAGGTCTTTCTACAAGTGAGGCTTAAAAAGGCTAATGCAAATAGTTATCTTGTGTCAGAATTTGTACGGCTATAGTGCACAATTATAAATACAAACCAAATTACAGTGTTCCAACACCTGGAGTGGTATGACAGCACACAAAACGTTGTTTAAGAAGAACAAATGTGGCAGAGCGCGCGAGGTGGCGGGACAAGATGGCCGCACCTTGCTGAGCTCCGCGATTTAGAGTGGCGCTCGCCGACGAAGGGATTCTATAAAGTCGACGTTTTGCTCCCATTTCAGCGGATTCTGCATCCGGAGGCACTCCTCTCCATCCTGGTATGCTTTCGCCGCAAAATATGCCGTTTTCACCTAATTACATGAGGAAATGTTCCTCGCTCGAAAACGGCCGCCATTTTTTTTGTTTTGGTTTTCTTTTTCAAATAACGTTTTCTTTCTCACTCTCTTCGATGCTGCAATCATATTTGGCAAGCCTTCTGCAGTTTCTCCTCATGAACCTTTATCTTTTGCCTGATTTTACCACTTTTTATGGCACTTTTATCCACTTTGGTGATTTCCTCTGACCTTTGTTACTGGATACTGTTGAGTTCTTTATTGTCCGTCTGGAGGTGCTGTTACTTTCTCAAGTTATGGTGCATTTTGAGTCGTCTTTACTGCTTCTCACCTAATTGCTATTGCCTCGCTTGCCAGTTCATCATTTTCCTGCGCATTGGTGGCCCTTTTGTCTCCTTTGTCTTCACAATTTGGACCTCTTGGTATCCTGCGCATAATGGAACCCTCACAGAACTCCAAGACTCATGGCGCTGCCTCCGCTTCACGTAAAGATTCTGCTTCCACTGGTAAACGCCTTAAAAAAGACCCTCCATCCCCTTCTAAATCTCCACCTCCTGTTACGTTGGAGGATATCATGGAGGAACTACGTCGTATGCACCCTTTTATGACTGATACCACTACTACTCTTCAGAGACTTGATGATAAATGGTCCTGTCTATATAGGAGGGTACCCGACGTCGAACAAAAATGATGTTGTAGCCAGGGTTGCCAGTCTCACGAAGGAAGTTGACCTTCTCAATAAAACCTCTGAGGATTTGGAAAATCGCAATCAGCGTAATAATTTGCGCATTTATGGTATTCCGGAGAATTCTGAGGGGTCCGATATCATTCCATTTTTATAGACTCAAGACCTACCTATTACTGGCATTCCTAAGCACTTGGACGTCAATATACAAAAGGCTCACCGATTAGGACCCAAAGCCTCCTCTTCATCCTCTAAACCAAGAGGCATCATTGCTTATTTTCTTCTCTATTCAGACCTTATATCTATTCTTCACTCTGCTAAGCAGCACAAGCAGTTACTATGGTCAGGTCATAAAGTATTTTTCACTCAAGACGTTTCTAAACCAAATGCTGCACGGCGCAAGGAGTGTCTGGACTAGAGGCCTACTCTTCAAACTATGAATGCCCGATATGGTCTCATCCATCCTTGTTTCTTCAAAGTGACCTACAAAGAAAGAACTTTAAGTTTTGACGGCCTGGCGGACCTTCGAAAGTTCATCAGTACTCACAAGGATGAATCCATGGACTTTGGCAGACCTTAATTTTTCTGTTTTCATGTTTGTTGTCTTACATTTTTGGGTATTTTGTTCTTTATGATAATATTTATTGTCTTATATTTTTCGGTATTTTGTCCTCTATGGTAATGCTGTTCCTATTTATTTCATCTCGTTTTTCAGGTTCCCTCTTCGTTGTTCTCGTTGTTCATCCCATTTTTTGTGCTGCCCCGATGTCTTAGCTGTGCATTTCGTTACGCTGCCTTCCCTTCCCAATTGTTTGGTAAGTTCCCTTCACTTGTCTTCTTAGGTCGTGTTCGGTCTCTGGACCTATTTATCTATGTTCTTTTTGTACCCATTGTTTTAGAGACATTTGATTTTTAATTGTTGCTTGTGCAGTTGTCCTGTTCTTCGCTGCTCCCACTCTCACTTCATTGCTCTTCGTGTCTTGACCTCAATGGCTAAAGCCATCTGGCTTGTTGCCATCCTTTCTTTATCACTATATCTCATGGGAGCTTTGGTCTCATACTCCCTCCTTCATACCTTCACCTCCCTTCCTCTGTCTTTTGACTCTACCCCTTCTTCCTTCCCCTCTTTTTTTATTCTCCTCTGGATATTCCTTCCCTTGGCGTGCCCTTCTTTTTTTTCTAGGCATTCTGTATTTGTTCCTGCTCCTTTCATTTCCTTTCCCCTTTGCTACTCATATCACGACTTTCCTCAATCCTTCCAACTTTCCAAAATTGGCTCACTCTTGTTTCTTCTCTACAGTGGTTATATGTTCTACTTTCTTGTTCGCTACGTTCCTTCCAGTAGCCTTTCTTCTTTCTTCTCTGTTTTTTGTCTTTTGCCTACTCTCGCTATGTTACACGCCTTATTTCCTATCCTCTTGCCTATTTCTCTTTAACTTCCAGAAATGAATGGTCTTCGTGTCGTTTCCTGGAATGTTATAGGTCTTCGTAACCCGGTCAAGAAACAGCAGGTTCTATCTCATTTAGCACGACTGAAATGCCAAGTTGCTCTGTTACAAGAAACTCACCTCACCCTTAAAGACTTGTCTTCTCTACGCAAACAATGGGTGGGAGAAGTTTTTTGTTCTCCTTCAGTTAATAATAAAAATGGAGTTATCATATTGTTTCATAAATCATTATCTATTCAGTTACAAAATGAGTTCTCAGATGATATTGTTAGAAGGTTGTATTTAAATGTTACAGTTAATTATACGGATCTATCCTTTTGTAATGTTTATGGCCCTAATGGTATCGATTTAACTTTTTGGAATGACTTCTCTCTGTTTCTTTCTTCGCATGATTCTGCTGATTTAATTGTTGGTGGTGATTGTAATCAACTAATGGACCCCTTCCTGGATCGCAAGTCCCAAACTAGATTCATTCCCAACAAGATGCAAAAGTCCTTTTACAAAGCTATATCTTCCAGAGGCCTAATCGACTCCTGGAGATTATCCCACTCTGATACCTTGGAATTTTCCTTTTTCTCTCCTGTTCATGCATCACATTCCCGTATAGATTACATTTTTCTCACTCAGCACACCTTCCAACTCATGACAAATGTTGAAATCAGTTCTATCCTCATCTCTGATCATGCCCCCGTTATTCTTGATATTGACCTGCCTTCTCCTACTCCCAGTTCCCATCGATGGCACTTCAATAACTCTCTCCTTCTTGACCCCCAACTTAACGACCAATTTACCCTTTTTATGGAGGAATTGTTTCAGAATAACCTCGATTCGACCCCTCAATTCCATTTTTATTTGGGATGCTTTCAAAACAGCAGCTAGAGGTTATATTATCGACTACGTCTCTCGCAAGAAGATACAAGCCCTTGCTAAATCATCCCTTATTCTTAAACAGATAAAAGATTTGGAGCATCTTTTTTATACCTCCAATTCTGCAGATGCCCTTTCCTCCCTTGTTAAAGCAAAAATTCAATTTAATAAATATTCTTGGGATGCGGCATGTAACAATCTTCTTAAATTCAACTCGAAAATGTACGGTGGGCGCAACAAAGCTGGTAAATCACTTGCCAATTACCTCAAAATTAAGAAACAGAAGTCCAAAATAGCAGTCATTACTGATGTTCATGGAAATCGTCACTCCACGGATGATAAGATTCTCGAATGCTTTGTTCAGTACTACTCCTCATTATATACACCTGAATCGACTCCGCCCTCTGCTCAAATAGATTCATTTTTCCAAACCATACCAAATCGTCTAATGCTGATGTTGATTTTTCCTCCCTTGACGCTCCCATCTCTGAGAAAGAGATTCTCCAGGACATTACTCTCTTACCTAAAGATAAATCACCCGGCCCTGATGGCTTTTCTGTCCGTTTCTATTTTCATTTTAAGAACTTCCTATTACCGCATCTATCCTCATTGATCGCTCATTTTCTTTCCATGGGGGAATCTAAAGGTTCTTTCACGCAAGCCATGTTATGCTTACTCCCAAAAAAAGAAAAAGACCCTTCTCTTTGTAAAAATTACTGGCCCATTTCATTAATTAATACAGATTGCAAAATATATGCCAAAATGTTAGCTTTCCGATTAAATACTATTATCCCTGACCTTATTAACATATATCAATCCGGTTTTGTTAAAGGTAGATCTATCACAGATAATTCTAGAACCTTCCTTAATATTATTCACCTTGCTTCTAAAATGAATGCTCCACTCGCTGCCATCACTCTTGATGCTGAAAAAGCTTTTGATAGGGTCAGTTGGGATTTTATGTTTGGCGCTCTCCGTTGGCATGGTTTTAGTCCACATATTATTAAACCTATTCAGCTATTTTACTCAGCTCCTTCTACCTCTATTTGGGTTAATGGTGTTCAGTCCTCCTACTTTCCCTTGCATAAGGGTACCAGGCAAGGTTGTCCCTTGTCTCCCCATCTTTTTATTTTGGCTTTAGAACCCTTTCTTGAAAAAATACGGCGCTCCACATCCTATTCTGGTTTCGTTTATAAGAATTTAGATATTAAATTCACCACCTATGCTGACGATATTTTACTTTATATTTCTAGACCCAATACTTCTCTACCTGCTCTTTTTTCCCTACTTCGCGAATACTCCTTAGTTTCTGGAAACAGGTTGAATATTGATAAATCCGAAGTATTACCCCTTAATAAATTCTGTCTTCCCCATATGTTTCAAGGTTCCGGTTTTGAATGGAATCCTACTAACATCAAATGTTTAGGTATCCTTTATGCCAACAACATCAAGGATACCATTAAAATTAACCATAAAGATATTCTCTCTAAACTTTCCACTCTCATAGATCGCTGTTCTCCGTTATTTTTATCTTGGTGGGGAAGGTTGGCAACCATCAAAATGATGCTTCTCCCCATTATCAATTTTTATCTTTCAATACTCCCCATTTCTCTTCCCGCCAATTTTTTTACACTCACCAATCGCATTCTTATTCGATTCCTATGGAATAACCGTCAGTCTAGAATTTCTCTATCTCGTCTTCAGCACCCAAAAGATTTGGGGGTGGGGGGGGTAAATGTTCCCAATCTCGTCCGTTTTCACTCCTCCTTTACTTTAAAACAAATATGGCCTTTCTTAACCGACTCATCCCCTCTCACTGTCACGGCCTGGAGTGCACTAGAATCGGCTCAGTTTTCGCCTTTCTCTTTTCTCACTGCTACCCATTTGTCCCAGTCCCCTAAGCGATTTCTCTCACCTACTTTCAAACTTTCAAGGGCACTTGCACTATCTCTGTTTCGCTCTTCATTTTCTCAACCACGTCTCCACTCCCTCACCCCGTTATGGTACAATCAATCTCTGAAGATCAATAATAAATCTCTTTTTTGGAAGGAATGGATCGACAAAGGTATTATTTATGTGGATAAGCTCTTTGTAGATGGTTCTCTGTTGTATTTTTCAGATATCCGCACATCCTTTCACGTATCTCACACATAATATTCCCTGCGCTTAAATCAGCCCTAACGACTCTTATTTCTCATCACAACTCACTACGTGATACTGCTCCTTCAGATATCCCCCACTAGATTTCACTATTCCTCAAAAAGCTGCTGTTATTTACAAGATTCTCTCCCGTTCTACCCCTCACCATACCAAATCTAAACCCGAGCTTGCTTGGGAAATAGATTTGTCGCAGGACTTTTCCTTTTCTGTCTGGGATTCCATTTGGTCTAAGGTTCACACTGTCTCTCGCTCAGCCAGTACCACTCAGACTTTATATTTTTTTTATAACCGACTTTTCCTCACCCCTCGGATTTATTCAAGTTTAAATCTTCAGAATCTAGTCAATGCTGGTCTTGCCCTCACTCTGACAGTGATCTTTTTCACATGTTTTTCCACTGTCCGTTGGTCAAGTCCCTTTGGCATCAAATATGGTCCAAGTTGAATGACATTTAGGCTCTAGCTATCCTTTTGACATTGTTCATATTTTTCTAGGTGGTTTCTCCCCCATTTGGAACTGTTTCATATAATGTTCATAACTTCATAGATTTGTTTATAGCTATTTCTTTGCAGGTAATCACTACGAATTGGAAAGATACCTCAAAAATTTCTTATAATGCCTGGTGGAATTTGATATGTCACCATCACAGACTTGATCGTGCCTATGCTACGACTACCCCCCTTTTGATTAAGAGGGATTTGTTATGGTTGTCTTTAACTGATTTTCTTTCCAGACATATGCCTTAATATGCCTTTATTGATTGGTGTTTTTATCTACTGTCTTTGAAATGCCTGCCTTTTCTTTTCCTTCCCCTCTCCTTCTTTCTCTCCTCCTTCTATCTCTCTTTCCCTTTTTCCCATTTTTCACAAAACCTTTAAAAAACATTTTCTCTTAGTATATATATTTCATTTTCCCTTTTTGGGATTTTCCTTTTCTTGATTTCACCTGTATATTGCATTTTTCCATTTGCTTATTTTTACTGATTGTGATTTTGTACTGATGTTTTACTTGGTATTTCTGATTCAATAAAGCTTTCTAAACTTAAAGAAGAACAAATGTGAATAGTATTGCATAGTGAAACTTGCACCAAGCTCTAATAACATTATCAGCACATGCTAATAAATGCAATTCACATCCTACACTGCAAATACCCTGTACACTGCAAACGCAAAATACAGTGCACCAGAGCCCATGCCTGTGCAACTGAAAGACACCCACTGATGCCATCATGGTGCCCATTATACAGCTAAGTCAATATATAAAAAAGTATTAAAGAATGACAAAATATAGACAAGCATTCTCTTCAAACCCACTGACTTACGCTAGGAGAATAAAGGAGGTGCAGCTAACCAAAAATTTTGCAACTAAATGATATAAACTTTAATGCAAAATGAAATGAGTAACAGCAAATACATTTAACTATTGGCGGTCACACCAAGATAGACATAAACAGAAAACTGGAACAGTTACTAGCAGCTTCAGAAATGTAAGACCAGGTGAGGAATGTGGCTGGAGTGGTGGCAACCAAAATCCAGAGGCTGGAAGTCAAAGATTTGTTTAAAAAAGTTACCAATCCGTACCAAAAAACTGACTGCGCTATTTTTCATCAAGAATGCCAAGTGAGCCTTTGTTTAACAAAAAGGCTTAAGGCCAGGGAAGAGTTTTGAAATCAGGCATCTCCTTTACAGAACTATTTATTATATGCCTTAATCTTGCAGCCTCACCTCAGTCTGCTTTTTGACAGCCCTTTTCCAACGACCGCCTGAAGAGTTAGTTTCGTATTGTAAAATTAATTGATACTTTATAGTCCAACATTCAGAATTTGGAATTAGCACAAAATGAGGAATGTCAAATGATTTCCCATAAGTCTGCATTTTTCTGTGAATTTGTCCCAACCCAAGAACTGCCCATGGCCAAGGTTTCTTCTGCCCCTACACAAATTAATGTTTTCTACTGAAAGGGCGACAACCTGAGTCAACCATTATTCTTCTTTTTACATGAATGACACATAATCCAATGGAATAACCTCTGCAAACAATCAAACATCGCACTTTCCCCATCGGTTTGTGGTTCACAACATTAGAAGTAACAGCGAATGCTGCCTTATAACCTTACATTCATTTGAAAGATCATGTGAGAAAGGGGCAGTACATGACCAAGGTTCTGTCAGCCAGGTATAGACAACCCTACCTAACAAAATAGTCAATGTAACATGGAAGTCATCCTTTTTGACACTTTGTTCAGCAAGACTTCAAATGTGCAGTCCCAAGAAATTCAAGTCTACATGTTTGTGGTCAAGTTTTTATAGCTGTCCTGAACATACCTGAGTATTTCAATAGAAATGTCTCAGGATCTACCGGTGATCATCAAGAAGTTACAACTGTCCCAGGTATGGTAGCAAGAAACTGTAAATGTATATAAGTGTCAAGCCATTTGTTACAATCAAGCCGTTGCAAGAGGAAGAGGTCTTGATTCTGGAGTCGAAGATCATAGTTTCAAAGATGGCTTAGAAACCAAGAATTGCAGTATTCCTGAAACAATTTATCATAACTCATATTCAAGAGCTCACTTTTCTACTAATGTTTACTCCTAGAGGTTTCAGTGGCTAAACCACCCAAGCAAACTATTGTCATGCCCCTGCTAAAAACAACAAAACAACCAAAGATGGAATTATTATTGCCATCTTTCCTTTCCTAGGAAAATCCTGGAAAAAGACGTCTTAAAACAATTACCTCCCTTCAGATAAGGGTCAAACCATCCCCTATATGGCATATATTTACTGAGTCACTTTGTGGTCATTTTCAGATTGTAATAAACCCCTGGCTGCAGAATTATGAATTTTGTGGAATATATTATTACATTACTCATGGTTATTTTACGACTGCCAGACGCCATTTGCTGCATTAATATGAACTGTGTGGAATATACATTACATATAGATTTGATATATCTCCTATATGGTGTGGATTTATTGAACAGCAACTGGTCATTCTATGATTATTTATGCTTCTGGTCTAGTGACGTTTGAGGGTTGACACCAGTTGATACCTTTTTATTACCATTCTTCTTCCTCCCTTATTTTTTTTTTCTTCTTTTCATTTTCACATTTTGATCCAAGACCTTTACTTATTACCATACACTTTATCCATGATCATTCCTTGTGTTGGATTTGTTACTGGTATACACCATTATGAATGATATATACTTCCTAAACTGTCCCAGGCCTTTATTCACTCTCGGCCCGGGCAGGGAAGAACAGTGGGGACGGGTGGAGGAGGGATTTCAACAGAAAACAACTAGGGAAAATTAATTATTTATTTAATTTTTCATCATGGTCCTCTATCGCATCCCCCCCAACCCAGCCCCACTGCCCCACTGATATTAGCTACGTGGGCCACCGCTGTCTTTATTGGGCTTTGTTTTACTTCATGTATTTTTACAACAGAGCTTGTGGTGATTTGGTCTGTCATGATGTGGTCCACAGATGACTGGCGTGCTGTGGATGCTGGTTAATGCTAGTGCTTTGAAAAATATTTGCTTAGCTTAATATATAATGACTCTGTCAGGAAATAGACCGACGGTTGCGCCTACAGAATCAAGGATGTAAAAACTACATTTCCCAGGAATCCTTGGTGCTGTGGAGAGGGGTTATAGTTCGGCTGACGAACATACGAGTTGTGCGTAGTTCTTGTTATCGGATTTGTTTTCTCTCACACTAGAGAGAAAGGTGGCTGCTGGAAGCCGCTCCATGGACCCTTCGTGTTAAACGCTTGGCTGGCATGAAGTTCCCTTTGCAAACTTACCGAGGATTGGTGGCAGTATTCATCGTTGTGTAGAAGCAGGTTTGAGTTTCTCCGGTGAGACAAAAAAAGGTGTGAAAGGTCAGAAAGTACCTCATGTAAGCATCAACCAAGAAGCTTCTGGTTGGTACTCACCAGTTTGCTCACTTTGTCATCATTGGTAACTTTCATGACCAGAACAGAAAAGGGAAAAGTGGAAAGTTATTATGCTAAATTTTTGAAGTTGCGTGGGAAAAAAGTGAAGGAAAATAAAAGTGTGGTGTCAATGCTTGTGTCATCAATCGACCATCTAGACCCTGTAACGTGCAAATGTGGAAATTGCTTTTCCAAGCTATAATGAGCTGTGGTTCACTTGCAGTTGTACATTCTTTATTCTTCGCAGTGACCGCACTCAGATTAACAACACGGCAGGTTTAGACCATTATAATTGGAACGGCCGAAAGGTTTCATTGCCTAGTAATTTTTGGAACCTTCATCAGGGCTTTGGGACATATCTCCACCTTGCTGATACTTCAGGGATCATCTGGTAGTTGCCAACTGGACGCCTACCAGCAACACACTCAGATACAGGGAACAAACTAATTTTAGTCACGCTTCCCCATTAAGTAAGTAGCAGCCACCACTCATCGACAGCTATACCGGTAATCTGAACTTCAATCTTCTCCTTTAAGTAGCTACTGCTACATCAAGGAGGGAGATTCAAATGTCACACATGTTACACATAAGGTATGCCCAGATGTGGGTCCCTTGCTCACTTTGCCACTGGATTCAATCTAGCCTGGCTGATGAGGGCTGTTAGCCCGAAACCAGACCCAGGATGCTTATTTCCAGTTGAGAGAAGACCTGGCTTGGTAGTTCGGGCTGGACTGTTCCCATGAGGCACAGGGTCAAGACTGATTTGTATAAATGGACGCAGGATGGCTTAGAATTGGATGATGAAGATTGGCAATTAGCGGTGCACTCTCCAAAAGTAGTCGCTATTCCTGCAAGATTACGACTGGTACAGTTTAAAATACTGCATAGGGTCTATGTTACGGGCCCCCGCCTTGTACAGATGGGGTTGTCGGAAGATGGTTTGTGTAGACGTGGATGTGGTTCAATGGGTATCTTTTTACATATTTTTTGGGAGTGCCGCTATATGACCGAGTATTGGGGTGGGATTCATAATATTATGCAGGGGGTCACTGGTGTCTCCCTGTTACCGGAGGCACGAAGGTGCCTTCTCAATATATGGGAACCTACTGATCTTAATAATGCACAGACACAATGGACCACACTGAGTTACATGATTGCGAAAAGGAATATCGCCCAACTATGGGGGGAGAGGCTTCCTCCTACCCTTGAGAACTGGACGAAGGACTTGGATTGGAGTATGTTCCAAGGAAAAACTGTGTATATTGCAAGAGAGCGACCCCGGAAATGGGCTTCAATTTGGAACCAATGGAATAAGTATAGAGGAGAGATTTGTATACCACCTGGAAATTCTGTATTTGATGTTCCCCCATCACCGTGATATCTTTGATAAGTATGTATTTCGTTTTTTGCTCCCCTCACTTCTCACTATTGTGTTACTGAGTATAAGGTGATTCATCTGTAATGTGTCTTTTTCTGTTGGATGCCTTGATTTAAAGAATAAGAATTATTAAAAAAAAGACTGATTTGTATGTAGCTGGGTGTGAACTAAGGTGGTGAAGTGAGCTAAAGAACGATGATGGATTCAACCCAGATATGGGACTGAGGATGAGTGTCTGAAAAGTTTCAGCCCTCCGCCCATCATCTCCTTGTGTTTGCTTTGTTCGCCCTAAGTTTGCAGGGTATGCCCAGACATGGTTCCCTTGCTCACTTTGTCACTGGATTCAAGATAGCCTGGCTGATGAGGGCTGTCAGAATGGATCGGTCCCAGGATGCTTGTTTCCAGTACAGAGAAGAGCTGGTTTTGTAGTTCGAGCTGGATTGTTCCCATGAGGCACGCGGTCAAGACTGATTTGCATATAGCTGGGTCTGAACTGAGGTTGCGAAGTGAGCTAAAGAACGATGATGGATTCAACCCAGATCTGTGACTGGGGTGAGTGTCTGAAAAGTGTCAGTGCTCCGTCCATCAACTCCTTGTGTTTGCTTTGTTGGATGTAAGTTGGCTGGGTACGCCCAGAAGTGGGTCCCTTGCTCACTTTGCCACTGGATTCAAGCTAGCCTGACTGACGAGGGATGTTAGCCTAAACCGGTCCCAGGATGCTTGTTTCTGGTTCCCGGAAGGCCTGGCTTGGCAGTTCGGGCTGGACTGTTCCCATGAGGCACAGGGTCAAGCCTGATTTGCAGATAGCTGGGTCTGAAGTGAGATGGCGAAGTGAGCTAAAGAACGATAATGGGTTCAACCCAGATCTGTGACCGGGGGTGAGTGTCTGAAAAGTTTCAGTGCTCCGTCCATTATCTCTTTGTGTTTGCTTTGAACGCAGGAGGGCCAACAAGTTGAACAAGCCCACACTGCATTTTTGTTCGCTTTGTATCAACAAACCCCAAAGTGGGGGCTTGTTGATGCAAAGCAAAAGACAAATCAGTACCAGGTAGTTTCCCTCCCTGCTCATCAGGGACATTTGACTATTTTTACCTCCCAGGATCACCATGGCATGCCGGAGGATCACAGGAAGGAAAAAAACAGTGCTATTGACCAGTTCTGAATAACAAGGGATGAGCACCACTGAAACCCAGAAATCCAGCGTTGCAGTTCTCCCACTGATAAATGAAGGTTAAGAGCTTATAGCAATCTTTCCACTTGGTGGAACTCTAAATTACCCCTTGATTTTGATGTTGGGATTTTTTTTGCCCCCATATAGTAGTGCTATTAAATAAAAAATACATTTTTAAAAACATGTTACACAAATATAGGTTTTGAATTTAATTTCTGAATATTTGAATCATATGCTGTTGATTGGGATACAATAGAAGAATTCAACAATGTGTGGATGAAATGTTCTTATATTCCCTATTTTGCAGGGATAGAATCAAGAATTTCGATTTTTCACGTAAGTCTTGTAATCTGGCCACATCATTAAAGATGGAAAAAATATGTTTTCAGGAGATCTTTAGCCTGCCTCTTCAAGAATTTTCGTAACCAGCCAGCAGCGTTCTTCCAAAAAGAGTGTCACCTGAGTAGAATTTCATGATTATTGACACACTCATGGGTATATTTACAAAATATTTCAGAGTTCGGTGTTACGCCAAATTTGGCAACGTGGCACTCCAACATTTTTGAAACACAGATATGTACTGCACACCCGTGTATTTGCCCTAGCGCTGGTGCTAAGCTGTCTAGCCTCAGCACATGCACCCTGCCACCATGTAGCAAGTGTGTCTGAGCTGATATTTATCTGCAGGAAGTGTTATCTTCCTCCACATAAACAAACAATAATTGTGATTTGCTCTTTCTATGTGTGCTGCAGAATGCAGCACACATAGAAAGAGCAAAAAATGAGGAGCAAAAAATGAGGAGTAATTAACAATTTCAATTAATAGTTTCTCCTTGTATCACTGTTCTAAGACCAGGTATTCCCTGGAATTTGTTTTTGGCACTGACGCAGCCTTGTAAATGTGGGTCAGTGTCAAAAAGCAATGGTGTTGCGGTGGAAGGCCCACAGCAACACCCATTGCACGCCCTTTTGCCGTAGAGGACTGCGATGGTATAAGGCATATTTACAAGGTGGTGTTTAGCCACACATTAAGTAAACATCGGGAATGCCGCTCTGCCACCGGTGAGTCATAAAAAGTGATGCTCCAGTGGCGTTAGGGCTTGTAAATATGCCCCTCAGTTCTTTATCTAATATGTCCCAACAGTTTCTCTTAAACCTGCCTTTATTTTAGGTGTCTAGTGATGTGGCCTATTGTAATGCTGGACGTATAAAGTCTTGGATTCCTTTGGTAGGCCCAGTGTTATTTTAAGTTAATCGGTTTCAGATATGACATTTAGCCATCCCAAATATCATGTGGCCAGGAACACTCAAAATTTAGAAACAAATTGCAGTCCCAGTTTTCAGGCGTAGTAGGGTAAATTGCTATAAAACAGTGTGTGCACTGGTAGGTAGTCCGGGGTGCGCTATATGTAGGTCATGGCTTTATCACTGAAGCACACATCAATTTTCTTGACATTTAAAATATATATATCGTATTATTCATATAATATGTCCCTCTGCTTTCCATTGTTACTATGAGTTCAACGGTATTATACCCAAATAATGAAAAAATGACATTTAAGTATGCTACCCAGGATTCTGGATCACAAACAAGCAGCGAAAAGTATTCATTAAAAATGCATTGCGCAAAATTGAAACTTAAGTGTCAAGTTTTTATAGGAGTCTGTCATGTACTTGACAATTAAAATAGCTATTTTTAAAAATTTAATGAGATACAATAAGGTCTGAATATACAAGAAGCTTGAACATTTTAGAATGAAGTAGAGACATAAAAAGTCCATTATATTTTTCATACAAAAATGTCCCATTAGCGAAATATACAGTAATCCATTTTTAATTAAATGTATGCGTGCAATTTATTACCTAAATGTGAATTAATATTAATATTTCACTTCATGTTGTTTTCCAAATTAGACTTTTCAAACAGTAGATAAGATTTAATACATATGCTGCTTGAATTCGAGGAAATGCTTTATCTATTCCGAACAATTTCCCTAAATAGTCCTTCATATCGCTTTTTTCTTGTACAGCTTATTTTGTTAAAAATATTCTGTGCTGATTCCACACCAAAGGCAATGTTCATGACCACGCCCTTGATCTGACCGTAATTACAAATGTCAATAACAATCTTACATGTGCGATTACACATCATATTCACCTCATGACTATGAACGAGAAATGTATGAATGTACTGTTATTTATTGACATGAATATGTTTCATTATTTAATTACGCTGTACTTGTAGGTGTTGTTACACATTTATTTAAATATTGTAAAGCAATAGGCATTGCATTTGTTGTCAAAACGCCCTCAACATGCATAAAAAACAAACAACATTAGTGACACTGGCCTATTAGTTGAATTTGTGCTTAGTGTTTGCTACAAACACACAAATATTTTTGGGCAGCTCTAAGTCGCTTGTCTTTTGGTTGCCTAGCTCACTGTGACACATCATGCTGATGCATTTATCTCTTTTGGTGTCATTTAATTATTAAATATTACTTTATATTCCTAATTTGGTTTTGCATTTTTATTGCTTGGTGTTTTGACTTTATTACTGTTTTGGTACTTCATAAATTCTTTACACATTACCCTAAGTTAAGTCTGTCTGCTCTGTGCCATAGCTAACTGGGGTTTGAGCTCAGGTTAATTTAGTCTTTATGGATTCACCCTGACAAGATTTGTGCTTATTCTTTGAGGTGAGTAGTCACCCATCCCAAATAATAGTCCAATTTCTTACACCATCCAGTTTGCAAGCCTTTTTAAATAATTGCATTTTCACTTCTTTTTTACATTTTAAAGTTTCTGAGCTTGGTTCAAAGTCTTATATTTTTGTACAGCTGCATATACATAGGGGGTCATTAGGATGACGGGCGGACTTTGTCCGCCCGCCATCCTGTCGGTATGCGGGACCGCCCGCCATAAGGGCGGGGGTCCCGGAGGTGGTATTAGGATGTGCCCGCCACAGTGGCGGGCACATCCTGCATGTTAAGCATTGTGGTGGACAGTGCTCTCAGCACCGCCCGCCACAATGCTTAAAAAGCACTTTTGCATTTGCATAATCAAATCGGCAGGCACCGCGCGGTGCCTGCCGCTTTGATTATGCAAATGCAGGGGGGTACCACAGGTACCTCCCGTGTGCACCTCGCTACTCTCTTTCACTCTGGGGGCCCGCAGGGGGCCCCCAGAGTGAAGTCCGCCTGCCTTTCCCTGGCGGCATTGCCACCACGGAAAGGCATTGAAAAATGCCCATGATAAGGCGACCGGGGCGGAAAAGCGGCGGACGGTCTTTCCGTCCGCTGAGGTCCCCCCCCGCCATACTAATATGGTGGGGGGGAAACGTGAGTGGATGGCGGGCGGATTGCCTCGCCAGCCTGGCGGGGGCAATCCTCCCGCCATCATAATGGACCCCCTAGTGTTTGATACCTCTGGTGAGAATCCAAAGTGTTTTCAGGTGGACAGGTAGGCCACTACTCTATTGTTTCTGCTTAGGTTGAGTTTTTATCGCGTGGGCTATGTAGTGAAACTGTTAGTGTTCTGCATGGAAACCAGAGTGATCCTTTTATCATTACTTACCATCAAGTAGCAGCACCTTAGTGCTAAGCAGAGAACAGAGGCATACAAGATCATGTTGCTACTGCTTATACATAAAATGTATGTATTTGGTGGGCAGCGTGTGACTTTGAAGAGTGGCATCATTTGGATGTTTTTGGCAATGTGTGTGATCTTATTGTGTTGAAGTGATCAAGTAGCTGTACTTAACCATGAAGGGAAGCAAAGGAGATTATGAGATATATTTGCTTATGCTCCTACCTACCAATGCTGTGTGACTGACTTGCTTTTTCCATTTTGGAATGTATTGTATCTGTTATTGCTATGTAGTAGGGATGCTATCTTTTGGATAGCAGATAGGTCTTTACAAATGTATACAATTCCATGTGCTCTTGATTGTTTTATGATCTTTGTTCAGAGTGAGCTGCAATGTTTCACTGCCTGAACAGAAAAGGTATTTCCAAGGATGAATGTGTTCTTGAAGAGGTGGGGCTTCACTTGAATAATAGATGTCCTAGGGCTAGATGTAGGTAACTTCAATTTACCGACTCATAAATACCGAATTTTACCGATTCGGTATTTATGAATCGGTAAATTAGAAGGAGGGAGATGTAGGAAAATTATTTTTTTGAAATACCAAATCTGTAAAAATCGGTATTTACCGAATCGGTAAATACCGATTCGGTATTGCCCATTGATTCCTATGGGCCTTGAAGCCCATAGGAATCAATGCGCAATACCGAATTGGTATTTACCGATTTGGTAAATACCGATTTCTGCAAGGGTGCAGGGGGTGTCACTTTAAATGTAAATGTAAATGTATAGGCATTTATATAGCGCACTACTTACCCGTAGGGTCCCAAGGCGCTTCGACCGCTGCGAAACCCTTCCTGGCTTCCCTGAGAGATGGTCCCTTAATGGGTATCTCCAGGGTGAGACCAGGCATCCCCGGCGGTCTGGTGGGGCCGTTAGTGAAGATGAGGCAAGCTAATGCCCAGAGTTGCCGAGTGTGATCGCTGATCAGAGTGGGCACCGAGGCGAGAGAATTATCGAGTCCGCTGACCCTGGTCCAGAAACCTGCCGCGCCGGGAATCGAACCCTGGTCCCGGGCCGTCCTCTGCTCTCGGGTCTGCCGCCTCTAACCAGTGAGCCACACTACTTCACTTTGACACCCTCTAGCACCCCAAATACAGACACGTCTAACATGTGGCACACATACATGCCCTAAGGGCATGTCTGTGTGTCACTTTGCACAGGTGTGCATGCACAGATGTGCATGCACACCTGTATACAGTATTTTACCACCCAATAGGATTGGGTGGTAAAATACCGACTCTTAAGAGCCTGTGGCACTTTCTGAAGTGCCACCTACATCTCATTTACAGAATTGGTAAATTTACAGAATCGGTATTTTACCGATTCTGTACATTTACCGAATCGGTAAATTTACCGATTCTTTAAATGACATGCCCCCTACATGCCAAATCCTAAATACTGGTCGGTAACGGCCGAAATCGGCCGTTACCGGACGGTATTTTGGCTCCAACATCTGGCCCCTAGTGCTGTAAATGGTCCTGCCATCAGTGCAGAGTGTTTTAGAGGAGGAACTTCTGGATGTGTCTAGTGAGTCAATCACTCCAAAGGCAGAGTGATGTGGCTGAGTAGGAGCAGTATTTGCCTGGCAGTGGCATTCTTTTCAATCGTTGGAGAAGGTAAACTGTTTCTCCAATGTCAAGATTTTTTGTTTAGAACAGGTATAACAAAACAAGGGTTATAATGGCTTAAAATTTCCATGGAAAGTGCAGATGTAAGGCAAAAAGAACAGCATGTTTGCAAGGTGAAACTGGCACTTTCAATATCATGGTTCACTTGAGTGGTTATTGATCCTGTCAGCACTTTGTACATCAAAAGGGCCAATTGATGGATCAGAGCTATGTTTGAGTCTTTAAAGATGAGAGCCCTAAACATAAATTCATGTAAACCTAGAGAATACATATAGGAACTAATATACACTGGACAATCCACACAAGACACTGTTCAAAGTAAAAACCATGAAGATTTATTAAAATGAAGAAGTCAATACAGAAAACAAAAGTTAACAAACAACAATAGAGCATCAAGGGTACAAGGCAAAAGTGACTTCACTTATCTAAGATGTTGGTCTTAGGTATTCCAAGAGTCTGGGTGTCAAGAACCTGAAGCCACATACCCCTAGACTTCCAAGGGCAAAACCCCAAATTTTACAATAAAGCACAATGGTTCAGCACTCCCCATAGCAAACAATAATAATCAAATAAAGATTTGAAGAATCTGTTCAGTAGGGCTTAAAAAATGATTTTATTGTTTTTCTTCATGCAAAACGTAGCCAACGCGTTTCGTCCAAAGGACTTCTTCAGGGCAAAAAGTGATGAGAGTATGTCGATAGTTAATTTTGACGAAGAATAGGTATGTTAGCGGAATTTGCCGTACAAGAATCCAAGGGTACACAGGGATAGCCACCTTGCTACATTATTAAAATATATAAAAGGATCCACTTTTTTTCGAAACTGGCGACGGGGTGGAGGTGACGATACGATATATAAGGGGACTTTACAGCCACAGAGATTGGATGCGAAACTTGGCACCATCTAAAGAATGTAGTCTTGTTAATAATAGAAGTAAATACATGAAGGACTGGCTATTAAAAGCATTAACATGGCTGGCGGTGTCTATCAGACACCGCCAGCCATATTAGGATGACAGCGGAAAGATGCCTTTACACGGCGGCATTTCCGCCGTGTAAAGGCATACGGAATTGTGTTTGGGGGCCCGTTGCGGGCCCCCAGGGGTGAAGGGGGGTGGGGGGTGCACATGGGGGGTACCTATGGTACCCCCTGCATTTGCCTGCACAAAGCGGCAGGCACCGCGAGGTGCCTGCCGCTTTTTGCATGCAAATGCACAACTTACTTTTTTATCATTGCGGCGGGTGCTGCTTCAAGCAGCACCCGCCGCAATGATAAAAATACAGGATGTGACCGCCAGGGTGGGGGTCACATCCTAATTTGCACGGAGGGACCGCCGCTGCCCCTGCGGACGGTCCCTCCTTCTCTATGGTGGCGGACGGACTCAGGTCCGTCCGCCATCATAATCGGCCCCCTACTGTTTAAAAAATAGCAGAATTTTCGTGGGATAATATTTCTCATATATTACCAGAAATGTTACATTTGTTTGTTTTTCATGCTTGCTATGCTCAAGGTCTTCCACAAAGTACTCCAAAGACTTCAGTGTGGATGTTTTACAGTGCAGCAGGTAGGACTAAGTCTTCACATATGTTTTACTGTAAAAATGTTACAACAAGTATGCACAAACATATAACTTGGATTTTTGAGGAGCTAGAGAGACAAAGATTGCTTCATTTCTAAGAATTCAGAGATTCTAGAGTTTTACAATTAATTCAAACATTATAGTTTATGCTGTTTTATAACTGGCAAGCTTAAAGATAATATATCTCTATCATCAGAGATAATAGTTGAGCTCTTCCTGCATTTCATGTCAATCCACGTTTTTCCTATTGCAGCCTCCATCATTTGTAAAATCTCCTTCTGCTGCTACTGAATGGCCCCATGCCCAATAGTTTTGGAAAGCCATCTGGAGACTGAGTTCCCAGAAACACTTGTTTCCAAAATATACAGGGACCATTTTCACTACTTGATAGACTGAACGGGCATGGCATAGAATAGAAGACTGTTGCTAGGACCTAGCAGAGAGGCTACCTGTTAGATGATTAACATGCTTTATTCCCAGTAAGCACCTACACACAGAACTTCTGCATTTACTGAGGGCTTATTGTGAGACTGGAGACTCTCAGGTGATTGGTAGAGGTGAGACGGAGATCACTAAATGAAACCTCTTTCCAAAAGTTACTTTGGGATATGTGTTGGCTCTTTAAGCCTGTGAGGTGGGCTACAACTGTGAAAACCTGGTTTTCCAAAAAAAGATTTATTTATTTATGTAATTTTTATTGCGCAAACAATTACCCTGGGGTGTCTCGGCGCATGTAAGAACTAGCAGGACCGAATAATAGAGTTCATTGATCAAAACAACCAGGTCTTTAAAAGCCTCCGGAAGCTCATCAAGTTGGGGGCATTTTTAATATTTAGTGGCAGAAGGTTCCAGAGTTTTGGTACAGCCACTAAAAAGCGTCTGTCTCCCCAAGTTGCCGTTCTGGTACGAGGTACAGGTAGGAGGCAGGTATTAGCAGATCTCAGCAGTCTTTTGGGAGTGTACGGCTGAAGTGCCTCAGTCAGAAACTTAGGTCCGCTGCCATGCACTGCCTTGTAGGCAATGCAGAGGGCCTTGAAATTAATTCGGCTTTCTACTCTAAGCCAATGAAGCTGACGAATGGCGAGAGTGGTAGGCTGACGGCGAGGAATGTTTAAGAGAGTTCTAGCAGCCGCGTTCTGTATGGACTGTAGCTTTGACAGCACACGTTTCTGGGTGTTAAGAAAGAGGGCATTTCCATAATCAATTTTGGAAAATACCAAGGCGGTGACTAGGGTCTTCCCAGCTGAGGTGGGGAGGTAAGGCAGCAATTTCTTAATCTTCTTTAAAATAAAGAAAGCAGAGGAGACAACCTTGTTGACATGAAGGTTGAAAGTAAGCTTGCTGTCGAAAATGACTCCCAAATTCCTCGCCTTTACCACTGGGATAGGTGGAGAGCCCAGCTGGTTGGGCCACCAAATGGAAGACCATTCTGGGGAGAGGTTGCCAAAGGTCATAACCTCGGTTTTATCCGAGTTAAGCCTTAGGCAATTGGAGGACATCCACATATTGACAGCAAGCATAGCCTCCTGAAAGTTGGCTGCCACGGCTGTGCCGTTCTTATGGATCGCCAGCACCAGTTGGGTATCGTCTGCGTAAGATGTTAAACGTACCCCGTAGGCCTTTATTATCCTCGCTAAGTCCGCTATATAGATGTTAAATAACGTGGGACTTAGCGAGGAGCCTTGTGGTACTCCACATGGTAATGCAGAGACGGGAGAATAGAAATTACCCAGCTTAACAGTCTGGGTGCGGTCGGCCAGGAAGGATGAAATAAGGTCTCTAGCCGAACCGTCTATCCCCAGAGCTGTGACACCGTCGACCAAAATAGCATGGTCGACCGTGTCAAATGCTGCGGACAGATCCAGAAGAATTAGGATGGCCGCACCTCCCTGGTCCATGATGGTTCTGATTTCATCTGAAGCTTTTATTAGAGTAGTCTCCGTCCCGTGTCCCTTCCTAAAGCCAAACTGCGTTTCGTCTAAGAGTTGGTGAGTATCGACGAACTCTGATAGCTGTATATTCATCAGAGCTTCGCAAATTTTGGCAGGAAAGGGAAGACAGGCAATAGGTCTGTAGCTGACCAGGGCGGAGGGATCCAGGGAGGGCTTCTTCAGAAGAGGCTTAATCACTGCCTTCTTCCACGGGGCTGGGTAACAGCCGGTTTGAAAGGCAGTGTTGCAAAGTTCCATAAGTGGGTGAGAAATCACCTCACTTAAATTGGCCATCACTGAGGGGGGGCATGGGTCCAAAGGGGATCCAGACTTGGTGATAGAGATAAGTCTGCTAATTTGGTCTTGTGTGGTGTAGGCGAAAGACGAGAGAGGGTCATGGTTGATATGGGGTATGTCCTTACTGCTGACAGTGGATCTGGCCCCTGCATCTCCACCAAAGGATGCATAAATATCTGCCACTTTAGTGATAAAGAAAGTGGACAGTGCGTTACAGAACAGCTGGGAGGGTTCAGTTCCGAGACCCGACGGAGGAGTAGATAGGGAGGTGACCACTGAGAACAATTCTCTGGCCGAATTGCTGGCATTATCTACTTGGGTGGAAAAAAAATCGTTTTCCGAGCGAAAATAGCCTTTTTATATATAGTTAAGGCATCTTTGTAGGTTTGCTTGGCTATAGGACAATAGGATTTCCTCCAGCGTCTTTCTAGATTCCTACAATATTGTCGGTGAAGTCTAAGCTCTTCTGTGTACCATGCCGCCGATGGCGACCTTCTGTTAGTTCGAATGGACTTTTCCGGGGCTACCTGATCAGCAGCGTTCCTAATCCAATCTTGGAAGCCGGAAGCTGAGGGAATGGGGTTGGATCCTGTAGTAGGGGAGGATAATGTCAGGATGTTTGCCATCTGAGGGATGTCAGCATTCTTCCAGGCACGAATTGCTGCCCTGCTAGGAGGTCTGGAAACGGGGAGATTAACTGGGCGAGTGTCAATACCAAATATAATAGCCCTATGATCAGTCCAGGTAAGGGGTAAAATCTCTAGTATCGTGATGAGAGAGTTATTGGTAAACACACCGTCCAGTGTGTGTCCCGCCTGGTCAGTAATTCCCTTTACCAATTGTTGAAGTCCTAGGGTTAGGAAATCAGCAGTAAGTTGGAAAGTATCGTGGTTTCCCTGTTCTTCCAAAGGGAAGTTAAAATCTCCCAGTATCGTGTAATCAGTGGAGCCTATAATAAAGTCAATTAGCTCAGAGAGGGACCCAAGAAAAGAGTTTCGAGGTCCAGGAGGTCGGTATAGCAGAGTACCTTTAAAAGTTTGTTTACAATTGATGTTAATTGCAAAGGTTACAGCTTCACAGTTGATGGATGAAATGGGGTCAAGCGTGGTATAGTACTGATTCTTGTAAATTATGGCGAGTCCTCCCCCTCTTCCTATTTGTCTGTCATGTCTCACAACGCTATAGCCATCCGGGGTAGCCTGACAGAAATCCGGTCCCGAGCCCTCATCTCCCCAAGTTTCAGTGGCAAAAAGAAGGTCTAGGTCGTGAGTAGTAATAAACTCACTGATATCTAGACTGTGACATGGGAGAGAGCGTGTGTTAATTAGCGCTGCTCGACAGCCATGAAAGGGGGTAGTGGTCATATTGGAAGGGGCATCAGGAGCTAATAAATTGGATAGAAGAGGAGAAGGTAATTGATAGTTGCATCCAGGACACGGGGCGGGGTTAATACCCACAGCGGTTGAGGGAGGCAAATGGATGCAATGGTGGCTAAGATAGCCCGGATTGAGCAGTCTGAGTTGGTTTAAGGAATAACGCACAGAAGGGCCAGGGGTCATGGCCCTGGGCCGAGTCCGGTCGCGGACGGGCGCAGACGGGCTTGGCTTAGGCGCGGCTTCGGCGCGCGCCCGCTGCGCCAGCCCGCTGCGCCGTCTGGCCATGGTGCTGCTTATATGGAGGGTAAGGAGGGCGGGAGGCCGGCGCGACTAGAGCGCAGCCCCAGCCACACCTAAAATGGCGCCCGCCGTTGCTTGCAGCCGGTTCAATAAAAGCGACTGGGCGAGGCAGGGAGCAAGAAACAGCAGCGTGTAAGGGGTGTTAGTGTGCCTCTCAAAATTCCCTTTTAACTACATGATTTACAGCCCCCCAGCAGAGAAATATTTGCACGATTTAAAAATGAATAAAAACGATTCTCAGCAACGTGGTAAAAATAGTGAACAAGATATTAGGTCCAGCGCTAGCTCGCAGCCCTCGTGTTCTCACCAGGGAGAGCTCTAAAAGGCAGCGAGGCAGACTCCACAACCAGGCTAAATAGCTGAGGAGGGCGGGAGGCCGGCACGACTAGAGCGCAGCCCCAGCCACACCTAAAATGGCGCCCGCCGTCGCTTGCAGCCGGTTCAATAAAAGCGACTGGGCGAGGCAGGGAGCAAGAAACAGCAGCGTGTAAGGGGTGTTAGTGTGCCTCTCAAAATTCCCTTTTAACTACATGATTTACAGCCCCCCAGCAGAGAAATATTTGCATGATTTAAAAATGAATAAAAACGATTCTCAGCAACGTGGTAAAAATAGTGAACAAGATATTAGGTCCAGCGCTAGCTCGCAGCCCTCGTGTTCTCACCAGGGAGAGCTCTAACAGGTTTGATTCGGTTATTATCTATGGTGTATTACTGAGCAGTTACTCAAACCCTAGTTTCATAGGCAGTACTTGTGTAACAGAGCTAGTTGTTTGGAAGGTTAGCTGTAAAAGTTCTGAAAAGAACAATGTACATGTAGTTTCACACTCGTATTTGAGAAGTGCTGTTGCTGCTCTAGTGAAATTGATGTTTGCGGTCCTTTTTAAAATAAAGTCCCAAATGTTAAGAATCTACAAATATAGTGTATAGACCCTAAAATGGCAATATGTTTTGCCTTAGAATGTATCTTACAATTCAGCACATGCCGACAGTTTGTCTACTATTCTGCTTTGGAGAGCCAGCTCTGTGATGTTGTCCAGAAAAGGGCATGACCAACGTAGAGAAGTTGAAACTGTATGAAGTGCATTCAGAATATGTACTATAAAAAGTGGCTTCCATATTGGCTAATCTTCCAGAATCCATTATTCAGGCGCTTTGGTATTCAACTAGTGAAGGAAGAACTTTGAGAATTAGCTTTCATATTGTGAGTTTCCACATATTTTAATGATGTATTAGTATCTGTGGTATATTGCTCTGCATGAGAAGCTCCAGAGAGGTATTAGTTACAACTGCTTAATTTTCCAGTTTCTTGTTTCTTTCTCCTTTTCTAAACCAAAATTCTAAGGTCCTCTGTTAGGGCTTGGAGGATGTGGGACAGCAACCTTCAACTGGCTGGTCTACTGACTTGCAGGTCCACTGCCCGATTTAGAAGTGAGGGTCCAGCAGGTTTCAGACGGTGGTGCGTCAAGTGGCTTTGTTGTGGGAAAGCCTCACCTGGCTTTCCTGCTGCTGATGTTTTAAACCAAAATCCATGTTGCCAAAAATATTTGACATATTGTGTTTTTCCTAAATGATCAATGCTCAGTGGTAGAGGGCCCTGTTTACCAAAGCTGCTTACAGTCTACCCCTTCCGGCTAACCCTGTCTACCTTCAGCCAGTTGCTTTTCAGAGAAGCCAACCAGTCACAGGTGAGTGAAAAAGGAAATTGAACTTCTTAGTTTGAATTGATGAATTATACTGATGTCGTAGAAAAATCATAGTTTTCTGTCATCCTTATGAAAATGTGATCGGCTTGTTAATATGAATGAGAACAAAAATAACAACTGTTGAATCGGTTGATGTAAATTCTAGCATGATCAAACCACTAACGAAGATATTTAGGTACCCATACCCACCCACTGGATATGTATCGCCAATGCATATAACAGAGAACTTGAATTTATAGAACATAATTTTGCCCAACAAGCGAATTGCCAACATACTAGAACAGCAGTTCTTAACATTTTGACTTCTGTGGACCCCTGCTGATTCACCGCTGAAAGCCAGGGACCCAGACCTAAGCAATGTATACAATTTGAACATCAAACCAATGCACAAAATTAAGAAACAAGAATGCATCTAACAAATAGACAAATTATGCTAAATTGTATAATATACAAACAGCGACATTTTGATTTTAATTGAAATTTTAGAGGTTTTCAAAAATTGGTTTTCGATCGAAAAGACAAAACAATAGGCTGGACTCTACCATATCACTTTGTCTTTTTGTTCCTAATGTATGCTCTCTTTTTGTCAGTGCATACAAGTGGTTTAATTGAGGCTACCAGAAATCCATACTTGATTTTGTGCCATACCTGTGCTGCTCACAATTTCATGTTTAGCCTCCAACTTTAAATACCAGGGTGTTTAAAGAATTTTTGGTTTACATTTTGCTTTTCTTTGCATATATACTTTATTAATCTGCTACTTTTATGAATTTTCTAAGCAATCACAGACCACCTGAGTGGGCATCATGGAGCTCTAGGTCCTCAGTGCCAAGGTTAAGATACGCTTTCCTATAAGTATCAACAAATACAGTGCACAATCACGAATATCTTTGCCATCACCAGTTTCACTCTTATTTGTACCTTTCAACTCACAACTGAATGCTCACTGCCTGAGAAATTGGGTTATTGGCAGAGAAGGTGTGAGCTCTTTCAAGCAACAGCCACAATCCCTGTCAGGCTCAGCCACAAAAGTCACTAAATTTACCCAGAATGATAAAGTAAAAGCACAATACCAGAAAAATCCCACACAATTCGAGCGATATTGAGTAGATTGTAATAACTTATTTGACACCAAAGTGACAACAATGCAATTAGTAGAACCAGATATATGCATTTTAAAATGTTTAGCTAAAGATAGTGCTTAAAAGAACAATACACCAACTGTGGTTATCTGGTCAAAAGTTCAGGGTGACTCTGATAGAGTGCGGGCAGGGAGACAGGACCAAGTTAGGCCCACAGAGAATTTTACCTTAGGTCCTAGATTTGGGGCATTGCGACTCTCAGCTGTGATTCCGAGGTGTGATGCAAGGTCCTGTGTCAAGATGCAATGCGTAACATTGGTCCTGATGAGCTGCAAGAGCTGTAAGGTCCATGAGGCGAGGTCTCTTTGAGTTTCATTGCACTGTGCCAGTAGTTGTGATGAGGCGTTGCAAGAGCCACAATGTGAGGCCCTGCATCGAGTTGCATTGTGCTGCGTCAGTTTTGGTGGGGAACACAGCTGGGCTGGCAGAGCATCTTCAATCCCCCTTACACAAGTCATGGACTGCAGAGGCACCACTGGGGTGGGAGGAGCATGACTTGGCAGGCAGAGTCCAGGAGCAGGTTTCAACATGATTGGAGCATTTTCTTTCCCTGCAGCTCTGATCAGGAGGCCAGCCAACCATGCCTTGGAGTCACTCTGGTGGTCCTGGATTCAAAGTGCATGCCCAGTCCTTCTTACTCAGACAGCAGGGCAGCAGAACAGTTCTTCTTGTAGCAGAGCAGTATAACAGCAGAGCAGCTGGTCAGTCCTTTTTGCAGCAGAGCAGTCCTTCTGAGTCATTACAGGTCCAGAAGTGATCTGAAGAGTGCATCAGAGGGTCCAATATGTATACCTGGTGCCTATGTTGATGTAGGAGAAGATTTTGGAGTTTCCCCCCATAGTGGGGCTTGATATGTAAATTGCTGCAGGCGGTGGCTTAACTCTGCAACTTTACAAGGGCACAAGTGGTGGTGACTGCTGTACATGGAAGCCCAGGAATAAAGGTAACAATTTTAACAGCAATTTAAGTAGGTGACCACAGTAGTACCCAAACAACTTTAAAAGGCCAATGCATGAAAGGGTTGTACCCGTTTTGTGTCTATGGGATAAAGCGTTGATACGTAAGGGCCCCAGATGCCACGGATCCATCACTTCATTTGTCACGTGGCCCCTAGGGTCAATTAATTTTTCCTAGTAAAAAAGCACTTTTAGCCAACAAAGTTTACAAACAACTCCTCATGAAATCAACAGTATTAGCGAAATATTATATAAAATAAGCTTAAAAAACAGCAATGCCCATCCGATGACATGGATAACAGAAAAAAGATGTTTTCTTCATGCCTGAGAACTAATAACATTCTGGCTTGGGGAAGATTGCCTCTCTTATAAATTTGTCACTTACCCTACAGGATCACAGGAGTTGAAGTCAATTCCTATTACAGTATTTTGTTCTTTGCTTCTGCAGAGCTGTAGTAAATAAAATGAAAAAATAATACAATGTGTGTTACTTACTAAAGATTTGCGCAGGCACTCACATCTTGCAAAGTAACTCAAATTATTGTAAAGCACTGTGTAGGATTTAGTTCCGATCATGATAGCCTGTGAGTGCAGCGCAAAACTGTACAGAGTCACGAAAGCTCCTGTGCAATCCTTACTACATAATACCCAAAGGGGCAGATTACTAACCTTTTGCATTGTGGCTTCACCATTTTTTTTACACAGCCTCAACGCAAAATGTTAGGAGTGATTTACAAAGCGATTTGTGCAAAAACTACAGTTGATTGACAGAATGCAGAGCAATGTCATACATTCACCCCAGTACAGAGATGTGGGCCTAAATCCATCTATGTGGGAAGGGTATGCCCAGACGTGGGTCCTGTGCTCACTACGCAACTGGAGTCAAGCTGTCCCCCTATGTGGGAAGGGTATGCCCAGACGTGGGTCCCATGCTCACTACGCCACTGGAGTCAAGCTATCCTCATATGGCCATGTCTGAACTGGGGTGGCGTGGTGAGCAAAATAACAATGGATTAAACCCAGATATGGTGGCTGGGGTGAATTTTTTGCCAATGTGCTACATTTCGTCCATCATCTTGTGTGTTCAAGGGGCAATTTTTGGCACTTTGCATGGCTTTGTAAAAAAGAATTTAAAAACGCAAGGCAGTGCATATCATTACCTTGTTTCGGAGTGGCTTTCCATTAGTGGACCATGAGTGTTCCCATGCATCCACCCATGGATTTTGACGCTATTCCAGATCTAGTATATTGAGTAAACATGCGATTGCGCCAAAAACATGCACCTCCCAGGCGTAACAAAGATAAATATTTGTTGTTCCCCGCATTACTTTTCTATGAGTGATGCATTGCGCATCACACAGAGAAAAAAGGAAAATGACTTTGAGGATTGTTTGTGTCCCTTCCCACATAAAAAACAATCCTGTTCGTAACACAGGCACCATTGCATTATAGTGCAAGGGTGCCTGAATTGACACATGGCTGCACACAGGGCAAGGAGGGAGCAGAAGTGCGCCATATCTTAGTAGATATGGTACATTTCTGCTCTCTCCTATTCATGAAATGCAGCACAGAAATGTTGCTAGCTGCCCTGTGTTCCGTTAAACCTTACTAACCTGTCCTGAAGTTTCGAGTCTTGCCACAAAATGTGGAAATAGAGGACGCCTGAGAATATTCCTAATATTTCTTGTTATCTGGATTCATGAGTGTCAAAAATATAGGTTGTGGGCATCCATATTGGAAGGCATAAAATATGATAATGAATATATTATGGTAGTGGTTCATGCATCTGTTTCTAAGATGTGTTGGCACCCGGATTTTGTCTCCTCTTAACCAGCTCCCGGGGTCAGGCAGTATTCTGAGGCCCGTTAAATGAATGCCTCTGAGTTGCTTAATAATAGCAGCTCTTATCTGTGCAGACAGACCATTTGTTTGCTATGTATACGAGTCCTACTAACAAAACGTAATATTATTCGTCTTATCCTATATTGAAAACGGTAAGATGACTCATATTAGTCTGGAAAATGGGATTTTTCGAAAATGGGTCGTGCCTAGATTCGAGTATATGCTTAGAAGCCAGAGAAGTGCGTCTGTAATATGTGCACTGGGGAATGCTGCTTTCATTCTGTGTTGCTTGCTTGTGTTTATAATTATCTTCGGAAACAATGGCTAAACCTTTACGGGTACCTTGCGGTATAAGAAACTGTACGGATGCTGATATCTACTTGCTGCAGCCTCGGCGACCCATATTCAATTGGCAGTGTGCCATGCAGTTAACCTAGCCTGGAAGCAAAGGACAAAATCGCAAAATATTATTTCAGAATTTTATGCATAATTTCTGCGATTTTTTTGGCCAATGTATTTGAACGACAGTTTTTTTTTTATATTTTACACTATAACATAATTGGGTAATGACTGTGAAGCCTGAACTACTGCTTTCCAGCGATAAAGGGACTGTAAAGCTTACTGATGCACTGACATTTTCTAAATATCTGGCTATAGTCTAGGTAAAGATGGAACCTGGAAGCATTTGAATCCTGCGTGGCCTTACATGACCCTGCGTGCTTAAATTTAGTAAAATCTGCCTACGCGTAACTGTTACTGACACTGTCACTGTCGCTGTCACACTGTTACACTGTGACGTGTGACTGTAAGTCATGACACGGTTCTTCTTTACCCACCAATAAGTGCTAGGAGAGATAACGAGAATTGGCAACGCCAATAGGTCTCGCCTATGTGAGATCTCTTGGCTTTGTAAGATTTTTTGTAATGGTGTACTGGAGCACAGCTGCTGAGCGGCATGGCTAAAAGTTTAAAAAAAAGCTTTTTGAGCCATGCTTCAGAGCAGCCGTGCTGCTGTACAACATGATAAATGAAACATTGACAAAGTCATGACATCTTGCATAGGCGAGACCTTTTGGCTTTGCCAATGCTTGTTGAACAATTTAAAGTTACACAGCCAAATAAAAAATTGTGTAACAGTCTGTTTAATGAGCCACACCCACAAAAACTACAAATACCAATGGTAGATACGTCCACGCCTACAGAGGACGCAACATCACTTCATGACGCACCAGACATTGATTTAGTGCATACAATACTACAACAGTGCTGAAAAGTACCCCAAGGAAGTCCACGAGTCTCCGCACCCTCCCAGCAAGTGAAAGAGATGCCGAACAGAAGGCCCTAGATTGCGAAGGACAGACGCGGTGCACCATGAAAGAAATAAAGGTCGCTTCCAGGAATACCTGACAAGCAGAGACTATGGATGAGTTAATACTGTTCAGTGGGCAACCACCCCATACCCACTAGCAGCAACCAGATGGCAGGAGCAGCTGTCTGAAAATCAGAGATTAAAAATAGTGCATGCATGAAGAAAACACGTACTTGGTCCATGCTCCAGGGACTTGCAAAGCAAGAAACAAAGGGAAGTCTACGGAAGCTAAGCAATAGAAAGCTAGTGAATGAGAGTGACAATGGAAACAACCAGTGGTATGATGTGGATGGGTTGTGAGCCCACTGAATACAAAGAATACATCTTGCTGCAACAGCGCATGCACTTTTGCAGGTGAAAACTAAAAACCACATACCATATAGGCCCATTTAATAGAGAGATGTCCGTCAAAATATTGATGTTGAACAACAGAGGCATAGGGTGTGTCTACTTTTAAAGATCCCTAAAGTAATGTGTTTTATGTCATTATATCTAAATCTAGCTACTGAAGATTGCCACTAAATAATGGGTCTATCTAGTTAAATGCTTCTAAATGGCCTTGCTGTTGCTTTTTATAGAGCTGTTTAATTTCAGAGCCCAGGTGCTACTGCTTTTCTATGTGCTATTGACAAGAAGGTTCTAATATGTGTCAACTCCTTTGAAAACAAGTCAAGAGTGCAATTTATGGTCTGCCCATTAGACAGTGTGTTTATCACCGAATCATAGTGCACCGAGATAGGCTGTACTATGTCCTACAATGGCTTTCAAAAGTACTCTGAGTAATGGGTCACTATCTTTCTGTGGACACACTCGACCTGCCTTCAGTCCACCACATACTACCTTTCCCTAAATACGAGAGGACGCAGAGGACCACTAGCCAGCCCGAGGGATGCTTACCTAATTCTTAAAGGCACTTAGCTAACCTTATAATTCCTTCTGCCGGCTCTCAAAGATTCTCAAACAAACCTTGCTATTGACCAAATCCCCTGGGATCTCACATTTTCAAACTTAGGGCCTACTATCCACCCAGCCCTAAAAAGCACCTCAGCTGGCTCCCAGTCATCATAGCTCACACTCAGATGTCCTCTGCTAGCTTTCAGACCCTCAACTCAAGCCAAAGGCTCCGTGCTCCCGGAGATCACACAGTAAAAAGATAATGACATTGATAGGTGTGCATATACTTAATTATATATAAGTTTAAGAAATTGGATTATTGATTGAGGGGTGTAGAAGTCCCACTCATTGAACAACCACAACCTTTGTTAGGATGAGCCACAAAAGTGACTACAGTATCCTGTACTTAACCTAGAGGCAATGTGTAAAGTATGTATGCAGCACACAAACAGTAATGAAGTGAAAACACAACACAATAAAAATCACTAACCACTGTAGAAAAATAGAATACAGTTTAAGAAATAAAATGATACCCATTGAGATAGATCTATTTAGTAAAATCAGAGTTATTCAATTTTAAAGGTTGTAGTAAAAATAGCATCAAAGACACAAAGTGCCAACTGTGGTTATCAGGTCACGCTGGACCAGGACATAGCCACAAGTTCAGACTGACAGGGATGGAGCACGTGCCAGATACGGGGGCCAGGTTAGCCGAGCTGAAAGTTGTACCTTATGTCCTTGATGTGAGGTTTCATGTCACTCAGCGTTGGTTCCGATCAGGAGTTGCCCGTTGCTGCAATGTGAAGTCCTGCATCTAATTGCCTTACACTGTGCCAATTCCGACCAGGCACTGTGAGGGCTGCCATGTGACATCCTGCATTGAGTTGGGTCAAGCTGTGCCAGATTCAATGAGGCCGCTGAACAGGATCTGCAAGATCTGAGGCCCAGAGTTGAGTTGTGTCACACTGAGTCGGTCTCGATGATGCCAGCATTCAGGGCTACCATGTGAGCTCCTGCATTGAGGGCCGTTATGCTGCCATGGAATTGATGGAACCCACAGTTAGGCAAAGAGGAGTACATTCTGATGCCAGCCGAGCATGCAGGACCTGTGGGGCACCTCTTATTGTTCAGGACTCACTCCAGGTAGACACAAGCAGCAGGGCTCAGGCAGAGTCAGTTTGGTGAAAACCATTTGGAGAAATATCAGTATATGCAAGAAAAACAATATACCATAATCTTAAATTCACCTCACCTGATACGGCAAGGAGCCTTAGGGTCTCATTTAGAGTTCAGGAGATGAGTTACTGCATCACAAACATGATGCATATCCCGCCAGTCATATTGCAATTGCATTATATCCAAAGGTATTTGTAATACGGTAGACAGGATACAGTCATGGTTGTGATGGAGTAACCGGTCCACCGAACGCTAGAAAAGG
The DNA here is from genome assembly GCF_964261635.1 of Lissotriton helveticus. NCBI lineage: Eukaryota > Metazoa > Chordata > Amphibia > Caudata > Salamandridae > Lissotriton > Lissotriton helveticus. The sequence continues at coordinate 997,189,519 of NC_136065.1, read as the reverse complement.
ACCTTAATTTCCACTCAACCTAAAATGTTTCAATGCTTTTCATTGGTTTTTACCCACAAGGACAAAATATGTTTACATATTCAGCATATGTGGAATGCTATTTACTTTTCACTGGACATTTGTGGTAACCTATGACTGCACCACTGCCTTTGTCGAAACTCGATGTTAAACACAGAATGCTTTTTCAACCACTCTAGTGCTCCGAGTGCTGTGGACCTGTAGACTTAATCTGTGTTTGTTCATTACCTTTCAAAAGTAGCCTGCTCTTGGTTGTTAGCTTTCAACTTTGACTTACTTACATGCCTCACGTGACTCCATAGTGGTTTGGACTCAGTTACAAGCCTTGTGCGACTCAGGAGTGGTTTGGACTCAGTTACATGCCTCAGGTGACACCAGAGTGGTTTGGACTCATTACGTTCATGAGACTCGATAATTGTTTAGGCTCAGTAACGTGCTGCATGTCATTCCATATTGGTTTGGACTCAGTTACATACCTCCTGTGACTGTTTAGTGTGTTGGACTCAGTTACATGCCTCATGTGCAGCGGCGGGCCATGGAGGGAGTTCCGTGGGGCAGAAAGGCGGGCGGGTGGGGGGTGCTGAACACCGGAATATGGATAATGTGAGGTAAGTAGACAATTTAATAAATTAAACGAATTCCGTAATGTGCCCTGCATCTCAAAATTCAATGCAGGGCGCGCTACGAAATTCATTTTATTTATTAAACTGTTTACTTACCTCGCATTATCCATATTCCGGTGTTTAGCACCCCCCACCCTGCCCCTCCCCTGCCCCGCATTTCTGCCCCACGGAACTTCCTCCACGGGCCGCGGCTGCTCATGCGACTGCATAGTGGTTTGGACTCAGTTACATGCTTCATGTGACTCTGTAGTGATTTGGACTCTCTTATATGCCTCGGGTGAACCTCAAAGTGGTTTGGACCTAGTTACATGCCTCGTGTGACTCCATAGTGGTTTGAACTCAGTTACTAGATTGTGTGACTCAATATTACAGGTCTCATGTGACCACAAAGTGGTTTGGTCTAAGTTATATGCCTTGTGTGACTCCATAGTGGTTTGGACTAAGTTACATGCCTCGTGCCACTTCATAGTGGTTTGGACTCAGTTACATGCCTCGTGTGACTGCATAGTGGTTGTGACTAAGAAACATGCCTCGTGTGACTCCATAGTGGTTTGGACTCAGTTACATGCCTCGTGATTGCATGGTGGTGTTTGGACTCAGTTACATGCTTCTGGGACTCCACATTGGTTACGACTCAATTACATGTTTCATATGACTCCATGTAGTGGTTTGGACTCGGTTAAATGCCTCATGTGACTGCATAATCTTTTGGACTCAGGTACATGCCTAGTGCATAGTGGTTGTGACTCAATTACATACTTCTGTGACTATATATTGGTTTGCTTTCATTGTCTTAGAATTTACTTCGTTTTAATTCCTTCGTGTTTTCCCTTCTTTTCTGCATTGTGCTTCCTGTGCCCCTTCAAGATGTTGTCCTTTTCCCTTGTTTCCTCTAAAACCATAGAAGTAATTGCTTGATGCTTCCTAATGAAATGGTTTAGAGGAAATAATCGGATATGCACTGTTACTGAAAATGCTGCATAGGTGGGTAACTCCTGTCATATGTGAAATTGGTATTCTAGAGTTTCTGATAACGTGGACTTAAATGTTTTTTTTTTTTTTTAAACAGTAAAATAAGCCCGTTGCGTTCCGTTTCTCGCCGTCCTTCATATAATTCGCATATTCACTTTTTATGTAAAGAGAGAAGGGGTGTATTATTGTTTCCTTTCATTCTACTGAATGTTCCTTGCTCCAGCACACTGAGGTCAAGCACTAAACAAATTCAAAATCTAAATAATACGTACATAATTACGAAAAACTTCCAAAAGAAAGTCTTGACAAAGCATAGTACTTTATCCGAAAACAGACACAGAGATAACGTGTACTTTTTATGGCATTTCAAAGATGCACTGGACGTGTGCAAACCACTGCAGAGAATTTCACCACAGGTAAATGACTTCCAGTTAGTCGGTATATTGAAGTATACACCCTACACATTATGCTTTGTGATGATTTTTTTCAAGCAATTTTCAATAATAAAAAGTGTCATCTGTTACATATAGGGATAAACGGTTTCTTTGCGTTGCCTCTCCCGCTGGCGTGTCGTCCATACCTTTCTTTCCAATCATTTGGCATTTCCCTGTTAGGTGAGCTTGTTTGCACAAATGATTGTCACGACGCCGCTGCCGCCTTTTCTTGTTAACCTTTTTTATCTGTCTGAACTTTGTCTTAATGTGCTATGTCTGAAAGGCCTTCAGAGAGCCGAGGACATGTTTGTGGCAGGTGAAATTTTCTGCCCAGGCAGCCCTTCCAGCAGACAGCATCAGCTGCCCGAGGCGCTGTGCCTTCACACTCTTGTGCACCACGGTTTGAGCGTATTCCTTTTCTCGACAGAGCTCCTTTTAATGTCTAACACACCAGCAAACAAAACAGATGGGGTGGTGGAAAATGAATAATTAGCCTCTGCACCACTGGATTCAAGCTAATACCCTGAACCAGGTATGACATCAAGTCATTTCCACAGGGACCTCAAATGTCATGATGGAGTCGAGCATTTTTCAGATGCCTCTTGTCAGAAGCAAACACGAGAAAGGTTTTAACTCTTCCAGTAGTCTGCAAATCCCAGAGGTTGTATTTGTTGGCTACAGAATGGAAATCTCTTATTTTCTCAGTACAGAAATGGCTGCCACCCGAACAAGGGTCCCCCAGGGCCCGGCTTTTCTACCTCAGGCCTGGAGACATTTTTTACAAAGCCCTGGCATGCATAGTCTATTTGTGTCTATTATGTAGGAAAATAGACCCGCTTGCAGGGAAAGCCTCGTACTTGTTGGCTTAGAAATGGAAATGACTCTCTCTCGTACGGCACAGTACGGTACAGCAGAAGTTATCCCTAAGGGTTGCTGTTTCAACCTGAGGCCTCGAGACAAAAAGTCTAGCAAAGCACAAAAAAGCACATCGTATATGTGTCTATTACACACAAAAAATGCTGCTAGCGTGGCCTGCACTTCAGTAATGTCTGTCTCTGGAAAGGGAACACAGAGCAATCCCTCTGGTCGGAGTACTTATACATGAGACCTGATGCGTGCAGGCTGTGTGCGTCTTGCTGAGCTCCTGCAAAACACACTTCAATCCCATGAAGTTTGAATTTCCAGAGTGCTAAAGCATCAGCAGAAAACGACACGTTTTCATTATAAAGACATTCAGCATCCTTGTAAAGTCTGACAGAACCCCGTGTAGTTCATCAGTAGGCGTCCTGCTTCCTCGGTGGCTTTTCTCACTTCCTGGAGACAGTAATCACAGCTATGCATAGGTTACATGGTGCCTTTGTGCAACTGTTTGGTATAACTTGAACTGGAATGTCATGTTTGCTAACCACCGGCTGTTATAATCTTAACACACTAAAGACTCGCCAACAATGTGGGTTTAAAAAACAAGCAAAAAATAAGTGTGTGCCCAAAACTCCAGTGATTTTTCCATGACGATTCTTGACAAGTAAAAACTGTCAAGAGTCGTTCAGGCAAACACAGCAAAGAACATGTTTCTGCCAACTCTTAAAAGGGAAAACGTGAAATGTGCACATTATTTCCCCTTCCCTGGTGCAAAATTCAGAATCAGGAGCACATTTTACACCCGCTAGAAACGGAAACGTGAAAATGTGCATCGATTGTTACTCCCAGATTGTGACCGAGGCGTACATTTCAAAAATAATAATCTTTACCAGGAGTAAACATCACATAAGACAAACATCCAAGGAACAATAGTCCAGATGGGAAATGATAAGTCAATAGCGTCCTTTCTTGCATAATGAGCCAATATAGAGATGTGTAGTAAAATAAGTGTCACTTGCCAGGGCCCTCGTCAGGAGTTCACTGCAGCCTGTACCAACCATTGTCCCTACTAGCATTGCCAATAATAGTACCAACAAAAACTAGTAAGCATTACACTCCTACAACTGAGAAAATTAAGTCTATTCCAGCCACCAAAGCTACAAGAATGTCTTGGGCATTAAGCATTAGTCATTTTTTATTTATATTGAATCAATAAGCTGTTTTTTAGATCATCTCTAAATCAGACAGACAGTGCACCTGTGGCAGACTGTCATAAGTGCTGATGTTGACAATTAAATGCTGGTGCCAAACTCAGTATTCACCGGCTCAAATTAAGCGCTGTATAGAAGCGTTGAGTAATATGGAACAAAGGGACTCCCTAAGCACAAGACATGCAGTTGCTTTGTTGCTTTTTGTTTTAATCGAATCATGTCAAATTTGATGAGTGCAAATCTAGAAATATCGAACTGCAATAGTCCAGGTGGTAAATAATCAAGGCCTGGGCCATTGTTTTCCAGTACTCAATGGGCAGCAGCAGAAGAATGTTCCGTAAGATTTTCAAAGTGAAGAAACAGGCAGGTATGGGGAAAACAGAACCAGGGGATTGTAGAAGGCGGTGCGGGCGGGAGGGCCCTTTCATGCACATACTGTGGGAATGTGACCACATTCAGCGGTACTGTCGCCAAACACACAATATCCTGAGTGAAGTAGGCACACTCACTATTCGCCCCAAAGCAAAAAGATGCCTCCTAAATGTATGGGAGCCAACGGACCTGAGTAGTAAAAGTAAGCTCTGGGTCACCTTAGGTCTAATTTTTTTTATTTTTTTCATTGTTATTTTAGAGTTACACTTTACATTACAAGTATCACTTATAAAAGCTCATTGGCAGAGTCAGGTCCTTCATAAATGCATTAGCACATTGTCATATTGTATTACAAGTATTCAAGCTTTGTAATGAACCAGACAAAAGATGCTCGCCCAGAGTTGTCTGAACTGTAGTTCGCCTTCCCTGATGTAGACTCCGGGGCTATCCATGGGAACCGGAGTGCTGAACTCTCAATGGTCCGTGTAGTTCAGGGCTGACCCTCCATCTTGGGCTTGCAAACAGATGGTGTATATATGAAACGCTCTCCCTCTGAACAAGACCTGTACCTACGTCCTATCCGTTGTATCATGGAAATTGCGTTTAGTGCATATTGTAATTTACAGAATACATGTAAATGAAAGTTATAACATGGACAGGTCTGCAATTTCTTGTTTTGTTTACCAGTGATCCTTAAATATCTAATTGGTTCCATCCTTATCTCTATGATTTGCACTTTCACTACCCACCACCACTACCCTACTACCTTTTCACTCATTTTCGCGCGCAAACTATGACTATTGAAAAATATTCCTGATTAATTCTAAATAAATGTTGTTATTTGGGAATCGACTATACATTGTGGTGCTCCTTCTTGTGTGGTCTCTTGACATATGTATGCATAAAAAGGAATTAATGCATGCATAAGGAATTTTGGGTTGGTTATCAAATAACAGTGTTGTAGTGCTCTACGCAACACCAACTGTTCATAATCGAATTTAATTTGTTTAAACAAATGGTCACAGACCATTCTTTCATTCCCATATTGTGCCCAGGTCTGTCTTGACTTTTTGGGTTACCCCATTATCTATAATACTTATATGCCACCGCCAGGAGGAGCGGGGTTGGGCGCTCGGTCATAGCTATGGGGTGGAAAAGTTTGGTTATACCCTCTAGGGATTATGGCGGCATTAGCATGGCTGTATCATCTCTACCTCTATCCGCCAGCCAGCGAGCAACCCATTGTAGCTGCGCGGCTAGGTAGTAGTGTTCAAAACAAAGAGCAGCCAGGCCCCCCCGGTCCGTTGGCAGGAATAGCTTCACCAACGCCTGCCTATGCCTGGAGATGCCCCAGATAAAGTCCCGCAGTATCTTATTGGGTCACCTTAGGTCTAATGATAGCAAAGAGAAACATTGCACAATTGTGGGGGGGGGGCGCGCATCCACCCAAAGCGGAAGCCTGGAAGACGGACATGGACTGGTGCATGTTCAGGGAAGAAACTGTATACATGGCACGGGAATGCCCCAAAAAATGGTCCTTGAGTTGGAATAACTGGAGCGCTTACAGAGGTAATATCTGCAACCCCCCAAGTGCCCCTCCTTTTTGACAATCCACCAACACCATAAATGATGTATTTCCTGATGTGTGGTCATTTTATGTCTGTAACACTTGTGATTATCAATGTATTTGTGACCTACCTCCTCTTTGCAGTAAGCTGATTTACTAATTCAATGTGTTTAATAAAAATAATTATTAAAAAAAAGAAACAGGCAGATGTCAATTTGCTGATCTGAAGATGTGACAGTTTTCATGAAGTGTAATTCTATTATCCATCATGCTGACGCAAGCAATGGAGGGGCATCCTAGATTAGATAATTGACTACTAGCCCAGCAACAAGTCAGCCCCTATCACCATGACTTCAATATTGTGAAACTTAGCTCGTTATCCAAAATAATGACGAGCTGGGTCTAATATGCATACCAATAAAAATTAAAAAGCTGCTAATGGTGGAAACATGCAATTTAAAGTTAGACTAAGTGAGGTTCACAGAAGGTCCAACAGGTGAATTTAAAAAGATAGAGGATTGGTGAGAACTTAGTGAAACCAACTGATACTACTCTTCAAAACATTGCTTCACAAGGCGTATGTACTGCCTCTTGCCCCAGTCAAATATCATCTTTGAAGAAGCATGGTTTGAAAGGCAAACAAATGCAAAATGACTAGGAGGTCAGATCCACGCTTTTCCATCAAATGTCAGCTGTATTTAGTGCTTGGTGGATGCAGCATAGCTGTCAAAAAGTGGTGGCTAACCATCCATCTTATTTGTGCACATAGGCAGGGTTGGATTGGGATTGAAAATCGGCCTGGTCACGCAAAAATAAAATCGGCCCACATTTGCATAATCACTCCTCAAATCACTGCTTTGGCGCAATCTTATAAAAACACGTTAGGAGGGGGGTAAAAAAATGCACATGTTAGTTTACACTGGTGAAACAAGTGAGGCCACTTCTTCTCAGGCCCCCTGCCCCCGCTCAGTATCTGCAAACATTAATGGGCCGGCCAACGAGACAAAGAGAGTGATACCACTGCCTGTTGCTAAACAGAGGTAATGAGCACCCATCTGCCTCTAGAAAGGCCACTCAGACACCCACTGGGTCACTGGCTGTATTTTAACAATAGAGACAGCGCCCAAATGGCCCCCAGACTGCTCACAAATGCAGTCCACAGGAGAACTCGGACACCGGCCCCACGGGCATTGCCCGAATGCCCGCGTTACCAATCCGCACTGCACATAGGCCCCATACGCACAAATAGGGTAGACGTGATGTCTGCTGCTGTTTCGCTTTTCTTCTGCATCGCTAAACTCAAATTATTGCCGTAAGTCATTTCAAGCAGCAATTAAAACTGATTCCATTGAGAAACAGCCCACAGCCTGGCCTGAGTCACATCTAGGAGCTCTTCTCTCTAAGTGATTGGAAAATTCACTATTAAACGTCTTTTGAACAGTTTTTGTATACCAGAGGAAGAGTGAAATTAGTCGATTGTTATTACTCTGAATCTGATCTAAATTCGACTTTTTCAGTATTGGTATTTTCAGACTGTTGCTCTCTTTCAATTTAGCAGAGCCACTGAAGCGCTCAGAGCAATGTGGCAGTAATCAGCTAAAGTAGGCGCTACACCATCTGCCACCATCCTCAGATATTTTACTGTACTCCCGTCGAATTAATCATATTATTTATAAAGTTAAGGCTATCTGAAATAAAGTAACAAAGAAGACGAATGGTCAGTGAAATGTCATCTTCCTGGAAACAATTGTTGTCCTGAGGCAAAGAGAAAACAATGTTAATCGTATCTGTTTTACCGACAAATAAGTTCACAATGCAATGGCAGATTGCCTTGATCATGTGGGAGGTGCTGACACCACAAGGAGGAGATAAGAGGAGAGATTTAGAACAATATTACACTCTTATATCTTGATTTTAGGAGCATGAAAAGCCCTCTGAAAAATCACCTTTCACCTGAAACTTTGATCTTTTTTAATGTGGTCAAACACTGTTTCTAAGCAAAGGCACAATAATTGGAACACCATGAGCATTTAATGCGACTGTGAGGAGGACTTCATTGAGCCAGATTTCTGTTGGTTTCGATTGCTTAGGTTTTATGGCTTTAAGAGTGTAGACATGGTTGAGAGCATCCTTACTCCGATATTTAAAACTCACTACATCAGTGATAATGTCACCAACCTCACAGCCTTCCAGGATCATCTCAAAATCGACATTGTGCCACATGTAGACGAGATGACACCAGGTGCACAAACAATAAAAAAGAAAGCATAACCAGACGAAGGAAGTAGACAATTAACAAAATATTTAAAATACTAGAAGATGAAGTATCAGATCAAGAGTAATCCTTTTTATGTTTGGGGTGGCCAGTTTCTCCAAATAGTGAATGGAAAAACAATCCAAAAACATGACATCTAGACTAAAAGGAGACTTGGCCCACAAATTGAAATCCCCAATTGCAAGGAACCCATATGCCCAAAGAGTAAAAGAAGATACTAATTCAACACAGGCAAACCCACAATTGTTTGCTGGACATGAGGTTATACATCACACACTATATAACCAAAAAGGACATGACGCTAAGAGTAGCTATTACTGGACAGGAACATCAAATGGAATTTTGAATATTGCAGACAAGCTGCAAATAATGTAGCTCTCCGAGGAAACAAGAGGAAAAGCTGAGCCATACATGTCTGCTACTCAAGCGTCAGTAGCCAATCAAAACAACTCCATCAAAATGGGGTAAAATAGCATGAATGCTTATCACTTATTTAAAAAAAAAAAAGATCTATTAATGAAGAGTACGCATGGTACGTATGGTACGTATGGTAATAATTGCATAAGATGGTACTGGGTCTTCCCAGAAGAACATCTTCCAAAGCGGCATTGTCCAAACTGCATTGGCTCCCTGTTAGGGAGAGAATCAGATTTAAAAGCCTTTGCTACGCCCATAAGATTGCCCACAACAAAGGACCTACCAATCTAAGAAATCTTCTTACTATCCATCGTCCGACCAGAGATCTTAGATCCTCGGGAATGACACAATTCAAACTTCCCCGTATCTACAGAGCGAAAATAGGTGGCCGTTCCTTTCGCTACCTTGGAGTAAAATACTGGAATGCCCTCCCTGTTCATTTGAGAATGGAACCTTCAGAAACTCTTTTTAGAGCCAAACTAAAAACTCACCTCTTTCCCCAATAATATTTTCTGCTCCTTTCCGTCCTTTTTCCGCTGTGAGTTTTGTTGGCAGTCAGCGCGGGGATACACAGTTGTGCAGCCATGCGCTTTATAAATGTTTTTATTATTATTATTATTATTATATTGCTGGTGCAGCAAAGTAGGTAGGGAATAAGTCTGTAGGGTTGATGAAATTGGAACTAAGGAGACAATGCCTCCAATTTGGAGATTCTTACCTGCTACTTTACCTTTATGAGTAAGACTCACTGGCGTTGGAGGAGAATTAAAAAACTTGAAGAGTGGCACATGCCGCGTAAAGACTGACATATGTGTGAATGGGCAATTGGAGGAGAGCCACAACAAGCTACCTGCAATAATTTCTACACTCAAGAAAATCCACCAAACACATAACCTGAATAATTCTAAAATTTTCTAAAAAAATGTTGCCTCACTCTATACCTTTAAACTAACCCCAATTTGTTTTTCCTTTCCCGTGTTCTCTTGTTCAGACCACTTATTATATGACCAAAACAGAAAGACTAGAAATATATAGAACGGTTTTCAATCTGCTTTAAGACTCAAAGCCCAGTAAGATGAATACAAAAACAACAGTGTAAACAAACAAGTAACACGACACTGCACACTTTCCGGAATTCTGTCTGATAAGTTTAAAAAGAATATAATAAAGCGTTCCAAACACTTGAGAGCTTGTTATATGGCCCGTTTCAGGGAGGTTTATAAAGCGGCTTTAAGAAGAGTAATTGTGCATATATATCCCAAAGGAAAGTGGAGTAGTGACCCAGGGCACTGAACTGCTTCCTGGCAATAATACACAAAGTTGCTTAATGGCTTCATCAAAGAGGCGGAACTTCCAGGCAGGGCGACGGATGCTGTGACAGTTGCTTGAAAGAGAAATCTCGCAAGACGCGACCAGTGAAATCTAAATAGACTGTCTTTTGATCGACCCGGAAGTCCTTCTAACCCCCATTGCTCAGTTGGGCTAAATGACCAATTAACTGTGTAGACCCTGTTGATAATGCCACCATGTCCTTGCTGTTAATAATATTGTTATTGGCTGTTCCCGCATCCTACCTGATTCTTTAGAAATTGCAAACATTGAGCCTATGGTATGAGCGGGAAGATGAAGGAAAATGTCGGGGCACGTGTGGAGAATGGAAAAATAAAAACAGCGGGAGCCACATAACTTTAACTTTTGATTACAGGCATTTCAGTCTCCCTTCAATTTTAACCCTAATCTTCCTTGCCACTGCTGTGAGGCTTTACTGAAAATTAGGCTGAATAAATACACAACCAGGAAACCCCATGGCATGTAAAAATAAAAAAATAAACACACAACATACAAACCCTCTTTCTTTATTGCAATTCTCACCCTTTCCATGCAGCACGTTTTAGATTTGCTTTGTTCTAAATGAATATGTTTAGTCACATGTGATCTGTCTTGTTAATCGCCGTGTTTGTTGTTGTTGTTGAGCGAAGGTGTTTTAGTCTCATTTTCATATTGTGGTGTGTAAGTCTAACTAGTTATATTGTGCGGGTATTTATCCTGTTTTTAAGTATGGCTTCACTGCACGGCTGTTAATTTCCCCTATTGTTCCCTATTTTTTAAAGCATACACGGTAGAGCTATGACTCCACCCAGAGGAATATGTCTCTCTCACTACATGTTATTGGGTGGTAGAGGTGGGCGAGCCACAGAGGACACGAGTCGGGCTCGAGGTAGATCGCTGGCTCTGGCTTGACCTGAGGTCCTTTGTTACCTACCCTGAGTTGGGGCTTCTAATATAGTTTAGCAGGTGGGCGGACACACACGCGCGTTCTCACTTATTGGGCCACAGCAGTGACATCAAGTGAAGAAGTAGAAAGGCCTTCATTGTTTCTGGAGGCTCAGAGAAAGGAAGACTGGCAAATGATCCCGCTGCCTCCGCTTATTGCCTGTCCTTGTCATGGATCAGCCAATAAGAGGAGGACCTTCTCAACTCCTCACAGAGTGGGATAGGGTCAGTAAAAGTTGCTGACCACACTCTGCGACGAGGCATCACTGATGATACACCCAGCCCTGGGTACTCCAAGGCTTACAACTGATGAGCCCAGGTCTGAGTCGTTTGGTTAAAGTAACTTTCGTCCTGAGTTGAGGCTCTCGCAAGACTTTGATTGGCTGATGGACTCATGGGCTAATGTCCTCTTGGGCTGAGGAACATTCAGCAGTACAAAGATTGGCTCTGACTGCCAGGTGCCTGCACATTAATACATTTAAAGCGTCTGGCTGCCTGGCCTGAAAATGATGAGTGTCTGTCAAGCTGACCGTTGCTAAATCTGACAGACACTCATCATGCTTGGAAAAGGAAGACAGGCAGGGGCCAACCCCATCCCCCCTTAATAATTGGCTGTGCATGGTGACCCTGGAGTCAGAAACGAATCAAGCAACTTCAATCTATTTCTTTCAGAATCTTTGCTCCACCAATGCTGTCATGGCTTCTAGGTGCTTCCCTTCCCAGAGACTGCATTCGACTGCTCAGGTACATAGTGCAAGTGAGAGAGGGAGAAGAATGATTAGAGAGGAAGAGATGGGGGAGAGGATAAGAGATTTGACAGAGAAAGTTATACACTGGAATAGGAAGAGGCAGGCAAGAGAAGGATACTAGTGGCAGTCTGGTAAAGGACATGTAACTTAGAAAGAAGGGGAGTTTAGCATGAAATGATGTGAGAAATGTGAGAAGAGAGAAAGGGCATAGGGGCAAAACAATGCTATGGAAGATGAGTGAAACCGGAAAGGACTGGATGAAAAGGCAATTAGGGTTGGACCACAATCAGTAATGTAGTGTTACAGACTGTGACTGCTTGCACTACTGGCCTATCAGGGTTCTGTCACTGCATCTTCTTACCAAACTATAAACTGGTCCGCCTATGCCGGCCCTCTGGACCTGTACAGCTCCCCCATGTCTCCTCTAGCCTGTCACTGCATGATAATTTTAGCAGACTTGGTCTGGATTTAGCACTTCTGGAACCGTACCTCTACCTCGGCTCTGGCTCAACTGCTTCCATAAATTCTCTGGCTTGCCCACCTCTTACTTGTTTTGTGTATCACTCCGCCCTCTGGAATGCTTGCATGGCATGTCAAAATCATTCTGATTCATGACAAATCGGAATTCTTTATTTCATGGTATGCATAAAGCAAGCGTTATTTGTTATGTTTTTTTTCAAATCAGCAGGCTTTAAAAAACAATTCCAGTTAGAACTCAACACGAAAGCCAGATTTTTTGGGTTTCCCAATTTTTATTAGTTGTCTTCACTTTCCTTGGTTGGAGCGCTCAGGCATATGTGTTTACCATCCTTGGCTGATAACTTTGCTCTTAGAAAGCTGTCGTGATTGTATTCCAAGACAATGGAGTAGTGCAATAGATGCACTCTCTATGATCTGTCTTCCGGCAGCAGCAAGGAGATGTAAGATATAAAACTTTATAAATAAATAAGTCAACAAAGACAAGAAGATGTCACTTGAGTTATATGAGAGGCAGACCATAAGGCACACATCCTCTTTTACTGTTGCTGATGGCAACATATTAATCTCTCACCTGCTCTCTTTTTCACTAGCTCCCCAAATATTTCTTTACTCCCAGGAAATCCACTCCTCTCATTAATGCTACTTTTTAACCTTCACTGCATTTTTGTTACTTCTTTCTGTTATTTCACACAAGTTTCGATTTCTATTTGTTGCACACCTGCTGCTGCGGGAACATTTCTGTCACTGAGACGCCTTCTTGCTTCTAGGTTGGTCTCTCGCTGATGTTCCTTTGTGGTTCCCAATAAAGACTTGTGAATCCACGCACACCAATATGCATCACTGGCTTTTGGCCCCTCAATTTAGCAGGACCTGCCCTTTTCATCTTTACAGGGACCACCACTGCACTTGGCATTGCAATGCCCCTCCTTCTGTACACTTCATGTTGCTTAAAACACACTTCATGCCTCTGCCTTATTGACTGGACAATCTAGATAAATCCTCTTCTCATTGGCGTGGCGCGCTCTCCCCCTTTTTTGTCCTCCTCAACCACCATACTGTCAGGTCAGTCATGACATGGTGCACCTGCTATTTCTTTCAACACACATAACTAGCAATGCTAACATTAGCGATTCCTTGATTGTTACTTTGTTGCTATGAACCTTCCTCAACTAGCTCCTTTCATATCTTCAGGTGAATTGTGGATACTTTCATCACTACAAACACTCCTTTAATTTGCCTTAAAAAATGGTAATCAGTCATTGCACCTTTATGATAATGCTCAAGCCGTGATGCCTAAGACTTGTGAGATGTCAATCTAAAATTTTCAAGGCCTGAGATCTAAAACAGATTTAAAAAACAGTCCTTTCAAGTTTTGAGGCCTAGTAAATCTACACATAACAGTGCATTTCCCATCCATATCCATAGTCTATTGATCCAGCAAGTTGGCACCTTAATACATCACAGGGCACATTATCATGCCAGCCTCTGAAAAAGCTAAAGATGACACCTCTCCCTCCCTGCCTTCAGTCTTACAGCTTTAGCTGCCCGTATCCAGTATTCCTTAGATCGGGCCTTAATCAAGCTTGCTTCAATGGAGTGTTCTTTTATCTTTAATCTCTCTCAAACTCACTCTACCCCAGAACCCTCTAGTAATCTCCGTGAAGCAGTTCATAAATGCAAGCACCAGCTTGATGCCTTACCCGGGCTAAAGCGTGCATTACCCACTGGCTCCATTCACTGAAAGCGATCGCAATGACAAATTAAGAAATATGCCCAAGCCCCCTCCCCATTTAGCCCCATTTGTGGATGTAGATGAGGACGACTTTGATACTACAGAAGATGACTTCTCCACCATATCGCTATCAAGTGGGAATGATGTTGCACCTGTTACCGGTGCTTTGTAAGTAAATACTTTATACCAAACTCACCTTATCCCTGCACTCCCACTCAAAATTCTCTCTCCTGTAGTGTTGGGAGAGCCTATTTTGACCCTTCAGAATTAGGGCACCCTAACTCCAAAGCCTGACAACTTAACCCCATGTGGTGGACCTCCTACACCACTGGTTTACCACACCTCTAAACAAACATGTTTGAATAATTTTAAAAGCTGAATGCCCTTCTCCATTCAAAGTCTGCTCTACCCCTGAGCTCAACACTTGCAGCTTAGCCTTCCTCCAATGTCTGAGTTGTGACCCAATCAAGGGATTTAAAAGAGCCCTTAAACACTGCCAGGACTCTTTGTTAATTACATCAAGTCCTCTTGTCTGCCTTGAGACCCTTTAATAGGCAGCAGTGCTACCTAAAGAGATGGACCTAGAGGCCTTGCAATGCTGAGCACAATGTACCCTAGTCTTTCTGGGGGATTGTCATACCTCCATTATAGCTGAAAGAAGGCACATAATCCTCTTGTGCCTGGCCCCTAAGCTTGCCAACTAATCTCCGAACCAATCCTCGATAAAGTTGAAGTACATCTGTTCTGAGACAGGTTTATTGCGTTTCTGTCTAAATCTGTTTCTATCTTTTTCTCCTTGGATAAAGCCCAATCAAATATGAAACGTGTCATCCACAAGCCCTGCATGTTTTGCCTTGGCCAGCAACCACTGGTAGCGATCATTTAGCCATTTTAGAGGTCAAATCTCCTTTCACTGTCCTTATCAAAGATGTATGGAACTTTCCATCAGCTCTTGATCTCCTGCCTCCTTCCTGAGAGGACCTAGCACCTCCTGGACGTCAAACAACCAAGTAGCACCCCAACTAACCAAGGCAAGTAAATCAAGCAGTTTATATTCCCTAAAGACTACTACTAGTGATCGAATTGCATTGTTCTTTAGAGCACAGTACACCATAACTTCTGGTTCCTGAGTTTTCCAGACAGTGTTTGTTTACCAAATATAATTTTGGGCTAATATGATTCAGTCCCTGTTAGAACTGGGGTTTCTGGTTGGCAGAAAATCAGTTTTTTGATTTACAGGTTGCCACATTAGGCTTGACTGGATGTTTCGCCAATCGTTGTGACTAGCAATCATCGATGTGCTCAAATTGTTGATCGCCTTGAAAAAGTCTGAGTACAGATGAAACACGTGTTGGCGCACGTGTTGGCTAGATTGTGTGCTGGTAATTCTTTTAAAACAATAAAGACATGAATCTACGAAATTGATTGGGTTTGGATTTTTTATTTTTTTATTTTTTTATTGTTCCCCCGAAGGGACAAGTCATCAGCACAAACAGCACATATATATCACAAATCATAAAATTCCATTTAACAATATTTCTAGTACAAATTAAACTTTTAGCATTTCACATCTCTAAATGTTCATAAATTGCACCCCAAATTAATATACCAAGTCTCCGTTTCTTTGCCCCCTTTAAAGCATACAAACTCCATTCCAATTCGAAATGATTATATAGTTTGGCTCGCCAAAATTCGAATGCAGGAGGTTCCTCTTGTAACCAATCAGAGGCAATACAAAGACGGGCGGCAGTCATAGCCACAAATATTTATATAAAACAGTCCCCTTTTTCACATTATCCCCTATACCTAGTAACATCAACGCTGGAGAAATCTTCACAGTAGTCTGTGTGATCCTAGTAAGAAAATTTTCAATATGGGTTACTAGTTGATGCAATTTATTGCAACTAAAAAATATATGAGTACTATCAGCATTATCCGATTTACAGCGGAAGCATTTCCCGTCATATTGTGGACCCCACTTCATCATGCGTTCTGGAGTGTAGTATAATCTAAAGACAGTCTTAAAAAACTGAGCCTTCAAATTGGCAGATAAGAAAGCTTCCTTAGACATAACAATTGCATCTTCTATTAATAAAGTAGGTTCCCCCTGCTGATTTTGCCAATACATATTAAACTTCTGTAAATCATCAGGTCTATAGTCCATTAGTAAATTGTACGAAAGCCCTATTTTTTTCCGTGTACGAATAGCCTCTACTATAGGAATAATACCGGATCGAATATGCCTTCGATTTACAAAGTCCCTTGCTTGAAGATATTTAAAGAAGGAAGACTTGTGCAATTGATATTTTAATGTCAGACTCCCATAAGTTGCAAACGACCCATCTGATTCAAACAGATCCCCAATTTGCGTTATCCCCCTTTGTGCCCATTCTATAGCAATCCGATCCCAGAAGACAGAGGGTAGTATTTTCTCTGCATTAAACGGTGTGTAATATGACACTTTCGCTAAGTTTATCATTCTAGATACCTTTCTCCATACTACAAAGGCTGATTCCAGAATCTTGTACCTTGTTCTCTTATAATAATTGCCTTCAAGTTCTTTAAATAAACTACACCTGGCTTCATTTCCTAACAATAAATAAAATATGGATGGTGCTTCTGCCATATCCTCTACCGATTCCCCAGTTAATAACAATCGCAATCTTTGTAAAAAGCATACATAAAAATATAACAAAAAATCAGGGATAGCACAACCACCTCTCTCAACCGGTAGTGTTATCAATCTCATTGCCTGGCGGGATTTCCCTGGAAACCATATAAACCTCGCACATATAGATTGTAACTGTTGGATATGGTATGGTGGAATCTCCAGAGGTATGGCTCTAAACAAGTACAAGACTTTTGATAAAATGCTCATCTTAATAATATTCCCCCTAGCTATAATTGTTAACTGTAAACGTCCCTACCTGTCTAGCGATTGCTTAATATGTTGAAGTGTGCTAGTCCAATTGTTTTAAACAATTTCTTTCATGGAAGTCTTAATTATGATCCCAAGGTACGTTACTTCGGATACGACTCTAGGGTCGCTGATTTGAGTATTACCGGTACATAAAATGTGTGTCTTTGCAGAATTTAATTTATAACCTGATATTAGACCAAATTCTAAGGCCAACCGCTCAATCTGTGCTAACGCCTCGTTTGGATCAACCGTAGTAACTGCCACATCATCCGTGTAAGCGAATACTTTGTGCTGTATATTTTGCACTATAAATGGCTTCATTGAAGGGCCATTGGACAGTCTAATTAACAAAGGATTAATAAATAAAGCAAACAATAACGGGAAGCATGGGCACCCTTGCCTAGTCCCTCTTGTAATATTAATCACTGCTGATTTCCGCCCCATTGCTGTGATTCTTGCATTCGAAGCTGAATATAGCATTTGAATTGCAGTTAGAAAATTGTCTCCAAAGCCTGATTTCCTCATAATCTCCCATAAATAATGCCATTCTACATGGTCGAATGCTTTCTCAGCGTCAAGTAATATTAAAGCTAATGCGCGGTTTTCTGCCTGAGCGATGTCGAAAAGAGTAATAGCTTTATTTATATGTGTCACAGTGCCTCTATTAGGGATAAATCCGTGTTGGTTTAAAGAAACTAGTGGAGTGATAACTTTAGAAATACGGTTAGCTAATATTTTTTAGTACAATTTACTGTCACAGTTAAGTAAGGAAATCGGGCGATATGAACCCGGCAATTCTGGAGGTTTACCCTTTTTACTAAAAACAACAATAGTGGCATCGTTCCATGATTTTGGTGCTTTACCCTTTTGTGCTGCTCTAAAAGTATCCAGCATAATATATTTTAGTTGTTCAAAAAATTATTTATAAACTTCACCAGGAATGTGATCTGGTCCTGCAGCCTTGCCGTTCGTCAGGCTTTTTACCACCAATTCTAATTCTTCCAGAGTAAATGGGCTTTCCAACCACTCTTTATCGTTATCATTTAATTGTATAAAGTCCCCTAAGTCAAATCTTGACTCTGCTCTCTCAACATTTTGTTGTGTATACAATTCTGTATAGAATTGCTGGAATATATCAAGAATTCTATCTGGATCCTGTTGTATATTACCCTGTTGATCCTGTAATTTGGGAATAGATCTTGATGTAGACTGCATCTTTAGCCGTAAAGCCAGGGATCTTCCAATTGCCTCACCATATTCATGTAATTGATGTTTGTGCACCAAATACTTTCTTGCATTTTCCTTACTCCACACCCTCAATATCTTAGCCCGACTTCTGGTCACCTTATCCTCAGCTTCTCCTATTTTTCGTTGATGATCAGTTTTTTGGATCTCCTTTATTAAGTTCTCCTCTGAAATTTTTAAAGCCATATATAAATCTTGCATTTCCCCACTTAACTTTTTCTGGAAATAATTACCATAGCTCATCACCTCCCCTCTGAAACAAACTTTAAATGTTTCCCATACTATATCTATACTGACCGAACCCAAGTTAAAAAAATAAATTCCATTATCCATTTTGACATCGAAGTCTTAAACTCTTCATCAAAACATAATTTTCTATCAAAAGTAAAAGTTCTTCCCTCCTGGGCAACTTTCAAATCAGGTATACTTAATACATCAGGTGCATGATCGGATGTTACTGTAGGAAATAATTCAACATGAGCTGCCGTTAATAACGATAAGGGAGCAAAAAAGTAATCTAATCAAGCCAATTTCTTATGTGGAAACGAATAATAAGTATAACCTGGTGATGTTGGATTCATATTACTCCAGGTGTCTACTAAGCCATGATCTGTTATCAAATTATATAACGCCTTAAACACATGTGGTTTGCGTCCCATATAACTATTAGGTCCTCCTGCAAGCTCTGTGTTATTTAAGTTGTTGCTAATTCCATATTCAACTTTTCAAGCACCTCAGGTTCATCTAAGTTTGACCCATAGATTGAACATAAAGTTATACGAGAGGAGTTAATCTTTACTTCAGCTACAGCCCATCTACCCCATTTGTCCGTTAAGGTGCGGATTATTGTACATAATCGTGGCTTTGATAATATCATCACTCCACGAGTCATAGAGGTCTGTTGTGAAGCACATATTAGCGAATATCCAAGATCTCCTACTAAAGAGCGGTTGCTCCATGCTAGATGTGTCTCCTGGAGACATAAAATATCAGGTCGAATATGACGAATTTCCGAAGCGACCCTATTCCTTTTTTTCACATTATTGAGACCAGACACATTTAATGAGCATATTTTAATACTACTCGCCATTAAAGTTTTTCTTGACATTCAAAACTAAAGTGCAAAATTTGCTTGTTCTCTCCGAGCTCCTGATAGAAGTTAACTTTAAATCAAACATAATTTCCTTCTTGTGCTGTGTTTTGTCCCAATCAAGGTTTTTCCCCCTTTTAACCCCCACAGTGCTACCATCCCCTTCAAAACCCCACCACCCTGATCGCCCCAACCCCCACCCCACGCCTCCCCTTCCCCCCTCTTACCGAGACTTTAGGACTTATGGTCCTTGGATGTGGGGCTTCCCGCGCCCCCAGCCTTACCCCCACAGGGATACCAATTTCCAAACAATATAATCACCAATAATAAAAAGAGAAAACAAAATCTAATATATTATGAATCCAGATTGACCCAATTTGCCCTGTGCGCCCTACATAACATGTAAGTATTCCTTTGCGGCTGCCACGTTAGTGAAATAGCATGTATTTTCTTTATGAATCACTTTAAGTTTAGCTGGATTCATTATGTAAGCTTGCGTGCCCTTACTCTGAAATTGTGTAACAATCTGACGTAGCTGCCCACGCGAGTCCATTGTATATTTACAAAAATCAGGTGTGGCAAAAAATTCAAAACCATCCCCCTTTCTTTTCCTGTTAGGCCGTGTATTCAAAAACACATCCTCCCTGGCCCAAAAACTATTAAATGCAACAAGAAAGGGTCTAGGTCTAGTATCAGTTGCCCCCGGCCGTAAATGTATATTAAATGGGAATCTATGAGCCCGTTCTATTTCTCTATCCCAGTCCCATTTTGTTATCTCTGGAAAAGCTTGTTTAAATAGTTCTACAATAAATTTTCGTGAATCTTGTCCCACTTTTCCTTCTGGGATCTGCATGAGTCTCAGATTGTTGCGACGGGCATGATTTTCAAAATCAGCCATTTTCCATATTATGTCCTCTTTATTAGCACTCAGTAACACTGTAGTAGTCTTCTGTTGGGCAAGTTGATCCTCAATATTAGAGACCCTTGTTTCCACTTCCACAACTCTCTCCCCAAAGTCAGTTTGAGATTTTGCCAACCGTCTTATTGAGCTCTGTAACCTGTGACAGGAATTTTGTATTCTTAAACTTTCTTGCTCAGTCTTATCCATATGTGATAGAATTGTTTGGTAGATCGTGTGCAAAGTAATATCCTCCTCTTCAGGTGATACTGTTCTACCGCTGTATAAGGCGGATGATTGAATACTATCTACCGCTCTGTCCTCCATCTCTGATTGTCCTCTTTCACGTATAGTTGCTAGGCTGTCTTCACCTAAATCAATGGAATCCTCTTGTTCACACTCACTATCATCAGCCATACGCATTTGCCTTGAATATTGTATAGTTAAATCATCACAAGATGAAACTGAGCCTTCTGAAAGGGAAGAAAAATCCCCTGACTCCCCATCAGTCACTAACGGTTGTTCCAGCATTAATTGTGCTGGCTGAATATGTACTGCGTCTTGTAGGTTACCACTGTTAGAAACTGAAACAGCAGCTGTATGACTTGTTGCAAACTTTTCATGTGGTGCACTAGCTTTCTCCAGTGATACCTCTGCGTTTTTGTAATCCGCTCCCCGTTCAATCTCAATCACAGTCACAGTCTCAATGTTACACACGAGTGCTTCCCCCGTGATGTCAGCATGCATATTAAAGTCCGCGTTGTCTGCCCTGATCAATTCGACATTTTCAGAATTATCAGCGTTGGCGTTGACATTAGATAGAACATTAGACAGAGCCTTAGCTTGAGTGCATGCTGAAGCAGAATCTACTTTCCCCTTTCGCTTCTCCTCAGCTGCATTAAATATTGCAGGTATCGTTCTGTTTTCTGTAATGTTCTTGGTCTTACCAGCTTCGCTCTTCTTCTCAGCGGCGCCGGTCGTCTTACTGGATTTATTCCCTTCCTCCACTCCATTTCCCAAACCGGCACCCGGCGTCTCCAGAGCCCGTTTTCCTCGTGTTCCCTTTGGAGCCATTCTTCGGCTCCCGAGCTTGCTGCTTGCCGCTCGTGCTCCCGTAACGATGCTGCTCAGACTCCACAAACCACCGGCAGCTGCGTTGGTTACCGCCCACCAAACACAGCGGTATCGACTCGGGAGCACACGGACAGCCGCAAGAACGCCCAGCATCAGAAACTCGATCTTCTCGCTTCTCTCGCTACTGCTGAAGCACCGTAAAAGTAAACCGTAAGGATTTCTGCTCTTTTATCTTTAAAGTCTTAATGTAGCTTCATCATCCATCTGGTGGTCAATTCGGTTAACTTTTTTCCTCCGCCGAGCACAGCCTGAATGAACCGCATGAAAACTCCTGGAAACGTGTTCTCTCTACAGTCTCCCTGTGGAGAGGCTAGAGAGGTCAGCTTACGCGTCCACTCGCGCGGGCGCCATCTTGCCTCCTTGCATCGGGTTTGGATTTTCTGTTGGACACAAAGATTACTTACTGATTGAATTGACCTCTTCAGTTTTATATGTACCAATAAGTACATGTTTTCTTGCATTTGTTAATCAACATATACTAATGTTGGACT
Organism: Lissotriton helveticus; assembly: GCF_964261635.1. NCBI lineage: Eukaryota > Metazoa > Chordata > Amphibia > Caudata > Salamandridae > Lissotriton > Lissotriton helveticus. The sequence goes on along the minus strand of NC_136065.1, from coordinate 997,167,756 downwards.
GATAAATTAATACAAGAGTGTGCCGTTCAGGCTTCTTTTGATTTCAAATATATGCATGTTATGTATTTAATATGCTGGTGATGTCTCTAGGTAGCAGATGTTGATAGCAGCTTTGAGCACCCCCATCCAACTTACATAATTTTACGGTACACACCAAAGGACTTTTTGGAACATATACATTGTCATATTCTGATGTGCGGTTTTTCCTCTTTAAGGAACACTACTATCTATGTTTGTGCTTTAAGAATAAACACCCTGTCCAAGCAGGAACCGCCACTCTAGTCAGGGTAAGCTAAAAATACATTAAAAGATAACCTGTGCTCACGTCTGGTAGCTTGGCACAGAGCAGTCAGGCTCATCTAAAGAGACAATGTGTAAAGCATTTGTGCAACACACACACACACACACACAGCAACACAATGAAAACACCACAAAATACTTCACACAGGTTTAGAAAAATAGATGATATTGTTATGAGTAAAGCAAGAACAAAACAACAAAAATCCAATAAGTAGAACAGGATATTTTTTTTTTTTAAGATTAAATAAAAATGTATTCTTTAAAAACAAATAGCGCTTATGGGATACTTGAGGTCGAGTTGGACCAGGGTGAATCCAAAATTCAGGCTGACTGCGATGGAGAGCAGGGAGGCTACAGGACTCATGGAGGTTCTGCTTAAAAAGTACCTTAGATGGAGAAAGCAGCATTGATGACTCGATGTGTTAATTGTGATCTGTGCAGACGATGAAGGCTTCTTCGATAAACCCCTGTACGATATAGAAACTGCATCAAAGTCGAGCCATGCTGTCCGTCGTCGTCGAGCCCTCCGTTGAAGCGAAGTCGTCAAACAGCTCCTGCAGCCCCTTCGAATTGTAATTCATCGGATCAAACAGGGGCAAAGTCATCACTTTGTCAATTTTGATGGTTCTGCACAGCAGAAGTTCACTTTCAAGGGCCCAGGACTGGATTGGCACCGCTTTACAGGTCAGGACTCACAGATGGCAGAGTCCATGTGCTGTTGTAGAGTTGAAGTAAGTCTTTGATGGCCCTGCAAACTTGAAAAAAGGGAACAAACCAGTAAGCCCTTGGAGTCAGTCTGTGTTCAAGTGAGATGGGACCAGTCCTTGCCCTCAGCAGGGCAGAGATCAGCAGGTAGCAAGGCAGCACAGTAAAGCAGAAAAGACGTTCTTCCAGAACAGCTGTCAAGCAGAGTGGCAATCTTGTGGCACAGCAGTTCTCACTTCTGGAAGAGTTCTTCACAGGTCCAGTAGTGTACTCCCTTGGTAGGGTTAGAGACCCAGTACTTATACCCTGTTGGGCCTTTGAAGTGGGTGTGACTTCAAAGAAGGGTCTTTAAAGTGCACATATGTATTTTCTTCCCAGCACTGGCGCCAGACTATGAGTAGGGGGTAATCAGCCCTTTGTGTGGGAAACAGTTCATTGCATATTCAGGTGTAAGTGTCAGCTCCCCCCCTCTTCCTGACCAGGAAAATCTATCAAATGCAGATGAACACTCAGACATACCTACCTTTCTTGTGTTTGTGTCTGTCTAGAGGGAATGCACAACGTGTAGCTGTCACCCATCCCAGACGTGTATTGCAGACGTGCTGCATGGCACACAGAGCAGTAAGAGCAGAGAAATGTCCACTTCCTAAAAGTGCCATTTTTAAAACAGCAATGTTAAATCCAACTTTACCAGTAAAGAGGATTTAGCATTACTATTCCAAAGGTATGAAACATGATGTAGCTATTCCTTCCTTATCGGGGAAATGGCGTGGCAGGAGAGGGGATAAAGCAGAAAACACAGCAGCTGGTCCATCCATGGGGGTGGGGGGAGGCTAAGGTGAAGATGGTGCCAGTTCCCAACCTTACCTGGCTCCCACACAAAGACCCATTCTTCCTCATCCACTATGCCCTGAATGAGAAGGGCTGTGGGCGAGGTGTTAATGCAGACACTGTTTCAGGGCTTCGTGGGCCCCCGGGGGGGGGGGGGCGCTCCATGACCTGAGCAACACCTGGCCACCGAGGCCAATTCTGGCACACAATCGCCCCTCCCCAGCCCACCATCAGTGTGATTGTTGGGCAGGGCAGAGGGTGAAGGAGAAGCCACAGCTGATCATCACTGAACCGCTGCACAGCGAGGTTGCTTTCCTCTTCCTGTCCAGTGCTCTCTGTGGACTGGGAAAGGGGGTAAAAAACAGCCCACAGAGAGCACTGAGACACCGGCCCTTTGGCCAATGCCCGAGTACCCACATTACCAATCCGTCCCTGCCAGGGGTGCAAAAAGACTGAATATTTCAGCGGTGGGGGGACCACAAGCACTTGACTAAGGATCTGCTCCCCCATGCCCCTGGGGTCTAGTGGAAGAATTCCTACTTGGAGATCGCTCTCCTGTGGTGATCCACAGGCAGGGATTCACTGGGCAGAGGTTCCATTGGAAAGGAGAGATTCTTACCTTCCTATGCTTTCTTCCCCAAAAGCAATCAGTGCTCGGGGGGGCTGATTAATGCCCCTCTGAGCACTTATGCAGTGGAAGTAAAACAAGCCCATCAGCTCATTTCACTTATACTTTACTGTAATGACATCAGCTGGCCCAGTGCGCAGATCACAATTACAGTAAAAAAGAGCACTCAGTCTGCGCGGGAAGCTCTGCCCAAACAGCCAAAGGATAAAATGATATCAAGGACTCCCTCTGGTGCAGAGCACCAGAAGGGGCTTTATACACCTACCCAGTGTTGGCTAATGGCCGACACATGCAGTGGACAGGTTTTGCGGGTGTCAGCCATGGGCCGACACCCACACTTACGAGGTTAAAGAAACCAGTTTTTTTTTTTAAAGCTCTGTTTGGAAAGATATCAGGAGTGACAGGCAGTGGTCAACTACAATACTATCTGTTTAACTTGAGGTTACCCGCCAGGATTGACAAAGCAGAATTTGCCCATATGAGACAGATTTAAACTAGTCCCGTCTGGAAAATCTCATTCTGCTTGTAATGCGAAGGTCTGGGCAAATTCTGCCAATTGTTGCATGGGAGAATGTTTTCTCCCGCAATGCTCCAGAAATACAAGTTGACAAGCACAAGGGAGCAACCCCAAGTGCAATTTCCAGTTGGTAGGAGCACTTGCAATGGGATTTTCTAAGGTGGGCGGTAGTGAGTGCTCATGGCTAGAGGTCTGCTTTTTGGGTGGATTTTCTTCTTGAGCAGCACAAAATTAACTCAAATGGTCACTCACTCTTCCACACTGAGTGATGCTGTTTACGCTGATTATTTAGCATGGAATGCACCACAGATGCTAAACTGCAGCTCGAGCATTGTGACATGCATATTTCTGCCAATTGGAGGAACTCTGCAAAAATTTGCTGAGTTTTTATGTAACGCCACAGAATTCGAAAGAGTGAAATTCTGCGAATTCCACCCACTCCTAATTTAAACTATGACTTGAAAATTTGTCTGCAATGGGACCCTTGTACTATTACTCAGTAATACATGGGCATGTTTAGAGTTGCACAATCATCCCTCAGAAAATATTATAGCCTGTTAGGATCTTTACTGCCCCTCACTAATTCTCAGTTCCGAACCATTCTTGGACCACCACTCAGTAATTCTGCCACATTCCAAGTTCAAACACCAAATTTGAAATGTTTTCAAATGTGAGTACAACATTTCCACTATTTTCTGTGGGTGACTGAGTTAAGCAGGAATCTGTTGAATCTTAGAGATGTCCTTATAATTTCCTTTAACTTGGGATACCACTAAGGCAATTTTGCAAAACATTATGCAATTTCATGCAATACAATCATTTAATGTTGTACATCTCTAGTCATGCTAGATGTTTCTTGGAAGTCAACAGAAAGGTTGTAGTTCCTCAGTGTAAAAAGTAGATTCATATTTGAGGTGGATGACTGCCCACCTCAAAGAAAAATAACTAGGGGTAAGTGGAACTTGCAGAGTTCTGCCAACGGGTGGAAAATAAGCTGTTTGCGCTGCAATTTAGTGTCAGTAGCGTGAGCAGACCTGCAAATCAGGGCAAACTACATCATGCATTTTGCAAGAGTGCGTAGCCTTTCGAGTTGGTTTTTGGTAGAAAAGCTTTTAGAGCGGCAGCAAATCTACTCGAATGAGAGCCCTCACTGACTGCAACTGCTTGGCTCTGCCGGCATTATAAAATGGCACCGGAAGGCTCTGGGGTGACTGGAAATCGCACCACGGGCTGGCAAACCTTGCTCTTATAGATGCATTGTGGAGACTTGTGTTTTTCCTGCAAAGCGCAAATGACAGATTAATTCCGACACGCACCGATTGGCAGATTTAGCAGGAGCCCATGCATTGCAAGCGGAATTATAATTCCACCTGACCCAATGATAACACCCCTTGTTAGAATGAACCCTCAAAATCAGTAAATTAACCTAAGCTCAATCTGGTAGCTATTGCGCAGAGCAGACAGCTTAATTTAGTGCAATGTCACAAAATCCAGGAATAAAACGAAAACAACAAGCTATAAAGTAAAATGTAATAAAGAAAATGACTCCAAAACAACAAAAATCCAATATTGGAAACCAAAGATATGAATGTTTAAAGTTTTAGGTAACAATAACATCAAAAAGTACAGAGCACTTATGATAGTCTCCGGAAGCCGTAAACCAGGACCTGAGCTTATTTGATGATGACAGAATATATGATTATACCACGATTTCAGTTACCACGCATGGCTTTACCACGCGAATTTTACCTCGCAAGTGGCTTTACCACGCTGGTATTTACAACGTAGCATTTTACTACGCGTTGCAACGTCTTACCTTCACGTCTTTCTCCACGAGCCCTTACTTCCATCCTCCTTTGAAACAAGCGTCAAAAAACGTATACCAAAATAAAAAAAGGACTGCTTTTTTGACGTACACGGCACGTCTTTGGGGGAGGCTCTTTCCTCTTTCTTTTAAATTTATGTTCGTTTTTTTGTTAAAGTAACCTGCTTGTTATTTTTTGGGGGGGGAGACCCCCCCCAGCCCCCCTCCGAGCCCCCCCCCTCCCTCTGCCCCCCCATGCCCACGCAGATCGACTTGAAGGAATACCACGTCTCCCCCCTAGCCCGTGGTAAAGACGTCGTGGAAGGTACCCTGCGTGGAAGGCACCCTGCGTGGTAAGTGTCACGTGGTAAACGTGAGTAGTGGTAATGCCTTCGTGGTAAATGATGTTTCCCATGATGACAATGATGAAGCCTTGGTTGGCTCGCCCAAGTGAATTGTTTCTGCTTCAAGTCTGGCAGTGAAACCTTTTGAAAACGATTTAAATCCACTTCAGAAAGGGACTTTGTTACTTTTTTTAGCCTCTTCCATGCTCATGACGGCTCCCGGCTGTCATGAGTCACGGTGGGCGTGTGCTGATGACGGCTGGGAGCCATCATGACCACTCCCGCGATTGGAATCTCAGCACTGCGGCGGAATTCGCGCCGCAGCGATGAGGTTAAAACTGCTGGAACGTATTTTATGTCCCAACGGTGAAAAGGACTGTATCAAATTTTGTGAAGGAAAATTCACCCTGGATGGGCCACCACTGAATTTATAGCTGCCACCATGGAAACGAAAGCTGGACACCTGAGGCAGGTTGGTCCAGCTGGAGCTCAGGAGTGTTCTTGCAGGAATGTTTCTAAGTTTCAAAGCAGAATGGGACATTTCTTTTGGAGGTACTAGGAGTCTTGAGCCGGACAAAGATGAAATTCAGTCAGACGCTGTGGAAGTACAGATTGAATACTTCTTCCTGCAAGTCTCGCTGGTGCTCTTTAGCATGATGGAAACATTTGTTTCCAAGCTTTCTTGTGCTACCTTAAAGAATTACAAGAATCGAATAGTTTCTAAAGTCCTCAGAGGAAGGCACCTACAGACTCTTAGGGTATCAGGCAGAGGAGATCAACAAAGTTCAGAGCCACTGGTTAGCTGGGCACTTCAGGAAATAGGTCTCTTGCAGCTTGCTGAGCCCCTGTAGCCACACGGGATGTTAGCCAACAGACCCTTGAGTTCACTTTTTGTCCTTGGGACAAAGTGGGCAGGCCCAGTCCTTCAGGGCTTCTCTCATGTTACAGACCTCTTATGATAATCCGCAGGTCCAGAAAGTAGCCTGAGGTTGGAGGCTTGGGGTGCCACAGTTATACTGCACACCAGCTAGTCGGTGGGATTGACTGCTGGATATTCTCTATCTAATGGGGTAAAGGTTCACATGGGTAACCCTATCAATGTCTTCAGCATCACCTGTTTGCTCTACTCAAACAATCCCACAGTGCCTTTATTCTCAAAATTCAAGAATGCAGAACCCATTTACACCTTGTGCAGAATTTGTACCCACCCAAAGATGTGGCATTGGTCATGACCCGTGCTCTCCTCTGTGGTCATTAAAAGCTGGTTCTGGGAGTAGCTCTCCTCTCATTGGATTTAGTGCCACCCTGACTACGGGGATAAAGTTTGACCATCTCCAGGTATCACCTAAAATTTACTTGTGACTAGGCAGGCCCCATTGAGGCTAAATAAGTTACTGGGCCCACCCCAACTGGCTTTCCTTCCAGGGGAAGAAAACACCTCCCACTTGCAGTTCATTGTGCCTGCTCTTCGAGCTATTTTCACATCTCTTCATCACCTCATTGATGGAGAGTTAATGCAAATTGGCACCCAATAGCTTCTGGCATGTGAAAGGTAACTTTATAAGGGTTACATTTACAATACATTTAATTGAAATCTGACTACCATTAGACTGGGTTTTAATTAAATATAGAAATACATCTTTGAATGGAGTCTGTATCTGGTACAGGTGAAAATGTATAGGTTAAAGGATATTATCTATAGTTCGACTTTCCGATGTGCCAGTTGCAACTTGACCAGTGGCAATGTTGTTTTGGGCTTCATCACTGAGGGAACATGCCATTTTTATGTCAGACATGTTCTGTTCTAAAATATTATTTACCCAACCTCGCCCAGTGGACAGTAGGTGTGCTCAGGGGTGACTTATTTCAATCTTAAAATGAGGTGCTCCAACCCATCAAAATTATAACAGATCCGTGCAACTGGGTTCAAACTGCTGCTTCAGGCTACACAGAGTAGGCCGAAAGCTAAGTTTTTACTGCTAATGTAGTGGACGGTACAATAGGTGCTGCATTCCACAAGTGTCATTTGACTCTGTCTGCCAGGGGTATATTTGTTAACCCCATGCTATGGCCTTATGGGAAAGTTATTGGCGTCAATCAGGTTTAGGCCAATTAGTGCCCACACCGTCATCCGCTCCCCCTTGCACCTTTTACACTTGCCCCTATAATGATTACAGAATACACATTGTTTATGGGTAAAGAACTGCTGCAAGTTTATTTTCATACAACAAAAGTATGCCGTTTTAGTGGGTTATCTTACAGGCGGTCAAGGGCAGGCAGCCCCTCGCTGCCCCGCCCGCCTAATGAGCCAGCCGGCACGGTGGGTCTATGCCCGGACAGTGCAGCACCTTTGTAGATCCCCTTCTGGATCACGTGATCATGCATTATACTCCCGCCCCTTTCAGGGTGGAGCGTGGTATGGCACACCCCCGGTTGGTCAGGCCCCCCAACCGCCCGAAGGACTAACGGGGCGCCGTCGCGGTTTCCCCGGAAACTCCCTGCGGCTCCAGGTCTTTGGCTCAGGCACCCTTACCCTTACTGCCCCCCACTGACCCCCTTTTCGGGGGCCTGGGGGGTGGTGCTCCAACAAATGGGCACTAAAGGGGCTGCCCTGCTGATGTACCTCTGTGGGGGACGCGGGCTGCGGCATTCATCAAGTTTTAAGGGGGTGCACAGGCACTGTACTCCTGATTAGCAGGGGGAAAGTGCACAGACTTCTAATGCTAGAAAAACAAGTAGGGAAGCATTTGGGGTGCATCACATAAAATATAGTAATTTCCTACTCTCAGAATGCTACTAGAATTCCCTTTGAGATCAAATGGGTGTGGTACCAAGACTCCTGACCCCTTTAAAGGCTTCTCCAGCTGTACAACAGAAACAATAATGATATGCTTACTTTTTGCCCAAAGTGTGCCATGGTAGACATGAAGAGATGAGATATGCTGGATCTGCCCATCCCTGGAGGTGTATCGGGTCCCCCTTTGTGAGAGCGTGAAAGCAGGAGAGGTGGGCTGAGACCTGAAGTGCAGCAACTTGTGTTCTTGCTCAGAGGGACCTTGGACTTTATTGCTGGGTGAGGGCAGAGCTGAGGGAAGACATTGGAGGTTGTTCCTCGTTTGCTGAATCTGGGAGAGATGGTGCTTCCTTGCCGACTGCATGTGATGTTCCTTTCAAGTGAACGGAACCTCAGGTCACCAATAATAATCCTTAATGCAGTAACTCAAGGAAATTGCCAAATACCCCTCTAAACACAGTAGAAGGGTTTAGTAACACAATTGGTTACCAGTTTACCTGTGCACTCAGACCACTCCCCTGCACCATATCAGGAAAAATAACAATGTGGTTTCTTTTTGCAGAGTTTGATGACATGTAAATACACTATAGCTTACTTAAACGTGTCAATGACTCGTTTGACTCTTGGTGGGTTCACAACATGAATGATGTATACAGCTTTAATGATTGCGTTATGTAACTATCCGAGGGCACTGTGAAATCATTAACACCCCGCATCTGACTAATTTAAAACATGACACCTCAATTGAATAAGTGGGCATTTCTCACTTTTAAGGTAATGTATTGAATAATTGCCATGCCAGAGGTGCAATATTTGCTTAACTCATAAAGCACGTCTTGGCAGTCGGGCCCATCTAGGGAGCTGGAGCGGGGCTCCTTGGGTAACAGCCGGATTGCAGGAGCCAGGTTGAAACCCAGGCAGAGTGTGAGAGTGTCTTTTCCTACATTTTGAAAGAATTTGAATTACTGTTGCTCTGTGGGCCTGAGATGGCAGCGCCTGGGGTGAAGGCAGTGATGGGATAGGCAGTGACACGGCCGCAGCTGCTAAAGATTCTCCTTGGTGACTAAGCTGTCTGCGGGAGCGCCATGTTGCGTCCTACTGGACACAGTCTAGTGTTTTTGGCCAGCCTCTCCCCCGAGGGCTGGCCCATACTCCCACCCCACACCCATCCAACACAGGCCTCACCAGTCAGGTGACCTTGCCAATAAAAAGAGCCCTGGTGCACCTTCTCCTGGCCAGTTCTAAACACCATACTCCTGTGTCCCTGTCACACTCATTCACAAAGTATGGGGGGCCTAAAGCCCACAACTTTACACGCCACTGCCAGGCGGAAGGAATGCTGTGACCGAGGACAAGATGATAGGCACCATCGTTCTGATGTTCGGCCCATGATTTGAGTACTGGAAGCTGCTATGACCTGGTACTCAGTGGTCTCAAAACAACAGTGCTCTGAGTGAGGGCAGGGCTAGGGTAGGCGAAAACACTACAAGTCTGTTTAAGTTTGCATCTAGGATGAAGAGGCTCAAGGCGGGTTACGCTGTTTCTTGGATCAGAAGAGCTGGGTTGCAGGTTGTTGTTCTTTTAGCGCAATTATCGATGCAAAGAACCAATGCACAATTTATGTCTGCATGGTACACCAGTGGTTGATCCAAATAAATGTTTAGACACTTCAACGAAGCAACAGCTAAAGGGGACTGACCCAAGACCCCTCTGTGCAAGTTTATTTGGTGTTGTTGACTTGAGCTTAAAAAAATTGTTTGTTTTCAGACCTAAAATGTATTTTTCAAAGGCTGGTAACCCACTAAATAAAACACTGTCTGGAAAAGTAAAACACCTTTGTTTACATGACTTAGAAAAAAAAGAAAAAATCTTGTAGCTTCCTCATTTCAGCGTATGCACTGAACCTTTAACAAACCTTAAATGTAACCTCCAAGTCGAAGTACAGCAAAAAGAAAACAACACAGCCACGTCCCTATCTTAATTAGACATTCCATGTTGTGTTCAGTAATGGCATGAGGCTATTTCAGGGCACTAGATGTAGTCTCCATTTTTGGTGTGATTACTTTTCCTCTGGCATGCACTCCTATGTAAATTAAGCAAACAGTAAATCAGATGAATTTGGATACGATGACTGTTTTTATTTTTTATAGTGGCGATTTTAATGTCCATGCATGCAGAAATGATTAGTTTATGCCCATGACTCTCAGACAATCCATGGATAAACAATGAAATTGCAGTAGATAAAGTACTGAGTGGTATTCCAGTCCATTAGACACATCTGCTGCAATATTCAGTGATGGCTCAATTCATTAATTTCATCCATAGTGCGTGCCATGATGGACTCTCTTGCTGAGAAGGCATGCCAAAGGATCCATTGCACATGTAGCAATTATTTAAAGGCAAGATGAAAAGAGTATTTGGTTTTCAGTTTTCACAAAAAAAAATGTCCAGTTCCAGTGTCACTTAACTGGAACAAAAGATGTATTGTCTGCTGGGAGATATTTTTCCCATTGCCTGATGGCATCATTAATATTCATGGGATTGCTATTTAATCGCAGAAGGGCCAATGATGATCAAGAAAACAAACATAATATAGCTTGTGCTAAAAGGCAGCCCTGAACATTGATGCTAATATTTGACTATGAATTAAGAAGATACATTGCTCCCACAGTGGGCGTTGGAATGCCGTGCATGGCAGAAAGAAACCCTCTACAAATTGCTGTATTATGCATGCTGAGATTATGCATGCCTGTTGATCATTGCAAAGCTATTGCTGGCAGACTGGAGTTCTGGACAGCAAGCAAGTCTATCTTTATGGTAATGGGAAGACGGTTCAGAGATTAAAAATGTGCAATGAAAAAGATGATAAAATGTGGGCCAGATGAAATTAATTGGCGGCGGTTACCAAATCTATGAGGCTACAAGTGCCACTTGCTCATGGGCGGCTGCAGTTGTATAGTGTGATATTAGTTCTCAAATTTATAATATTGCCTTCCGCAGCTTAAGTTTGTAAGTGAATATTGTATGGTAATTAAATTTATGTTAAGACATGCCTACTGTATGAAGAAGTCAATTTTTAGACATTAATCCTTGCAATATGGGCCATGTATCACATTTTTATTTTCTGCTGGTATTAGTGCTCTGTGCATCGTGACACTGCTGTTCAGTGCCACAGTATGCATACTCAGGGACTAAATAGGTACTGGTAAAATTGATTTCACACAATTACGCTATGTAATTCTTTACAAGGCAGAATAGGATGAAAAAGACAATGCACCAAAAGCATTGGAGTTAAATGTTATATGTGGGCGGCAGTGTCTATTTACATCACCCACATATATGACAAACATATATATATCTGGGAGGAGCACCACTTTGATCTGGTCGGACTGCAGTTTAAAGACAGTATAGCAAGCAACACATGCAATGAAACTGCGATTAAAATATTTAATTTCACATCTACACATGAGAAAATGATAGCAAAGTCCTTCAAAGTTATTTTTTCCATAATTTACTAAATCTAATTTAATGATGAAAATAAAGTATATTCATAAAATAATTCTTTAGACAGCTTGATTCAGAACGTTCTTAAAACCTGTTCTGCCACTCATCACACCTCCAAAGTTGAAATACACATCCTTGACTGGGAGAGTTTATAACACCTGGTTCACAATAAAATGGCTAGCCTCTAAGTCCAGGAAGAATAGGGGATGTTATGTTCTGACCATGTAGTCGGGGGTAGCAATCTGGGAGTGGAAAGGAACACTTGCTAGAACAAAGGATAACTAAAGTATTATTCCATCTGACTTGGAGATGCCAAGAGAAGACTTCTCCTATGTATTCACAGGTGACTTCTAAACAGACAGATTCCATTCACAGTGCATAGAAAACGAATTTGGACCCTGCCAGACAGAAGGAGAGCTCATCTAAATAGGGGAGTTTCCAAGGAACTGAAAACTGGCATGCTTGGTGGCCACACCGTTTTTGATATCTCTAGGATGAATTTACAGTAAGCATGGAGCAACTGCTGCAAAAGAAGGTTGGAAAAGGGCTAAAACTAGCTGAGTGGTAGAATGTCTCCAGTCATTGGCCAGTGTACAGGACAAATCTGGCACCTCAACGCCCCCTCCTAATAATGTTCTGGGACTCAGGAAAACTCGACCTGAAGGCAAAAGGCCTGCTGGAAGAAGTTTCCTGACTCCTTATCCATGCTGGAAATAGAGGGATAGCTCAAAACGCTCAAGTGCTCCTACTGCAGCCACCCAGGGACAGGAACTACTCTCCAATGGTCAAGTGGTTGGCCTCCAGTTTGCCTGACTGCAGGACACAAACAGCAGACGTATTCTTGTTTCAAAAAGGCCTCATCTGACCAGAGAAGTCAGAACCCTGCAGTTGGCTAGAGGTGTGCAAAATGACTTTGATTTCCTTTTTGAAAAGTACTAGCAATTGCAAATAAATTACGCGAAATTACACATAGTCATGTATAAAGCACCTCCAGCATCTCGCATTAAAAATTTTCATAGTAGATGCATTTCTGTTCAAAATGGGCATGAAACAGCAAACAGTGTTGTGCAAGCGTGCAGCCATTTTCTTTACTTTACACTGCTCCTGCCTAGATATAGCTCATTTTCCTACTCCAGCCACCCCATTCTTGTCCACCTTTACCCATACTACAGCTTTATTTTCACTTTTAATTTCCATTTGACTGCAACTGTTTGTTTTTGTATATCTACCACTTTTACCTTCTTTATCCAAGCTAAGGCAGAGGGATGCAGCTCTGTCATGTCCTCTGGAACCCATGGGGTCATCAATGTGTAGTTATAGTTAGATCAGAGTAAATGTAGTTTTTATTTTGCTGATAACTTGGGCGTCGTTCAACAAATCTTCACAATAATTTCCAAAAAAACATCATCCACCTCAGCTCCTTCTGAGGATTAAGTGGGAGTGCCCAAAGCATTATTTTTCTGTGCTAATTCCAAACACATTTGGCAGAAAGTTAGAACACGAAAAGGACGAATGTCATGGTTTGGTGTAAATCCATCAGGCTTTTTCGAAAACTTCCCATTGAAAGAAGTGCTCAGGGTGGCTTAAAGGGTTAATAAATAGTCCTATCCAGCAGGTTGGACCCACTAGTGTCCTGCGGAGGTCCTGCATTACCATTAATTTAAAATATTAGGGTTTCTTATTGGCTGAGAGAGCTTTTCTCCCATTTGCCTTTTTGGTCTGGCTGTGCACAGTTGAAGGCTGCAGGCATCAGGGTTTGTCCACCTATGGGGGGTGGGTGAAGAGCTTGGTGGGCCATGCCTTGCAGCCATCCACAAGCAATGTATGGTCAAAGCCTTGCGCAGCAGAGGGTTGGATGCCCACAGGGGTTGGCTGCAGGGCCTGGCTGCTGGCCATGCACAGTGGTGGATGTGGGCACCCACAAGTGGTCGGGTGTGCAGCGCGGCCAACCCCCATCAGTGATGTTATCAATGATGTCATTTAACATGTCATCAGTGACATAATACTTGAATAAGTAGTGAATGACAGGGGCAAGACTTATATTTAGCTCAGTGAAATATAACTGCTGCATTTCAGTGGCATTTTGTTTTTTAAACATTCGGTTTTATGGTATTTCAACACCTACAACATCACCTTAATCTTTGTGTTTTGGTTAATTTATGGGTTTTTTTTAAATTAAAGCTAACATCTAATAGGCATATCAAACTGTAACATCACTTTAACCATTATTATTTTTAGCGAATATAGATAGATTAGAGTTTCTGTATACAGTTTGTAATTGGGAAGGAATTGTGACTCACAGAGAGTAGTGGGGCATGCCATCCTGACAGGAAGGGTGTAGGCCTGGAAGATTGGGGGGGAAGGGGAGTGGACATCAAGTGAATCATACTGCCTTGATTCTGTTCATAGTGAGTCCGGTACTTTTTGACTAATGTGCAAGATGCCAGGAGGATAACCCGATGTTAAGGGTGCTAGGGGCAGATTTATGAGGCACTTGCGCCACGTTTACGCCGCTGTTGCGTCACGCAAGGCGGCGTAAACGTGGCGCATCCCTACGAACGATTTACAACGTGACGCATCTAGGCAGATGCGTCACGTTGTAAAGCCCTGCGCCGCTTGTGGGCGTTCCGGCGCAGGGTGGGCGTTCCGGGGCAGGTGCGCCTCGCAAAAGTGGCTGAGTGAAATCTATAAGATTTCACTCAGTCACTTTCAGGCCAATGCTGCGTCAAAAGCCTGCGCCTGCTTGAAGCAGGCGTAGGTCTTGACGCAGCATTGTTAAGATGGGGCACCCCCGAGCCTTGCTGGAGCTGCGTCGCGCTTGCGACGCAACTCCAGCAATGCGCCACCTTTACGGCACAGATGCGTCACGCATCTGTGCCGTTTTTGCCCCATGGTGCGCCGCATTATAAATGCGGCGCACCATGGGTGGCGGAGCTGTGGCGCACTGCGGCGCACATTAACTGGCGCATCCCTGGGGATGCGCCAGTTAACATAAATCTGCCCCTTAGTGTTTCTTCATGGCTCTTAAGTCACTAGTATAGTCTCCATTTCTGTGATGTGCAAGATGGTACACTGACTTGCGCATAGCTTTCAGAGTGGCAATAGAAAAAATGTATGAAGCAAGTCGAGGCATAATATAAGTTGTAAGTAACAATGTGCAGGACAGGGAACTATTTTTAGGTTTGAGGCAAAAGGGAAGAAGAGGATTGGTTAGACAGCTAGCAGATTTGTGTTCCTATAAAATGCTTTTATGAACTAATCAGTGCCTCTTTATCATTCATCCTTTTTGGTTCAGGACAACCAGAAAGAACTAATGGGGCCAGGAAGCCCGCCACAGCCAAGGGCCATTCCACAGCCTCCAAACCAGTCATTCCCACTAGTGCTTTTAAGTAATGCTTATTACTTCTGAACACTTCTCACCTAGTATACATTATTAAGTTCTGTTTTTGTCCCATTTTTCCAACTTCCCCTTTTCTGCTTTAATGTCTGTTAACCCCACATTCGTCATTGTATTTTCTGTTGTATTCCTTGTTCCTTGTTAACTTCCTCCTGTTTGCAGCTTTCATGCCCCTTTTTGTGTTACTGTGGCAGAAACATTTCCTTCACCCCTGTTTAACATTAATCCTTTCCATTCAATCCCCTTCCTTTGAGTCATTTTCCTCCATTATCAAAACATTGTTTTCATAGCATTGAATTGTTGACTATTTGATTTTTAAAATGTCAAGCAAAACTTTCAAAGTACTACTTTGGTTAAGAATAATTTCACATTTGTTAACTATTGTTTTCTAAATTGTGCAAATACTAGGGGGTAGTGATATTCTAAATAATTGTGTTATTTTTTCTTCCATTCCATTTTAATCTTTATATTGGCTTTTAAAAACCATAAAAGTTCATAAATACAATTAACACACATATGAAATATGTACAAATTTAAACCCATATAAAACTGGGTAATAAAAAGTTAAATACATTTTAGAACCAGATAATGCAGTATCAACAAATAGAGTTGATTACTTCCTGTGTCCACTGCACAAAGTGCCAGGGCTAGTTGCCAAACAAACAAAAGATCTAGCTTTGACCACCTTAAAACCCTGAGTTCTAAAACCATATGAACTATCCATCCCTTATCTTAGAAGCTTTTTCCTTGCACACCATATAGAAAATAAGTATTTGAAAATCGTGAAGAATATCGCGCAGTGGGGGTCATATTTCAGTATTCTAAGAGCTTCTTGATGATTGGAGATCCTTAGGGTCCTAAAAATCTGTGCTATCCACTTTTGTCTTTGTCTTTAATGTACTGGACAAAAAAAGTGCATGGGCTGCAGTTTCTTCTTTTGCTCCACATGAGGGATATTTCCGATCAAATTCCTTTCACCAGGCACTAGTGAAAGTGCACAGGTGAAGCGAGCCATGCCTAAACTGCAAATACAGTTTCCTGGTTAGAACTGGCTGGATCTCGTCTAGGAAGGTCTCATAACTATAGTCATCTTTGATCTGTATAAAGTTCCTGGTTAAGATGCCCAAGGTTGTAGTCATCAAAAGAGGAGAGAAACTGGAGGTCCGAAAACAGTCCACAAGTTTCTTTCTGGTTATTACCAGAGAGGTTGCTAGAGGTTCTTCCCATAGGGATGTTTGTCCTATGCTTGGAAGAGTATCCCTCAGATAGAAAAAACACAGTAAACATTTAGCCCCTGGTCTCACCAAAAATTCTTCTAATGCTTGTCTACAGGGGGTCAGCTCTAGGGTAGACCAGATTCTCCTCCAAAAGATGAGAGGCCTTAGGCTGATAGCCTCCTAAATGGATCTCAGCCCTAGATCTAGTCGGAAAGGGATCGGGGGTACTGGAAGAAAGATTCACTAGTGCCCTAATATAATTATTTTTCTATCAACACAATGTCTATAACAGATTTGTGCCTCATACCTCTGCCCTGTAGGTAATTGCTCCCAGGGATTGTGTTTTATAAATTTCCATCAAACGACTGATGAGCCTGGAAAGGAGGTCCTGTGAACCTTGGCCAGGCCACCTGTCCTCTCCGTTAGCTTCAACCTCTGTGTACCAATATGAAAAGACCAATCCATATTCTCGTTGAGTGTGAGCCCCAAATACTCAAAGATGGTGACCCTCTTCAATGGGATTCCATTCAGCAGAGGATTAGGTCTTGTGGAATGCACAGGATTAATATGGGTGATTTTGATAGAAGGATGGTGTCGTCGGTGAAAATCAAGGCTGGAGTTTTAGTGGAACAACCCATGGCAGTATTGTGGTCTCTAATCCCATTCAGAGTGTCCACAAGCCCATTGATGTACAAACAGGATAGGGTGGGAGCCAACACACAGCCCTGACATACACCCCTAGTCACCGCAAATGGTTCAGCGATCTCCCCTAATTTTCCGCAATAGATCTGTGCATAGATGTTCTTATGCAACCTCCTAATGATATTGCAAAGATAATTGGGAAACCCCATATTAGTCAGGACAGACCAGAGTTTAGACCTAGGAACTAAATCAAAAGCAGATTTTAGATCACCAAAGATTAGATACAAGCTGCCACACTCCAGCACCACCGTTTTTCAATAAAGGAGTTAGAGACAAAATACCTGATCAATGGTGGAAGTTCAATTTCTAAAGCCTGCTTGTAAGGTGCTAATGGCATCGTGGTCCTCTATCGAATCTTGGATCTGTTCTAAGATAACCCTTGGGAAGAGCATCTGCAGCACATCTAAAAGGCTGATGGGCCAGTAGTTCCACTGTAGAAGGGGAGAACCTTTCTTATACACAGGAATTATTTCTGTAAAGACCCAGGACTCAGGGATGAGCATGCCCCCGAGTATGGCATTAAAGATAACTAACAAATAGGGGCCCCAAACAACAGGTTCTGAGAGATACACATCCCCAGGTATCTTGTCGATCCTGGGCACCTTGTGAGGAGCTATTTTGGATATAGCTCTGCATATTTCCTCAGGGGAAATAGTGGGGAAATCCTCAGTGCCCTTTACATCAGCCAGATTCCTGCCAGTTGATAGTCGATCTACATTTGTGACCACCCTTCATCATGAAAGTCCTGCACATCATAGAAGGAGCGAAAATTTTCATTCCAAACTTTGGGCACTATGTTTCACTCTAAACTGTTTCTCCTTTTCCTGTTACCAAATTTAACTATATTTCAAAAACCCTTGAGTCTTTATATTTGACCCCTTGCGCGCTGTGCACATTCCCCCGCGGTGCAGGTGAAGTAATGAGTGGGTGGGGTTCAGACAGCCCCGGCCGTCCTCCGCACACGCCCACCGTGAATAGGGGGATTCCTGAATGTTAGCCCAATGGATGCGTCTCTAAGATGTTGACGGACTAAAACTAGGTTCAAGTGGATCCATACACTTCTCTTGCTTACTCCCATCTTGAAGTAACGGGTCTAGTGTAAAAAAAAATTGTGGTCACTATCATGATGGGGTAAGATGGCAAAATCAAAACCGAAGACCACAGTTTGTTATCCACAAAGACATAATCAATTAGGGACTGAGACCCAACCCCATTAAACGTGGGATAGCCATGTTTGTCTGACTGTGTTTGCCCATTACAAGCCCTTATTGAGTGATTTAGTGTGAAAGCATAAATTTGTAGAGCTATAGAGGACCACTTCTATAGAGAGGTATTGTTAAGGCTGGTATAGCCCACTGTCTATCTTCTTCCTCTAAAATATCACTCTGTCTAATACCCAGTGCCTCAAATTGGCAATTAGAATCACCCTGAATAATCTTGAAAACATGCCCTGGTATGGTGGATAGGAGGGATGATAGTTACTCCACTGCTGGGGATTCTTGGCCAGTGCTGACTAATCTTCAATATACATTGTCGAAAACTAGGGTTATTGCAGAGGTAAATTCCAGCAAAGCACACAATAAGTTAGGGGACCCGTCTGAATCTCCCTTGCCAAACGGACTAAATGGATAGCAATCCAGGTGGTCAGAACCCCGTGGGTCTACCCCTCACTCCAGTGACAGCAGGCTTGTTGAAGTGCACATAGCCAGTACACCTTATCTCCTTTTTAGACCATGTTACCTGAATTAACACCAGATCATAGTTATCTATAAATGACCACCAGTCACTGTGGCCCAGCTTGTTTCTTAGGCCTGCTGCATTCCAGCAGGCTACCTGTTAAGATGTGTGCGGCGTGGTCCACCGCTCGTGGCATCTGAGGGCATTCGTATTTGGAGTGTAGGGTGTGGAAGACGGCAGTTGCTGCCGAGACAGAGATCTATTGGGAAGATTAAAGAAGAGCTCCACATCATACCTGTGTTTCTTCTTCTTTTCATTGGCGACGACGAAGACTCCCAGTGGTGCCTGCTCTCACTGGCGTTGCTGGACACCCTGGAATCATCTCTACTTCACGGCGAGGCAACTGCAACGTCCAGGCATAAAACGTCTCCGATTTTGCCGATGGACGCGTTTCTAGACTTTCCCTGTCTGTGTCTTTGAGCAGTAAGTTCCTCTGGCGAGGATTTACTCTGATTTGCTGTGTTTTGTAATTTTGTCCTACTGTGCCAACGCCTTCTTCGCGAGTCTCTACGAGCCTTCAGCGCGAGCCTGAGCACAAACCTTCAGCGCAAGCCTGAGCGCGAGCCTGCCACAGTGCGTGCGTTTTGTCAGCGTGCGTACCACGTCACTATCTGTTTTCATGGAGCCCTGATATCAATGCTACAGGACACACGTTCACACGCTGAAGAGCGGTTTTAATGGATTTGACATTTAAAGGGTAAAGTCATTACCATTTTGTCCTCGTGGTGTGTGTTTGGGCATTTCTATCTATACGCGCTGAAGAGACGTCTTAAGGAGTTCAAGGAATAAAGACATTTTAGGTTTTTTTTCTTTCTAAAAACATCTTGAATTGAATGCTGACTGTATTACATTGCACACAACGGGAAAACTGTCATTTGGAATTTCTGGTACTTTTGGCATTTTAAAATTATTTTAAAGTGTTGTGATTCACTTAAGCTGTTTATTTATTTTATTCGCTTGGGGGCAGCAACTCACCCACACAAATGGAGAAAGTAGCGTCACCACCTCCCTTTTTGCAATCTCCTGGTCCTCCTCCCATGATTTGGAAGCAATGGATAGCCACTTTTGAGGCTTACATTGATGCAATTGATGGTGATATATTCACTTTGAAAAAGAAGAAAGCACTTCTTGTGTACAATCTGGGGGTTGAATGCAGATCCATTCTAGAAACGCTGCCTCTGGAGGAAGGGAGAATACTCAACAATTCACGTGAAGATAGTGATTCATTGGTCATTGATGAATATGCTTCGTTAATAAGAACGCTTGATAAGAGGTTTAATCCTAAACGCAACATTGTTTTGGAACGTCATAAATTCTTGCAACGTGCACAGATGCCTGGAGAGTCAATCGATGACTTTGTCGCAGCTTTAAGGATTTTAGCAGTGAACTGCAACTACAGAGAGTTCAGAGATGAGGTCATCCGTGATCAGTTGATTGAACGCACATGTGACAAGAAAGTGCGAGAGAAGCTTTTGTCGTCCGATGATCCTGATTTGGAGACTGCTTTGACTCTGGCTAAATCTGTTGAACATTCACAGTTCTGTATGAAAGAGATGAGTACACCTGTTACTGCTCCTGCATCTACATCTTCTACTGTAACAGAGATCAATGTACTCACTCCCAAGCCTTCAAAGTTTTCCAAGATTACGAACACAGGTGTTTCCCCGCCTTCAGTCTCCAAATCAAAAAATGATGCTCAAGGCTTGTCATGTTATCGATGTGGCAGTAGGTCACATCTGGGAAATTTCAAATTTTGTTTTGCTGCTAATCAATCCTGCTTCAAATGTGGAAAAAAGGGTCATCTTGCGCGTATGTGTAAGGTTTCTGTTGTACAAAAAGGATCTGCACATACTGTAAAGAATATAGAGGAGCATAATGTGGAATGTGATGACGATGACACCTGTTATGAGTTGTTGATGTTATCGGCTTCTCCCATGGAGGCTGAGGGTATAGTGGTAATTGCATCCCTTGATGAATCCCAGAGGAGAAAATCTCCTATGTGTGATATCAATCTTAATGATAAGCCCACCAAATTTCTTGCTGATTCAGGGTCTCCCTTCACCTTAATTAATGTTGCAGACTTCGTGGTTCTGGGTGAAATCTCTTTGGCACCATCATCAATCAAGATGTTTGCTTATGGGGGTAAAAGAGTAGAAGTTTTCGGCAAATTCAAAGCCAAGCTCGATTTCAAAGGAGAATGCACATTATGTATGATTTATGTCGTTGAGGATGGTGTTAATTTATTGGGTTGGCATGAACAAGGGGAGATTAGAATCATTCTTGACCCTAATCATCCTAATATGGTTTTATCTAGGGGTGAGCAAAGCAATATTATGCTTCTCTTTCGGATGCTGAGCCTGTGAATTCTGTGTGTGCTTTGGGTGAAAGTGATTGGGTTCAGAAGCATCCTGATGTTTTTAGTGATTGGCTGGGCAAACTAAAGGGCTTCCAACATCGTATTGTTTTAAAAGAGGGTGCTAAGCCGATTGCACACAAGGTTCGCAAGGTACCTCTTAGTATGCGTAATGAGTTGAAGTGTGAACTTGAGAGATTGTGTGCCTTGGGTGTTATCGAGCCTATTGAGGGGTCGAAGTGGTTATCTCCCATAGTTTTGGCACGCAAGCCCGATAATTCCCATAGGATGTGTGTGGATTTGCGCGACTTGAACTCCTGCATTTGGATAGATCGTCAGCTCTTGCCCAATATAAATGAGATGTTGTCTACTTTGGTAGGGGGCAAAGTATTTCTCTACTCTTGACATATTTTCAGCGTACCACCAAGTTGAATTATGCAAAGAGTCTAGACATATCAGGTCATTTGTGACTCCTGAGGGGGCATTTCATTATCTGAGGATGCCGCTCGGACTAGCGTCGGCTTCTGCTGTGTTTCAGCGTCTTATCGTTTTCTTTCAGGACGATATTCTTATACATGGGAGGTCTATTCTTGAACATAATGAGAGGGTCAAGACTGTTTTGGATATTGTAAAATCTTATGGTTTGACTTTAAGGAAGGATAAATGCAGCTTTCTCAGGGACGGCGTAGATTATTTAGGTTACCATATTTCGGCCAAGGGTGTGGAACCTAAAATGAAACTGTTGGATGCCATTCGCAATGCACCTGAACCGCAGAACAAAGACCAATTACGTTCTTTTTTAGGACTAGTTGAGTATTACGCAAAATTTGTTCCAAATTTTTCTGACAGAACTATGTGTTTACGTAATTTGCTGAAGAAGAATGCAAGGTATGATTGGTCTGAGCAGTGTGCCAATGATTTTAGCTCTTTGAAAGAAGTAATTGTGCAGGCACATCCACTCAAGTTGTTTGATCTCAATGGTCAATGCATCGTCATTACAGATGCCAGTAACGTTGGCCTGGGAGCGGTTTTAATGCAAAGGAGATCTGATAATAGAGAGGAGGTAATAGCTTTTGCTTCCAGAACTCTTCGTGGTGCTGAAAGTACCTATTCGACTATTGAAAAGGAAGCCTTGGCCTTATGGTGGGGTGTACAATATTTTAGAATTTTTTTGTGGGGTAATCATATATTACTCAAAACTGACCACAAACCTTTGGTGGATCTCTTCACAACTAACGGTGGTGGAAGAGCTACACCTCGCACAGCGAAGTGGCAGTACAGACTGGCTGAGTTCAATTACCATTTAGAGTATGTACCTGGGGTAAAGAACAGTGTAGCTGATTGTCTGTCGAGGTTACCCCTTTCTCACTACGGTTTGGAGCAGGTGTATGACCAGTTGGAGATGGTGTGTGCTGTTAGTTCTGTGTCTGAGACTGACGCTTCTTTGTCTGAGGTTGATTGGAGACGTGCAATTTCTGAGGATGTTGATTTGTGTAAAGTGATTGACTTTGTAACCAGTGGATGGCCTTGTGAAAAGTCTTTGTCTGTAGAGTTGGTTCCATTCAGTAGGGTTAGTGATGAGTTGTCTTTGGTGGATGGTATTTTACGCAGAGGGGGTTTGTTGGTGGTGCCCAAGTCACTTTGTAAAACTGTTCTGGATTTAGCTCATGTTGGTCATTTGGGTATCCGTGCTATGAAACGTAGAGTGCTTGAAGATTTTTGGTGGGCTGGTGTGGATCGGGCAATTGAACACTGTCTGCGTGATTGTGGGGCCTGTGTTTTGAGCGACAAGACTCAAGTTACTTGTCCGTCTGCTGTGAATCCTATCTCTGTTAAAGAGGTACCCTGGTGCAAATTGTCGTTCGATGTGGCAGGTCCATTTTATGATTTGGGTAGTACCCCCAAGTATGCTTTAGTCTTAATTGACTACATGTCAAAATGGCCGGAGGTTAAATTTGTTTATGGTATTAATTCTGCACGGTAATTAATTTCTTCATGGATGTTTTTCTGAGAGAGGGGTTCCCGGAGGAATTAGTATCGGACAATGGTACCCAGTTGGTTTCAGGTGAAATGGAGGATTATTTTAAGAAGCATGGTATTAAACATGTACTTACCTCTTTATATCATCCATGTAGCAATGGTTTGGTTGAGCGCCTGAATCGTGTTATTAAAGATCAATTACAATTGGCTTCTATAAATGGGTTACATTGGAAGCAAGTAATTTCGGACATGTTGTGGGCTACGAGGGTTACTCCTCATTCCAGTACGGGTGTGTCACCATTCACTTTGCTTAGGGGTAGGGTTGCAGGTTCCAGACTTAATAAGGATTGGATGTTGAGGAAAGAGATTGATGTTGGTAAGATTGGAAGAGTGGCTGATGTTAGGGCTGCAGCCCAAGCAAAATATGCACGTAGTAATATTAGAACATCTCCGGTATGTCAAGGTGATTGGGTGAGAATCAAGAAACCCATACTCATACGCAAAGGTCATGCTAAATTTTCTCCTCCTGTAAGAGTCAAAGAGGTGAAGGATCATGTTGTGGTGCTCGATAATGGGAAGATTTGGAATAAGTCTTGCATTTCCATTGTACCCAAGTCTAAAGTGGAATTTGTAAAGAACAAATTTCTCCCAGTGTGAGCGTGAGGACTACTGATAACTGTATTGTTCCTCAGCGGAGGTCTTCTAGAACTATTTCTGTTCCTGCCAAGTATCGAGATTTTGTTACATTTTGAATGATCATTTGTCGTTTTTTTTTCATGTCTTTGCTTGTTTTTTTTTTCCTCTGTCCCCTTTGTTTTTTTCTTTGGGGTGGGGTGGTTAGATTGTATTTCTTTGTTTGAAATGTGGGAAAGGGGATGTGTTAAGATGTGTGCCGCGTGGTCCACCGCTCGTGGCATCTGTGGGCATTCGTATTTGGAGTGTGGGGTGTGGAAGATGGCAGTTGCTGCCGAGACAGAGATCTATTGGGAAGATTAAAGAAGAGCTCCACATCATACCTGTGTTTCTTCTTCTTTTCATTACCTTGATGATATTTGACTGGATGTTGATATCTAACAAGGCCTTGTCCACTTAGGACTCTTGCTTTCGCTCCACAGGCAGACGTCCTGTGTTATTGGTTTTAGGGACATAACTCCTGTTTCACTCCAGCTCTATTAACCACCATCCTCCTCCTCTCTCCCCTCTCTAAGCTCAAACGACCCTCATTATCATGACAAGGAACTTCGGGGTCTACATGAGCGATTCCTTCTAGCCCATCTCTACCTGCAGTGCAGACCAACCGATCCCAAGTCAAAGCTTCACCCTGTTCAGCCCGACTTTGGTGGCACACACTGCTGGGGGCACTAGAGACTCCATGAGACCAAACCGGCTGTCCAAGAGTCACAGACTCCCCAGGCTCAGGGAGTCATTCCACCCTATCTAAGACCTCAATCTGTTGTATACAGGTATGGCATAGATGCGAGGGTCTGATATCTGAGGAAGTTGGTGGGCCGACATAGGGATAAGAATTGAGGTGTTTTGAGGAGAAAAATGTACGCATACCTAAGGAGGGTCCATAAAAATAACCCAGCGGGACAATCAACATTGCTGAATTCTGAGGCTGTATAGATCGATCCCTTGATAATAAATCCTGTACCAGCTTTGGGTCCCTGAATTTAGTAATGATGCGGTTCCAATGTTTGTCTTTGGGGCCTTCCCCAATCCAGCAGAACATATGTATTAAAATGATACCCCCAACTCTGGTAGGGGGAAAACACCTGTGCCTCGAGAGCCAATGTAGACATTTGTTTTTAAGGTCCTCTGGCGATTCTTTCTGGTTACTGTTCAGTTCCGGAACTCCAGTTAAAACCACAACATAGTAGCATGATGCTGGGGGCAAATTAATAATGGGTAATTTCACAGCAACACCCCTGGTGACCTGCTGGGGCTCTCCCTCTGCTTTGCTGGTAGCAGTACCTGTAGGCAAGGGCAGCCTCAATTGCACATCCTCTGATCTTGACCCAGCCCTGTCACCAGTGTTGTTAATAGACCCTTCCTTAATGGTAGAGTTGAGGAAAAACAGCCCAAATTACAACCGATGCCCAGGCTGCTGGCACAAGACGCCTCTTAGTTCCCATTTTGGTCAGTTATCAAATAAAGAGACGGGCGCTGGAAGCGGGAATGCAAGAACAGATTTTTATTTCTCATGAGGAGAGCCTGTCATTTCGGACACGCACACAATGTCTTCAAGAGGTGCTCTAACCGCATCTCTGAGGCCTGGCCTCTTATACACAGGTTTATGGCTTTATTGTATGAAACATGTTCTTGTCAATACTTTAAAGTACGGAAAGGCATCCCCGGAATCCCAGGTCCAGGCCCGTTCCCACACACATCTACAGTAGAGTTCCCACCCCAATCTCAGCATGTGGTGGTTGTCGCGCAGCTGGACATTCCGCTGGGAATGGGAAAGTGGGGGATCGGTCGGATCTGGAGGTGTGAGGGTATTGATTAACCACCGCTCCTTTGATGTGAGGCGAGGTCCTACTGTAGGGGGCAATAAACTGCATCTGTTGGGCTAGGTGATGGCCTAGGATGAGGCTGGACAATCGGGCAGGGAGGAAGGGGTTGTCAGAAAGGGGGTGTTCCATGAATGGGATGAAAGAGCGAGGGGGTTCAGCACGGGATATGGCTCGGAGACAGGGTCGCGTTAGAGGTGCGTTTATGGCCCAAGCAGGAGAGACCGGGGGCTGTCGAGGCGCGGGGGAATGCTTGCGAGGCTGGGGAGTGAGGGGGAGAGACGCACAGGCTATTGGCAGTGGGCAGAGAGGTCATGACACACAAAATGGCTGCCACCTACGTTCGTGATGGGGCCTAAAAGGGACAAGATGGCGTGGCCACTGCTTCGTGATTTTCGCTTTACTTTCAACAGTGGCTGTGGTGAACACAAATGAACGCCGCTTATGTACATATACATTGTCATTTTCCACAGAGTGACACGGCCCCACAGGCTCAGCAATTAAAGCTTGATCAGTCTGACATTCTACATCCATGCAACCATTTAATCCACCACATTGTGTATGATTAGTCTCCCAATGATGCAGGTTTCAATAGATTAAGTTTGCGTGGAGAAGGAACTCAATTCTTCACAGATGATAATTTTAACCTACTCCAAAATAACCTTAGTGAATGTTTCCAACCATGGAGGTTGCGCATCAACATTCATACTTGTTGAAAGACTAGGTAGTGTGTTGGCCTCCCTGGGTCCACCTTCACTTTTATTATTCAGTAGCCGGCATGGGACGGGATCCTTTTTAGCAGCTCCCCTAGCAGGCCTGCTCTGTATGTGGGGACTAATATGCTCCTCTTGAGAACCTGCAACATGAATTTGTACCATTAGATCCTCCTCCTCGGTGGGCCTATCAGGGCTAGATGGAGAGATATGCGGACCAGTCATACCTCCCAGGAAGTCAGTAGTCAATGACATCCATCTCTTGTTATGCTCGATCTCAGTGGCCACAACCCCTTATCGCGTTTTGAAGCATCTTGTCAATGGAGGTTATTTTGGGGGCATGGGAGATAACACAGGTCTCTCTTGACAATTTTTCTTCCCCCTGATAGTAGGGTGTCAAGAGTAATTAGGCTATAAAGTCAATAAAGGTCCTCTAAAGTCCAAAAGTCCCACCAAAACCTTATCTAAGAGATTCCAACTGATAAAAGCATTTTTCAATGAAAGGTAAACATTTATTATGAAGGTGTGTCACTCACCCTTTGCTGCTTGACCTGAGATCAGAAATGAAGGAGGGGTGGCCCAGCTCAGCCTTGGCAGGCTGCAGCTGGGTGCAGACAGCCCCCCTCTCAGCCCGTCTTAGCCCAGTTCAGACAGGGACGTGACCCACCTGCGTCCTGCGCTGCTGGAGACAAGTGTTGGTTTAAAAGGCGCCTCCATGTGCGAACTGGTGGTGTTAGATGTCCTGCCACAGTTACTGCTGGGGAATGGAGTCTGCCCCTACCTTCTCGCTGCATGTCCCACACTGCAAGAGACCAGCGTTGGCTTAAAAGTCACCTCCGGGTGCGAACTGGTGGCGTCGGTGGTGGTTGTCCTGCAGCAGTCACTGCTGAGGAATGGATCTGCCCCCACTTCCTCGCTGCACATCTCATGCTGCAGGAGACCAGTGTTGGTTTCAAAGGCACCTCCAGGCACAAACTGTTGGCATTGGTGGTGGCTCTCCTGCAGCTATCACTGCTGGGGATTTCAGTCTGCCCCACCTCCTCACTGTGCTTCTACAATCTCAACCACTCTGTGGAGGAGGGCATGGACCGTTCAGTGGGATCAAGTGGGACAAGTGATAAGTACCTTTCCTTTCTCAGTGACAATTTCTGCATTTGTTAAGGAACTCCTTCCTCGCGGATGTATGAAGTGACAACGCATGCTTTTACCACGCATGCCTTTACAACGCAGGTTTTACAACGCAAGTCGTTACAACGACTTGCGTAGGGGGGCGCTGGCAAGTGAATAGTTTAATTTACTATTCCAACTCCAGTCCCCGTTGATAGTAGGGAAGGTGTTGGATAGTAAATTAAACTATTACCTATCCTAGAGCGCCCTCCAACGCAATGCGTTGTAATAACTTGCATTGTAAAAGTTGCATCGTAATGGTAGTGCGTTGTAAAAGTTGCGTTGTAAAGGATTTTCCCCCTTCCTCGCTTCCAAGTGTGGATACCAATTCTTTTTAAATTATCCATCTTACTATGTTTCTGCCTCAGCCTTTCTGCCATTGAAAGTAATCAAGAGAAGAAATTATGTGCTGCCCCATGCCCATTTCTACCTACCACCTCCCTATTCTGTACCAGTCAGACCAAAATTCCATGTAGGAGCATGAAACATTTCTCTCACAGTTTCTGCTTTAATTTCTTCCTTCCATATCCTCCATTACACTGTTTCATAGTGTACCCTTCATGAACCACTTGAACAAGCCTAGTACTAGTACATATGACCCAAACTGTCCATAGACAAATCTAAGCCTAGCTCAAGTCCTTACATTTTATCAGATCGTACTTTACCCAGGATTCACTTGCTTCATAGCACATGGACATTTGATTATCCATGTAAAGTTGTTGCACATGTAATTTCTTGTACATTTAATGATTTCGGAGTGTAGGGTGTAGTGTGCAATTTAGTGTCACTTCAGGGTGGAACTCAGGAGAGAGTAGGGTAAGAGCAGGGCGATTGAAATTATTACAACATGCCATTAGTTGTCCAAAAACAAATACATGCTGCCCAGCCTGGTTAGCTCAATTAACGTTGCACAGTATTTATAATGAAATAAATTGTGAAGCATAAATCTAATGTACCACATTTTTCTATCATATTATCAGCGGAGAGAGAACTATTTTTTGCTGAGAAATCTAGTCTCCCAGTTGTAGTGTTGTGTAAGTGTGCAATGACAGAACCTTTGTGTCTCCTGATGGACTCTTTAGAACTGTGACGTAAGCATTAGAGCGTAACATAGTGAATGTAGGTTTAGAGTGTTGGGTTCATGGTTACATGAAGAGGAATAAAGGCATGTTATACTAAGCTCTGAATGTGGTGTAGTCACTGGCAAGTAGCCGGGCTGGAGAGGATGCTACAACTGGTGACGAGATAGGGGATAAGTAACCCAAAGATAATGTTTTACATGGTCTAGCAAAGTTGTTGTGCATGCCACATATGCCTTTGTTGAAGGGCGTAATTGACATTTGGCATACATGAGATCAAAGCGCAACCCTAGTCCATGTAAAGCATTTGAAGATACTGAAAGCTTCACTAAGACGTTTATGCATCGTTGGCCAAAAACCTGCTGGGAAGGCCACAAAGAGAAGTACTGCACTACTACAACACCTAAAGCCATACATCATATGCAGTGAGAATGCTGTAAACAGAAGCACTGTGACGCAGAGATCAACCAGGTGTCAGGCAACACAAAGAGAGGCGTACAAGCAACGAAATTCAAATACAAGAAACAGTCATCTGCTTAGCAGAACTGATCAATGAAAGTCATTATGTCACAGCGCTTAGGGTAATAACCCCAGAAGAAGCACCCGGGGTTGGGCTTACGGAGCTGTCCATACCCAAAGTGGCACACCACCACAGCTGCTGGGTGATGGCTCAGAACAACTCCCACGGTTTCTTGAAACCAAAGGGCTCTCATGGAGACCAAATGGGAGGGCAAGGTTCCATGCGCTGTCCAAGATGACCCAGAGGCCAGCATGAAACAGGACTTTAGTGGTGGTATGGATGAAGCAGGTCCTAGCGGTGTCAGAAAGAACTCCACCCTCAGTTTCAGCCGATCTTGTAAATGGCTGCAATGCCGCCACCTTCTTGAAACCTCCACTGCCATTCAATACTGTCAAAAAGTAGAATATTAGTGACAGGTGGACTGCCTGGATAGAGACGTTTGATGAATTAATTGATGCAATTGAAGAAGCAGATAATGAGAAGATTATAAAATACTTTAAGAATCTTGCTGCTGAAGGTGTAATAGAAGTAATAAAGAAAATGCTGCAAGCCAATTAAATTACATACAGTCAAATCAAAGCAGGCTTGAATCTCAACTTCAATCCAATGCAAAATGTAGATTACAAAAGGTACATCTTCAGTCAATAATTACAGAAATCCAGTGAGACTATCGACAAATTTGTTGAGAGACTGGATACACTCATCAAACACTGTAAGTTTAACGAATTTATGAATGAGGAAGCTATACACCTCAGAGTGATTGACGGATACTTGTCAGATTTTTTCAGACGAAGAATGCTCAGAAAAACTCTTAGTCTGGAATGAGTACTCATGGCTGATAGAGCTGAAGAGCAAGCTTATTGACAAACTGCTGACATGGAGGCCAGAGGTGCCCAGAGTGAGTCAGTAATGAATGTGAAAAGTAGCTCCAAGTATAAGGCCAAGGGACACAGAGTGGATTCTTCACAGAAAAACAAATTATGCTTCAGGTGTGGATTTTAATTCCACACGAAAGTAAATGTCCCACCATTGGGCAAACCTGCAAAGGTTGTGGAAAGCAGAACCATTTTGTAACCGTTTGCAAGGCCAAAGAAAAAGTAAGTATGTCACGTCGCAAAGACAAAATGGACAGCATCAACACTGCTATAATGTCAAGGTTTGTAGTAAAGATGAAACATAAGAAAACAAAAGTGCAAGCACCCATTCATGTACTTCAAGGCACGGCGTCAAGCGCCTGTTTACTCAGCTTCAGCACAACTGCTGATATGGGACTGATATCTGAACTATAACATGAATGTTCATCCCAAAATAGTAAGCCAATTCCTGTTGTTTATTTATGGGTTGGGAAATCTCAAGATTATGAAAGCCCAATTACACATTAATGAGGACGTCCATCCTATTGCTCAATGACACTGATGAATTGCCTTTCACTTCCAGGAAGCTGTTGAAAAAGAACTTCAATCCCTATTCAAACATAATATCATTGAGCGTTCCACTGGTCCAACCCCATGGGTTTCTCCGATAGTGGTAGGACCCAAAAAGGATAGTCAAGGAGCTGCACCCATCTGCGTGGATATGCATTGAGTGAACAAAGCAATTGAAATGATATCCAGGTCCGCAGTTTGCCAACATGATAACACAATTGAATAGTGAAAAGGTATTCTCTCACCTTGATGATCAGAATAAAGGATATTATCAGTTGGAATATCAATGAGAATTGCTGGTACATTACAACCTGTTCTACCATGTTAGTCTGCTCTGTTACAAAAAACCAAGTTTTGGTGTGTCATCAGAGCTATTTCAAGATGCTACCCAGATAGAGCACGACAAAGTGTGTCAGTTGCTTGATGATGCGGATATGAATGTGTCCCAAACTGAAAGCGCCTATTCACAACCTGGAAAAGAAAGTTTAGCAGTGGTGTGGGCTTGTGAACAATTCCACGTATTCTTGTATGGGAAGCCTTTCATGCTTGTGATGGATCATCAAGCATTGTTGATTATCTTTGGCAATCAAAAGACAAAAATACCTCCTCACATTGAACGTTGGGGTCTACGATTGCAAGAATACAGCTACACCATCGTGCATCATCTATGGAAATATGACACCTCTGCCGACTACTTCTTATGAGTGCATCTACAGTGCCTTAGCACCCATTCTAAGATGGCTGAACCAACCCAGCTGCTATGTTGTAGGAACAAATTGTCACTGCCACTAGACAAGATAGGGACATGCTAAAACTGAAGGACATTATTACACATCAGTCATGGTAACAGCACTCTCAACCTCTTACCAGCAACAGTGAATACCAGAAGTGTAAAAAGGTCAATGATGAACTGTTCATTACTCAGGTAGGTATTATTCTTAGAGGTTTGAGCATTGTCATTCCAGAGAGTCTACGACAACAGATAATTGAAGTGGCCCATGAAGGACAATGTGGAATTGTTGTCATCAAATGAGCTCTCTAAGACCCAGTCTGGTTTCCACATCTCAACGGGAGAGTTGAAAGAGAATTGAAGGTCTGTCTTCTATGCAACTGCCTGTCATAGCAAAAGAATTGCCGTTGACTTCTTCGGTCTTCTTGAAAACCGACATCACCTAATGGTGATTGTTGATGAATACCCACATTTTCAATTAATAGAGGATCTCTCATCTATCACTCAAGAATGAGTCATTGAGAGATTAGACAGCATCCCCAAGACATGGGGGGTTCCTGCTATTCTTAAAGTCCAACAACAGCCCACCTTTCTACAGTCAAGGATTCAGAGACTTTCTCAGTCATCTTAATGTGAAGCATCAGAAGAGCATACCTCTTTGACCACAGGCCAATGGCCTTGTTGAAAGTTTCATGAACACTCTTAAGAAAGTTGTCCAATGTGCTGTACAAGAAAAGCTCAACCTTAAGACTGTCTTAAATTCAATTCTTCGAGATTAACCTCCGACCCTCCCTCAATCACAGGTGAAAGCCCTGCAACCTTGATGTTTGGGAGAGCAATGATGACCATGTTACCTCAATGGACCAATGGAAGACCAGATACTGAGGAAAAACCTGGCATAAAATACTTGGATCGTAAGAGGAAAATTAACACTTTTACTGCGGTGGCAATTCTGCCGCGGTGCGGCACCTTTGATGAGTGGGCTGGGTCGCGTCAGCCAACGGATGTGCGCAGCACTACAGAGGTAGTGCGTGCGAGGGCCATTGGCCGACAGAAGCACACAACGGGTTAAGGCCTTATGTAGACAAGTGTTACGTTCACTAGAGGAGATCGAGTGCTTATTCATCAGCATAGAAAGTGAAAGTCTGATGCTCCTTTCGATGTTGAATCATTTCATATTTTGACCAGCAAAGGACTCATGGTGACTGCCCAATGTCCTGTGAAGTCTATTATTATGGGGGATTCCTTGCATTTCTGACTTGTGGCCCATTGCTCATCAGGCACTGATGTCAATTTAGAGACTGGTTCTGCAAGGACAAGT
Source organism: Lissotriton helveticus (assembly GCF_964261635.1). NCBI lineage: Eukaryota > Metazoa > Chordata > Amphibia > Caudata > Salamandridae > Lissotriton > Lissotriton helveticus. The sequence continues at coordinate 997,135,476 of NC_136065.1, read as the reverse complement.
GAAGATCCTCCGACTGCTGCTATTTCTACATCACCAGTACAGGTCATGGACACTTTTACTGCCAGTCCGCAGTTTCCGACGACACAGTTTGGACGTGTGATCAAAGTGCAATGAAGACTCATTAAAGAGCTATGATTTTGTATATATTTGTAAAGAATTATCATTTTTTAATTAACAGAGGGGGAGATGTAGTGTCATGTGAGTTGGCAATGATGCCACCCGTGTGGCTCTTGATTGACTACGTAGAACTGTGGCGTAAGCATTAGAGCATAGTTAAGTGAATGCAGGTTTAGAACATAGGGTTCACAGTTACACAAAAAAAATTATAATAATAATCCACATTTGTAAAGCGCAAACAATCACCCGTAAGGGTCTCTAGGAGCTGGGGGCCGACGGGAAGATTAAGCAAACTATTGCCCAGAGTCACATGGTGCTGGGCTAATCTGCCGTTGGCACCGGGGATCGAACCGTGATCCCAGATTCCGGAGTCAGTCACCCTGGCTGCGGCGACACACCTCTTTCCAAAAGAATAAAGTTATGCTACACTAAGGTCTTTGTGTGGCATAGTCAATTCAATTCAAGTCTTTCTTTATTCGTCCTTCCAAAGACAGGACATAAACGATACACATTGATAAAAAACATTCTATAAAATCAATCTTGTCACAGCAAATACAACCTCATTTTCCGTTTAAAAAGGATACAACAGCTCTCAAATACAGTACTTTTTCTCTGAACTAAAGTGGCAGTGCAAAATACTTGGGTTCGTAAGTAGCAGCAGATATTATCTAATAGGAACTAAAGTGGCAGTCACAAAACGCTTGGGTTCGTAAGTAGCAGCAAATATTATCTCATAGTGCAACAAAGAAAAACAACTGCAGCCATCAATAGCAGCAATTATTATCCAAATATACATGAATAATGAAATCAGGCATATTAAGGAGTTAGCAAGATGGGTATATATTTTAGCAGCAATACTAATGCATTCCATACAGAAAGTGATAAAATACATTAAAATTAAAACAGCATACTCCTTCTCTTTGCTAGAATACACTTCAAAAAGCTGCCAACAGCAAAACAAACTTCAGGATCAATCAGTTGCTGCAAAAAGTGCAAAGCTGCATAGTCATTGGTAAGTACATAGGCTGGGCAGGATGCTGCACCTATCAGAAAAAGTAAACTGGGGAGGAAAAACATTTGTTTAGAAGGACACTCACCTACAAGAATCACTAGTGTCATGATTCATCCTTAGGTCCTCACCCATGACACCTATTGTATCTGGTTGAGGTCAACGCTTCTCTTCAGCGGAGCTCTTTGTTACTGTTTTCTGAGAGATTTAGGATAAAATTGCCATTTTTTATGAAGCTTATTTAGGGGGATCCATGACAAGATGAAAAATGCGATCTGATGTCTTTGGAATTTTCAGTGTACTCCGTCCTACATCAAATCTTTCTATGGAAATATAACGTACAGTGTGTGGTGAAATTGCCACTCTAAGAAGTCTTCTAAACAGTTCATCCATTTTAGCAAACAATCTATTTTTGATTGCGATAGTGGTCACTGAATAATTAATATTATGTACTGCATTATGTGAATTATGAATGGGAAAAAGACTCTACATAATCCATTGACCCTAGTGGACAAGTAATGTTGTGTGACTGTCTGAATACATAAACAAGTGTTTGTGGTGAATACTGTCAGGAGATAGATGCTCAACTGCACCTCCAGAACATGGAGGCAACTGCATTGAAGTTTTGGTGGCTGGTGATCCTAAAGGAGGAAGAGGAAGCTGCTGCTACCTTAGAGTCTTCATTGGATCATTAATTGGTGTCCTCCAAACCCTGCCATCACTGTCATTGGAGGCAGTTGAAGTGCTAAGCAGCCACTTCCCAAATACAGAGGTCCTCCTGTAGCTCGTGCTGTAAAGCCTGTAGGAGGTGAAGGAGACCCAGCAGGACATTCTCAGCACCCAACAGGACATCTTAAAGAGGATGGAAACCATTGAGGGAGAGTACATTTAAGGAGGGTGTGGACCTGCTGTGGGAGGAGAGGGTGAGAAGAACAGTTGAGGAAGGGGTAGTTGTACGTTCTTTAGGCTTTGGGGACAGAAGGTGTGCGTATTGCTGGAGCTGAGGTTGGGAGTTTTGATTTTGATGGTAATTAATGGGTTTTATTTTTCCCTAATATTTGTCTCTTTGTTTTATTTGTTTAATTCACTACTGGAAATTTGTGGTTAGTATTGCATCCCTGTTAATTAAACAGGAAGCTGCACCAACGTAGTAACAACAGAAGCTGTCCCTGCACCTGGCCCATCACAAAGAAATTGTCTAACTGTGTGCATCCCCATTGTCTTCTCTTTAGACTTTTTCTACCTGAACTTCCTTTCGAGGTTATGTGGGTTATCTTACCTCCTCCAGTCCACTCTATGCAATCAATATTGAAAAATTGACCAGGAGCATGCCCAACACTTCCCCAACTTTATAGACTTGATATTATTTTACTTGAGGTGCACCCACCAGCCTCATCAGTAATAGTTGTGTACGTATTGCCATTACCCTACCCTCTATCTATTGATCACTAATGGTGTATGCCAACCCAGAGGCAAAAGAATCCCTCCTATCAGTTTTCCGAACTTCTCTTTTACATTTTTACTTTTTTTAAGTGATGTTTGCTACCTTACCCTGAGGCCAAATAGTACCTTAATGCAGGTTTCTTTCACAAAATACCCTAATATTGATGGGGGCTTGCCACTAACGAGGAAGATACAAGACAGCATAGAAAACAGAATGTACTTCTTATTCTGTATAAAGCAGATGAACTAGCCAACGGATTCTCATTTTGCATCACAGGCGCCTAAAAGAAAACTAATACTAGACTTCAGTAAGGCAGAGTTCAGGGAGTTACGCTCTGCAGAACTCCGCGAAGTGACCAAAAAAACTCTGCCGCGCTACATGGGGTTTCACAAGCAGTGGAGTGCATTAGGCCGCGCCATTCATGCTGATTTTTAGATACGGGTGTTTGTTCTGCACAATAAAATCAGCAAGAACGGTACAACGAGCAGTGCTAGAGGACGGTGCTTCTTTCTGCCACTCAAGTAGATGTTCTACCCAAGCGGCAGGTTCCCCAAAGTGAACAGAAGGTTTCTCAATGCCTATGTTGAGACATCTCAGAAGGAGGTGGTCTGGAGTAGAATTTCCCTCTGCGCTCACCAAATTAACATTAGCGAGCGCGTGCGAGGAAAACACTCTGCCCGCTGTGTTTTTCGGAACTCTTTGCACTACGAGGAGAACAGAGTGGGAAAAACTCCGCGAGTGGAGATTAATTTCCTGCCCAGGCCTAAGTAATACACAGATTGAGTAGAAATTCCCAGGCAAAGGCTATCTTAAAGCAACATAGAGTAGAGTTATATACTAAATCAAGCCTAGTGAACCCTCAGGATTAAGGCTGTGGCCTCTCTAAAGGTCATTTGTGGTAGAACACATTAGGACAGCAGATCAACAGATAGAAGTATTGGCACCACCTGCAACAGGCAATTCTCAAGACTGTGGTGTTAGCTAGTAGCATTATATTTAGTTCTGAGGTTCCATAGGAAATTTCTTTTTTGGTTTGCTCATAACCTTTGCACCTTTTGACGAATCTTCATAAACGTTCCTGAAAGTGCTCTTTTTTGCATTGTTTCTTCGTGGAACGTTTCAAGGTGATCCCTCAAGTGGGGTTGAGAAAAGGGGTGGATCCCAAAGTGCAAAATCCCCACTTATTTTTTGGGACATGATACCGCATAAACTTCTGAAATGACATACACCACATTTGGCAGTAAGCTAGATCTTGCAGCAGAAAGTGTGATTTTAATGATTTGGTGTACATCCGTTCAGTAGTTTTTGGGAAATTAAGGGCCAGATGTACAACCATTTTTGCAGTCGCAAAAGGGTATTCAACTCTTTTGCGACCGCAAAAAACAGTGGTGGTATGTACCAACGCTATTAAGTGAGTCACAGACTCATAAAATAGCGTTTGAGACTCACTATTAGGAAGGGGCGTGCAAAGGGCGTCCCTTCCTAATAGCGAGTCCAAATGGTATGTACCATTTTTCGCGTCTGCATTTGCAGTCGCAAAACACTTGAAGTTTACTACCTATTTTAAGTAGGTGGTAAACTATTCATAAACGGGAAGTGGTCCCCAGGTGCAAAAATATTTTTTAAGAGCAGGCAGTGGTCCCAGGGGCCACTGCGTGCCCTTAAAAAAATGAAACAAAAATGTTTCATTTCTCTTTTTAGGTCTCGCCTCTCAATGCGCATGCGCATTGAGCGGAGCGAGACTATAGGGGCTTAAACAGACTTTAACTAACTGGCGATTTGATGCTGTGCCCGTGCACTTTTAGGTCAATGCGCAAGCGCATTGACCTAAAGTGCGCGTGCACATCATCAAATCGCCAGCCATCTGTTCCCCAGCTTGGCGCCTCCGCTCCTGCTCTCTCCTGGCTGCTCCTCCCCTAATTATTCACGGCCGGCCGTACTTTCACTTTCACGGCCGGCAGGCCGTGTTTCGTTTTATTTTTTAGGGCTCGCCTGCTGATGGCCGCGTCCATGCCTGTCTGTCTTGCCTATCTCCACTTATTATTTGCCTGTCTCTGCAGTCGCATGTACTCTTGTTTTCCTCTCCCCGCCGCCTCACTTTCTCCTCGCTCTCATCTCCGACACACACTCCCAGGATGATGCTGAATTTGAAAGTCCGGTTTCTATCTTGTTTTCCTCTCCCCGCCTGTCTCTGCAGTCGCATGTACTCTTGTTTTCCTCTCCCCGCCGCCTCACTTTCTCCTCGCTCTCAACTCTGACACACACTCCCAGGATGATGCTGAATTTGAAAGTCCGGTTTCTAGATGACACCCAGAAGATTTTTGCCAGCCTCGATTAACCCATCACAATTTATTTGTGTTTAATGCGTTTCTTCGGAACTTGGTTAGCTCATGCTTTATCAAAATGAATAGCGCTATCAGATTGTCTTATTTTATCATGCTCCATTACATAGCGCTTCATAGTGATTCATATAGCGCTTCCTATTACTGGCGGGGCGCCGAAGCGCGTTCGGAGGGCGAATAGCTTGATCAGATTGCCTTATTTGATCATCTTCAGTTACATAGCGCTTCATAGTGCTTCATACAACTCTTCGCATCGAGGCACTGTAGCGCCTTCCATGGGCTGCTCCTTTTTTGAACTACACAATTGACTTTGCACATGTATTTGTGTCTAAATGCGAAATATTCCAGAGCGCGGAGAGCCTAGAAGAGCTCAGATGCTCGTTTTAATTGAGAGTTACAACAAGGAGGTCCTCACCTCACTCTGCATTTGCTGCACTTTCTCGTAGTGCATTTACGGGATTGTAGCATGTTTAGATATATTTGATTGTGTGTGGTGAAAACGCAGCTTTTCACCCATTAAAAGTTGCATGGAATGGCCCACGCATTCTTCTTGCAGCTATATAAGTCGGTCAAACACACTGTCCCAGCATTAGTGCTCTCTCCTCCCCCCCCCCTCTGTTGGTGTCTCCTTGAATCTGTGTGCCACACCATTTGTTGTCTGAGCCTCGGCATCAAAGGGTCCGCTCCCCCGCCCCATCAGGACCCACCCCCCCACCTCCGCCACCCTCCCTCGGTGTAACCTCCCATTTGCAATGCAATCGCGGGCCGCGGCACTCGTGCTTTAGCTGTAAACATCTCAAGTTACAGCTCGGTGCCGTGATTGCATTCAAATGCTTGTTTCATATACTTCCTTTCATGTTCTTATTCTTTTTCCCCTTCAGGCAACTTTTCCCTTTCTTCTTTCTTCACCTCTCGTCATCATCTTTCCTTCCCTCGTAGTTCATTCCTTTTCTCCCCTTTCCTTCCCTTCTGAGTTGTCGCTTCTTCTCCCATCCTTTCCCTCTGCTTATGAATATCTAAGCTCTTCTTTCCCTCTCTCTCATTTTCCTGTTCCCCTGTGACCTTTCTCTTCGTCCTTCTTCTTCAAGATCATTTCTCCTTTCTTTTCCCCTTAATTCTGCTGTCCTTCTGAACCCCTTCATCTTTCCACTCGCTCTCTTCCTATTGTCTTTCCTTTAGCTCTTTTCTCTTTCCTGTCTCTCTCTCGCTCCTTTCATCACTCTTTCTTTTCTGTAATCAGCAGCATTCCACCGGGGGCTGCTGCATCCCCCACATCTCTGCTGAGAATGCCAAGCAGACAAAGCTCGCCGTGTCTCTAAATATTAAACCACAAAATGTTTACCACACATTTTGGACCAGAAACAAAATGCCTCTTTCTAAATATCTCTAGGTTTTTTTTTCAGCCCGGACTCCCACCCGTGTAATGCCAGTCACGGATTGGCTCTGGGTTTCCCCGACTCTACATGCCTTCGGCGCTGCCCTCTTTTAAGCCTTGTTTTTTTCATGGCGTGTGATTTATTTTACATCTTGGCAGGGAATGTTTGCATCTGTACACTGCTTAAATCACATGTAATACTTTTTTGCTAACATGAGCAATTGAAATTCGCATGCGGTTATAGAGTATTATTTTTGTTGCTAACATGAACAATTAAAATTTCCATGCGGTTATACGGTGTAATTTTTGTTTGAAAAGTAGGGTGCATTTTTTTGTTTAGTTGATTGTGTGGAGTGAAAACGCAGCTTTTCACCCATTAAAAGTTGCGTGGAATGGCCCACGCGTTCTTATCGCAGCTATATAAGTCGGTCAAACACAAACGCTGAGCACACCAACAAGAAAACAATGTACTTTAACACTAGAATGTTTGTTGAGCGGATGACTTTCCTTCATAAATTGTCATATGCAAAACCACGAGTTAACACAACTGTATATCTTAATAGGAAAACTATAACTCGGATTTCAAACTCATTTGTTCCTTTTGCCAGGGGTGTAGCTTGGTCTGTAAAAATTGGGGAGAGGGGGAGGGGATCAGCTTCACATTTCCCAACAATCACATTGGCATGCCTTTCTCCTTATTGCCGTTGCGCGTCGTTATTTTCCTTGCACCTTGCGTCTTTCAATTTTTATGTTTTTTTTTTAAACAAGCACGGCACAATTTCAATACATCTAAGTCACGTAAATACAAAACATGTAGCATTACAAATGCTATAGGTGTCACATTTGCGAAAGTTATAACTATTGGCATTGTAAATGATAAAGCTATTAATTTAGCTATTTTAAAAAACAACACAAAATAAAAAAAATGTCATTTATAAGACTAATAGCTCAAACTTTCCTAATGCAAGACCTATTGCATTTCCAATGCTTGTTTAAATGCTTTCCATTTTACTTTAAGGAAAATGGGCTGCATTTAAAATTTTAAAAACTGCTTTATGTAAAAAGTATTCACAGACATGGTAGTCTGCTGACCCCAGCAGGCCACCATCCCTGTGAGTGCAGGCCATTCCCAATGGGGTCGCAAATTGCACTTGCCTCATGAATATTGATGAGGCATGCAATTTGCGACCCTATTGAGAATCGCTAACAGTGTCTGTGACACTGTTGTACATTGCATTTTGCGACTTGTAATTTGCGAGTCGCAAACTGCAAGCGTCATACATCTTGCCCTAAGAGGCAAAAATATTTCTTTATCTGGACGGTTGGGTTTGAGGGACACTTTTGAGATTCCTGTGAGCACAACAAAAATAAATAAAGCGTTATGTTTGGCTAGAGAACTTATTTCCCTTCGGCCACCTCACTCCAGTAGGATCGGAGGTCTCAGGAAAGCAAGCTCTCTGACTGGCTGGCCGCAACATGAACAAAAATGTAGTGGCGGTCATTATAGGACTTTGGAGACTTAGGGCTAGATGTAGGTAAATTTGATTTGCCGATTCATAAATACCGAATTTTACCGATTCTGTATTTATGATTCGGTAAATCCAATGTAGGTAAAAAATCGGTAAATTTATCGAATCGGTATTTACCGATTCGGTAATTGCCATTGATTCCTATGGGCCTTGAGGCCCATAGGAATCAATGTCAATTACCGAATCGGTAAATACCGATTCGGTAAAATTACCGAATTGTCAAGGGGGACAGTGTGTCACTTTGACACCGTGATTCTGGCTTGTGTGCCATGTGACACACATACATGCCCTTAGGGAATGTATGTGTGCCACATGGCACTGGTGTACATGCACAGATGTGCATGTACACAGGAATTTGTTATTTACCATGAAATAGTATTTCATGGTAAATAACGAATTCTTAAGGGCCTGTGGCACTATTTTAAGTGCCACCTACATCTAGATTTACCGATTCAGTAAATTTACTGATTCGGTATTTTACCGAATCGGTACATTTACAAAATCGTTAAAATTTGGGCCCCCTACATCTCAAAAACCAAATACCGGTCGGTAACGGCCGAAATCGGCTGTTACCGACCGGTATTTGGTGTCCTACATCGGGCCCCTAGTCCCCTGTCCTGCAACTAGTAAAAAAAGGAGCTATAAGGCGGCAGGAAAGGGATACACTGCCACCCCAGCCCTTATGAAGATGTCAAGAGCGACTCGCCATGGCACCAAAGTAAAGAAAAAATTATCAGTGGTACTCCTACAGGATTGCAGCAAAATAAACCCAAAATTGCTGCCACATTTCTTTTAAAATTAATATGACACAGGGACCCAGGGATTAATAAATATAATTGGTTGGGGAGGGGGCGTGCATGCCCCCCCCCCCGCCTGAGCTGATTTTTACATAGGGGACACTGTAGTGTAGTTCTTATATTCCCAATAGGCTCTGCGCAGTGGAATAACACAAACAGCAGTTTAGACGTAGGACTGAGGTCATCTAGGTCTCTACTGACTATGTTAGACTTAGTTAGTTTTGCCAGCTAGCTCAGAGGTCACTAGCAACTTTCTCGAATGTTCAGGAAAGAGTTAACTCTCCGGATTTAGACAAGAAGGGATTAGCTTCTGACAGCCGCATAAACATGACAACTTTGCTCCCTCAGAATAAAGAGTGTATCTCTAGAGTCGTGTGAAAACAATAGACAGCTATTTCACTCAGTCGATCGTGCTTACTTAGTTTCACCAGAGTGCAGAGAAATAGAGAGACGGGCGTTTTCAATAAAAGGTGTTATTTATTGAGCAGTCTTCTTTCTCATGCAAGAGAAATGAATTGCCACAATTGCAATACTTAATATGAAGTAAAGTGCGTACAGTAAAAGGAGTATTATGAAATAATACTGTAAAAGCATTGATATGGTTTCTTAGCCATATGATACTTTAAAATAGATAAAATATATACATATACATAAAAACATTGACTAACGTACTCAACTGGTGCTTCTAAATAAGCCTACCCCGGTGTACCTGACCTAAGCCTAATACGTGGGAAGGAGTAAGTAAGTAGCAGTTTAAGTTAAGTTGGTTTTTGCAAAGGAATCTGAGTCAAGAATTCTCTTAAGGGTTTAGTCAGCTCCGTACCTTGGTAATAGAATGTGGGAGGTCTTGTATCTCTCTCTCAGGACTCGATATCCCAGAAACCCGCAAGGGTGGCTGGAAACACCGGAGCTGGAATTTTCTCGGCTGGAGAAAAAGACAGCGTCTTTCTCAGTGCGTCAAAAGGGAGGGGCGGCGTCCATGGGCTCTCGCATCAGCTGGGCTCTCGGGCAAGTAGATAGCCGCTCTGCTCCAAACCACCGTGTGTTTGCTTAAGGCAACGTTGGTGTATTTATACCTGAAAGGTGCCGGGTTTGACGTAAGGTTGGACATAAGACGTCAATAAAATATGTCACTAAGAACTGGCCGTTCTTTCAGTGCTCGCAGGAGTTCTAGGACAAATCAAAACAAATGCATGGGGAATTCCCAGGTTGCTGGAGGTTTGGTTTGTTTAAAGAACGCTTTGTACTTTCTAGGAGTCTAGGGAAGTCGCCTTGCCTAATTTGGACTGCATGGGCTATGACTAAATATGGATATGATTCTTATGCCTTTATAAGGATGTTATTTATTATAGCCATATAAGGGCATAAATTGGGAATATCGAATTAGGGTCCTAGATAGAAACACAACAACACCATATCCCAGGGTCCATCAACTTTTGCAAAGAGGAGGGGGGTATGCAGACCCATTCCTGAGCCAATTGCAGACTAGGGGACCTGATCCCCCGGTGCCTGGCATGAAATGAAAGGGGAGGGGAGGGGAGTATTAAGACCTCCTCCCTGAGCTTCTACAAGCCCTGAAGACCCCATTCCCTGGGAATGAATTAAAATAAAAAGGAGGGGCTTCGTGGCTCCCTCCCCGAGCCTGCTCAGGCACGCAGGACCACATTCCCTGGGGATGACGTTATTTTAAAAGAGGAGGGGTGCGTGTGCCCTCATGCTGGTATCGGCCCCAGGGACTTCGTCCCCTGGGGCCCAATACCGTACAGTGTCCCAGGGAGCCCTGGAGCACTGTAGTTCCATTCCTGGGAGAATGAGGATATAACCTGTCTGCAATTTTCCGGGTACAGAACTTAACTTTGCTCCCACCCTTCAGAATGGTGCTTGCTGAGTAGTGGCTGGGGCCGTGGATCTCTTATAGTTCCCCCGACAGCACCCAAATATTGCAGAAGTCCAGGTGCCTCACAAAAGTTAGAATAGGTGGGCGGGCTTCCGCCTGGGAAGTTGGCTGGGACCACAGGCAGCTTCCTCAGAAAGGAGACCTGTGAGTGCTGCAGGTGAGCACTGGGGAACAAACTTAAGAAAAGAAATGCCGTATCCCAGCTGTGCCCACTGTGGGTACAGACTGGGGTAGCAGGTTCCCTGGGGCTCCCCTGTGGCCCGTAAACAAAATTTGTAATGTATTATATATATATATTACCCAGTGGCGGTCGCCACTGGGCAGTTTTAGTTAGGATCATGTTTCCAAAGGAAAAGCATTTTCGGGCTTGCTGATAACTTTGGTGCTATTAGACAAACTTTTACAAAATTTCTAAAGCTTATGTTCTACCATGTCAGCTCCTTCCTGGAAATGTTTGGGGTGATCTGTTAAGCGAGGGCTGAGAAAAAGGGGTCGTTTTCCACATCTACAGACACAACTACAGCCCAAATAGCGGAGTGAAATTACAGCATGTTCGGCAAAAAGTAGGATCTTGATCCAGGAAGCATGCTTTTTATGATTTAGTATAAATCCATTCAGTAGTTTTGGAGAAATTAGGGCTCAAACTCTTTGCATATTTCATGCCTCTGAGGATCAATGGAGAAGACAAATCTCAAGATGAGATCTGATTTGCTCCCACCACTTCAAGAAAAAATATGGGGGCAGCCATCTTAGGACTCCAGGTCACAGTTCTTTCTCCTAGATTATTGTAATAAAAAAGACATAGGTGGACAGTGTTGAGATGTCCTGACTTCCTAGGCCTGGTGAGAGGGTCCCAAAAGAGAGCAGGGTTAAAAGCACAAACATAAAATGGCAGACTCCCGTATTTCATTTAAAAAAATCCCTGGTTAGGCCAGGGCCTGGGAAAGGTGCTGCAGATATATTTTTGCAGAGGGGACAAGTGGCCCCTTCCCTGTGAAGCACAGTGGACTCCATCCACCAGGGTTGGATCTTTAAATTTTGGGAAGGTTGCATGCAGCCTACTACCCATGCTGCAGATCAACCATTGGGACCCCATCCCTTGGGACCCCATCCCCTGGGACCCCATCCCCTGGAACCCCATACCCCGGTTTACTGAGTGGAGTAGGGTAGCTTGGAATTGCACATTGTGAAGTGGCGTGCAGTGGTATAGTGTACTCTGGAGTTGGGTAGAGTGGAGTGGCATAGAGTGGTGTGAGGTACAGTGTAGTGGTGTACAGTGGAATTTCATAGAGTGGAGTGGTGTACAGTGGAGAGGAGCACAGTGGAATAGCATACACTGGAGTGGGGTAGAGTGGAATGCATAGAGTGGAGTGGCATCGAGTGTAATGGCATAGAGTGGAATAGCATAGAATGGAGTGGGTAGAGTGGAGTGGTGTGGCGTAGAGTGGAGTGGAGTAGTGTGGAGTGGTATAAAGTGTAGTGAGGTACGGTGTAGTGACATTTAGTGGCATAGTGTAGACTGGAGTGGCATACTGTGGAGTGGTGTAGATTAGAATACCATAGAGTGGAATTTTGTAGAGTGGTACAGGGTAGAGTATAGCAGAGTAGACTGAAGTGGCATACAGTGTAATAGCGTACTATGGAGTGACATTGAGTGGAGTGCTATCGAGTGGAGGAATGTACTGTGGGATTACATAGGGTGGAGTGGCATAGAATGAAGTGGTGTAAAGTGTAGTGAAGTACAGTGTTGTGGTATGCGTGGAATAGAGTAGACTGGAGTGGCTTACAGTGGAGTGGTGCAGAGTGGAGTAGTGTAGATTGGAATATCATAGAGTGGAGAGTTGTAGAGGGGTGTTGGATAGAGTGTAGCAGGGTAGACTGCAGTGGCGTACAGTGTAATAGTGTACTGTGAAGTGGCATAGAGTGGAGTGCTGTAGAGTGGAGTGGTGTACAGTGGAATAGTGTAGAGTACTGTGGAGAGTGATAGAGTGGAGTGGGATACAGTGGAGTGGCACAGAGCGGAGTGGTGTAGAGTGGACTGGGGTAGAGTGGAGTGAGGTAGAGTGTAGTGGCAAACAGTGGAATAGCATGTAGTGTTGAAGAGTGGAGTGGCAGACATTAGAGTGGCGTACAGTGGAATAGCATGCATTGGAGTTGGGTAGAGGGGAATGGCATACAGTGGAGTGGCATATAGTAGAGTGGAGTCGTGTAGAGGGGAGTTGCGTAAATTGGGGTGATGTAGAGTGGAGTGAAGTAGAGTATAGTGGGGTACAGTGAAGTAGCATAGACTGGAGTGATGTAGACTAGAGTGGCATATAGTGGAGTGGTGTCAAGTGGAGTGATGTAAATTGTAGCAGGACAGAGTGTAGTGGGGTAGACTGTAGTGGCCAACAATGTAATAAAGTACTGTGGAGTGGCATAGAGTGGAGTGTTTTAGAGTGGATTGGCATACAGTGGAATAATATAAAGTGGAGTGGTTTTGAGTAGAGTGACATACATCAGAGTAACATACAGTGGATTGGTATAGAGTGCAATAGCATTGAGTGCCGTGATGTAGAGTGGAGTGCCATCCAGTAGAATAGCGCAGAGTGGAGTGGCATAGAGTAGGGTGTCATACAGTGGAATAAAGTAGAGCGTTGTGGAGTAGAGTGGAGTGGTGTACAGTGTAATAGCGTACAGTGATTATTGCAGAGCTGAGCAGCATATGATCAGAGCCACTGCAACTATGCAGCAGGGAACGGCCAAATTATGCATCAGAGTTGAGTAAATCAAGCAGCAAGAAAATACAAATTAAACAACGTAATACGGCACATTTTGTAATAGCATTACTTTATTATTTTGACACTTTTACACTTGTGAACACTGTCTGGGTATATATTGTACTTCATTAGTACCAGTTTAACACTCAAATATAGCAATAGCTAACATGAAGGTGACCAGTCAACCTTTGCTCATGATCTTTCACTCCACTGTAACATGTGTCACTGAGTTTTAGTACCTTTTGAACCGTTTGAGCTAGAAACACATTGTTTTGCGTAAAAACCTGCAGATTATGAAGCAGATGATGAATTGTGTGGCAAATGCAGAAAATCTATAATTATGTAAAAAAATCTGCAGCTGCACAATCGCATCATTTTAGGGGCCCTGCATATAGTGGAATGGAGTATTGAGTGGTGCCATACAGTGGAATAGCATACAGTGGAGTTGTGTACACTGGAGTGGCATAGAGTGGATTAGCGTAGTGTGTAGTATTGTAGAGTGGAGTTGCATACAGTGCAATAACATTGAGTGGAATGTCCTAGAATGGAGTGGCATAGAGTGTAATAGAGTACAGTATAAAAGAGTGGGGTAGAGTGAAGTGGGGTAGACTGGAGTGGGGTACAGTGGAGTAGCGTACAGTGGAGTGGTATAGAGTAGAATAACACTGAGTGCAGTGACTTAACCACATCGGTGCTTGGTAGTTTCCCCTGCTGTGCTGGACAGCAATGAAATCGGGTGTGGTCATGACGAGCTCAGCTCGTCATGAGCACCTGGGAGGTATATGCCATGACGAGCTGAGCTCGTCATGAGCATGTAAGGGGTTAAAGTTGAGTGCCATATAGTTGAATAGCATAGCAGGAAGTGGTGTGAAGTGGAGTGGCATACAGTGGAATAGCTTAGAGTTTAGTATCATAGAGTGGAATGGCACAGGGTGGTGAGGCATTGAATGAAGTGGTGTACAATGTAATAGCATACAGTGGATTGTCATAGAGTGAAGGTGTATATAGTGAAGTGGCATCCAGCAGAGTGGCGTACAGTGGCAAAGCATACATTGGAGTGGTATACACTTGAGTGGCGTGCATTGAAGTGGCATAAAGTGAAATAGTGTACAGCAGAGTGGTGTAGAGTGGAGTGAGGTAATGTGAAGTGGTGTACAGTGAATTAGCTTTGAGTGGATTGGCCTATAATGGAGTGACATAGAGTGGAATGGCATAGTGTGTAATAGTGTAGAGTGAAGTGGTGTGGAATTGTGTAAAGTAAGGAAAAATCATCAGTTTGGATGCATCTATTTAGAGAATCTAGTTACAGTGGTTTACCATGCTGAATTAATTTGAAATCAGTGAGAGCTGTGCATCTGTTTATACTGCAAATATCTGGTGCCAGTTTCTTGATTTTGGACACACTTAGAATTTGAATAAAGCATCACCTTTTTGAATGGCCCTGGGCACTGAGGCATTTGTATTTACTGGTAAATATTTGAGATATAAATGTGGTAGAAAATGTAATTCCCTTGTCAATTAAATAATCCAAGAACTTGTTACTCATAATTGAACAGAATATCCCTAAATTATTGTAGGGATAAAATTTAATATCTAGATGGTAATTTCAGAAGACCAGGTGTGAAATAGAAAAGTTGCCATTGTCTTTAATATTGTTATTGAATATAAATTGTGATTCAAAATGAAAAGGGCTTTCCTTTTCACGTTTGCTAAGAGAGGGTGATACCAAAGTAGTGGTGTCTGGACCCTCATCATTACATAGTGAATACAGCCCTTAAAACCCCTTTGCACCCTTACCAGAGGACTAGTTCCATTGTGAGTGCAAACTCTTATTCCACACAAAACAGGAGTTCAAAATAGTAATTATTTAACCCAGTGATAATTGAAGATGTTATATGTGTCCTTGTGCAAATTGTGTATCCTACGCTACTTACCTATGAGTTTAAAGCAAATAAAACCAGGAAAGGATTGTATTGGCAATTCGCTTGATATTCCAAAAAGTTCACATTTCCAAACTCAGATTTGTGTACGTGGAGTTTAGGGAGGAAATAATCACTTCAGGGAAGTTCAACAGAACCTTTTCTGGTTCAGACCTCTGCAGAGTCTTACAAAAAAGAAGAGGCTTTAGAGGCGACCATCCACTGCACCACCGACAGACACTCAAGCGTGACATGGGAGGATGAGATGTAATCAACCATTCAGAGGTCAAACATGAGACAGACAGCAATGTTTTTTTTAAATATTTTGGAGCCTGTTTGTTAGGTTAACAAAGAGACCTAAATAGACTTCATAATAATATTCTATGCAAGGGAATAAAATATTTTCATATGGCTGGGTCTAATCTGAGGAGACATAAAGCGCTAAAAACGATGGAATGAAATGAATCTCCCAGCAATTGCCAATGATCAAACTATTTGCAAGACTTCCACCCATCACCCTTTTTGTGTTTGAGCGGGTCAAGCAACAGTTCTGCTGAAGAAAAGTTCTATCCAAATGTTCTGGAAGGTGATTTCTGTACTTCTACTTAGTCTGAACAAACAAGAAGTCACCGATGAGGTTGCTAATTTAAAGGTGTGCAGTAAATTGCGATATGATCACTATTTCAAATATCCTGGGGATTGGTAGTATGTTGTAGACCTTTCCACTGTTTTCAGGAACCTCTAGAATAGTGTTTGTCTTATTTGGTAGTAAAGTTACAGTGGAAAACTATATTTTTAGGTGGAACATTCACTGACATTAAAATTCCATTGACACGTTTTGTTGGAATTGGTGTGAAAGGTTCACGCGAAAAGTAATGGTTTCAGATTGTTTGCAAAGTTTAAAAAAGCAGCACACATTTCAAGATCGTATTTTGGATTGTGAAAGCTTGTTTATCAATTTCAGAAGTTTTTTAACTTTTTAAGCTGATGACCTCCCAATTGCCAAATTTGTGTACGTTAGCTTGAACACGTATGTGAGATGGCTTATCTGCAATGGCCAAATTGCATTTTCTTTTGGTCACTTGCGTTAAAACACTTGCCTAACTTCCCTTTCTGGTTGTCTGTGAAGACTACTATTTGAGCTTTGCTGACTTGTATAATATGCTATCACGTTCTCATCATATTTCCTAACCAGGTCTTTGCCACTTCAATTCAATTTAATTTTATTGTATATGGTTAATAAAAACCTTTTACAAATTCATTATGAAAGCTCAAATCTCATAAAATTAGATACATTTGTATAAATATGGAAAACGTTAAAGGATTAAAATGTGAGTTTAAATATTAAGAGGTTAATAGAGGTGTCTTATTCTAATAGGCCTTGGGTTGCATAGTTCTTCCTCCCCCACTGACCGTGAGGGTCCCAAATGCACTTGCTTCTTCCATTTTATTGTCTACAATGGTTAAAAAGTTCACTGGTTTGCAATTCAGTTGCAGATCGTTGAAGCACGCTATCTCTGCTTGCCGTCATGTGCGGATCCCCCATGCATTAAATTCGGGTTTGAATAGTCTGACCCTTTCTTGCTTTAGGTGCATACAGGTGCAAATCAAGGGTGTCATGTCCTCTGGTCCCTTTCTGCATAGACGACAGCTAAGCAGAAGCTTGTCCCCTCTGCCATGGTCGGTAGATGCAGGATGGATGGCAGCTACCCTTGTCGGAATTTGAGAAATTTTTCTGTTATGCACCGTGCATACCTCAAGCTGAACTAGGTTTTTAGGCTGAGAATTTTAAAACTAATAATAGTCCTCCATGCATGGCTCCATTTTGCAAAGGTGGCTTTATCGTCTATTAGCGAAAGGGTCCTGATTGATCTTCGTACTGCTTTTTAAAAAAGTGTGTGCGAGGTTGGTGTCTCCCAGACCAGGAAAGCCCTGTAGTTGCTAGGCTAATTTTTAAATAGTTCCTGCCCGGCAGTTGTGACCAGAGCTGCAGCTCCTTCCAAAATAGATGGTTTACAGTGTTCTTGGTGGCATCCCTAATTTTGTGCCAGCTCGCTAGGTAGGCCCCTTCTCTTGCTCGGTGTTGATTGGTGAGCCCAAATTCCAGGATAATCTGAGCCGCCGAGGCACAAGTAGGTATGTTAAAAAGGATCCTATAAGATCATACAGCTAGATTAATGAAAGGGCCGTTTTGCGAGTCTTTAATAGCGATTCAGAAGGAATCGTTATTAAGGACTTGCAAAACAGGATTCATGTAGGAATTGCTAATTAAATTGCGATTCCTACACATTCCTTATTAGCGATTAGCAAATTGCTAATCGCAAATAAGGAATAACTCCACCTTCATTCCTATGGGCCAAAGGCCCATAGGAATGAATGGGGAGTTATTCCTTATTTGCGATTAGCAATTTGCTAATCGCAAATGAGGATGCGATTTCAAGGGTGCAGGGGTGTCCAAAGGACACCCTGTAGCACCCCTAAAATGTGAATTTACACTGATGTTGTGCACACACATGTCCAAAGGACATGTGTGTGTGTAACATGCAACTTAGAAAAATGCATTTAAATGCATTTTTCTAAGTTTTAGCTATTTACCACAAGGTTAGACTTCGTGGTAAATAGCGGTCCTAAATTGCGATTTCGCAATTTCAAAATGGTTCATGAATTGCATTTAAGGAATCTCAAATAGAGATTCCTTAAATGCAATTCCTCGCAAATGTGCGAATTCTTTATTAGCGAATTTTGCATTTGGTATGATGAATCCCAAATGCAAAAATTGCACTCGCAAAGGGCCAGATTCTCAGACTCTGGCCCTTTGCGAGCGCAATTAAGCTTGATGAATCTAGCTGTATGTGCTGTCAAGAGTCTCAGAGTCCCTCCCTCTCAGAGCAACGCTTCCATATGAGATGGTCGGTAGAATTTTTGCTTGAGCAACCTGAAGTAAGGGAGAGACCCTGGAATCTGTCAGCTTAGTTTTTAGTTGTTTAAGAGATATGGCTAGGTACAAACCTCTTCTTCGTTCCTTGATTCGAGCTGGTTGGAAAATTGACCACCGTTGTCAATGATTATGCCTAGATATTTGCGGTTTGTGACAATCTGAATTTCGACGAATCCCAGGTTGCAAGCATAGGAGCCTTTTGGGGGTCTTTTTATAGAGATACTTTTGGATTTGTCTTTGCCACTTTAAATTTAGCTACCGATTTTTTATTGCAATTTAGAGCTAAGACCACACTTTCCAACATCCCTAACTAGACTCCAAGCGAGCCTTACGAGATGTAGGGACCGTGATTTGAGAAGAAAATACTCTTGGTGGAAAACTGTAGCTCCTCATTAACATTCAACAATATCAAACACCATAATACATTATCTCTATAAAACACTGACAGAAGTCAAGATCTTATATAGTATGATCAGGGGATGTCCTACAATACCATCATGTAAAAAGCCATTTATTAGATACCCATATCAAACGTCTGCAGATATAGAACGGCTTCCCACAGATGATCTTGAAGTTGCCGCTGTTTTTCATGTGTATTTACACTTGTTTTTTAACTGAGAAGTCTATTGCTGCTAGTTGCTCCTTCCCATTAGCAATAAGCACAAGAAGTTGAACCGTCCACTCTGCAGAACTGTACCTTTCACTCTAAGACATTCACAGCCCGGATGTAAACCCTTAAGCCTGCACGTGCTTGTTGGTCCCTCTACTTTTCCACTGTCGATAGTTCTTCTTGGATTCAACTCATCCAGGGATTGACTCCTGTGCCAGCAAGGCTCAGACTGGCAATGACGCGACAAATGGAACGGAGCTGCCGCCCCAGGCAGCTAGACAGCACGGCTAATATTGCACTGCCCAAGGTGGCTTATCTTAATGTATAATCATGTAGCAAATCATGTATTCATTTGTATTATTAAATAAAGACTAACAAAGTTGCGCACCGAGCAGAGAATACGGATTGCACAAAGGATCACGGGTTCCCGGCATTCCCTGCTCGATTTTGGAAAGGCGCTGACTCATTCCCTAAGCAATCAGCGTTGTGCGCCATTACAAATGTGATGGTTAATAGGCCTGCATCCATTATCATTAGTGCATCTCAGCACGCAGGTACATGATAGAGCCTGCCAGCGCGTTTGCTCCAGCTCACTGAGCCAGGGGCCACGCTCCGTTGCGAATGAGGATGAGGAACACCTGCTCCAGGGTTTTTCGGCGGGCCAGCGTCATCCTTCACATCTCATGCAACACTTGTTCTGTCAGAATGCAGCGCTGGCACGGGCCCGCGTCGCGGCGTGCCAGGCATCCGGCGAAAGATTACAGACTCCCCGATGGTCTTTAGCTGAAGTTCAGCGCTGGATTTTTTCAAACCAACGTTTTAAAAAATTAATCAGTCCTAGATTATGCATTCAGTCATTATGTCGCAAGTTTAAAAATAAAGATGATAAAAAGTTTGTAGCTGAAATGAACCTGGTCGTTCTGTCGTCTTTAGCAGTTTATTTAGATTCCCGGGGAAAAAAAACATGTTTGGAAATAGTTGGAGAAAGAGAGACACATCTGGACGGGGATCAGAAGATTCTGGAGCAAACAGCAGGCAGAGACAAGCAGATACGATTTTATTGTTACAATTATTTCAAAGGCACTCCTCAGAAAACAAGTGTTGCAACATACTAATACGATTAACTCTTACACGAGCAATAGGAAAACGTATTTTGATTAAAATATGTTTCCCCCAGAAAGTGGCTTAAACAACAATTATTTTTGAGACACTCTCAACTACAAAACGGGCAGTAGAGCTGTCATTGTAAACCTCACCTATATCACATCTTGGTTGAGTTGGTACTGCACGCCAAATAATTTCAAAACACGATATATAAATTAAAGAATCTTATGTTCTAATCTATGTAATAGTTATTTTCTTGTTCGAGAAAGAATCTATGTTGCAAGACCTATGTCATTCCTCCTTTTCGAGTACTATTGTAGTTCCAAGGGCACCTTGGAAGCAAAGCATGTCGTAAGGCAGTGCCAGGAGAAATAAGTATCCAACGATAGTTTGTTTTTTCTCCTGGAAAGGTTTACAGAAGGACCTTGGCAGCAAGGTCGTAACTTGGTCAGTAAAATTGAGGGGTGTGAGCTGCGGATTTTCCAACAATCATGCTGGCATATCATGTTAAAATGCATGATACGAAAAGCAGGACGATTGAGAGGGGCTAAATGGGCAGTGGAAAGGAGGACGAATGCAGATTGGTAGGGGTGAGAGAAAACACAACATTTTGTAAAATCAGCAACATTTTTGAAGACATTCAAAACAGAGAGGGAGAGTGTTTGCTTTTTGTCTGTGTGTGTGTGTGTGTGTGAAAATTGCTGGTGAAATCGGTCAGGCACCTCACCATACCTGACTGAATGCACCTGTACCCATCTATTAACCAGAATATACATTTATTGGTGTGATGTAAGACCCCAAACACCCCCCTGAAACTATGCCCCTGCTTGGCATGATACGTTGACTGAGCTGCAGGTATGCACATTACTGGGAATGTGCTCTCTCTGACGAGACAATGGAGTATGAAAACCTCCGTTAAAGTTTAATTTGATAATTCCCTTATTCAGGGGGTCCATGTAGTTTGCCATCTCAAACGTAACATAAGAACTGGGAAGTGCAGGCCCAGACTAGAATATATTAAAGGGACTTAGACGGTTGTTAAAATAATTAAATGCAAAGTTTGCCAATTCCATTACAGATTTCTTAAGGTGATGAGCAATTTCCCTCACTGAGCTTTCAAATTCTACGAGGTAAAGTCAAAACCACCACAATGGCATAGGTTGTATATTGAATACAAGTGTCGTGAAGTGCCTTCTTGATATGCCTGTGGTGTGAAACTGACAAATCCCCCTGCTCCTAGAATGTTCACACAGAAATGAAACAATAAAAAATACTTTTACACATGTTGCGAAATATTACAAAACATCTACATCAAACCCAAATGTTCTGGCAAGCTCCAAATAGCTGTGCAAGTTTAAGAACTGTTCCTAAGCTCTGTTATGTCATGTTAAAGGCTTCATATTGAGGACAAGTACACCATATTGCTTCTTGGTGCTAAGGTGAAGTGCCTCAAAAGAGTAGTTGGCTCAGAAGGTTGATTTCTTCAGGCTGCTGGTAGTGTCTTTTTAAGAACTTATTTGTTTTGGACATATTAGCTGACATCAGGCAGCCAAGAGTGTAAATTACATCCAAGACATCATAGACAAAGGTCTGTGTATATACATTAGAACACTGGGTAATAGGCGTCAATCATGACATATTATCCTGTCCTTATATTAATGTAGCACATGCATGATTAATAGTCTTACAAAATGTAACGTTTTTGCTGAAGAGTCGTCCTCTGGCTCTGCAGATGTAAACGTAAGACACAAAATCTGGTGCACATTCTGTTTTTGATCAATGTAACTCGCACAGTCCTACTATATGATTGTATATGTTTGTGGGACTTGTAGGTAAAGACGTTAGTCACAAATAACTTTATTTTAAAATAATCTATCGATGTATGTCTACAATCCCAGAGTGTCTGCTGTTTTCTAGTATGCATTTTGTCAGATTTAAGCATTGAATTATAGTTAATAGATTTGCTTAGCAATACAAGTCATGTGTGCCCACATTGAGTATGGTGACACCTCAAGAAAGCTTTGTTGTCTTCTGAGGTCCTGCAGCGGCAGTCCCTCATCGGAAACCACTATGAAACTTGGCATGCTGCTTTAGATACACAACTATGGGTGTTTGTTTCCCACAATGGTAAATTATTGCAGACTATAAAGAGATCAGGGTTAGCAAGTTATCTTACGTAAACATATTATTTAAGTAAACATTAAATAATAATAAGATTCTACATTCACATATATATATATTCTCAAAATACATCTATTTTATTGTGTATTGGTGTAAAAACTTCAGTATATAAAACTATAGGTAACTGTTGTTTGCTTAATTTAAAATCATGACTAAAATTATCTTAGGGAGTACATTGGAGAGAGGTGGTCTCCCTAAATCACACCTACAAAATTATTCATGACATTGAATATCAGCTATATTTTAATTTTAATACCAAACTTAGTAAATAGTGCAAATAATGTCACCCTCAAATATAATTTCTTAAACCTTTAATCTAATATTACAACATTTACTATGTCACACACAAGAAAACAGTAATCAAAATTACAAGAAACTATTTTGTGTTTTAATCTTTTGCTACACTTACTAAGTTTGCCTCTATAACATAAAACATCACAAAGGCAAAACCTATCCTCCTGTCAGACAATGTGCAATTCAGTTCTATGCAATTTATTGTAGACAACATTTTGTACAAATAATCACCTTAAAATATATATGTATAAAAACAGAATTCATCAAAAGTTACCAAAACAACCCTTATTAATGATTGCAATTTCAGGATATACATAGAAGATGCACCCAACAATGATATCAACACCAAACGTAATTGTATTTATAATAATTTAAAATAATGAGAAAAATAGAGATTAGGTTATTGTTTAATCCGTAACAACAGTTGTGGAAGTACTATCCTCCAGTAAATGAAGAGCATAATGTAGTTGTGCACCTATAATTTTATACGTAGCTTGTTGTTCATAATTTACCATTAGGGCTTTCTTCTCTGATCTCAATATACTAGTCTAAATGAAATGCAAAGATAATAAAATGTAATTGAACAATGTATATATATATATATAAACCATTAGAAACCATGTGCATGTCTTACAAATTGACCTTCTAAATACATATTATGAAATGCAATTTAACTATATATAGGCTTGGACAAAATGCATTATGGTAGATTTGCTGCAATAAACAGCAGAGAAATTCAAGTGGAGTCTGTGACTGTTTTTTTTAAAGATTGGAGTGATGTCAGTGTTAGTACATATATATATGTATATATATATATATATATATATATATATATATATAGAAGAACACAGGTTGCCCCGAATGAGAACATCGCACCAGCAGGGGTTACTGCACACAGCCACCAGCAGCAGAATCACTCAGTCATTTCCATCCAAGGTACGTATGTGACTGCCAAACGCGTTTCGAGCGAGTAACGCTCTTGATCACTGGCCCTCTTCAAATTATACAAGAACAGCGGTTTTGGAGTGGAACACACCTTATATTTAATTATTAGTCCCGCCTCCGTGGGCGTCAGCAAAGCAAGGCATCATGGTCTTTGTAGTATTGCCCATCGCTGCTTAGACCAATCAGTTCCATCAAAAACCCGGTTGGGCACCGCAATTCAAATTGAAAAGTTCACTAAAATGTCAACCCCAGTGGGCACGGGCTCTTGGAGGGCTGCTAGTGATTCCGCCAATGAAAATCCGGCGGTTAGGCCTCCTGCTCTCCTCACAGCGCTCGATGTCGAATGCCAAGGACCCGCAACACAGCGGTGGGACATCCTCGCGGCTAGGCTTGCCGCTAAACATAGAAGAACACAGATTGCCCCGAATGAGAACATCGCACCAGCAGGGGTTACTGCACACAGCCACCAGCAGCAGAATCACTCAGTCATTTCCATCCAAGGTACGTATGTGACTGCCAAACGCGTTTCGAGCGAGTAACGCTCTTGATCACTGGCCCTCTTCAAATTATACAAGAACAGCGGTTTTGGAGTGGAACACACCTTATATTTAATTATTAGTCCCGCCTCCGTGGGCGTCAGCAAAGCAAGGCATCATGGTCTTTGTAGTATTGCCCATCGCTGCTTAGACCAATCAGTTCCATCAAAAACCCGGTTGGGCACCGCAATTCAAATTGAAAAGTTCACTAAAATGTCAACCCCAGTGGGCACGGGCTCTTGGAGGGCTGCTGGTGATTCCGCCAATGAAAATCCGGCGGTTAGGCCCCCTGCTCTCCTCACAGCGCTCGATGTCGAATGCCAAGGACCCGCAACACAGCGGTGGGACATCCTCGCGGCTAGGCTTGCCGCTAAACATAGAAGAACACAGGTTGTCCCGAATGAGAACATCGCACCAGCAGGGGTTACTGCACACAGCCACCAGCAGCAGAATCACTCAGTCATTTCCATCCAAGGTACGTATGTGACTGCCAAACGCGTTTCGAGCGAGTAACGCTCTTGATCACTGGCCCTCTTCAAATTATACAAGAACAGCGGTTTTGGAGTGGAACACACCTTATATTTAATTATTAGTCCCGCCTCCGTGGGCGTCAGCAAAGCAAGGCATCATGGTCTTTGTAGTATTGCCCATCGCTGCTTAGACCAATCAGTTCCATCAAAAACCCGGTTGGGCACCGCAATTCAAATTGAAAAGTTCACTAAAATGTCAACCCCAGTGGGCACGGGTTCTTGGAGGGCTGCTGGTGATTCCGCCAATGAAAATCCGGCAGTTAGGCCCCCTGCTCTCCTCACAGCGCTCGATGTCGAATGCCAAGGACCCGCAACACAGCGGTGGGACATCCTCGCGGCTAGGCTTGCCGCTAAACATAGAAGAACACAGGTTGCCCCGAATGAGAACATCGCACCAGCAGGGGTTACTGCACACAGCCACCAGCAGCAGAATCACTCAGTCATTTCCATCCAAGGTATGTATGTGACTGCCAAACGCGTTTCGAGCGAGTAACGCTCTTGATCACTGGCCCTCTTCAAATTATACAAGAACAGCGGTTTTGGAGTGGAACACACCTTATATTTAATTATTAGTCCCGCCTCCGTGGGTGTCAGCAAAGCAAGGCATCATGGTCTTTGTAGTATTGCCCATCGCTGCTTAGACCAATCAGTTCCATCAAAAACCCGGTTGGGCACCGCAATTCAAATTGAAAAGTTCACTAAAATGTCAACCCCAGTGGGCACGGGCTCTTGGAGGGCTGCTGGTGATTCCGCCAATGAAAATCCGGCGGTTAGGCCCCCTGCTCTCCTCACAGCGCTCGATGTCGAATGCCAAGGACCCGCAACACAGCGGTGGGACATCCTCGCGGCTAGGCTTGCCGCTAAACATAGAAGAACACAGGTTGCCCCGAATGAGAACATCGCACCAGCAGGGGTTACTGCACACAGCCACCAGCAGCAGAATCACTCAGTCATTTCCATCCAAGGTACGTATGTGACTGCCAAACGCGTTTCGAGCGAGTAACGCTCTTGATCACTGGCCCTCTTCAAATTATACAAGAACAGCGGTTTTGGAGTGGAACACACCTTATATTTAATTATTAGTCCCGCCTCCGTGGGCGTCAGCAAAGCAAGGCATCATGGTCTTTGTAGTATTGCCCATCGCTGCTTAGACCAATCAGTTCCATCAAAAACCCGGTTGGGCACCGCAATTCAAATTGAAAAGTTCACTAAAATGTCAACCCCAGTGGGCACGGGCTCTTGGTGGGCTGCTGGTGATTCCGCCAATGAAAATCCGGCGGTTAGGCCCCCTGCTCTCCTCACAGCGCTCGATGTCGAATGCCAAGGACCCGCAACACAGCGGTGGGACATCCTCGCGGCTAGGCTTGCCGCTAAACATAGAAGAACACAGGTTGCCCCGAATGAGAACATCGCACCAGCGGGTTTTTGATGGAACTGATTGGTCTAAGCAGCGATGGGCAATACTACAAAGACCATGATGCCTTGCTTTGCTGACGCCCACGGAGGCGGGACTAATAATTAAATATAAGGTGTGTTCCACTCCAAAACCGCTGTTCTTGTATAATTTGAAGAGGGCCAGTGATCAAGAGCATTACTCGCTCGAAACGCGTTTGGCAGTCACATACGTACCTTGGATGGAAATGACTGAGTGATTCTGCTGCTGGTGGCTGTGTGCAGTAACCCCTGCTGGTGCGATGTTCTCATTCGGGGCAACCTGTGTTCTTCTATGTTTAGCGGCAAGCCTAGCCGCGAGGATGTCCCACCGCTGTGTTGCGGGTCCTTGGCATTCGACATCGAGCGCTGTGAGGAGAGCAGGGGGCCTAACCGCCGGATTTTCATTGGCGGAATTACCAGCAGCCCTCCAAGAGCCCGTGCCCACTGGGGTTGACATTTTAGTGAACTTTTCAATTTGAATTGCGGTGCCCAACCGGGTTTTTGATGGAACTGATTGGTCTAAGCAGCGATGGGCAATACTACAAAGACCATGATGCCTTGCTTTGCTGACGCCCACGGAGGCGGGACTTATAATTAAATATAAGGTGTGTTCCACTCCAAAACCGCTGTTCTTGTATAATTTGAAGAGGGCCAGTGATCAAGAGCGTTACGCGCTCGAAACGCGTTTGGCAGTCACATACGTACCTTGGATGGAAATGACTGAGTGATTCTGCTGCTGGTGGCTGTGTGCAGTAACCCCTGCTGGTGCGATGTTCTCATTCGGGGCAACCTGTGTTCTTCTATATATATATATATTCACTGAAAAAACCATAGGTTATAGACCATATATAGTTAGGAATTAGCATTTAGAAAACCTTATTTTACTCACACAAAACCATTGAAATTCCATATATAGTTAGTTGCACTAACTATATATCGCGCACCCGCAATCCACTGCTGATGATGTCACATATTACATCATTCATGACATGGTCAGTGACATCACTGATGACATCACTGATGACATCATCTAGTGTCTGTGTGTTTTTGTAAAGTTTAAATACGTTTTACATATTGAAGAATGACTGGATGGATGGAAGACTGAGTGTGTGTGTGGCTGGCTGGGAGGTGTGTGACGCTGTGCATATCAATGTGTACTTGTATCAGTGATTGTATAAGAGAGTAAGTATGTGTTAGTATATGTGTGAAAAGTATGGTGTTCTGTGTTTAACTATAGATGAGGAAATCGAAGTGTGATTGATTCTTCACAGGACTGAATAGGTGTATGAGTGCATATGATAGTGTTCTAATAATAACTGACTGTATGTATGAGTAATTGTATGGGTGAATGAGTGAATGTGTGTGTAGACGTACGAATCAGTGAGTGCGTATGTAGTAACTGGTATTGGTGTGTCATGATGTCATCAGTGATGTCATTTGAGATGTCATCAGTGATGTCATTTCAGATGTCATTAGTGATGTCATCAGTGATGTCACTGAAGTATGGTGTTCTGTGTTTAACTGTATAGATGAAGAAATGGAAGTGTGATTGATTCTTTACAGGACTGACTTGGTGTGTGAGTAACTCCATGGATGAGTGGCAGTGTGTGACTGTCTGCATAGGTGTATGAGTGCATATGATAGTGTTGTAATAATGAGTGACTGTATGTATGAGTGATTGTATGGGTGAATGAGTGAATGTGTGTGTAGACGTAGGAATCAGTGAGTGCGTATGTAGTAACTGGTATTGGTGTGTCTTGATGTCATCAGTGATGTCATTTGAGATGTCATCAGTGATGTCATCAGTGATGTCATTTGAGATGTCATCAGTGATGTCATCAGTGATGTCACTGACCATGTCATGAATGATGTAATATGTGACATCATCAGCAGTGGATTGCGGGTGCGCGATATATAGTTAGTGCAACTAACTATATATGGAATTTCAATGGTTTTGTGTGAGTAAAATCAGGTTTTCTAAATGCTAATTCCTAACTATATATGGTCTATAACCTATGGTTTTTTCAGTGAATTTTCAAGGTTTTGTAAATGCTAATTCCTAACTATATATGGTCTATAACCTATGGTTTTTTCAGTGAATTTCATTGGGTTTTTAACAGCTAATATCTGTAGCTGTAAAATGTATTCTTCTTTAAATCCAAAAAAATATTTTATATGTTTATTAATAATTTTTTTTTAAAATATTTTTTTTTCTTCGTTCCCGCTTCGCGAATCGGGAAGCTTCCCGTTAGCTGACCTTGATGCCGCGAAATAGACCGCGAGCCGGTAAACGTTTCTTTACCGCAACTGCCGCGTTAGAAAACAACATCGTGACGCCTCCCGTCCGCATGACGTTTCGCGTTGTCGCGTGATACGTCATATGACGTGCTACGTTAGCGAACTGGTACGCTTACCGAGTCGCAAAGCACAGGTTTCTGGAAGCAAACCGGGAGGCCCTGCAAAGCGCTTAACGTAAACACAGCAGGTCATGTGACTTGGTAATAACACTTTTCATTGGTTCATTTCACTTTTGGTTTCCTAATGATGTAAGACTAGGTCATATAATCTAAAATGAACACTTTTCATTGGTTGAGAACTATTGTTTTTCCCAAATGATGAAAATCCCTCCTTCTTTCCTCACTCTGACTTTCATCATTGTGAGAGAAAGACCCTTTGTTACCAGTGAGCAATGGCTTCTTTAGTAGCTTCAGCTGGTGCTTCCCCACCACCTCCACCACATCCAAGGAAGAGTGGACCACCTGCTCAAGTTATAATTCAGCAAGAAGAGGAAGAAGAGGAACAGGACGACGAGCACGAAGAGAGGCACTTTTTGCCTGAGGAGCCCAGGACGTCTCACCGGAAAGAAAACTTCATTTGGCAATTTTTTAAAATTCCCAAAGGTCAGAAAAAAGTAAATGCAAGATACGTAACTTGCCTTATATGTCAAGATAGACTGTCCAGAGGGACCGACAAAAAATACAGTTTTGGAAACTACACAATGCATCGCCATATGACTAGGTGGCATCCTAACAACTACAGTGCTGCACAGTTTCGTAACGACCTAGATAATCTCCCTATTATGGCCAGAAGATCTGTTGTACCGGAAGTAACGGGACCAGAGGGCAGGGAGATGGTGCCAAATATTCAAACGAGATTTCATGAAGTAAAACACGTCTGCGTATGTTGCAATGGATTCATTTGCTACGGAGAAAGAAGCATCACTCTGATCAACAGAGCTATTGACTATCATATGCAAGTTTGTACGAAACGCCCCAAATAATAAATACTTTTTTTTTGTTTTGTTGCTCCTGTTGAGCCCTTTACAATGAATCGTTTTCATTGCCCCCTGCAAGAAAAACCCCAAAAAATATAAAACTGTTCAGAAAAATTCAAAAAAAGTAAAAAAATGTTCAGAAAAATAATAAAAAAAATATAAAACAACAAAAACAATAAAAAAAAAAGTTCTTTTCAGAACGACCTCCCCGTTATTAAAAAATTGGTACAATATTTGGAACTGTGCCAACCTCTATTTCTCGTAGTTCGCTTCCCAGTTCGCTCGCCGGTACGCGAACCGGAAGTGAACCCAAATTTTTTTTTTAAAAAAAGAACAGTAAGTATAAGGGAAGGAAACAGACACTTATGTTAAAAGAAAGACAGCTATAGGGGAGTAAACTAGAGATACTATTACCCGTAATCCACTGCTGATGATGTCACATATTACATCATTCATGACATGCTCAGTGACATCATCAGCAGAGGATTGCGGGTTTTTTGGCAACGTGCCTTATCCTCGGTTTAATAACGCTGCCTTTTGCTTTATATAAGTTTTCAAATTGTATGAAATATATACCAATAGGTCGTTATGAACCTTTAGGTAGTGCTTTTCTTCATGAGGTCTGGTCGCTTCCATACACATACAGATGTTTCAAAGATGATCAAGAAGTTTATCTGAATGGAGAGGAATGCACTGAGACGCCAGATCATTCACTAATGTGTAGGCACATACAGTTACACGGTTCATGCAACAAACACCGACCAAATATGGCTTGCGTGTTGCAAGGCACGCCAGTTCCTGCTATCATCCCCACATTCAAGTTGTTGGAAAATGGTAGTTATTTGATGCTCAATAATGAAGATTGTTCTGGGTTAATTAAAAGTATTCCTTTTATCGTAACAGTAAGTGAACGGGTTATTTGCTGCAGAAATGTTCTATTTCCTCCCACACATGAACATAGGGAGTTTTCAATCTGGCCACAAATACCAACCTTGGGAGCAGATTTCAACGGCATGGCAAGAATAAGAGCTCTTTTGTCTCAGAGAGAGGTGGCCTTGAGTTCGGCCCGTGAAACTTTCGTGCTTCACATAGCGAACACCCGTACAGAGGTGCAGACCCTTTTCAATACTGATTCGCCTTTCCATTTCAGCAAGATGGTTCTGACTATCTTTAACGCGTCCTCCACAAAGGCCCTGGCGCACTTTTTTAAAGTTGTTACCAGTGGTCTCGTGACTTCATTTGAGAAAATCTTTGGAGTCATCCCTGCTTTCTTTCATTCTATTTTTTTCCACTGTGCTTCGTGGATTCCCATTTTTACTTGCATTACCAGCGGACGCTCTTGTGCTTTTTTACATTTTTAAATATGGATGTCCCTCCTGTGCAAGCTCCCGCCCTGCAGCTGCTGACACTGTTCCGCAATCGCATGCTAGAATATTATGGCACAATGCCGTTGGCGATATTAAGCACGGCATATGGATTATCTTTTCGATTCTCTTACTTCACCTGTGTCCAGCCTGTATTTCACTGCCTGACCTGTGATTTCGATTGGGCCATTGATTTGTGTCTCTGCGGACCGGTTTCTCCTGACGTCGACTTTAATCAGCTGATGACTCCTATCATTACTCACGAGTTGGTTTGTCCTGGCGAAAGGATTATGGCTGTGGCATTGATGCATGGACTAATTGGTCCCTGGAATTTACTGGCGGCAACACAGTCTTTCTTGGAACAGAGCTTTCTTGAAAACCCACCGAGCTGTCCTCTGATGGTGATAGAGGATCCGGTGCTGGGAGAGCACGTATGTTCTTTTCCGCTTTTAAATTGGATGGCTGAACTCTTTTCGGATGAAGACGGTGACTTCCTATTGGAGGCTGTTGCAGCTTATTTTGCATACACAGTTATGTCATAGACCTTTTTCATGTTTGATATGCTGAGTACTAGCATTTCATTGACAATTCATTGACTTATTTGTCAAGTTTTTATTATTTAGCTTGCCTATTGGCTTAAGACTCGATAAAGTACTTGGCTGTTTTATTTTTCTTCAGCATTAAATTTTCCTAGTTTTTAATGTTTTACCTTGCGGACCGTCCACATATAAAGTTGCAATCTGCTCTCATGAGATGGCACTTCTATTATCTTATTCAGTTTGTTTCCGGATCATGGGGAGGTGTCATCTAGGTCCTGGATATCTTTACACCGTGTTAAGTTAGCATGGGCTCATTACCGGTTTAAACGCCATTTTTCCTTTTTTGCAACTTCTGCACACGACACTTAGTTGTTGCTTTAGCTTTCAACCTAGTAGTTCATCGTGGTTTACATGAGAATAATATGTTTTTGCTCTACTATCTGCTTTGCTTGTTAAACTATATCTGTACAGCGAGTGCTGAAGTTTCAAGAACAACACGATACAGAATTGTTATGAGGTCTGATCTCCACGACTTCATACTCATAACATAAGTGCAGCTTCTGCCAATTCTGGGCATGAGGCGGGTTTTATATTGCTTTGCCGAACACACATACACAACAGTTGATGCGGTTCACATGAAGAGAGAGCTGGTGTATGCTGATGTGATTCCTTCAAATCTAAGACACTAAAGTATGGGCACGCCCTAAACCAACACAAACAGACCTTCTTAGCAAATAATATAATATGTGTATTAGGGAGGGTGAGATATAAGCAGCCGCGGGTCGTGGAGGGAGTTACGGTGGGGCAGGGAGGCGGGGAGGGGGAGGGGCAGGGTGGAGCCCTCTCCACCCTGCCCCTCCCCCTCCCCGCCTCCCTGCCCCACCGTAACTCCCTCCACGGCCCGTGGCTGCTTATAAGTGTTGCTAACTCTTATTCATTTACAGCATGTTAACATACTGTCACCATTCGCTTTTTATGTACTAGTAACTATGCTGGTAATTTTGCTACTGATAATATGTGTACTTGTATTATCTAAGATACTACGCCTGAGAAGACGGCATTAGTAAATAAACATTTCAAATACACATGTGTTCTTCTTAACTCCATGTTCTGGTTTCTAAGAAATATATAACGACCGACTTTTCATGAGTTCCACGTATCCTGAGGTACTATAAGTTCATATTCTGGATTGTCTAAACATTGAGAGTTTGTTATATCCAATGTGACACTGTACCTAGCTTGCTAAGGGGTTTTTGATTACTAAGGTGAGTTTTGGGGCACCCTAATTCGCCGAGGTTCCAATCCTCTGTCCACAGTTCTGTGTGAGAACAGAAACCCTGCGACAGGGGCACCCCCGACCCTTGCTGGAGCTTCATCACACTTGCGATACAACTCCAGCAATGCGCCACCTTTACGGCACAGATACATCACGCATCTGTGCTGTTTTTGCCCCATGATGCGCCGCATTGTAAATGCAGCACACCATAGGTGACGGAACAGCGGCACAGAATGACTAACACATCCCTGGTGATGCGCCAGTCATCATAAATCTATCCCTATGCTTCTTATCTTGTTAGAGATGAACCGCCATATGTATCATCAAAGTTTTTTGCATTTCCTAAATAGCGAACTTTAAGGAATAAATAGCGATTCTTTACCATTCCTAGTTTGCGATGAGCTATTTGCTAATTACAAATTACCCATTCATTTCCTTCATTTCCATAGGGCGGTTGGACTCACTTTTAGCTCGAACGGCTGAATGGATTTCCACGAAACTTGGCAAAATTGTAGGGACTGGTAGCCCGATGTGCCTTTGCTATGTCTCAAGATATATGCTCCAGTGGTTTTTACGAAAATTAACTTTGAAAAATATATATTGGGCTACATTGGCCTATATATATGTTGGAGCCCAAATGTAGCCCAATGTAGCCCAATGAAGCCCAATGAAGCCCAATGTAGCCCAATGTAGCCCAAAGATGGCCGCCAGAGACAAAAAAAACAAATGTAGCCCAAATATCAGCCAGATGTAGCCCAACTATAGCCCAGTGACAGAATGACCAATCAGCTTCGCAAACCTCCGTTACGCGAAGCGGAGCGCTGTTACAGATATATATCTTTTTTTGAACGTTAATTTCTCAAAATCCACTGGAGCACATATATTGAGACCTAGCAAAGGCACATCGGGCTACCAGTCCCTAATATTTTACCAAGTTTCGTGCAAATCCATTCAGCCGTTCGATTATTATTATTATTATTTTTTTTGCCCCGCGGGGCCCTTTTAAAACCTCCACATCAAACCTAGGGGGTCAGCGAGGATCTACTATGCCCCCTTATGGTAATTTGCCCCTTCCCTTTGGCCTCCTCTTGTCTCTCGATCCTACCGAGAGACAAGATGGCGGCCGCTACGGACTGTTTGGAATGTTTACAGACGCCGGAGAACCAATCAGCTTCGCTTCACAAAGCTCCGTTGCGCGAAAAGTACGCGTACTGGAGCGCTGCCCGGTCCGCTGTTACAGATATATATCTTTTTTTAAACGTTAATTTCTCAAAATCCACTGTAGCACATATATTGAGACCTACAAAAGGCACATCGGGCTACCAGTCCCTACAATTTTGCCAAGTTTCGTGCAAATCCATTCAGCCGTTCGGGCTAAAAGTGAGGCCAACCGCCCTATGGAAAACTCAATGTTAAAAATACGTTTTGGGACCCCCTTTTTTCTCAACCCCCCCTGGACGAACCCCCCCCCAATTTTCAGGGGCTGCTCAGAAACAAAATGTGCCATTTTCCAGAAAATTTCAGCCAATTCCGTCCACAAACGCCAAAGTTATTTGACATAGAATTTTCAAAAATCCCATAGAGAAAAAATCCTAACTATATTCACTGAAAAAACCATAGGTTATAGACCATATATAGTTAGGAATTAGCATTTACAAAACCTTGAAAATTCACTGAAAAAACCATAGGTTATAGACCATATATAGTTAGGAATTAGCATTTACAAAACCTTGAAAATTCACTGCAAAAACCATAGGTTAGAGACCATATATAGTTAGCTGGACATTTTATTGACATAAAACCAATGAAATTCCATATATAGTTAGTTGCACTAACTATATATCGCGCACCCGCAATCCACTGCTGATGATGTCACATATTACATCATTCATGACATGGTCAGTGACATCACTGATGACATCACTGATGACATCTCAAATGACATCACTGATGACATCACTGATGACATCTCAAATGACATCACTGATGACATCACTGATGACAACATCCAGTGACTGTATAATTCTGTAAAGTTAAAATATGTCTTACATATTGAACAATGAGTGGATGTATAAGTGTCTGGACGAAGGATTTAGTAGGTGCATGACTGAATGTATGAGTGACTGATTAAATGTGTCTCACTGAGTGCATGGGTTAGTGACTAAACTGTCTTAATTTGTGCATCATTATGTCTGTTGCTCTGTAAACTGCTGCATGTGTTGATCAGTAGCTATATGAGTAACTATATGGGTTATTGATTGATTGCCCAAGTATTTGTATGGGAGACTGAGTGTGTGTGTGGCTAGCTGGGAGGTGTGTGACTCTGTGCAGATCAATCTGTACTTGTATCAATGATTGTATAAGAAAGTAAGTATGTGTTAGTACATGTTTGAAAATGTAAGGTGCTCTATGTTTAACTGTATAGACAAGAAAATGGAAGTCTCATTGATTCTTTACAGGACTGACTAGGTGTGTAAGTAACTCCATGGATGAGTGGCAGACTGTGAGTGTCTGTATAGGTGTATGAGTGCATATGATAGTGTTGTAAAGATGAGTGATTGTATGTATGAATGATTGTATGTATGGGTGAATGAGTGAAGGTGTGTGTAGACGTAGCAATCAGTGAGTGCGTATGTAGTAACTAGTATTGGTGTGTCAATGGTTTCAAAAATTATACTCTTTTTAACACTGGGTGAAACAGAGGTTATATTAAAATGTGAGGAGATGCATTGTATTGTCACATGAATGATATCATCAGTGATGTGGTCATTGATGTCAAATGAGATGTCATCAGTGATGTCATTTGAGATGTCATCAGTGATGTCATCAGTGATGTCACTGACCATGTCATGAATGATGTAATATGTGACATCATCAGCAGTGGATTGCGGGTGCGCGATATATAGTTAGTGCAACTAACTATATATGGAATTTCATTGGTTTTATGTCAATAAAATGTCCAGCTAACTATATATGGTCTCTAACCTATGGTTTTTGCAGTGAATTTTCAAGGTTTTGTAAATGCTAATTCCTAACTATATATGGTCTATAACCTATGGTTTTTTCAGTGAATTTTCAAGGTTTTGTAAATGCTAATTCCTAACTATATATGGTCTATAACCTATGGTTTTTTCAGTGAATTTCAATGGTTTTTTAATAGCAAATATCATAAGCTGTCGAATGTCAAGTACGTGGTAAGTAAAAACATTTTCGTGTTTATGCACACTGATCTGCTTTGAATGCTGCCCCCCACCCCTCATTTCTATTAGGAGTACTCTCTCTTTGCAGATAGTGAAGGGTAGTTAACGCAGCCCTTTGCCCCCTTTGTAATCCGTCGTGCCTGCTTCTCTCTCCATTTGATTGATTGTTCTCTTTGGTTCATTCTCTATTTACAAACAAGCACAGAGTCGCAATACTCTGTTTAGTCTTTGCAGATAGCGAAAAACCGTGTAAAAAAACAAAAGGAATCGAGCAAAATCAGTAGGCCACTAATGGGATCTCTTTTTGACCTCGCTAAAATAGAAACATTAGGAACAACCTGTTGAAAATAGCAATGCGTATGTACATAAGCGGCGTTCATTTGTGTTCACAGTACCCCTTGTTGATTGTTTGAATCGAGCATTGAATTGTTCGAAGTTGGTTCTCTTAAGGATCTTCTCTGCCTGCAAACGAGGAAGAATAGGAATATTCTCTCTCCCTTTGCAGATAGTGAAGGGTAGGTAACGCAAGCCTTTAACACGTCGTACCTATTTCATTCCTCATTGATTGATTGATTGTCCGAACATTGACTGTTTGGGAATTAGTTCTTTTTGGAGGTATTCCCTGTTTGCAAATAAACGTAGGACAATCTTTGCAAGTAGTGAAAGGGTACGTAATGCGGACCTTTCTCCCCCGTTGTAATCTGTCATGCCTATCTACTCCCCACTGATTGATGCACCTGTTTCACCCGGACCATTTACTAGACATACGTCATCTGGCCCGACCAGAGAGCACCCCTAGTGAAAAGGACATATGCAATAATAACGAAGTGATCACTGTATCCTGTTAACAGAAACTTTAGCATGAAACAACCTGGAAAGAAAAGAATAGGAAAACGAAAATCAGTAGGCCACTGATGAACATGAACTTTTATTAAACAACGAACAAAGAAACGATAACATAACGTAATGATAAAACCTATTAATGTCCTAGAAACAAGAAAATGTTAAAATATGCCATTGGTGAGAGACCAGAAAAACAGTAAGAGAAACCAAATCACCCCTCGCTGTCCCACCGCCTGCCACGGCAAAAAAATCGATAGACTAGGGAAAATGCAAGTCAGTAGAACATCCGCCCCCACTCTGGAAACTTCCAAGGTGGGGCAGGGTTCCGGCTACGCCCAGCCGGGAGCAGCCCATATAAGGCAGGTCCTGCTGCCACGCCTCGGCCAGGAGATCCTAACGTAGGGTGTAGCCGGAGGAGAGGCCGAGACCAGCGGGACCCGGCCAGGGGATTGCCTTTACAACGCTGAACAGTTGCAGGGGGGGGGAATGTCTCCTCGACCCTCCCCTCTCTCTCCCAGTCCGGCCGCGGTGGCCCTTGAGAGTTGCAGGTAGTCCTGCCACATGCTCTTCCGGTCCGGCCACCAACGGTCGGGGGGCCGAGGCCGACGGGATCCGGCTGCAGCCGATAAACCAAGAAACCCGTTCATGGGGCCAGAGCCAGGGGCGTCCGGCCGACATCTACCGGAAGCCCGGCCCGAAGACGGACGGGACACTTCTTCTTTCTTGTATAATTGCTGCAACAACCCTGGGGGGGGATGTCTTGCACATGCCTCCGACCCCCCCCCTCGTCCTCATCGCCTGCTCCGGCCATAACAAATATCAAGCGAGACGCCGTGGGGTGCACTGGGAGGGAGAGACGGTGCGAACAGGCCTCTCCCGCCTCCCCAGTGGAGGCTTCCCAGCTGCACCCTCAGCGCTCCAGGCGCCCGGAAAAGAGTTCTTCCACTGTGGCCATGCTGCAACGTCTCGCCCGGCAGGGTGGAGCCCGTCCGCTCATTTGACCCCGCGATCGCCAGTAGCTACCGAACTCTCAAAATGGCGGTCGACCTGGCAAGAGCGGGCCCAGCATAAAGAAATGGCCCGGTCACTGGTTGACTCCACCACCGTAGTCCTCCACGACCTTGAAGATTCTAGAGGAGCCGCGGGAGTCTCCGACCCACGATGGGGAATGACTGCCATGATCACCCGTGGAGTGACGAAACTGTATCCGCGGGACGTCGGCGCCAGCCTCACTTTGAATTACTAGAATCCTGCAGACCTCACTTCCGGTGAAAGCACAGTGTGACCCGGTAGGAAAAATTGTTGCACCCCCTCCCCTTCTTGACTGATAGTTCAAACCACCGATCCTTTCCTTTGCCCTTTTAACGGAACTTTGGACTGCCTCCCCCTCTTTTACATTTTCTAGAGAAAACAAAACATTAACCACTACATTAGCATAGCAGTTGACACCAGAACTGTTTTCAAATTGAAAACCAACAACATCTTCAACAGAATCCTTTTTGTTTCTGCTGTGACCCTGCTACAGCACAGGCATTGTCCCCAGCAGTAATTCTGCAATGCCGGTAAGAATAGCTGTGGTGCCTACTGGACTCACTCACCCCCGCGGCGCCCCACGCCGTTATGTGCTGGGCGGCAACTTGCTAGACATCACTTTCGTGCCATCTAGATTTCAGCGCGTTCTGCTGCCTTGGAACTATTCGCACAACAGACCGCTACTGACAAGAATATTTCATTATTGGTGCTGTCAATTTCAATAAATCTATTGGATAATTCAAAAGAAATTGCCACGGTCTCTTCGTTGTTTAAATGTTTTTACTGTTTTTGTTTTGTTGTATATATTTATATGTTATTAAAGTTTTATATTCCTACTACTTTGTTGGAGTGCTATATATTTTTAATGTGACACATAATTGTAAAAACTTTGATGTACAAAGAGTCATTCCTGGAATCTTCTGCTTCAGGCTCGGTCCCCTCCCCAATCACAATACAGGATAGTTTTCAGATAGTAGGAACACGTGTGGTGTGACGGATCTCATCGGGTGTGGGCCTTGATCTACTATAACTCCTTTGAAGAGGGGTGATTCTTTACAGCTGGGGCCATAAACTACATCTGCAGGGCTAGCTGATAGCCTGGACAATCGGACACAGAGGAAGAGGAGTGTCAGAGGGTGCGGTAGTGAATAGGGCGAAAGGGAGGTGTCGGGCGGGCACAGAGTGTGATTCTCAGGGAAGAGCAGCGCAGATGGGGGGAGGTTTATTGCCCATGCATAAGACAGAGAGCGGGGGTGACCAGTGCCTGGGGAAGATGCTTGCGAGGGTGAGGAGCCATGCTACGAATCGACAGCGTGCAGAGAGTGGGTCTGGTCAAGACATCTAAAATGGCTGCCGTGCACGACAAAAGTGTGGCATTTCAAAAAAGGCAAGATGGCGCAGACAATGTCTTTCAACACTTCCTCATTTCCTTCGAATCGAACGTTAACAGACGTTGGGGCATATTACCAAAGTTAAGCGATATTTATCGCTAACGATGCTTACCAACGAATTTTTTACCGCTAAGCATCGTCAGAAATTATCGAAGATAAACCTTGCTATTATCAAGGTTTATCACAAATGCGATAATAAACGGCCGCAATGCATGAATATCGCTAAAAACTCAGCGATATTCATACATTACCGAGCTAATGCTCTTAGCCATGTTATCCACCTCCCATTGGATAACATGGCTAAGAACTGCTCAGGGCAGGTGTTACTTTTTGGAGATATTCGCGCTTAGCGCGAATATCTCCAAAAGTTGGTAATAGGAGATAGATATCTTGCATGTTGTAATGCAAGTTATTGTGGTATATGGAACTCATACCATAATCTCTCAGGAAAGCAGAAACTGATCCTTTTGGGACCGCCTAAAAAGGCCTAGGGGGTGAGGAGTACTCTACTTTGCCCCCTTTTCACGTTCCGAACTATTTTATTTTACTCTCTTCTGTAATTACACAAAATAGCAGCGATAAGATGCATCGGAGACACACAGTGAGAGAAAGGAGGCCGGAGATGAAGAAGAGATGTCAAATACACATTGGAGATAATATAGTGGCAGAAGGGAAGTAAATATGAGTAAACTTACCATGTAACATAAAAATGTTGCACTCTATACTATAAGTCTCATTTTATACTACAATCACTTCGCTACAACCTCATAAATTAAAAATAAAAATGAATAATGTCTCAAACAATTTTTGATTTCTAAATATAAATTTATTCTTCAGAATTTTCTAAATTTGAAAGAACTAGTAACATGTCCTCATCAGCAATGTCCTCATGAAAAGTCT
The DNA here is from genome assembly GCF_964261635.1 of Lissotriton helveticus. Classification (NCBI taxonomy): domain Eukaryota; kingdom Metazoa; phylum Chordata; class Amphibia; order Caudata; family Salamandridae; genus Lissotriton; species Lissotriton helveticus. The sequence continues at coordinate 997,095,897 of NC_136065.1, read as the reverse complement.
GCAATAATGATTCTTGTAACTCTATGGTCTCCAAACACTCGATAAATTCGCCATCAAGAGATTGATCAAAAAAATCATTCAAGTCATCTCCTCCTTCTGACAATATTTCATTATTGGTGCTGTCAATTTCAATCAATGTAGTGGAATCATTCAAGTCATCTCCTCGTGACAATATTTCATTATTGGTGCTCTCAATTTCAATCTATGTAGTGGAATCATTCAAGTCATCTCCTCCTTGTGACAATATTTCATTATTGGTGCTGTCCATTTCAATCAATCTAATGGAATCATACAAGTCATCTCCTCCTTGTGACAATATTTCATTATTGCTGCTCTCAATTTCAATCAACGTAGTGGAATCATTCAAGTCATCTCCTTGTGACAATATTTCATTCTTGGTGCTGTCCATTTCAATCAATCTAATGGAATCATACAAGTCATGTCCTCCTTGTGACAATGTTTCATTATTGGTGCTCTCAATTTCAATCAATGTAGTGGACAATTCAAAAGAAATTGCCACGGTCTCTTCATTGTGAGCCATTTTATTTTGAAATTGCTTGCTGTAAATTGCAGAAAAAAATAATCACTTTCATTTATCGTTTTTAGTAATACATAATATAAAACTAACTTTATCAAGTATTTAGTATAACAGAAGGACTGCAAATAAATAACAGAAAACATTTTTCAAATTATCTTCAAGTGTACAACATAGTTCCCCTTACAAATTAACAACTCACCTTTTTAAAAGTAGGAAAAGTGTTAGTACTGTGTAAATCAAACACCAGAAATTCACCACCAAAAATTTCTCACAAATGTACCTCAGACAGTAGTATCACAAAATGGCTGTGGTTTCCTCTCATTTGACATATATACATAACCAATTAACTTTCATCACACACAAATACAAAACCAAAGTAACATTTTAATTGGTTCTAAATTTCAACACTTTCAAATGTGTTTTCCCCATGCAATTTTCCATAGGACATTTACATACGTCTACAGCCTGAATGGCTGAACGGAATTACACCAAACTTGGCAAAATGGTACATCAAACCTAAGAGGTCAGGAAGGATCTACTATGCCCCCTTATGGTCATTTCCCCCTTCGCTTTGGCCTCCTCTTGTCTCTCAATCCTACCGAGAGACAAGATGGCGGCCGCTACGGACTGTTTGGAATGTTGACAGACGCCGGAGAACCAATCAGCTTCGCAAAGCTCCGTAACGCGAAAAGTACGCGAAGCGGAGCGCTGTTACAGATATATATCTTTTTTTGAACGTTAATTTCTCAAAATCCACTGGAGCACATATATTGAGACCTAGCAAAGGCACATCGGGCTACCAGTCCCTAATATTTTACCAAGTTTCGTGCAAATCCATTCAGCCGTTCGATTATTATTATTATTTTTTTTTTTTGCCCCGCGGGGCCCTTTTAAAACCTCCACATCAAACCTAGGGGGTCAGCGAGGATCTACTATTCCCCCTTATGGTCATTTGCCCCTTCGCTTTCGCCTCCTCTTGTCTCTCGATCCTACCGAGAGACAAGATGGCGGCCGCTACGGACTGTTTGGAATGTTGACAGACGCCGGAGAACCAATCAGCTTCGCTTCACAAAGCTCCGTTGCGCGAAAAGTACGCGTCCTGGGCCGCTGCCCGGTCCGCTGTTACAGATATATATCTTTTTTTAAACGTTAATTTCTCAAAATCCACTGGAGCACATATATTGAGACCTACAAAAGGCACATCGGGCTACCAGTCCCTACAATTTTGCCAAGTTTCGTGCAAATCCATTCAGCCGTTCGGGCTAAAAGTGAGGCCAACCGCCCTATGGAAAACTCAATGTTAAAAACACGTTTTGGGACCCCCCTTTTTTCTCGACCCCCCCTGGACGAAACCCCCCCCCAATTTTCAGGGGCTGCTCAGAAACAAAATGTGCCATTTTCCTGAAAATTTCAGCCAATTCCGTCCACAAACGCCAAAGTTATTAGACATAGAATTTTCAAAAAACCCATAGAGAAAAAATCCTAACTATATATACCTACTGGCGACCGCCAGTAGGTAATATATATATATATATATATATATATATATATATATATATATATATATATATATATATATATATATATATATATATATCCAACAAAAGCAGGTTAGCCCCAAGGTTGAAGTTAAACCACAAGAAGTTTAATCGGCATTTCAAAATTTGCATCCATTTCACAGCTTGCCAGCAGAGAAACACACAACTGCAGTCTTCGAAGATTAATGTCAGCCTGACGCGTTTCAGGATTTCCTCATCCTTTCATCAGAGGCAAAGTTCAGAGGATGTTAGCAGACAGTTTTAAACAGTGCACATTTGTAGATATTTTAAACACCTGCCTCAGTGGGCGTGTCCTTTCGCAAGGCCTTCTGGTCATTGCAGTGCGCCACATCTTCCCCTCGTGGGGCTGCCTCTAATACCTTCAATTTCGAACTGAAATAATGTTCAAGTGGAGAGAAGTACCACACCAGGTGCACTCCGCCTTGCTTTGTAGCTGTGGAATTTATGCCTCAGACAGCACCATCCTGCGTATGGCACTGCCCTCTTCATTCCTGGCTGCAAGCAAAATGATGAGCCTGCAAGGACCCGCTTCCAGGCGGTGGGCTTAACCTCCCGGCTGGGCATCAGCCGTAAATACTTCCAACAAAAGCAGGTTAGCCCCAAAGTTGAAGTTAAACCACAAGAAGTTTAATCGGCATTTCAAAATTTGCATCCATTTCACAGCTTGCCAGCAGAGAAACACACAACTGCAGTCTTCGAAGATTAATGTCAGCCTGACGCGTTTCAGGATTTCCTCATCCTTTCATCAGAGGCAAAGTTCAGAGGATGTTAGCAGACAGTTTTAAACAGCGCACATTTGTAGATATTTTAAACACCTGCCTCAGTGGGCGTGTCCTTTCGCAAGGCCTTCTGGTCATTGCAGTGCGCCACATCTTCCCCTCGTGGGGCTGCCTCTAATACCTTCAATTTCGAACTGAAATAATGTTCCAAGTGGAGAGAAGTACCACACCAGGTGCACTCCGCCTTGCTTTGTAGCTGTGGAATTTATGCCTCAGACAGCACCATCCTGCGTATGGCACTGCCCTCTTCATTCCTGGCTGCAAGCAAAATGATGAGCCTGCAAGGACCCGCTTCCAGGCGGTGGGCTTAACCTCCCGGCTGGGCATCAGCCGTAAATACTTCCAACAAAAGCAGGTTAGCCCCAAAGTTGAAGTTAAACCACAAGAAGTTTAATCGGCATTTCAAAATTTGCATCCATTTCACAGCTTGCCAGCAGAGAAACACACAACTGCAGTCTTCGAAGATTAATGTCAGCCTGACGCGTTTCAGGATTTCCTCATCCTTTCATCAGAGGCAAAGTTCAGAGGATGTTAGCAGACAGTTTTAAACAGCGCACATTTGTAGATATTTTAAACACCTGCCTCAGTGGGCGTGTCCTTTCGCAAGGCCTTCTGGTCATTGCAGTGCGCCACATCTTCCCCTCGTGGGGCTGCCTCTAATACCTTCAATTTCGAACTGAAATAATGTTCCAAGTGGAGAGAAGTACCACACCAGGTGCACTCCGCCTTGCTTTGTAGCTGTGGAATTTATGCCTCAGACAGCACCATCCTGCGTATGGCACTGCCCTCTTCATTCCTGGCTGCAAGCAAAATGATGAGCCTGCAAGGACCCGCTTCCAGGCGGTGGGCTTAACCTCCCGGCTGGGCATCAGCCGTAAATACTTCCAACAAAAGCAGGTTAGCCCCAAAGTTGAAGTTAAACCACAAGAAGTTTAATCGGCATTTCAAAATTTGCATCCATTTCACAGCTTGCCAGCAGAGAAACACACAACTGCAGTCTTCGAAGATTAATGTCAGCCTGACGCGTTTCAGGATTTCCTCATCCTTTCATCAGAGGCAAAGTTCAGAGGATGTTAGCAGACAGTTTTAAACAGCGCACATTTGTAGATATTTTAAACACCTGCCTCAGTGGGCGTGTCCTTTCGCAAGGCCTTCTGGTCATTGCAGTGCGCCACATCTTCCCCTCGTGGGGCTGCCTCTAATACCTTCAATTTCGAACTGAAATAATGTTCCAAGTGGAGAGAAGTACCACACCAGGTGCACTCCGCCTTGCTTTGTAGCTGTGGAATTTATGCCTCAGACAGCACCATCCTGCGTATGGCACTGCCCTCTTCATTCCTGGCTGCAAGCAAAATGATGAGCCTGCAAGGACCCGCTTCCAGGCGGTGGGCTTAACCTCCCGGCTGGGCATCAGCCGTAAATACTTCCAACAAAAGCAGGTTAGCCCCAAAGTTGAAGTTAAACCACAAGAAGTTTAATCGGCATTTCAAAATTTGCATCCATTTCACAGCTTGCCATCAGAGAAACACACAACTGCAGTCTTCGAAGATTAATGTCAGCCTGACGCGTTTCAGGATTTCCTCATCCTTTCATCAGAGGCAAAGTTCAGAGGATGTTAGCAGACAGTTTTAAACAGCGCACATTTGTAGATATTTTAAACACCTGCCTCAGTGGGCGTGTCCTTTCGCAAGGCCTTCTGGTCATTGCAGTGCGCCACATCTTCCCCTCGTGGGGCTGCCTCTAATACCTTCAATTTCGAACTGAAATAATGTTCCAAGTGGAGAGAAGTACCACACCAGGTGCACTCCGCCTTGCTTTGTAGCTGTGGAATTTATGCCTCAGACAGCACCATCCTGCGTATGGCACTGCCCTCTTCATTCCTGGCTGCAAGCAAAATGATGAGCCTGCAAGGACCCGCTTCCAGGCGGTGGGCTTAACCTCCCGGCTGGGCATCAGCCGTAAATACTTCCAACAAAAGCAGGTTAGCCCCAAAGTTGAAGTTAAACCACAAGAAGTTTAATCGGCATTTCAAAATTTGCATCCATTTCACAGCTTGCCAGCAGAGAAACACACAACTGCAGTCTTCGAAGATTAATGTCAGCCTGACGCGTTTCAGGATTTCCTCATCCTTTCATCAGAGGCAAAGTTCAGAGGATGTTAGCAGACAGTTTTAAACAGCGCACATTTGTAGATATTTTAAACACCTGCCTCAGTGGGCGTGTCCTTTCGCAAGGCCTTCTGGTCATTGCAGTGCGCCACATCTTCCCCTCGTGGGGCTGCCTCTAATACCTTCAATTTCGAACTGAAATAATGTTCCAAGTGGAGAGAAGTACCACACCAGGTGCACTCCGCCTTGCTTTGTAGCTGTGGAATTTATGCCTCAGACAGCACCATCCTGCGTATGGCACTGCCCTCTTCATTCCTGGCTGCAAGCAAAATGATGAGCCTGCAAGGACCCGCTTCCAGGCGGTGGGCTTAACCTCCCGGCTGGGCATCAGCCGTAAATACTTCCAACAAAAGCAGGTTAGCCCCAAAGTTGAAGTTAAACCACAAGAAGTTTAATCGGCATTTCAAAATTTGCATCCATTTCACAGCTTGCCAGCAGAGAAACACACAACTGCAGTCTTCGAAGATTAATGTCAGCCTGACGCGTTTCAGGATTTCCTCATCCTTTCATCAGAGGCAAAGTTCAGAGGATGTTAGCAGACAGTTTTAAACAGCGCACATTTGTAGATATTTTAAACACCTGCCTCAGTGGGCGTGTCCTTTCGCAAGGCCTTCTGGTCATTGCAGTGCGCCACATCTTCCCCTCGTGGGGCTGCCTCTAATACCTTCAATTTCGAACTGAAATAATGTTCCAAGTGGAGAGAAGTACCACACCAGGTGCACTCCGCCTTGCTTTGTAGCTGTGGAATTTATGCCTCAGACAGCACCATCCTGCGTATGGCACTGCCCTCTTCATTCCTGGCTGCAAGCAAAATGATGAGCCTGCAAGGACCCGCTTCCAGGCGGTGGGCTTAACCTCCCGGCTGGGCATCAGCCGTAAATACTTCCAACAAAAGCAGGTTAGCCCCAAAGTTGAAGTTAAACCACAAGAAGTTTAATCGGCATTTCAAAATTTGCATCCATTTCACAGCTTGCCAGCAGAGAAACACACAACTGCAGTCTTCGAAGATTAATGTCAGCCTGACGCGTTTCAGGATTTCCTCATCCTTTCATCAGAGGCATATATATATATTTATATATATATATATATATATATATATATACTAGCTTACCCGTCGCACGTTGCTGTGATCTCAGAAGAAAGGAAATTCAAGGAAACTCGTTATGATAACATTCAATTGACATTGTGTCATTTTTAGTGAAACTTATTCATTTTAATATGGAAAACATTTCAAAGTGTCGTTTTAATTATATTTATTTATTCGAGTGCTTGTGGATACACGATTTTTTATTTTTCCGTTTGGTGCGTACATCAGTATTCGAAAGATTATGAGGTCCCTGGGGGGCCAATATTTAAAAAAAATGTATGCCAGAAACCTTCGCTGGAGTGTACTCAACAACTTCCCAAAGTTTCCTGTCGATCGGATGAATGGTGTTTTAATTCTATTTATTTATTCGAGTGCTTGTGGATACACAATTTTTTGTTTTTCCGTCTGGTGCGTACATCAGTATTCGAAAGATTATGAGGGCCCTGGAGGGCCCATATTTAAAAAAAAGTTAAGCCAGAAACCTTCGCGGGAGTGTACTCAACAACTTCTAAAGTTTCATGGCGATCGGATGAATGGTGTTTTAATTCTATTTATTTAGTCGAGTGCTTGTGGATACACGATTCGTTGTTTTTCCGTCTGGTGCGTACATCAGGATTCGAAAGATTATGAGGGCCCTGGGCAGCCGATATTTTAAAAAAAATTATGCCAGAAACCTTCGCCGGAGTGTACTCAACAACTTCCCAGAGTTTCATGGCGATCGGATTAATGATGTAGTAATGCATAAAGGACAAACAGACAGACAGACAGACATACATTCGTTTTTATATATATATATATATATATATATATACGGCCAATCATCCTATAATCCATTTTTTTGTAGGCGCTCATCGAAGGTAATAGGGTCTAAGTGTCAATACTGTCAGATGAAGGGACACCATTTGTCTCAGGGGAGCAGTAGTCTTCCTACTGTTTTGTACATCCAAGGTGATACTCCAGGACGTTCAAGTTTGTCTATCACACCCCCAAGCACTCACATAAATTCCATTCACAGAACTGCATCCAGTTTTGTCCTGTCTTCCACTCCAACCACCAACACCTGTGCTGTGTTCATCTCTGTCATGCCTACCAAACCACAGAATCTTTGTTGACAACATAAGGGAGGCATGTGGCCGTATGTTAAAGGTCAAAGGGCACTTACCACGTTGGATAAATAGGACTTTGTGTTGAGAGAGAGGTGAAAGTTACATGTTTTTTTCAGACTTTTATATAGCATGAACTTGACCTGCAGGTATCAGGTATCAGAGAGTTTTACATGAGCACCAGTTGCATTACATAAATACACATTAATTTTTGTTAGGCACAGGGAGATTAAGTGATTTGCCCAGAATCCCAGGATGTTGAGTTTCGTTGCTGAGACGCTTACCCGGTTCCCCCGATTTGAGGTTGACTGCCCTAGCCGTTGGGCTACAACATCTCCTGATCTTTTGTCACCATGCCACCCACAATGCCTTGTGGAGGCATAATCATACAGAGATCAACAGTGCCTAATATTGTTGTCTCTAACAACCAATCCCCCTGCACAAGTCCTGCCCCTCAATATCCAATACACAGTGGTCCTTCTACAGGACCAGATAATGTAAAGACTGAGAAACCCATTACCAGGAAAAGGAGGAATATTCATCTTGATAGCCTTTATCTTTGGACTTAAATGTCACACTCTCCACGTAATGGCTTAACATATTCCAAGCTTTACAAGACTTTTCTGCATCTTGAGCCTAACCAAATATAAACTTTTTAAAGATACTCCACCATTTCTGGTACCTTTTTTTCTTTAAGATAAACACAAAGTAAACTGTAGCGTATACATTTTTGATTGAATATAAAATGTGCACATTATTTTATATGTTTATCAATTATTGATAAATAAAATGTAGATCAAGACTTTAGCTAATATATTTGTCAGCATCTTATTATTTTCTTTTACAATTTTATTTACATGACTTTTTTTATATCATAAGTTTTAAATAACAATTTTAAGGAAATTACTATACTGAATGATTACTTTCACATTTCAATTTAAAACCATAAATAATTCATTAGGATAGGAAGGTGGGTTATTAGTAGGTGCAGGTAGGTACCCACAGCTAGTAATCATATCGCAATCACTAATAAGGTCCAGTCAATTCTCAATAAATTAATCTTTGCTTAACCATTGGTAGCTTGGCAGACAAGCAGTCAGGCTTAACTTAGGAGACAGGTGTGTAAAACATATAATATCACCAAAACAGTAAATAAGTAAAAGGCACAACACAATAAAAAATCTACAACAATTTATAGAATTTGAGAATATTTTTATCTTATAAATTACACCAAAATAACAAACATCCAATGTAGGGAACTGGCGTTAATAATTTTTAAAGATTAAATAATTAAAATGTGCTTTCTAGGGCCAAAAAGTTTAAAGCAACACTCAGGGCTACCTGGTCACACTGGGCTGGGACAAAGTCAAAGTTTCAGGCTGACCGTGATGAAGCGCAGGTTGGATACGATGAGTGCTAGGTCCTGCTCATAATTTTACCTTGCACGTAGTCACTTTTTGGAGCTTTTCTCTTGTCGGCAAGTCCCCGTCTCTTTTGTTTCCAAAGTTTGAATCAACATCAGTGTCAAACTCTTGCATGATGCCTCAGTGGTTCTCAGGAGACCGTTGTCCTGAACTTCGATGATGGAGTGCTACGGAGCTTTCAGCGGGACAAATCTGTGCATTCATGCTAACTCTCTACACAGTGGTGGCTGCTTGACTCTTGACGTCGAGCCAATTTCGCCTGGAGTGTTTTTTAATCAAACTTTGACAAAAAGTTCCCAAACTTTCAGATATTCTTCTGAAAGGAATTCCTGAGGGTCAGAAAATGTCCAAACGCACCAGCCATGGGTTCAGAAGCTCTGATTTGCCTCTTGGGGTCTGGGACTCAATCTCCTGCAATGCACTCAGTCCACCCAGGAAAACCCAGGTGAAGTTGATCGGTCGGAGTAGTCCTTTCAGTGGATGTTGGAGGTGGCTTCTTCCAGCACTTTCTACCTATTCCTGTTCAGGGAGTCCACTTTTTATCCTTTAAGGCAGGCATAGTCCTTCTTGTTTAGAGCCTTGAGAGTGCAGCAGGTGCAGTCCTTCTGATAGCAGTCCTTCTGTGGTGCAGCCCAAGCGTACAGTAGGGCAGTCCTTCATTTCCAGATGTTTCAGGCCGGGATATGAAGGGCCCCTACAGATCTCACACATTTATTTCCCATTTTGGGCTGGCAAGAGTGGGGACACCCCAACCGATTGCTTCCAAGTTGACGCCTTCTATTATGACAACTTCCTGGGAAGTGTGGCATATTTTTTAGCCAGAATACACAATTCTTCAAAAATCAAAATTATGTAAGTCTCTCCTTGAAGTGAAGGTCTGGCTAACCCAACCCATAGGGGTGGCTAACATTTCTCTACATGCCCCTTCCAGCCGCTTTCCTAATCTAAGTAGGGGGCATCCCAATCTGGCTGGGGATCAAGGAAGTGGGAGCTGGTCTGAGTATTGTGACATCTGTGGTTCTACCATCGAAGTCCAGTTTATCAGCCTCAGGCCTCTTCAAACCTACTCAGAGAGCAGGTTGGCGTACGTTGTCAGAGACGGGTCAATCAGAAGAGGCTGCTATAGGGCTGTTTTGGGTAAATTCTGGTTAGAAAGTTCTAAAATTACTTTTCTGCAATACTTTTAATAAATCCAACCATGGCAAGTTGTTGGATTTATTTAAAATATTAGTTTGATACTTTGAATAATGTTGCCAGCTACTTCCAATCAGAAGTTACACTTTATTAAAGTTTAATAAAGTCCTGCCAGGCTAGTCTATGGAGCTAGCAGCACGACAAAGGGGAAATATGACTTTGGCTGTTTTCCCCCCACCATGGCATACAAAATATATTTTACAACGTCCCTGATTTTTATAACAAGATACCCTACACTTGGGGCACCTAGGTCAGACATTAGGAGTGACTTATATGCAATAAAAATACAGTTCTGTGCTTTGGAAGTACTTTATTTTCCAAAATCGAATGTGCACACAGTTTTATTTCAAAACCAAAACCATTTCCACTTAAGTGCATTAATGTCACTGGGGTCTCTAAGCCTACATGCCCCACCATCTACTAGGGACTTACAGGTAGGTTGTCTTATCCAATTATAATTACACCAATTACCATATACCTATTAAGGACAGAGCCTTGGCCCTGTGCCTGGTTAACAGAGCGAAGGGTACTTTCCGAGTCAGTAACCACTAGTATCAGTAAAAAGAAATGGGGATGATCCGGGCAAAAAGCATGACGTTCCTACAATTAGAAACAGCAGCAAAAAAATATAGCATACACAAATACCTTATGTTTCATGCACAGTAAATACATTTTTATAATATTGGTAAATACCAATATAGTTTAACTAAAATAACACTGTTTTACAGAATAAACAAAATGCACGTAAACTAAGGATAGGTTGCACAGTATAATATTTATAATGGTTTGCTGTCATTTTTACACATCTATAATTTTAATAGTTTTTACAGTGATCAATCCTATTCAATTCTAATCACAATAATCAAACTATCAATAAACACATATGTTTCTTAAACACCTAGATATTATGTTATCAATTAAAAAACACAAGGCATAATTCTTTTCTTTTTAAATGCATTTTGTATGGATTTTAAATGAAGGTTAAATAAAAAACGTATTCCTTATCATCAATACCAAGGGAATAATATCTTTGGTTAGCATGATTTGTGTAGGCCACAATGCTTTTCAAACACCATATAGAAATGATATAGAATATAGAAATACAGAATGCACTATAACACAATTAATACCTATTGTTGACCTAAAATAGTTTTGGCTTGGATATAATGCAGCGAAATTGTACATCTCACTAATTCCTGGGTCATATATGTTATAATATAGTTTTGCCAATTATATTTTAATATACAAACAACATTTTCTGCTGTCAAATAATTTCTCATGAAAGGGTCTCCTCACATACAGTTAGTCATTATTTTTAGGTGTAGTTTGAGTAGTTGATTCTCAAAAAGCTCAAGTTCGATGTTTGCAGAATGACTCCACATTGGTCAGGCATTACAAAATTAAAAACCTTTCAAATATACATCACACCATAACATAGAATTTTAATATAGCTTCTGTAAGCACTTTCATTCAAACAACACATATGCACCTTGTACCTGATATTGATGCATTTCCAGTGTCTAATTAAGGTTCAATAGATCTACATATTACTCAAAAGTAAGATTACAGAAAACCAAACCATAATATGGCTGTTCCATTTTTAATTATACGAAAAATGTATTGACTGTAAAATAAAATAAATAATTTAAAAGTAAATGCTAACATCAATTTTAATCTTATTTTTAAAAAGCAAAATATAAATACCATATAAAAGTTCATAACCAAACAAATGGCCATGATGTACATGTCCAAACATGACGGTAATGTCTAACATGTAACACAAATAATGTATGCTGTTATTTAATTAAATTACATGTTGTAATATCCCCAGTTCTTGTTAATATGTTCCCTTTCATTCTGTACATAGCTGCTCAGCCAGTGTGAGAATATTAGTGTGAGTGGAATGCTTGGGTGCTTGGTGTATGAGTGTTGTCAGTTGAGGATGGGCTGAGCAGCTAGGAGGCTGCTGCTGGTGGGACTTGATGTAACTTAATCTAAGAACTTAAAAAACTTCTGGTGGGGCATGATGCAACTTCATCTAAGAACTTAATAAACTTCATCTACATTTACCTGGCCACATCTACAGCGTCTACTTGTGACACCAGAACATGTGGGACCAGCATACTACACATATCATATCTATTTGAAATAAAATACCAATTAATGTAAACATATTTATTTACTGTTCATCAAAAATATATTTAATAGAATTGCACCTGATTTTACAGCCATCTTCTTCATCATTGTCATCATGTTGTTGGCCAACACCAACATCACTGTTGGACCTGACATCCTTGGCATGGTTTAACCCCAACTTTTTGCCATCAAGCCTCCTAGTTTTGCTGGCTTTTTGGTAGTTTTAGGACTCTGCAACCTTTACCACTGCTAACCAATGCTAAAGTGCTGTGCTCTCACCTTTAAACCTGGTAACATTGACATGCACTCAATTGGCACATTTAATTTAGTTGTAAGTCAGAAGTAAAGAGATACTACATGTAGCTTGAGCCTGTAAATGAAATACTACTTGTGGGCTTTAAGTACTCATTGTGCCTCCCCCTTTAGAAGGCCTTTAAACATCTCAGGCCTGCCACGGCAGCCTGTGTGTGCAGTTTTAAACTGCCAGTTTGACCTGGCCCAAGCCTCCCCTTTTATTTTATATAAGTCACCCATGGGGCATGCCCTAAACTGCCCAGATGGTAGGGTGCAATGTATTTAAAAAGTTGGACTTGTCCTTTTAAGTTTTACGTTTCTTGGTAGTGAAAAACTCCTAAATTGTTTTTCACTACTGTGAAGCCTACCTCTCTCATAGGATATCATTTTGTTAACTTATTACATTTAATAAGTGCTAACTTTCAATTGGGAGCAGGTAGAACGGTCAAGTTTGTTGCCTAAAGAATTGTAATGTAAAGCCCACTTTAAAGGATTAAGTCAGCTTTTAAGTCACAATTCTGAAAATGCCACTTTTAGAAAATTGGCATTTTCTTCTCCCAACCATATGGTGTCTGTTGCCTGTCCCCTGGGTGTTAGAAATGGGGGTCTGTAATTGGCAATGGTTTGCACCTCTGTCCAAGTAGGGGCCCTTCTTCCTAGTCAGGGTAAGGGGGATACACTTCTAAAATAACCCCTGCTCGCCCCCTTGGTAGCCTGGCACGAGCAGATTGGCTTATCTCAGAGGCAGGGTGTAACGCATTTGTGCACACATGCAGTAATACAGTGAAAACACTACAAATGGACACCACACCAGATTAGAAAAATACATAATCTTAATCTAAACGAAACATAACCAAAATAACAAAAATCCACAGTAAACTAATCAAAAAATGACTTTAAAAGGTAGAAACAATTCTGTCCATAGCAAACTATAGTTGCAACACTTTCAACACAAAGCCTCGATAGTGAAAAAAGAAATACACTGTGTTTCACTACCAGGACATGTCAAACACATCAGGGCATGTCCTACTTTCCACATACACTGCACCCTGCCCACAGGCGTACCTTGGGCCTACCTTAGGGGTGTCTCATATGTAAGATAAGAAATGGTTAGGGCCTGGAAAGTAGGTGCACTTGATGAAGCAAAGCTTTGCATATTTTGCGGCTTGCCGAAATCAAGAACCTCATTTATGTGTAATAAGGTAACCCGTCTATGTTTTACTAACGTTTATATTTAGCTTAAGTAAAGTTCCCGAAGCTTGCCTATGTGTATTTCTAATGAATTAATCCGTGTCCTTTTAAAAATGGCCGTCGCTTGTATTTTAGTTACTGCGCATGCGTCAGCCACACTCACGTGTCCTGACGCGTCTGCAGAAGTGGAGGGAAAGTTATGCGCATGCGTAATTCATAGCTGTGCTTATCATGTGGTACAGCTCGTGCCACTGCTCTTGTGTCCGTGTCAATGTAGCTAACATTTAATGCAATTAAGTTTATTTCTGGATGATGAGTTAAAAGTACAAACCCTGTGATGTGTTTTCATAATGACATTATTATGTATTAATTTGTTTTCGCTTACTTTTCATGTACCGCGGGAAATGGGGGTCTGAGTGAGAGGAGAGCCATATTGGAGGTCCCTTCTGCGCCTGTGCGACATTCGGCAGCACGAGGGACCTTGGCTGATGGAACATAGCCAGCTGGCAGTGATGGGCGAGATGCTCCTGAGAAAGTCACCTCTGCCCTGCGAGAACAGCGAATGTAGCTCCTTATGTGATACATTGTTATATTGCGCTACTGTTAGCTCATGGGAACCCCAAATCTGCTAGGCGGTACCCAAATATGTTAATGAAGGCTTCAATTCGCGTATTGTGATTGGTGTGTTACCCAAACCCTACCTTAGGACCAATTGAAATTGAGGGATTCTGACACTTTGCAACATTGGGGGGTGGTACACTGTCCCCAAACTGTATATCTACCCTGGGTTCACCTAGTGAACCGTCCGACTTGTCTGGTTTAGCTGACCTGTCACTGACCCAACGCACTCAATAGGTGACTGAAGATACAGAGCGCTGCGGAGCACTCTGTCCGAATTTGACCATAGGCTAAGGTTCTACTGAACCTTAAAGTGCTGGCAAAGCACTTAGCTGGGAGTTCGCTGACCCAATCGGGGTCTTGATCGATAGCTGCAGAGCGGGTGGAGCGCAGGCGTTGCTTCCGAACTGTGGGTTCCGGTCCTATCCTGAAGAGGGTCCTGTCCTGAGGGTTTGCTGTCCTGTCCTGAGGGTCCTGTCCTGATTCCTATTCCGAGGGTATCCTGTCCTGTCCTGGGTGTCCATTCTGCACCTGCTGTCCTTTGAGGGGTATCCTTCCTTGAGGGTTTCCTGTCCTTAACTGACCCGCGGCCAGGGTTTGGTTTCCACACCTTTTCTAGGTAAATAATACTCTGAACCTCTTGAAATTCTTGCACCTTCTGAATTTCTAACTTTTGCTTAAATAAAGTTCAACATTGCATATGTTATATTTCCATGCCTTTCCGCAACTATTGAACAGTCATTTATAATTTTGCGAAGTTATTCCTATGTCTTCTCATTTGTTAGTAATCATATTTTGCATAGCAGTGTGTCATTTTCTGATATGGTCTAGAACTTCGTTGCCTAGGTTGTTCAAAGGCCCTTTCACCTTAAGTGAAGCGTGTTATTCATTATAAGTTCTTCTATAGTCACACACACTTAGTCTATCCCTGTCTAGATAATACTGACTTATATAGTATTTTCTCGTTACATTTTATTTTGTACCTTGATGATTACTCTGTCATTATTTCTTTCTGCCTATGTGATTTACGTTATCTTGGTTATTGATTGCCTTATTTTACTGTACCTCATGCAAGAAAATATTGAACTTTAGATAAACATTTTAAAACTTCCAGTTGTCCGTGGTCATTTAAACAGTATTTGAAGGTTATTGGTTGGGTTTGTATTTTGCTGCCTTTCCTTTACAGCTAGCTCCCTGATTCATTGTGGTCATTAGGCACCCGCATCGGTGGATGGTAAGTCGGGTGCACCGAAATTTGGTAGCAGGGAACACACACACACCAACTTGATAGAGCTCGTGAAGTCACCTGATCGATGTATATGGTGATTTGAAAGTATATGGGCCCTGAAGCCGGAAACGGCGAAAACTGTTGGTCGGGTGGCCTCGCGCGCTCTATCAGTTTTCTGGTAGCTAGAGGATGGTTAGGGACTAGCTAAAGGTTAGGCAGGATTAGTTGGACTAGTTAAGTCGGAAGCTGCTATTATATTAATGCTGCTATAAGAGCGGCTGTTCTGAGGGAACTGATCACTCTCTTGTGAATACGCTGCTGAAATTCATGAATTGCTGTATTGTTATTTTTCTTGTTCTTATATTGTTATATGTACTAATCCATGCAATTGTCAATCGTTTAGTTAAGTGTTGTCCGAACTCCCAGGGGAATTGAAAGGGCAAGTGGTGAATAGAATCCATTGTCCTGAGGTCACAGGTTCGAGGAAAGTTAGGTGCAGGTTAGGATAACCGGGAAGCACTAACTAGGGTTTTCTGAATACATGTGTGAATAAATGACAGTAACGGGGTTCATTGGCAAAATTCCCATAGTGGCGTAACCTAGTAAGGGTCACATCGGAAAAGTAGCAGGTTCCTCGGAGCTAGCGTGAAAGCAGAGGGGTCCGCTGAGAAACCTTAAACTCGGAACATATCCCGGAAAGAAGTGGATGAGTTTAGGGGAATAACAGGTTCATCGATGCTAGAGTGAAGGGTAGGCGGAAGAGATCTGCCCGCAGCGAGTGAAAAGTAAATGGAAGTAGTTTACTTGCAGCAATAGAATTCTTTCTCTGTCTAGACACTTGAGCACTGTGGCGAATGTGTATTTGTTGTAAATTAACCAAGCACTGAGCACTTTAAAAGAAAGAAAGTTTCCGTTACCTTGTGAAGGGAGGGAGTCAGTCGCGAAGCGCCTCTGACGTCACTCTGTGCCGCGCTGGGATTGGTAGACGCAGCGGGCGGGTAGCGGAGCTGAAATTGTAAAGGAGGGGTGAGCGCCGGAGCGTGGGAACTATCTCACGAAGGGGCCGCGCACCCATTGGCGGAGCTTATTTTGTGCCGCGCACCCATTGGTTGCACGAATTTTCTGAAGCGCATTCTGATTGGAGGTAGTTTGTAAACAAAGTTAGCGCAGAAGTCGTATGTGGCACTCGCGGACTACAGAGACTCGACCTGATCCAAGGCATCTAGGGTTTGAAAGGGATCAGTGGAAGGCTAACAGATACGATATTATGTACGGAACCAAGAGAAAAATGTCCCTTGTAAATAAGGTGAAAAATTATTTTAAAACGGACAAACCGATTAAATCTAGGGAAGGTGTTCTTGTCCCAGCACCCAATACTCCCGCCTCATTCATGATGTTTGACCGAGGGTACAATACCTGTGTGTGGCTGGAGAATTGGGTGAAGTATACAAAGGATGACGGAGTATTGGCGTTTCCGTTAGATGGTACTTTCAATGGTAGGATCTTATTTAATTTAAGAACCCGAATGAATGAGCTGCATCCCAGACCAAGACTAACGCAGTATGAGGCATTAGAGGAATGGGAGATTGAGGCTTTTGAAAGAGAAAGACCCCGAATGGACAAGGGTTTGACCAAGTGGTACCCCAGGCAGAAACAGGAGTCCAGGGATAAAAGGATGAAACAGTGGAGACAAAGCATGATTGTTGAGGGTCTGTTTCCCATGATGCCGGCATGTCATAACGTTGGAGCGGGTGAGAAAAGTACTGAAAAATGTAAGCATTGGGGGGCCCTGGGGGACTCAGATGATGAATTAATAGATGACATCTGTACCAGAAGTCCGCCACCTTACAATGAGGGAACCCGACCTTCCAGTGTAGGAGATGTTCCCCGACGCCACTTCCTAAAGGAAGAAGACAGGTCCCTGGGACTGGGAGGGGGTGGTCAAGTATTACCCTATCCTGAGAAACCCGAACTGACGGAAACAAGGGACATATATCCCAAAGTGCCCGCAAGTCAGGAAGAAAATTATTCACGTACGAAAACCTTTTTTCTCAGACCCTTGTATGAAAGCGAAGAGAAACCCTCGAATTCAGGACTGCCTTTTGTTCAACCTCCATATAGGGAAGAGCGCAGGTCCTTTAATACTGGAACTTTATTCCCGAAACCAAATTATGGGGGAGGACCAAGTGAAACGCATCCTACTGCCCCGAGTTTTACTCCTCCATTGACCCCACAGATATTACATGACACAACTCTAAGAAGGGTACTAGTGGAAAAGGAGCAAGAGGCTCTAGCTAGACAAAGAACAGAAATAATTCAGAAAATTTCTCAGATAAATACCAGTCCTGAGGCATTGACTATTCCAGTAACTATTGGACCGGTGGTCCCGTTATACGGAAATAGTCAGGGAAATCCGATTACTCCAGTCATGACCCCAGTCATAGCAACCCCGAGACAGGAACCAATCATCATAGATGATCAGTCCAGTGAGTGCGAGTCTGAAGTTGCATTCTTGGAATTGCCAAACAAACAGACTGGAAAGGGAATACAGCAGAGGTATAACCCTTTTAATACAAAAGAAATTAAATTAGAGACAGCAACAGGTACTAGGAATGTCTCTCTGGTAACTCCGGATGAAATTGAGAGTTGGAGTCGTGAATTAGAAAAGCAGACTCCGCAAACAAAGCCTTTAGACCTCTACAAGCTGAGGGTTGAAATAGAAGAATTAATGGCAGGAAATGTGGGGTTGGATCGATTGAATACCTACTCTGAGGAAGAATTGTCGTTCATATGTAAAAGCTTTACAAGGAACACCAGAGTGCTCCACGAAAAACTGACCGAAACAGCAGTTAGTATGGGGGTAGATATCTCAAAATCCAAGCCCTTACAGAAACCGTACAGAGCAGACTTCTCAGACAAAGATATAGAACACCTGAATGTGGCAGGGAAGAAGTTGCAGATTAAAGAATTAATGGGGGTACTGCAGAAATGGGGAGATGTGGAAAAATGGAGAAGCAGGTGGGCGAAAAAGAGGGAAGAGGTTCGCTCCCGACAAGTGACTCCCGAGTTTGCTTTAAGAGAGGTAGAAAAACCTGAGCAGTTATGCCCCATGCGCGAAGTTCCAGGGGGGAAATATGTGCATGTCCCCTGGTCTAGGCAGGATATTGTGTCCTTCACGAACGATTTTCCAAAGTTACGAGAGAAACCAGTTGACTGGTACCGGCAGGTGGAGAGGTTCGTGAAGGTACAAAAATGTCTGTGGAAAGACCTGGATGGGTTTTTCGAC
This sequence comes from Lissotriton helveticus, assembly GCF_964261635.1. Classification (NCBI taxonomy): domain Eukaryota; kingdom Metazoa; phylum Chordata; class Amphibia; order Caudata; family Salamandridae; genus Lissotriton; species Lissotriton helveticus. The sequence goes on along the minus strand of NC_136065.1, from coordinate 997,077,293 downwards.
ATTGTGGTTCCAGTAGATTTATGGACCCAGTGTAAAATAAACATAGATTGGCCCAGTGAAGAGTATCCCAGAAACAAGGAAACAGGGGAGCCATCAAAGGAAGTCATGCGAAAATATGAGCAGGTAATTCAGCACTTGAAAGAAAAGGTGCCCGCTAAGGAAACTGATTGGACAAAAATAGATAGAACAACACAGGAAAGGGACGAGACAGTGCACTCTTTTTATGAGAGGTTATTGCAGGTATTTAAAACATACAGTGGTATTGATAACATCGACCTGAAGGATATGACGCACTTTATTTACAGGTTTGTAAATGGTTTAAGACCTGAAATTTGTCAGTGGATAAAAGACAATAAAATCTGTTGGCATACTAAGAAAATGGATGAGGTCCTGCGGTACGCTAAGTACTGCGAGGACGAGATGGCAGAAAAGAAAAAGGCCCTTAAGGAGAAGGTTATGTGGGCTCAGGTGAAGCTCGCAGAACAACAGGAAAAACAATTGAGTAACATGGTTAAAAATGCTGAGAACAAAAGTCCTGGGGGAGGGGGTGGAGGAAAGCCCCGGCCCAAATTTAGCAGGGAAGAGGCTATGAAAAAATTTCCCTGCCATCAGTGCGGCGAAATTGGACACTGGCGAAACGAGTGTCCCCAATTAGTCGATGTTAATGAGAAAACTCCTGATTTAATTCCACAGACGCAGAAAGAAAGACCAAGAAAGACTCAACCCCAGGTAAAAACAGTTCAGGTGCCTCGAGCACCCAAACAGGTATACAGGGGAAGACAGGCAGAAAATGAAGAGATAGAGGTTTGGGAAAGCGGGGAGAACAGAAATACAGCAACTTCGCAGTATCTGCTGAATGATACCTTCCTTTGTAATGATCAGGACTGACGGGGCCTGAGAGGGGAGGACGAGGAGTGCGTACTTGGCGCTTCCTTGCCGGTAGACCAGTCTGGACCATATATTGAAGGAAAAGTTGACGGAAATGATGTCACCTTTCTGTTGGACACTGGCGCTACCCGTTCTACTGTAAGAACAGTGGACGTTCCAAACCTACCCCTCTCGGGAGAAAATATCCAAGTAGTAGGTGTATCTAATCAATTGATTAGTACTCCTGTTACCGAACCAATGGAGATTTCAATTGGAAATTTTAAACAGATGCATAGATTTGTCGTCTGTGACACCAGTCCAGTAAATTTACTGGGACGTGATTTGCTGTGCAAAATGAACTGTACCATCTTTTGCACACCAAAAGGTGTTGAAATACAGACCCCAGATGAAGACGGCATTTATAAATTATTGTTGCTTAGACCTGACTCAGAAATTAAAAGATTGACCCTGCAGGACTTGCCCCAAGAACTACAGGAAGCCGTAAAACCAGAGGTGTGGGATTTCACTGGAAAGGATGTGGGGTTGATGAAAGATGTGGACCCCATACAAATAGCCATCAAGGACAATGCAGTATATCCTAACACTAGGCCCTACCGAATGAATGCTGAGGTGAAAGCAGGTGTCACTCTGGAAATACAAAAATTATTGGAAGGAAACATCATACAGGAAGTGATGAGCAGCCCATGCAACTCACCGATTATGGGCATCAAAAAGCCTAGTGGCAAGTATAGGGTAGTGCAGGACCTGAGAAAGGTTAACAAAATTGTAGTTCCTTGCTGCCCTATTGTCCCGAACCCTGCAGTAATTCTGTACCAAATTCCTTGGGATGCTGAGTGGTTCACTGTGATTGATTTGTGTCATGCATTCTTTTCGATACCCCTGCACCCCGACAGCAAATTTCTTTTCTCATTTGCTTTCGAGGGTCACGTGTATTGTTGGAACAGGGTCCCTCAAGGGTATACAGAGAGTCCCTCTATCTTTAATCAGATCTTGAAAAAATGTCTAGAGACTTTAATCTTACCTGGGAACTCTGTATTAGTGCAGTACATAGACGACCTTCTATTGGCGTCTAAAAGTCACAGGGACTGTGTAGTTGACACCATTGCCCTCCTAAATCACCTGTGTGAGAAAGGGCATAAAGTGGCCCCTGACAAACTGCAGTTCTGTGCAAAATCAGTGAAATATCTAGGACACCAGATAGAAAAGGGTGTCAGAAAAGTCACATCAGAAAGAGTGAGAATAATTCAAAAGATGCAGCTGCCCCGTACTCAAAAAGATGTCAGAATGTTCCTGGGGGTATTAGGGTACTGCAGACAGTGGATTCTGGGATTTGCAGCCTTAGCCAGGCCCTTGATAAAAATGACCACAAGAGGAATGCCAGATGTTGTAGAGTGGGACGATGAAAGTCTAATGGCTTTCACAAGACTGAAAAACTGTCTGTGTACGGCCCCTGCGTTGGGAATGCCAGATTATTCCAAAGAGTTTGCACTATTCTGTGACACTCGCGATAATTGCGCATTGTCAGTCCTGACTCAAGAGCATGGCACGACCAGGAGGCCTGTGGCCTATTTCTCTGCCACACTGGACCCAGTAGCTGCTGGGTTACCAGGCTGTCTGAAAGCAGTAGCTGCTACCTGTGCAAGTTTGGAGCAGAGTGAGTCCATTGTCATGGGACATCCTGTGACCGTGTATGTTTCACATGGAGTGGTAATTCTATTGACCAGAACTAAAACACAATATCTCACCCCTAGTCGGCTGACTAAATACGAGAGGATTCTTGTGGGTGCAGCAAATGTGAGCATTGTTAGGTGCGGTATTCTGAACCCTGCCACCTTACTCCCCGACCCCTTGGAAATGGAAGGTGGGGATGATGATGAACATGATTGTATTGATCTGACAGAGTTCAGTACCAAGCCACGCCCTGACATAAAAGAAGTACCATTGCCTGAGCATGATAAAGAACTATTTGTGGATGGTTCCTGTCTAAGACATGAATTAGGAGGCTTGAGTGCTGCTTATGCAGTAGTGTCTTTCACAAAAATTGAACAAGCAGGTTACCTATATAACATCAAGTCTGCACAAGTAGCCGAATTGATAGCCATGATAATGGCTTGCAAAATTGGGAAGGACTTACGCATAACAGTGTATACTGACAGTCAGTACTGTTATGGCGTTGTGCATGACTTTGGCCAATTATGGCTGCAGAGGGAATTCATGACTTCCTCAGGTACTCCCATTCGGAATGCAAAAGTTGTTCATGACCTTTTAGAGGCCATCCAGTTACCCAAAGAACTGGCAGTGGTAAAATGCACCGCTCATCAAAGGAGCATGGACAGAGTATCACTGGGAAACGATTATGCTGATCGAGTGGCTCAATGGTGTGCCAAAGATCGGTATATTGTAAATCCAAAACGAGGGGGGCCAGGAACCAGCTGCCAGCTTCAGGTGTTTGAGGAAGTGCCTACATGGGATGAGGTGAGAGAGTGGCAGGAGTCGGCTCCTTGGCAAGAAAGGGAGAAATGGAAGGAGGATGGCTGTAGACCGAGACGTGTGGATGGTGTGATTCTGGGCCCAACTGGTATGCCTGTGTTACCCCGACACTTGCTTGGCACAATGGCAAGATTAATACATGAAGGATCACACATTGGTAGGGATGCCATGATTCTGGTATTTCAACAGACTTGGTACAGCAAGAAATTCAGGAAGGTAGCAGAGTCCCTCTGCCAGAGGTGCCTGTCATGTCAACAGATGAACCCAGGCAAAAGGACAATGGTTGAGCTGAGCAAGATTGGGAGATCAGGGGGTCCCTTTATAAAGATACAGGTTGATTTCATCACCATGCCCCGTTGTGAAGGGAAACGATATGTCCTTGTCATTGTTTGCGTATTTTCAAAATGGGTAGAAGCTTACCCTACTCCTCAAAGTGACGCACTGACAGTAGCGAAGTGTTTACTAAAAGAACTGATACCTAGGTTCGGAATACCATGCATTATTGAATCAGATAAGGGTGGACATTTCCAGAATGACATACTGGCTGAACTCTGTAAGGCCTTTGGAATAAGGCAGAAACTCCATTGTGCATACCACCCAGAGGCTTCTGGAATAGTGGAACAAGTAAATGGAACTATCAAAAACAGACTAGCAAAACTGACAGATGCTACTGGCATGACCTGGGTGAAGGCCCTGCCCCTAGTCCTGATGGGACTGAGAAGTGTTCCAGACCGCAAGACAGGCCTAAGTCCCCATGAAATCATTATGGGAAGAGTGATGAGACAGGCATGGGTGCCAGGAAGCAAACTGTTGAGTATTACTGATGATTTGGTGCTTGAATACTGCAGAAGATTGGGTGACCAAGTGCGTTCTATCTCTCGCCAGATTGGAGACGACGGCATCCTCAATCCAACGACTCCTCTCCACAGCTTGGTTCCAGGAGACTGGGTCAAAATAAAGAAGCACACTCGATCAAGCTGTCTGGCACCAAGGTGGGGAAAGAAACGCCAAGTAATCCTGGTGACAACCACTGCAGTGAAAGTCGCAGGTGTTCCCCAGTGGATCCACGCCGGACACACTCAGAAGGTATTGCCAGACAAAGGATTTGAAGAACCAGGGCAACCAGCAGAGGACCCTGAAGGAGCCAGACCAGTAGCAACTGACAACGAGCAGCCCAGCACCAGTCAGGTTGCAGGAACAGCAGACGTTGGCCCAGGAGTAGTTGACTGCGAACTGCCAAGAAACCAGCCTGCTGAAGAGGTCCAGGAAACTGAGCCAGGAGTAGCTGAAGACGAGCTGCCAAGCATATGGCCAGAAGAATGGATACCGATGATTGATCTGACCGAAGATCCTATCAGAACAAGAGAACGACTTAGTGAAGGTAGAGAGTGGACTAGTCAGGAAAAGCAAGGCACAGGCGAAGATCCTCAGCCGATTGAGATTCAAATCAAAACTGAGGAAGGAGAAGGTCAGACAGGGACAGAGCACGTGATTGATACAGAACAAGTGAATAAGACTGAACAAGTGCCCGATACTGAACACGTGCAGGATACAGAACAAGTGTTTGATACTCCTCCATTAACTCCTGATGTGGATAAGGGACAGACTAGACATAGAGTAATAGTTCGAGCAGAAGAAAATAAAGAGATCGAAGTGCTTGAACAGGATCAGATAGGGTTAGAAAAACGGGTTCAGGAAACAGAAACAGAAACAGAAACAGAGACAATTGAAAGCCAAAAACAAAATATTCCTGAACAAGGCCAGATTAGTAACCAGGCAGAAGAATTTGATGCTAGTCCTGGAACTAGTCAGATAAGGGAAGTAGGAGAAGAAAGTGGAGAAGAATTACCACAAGATAAAGAGAACAAGAGAATAAGAAAAGAAAGTGAAGTCAAAGTACCGACTAAGAGACTAAAGAAAAGAAACAACCTTGAGCCTAGGTTTGTAAAAAGACTGAGACTAAGGATAAAGACAGTGGAAGAAAAACGTGCAGAAGCAAGAAGAAGTGCTCGAATAGCAGAACAAGAAGAAGACTCTTCCAAAAGAAGGAGTGAGCGAATAAAAAGGCAAAACAAAAAGTACAAGTCTCCTGAATGGACACTGGTTTTGGAAGAACTTGAAGATCTTGATATAACTGACGTGAGCGACGGAGAACCTGTCCCAGAGTACTCAGCTGAAGAGGAAGACGAGCCACCGTGAATTTGCACAAAGTAAGCTAGTTGTGTAAAAAGAAAAAAAAAGAGGGGTGAGAACACTCCTACTGAGCTAAAATGTCTGATTCAACAGTGAATGGTAGACCTAGTTGCAGCCGTTTTAAGACGTGTTGCAAGGTGTGTATATGTAGTGTAGTAGTGCTGATAGTTATCTGGATAGGATTAACAATTTTCATTCCCTTTGCTGTAAGTAAAGATACTAACATTGTCCCTACTGAAGTTGTAAATACTGACAATGAGGAGCTGACAACACAGAGTGTAGAAAGACATGAGAGAGCATTGAGACAAACTAAACGAGACTTAGAAGCATCAGATGAGAAAGGACTACATTACCATGGAATGAAAAACAGGACACATTTGAATGTTTTCGCAAACTTGTTAATACACTATGTAGAAACTATGGAAATTGAAGATTGCTATGTCTGCATGAAGCTACCTACTTCGGTGGCTGAAGGCGTGACATACCATCATCTGCCATTAACATATGGAATTTCCTGTAGCATTTTAGCTAGTTTATTTTACAAAAGGGGACCGTTACAGTATTATTACTCTAACAATGACGTGATCTTTTCTGAACTGCCTATACGTGGGAACTTGAATCCTGTACATACCAAAACTGACACCATAAGATATATGGGAGACTACTTTCTGACTATAGGGAACATTGACATAGCAGATGCACACAGAGATAACTTGACTTGTTCTTTGCGTGAGCAGGAAAAGATGTTCCTGAACATGGCAGAGAAAAGGAGAATTAAAATTCAGAAGAAGGCTAATGACGAAAGTCAGAAAAAGCCAAAGTGGGCAGAAAACATGGAAGGCACCTCATCTGGTGGAGCGGGTCCTGCTCTGTTGCTGGATTTTGAAATCAAGCTATGTCTTCACCGCGAGAAGACTAGCTATTATAATAATGTTTTCATTGGTTCCAGTGAATGCGAACATAATTACAAGGTAATTGGAGGTTGGGGTTTCAAAAATGGGTCAGAGCCTGTGTTTCCTGGAATTTATTATATTTGTGGGGACAAGGCTTATTTCAAATTGCCGGATCACTGGTATGGGAGCTGCTACTTTGGCATTGTTTTCCCGAAAATATACCATGTGAATGGAAAAGCTGGAAGCAATGAAGATACTAATGGCTTAGTGCGTAGTAAAAGAGAAAGTATAGGTGAAATTATGGGTAGTATTTTCAGTGCACTGATACCTGGAGTGGGAGTGGTTCTGAACACTCACAGAATTTGCAAATTGTCTACTATAGTAGATGTGCTGTCTACTGAAACAGCTCATGGATTTCTGCTGGTCAATACCGAAATGGTTGCGATCAGATCAATGGTTTTACAAAATCGACTTGCTCTTGACACCTTATTAGCGAAAGAGGGCGGAGTCTGCCGGATGTTGAAGGCGCAACATTGTTGCACTTATATTCCGGATAAAAGTGTACAGATCAAAAGATATGTGAAAAACATTACTAATTTGGCAAAGGAACTCAAACCACTCGAGGTTGATAGTGCCTGGAAGAGACTGGTAGATGGTCTCTCAAATGTAGGTCATTGGCTTGCTAGCATAGGTAAAAGCTTATTATTCAAAATTCTGATGCCAATTGGTATTATAGGTCTTATTATACTTTCCATTTTCTTATGCTGTAAATACCGCAAGCGCACCAAAAAGCACGAGGTAAATGCAAGAGGAGTGAAACGAAGTGTGGATGAGATTGAATTAGAGGAAATGAATGATCAGATATACAAAAAGGTGAAAACTTCTCACCCTGCTAAAACTGAAAGAGAAAAGTTGGAGCGGTTGCTGGAAGAAATAGAACTTTATAAAGTATGAAAGAAAGTTGGCATCTGGTTCCAGTATAATTTGTGATGATAGTAGATATCATCAAAGAGGGGATTGATGAAGCAAAGCTTTGCATATTTTGCGGCTTGCCGAAATCAAGAACCTCATTTATGTGTAATAAGGTAACCCGTGTATGTTTTACTAACGTTTATATTTAGCTTAAGTAAAGTTCCCGAAGCTTGCCTATGTGTATTTCTAATGAATTAATCCGTGTCCTTTTAAAAATGGCCGTCGCTTGTATTTTAGTTACTGCGCATGCGTCAGCCACACTCACGTGTCCTGACGCGTCTGCAGAAGTGGAGGGAAAGTTATGCGCATGCGTAATTCATAGCTGTGCTTATCATGTGGTACAGCTCGTGCCACTGCTCTTGTGTCCGTGTCAATGTAGCTAACATTTAATGCAATTAAGTTTATTTCTGGATGATGAGTTAAAAGTACAAACCCTGTGATGTGTTTTCATAATGACATTATTATGTATTAATTTGTTTTCGCTTACTTTTCATGTACCGCGGGAAATGGGGGTCTGAGTGAGAGGAGAGCCATATTGGAGGTCCCTTCTGCGCCTGTGCGACATTCGGCAGCACGAGGGACCTTGGCTGATGGAACATAGCCAGCTGGCAGTGATGGGCGAGATGCTCCTGAGAAAGTCACCTCTGCCCTGCGAGAACAGCGAATGTAGCTCCTTATGTGATACATTGTTATATTGCGCTACTGTTAGCTCATGGGAACCCCAAATCTGCTAGGCGGTACCCAAATATGTTAATGAAGGCTTCAATTCGCGTATTGTGATTGGTGTGTTACCCAAACCCTACCTTAGGACCAATTGAAATTGAGGGATTCTGACACTTTGCAACATTGGGGGGTGGTACACTGTCCCCAAACTGTATATCTACCCTGGGTTCACCTAGTGAACCGTCCGACTTGTCTGGTTTAGCTGACCTGTCACTGACCCAACGCACTCAATAGGTGACTGAAGATACAGAGCGCTGCGGAGCACTCTGTCCGAATTTGACCATAGGCTAAGGTTCTACTGAACCTTAAAGTGCTGGCAAAGCACTTAGCTGGGAGTTCGCTGACCCAATCGGGGTCTTGATCGATAGCTGCAGAGCGGGTGGAGCGCAGGCGTTGCTTCCGAACTGTGGGTTCCGGTCCTATCCTGAAGAGGGTCCTGTCCTGAGGGTTTGCTGTCCTGTCCTGAGGGTCCTGTCCTGATTCCTATTCCGAGGGTATCCTGTCCTGTCCTGGGTGTCCATTCTGCACCTGCTGTCCTTTGAGGGGTATCCTTCCTTGAGGGTTTCCTGTCCTTAACTGACCCGCGGCCAGGGTTTGGTTTCCACACCTTTTCTAGGTAAATATTACTCTGAACCTCTTGAAATTCTTGCACCTTCTGAATTTCTAACTTTTGCTTAAATAAAGTTCAACATTGCATATGTTATATTTCCATGCCTTTCCGCAACTATTGAACAGTCATTTATAATTTTGCGAAGTTATTCCTATGTCTTCTCATTTGTTAGTAATCATATTTTGCATAGCAGTGTGTCATTTTCTGATATGGTCTAGAACTTCGTTGCCTAGGTTGTTCAAAGGCCCTTTCACCTTAAGTGAAGCGTGTTATTCATTATAAGTTCTTCTATAGTCACACACACTTAGTCTATCCCTGTCTAGATAATACTGACTTATATAGTATTTTCTCGTTACATTTTATTTTGTACCTTGATGATTACTCTGTCATTATTTCTTTCTGCCTATGTGATTTACGTTATCTTGGTTATTGATTGCCTTATTTTACTGTACCTCATGCAAGAAAATATTGAACTTTAGATAAACATTTTAAAACTTCCAGTTGTCCGTGGTCATTTAAACAGTATTTGAAGGTTATTGGTTGGGTTTGTATTTTGCTGCCTTTCCTTTACAGCTAGCTCCCTGATTCATTGTGGTCATTAGGCACCCGCATCGGTGGATGGTAAGTCGGGTGCACCGAAATTTGGTAGCAGGGAACACACACACACCAACTTGATAGAGCTCGTGAAGTCACCTGATCGATGTATATGGTGATTTGAAAGTATATGGGCCCTGAAGCCGGAAACGGCGAAAACTGTTGGTCGGGTGGCCTCGCGCGCTCTATCACACTTACCAGATCAACATGGCAGTACTAGACCGCACACAGACACTGCAATGGCAGGCCTGAGCTGAGACCCTTTTGCAAGGCTGCTTGTGTGGGTGGCATAATCAGTGCTGCAAGTCCATTAGCAGCATTTGGTTTACAGGCCCTTGGCACACACAGTGCACTGTACTAGAGACTTAACAGTAAACCAAATAAGCCAATCATGGAAATACCAATCCATAATCATAATTTACACAGAGAGTATATGCACTTTAGCACTGATCAGCAGTGCTAAAGTGCTAAAGTGCCCAGAGTCATAAACCAACCAACACAGGGTTACACGACTAGTTGTAGCAGGCAGTTGGTCTTTGTGTATTGCTCCCAGACTGTGAGACAAAGGACCATATATCTATTGGCAGGATGGGCCATCTCTGACTTGATGAGGTAGAGGAGCTATCACCCACCACACTTGCACATCTTAAAGTCTCTGCCTTAGCGCACTCACAAAGGGTTTGATACTGGTCTTTTGTGACCCCAGACAATATGGGGCCAGGACATAGCGGCAGGAATTCCAATCACCCCATGGGGTGGAATCGTCCAGACCCATCTCCTACTTCAAAGGGGGCACCAGGAAAAATATTGGATCCTCAGACCCAGCTCTTGAGTACACATCAGGACCTGTGGAAGACTAAGAAGATGGACTGCTGTGCTGCTTTAATGCAAGATGGATGTACATTCAGCTGCCCAGCTGTGCTGCCCTGCCACCCTCCTGCCTGAGTGAGGAGGACTGGACCTGCATCTTGAACCCAGGACAAGCACAGTGCCTCCAAGAGCTGGTTGACTGGCCTCCTAATCAGAGCCTCAGGGACAGAACAGGCCCCAACAACCTTGATCCCAGCACCTGCACTCTGCCAGTTGTGAGTCCTTCCCACACAGGTGGCCCCACCCCAATCCTGGACCCTTGGAAATGGGCCTCAAATTGCTCTGCTAGCCCTGCTGTGGTCCCAGCAGAATAATTGCAGAGCGATGCTCCACCTCGCAAACACTCTGCCTCGGAACCGCTGTGTGATCCCTGCCCAACATCAAACTTTACGTTGCAGCCACACAACTCATCGAAACTGCAGGTGGTGATGCATCCTTGATGAAGGCCTTTGCACTGCAAGACCCTTGTTGACAGCGCCCTTGACAATGACATAGGACTCTGCATTGCAAGCTCTTCACTGTCTTCAGAACCACTGCTGCTAAACGCATCTCCAACCTAAGACCTTGCATCTCCTCTGCTGAGTGACGCATCCATGGTCTCATTGTTGCGCAACCAAGATTTATGGTACTTTGTTCATGGGCCTAACTGGGTCCCCATAAGAGTTTCAAACTCCATCGTGGTCGGCCTTAACTTGTGACTTTGTTCCAGTCCAGGGGAAGCAGATAACAATAGTTGGCACTTTGTGCTTTTTGGAGCTGTTTTCGCTTAAATCTTTAAAATTGGATGTCTCCAGTACTACTGATTGTATGCTTGTTGTCTTGGTCTTAAATTATTTATTTCATGTTGTTCCATTTTTTTTATTACTATGTAAAGTGCTGCATATGTTCCACAGACCCTCTGTCACGGACATGTGTTTAATTTGAATCAACATCTCTTGTTTTGCTAGGACCGTATGTGCTAAAAATATTTAAAATATATATATTTTGTAATATTGTGCATTAACTTAGCAACAATCCATGCTCTTCTTGGTGGTATCGCTGTCATCTGCTATGGTACACTGCTGTTGCAAAGCACCATCGAGTCCTTAGTTGATTCTGGAACTCTTGCTCACACACTAATGATAAAGAAATGTTCAAATGTTCAGAGCATACCAATGGCACCTTGATTGTATGAAAGTGGTTTTGGTTGTGGCACACAACAACTGGTCTTATGCTTGAACCAAGGCTACATCATGCAGTTAATAGCTCCAATCACTTGAGAAATTCATCATAAAGCATAAAAAATAATATCTGATATAAGTTTAAATAAAATATCAATATAATTCCACTTTAGCATTGTGTCAAAAATATTAAATGCCGACAAGTCTATGACTATATGTTACACTTTTTATATACATTAATATTTATAATATTGAGTTCTGAACCAGCACGCTTCAGTGAGCCTGTAACAAGTGTTCTAATAAGAATCAGAGTCGAGTGTCCAGTATACTTGGAGATTATTAGAAACAGATCATATTATTTTGGTCAGGTTGCTGCCTGTTTTGCTGTCCTGATAAAGACCCCAAGTGACTCAGTTTAAGAGGTCGAAACTTTGACTTATCAGGTGCCACTCATATAATTGATTGTTGGACTGTTCAAACCCAAATATCTATATCATTGGTTTTCTAAGAAGCCTTTTCGTCCCATGGGTGGGTACCTTTCGTACAAACTGTAAATATTGACAATGAAATAAATGTTTGATATTGTGTGGCTCATTTATTTGTACTTACACTGCACCATCACTTGACTATCCATTTGACTCATTTCATGATATTTCAATATAAATCATCGACCACTATTAAAAAAATTTGATTGCATTTATCATGTATGAATATTTGGCCAATTGTATTATGTATCATGCATTAGTCACAGATTGAATGATTCCTAGGGAAACACAGTTCTGCATGAGTTTATTGGACTCTAAGGATGGAGGCCATCATTGTCTATGAGATATAATTCCTATCTGGTGGGAGAACGCTTCTTTATTAGTGCACTTACTTTTGGATTGACAGAAGTGTGCCATCTGTCTTGGAATGTTTGCCAATGGAAATCTGACACATCAGCATACTTAAGCTGGCTTCTTGAAAGGTTCACTTGCCTTACCAACACTGACTTGCCAACACCCCCTCCATTGATGTCATCATCTTGTTCCTCTCAGGAGAGATATTGTCTGAGGGATCCAGTGATGGGAGAGATGCGAATCTAGGGAGAGAATATACTGAGTGAATATCTTCAGGTGTGTGGCCCAGCACACAAACAGGTTATTGGATAGACCATTATTACGTGAATAGTTGGTCTATTTTATTTATATTTGTTAAGGTTTGTAATTTGATGTTTTAAGAGCCATTATTATACTATTAAAAACAAAAGGATGTAGTTGGGATCAGTTTATTTATTTTAAATTATTTTCATGTGCTAAATAATTTGATAATACTTGCTAGAATGTACTGAAATCCTACGGCCAACATAGTTAAGTTCTCAAATGATTTAGCATTATATGTTGGCAAATAACTTATATTCTTCCTCTGCATTCTGAAATTAAATGTGGCTAATGTTTTTAATACAACTAGATTAGTCTTTTAAAATGAAGGTAATTTTTCTAAGCATGCACCATCCTTAATAATGTCCTTGCATAATATTGGCAGAAAGGTTACCCCCCCCCCCAATGAGGCAGCTGTCCCATCCAGGATATTTCAGGTGCATTTGAGAAACTCATCCCCCCCAAATCTAAAAAAAGCCATTTGTGCGTATGTGTTATTTGGTGGGTGGGCCGCCATTTTCCAAGGGAGCAGGGGTTTTAATTTATGCTGTGCTGGATTTTGACGCCTGGCCCATTTAAATGATGTCCGCCTGCCTGACAGAGATGTGTGAGCCTTTAAAGGAGGTACCTACACATTTGATTTTCGGAAGCATTGATATTTCCAGCTTGCAGGTACAGATGTGTTCCTTCGGTAGGCGGTCAACTGGCAGGGTGGCATAGGCTAAGACTTCTGAAACTCATGCGGGACTGCATCCCTATTGCCTAATTGTAAATTAGTGTATATTTTAGAGTATAAGGAAAAAGTGTCAATATGTTTTATACTTACAGGGGCAGATTTATGAGGCCCTTGCCCCACGTTTACGCCGCTGTTGCATCACGCAAGGCGGCGTAAACGTGGCGCATCCCTACGAACGATTTACAACGTGACGCATCTAGGCAGATGCGTCACGTTGTAAAGCCCTGCGCCGCTTGTGGGCGTTCCGGCGCAGGGTGGGCGTTCCGGGGCAGGTGCGCCTCGCAAAAGTGGCTGAGTGAAATCTATAAGATTTCACTCAGTCACTTTCAGGCCAATGCTGCGTCAAAAGCCTGCGCCTGCTTGAAGCAGGCCTAGGTCTTGATGCAGCATTGGTCAGATAGGGCACCCCCCGAGCCTTGCTGGAGCTGCGTCGCGCTTGCGACGCAACTCCAGCAATGCGCCGCCTTTACGGCACAGATGCGTCACGCATCTGTGCCGTTTTTGCCCAATGGTGCGCCGCATTGTAAATGCGGCGCACCATGGGTGGCGGAGCAGTGGCGCACTGTGTCGCACATTAACTGGCGCATCCCTGGGGATGCGCCAGTTAACATAAATCTGCCCCACCGTTTTTCAGATTTAAAATACCAGTTTTAATACCTATTCAAAAAGAGTATATACATATAAAATATTCATGTAATTTGCAATTTAACCTTTTTTTAGTGTGGTGCTCAAGGACACCTTCCACCTCACCCCCGTATTCATTGTATACTGAAGGTGGCCTACCCAACTTGGCTGAGCAGCTAAAGTCCAGAGCACCACAGCAAAAGGTGAGCACCGTAGGTGATATGATCAAACGTTTAAAAAAAGCTTTGGATGTGGTAGATGGAAAACTTATGTTAGTCATTCATAGATTATATATATTTTGAAAATCTAAGTATACTGAAATACTTTGATAATTACCTGGCCTTTAAAGCATTACATTCTATGCAGAATCAATGTAAACTATATATTGATAATTAGCCGTGCAATAACATTAATAAAGAAGTGATATGAGCATCATTGTCGTCTAACAGACTGGGAGAAAAGCCATAACACGAGGTTCCATCGACCCTGCAAACACATTGGTTTAGCTTCCCTATAGAAAAGATTAACCCTAACTACTTTTCCCAGTCCATGAGTCACATGTTAAGTCTAATTTATAGGGACTTCGAAAATTAAATACATTCCTCAGACACAGTGAACATTATCCTGGTCATTGGTGCCATTTTTTTGTTTTTCGAACAAAAGTCACTCCGAAAGTTCTTTATTTGCAAATAAAAAGAAAGGAAAATAATTTGCTATGAACAGGAACTTAAACAATCTAACTACAATGAAAGGAGAATGTACAGTGCAGCTCCTCCTTCCACAGCATTGATAAACCTGCCAGAAAACATTGGTATTTTAGTATGGTGGACATTTTCTAAACCAGAATGATGTTTGGCACCTGCCAAGTGCTAACTAAGGGTCGTTGCGCCTTATTTAGAATTTCACAGACGGTATACTCTGTCACACATGTGGATGTCACATCTACCAAATCACTAGTGCATTAAAGCCTATGACACTTCCAATATAGCAGGAAGTCTACTGCGTTTTGACAGTGTCCTGCTACAGAATTATCTGAATGAGACCCATACTTAATTTTCTTTTACAAAAAACGTACACATATATATATATATATATATTATTCATCCTTGTGCAATGTGTTGGTGCATTATGAACAAATTATACACAAATGCTAGTATGTGGTGACATACATCAAGATTAAACAATGAGGCTTCTTTAGAATATGTCGGGCAGCGTCATGTGTAACAAACAAGGCAGATGTCATGGACCATATTACATTTGCAATGTGGTCAAGTCAATGCCACTTTTAATATGGCAGATGGAATTTCCATCACATTTGTGACAGTGTGCCTGTCAACCTAGTCAGACGTAAATACGATGCATTTGACTTACTTGAATGCCTTCACCCAATACAAATTCATTTATATATTGGTAAGTATTAGATTATAGCATATTTGACCATCTGAAGATATCGAGTTAATATTGTTCCCTATGTTAAGGAAAACATGTGACATATCACGTGTTTGGAATGTGTCAGATAATTGCTAAAGGGGCATTTGTCTAATATGTAATAGTCAATTCTTATTCCAATATATTTTTCATTTATATATTTAATGTAGAATCCTCTGCACAATCTGAATGAGTAACCCTCATCTGTGAGGTGCTGAAGCAGCTATTGGACTCAGCAGGAGGCGCGAGTAGCATAGAAGGACCCAGTGGCACAGCGGTTGAAGGGGATGATTTGGAAAGTAGCTCAGGATGAGAGTCCAAAACGTAGTCAGGTAATGACTCTCATGACACTGGTCAGCCTCTTGTGATGGAGCACAGACTGAGCCATCTTCTACTGTAGTTACCACCCACCATCACCGTCATTGCTCCCGCATCCCCTGGAGAGTGCCGGGCCCTAGCCAGCAGACAGCAGGTAGAAGTCGACTTTGCCCCACGTACCTCTCCCCGTGCTCCCGTACCAACACTTCTTTATTTCTGAGAAGACACTACGGGTGTTGAAGAAATTAAGTGCTGGGAGGACTGAAGTGTTGTGTGTCCTCTATGATTTGGAACAGAAGTTGGGCCTGATGGTCCAGATCCTTGTGAATAGTTGATTGGTACAGGCTTCCAACAAAAGAGTGGCTTGGCAGATAGTGCATCCTTGAAAACAAAGACTGCTACTCCTATGCCCACTCCTTACCATTCCTTGAGCTCAGACTTCCCTCTTCCCTTGTTCTGCCACCTTTATATTGCCTTTTATTGGGTAGGGCCATAGCTAAATATCTTGAAGAAACTATTCTGCAATCGCCCAACCAGCCTAAAACTTTATTAAGCTTAGTTAGAGATATGGCTAATCCAGAGTGCGCAAAGAGTGAGATTCCAGCATCACAAGAACTCAGTGATGACTTGGCAGTCTTTTTTGAAGAAATAATTAACAACATTTTAAATGGACTAAAAGCTCTTACCAAACATGCAGAAGAAAATATTCTCCAGGACGAGGTCCAATTTGGGTTTCGACCAGGACATGGTACTGAAACCTCTCTAGTGACTGTCCTGGATGACCTAAACATGCATGCAGACAGTGGCCAAACAGCCATAAGCTACTGAGCAAGAGGCTTGAGGAATGTGGCATTGTGGGCAGGGCACTGGACTGGCTGCGATCCTATCTTTTAGACAGACAGCAAGCAGTGACCTTGAGGCCTTTCCTTTCTCAGAGTAGGTTAGTAAAACATGGGGTTCCGCAGGGCTTAGCGATCAGCCCAATTCTTTTGAATTTATACCTGTGCCCACTTAGTTCTCTCATAAAATCTTATGGCTTTGAGGTTATAAATTATGCAGACGACACCCAACCCGACTTTTCCCTCGAGGGCAATGATGCAGTTCCTCTGGAAAAAATCCATACCTGTATGCGAGAAACAGCAGGCTGGCTCAGGGATAACTCATTGCAATTTAATGGGGACAAGACAGAAATACTTTGCTGTACTGCAAGCAAAATCCCTTGCCCCCTGCCAGTAGACTTCTGGCCAGGTTCTGCTTATAACCCTCCATTGCCTGTTAAAACAGTCCGCAATTTAGGAGTACTGCTAGACAGTAATCTGCAATTTGACTCACAAGTAGATAAAACTGGGAGCACCTGTTTTTTTCTGTTCCGAGCCCTTAGAAAAGTACTCCCCTTTCTACCTGTCTCAGCTAGACTGCAAGTGGTAAGGAGTATTATTGTGAGCAGATTAGATTACTGCAATGCCCTTCTCCTAGGATCCCCAGCTTCTTTGCTAAAAAAACTACAAAGGATACAGACTATTGCAGCTAAATTTGCATTGAACAGACAATGTAGAGCATCGTTCTCGCATGCCTTGAAAGATCTCCACTGGCTGCCCATTGTACAGCGAGTCCAGTTCAAGGCACTCAGTATCGTCTATAGGGCAGCACATAAAATGGGGCCTAATACCCTCAGAGGAAATTTCTATGTATTCCCCTGTAAGAAGCCTACGTTCCTCCTCAGCCAGCCTTATATGTGTCCCACCTGCCAAGAAAGCTCGACTGGGGGGCAGATCATTTAGTTTTGTAGCCTCCCGTCTTTGGAACACTCTACCAATAGAGCTTAGACAAATGGATACAATGTCCCAATTCAGGAAGGAATTGAACGGGGGCGTGGCTTAGCGCCCATCGAGAATGGCGGCGTCCCTGTAAGCGCTCCGTGCCTGCCGAGGGAGACAGGCAGTTCGAGTGCTTCCCCTCATTCGCGGATGGAAAATTAAGCCCGCGGTACACACCAGGCATGCCGTGACATCTTCGGTGAGGCTCCTTACAGCTTCCTTTCCCTTTTTCCTGGAGGGTACTTTTCGGCCGCATCTCCACAGCGTCCGCGGACGCCATTTTGCGCGTTTACCGCGATTTTAATGAAGGACGCTCCCCTGCCTCCTACGAAGCCCCTACAATGCTGGGCTCTGCTTTCTCTATGTGAGGTGGGCTAATGTCAACCCCCTCTCCAATACGCTGACTTTCTTGGCCTTTTGCTCGTATCTCTAATATCGACACAGCCCTTCACGCTTTTGGCGGCCATTTTGTATTACCAAAACTGCGTCTTTTTCGTGACGCTTTTTCTTCTTCTGTGGCCCTTTACAGCGTACGCTGTCAGTTTTTATATGCAGGATAGACTGTTACTTAACTCTTTTGCCCTGTCTTTTTCCTGCTAGCATGTGAAGGCTGGTGTCGCATCTCCTCGTTCTGGAAGTCATTTTAGATCCTGCATTTAAGATAGCCTCTTCAGCAACGTTATTTCACTGCCACTGTTGACCTTATCAGCTGCTCTGCCATTTTTGCGTCTTTTTGCGTCTTTCAGCATTTCTACAGTGTGCACACGTTATTTGGTGGTTTTCTGTTTCCCAACTTGTACCTCATGAGCAGACATACGGCGGATTGCGCTAACAAGATCCAGAAGCGCACCTTCATCAAAAACTCCAAAGTTTTCTCTGCATTGGCGCAGTTAGAGGCCTCTCAAGCACCTGCTACCACTATTTCCTCATCTGAAATGGATTCTTCAGTGCAGCCATCTGGGAAAATAACCACTAAGCGGCTAAAGAAGGATCCTCCCTCTCCATCCAATTCCGCCCCGAATACCACTATGGACTTACTCTTGGAGGAAATAAGGGCTTTACATCCCTTTATGGAGGAAACCAACTCTAAGCTACAAGTTTTAACAGACAACTGGTCGCAAATGGAAGCTAGAGTCACATCGGTGGAACATACTGTTTCTTCTCTCCAGGAGCCGTCTGCTAAGGTTTCTCCCATGCACTCGCAAATTACCTCCCTTCAAAAGCAGGTCGAGGAGCTCGAAAACAGAAATAGACGTAATAACTTACGTATCTACGGCCTGGTGGAAGGATGCGAGGGAAGTGACCCCATTGCTTTCTTCAAGTCTTTTCTATCCAAACTCCTACAGCGAGCCCACAGATTAGGTCGAGTTGCCTCTCCTAATTCCATTTCATCGAAACCAAGAGGCGTCATCATGTATTCCCTAGAATATACTGATCTTTTGAAAGTTCTCTCAGCTGCCAGGGCTTCACCTCGTCTTTCTTGGTCAGGTTCCTCCCTATTTTTTGCGCAAGACTATGCCAGAGCTACAGCTAATCGCTGTAAGGCCTTCCTGGACATGAGACCGGAGCTCCGTTCAATTGGCGCCAGATATGGCCTTTTCCATCTTGCCTTTTCAGGGTTACCTACAACAACAAAACAACTACCTATGAAGATCCCGTTCGACTTCAAAGCTTCTTAAATTCCTGCCGAGCAGCTGACATGGATGTGTCTGGCGCTTCTTCTTCGTACTTTCCTCCATTACTTTTTTGAGTTGTTCTCTGTTTTTCCCTCTTTGACTTGTTATGTATATCGTTCATATTGCATTACTTAACTCCTTGTTCTTGTATTCCTTTCTGGTTTCATATGATGTCCTGTTTTCGCAGTAATTTTTCCCTCATTATCTTATTCCTTTTCCTTGCATATTGTTGTATTAGTTTCTGATTGTTCCTTACCGATTTGCCCTTTTAATACTCTCCTCATGTTTCCACAGCATTTTTTCTTGCGTTCCGCGCTGTCTTCCTGGTTGGACGGTTTGCTGACCTTGGATGTCCCGCCTTCTCCAGTTGGCTCTACCCCCCTCCTCCCTCCCGCTCGAACTTTTTCCTGATTGCCCTTCCCTGCTTCCCTCCCCTGTAAGTACGCTTTTTCACTCCATACCTGCACTGTTCGTTCATGTTCATATTCCCTTTTTCCTAGTCTTTCCTTTTCTCTTCTTATGTTTCAAGATGTCCTTTTTTCACTTGCTTCTATTTGTCCACTTTTTTTGCTACAATAATTTTCTTTTTCGATGGTTTTGTATTTTTTGCTCGTTTGTTTTTGCATTTTTCTACTCAGTACCTTTCTCTTTTCTTTGCTCCTTCTCTTCTCATTGTAACCATCCTCGCTTTCTAGTTTTTTTCCTTCAGATACTGTTCTTCCTTTTCCCTTTTCTTTACTCCTATTACTTTTCCTTCTTTCTGGCCTTATTTCTTGTTGTAGACATGGCTTGTTCTTTTGGCATCTTCCTTCTGATTGATTCAGGATTTTTTCTTTTTCTTAAATTTCGTACTCTCTCTTTTTACATTCCGTATGTAACTACTTTTTTTATCCATATTCCTATTTCTACTCTTCCTTTCCTCATCTCTACCTATTTTCTTCTCTTATGAGTTTTTTTTCTATTGTATTTATTATCCTCAGTATTATTCTTTGTAATGTCAGTACGTATTGTTTCATGGAACGTTAAAGGTCTCCATTCTCCCATTAAGAGACAGCGAATTCTTTCTCATCTTGCCTAATTGAATGTGGATTTTGCTTTTTTGCAAGAAACTCATTTATCCGAAGTAGAATCTGTTACGCTTAAGAGGGGATGGGTGGGAGAGGTGTTTTTTGCTCCTGGAGATGGTAAACGTAATGGTGTTGTCATTCTAATTCGCAAATCTCTTTCTTGCTCCCTGTTAACTACTGAATTTGATACTGATGGTCGTTGGTTATATGCCAAGCTTTCCTTGTGGGGTGTTTCATTCTCTCTTCTCAATGTTTATGCTCCCACGAGTGGTGACCCATTATTTTGGCGTGATATGGCTGCCAGTATCTCCACTCTCATTGATGATAATTTCATTATGGCAGGAGATTGCAACCAACCTCTCGATCCTTTTCTGGATCGGCACTCCAAAGCTCCCTTCGTTCCAAATAAACCTCACAAACTCTTTGCCCAAGCAATCTCGCAGCATAAATTTATTGATGCCTGGCGTCTATGTAATCCAACTACCAAAGAATTCACCTTTTATTCTCCCTCCCACCACTCCCAATCACGTATTGATTACATTTTTATTTCCCATCATTTGTCTCAATCTCTCACCCAGTCAGAAATTGGCCCTATCCTATTATCTGATCATGCCCCAGTCTCTCTTAATATTGACGTTCTACCCAAACCCACTGGACCCAAGAGATGGCGTTTTAATAATTCTTTACTTTTGGATCCTAAATTTACTGCCTCTTTTGTTGACTTTTTCAATGATTATTATGCCCTTAATGAGACTCCTTCCATCCCTGTCCATACTATTTGGGATGCATTTAAGGCTACTGCTAGAGATTTCATGATCAATTTTGTGGCCAAAAAACGAAAGACCGCTCGTAAATATAATAACGATCTTCTCCAACACATTAAGGGATTGGAGCACTCCTACTATACCTCCCACTCAAAGGAAAGCTTGACAGCACTTATTGATGCTAAGTTGAAGTTTAACAAAAAATCCACTGATAATGCTTCTCTTTATCTATTGAAATCTAGTTCGAAATTCTATGGTGGGAAGAACAAGGCAGGGAAGATACTAGCTAACTATTTGAAAATCAAACATAAGAAGTTAAACATTGATTCTGTTTTTGATAATAATGCTACTCTCAAACATAAGGATAGCGACATCCTTGACGAATTCTCTCGTTTTTATTCTACCCTTTATTCCTCTGAGACTCATCCCTCTCCCCAATCTCTTTCTGATTTCTTTTCTTCTATTCTTCAACCAGACCATTTCCCCATTGACTTAGCCTCTTTGGAATCGGATTTTCCCAACAGGAATTGCTTTCTGCCCTTCATTCTCTTAAAAAAGACAAAGCTCCTGGACCTGATGGGTTCACTGTTGAATTTTATCTTCATTTTTCCAAATTACTAATGCCTAAATTACACTCCCTTATTGGTTCGTTTGTCGCTCTTGGTAGTTCTTCAGGTACCTTCTCCGAGGCCCACATTTGTATCATTCCTAAGGAAGGGATAGATCCTCAATACTGCAAAAATTACAGGCCAATTTCCCTTGTTAACATTGATTACAAGATTTTTGCTAAATCAATTGCGATTCGGTTGGACCCCTTTTTACCTGAACTACTTGGCCCCGAACAATCTGGTTTCGTTAAAGGGCGTAATATTACTGACAATACTAGACTTCTTTTTAATGTTTTATCTAACTCCCCCCGCTTTCAAGATTCTCTAGCGGCTATTGCCCTAGATGCAGAGAAAGCTTTTGATAGGGTGGAATGGACCTATCTTTTTTCTGCCCTTGAATGGTTTGGTTTTGGCCCTAAATTTTTATCCTTAATTTCATTTCTTTATTCCAATCCCAGAGCGGCAGTCTGTGCAAATGGTCTGGTTTCCCCTTTCTTTGACCTGGGTAGAGGTGTACGGCAAGGTTGTCCTTTATCCCCGTTCCTCTTTAATTTAGCTTTGGAACCCTTTCTTTCTAAACTCAGACAAAATCCTAATATCCAGGGCTTTCAAACTACACACTCTCACATCAAACTTGCTGCTTATGCAGACAACATTTTGCTTTTCATCTCTAATCCTACTGAATCTATTCCCGCTTTCCTTGCTGAAGTGCATGACTATTCGCAGATTTCAGGCTACAAGCTGAATAATGATAAGTGCGAAATTTTGCCCCTCACTAAATACACCTTCAAGCCTGACTTTGCTGCCTCCAATTTCACTTGGAGTTCCGCCCATATTAAATACCTAGGTTTACATATCACTCCCTCTATTGCTGATACGGTTTCACTTTGGCTCAACAAATGTACCCAGAAACTCTCTTCTCTCACAACCAGATGGCACCCACTTTGTCTCTCGTGGTGGGGGCGCCTTGATACCATTAAAATGATGCTATCCCCTATTATCCTATATACCATTTCTAACATTCCTGTTCCTATCCCCATGAAGTTTTATAAGAAAATCAACGCTATTCTCACCTCTTTTCTTTGGTCTGCAAAAAAGCCCGTATGTCCCTCCTTAGATTAACACGCCCTAAATCAGAAGGTGGTGTTAATTTCCCTGATTTCCCTACCTATCACAAGGCCTTTCTTTTGCGTCAGGCCTCCTTTTGGTTACGTGGCCCTGATGAGCCCTGTCCTCTATGGGTTACGTTAGAACGTCTTTTCCTTTCCCCTTTTACTATTGCTGAATTTCTCTCTTTTTCTCGCAAACCACAAATGTCATCCTCCCCTATACACAAATTCACCATTAAGTTACTCTTGGCCTCGACTCCAGCTCCTCCCTCCACCATTGCTGACTTCTTATCCACTACCATCTGGCACAATAAAAACCTCCTTATCAATAACAAACCTTTTTATTGGAAATCTTGGAGGCAGAAAGGTTTCATTTGGATTTCCCAACTCTTTTCTCGTTCCACTTTCTTACCTTTTTCAACACTCAGCCAATCCTTCAATCTCCCGCTTCTTTTGCCCGTAAATACCTTGCACTCAAAGATTCGGTCCTGTCTGCTTACTCCCAGATACAGCACTCTCATAACTTTTCCCCGCCTCCCGACCGTAGCTCACATTTACATTCTTTCTTAGCTGTTACCTCCAAGGCCTCCCTCATTTACTCATTCCTCCGCTCCATACCTTCTCCTCGTCCAAAATCCAAAGTTGAGGAACAATGGGAGCGCGACTTTGCGACCTCTTGGCTAATCCCTTTGTGGGATAAATTATGGATCAAAATTCGCAAGTCCTCTAGATCTGCTACTCTGACCCAAACATTATTTTTCATATACAATAGACTCCTTTTTACACCACAATCGCTCAATAAGAAATTCTCTTCCGTTCCTGACCTCTGTTGGTCCTGTTCCTCACCCAATGCAACTTTATTCCATATGCTCTTTTCTTGCAATGTCATTCACGACTTTTGGAAGCAAATTTGGTCACAAATTATGTTATCTTTCACACTCAAATTCCTTTTTCTTTTACACACATTTTTCTAGGCAGTCTCTCTACTTGTTGGGATCACATGAATGTTGATGTGTGAATCATTGATTTATTAATAGCAGTTGCATTTCAACAAATTACTGTTAACTGGAAGAGTTTTGCAAATATTTCTTTTAAAGCCTGGTGGTATAATGTCTGTCATAACCATAGGTTGGATACTGCCTTTGTTTTCCCTCTTCACATGGCGACTAAACGTGCTAATTTATGGCTTCCCATAACATTACATTTTGATACTTGTGCTAAGAAATCATCTCATTTGTCACCCATTCAGCAAGAAGTTTCCAAACCCCCTTGATTGACCTTATTGTTCCAATACTTTTTACCTTTTAACAGATTTTCTCATTGTTGTTTTTCATTTTCTTGGGATATATCCTCATTTATTCCTTTTACAGCCAATTTATTTTTTGCTCTTTATGCACTATTTCTCTGAATTGTTTTTGTTTCTTTTCTTATTCTTTATATTGCCTATGTATATTGTATTGACACCTCTTGTTATTCAATAAATTCTTTTTTGAACTTAAAAGGAAGGAATTGAACACAAAACGTTTTCCCAGTGAATAATTCCAGTCCTATGCTCTAGCTCAGTTACATACAGTGTCGTTGGGAATCTCAGCGCCCGGATACCCGTTGGGTGGAAGCCACGCTATAGAAGTATTCCCTTACATTACATTGCATTACATATTCCCTCTGCAACCATTCCAACCTGAGGTGTCTGGGCCTCCAAAGTGATTGCTTAAGGATTCCCCAAATGATGAGGAAGAGGACAATCAGTTAAAATGGCAAAACAAATAACTAATTCTTCTCCCCCCCTTCAGGTTAATAGGCGTTCATCTTCCTCCCAAAAAAGTCTGGGATGTATTGATGTTTTTTTATATATATATTTAAGTTACAGCTGTGCTTTATATGCTTTTATTATTTTGAGACATTTTATATGATAAATATTCGATTGTAAGGTATCAAAAACACATCTTTCTACATTAGTACTTCCTGATATATTTCGTAATAATGTGATGCATTGTTGTACTTGTAGTGTACTATTCATGTATAACAAAACATACACTGAACAAATTCTTGATCTTACATGCAATGGTTGAAAAATGAAGGCAAAATCATGTTGACTGATGAAACATGATTTCTCAACTCAGAATTCTACATGTTTTGGGTAAGCAAGAATGTGCTTGGGAATAATAGGCATTATTCCGTGAGTGGATGCTTGGTATGCCTTTCAATTTTTTACGGCGTAAATTTTTTTTTAATTCTACTATTTTACAAAAAAAAATATCAACAATTTTTGTAATATTTTTTACAATGTTTCCGTATTTATATGTGATTAGATATGTGAAATTATTATAGTCAGTTGTGATATGTTTTGCCTTATCCTATACATAACATTTGAGTACATCAAAATTGTATATATCTCAACATTTGCATTTTCATCCACAATGTATATTTGAGTAATTCTCTTTGTTGGAAACTTACCCTAGATTTTGGAATGAAGCAGCCATTATGTCCACTACCACTGTCACATGTTTCCAGGTGATCTAGAAGCAAGAACATCTTGCTTATGTTGACTTTAGAGTGTGCGTGTGCAGGATTTTAGCCATATGTACGTTTTTCCTCAATAACAGGTGAGGAGCATTGACTTCCATGCAACAACCAACTGCAGACAATGAACCATCCGTGAGTTTTGATCTCATTAACAGAGGTAGTGGCAGGTGACCGATGCGGCAGATGGACGGCAGATGTTTGTCCACCATTCTGCTAATCATAAAGACATTGGCTGGTACGTTGTGGTGTGGGACAGATGAACTGCCAATTTTTGATGGCTCATCCTCCAAAGTCTAAATTAGCTTCCAGGTTCTTGAACAATTTTCCTTTCTTTTGACATGTACTACAGTGCGTGTGTATCCGATGTGACACTATACAGAAGAGAGGTTAGAATTTTTTAGTAGGAAGCTTTCACATAAACCCTACTTGACTCTAATTTTTCCAACACACTAATACAACAGTTTCAAGGCTTACCTACCTAATTTCCTATTGAATCAACGAAGACAGAGGTCTCTCTTACAGTGTATGACATCTCTTGTGGTAATAAAATCACCCCCATATGTTCAACGTTGTTCCAATCATTCCTTTGTGAAAGCTGGAAAGATTCTGCAAAACTGCAGAAGATATCATTGCCTCTTACTGACATGTTTTTTGTTAACATAGCAAATATAATCGATAACCAAGAAACACTGCGAAGATTGCTAGGAGAGAGTACATTCAAGGGGATTATCAATGACACTATATTCTTCTCGTTCAAGGCTGGATAACAAGTGACTTGTGATAATCCTGTAGGAAGCTTTTATCAACAGTTAAATCCAACAGACTTCATTAGAAGGTATGAAACTACTGGTAAAAGGTGATTGCAGTGTTTCTTTTCTCACAAGAACTTCAATTTAGTTTCAATGCAATGGAAATATTGATTACAAGTTAGGTGCCGCACAGTTTTGTTGTATGCTACAATATGCTCATTCGTGAAAAAGTTGAGCTCCACAACTATTAATATTCACCATTTGAGTTCATTTTTCCACACTGGACATATTGGAATGATTAAAGATTCGCTACTATCCCCGCCGTGCCGGAGTCGGTTTAATATTAAACAGCTTGGGTAGTGAGAAACATGAGTTAAGTCACCCTACCTCTCTACTCTAAATTGCTCCACATTGCATCCACACAGGAATATTAATAGCAAGATGAAAAATAAAAGTTGCAATGTTTTGAGTAAGCTGCAGAAAAGGGGCGGAACTGGGATGAGCCCAGAAATATATGCGGTGTTTTAGGTCAGGTACACGTTTTGCGATGTGTTCTGCTGAATGCCATTTACAAACCGCGCTTTTTTAGAAACATATAATCCTATGTTGGTGAAATGCTCTGGTGACGACGATAAGAAGAGAGATGTATACAGAAGTCTCTATGTCACGACCTTGACAAGCAGAATACGAGAAAAAGGAAACGATTCCTTCAAAATTCATCCCAGCTGCGCTCTCTTAAGCATCTGTCCTCGAGAAGTTGCTGCTATGACTGAATTCAGTAACCAGCTCTTTAACTAATCCAATACAAAATAAATCAGACTGTTAATGTTGCCGAACTATCACAGCACAAATCAATCTTCCAGGCGTTGGTGGTATATGCATATGTCTACAGGACATCTAGACACAACTCACATTGGTTGCTTGATTTTCTAATTTGTAAGTTTTTATATTTTCCGGTGTTGATATGAAAAGGGACTATGTGCGTGATGCACACTGCCTTTATGTGATTGGCTTCATAGGAATTGCAGATGCTCGCGTGTGCACCCACTCTGATGCAATTTTCACACACTCATTTGAATACAGGCAATTGCTTTTTGACCTTCGAATGTGTTTCAATGCATTCAAATATTCCTTAAGGTGAAGAAAGACTAGACTGAACGATGTAAAGTTAGGGACGAAGCCAAATGGGTTTATTAAAGGACAATTCATTTCCCTCCAAAGGCATTGGAGGGCATTCGCAACTTGAGATTTAGTTTTAAATATGATGATGGCTTCACGGTGCTGATGAAGAGCGGGCACCACGTCCACGCACTGGGCTCTGTGGAAATTCCCCACCACTGAAAATGAATCCCAGGACAGGAGGCGGCGCATACATTCTTCAGCGACCTTTGCTTGGCAAAAGTCAGTGTGTGAGGGGAGCTGAAGCTCCAATTAGTAAACCGAACTCACAGGCCCTTTAAATGTGGTTTCCATTAGAAATTAGTCACATTAGTCCATTACTATATATTGGGCATAAATGGCCTCCTGCTTGCCTTCAGATTTGGAGGAGGTCCAAGTTGCAGACTAAACACTAGTTCTACTGCTCGCTGGCTTTAGTTGTCAGATCTAAGTGCTACAGGTTTCAGACATTACCTTAGGTTGGCTCTTGAAAAGCGTAACCTAAGCCCTTTAGGGGCATTTATGCAGCTGGTCCTGCCTTCAGGCCAGATCAGTCTCCACCCCCTTTCAAGTTCTGCTGTCTTCTATTGCCTGCTCATTGGCATACATTCTGGTTGATGGATGTGGGTTTGTGGCTCGTATGCTGCTGTTTGTGGTTGCTTGGTGCACGTGTGAGGAGGCTATGATCCAGGTTGCTGAAGCATCACCTCAAAAGAGCCCCTATGGCCCCACAATCTGTACTTGATTTGGCCCGGTCAAAAGAGACTTAACACAATCCTTCCCCTCCTCCTGGTTGAAGGGCCAAATGAAGCATGTTCTGGGGGGGGCTACAATATACACCTTCAGGGGCATAGCTTTGTCAGTGAGATTGGGGGTGGGGGGGGTGAGCTTCAAATTTCCTGATGATCAGGCTGGCATATAATGTTAAATATGTTATGGGACAATCACGAGGGGCCTAAAGGACAGCGGAAAGGGAGAAGAATGCTGATTGGTACTAAGTGAGAGCATCACAATATTTTGTAAAATATTGAACATTATTTAGGGATTTCAAAACAGAGATGAAAGCTAGTGTGTGTGTGTTTTTGTCAGCGTGCGCATGCAAAACTCCCAGGTGAAATCTCACAAACACCTCACCATACCCAACTGAGAGCACCCGTACCCAACTAGTTTTCAGAAAATACATTTATTAGGGAGTGAAACACCTCAAACACCGCCCTGAAGCTAGGCCCCAGCCCTCCAAACCTACCTGATAGTACGAAATGCCAGTGGGGTAGGAGATACACTGGTAATGTGGATATTGATCATACAGAATTACAGAGGAACGGCGAGGCATTAATGTAGCAGATATCTACCAATATCTTTTGCTAGGTGCACGTAAAGACTGGCAATAACTTCTGGTCTGATCCTTACATTATAAGTTACTGCTTTGATGGAAATTCAGGAAGCATCTTTTACAAAGAGGATTTGTAAACAAGCAAAGCCAATATGAGCTTTCATGTGGAGGGTTGAAAGAGTTGCTAATGAGGTGACTTGGAGGTTGAAATGATTAATATTGGGCCTCGCAGAGAATCACAATACCAATTACTGGGACATATGGAGGCTTGCACTTCCTGCTGATAAGAGTACTGGAAATCTTGAAATGCCTTTCACTGGGTGGCTTGTGATCTCCCAATAAAAATGGTACCTACTTGTGTGGGTAGGCCTAGTGCCTGTGGCAGGAAAGGGCTCAAAACATAACATACACATATCACCATATTCCACTCAAAACTGACCCTTTTTTGCAAAGTGGATAGCTATGGATTTTGGACCCTAGCTCAGCCAGCAGTTAGGGAAACCTAGACTACTGAGTTAATCCGGAGCGGGTTGACTTGCAAGTTTCTCACAGTTTTGCTTTACCCAGAATCCCCAGCAAACCTCAAACTTTGACTGAAAAAACACATTTTCCTCATATTTCTGCGATGGAAATTTCTGGAATGTACAGGGATCCACCAACGTCCTTCCACCCAGCATTCCCTGAAGACTCTCGATAAAAATTGTACCTCACTTGTGTGGGTAGATCTAGCTGCCGTGACAGGAAAGGGTCCAAACACAACATGGACATATCATAATCTTCCAATCAAAACTGACCCTTTTTTTGCGAAGTGAGTAGCTGTGGGTTTTGGGTCCTAGCTCAACCAGCCGCTAGGGAAACCTAGCAAACCTGCACATTTTTATAAACTAGACACATGGAGAAATCCAGGGAGGGGTGACTTGTGTGGTTCTCAATACGTTTTATTTTACCCAGAATCCCTTGCAAACCTCAAACTTTGACTAAAAAACACATTTCTTTCACATTTCTGAGATGGAAATTTTTGGACTTTGAGGGGAACTACATTTTTTTTCCACCCAGAATACCCCCAAGTCCCCCAAAATGTAACGTAGAAAAATCTAATTTTTCCACTCAAAACTGACCCTTTTTTTGCAAGTGGGTAGCTGTGGATTTAGGGCCCTGGCTTAGCCAACATTTAGTGAAAATTAGCAAACCTGCACATTTTTTAAGAAACTAGACACCTGGGGGAATCAAGGGTGGGGTGACTTGCGTGGCTTTCACTAGGTGTTTATACCCAGAATCCCTTGCTAACCTCAAACTTTGACTTAAAAAACACATTAACCCCACATTTCTGTGATGGAAAGTTCTGGAATCTGTGGGAAGTCACAAATTCCTTCTATCCAGAATTCCTCAAAGTCTCCAGATAAAAATGGTACTTCACTTGTCTGTATAGACCTACTGACCACAACACGAACGGGCCCAAAATGCAACATGGATACATCACATCTTCCCATTCAAAATTAACCCTTTTATTGCAAAGTGCATAGCTGTGAATTTTGTGCCTTAGCTCAGGTAGAAGCCAGTGAAACTTGGCAAACTCACACATTTCTAAAAACTAGGCACCTGTGGTAATCTAGGGTGGAGTGACTTGAGTGACTCTCACTAGGGGGCAGACTAACTTTAAAAGAACTGGTGCATCTCTGCATATTAGCAGAGATGCGTCAGTGAGTTTACGTCACGTAAGAAAACCCTTGCGTCACCATGGGTGCGTTGCATTTACAATGTGGCGCACCGTAGCGATAGGATAGACAGATGCGTGATGCATCTTTTGGCGTAAAGGCAGCACATTGCTTGAGTCATGTCACAAGCACAAGGCAACTCCAGCAATGATCAGGGATGCCTATTCCTGTGTCACTCCTTATACCTGCTTCAAGCAGGGGCAAGGTTTTAATGCAGTGGCGTCGTAGTAGTGACGTTGTGAAATCTTGTAGATTTCATAGCGTCACTTTTATGAGGCTTTCTCACGTCGGAACGCCCACCCGTACGCAGGTATAATGTAGCGCAACGTTGTAAATATGTTGCAACCTGGCGCATTGTTTATGATGCCGCTGAATCACAAAAGTGACGCAATGGTGGCGTAAAGTTGTCGCTAGGGGCTTATAAATCTGCCCCTTGGTTTCTTAACCCAGTATCCCTTGTAAACCTCAACCTTTGACTAAAAAACACATTTTCCCCACAGTTCTGGAATCTGTGGGGAGCCAAAAACTTCCTCCCATCCGGCATTTTCGCAAGTCCCCCAATACAAATGGTATTGCAATTGTGTAGGGGTGCCTAATGGCTTCAACAGGAAACAACCTAAAACGGAACATGGATGAACCACGTGTTTGCACTGAAAATTGACCCTTGTTTTGCAATATGGGGAGGTATGGGTTTTGAGCCTCAGCTCTGCTGGCACCTAGAAAAACCTAGCAAACCTGCACAGTTTTAAAAACTAGACAGCTAGAGGAATCCAGGGTGGTGTGCCTTGCATAGTTCCCATGAGGGTTTCTTACCCACAATACCCTGCAAACTTTTTCTAAAATGCCACATTTTCCTTACACTTCTGAGATGAAACCTTCCGCAATCAGGAGGAATCCGTAAAATTCCTGCAACACTGTGTTGTACCAATTGTCCCAATAAAAACTTTTCCCCACTTGTGTGGCTGCAAAAGACAGACAATAGATGGATGGAATGCTTAACAAATCAAACATTCATGCCCAGTCAAGAGATCTGGATTGAATCCATCATTCTTTTACTCACCATGCCACCCCAGTTTAGACCCTGCCATATGCAAATCAGTCTTGACTCCGATCTTCATGGGAGCAGTCTAGCCCGAACTGTCAAATCAAGTCCTCCCTGAACCGGAAACAAGAATCCTGGGACCAGTTTTGGAGTATCACCCCTCATGAGCCACGTTAGCTTGAAAAATATTGGCACAGTGAGCCCGGGACCTATGTCTGGGCAAACCCGACACACTTATGGCAAGAAATTAAAAGACACACAAATAGTGGATAGAATATGGAACAAATCAAACATTCACCCCTAGTCAACGGATCTGGTCTAAAACTATCATTCTTTTGCTCACCATGCCACCAGTTTAGACCCAGCCATATGCAAATCAGCCTTGAACCTGCTCCTCATGCGACCAGTCCAGTCCCAACTGCCAAGATAGGTCCTCCCTGGACCGGAAACAAGAATACTGGGACCTAATGTGGCTGGGCCTAGTGCCAGCGACAGGAACAGACAAATCGCAGTCAATGAAGTCCCCTCGCAAGGTCCCCCTTTGACATTGGTTTGATTTGTTTCTGTTGCGGGCACTTGACCCAGCCACACAAGTGGTGCAGCATTTTCATTGTCACAACTGGTGCAACGCTGGGCAGTAGTAATTTTGTAAATTCCTTCTGACTCCCTAAGATTCCATCATAGAAATGTAAAGAAAATGCTTGATTTCAGGAAAAATTGAATTTTGGCAGGGCATTATGGGTAAGGAAGCCTCATGGGATCCATGCAAGGTACACCACCATGGAATCCTCTGTTTGTCTTGTTTTCAAAAATGTCTGTGATTTGTACTTTTGCATGAGTGGCTCCACATTATAGCCCCAAATACTGCAGCTACCCATATTGCTTATCTATCAATGTAGCGCTTTAGGGCCTTTTGTGCCGTGGCCTCTTGGTCCACCCACTCAAGTGGGGTACAATTCTTATCAGGAGACATGTCAGAACTCTGGGTCGTAGAAAATGTGTGGCTCCCCACAGATTCCAGACACTTTCCTCACCGAAAGTGTGAGGAAAATGTATGTTTTAGTTAAAGTTTAAGGTTTGCAGGGCATTACGGGTTAGACAACGTTGTGGGATCCACACAAAGCACACCTGGACTCACCAGGTTTCTAGTTTTCAGAACTGTCTGGGTCTGGTAGGTTTTCCCAGGTGTCAGCCTACCCAAGCCCAAAAATATCAGCCATCAGCCATTGCAAGTGGGACGACACTGGGAGTTGACCACACTCTCCTGGCTCACATTTAAAAACAAAAGAATCAAATGCCCTACCGCTTGCCCTTGTGATGGGATTTTAATTGCACAGGGGAGCAGAAAGACTGTTGAGGCTTTAGGAGTGAGGGTGAGGTATGATGTTAGGATGGGCCAGACCCACCACATTAATAAGAAAATATATATTTTCCTGCCTTAGTATGGGCTCTCTGCCCTTCCAAGGGCAAATTGGTGACAAACTTCCTATGTTCCCTTTTGGGGTGGTGGGGTGGCCAGTGCCAGAGTGTTCCCCGAAGAAGCATTGCTTCGATATACTAGAGGTACGAAAAAATTGCTCAACCCGCTATACACCTCTTTTGCAATAAACAACGATAATCGCATAGCGCCTGCACGTATCATGTTTTTAAAACCGAGCAACTTTAACAATAAGAACTCTGGGACACGAAGGGCCACCACCCCAGAAACACACGCCCATTTCGAGCGCGCACTTATAATAACCGCAAACAGTATCATGCCAATCATAACAACACTATAGTCGTTTTGACGTATTTTGAACACCATTGATAACGAGCATGTCACATACTCTAATACCACCAAGAATGATTGTGCAATATCAAAGATATCATTCACCTTAGTACCAATGAGGTACTAATAGACATAAAGAGCAATGAAGCTTAGAACACAGCACTGTAATAATCCTTCTTATGATATTCACTCTTCACTGAAGCATGAGGATGAGAAAGTTGACGCCTGATGTGACTGTGATCCTGTGAAAAGTATTGCCATTTCCTTTCCAAAATCAACTGATTTTAATACTTTGTCAATGTAAATAATTGTGTGTTCTCCCTTACCCCCCTTTTTCTCTACATGTTGTGTGCACCCTTTCTCCTCTCATTACAGGTACAGTGTAACCTTCTACTGTCAGAAGAATCAGGTTATAATTTTACCTATTCTTTCACATTCACCTTATCACTTAACGGTCCTGAAGAAAGCCTACCGACCATATGGCAACCAAGGCTGAAACATGTCGACCACTTTTTAATTTCACTAAATGAGTGCGCTCGAATTCATAGTCAATTCCACAGCTGCACAAACATCATTATTTTGCCCGTATCCAGACTTATTAAAGACGAATTCCTGGCTGTCCGGGTATTTTAATATCCTTCCCCTTTTCTCACTTATTTCACTACCCACAATCCACGATCACTACTGTTTTAACCTAAGGTAAAACCTCCTGGCGGAGGGTGCAAACAAAAACTGACCCAAGGATTACGCACAAACACGTGTAAAATAGGGGGACACATCATATACCGCTACGAGACCTTTCAAAAACACGTGTATGAGGGTATTTTACTTGGGAGACACCAATTTACCTACCTGCAGACCTTGGTTATGCAGGACTAGTGATCCTTTCCCCATTGATTTTGAATTTGCAGTGCCAGAGTGCAACACCTGCACTAATTTAATTTGCCTCAAGACAAAACCCCTGGTGTCAGGTGGACTTTCTCCCCCTTGAGGCAGATTTGAGGCATTCACCCTAAATGTGACAAACCTCCTATCCGTCCCTGGGGGGGATGGAAGACACTATTTCCCCTTTGGGTTAGTGGTATGGCTCGATACCAGAGTAGGCTGCACCCTATTTTTTGTTTTGGTGCCATTTTCGAAATCCCTGATGTGTAAAGAACTTTCTATCCCTCTATGGAAGGCAACCCCCCCTATATGGCCCAGGGGAAAGAAAATCTTGCGTAGGCCACACCCCCTCCCCAAATGGGACACACCAGTCTTTCTGCCATCTGCAGTGCCAGGGGAGGTTGACTTAAATATGTCCCCATGGGAGTTAGAAAGTTCACCTGACACCAGGGATTTTACCTTTGGGGTAAAAGAAAGTGGTGCAGGCCAACCTTCAGCTCTGGCCCCAGTGCAGAAGCACAAAGGTTATGACATATTTTAATGCAAATGCATTGGAAGTCGGTGCCGTGCACACTCCTAGCTTACTCGGTGCTTTTGAGCCTGGGATTACATTGTCCTCTACTCTCAAATCCTTGATGCAGAGTACATGGCTGTCAGAACAAAAGGAATTTAGTGGATTACTCACTGGGATGAAGCAAACAGCTGCATTTACAGGGACACCATGGTTGCAAATTTGTCTCCTTTGTGGTCACTTTCAGCAGTGCTGCCATTACAAACGAATGACAGTTTGTGTCAGCCGACCATGCCAACCATGGGTTTGAATGTTTGATTTGTTCAGTATTCCGTCCATCATTTTATCTTTCTGCTTTTGTTGCCCTAAAGGAGAAGGGAATGCCCAGAGGTGGATCCCGTACTCACTGTGCCACTGGATTCAAGCTAGCTTGGCTGATGATGAAACTGGTCCCAAGATACATGATTCTGGTCCACGGAGGACCTGGCCTAGCAGTTCGGGCTAAACTGTTCTCTTAGTTTATTCCACCATAAATTGCACATCAAAATATCCCTTTGCACCAAAAAAGTTTCCAACCCAAATTAAGGCAGTCAACAGGTACCAACCCCTTCTAAACTGTATTTCTGATACTTTCAGGGCATTCCACCTTCTTAGCGGCTGAGAGGACAGTGGTGGCGTGTCATGTTCAGTAATGTGGGCATTGTTTTTTACCGGGTAAGACCCAAGGGTCTATCCAGTTTCCCATACGACTCCATAATATTCTCTCCAGCTTCTCTACACTTTCTCAAACTTTCAAGAGCAACCATGTGCTGTATATACCACCCTTTCCACCTCCATGCAGAGTCATGCCTGTTATCCCAACGCATCGCTAGGTCTCTTTTCACTAGGACAAACCCCAGTGCACAAAACAGTAGCTGTCTCCTACGTAAAGTTGCCAGGGATCCCCAGTAGAAATTATTGTGGGGTTGCCCAGACTCAAACACCCAGGATTGCTGACAGTTCAGCAGTTATCTCTTGCCAGTACTTCACAATGATGGGTGCACTTCCCAAATCATATGGAGAAGGTACCCTCCTGGTCATCACATCTCAGGAATTAGGAGGAGGAAGCCCTCCCCATTTTGAACAGTCTGCTTCTATTGTGGTACACCCTTTGTAATTTCTTCAGTGGAAAAGCTGCAAGCTCGATTTAATTGCTAATTTGCGCAAGTGGATTCAAGCTGCCTCCCAGTCCATATCATCCATATTTCCCAGGTCCTGTTCCCAGCAGGCCTGTGAATGTTGAGATGGAACAGTCCTCTGCATGGTAATGGATATGCAACCACGCCCTGAGTGCCCAACTATACCAATGTCTGGATCCCTAATGCTGAGTTTTGTTGTCATAGGCAAATGTGAATCAAATGTGTGTGCCAAGACAAAGGCCTTTCTCATGGATTGTGGTCTTGTTGGACCAGGCATGGCACCAAGCGCTCCCTCATAGAGGTGGAAGGCTACTACCTTCACCAGGAGTTACATAGCACAATCGCATTGGTGGCAGCATACTATGCAGTGGTCAGTAAGAGTAAACAGGTCCTCTTTTTAACCTGTGTCACTTGACTGAATCTGCAGGCTCACTCACTTTTAAAGTTCCTCTGCTGTTTGCTTAACTCACCTTTGGCCTATATCGGTCTGATATAAAGTACTGTGCAGAAGTGGTGCATCTGTGCTGGGTGTATGTGTGCAGGGGAAGGGTAAAATAGAGGAATAATGCAGTACTGTGCAGTGCATGCAGGTTAAAGGCATGTGTCAGGAGTATGTGTACCTCTGAGTGGGACAATACATGGAGGGTGCAATGTCTGCATGTTAAATGCATGTCCTGGATCTATATATGCCTATTAGGGGGTACAATACATGGAGGATGCAGTACTGTGCAGTGCATGTGTGCACTGGTTGTAGGTGTGCCTGTGAATGGTACAGAACATGGAGGGCCCTGGTTTCTTTTGGGAGACCCAGCCTGCATGGTGGAACACGGATAGAAGGTAGAGAGATCCACCCAGACAGATTTGTTTATTGCTTGATTCCTGTAAGCTGAGTGGAACACACACTATGGTATTCCCCTGTACACTTCAAAGAATGCTCTTTGTTTTAGTGAGAGGTGACGAGGCATGGGCACATCTCAGGAACAAGATTGGGTTGATGAGAGAATCATAAAGAGTAGAACTGGGGGCCCTGGGCTATCTTCTTGATGCACATACCACTGTGGCTGACATCTAGGTGTGAACCTAGTCACTCCAATGACATGTGTTGTGAAATTGTCAGCTTTGGAGACACTGCTTTTCTGACAGACTGCTTTTCAAGAATAGCAAGGAGCAGAGACGTGGACACTTCAAAAAAAGCAGATCCCCAACAGAATACTACAAAGACTCAGACCCTGTAATACTTTTTGTGTTTGGAAATGAATTACAAGGGAAGTTTGAGACCCCAAACATTGTCATCTGCCAAGCAGCCAGACATGCTGTGTGAGGAGGGAAAGCTCTGAAAGACTTCTGCCTGTGACCAGCTAGTAACTCTGAATGGGTCAAGGTCCATCGCAGGGAACCTGGAGCACCAATGTCTGCTTGCTTACAGTTTTGGAGGGAGCGAGGTCTAGTGGGAAGCCCTGTTGAGAGGACTACCTGTGTGAGGATATGGCTACCACACCCATTGGGTCATTGTCTTTATGAAGCACAGAGTTGGCAAAACTCAAATGCCATGAGAAGGCTGCCGTGAATTTAGCAGTTTGGGAAAGACTGACGTGCAGTAGTAGCTGTAGTCTTGTGCTGTGACAGTGACCCCATATGCCGGAAGAGGCTGCTGTGAAGAATTTCACTGTGCTGATTGTGCCGGAGCCAGTGGACAGTGATTTGTGGTTACCCCATAAGTCAGAGAGGATCACCAGGAGCACCACTGATTGCAATTTGTTCTTCGCCCTACTCGAGAAGTGAGGACAACATGGGAGCCACTACAGACCATTGCCCAGGCGAGGGACCCAAAACAGGATCGTATAGCTACTCTCCAGCAGGAGAAAAATTAACAATTATGCCACAAAAGCCTCTGGTCGCTTTAGCAGCACAACTGCAAGTGTTAGACTAGGCACCCAGCGTTTGGATTGCACTCAGTAACTCCAAACGCTTCACACCTGCTGGTGCGGGTAAAACTGGTTTCAGGCCTGTCAACCCTGGGAGAAGTTGTTTCTAATTTATTAGATCAGTACAGTGCTTGAACACATTTGACTTAAAGTTAGTTTTGCAGTGGTCTCTTGAGACATGAACTACTAGTGAGGCATAACATGAATTTTGCCAGTAGTGAATGGGGAATAACCAGGATCGCTAAGGCGAGGTGTGAGTGGGACAGGTAACCGCAAAAGAAACACCAGAGCTCGGCCTCAGGGTTGTGCTGTGTAATTATTAACAGTAGAAATAAAAAGTTTCTCTTTTGTCATAAAAGTGAGTATTTGGTTGGACATTGATTTATTACTGTTGCTGCGCTTTTGTTGAGTTCACTACCTTGTATCCACACCTCCCCTCAAGAGGGCATTGGACTGCTAGGACCATGCAACCCTGAGAGCCAAGTGCAGAAGAGGTACTTTGCCCAGTTACTCAGAGTTCATAGTAATTCTGTACCAGGGACATCATGAGTAAAAGGACCCAATCCCCACTGCTGTCCCCAGTAGCCTCTTTGTGCCCCAGGTCCCTCTAAATGGGTTTCTGACAGTGAAATAACCTTTTTGGTTATTTAGTACTCTTCATAAGGTTATTTTCTCCCAATATACAGATTCTGCATTTAAGGCATGGCTTATTTGGTGTTAGTGGAACTCCTGGGAGGGGTCTCGGCCATCCTTTCTATTCAGTAGGATCAAGATCATCGCACCCCATTCGCCCATTTTGAATACAACTGATTTGTCCTAATTGCTCCTAAAACCTGTGTGTCATTTGACGTTGGTAAAGAACAACAGGAACCCCTGTATCGATAATCCGGGGTCAGACAAATATGTATGTCATCAGCATACACCAACACTTTCTGAGGTTCACCCATCACATCAGGGAAACCACTATGTCTCCCCTTTTGTGCACTCAGCTCATCCATGGCTCCATTCAAATGGCAAACAGCAGGATGGACAGGGGGAAAACAACAGCTACCCTCTCCAAAGGAAATGCCTGTAATAACAAACCATTTACTTTCACCCTTGCCATCTGTTTCTTATATAGCAACTCTACCAGTGACAGAAGACCTGGCCAAATCCCTGTCATTTCAAGACTTGGAAGAGGAGCACCCAGGGCCATATTTGTGAACAATTCATGCAATGTAACACAGTAAGTGACCTTGCTGTGCTGCAGTTATGATAGGGAGAGGGCAGGAATGCATTGTATTTAGCATTAAGCAGCTCATTCCTGCTCTCCGCCTGCACTGAGGCACAAACTGCTGCTTAGCACCAATGCAGTCACCCTTGCACCATGGTGCATTGTGGCCTGTGTTGTAGGGAAGATTGTTTTTGTGCATAAAGGGACACCTTCCTGCACCAAAGAATCCTCAGAGACATTTTCCTCGTTCTGTATGTGCTACACACTGCAGCACACTTAGAAAGAGCAAACAACAAGGAGAAATAAGGATATTTCCCCTCCCTGCTGCAGAGTAACGCAATGCATCGATTTGCGCTGCCCTTTGTTAATCTACATTTATCAAGGCAGACTTGCGTGGCTTGGTAAATCTTATTTATGTTTTATGCGCCTTGCTTCCCCTTCTGTGGTGCAATGGAGAGGCAAAACCTTGATAAATATGGGCTCCAGTTTATGGAGTCAATCCCCTTCTCAGCATCTAGGGCCAGGGGAGCAGTTTGCCCTCATCTGTCCCTCATGTATGTTATGTTATGTTATGTTACGCCGGTCTTTTAGAGCGCACGGCTACCCCGGGGGGTGTCCCGGCGCTTTGACAAAGAGGCCTGAAAACCCAGAAACACAAAAGGCTGCAAAAACGCTACGATCTCAAGTTTGCACTGAAAAGAGCGTGGTCTTAAGCTCCTTCCTGAAGGCTAGGAGGCTGTTGGCTTTACGAAGGGAGAGAGGGAGCTCATTCCAATGGCGGGCCGCCACATATTGGAAAGACCGTCCTCCCATCCAAACACGTCTAATAGACGGCACCTCCATTTTAGCCAAATCGGCTGACCGCAACATCCTCCGCGGCACATAGAAAGCGATACGCTTTCTGATGTAGTTAGGACCAGCAGCATGAAGGGCTTTGAAAGCCAGCGTAAGGATTTTGAACATAATTCTTCTAGCAATAGGTAGCCAATGCAACCTATTTAGAAGCAAAGAGGCACTAGCTCTCCTAGGCAAGCCAAATATGGCTCTGGCCGCCGAGTTTTGAACAATTTGCAGTCTAGTCAGTAGGTACTTGGGCAGTCCTGCATAAAGCGCATTAGCGTAGTCTAATCGCGACCCTACCAGCGCCTGAACGACTGTCTTTCGATACTTCAGGGAAAGCAGCGGAAGAAAAATTCTAAGCATCTTAAGGATGCCGAAACATTTCCCTGATAGCCCGATAACATGGGGTCGAAAAGAAAGGTCGTCATCGAACACTACCCCAAGATTTTTAACTTGGGAGGACGCCTTCTCCGGCGGGAACATGTCCTGGGGCCACCACAGCTTCCAGCCGGGGTCCGGGGCACAGCCAAAGAAAAGCAGCTCGGACTTATCCGAGTTGCATTTCAGACTGTGCCGCTGGAACCACGCAAAGACCGCGCTCAGGCAGTCTTTGATCCTGTCGCCGTCAAAAACCTCTCCTTTCCTGCAAGTAAACAGGAGCTGGGTGTCATCAGCGTAGGATATGACCTGGGCCCCAAATACCTCCGCTACCATCGCCAGAGGGGCCATATAGATGTTAAAAAGGGTGGGGCTCAGGACAGATCCTTGAGGAACCCCTACCTCTAGCGATGGCATTTCAGCGGAGAACGGTGGAGCCCAGATCACCTGCCGACGGCCCGATAAGAAGGATTGAAACCAATCCAACACCGTCCCACGCAATCCGATCTCCCAGAGTCTTAAAAGGAGACCTTCATGCGGGACGGTGTCGAACGCCGCCGACAGATCCAGCATGACTAACATAGCCTTTCCCCCCTGATCGAGCGTCTCCCTGATGGCTTCGGTCACCTCAACGAGGGCTGTCTCCGTGCTATAATTAGCACGGAAACCAGATTGAGAGTCATGGAGAATGTTGTTCCTCTCGATAAAGTTGGTGAGTGTATGCTGTACATGTCTCTCAACCACCTTCGCCAGCGCCGGAAGCAGGGAATAGGTCTATAGTTAGCCTGCACCAAGGGATCTAACAGAGGTTTTTTGAGCAGCGGCAGAATCAGTGCGTGTTTCCATTCCCGAGGCACCACTCCGGAACTCAAGGACAGATTGAGCAGGGGGTTCAGCAAGCTGTTTACTGCCGATGCCACTCTGCCCAAACATTTTGCTGGACATACATCCAGGGGTGAGCCAGATTGAAGCCGGGACAGCAGCTCGAGCGATGTTGCACAGGACATCTGTGGAAAGACCGAAAGTGTAGGCCCAGGATCTACCCCTAAGGATGGAGCAGGCCTCCATCTACAGACTGACGCGTCAGTGCCCGAGGAAGGATCCACAGAGGGGAAGGAATTCAAGCCAATTCTGTAGATTGCAGAGATTTCTTTGTGTTGTACGGCTGGGCTTAAAGCCCGTCTGGTCTTAGTAGATCAGGGGCATAAAATCTCACATTAGTCAAAGCACCAGAATCTTTCCTAGGATCTTGACATCAGTGTTTCATAGGGTGATTGGCCTGTAAGAGGCACATGCTGTACCGGGTCTCCCCACTTAAGGAATTACTACAATTGTCACATGTTCTAAGTCTGGCAGTAGCTCGACCACCTCCTGCGCCTCATTAACCATGGCCAGCTGGTAAGCACCGAGGATTGGCAGGGTGAATTTGTGGAATTCCACCTGTATGCCATTGGGGCCTGGGGTCTTCCCTGGTTGCATCAATGCCACTGCTTCGGAGAGCTCTTTGTCAAGGTAAGTTTTACTCTCGGAGTCAAGTCTTAGGAGTGGCAATTCCTCTAAGAAGGCTGTAATGTCAGCCTTGGTGGAGGTGTGTCACTCTCTATATAGTGCTCGATAGTGGCGAGTTAAGACCTCGTGATTCAGGGTTCCTTTGCATCCAGGAGCTCTGCCACTGATCTCATCGCCTCCTCCCGCCTACTAAGCAATGCCAAAAGACGATCCATCTTGTAACCTACTACCTATAATTTCCTCAGGGTGGACAGATAATGCTTCTTTGCGGCGTTATATGCAAGTGCTACTTACTCATGGCCTCCAGGCAAATTAACTCTGATACCCAATTGTGGTGCAGAGTTTTTCAGTGTCTCGTGTCACTTTTTCCAATTGAACTAGCTGGGGTTATTGCATGTTCTTCTTATGAGTTATAGTGTTTTGAGCATTGTCTAGGAGGAGAACCTTAAATGCCTCCCAAAGTGTCCTAAGTTAGGACACCAAGTTTTTAGTTTCTTCAAACTAGACGGAGGAGAAGGTTTGACATTTGTTCACATTCTCACTGTCCTGGAGTTACTAACTGTTAAGCTACCACTAGCCACATGTGGCCCCTAGCATGACCTTTAGAGGGGCATGGTCTGAGATTCATCACGGTAGGTATTCTGCCATAAGGTGGTTGGGGCATTCTCCAGCTGAGACCTCAACATAGACTAGTCATGAGAAGATCCTGTGAGCCCAAGAGTAGAAGTACTGCCTTGTCTGTGTTTGGGCTTCCATACATCTAAGAGGCCCAGTGCGTGTGAGAACTGTGCCAGTCATGACTCAGCGTGAGACTGGGCTTTGTTTAGTGAAGCGCTGTCAAGTGTTCCTTCCATCACTTTATTAAAGTCTCCACCCAATATGTGTATGTTGGCTTCCTCCTCCTGGAGGATAGGCCCTAGGGTCTCTACAATCAATTACTTAGGAGTTCTTCAACGCTCAGGGCAGACAAGGGCATGCTCCTTCTAGTGCAGTGGACTCCACGTATCTACCCTGTGGATAGAGCAAGTCCTGTCAATCTGGAAAGGGGGTTTTCTTCACCCGGATCGCCACCCCTAGGACTGGGTGTTGTTCCCTGAGTGAGCTTCATGTATGGATCCCCAATTAGGAAGAAAACAGGATTGCCTGTCAGGTGTGTTTTCTGTAGTAATATCAGGTCTAGCAGCTGTCTCTTAAAATAGTGTGCGACCACCCCATGTTTGAGTTTACCTTTCAGGCCATTGGGGTTACATGACAAGATGTTTAGTTGGTGTGGATCATCCTCAGGAGTGTCATGAATACTGGCCATGTGTCATGTCACCCCATCTCATTATATCACCTGTAGAGTATCCTGTGTCAACCAAGTGGTGTGAGACAGCTTTTTGTGTGGATTCACCTGTCTCCTTCTTTCCATTTGTCAGGGTGACAGCCCCTTGTGAATGATCGTGGTTTTTGGTGGGATGTGTTGTCAGGTACCCACTTCCCTATAGTGTTAGTGGATCGGCCATCAGTGCAGGTAACTTCCCTGGAGGATTTTACACTTAAACATCCCTAACTGGGAAATACAAGAGGTATCTACTTTATGAACTCCCCTCACCCTACACTTCTAGAAAATATCTGTCAACCCGAACAAGAACTTCCCATAACATTTCAAACACAGTACAATGGCTTACCCCATTCCTTCACT
Source organism: Lissotriton helveticus (assembly GCF_964261635.1). Classification (NCBI taxonomy): domain Eukaryota; kingdom Metazoa; phylum Chordata; class Amphibia; order Caudata; family Salamandridae; genus Lissotriton; species Lissotriton helveticus. The sequence continues at coordinate 997,034,200 of NC_136065.1, read as the reverse complement.
CCAATTGACATTGTAACTTACTGCTAGTATGCTTGTGTGGCCCTCAGGGGCCCTGGTGAGTCTCTATATATGTTGGGCGGATGCCTGCCTGGTGTTGCGTTGCATGCCACGCATATGCCAGCCCCCATTCTCATTTGTAGGGGACTTGTTTGCATCTCTTTCTCTGTTGGCTGGCATGCCAGGCCATTCCTCTCACACGGCTGTAAAGTTCATGTACGTTGATAAAGCTTCATCACGCTTTTTGTGGTATCTCTGACAGGCAAAGCTGGGGTTGACTCCGGTGGACCTTCACTGTTGGACAATGATGACTCTCTGTCTGCTATACCAGGGACTGATGTGGTTCAACTGCGGAATCTGTGGCACCTGGGCCAGGAAGGGTCACGTCTTTCAAAGTGTTAATCTCATGGATTGGACGACCGTGCCATTAGATACACTCCTTATTTTCGGTGCATTGCAATTAAATGCATGTTTTGCTCCTACTGAACAGTGGAGTTTCACTTTCATATGTCACAGATCGAAATGCTTCCCATTCTGCAAGGCACTGCCTGATTTTCTCCACAGCTGAGCCTGTACTCTTCCGTGAAAGACCACCAGCGAGTGACAGCCTGAACACCCAATTAATGTTTAGGAACACCTACAGTGCTGATTTAATTCTCCTGGTGGAAAAGTGAAATTAATTAGTAATTCCGCGTTACATGAGCAACGCGGAATTACTAAAATAGAACACTTTTGCCAGCGGAATAAAAAATTGCTCCCACCCCTATATTGGACAAGGCGGCATCCCAGGACTGAGGATTTGAAAGAAGAACCGATTCGGGGTGTGTGCTCCCTGGATTTCCACCAGTCTAATGTTGTTGCACTTGGCTCTACCTTCTGCATGTTCTGCACACCTCTCCAGTTGTAGCGCAAACTCTTGTAGTTCATGCAGTCTTGCCTAAGGGAGTGTAACTCATCTTCCATTGAGTGGGATCTGGTCTCCACCTCCATCGTACAGTCTGACATTTTATGGAAGTTACATTGCAGAAAAGACAGTTCAGTGGCCATCCATCAATCCCTCCCTCCAGGTAAACTCATGATTCTCTTATAGCCTGCAATATGGTCGTCGTGGATGCTGTTTTCTACCCCTCCAGTCTTGTATCTCTAGATGCTTTCTTCAAGTTGGGGGAGTCACTGCACCGCTACCAGATTTCGTGAAACAGTCTATCTTCCCTTGGGAGGAGGCAGACTTTCGACCTCCCTTCACCATGGTGGGGGATGCAAGTGGGGCCACTCACCAGTGGCCACGGAGCGGGTGCAGGCAGCAGATGGTCTGTGTGAAGTCTCCACTGTTCTCTCCGCCCCTGACACTCCCTTCATGGATCTTGCTACAGCCCTTGGCCTGGGAAGTCTGTTATACCACGCCGATGCTGACCGCCTCAAACCCTAGGCAGTGGAACGGGCACAATCATTCCTGCCACCATTATCTTCAGGGCTCTAGCACACACAGGCTGATCCCTACATGGGCTGAGCTGCTGTCCTTGGGCTGACACACCCTTTCTATTGGGTTCATGCAGTGGCCGCCCACCATGAAAATGTGCTTACTTCTGGTGGGTCTGCCTTCCAGATGTACTTGGGGGCGGGTCGCACAGCAGTGTGCAAATTTTGGACAGATGAGTGGGGCCTCGGACAGAGATTTACAGAAGCTTGACCACCATCTTAGGCAGTGAGGCTACTCTCCCAGTGCTTAGGCTCTTAATATGCTACAAGCAGATCTTTTTGGGACTCACGTAAAGGAAAACAGACCTTGATTCTGAATCTGATATAGCAAAGGCAAGTGAAGATAGCCACAAAGATCCTCGTGGAACTGGTGCTACTTGTTGCAGCCTCTGATGTGCTTACAAGCTATTAAGGCTGGATGTCCTTCACAGCAAGGCTCATGTGGTGCCGTGCCACACAGAGGGCCAAATGCCTTGGATATCATGCATGCCTGCATGTTTGGGTGGTGAGAAATTGATGTTTTGTGGGAGCCCTGATCTATTGGATGATTGCCTCATATTAGTTGGCTGCCAGGGTTTAATCTTTATTATTTCTTTATTTCGGCCGAATGGCCATAAAAGACACATATATATGCATAGTAAAACAGAGGATCATAACAATAAACATACACCAATACTTTAAAACATTCAATTTGTTAAAATACGGTACAAAATTAATTTTCAGCATCCTCATTTGAACACATTTCATTTAACAGCTGGAGTTTTGGGCTTATACAAAGGTCCTACTCAAAGCAACTGACCAAGTTTCCTGCGAACAATATACACAGAATAAAGGAACCTACTGATACTGAATACAATAAACTGAGCTGTATTAGTTTTTATAATCCTATATGCTGTAAAACAGGATCTAGTTCCTAGGAGAGTGCACATGGGTTTAAGCCATCTCATTCGAGCCTTCGAATACGCTTTACATATAAATAGCATGTGAACCTCATTCTCTATACAGGAATCTGAGCACATAGAACATTTCCCATTTTTGCCATTCAGGCATCCCAATTTTTTCTTTGACCAGCGTTCTATATTGGATTTCAACATAAGGATTCCATACCTAAATTTCAAAAAAAGAGACTTCGCAATAGGTGGCTCTATTTCATCCAAAAAGGATTCAAAACGGGGTTCATCTTTGAAGGATAAAAAATCTTGAATTAAGGACCCAGTTCTACTTTCATATACAAGCCTATTAGTCATATAAGACCAAAATGCTCGTTTTACTATGGACCTAGCAAAGGCCGGTAGATTATCTGGATTCTCCCACAGCGAGTACAAGCCCAGAATTGAGAACCACTTTTTAATGTGCACAAGCCATTGGATAGAGTCGAAAGAATCAAGATCCAGTAATTCTCTAAGACCATTTCTATATTCGAGCAATTCTGGAGTAGACAATACCCTAATCCAAAAGATTAATGGTCTTATAATGGTAAAGTAATCAGTTCTTTTGAAACTCAAATCAAGCTGGAGGGGAATTAAGGGTGTACTGTTAGGGACCCTTACAATAGCTCTCATAAATTTATTGTCCAGGCCCTGGAAACTATCCCTGGCCCAAGGTCCCCATATCTCAGCCCCGTACAAGGCGGCAGATTGAATTTTAAATTTAAAAAGTTCGAGAACAGGGGTTACACTCTTGCTTGTACTAGCATTCAGTCTGCTGATAATTGGTTTGACGTTGTGAGCATATGACACCTTACTTTTCTCGATTTGGGCCTTCCATGCTAATTTAGAATCGAGTACTACCCCCAGATAGGAAAAGTTTTCCACAGTTCCTAATGTCTGGCCATTCAGAGTCAAATTCCCTCTGTCCGGTTTACTGGGGTTCAGTGCCATACACTTAGTTTTATCAGCGTTTATTTATAATCCCTTGGTCACACAATAAAAGCTAAAGGAGTTTAAGAGTGCCTGGAGGCCCTTCTTGGTTTGGGATATTAAGATGGTATCATCCGCGAAGAGCAACGCAGGCACCCTCTCTCCATTAAGCTGTGGGGAATCATTAATACAACCGTTCAAATAATCAGGCACATCATTGACAAATAAGGAAAATAAGGTGGGGGCCAAGACGCATCCTTGCCGAACACCACGCTCAATGGGAATGTTACGCGTCAGTTCACCATTTGGACCCCACCTGATGTTAGCGTGGTTTCTAGCATGTAACTCAATTATTTGAACCAAAAGACACCCTGGCAGACCAGCTTCACTCAAGGCCCTCCAGAGCAGGTTGCGGGGGACAAGGTCGAATGCCGCTCTCAGATCTACGAAAGCTACATACAAATGACCTTTCCTAATGTGCACGTATTTCCAAATTATACAGCAGAATCTAAAGATCTGATCTATGGTACTGGTCTTACTCCTAAAGCCTGCTTGAAATTTAGAGAGTATTGCTGATTCCTCCAGCCAATCAGTAATCCGAAATAGTAAATGTTTGGCATAGAGTTTTTGCAGGGTGTCCATTAAGCTGATTGGTCTGTAATTTGAAGGTACAGATCTATTCCCCTTTTTAAAAATTAAAACAACTTCTGCTGCACGCCAACTATCTGGAAATTTAAAATTGTTCGACAAAACATTGAACAAGCGATTTATATAAGGAGCCCAAACTTCAATATCATGTTTATATAAATCTCCTGGTATTTTATCAGGGCCAGGAGCTTTACTGTTTTTTAGTTCATTAATTGCCCTTTTTGTTTCCTCCAGTGTAAAGTCAAGACATTCAATAGGTGGAGGGAGCCATGGTATCTCGTCGACACCACTATTATATTGTTTATAAAGTGATGTGAAGTGTGTCACCCAAGTCAATTCATCTAAAAACGTGTCCTTCACAGCTCTACCTACATGCCCCTCATTTGCAACCAGCCTCCAAAAGCCAACATTGTCATTTAGTTTTGCAGCAACTAACATCTCAGCCCAGATTGATTCTTCCCATAGTTTTTTTGCAGTTTTTTGGGCACGCTTATACTCCTCCCTTGCTGATTTGACTTCTTCCTTTGATTTACTTTTAATAGCAAACAAAAGCTGCCTCTTAGCCAACCTACATGAGTGATCATACCATAGTTTTCTATGGCATCCTACTCGTACATTTTGTTGCTTTTTCTTAGGCATTTTTGACAAACAAGTTTTTAGTTCATTGAAAAAGACATTGTGTAATTCGAAAAAGTGATCAAAATGGTCAGGTAAAAAAGGTTGACCAGCTATAGGTCCAAACATTGTCCCAAAGAGCGAATATACCGATGCTAAGGCCTTACCATCAGACAAGATATAGGGCCATTTTAGTGCACGTCTATTATTATTAATGTGTACCTGCTCACACGGATTACCAGTGACAATCTCAGTCGATGTAATAGTTGAGTTGGCAGGGATGTCACTAATCAGTTGCGCATCGATGTAAAGTTCTAAGGGATAGTGATCACTTTCCTCCCTACTTGCCACTTTTAGGTCAACCAAATAATGCCAAATACTTAGTGAAACAAGTATAAAGTCTAAGTTACTTTTTGATTTTGCAAAAGTTGTTTTTTTTGTCAGGTCGGATGGGAGGCGGCCATTGCATGCTCTGAGACCATGATCTGCAGTTAGCCTCAATAGTTGGACAGCCAGAGTAGAGCATTTAACGCAATTTGAAGTCTCAAGCTGGGGAATTTTATACGCTTGATCTTCATCCTCAAAGACATCAATAATCCCAGGAACCGGTTCAAAGTTGCAGTTTAAGTCGCCTCCCAAGATTACCGGAGAATCACCAACCACCTTTTTCAAGAAGTGGTCCAATGTTTCCAGAGTAGGTGAGACCTTGGAGTGGCCAAGGGGTCTGTTATAGACATTTACAATGTAGCATTCATTCCCCTTTAAGGTTACAAGTTTTAAAGCCAGAATATCAGGAGTTCCTGTGTCAATGGTTTCAACCCTTACGTCAGGGTAACTTTAAGCCATGTGATCAATCCCCCTGACGGCCTCCCCCTGTCGGGCCTTACTGCCTCAATACCAAAGGTTTTATATCCGATCCTATGCGGAATATCCATTGCCCATGTTTCTTGCAATAGACAAAAATCACTGGAGTCAACATAATCAGCCCATTCTGGGTCTTTCAGATTTTTGCCGACACCAGCAATGTTCCATGACAAAATAAGCAACTGTGGGATTGGTCCACTACTAGAACAGGTGTAGTCATCAATGGGCGGCACAGGTTCCGACTGTGAATTTACACTATCTAGCTGTATGTCAGCAGTTTCGTTCTCTGCTTCGGTGGACACAACCCTTACTACAATGTTAGTTTCATCATCAAGACAGCCCTCATCCAGGGATGGTAAGTTCGCTACTGAGAGTCTTTCCTTAATCTGATGGTCACATATTCTGCTATTACTCTTGACTCCCGCTTCCTTGCTCTGTGATAACTTACTTTTATTAGTTCTGGGATAGTTATTCCCATCACCAAGTATACAGTAAGTGTCATATAGCTTAGGGATACAGTTTGGCATAGACTCAAGTCAGTCAACAGCATCTAAGCAACAGAACCTATTAAAGGTGGGAATACCATTCCACATATTTTGGTCAGCCTGTCTGGCCAGATTTGGTACATAACCTTGGTGCTGTTTAACAGTATTCCAGTTGAACCCATAGTTTAAAGGCCTAGGTGGTGGATAAAAAAACGATAAAGGCCTAGCTTCAATAGGTGATGTATCTCCATATGATTTCCATGTGCAAATCTGATCGGCACTATGGGGTTCCTCAAATGAAATAACTATACAGTCACCCGGAATTGATTTAGCTATAGGTCCTACCCATGGAACCCTGCGAACCATAAGGATTTTACTTTTCATATGGTTTGGAATCGGTTTATTTGAATTTAACCAATAGACCACCTTGTTTTTTAGAGATTGAAAGTTCTCTTCATATTGGTTTCCCAATTCAGGTACCCCGGTGAGAACAATTACAAAAGGACTGGCATCAGGAGGCAGATCAATATACCCTCCTTTAAAGTTGTTGTAAGCATGGCCTGATTGAAAATTAGACGTGTTTGTTCTGTTGGAAAAGGATCTATCAGCCAGGGATTTGTTAAGGCCAAGAGTAGTATGAGTATTGGCAAGTATATTGGATAAGGATTTCTGCGGAACGGGAGTATTGAGGACAGAGGAATGGGTAACACCAACATTAGCCAACTGTGACTTTTTACTTTGTACAGGACCCTTCAACGAGGGTTTGCTAGTGATGTTTACAGATGGCGGGTTCAAAGGTGTAGAATTAGATTTTATTAAGGTACTTGTTGCCAATTTTGCACTTGTGTTTTTTACTGCTCCCTCTTTTTGCTGCTGTACACTAGATGGATTTAAATTCAGGTGTACCACAGGGGCTGAAGTTGAAGCCTGCATGGGAATTGCAGGTGTATCACTACAATTAAGACTTAGGCTAGATAAGGTTATAACACTTTTCTCCACCTCAAGTAGCTGATTCTCAATGCCAGTTAACCTGACTTCTAACGGCCTGAGAAGTTTCTTAAGCGTCTCCCATACTAGTTTTAAAAACTCTTCCCTTTCCCCTTCTTGGTCAACCATGGATATGGAAGTTTTCTCGCCCTCATTAACAGAGTGGTAAACCCTTAAATCCGAGTTTAGTGCCTCTATATTGTCATTACTACTTTGTATAATTGGAAGCATGTGATCAGACCCAATCATAGGAATAGTTGCAATAGTTGTTTGTGGAGCCCCCCCTGTGACGCATTGGCTTGAAGCTACCTTTGCCTTTTTCCTAGCGTACACGGATAGATGTTTCCGTTTTCTCTTTTGTTTGGGTATTGCCTTGACGACTCCCTGAATCTTATTCGAATCCGCTTCCCCCAACACCTTATCATCCTCAACATTTTTCACACCCTCAACATTCTCTATCAGTGGATCCGAAGATGGAATACTTTCAGATACAACACTGACAGATAGCTTCGAGGGGACTAAGTCATGATCAGCAGAGGGAGCTGTTTCCTCAGAGATAGAATGAACCTCGGCCAAGGTGATGATTGGTGTGGGACCAGTAGTGCGCTCTGGAGTTTTTGAGAAGGCAATGTTACCTAGAGAAGATTTTTTCCTTAGTGCTAATTCAGTTGAGAGCCTTCTTGCAGACTCTAGCTCCATGGACACTCTATGTTGGAGTTTGGTGATTTCACTATCAATCGACAAGTTGGTCCGTGTAATGAAATCGTCCAGTGTCCCAGTAGCCTTTTTCACAGACTTAGTGGCCTTACTCCGAGTTTCGCGAACAGACATTATTTAAATGCTAGGTAGGGGTCTATAAGACACAGGTGAATCTGGATACCGTGATAAATACAGCCAAGAGAGATGGCCCGGTCCGGTCTTACGCGGTCTGGAACGGCCTGAAACGGCCCGGTCTTTGCCCAGTCTTCGCCCGGGCTGCGTCCCGCGCTGCGGGAGTTTGAGGTTATAATATAGGGGGCGGGCCAGCAGGGAGAGCGGACCGGAAGCTGGTGGTCGGTCTTGCAGGGACTTCTGGGTATTGAAGTCCCCGCACGCTCGCAGCCCCGCTGAAGCCTCACACCCGGTGCTGCCTTGCCGCCTTGGTCAGAGCTCCTTCGGTGTTGTGCCCCGTGACCTGGAAGGCGAAGCGGCACCCGCGGAGCGGGTGCGGCGAGGAGTGGGCTGGTGCGCTAATGCGCTGTTGAAAGTGCTGTTATGCCTCTGCGCTTCAAACAGGAACCTCCGTAGTGCAAACGAGTAAGTGTCCCCAGGGTTTAATGCTAAAGGCATTGTAACTGACAAAATAACCTTCTTGTCAGCTTAGAGTGCTGAGAGACTAATGTTCCTAAAGATAAACCAGTAACTGATACCAGACATTGTTGCAGGGTGGTGAAAATAGCGTCTGCTTTGCTGTATAAAGAATACAATTGGACAAACGAAGAATAAAAAAACTGTGCTCTTTTTCTCAGGATAATAATCTTTTTAGTGTGTTATCTTTTTTAGATGTGATGGTTGGGAACTGTGACTTCACTGCAACCCACACTTACCACAGACACCCCCATAGAGAGAAACCCAACCACTTATCCCCAAAACTCCCCCGACACCCTTCGAGAGGGAGACTCAACCCTGGCTCCCCAAACAGTCCTGACACTCCTGGAGAGGAAGATCCAATCATGCATGTTGCAAACACCTCTGATACCATTTTTTACAGACTCCTAGATAGGGACAACCAATCATGTATGTTGCAAACACGGACACCCAACTATCTATACTACAAACACCTCTGAAACCACCCCTGACACAGCTACGTATTGGGATCTAACCAAGCAGTTTCCAAACACCCCTGACTCCAGTGAAGAAAGAGACTCACCCATACTTCCTTCAAACACCTAACACAAGTCCACAAAACTCATCAAAAGGGAGACCCAATAATTTCCTTCAAACAACCCTTACACCCCAGGATAGAGAGACTCAACTACACATCTCATCAAAACCAGTCGCGGCCGGTGCAGGTTGTTGCAGAAACACTAAGAAAAAATATAATGTGTTCAAGCAAAACCTAGAGAGGTAAAATCTAAATTGACTGTTTTCTACAAATAATAGTCAAACTAAAGCTTGAATGCAGGATCTAGTAAAAATTATATATCTCTATTGAAGGCATCCTTACAGACTCTGCTGCAAAAGAGCCCTGGTGATAGTCAGAAAAACATGACTTATTCCGAACTTTCGGGGCTGGGACTATCAGCTTCAAATTATTATATATTTTAGGTAGTTCCAAGGATAAGTATGCATTCTTGACGTAGCATAGCCAGCGAATCTCACCCCCTTTTCAAGGGCCATAGGATCGAAAATACTGCTTTTTGTGAGGCCAAGGTCACTTGATTGCCATATCTTGAGATTCTTGACCCATAGCAAAAGAGGGGAAAGTTCAAGAAGATCTTCAAGATAGGGCAATTCAACCTCTGAGTGGCAAAAAAGGTGGCTGTACCTGTGGCAACTGATGGTAATCGTTTGAGTAAGCTGCTTTGTATTTTCTGAAGATTAACTATACTACAATGCTCCCACATTCCTGCCCCATAGGACACCACAGAGATACATTTGTGATTTAAACAATGTCATTATTTCCTTTACGGGCTTGTGTTCCAAAGTACAGGAACATTTAAAAATCCCTTCAATAGCTCGAGAAAACTGTAAGGGCTCTCTCTCTGTCAGCAGAGGCGCCGACTTAAGTTTAGAATCAAAGGGAATCCCTATGTAGTTAAAATTGTCACTCATGTTGACTAGCAATACTTTTGTATAAATATTTCTTGGTTATGTCCTTTTGTGCCCACAGGCCAAAATGAAAAACTTGGACTCATTGTCTTTTGGAGCCATTAGCAGTCCTAGCTAAGTATTATGCCATCAGCATAGAGGAGTGCTGGGATATAACGATAACCCACTGCGCATTAAGGTATAATGCAAGATTAAATGTGCATGGCATCAACAATAAGATCACAGATGAACCAGAAACAAAACTAGGCAGTAGTGTAACACAGCATTAATTGTGCATTTATATCATCATCATCTCCACTTGCACCTGCCACTTCTGCCTCTTTCACCTAGTCTTGGTGCACAGTTTTTCATATTGTTACTCATTAAGTTGTAGGAATTGCTGGGGGTGTTGTTGTCTCATGTACTCCTAGAGTCTTCACCAGGGATGAAGCCAGAATCCTAACATACAAAAGGGCTAGAGAACTGCAAATGGTAATTTCCACTAGTTATCCTGCTACATATATCACCAGAAGTAACCTTTTCTTGATGCAAGGTCCCTCGCTCACCTAGGTGGCACGCTTCATCATTTGGTCATGCTCCACACTAGGCAGGTGGTGCGATGTCCAGCAGGACCCTCAAACTAGAGCTGTTTGGTGGGGATTCTTTTCTTTCCTTCATGAGAGGCGGTGGTGATAGTGGGAGTGGCAAATGGATCTCTCCAGAACGTCACATCTTTTGGCTTAGAGTATAGTCCAGGGAGGACCTGTGATGGACCATTATCAACTTACCATTTCTTCTTTTTTTTTTAATATTACCGAAGGCAGAATCTCCATAAATGAAAAGATCAGCCATCAGACGTGACACATCATTATATATAGAGCCTAGAAGAGTGATCTGGCTGTCGGCTTTGGAAAAGGGTTATTGCACCCCAAAATGTCACAACCCAGGAATGAATGGAGCATGTGGGAAAGTGTGCTTGCCATGATCAGTGTGGCCAAGAAGAAGCTGCACAATTTTGCCGTAACTGTGGGTGGTGTTCTAGTCAAAGCATTGACACTGTTCAAGGCAGTGGTGATGGTGTTGGTCCAGGTTAAGCTGGTGCTGCTGGACGAGGCAGTGGTCGTGGGCAATAAAGGCTTGTTCAGGTGATAGTGGTGATGCTGGTGGAAAATAGATATACCATGGATATCCAGTGACTGCTCTTCACCTGGTAACAACAGTGCAGGTAGGTCACAACTGACGCAGACTTCAGCATCTCCCCCTCTCTCTCTTAGTTGAAAGTACTGCCAACTCTACGACATTGGAGGTTCCTGTGGTGGTGATGATATTTTCTATATGGATAATGCTGCTGACACCTTCCTGGTGCCACTGATTCTGGCTGTACATAGTGCAGCTGGTGCTTTCACAGGTATCTCTGTCACTGGTGCCACTGTGGATAGTGCTGATGTCACTGTGGCTGGTGCCACTGTTGTTGGTGACGTTGTGCACAGAGCTCCTGACACTAAGGTTGCTGCCACTGTTGCTTGTGCCACTGTCAATGGTGCACTGATTTTGGTTCTGATGTAGAAGTCTGCACTGTGGATGGTGCTGCTAGCACTTTTGCTGCTGTTGCTGCTGTGGATGATTCTGCTAGCATTACCACTTGCACCTCTGTGGATGGTGCTACTGCCACTCTTGCTACTGGCATTGGTCTTACTGGTCTTCTTCGCTTGTAGAGTGGGAGCTGAAAAACGTCTTCCTTCTCAGCACTATATTTTGAGCAGAGAGGATGATGACTGGCAGCAGTGGAAACTGTTTTTTGTCTTCAGCATTGCAGCAGGTGTGGTTGGTGCTCATGGTGCAATTGTTGGATGAAGGCCCTGGAAGAGCGATTTCCAAGCAGTGAACAGCGAATCGCCTACTGCTCGGATGCCTCTCCTTGCGTTGGGACAAATGAATGCTTTTAGTCAACCAGGCAGTTATCTTTGAAAGTAATGGGACTCGACATGAACAACTAGCCATGTCTGGATGAGTGACACTAACTCACTGACAATGACAATGAGATCAGCAGTGGCACTGGTGATGGTGCTGATGAATGCTGGGTTGTCAGACATAATCTACACTAAGGGCCAGATGTACGACCATTGTAAATTGCTCCTCGCAATGTGTGCTCGATAGCGAGTCGCAATTTAGAATGTACTGCAGTATCAGAGACACTGATTGCAATTCCCTTAATAATGAGCGACTCGCAATTTGCAACCCCATTGGGAATGGCAGGCTCTCCCAGGTATGGTGTCCTGCTGGGCTCAGCAGACCACTTTATTTGGGATTACTTTTAAATAAAGCAGTTTTTTTAAATGCAGCTGGATGCATTTAAAAAAAGAAAAATGAAACGCTTTTGTTTCATTTTTTAGGGGCAGATAGTTGTCCCTGGGACCACTGCCTGCCCCCAAGATATATTTTAGCCTGCATTTGCAATGGGGAAGGGGTCCTCCGGGGACCCCTTCCCTTTTGCGAATGCATTACCACCCTCTTGAAGAGGGCGGTAACTTGTGAGTGTTTTGCAACTGCAATTTTGGTCACATAGCATTCGTACATGGCTTTGTTGTGGCTATTAGGAAGGGAACGCCCCTTCCTAATAGCGAGTCGCTAAACACTATTCTGCGAGTTACAATTTATTTGCGACTCACAAAATAGTGTTTGTACATTGTCCACAGGTATTTAGCATGCGCAAACGGGTCGCAAACCCGTTTACGCATGCTAAATATCTTCGTACAGCTGGCCTTTAGTTCACAATGGTAGTGGTGGTGAAGATGAGAATAAACTTATTTTTGGATAGTTTTGTGAAGATTCTTCAAACTGTGCCACAGTATAGGCATTATTAAGTCATGTCTAACCTACCTAATATAAGCTAACCGAGCTTAAACTAACCTAACTGTATTGCTTCGCTTCTGCACCCCCAAACACAAGGTAATAAACACCAGGACTATTGCTAGCCCTAATGCATGACAAACTCAATAATAGTATACTTTGTTGTGTTATTTTATGTTATGTTGATTTTTATAGTGCACTAGTCACCCAAGATGGTATCTAGGCATTTGGGCAGGTATGTAGGTGTGAGGTCCCCAAGGTGCTCATAAAAAGAGTCAGGTCTTCAGCTCCTTGCGGAACTCAAGAAGTGAAGAGGAGGCTCGGATGTGTTGAGGGAGGTTAATCCATATCTTAGGTGCGAAGTAGGAGAATGAGCTACTTCCAGTTTTGTTTTTGTGGATGCAGGGAATGTGTGTGAGTGAGGCAGAGCATAGGTGTCAAGTGGGTTGGTGAAAGAGTATGCAGCTGTTCAGGTATTCTGGTCTTGTGTTGGGTGGGGCTTTGTATGTGTGCGTGAGAACTTGGAATTGGCTGTGCTTGTGAATAGGAAGCAAGTGAAGCTTCTAGTGCTGTGGTGTGATGTGGGTGCAGCGTGGGAGGTCGAGTATCAGTCTTACAGTGGAGTTCTAGATGGTCTGGAATCTGTGTAGGAGTTGTTTGGAGTTTTCGGCGTAGAGAGTGATGCCGTAGTCCAGCCTGCTGGTGATGAGTGCTTGTGTGGCGGTCCATCTGGTATTCTGAGGCAACCATTTGATTATGCTTTTTTAAAATGCCTAGTATGTGGAAGCAGCATTTACTTGAGCCATCATGTTGAGCTTGTCATCTAGGATGATCCCTAGATTTCTCGCATGGTCTGTGTGTTTGGGTGTTAGTCCTAGATCTGACGGCCATCAGGGAGAATACCATGGGGAGGTCTTGTTGCCGAAGACCAGTACTTTTGTCTTGTTGGGGTTGAGCTGCAAGGAGTTGGTTTGCATCCAGTCTGCTACCATGGTCATGCAGTTTGTAAATTTGGTCCTAGTGATAGTTGGTTGAATTTAATCGCCGTAGGAATGACAGTGATGTCTTGTGACTAAATGATGTTGGTGAGTGGTATCATAAGTATGTTGAAAACAGTGGAGCTGAAGGGCGATCCCTGTAAGACTCCACATTTTAATCTCTTGCTCAGTGATGTGAAAGGTGGAAGCCTGGCCCGCTGGTTTCTTCTTGTGAGTAAGGAACAGATCAATTTCAGAGCTGATCCTTAAGAGATTATTTAACGAAAAAGGGATAAGGACATGTAGACAGTCTCGCTTTTTCACCCCCTCAGCCCTTAAAATCATTATGTTAGCCATGGTACTATCCCGTATAGACTATGGAAACATAGTCTATAACGGAGCCCCTGCATATCTGACTCACCGGCTACAACTAGTGCAGAATCAGGCGGCCCGCCTGATCCATGGCCTCCCCAGATATCATCGGGCCACTCCACTACTCAAAACATTGCACTGGCTTCCTGTTAGAGAGCGTGCCCTGTTCAAACTCGGCTGCCTTGTGTACCAGGCCAGATCGGGCACTGCCCCCGAGTTTATTTGCTCCCTCATCAAGCCATACTGTCCAGGCAGAGAACTTCGCTCAGCCCACTTGGCCCTTCTTACCATCCCCCGCTTTAAAAAGCAGAGGGCTGGAGGAGCGAGGTTCGCTGTCCTGGCTCCAACCTTTTGGAACTCTCTCCCCGTTACTTTACGCACCTCACCCTCCTACCCTTTGTTCCGAAAAGAACTTAAAACTTTTTTGTTCACGCTAGCTTATCTGACCTAACTTCTCAGCTGCTGTCTGTCCACTGATCACCACTAGCGCCATGAAACCGCTGGGTATGCGAGCGCTGTATAAATGTTTTTAAATTCAAATTCAAATTGATTCGATGTCTTTCTTCGGATGATATACTCATGAATTCTGCTTTAATAAAAATTGTAATAAAAGTATGGAAAAAATTAGAAGAGCAAGAAATAGGAAATTAATAATGATTATATTTTCTTTTTAAAGTCTTAATGTATGAATTTTGTCGTAATCATTTCCTTCAAAAGATGTATAGAATTTTAAGGATTTGTTGCTATTCAAAGTGTATATAATGGATCACTGTATGTATTTGTTTTATTGTAAGATTTTAAATAATCAAACAATAAAGATCTATCTATCAGAGCCAATCCTTGTATGCCAATCTCTGCAGTCTTCTGATAAAGATGTTATGGTAGACAGTGTCGAAGGCCGCAGAGAGTTCATTAAAAAATAACCCAAATAAATTACAATATGTAACCTGCTTATTTGAGGAATTATATATTATATTAACAAAATGCATGGCAACTGCTTGATGAAGCCAGAATGGCAGTACTGGGCATGGGGCATTTCCCTAGGAGGCTGCAATGGTGAGCGTCCGCTTTTGTTACCAGTGGCAATTTTTGTAGCAGTGCAGCAGTTTTGAAAGCTTCCTCTTATATCCAACTGTTTTCAAGCAACAATTTAAGTGCTGAGCTCACTCTGGTGATTAATGTGCCTGCTGGACAGAGATCTGAGTTGTGTCTAGTGGTGGTTTTGATTCATCTAAGGTAGCGCAGAGGGTTAAAATGCCTGCTGCTAAGAGCATGTACTATGCAGATCACAGAACAGTATGTTATGTGCATAGCTTGGTGGGTTACTGCTTTTGTCACAGAGATCCTCTTGCTACTGTGTAATTCATAAATTACAATCGTAATCTAGGTTAGAAAGTTATGTATTTTCCCGGTCTTTCATTATCCTAATTTTGCTAAAAATAGTTTGTTTGGGTAGAAATAAATTCTTTTTAGTAAAGTCAACCCTAACCACCGTGTTACGTTCTGAATCCTGAGCTTGTGCTTTCCCATACCAATGACTCTCAAAAAATGCCTACCAGTATGGATGACACATGAATCATTCACCTTGTAGTCCCCTTTGCCTTATGTAACATTTTCTATACACTGATTTACACATGTATGATTCATTGACTCTGTGGGCTGGATTCACAGAACTAACTTAAGACAAAATCCTAAACTTACTACCATTTTGGTATTCACAGAAGGCACTTACTCATTTTGGTATTCACATAAGACTCTTACTCATTTTGGTATTCACAGAAGTTAGACCTCCTAACTTTAGGACTCCTAAATGCCTTCTGTGAATACCAAAAGTCTTAAAATTAGGATTTTTCCCAATTTACTAGTAGTAAAGTTAGGACTCCTAACTTTAGGACTCCTAAATGCCTTCTGTGAATACCGAAAGTCTTAAAATTAGGATTTTTCTCAGTTTTCTAGTAGTAAAGTTAGGACTCCTAACTTTAGGACTCGTAAATGCCTTCTGTGAATACCGAAAGTCTTAAAATTAGGATTTTTCTCCGTTTAGTAGTAGTAAAGTTAGGACTCCTAACTTTAGGACTCCTAAACTGTGAAAAATCCTAACTTTACGACTTTGGGAATTAACAGAAGGTATTTAGGAGTCCTAAAGTTAGGAGTCCTAACTTTACAACTTCTAAACTGAGAAAAGTCCTAATTTTAAGACTTTCGGTATTTACAGAAGACATTTAGGAGTCCTAACTCTACCACTCCTAAACTGAGAAAAATCCTAATTTTAATTTTGATATTGGAATTTGCTGAAAGTAATGCTACTAAGACATACCTTACAATCTATTTTACTCTTTTTTTGTTCCAGCCAAATAATGCCATTTAATGACTGTTCAATCAATCAATCAATCAGGGGATTTATAGAGTGCACTACTCAACCTTGAGGGTCTCAAGCTGCTGGGAGGGGGGGATCGGGTAGCTCCGAGGTCATCCGAAGAGCCAGGTCTTGAGGTCCTTTCTGAATATTTGCAGTGTAGGGCTTCATCTGATGCTGAGGGGGAGTTTGTTCCAGGTCTTGTCCGGGATGTAGGAGACGTTTCTGCACCCCGTTCTGGCTCTGTGGATGCAAGGGACCTTGGCTAGGGCCTGTTGATGCCCTTAAATAGGAAGAGGGGAACACTTGATGCTTCAATATTATATGAATTGTTTTATTATGTTTAAATTTAAATGTTTAATAATTATATGTACTGATGAAATGTGTTATTGTGATGCATTTATTGTTAGGAACTTTTATTGCTAAATTTAGCCGAAACATTTTTTATTAATTAATTGACTTTTGATGCTGGCTTTGGTCTGTGGGAATGTCATGTCGGAGATCGATATTGTCTTAGAAAAATCTGATCTTGAAAGAATTCAACTAACTTCTTTTCTGTGTGTTTGTTCAAATATGTTACTTTATTTACGTTACAGGGATGGATTTATACCTTCAGAAAAGAATCGCCCGATGTTATAAAGCAATTCATCTAAATGCACTGGGGCCGTGTGTCTAAATATGTGGATGTAATGGATTGCATTGAACAGACATGTAAGAGATAGTGGGCATTTAATTGAATAAAAATACTTGGATTATGTATATTTGCCCAACATTCTTCAAACATTGTGAATGAAACGACATCACGCCAAATCAATGTTGTGCGACCAAATAAGCGCTCTTTATGCAGAGTGCACACAACAAACAATTTGCTAATAGAGTTCCCAGTCTGATGGAGCAGCTCTGGTCTGCGCAAGAGTGTTTCTTCCCTCCTAATTATTATCAGATAATGTGAGGAGTGTGCATAGCAAAATCCCCTCAAGCATAACTTTCAAGTTTAGTGGGCTAGCTACCCCTTCCCCTCACTCAGCCAGCACTAAGATTCTTAAACAAGAGGATGAGGAACCTTGAAAGCAGAGTGTAGGACTGCTTGGTCAACAAAATCCCCAAGACTTAATAGTGAATAGTCTCCATTGCATTGGAACTATTCTGCCAAGGTTGTCCCTACTTTATTCCGATCTAGAATATGAAACGTCAAGCATGAACGTTATTCCAAAATCCTCCACAAACTCCTTCATTATGGGGAGTACTCTCTCTGGGGACAAGCTGTTGTCTGCACACAGTGACATCATGTGGGTGTTGCAAGGCAATTCAGCCATCGTGACTGCAGTTTCATCTCACTGCAGCCACTAAAGCCACCACTTCTATGCAACACTGGAGTGAGGACACTTGGTACCCCTGCCTCCCTCGCTTGAGCTCTAAGGCAGCTCAGTTGATGCTCCACAAAGGCGATATGTAGTCAGTCTTCAGTAGAGGAAATTATTCCAAATGATCACAGAATGATCAAGGTTATTCTTTTCTACCATCTGAAACAGAAACGTCCAGCTAATGCAGTCAAATGCCTTACAAGTGTCAAGCCTCATGATAGCCATTAGCCCAGATCATCCTTGTTCCTACTCGTGAGTGTAAATCACCTGCACATGTTCCTCTGTGTTCCCACCAGCTATGACTCTTTACCAATAAAATGTAATATTGGATGCTTTTACTTTTTCAATTCCAAGCGCAAGGATGATTCTTGGAATATTAACTGTGGAAACCTGCAGAGGTGGTATTATTGACTAGAAAGAGCCCAAAGCTAGTGCCTCATTGAGCAACTGCAAAAAATCCACGCAGGACACCTCAAAATCAGAAACAATTGAAAGGCAGTCTGGAGACTTTGAAAGATTCAGCCCTTCAACAGTGTCTGTATTATCACATGAAGAGAATAGGGTGTCTAAATCATCCCCAGCTGTGTCTGGAAGTGCTGCCTCTCCCAACCCCATTTAATAATGTAAGATTTGCTCAAAGAGTAGAATGGTCTCCTAGAGGCAGAGGCCTCTATAGTACTTAAAAAACAGATCATATTTGCAAGTAAATGATAGATTTTGGTTGCTTACACTCTGGACACATTTCACCTCCCTGGATCTTTTGTGTAACCCTGCTAGGGAATTAGATGTATTATCCTTTTAGAAGGGAATTAAATGCAATAAGAAAAGACAAACAAGAAGATGCTTACTCGAGCATATCTCTGTATGCCCTTTTAAAAATATAGATTTTTGTACGGAGGACTTTGATTGTGACCTTGCTGAGAAAAAACGTGGCCCTAGGACAGTGCATTTTTGAGAGGCCCAAGGCTGATTTGCTTATGGTTGGTTCCTGTCCGCGATGGCACAGATGAGCTAAAAATGATGGACTGAAATGTGGCTCTGAGTGCTTGTAAGGAAGTGAGATTAACTGAAGATATGCAATTGCCTGTCTAAATTAATCTCCCTAAGTAGGACAAGTATACCAATATGTGGGTGCCAAGCTTGCTATGTCATATGTCTCAAGGTACCCTTCACTGATGAGGCACTTCACAGCTGAAATTGGTCTGAGGTTGGTTGCTTTCCTATTCACAGGGGATATAGCCTAACAGTTCAGGCTGGACCATTGCTGTTGGGGTGTAGCAAAGACTGTTCTACATATGGCCAATCTTCGTTTGCAATAGGGAAGGAAGAACTGTAGTGCAACAATGGGCTGGAATCAGGTTCCAAGTGTTTATCAGTGGAGGAGATTAATTGAAGCATTCTGCCTGTCACTTTTTGTTCCGTCAAATTGTTGCATCATCAGTTGACTCTGAATTTTCGGGGGATATGCAGTCCCCCCCTTCTTAGGAAGCTACTGCAGCCTGCATGACTCAAGGTCCCTGTCAGCACAGCCGATAGCAGTACCAAAGCAAAACTAACCATTGCACTTTTACAAGTGTGACAATTCAGACTATTCCATGGTACCCAAACCTATAAGCATTTAAGCATGGTTTGGAATAAATTGGTATTGCCATTTTTAATGTATGTTGAATTATAAAACACTGCTGCTGTGCTCATCTCAAAATTAGACAGACAGAGCCACCATGTGGTGGAATTTCACTACTGCTGGTGTCAAGAATTAAGTGCTGAGCCCAGCAACTGGAATCCACCGTCTCAAATTAAGCACTGGAATTTAGGGTGGGTTCTGTTGTTACCTATGATCTACTAAACATATTTCCCACATAGTCTTATAGTTTACCGAAGTTATACATAAGAAGGAAGTGGGTCTACTTAGTCTACAGGTAAAGGTGCCTAACTTCAAAAGTTATTAATGTTCTCTCTGGATGAAAACCACACATATTGAAGTTGCATACTTTAATCAAGTGCATGTCAATTGGGAGGTTGCCACAAACATGAAACGGCAAATTACCCGTGTTCTATAATCATTTGCAAAATGTCTTCGTTCCAATGTGTACTCTGTATGCTATTTTGTCAGATTATTGGAAAGCACGAACTGCAGTATTGCCCCATACCGCTACATCTATTATAAAAGTATGTATTGTGCATTGGCATTACATGTTGGCCATTATAGAGAAAGCCTATAATAAATGTACAATTCACCTTCCCTGGCCGAGCTCCAAAATGCCATCATCAGTAATATCCCCGGTTGAGAGGGCAGAAACTCGGTAGGCAGTCCATATGCAACGAAAACCGCTCCTGCCAATCCCCTCGCAGCCCTATCAGAGGCCATGGGTATTAACACTTCCGTAATTTGTCCCCAGCTGGCTGGAGGCTGATGCAAATCCCAAACCCCTCACACACAATTGACAAAGCTATCACGTTTGCCCAGATGTAGGGCCAGATGGCTTCTCCTAACAACAGATTTGTCACTCCCCCAAATCCTAGCTGTTAGGGTTCATTTAAATAAACACATCTTTTTAAGGTGTTTAGCTCGTTTACTTTTCCCCTCAAAAGCCGACAGAGTTCTAGTGTTTTTCACTTGCTGGTTCTTCGCCGTTTAAGTGAGGCTTTGCAACGCTTTTGAAATGAGTCAATTGCGCTGTCGGAGGGAGGGATGGGATTGCACTGAACCGCGTACATTTGTTTCCAGAAGGTGCTCGCGCGTGAATGATGTTTCCTGCGCATGGCATGCAAAGAAATGCAGTGGTTCCGGGGCAGATGTCAGGTGTGCGCTGCAATGTTTGATGGGAAATTCAACTTCTGTTGGGTTGGTGCATGCAGCACGAGCACCCACGTTTAGAACTCATATAGAATCAATAGTCTAAATTCACATTGGTTAACACCTTGCGTGACGTTGGAAAAAGTGCTGAAATTGATGTGGGCTTTTGTTGCGCATCTTTACAATACATGCACTAAACGGTACTCTAATGCTTTTCACATTAAGACCACTAACAGGCAAAATGATGATGAAAAGTGACTAGAACATGTGCGTCAAGACAAGAATACGTAGCGAACAACTTCTTTCATTGGGCATCGCATGCTGTCTCTGTAGATAAAAAGGACAGTATAAAAAGCATGATGCAGTTTACATTGACCACTGAAATTTGCGCACTAATCCAGTTCCAACAATGTGCTCGCCGAAAGAAAAACTTTTTTTCTTCACGTGCCTTTACATGTGCATTTTTCTGTCTATCTTGTCAGAATTCTTTGCTTCACCTACAGCAAACAGTGCTAACTACTAACTCATAAAATATAGCCGGGTTTATTACTTTTAACCGTCTCTCCAATTGCACTGTAAAATAAAGGCAGATGCCATTTTAAAATCTTATTATTATCAAGGGCCGACTACTCCGGCAGCACCTGCTTAGCACCAATCTGCTTGTTTATCGTTATTTTTTATAGATGACAGTTTGAGGTGCCTGTTCTTTTGTTACAAGGAGACTTTTTTTTTCGCGCGGCAGAGGTGGCACGCGCCGAAGGTGAGCGCCTTCCCTTCATCCAGTCCTATTGAGCAGGGGGTGGCTGGTTCACCTGTGATTTTTGCTTGACAGCTTCGCCACGCACATCAGGCCCTGCCAAATGCTCCGCCATTAATTTATGATTTAAAGTAATTAACTTTTGCTGATTAAAGTAATTATTTCGAGTGCATTGCACTCAGGCCCAAATGATGCACGCAGCCCCCTATCCAGTTTGAGCTAGCAGCGTGCCAAGTGCTTAAAAGCTGCACCAGGGAGCGCGCAGCGGCTCCTGCCAGTCTCGCAGATCTGCCATGTTTATGGCTAACTCGCACTAACTGCTCATTTTAATGCCGAGTCCTGGCAGAGCCCCGACTCCGCGTGAAACAAGCTTCCACTCGGTGACACCAATGACAGTGAAAACTGTTGAAATGAATCTTGCCTCCAGCTTTGCAGAGGTAATATGTTTTTGAAATGTTTTGAACGTACTGCTTTTCCCCCCAGATTGGCTGTAAATAAAATGACAGCTTTTTCCATCATCTGCTTTCAGAAATGGTCCAATGTCTTTAAATTCTTTGGGAAAGAGAAGCACAACATACACTTTCTCATGTTACCACGGGAAAGATGGATGTAAAAATATTTAGGACATGTTCCTTTATTATACATGCAGTGCTGTATGCATTGCAGTGGTAGGCTGTGTTTCCTCTAAGCACACTCTTGGTTTCCTGCGGTTTGATACAGGCAGGGCTACTGGAACTATGTGGCAGGGGAGCACCAAATTATGTGGCAGGGTTGAATAAATTATGCGGCAGGTAAAGATAAATTACGCTGCACAATGCAGCTCATGTTTAGATAGTATTACTTTAAAATGCTGTCATGTTTACACTAGTAGTACTATCTGGGCAAAGGTTTAACCTCATTACTACGAGTTTAAAAAACAAATAGAGAATTAAACAACTTAACAATGACATGCACAAAACGAGAGGCAACAGGCATATTTGACAAAACCACATTCGATAAAAACGGGAAACAGTGAGTCTCAAATGATGGTGCAGAATTTTTCTTTATTGTATATTCTCAAGATAGCGCAGTCAACACGTTTCACCTTACAAAAGGCTTCATCAAGGCCAAATATTTGATCAAACAGGAACGCAAGACACCTCCATGTACAAAAGGCCATACTAGTGTACTAAAAATACATGCTATATTGATATCTGCTGAAAAATTATATATTTAGTGTCTCATTTAGTAATCGTCGCATGAAACTCCTGATTAAGGCATGTGTGACATACATGCATATTGTGTATTCAAAACACCATCCAGTGGTTACTCTGGTTCACAGATTCTTTCTAGGAGGTTAAATCAATTGTTTGTTTCTTTACGGTAAGGTTCACAGGAGGAACAACTAGGTATATCAAACGTTGTGCAGTTCTATATGGCCACAGACTTGTGTCCTGTCTCCCATAGTGCCTATCAGTTCAAGACTCACGATTTCCCATTTTTATCGAATGTGGTTTTCGTCAACTATTCCTGTTGCCTTTCGTTTTGGTACATCTGCCCCCATTAGTAACACAGCTGGCGCAGAGTATTCCTGCATGCTGTTAAACACCAGATCGGCGTGCAGTCATGCGCCAGACATCTATGAGCTTCTCGATACAGAGAAGCCACTCTGTTTAATGTTGACCGAGACTTGGTGGGGAGAGTCCTCCAACCCTGACGTGGCGATGGCAATCCCGCCTGATTATAACATCTTCAGGAAGGATAGAGCTAAGGGAAGGGGCGGAGGGGTCGCACTGGTGGTGAAGAAGGGCACGATGTGTATCGTCTTGCCTGCGGAGGACATCCGCGGCTCGGAATCGCTTGCCTTTTCTATCACGCTAGCGCCACACCAATCAGTGAAGGGACTATTGGTCTATCGACCCCCTGGCCCGCCCGGAACTTTCTTTGATGACTTCGACTCGGTTTTGCTGGGACTGGCCCTGAGAGCAGAACACTGTATAGTAGCAGGGGATTTTAACTTTCGGATGGACGATCCGTCTGACCCCGCTGCTATAAAGCTTTCTGAGGCCATGACCCCGCTGGGCCTTATCCCTTATTTGCAGGGGCCAACTCATGTTAAGGGGCATACTCTAGACCAGGTCTTTTCTACATCTCCTCTTGCGGTGAAAGATATTCTCCCGGTTCTGTGGTCTGACCATAGGCTTGCCAAATTTGCGATCAGTGGCATTGCCAGGTCGTTTAGTCCTGCCCCACAGCAACGGGGACGAGTGTTCAGAGCGTTCAACAGAGTGACCCCGGAGATGCTGGCTCAGGCTGCCCTGGATCATCCCTGTCCTCTCTCCGGTGAGCTGGAGAGAGATTTGGAGTCCCTGCAAGCATGGCTTTCCGATAGGCTAAATGACCTGGCCCCGGTGCTGCCCCCCCGCTTGACTTCGAAGCGGGTCTCGGCCCCTTGGTTTACCACTGCACTGTGGGCTAAGCGGCAGCAGTGTAAGGTAGCCGAAAGGGCCTGGCGGGCACACTATGATAGCGCGGACAGGTTGGCCTACAAGGCAGTGGTTAAGACTTACCACCGGGACATTCGCCTCGGGAAAAAAGCCTACCTTGCGGGGAGAATTGAAGCGGCCTCCAACTCCTGCAAGGAGATTTTCACCATAGTCAGAGAATTTATTTCTCCGCGGACCATTACATCGGAAGAGGTGCCCTCAGAATCCTGGGCGGCGGACCTTGCTTGTTTTTTCACAAGCAAGTTAAAACTCATACAGGACTCTTTTCCACCTGGAACACCTGCTAGGCCGTCTAAATCTGTGGCCGACGTGCTCCCTCTGGCCTCGCAGGACGCCGTACTGGCTGTGTTTCCATCTTTGCCAGCCTCTGCCTCCCTAGCGCTTATGGGCAATTTGAAATCTGGGTCACCACTTGACCCTTGCCCAGCTAAGCTTTTGGGTAAGATGGCGGAAGTAATCAACCCACTGGCGAACCCTCTTCTGAATCTCTCGTTGAGTCAGGGAGTGGTTCCGCCAGCCTGGAAGCAGGCAATGGTCATCCCGCTGCTTAAAAAACCGGGTCTTGACCCGAAGGTTCCAGCCAACTACAGGCCAATCTCTTTGCTGCCGGCTCTCGTAAAAATTTTGGAGAAACACGTTCAGTCGGTGCTCTCCAACTTTTTGGAGACCCACGAGATCCTGCATGACACCCAGTCCGGCTTCCGCTCAAATCTTAGCACCGAGACCGCGCTCCTTGAGGTTTCTGAAACCATCAAAGAGGTGTTGGATACCGGGGGCAAAGTCATGTTGGTGTTGTTGGACTTGTCGGCGGCTTTTGACACCGTCCCCCATGATGGCCTTCTCGCAAGACTCTATGAGATTGGCCTTCGGGGGACGGTGCTCAGCTGGTTTTCTTCCTTTCTAGCTGGCCGCCGGCAAACGGTCTGGACATCGCCGGACACCGCCGTGATGCCGCCTTTGGGAGTCGGGGTCCCTCAGGGCTCCATATTGAGCCCGACCCTCTTTAACATCTTCATGACCCCTTTGGCGGCCGTGGCGGAGTCGTTTGGTGCCCGGATCGTATCTTATGCCGACGACAGCCAGCTCCTCTTTTCTTGTAAGAGAGGGGCAGACTTTGACGGGGAGAGTATCCGGGATTGCCTTGGGGCTGTGTTCACATGGTTCCAACTGAACAGCCTCAAGTGCAATTCCGATAAGTCCGAGGTACTCTTCTTCGGGTGCGACACGGAGCCCAGCTGGCAGGCCTGGTGGCCCATCGATATGTTCCCTCCGTCTTGCTCTTCCCCTATGGCTAAGAACTTGGGGGTCAAGATGGACAAGGGACTGACGATGAAAGCCCAGATCCTTGGGGTGACCGGTACCTGTTTCGGTCTATTAAAGATGCTGCGGAGGTTCTTGCCTTTTCTGTCAGAGGAGCACAGGAAGCTGACTGTGCAGGCTCTGATAGGCTCCAGGTTAGATTATGCCAACATTCTTTACCTGGGCCTACCAGAGTACTTGTTGCAGCGGCTCCAAGTTGCACAGAATGCGGCGGCCAGGGCCATTTATGGTCTAAATAGACGTGCCAGCGTTTCGGGTCTATTGCGGACGCTGCACTGGCTACCCATCCGCAAACGGATCGCCTTCAAGGCTATGATTTTGGCCTATAAGGCTCTCCACGCTGTGGGAGCAAAGTACCTCCAAAAGAGACTGGCCTTTTACCATCCGGCTCGCTCTTTGAGGTCAGAATCTTTGCTCCTGGCGGTTGTCCCACGAGTGAAGAGAGCGCGCCTGGGCGGCCGTTCCTTCGGCTTGCTGGCTCCACAGATGTGGAACTTGCTTCCGCTCCCACTCCGGGGGGCTACTAGTCTTCTTGACTTTAGGAGAGGTCTTAAAACCTGGTTGTTCACCCAGTAGGCCTCTCAGCAGTTCTTTTTTTTAATTGTTCGTTCTGTATTCTCTTTTTACTGTGTTATGTTATTGCGAATCAGCTCCCCTTACCTAAAGCGCCGGGACACTCTTTCTGAGTAACCGTTGCGCTATACAAAAGAATATATAACATAATATAACATAACATTAATGTATGATAAATGTGCGGCTGACCATAGTGCTGGGCAATGGTTGTTTCTAATTGTTTCTTTGTTATTTGTAGTGACTGTTCCAGGCTGTGCGGTGTCAAATCCCCTGGCTGTATTCCCTATTTTTGCTTGGGAACTTAACAATGACAACTTAACAAAGGGGCTTCTACTGAGCTTGAATATATGTCACCATGCTTTTAGTTACTTTTCATCACTATTGAGTTTGAAACTAATTTTATGTGTTAAAATCTGCATATTATGAAGTCAGCAACTGATTTTGTGGCAAATGCGGCAAATCCATAGTTATGCGAAAAAAGGAGCAGGTGCAGAATTACATACCTCCAAAAAGAACAATTGATGGACAGAATGCAGAACAATGTCATTCATTCACTCAAGTACAGAGATCTGGGCCTAAATCCATATTTTTTTTTGCTCACCATGCCTTTCCAGTTTGGACCCAGACATATGCAAATCAGTCTTGATCCTGCGCCCAATGGGAACAGTTACGCCCGAACTGCCAGGCCAGGTCCTCCCTGTACTGGAAACAAGCATCCTAGGACCGGTTTCGGGCTTTCAGCCCTCATCAGCCAGAATAGCTTGACTCCAGTGGCATGGAGAGCACAGGACCTGGGTCTGGGCATACCCTGGGCTTACTCGTCCCACTCGGGGTGACAAATGTAAAAAAAACAATTGATGGACAGAATGCAGAACAATGTCATACATTCCCCCCAGTACAGAGATCTGGGCTTAAACCTATAGTTATTTTGCTCACCACGCCTTTCCAGTTTGGATCCAGCCATATGTAAATTAGTCTTGACCCTGCGCCCAATGGGAACAGTCCAGCCCGAACTGCCAGGCAAGGTTCTCCCTGGACTTGAAATAAGCATCCTAGGACCAGTTTCGGGCTTTCAGCCCTCATTAGCCAGGATAGCTTGACTCCAGTGGCATGGAGAGCATTGGACCCACGTCTGGGTATACCCGCCCCACTTGGGGTGGCAAATGCAAAAAGAACAATTAATGGACAGAATGCAGAGCAATGTCATACATGCACACCAGTACAGATATCTGAGCCTCAATCCATTGTTTTTTTGCTCACGATGCCATTTCAGTTTGGACTCCGCCATATGCAAATCAGTATTGACCCAGCGCCCAATGGGAACAGTCCAGCCCGAACTGCCGAGCCAGGTCCTTCCTGGACTGTCCTCCTAGGACTGGTTTAGGGCTTTCAGTCCTCATCAGCCAGTCGGTCTGGACTGTTCCCATGAGGCACGGGGTCAAGACTGATTTGCATATGGCTGTGTCCAAACTGGGGTGGCATGGTGAGCAAAAGAATGATGGATTTAACCCAGATCGTTTGACTGGGGGTGAATGTATGATTTATTTAGCATTCCATCTGTTTGCATAGCACTTTTCACCCTAAGTGGGATGGGTATGCCCAGACGTGGTCCACTGTGCCACTGGATCCAAGCTAGCCTGACTGATGAAGGGTAATACCCAGACACTGGTCCCAGGATGCTTGTTTCTGGATCAGGGAGGACCTGGCCTGGCAGAAAACAGGGGCAGTAAACAGGGGTGGCATGGTGAGCAAAGAACAATGGATTTAACCCAGATCTTTTAACTGGGGGTGAATGCAAGATTTATTCAGCATTCCGTCCATCATTTGTTTGCGTAGTGCGATGCATGAAGCTTCATAAAGGAAACCCTGTTATTCTTGCCCCGAGGCGCTATATGTATGGGATATATTTTCCTCACTAAGTCATTGTGGGAAGGAAATGCAATGGAAGCAGTTTTTTCATAACACAATGGTTATTATTAAGGAATGTTCAAGTCACTCTAGCTATTTAAGGCATTTTAGTATACGTGATATGTCATTTCCATTTCTTTGAGCACCGGATGACAGTTAAGCGAGTCAGTGTTGTGGAAGTGTAGCAACTACGTAGTTGGCCCTATCCCTTATAGTGTAACTCCTCAACAGCCTGACACTGTAATTGTAAAAAGGACAGTTTTCTCTTTTACGTTAGATAAAAAGAGACCTTGTTCCTTTACCCATATCACCTCACACGATGAAGCCTGTTGACAAGAGGTGTGCAAAGTTTTAAAGCCCTTAGCATCACAGATAGCACATTTTCTAAAAAAACAGCATCAGCAATGCTGACAGGTGTGCCTTTAATGTGGTAGCACATGGAAAGAAAGGCAATTTCGAATGCTGGTTACATGTTTTGAAAGCACAAATGATGTTTATCACCTGCACTGTTAGCTTTACCAATTCTGGGGGAAAATATAAAAAATATTGGTTTCTGTACTGAATGCACAACGGAGATACCGAATTGAATGGGACCAAATTCATCAAGATAGTAATTTTCAGCTATAAACTATTCAGTTATGCGTGCTAATGAAACACTTCCTGGAAGTTAAAATACACTTCTTAGTCAACAATATGAGGTGAGAGAGTATTATTCACCTGTATGTAACAAAACCTCAAACTGTGAACATATTGGTACTGGCAACAATAAGAAAGCAGACAGCTACCCTGTAGACCAGACCTAAAATGGAGGCAAAACTGGATCTCACTCCTAAAGTCAGAACATTCCCGCTGCCTCTCAGGGTCACAAGCATGGCATTTAGCAGAAATTTGTGATTGCTTTTAACAGCACTACACATGTCTCCCATCCCTGCTGCTTCACGTCCCCTGGGGGGCCTTCCAGCAGCATTGAAAGGGATGATGTGACTGATGAGCAGTGGCTCTTGTGCAGTTGTGTCCAAGGTATAGGGCAGGCTTGAGTGACAGCAGAGGTACACAATGTTCTGCATTAACAGCCAGGTAAAGTGAAACAAAACTTAGCTGAAGTTGGGAACTCCACATTTCCTTGTAAAGCATGAAGTTCCACAACTTCACTGCCATAGTGTATCACTTCACCCACCTAACGAACAGCAGGGCTTACCTGATAATACCTATATGTTACATGCAAACCAGGCATGATTGTATGCAAATATGAGAGACTAAAGGCCTCATTTAGATGTTGGTGGACGAGTTACTCCATCACAAAGGTGACAGATGTCCCGTCCTCCAAAATCTAAATCCCGTCATTTCCTTTGGGATTTAGATTTCTGCGAAAGGATATCCGTCACGGTTGTGACGGAGCAACCCATCCACCGGCCTCTAAATTAGGACCTAACTCTTTAGAGTATGTGTGTCAGGCATAGGGCCTAGAATATATTACATTGTAATGTTAATAGTCTGTGCATGAGTGTCAAATTGTCTAACATTATTTTCAGGCTTGTCAGTTGACATTAACAACTAGCAAACAAAAAAGAGAACTAAAACTTTCCATTCTCTGAAAAGCTGCAGTACTATGTTCAATGATTGGAGTTGCAAAGTCGTCAGCTCTTGCACAAATCAGGCTTGAAAGGAACTAAAATGGTAACCTTTGCATGACTTCTCTGTGCATCTGTTACAGAAGTGGTAATAGCACACCCAAGCAGAGATGCTAAACCGATCTCTGAACTAAAAAATCTTGGCGTCTGGCTGGACTCTAAACTGACCTTCGCGTGTCACACTAAGAAGGTGGCATCTATGTGCTTTGGCATTTTGCGAGGTTTAAGGCCTATCCTTAAATTTTTCGATGCCCCGACTCGCCAGATGGTGATTCAAGCGAGCGTATTATCCAGACTAGATTACGCTAGCTCATTACTTTTGGGCGCCAACCAGGCGGAAGTCCAGCGACTCCAACGGGTACAGAATGCGGCAGCGCGAGCCTTGGTAGGCTTGCCGCGATTCTGTTCTGCCCGCACTACAATCTGCAAACTGCATTGGTTACCTGTAATTAGACGTATAGAGTTTAAGAGTCTTTGTTTCGCGTTCAAAATTTTGAAAACTGATACTCCTGCCATCCTTCAACATCTTTTGATTTTGTACACTCCTTCGCGAAACCTTCGCTCTGCTGGTCAAAATTTGGCACTCGTCCCACGGTTCCAAAAATGCAGATTAGGTGGCCACTCGTTCATGGTGATGGCCGCCAGACTGTGGAATGCCCTCCCTGCCCACATTCGCTCTTTGGAAACCCTCTTTGCTTTTAGGAAAGCGGTTAAAACGTATCTTTTCCCTCTGCCTTATTAATTATGTCTCTGTTGGTCTTGTTGGCTATGTTACCTTTTCAGATATAGCGCCGGGACGCCCCTTAGCTGGAGCAGCTGTGCGCTTAAGAAATTACAGTTAACATAACATAACATGTAAGAGGCCGCATAGGAGTTCCCTATCCTCTCTCCAACATTGGTAGAGAAGATATATAGAGTACGAAAGACTTGGGTGGGCAGACATGAGAACTGATGGCTACGGAGATATGATGAAGTATCTCTACCCGATATGATGAAGTATCGTTACCCGACTGCAGACCCCCAAAGATCTCCAAGGTATGTGAGAATGCTTACACAGCTTGGCATGTAAATAGGGAGTACAAAAAAAGATGCAGACAATGGAATAACCATGAAGCCGATAACATGTATGTAGATATTATGTAGATACTAGGGTAATCTAATGGAGAGAGTAGGAATGTGTGATGGAAAGTGTTTGAGGTATTTTTTGATATTCACCTTGTTTTGTATTATGTCTACTGTGATCACAGTGATTATTACCATAATGCTGATACATATGGTTTATGTACATAAAAAATAACCTTTTTATCGTAAAATACTAACAACTGTTTAGGTCTACTGTTTCTAGGGGCCGAGTGGGGATCCATATTTATATACAATTCTCGTCTTGCAGACCAGATTTTCTCTCACAGGGTTGTCTGACTCCTATCACTTCTTATGTGTATGAGCACATAAAAAGATAGAGCAGACCAATCTTTTTATGTGCGGCTGCTACTCATAAATCCCTTTGTGACTATCAAACAATTGTAAATTCACACTGAAGTGTAAGTTTGCCTCTGTGAATCAGGCCCTAGTGTTTACACTTTCATAAGTGTTCACCATAATTTAAAAGCAGTCCTGTGCAAAATTCACATAACTCCCTATGTGGAAATTAGGCAAACTTGTAAACAAATTGCATGAAATTATATGAAACGCCAATCTGAACATGAGGATGCATTTGCTGTTAAAAAATAGCAAAGAATCACACATCACTCAAACAACATCCGCTTACGTTGAGTTCATTGCAATTGTTCCCTTGTTCTCACAATATGATCTTTACTGGAACATATACCAATTATGTAAAGTGGTGCAATGACATAATCTTAGTCATCGTGTGCAAAAAGTCTGGTACAAAATGCTAGAGATTCCACAAGAATATGCTGATGTAAATTAAATTTCACCCAGGCGTGTATATATACCAGCTCCTTTGTCCCAGGAATCCAAAAGAACTCAGCCACTCCTGTCACAAGCTGACATATAAACCAGGTATTGAGGTATTGAGGAAGAACATTGAGTGAAAATAAAACCCTACTAAAAAAAAAAAAAACTTGGATTTTATTTTGAGCAATTGTACGTGGATTCTACAGGGAAACAACAAATATCTATGATCGCAATCAGCTTTGGATTTACATTGGAACCCTGAATATAGAAACAGAACACCTGATTTTTTGGCAAAAATTCTTTCCATAATTAAGAGTGTGTTGGGAACTATCTGAATGATGATCAAACTTGAGTTGTGACTGAGCACATTCATTGTTTTTGCAACTTCCTGTGAGTCATTTTGTGAAGCATCACCTTTAGTGAAGTAAGCCAAACAACATTGGCTACTTTTTCAAATATATGACTCTGCTTCTCAGTAAACCTGGGCGTAATTATGTTTTTACTGATGTAATTTCACATAATCTCTGGCCTTTTACATTACCGATGTGACACTTTAGGATCAAGTTTACTCCAGTGCACCAAGTAGCGTAAACGGATGTATGACATTACAACGCATACATTTACAATGTATGCACTTACAACGCAGTTTTTACATCGCAACATCCACTACAACACATTCCATTACATCGCATGACACTACATCGCATATTAAAAAACTACCTTTACAACACATTCCATTACATCACATACTACCTTTACAACACATACCATTACAACGCATACCATTGCATTGCATTTAAGGTAAGTATTGGATAGTATAGGGGTAAAAATGACTATTCTAACTCCAGAGGGTGCAACAGTAGGGTAAGTGTTGGATAGTGTAGGGGTAACAATTACTATTCTATTTCCAGGGGGTGCAATAGCAGGGTACGTGTTGGATAGTTTTGGGGTACTATGCGTTGTAATGGTATGCGTTGTAATGCCTGCGTTATAGTGACATGCGATGTAGTGTCATGCGTTGTAATGGTATGTGTTGCAATGCCAGCGTTGTAGTAACATGCGTTGTAAAGGATGTTGCGATGTAATGACTGCGTATGAAGTGTAGTGCGATGTAATGACTGAATTGTAAAGATTGTAAACAAGTATCCTCTTTGGGTAAAAATTCTTTAACCCCTTCCGTGCTTGACGTCCCTCAGCCGTCATTAGTCACGGTGGGAGTGTGCGCACGATTGCCGGGGATCGTCCGACCCACACCGCGATTGGAATGTCCAGCACCGCGGCAGAATTCGCGCCACAGCCAAGGTGTTAATGGAAGCATGGTAACCACACTATCGAACCACATGGAAGCAGCTATAGTTTACATCAGGTACTGATAAAAATTTACTTGAATATTCAATTAGAGTTGATTTTTATATACCCACGCAGATCATTTGAGTAACCTTTTGAGAGCAAAATGCATTTTTTGTATTTTTTATATATTTATTGTGGAAGTGTTTTAAAGAGTATATATATATTATATTATATTTATTTATGTATCTTCTATTTGATTGTGGTTTTGTGAACTTTGTTCTGATTTGTCATTATGCTATGGTGTTTTTCCAATTGGGTTCCTAGTCTTCTCTAGGCCCTTGATATCGTTTTTAATTCTTTTTTCCACTTACTTAGTAGTACTGTGCTAGAGATATTTTGTTTGTTATTTTAGAGGCTCATGGGGACATTAAATTCCTGCCAAATGTAGGATATTATGTGTCATATCACAAGAGAGGACAAGGAGAATGACATTACAGTATAACACTCCTTATATACATCATAATCAAATCAAAGTAAACTGTTCCTAAGGTTCAGTCACAGAGACATTATCTCTAACTGAACACAGGTACAGTAGGAAGCATGTGCTTATAAGACCAGTTGCCCTCACTCACCGAAGGTGACATGCTTCATCACTGGGCTATGTTCCTCGACAGGCCAGTGCTGCAATGCCTGCAGGCTTCATGAGAGGGCACTTTACCGGAGATCTTTTAATAAATATGCCAGATGAGCACAGTAGGACAGAGGATGTTGTTTCCTAAGATGTGAGAAGATTTGTGAAAGTGGGAATATAAGTTCAACTATCGACTAGATATTGCAATATATTTAATGTGAGCTTCCTGGTCTGTGTTTAGATTAAAAACATTGGCAGAGAAATTGGGAAAATAATGGTCCCTGTAAAGTGTCAGTCACTTATAGACCTGCTGATAGGCTTGGGTCTATACTTCAGGTATCTGTGTTCAGTTAGAGATAATGTCTCTGGGACTGAACTTCTGGAACAGTATACTATGATTTGATGACAGTCATTTTTTGTCCTCATGTGTTCTCTGGTGACTTGGACAAGGTAGCTCCAGGAGTCAATGCTCATGTAGCCGATATTTTCCTTTGTTCTTATCCTCCTTCTTCACCTTGTGCTTGCACACCCATTTTTTTTATCTGTGAGTTTGAGAATTTGTGATAAGGTAAATTAATGTGATTTTCCACAATTTTTAGAAATCTTTGGCTTGGGTACTTATTGATTATTGCTATTTGTGGTTAGGGCATTTTTTAATGTATTTAATTTTTCATTGTCAGTTGTTTCTGTGTTGCCTTGCTGTGTGTAGTATCCTGTACCTTGTTGTTTAGTACCGTATATCTTACATTACATATGAATTGTCAATCAGTGTTCTGTGTTGCCTTGCTGTGTGTAGTATCCTGTACCTTGTTGTTTAGTACCGTATATCTTACATTACATATGAATTGTCAATCAGTGTTAGCTTAACTAGAATGTTGGGACTGCATCTGGGTTGTCCCTAGTGATGGAATGTAGATGTTTGAAAGGGAGGAGTTGAAGGGAACCTGGCTGGCCTGCTGTGGCTGCGTTGCTGAGGCTGAAGTGTAAACCATCCTTCTTAATAGGGCTTCCTGACTATAAAGCATCCGCTGCCTCCTACATCATTTCACTGTGATTATATTTATCTCGGCTGATTATTTTTATATTAAAATTGCTGGTTTACTGGTACTATGCATATGCTTATGGATGTAGATAGACACATTTTTGGCATGTATTTGTGAAATTCTTACCCTGTAATTCATTATGTTTTTGTATGTTTTGTATTATGAGGGGTGCTCCAGCCATGGCAGGGGAGACATGTTCTATTTATTCTCATTGTCTGCTTCTTTGCTTGCCATCTGGTCCACAACCCTTTTGTGGAACCAGTGTGTTTGTCACAGGTGGCCATTTTGTCTTTCTCCCCGTGTTTTCTCCTTCCGTGCCAAATGGTTGTTGTCCATTTTGTTAATCCAGTATGTGTGTATAAGTATTAATCATTTTATGTAATTTTAAAAGCCTTTTGCTGGGAGCATTGATTGTTGTGGCTCTGTAGGAGCCCATGTTACCTATGTTCACTTTTCATATTTTCATATATATTTCTTGTTATATTTATTTATGTTTGTGACCACTTATAGTAGTTAGTAGAGCTTCTTTGTTGTTTTAAAATAATGTAATCAATTATTGCCATTCTCCCCCTGGCTCTCATCTTTATAATTTTTAGATTCCACCATGGCCCTATAGGCCATGGTTGTTATTGTATTTAGTTAATTTGATCTATTTGGTCAGGGTTTACCTGCTCTCCTGAGGGTCCCAGGTGCTTTGGAGGGACACCAGATATTAATATGTAGTTTTTCCTGAATGTATGTAGTGTCCTGCCTAACGAAATAGATAGGTTATAGGTTGGTATATTTTTGTTACGATGATGATGGGTTTTCTTCTGCCTATTTTTTATTGCCTGCAGGTGCATCTGATGAGCTTAAAACTTAGGTGGAGAGAAAATTGTGAATTAGCTAACACTAGAGCCACAATACCTCTCTCATAATTTCTAAAGCTCTTGCTGTCATCAACAATAGGTAGAGAAGACAGCCCTATAGAAAAAGGCTACAGCCAAGAAATTGGCGAGTGAGGAGAAGTCTATTGCAAAGCACCAGTACCAAGCTCTATTACCTATTCCACAAAGGTGTGCAACGAGGGGCACCTGCTGCACCTTCCTTTGAGCAGAAGGCATTGGAAGGAGGATCATCCTTAGATCAACAATAGCACCACCTCCACCACAAACCATAGCATATGTTTCTCAATGCTGCATTAACTCCAGTCAAGGCTGAGCCTAGTAAGTCTGAAATAGAAATGTTCCAGCAAACTGAATCTCCACAGGAAAATCAGCAGCAACAAGCATCTCCTACACCTGATTTCCCTGTGGTAGTAGCAGAGAAGGAATTAGAACTTGCTGTGCAGCAGGATGTAATGATTCCTCTGCTATTGGTCACATCATCATCTAAACCATCTGCTGCAAAGAAAACGAAAATCACTCCCCCATCTTCTTCAAGCTTCCTTCAGATGAACGTGACCTGAAGTGGAACCTTTAGTACTGGCACAGCAAACAAGGGATAAGGAAAGTTTCATGAAGTTAACTGGAAGAGAGGAAGATGAATCAGTGATTGTCCATGTCAACAGAGGCACAGAGGAAGTGCTGATCACTTCTATTAAACCTGCTCCACAGACCCACCAAACATAATTTTGTACCACCTTTTCAAAACCTCACCTGCACTAGCCACCATATCTACGGTAGTCACAGCCAGCCCTAGGGAAAGCCATTCAGAATCAACTAGCTCCACCGCAACAACGTTAGGCATGGGCTCCATCAGGTATCTCTCTTTCCTAGTTTGAAACGTCTTTACTTCTAGGCCACATGAGTACCATATTGCGAACTGCAGTTTGCCGCAGATCAATGTTTAATGGGATAGAGGTGAACATTATCTTACTGAGGGCAATTGAACCACATGAAAACGCAACACTCAATGAATCCTGTGGAAACCTACAAATATAGTTGCTGCAGAGAGACAAGAAATTGAACAGATAGAAAGAGTGGTGATGAAAAAGATGTCATCATTAGGAGATGCAGACCTGTCACCTATAGTATGTAGGCATTACATGCCACAATCTCAGGTTGGCCCAAGGAAAAGAGGGATACCACAGCCACACCAAAGTGTCCAAGTAGTCTATCTTCTACACAGAGGCCTCTTGGGGTAGGGGTCACACAGAAAACAAACACAACAACACACTATAAAGTCTGTATTCAACAAGTAGTTGCAGTCCCACTGAACTCATGAGTTTGGCCTTGTATACTATAGGGAACTGCCCAACAGGTTTGCAGGCAGAGGTTTCTGGAATTTGCGGAGTCCTTTGTCCAAAGTAGAAGGCTCCAACTGAATAGTTGCACCGTCAGGTGCTGGAATTGGTTGGTGAAGTAATGAAGGAGAGCACAGTGCACTACATCCACCTTGCTTCTGATATGTGAAACATTTGTCAGGTTACCGATCATACATGAATCACTGCACAATGTGTCTCATTCAAACTGATTAAGCAAAGGCTAGCCTCTGGTTTCACTGTTGCTAATGACCAAGATATTGAACCAAAAGAATAGATGCTTTCTACCTCCAGATTATATTGTCAATATATGCACCAAAATTACTGTTCACTGTCGCTCAATGTTAGTTTGAGTTGAGGGTGACCCTCACATGGCTGAATTAAGGACCAAAAGCAGTCCAACAAAAATGCTCAAGTCGTCCCACCCCATTTGTCTTCTTGTGCTTTCTCTCTCTTTCCATCCATCCATTCTCTTTCTCTCCTTCTGTCCTCCCTCTTTGATCACTTTCTCTCTAATGTCTATCTCTTCAACTCTCTTTCTTCTTCTGTAGAAGCCTCCTCATGCCTAATGCAAGTAACCTCGGAGAGCTGGGAAAAGTGGCAGATGCACCAGGAGTGGCCTAGGGATATGAACATCAATCTCCAGGGGCTCCAGCCCACTGGGGAAATGCACGGTGGAATATAAGGCCTGTCCGGCCCTGGATCCTTCCTGCTCCTTCAGTTTATTATCATCATTTACCGCAACACATTTTCTTTCACTATCTT
Organism: Lissotriton helveticus; assembly: GCF_964261635.1. Classification (NCBI taxonomy): domain Eukaryota; kingdom Metazoa; phylum Chordata; class Amphibia; order Caudata; family Salamandridae; genus Lissotriton; species Lissotriton helveticus. The sequence goes on along the minus strand of NC_136065.1, from coordinate 996,997,197 downwards.
ATGCTCTTAAAATGTAAAAAAACACCAGGAGATATTGAAAGTAAGTTTGGCTTCCGAATTACCGAAGTCTTCAGATGTCTATTTGAGATAACAGATCCAAACATTATTTTTAAAAAGCTCCCATGACGCGACTCAAAAGTTAATTCTCATTACCAGTATTACATATTTTTGAGGGGTTATTTTTAATTGAACAAATTAAGAATTTTGTCATACATGCAGCAAAAATTCAACAGTTTTTAAATATGTGTTATGCTTTGTAGGTTTGCAGGGCTACTTTCTGATTTGCAGCATTGAGTCATTTTCAGAATGGGCTCCCACTGCTGTCTTTGATTTTCGATTTTAAATGAATTCAATGCATTCTCATTTTGCTGATATTAGTTTAGATCAATGTCTGATATCTGATCCATTGTACAAAACATTTAGGCCGAGATGAGTTTAAACTGAGAGACGACCTTGACTAGCTGGGAATGATATACCACGAGTGGGGAGAAAAGGCTAAAATCTATCACAGAAATCCCTGCACTTCTAGAAATTGATGACAATAATTGGTTCTTGACATTGAAGGGTGACAAGAGGATGATCAGCCCCAGTATGCATTCCCATTGCCGATCACACAGAGGAAATCATTAGCTACGTGTAACAAGACAATTATATGTTATATTATAACTATATTTCTTTTCGGAATTCTTGCATTTAAATGCTCTTGTAATCGAATGAATGTATTTTAATGATCAACTAAAATCTAGTTATATGTCTGATTGGATTAACATTTCTTTTAACAATGGGGTAACAACTTATATTCGAGCATTGGAGGGAGTCTGATTAGGGGAGAGGCTGCCTTGTGAGATTGGGGTTTTGTTGCTGAATGAACACGTGCCTGTGATTTTCATTGGGATGTCTGTCTTTGTGAAAGTGCTTGGTTTCATGCTTATGTTTTTTAAGTGTAGAATACCTTAGTAGGGGCTAGATATACGAAGCAATTTAGCAGCCACTAAGCCTGCGATTCTCTAAATCTCAGAGGTTGTGAGTGATATGGTGCTTTTACAAATGCACTAAGCCCATTTTTTGATTCGGTAACTGGTAATTGATTTGCAAAATGGGTTTAGAAAAGCATTACAATTCACAATTTGGCACAGGCATATTTTGGGTGTCCACTCCAAATTCCAATTCGCAATCTTATGTATCAGTGGTTGGTGACAGCAATTTTCGTTTCTAACCACTGATAGGCTACAGACTACTCATCAATATTATTCATAAGGTAGGTTAGATTGCGACCCACACCAAATGGTAATTTTGCAAACTGACCTAATAGAATGCAGGTCAGTTTACAACATGTGATTTAATTGACAAAAATTTGGTCTGCAGCAGCCTCTTTTTGCGAACAAAATGTTAGTACAGCAGGCCTTTTATTCTTAAAATGATTCTAGGGCGTGGACACAAAAGTGTTCGCTTTATTCTTCAGAACTTTGGTTTTCATGCCACTAAATCAATTCCTCAATTTGGGACTTCTGATGGCTTTTTTTTGCTTATATGACATCATTATGTATATTATTTGGTATGTAATTTCAATATTTTGAGTGGTGTTCCTGATTTGTAGCGACCATTTGTCTTCATTGAGGTTGTTGGACTATACCCATTGCTTTTGTGAAGAAAATAGTGTTGGCATCTGCAGTGTTGGCATTGGTGTTCAGAGCCTGCTGCTGTGATCAACCGATTACCTCATGGTTTAGTTGATGCATAGAATCCTATGGTATTCAATATTTCGTGTAAAGATGTTTTGCTGGTGTGTACTCTAGTCTAATACACACACCCTATATGCTTGTCATTTATTAAAATTGTATTTGCTTTTCATAGCCAACCAACAAACTTTGCAGATGGCATTCAAATGTTAAGCTGGGAATAAAACAACAGCCTTGAACACACCTTTCTTACACAATAAATATATATTCTCCGGGTATTGTATTTTCTAGCATTTATCTACAAATTAAGTGACTTCAATGCAGCTTCAAACGTTTTCCTCCACAAAAGGTGACATCCCAGCAGTTCTCAGCATCCATCCACAGAGGAAGTGACTTCACTTCTTACGTTCACAGACTTCTATGAGCTCCTCAGGGCATTCTGCCATCAGCATGATCACAGTTATTGGCAGACACTGGCAAGTGTATACCCTAAAAGGGCATCTCAAGGACAGCACGGACCGTAGCATCCCCTGTTTGCAGTAGTTTGTGGCAAGAAGGGTCTTGGGTCAGAGCCTCAGCTCCACTGCAACCAAAAGGTAAGGTGTCATCATGTGCCTCACTCAATATCCCTCATTGCCCATCCTCACAATAATACCCAGACCTACACCATAAACTGGCATAGGAACCTCACAATACATAGCCCCAATCTCATACAAATTCCACTAACCTCCAGATATAATCAAATGACCACGCCAAAGGTCGCTCTCGTGCTCATCAATGCACGCTCTGCGGTATTATGTGTTCCATGCATTGCAAACCTTATCACCTAGTACAACCTTGTTGCACACTGACCGTGAAGGCTTGATTGTTCCCATTGAAGAAGGATCAAGACTGATTTGCATATGACTGGTTTCAGACTGAGGTATCATGCTGTGCAAAATAACAATGGACTTGGATATGGCTCTGAGCAATCACCAGTGGTTGAGATTAATTCAGGCAATCCATGAATTGCCTTTTTTATACTTTTTTGTGTTGCCCTAAGTGGGACAGGTATGCCCTGGTATGTGTCCTCCACACAGTGTATCACTTGAACCAAGTTATACCTGGCTGATGAGCCCTAAGTGGGCAACAATGGCCCTGGGTTGCTTATGTTCCGGTTAAGGGAGGATCTGGCCTGGCAGTTTGGGCTGAACTGTTCTCATTTGAGTAGGGTCAAGGCTGATGTGCTGGGTTCAAACTGAGGTGGCATGAGGTGCAAAATAATGATGGACTGGGATGTGGCCCTGAATAATAACCAGTGGCTGAAATTATTTCAGGCATGCCATCCATCACTTTTTATTACACTTTAGCGTGTCAACCTTCATGCACACTTCATCACAGAATCAGGACTCAACCTCTCATTGTTGCACCTCATAGACATACTTCTTACCACATACTTCAGCATCCAGTGTGTGGACTGTGCTCAGGAGAGTAGAGATGGCCTCACCTTTACCATCATTCATAAGTACTTCTGGTCCTGCACCAACAACAACCAAACAGCATTCAACTAAGGATGTGTAAAACTCAAGCTATTTGCTCTAGCATAAATATGCGAAATCACCACAAAATTACAAGGAATATGCGAAAATACATCTCCCACTTAAATTTACCTGAATGGTTCATTTGGAGAAAAATTCAACTTGAAAATGAAATTTCAAGATGATTTCCAGTAGCTTACATTCCAAACAGTGCTGCTGCATTTGGATTTGTAGTTTGCACACAAATATTACTTGAATGGTTCGTTCTGGTAAAGAAATCTACCTGAAATGTTTGTTGACCGCCCATGCTAATGGAACTGCTGCTTGCATTCAAAACACTACTGTTCACATTCAAATGTTTAGTTACTTGCTCAAACATGACCTGAATTCTTTGTTTGGGTAAAAAATCTACCCCAAAAACCATTCACTTCTAAAAATGATCTGAATGGTACATTTCACATTAACATTTCTGCCCAAAATTATGTGATGTGACGTATTGACATAATCTCAGTCATTTTATGTAAATGTTGTTACTTTAAATTACCAAAATGATGCCAATTATGGCAGCGTAATTAAAATAAAATAAAAAAAATAAAATAAAATAAATAAAAATTAAAATCCAGGTCTACACTTAATTCCACATGCTACTACCTACTCTCGCCACCTCAGGCTGCCACCTTCCACTATACATTTACAAGTGTCTGGACAGAATAAGTAGTTCATAGGCAAATATTCAGAACTCCTGACCACCTCATCCACCAAACATGTCCACAACGCCATTCACAGTGACGTCAACCTCCCAGACAAATCAAGCATGAAAATATACATGACATCCCACTTAGCCTCATCAACACTCAAATTGAGGCACTGTATGTCACTAAGGGCCCGATTCTGATGCAGGTTGGAAAGCTTTCCCACCTAGGGCCTGATTCTGATGCGGCTAGGAAGGACTCCTAACAGCATTTGCTCCTTCTAAATCGGATCAGGAACATGTCTTACCGACCGAGGGCCCAATTATGATGCGGTTAGGAACATATGCTCCCATTGAAGTCAATAGGAGTCGAACCAAATCGTATCAGGAAGCATCCGGTTGCATCGTACTCCGTCAGTCGGACTCTCCCGATCCGAGTGGGTCAGAAACCATTTCTAACCCGATTTGGTCGGGAAGCATTTCCAACCCGCATCAGAACCAGCCCCTAAATCTATACACTCCTGAGGCCACATCCTGGAACTCATATTCTATATATCACTACTATCTACTGTAATTATCCAATGCCCGTGACTGGGGCAACCACATCGCCACCCACATGGATTGAACCAACACATCCAGGCCAACCCAAAAGTGAAAAACAAACAATCAGGTCTTTCAAAGGATGCTCCATAGATAAATTAAAATGCAAACTCATCTCTCATCCTTCCACCTCCACATCTGTCATTAACACAATTTAAAATATCTTTCCAGCATTTCTGTAAAAATCACTTTTGAAGATCAGTGCTCCAACAAAATACAAAAGTGCAATCTGAACTCTTCAGCATACTGGTAGTTCATAAGCCTTACCAACAACAAATGCCTCATCCACAAACAGGAAAGAACATGTAAGAAAAATGGAGTACCTGATGAAATGTGTTGTAATCAGGGGAACTTCACACCATCAATACTTGTGAACTGCTTTATTTGGACAACAGCTCTTCAATGCATGGTGCTATTCTCACTAGCCAGCGGCACCTGCCAGTCTTGCTGAGTTCTGAGAGTAGCACTATGGCAATGGAATTGTCATACAACAATATTCCAATAACCTCTTCCAAGTTATTAATTAAAGCAAAGCAAGATCACAGCATACCTCCATTTCTGCAGCATTAGCTGTTGATTGATATCCAGAGTCTCTCATTTAATGGGCATGGTTAAATGTTGAGCTATCTGCACTTTAATACGGCAATCAAGTTTGGAGCATAGCACTTAACACTATCCAGTAGGCCAAAAGCGCTCAAGAATCTGTGAAGCTTTACTGAATGCAGGCTGCCCACGAGAGCTGGCCACCAAACATAGGCCGCTTGGGCCCCTCTCCACAACAGTGACAGCTGTGGTAGATAATCATAGGTCACACGGGCCGCTCCACACATTATTTTAATGATAGCATGTGGGCAGTGCATTTACAAAGCCAGTTTAACTCACCCTAGGATTAATGCCCAAGTTACATAAAAGTCTTTGTCCCACGCTTCATGCACAGCCAACCATGCTAACCATGCCGGCAAGTATACACTGAGTTTTATCTCATCAGTTATCAGCACAATTAACTCACTCCACATTATATGCCACTTATCTGTGTACCTTCAATGCATTGGTTCTCACCCACACTTGAAGAGACATGGTTCCACATGGCTGGCTGCTCGCCGCCAATTTATGTTGTAATCAGGGGTCCTTTACACCAATGATACTTGTAAAATCTTTTTTAGGATAACAGCTCTTCAATGTGAGGTGCTCCTCTCACCAGCCAGCAGCAACTGCCGCTCTTGCTGAGTTAGGAGAGTAGCACCATGACAACAGTATATTCATACAACAACATTCCATTAACCACTACCAAGGTATTAATTAGCAAATGAAATCTCAAGACATTGCTACTCAGAGAGCACGCTACTGTTTCTTCTTACAACAGGTAAACAACTTATCACATCAGCCATAGCCAAGTATTATACAAACACCATTAACGAAGCTTCCAATAGAAGAACACTCTTCAAATTGATAACGCACTGCATCATTCACATTCCTGACCATTCTATTCCAGATAACAAGTAAAATGACTTACATCAAGTCTTCAGAAAAAATACAGAACTTCTTAAGCACATCAAAAACTGGAACTCAGCTTCTCCTCTGAAACGGTTCATTGATAGAATATCGATGTTAAAAATACGGATGATCAAAATATGTAAAAAAATATACGGACAACAAACTATTGACTCCCATACCTACACAGGTAAGTACAAAAATATAAAATCAAAAGTATTGATGTTAAAATATTTATTTAAAAAATATTGATTAAGAAAATATATATATGTTGATATATATATATATATATATATATATATATATATATATATATATATATATATATATATATATATAATAACATCATATTTATTAAGTATATTAAATATCAATATTAATTTTAACAAAATTGATTAAATGTAATATACATTTTTACAAAATATTACACATAAACTCCCAAACATTACAATGTATACATATATATACTTTAAAATAATTCATGAACTAATATATTTAAATAATTTTCAAACTTTAGAATTATATAAAAATAAAATATATATATATATAAATAATTTAAAATATATAAAAATAATTCTAGAATAAATTAAAACATTAAACTATCAAAAAATATTTAAACTTAAATTGCCCAATACAGTACAGTAGGAAAAGTGTCGTATAGCAAAATAATTACATTTACTATTCCAACTCCAGTGAGTGTACTGTAGAGAAAGTGTTGGATAGCAGAGGGGTAAAAATTACTATTCCCATTCCAAAGAGTGCAACAGTAGGGAAAGTGTTGGATAGCGGAGGGGTAAAAATTACTATTCCTACTCCAGTGAGAGCAACTGTAGGGAAAGTGTTGGATAGCGGAAGGAAAAAAAATACTATTCCCACTCCAGTGCAACAATAGGGAAAGTGTGGGATAGCAGAGGGGTAAAAACACTATTCTCACTCCAGTAAGAGTAATAGTAGGGAAAGTTTTGGATAGCGGAGCGGTAAAAATTACTGTTCCCACTCCACTGAGTGCAACAGTAGATAAGTGTTGGATAGCCGAAGGGAAATAATTACTATTCCCACTCCAGTGAGTGCAACAGTAGGGAAAGTGTGGGATAGCGGAGCGGTAAAAATTACTATTCCCACTCCACTGAGTGCAACAGTAGGATAAGAGTTGGATAGCGGAGAAGTAAAAATGACTATTCCCACTCAGGTGAGTGCAACAGAAGGGAAAGCGCTGGATAGTGGAGGGGTAAAAATTCCCACTACAGTGAGAGCAACAGTAGGGAAAGTGTTGGATAGCGAAGGGTAAAAATTACTCTTGCGACTCCGGTGATTGCAACAGTAGTGAAAGTGCTGGATAGCGGAAGGGTAAAAATGACTATTCCAACTCCTTTGAGTGCAACATTAGGGAACGTGCTGGATAGCAGAGAAAAAAAAATACTATTCACACTCAAACACTTAAAAATATATATATAAACTAAATTTTTTAAATAATAATACAAATAAATAAACAATATATATATAAATCTATCTATATATATATATATTCACTGAAAAAACCATAGGTTATAGACCATATATAGTTAGGAATTAGCATTTAAAAAACCTTATTTTACTCACACAAAACCATTGAAATTCCATATATAGTTAGTTGCACTAACTATATATCGCGCACCCGCAATCCACTGCTGATCATGTCACATATTACATCATTCATGGCATGGTCAGTGACATCACTGATGACATCACTGATGACATCTCAAATGACATCACTGATGACATCACTGATGACATTATCCATTGACTGTGTGTTTCTGTAAAGTTTAAATATGTTTTACATATTGAAGAATGAGTGTATGTATAAGTGTCTGGATGAAGGATTTAGTAGGTGCGTGACTGACTGTATGAGTGAGTGATTAAATGTGTCTCACTGAATGCATGGGTTAGTGACTAAACTGTCTTAATTTGTGCATCATTATGTCTGTTGTGATGTAAACTGCTGCATGTGTTGATCATTAGCTATACGAGAGGCTATATGTGTTATTGATTGGTTGCCCAAGTATTTGTATGGGAGATTGAGTTTGTGTAGGGGTGGCTGGGAGGTGTGTGACTCTGTGCATAGATGTGTGAGCAGTTGATTCACTAGGTGTATGAGTTCAAAAGTGCATGTGGAAACAGCTACATGGGCAGTTGACTGTGTGCATGAGTGTATTGATGAGTGAATGGATATCTCAATGCTACATTTCATAGTAAGTACATATGTAAAACACAGTACATGTGAGAGTTGGCATATATAAATAACTGTGCATGAGAGCCACTGAATGTGTGAGTGGTTGTATGGATCATTGTGAACTTGTATCAGGGATTGTATAAGAGAGTAAATATGTGTTAGTATATGTTTGAATAAGTAAGGTGTGTATAACTGTATAGTTGAAGAAATGGAGGTGAGATTGTTTCTTTGCATGACTGACTAGGTGTGTGAGTAACTCCATGGATGAGTGACAGTGTGTGAGTGTCTGTATACACTGAGTGTATCTAAGGTTATATTAGAGTCTGAAGAGGTTTATCGTATTAGCACAAGAATGATGTCAAATGAGATGTCATCATTGATGTCATCAGTGATGTCATTTGAGATGTCATCAGTGATGTCATCAGTGATGTCACTGACCATGTCATGAATGATGTAATATGTGACATGATCAGCAGTGGATTGCGGGTGCGCGATATATAGTTAGTGCAACTAACTATATATGGAATTTCAATGGTTTTGTGTGAGTAAAATAAGGTTTTTTAAATGCTAATTCCTAACTATATATGGTCTATAACCTATGGTTTTTTCAGTGAATTTTCAAGGTTTTGTAAATGCTAATTCCTAACTATATATGGTCTATAACCTATGGTTTTTTCAGTGAATTTTCAAGGTTTTGTAAATGCTAATTCCTAACTATATATGGTCTATAACCTATGGTTTTTTCAGTGAATTTCAATGGTTTTTTAATAGCAAATATCATAAACTGTCGAATGTCAAGTACGTGGTAAGTAAAAACATTTTCGTGTTTATGCACACTGATCTGCTTTGAATGCTGCCCCCCACCCCTCATTTCTATTAGGAGTACTCTCTCTTTGCAGATAGTGAAGGGTAGTTAACGCAGGCCTTTGCCCCCGTTGTAATCCGTCGTGCCTGCTTCTCTCTCCATTTGATTGATTGTTCTCTTTGGTTCATTCTCTATTTACAAACAAGCACAGAGTCGCAATACTCTGTTTAGTCTTTGCAGATAGCGAAAAATCGTGTAAAAAAACAAAAGGAATCGAGCAAAATCAGTAGGCCACTAATGGGATCTCTTTTTGACCTCGCTAAAATAGAAACATTAGGAACAACCTGTTGAAAATAGCAATGTGTATGTACATAAGCGGCGTTCATTTGTGTTCACAGTACCCCTTGTTGATTGTTTGAATCGAGCATTGAATTGTTCGAAGTTGGTTCTCTTAAGGATCTTCTCTGCCTGCAAACGAGGAAGAATAGGAATATTCTCTCTCCCTTTGCAGATAGTGAAGGGTAGGTAACGCAAGCCTTTAACACGTCGTACCTATTTCATTCCTCATTGATTGATTGATTGTCCGAACATTGACTGTTTGGGAATTAGTTCTTTTTGGAGGTATTCCCTGTTTGCAAATAAACGTAGGAAAATCTTTGCAAGTAGTGAAAGGGTACGTAATGCGGACCTTTCTCCCCCGTTGTAATCTGTCATGCCTATCTACTCCCCACTGATTGATGCACCTGTTTCACCCGGACCATTTACTAGAGATAGGTCATCTGGCCCGACCAGAGAGCACACCTAGTGAAAAGGACATATGCAATAATAACGAAGTGATCACTGTATCCTGTTAACAGAAACTTTAGCATGAAACAACCTGGAAAGAAAAGAATAGGAAAACGAAAATCAGTAGGCCACTGATGAACTTTTTATTAAATAACAAACAAAGAAACGATAACAATACGTAATGATAAAACCTATTATTGTCCTAGAAACAAGAAACGTTAGAAGTAAGCCCGTAATAAGAAACCTGAAAACATCGCCCCTCACTGCCCCAAAACGTGTCTGTCCCACCGCCTGCCACGGCCAAATAACGGCAAACTGGGAAAGATAGAAGTCAGCAGACATCCGCCCCATTCTAGAAACTTCCAAAGGGCAACAGGTTTTCGGCTACGCCCAGCCGGAAGCAACACATATAAGGCGGGTCCTGCTGCCACGCCTCGGCCAGGAGATCATCACGTAGGGTGTAGCCGGAGGAGAGGCCGAGGCCAGCGGGACCCGGCCAGGGGGATTGACAACACTGGAGAGTTTCAGGGGGGGGAATGTCCGTGTCCTCGACCCTCCCCTCTCTCTCCCAGTCCGGCCGCGGTGGCCCTTGAGAGTTGCAGGTTGTCCCTCCACACTCTCTCCCGGTCCGGCCACCAACGGCCGGGGGCTGGGGCCGACGGGATCCGGCTGCAGCCGATGAGCCAAGGAACCCGTTCATGAGGCCAGAGCAAAGGGCGTCCGGCCGCCACCCACCGGAGGTCCGGCCCGAAGACGGACTGGACATTTCTTCTTTCTTCTATAATTGCTGCAACAACCCTGGGGGGGGGGATGTCTTGCACATGCCTCCGACCACCCCCCCTCGTCCTCATCGCCTGGTCCGGCCATAACAAATGTCAAGCGAGACACCGTGGGGTGCACTGGGAGGGAGAGACGGTGCGAACAGGCCTCTCCCGCCTCCCCAGGTGGAGGCTTCCCAGCTGCACCCTCAGCGCTCCAGGCGCCCGGAAAAGGGTTCTTCCACTGTGGCGATGCTGCAACGTCTCGCCCGGCAGGGTGGAGCCCGTCCGCTCATTTGACCCCGCGATCGCCAGTAGCTACCGAACTCTCAAAATGGCGGTCGACCTGGCAAGAGCGGGCCCAGCATAAAGAAATGGCCCGGTCACTGGTTGACACCACCACCGTAGTCCTCCACGACCTTGAAGATTCTAGAGGAGCCGCGGGAGTCTTCGACCCCCGCAGACACCCCCGATGGGGAATGACTGCCATGATCGCCCGTGGAGTGACGAAACTGTATCCGCGGGACGTCGGCGCTCCCATGCTGCCGCCAGCCTCAGTTTGAATGACTAGAATCCTGCAGACCTCAGTTCTGGTGAAAGCACAGTGTGACCCGGTAGGAAAAATTGTTGCACCCCCTCCCCTTTTTGACTGATAGTTCAAACCACCGATCCTTTCCTTTGCCCTTTTACCGGAACTTTGGACTGCCTCCCCCTCTTTTACATTTTCTAGAGAAAACAAAACATTAACCACTACATTAGCATAGCAGTTGACACCAGAACTGTTTTCAAATTGAAAACCAACAACATCTTCAACAGAATCCTTTTTGTTTCTGCTGTGACCCTGCTACAGCACAGGCATTGTCCCCAGCAGTAATTCTGAAATGCCGGTAAGTATAGCTGTGGTGCCTACTGGACTCACTCACCCCCGCGGCACCCCACGCCGTTATTTGCTGGGCGGCAACTTACTAGACATCACCTTCGTGACATCTAGATTTCAGCGCTTTCTGCTGCCTTGGAACTATTCGCACAACAGACCGCTACTGACAATCCACCCCCCGGGACGCCCCACGCCGGATACCCAAATCAGTGCAGCACCCAGGCAACATCTTCTGAATTTTCATAATTTGAAAGAACTAGTAACATGTCCTCATCAGGAATTTCCTCATGAAAAGTCTGCAATGATGATTCTTGTAACTCTATGGTCTCCAAACATTCGATAAATTCGCCATCAAGAGATTGATCAAAAAAATCATTCAAGTCATCTCCTCCTTGTGAGAATATTTCATTATTGGTGCTGTCAATTTCAATAAATGTATTGGATAATTCAAAAGAAATTGCCACGGTCTCTTCGTTGTTTAAATGTTTTTACTGTTTTTGTTTTGTTGTATATATTTATAAGTTATTAAAGTTTTATAATCCTACTACTTTGTTGGAGTGCTATATATTTTTAATATGACACATAATTGTAAAAACTTTGATGTACAAAGAGTCATCCCTGGAATCTTCCGCTTCAGGCTCGGTCCCCTCCCCAATCACAATACAGGATGGTTTTCAGATAGTAGGAACACGTGTGGTGTGACGGATCTCATCGGGTGTGGGCCTTGATCTACTATAACTCCTTTGAAGAGGGGTGATTCTTTACAGCTGGGGCCATAAACTACATCTGCAGGGCTAGCTGATAGCCTGGACAATCGGACACAGAGGAAGAGGAGTGTCAGAGGGTGCGGTAGTGAATAGGGCGAAAGGGAGGTGTCGGGCGGGCACAGAGTGTGATTCTCAGGGAAGAGCAGCGCAGATGGGGGGAGGTTTATTGCCCATGCATAAGACAGAGAGCGGGGGTGACCAGTGCCTGGGGAAGATGCTTGCGAGGGTGGGGAGCCATGCTACGAATCGACAGCGTGCAGAGAGTGGGTCTGGTCAAGGCATCTAAAATGGCTGCCGTGCACGACAAAAGTATGGCATTTCAAAAAAGGCAAGATGGCGCAGACAATGTTTTTCAACACTTCCTCATTTCCTTCGAATCGAACGTTAACAGACGTTGGTGCATATTACCAAAGTTAAGCGATATTTATCGCTAACGATGCTTAGCAACTAATTTTTTACCGCTAAGCATCGTCAGAAATTATCGAAGATAAATCTTGCTATTATCAAGGTTTATCGCAAATGCGATAAAAAACGGCCGCAATGCATGAATATCGCTAAAAAGTCAGCGATATTCATGCATTACCGAGCTAATGCTCTTAGCCATGTTATCCACCTCCCATTGGATAACATGGCTAAGAACTGCTCAGGGCAGGTGTTAGTTTTTGGAGATATTCGCGCTTAGCGCGAATATCTCCAAAAGTTGGTAATAGGAGATAGATATCTTGCATGTTGTAATGCAAGTTATTGTGGTATATGGAACTCATACCATAATCTCTCAGGAAAGCAGAAACTGATCCTTTTGGGACCGCCTGAGAAGGCCTAGGAGGTGAGGGGTACTCTACTTTGCCCCCTTTTCACGTTCCGAACTATTTTTTTTTTACTCTCTTCTGTAATTACACAAAATGGCAGCGATAAGATGCATCAGAGACAGACAGTGAGAGAAAGGAGGCCGGAGATGAAGAAGAAATGTCAAATACACATTGGAGATAATATAGTGGGAGAAGGGAAGTAAATATGAGTAAACTTACCATGTAACATAAAAATGTTGCACTCTATACTATAAGTCTCATTTTATACTACAATCACTTCGCTACAACCTCATAAATTAAAAATAAAAATGAATAATGTCTCAAACAATTTTTGATTTCTAAATATAAATTTATTCTTCTGAATTTTCAAAATTTGAAAGAACTGGTAACATGTCCTCATCAGGAATTTCCTCTTCAATCATCTCATCTGGAATCTCCTCATGAAAAGTCTGCAATGATGATTCTTGTAACTCTATGGTCTCCAAACATTCGATAAATTCGCCATCAACAGATTGATCAAAAAAATCATTCAAGTCATCTCCTCCTTGTGACAATATTTCATTATTGGTGCTCTCAATTTCAATAAATGTAGTGGATAATTCAAAAGAAATTGCCACGGTCTCTTCATTGTGAGCCATTTTATTTTGAAATTGCTTGCTGTAAATTGCAGAAAAAAATAATCACTTTCATTTATCGTTTTTAGTAATACATAATATAAAACTAACTTTATCAAGTATTTAGTATAACAGAAGGACTGTAAATAAATAACAGAAAACATTTTTCAAATTATCTTCAAGTGTACAACATAGTTCCCCTTACAAATTAACAACTCACCTTTTTAAAAGTAGGAGAAGTGTTAGTACTGTGTAAATCAAACACCAGCAATTGACCACCAAAAATTCCTCACAAATGTACCTCAGACAGTAGTATCACAAAATGGCTGTGGTTTCCTCTCATTTTAGATATATACATAACCAATTAACTTTCATCACACACAAATACAAAACCAAAGTAACATTTTAATTGGTTCTAAATTTCAACACTTTCAAATGTGTTTTCCCCATGTAATTTTCCATAGGACATTTAGATACGTCTACAGCCTGAATGGCTGAACGGAATTACACCAAACTTGGCAAAATGGTACATCAAACCTAAGAGGTCAGGGAGGATCTACTATGCCCCCTTATGGTCATTTGCCCCTTCGCTTTGGCCTCCTCTTGTCTCTCGATCCTACCGAGAGACAAGATGGCGGCCGCTACGGACTGTTTGGAATGTTTACAGACGCCGGAGAACCAATCAGCTTCGCAAAGCTCCGTAACGCGAAAAGTACGCGAAGCGGAGCGCTGTTACAGATATATATCTTTTTTTGAACGTTAATTTCTCAAAATCCACTGGAGCACATATATTGAGACCTAGCAAAGGCACATCGGGCTACCAGTCCCTACAATTTTGCCAAGTTTCGTGCAAATCCATTCAGCCGTTCGATTATGATTATTATTTTTTTTTTTTGCCCCGCGGGGCCCTTTTAAAACCTCCACAACAAACCTAGGGGGTCAGGGAGGATGTACTATGCCCCCTTATGGTCATTTGCCCCTTCGCTTTGGCCTCCTCTTGTCTCTCGATCCTACCGAGAGACAAGATGGCGGCCGCTACGGACTGTTTGGAATGTTTACAGACGCCGGAGAACCAATCAGCTTCGCTTCACAAAGCTCCGTAACGCAAAAAGTACGCGAACTGGAGCGCTGCCTGGTCCGCTGTTACAGATATATATCTTTTTTTGAACGTTAATTTCTCAAAATCCACTGGAGCACATATATTGAGACCTAGCAAAGGCACATCGGGCTACCAGTCCCTACAATTTTGCCAAGTTTCGTGCAAATCCATTCAGCCGTTCGGGCTAAAAGTGAGGCCAACCGCCCTATGGAAAACTCAATGTTAAAAACACGTTTTGGCACCCCCCTTTTTTCTCGGCCCCCCCTTGACGAACCCCCCCCAAATTTTCAGGGGCTGCTCAGAAACATAATGTTCCATTTTCCTGAAAATTTCAGCCAATTCCGTCCACAAACGCCAAAGTTATTAGACATAGAATTTTCAAAAATCCCATAGAGAAAAAATCCTAACTATATATACCTACTGGCGACCGCCAGTAGGTAATATATATATATATATATATATATATATATATTCAACATATAAATTAACACATATAATATCAATTAGATGTAACAAAAACCTACAAATATTATATATAATAAAACCGTAAATATTATTACAAAAAATAATTATTTTAAACTAGAAAAGAATTACAAAAAAAGTATTCAAACATAAATGTATTCCTTTATTTCCTACCCTATAACACCACACCAAAAACAAAACACTTCAACATTTTTAATTACATTTATTTACATAATTAACATAACTAATAATTAATAAAAATAGTATTATTAAAAAATGAATAAACATTAATTGGCTTCACACATGTTAACACTATAATATCCATAACACACACCTAAATTAAATTATAAAATAATAAAACACAATTAAAACTTATTTTAAAATTAAAAACTATTACTAACAACTAATAATTACATATTTAAAATGTATCCGATACCCACCCTTTACCCCTTTGAAAGTAAAAACAACTCACAGAAAATAAACAATTACTCAAAATAAATATCAAATATTTAACATTAATTAACAAGTATACATTTAATTAACTAAGCACAAATTACTTCCCACCCTTTACTCCTATAAACACACCTAAAATTAATTACACAATTACCATAGTTAATTGCCAATTAACTAAGTAAAATTAATCCATAACCAATTTTTAATGAATGAATAATAAATTACTTTACACATTTAACACTATAACATCTCAGTTAAACATATATTAATAAATAAAAATGAATCAATAAATGTAATATGATTAAATTACTTCCCACCCTATCCCCCTACAAACCCACAACCTGCTACAGAACTAAAAGCACAAAATTCAAATAAAATAGTATAACTACTAAAAATGTAACACATATTTTAAAAATACAAACAATTCTTATACAAAAAGACATTCATCATATACAGATAAAATATATACTAAAATACATAACAATAATAAAAAACGATATTCTTAACAACTATATTTTTGCAAACGATATTAAACAATTCGATATTTTTAAAATCGGTATTATATACCTTAAGTCAATATTTTTGGTGTTGATATTTCTGACCCATGATATTAATGACTCGCTATTTGTGCAACTCAATATTTTTTAATCGATATTCTGTCTCTGCACCCATCCTTATCTTGATCAAAATTAAAGCCTATGGAGATGATGTCTTACAATCATTTGCCATTAAACCATTCTCTGGACAACTTCTCTCATACCTACACACCATTGTCAATATCTCACTTACACAAGGCATCTTCCCTGAAGCTCAGGTCTTCCTACTGAGCAAGAAACCCATGCTAGATACAGACAGGCTCTTCAACTACCTCTCCATCACTGATCTAGCCCATATCAGCAAGAGCATCAAAAAATGTATCCATAAACATTGTCAAGTTCACCTCAATGCTATCATCTTCTTCATGGCTATCAATCTGTCTTCTCATTACACTGCATAGTTGAGACAGCTATATTAGATATAATAGACAACTCCATCCTGACCACAGATAAAGATTAACCCATCTCCTGATCTTACAAGATCTCTAAGTTATCTTTGACGGAGCCAACCAGCCCGCCCTCATCCACATCCTGAATTATAAATGGGATTCACTGGAAACATCCTTAACTAGTTCCCTTACCTATGCGAATGACACCCGGGGCTTCCTTAGAGGTATGGTTCTCTGTACCAGTTCAGTACACCCTATAACAGATAATGTGCTATCCCCCAGTCTAGAGACAAACTCATGCCTGCCCTGATAACAGTGCATTATTGAAAGGCAGAGTAAATATTTGAATCATCTGCTCCATCTTTCAAACTGCAGGTAAGACTGGGACTGTACTTCAATGGGGGAGCAGAGATCCTCCTAAAGACGGGTGCAGTAAGTGGCTGCACCTTCCTCCAGGGATATGCATTGGGAATCCAGGGTAGCCACTTTTCCCTTTGGCAGATGGGGCTCTGGAGGGGTCAGGGGGGCTGACCTTGTGTCAACTCTTTCTGTGCAGCTCCAATTAAAATGAGTCCTTCAGAATTTTGTAAAATAGCCTTAATTCAGCCAGCTTTATGGTCCGGTGCCTTATGATTCTTAAATTGATTTTTTGTGTGTTTTTAATGTTCCTAAAGAAAGGAGCAGAGCTCGACTATCTTTATAAGGCCTTCCCCTCGGGCTAGCGAAGGTTGCATATGTACTGTCAACACTGTTATTGTGTTGTTCAGGTGCACTATTCACTAGTTTTTAGGTGAAATTCCCTGATCATTATTAATGGGGCTCTCATTTTCCATGATGTGTTTTATCTTTTATGAATGGATATTGTGATGTACCATTTGTGTAAGACCATAGTGACAGTTTGGTTTCTCCAACTGACAAACCTATATAACAAGATGTATTTGTGAACTGAGCCAGATTCCTTTGGCTTTCTATATTGAGCAGACTCAATTTACGTCAAATGTAGAGATATTTCGGGTTTGTTCTTACCTTTAAATCTTGCAACCTTCATGTCTGTCTTCTTGAAAATTCACTATTTTGCCTGTGCTATACCATATTTGTTTCTGGCTTGGTAACTTGCATAGATCCCTATGTTAATTCCCACATATTTGCATTTTGAGAATAATTTGTGTTTTGATTTGAACAGACTAACTAACTATTTTACCCCTCTGTAATGATTCCTAAAATGTAAATAAACCTTCTTGGTTTTTGACTTTGAACCTTGTCTGGCATAAGTTTACATTGACTTGGTTTATTTCTATTCCAGAATTATAGTCCTTTGGATTCTACATAAGCCCCCAATCCCAATGGACATTTAAAGTAATAAGTTATGGTCAAACATTTTTTAGGAAAGCAAGATTGCATCAAGCGTATGGCAGAGGTTATATTATTCCTTATTAAAAATGCTCACCCTTCCCATAAACAGCTTAAATCCTTAGGGGCCCATTAGGATGGTGGGCGGATCGCCCCTGCCAGGCTGGCGGTAGCCACCACCGGCCTGGCGGGGGCGATCCGCCCGCCATCCTACCCGGAATGCCCCCCGCCATATTAGTATGGTGGGGGGACCACCGCTTTTTCACCCCGGTCGCCTTGCGGCCGGGGCGGAAAAGGTGTATTAGCATATTAGCATGGGCATTTTCCAAAGCCTTTCCGTGGCGGCATGGCATGCGGAGACACCCTGTGGGAGCCCGTTGCGGGCCCCCAGGGACTCCAGGGGGGGGGTGCACTTGGTGGGTACCTATGGTCCCCCCTAGCATTGCAAAGTACAACGTGGCAGGCACCACGCGGTGCCTGTCACGTTGTGCTTTGTAATGCACAACATATATCTTTAGCATTGCAGTGGGCGGTGCTTTCAGCACCGCCCGCCGCAATGCTAAAGATACAGGATGCGCCCGCCACTGCGGCTGGTGCATGCTGATACCCACAACGGGACCCCCGCCCTTATGGCGGCCGGTCCCTACACACGACAGGATGACGAGCGGACTTTGTCCGCCCGTCATCCTAATGAGCCCCTTAGTGTCTTGCTCTTGTATACTCATTTCAGGCAAGAAGAATAAAAGCAGAATAAGCACTAAGAAATTAAACGCTTCAAAAAGCAGTACGTAATTGCTAGACCTGTCAGTCTTAGGGTGTCTTTCTCCAAACTTTGTGCCTTCTCCCATTCTGTTTTGCTGAATTCGTTTTTGTTGGCCATAGTACTTTACGACTGCTAAACAGTGCTAAAGAACTTGTGATCACTCCCAAAAACATAGTAAAATTGGCTTACATTGGACTGCCATATTTAATTTAAAATACGTGCCTAGTAAAGTGGTATACCATACACCCAGGGATGGTAAATTAAAGGCTCCTGGTGGTTCTGCAGCACATATTGTGCCATCCACTTACGCAGCCCCTTAAAACATGTCTCAGGGCTGCCATTGCAGCCTGAGCGCAGTTTAAAATGCCAACTCGACCTGGTAAAATAAACCCCTTGCCAAGCCTAAAACTCCTTTTTTAATGCATAAAAGTCCCCCATAAGGTATGTACTAAACAGCCCAAAGGGCATGGTGCAGAGTATTTTAAATGTGAGACATGCACTTTAAGTTTTACGTGTCCTGATGGTGAAAAGCTAACAAATTTGTTTTTCATTACTGTGAGGCCTGCTGCTTCCATAGCATAACTTTGGGTTACCTTATTCCATTTAATAAGTGATAACTTTTGTTTAGGAGCTGGTAGAAATGTAATGTGTCTTGCCTAAGGAATCCTTTTGAATGGTAACGTCAGATTTTAAGTTACTATTCTAAAAATGCCACATTTAGAGAGTTGGCATTTTCTTGTACTAACCATTTGGTGCCTGTAGCCAGTTTCTTGGGTCACTTTACTAGGTGTAGTTGGCAGTTAGCTTTTGCGTATTCCTCCCAGACAGCCATACAATAAAGGGACTGTGTGTTGGCAAGATGGGCCATCCAAGCAGGATGAGAGTGTAGAGCTGTGCAGCCCCACTTACACTTCAAAGACATTACATCAGTTCACACACAAAATCTTCACACTATCCTACCGTAGGAAATTCCTGACACTTCTCATGGCGGGAAACTCCAGAACTTTGTTTCTTCAACTTCAAAGCTGACACCAAGAATAAAATTAGGACCCTCAGACCCACTCTTCAGTTAACTTCTGGACTTGTGGAGGACTCTCAGAGAAGTGCCCTGCTGCCATGGCCTACTGTGTATTTCAGAGCACTGCCTGCTGCACCAAGAGTACTGACCTCCTGCCTGAAGCCTGCCCTATGACCTCAGAGGGCTGCCCTGCTGCTTGAGACCTACTTCTCTGCTTGAACCCAAGACTTCCAGAGTGACTCCAAGTTCTAGTTTGCTGGCCTCCTGATTAGAGCTTCAGGGACGTAAAAGACTCCAATCATCTTGAACCCGCACCTGGACCCAGACTCAGTGTGTCATTTCCTTTCAAGTGGCACCCCTCCCGTCCTGGACCCTCGCAGGTGGTGCTTAAAGGCGCTCAGATAAACCTAATCCAAACCTTGGAAACATTTTCAGCCAAATGTGTCCTGAAAACAAAGAGGAGACCAGGAACTATCTGGCTCCCAATCCATCCATTGTGCATCACCAGTCAGCCTGAAGCTACGTTCGTCTCTGCAGCAGCAAATCCTGTTCAGCAGACATTGAAAGGATATCTGCTTTGTGGAATCCTTGCCGGCTACAGTCTGCTGCTTCATCCCGCTGGAGATTTTTAACTTTCGAAAAAGAGACCAAGAGACTAAATTTTCAATTAATTTTCATTCACCAACTCCCAGACAATGATGCCTACTCCGTGGATACCACCAGCCGCCTTGCCCCGCTGAACTTTACTTTCACCAAAATATTTTTCCGAGATTACTTTTAAGTCCTAAGGTAAGTGGAGACCAGCCCAATCCACTTCTTATAATTGAACCACGATCCATCGCAGTCGGCCATAAATGTCGACTTTGCCCCGGTCTTGAATGACTAGATGTACGCAGTTGGCGCTTTGATCTTTTAAGCACTATTTTTCACTTTCAATGTTAAAAATTCATAACTCTAGTTCTGCTGTTTTGGTTTTGGTCATTTTGATGTCATGTAATGTATTGAGATGTACTCTATTTTTCTAATTATGGGGCAGATTATGATGGAGGATTTTCCGCATCCTCCGGAAGCCACCGCCGGCCCGGAGGATGCAGAAAATCCTCTGCGGACCCACCAAAGACCCACCGCCACATTAGGATGGCTGGTGGGTCCTGGTTTCAGTCCGCCGCTTTTCCTCCGCTGTTGGCTTACAATCGCGGCGGAAAAGGCCTAATCTGGTGGTGGTGTCTCTCAGACACCGGCAGCCTTATTAAGATGGTGTAAAATGTATGCTTTTCCGCGGCGGCTTTTCCGCCGTGGAAAAGCATATGGACCTTCACTTTGGGGGCCCGTTGCGCGCCCCCTGGTTGAAGGGGTATGGGGGTGCACATGGGGGGTACTGCATTTGCGTGAACAAAGCAGCAGGCACCGCGCGGTGCCTGCCGCTTTGTGCACGCAAATGCGGTGCATGCATTTTTAACATTGCGGCGGGTGCAGCTTGAAGCTGCACCCGCCGCAATGTTAAAGATAGATGTGACCGCCACCCTGGCGGTCACATCCTAATCGGCACGGAGGGGACGCCGCAGCCCATGTGGACGTTCCCTCCTAGTCTGGGGTCGCGGACGGACTCAAGTCCGTCCGTGATCCTAATGACCCCCTTAGTGTTGATTTGTTGGGTGTTTTAACTTTATTACTGTTTAACGGCAGCATAAATTCTTTTCTCACTGCCTCTAAGTTAAGCCTGACTGATATTGTGCCAAGCTACCAGATGCTTAAGCATAGGTTAATTCAGTGACTTTTTGTGGTTCACCATGACAAGAATTGTGGCTTTTGCTTGAGAAGGGCTCACACAACCCTCAACCAACAACCCAATTTTTCAAAGTAATTTTGCAAACAAATATATGAATCAATTTAATGTAAATCTGGTTAAAATATGCTGGTGCTTAGGTTGTGTAGGAACGTGCTGAGATTTTATCTTGTCTTCAATGATCTATAGAGTGAGAGCAATAAATAAGTTACCATTGCGCTTTTATGATTTTAACGTTTAAAATCGAATAAAGCTCATTTCTGATTCTGATTCTGAAGGTGCCATAAATATCTCCTTTCTTCTTGTCACTTTTTCTTTTTAGAGAGATATACCAGATAAAGGAAAAACTGATTTCCATTTTCCTTACTTAAGCTGTGGCTGCAGTTTGTGGCTGCAGTTATGCTACGTGGCCTACCTTTCACCCTGGCTGCTGGTTTTGGCAGCAGACAATGTCACATCAGAAGTCAACTGGAATAACTTGCTGAAGTTGAGCAGCTGTTCCATTTCTGTATTACAAGTGACTACAGGCCTCACACGTTGCTGGCAATAAGTACAGTAGAGAAGGGACTTCAGGTTCCCACATATTATAACACATAATGCAGCAAGCTTTGAAGTGAAAATACAAACATAATTAAAAAACAAAAACGAACACAATTTGGCAATACTGCTCCAAATAAACCCTATATGAGTTATAGGATAGCCGTCTTTTCAACACAAAAGAGTTTGTATCCGTTGCACAATAATCTCTGTGTGACTAATTGTCTAGACTAACATAGGAAAACGTCTCATCCTTTAATGGTAGAGCGAGGTAATCATGTCACAATTTTTAAATCTCTGTTGTTATAAAGAATATTTAACAGTAAGAAAATATGTTCTGTAACAGTGTGTCTGTCTTTGTTTTCAATTCATATCTGATTATCTGTGATCATTAGTGACGTGATGATCATTTGCCACCAACATTGATGTTGTGATAATTTGACATGAACTGTACAAAGTCAATTCGAAGCAATACTGTATTGATTGGGGACGCATCACTTGGAGATTGCTATTTTTGAATCACTGAATCCACTCTAGTGATAAGCAGCACCATTTTCACTGCTGCGCAATGTGAAACATACATGTCTTACGCTAAGGCGGAGGAGAGTCGCCCCACTGCTCTGCGAGCAGTAGTTAAAGGAGAACTAAAATGATAACCAACATTATCAACGTTATTATCATTTTAGTTTTCCATTTCCTGGTGCCTGGCAGGGCTGCTCTGCTGACAGAGCAGGGGCCAGGGGGAGGAGTGGTTTTCCCACTCAGAGTGCACATGAATGTTTTGCCGGCCGTCTCAGGCCTGCCATAGATTCATGGGCACTTTGCATGTTCTCCACCCAGGCTGCATTACAGCCTGGGCGGAGAACATGCCCAGGCTCCTATTACCCGTCTGAACACCGTACCACGACGCTCAGACCAATCACAATGCTGAATTGCAGCATTGTTATTGGTTTAGGGGATCCTAGGAGCCCGGGTGCTTCCTGTTGCCGGACTCCAGACAGCAAGAAGATGAGAAGAGGAGGGAGGAGAGGCTGCAGCCGCCCATAGCCAGGTAAGTGTTTTTTTTTCTCGCTTTTTTCCCCTCTGCCTCACCACCGATGTCTGGTAAAAGCCGCTCCTGATATCTCATCTCACGGTTTAATCATGACCAAAAACACAACAATAATGGCACTACAGAAACCCAACATCCTAGTTGGAACAACCACCAGGGCACAGGTTCATCTTACAATTATATTGCAGAATGATAATTTGAGGATATGTTGGTACCACTGTCTTTCACCTGAGGGTGCATTAAAAAGAGATGTATCTGCTGTAAAACAACTTTGTCAAACTCCTATTTATGATACGTGTTCAAATGTGCCTTGTTTTTTTTGTAAGAGGTTTTGAAACAGCTATTGAAAGAATTAAACCAAGATTTGTGTAAAAGCCAATGCATTACACTCATCATTACTCATTAACTATGTGCTGAGTCATTTTCGTGCCTTTTTATATAGCAGTTTGTTTCGAAATGAACGATTGCTCCATGTATTGACTTACACTGATCTTCTGAACCCTGTGCAGTTAAAACACACCAAAGTTCCCTGATGGGCCGTGATCTTTGGCAGAAAATATTTCAGACTAATGTTAAATGCTGAAAAAACATTATTTTAAAAACTGGATGCCAAGGAAATCATCTGCGTTGGCAGCAATAGTATGGAATGTGATGAATAACTCAATAAAAACTCGATTTGAGTAATAAATTAAGTGTTCTTGGAGACTAGGACGTTCTGCACATCAAAGGGAGAAACCTGATATCAACCCCCAAAGTATGAGGTAAAGTACAGGTGGCTACACTGCGAGCAAGCTTTCCCACATAGATTACATACTTGGCCTGGCTACTTTCTGATGAGGTATTTCATTCTTACAAGCCGTCCATTTTTTAAACTGACATAAGAGTTGCAGATTGTGGTAATTTTCTCATGAATACATTCATGACTGGAATTATCATTGGCAAGAGGAATTCATTGTGCTCTGAGAGTGATTTATTGAAGGGGAAATAAGTACAGCAATCCACATTTGTTGTGGGAATGTCTGTATCATTCCAATATTTGCTGTTTGCGTGTGTGGGGCTGAGCGTTTGGGCTGCCTGACACGTATGTGTACATGCTGTGTATTTTAAACAGTTCTATTGCTATAACTTGAACCTCTTGTGAATCATTAAGCTGTGTATATCTCTGAATTGCCGTGGAACCTGTCTGTTTGAGTAAAAGTGGTTAGCATGTAGGGTAGAAGTGTTTTACAAATACCAAGAAAAAGAATACAAAAATAAATAAATATGTAACTGCAGTGATAGAGATAGCAAACATAAGCAGAAGGTCTTCACTTCTGCTAAAAAACAAGGGCTTTAAGGCTTTCCTGGAACTCAGATCACTCTGATTTGAACCCAATGGGGAGAGTTCTTGTGAGAGTCAGGGAGCTAATTCAATCAACAAGAATGCATACGCTCCAAAGAATGCACGCAAACAGTGACAATTAGTGAGTGTCAATAGGCACTAAGATTCCATGGAATAGACAAATGCAGTGTCACAGGTAATCATGAATCACTTACTAAAATGGATCTTTAAAGGAACGATACTTGATATGAAATGAAAGAGGGATTTATAGAGCGCATGGCTGCCCGTGAGCGTCCCAGCGCTAGTGGATGAGCTGACGAAGGGGGGGGAGGGGAGTTATGGGAAAAGCCAGGTTTTCAGAAGCCTGCGGAAGGTCAGATAGTTAGGTTCGGCACGTAAAGCCAGGGGGAGAGAGTTCCATAGCTTGGGAGCATTGTAGGAGAAGAGACAGCCCCCTGTGCGAGACTTTCTAATCCTGGGGATGTGAGCAAGGTGAAGATGGGCAGATCGGAGGTTCCTGGAGGTTTTGTGATGAATTATGACGTTTTTTAAGATGTGAGGGCCTTTGTCATGAAGGATTTTATGAGTGGTGCAAAGAGTTTTGAAATAAACACTTTCTTGGCTAGGCAACCAGTGGAGTGATCTAAGGGCCGGTTTTGCAGAGCACCTACTGTTAGTGCCGGTTAGGAGTCTGGCGGCAGAGTTTTGCACCACTTGCAACTTGGCAATGACTTTCTTAGGGGCTCCCAAATACAGGGCATTCCCGTAGTCCAGTCTGGAGAGTAGGAGACTCTGAATTAGGAGCTTCCTCGCATCATGGGGGAGGTGGGGGAAAACCTTGTGGCTGGTCCAGGGGATGCCGTAGCAGGACCCAGCAGTGTTCCTGGCTTGTTTATTGAATGAGAGGTCCTGGTCAAGCCACATGCCCAGGCTCTTAATGTGCTGTTTAGGGGCCGGGGCAGTTCCCATACAAGGGGGCCACAGAGACTTAGGTGTGAAAAGGGATTGATTGCCCAGTACAAGGATCTTGGTTTTTTCGCTGTTCAGTTTGAGATGGGAGCCATCCATCCAGTGGGAAATATCTTGGAGGCAGGAAAGGAGGTTATCGGGGGGGCGGTCTGGCTGGCTGAGGGAGACGACAAGCTGGGTGTCGTCAGCATAGGTCACAAGTGTCACTCCATAGGGGGTGACTAGCTCCGCGAGGGGTGACAGGTAAACATTAAAAAGAGTGGGGCTCAGAGAGAAGCCCTGAGGGACCCTGCAGTGTACAGGGGTTACATGAGATCTGGATGTTCCCTCGAGAACTTGAAAAGATCTATCGTGGAGGAAGGACTTAAGCCAGGCGAGAGTGGACCCAGCAATTCCCAGGGCCTTGAGTCGATGAATTAGAAAGATATGATTCACCGTGTCAAAGGCTGCATTTAGATCCAGGAGGATCACTGCCACTGATCCTCCTGAATCTAGGATCCTTCTTGTTTCTTCCACGACTGCGATCATCGCCGTTTCCGTGCCCTGGCCAGGGCGGAAGCCCGTCTGGGAGGCGTGAAGGAGACGGCTGGACTCAAGGAAGGCTGAGAGCTGCAGGTTAACACATTTTTCAGCTATCTTGCTGACTACGGGCAGGAGTGAAATGGGCCGGAAGTTACTCAGCTCAGTGGGAGCCAGGTGGGGTTTTTTGAGAAGGGCTTTTACGATGGCCCTTTTCCAGCTGGGGGGGACGGTGCCTTGTTGCAGGGAGGTGTAGATAAGCTTGGCCAAAGTGGGGAGAATGGTGGGGGCAACTAGCTTTAAGATGTTGGGTGGGGCTGGGTCGAGTGGGGAGCCACTTTTTATGGAGAGGAGGATGGAATGGAGGGTCTCCTTGGAGATGGGGGAAAAGGAGATGAGGCTACATTCATTCTGTCCTTGGGTGCTGCGGGGCGATTCTGAGAGGCTTAATGAGTTGGTCAGGGGAAGAAGTTTGAGGATGTTTTGGATTTTAATGTTGAAGAATGCTGCAAACTCATTGCAGCGGACACCGGTAAGGTCCTCGGGGGGGGGGGGGAGGGTCGGAAATTTTGAGAAGTTTATTCATTATGCGAAATGTTTCCCTAGATGTGCGAGGGGAAGCACTGATTATTTCCACAAAGAAGGCCACCTGAGCGGATTTGAGGGCCTTTTTGTAGATAAGGATAGATTGGCTGTGGTCTTTCTTTTTTTGAGGGGAGAAATCTTTCTGCCATGCTCTTTCCTTTTTTTTGCAGCAATTTTTAAAAGGGGGAGTTCTTGGTTGAACCAGGGGGATTTGGACTTTCCACTTGATGTGTGGACGGGATTTTTGGGTAGAGAAATATCCAAAGAGTCCTTGATCCAGGCCGAGAACTTAATGTCTGCTTCCTGGGTGAGGGGGTCATGGGGTGGGAGGGAGAGTTCAAGGAGTCGTTTCCAATTCTCGATGACTCGTTTAGACCAGCGGCGTGCGAGGAAGCAGGATGGGGATTTTGGGCGGTGGGTGACCGTGGTCTGCCAGCTAAAGGAAATTAAGGAGTGGTCTGTCGAAGGGAGGGGAGTCGGATTCTGTACTTTGAGGTCCGCGAGGTTTGAAAAAACAGGATCCAAGAGGTGGCCTTTAATGTGGGTGGGTTGGGTGTTCAGGAGGTTGAGTTGGCAGGCAGCAAGATCTAGTGCCAGCTCGGTAGCCACCTTGTCATCAGCGTTGTCAAAATGGAGGTTTATATCTCCTAGAATCGTGAAGTTAGGAGCGGAGCAGGCCCGGGCAGCAAGGGAGGCTTCCAGAAGGGA
Organism: Lissotriton helveticus; assembly: GCF_964261635.1. NCBI lineage: Eukaryota > Metazoa > Chordata > Amphibia > Caudata > Salamandridae > Lissotriton > Lissotriton helveticus. The sequence goes on along the minus strand of NC_136065.1, from coordinate 996,969,988 downwards.
GCTACAGCATTGCTCTGGGATGCCTGGGGGACGGTGAATAAGAATCCCCAACAGCGATATTGTGGGAGAGACTTGAATGAGGAAGGAGGAGTTTTCACATTCTAAAATAGGGCTGTCGGTGAGACGACACGTCAGGTGGTCTTTATAAATAATTGCTATTCCTCCCCCCTTCCCTGAGAGTCTGTCCAGGTGCTGGATCAGGTAGCCTGGGGAGAGGGCTTGGACGATGTCAGGGTTAGAGTCTAGTGAGATCCAGGTTTCCGTTAGAAACAGAACCTCCACCTTGTGGTCTAGGAGGAGCATGTGGATTTCGAGGGCGTGTTTAGCTAATGACCGGCAGTTAAGCAGCGCCATGTTAAGCGGGGAGTGTGTGGCCTTATCAAGGCTGTGCCCCGGAAGCTTGTACTTACAGTTGCGACAGAGACTGGGGTAGTTTCCCATAGAGATGGAATGTGAACAAGCGTCTTGGGGGATCGGTCTAAGTTGAAGGAGATAGTCCCTCGAGTACATAAGGGGGTTAGGGGATGTGGTAGGGGGGTTGCTGGGCCCTGGGCCTGTACTGGCGCAGAAGGGCTTGCCTTTGGCGTGCTTTGGCGCGCCAGCGGCACGCCCGCTGCGCGTGTCCGCTGCGTGACTTGTAGGGCATCTGGCTTATAGTTATTGGGTGGGCCAATGGGTGGTCTGATTGGAGTGTCCGACTGGCGGCTGGGCCCGGAAGTAGTAAGTCACTTCCGGGGCCCGAAATCTCGTCCAGAGTCCCTCCACACAATCCAAACACTTGGCGGTGGACCGGGGACCTTGGAACCGATAAGTATAGTGCAAAGTTATGGTTAGTGAATACAATGTTAAAAGATCGATTTTAAGGTGGTAATTAAAAGGCAGTAAAACAGTAGAAAAACAAATGCGAGCGGGCCCTTTTTCGGCACTCCTCTGATCCGGATTAAGTACCTTGGTCAAGCGCGTCCGCTGCGCAGCTTGCAAGGTTCAGGTTATATAGACAATGAGGCTGGGGCTCGCCCAGTAGGAGTGTCCGGCTGGCGGCTGTGTCGGGAAGTAGTAAGTCACTTCCGGGGCCCGAAATCTCGTCCCGAGTCCTTCCACACAGTCCAAACACTTGGCGGTGGACCGGGGACCTTGGAACCGGTAAGTATAGTGCAAAGTTACAGTTAGTGAATACAATGTTAAAAGATCGACTTTAAGGTGGTTATTAAAAGGCAATAAAACAGTAGAAAAACAAATACGAGGGGGCCCTTCTTCGGCGCTACTCTGATCCGGATTAAGTACCTTGGTCAAGCACGTCCGCTGCGCAACTTGCAAGGTTCAGGTTATATAGACAATGAGGCTGGGGCTCGCCCAGTAGGAGTGTCCGGCTGGCGGCTGGGCCCGGAAGTAGTAAGTCACTTCCGGGGCCCGAAATCTTGTCCCGAGTCCCTCCACACAATCCAAACACTTGGCGGTGGACCGGGCCCTTGGAACCGGTAAGTATAGTGCAAAGTTACAGTTAGTGAATACAATGTTAAAAGATCGATTTTAAGGTGGTTATTAAAAGGCAGTAAAACAGTAGAAAAACAAATGCGAGCGGGCCATTCTTCGGCACTTCTCTGATCCGGATTAAGTACCTTGGTCAAGCGCGTTGGTTTGCATAATGTATGCAGCACTTTTAACTTGAAAGGGCACTGTTTCTTCGTGCGTGTGTATGTATGTGTGTGTTGCCACTGTGTATTTATTGTTAGGTCAGAGTTTTTATAGGAAGAGCATTTCTGTTTTGCTAATCACTTTTGTGGCATTTGACGAATCGTCACAAAACTTTCCCAAACAAGTTCATCGACCTCACTTCTTTCCTGGAAAGTTTTGGGATATGTCAAGTGGGACCATGGGGGAAAAGGGCTGGGGCAGCAAACTAGCCGCACAGGGCTGGAGCGAGGAACATGAGATGGACAGGAACAATGGCAGAGTGAGGGAGAGGGGGCAGAGGCAGGGACAACAAGCTACCCACACAGGGCAAACAGAAGGGGCAGTGGCAGCACATTGAACCATGCATGTAGGGGCATAGATTCAGATGACAGAGGGCATTGGGAAAGTAGGTAGGAGCAGCAAACAAAGCATTGAAGGCAAGCGGGAGGTACAGTGGCAGCACAAAACATCACCAGTGCAGGAGGGAGGTGGCAGGGCACAGACTCAAACAGTGGAGGGCTGACAGTAGTGTAGCAGCAGTTCATATATAGCGGCTGAGGGGCTATGCCCCATCATTTTCCTGGCAAATAGAATGTGAGTCAGGCTGATCAAATGTCAGCCTGGCAGACACTCTTCTTGTTCAGGTCAGGCAGCCAGGAACAAGACGTGCTTAATGCACATGTTCCAGGCTGCCTGGGTTGAATTTTGCCAGGCTTAGGATTTCACAGCCCAGTGGGCGTGACCTTCTCAGCATGGTAAAAGCACCTTGAGACACTCCCCTCATGACAAGAGGGAGCATCACTGACTGCCTCATCCTTAGTTTCTTCAGTTTAATCCCTGAAGTGACACCTAGTTACAGACTGGGGTGGGGTCAGTGGTCTTTCTGACCCCATCCCAAACTGTGACAAGTGAGGGACTGCTGACTTCCCTCAGCCAATGAGGGAAGGTGGCAGTCTCAACCCTGCCCAGGGCAGGTACATTTATGGTTTGGAATGTTTGGTGAGTGTGATCAGATGTGTGTATTAATGCATTAATTTGTCATGAGTGAGTGTTGTGAATAGGTATGTGTGTGTGCATGTGTGAATGCATGGGATTGAGTGAGTTTGTACTTGTGCCACCTGCTCTACTCCCTGGGAAAACTACTGGTTGCTCCTGCAGGAAGGGGAGGGAGAAACAGCCATTACATTGGATGCGCTACAACACATGTGATTACAACGCGGTTGTTACAACGATCGCATTTTTACATCGCAGTACATTACAATGCAAGTTGTTGCATCCACTTGCTGTAGGGTGTGTGCTAACATAAGGAATAGTATAATTTACTATTCCAACACCTTCCCTACTGTTACGCACACTGGAGTTAGAATAGTAAATTATGCTATTCCTAGGTCTAGCACAACCCCTACAGCAATTCGATGTAACAACTTGCGTTTTAATGTACTGCGATGTAACAGCGCGGTTGTTGTAATGACCGCGTTGTAATCGCATGCTTTGTAAATGCATGCGATGTAAAGTGTCCTATCCGAGGAGGGGGACAAGCTGACCACAGACTGCCATAAAGTAACTATAACTGGTGACGGCACCATTCACAGTGATGTTATCAATGATGTAATTTCAGATGCAATTAGGAATGATATCAATGCAGTCGTTGAACGTGTCATGAGTGATGTACTAGGTGCGTATATAAGCAGTGCATGGCAAGAGCACGAATTATGGTTACTTTAGGGCATGAGTTATATTTACTTGAGATAACTATAACTGGTACCACAATCTGGTAGATACTGTGACACTTAAAGGTTTTTATCTACTGCTTTGATGTCAGAGCAACACAGTTAAAGGTGCATCCGTCAAAAAAGGTTTTCCTTTCCTGCACTCTGAAATGGGTCTGAAGTCAGCGTTCAGACTAGAGCTGCCCAATGTCTTCTCACTTGGAACTTGTTCTTGTTCTTGTTCAGATGTACTGGTGGCTTCTCCAGTAGCAACTTGTCTACCCTGTCCATACTAATAATATAAAGAGAGAGACCAAACCTTTGAGGCGGGTAAGCTCCGGAAACACTGCGCCAACCGGTACACCGCATACAGCATTGGAAAGGTCAGGGTAAGCAGATGGACATAGGCTATATACCAGCAAAATATATACTTTAGAAGGGCAAAGTACGGTGTTAGACAAAGTAGTCCCTTGGAAGTAGCACCAGCTCTGAGGTGGGCGTGTGCATTTAGCATTCACCATTGTAACGTCTGAGATGCCTGCAGCATGAGAATAGCGTTGTATCACCATGAGAAAAGCGTTCGAGCACGTCATCAGGGGTGTTCTGCGAGGGTGGGCATGTGCGTTAACCATTCAGCATTGTAACCCATGGAGACGCCTGCAGCCTGAGAACAGCGTCTGATCCCAGTGAGATTAGCGTTTGTGCATGTCGTGAGGTGCGCGTGCCGTTCAGTGTTGTTGTGGGCGTGTGCATTCTGAGACACATGCTGCATCGTAAAGCGGGGGGTAGCGTTCGGTAAGGTTTGCCGTCGGACGTTGCCGCCGTGTGTGGCGTATCTGTGCACTACGCCATCTTTGGTTAGTACGTCAAGCGACCAAGCCGGGACAGCTCAGTGGCATTTGCACACTGTCGCTTTCAGAGAGGAGAAACACACGCTCAGCCTTCGTAGGAGCCAGGACGGATCGGGGGTCTTTGCGCACTGTCCATACCTATTACAAGCGTAGCAGACATTCTTTTTTATACATGGACAACGTCGGGACGGGCCGCTAGTTAATTTTATAAAGTAGGAGGTTGTATAAACTGGTAGCACTGACTAAGGAACATATGTTCAGCAAGTTTCAGATAATGCACAGTATGTTATGACTGAGTACATTTAATTTATCCCAAATTCGAATTTCCAGCATTGAAGATTTTTTTAAAATATAAGAGCAACTGACACGGTTCACTATAGCACAAAGCACCATAGATCTCTCTACGTAGTATCATTGTACTTGGCCCTGTAGTTAGGCAGGAAAAGAAAGTAAAACTCCTAGAGCCCCCTTCACAAAGGTAAACTTAGATGGTTGATCTAAACTTAGACCAGGAGTGTAGTAAACTCATGCTACAGTAGGGGTGGGGCTCTTTATGGGTCTCTTCTGTCTGCAACTCGGCAGACCAAATCTCTTAAATAACTCTATGAAAGTATACAAATGTCAACAGAAGAGCAAGCGGGTGCAAGGAAACAAAAACATGAGTAAATAGCAAAAGGAAAGAAGGAATATTGAATTAAATGAAGGGTGAAAGGAATGAGGGATGAGTAGGGGGATGACAGGGTGAGTGGATAAATGTGTGTGTAGATGGATGAATTGTTGAACGAATGATGAGTGAATGGATAGGTGGATAGACAGGTGAAAGGATGGTCCAGTAGATGGATGGATGGGTGAATTAATGAATAGGTGAATGGACATGTGAAAGGATGGTAAAGGGATGGATGGATGAGTGGGGTAAAAGGATGAGCAAATGGATGGTAGAGTGGACAAATGAGTGACAGGATGGATATCTGAGTTGATGGAAGGATGGTGGCTGGGTGGCAGGATGGATGCATGGATAGATGGCAGAGTGAATGAATTGATGAAATGAGAAACAAGTGAATGATGCATGAAAACATGAATGGAAAATGAATGGATGTAAAGGTGAAATAGTGGATATCAGGATCTGGATGGAAGTATGAAAGGATGAATAGGTAGATGTCTGGAAGGAAGAGACAGGAGTGCTCTTCTAGGGAACAGTCAGCTCACTTGCTTCCCGTGCTTTGTGCCATCAGAGCTTTCATTTAAAAGAGGGGAGTACTTTCATTTTCTGACTTAGATCAAACTTCGAACAGAACCTTGATGTCCGTACTCGGATGATCCAGCCCGAGTGTGGACATCAAGAGACTACTTTCAAATGCCCTTTATGAATTCCCAAAGTCCTAAACGTAGATGTTTGGTCTAAGTTTAGACCAAACGTCTAAGTTTACCTTTGTGAATTTGTGCCTTAAGTGCATATTAGTTCATAATCAGGTTGCTTGTTTTTGTCAGTCCCTGCGTGAAATCAGAATTGCTCATTTTATCTCCTTCCAAACTTTCTGTAATGTCAGTGTTAGAACATAAACAATAATTGGCCTTGAGAATGTTATTTATGGCACGTTGCTGGTGCCCCCTCTGTCAAAATTAACATCAGTCACAAATATTCTGAGTTACCTCATCTATTTCAAAAGCATTTCCACTCCCAAATTCATATACCAGCTTCTTTCCTTTCTTTTGCTTTTTGGCAGAGTCTACTCTTTGGGAAAGGTCAAACACATTGATGAATTGAAGTAGACTATTTCTTTAAGGTGACGACCTTTGAAATAATGCAAACACTGCTGATAAATGGCACTGATAGACATTGGTATTGAAAGTTATAGTTACATGTATTCATTGGCATCTTACTGAGCTTTTGCTGAGACATGTTGATTTATGATTGTATGCTGAATGGCTCATTACTATGGTGTCTTCTGCTATGGGCCCTTTCCTGGATAATCGATTTTGCTTAGATATTAATACCCCACAGAAAACAATCATTAAAGACATCCCATACCACATTGCCCTTATCAGAATTTAAATTTCCTTCAGATAATTCTCTGATCTGTTACTTAGAGCTTATTGATTTGGTTAGGAAAACAATGAGAGGTCAGCCCATCAATTTGTCCTTTTGCAAATGTAAAAATTTCTTACATTAATTATAAAATCACAGAGATGACATCAGATAGGAATACTGAGAGGATTCTCCCACATCACTGACTAGTGTTTTTAGTATTAAATCTGTTTTTATTGGCAGAATACAAAGCAGAGAAAACAGAGTGAAGTCTCCTACAACCCAGCTGGCTGGCTACCTGTGACCTGTTCATACTGGCACAGCACAGATAAAAATAGGGTCCCACAGAGTTAAACACAGCAAGTGGCCAACAACCCAACCGGGCCGGCCGCGTCTGAAAGGGGGAATAGTAACAGAATGGTTGTGCTGTGATTGGGTAATCTCGCCAGTTAGAATGTCTGGAGGTCAAATGTGATAATATGTCGACCAACCGCAATCAGTAGGCTCTGAGTAGTATTATGTTTTTAAACACTGAACCAAACAAAAAGGATAATGTGAAAACAATAGAGAAAACGGACATAACCCCATCCCCCATTCCCCTTCTCCTCAGTGAGCAAAACAAAGAAAGGACACATGACAGCTTGTGTGCCCTAGGTATTTTGCAGACCGAGTGCGTCAGGAAGAAACAGAGATCCAGTGATACACAATCTTATGGGGTGACAGCGGTGTCCTCCAGAAGTAACTTCAGGAAGCGGAGGTATTGTGGGCAGGTCAATTCTCGGAATTCAGTGAAGAGGATGGCTATGAAAGGGGCCCAGGTTTTGGCCTAATCTTTACTCCTCCCCCACGTTGCCATCGAAAGCTTCTCCATCCCTAGAAGACTCCAGAGTTGGTGTAACCACTGTGTGTGAACTAGTACCTTGTCTGATTCCCATCATGCCAATATTACCCTGTGTGCAGCGTTCATTGCAAGCACCATCTGCCACCCTCTAGTAGAGCACAGGGGAAAGGTTATTGCATTGGGTAAGCCTAGGCGAGTGTAAGCAGGGAGCCGGGGCATGGAGGTGTTGAAGGCCAAATCAGTGTCATCCAGTATCTTTTCCCAGTAGTGGGTAAGCTGCGGGCAATGCCAGAGTAGGTGGAGAAGTGTCCCGGGGCTTCTGCAGCCCTGCCAGCAGAGGCCATCACATTGGGATTGCATTTGGATAGCCGATTGGGGGTGTAATACCAATATGACACAATCTTGAAAGCTGTTTCAGCATGCCCTGAGGAATACGTAGTGCGGTGTGACCAATAGAAAACATCCTCCCACTCCTTGTCAGACAATGTGCTCCCTAATTCCACCTCCCAGCATTTCTTCCCTGCGGTGCGAGCCCTTGGGGTGGCCGTGGTAAGGATGGAGTATATTTCAGAGATAAGACTTTGGTCGTCTTTTTTGCTAATTATCCACTTCTCAAACAGCTGCATCGGCTGGAAAGCTAGAGAGCACGTCTCTGCCCCAGAGATCCAGTGTTTCATCTAGGAGTGCAAATAAAAATTGGTGGCGGGGAGATTATAGTCTAATTGTAGTTCCTTAAAGGGGATAAGGCCTTGAGGGTCAAATAAGTGCCCCTAGGTGCTAACAACCCCCTTCCACCCAACACGCTGCAAGCTTGTTGTCCATCCCCGGTGGGAAGGCGGGGTTCGAGAAAAGCGGGGTCAAGGGAGAGGTGTTAATTTGGCTCTTTGAGAGACCCTGTCCCATGCGAGCATTGTGGGGTGCGTTACTGGCGAGGAGTAGAGTCCCCAGGCGCGTGCCAGTTTCGGCAGCCAAGTGTCTCGCCAAATGTGATGGCCCGCTTTTGTCTGGTCCATGAAGACCCAGCATTTCTCTTTCATGGGACGATTCCACTCTACAAGATAACGTAGGAGTGAAGCATGGAAGTATCGGGTGATTTTAGGGAAGGCTAGACCCCCGTCCTTCTTAGGCCATTGAAGCTGGGTTCTCTGTAATCGTGGCGAGATCGGGCCCCAGACAAAGCTCTTGATCGCCAATTGTATTTGGCACGTGGCATGTGGTGGGGGCTCTAGTGGAAAAGTTTGCAACAAATATAAGGCACGCAGCAATACATTAATTTTGACCACGGATAGTCTCCCGAAGCACGTCGGGGTAGCCGTCGCTATTGGTTTATATCTGTGCGGATCCGTGATATTAGGGTAGAGAAGTTCACCAGGTTTTTGTGGAGGACCCAAGCGAGGTACGTGATTCCCTCCGGCACCCAATCAAAGGCAAAGCGATTCTGGAGAGCATCCACTGTCAGCTGATCCGTGGTGAGATTGAGTACTTGAGATTTCTGCATATTGATTTTAAAGCCGGAAAACTAACTGAATGTCTGAAGGTCGTCCACAATAGCCGGCAGGGAGGTCAGGGGGTGTGCAACCGAAAAGATGACGTAATCATCGTATAAGCTGATGAGGTGGCGATCCGGCCCAAATGGGATGACTCGTGCCAAGGGATTGTCCCGGATTTGCTGAGCCAAGGGCTCCATATATAGGGCGAATAGCAGGGGGAAAAGGGAATATCCCTGTTGTGTTCCCCGCCCTACCTGGAAGTTATCATGGAGCAAACCGTTGACTCGGACAGCCACTTGTGGGGCGCTGTAGATGCTTGAAATCCAATGCCGGAACAGGGGCCCCAGCCCAAATCACTCTAGAGTAGTGAAGAGGAACTGCCAGTTCACACGGTCAAAAGCTTTCTCCGCATCAATCGCTAGTAGAAGGGCTTCCTCTTTGGACCGCTGCACCTTATCGATGAGATGACAAATACTTTTGGTGTTGCCTCCACATTGCCGTCCTGGGATGAAACCAAATTGATCCGGATCACCCAAACCCAGCATTCGGGGGTTCAGTCTATGTGCTAAAATGCTTGAGAACAGCTACGCATCTATGTTTAATAGGGAGATCGGCCGGTATGAACTACAAAGTTCTGGGTCCTTACCCGGTTTGAGGATAACCGAGATAGAGGCCTGTAGCATGGAGGGTGTGAGGGACCTGGTTTCTGCGAAGGAGTTAAACAGTCGAGTGAGCAATGGGGCGAGTTCGGCGCAGTAGGTTTTGTAGAAATGTGCGCTGAAGCCGTCAGGCCCGGGGGCCTTCTGTAGCTTCAGTTGGGCGATTGCAGATATCATTTCATTGATAAGAAAAGGCGCTTCCAGGGCATCAGCTTCACCATCAGGGAGGGGGTCACCAGCTTCTCTCAGATATTCAGTAGAGTCAGACAGCAGAGAGGGATCTGCTGCATTAAGGGATTGATAGAAGGATTAGAAGGCCGACACTATTCTGGCATTGCAAGTTATCGACTTACCGTACTCATCACAGAGTGTGCTTCCTGCTGGCCATGCAGGCCGTGCGCCAACATGCGGCCCCCCTTGTTGGAGCCAACAAAATATTTGTGTTTCAAACGGACCACTACATGTTCAGCTCGGTCGAGATCAAGACGACGGAGCTGGAGGCGCTCTTTTTCCAGCTGTCGCCATATTTGAGGGGCACCTGTGTGTTTATGAATGGTCTCCAATTCTTTAACAGTAGCTTCGAGCTCTACACACTTCATCCATCTGATCATATTCTCGTAGGCAGCTTTAGCAATAAGAGCTCCTCATGCTACAATTTAGCACTCCCATACCGTCGTTGGATGCCATATAGTCGGTAAGATACAGCCTAATGTCAGTTACTACATCCGGGGACCGAAGCAGTGAGTCTTGCAATCGCCAGTGCAAGATGAGAGCAGAGCGCTCCGAGGGGCAGTGCAGGGACAGGGTAATGTGTGCGGGGCCAGATCTGATTGGGAAAGTGACAATGGCGCATATCGTGGGATTCAGCTTGGAGCAGGTGGGTTTCTTGGATGAGACAAATCTCTCCCCCGAGTTCTCAAGTAATGAAAAGACCGCCTTCCACTTAACGGGATTATTAAGACCTCTGGCGAAGACTAACTATTTTAAGATGCAGATGGGAAGGAAGGGGCTGATAAGTTACTGTGGGAGCACAAGCAGCCCCGTGGGAGGAAGAGGCCAGAGAGGGCTGTATGGAGGAAGGCAGTCAATTGCCCAAGGCTGTAGTGTGAGGAACTGAAAAAAGGACTCACTGAGGAGAGAACCTACCCTATCCCATGAAAGAAAAAACAACCAGAATTGCAAAAGTAATGTAGGAACGATCCTAGGCCGGTCTGCTTTAGTACCATAAGGGAAGTGACCGCAACAGTGCAGAATTGACACATGTCCGTCTAGCTGACACAGTTCAGGGGTATAGTGATGTTTCATGTCCGTGAAATCAAGGAGGAAACGGCACTCCAGCCCAGCAGAGTTGAGAATCTCTTATTTGATCTAGGTAAGAATGCCAGGCGGGGGCGAGTTTGCAAGGCTGCCAGACAGTGAAGCCAGAACGTTTTCCCTTTTTTTCACTCGTGCTGCTACGTCTGGTCCATGGAACGGTGGGGAGGACTTGCCCACAACTTGCCAGCAGGCTGGTCTGATGTTACTGGTGGTTGTTGCTGTGTGTTGACGAGGCGGGCCGGAGGAGGAAGGCCCAGGAGGTCAGCAGCCTCCTGCAGTGATCCCAACAGACGTAGCTTTCCTTCAAATTTGAAATAGATGCGTAAGGTATGACCCCACGCATAGGGGATCCCTTTTTCCCTCAGGTGCTGAGTAATGGACCAAAATTCCCTTTGTTTAAGTGGAGTGACAGCAGATAGGTCCTGAAGGAGCAGCGGGGTAAAGCCGCAGAACTGCAGTGAATGTGTGTCTCTGGCTTTATGAAGGATAAGCTCTTTTAGTTGGAAGTTATGAACACAGGCTAGGATATCCAGTGGCGGCGCAGCATTCCGGCGGGAAGGGCCCACTTGATGTACCCTGTTGATCCGGACCTCAGTTGTGTTCTCCGGGCCTAGGATGTGTCTAAAAAGGGCTTCGACAAATACTCCAATGTTTCCCTCCTCCGCCCCCTGCCTCACTCCCCGGATGCGTATGTTGTTGCAGCGCTAGCGGTTCTCTAAGTCCTCTGTCTGTAACTGGAGCTCTATATGCAGCTCTTTGAGAATGAGAATTTCCTGTTGCATCATTTCTATTTCTTCGTCTCGCCCGTTCTCATGCTCCTCCAACGTCGTAACCTGGTCCCCTATTTTTGAGAAATCACTGCGATCCACCGCCAGTTGTTCTTTAAGTTCCTGTAGGTCATCTTTGAGTGCTGAGAAGAACGATGTCATGAAGGCTTTCGTGGCCGGTGCATCTGCTCCTTCTGTCACTCCCGCCGTTAACTCTGACCCCTGACTCGCAGTCTTGGCTTGCAGCATGTCCTTCACAGAGCGGTCATTTCTAGGCCGCGCAGTTGCCATGGGGTTCTGTATTCTGTCAGCCCCCGTCCAGTGGGCCCCCACCCCCAAGGCATGCTTGCGGCTGTGAAGAGGCTTGGGGCGTGGAGGTGCAGGAACCAGAGGCGGGTGATCAAGGCCCAAGGCACGAAGAAATCAAGGGATCCGCTGGGGTGGTCAAGACCGCTCATTGCATCTGCAGGGGAACCCGCAGGCACTGCTTGAAGTACTGTTTGGAGTGTGGCGATGTGTGGGCCTCTGGTAGATTTAGATTCACAACTCGAAGATTTACTGCCCTCAGCAGGAGCCACCACTCTGTTGCAGGGTCGTTGGCGCAGGCTAGGGTGATCTTGCTGTCAGGCAACACAGCTGGTCCAGAGCAATCTGCAGTGCTGCACCAAGGGGATAGGGGACACCAGCGGGAGAGAGTGCGCTCACCGTAAACGTCCACTGCACACCCCCTGCAACAACAGTAATCTCTCGTGGCGGTCCCATCCACCACATGCTCAGAACCAGAGGTCACTAGACGACACCTGTGAAGCTCCCGGGGCCCGGGGGTCTCATTTACGGCTGTTGCATTTGGTGCCAAAGTGCGCTGCTGCTGTTGTCACAGCCCTGCCCACTAGGCCGCTCTCTTATCCGGGTCCTCACTCATTGGGAGCCCAACCACCAAAGAAAAGGAGCCAGTAAGGGGACGAAGCAATCATGGCCACCGAGGGATGGGCGCAGAAACAGGTGCTGCTCCACTCGAGACCCCACAGGACCGGCAGGCGCCCCACATCCTCCCGATGTGTTAGCCCGCAGGCTATGATCCTCGCCTCTCAGCAGATGCTCAAAGAAGGCCTCGATCACCAGTAGGGGGAAGCGGCGCGATCATCCACAGCCGCTCAGCTTGCCCCCCTGCACACTGCTGCACCAGCGAGATCGGCTGGGCTGCCGGCCTCAATGCCTTTTCGGTGTGTCTCTTTGGGGATACAAGGTTGCTGCTGCTGGCGCCCCGATGGACAGTGGGCGCTGGCTCGACTCCCTCTTCTAGGCCGCACTGTAGACCGGGCCCACGCCAGAAGGTATCCTCACCATAGCGGGGGGAGCCGGACAGGGGCGACGTACCTTGGGTCCCTGGCGATGGTCCCCTGGGCTAGACTGCGAGCAGGTCTCTGCGCTGGGGAGGGTTCGTCCACCGGTCCCTGACGGCTTCTCAGCAAGCAGCGGTATCAGAACTCCCCCACTGGCCTCCACGCTCGGCAGCCAAGTGGTTTCTCCCTGCATCCACCAAGATCGCAATTGCCGACCAAGGGCTTTTCGGGCAATAGCATGGTGCTGGCAAGTCTGTGAGCGTGTCCACCGCCTTCAAAAACGGGAGATGGGATGCGATTTCAAAGCTTTAGATAATGGTGAGCCAGAGCGACCGTAAAACACGTCCTATGCGGTCGCCATCTTGGACACGCACCCTGACCAGTGTTTTTGACCAAAGAACAGAATGTAGTCTTGATTGACTTTGGTATTTCCTACTGAAATGAGTGCTTCTCCTGTCTCTGAGGAAGCCATAGTGTTTAATGTAGTCTTGATTGACATTGGTATTTCCTACTGAAATGAGTGCTTCTACTGTCTCTGAGGAAGCCATAGTGTTTCAGACGAGTACCTGAGAGGTGGGGTGTTTAGCTGAAATTGTGATTCTTCAGAGTCACATTAAATCTCCAAACTATAATTAAAATAAACCTAAAAAGCTGGCAGCATCAAGTTTGGGGATCATTGAGAATTGAGTGTAATAGCAACTGTTTGTAAACATCTCTTGTCATTTAGTAAGAGTCAGTATTAGCTACAGGCCGGTCTTACCCCTTTGTTCTCTTACTGTAGTTCTCCTATTAAATTTGTGAAACCCCACAAAAGCAGCAGAATCACAAAACTGCCCAACATCCTGCAGCTATTCAGATTTGGAAAGGAGTTTCTTGTTGCTGATCTAGTGATGCTTTTCTTGTAATTAGGGAAGACAATTTTCATAAAGAGGCTGTGTGATAAATTGTAGATCCAAATGGAAATGCAGCATCTGCTGCTGCCAATAAAGAGTGGCGGGCAGCGCAGGGGAAAATAATAATAATGATTTAAAAAAAGGATTTGCCTGCCACTACCTCTGACGGCTACCACATCGGTGCACCTTCACAGCCTCTTGGTTTCTGCATAGGCTCCAAACCCAATCAAAACACTGCACTTATGCTACACCATTATACCCAGATCAGTTGACTGAGGTGAGTGTTTGTATTGTCAACGCTCCGTCCATCACCACCTTTGGTTTTTCTTTGTTCGCCCTAAGTTGGCAGGGTATGCTCAGACGTGAGTCCCTTGCTCACTTTGCCAATGGAGTCAAGCAAGCCTAGCTGAAGACGGCTGTAATGCCAGAAACCGGTCCTGGGAAGCTTGATTCCAGTCCAGGGAAGACATGGCTTGGCACTTTGGGCTGGACTGTTCCCATGAGGCACCGGGTCAGACTGATTTGCATATGGCCATGTCTGAACTGGGGTGGCGGAGTGAGCTAAAGAACGGTGATGGATTAAACCCAGATCAGTTGACTGGGGGTGAGTGTTTGTATTGTCAACGCTCCGTCCATCACCACCTTTGGTTTTTCTTTGTTCGCCCCAAGTTGGCAGGGCATGCTCAGACGTGAGTCCCTTTCTCACTTTGCCACTGGAGTCAAGCAAGCCCAGCTGAAGACGGCTGTAATGCCAGAAACCGGTCCTGGGAAGCTTGATTCCGGTCCAGGGAAGACATGGCTTGGCAGTTCGGGCTGGACTGTTCCCATGAGGCACAGGGTCAGACTGATTTGCATATGGCCATGTCTGAACTGTGGTGGCGGAGTGAGCTAAAGAACGGTGATGGATTAAACCCAGATCAGTTGACTGGGGGTGAGTGTTGGTATTGTCAACGCTCCGTCCATCACCACCTTTGGTTTTTCTTTGTTCGCCCTAAGTTGGCAGGGCATGCTCAGACGTGAGTCCCTTGCTCACTTTGCCACTGGAGTCAAGCAAGCCCAGCTGAAGATGGCTGTAAAGCCAGAAACCGGTCCTGGGAATCTTGATTCCGGTCCAGGGCAGACATGGCTTGGTAGTTCGGGCTGGACTGTTCCCATGAGGCACAGGGTCAGACTGATTTGCATATGGCCATGTCTGAACTGGGGTGGCGGAGTGAGCTAAAGAACGGTGAAGGATTAAACCCAGATCAGTTGACTGGGGGTGAGTGTTTGTATTGTCAACTTTCCGTCCATCACCACCTTTGGTTTTTCTTTGTTCGCCCTAAGTTGGCAGGGTATGCTCAGCCGTGAGTCCCTTGTTTACTCTGCCACTGGAGTCAAGCAAGCCCAGCTGAAGACGGCTGTAATGCCAGAAACCAGTCCTGGGAAGCTTGATTCCGGTCCAGGGAAGACATGGCTTGGCAGTTCGGGCTGGACTGTTCCCATGAGGCACAGGGTCAGACTGATTTGCATATGGCCATGTCTGAACTGCGGTGGCGGAGTGAGCTAAAGAACGGTGATGGATTAAACCCAGATCAGTTGACTGGGGGTGAGTGTTTGTACTGTCAACGCTCCGTCCATCACCACCTTTGGTTTTTCTTTGTTCGCCCTAAGTTGGCAGGGTATGCTCAGACGTGAGTCCCTTGCTCACTTTGCCTCTGGAGTCAAGCAAGCCCAGCTGAAGACGGATGTAATGCCAGAAACCGGTCCTGCGAATCTTGATTCCGGTCCAGGGAAGACATGGCTTGGCAGTTCAGGCTGGACTGTTCCCATGAGGCACAGGGTCAGACTGATTTGCATATGGCCATATCTGAACTGGGGTGGCGGAGTGAGCTAAAAAAATGGTGATGGATTAAACACAGATCAGTTGACTGGGGGTGAGTGTTTGTATTGTCAACGCTCCGTCCATCACCACCTTTGGTTTTTCTTTGTTCGCCCTAAGTTGGCAGGGTATGCTCAGACGTGAGTCCCTTGCTCACTTTGCCACTGGAGTCAAGCAAGCCCAGCTGAAGAGGGCTGTAATGCCAGAAACCGGTCCTGGGAAGCTTGATTCCGGTCCAGGGAAGACATGGCTTGGCAGTTCGTGCTGGACTGTTCCCATGAGGCACAGGGTCAGACTGATTTGCATATGGCCATGTCTGAACTGGGGTGACGGAGTGAGCTAAAGAACGGTGAAGGATTAAACCCAGATCAGTTGACTGGGGGTGAGTGTTTGTATTGTCAACGCTCCATCCATCACCACCTTTGGTTTTTCTTTGTTCGCCCTAAGTTGGCAGGGTATGCTCAGACGTGAGTCCCTTTCTCACTTTGCCACTGGAGTCGAGCAAGCCCAGCTGAAGACGGCTGTAATGCCAGAAACCAGTCCTGGGAAGCTTGATTCCGGTCCAGGGAAGACATGGCTTGGCAGTTCGGGCTGGACTGTTCCCATGAGGCACAGGGTCAGACTGATTTGCATATGGCCATGTCTGAACTGGGGTGGCGGAGTGAGCTAAAGAACGGTGATGGATTAAACCCATATCAGTTGACTGGGGGTGAGTGTTTGTACTGTCAACGCTCCGTCCATCACCACCTTTGGTTTTTCTTTGTTCGCCCTAAGTTGGCAGGGTATGCTCAGACGTGAGTCCCTTGCTCACTTTGACACTGGAGTCAAGCAAGCCCAGCTGAAGACGGCTGTAATGCCAGAAACCGGTCCAGGGAAGCTTGATTCTGGTCCAGGGAAGACATGGCTTGGCAGTTCGGGCTGGACTGTTCTCATGAGGCACAGGGTCAGACTGATTTGCATATGGCCATGTCTGAACTGGGGTGGCGGAGTGAGCTAAAGAACGGTGATGGATTAAACCCAGATCAGTTGACTGGGGGTGAGTGTTTGTATTGTCAACGCTCCGTCCATCACCACCTTTGGTTTTTCTTTGTTCGCCCTAAGTTGGCAGGGTATGCTCAGACGTGCGTCCCTTGCTCACTTTGCCACTGGAGTCAAGCAAGCCCAGCTGAAGACGGCTGTAATGCCAGAAACCGGTCCTGGGAAGCTTGATTCCGGTCCAGGGAAGACATGGCTTGGCAGTTCGGGCTGGACTGTTCCCATGAGGCACAGGGTCAGACTGAATTGCATATGGCCATGTCTGAACTGGGGTGGCGGAGTGAGCTAAAGAACGGTGAAGGATTAAACCCAGATCAGTTGACTGGGGGTGAGTGTTTGTATTGTCAACTTTCCGTCCATCACCACCTTTGGTTTTTCTTTGTTCGCCCTAAGTTGGCAGGGTATGCTCTGACGTGAGTCCCTTGTTTACTTTGCCACTGGAGTCAAGCAAGCCCAGCTGAAGACGGCTGTAATGCCAGAAACCAGTCCTGGGAAGCTTGATTCCGGTCCAGGGAAGACATGGCTTGGCAGTTCGGGCTGGACTGTTCCCATGAGGCACAGGGTCAGACTGATTTGCATATGGCCATGTCTGAACTGCGGTGGCGGAGTGAGCTAAAGAACGGTGATGGATTAAACCCAGATCAGTTGACTGGGGGTGAGTGTTTGTACTGTCAACGCTCCGTCCATAAAGTCCACATTTGTAAAGCGCACAATCACCCGTAAGGGTCTCTAGGCGCTGGGGGGCCGTCGGGAAGATTAAGCGAGCTATTGCCCAGAGTCACATGGTGCTGGGCTAACCTGCCGCCGGAGCCAGGGATCGAACCGTGGTCCCCAGATTCCAGCGTCAGTCGCCCTGGCCGCGGCGCCACACCTCTCCCATCACCACCTTTGGTTTTTCTTTGTTCGCCCTAAGTTGGCAGGGTATGCTCAGACGTGAGTCCCTAGCTCACTTTGCCTCTGGAGTCAAGCAAGCCCAGCTGAAGAAGGATGTAATGCCAGAAACCGGTCCTGGGAATCTTGATTCCGGTACAGGGAAGACATGGCTTGGCAGTTCAGGCTGGACTGTTCCCATGAGGCACAGGGTCAGACTGATTTGCATATGGCCATATCTGAACTGGGGTGGCGGAGTGAGCTAAAAAAATGGTGATGGATTAAACCCAGATCAGTTGACTGGGGGTGAGTGTTTGTATTGTCAACGCTCCGTCCATCACCACCTTTGGTTTTTCTTTGTTCGCCCTAAGTTGGCAGGGTATGCTCAGACGTGAGTCCCTTGCTCACTTTGCCACTGGAGTCAAGCAAGCCCAGCTGAAGAGGGCTGTAATGCCAGAAACCGGTCCTGGGAAGCTTGATTCCGGTCCAGGGAAGACATGGCTTGGCAGTTCGGGCTGGACTGTTCCCATGAGGCACAGGGTCAGACTGATTTGCATATGGCCATGTCTGAACTGGGGTGGCGGAGTGAGCTAAAGAACGGTGATGGATTAAACCCAGATCAGTTGACTGGGGGTGAGTGTTTGTACTGTCAACGCTCCGTCCATCACCACCTTTGGTTTTTCTTTGTTCGCCCTAAGTTGGCAGGGTATGCTCAGACGTGAGTCCCTTGCTCACTTTGACACTGGAGTCGAGCAAGCCCAGCTGAAGACGGCTGTAATGCCAGATACCGGTCCAGGGAAGCTTGATTCTGGTCCAGGGAAGACATGGCTTGGCAGTTCGGGCTGGACTGTTCCCATGAGGCACCGGGTCAGACTGATTTGCATATGGCCATGTCTGAACTGGGGTGGCGGAGTGAGCTAAAGAACGGTGATGGATTAAACCCAGATCAGTTGACTGGGGGTGAGTGTTTGTATTGTCAACGCTCCGTCCATCACCACCTTTGGTTTTTCTTTGTTCGCCCTAAGTTGGCAGGGTATGCTCAGACGTGCGTCCCTTGCTCACTTTGCCACTGGAGTCAAGCAAGCCCAGCCGAAGACAGCTGTAATGCCAGAAACCGGTCCTGGGAAGCTTGATTCCGGTCCAGGGAAGACATGGCTTGGCAGTTCGGGCTGGACTGTTCCCATGAGGCACAGGGTCAGACTGATTTGCATATGGCCATGTCTGAACTGGGGTGGCGGAGTGAGCTAAAGAACGGTGAAGGATTAAACCCAGATCAGTTGACTGGGGGTGAGTGTTTGTATTGTCAACTTTCCGTCCATCACCACCTTTGGTTTTTCTTTGTTCGCCCTAAGTTGGCAGGGTATGCTCTGACGTGAGTCCCTTGTTTACTTTGCCACTGGAGTCAAGCAAGCCCAGCTGAAGACGGCTGTAATGCCAGAAACCAGTCCTGGGAAGCTTGATTCCGGTCCAGGGAAGACATGGCTTGGTAGTTCGGGCTGGACTGTTCCCATGAGGCACAGGGTCAGACTGATTTGCATATGGCCATGTCTGAACTGCGGTGGCGGAGTGAGCTAAAGAACAGTGATGGATTAAACCCAGATCAGTTGACTGGGGGTGAGTGTTTGTACTGTCAACGCTCCGTCCATCACCACCTTTGGTTTTTCTTTGTTCGCCCTAAGTTGGCAGGGTATGCTCAGACGTGAGTCCCTTGCTCACTTTGCCTCTGGAGTCAAGCAAGCCCAGCTGAAGAAGGATGTAATGCCAGAAACCGGTCCTGGGAATCTTGATTCCGGTCCAGGGAAGACATGGCTTGGCAGTTCATGCTGGACTGTTCCCATGAGGCACAGGGTCAGACTGATTTGCATATGGCCATATCTGAACTGGGGTGGCGGAGTGAGCTAAAAAAATGGTGATGGATTAAACCCAGATCAGTTGACTGGGGGTGAGTGTTTGTATTGTCAACGCTCCGTCCATCACCACCTTTGGTTTTTCTTTGTTCGCCCTAAGTTGGCAGGGTATGCTCAGACGTGAGTCCCTTGCTCACTTTGCCACTGGAGTCAAGCAAGCCCAGCTGAAGAGGGCTGTAATGCCAGAAACCGGTCCTGGGAAGTTTGATTCCGGTCCAGGGAAGACATGGCTTGGCAGTTCGGGCTGGACTGTTCCCATGAGGCACAGGGTCAGACTGATTTGCATATGGCCATGTCTGAACTGGGGTGGCGGAGTGAGCTAAAGAACGGTGATGGATTAAACCCAGATCAGTTGACTGGGGGTGAGTGTTTGTACTGTCAACGCTCCGTCCATCACTACCTTTGGTTTTTCTTTGTTCGCCCTAAGTTGGCAGGGTATGCTCAGACGTGAGTCCCTTGCTCACTTTGACACTGGAGTCGAGCAAGCCCAGCTGAAGACGGCTGTAATGCCAGAAACCGGTCCAGGGAAGCTTGATTCTGGTCCAGGGAAGACATGGCTTGGCAGTTCGGGCTGGACTGTTCCCATGAGGCACCGGGTCAGACTGATTTGCATATGGCCATGTCTGAACTGGGGTGGCGGAGTGAGCTAATGAACGGTGATGGATTAAACCCAGATCAGTTGACTGGGGGTGAGTGTTTGTATTGTCAACGCTCCGTCCATCACCACCTTTGGTTTTTCTTTGTTCGCCCTAAATTGGCAGGGTATGCTCAGACGTGAGTCCCTTGCTCACTTTGCCACTGGAGTCAAGCAAGCCCAGCCGAAGACGGCTGTAATGCCAGAAACCGGTCCTGGGAAGCTTGATTCCGGTCCAGCGAAGACATGGCTTGGCCGTTCGGGCTGGACTGTTCCCATGAGGCACAGGGTCAGACTGATTTGCATATGACCATGTCTGAACTGGGGTGGCGGAGTGAGCTAAAGAACGGTGATGGATTGAACCCAGATCAGTTGACTGGGGGTGAGTGTTTGTATTGTCAACGCTCCGTCCATCACCACCTTTGGTTTTTATCATGCTATACCAAGCATGTTGGTAGTTCCAGGATTGGCCTAAGTGGGCTGGTTTCTTGCAGGCACAGGAATAGGAGTATGTGCCTTTTCTCCACCCGGCTGTGCATCACAGCTGGGTTGGAGAAATCTAAGTGTGCATGTCGGTTTGGCACCCTTAGATGGCCGGCCAAACCAAACAGTGCCCAACTCTCCTCCTCCCTACTGCTCTCCATTGAGAATGGCCATGCCCCACCCTAACCTTGCAAGACTCAGGGGACTCAGCTAACTGTGAAAAATAAAATGATAATAAGATTGGTTTATTATAATTTCATTTTTCATTTGCTAGCTCTGACCAGTGGGGCAATGCTCCTCCACCATTGCGGAGGAGCTGCCACTGCAGAAATAAAAAATCAGGACTAGTTATGGTAACAAGAATGTTTTACAGTTATTTCAATGAATTGATAATAAGAACAATTTGAAGCCATTTTTTCTGTGCATGCTACCCAAACTGCCATCGGCACTTAAAACGTAAAAAACGTAATAAGACAAAAACTATAGCAAAACTTATAAGAAATGTAATAACTTTTATTGGTGATGCCTCCTCCAGAAATATTCAATTTTTGAGGGCCTTCAGTACATTATCAGTGCACACTCTCAAGTACTCAATTTCGAATATCCAGAATGTATTATTGAGTTTACAATAGGCACTGGTGTGATATCATGGAAAACCATGATTTCACATATTCAACAGAAATGAAACGATGATGCCAGGCAGAGAGCCGCAAAGAAAGAATCATAACATGCAGGAGTCTAGCAAGAAATCATGTGCCCTCATTCGCCAGCAACATTAAGTAAGAGTCATTTGATAATATTTATGCAATGAAAGGGAAATATTAGGTGAATAAAAGTCATGCTACAAAAATGGCACAATTTATTAATTAGCAGTTAGAGATGCTAAATTAAGACGAAGTACATTTCAATAAAGGGCAAAATGACTATGTTTTAGGCCGGTTTCCACTTACTAAATCTCTAATTAGGTCATGAAAGCAAGTACAAGTGACCAGGACTGTGCATTAAAAAATGACAAATTATAATTACTTAAATGCTGCACATTTATTAGCGAACTAGCTAAAATGATAAAACAGTTACACTGTATTCTTCAAGCAGATATAACAGTCAAATATTTGTCCTCATTCCCGAGGCTCTGATTCATAACATTGTGTTATTGCCCAAGTTTCTTACATCTTCTGGGGTCATCTACTGCATCCGGCACTGCAGACTGAGTCAAAAGTCATCAGCTGTGTGGGTGCACGTTGTAGAATATTTCATTTGCTGCTCCCCGTCCTTGGGTTCGGGTGTGCATCCTGCAGCACTTTTTTCTTCTTCCAGCCTGCTGCTGCTGTGTCGCTGTTAGTTTGCTAACTGTCCTGTGACATTGAATTTAGGCATAGGTAGTCTTGGGGCTTCTGTGTAGATAGGGTACTTCACTTTACACCATTGCACTGAACTCTATTGCACTGTACCCCACTGTAGTGTACGCAATTCCACTCTGCACTACTGCACATTATGACACTGCAATATATACTACCACACTTTACACAATTTTAATTTACATTACATTACAACACTATACCAAAGTTGACTTTACGCACGCCCACTGCATACAGTGGGCGTACGTAAAGTCAACTTTGGTAATGTAAATTAAAAATACACTCCACTACCTGGCACTCCATTGTACCCCACTCCAGTGTACGCTATTTCAGTTTCTGGCACTCCACTCTATCACACTCAACTGCAGGCCAATCAACTGTATGCTATCTTACAGCATGATATTCCAATATATGTCCCTACACTATATAAAACCCAACTCTATACCATTCCGTTGTACTCCTCTATAATGTACGCAAATAAACTTTACAATATTTACAGAAAGTATTTCCACTTCACAACACTCAACTTTATGCTATCCCACTGTATACCACTACATAATACAGTACTAAGCTTTATGCCACTGCAATATATGTCACGCTACTGTATCCAACTTCAGTATACGCCACTGCACTATATGCAACTCCACTCTACGTCACTTGGCTGTATCCCATTCCAGTGTACGCCACTCCAATCAACCTCATTCCATTCAAATCCAGTCCTGTATACCAAAATATACTGTACCACAGTAGACGTTACAACACTGTCCACCAATATTTTGGTTCACAATAGACTTTATAACACTCTACTCCAGAACAGTAAACTGTACCAATATTATACATTTGTTACTAACATTACAAAAACCATTGAAATTTACACAAAAAAGATTAAACCTAAGTTATAGTTAGGTAAGCTTTATTTTTGTTTACTACACAAGCCCAACTTAAATTACACAAGCATTAGAAATTGCACATTTATAGTTATATATTAAATGTATCATTTAAACACTACTTTCACCCTAATGTAAGCGATACTTATAACTCACATTTCAATTAACATGCACCTTATGCACCTTAAAATTCACATAACTTGCGCACCTTTGTACACAGTTGTCCCACCTGACTCGCCACACTACATTAACTATAATTCACCACTGTACCATGCAATGTGTTCAGGCAAATTATGCGATTTGACATGTCATAGGTGTTGTTATTAATGCAGTGATTTCACATGCTCTAACTTCTATAATATGCAAGGGTATAGTTACTGCATGGAGAACAGGCAAGTTATACTATGGCTATTGCTTGGGTGAAAGCATTTTTGGACTCCTACTTTTTCTTGGGCCTTCGCCTGACAGATCACCTCAAAATGTTCTGGGAAACAGCTGAGGTGGATGACATTTTTGGGGTGAAAGTTTTAGGAAAACTTGCCAAATGGTGCCAAAATTCACTTAACTCTTGCACCTCTGTACACAGTCTTCCCACCTGACTTGCCACACTACATTAACTGTGATTCGCCACTGTACCATGCAGTGTATTCATGCAAATCATGCAATTTGACATGTCATAAGTGTTGTTATTAATGGAGTGATTTCACAAGCTCTAACTTTTGTAATATGCATATGTATAAGTACTGCATGGAGACGGGGTGAGTTATAGTATGGCAATTGCATAGGGAAAAGAGTTTTTGGACCCCGAGTTTCTCTTGGCTCCCGCCTGACAGAGCACCTCAAAACTTTCCAAGAAACAGCTGAGGTGGATGACATTTTTGTGGGGAAAGTTTTGTGACGACTCATCAAACAGTGCCAAAGTTATTAGCAAATCAAAAGTGCTTTTACTATAGAGAGCCTGACCTAACTCTGGGCCTCATTATGATGCCGGTCGGACTGGCTTCTGTGCTCTGGTTGGAGGTGGTTGGACTGCTGTTGTCTTGTCATAATCGGTTGGTCTCACTGCTGGATTATGGTGCATGCATCGTGTACTCCAACCGATCGCTGACAGACCGCAGACTCTGCAGCCCATCTCCAACTGCTGAGATGGCAGTGGGAGAAAAGCGGCAGCCAAAGTGTGGTAGAGGGAGTTCCGCCCTCTGTCTGAATTATGATGTGCATTTCCGATGAGTGGACCCTGGCAATCCGACCGGCTGTCTTGACTTGTCGGAAACAAAAGGATTTGGAGTGCATACTCATCCAAATCATATTCTCCCGGACAATCTCCATTGAGAATCCCTTTACCCAGGTTCCCCCTCTCCTACGCAGCAGCTGAACACTGTGGGTGCCAGAATGCAGGTAAGTTTGTAGTTGGCATGTATCCCCATTGACTGGATGGCAAACAGATCGACACACTCCAGCAATGGGGGAAAATTCAGCACAAGGCATATCCCCACATATGTCATGCATGTGTGTACACATCACATGTTTCCTGTGAGTTTGTACGCACTTTCAGTGGCATATTCGGAGGTATGGGCACTGTCGTAGATGAGGCCACCACAGTAGCAGTGGTTGCCTCGTACTTAATGGGAGGAACTTCCCCAGCCTCGGCAGTCGGAATTGGATTGCTTCTGCAGCAGTCAGACAGTCGGTCTGTTTGGCATCGTAATGATATAGCTACATATTACTATATGCTTCATTTTTAATGTTTTGGTCTTTCTTGTTACCAACTACATTAAATCAACATATAGTATGCTCCTTACCTTTGTAATTACCTCTTTGTAAATTAAAAGGGGCAAAATATTATATCCTTAGGCTTCTAGATGCAAAATGTAGTAATTCTTTTTCAATATAATTCAGACACCTCTGGGTTTATCATTGCGTTCAAAAATCTGATGATTTATATTTTCCGCCCAGTTCCAAATCACACCACTTTTTTTCTTATCACTGTTTACCCAACTCATCGTTGCTGCATCTGTCCTACAGTACATCATTTCACTATTCACCATTGTTAAAGCGAGGTTGTACATTTTATAGTATGTTTGGTTACTTAATGCACATACTGCGTTCCTTTATTTTTCTTGTGTTGATCTTGACCTATCTTAATTACATTTTATTTGTAATGGATTTAAAAACTTGGAATCAAACTATTCTATCTCTGAACAATTTTTAATTTGTGGCAGGTTTTTGATGTTCGATGTTTTTCTGATTCTTCTACATCTGGGCCATCTAGGTCCTGAAGAGAGCCACTGACCCATAGAGGTGGCAAGAAAGGGCGAGATCATGTAGACTAATCTATACCATGAAGCTTTATGGGGTCCTAATAGCCTTCATCTTCACTCTTCATGTTTATAATCTTGTGTCCAGGGTAGATCAATGCAATAACAACTGGCTACCTTTGATCCCCCCCACCCCAGCATTACTCATATCGTAGGCAACAACTGCTCAAAGACTTCCATGTGAACCCAATTTCAAACATCTGTAGCAGGTGATTATAGAGAGATGCTTAGTGTGATTGAGGGGCTTGTGTATTTAAAACAATATATATGATACCTGACATTTAAAAATGGATTTGAGGAAAACCCTACCAGATATAACGTCAGGCACACAAGAGGACTATATCCCAAAGTGAGTACTTTAAAATATTATATCAGGACAGTCCAGGAACAAATAGGTTAAGGGAAATAAAAGATGTCAGTAACAACTAGAGACTATCTAGCTGCAGCCGGCAACTCCAGTACTCCCCGCTGTTCCATTCAGAATCTATAATATATGTTTTTAAAGCCCAGGAATAGTGAACGCTGACATTAGGACAGGCCACAGGTAGGAATTAAATGATATCTATCAATACAACTGACACTATATTGAGATTGGAAGAAATATATAATGAAACAGAGAGAACAGATAATCGTTGGATAAACCTGGTATCTGGAATAAATACATGCATGGTGTCTTTCCAACCATTTGCTCCGTCTTCGGGTGTTTCAAAATTATAAATGCAACAACTAGATTTTCCATAGAAATAATTTCACGAAAGTAACAAAAAGTTGTGCACTTTAAATCATTCTTTTAACACAATTATTTTCCATCTGTGGAAGTAGGGACACGAATGTTATAAGGAAAATAAAACATCGCATTCGTCTTTGATCAAAAGTTTCGAGTGTCTTCTGGGAAACTTCGTTCACTCAAGCCATCTACAAGCCTATTAAAGTATGACTGCGCAAGATGCATAATCGCATTGTTTGGTTAGTAAAAAAACTCTGCAGTTTAGGTCCCTGGGGCCTCATTTATGAAAAGTGACGCATCGCTGCGTGAAAACAGCGATGCGTCACTTTTCATTGCACACTCCTTGCGTCATGATTGATGCGTCATATTTATAATATGACGCATCATGTCGCAAGGAATTACAGATACGTCAGTATTTCTGACGTACCTTTAGGCGCAAAAGTGACGCATTGCTGGAGTGTGTCACAAAAGTGACGCAACTCCAGCAATGTGTACTTTTACATGGGCAAGTCCCTTGTTGTTAGTACCTGCGTCAGTCTTACGCCTGCCATGAAGCAGGCGTAAGATTTTGACGCATTAGTGGCCAAGAAATGGCGTAGTGAAATCTTATAGATTTCACTGCGTCACTTCCATGACCTTTTGTTGCGTCAAAACGCCCCCCTTGCATACATTATACCTGGCGCAGGTATAATGTGGCACAGGGGTTTACAAAGTGACGCATCTACCTAGATGCGTCACTTTGTAAATATGGCGCAACAAGGCGCATTTTTACGCCACTGGTGCATCACAAAAAGTGACGCACCGGCGGCGTAGAAATTGACGCACAGCCTCATAAATTAGGCCCCTGAAGTCTCAAGTGTTACTCGGGGACATGAAATATTTTTTAGAAGAGTTTGCTTGCCTTAAATAATGAATAATGTGCCCAGTTTGACTCTGGCTGTGGCCATGAGCCTGCAGGAGATTTTGGAAGCAATTTGTAGTCTAACATACAGGTCTGTTCTCTTTAAAATGTTATCTACGAGCTTGTCAGTCCAAGCCCTAACCTTCTTTGTTGTTTCCATCCTCTCTCCTGTCAGATGGCTCCTCTCCTCCTCGTGGCCCCAGAAGACCAGCAACAGGATGTCGTACACCTGTTTTGCTTAAGGCTGGGACTCGGAGCCCAGTGCGATCTTGTGTAGGCATTGGCTCGCTTGCTGCTTTGCTCAACGTATATGTCAGAATGTCAGATGATAGTTGTTCTAGCTGCAGCTGTTGCATAAGAAGAGTGCCAGGGGCACAAGTTTCCTGCAGTGAGCTTTAATTTTCTCTCCCCTCCCTGAAGAGCTACCTCGCTTCACCTTGCTGATGCTGAGGCAGCTGCAGACAAGCTTTGGTGCGCGTGCAACCGAAGCACGTGACAGAGAGAAGGGCACAGGAAGAGGACGTTTGTTTGCGACCGGGACAACGTGGTATTCAAATTAGACGAGCACAAGCTAGATGGAAACAAACACTTGTTTTTAAACTTATGGTACAGAAATAAAGGAGCTGTTTTTCTGTAAACTGCATTGTTTAGCTTTCTTAAAGATAGGCAATTAACATGTTAGCTGTAATAGAACACTATTCCAAGAGGCGCACTTGTCATCTGTGAACAGGCTTTAACCTGCCAACATGTCTATGAGTAATGTGGATGGGGTTTTGACTGGTTTGCGAATTAGGTTGACAATCACAACAGATGTAGGGTGAGATTGCAACTGGATTGCCAAAGGCAAAGAACTGCTGCCACATTCTTCACAGGAGCGAGCTGAACAAAGCCCAGCAACAATACCTCAGATCAATGTATTCAGCACTAAGAACCAGACAGACGACGAGTGTAAATGTGTTTGCAGAATGTATTATTGACTAAATTCGCTGCAAAAATTAGAGAAAAAAAGCATTTCATGAGGCCCACAGTACAATTTTTGATATATCCGGTTTAACAGTACAACTCTTGAATGCACTGTGAGCAATATGGATTATTCTTAATTTCTCAAGTTCTAACCAGGACATGCTTCTACCCTGCTCCGGGCCCTGCTCTGTGTCTATGAAAGCGGTCGTACATCATCACTGTATGATGGACTCGTTGTTTCGCATTCGTTCAAACTTTCAAAAGATCTTCCAGGATAATCAGAGGCATCCCAAAATCATCATTCCCTTCCACAGTTGATTCGTCACTATGTGCCATAGTGCTTATTATATGTCATCTATTTCTAATATGTTTTATGACTGAGTTACACTTTCACCTACAAAATGGGAGTTGGGTGACTTCATTATTCCATCTTTTGTTTGCTGAAAATCAGGAGGGCTCTTTTTCTAGTTAAGTTGTACCCGGGTCTTGCTCTAATGTGCT
The DNA here is from genome assembly GCF_964261635.1 of Lissotriton helveticus. NCBI lineage: Eukaryota > Metazoa > Chordata > Amphibia > Caudata > Salamandridae > Lissotriton > Lissotriton helveticus. Next base: position 996,941,976 of record NC_136065.1, on the reverse strand, counting down.
AAACTGTGCGGCACTAGGTTAGGGTATATTGTTGATGTAGCCCATATGGAAGAGTTATTTTTGGGCTGAGCTGAAAGTTTTTCTTTCCATGGCATGCTCAACAAGATATATCAAATAACAATTATAGCAAGGTTCGCTAAGGATTGAAATCAAGAGATCTTATGGAATTACAAGCAACAGGAGTTTCTTGTCTGACCCAAACCAGCCCAGGAAATCAAAATTTATGTTAGCTTTAGAAACAATAATATGCATGAACAGGTGTCACATGGTAATATTTTGCTATGCACTGTTTTCTTATCAATAATTTTACAGCAAACGTTGCTGAGATATTGTCAATGATGTCATGGAAGATGTCATAAGTGATGTAATATGAGGGATAATTAGCAGTGCATGGTGAGGGCGCGAGTTATAGTTACCTTAGGGCATAAGTTAATGTTACTTGAAATAGCACTAACTATAACTGCTGAATCTCTATGGTTTTGTGTGTGTAAAATCTGAACCTAACTATAATGCACAGATAACCCTTGGTTTTATAGTGAATTTCTACGTTTCTAATACTATTTCCTAGCTATAATGTCCCTGTAACCTTTGTTTTTTTCAGTGAATTTCTAGGGATTTTTGTTAACGTAAAGTAATATTTAATTACCATAGGTTAATTCACCGCCCGCCATGAATGGCAGGGGATTGGCCACAGGGCCAGGCCTGTGGCCAGAGTCTGCGACCAACTTCCTATATGCAGTCAACAGGCCAGGACCCGCGGCCAATCCCCTATATATGCAGCCGACCCCCCGCCATGCATGGCCTTTGGCAAGAAGTGCAATGTAGTGTTTTTTCATTTCACAAGGATGGACAGGATCAGGAAGGAGAGCGGCAAGGCAGAGGAGGAGGAGGCAGCCACATAGGTAAGTGCCGTGTTTGGAACGGAGCACGGAGTAGGTAAAACTCATCAAACTCCGTTGACGGAGCGGAGTTACCTGCTCGGGGTTAATCTAAATATCTCTCCTCTCTAGACAAAGATGAAACTAGATCTTAAGACTTGGCCTCTCAGCATTGCACAATGATGGATTGTGGAGCTCTTTATGTCCTTCAGAACTATCTCTCACCACTCCCACATAGATTCTTTCTGGATTTATAATTCACAATATCACGCTTCTTATGAACAGGCAAACTCCGCTTGTATCTGTTGCTAAATGCTCATGGTCCCCCATGTATGATGTAGAGCTGGGCATATGTTATGCTTTATTACTGGGTGTTCTGATTAATGACTGGCTGTTCTAGAATAGGGACAACCACCTTGAACTTGAGAACTTAGATACATTTTGTCTGTTTAATCTTTTATATGGCATGGCTGTAGCATATGCAGTTCTGCAGGTCTCCCAGCTGCCACTACTCTGCTGGTAAGATGTGTTAAGGTCTATTAAATGGCATGGCATCTCCAGTGCAGCAACCCCACTTTGGTGTTTGGGCAAAATAGCAGAGAGAAAATATTATGATCCAAAAATATTGTGTCAAGAATATGAGGATGCCACAAATATTGTCGATAGGCACATCCAAGGTAAAAATATTGTTTTTAGTGCTTTATTTGATATAGTTATAAAAAATATTGATGCAAATATTGTTGTGTATTATGTAGGGCATAAGTGTTAATGAGTCTGTAATTTATTGGAGTGTGCTTGATTCTATATGTTTATTAATTGTTTTATTTGTTTTTAATAAGATAATTCATATGTTATGAAATTGTTGAAATGTGTATTTTTAGCTGAATGAATGTATATAAATAATGATTTTATACTTTTATTTTTAGAAGCAAGATACTTGGACGCTGTTTACGATAATGCTGCCCACTATCACACGGTCGGAAGACCGAATGACAACATGCGGCGGTCATTTATGATGAAACTGCCGGGCTGGTGGTTGCAAATTTAACTTTAACACTGCGGCTTGTGCTGCAGGCCAGGAAAGGGGCCGCAGCACAAGCTTCAGTGTTAAAGGGCACTTTCTGCACTTCAGTGGTGTCTGGCACATGGTGCATGGATATGTGTAGGGCATTACATGTGCCCCGCAAGGCCCCTTTGCAGTGGCCCATGAGGGACAGGGGCCCTGTTCGGGGCCCCCAAAGTCTATTTCCATCAGCCTTTTCATGACGGACCGACCGATGTGAAAAGGCAGTTAGTAAGGGACATCATCATGGCACTGCCTCCATTCGGGATCACGATTCCGACCGCCGCCCCGTAAGGATCAGTAGATTCTGTCGGAGGCAGCAGTCTGTCCCCAATCCAACAATGGTCAGACTACTTGGATCATAATACTATCTGTCAGTGGGACCTCCACTCACTGTGGACTGTGGGTGGCAGTGCCACTGACCTCATAATCAGCTCCTATGTTTTAAGGGTATAAGTGTGTGGAGATTTTGAATAACTGTATTTTTAAGTACATTTTTGGTTAATCATTTTAACGATATGCAACTTAATATTTTATAATTTTTTTAAATTAATTTTGTTACATTATTACTTTGATACTTTTTAGATTACAAATAAATAAAATATATTTTATTGGTAATGATTAAAACAATTAAAATCTTGACCAACTTAAAATTATAAAATGTAAAATTAAAAATGTATAGGAATGTATTTTAATAAAGTAATTTGTTTTTTCATCATCATTTTAACTTTATTTCGGTTTGTTCAAAAAATATATTTTTTTAAAATAAAAAATGGTTTCATGTAATTTTTTATCTAATGATTGTTATTTTTGGAATATGATTTTATTTTTAATTTCATGGATTATATTTAAGGAACGGTAGTAAACATTTTAAAAATTCTAATAGTAATATATTTGCAGTTTTGGTAAGTGTGTTTTTAGATTACATTTTAATTTATTTTATAGTTGAACAATTGTGTGTGTATGGAGCATTGATTATGTATATGAACTGTTTAACAAATAGTACCTTGTTAAAAATGTTTTATTTTAGATTGGAGTGGAAATAGTAAGTGGCATCCCTTTAGAGTCCAACACCTTCTTCAAATTGGTGTGGAATGGAGTGAAAATAGTAAATGTTACCCATTTAGTGTATAATACTTTCCTAAAATTGGTATAGGATGGACTTAGAGTAGTACATGGCACACTTTTAAGGGACCGATTCACAAAGGACCTCTGCAGATGTGGCGGAGGCTCCGCAGTCATTACGGTGGGCAATCACTCGTGACAGGACCACCACAATAAGAAAACTGCAGTTTGGGGGTTAGGCCATGAGTGTAAGCCCCCTGCCATTACTGCAGGGCCTGTGCCACTAGTGGGGAGGCCCTTTGTGAAATGGATATATGTGTAACTTCCTCAAGTTGGTTTAGACTTGAGAGGGAATACTGAATGTCATACCTTTAGTGTCCAAAACTGTCCCCAAATTGATTTAGATCAGAGATGGAATAGTGTTTTTTACCTCTTTTGTGTCCAAGACCTTCTTCAAATTATTTTAGAATGTAGTGGTAAAAGAAAATGGTATCCTTTTAGGGCCCAGCGCCTTTCCCAAATTGGTATAGGTTAGAGTCAGAATAGTAAATGGCACCCTTTTATTGGCAAACACTTTCTTCAAATTGGTATACATTCGAGTGGGAAAAGTATATGTCACCCCTTGAGGGTACAACCCATTCTCCAAATTCGTTTAGTTTGGGGTAGGATCAGTATATGCCACCCCTTTAGTGTCCAACACTGTCCCCATATTGGTTTAGATTGGAGTCGGCGTAGCATTTTACATCCTGTTTAGTATCCCACACCATAATTTACAACAAGGGGTGGTGATGGACAGAGTCTCTGAATTAAGCAGAGTACTCTCACCCAGTCAAGAGATCAGGGCTAGATCCAACACCGTTTTTTAGCTCATTGCACCATCCCAGTTTCAGAACCTGGCTGTATGCAAATTAGTCTGTCCCTGGCCCAGTGCATCATGGGAACAGGGCAGACCAGACTACAAAAGCCAATTCTTACACTGGGAAGGAAACAAGCTTCCGGGGACCGGTTTCTGCCATTTCAGGCGTCTTCGGCCCGGCTTGCTTGAATCCTGATGGTGCAATGAGCAAGGGACTCACATCTGAGTATACCCTTCCACGCTTAGGGTGGACAAAATAATTTACAACAAGGGGTGGTGATGGACAGAGTCTCTGAATTAAGCAGAGTACTCTCACCCAGTCAAGAGATCAGGGCTAGATCCAACACCGTTTTTTAGCTCATTGCACAATCCCAGTTTCAGAACCTGGCTGTATGCAAATTAGTCTGTCCCTGGCCCAGTGCATCATGGGAACAGGGCAGACCAGACTACAAAAGCCAATTCTTACACTGGGAAGGAAACAAGCTTCCGGGGACCGGTTTCTGCCATTTCAGGCGTCTTCGGCCCGGCTTGCTTGAATCCTGATGGTGCAATGAGCAAGGGACTCACATCTGAGTATACCCTTCCACGCTTAGGGTGGACAAAATAATTTACAACAAGGGGTGGTGATGGACAGAGTCTCTGAATTAAGCAGAGTACTCTCACCCAATCAAGAGATCAGGGCTAGACCCAACACCGTTTTTTAGCTCATTGCACCATCCCAGTTTCAGAACCTGGCTGTATGCAAATTAGTCTGTCCCTGGCCCAGTGCATCATGGGAACAGGGCAGACCAGACTACAAAAGCCAATTCTTACACTGGGAAGGAAACAAGCTTCCGGGGACCGGTTTCTGCCATTTCAGGCGTCTTCGGCCCGGCTTGCTTGAATCCTGATGGTGCAATGAGCAAGGGACTCACATCTGAGTATACCCTTCCACGCTTAGGGTGGACAAAATAATTTACAACAAGGGGTGGTGATGGACAGAGTCTCTGAATTAAGCAGAGTACTCTCACCCAGTCAAGAGATCAGGGCTAGATCCAACACCGTTTTTTAGCTCATTGCACCATCCCAGTTTCAGAACCTGGCTGTATGCAAATTAGTCTGTCCCTGGCCCAGTGCATCATGGGAACAGGGCAGACCAGACTACAAAAGCCAATTCTTACACTGGGAAGGAAACAAGCTTCCGGGGACCGGTTTCTGCCATTTCAGGCGTCTTCGGCCCGACTTGCTTGAATCCTGATGGTACAATGAGCAAGGGACTCACATCTGAGTATACCCTTCCACGCTTAGGGTGGACAAAATAATTTACAACAAGGGGTGGTGATGGACAGAGTCTCTGAATTAAGCAGAGTACTCTCACCCAGTCAAGAGATCAGGGCTAGATCCAACACCGTTTTTTAGCTCATTGCACCATCCCAGTTTCAGAACCTGGCTGTATGCAAATTAGTCTGTCCCTGGCCCAGTGCATCATGGGAACAGGGCAGACCAGACTACAAAAGCCAATTCTTACACTGGGAAGGAAACAAGCTTCCGGGGACCGGTTTCTGCCATTTCAGGCGTCTTCGGCCCGGCTTGCTTGAATCCTGATGGTGCAATGAGCAAGGGACTCACATCTGAGTATACCCTTCCACGCTTAGGGTGGACAAAATAATTTACAACAAGGGGTGGTGATGGACAGAGTCTCTGTATTAAGCAGAGTACTCTCACCCAGTCAAGAGATCAGGGCTAGATCCAACACCGTTTTTTAGCTCATTGCACCATCCCAGTTTCAGAACCTGGCTGTATGCAAATTAGTCTGTCCCTGGCCCAGTGCATCATGGGAACAGGGCAGACCAGACTCTGTATCGTTTTTGGCCACTATAGGTGTGGCAGGGTATACTCAGACATGAGTCCCTTTCTCACTGCTCCATCAGGATTCAAGCAAGCCGGGCCGAAGAGGCTGAAATGCCAGAAACCGGTCCCTGGTAGCTTGTCTCCTTTCTGGTGAAGAATTGGCTTTGTAGTTTGGTCTGCCCTGTTCCCATGATGCACTGGGCCAGGGACAGACTAATTTGCATACAGCCAGGTTCTGAGCTGGGATGGGGCAGTGAGATAAATAACGGTGATGGATCAAGCCCTGATCTTTGGACTGGGTAAGAGTGGTCTGCTTAATTCAGACACTCTGTTCATCACCACCCCCTTTTCTGTATCGTTTTTGGCCACTATAGGTGTGGCAGGGTATACTCAGACATGAGTCCCTTTCTCACTGCTCCATCAGGATTCAAGCAAGCCGGGCCGAAGAGGCTGAAATGCCAGAACCCGGTCCCCGGTAGCTTGTCTCCTTTCTGGTGAAGAATTGGCTTTGTAGTTTGGTCTGCCCTGTTCCCATGATGCACTGGGCCAGGGACAGACTAATTTGCATACAGCCAGGTTTTGAGCTGGGATGGGGCAGTGAGATAAATAACGGTGATGGATCAAGCCCTGATCTTTGGACTGGGTAAGAGTGGTCTGCTTAATTCAGACACTCTGTTCATCACCACCCCCTTTTCTGTATCGTTTTTGGCCACTATAGGTGTGGCAGGGTATACTCAGACATGAGTCCCTTTCTCACTGCTCCATCAGGATTCAAGCAAGCCGGGCCGAAGAGGCTGAAATGCCAGAAACCGGTCCCCGGTAGCTTGTCTCCTTTCTGGTGAAGAATTGGCTTTGTAGTTTGGTCTGCCCTGTTCCCATGATGCACTGGGCCAGGGACAGACTAATTTGCATACAGCCAGGTTCTGAGCTGGGATGGGGCAGTGAGATAAATAACGGTGATGGATCAAGCCCTGATCTTTGGACTGGGTAAGAGTGGTCTGCTTAATTCAGACACTCTGTTCATCACCACCCCCTTTTCTGTATCGTTTTTGGCCACTATAGGTGTGGCAGGGTATACTCAGACATGAGTCCCTTTCTCACTGCTCCATCAGGATTCAAGCAAGCCGGGCCGAAGAGGCTGAAATGCCAGAAACCGGTCCCCGGTAGCTTGTCTCCTTTCTGGTGAAGAATTGGCTTTGTAGTTTGGTCTGCCCTGTTCCCATGATGCACTGGGCCAGGGACAGACTAATTTGCATACAGCCAGGTTCTGAGCTGGGATGGGGCAGTGAGATAAATAACGGTGATGGATCAAGCCCTGATCTTTGGACTGGGTAAGAGTGGTCTGCTTAATTCAGACACTCTGTTCATCACCACCCCCTTTTCTGTATCGTTTTTGGCCACTATAGGTGTGGCAGGGTATACTCAGACATGAGTCCCTTTCTCACTGCTCCATCAGGATTCAAGCAAGCCGGGCCGAAGAGGCTGAAATGCCAGAAACCGGTCCCCGGTAGCTTGTCTCCTTTCTGGTGAAGAATTGGCTTTGTAGTTTGGTCTGCCCTGTTCCCATGATGCACTGGGCCAGGGACAGACTAATTTGCATACAGCCAGGTTCTGAGCTGGGATGGGGCAGTGAGATAAATAACGGTGATGGATCAAGCCCTGATCTTTGGACTGGGTAAGAGTGGTCTGCTTAATTCAGACACTCTGTTCATCACCACCCCCTTTTCTGTATAGTATCCCACACCTTCTTCAAATTGGTATAGATTGGAATGGGACTAGTAAATGTTAACCTTTTAGTGCACAACACATTCCCTAAATTGGTATAGTTTGAAGTGGGAAAAGTAAATAACATCATTTTAGTGTCTAACACTTTTTTTCAAATTGGTATGGATTTGAGTGGGAATAGTATATGTTACCCCTTTAGTCTCTAACAATGTCCACAAATTGGTTTAGATTGGAGTGGGAATAGCATTTTCCACACCATTGGTGTCCCACAGCTTCTTAAAATTGGTAAAGATTGGAGTGGGACTAGTAAATGTTACCCTTTTACTTCACAACGCATTCCCTGAAATTGTCATAGGTTACAGTGGGAATAGTAAATAGGACCCTTTTGATGTCCAACACTTTCTTCAAATTGTTTTAGATAGCAGTGGAAATAGCATATGTCACCCTATTAGTGTCTAACACTGTCTCCAAATTTGTAAATTGGAGTGGGAATTGCATTTTTTATACCCCTCTAGTGTCCCACATCTTCTTCAAATTTGTATAGGTTAGAGTGGGAATAGTAAATGTTACCCTTTTAGTGTCCAACACTTTCTTAAAAATAGTTTATGTTGGAATGTGATGATTTCATTTTATGATATTAGTCTGAAATCATTTGTTTGAATTTTAATTGTATGTATAGCAATAGATTGTTATTTCGATAGTGTTGCTATTTAGAAATATAAGAAAAGATAGTTGTATATTTGTAAACAATAATATTATTAATTACATTACTTTGTAGGATAAAAACATGTACAAAATGTTTCTCATTTTATGTTTTTCAAAGTTTCTTTAATGCATATTTTTACAAGTAAAAATGTAAATGATAGTATTGAAAGTTGCACATTTGCTACTTTTATTTTTATTTTGTTTAAGTCTTTTTTAAACATTTCTTTAATTGTTTGATATACATATTTTCAGCATCATTTTTTACCTAAGTTTTTTATTATATATTAAATAATTGTACATATTTTATACTTTTATTTAATTTAAATTTTACTATTTATTAAAATGTTTTACAACATTTTTCAGAAGTTATACATTTATTCAACATTTTGAATTTTTTGCCAAACATTTCAAGGGGGAGATAGTTTTTTTGAGTTTTATTTAACATCATTTTAAGTTAATGCTACCTTCTAGTATGTAATCTATTTGTGTTATTTTTAGTTTATTTTCCCGGAAACAGGTCATGGTAAGGTGCTGCTGTTCATCAGAACAGGTAAGTCCTGTGTTTAAGGATTTTGAGGGCAGAGGGGGTTTGTGGAGGAGGTCTAGAAGTTAGTTATAGAGTTCTTTGAGGGTTTTAGTATATTTAGATGTCTTAATATCAGTCTATTTCATTAGTTTATAGTTTTGGGTTCTCATATACTATTTTAGTAATGCATCATTATGCTATGTTAAATTGTCTTATATTACCTATATTTTGACTATTAAGGGGCTGACTACAAGATCAGTGGTCCAACCACTAGACCACTTTTGCTGTGGTTGGGAGAATGTAGCCAAGATGACAGCATCCGGTCTGCCATATTATGACACCACCTCTGGGCTGGCAGTGTGTCGTCAACGGTGGAACGGCGGTGGCATGCTTCGGCTCGTAAAGAGAGCCTGAAGTACATGTTGCCACAGTGGAGCGCCACTTGCATGTCGGTTGCTCTGTGTACCATTCACTCTGTCCTGCATGGCATACAGTGCAGGCATAACAGTGCAAGAAGAGGGGGGCACAGCGTGTGCCCACATGCACCCCTTCATGGGCTTAAACACCCTGTGACCTTGTTTGGGATACCTTTCCCTGCATGTATGCCGAATTTTTCATGGCAGGGTCTCTGCCATGAAAAGCTCATTGGAAATTCGGGCCGTAATCTGCATGGTGGTGCTGGCATCAGCACTGGTACCGCAAACAGACGCTTTCCCCACCGCCGCCCCCTTGGTATCCATGATCCGGGTGTTGGCAGCAGTTTTGTGTTCGGCTGGTGGTGGTCCGACCGACAAACTCGCAATCGGGCAGTTGCACCACCGAGATGGTGGTGGTCGGATCGCCACTGAGGGCACAGCAGTCTTGGGACCGCCGTGCTTGTAATAAGGCCCTGAGTGCAGAATCATGGAGGTGTCACCATATGTTTAGATTGAAATTATAGTCACAGCCTTGTCTGACTTTGTTTGGGGTACATTTTTAGAATGGTTTAAATCATGACTTGCTCGAAGTCAATGATTATTTTATGGGGGTAGTAGTTCTTTTTTTATTTTTCATGTGGTTTAAGAAGTCATAGGAAGTGCTGCTTTGTTTATTTGGTAATAGGGTGTATTTAATTCTTGTTTAGATATTTACCTTGTAGGGTGTATACCTCGGTGAATGTTTTGGGGCACATTTTGAAGGTCCCATCCATTATTCAGGTTTGACAATGGCTTAGTTTTAGTAAATTATTTGCTGTATAAAGCATTAGCTTTTGTTTTTCATTGTTTAGGTTGTCATGTAAAAGGAAAGATCCTTTTTATGTGTCATTGTTAGATGTTCAGGTATTTCTATGTCTTGGTTTCTTCTAGGGGCATTAGAAGTTTCACTGGAGGTGATTTTAATTCATACAATTCAACATTTTAAAGAGGTTGGTAGTTGGCATGTGATGTGTTGAGGACTTTAGGCAGTATATCTTTAAGGAATTTTGTCGTAGGTTCATGGGAGCTAGTGCTTGCCTCACCTACATCCTGCAATACCTCCCTTACTTCTATTTCTGCTATATTTCCAGGGTGGTTGTGCTCTCTTACATGATTTACATAATCGTTTGTAGTTGCCATCCCATAGCATGAATTAGAATAATATTTAGTACATTTCCAATTTATATTATCTGCTGATACTCTTTCTTGGCTGTAGTTGTAGCCCATGTGATTTAGCAACTGCTTTTCTTTCTGCAATGTTATGTATTTTTCTGCCTCTCTCATTGTATCTGGAAGTAATGTAATAGTATAAATATATACAATATTTTAAAGTTTGTATGTTTGTTATTTACATGTAAAATGATGCAACTACTTCTATTTTGTATATGCACATGTATTTTCTGTTTAGAAGTTGCCCACTGTTTCGCAGCTTTTCCACTGGGTATGTTCTATTGTGGAGCAAGTGCTTTCTTATTACATGTTAATTTGTTGGTAGTTTGTAAAGGTTGAGATTGTTAGGTTTATTTTTAATTGCTATTTAGATGAGTTCATAGGTTTTATTAATGTATGTATGCTTAATTTCTTATATCTTTATGCTGGTTTGTGATAGTTGTTTTTTCATGGTAGTTTATCATTTTTCCAGCTAGTAGTTTTTTTCCTTTTAGGAAGTCTATGTAAAGAGATAGAAGTTAGAGAGTGTTTTTCAGCAGAGTTTCTTCATCTTGCAACCTTTGTCAGTTTTGAATTATTTAGGGGCTGATTACGATGTTGTCGGAAAAAACGTTTCCAACAGCTTCGTAATGTGCTGGTCGGATTCCTTTCCGACCACCTCATTACAATAGAGGCGGTTGGAAAGGATCCAACAGTCATTCTGACTGGCTTCCGATGGGCTCGGAGAGCCCATCCGTCAGTTGGAATGCTGTCAGTAATTCCAAGGCACCTCTTTCTGCCCGAGGGGTTATGTTGTTGGATTTCAACAGCCTTTCTGTGCCGGCCTTTCCGACACAGAAAGACTGTTGGAACTCAACTTTGAGTACCCCTAGCAGAGCCCCATGGGTGCACAGCCTCGGGTTGGCAGCCAAGTGGGCACCAAAGTGATTCCTGCACCCTATGACAGGGTCCTGCCCTCCGTGGCACGCACCTTAAGGTCCCTGCCATGGGGTGCCACGGGGTGCAGGGAGGAACTGCACCTCCTATTTTACAATGGAAGCTTGTATTCTGACCAGAATACATGCTCCCACTATAAAGTATATGAATGCGACCAAATAGGTGTCGGTCGGTCCCATGATCGAGATGATGTCGGGCGGAGGAAACTCCACGCGACATCGTAATAGGGCCCTTAGTTGTTTAACTCAGTTGTGACTTTTATATTGTTGAATTAATTGTTTTTCTGATTTTATTCAGTTGTTTATAATTTTATTTTATTGATTGGTTTAGTTTTAGTTGTAATGTTCTTTATCATTTATGTCCTTCTAAGATAAATGCTCATTTAGGTTTTATTTATAATATATTATATAAAGTTCAATACTTTTTAATATAAATGTATTTATATAGGTGCATGTATTATATTTTAGGGTGTTGCTAAATGTTTGTAGTTAATTGTAAAATGTTTTGCGGCTATATTTTTTATTTTAGTTATATAAGTTATTGTGGTGAATGGTAAATATTTTGGTAATGCAATATATTTATGTTTAATTTAAACATGTGCATAACATTTGTTAGGTTTATTTCAAATATTAGTTTTATGTAAAAAATTATTTTTAAAATATGTATTCATGATAGTCTAATTATTTTGGCAATATTATTGAGGTCAATATTGTGCTAATTGTTATTTTTGACAAATTATATATGTTTATTTAAAGGTAACAATATTTTTGTTTCCTATATTTGTGTTTTTGACATAAGTAAGACTCAATATTTTTAACAACATCTGTGTTCTCAATACTTGTAATTTTACTGGTTAAGTATAGAAATCCACATTTTTGGAATCAATTTTTAATTTCTGATATTTTTGTGTTTCAATATTGAATGCAAAGATATTATGTCAGTGGTCCCCCACTTTGGCAGGATGCTTAGCTTCCGTGGGTTCACCCAGTGGGACCTGATTGACATATCAACCCTCTGGGTATATGATCTATGGTCTCACAGAACCCTTTTCTTTGCATAAATCCTAATTTTTTTGCTACCTTTAAGTAAGACATGCTCTAACTCACCTTGCGGCACAAGTCAGAAGGTGCAAGAGTTCAGTCCCCTTGCGACTAAATTCACCTCATGCGTACCCAGATAGAAAGACATTTCTAGGCTTAGTGATTAATGCTCTGGACCCCATTACAACACTAAGGAGGCTTGTGGAGCCATCTTGCGTGAAATGGATCATGAGGATTGGATGAAAACCAAAATAGTACCCTGGGTCTTTGCCATGTACTGATAAAGTTGAAATATCTCAGTTATTTTTACTACAGACATGTGGCACATGGGCAGATCCTGTGAGCCTAATTATGCCAGATGTAATTCCCAAGTAGTAGACTTTCTTCCGAATGTTTGGTCATGTCCTACTGTGTTCAGATACTCTAATATTGTGAGCTTTACCCTTGAGTTAACTATTGGGCGAGAAATAGAACTTGAACTGAAAATTATATTCCTTGAGGTTTATAGACACATGGAGAGGTCTGTACCATAACCATACCTTCATTACAATCAGCATCCTGGTCATCAATATAGAAAGCAATGTGTAGAGGCATGAATGTTTAGGCAAAATCACAGGAACTGTTTGTACGAAGTTCGAGGTGTACCATAGAAACCTGCACAAATCTGGAGTCAAAGGTGGAGCTATCGCCTGATAATGTAATGTTTGTGTAACATCCTACATGTCATAATTTTGGCTAGTAACATCCACACTGTAGTTCTTAGATCTGATTATTTAAATGATACTATAAATTTAACATGCCACAAATAATTCATAATCTGCCTGGCCACGGTATTCCGAGTTGGGCGGTTGAACCGCCATGGGCGCTGCTGCCTCCGGGGATACATGATCCCTGTCAGTTTTGCAGGGGTCTGAGGCCTGCAATACACTGGCGGTGCCACTGCGGCACCACCAAGCATGTTACCAGTTTTCTCACCGCTACAGTTTTCATGGTGGTGAGCCCACCATGAGAACTGGGGCACTGAGGAAATTAAGGGGGCCCTATATTCTCAAGCTGAGGTCAGGCAATTCATATTTTAAAACTCATATATTCTCTAGCGGAATTGGGTCAACACAATTTAACCTCAGCACTGGCCACTGCACTTCAGGTTATCTACATGTTAAATGTTTTATTTTGATAGCAATTTTTCAAGATGTGTCCTGCAGTAGAAGCTTACAGAAAAACTTAGTCAAAAATCAATATATTCAGCCAAATTCAAAAAGGTAAGTTTACATGCAGAGATCTTCATGCACTAATATGTACTCCTTCTCTTGGGTGGAAAAGTCCACCTAAATGCAGCTCCGTACCTCAGGGCCTTTTTTGTATGCCTATGAACAGGAGTAATAGTCTCACTCCTTACTTGCAAGAGTGGGCACATATAAGACCCAAAATACAACTGTAAAGATGGACTGGACTGTGAAACTCCCTCCGTCTCAGCCTCCGTCTTGAAACTGCACACCTCTCTTTCCGCAAGGGTCGCAAAACATGGCTATTCCAGAAGAGTAACTGCTAGCTTCCCTTTTCAGCCTAAACTGCTGCCAGCGCTGGGATGCCTCCGGGTAGCCATGCACTTTATAAATGCTAAGTAATAATAATAATAATAATAAAGATAATACTGGTAACTTTACAGGAATATTTTGGTTGTGAATCTTCGAAATGATGTTCTGCAAAGTGTTGATGGAGATTTTCACTTATGTGTATGTGGACCTGTGAATTGAAACCAAAACCGAAACAGGTATAACTTGAAGAAAATAACATGCACCAGACAATCTTCACAAATCACAAATTTATGACCACATAAATGCATTCCACTTCTTTGCCTTTGACCTCTTCCTCTTGCGTCATGAGATGCTATAGAGCCAGATATTAGCTCAAGATGTTCTGTGTGTGAGATTTGGAACACAGACAACACAATGGCCATCATTATGATGTCAGGTGGAATAATTTCCGCCCAACACGCATCAGTCATGGGACCGACCGACACCTGGTCGGCAGTCCCGACCACACCCGGTCAGCAGTACTGACTGCCTCACTAGGATGCAACTGAACACTGTTCGGTCGCATTCCTACATTTTACTATAGGAACATGCATTCAGTCCATAAACCTGCCGTAATGATTTTTCCCATAGTAAAATGGGAGGTGAGGTTCATCCCTGCACCCAACGGCAGGCACCTCAAGGTGCCTGCCACAAAGTGCAGGGATCAACAGGAGGGCACCATAGGCAACCACTCAGCCTCCAACCTAAGGCCGTGCACCCAAGGGGGACCTGCTGGGGGCCCCCAAAGATATTTCTGACATGGTTTCCATGTCAGACAGACTGGCATGGAAAGTAAGTCGGAAACCGCCATCGTAATCTAAAGGGCGGATAGGCCCGTCCTTGAGATTACTTACCGGATTCCGACTGATGGAAGTGCTCTCTGAGCTTGTTGGAAGCCAGCCAGAATGAGAGGCATGTTTCCTTTCCAACTGCCTCCATCATAAAGGGGTGGTCGGAAAGGAACGCGACCAGCCAACTACAATGTACCTCAGAAGGAATCCGACCATCGGTCTGAGCCTTCTGAGCTGCATCGTAATTGGCCCCATAATGCTAAGATGAGGATTTAAACGTGTGTAGTGATCGATGCAAGATGAGTTAAGACTATACATAGTTTTAATCTAGTTTGTAGTACATATATCATGTTTACATTTTCACAATATAATTTGTATGTATGTATAAAGATATCTAATAATTAAAACGGAGCAATATGATTTGCATGTGTCTGCAATGTCTAATGGTATTTAGGTGCAAAGCTTTGCGCTGGTAGCTTTGTTTCCTGCCTTCAGTGATTTCTATGTGACGTCCTTGGTCCTTGCAGCACTTTGGAGTGGCCTGCCAAAGCCAGGATGGAGTAGATTTGAACATTTGTGGCTTGCTTTGCTCCTGGTGTATGTTTTTCCCATATTGCAAATAACTTATTATGAGTTTGCTAGTGCAGGAGTGGGACCGCCCCACTCCCCGCAAAGCCAAACCTGTGTAGGAACCGACCGTCAGATCAGTAGATTTCTCCTGTGTGTCGGGCAGTTCTTTGGCATTCCCAGGGCAGTGCCTCTGCAATAGGAACGTAAAGGGCAGTACCTGCACGGCATAGATGATGTGAAGTAGTATTAAAGGAGTACTACTGCACATACTTGTAAATGCTTTGTGAATTTATCTAATGTAATTTAGAAGCAGATGGAAATAATGCACTCTTTTCTTCTAATAGCCATATATGTACTCTGAGCAGGAGTGATTGGAGATTTGCATGAAGAGAACTGCAGAATTAGAGTTAAAGGTATGAAACTTTTGAATTGAAAATTTACTTCTGGTATATAACACCTGATATCAGGATGCAGCCACTGCAGTGGTCCAAAACACCAGATGGCGAAAGAAAATACAGGGGGGTGGTATCATTGGGAAAAACTGCTTATAAAACTAAGATGCTGCAAAATATCAACTTACTTATAATTATAACGTTTTTGTAATCAAATACTAGATCTGCAAGTATACATTTAACATGTGTAGTCGAATGAGTGAACAAGAACTTTTTATTTTCATCGGGACCTAAAGCATAGAAAAAACAACCACACAAATGGAAATTCTAACTGTCTCATAGGACTGAATGCAATCTACGCTTTAATATTTTAGAGGAGTAGCCCAATACATATTATTATCCTTTTCTCTTAACATGTTCACTTGTGTCATTTTTGCAGAATTATACATGTACCTTAGTATATGCATACTACTCAATTATTTTGACGGTTATCATAGGCAGTAATTGCAAATGTATTCCTGATTATTTTAATGACAATACAGAATTAATTTAAAACTTAAATTATTCACTTTCTATGTGGTTTTTATATCATTTTAATCTTTTCAGTTGAATTTGTTATTTCAAGTTGTCAATGTGCTTCAGCCAGTCATTGCTTAACTTCCATCCTCGGGACATATTTAATTTTTGGGATGTAAGGGTTCTTTTACTTCTACTTCGAGTACAAATTCTTAAAATAGCCTGTATATTGTAGCAGGTCTGAACTGAGGTAGTTATTATGCAGCTAATCTGTTACCATTTATCTAGACGCCCCATTGATGTTATTCAGTAATTCAGTACTTTATTTTTTCCCGAGATACCCACATTTTATTTCATAAATTTAGTTTTTTGAAGAAAATCCGTTGTCAGATATTTAGTTAGACCCTTATATTAGCCTACACTTCATGCCATTTACCATCTATGTCTCCTCTTTGTTATCCACGTTGACTGCCTTTTTCATTAAATATTTGCAGTCAAAGTGCCTGCACAGGGTGCATGCATGCCAAAAGCAACCAATATATATATATATATATACATATATATATATTCACTGAAAAAACCATAGGTTTCACACCAGTTATAGTTAGGTGGAAATTTTACTCGCATAAAACCATTGAAATTCCCACGTTATAGTTAGTTGGACTCACTATAACTTGCGCGTGCAATGCACTGCTGATGACGTCACATATTACATCACTCATGACATGGTCAGTGACATCACTCATGACATCACTGATGACATCTCAAATGACATCACTGATGACAACATCCTTGTGACAAAGTGGCAGACCTCCTATCAGCATAAAATAACCTTTGACACACACATTCAAAAATAGAAACTAACATTTTCTTAAAAAAGGAGAAACCAATACCAATTACAACAACTTATTAGGTAATTCCAACATCTACATACAAATCCACTCATTCACCAACAGTTCTATATAGTCACTCATGCATGTACTTACTCATCATATATACTCATACACCTATACATCCTGTTACACACTAATACTCATCCATATAGTTACTCACACACAAATTCACACATGCAAATAAACTATCAAAAAAACATTTACTTAATTATACTGCTATATACACACCACTACACATACTTCTACAGAAACAGAAACATATTTACTCTCTTAAACAATCAATTATAAAAACACATACTCACTAACCCACCCATACACACAATCATCCACCCATACAGTCTTGCACACATGCTGTCTTCAAAATACATACAAATAGTGAGTCACTCATTCATGCATCTGTGCTCTAAGTAATATCCCCCACCGCACCATACAGACACTGATACTGATACTCAAAAAACCAACTAATAACCCATATTCACACTCATGTAGCTACTCACCAACCCATGCAGCCACTTATACACAAAGTGAGACACAGATACAGATATTTAAATATTTAAACATTACTCGCTAATATATGTATTCACTAAGATACATTTAATAAGTCAGTTAACCAATCAATTTTACACAAAAAAACATCCATTTAGACATTTATTTACCCATTTATTCTTCCATCAACCTTTAGATATACATATATAAAAAATATTTATTTTTCAGAAAGATACACATTCACTGGATGATGTCATCAGTGATGTCATTTGAGATGTCATCAGTGATGTCATGAGTGATGTCACTGACCATGTCATGAGTGATGTAATATGTGACGTCATCAGCAGTGCATTGCACGCGCAAGTTATAGTGAGTCCAACTAACTATAACGTGGGAATTTCAATGGTTTTATGCAAGAAAAATTCCCACCTAACTATAACTGGTGTGAAACCTATGGTTTTTTCAGTGAATTTAATAGTTTTTTTAAATGCTAATTCCTAACTATAACTGGTGTGAAACCTATGGTTTTTTCAGTGAATATATATATATGTATAACATCGCCATTGGAACAAACAGGAACCACAGACTCACTCCTAAATGACATTGAATTTTGCAAACAAATGGGAACGAGCACTAATAGAGGAGGAGAAAGTGGCCTTAAGAGACAATCCAGATTCTGTCCACAACCCCCGCCTGGGAATAAAATTGACCTTTTCCATGAAGTAATGATTGAGGAAATTTCAAAAATCTCAGGGAAACCGTGGAATATGAATATGAAAAAGAATAACAATAGGAGGAATAACATAACATCTGAGGAATTTCGTGCAATATCTGAATTGAAAAATGACCCAACAATTATAATCAAATCATCCGACAAGGGTGGAAACATCGTGGTACAAAACACAACAGACTACATTGCAGAAGCAAAAAGACAATTGGAAAATAAAGACCACTATGAGCCATTAAGAGATAATCCATTGGAAACTTGGAAAAATGAATATCATTCTCTTTTATTGGCATGGAAAGAAAGAGGTCTCATTGACTTTGATGAATATTCCTACCTTAAAACGGACAATCCCATAACGGCCACAATTTACTTTCTACCAAAAGTACACAAAGCACTTACAAAACCACCAGGTAGACCGATTGTGAGTTCCATTGGCTCATTACTTGAAAACACCTTGAGATTCATTGACGTCTTTTTGATGAATTATGTGACGAAACTACCATCTTATCTAAGAGACACAATGGACTTCCTCAACAAAACCTCAGGAATCAATTGGAAACCTAACTACCTGATGGCAAGTATAGACGTAACATCACTTTATACTGCGATACGCCATACAGATGGGATAAAGGCCGTCAAAAAAATTCTCGAGACAAGATCCATCAGCCATCTGGAACATTCAGCAATGCTGATAGAAATGCTTATGTATTGCTTAACACATAATGCATTTCTATTCCTGGGCAACCTGTACCTACAAAAACAAGGTACCGCAATGGGGACATCATTTGCGCCCACGTATGCTAATCTCCTAATGGCCATGTGGGAGACTGAAGTACTGGAACAAGAAAAGAAGCAGGAATCAAGAATTAAATTCTGGTGTCGTTTTATAGACGACCTATTCATAATCTGGGAAGGTAACATCAACGAACTGCAAGTGTTCATAAATTCATTGGAGAACAATAACCTTAATCTTCACTTCACTTCATCAATAAGCGCAACTGCCTTGATTTTTCTTGAAGTTGAAGTCTTCATCAAAAATGAAAAGCTGTGTACAAAAATCCACAGAAAACCAACGTCTTGTAACAGTTTGTTGCACGCTAATAGTGGCCATCCGAAAAAACTCAAGTGGAGCATCCCATAAGGCCAAATGTTAAGAGCCAAGAGGAATTGCTCGGAGGATGTCGACCTAACAAAGGAAATTGATGGACTGTGCATAAGATTTCAAGAACGAGGCTACCCCATGGAAGTAATCACATCCGCAAAGGAAAGGATGAATCTGAAGGATAGAAAAGATCTCCTCCTACCCAGAGAGAATAAAAACAACAAAAAAGATAATAACCCAGACGAGATTGGAAATGAGAACATTACAAGAATAATCATTGACTATAACAATCAGAGTCTGGAACTTAAAAAAGCCTTGAATAGAAACTGGAACATTTTAATGCTTGATGACACATTAAAGGAAAACCTGACTCCTCATCCCAGTATCTGTTACAGAAAAACTTCATCATTAGGTGACATTTTGACTCAAAGTCACCTGCAACTGAAAGTCCATAAAAAAACTGCATGGCTCACAACACCGGGATTTTGGAAATGTTTCAAATGTAAGGCCTGTGAACATGGCACGAACGTAACAGAATACAAACTACAGTGTGGACGGATTGAAAAAATAAGGGACCACATAACATGTGAATCAAAATGTGTGGTATACAGACTATCGTGCCCTTGCGAAAAACTATATATAGGAAGTACGATCAACAAACTAAAACTTAGAATCTTGCAACATCTAAGAGCGATCAAAAATGTGGACACTAGTTACCCCATGGCAATACACTTTGCCAAATACCATCAATCAAATCCAAGCCTGCTTAAATATGCTGGAATAAAACTATGCAAACTTTCTGAGAGAGGGGGAGATCAAACTTTAATGCTACGTAGACTTGAATCGCGAATGATTCTGGCAATGGGCACTGAGCATCCCTTTGGGCATAATTTGGATGCCGAACTAAACGTACACCTGTGAAGCTAGTGTGATGTTGAACAATGCCTGCTCAAAAGATGCTCGTAAAATCTGAATACCCTTCTGTAATTGGTTCTTAACCTCTGCGAAATTGTGTGGTCATCTAAAAACGTAACATCGCCATCAGTCTGATCAAAATGTATACCAATGGTGCTCCCAAGAGGCTTAGTGAAAAACAACTAAACTGCACATATATGTTAACAAAAATATTTTTTTCAGTGTAATTTGAAATCCAAACTACTCCATAATGAGCCTCAATCTAGTCTGTACTTTACAAATCTGAACCACTTACTAGATGAAACATCAAATTGTGTAATGGTTTGGAAAATAGATTGTAACTCATTTACTTTTGGAGATAGGATTTGAAAATGAAAGAGGACTGTTGTAAATATTGGAAAAATATGTACAGTCGAGGTAGAATCTATAATTTGTGATACTGTCTGAATCGCAGCACAGGATGAGTCTGTAGTACTTTACTCGCCACCACTGCGATAACAGCAATAATAACAACTTATGGGTAAAAATATAGCTCTTTTGGAAATGTAAAATCATTTGGTATATATAGACTGTAAATATGTAAATGGAATGCGTGATGAATATAACATATTAGTACTTTACAATTATGTTTAATTTAATCTGTGGACCATAGGTGCAATGCACCTCGAATTTGACCAAAATGGCGATAATTTTTGTTGTAAAAATACAAGGTTGACAGCCTAGACCTTTTAATGGAAATGGAGGAGGGGACTTACTTCTTTACTGCACATTGCACTCTATAAAATGGTCTATACAGAAAGGACTCTATGGTCCAGTGGAAGGCTTGTAGTAGCCGAAACGCGTAGGCCGTCCTAATCGTTGCACTATTACTTTTGCACATGGTGTGTAAATAAATTTTTGTTCAAACTTACTTGTTGCTGTGCCGTGACTTCAATTGCCAAGCTGAGGGGCGAGAAGAATCCAAGAAATATATATATATACATATATATATATATAACCTCCACAGCGGTTCCTCCCGCGAAGGAACCGCTGTGGAGGTTACATATTGAGGGAGGCAGTGACCGCCGATGGCGTTGGTAACATGAAGAACTGGATTTGAAAGGACTTCAATAACGTGGAACATCAGCAAAAGACAGCACGCAGGAATGAACACGCGCTAAGAAGAAACGGTAAGCGCGTGTATGAAAGGGATGCGTGTGAAACTGTCTGAGCAGTCTGAAAGTAGACCGACATCGGCTTGATATCGGGAAACCGGGTGACCGAGTTTTAAACCGCAATTAGTCCACTGTTGACATAGCGGATTCAAATTACTACTGTGGGTCACTGCGAGATTACCGACCAACCACTGGGACATAACAGTGTATCCCAAACAAAAGTGAAATCTTTACAAACATAAAAGGGAAACGATCAGACAGGCGCCACAATGGAAAAGCGAGAAGCTAAAAGAGCAACAAAAATAACCGAATTGTTTGATAAAAGCAACCCAAGAGAAAAAACGGGTGCAGGGACCACCTCAGGAAAATCGGATGTGAGAAGCAAACTGAAAAACTGGGAAAAATTAAGTCGCAAAGAAATCAACAAATCTTGGGAAATTATAACATTGCAGAAATACTTTGAAGCAAAAATGGTGCCTAGAGGTTTGAGAATTTTGTTGATGCCCAATAACAACGATGCATCCAATGAGCTATTAGAAGAGTGGGGCGAGCATATTCTTGAATCATCACTGGGGCTGATTGCAATTTTAATAAAACACATAAACATTGCTTTGGAGAAGCTAAAGGAAGAATTGCAGGAAGTGGAAAAGGAACTTGCCACTCTCAAACTAACATCGGAGATGACCAAATTCAAGGAAGACCTTGAAACGGAAATTGAGAAACATGAGGAAACGGTAATGGATAGGAAACACTCAAAATTCATCAGAGACACGAACGACTATGCGGATGGTCGCATTTTCTCATTTGCAAGGAAATTTGATGGCCTAAAGGAACAAATGGCTTGGTCAAGTATGTCCAGTTTAGCATCATCCACTGTATCCAATGAACAATTATCCAGAGAGGAAAATGAGAATGCCAAAAGGATGCCTTTTTTAGGGGACATGCGCCTCATATTACAACAACGATACTGGGAACGGAACCGCCCTGCACCGCAATTCCAGTCGCGGCGAGGAAGGGGAAGAGGAAGACAATGGCCTGGAAAAAATGCCACAGAAGAGGAAAAAGGAGCAAGTGGCGGAAAAGAGAGAACAGGAGTGGAGACGCGAACGATGAGACAGAGGCGGAAGTAATGAATGAATTACAAGTAATTAACTTATCAGAAAGAGTACTTACACCTACTGAAACATCTTTACTGAAGAAGGGGATAAATTTTTGCCCTAAAAGCCATATGAACCTAGCGCAGGTGAGAATTGACTTATATTTGTACATAAGAAAAATCAAACTAGACAAAGCATTTAGAGATAAAACATTAAAATTGAGAGACACTACCCCATCAACATCAAATGAGGAAAATATACAACTAACGGATGTAGACGGATTTTTAACTCTAATGAATCTAACACAAGACCCGATGCAAGAAGTAACATTGTCACAGGCCATAACTCAATGTGGTGCTGGATTGAGTGGAAAAAAACCGAAGTCAAAGTTCTACCCTCAATTAAGTCCTGGTAACAAGGTGGACTTGTTTCAAGAAGCAGTCATACAGGATTTATACAAATTGAAATTAAATTACGGCCCAGACAATTTAACCAAAGACGAACGCCTGGCACTAAACAATCTAGCTGAAGACGACAAAATAGAAATAAAAGTGGCCGACAAAGGCGGAAATGTTATAATCCAAGATCGCAGTGCATATGAAAAAGAAGCAAATCGCCAATTGAGGGATCCAATGCACTACGAAAAATTGAAATTCAATCCTACAATGGAGCTTAAAAGGAAATTGGACGAAAAGTTGAGCTGCTGGAAAGAGCAAGGATTGATAGACGACATGGAACACAAATTCCTAACTGTGACTCACCCGATACTGGCAACCATTTATTTTTTGCCTAAGATCCATAAGGATCAAAGAAATCCACCAGGGAGACCAATAATCTCCGCCAAGGGATCATTATTGGAGCCGATGGCAGAATATGTGGATCACTTCCTTAAACCCTTTGTGTCAAAATTGAACTCCTATATACAGGACACCAGTGATCTATTACGCAGTCTTGTTGACACTCCATGGCAGGAATCCTACTGGCTGATATCAATGGATGTCATTGGTTTGTATACCAATATTGAGAATGAATTGGGAGTGCAAGCATGTAACTTCTTCTTAAAGGAGAGAACTTTGGAATTCAACAGTCACAACAAATTGTTACAAGAAATGCTGACAATTTGCTTAGAACAAAACATCTTCACCTTCGGGGGAGAAATCTTCAAACAACGAAGTGGGACAGCTATGGGTTTTTCCTTTAGTCCATCTTACGCGTGTCTCACCATGGGATGGTGGGAGCAGGAAATTGCGTGGAACTCAAATAATGAATCATTTGTGAACAAAGTGGTGAGTTGGAAAAGATTCATCGATGATTTATTAATAATCTGGGATGGAACAGAACCAGAGTTCCAGGAATACTTTCAGATATTGAATAATAGTGTGAAAAATCTGAAATTCACCTACAATATGAGCAAAGAGAGAATAACATTCCTGGACACAGAGATTTATGTTAAAAAACAACAAATACATACGACCCTCAACCGCAAATCAACATCAACGAACGCCACACTAGAAGCCACTAGCTTCCACCAAAAAACTTTACTGAACAGCATTCCATACGGTGAATTTTTAAGAATCCGTAGGATATGTAGTGAAGAAGAAGAGTGGAAGAAAAACAGCAAAAAGACAATGGAAAGATTCATCAAAAGGAAATACCCCTTACAAACAGTAAGAAACAGTCTCATAAAAAGCAATTCTAAATCTCGAGATGAATGTTTGAAGAGAAAAAACAAAGAAGAGGAT
Source organism: Lissotriton helveticus (assembly GCF_964261635.1). Classification (NCBI taxonomy): domain Eukaryota; kingdom Metazoa; phylum Chordata; class Amphibia; order Caudata; family Salamandridae; genus Lissotriton; species Lissotriton helveticus. The sequence continues at coordinate 996,917,765 of NC_136065.1, read as the reverse complement.
CCAGAGACGCAAAAAATCCGTCTCATTACAGATTACTCACAAGAAAGCGAAAAGATAGGCAAAATTCTCCGAAGGAATTGGAAGCTATTACAGTTGGATAGTACAGTTAAGGAGCTCATGGGAACACACCCAACGATAACTTACAGACGTGCCAAAAACTTAAAAGACCATTTAATACACAGCCACTTCCAGAGGAAAAGACAGGATGACTGGCTGAAAACTAAAGGATTCATGAAATGCCATGGATGCAAAATGTGCCAGATAGCCAAACAAACAAAGGAAATAACTTTGGCTAACAAAAAGAAATGGCAAATAAGACAATGCATAACGTGCAAGACACCTTTCACTGTATATGTAGTGGAGTGCCCCTGTCCCATGCAATATGTGGGCAGCACGACTGTGGAACTTAAGAACCGCATTTTACAACACATGAGGGCTACAATTCATAAGGACCGCTCCAATGCCATAGCCAAGCACATGGAACTCTCACATCAGGGTGATTGGCAAAAACTGAGATTTTATGGCATTCAAACTATAGCAAAAGGTGAGCGGGGAGGTGATCGTGCAAAGAAACTGAGACAAGCAGAATCTAAATTTATAATCAATCTGAGGACCCTGCATCCGAATGGGTTGAACCAGTCGGAGGAACTTCATGTGCACCTATAACTTGACAATTGAATTAGAACTATATGTATAATTGATTCTTGAATATCATAATTATGAGTTAGCCTATTGGAAGGCGGTACAAAGTTAGGAACACTTCAGCTTAATGGAAGATGCATGAATCAATGCAATTTTTTGAGCAACATTCAATGTATTCTAATATTAGAAAAGGGTGCATTCTATTTTATTTTTACTTTTTTTCAAACTTTTGGTTAAAACTACAAGGACCAGAATCCTTAGTACATCATGTGACAGGAAATGCTTTTGTGTTTGGGAAAAAAATGTGTTTAAATGTTTGTGGGTGTGGAATACCCAGTGATCGTGAGCAAGGTGGAGTGACACCGAAACGCGTAGATCTCTGCGCCTGTTGCCCTTTTTTGAAATAACTGAAATAAAAAGGATCACTGTTTGAATCCAGGTTGGCTGTGCGACCCGTTGTTTTCCCTGGTTGGAAAAGTTTGGCAATATATATATATATATATACATATATATATATATATATATATATATATATATATATATATATATATATATATATATATATATATATATATATATATATATATATATATATATATAATTTCTATGGCAAAATGAAACCCCTCATTTTGTTCCTTTTCAAATTAAATGTATTAAGTGTTACCACTTTATTCCAATCAAGATGACTTCAGGTGTGCCATACTTTTGTCATAAGTAAGACTGTTAGCGTTCTAGTTGTTCTTTAGAACGCTCTGGGACATTCTGTCATTGGGCTATAGTTGGGCTACATCTGGCTGATATTTGGGCTACATTTGGGCTCTTTTTTCTCTGGTGGCCATCTTGGGAGACTGCATATCAGAATTTTTTTAATGAAATATAAGAGGATTTGAGAAGTCACTCAAAATGTGCCCTAATTTTTCTTTCTTCAGCACTAATAATAATTACTATGGCAAAATGAACACCCTCATTTTGTTCCTTTGCAAATTAAATGTTTTAAGTGTTAACACTTTATTCCAATCAAGATGACTTCAGGTGTGCCATACTTTTGTCATAAGTAAGACTGTTAGCGCTCTAGTTGTTCTTTAGAACACTCTGGGACATTCTGTCATTGGGCTATAGTTGGGCTACATCTGGCTGATATTTGGGCTACATTTGTTTTTTTATTGTCTCTGGTGGCCATCTTTGGGCTACATTGGGCTACATTGGGCTACATTGGGCTACATTTGGGCTCTAACATATATATAGCCCAATGTAGCCCAATATATATTTTTTCAAAGTTAATTTTCGTAAAAACCACTGGAGCAGATATCTTGAGACATAGCAAAGGCACATCGGGGTACCAGTCCCTACAATTTTGCCAAGTTTGGTGGAAATCCATTCAGCCGTTCGGGCTAAAAGTGAGTCCAACCGCCCTATGGAAATTAACATGGGGAAAACACGTTTTTGGACCCCCCTTTTATCTCGGCCCCCGCTTGACGGATCCCCCCCGAAACTTTCAGGGACAGAGCGGAGCGCAGCGAGGCAAAGTTAAGGAAACCTACAGGCAGATCCCTCATTCGGCGCCAAAGTTATTCCCAATAGAATGTTGCGGATTTCCTATGGAAAACGATCCTAACTATAACTACCTACTGGCGACCGCCAGTAGGTAATATATATATATATATATATATATACATATATATATATATATATATATATATATATATATATATATATATATATATATATATATATATGACTAACACAACTCTTTTGTGGATTTCACCAACCCAAAAGAAACTATTTGCATTTGGAATGAGTTTCCACTGTCACATGAGAAGATATATTTGAACTGATTGCAAATGAAACATATACTTTTTAATCAATATTCACCCAAAATGTTCCATGTTCTAATCACTATGCAAATGACGATCATATTGCATGCCGCAATGACATTACTATTTTATTTATTTAAACATGGTTTTCAACATAATCCTTTCCTTCAAGAAAAAAGTTTCATAGATTAGGTATGCTATTTATTTGTTTAATGGTTTAAAATTAGAGCTAAAACAAGATCAACATAGTATTACCTGAAAATGTTGACATTTTGCAATGATAGTGATTTGCTTATTTCAATATATTTGTGGAGATTGATGTGAAAAATACAGCGATGTAAGATATAAGGAAAAAAAGTTAAATCGAATTCAATTGCAGAAAATATATGGTGTAGTACTTGGTTCTCATAAGAAGTCTCTGCTTCTTTTACTGCCACAAAGTTTTGCCTTGGTTAATTGAATGTCTGTTTTAACAGGTTCATACAGGAGTGAGGAAATCATGTAAAACTCAAATCTACTCAACACAAGTAGAGTACCACCTTTCTTGACAAAACTGATAGTCCTGTTTGCTTCTATTTACGGTATGCCAGGCAAAATGGGCGGGGGGGGGTAGCAGCCATTATTCATAAAGATCATACGTTTATGACTCTTCCCCCCTTGGTCTTACCTGAGGCTGAGAACTTAGTCATTAAAACCGACACGGACAGCGGTGCTCTAGTACTTGTACTGTTCTACCGCCCCCTCAAACCATGACCACATTCCCGTTATCCTTGGGAGAACAGATAGCCTCCCTCGTGACGAACTTCCCGAAAACACTCTTGGTCGGTGATCTGAACTATTGATTCGATGATAAAGCGGGTGGCGCTCAGGCAATGGAACTCCAAGAATTGCTCCTAAACATCAATCTGACCCAGCACATACACTCCCCTACCCACGAAAAAGGTCACAGCCTGGACCAAATATGGTCCCACAACCTCTCACTTTCACATCTCTCTATTACGCCTTGCATTTGGTCTGACCATTATCTAATCCAGTTTACAATCACCATTAATGGCCACTTCAAACCACCACCCCAGGCGGGTGGCCTAACAAGGAAATGGAAAGATATAAACACACCAGCCTTCTTAGACACGTTGACATCTATGCTACCTACAATTTGCAAGGATGTAGATGTCATGGAGGAGAAGATTTCAGATTGGCTCTCAACGGCCACTAATATCCAGGTGCCCCCAGTGTAATTCACTCGTACACGTAGCATGGGCGCCCATAAATGGTTCACCTCTCATTTAAAGAATCTAAAACTCGAGGTGCGCCAGAAAGAAAGAAAGTGGAGAGCAAAATACTGCCTGCAAGACAAGGAAGAGTTTATCTCAGCTCGCAGAAATTACCAAAAGACTATTTTGAAAAGTAAAGCAGACTACTTTTCAGCAAAAATTCTAAATTCCCAGAATAAATCAAAGGATATTTTTAAAATAGTAATTGACTTATACAATAGCGAGAGAACAACCCCTTCTCTGGCTCCCACCCAGGAGTTAATCAACTCACTAAAGGATTTCTTCATAGACAAAATAGCTGTAATAAAGCGGAGTATCCAAAACCCGCTCAATTTGGACCCCATAGATGATATCTATTATAATCCACACACACTCGATGCCCTCCCCCTTATCGATTCTAAAATACTTTCAGAACTTTTCTCCCGTGTCAAATCCGGGTCACCTAATGACAGATACCCACCACACATTTTGAAGGAGGTCTATTCAGCCCTCCCACTGAGCATCCTCCCGTTCCTAAATGAATCACTTTCACAAGGCAAGGTCCCCTGTAACTTTAAAAATGCCATGGTGGTCCCACTCATGAAGAAAACCAGGGGCAGACCCTTTGGACCCGGCCAACTACAGGCCTATCTCTCATCTCCCTTTCTTGTCTAAACTACTCGAGGCCCACGTGTCTAGATGTCTGTCTAACTTTATCGAAAACTCTGACTATCTAGAGTCGAACCAAGCAGGTTTCCGACCATCTCACTCAACAGAAACTGTGATTCTGGCAGTTCAGGATACTCTAAGATCGAACGCGGACAAGGGCATTCATCAGGCCCTGGTGCTCCTTAATCTGTCGGCCGCGTTCGACACGGTTGACTATAACATACTGATGAATCGTGTTGAGCAGGCCGGCCTCAGAGGCCCCGTCCTAAGCTGGATAGCTTCCTTTATCACGAATCGCACACAGTCAGTGAGATTAGGGACATTCATAGCCCCTAGGACACCCTCTACCTGCGGGGTACCCCAAGGTTCATCACTTTCACCTCTTTTATTCAATTTGTACCTCCGTCCGTTGTTACATTCCTCAAAAAAATGCAAAATCACTATTTTTAACTACGCTGACGACCTCCAGCTAATCATCTCCCTAAACTCCACCGACTCTGCCGTCGAATTCCAGTCAACCATGTCACACATACAGAGATGGATGAACCTTAACCACCTCAAACTCAACCCGGGCAAGACAGAACTCGTCCTGCCCGGAAAAAGCGAGTTGAGCTGGGGTTGATGTTTCTGGCCACTCGACATGGGACCTCCTCCCACTGCGTCCCACTCGGTTAAAAGCTTAGGGTTCACTCTCAGCGCGGATTGATCACCTAAAGGACAGGTGGGTGCTGTTGTGTCTTCTGGCTTTTTCCAACTCAGAAAAATTAAGAAAATATCACACCTACTGACCCACTCAGCACTCGTACAAGTAGTTATAGCCCTTGTACTCTCCCGTTTGGACTTCTCAAATGGCCTTTATCTGGGCCTTCCAGTAGGCCTCCTAAAACGTCTACAGATGGTCCAGAACCAAGCGGCCAGACTTATTTGGAAACAACCTAAATGGCAATCAGTTAGATCTGGTCTGGAAAAACTCCACTGGCTTCCAGTGGCCCAAAGGATTGCCTTTAAAACGGGATGCATTACTTTTAAAACATTGCACGGCAATGGCCCCAAATTCAAAAAGAAAAGACAAGGAGGCAGCTGTTTCTATTACCTGGCGGCCACCTTTTGGAACTCCCTTCCTCCACCACTCAGGCACTGCGACAACCTCCTGGCATTCAGGAAATCCCTGAAAACGTGGTTATTCAAGGAGTCCTACGCTTATGGTTTGTACTTTGTTCCCCTCACAAATAGCGCCATGAAACCCACGGGTGTACGAGCGCTCTATAAATAGTTATTAACATAACATATTAACATCACATGATAGGTAGTTAAAGCAAATTCTGCCCGACAATTCTTCTGTGAATTTAACACCTGAAAATTAGAAGGCTTTCCATGGCAGACAAATCTGAATCAGGCCTTGTTCCAAGGCAACTGCTTTTTCTGAGCATTTGTAGCACATCATAATAAGGTTCTATTATTGTTGACATATGCAATTTGTACATGGAACACTCACTGGGGCTATGCAACCTTCAATTCCATACTGCTAGTAGTAGTTAGTATAACCCTCTATTTCCTTTTATATATATATATATATGTATATGTTTACTTACCTGTAATCCTCCGTAATCCATAGATTACTACCCCCCACTCTGCCCCTCCCCCTCCCCACGTCACCGCCCGGCAGCTACTCCCACCACCGACCGCTACTGCCAGCCATGCGTGCTCTGCTACTGTATTAAGGCTGCGAATGATAAGCATACAAGAAAATAATACACGTTCAAATGAGACAGCACAAAACTGAAAGATAATTAAACTAACCAAGAAAAACAAATCATTATTGTAGAAATGAATGTTGCCATCTTAATATATTTTAAGTGTCAACGCAAACAATGTCTATAAACTATTGTGCAGCAGATAATTGATCATTTACAAAAGTGTTATCTGTCAGCCATAAAAAAAGTTGTTATAGTTTACGCTATGCCACTCATCTTAAATTTATGGATGTATCTGTGTGTCTGGCAAATGTTGAGATTAACAACAAGGAAAATGGCTTTGTCAGTAATTACTTTTTCTAGCCTGCAGTCTTTTAGTACCATTGCTATGTGCGCGAAGAGCGGGAATTACTGCTTGTCAATACAACAGAATAACAAGAAATGCACACAGCAGAGGAAGTTACCCAATGTTTGTGTTTGGGAACAGCACACTTCGGGAGCTGGTATTCAAAAATAAAAATATTACGCTTTTTGCTTACAATGGGCATATAGAAATAGTGCCCAAAAACTGCAAAACACGTTGTCGGGTTCAATTGAGGGAAACTTGTATGAAAATGTTTTAACTGAGCTCAGAAAGGTGCTCTGGTAACTAAGGACCTTTTTAAAAATGGGAGTTAAAGCATCCCAGTGTTTGCCACCATCTCTCGAGCATCACTGATACCAGAGGCAGTGGTACTTCTGAGGTGGACACCATGGGATACTGCGTTGTATTTTAAGCGTACGGGTATGAGAAATTACAATGGGAATCAGAATAAGAAATATTGCACCTTATTTCCCTGGTAATTCCTTATATCCCCAGAGTTTTACTCGGTCCTGATCTGCGAGATTACTATGGATCTTGTAGTACCAAATGGACAAGAAACTCCCATTGGGAGCACTGGTGGGATGCATAACAAGGTCCTAACGGGTCATTAAGGTTACTGTCAACTTATTGCTTAAGATTATAAACAATAACAAGAGAATCTCTAACATGACCCCTTCGGTAAATTCGGTTTTATATTTAAATATTGACACTGTTTTCCATAGTCCATCAAATGAATGATGCTAGCTGGTAAGTCATTTTGTGGCTGTGACATATTGTTAACCACGGACGCCGAAAACTGACAGCACAGTGTCAGTCTGACCCTCGACTTCTACAGGACTGAAACAGTTTAGCATCCCTTTGTACACATTTGCAACGGTCTTGATGTTGCTGACTGCAAAATGTGACGAATGCCTGTAAGCAGTTCTATTTTGCACTATTCAATACATAATGTTTGCGCTTTCAGTAGTATTTACTTTATTTCAAATAGTGCACACAATTGTTATATTTGTATCATTTCCTGTAAATTTAGCAGTGAAAACGTTTTTTGTTGTTGCTATCTTTGTTTTCGAAATGTGGACTCTTTGGAGCAAATTGGTGCTTGACAAAAATCAGAGCAAAGTTTACAAATGCAAACTTCGCAGAAAACGTGTTTGAGGTCAGTATTTTGGATTTAGAACGTGTGACCATTGTTACCCTCTGTCAGTCAAAAATGGAAATGAAAAAAACTCGTACATAAACGCAGTGCGCAATGTACAAATTGGCGTAGTGGGCAACGATAAAATTGGCATAGTTTGAACTGAAGAGTTGAAGAAGAGGTGGAATGACCTGAGAAACAAATTAAAGGTGAAAGACTTAGGTCTCAGTAGTTTAGGTGGGTGCTAATAAAACCACCAAACATCGAATTTTTACAAGTAATGGGGTTGCCCATTACAAGTATGGATTTTTATAGGCATAAGTTAAGTACTGAAAAATAACAGCGAATACAGTGACATGCAAGTTCAGCATGGACCCATATTAAGATATAAATGTTGATTGCAATACATGCACCAACAACAAACAATTGTAATATATAAGAAAAGGAGAATAGAAAGAGAGGAGTAAGAAAATAAGCTGGAGAAAGAGGAAAGGGAAGGGAAGAAGGGCAGAAGGAAATGAAGGGAGGGAAGATGAAACTACAAAGGAAGGACCAAAATGCTGGTCAGGCGAAGCCCAAGTATAGTAATGCAGATGAAAAAGTGTGGGGTAAAGGGGTGCAATGATAGAGATGAGAAAGAATCAAGATTCAATACAAACTTGGGGAGTGCATCCTGCAGACAGGGGGACCATGTGAGAAGAAAAATATCTGCTCTGTCCATGGAACTGGAAATTACTTTTTCATAGGATGCAGTTTTGTACATCTCCAAGAGCCATTCCTCATGCAACAGCAATTGTGCATAATGCCAGTGTTGCAGAATGTAGATCTTAGCAGCTGTCAGTGCAGTGATGAGAAAACAACGTGCATGGTGGGTCAAAGTCAGAAGTCAATAATTTTTTTATTTGATTCAGACCTCGTCTGAGGTAAACAAATGCAAGTAAATAATTAAAAAAAAATATATTTATAATTTTTAAACTTTCTTTAAAACACGTTACAGGCATGGTAATTTACATTTAACGGGTGCAAACTCATAGTTTGTGGTTATTAAAATTATAGCATGTTTTAAAACAACTTTAGAAAACTCTTTAAGAACTCATACAAGTTATAGCAAATACATTCATTCAGAGGAGACTTGCACAATGATATTAAATCTTGAGATAAAATAGCTTTATATCTAAGGCAGATAGGTTTATGAAACGTTGCCGGGCTTCTACCAGGGTTAGATTTGGGCAAATTAAAAGTACATGGCAGAGGTCTTGTACTCCACTGTTGCACAAGTCAAAGGTACCTGATGAATATTCAGAGGAATTCCAACTGGAAGAGTAAACTTTTAATGGAAGAATTCCTAGTTGCAGTAGAAGGATACAGCGCCTAACTCTATGTTCAATTTCAAATTTTATATAGTGCTCTGGAGTTTTATATACTATATTATCCGCATATTTTTTGTAGTGTTTTAATTGAGTACAATGCTCCTTGTCTGAGTCAAAAAGTATTCTCAGCGTCATATGTTTTAAAAAGAGCTTCAAATGTGCTGGGTACCAAGCTAGCAAAAGTGCTATAGCGCATTTTGATGCCTCTAGGGCTGCTTTGAGATTTCTATTAAATGCATGCAGTGCAGATTCTTCTCTGAAAGTCGCTAATTTTAAAATATGTCTTAGAGAGCCGGGATCCAAATGTAGAAGATTAAAAGCCCATATTATAATATTAGAGATGGCTCGAGCATATGTGCTTGTTAAAGAGAGCTTGAGGCGTAGGGCTTGCGTAGGGCTTGCGCAGGGACAGATTGGGAGACGTCCAGCAGTTTTCTTAAGATAATCACCTTTTTAAAAAAAAAAGAGTTTTATATAGCGCAAACTTGACCCGAATCGGGTATAAGAGTGCTTTACATAGCACCAGTTGCATTACATGAGGACATATTTATTTTTGTTAGGCACAGGAGATTAAGTGATTTGGCCAGAATCAATGGATGTTCAGTGTCATTGCCGAGACTCAAACCTAGTTCCCCAGATTCGAAGTCAACCACCCTAGCCATTAAGCCAACTCCTCTCCCAATCCCTTCTTTCACTTTTAATGGTTGCCAGGTTTAAATCTGTATATATATTCCAGAGCATAAGATAGAATAGGGGAACATCCTTTACAACGCGGATGTTACCCCGCAGTACTGTTACAACACGCCTTTTACAACGCAAGTCGTACCCACGACTTGCGCTGGAGGGTGCTCTAAGATAAGGAATAGTAGATTTACTATTCCAACACCTTCCCTACTGTACGTAGGCTGGTGTTGGAATAGTAAATTAAACTATTCCTAAGTCCGCACCCCTACAGCGCAAGTCGTGGTAACAACTTCCGTTGTAAAAGACGCGTTGTAACGGTACGCGTGGTAATACCACGCGTTGTACCGTCGTACATCCATAGAATAGGGTGCATTTTCACTCTGTACACCTCTAGCAGGGATTTAAAATGTCTCTTCCCAGTCAATGAATAAAATCTCTTTAAAGCACCAAAATGGGAGTCGGCCTTTTGCCCCAGGTGTTGAAAATGAGAACCATTGTGAAGATTATATGAGACTATTCGGCCAAAGTAAAAGTATTCTATCACTACCTCAATTGGTTTACCTCCCAATAACCAGGTGAAAGGCGAAGATTTCCTTCTTCCTCTAAAAGGTAAAATGTTAATTTTAGAGATATTAGGGACCAAGAAATTTTCTTTTGCATATCTATTTAATTCAGTCAAGTTTCTTTGTAATCCAATTCGGGTGCGATCAAATATAATGATGGCATCTGCGTACATTAGGCTATAGATGTCACTTTGCGCTTGTTTTGGGGGAAAATTATTAATTTGGGAAAAGTACTCCAGTAGGTCGCTTATATAAATGGAGAGTAACAAGGGAGCAAGGAGGCATTCTTGTTTCAAACCATTCATCATGGGGATTGGTCTGGTTAAGCCCCTATCTTATCCCTGTTTGAGCAGATACTATGTTTCAGAATGCCTTATTGTTTCCACTTTACTGTAATATGAACATCAGCCCAGTTTTTTTCCTTTTGGGCTTGCTTTTCTTTTGCTTTAGTTTATTGACAAACTTTTTTTAATTGTCATTTCTTTTTGTCTTGTGACACAGAAAAATAGGAATTGCATTCTGGTAAGTTTACTTAATAGTACTGACTGGTGATCTGTTCGCTTTCCATTGTGGAGAATTTTGCCTTTTTCTTTACTAATTGTATTTGCTGAAAGGTGGCAATTATTGAATGCACTGTATTCTCATATCTGGTTATGAGGTCAACCTTTTCACTTATTAAGTTTGACTTAAAGGAAGAAATTGTAATGTTCATTTTATTGATTGCTTTCGAGTTCCAATGACTCCCGCCTGATTTTTGGTTTACGTGTGCCCGTCCATTTAGGAATTTAAGAGACCATGGAGAGGAAGAGTGAGTTAGAATTTCGATTTCCAAAGTCAAATGTGCATGATCGCTTACGTGTGTGTGCTGTATAGTGACCGACCTTTCGTGAATAGATCTGTGCTTCAGATTGCAAAGTCTATAATAGATGAACTGCGGTTTCCTGTTCTAGTGAATGCTGCCGGGATATCTCTTTCCACTCTTCCGTTGAGGACGATGCCATTAATTCCTGCAATGTGGGATAGTAATTGTTTGTACAGATTAGCTGCTCTTACCTTGGCTCAGTATATGGGCATTGGAACTGAATATGCTTCCTCTTGTGCTGACATCCCTTCATTGTTCAGTAGTGCATTCGAGATTTTTCCATGGAATTCCCCGGCAATAATCATAGGAAGAAACCCCCTGGACTCCATAGTTTGGTCAACTTTTGCTAAAGACTTTTCAAGAAGGTACTCATTTGAAGAGCCGGGTGGAATGTATATATTGACAGTAATAGATCTGAAGCAGACCCTGTGCTTTCATTTCAATACTATATGTTAAGGCACTGTACATTCAACAAATTCTTCATTTAGCAGGATCGCAAGTCCGCCTCATGCGTGGCCCCTTCTTGACGCCGCTGTTGCTTTTACAAGCACAAAATAATCTTTTTGAGAGTAAGGTGACACCGACCATGTTTCTTTCAGCAGCACTATAGGTGGAGTGCTTTCCAGTTTGAGATATGTTCCATGATACTATTTTTAGGTTACTGTGCAAGAGTTGATTCTATTTGATTTGTTTGAGTTGAGGAAAACACTCCCTTTTCATTTTTTTGAGGAGGGGGGTTGAAGCATCCTTTTTGAACCTTTTGTGCGAAAATTGAGAATATCTGAGTAGAGATGTGTTAAGTACTCTGTGGAGTAATCTCTGTCAGGGGCTCCTTGAATAATTTACTTAGAAAATATATATTTCTAACATCAGGCTTGTCAGAGAAGACTGGTAGAATTTGAGATTCTTGAATAAGTTGTTTTTCCCTTTTTTATCCACGAGGTGTTGTAATATCTCTGTTTGTGTTTCTAATATCTGGTCCGTATTTTCGATATTCTTTTCTAAAAGTAATAGTATATACTCCGGGAGAGTGAAATCAGTGGCTAAGATTTGTGGGGCCGATATTTGTGGAGGATCGTACAGTTTTGGGGAGATGTCGGGGGGATGCTCACCATAGGGTCTGTGGTCTCCTCTGGGACCGTGGGCTGTATGCCTTTTCAATGTTCTATAGTCTGCTTACTTTTAGGTGCTATTTCCTTTCCTGGGTCAGTGTAGGCTTTCAATGTTTCCATGCCAACTTCTGACTTGTCAGTGCTTTTATTCAAGTCGCGGTTGCCTCCATGCACAGTTGAGGCAGATGAATCCCCGATTTTCAGCGTTGTTGTAAAAAAAGCTTGAAATTGGAGGTTCCCCTACTGTAGCTTCTATCAGTGTTGCCCTGCGGATGCTTTTTATTGACACTTGCGTTGTTCCCAGTTTTTTCATATGCACTGTTCGAGACCGTAACTTTGTGTAATCCATGCCGTTTTGGCATTTAGCTGACGCTTAGTTGGACAAATAAATACCTAATTATGTCCTATTTTGTTCTGTAACTTAATGTAGAATTTTATGACTTGTGAGCGTGAAACCACTTTGGTAACATATGGTTTGTCGGCGAGAGGGTGAAATATGGCTTGGTAAGCCGTGGCACTGATTGCCCTATGCTTTTAACAGGAATCATTCTCGTCCTGCTATAGTGGTTTATAAGGGTGACAATGACAATAGTGTAGGATGGTTAATTACTTCATCTCTGGTAGCTCTGTGAATTGTTGACCTTTCCTTTTTGTTTCATGTAGTCAAAGTCATCGATTTCACAGTAGTACGAGTGGGACCCCCGAAGCAGGGCTCTCTCTTAGCAGGAGCTGAGTACAACTCCCGCACTCGTGGGTCTTTAAAAGTAGTCTTGGAGCGTCCTGGAGTATGTCTGAAGCAGAAAGGCCTTGGGGGAATGCGCCGATAAGTGGGCATTCAGAAGGAACTGTGGCCCCCGGCCAAGCTGTCGGCTGTCAGGATGCTGGAGCCACTGGAAGTAATCACGGAGAATGGTTTGCAGGTTGGGTAGTGAGATGCAGTGAGAAAAGCTCAATACTCAAGAGGTCGAGAGGCAAGCTCCCACCCCTGATATTAGCCTTAGGGAAATGGTGACCAGTATCCAACTTCCCTGCGCCCTTCAGCACCCGCTCTGCTCTGCCACTGCCTCTGCTATCCCCCCTGTACAGCTCTGATAAGCACCCCCCCACTTCGCCTCATCTATTATGCATTAGGATTCCCAGAACCACAGTAGCATTGCCATCGTCTGCATAATAACGGTGTATAACGTTCATCACTATCGTCATCCTTGGCGACATGACACAGCAAGGTAGAACCCCTAGGGGTACTTTTTGGGTATATAAACACCATATATTTGCTGGGGTGGGCAGAGGATAAAAAGACTTCCATGTTGACACGCTGACACGACGCTGAGGTTCCTGCATGCAGACACTCCAGCATGCAGTGGTCTAACATCCCTCACGGGGTGTCCATCTCAAGACCAAGATGGGGTCCTTTGTTCTCTCACATCAGGTAATGTGGTTGGCTCTATCCTAGGGGGATTCTTGTAGATACAGCTGCATACATGCTAGGTACAGTTAGGTACATCTAGTTAGGGTTAGAATCATAGGAGTACTCATTATAACTGTCATGCTTTCATATGTCTGCATTTAGCCATTGTTTCAGCACTGCGGTAGAATTCTACCGTCTAGTTACTTTGTTTGTGCTTATAACAGTATACATCTGTTTCTGTCTTATGGTTGTTGCAGCACACATATTTTACACTAGAATGGTGCTGATTCAATAAATGCTTATTGAAAACATCCCCATTGTTTATTCTGTGCATCTCTCTGAGACAATGTGAGCACAAGTGACTGAGCAAAAAATACTGTACTGTTTCCACGATCCCCAAGGGGTCAGGGTTGTCATGTTCGATAGTGGACAGAGACTATTCTCTCCTTGGTAAGAGGGGTTCACAGTGGCACTGTGAGCTAGCTGGTATACAGGCGGACATATCCGGTGGGGTTGTCTGGAATCAGTCTCGACACCACTCCCGCAGTTTATGTCTAAATGCACAGATCCTATACAGATTCATAGGAACTATCCCCCAGATGCATCAAGAACCCATTTTGCTATTCCTTAATAGCGAAAAATAACGATTCTCTATTAAGGAATAGCAAAATGCAATGCATGAAGAAATCACAAAAAAAATAGCGATTTCTTAAAATTCCTTAATTGCGACTCGCAAATTGCGAGTCGCAATTAAGGAATACCTCCCCATTCATTCCTATGGGCCTAGAGGCCCATAGGAATGAATGGGAAGAAATTCTCAATTTGCGAATCGCAATTTGCGAATTGCAAATTGAGAATGCGATTTCAAGGGTGCAGGGGTGTCCAAAGGACACGCTGTTGCACCCCTGAAATTGATCTGTGCACATTTGTTGCGCACACACATGCCCTTAGGGCATGTGTGTGCGCAACATGAAACTTTGAAAAATGCACTTTAGTGCATTTTTCAAAGTTTTTGCAAATTACCATGAAGTTCAACTTCATGGTAATTTGCGAGCCCTATTAGCGAAATCGCTATTTTTTAAACTTTAATGCATTGCATTTAAGGAATCTCAATTTGAGATTCCTTAAATGCAAGTAATCGCAATTTTGCAATTTCTTAATTTGCGATTTTTGCATTTGGAATGATGCATCCCAAATGCAAAAATACCGGTCGCAAAGGGGCAGATTCTGAGAATCTGCCACTTTGCGAGCGGATTTGACCTCGATGCATATATGCCTATATGACAAAGCCAACCAAAAGCATTTTGTATTGGAGAGGCAGAGATGGGAGGACTCTAGGCCACTGATGCGTAAAGAAAGGGTGGAATAATTGGTCAATGATGGATGCAGCGCAATGGGTCTCCCCATATTTACAAGGCCATGTAAATTCACCCTGTGTGACTTTTCATGGCCTTGTAAATGTGTTTCCCTTTCATGCATAACTCTGCATGAAAGGGGCTTCCCATGGGTGTTGCTGTGGGTGTTCCCATGCAACATCTACGGAACTTGATGCATTCTCAGATTTGCAACATTTTGTAAACTTGGGAAGGTGTAAGGAGGCGCAACGAGGAGAAAAATACTTTTATTTATTTCCATATTTTATCCTCTTTCTATGCGAGCTGTATTCTGCCGCACACACGCAGGCAGCCTTATAAAATGAGGTAAGGGTGTCTGCACTGGTGCACGGCTGCTGTTTGTGCAGGGGAGGACATGAATACATTTTATCTTATAGATATGGGGCATTCCTGCCCCATTTATTTTGATGCACAGCAGTTCAGTCGAAAGTCTTGCTGCATTGCTGTGTATCATAATATTGTAAATGAGGCCATTGCTTCGTAAATGCAATGTGACCGTCCTCATACTAGTTTCCAGCCATGCTGCACTGTCATCAAAACTGCTCATATACTAATGTATTAATGAATAATTATACATACACAGAATTGGGGGGGATCCAACATGACCATGGCCACTCTCTAGTTTTACTATTTGAGCATGCACAAGAAAAAGAAAGCCTTCTCAACAAATATACACATAACAGCTTACTTGGGCATTCGGGGGCAGATTTACAAGCCCCTTGCGCCACTTTTGCGCCTCTTTTAACATCGGAAAAGTGGCGCAAAAGTGGCGCAAGGGGCTTGTAAATCTGCCCCTCAATCTTTACAGTAGAGTACCTGCCCTAAAGTCAGTTCTCCTAGTCCTACATTACCAGTCCACAAGATATATAAGGGGAGAGGGAAAGCTTACTAACAAAGCAGAAGAAAGGAATCTACAGACAGACTAGTACAGACAGGAGCAAGATAACTACAGAAAATTGAAAATATAGAAAATAACTAAGATAATGGAGGGATAACAAGGACTTACCAAGTATTAGATGGAAATAATAGGCGTTAGCATAAATAAAGAGACTGGCACAATAAAAAAATAAAAAGGAAAAATTATTCTAAATGTGGAGCGATAAAAGTTCAGGAAATATTAATAATATTAACAGGAGGAATTACTGGGGCGAGCATATCCGTTGGTGTCGGCTGCAGCACTAGTTGTGGTGGTGATGGAAATTCCACCCACCGCAGCCCTGGTGCTGTAACACCGGACACCCTGTCCCACCTCTGTGCTGCTAACCATCTTCTTGCCCCTGGATACTGATGTAAGAAATAAAGAAGACAAAATAAAAAAAATTTGTGGTACAGTTAATAACCTCCCCAAAAATATTATGACAGACAAAGGCAAACGTAGTAACATTGTGATTTTCTAAATCAGATCGCCCATAGTACTAGTATTGAGTTGATCTATTCCTAATTTCCTAAACCTAAGCCCTATTCCAAATTTCCTAAGCTGCATTGTGGAACTACTAATGCATTGCAATGGATGACCTTTGATTCTTATCTCATTCTGAAACTCAACCCCATTTGATGGGCAAACTAAGTCTCCCTTTTTTCTGTGCATAGATACATACTACACATCACTGGGAGATTGCTTTTGACTGTACTATCTACATAAAGAAAGGCATAGAGAACGCTAACTCTCTGATACTACTACTACTAATATTTGCTTAGTGATAGGACAGAGGAGTCTGCATGACTTCTTATATAATAAGCCCAAGCGAGCGCCAACGAATACAATTGCATAGCGCCAAACACCTGGTTAGATACATATTTGTAACATAAACTTAACTTACCTCTGATTGTAAGCAGCATTCTATTTGGAAAATAATATATTAGCATATAAAGAAAACAACAAAAAATAATTACTCACTGAGCCCTGATACTGTAATAAGGAATCACCTACCCATTCATTCCTATGGGCTTGGAGGCCCATAGGAATGAATGCAAAGAAATTCGGTATTACCGAATCAGTATTACCGATTCGGTAACCGTGGGAGGTATTTCAAGGGTGCCAGGGTGTCCAAAGGACACCCTTTGTCACCCCTGAAATGTGCATGTGTGCACATGTGGCGCACATACATGCCCTAATGGCATGGATGTGTGCCACATGGCACACTTCAAAAAACAAAAAAAGTGCTTTTTGAATGGAAATCGCTATTTACCACCAACTAGGAGTTGGTGGTAAATAGCGATTCCTTAAGGGTGAGGTGCACTGTTTTGAGTGCTACCTACATTGCATTTAAGGAATCGGTATTACCGATTCCTTAAAGGCAAGGCCATAAGGAATCAGTATTAAGGAATCGGTATTTACCGATTCCTTAAAACCGAGTCCTCCCTACATCTCAAATGCCTAAATACCGGTCGGTAACGGTGGAATTTAACGAATTTCACCCTTACCGACCAGTATTGGGCCACATACATATGGCCCTAAGTGCTGTATTTCATCTTAGTGATAAACAGCTTGGTTATGGGCTGCTCTGTTCATGCCCTCTTTGGAGACTCCCAGAACAGATTGGGACTATATGCTGCATTACAAAACATGAACTCTCAACTTCCCTGGCAACAACACAGCTTGACAAGAGTGGTGGTTTCAAACTGTAGGTGCTTCTTACACTTCCAGACAAGTGTTCAAATTTTAAAGATGAAGTGTGCTGAATGCAATGTGTGACTGCACCTGATTGTAGATGGATTCTTTGGAGATGCACAGCAAACTGTGCCCTATCCTAATAGACTCTTTGCAGGTGCACACTGACTGTGTGTCACCTCCCTGCTGGCTTACACTTCATGTACTCTGAAACCGCCTTTTGCTTATGTGCTCGCAGCGGTAATATGACATCGGTGCAGCCCCATGCAAATGATGAATTGCCTAGGGATCGCATATGCACAAAAGATGCAGTTTTACAGAAAGTACCATGTACGCCTCTGCAGCCTCTTCTATAATATGGTAGTGCCCTCAGGTTGTAACCTCAGGGCATCTGAAAACGCTTCATGTAATATGGACCTAAGAGTTCTTCCAAGGCCGGAATTAATGAGATTGCTGCTGCTAGCATATGCTGATGAATTGGCCTTTAGGTACCATGTCCCTGTTCGGCTGAAAAGATTTCATATAGAATTAGGAGAATTCAATTTAGGAATCACCTTCAAATTATCTTTGTCACAAAAATATTAAAGTTTGAAAGCACTATTTACAAAATCCGGTGGTGAATTAAAGGTAGGCGAACTCAATTTATGAAGCATTACAACAATATGGGGCTTCATTTTTAATGCCAAATTTAAACTGTCCAGATTGACTGAGGGCTTTGAGCTGTAAACGCCAAGCTATAAAATTTAATCAATTATATTATTTTTTATATGTATGCGAGGCAGCACCTCAGGCATGGGTGCAAACAAATAAGGATGCTTCTGTTCTTTCAATGAAAATCCGCAAGCAAGAATGGCATGCTGGATGTTTATTTTGGTCCCATAGGAATCTGCATAGTATTTTCCATGAACTACACCTTCAGTGCAATTTTCTGGAGTAATGGGAAATTGGAAAAGCTTCGGCCGCCCTAACGAAAGAACTTATGCGTGTTACGATCGAAACTTTAAACTTCACCGACGACCTACCTCACGGGTACTCATAGTACGGCCCGCGGGACGCCAGCGGCCGGGCAAGCCTTCCTTGGCGGCCCGTGGACCTTGCAGACATTGCACCTGTGTTCTAAAAAAAAAAATGTAGAGTGTCAGCAAACACCGCAGCGTGGACTCCCAGACACTATGCACTATGCTCTATGAGGGCCGGGCGATTCATTAACAAGTAAATGGTCTTTTAAAGACCTGTGAAGTACTTGGGTGCGGCTGTGTGTGTCCAGTGGAAGCTGGGGTGAAGTGACAGAGTGTGACAGACAGAGGGTGACAGACAGAGGGAGACAGACAGAGGGAGGAAGACAGAGGGAGGGAGACAGGGAGGGAGGGAGACATGGAGGGAGACAGAGGGAGGAACACAGAGGGATGGAGACAGAGGGAGACAGAGGGACTGAGACAGAGAGAGACAGACAGAGGGAGACAGACAGAGGGAGGGGGCGACAGAGGGAGGGAGACAGACAGAGGGAGGGAGGGAGACAGATAGAGGGAGACAGACAGACGGAGGGAGAAAGATAGAGGGAGAAAGAGGGAGGGAGACAGACAGCAGGAGACAGACAGAGGGAGAGAGAGAGAGAGAGAGAAACAGAGGGAGACAGGTAGAGGGAGACAGAGGGAGGGAAACAGAGGGAGGGAGAAAGACAGAGGGAGACAGACAGAGACAGACAGAGGGAGACAGAGGGAGGGAGACAGAGGGAGAGAGAGTGAGGGAGACAGAGAGAGGGATACAGAGAGAGAGAGGGAGACAGACAGAGTGAGTGAGACAGAGAGAGAGGGATAGAGAGAGGGAGGGAGACAGAGAGAGAGAGAGAGAGAGGGAGACAGAGACAGATAGAGATAGAGATAGAGATAGAGATAGAGATAGAGACAGACAGAGATAGATAGAAGCAGAGACATGGACAGGGGCAGACAGAGACAGACAGAGACAGTGAGGGAGAGGGAGGGAGGGGGAGGGAGAGAGAGAGGTACGGAGAGGGACGGAGACAGAGGGTGAGAGAGAGAGGGAGGGAGACAAAGAGAGAGGGAGACAAAGGGGGACAGAGAGAGAGGGAGACAGAGAGAGAGGGAGACAGAGGGAGGCAGAGGGAGGGAGAGGGAGGCAGACTGAGGGAGGCAGACAGAAGGAGGGAGACAGAGGGAGGGAGACAGAGAGAGGGAGACAGAGGGAGGCAGACAGAGGATGACAGAGAGAGAGGGAGACAGAGAAAGAGGGAGACAGACAGAGGGGGGAGACAGAGGGGGGAGACAGAGGGAGACAGGCGGAGGGAGACTGAGGGAGGGAGACAGAGGGGGACAGACAGAGGGAGACAGACAGATGGAGACAGACAGAGGGAGGGAGACAGATAGAGGGAGCCATATCTGGACCTCTATGGCTGTGGGGTTCTGACCCTGTATGGTGACCCAACCATAAAGTGCCCTAGGATATCCTCTCTGTGCCAGAATTTGCCTGTCCACCATTAAAGCTGTGTCTCCCTGTTCGGCAAGGCTCAGTTATTGATCACCGTCAACAATGCCAGCCAGTAATACAATTTGAGGTTTGGTTGCGTAATCCTCCCTTCAAAGTGAACCCTCATTAGATGGTAAAGGGCCATTCTAGGTGTGCCTCCATCCCACAGTAGTATCCTGGTTGTCTCCATCACCACCCGGAAAAAGAGCTCAGGGATTTTATCTGAAGTGCTTTGTAACACAGAGGAATTTTGGCAAGTATATCATTTTATAGAGTGTAGCCCATCTGAACATGGACAATGACAACTTTTTCCATCGGGCCACATCTGTCTTATATGTGGTGAAGTATCTCCCAAGTTTCTACCTCTAAAGCCTGTTGAGCCATAGTGCTAAAAATTCCCAAGTATTGTAAACCTGACGTGGACCAAGTCAATGGGCAATCCCAGTCCCTGGGTAGATCGGACCCAGTGCATGTGTAAACCACTGACTTCTGCCAGTTAATTCTGAACCCAGAGTAATTCACAACGTTATTAAGTATCTCCAGCAGTCATGGTATTGAGTGAAGGGGTCTGCCAAATAGAGGAGCATCATCAGTATAGAGTGAGATTTTATACCCCCTTCCTTGATCCCACCTCAGTCTCTGCAATAGGGCATCTTACCTCACCCACTCCGATAAAGGCTTAATGACAAGGGCAAGCAGCAAAGGGGAAAGCAGGCCTCCCGGCCGAGCATCCCTGCCCAATACAAATTCTCTAGACAGTGACCCATTTACAAGTACTCTAACCAGTGGCCCGTTTACAAGTACTATAGCCAGGGGTGTCATGTGTAACAGCCGGATCCATTCAGTAAATGCTGGGCCGAAGCTCATCTTATAAAGCACCGCTAGTAGATAGGGCTATTGGAGTTAATCAGATGCCATTTCGGCATTTGGGAAAACATCACTTCTGGCTCCTGGAGGGATTTAGTGCATGCCATAACTCCATATAGTCATCCAATATTACATTTCATTGCCCTGTGCAGCACAAACCCTGACTAGTCTGCCTTAATCAGTTTCTCTGCCATGTCAAAAATATGGTTGGCCAAATGTTTGACAGTATGTTCACCTCCAAATTCAGCAGTGAAACGGGTCTATAGATGGCAAGCAGCAGTGAAATGGGCCTATACAAGGCTGAGCTCTCTGGTGGCTTTCCTGGTTTATGCATCAGGGCAATAGCAGACATTCCGACATCCCAGAGCTGACTGCCCCTCAACAGGGCAGAATGATACATCCTCACAGCAAGGCTTCACTAATCACACCACCAGACATCTTAAGAGCTCTGCGGGGAAGCTGTTCAGTCCCAGGGCCCTACCATTCTGCAGCTGCCCTATGGCCACCCCGATCTCAGCCATGCTACTTTGCGGTCTTTCTCCCTTCACTAGTATCTAAGTAGGAATATCCCTTATGAAGCACTGCAGATATTATCCTGCGTCCTTCTGGCAGGGGTGGTAAAACACTTCCAGAAAGTTTGCAAAGGCAGTTGCTATCTCAAGGGCAGAATCAACCATCCCCCTGGTTTCATCCCTGATCTTGTGCACCGTCTTTAAACCTACTTTGGGTGGCCCAGCCAGGCAATAAGTTTCCCAGCCTTGTTCTCCACCTCACTGAGTCTGCGCTTTGAGGCCATGAGTAAGTTCTGTGCCTTCCCCTCCGTTAATTGCGTATATTCTTCCACTATCAGCACTATTCAGTGTGCAAGTTCTATTTTAGGGGTGTTCTGATAATCCCCTTCCCATTGCATTACATATGTCTCTAGCTCATCCAGTTTGTTGCATTCTTCTTTACACTTCCCTGATATCTTATTGTGGGCTTTGGGTATGGGCGGACCGGAATAACAGGCTTGGAGGCCGTATGTAGTGAGCAATATCTGTAGCTCTGTTTATTAATACTGACAGTTATAGTACGTAGGGGTAGAGGAAACAGACGAATGGAGAGGGAATCCGGAGGGTAGTCGTCAGGGAGCCGGGATCCGCGGTGAGCAGGTGTGGGGGTCTTCCTCTTCTCCGTCTTCTCCGGTAGTCCGGTGGTCCTCGGAGGTAAAGAGAGACAATGACAGGGCAGTTAGTCCTTGGCCACGAGTATTAACCAGTGACACCAACACCCGGGTTGTGAGGGGGTAGAAGAGAGAGTGAGGGGGGTTCGGAAGGGTCGAAGATGGAATGGAACTCAAGCAGGAAGGGAAAGGGTGCAAGTAGTGAGGATTCCGGTGGCGGTTTTTACTATCTATGGTGTCTCAGGAAGTGCGCATATATACAGTGCTCCTAGGAGTGCTATACAGTGAGAGGAGTCGATATTTACACTATGATACAAGTCAGCCTGCAATTCAGGAGACAGGGTACTCACATGCCCCGCCGCAACTCTTCTCCGAGTTGCGGCCGCTCTCCAGCCACCTCCACAGGACTCCACCAGTCCTCGCTCCAGATCTCTTCCTCCTCGCCTCCGCTCTCCTCTTCTCCGCGCTCTCCGTCCACCGTCCTCAGTTCTCGGTTTGCTGTCTCCTGCCACGAGTCCGCCTTCAAGAACTCCGCTTCTTCTCCGTGGCGTCCTTTTCCGTGTTCCGGTCCGGGATCGTGGGCGGGACTTCCGGGGTTGGTGACAGGTACTTCCGGTTCGCCGTCCCTCGTACTCGTTTCCTGCATGGAAAGAGAAAGGGGGATATGCCGGGTTGCCAGGGACGCGGTGGGACTATCGTCGGAGCCCAGGGAAACGGTACTGAGCCACCGCCCGAAAGAGGTAGGGGAGGGGACTGTTCCACACTTATATATTAGGTGGCCTCTTAGCACTGCCTTATACACCTACCATAGGGTTGTGTCAGAATATACCAATTTATTTATTTATTTATTTTTTAGCATTTAATATAGCGCGAACAAATGCCCGCAGGCGTCGCGGCGCTGTAATCTGCATACTCTCCTTACTTAGGCTTCTAGACTTTAGAGGTTAAACAACCATGTTTTCAGCTGTTTCCTGAATGACAGCAGATTTGGGCTAGATCTGATTGATTGCGGAAGAGTGTTCCACAATTTAGGGGCGGCCACCAAAAAGCGTCTGTCTCCCCAGTTAACTAATCTAGTACGTGGCACTACTAGATCGTTCATCTTCGCGGACCGAAGTGGTCGGGAAGGTTGATATGGCATGAGGTGTTTTCTCAGAAATTGTGGGGCTTGTTGGTGCAAGGCTTTATACACAATGCACAAAGTCTTAAACTTTATTCGGTTCTTTACTGGAAGCCAGTGAAGATCTCTCAAGGTGTTAGTTATTGGTTTGAATCTAGGGACACCCGAGAGTAGCCTGGCCGCAGCATTCTGTACTAGCTGCATTTTTTTTATGACCCTGATTTGGGCATTGGCAAACAAGCCATTGCAGTAATCTAGTGCCGACAAGACAAGGGCACTTACCAGGGTTCTGCCTACAGATTCAGGGAGAAATGGCAGGATCTTTTTTACCAGGCGTAGCTTGTAAAAAGCCACCCAGGTCGTCTGATTGGCATGAGCCACAAAATTCAAGTTATCATCGAAGGTGACACCTAGGTTTCTCGCCTTCGTGGTTGGTGTAGGCAGAGCTCCAAAAGATGGAGGCCACCATGCCGAAGACCAGCTGGGGCTAAGGTGACCGAAGGTTACCACTTCGGTTTTTTCCGAATTCAGCTTTAAGCGGCTTTCGGACATCCACCGACCGATAGCCAGCATTCCTGCCTTAAAACTCTCCGCTACTGCTTCCCCATCATCTCTGATCGTCAGAATCAACTGGGTGTCGTCAGCATATGAGGTAAGGTTCATCCCATGCGCTTTGATGGTTTTTGCAAGGTCCGACACGTAGATATTAAAAAGTGTCGGACTCAGGGATGAACCTTGGGGTACCCCACATGGCAAGGACAACTCTGTTGACTCGAATTGTCCCAAGGCGACTGCCTGAGATCTGTCCGCCAGAAATGATGTCAGTAGATTCTTGGCTAGGCCCCTTACTCCCATCCCCTCGACACGGTCGACCAGGATCTTATGGTCGACCGTGTCGAACGCGGCTGACAGGTCTAGAAGCACCAATAGTGCTGATCCCCCTTGATCTCGGATCAGTCGGATGTCATCCGCTGCCTTAATAAGCGCTGTTTCTGTACCATGAAACTTACGGAATCCAAATTGAGTTTCATCGAGCAGCTGGTTTTGCTCGATGAATTCCGCAAGTTGAGTGTTCATGGCTTTTTCTGCCACTTTGGCTAAGAATGGAAGGTTAGCTATGGGCCTGTAGTTTTTCAACTCTGCTTTATCTAGGCCAGATTTTTTCAAGAGTGGCTTCAGTAAGGTTTTTTTTAGAGGGGTGGGGAAGATTCCAGTTTGGAACATTAGGTTGCATATCTGGGTTATAACCGGAATCAAGATATCCATTAATGGGCGTAAGGTTTTCAAAGGACAGGGGTCCAGTGCTGAGCCGGATTTAATGGATTTGATGATATCATGGGTTTGATTTTCCGAGATTTCCGCAAACTGCGAGAATGTTTTGTCAGTGTGTGGCCTTATTATATCGTTACTTTTTTGTTTATCAGAGGATGTAAATGAAGAGAAGATATCATTTACTTTAGTGAAAAAGTAGGAGGCTGTTGAGTCGCAAAATTTTTGTGAGGCTGGGGGATTCAGATCAGGAGTTGCTCCTGCAAGTTGTTTGGTTATGTCGAAGAGCTTTTTATTAGAGTTACTACATTTCTCAATTTGCTCCCTATAATATTTCTTTTTGGCTTCCAGGATCAGAAGTTTATACTGAGTTAGCAGCTTCTTGTACTTATCTTTGCTTTCCTCATCATAATTTTTCCTCCAGTGCCTCTCCCTGTTTCTACAAAGCTGTTTATGTATTCTGAGTTCCTCTGTATACCAGGGTGCCGAAGGAGAATTTCTGTTTTTGGAAATTTTTTTGATTGGTACTAGTTCATTAGTAGCGTGGACCAGCCAGTCTTGATACTGTGTTGTTGCTGTCTCTGGGTCAGTAGAGAAAATGGGTTTAGAGTTGTCCAGAGATACTCTAAGGTTAGGAATGCTAATATCTTTCCATACTTTGAAGGATTCCTGCCTTAAAGGGGGCGGTTTAAGGGAGGGTGCCTCGCTAATTTTTATAGTGCCTAATATCAGGTGATGGTCTGTCCAAGTCATAGGGAGGACATCAGTTATTGAGAAATTTTGTAAATTGGTAAATATACCATCTAAGGTGTGCCCTGCGTTATGGGTAGGTCCCGTCACCAACTGTGATAAGCCGCAGACCTCCATTTCTGACTGAAGGGCCATGGTGTCTTTATCTTCAGGACTATCTAGGTGGAAATTATAATCTCCCAACAATGTTATAGATTTCTCAATTGCAAGTGACTCTAGGATAGTGGCGATTTCTATGAGAAATCCCGGCCGCGTCTCAGGTCGTCTATATAATAATACACCTCTGAAGTTATAAGAGGGGGACAGGTAGATATCATACTGAAACGACTCACATGTCGTGGTAGGAATTGTCGTGGTACGTATTTTAAAGGTGTCCCGAGCTATTATGGCAATTCCACCTCCTCTTTTGCCTAATCTATCCTGTCTATAGACTCTAAATCCTTTTGGGACGGCTATGACAAGATCTGGGTCCGATGTTTTGTCCATCCAGGTCTCTTTTAGGAACATCACATCAATATTCCTATCTAATATTAAATCCGCAATTTCTTGCCTATGTTTGGCCAAGGAGCGAACATTAATAAGAGCAATGATGGGATTCTTTACTATCTGATTTTGAGAGCCGTTTCCCACCAGTGTGTTTAGGAGGGGGATGGATGCCTGACAGTGTTTGCAGTTCAATATAGAAGTAGACATTAAATAGTCTAAACTGTGCTTAATACATCCTTCCTTTGGCTGTGGGCGCAGGTCAGTTAGCATAGCATGTGTATAGGGTGGGAGACGGGTAGGCTTGGCAGAGCCAGGGGGGGTGGCCCTCGGCCCGTGTCTGGCGCGGACGGGCGCAGACGGGCTTGCCTTTGGCGCGCCTTCGGCGCGCCCGCCCGCTGCGCCCGCCCGCTACGCCCGCCCGCTGCGCGGACGGAATGACCCCATTATTTTATATCCTGCCGAGGAGGGTGGGAGGCGTCCTGCCACTGGACCGCCAACCCTTCCTCCCTCCAAGATGGCGCCCCTGTCCCGCGTCGTCAGCCCGCAATCGGCCACGCCGGGATGAGGGAGTGAGTAAAGCACGCCTCGGTGCAAAGTTAATCTTGCACTCGAGCGAACTGTTTTTGCATAAGTAATTAAAATTGCAACAGGTTAAAATATATACAATCCTTAAAAATTACTGCAATGTCAGCGTGCTTTAAAAATAAGGGATAGCGAGTAGAACCCCCGGCTTTCCGCCTCAGGGGAGAGTAAACAAATACAGCGAGCCTTACGAGCAGAGCTCCTTAAGTATCCGGGAGGGCGGGAGGCGTACTGCCACTGGACCGCCAACCCTTCCTCCCTCCAAGATGGCGCCCCTGTCCCGCGTCGTCAGCCCGCAATCGGCCACGCCGGGATGAGGGGGTGAGTAAAGCACGCCTCGGTGCAAAGTTAATCTTGCACTCGAGCGAACTGTTTTTGCATAAGTAATTAAAATTGCAACAGGTTAAAATATATACAATCCTTAAAAATTACTGCAATGTCAGCGTGCTTTAAAAATAAGGGATAGCGAGTAGAACACCCGGCTTTCCGCCTCAGGGGAGAGTAAACAAATACAGCGAGCCTTACGAGCAGAGCTCCTTAAGTATCCGGGAGGGCGGGAGGCGTCCTGCCACTGGACCGCCAACCCTTCCTCCCTCCAAGATGGCGCCCCTGTCCCGCGTCGTCAGCCCGCAATCGGCCACGCCGGGATGAGGGGGTGAGTAAAGCACGCCTCGGTGCAAAGTTAATCTTGCACTCGAGCGAACTGTTTTTGCATAAGTAATTAAAATTGCAACAGGTTAAAATATATACAATCCTTAAAAATTACTGCAATGTCAGCGTGCTTTAAAAATAAGGGATAGCGAGTAGAACCCCCGGCTTTCCGCCTCAGGGGAGAGAAAACAATCCTGCATTTTGTGTGAAATAGTCCAGTGTTACCTGTTTAAGATATTGTTCCCATTTCCCAGTCCTTGATGTCCCAGGGGTCAGTGCGCTTAGGTGGCCTCGTAATTTGTGTGGAATCACCTCAAATTCAGAAAAAGTTTGAAAACTTTTCTGTTTAGCTCATTTTAACCAAGTATCCAGTTGGACCTTGGTAGCTCCTCTGTTACATGTTTAACTTTATTTGCTTTTCTCTGTTTCTTTACTGGATGCCACCAGCGCAGAGATATTCCTACGGGAATTTATTCATAGCGCTATACAAACATGCAAATAAATAAATAAATAAAATATGGTCGGTCTAGTAGACTGGGGTGAGTGATCTGAATCCCCCTTGATAGGAAAGTTGTATGTCTATACCCATACCCCTACGTCAGTGGTGCTAGGAAGTAGTCTAATCATGAACCGGCCTGCATAGAGGAGGAATTGTCTGAATTTTGTTTGCATCTGAGTGACCCACGCCCCCCCAAATATCTTGCAGTCTATATTCCACCCTTCCCGCAGCACCTGTCAGAGTTTATCTGTCCAATTCCGAGCACATTGTTAGAGGTTTCCACCTATCACCAGTGTTGCTTCTGGGACCTGCATCAGAAACTTTCCCATATGATGTAGGGCTAATGTTTGTTATCCCAGTGGAACATGCCAGGAGACAATCAGGACCTGTTCACCATTCCAGACCCCCAGGCTAGCTGCATCGCACCCCTCTGTATCCATCCACAGGTGTGTGAGTGTCAGTGGCAAAGATTTTGTCACCAATATTCTGACACCTCTAAAGTCAGTTATATACCCCGAGTACACAGCTGTTTTATCTGCCTTGGCCTTAAAATGCACAACCATTACCCTTCAAATGGGTTTCCTGTAAAAGGAGTATATCTGGGTTGTGTCTATGCACTATCCCCCTCTTCACCTTGTTTCCCAACCCGTTAACATTCCAGTAGAGGATTCAAAGACTCAGGGGTCCAAACCCCATTGTCAGTGTCTCAAGTGTGTGTCATCAGTTGAGGCTGGCCCTTCCTCCATGCATTTTTGAGTCCCCCATCCCTCTCCCGCACCCCCTCCCTCCTGCCTCACACAGTGTATTCAGAACTACTTACCTCCCAATGCCTGAGGTGTTTTTCACCCTCGCTCAATTAACATTTGAACTACTATATAACTTCTAGAAAAGCCTGATACAAACAGTAGTACCTCTTGTGGGTGTGTGATGTGTGGGGTATATCTTACACCATATAATGGCCACCCTCCTCCAGCAACCTCCTCATCTGTCTAATCTGGGTAAAGAGACACATGGCTCAACAGCCACAGCTCTGTTCGACTCTCCCAATAGTGGTGACGTCCGCATCTGCTCCATTTCTCGGTCATTTAAGCATGGCAGACATTCCATTGGCACCAAAACCCCTATCTCGCCCTCTTGTCATTGGCCTCCAACACTCCAGTCATTCCCAGACCTCAGTCAGTGAGGTGAAAAACTACAACTTGACTTCCAACAGGACTTTCAGTTTTGTTTCTCTGGGATCTCCCTTCAGGGTCTTCTGCCCATGCATGTAGGTGGGTTGTAGCCTCTCTGAGATGGATGGCCTTGGATTGCAATTGTCTAATAACTGCCTTGTGTTCTTCCAGTGTGGATTCTGCCGTGCCTATTCTGGACGAGACATTTTGCAGATCTGTGCATTGGAGGCTAATTTCAAGGGCAACAGTGTCTATTTTATGCTCCAGTATAATTTGTGTTTCTCCCCTGCTTGCAGTACCTCTTTCAAGGAAGGCTCCTATTCTGTCCCCGGAGCCAACAGGTCCCGGGTAACTGGTTTGTTTCTCTGCTCCTGATCACAAAAGGCATATTTTTCAAGTCTGTGGTCTGAAGGTGACCTAGACCTTTTGTCACGGACCATGGAGGGGCCCCAGGTCTAACTGTCAGCTGTATCCTTGGAATAGAGTGCCCAGGCATTGGTGAATCACTCTACAAACCTTTGATGGATACCACTCACTGGGCTTCCCCAGAGGCCTCCAGTCACTTAATCATCCTTCCACTGCTCCGATGTGGCCCAAAGTCCCTCCTGGGCCTCCACATAGACCCACCATAGCCCACCACTTCCTTGGCTCGGCCGTGTGCAGTATCAAGTATGCTGAGGATTTACTGTGTGAAGGGGCAACCAGGCTTGGTCTTCTGAAATCCAAGGTTGTCCATGCCTTTCTCCAAGCCGTTTGTAATCTCAGGGCCCCATTTCTCCACCAGGAGGATTCCAACACTACGAAATGTCCCAGCAGGGGAGGCTCCATGCTGTTACAGTGGCCCCTCAGACACGCAATCACTGCTTCCCAGTCTGCCGCAGCAAGACCAGGCCTCCTTGTGCCTTGCCTCCACCTTGGGTCTCACTCACTTCACTGCTGAGCTCCAAACCCCACCTGCAGCTTGCATTTCGGTACCTCAGAGGCTTTCACAGGCCATCACTGTTGTGCTTCCCACCTGCTCGTCACCTTCTACCAGGGTCCAAGCCAGATATCCTTTCTGCTCTGCAGCTGTCGCCGGGCTCCAACCTCCGACCGGAACGCATGTCTTGGGCCACTCCTCGGCCTCATTGGATGGTATGTCCGACCACTTTCTCAGCTGCCTGCATCCCTTTCTTTGTCGATTTTCACCTCCTGGTGGCACAGTGAAGATTTCTTAGCCCTTGACTACTACTGCTCCTACACCCCCAGCAGCATTTTGGCAGGACCCATGAGGTTTTGGCCTTCCCTTGTAGGAGCTATACATTAGTGTGCCATCTTAGCTCGGCGCCTGGCCCTGGATATAAAATCTATAGCTTCCAAATGGGTAAATTGCTGGAAAAGAAGACAGTACGAGGCAGAGATTGAAATTGCAGGCAAAGTCAAAAGAAGTAAGGGACAATGTAATTGATGGATTTATTTTTAAGAATAAATAAACGTATATGCCCCAGTTGAACATTCATTCTACGTGCTCAGTAGTGGTTACTGACCTTAAAGTGTCTAGGTGCCATACTTCAATATGTTTAATTCTCTGCTACCACCCTGGAAATGTGCATAATATTACGCCTGCAGCACTAGAGTCTGGGATACAGCTGTGGTACTTAACAAATTGGAGGAAATACCAAAAACAGCTATCAGTGGGTACACTGCTGAATCATAAGCAGAATTCATGGATTCTCATCTTGTGACCCTTTGATCATTTTAGGAGGATGTGGTTTTGTGAATCGTACATCTTTTGAAGGCTGCTCATCACTGGTGCTGGCCTGTCTGTCTATAGTAACTGCTGCAAATCTACAAATTTGACATAACACTTCTGGCATAGCTAATGGGGTGCACTTTAACCTGTTTCACCTAAATGACTTATTTAGAGTTTGGTGGATGGAATACTCCATCAAAATGTAGCAGATACCTTGTCTGCCCTATTACACATACCACAGGACATGATGGGACCTACAAAAGGTTTGTAGCAGAGTATCCCTTGCGCCAAACTCTAAACAAGGCTCAAAGTCCCCTAACAGTTATGGATGTGCTATACAAGGCCCACCGAGGGCTAAAAATTTGTCACCAGTAGTATTTCCTCATTTTTACTTGCATACCACTTAGCATATATTAAAAAGGCACTTGTAGACCTTAGTTTTAGAATGTCAACATGTTATGCTGCCTAGGAGATAGAGCAGATTATTCAGGGCCAGAGAACAAAGCTATCAAATGGTGTCTCTTGGGTCATTGTTCTTGACATTGTCAAAAAGAATAAGGACTTACCATGGAAAGAATGACAGACATCTTTAAAGGTGATTTAAATGTTGATTATTTCTGGGGACCTCTGGTGACATACCTTTCGAGAGGTCTTCCTCTCACCGCCTGCTTGCTGAGCATAAGAGCACTACATCTATTCAGATTCTAGTACGGCAGCCTTCCCCGTGCTAGCAAGACCTCCTAGAAGACAATTCACTCTAGTCTAGAGCTCCCGTAAAGAAAGTTGATGTACACAGGGCACCACAGTTAACTGACAGCTTATCTGAGTTCATTCTGTTTCTCAGTTTGATTTGAAGGATTGGGAGTGGGGAGATAGCGTTCCGTTTCAGGGTAAAGATGTTCTGTTCCCCTATGAAGGGAAAATGTCTTGCTAACAATATATTGCTAAAGATGTGAATGGCCTTGTTGGTTTATATGGTACTGTATTGTACAATGGTGTATCGTTGGAAAATGAAAGCTTTTTGCTTAGCGACTGACATATCAGTTTTTGTTGTTTCACTCGTGTAAAAGTCCAATAAAAAGAAATATATATAAAAAAATAGGTATTTCCTAAGTAACTATCATTGTGAAATCACCACTATGAAAGTAAGATACTATAAAAAATTGTAAGAGAATGATGTACCTATGTTAGCTAAAGTAATAGTGCACCGGTGTAAACATCTGTGCTCTACTGAAGAAAGTTTGTACTTTAGTGCATTTTCAATAGTTTTGTATCTGAAATAGGAAGAAGAGATTTGAACTGTATGTAAATATCACACATTCAGTGCCAGTGAAGAAAAAAAAAGGTTCACAACAGCTAGACTGGTCTCATTCTCTAAACCTACTTTCACAATGCTAGTAGTTTAGGGAGAGATGCCCATATGTAACTGTAAAATGTAAGGTGAAAGCAAAATATTATATGTTCTTTATTGGTGGACAGTGTTGAACACTGTTCTTTCATAGAGACCCTCCCATATGATTATGCTTGCTCCATGGGAAGTCAGTGTTAGATGAGGAAAAAACAGGAATAGCCTGTTACACCCTCATAATTCTAATGACAATACACCCAATGTGGACATAACATAAGGAATGTAGCCTCGCCTGTTAATCCTCAGCAGGTACACAAATTCGCGGGAGTCCCGGGATGTAGCTGGAAACTTAAAGCACAGTGTGTTTCTGTGGCCTATTAGTTTATTTAAATGCATTCAAATGGAAGGAAAGAGGGTACAGATGTGGAGTCATATTTTGCACGGTGCCTGACACACATCCAAATCTGGCCACCATATTGGATGAATATGAAGTCAAAAAAGATATGGAGGTGAGAAGAATATGTTATCAATATCTATCATATCTGTATATTAATCGTGTTGTGTTAATACCACGATGTCTCATAACTATTTCATATATTCATGTTGGTCTGTCCTAGGTAATAAGCCTTTTTTTAGTAACATCACCATGTCTACCTTTGCGACATCACCATCACTGGGATACAACACAAGAGGGCAAATTCATCAAGGTAAACTGAAACATGAAGTCTAAGTTTAGACCTGAAGTCTAACCTTAGACCTGAAGACTAAACTTAGACCTTATCTCTAAGGGTAGATTTAAGGTCTAAAGTTAGACTTGTGGAGTAAACTTAGACTTTAGGTGTAAACTTAGACTTTAGGTCTACACCTAGACTTCAGGTCCAAAGTTAGACTTTAGGTCTAAAGTTAGGCTCCAAGACTAAAGATAGACTCCAAGTCTAAAAGTAGACTTTAGGTCTAAAGTTAGTCTTCAGGTCTAAACATAGACTTCAGGTCTAAGTTTAGCTTTCTGATTCAAGCCTAAGGTCTTTACCATCCAAAACTGTCATGTTTGACAGGAAAGAGGGATAATAAACTGCCATCATGATTGAGTCATGTTGCAACTGTCTGCTATGAGAAAATTGTTTGCCTATGCCTCCACCTTTTGAATTAAACACTATTTAGTTGAGGATAAACAACACTTTATTAGTTTATCCTGACATTGATTTATGTCGTTGATTTGTAACACAGTTTTCAAAAAGTTATATTCATTTTGTAAAAACAGACATCAGATTACTATCAACTTCATGTCTGGCCATATACAAAAAAAGCAGTTTGTGCATATATACAATGTGAAAAGAAAATCAACAATGAATGTTGTCCAAAAACATATTTACCCGTGAATGCATAATCGTGACATGGACAAAATAATCATGTGTATTATAAATAGAATAAACATTTCATGGTAAAAGGATCACAATCATAGGGAGAGAAGCAAAGAAAAAATTCTTTTCATATCATTTTTTACACAATCAACTCCCTAATCCTGAACCAATATACACGTTATAATTCAGGAAACAATGCCCATTTATGCATCAGTCACATAAATCTAAGTGTCAGAAAGGATGCCGACGCGTTTCGAGTCCTGTTAAATAATTTGCAGGAATCTCATCAGGGCGGTGTAATTCTAGTCCATGGGAACTTCTAATGTTTGTGTATTGCCCAAAGTTGCTCCTGTTTTTGTGGAAGATCGTCTATGCCAGGTGGTCTGAACTTCGAAGTTGCTGACCCATCGGCTAGTGTGCCGGTGTCTGGAAGTCAATCTGATTTTTGGCTCGTTGTATTTTTATCAATGACTTCGGTAAAGCGGAAAAATTCTTCTCCGGTATTGGTTGGTCTTTCGTTTTTTCGTTTTTTCGTTTTCTCACTCGTGAATGCGTGCGTTAAGCACTGCTCCTCAGTCTAACTGCTACCCGGCACACACAGATTGTGGGCAACTGTCTGCTAGGCAGATAAGTGTTATTTATCATTTTTATTACCAAAATCCACGTTAATACTTCCTAGATTATTAGACGATGGCATGTCATCATATGTCGTAATGTGTACCTAGAGGTTCGTATTACTTACCTACGTATACCAGCTGTACATCCAGCCTCTGTAGTTGAGTAGCTGCAGATTCATTTTCCCAGGTGATGAAGTGTATTCATCCTATGCGAACACTGTAAAGTTTAAAAGTGTATAGAGATACTTTCTACCACTAGGGTGGCATCTTTCTCCGAAATACAACATTAATTGGAAGAATATCTGGATAAAGGTAAAGAACTCACTGTTTAAGTATCATCATAATATCATTCAAGAGTGCCTTAAACACTAATGTATTGATTGGTTTGTACAAGTTGAGACAGTACATTATCCAGCAACATAATAGAAAACAAACCTCCTAAATAAAACAGTGTTGAGGTATAGTAATTGTACATATATTCTGCCATCGGGTCATACACTAGGGGGTATCAGCTTAATTACCAGAGCGCTCAGCCTGCACCTGGCATACTAATTCCATAGGAAAATTCTTGATGCCAATCGGTTGTCTCATTCTGGCTAGCTTGTTGGTTGCTTCAGACAAAAATCCATTTGGCTTTGTTGTGGTATTATAAATTGTAACTTCCAAATGCTGTGTGTTCTACCCGTTCAAGAGTGGTCCATTTAAAATCTGTTGCTGAATGGTTACTGTCAATGAAATGTGACACCAACTCTGTAGTTCATCATTGATTCTCATGTTGCTAATGTGTTCTTGGATGTGTGTCTTGATTTTTCATGTATATTCACGTTGATTGTTACAATTAGTTAAGGTTTTTGGATCCATGCATGACCATCGATTTAAGTTGTCTCTTTAGTGGCATGTTTGAAGTGGCTTCCATTGCATATGTGTCATAAATAATTATTTGTTGCCTGTAGTAGATCATAAAGAGTTGTCTTCATTCTTGATCTGGGCCCTATATGTACACGCAAATGATTTAAATTGGTGATGTGTCTGAAGGCAAATCAAGGAGGTGGTAACCTGCTGTTTCCTGCATTCAAAACATGCTAATGATTTCGAATTATTCTGTAAATCTGTGTTGATAGTTTGTTATATGTCATGACAACTGTAATATTGTTTGGTTTTGGTCTCCAAAAGCGCAGATGTAGGAGTCTCTGTTGTAGGCTATGAGCACTACCTTCTTGAGGTAAGATCTATTTATTAATCACAATTTACAATCACCAGAAAGCCTGATGAAAGTGTTGGTTGAGATTGCATCTTAAAGATCCTAAGGATCTTGGGTGATGAGAGCTAAAGGGCAGGAGCACGTTCCTGTCCACTAGTTTTTAGTGACAGTAGTTACAAAACAAGGAGTTGTGCTGTTCCATATACATTGCACATGGTCAATATAGGTATTTTTAATTTCAAGATGTTGCCTATAGGTGTGTTGATGCTATCTTATTAGAAAATCTAATGTAAATCACTTTGCACACCCCTGGGGCAATGTGGTATTAAAGAAAGGGCAGCAGACGATTGTGCAGCCCTTTTCTGCAGATAGCGTTGGTGCACATATAGCCATAGAGCTATCATCAAAAGATGTTTCCTCATTTGCATGCGGGTGTGGCCCCATGCAAATGAGGGTATCCCTTTGCCTCTGCACCCATGGCATATTATAGACACAGAGGCAAAGAAGCTGTCAGGAGGCGCACTGACACTGTCAATGCGCCCCCTGATAGCAGTCCTCTGGAGGGAGGAAAGTAGGTCCTATGGACCCCCAAACATCCCCTTTCAGGCAGGTGTAGTCACTCAGTGCAGGCACCTGCAAGGGAATCTCTCTACCTTCTTAAAAGTGCAGACAGGGTGCTGCCTGCACAGTAATACACAGAACAGCTGCTTCAAACCGGTCCATTTTTCCATTGAATGCACTGCTCCTGGAGCAGCATGACTTTTTGGCTACCTAGGGGCAATGTATTCAATGTAATAGGGTGCATTTCCCTGTTTGCACTCGGTGCACCTGTTTTAAGGTGCGCAGTGACACAAACAAGGAAAGTGGCCCGTATGTGTTATAGGGCCCCAGGTGTGTTTTGCTTACTGTTAGCTGTTCCCAGGGACCAATTAGAAAAAGTCCTCTGTATAATACCTTTGTTGGCTTTATTGTGGTTGTAAGAATGTTCTCACTCCAATAGCAGGGGCTGTATCCCATAAAGTGGGCATTGGCAGCAGTCCCAGTTTTGGGCTGACTGACATCTTAAGTGGAGCAGCACTACTTTTCTACCTGCTTGTCACAGGAACTTTCGAGGCCGATACTGCTTTAGGCTGGAATCATAGCAGAATTTGTTGACATATCTAAAATAAACACCTAAGGAGAACACAATCATATATTCAAAGCAACATGCTACTACAATTTAAACTGTTACCTGGCATGCTGATACTAATCTTACCTCACATCTTCTCACATCTTAACATCATTCTATTGTTGGATTCGCTGGACTTGATGTCTGCTGCTGCCTTGATTTCTTCGTTTTTGTTTTATGAGGCTAGAGCTTTGAACACTGAGGAGCTGGTTCCTATCACACCTCTATCACAGCTCAATGATGGTACTGCAGCCTGAGAGCTTCTAGCAGTGATTTCCTTGAATTGGATAGCTTTTGAGCTGTTTGAATTGGTTTCTGGGATGTGATCCCTCTGCTGTATTGACTCCTGCTACCTCTTGCTGTCTTGTTGTAGTGGTTTTCCCATAGGGACCATGAGGCTGTTCTTATGATTTCTGAACCACCTTGTGTTTAGAAGTTGGGATCTTGGAGAGCCTAGTTCTTATCAGTGGTATGCCAGGCTGTGCCCCTGACACTCAGTGTTTGTTGTTATGGCCCATTTGGCCTTCAGTAACCTTTGGACCATCTCGGTGGCTTCTTGGTGACTGGATTTAGATTGTGGCAGTAGGGCACCAACAATTTTGGATGTTCTTTGGGAAGTTGGAGACTGAAACAGTAAACAATTTGATTCAAAGCGCTCGGTGAATTGGCATCTAGGAGCAGCAGGTGGGGAAGAGGTGATACGGTGCCACAACTGGTTGTTCATTTTTCTTGGTTTTTTTGCTTAAATGACTATGGTAACCTCACCACAGTGGAGAAGTGTGGCTCACTGGTTAGAGGAGGCAGACCTGGAAGCAGAGGTCAGCCCGGGACCAGGGTTCAATTCCCGGCTCGGCGGGGTCTTGAGTCCTAAAATGTCCATGGACTCGACAATTCTCGCTCTGGTACCTAATCGATTCATGGGTTCACACTCTGCGACTCTGGGCAATAGATTGCTTAATCTCCACAACGGCCCCTCGCGGCGGGATGCCTGGCTTTCACCTTGCGGATACCCTGCCGGGGTTATCTCACAGGGGAATACCAGGACGGGTTCCCTAAGCAAGCGCTTAGAAACCAGTGGTGATTTGCGCTATACAAATCCATGTACATTTACATTTACATTTACATTTACCATTGGGACACTGGGGCACTGTTTGGTTCATTGGAAAAACTGGATTTTATACTCTCTTATTTCTTAAATGTATTTAGCCAGTTAGTTAGCCACACAAGATATAAAAGTATTATCTGAATAATGCTTACTTGTGCCAAGAAATTAATTGTGCACATGAAAGAACTTTTGATCAGTTTGAAGTAGTGTGAGAAATAGGATTGTTCGTTGAGTGGGGTGCTAACCCTGCTCAAGCAACAGCCACAATCCCTGTCAGGGTGCACCACCAAAGTATCTAAATTAACCAGTGCATAAACCTCTTGTAGCTAGGCACAAAGCAGTCATGCTTAAGTTAGAGACAATGTGTAAAGTGTTTATGCAATACACACACAGTAATAGAGTTTAAAAATAACTCAAGAAGAATCCCACACCAATTTAGAAAAATATAGTACATTTTAATATATAATTTGAGATCAAATAATGCAGTCCTCAAGATATGGAATTTTAAAGAGTACAGCTAAGTATAGCGCCTAAAAGCACAAAGCTCCACTTGTGGTTATCTAGTTGGGAGAGACTGGGTGAAAGTAAGCATTGGCCTGATACAGGGAGTCCCATTGAAAGAGTTACCTTCTACAGTCTGGCGGGAAGACTTTCGTTCATGGTGTATGGTGTCCAATTTTGATTGGAAGGTGTTGCAGGAAGATCTTGGCGCAATCAGCCCCATTTGTAATTGCAAAAAACACAAAACTTCAGGATTTCTCTTTTTCATGAGAGAGTGCTCAACTGATGTCCCTCCACGTCTCCAGGATTTGAGAGGCACCTTTTTGGGATCAGGAATTCACTTCAGCAGAGAACAGCAGGGCTCAGGCAGGTTGCGTTGCAGGTTCATGCAGCAGGTCAGGTGGGCAGATGCAAGAACATTTCTGGTGCTAGTTACGTAGCACAGAATAGGAGGTCAGTCAGCTGACCCTTGAAGTCACTTCAGTCTTGAATGAAGGGTGCCGTTCCAATCTTCTTTCTCAGCAAGCAGGGTAGGGGGAAGAAGGGCAGCAGAGTATCAGGGCAGCAGAGTAGCAGTCCTTCTGGCAGCAGGGAAGCACAGACGTCCTTCTTTTGTGGAATCCACATGTTTAGAGGTGTACTGAAGAGTGGTTCTGAAGGTCCTATTTTTATACCTGGTGTCTTCTTTGAAATGGGAGAAGTTTCCAGAGGATTGCCTTTGAATTGTTTGAAGTATTCTGCCTCCACTGCCCTTGCTCCAAGCTGGCTGCATGAACAATGCAGTGGTGACAAGTTGTGTGAAGCAGGGCACAGCCGATTGATTTACAAGTATGGCTGAATCAAGCCCTGTCCCTCATCCTGCCAGTGATGGTCCATCCAGACACACCTAATTCCTGTATTCTGCAGCTGCCTGGAAGGAATAAACAAAGTCCAACTGCCAACTACACCCAGTCATATGACCCAGGAACAGACCGCAGACTCCAAATAGTAAGGGCAGGTAAACAGCAACTTCTAAAAGTGGCATTTTCAAATTTTTAAAAATCCAGCTACACTATTAAATTGGGCTTTAAATTACAAATTCTCAGACACCAAACATGAACTGTCTACCTGTTTCCAACCAAATGTTATCACTTATTAAAAGTAGTAAGGCAACCTAATGTTATATTACAGTAGAGATAGGCCTCACCGTATTGTAAAACGAATATAAGAGTTTTTGACTACCAGGACAAATAAAACTGAAGAGGAAATTGCCAGCCTTTTAATTACACTGCACCCCACTCTTTGGGCTACTGAGGGCCTACCTTATGGGTGACGAATGTAATGAATCGGGAGGTTACGGCTTGGCAAGGGGTTTAGTTTGCCAAGTCGATTTTGCAGTTCAAAACTGTATTCAGCTGCAATTACAGATCTAGGACATGTTTTAAAGGGCTACTTAAGTGAGTGGCACAATCAGTGCTGCTGGCCCACTAGTAGCATTTAATTTAAAGGCTCTTGGTTTATAAAATCACACTTTACTTAAGAT
This sequence comes from Lissotriton helveticus, assembly GCF_964261635.1. NCBI lineage: Eukaryota > Metazoa > Chordata > Amphibia > Caudata > Salamandridae > Lissotriton > Lissotriton helveticus. The sequence continues at coordinate 996,878,593 of NC_136065.1, read as the reverse complement.
TACAAGTAAATTAGATAAGCCAATTGTAACATGTTTCAAGGAGTGAGCACAAGCGCTTTAGGATTGGTTAGCAGTGGTAATCTGGACAGAGTCCTATGACCAAAAAAACAAATTCAGCAAAAATAGGAGATGTGAAGGCAAAAAGTTTGGAAGTGACGCCATTGAGAGGGCCAAGTCGACCAAGGAGGTAATGAAGGGAATGGAACTCCTTCTAAAGTAACTCAAACAAATTCTCAAGTGCATACTTCTCATAGCGAGCAATAAACAATTAAATGTTGCTTTTCCAAAATAGCTAAAGGGAATACAAAATCATCTAACTTTGATATGGATGTTCAACAAACGTTTAATTCACCAAATCAGCAGAACAGAATTATGGCAACTGTAGTATTCAATTCCACAAATGCAAGTCCCATTCCCTCCATACAAAAACAGCAATTATCTCAATCAGAGTTCATGTATAACCAGGATTATCATCAGGGCATCGGATTTGATCATAATATATCAACTGACATTCATAACCCTTAGCTCAAAGTGAATCATCATATCTTCTTTTTAGGATCATAATAATAATCAACCATCATACCATATTTTTCCTAAATTGGGGCAATCTCCAACACTTTGTCGAACAATATCAGACATTATTGTTAAATGGCCAGGTGAACTTGCTGAAGTGTATTGCTTTAAGCCCAGGAAAACACAAACACTTGTTTACAACAGGTCACATTGTTAAATACACATGTTTATAAGTAAGTAAGTAAGTAAGTTTATCCTATATTATGGTACTACTATCCTATTTTATGGTACTTCTTTAAGCATTGATAACTTAATTGTTTGATCAAATACTGTTGATTCGTCTAAAATTAGTTATGTCTTAAATAACTTGGTGATGCTTAAACTACAGACAGTGATATATACATTCTCATTCCACTTTAATCAATTAAGCTTCCAACACCTCAAAATTTAAGGAAGCTGAGTTATCCTCAACAAAACAAACTTGAGCAATGTTACTGAATGTCCATCTCAGCCTAATGTTCAATTGGAGGAACTGTGAAGTTAATGAAAATACTTTTGTAAACTCAAATTAGCATGATTACATTGCTGGTAAAGATATGTAATAGACTGCAGTTTTGGATGTGCAGAATTTTCTTACTGTTGAATAAGAACATTCTGGTGTTTATAGCCACATATCAGAAAATGAAGATTAACAACATTTAAGAAATTGATCAAAAAACATACAAAAAGGTGAGGCAAAATTAGATTTGAATGTGAATTCTGCTACTTCTCCGTTTCTAGTAGATCCTTTCCAATATGTATTATGTCTGGGACAAGGAATGTTCACACAACTAGTTCAACTGGGTCTGAGACATAAACTACTATAGAGAGCCCTTAAAACAATAATCAGCAATTAGACACTATCACAACTGATAAGAATCTCTTTTGATCAAAAGGGAAATACATAGTTTGCAAAAAATCTGGAATACATAGTTTAAAATGTAGTGATATAAGAGTATAAAAGGTATTTTAGGTGGAGAATCACAGGGTGACTCCGTTACACAAGATAGATTGTATCACCTTGATTAATAGTTGATTCTTCCATTAGAAATGTATGTTCTTTCAGTGCTCACAGTTATAGTATATATTCTTTAAGATTTCCCTGGAAGTTAGTCCAGGGCTTTAATATTACATCAATGGAAAATTGGGAGAACAGGACCCATACGTAACTGTCTTTTAGTTTTTTAAAGAACAAAGAATGTCTATATATGTTTTATCAATACAGTGTGATTACGGGAGTTTAAACACACAAGGAGTCAATGTAGCAAGTCCTTTTATGTAAAGCTACTTATATGTAACTGTTTTTTAGGTTTTTAAAGAACAAAAAATATTTAAATATGTTCATTAATACAATGTGAACACGAGAATTTAAATATAGAAGTAGTCAATGTAGAAAGTCCTTTTATGTAACAGCCACTGCGAATACAAAGTTAAAAGATTGTTTTTTGTTTACTTTATAGTGATCATATTTGAATAAATCAAAATTGTCCTGAAGAAGGTGAACATTATTAGATGTTTCACCAAAACGCTGTGTCGACAGATATATTCAGTTGAGCATATTCGGCTCAAGGGAATTTTTATTGATCTTTTTAAACTTTATGAGTTTATAAAATGTGTTTTTAAATTTGTTGAACTTTTTTTGTTTAAATTTTGAAAAAAGTAATCCATGTACATATTGTGCAGGAGTTCTTTTTATAAGTACTTAATGGTTTTTATCTTGTGGAAAACGGAATAAGAATAATAAAATAATTTCTAAATAAATAATGTTTCAAATTATTCACAGATTTATATGTATTCGCTTCTTTTTGGCTAAAAGACTCTTGGTTTTCTAGTTTGATACAAAATTGGTTGTTTGTATGTTTTTTCATAATTGATTATAACGATTAATTTTGAAATGTTTAATAGATTTTGATCATTCTTTGGGTTCCATTTCTACAAATTTGGAAAGCGAAAATCTAGGTTTTAATTGAAAAGGGATTCCCTTGTTGTCATTAGTACAAATACATCCCATCCCTTTTCTCGGTATCAGGGGTGACTCCTTTGTTTGTTTGGTAGGAATATAAGAGCGAACATCCTTGAATCCTGTGGCTATTACAGCTCTGAGCTTTGCCAGTGATACAATCTATTATCTAAAATGCCTAATGGAATGGACAGTATTCAGGATAAACAATTACTGCTTAACAAGTAACGTCATGAACTGATACTATATTTTGACCCATGTTCTAGAATATCATTACCTGGTCCTGTCAAGCAACTGCTATATTGCTCTCCTAGTGACTAATCTTGAATCTAAAATGTAAATAACTATAATACTAATCTGTATCCTGAGGCTCCACTGTTTAGTCATAATTTATATGCCTAAGTCAGTTCTCAAACTGATCTCACTCCTTTGTGACTGTCAAGTTGTCAGCATGAAGTGCTAAACAGAAGTACATTTGTAAGACTTCTGTCTATGTATCCTGACTTTAAAGCTCTTAAATGAAAAGATCTATTAAAATATTTGTTACTGTAAATCAGATATATTTGAATGCAATCACCAGTCTTGGGTATGTAATACTTAGTTGATAAAATCAGCTAGAAACAATAACTTCTATTAGCAATGGCCTTGTTGTAAAGAAGGTATCAAAAGTCAGTTATCTTAAACTTTTAAGACCTAAATGTTTGCCACCATCTAGAAATATCCAAGAGCATTATATTCATGTGTGTCAGCTGTGGAGATTACTGCAGGAAATGTAAGGGGCCAGCAGTCTCTTCTTCCAACAAAGTTGACAACTTGATGGTGACTGTACCCAGAGCTGATTGAATTAAATGATCTTTGCATTTAAAATATATAATTCAGAACAATTTTGTGTTTTCCAGGTCCTTTCATTAAAGATTCACTAAACATACCTATTGTACCTAAAACACTTTTTGATTCCACTAAAGTCTATCTTAAAATTTTTCCTGAAACATCATTGAAAAACTAAAGCAAAACTAGGGGGTGACATTTAGGCGCGTGTGTTTTTAACTCATTTTCAAGAATCATGGAAGCTGACTGTAGGAGCTGTCTTTTCTGCACGGTCACCTCGATATTTCATGTTTTGCTGACCTTATATTTTTACTAGTTTTAGAACTCTGTGCACTTTACCCCTGCTAATCAGTAGCAAATTACCTGTGCTTCCCCTTAAAACATGGTGGAATTGGCAGTCATATTTAGCATATTTAACTTTCCTATAAGTCACTAGTATAAGGTACAAAGTGTATCCAGGGTATAAGAGTTAAATGACACTAGTAGACTGCAGCACCTATTATGCCATTATACAGTGGCAAGGGAAACATGGCTTTAGTCGTACAGTTATAGTCTGACAGTAGCAGTGTAAAAACTTCAATTTGAGATATCAAAAAACTATTGATAGGCCAACAACAGGGAAATTCATTACAATTATTGTTTTACTAAATGAGTGACAATTTAATAGTCTTGAGATGTCATAAAAACATTTTTTTTACTTAACAGCTCTATAACTTCTGAACAGTGTGCCTGGCAAATATGGATGACTTTTGTTTAGACTATCCAAGTGGAGGGCCACTTAAAAACAGGCTTGACAAGCCCATCATTGGTGTAAAACAGCAGCAGACGAAGATAGTTTGATGTCTTTCACAGTCCCCAATTTGCTTGCTCTGGGAGTTTACTATAACAACCAGGACATTTGCCTATTCCAAGAGAGCTGGGCCTGTGAAGAATATCAAAGGGTAGGCTTTGCGCCAGTCAACATCTTAGCTACTAAGGGGGGGAGGGGGCGCCCATTTAGCGGACTTACAATCTTGGTAAGCACGCATCTTGGGTAACTCCCACCAACGATATCCAATGTGTTCTGCTGTCATTCCCTGATAAGATGAAAATTGCCCCAATTAATGTCTATTCAAGACCTGTGACCAATAGACTAGAATCTGCCACCATAGACCATCTAGGTCTAGGACGTTACATTCCTACCCTGGACCCAGTTACTTTGTTGATTATAGGAGGCGATTTCAATTGCCAATTCGAGCCACTAACTGACCATACCCATGAGACTCCCTCAGAAGAAGATCTATACTGGTCAATTCCTGATCCGCAGATCGCCCCAATCAAAGTATGGTCCCCCCTGGCCATGCAACTCTACTCACTTATGTTGTCCCACTCCCTGAGGGCATGCAACGGGAGGACTAAGTCTGACCTTCCGGGTAAATTTACATTCAATAGAGACGACCAGTCCTCGCTAATCGATTACATCATGGTGGAAACTAGATCCTGGGACAAAGTTCTAGATTTCTACGTTCAGCAGAGGCAGGACGTGATCACAACGCCTTGATCATAATCCTGAAGCTGGGGAATTTTGGCACACCTACTACCCATTCTTACCCAGTAGCCGGGTCTAGTGCACTAAAGACCACCAGCAATAGAAGGAAAGTTAGATCGAGTTGTATCCAACACTCTCCCTCCAAATTGGCTAAAGTTTACCAGCTTGCAATATCCCTGATAGCCAAAATGTGGGAGGCGGGACAGGTGGAGGCACTTGTAGGGGATAGAGATATGGCCAAGAAAATTCATGAGGAGTTAATTGCAAACGTGACCAATGTATTTGATCCGGAAACATCAAAGAGGGAAACAACCCAACCTAAATGTTCCTGGTATAACAGCAATTGCCGCAAAGCAAAAGAGGGGCTTGTGCAAGCGGTGAAGGCTAAAGACAGGCCAATCAACAAACTAGCCAGTGTCAAGTATAGGAAGACTATGCAGCAGGGAAAGAAAGGTTGGGAAACAGAGAGGTGGGGTGCCCTGAAGGACAACAATTTGAAATTGTTTTGGAGGCTAGTGAGCTTAGGAGGGGGGACATACGGCTATAGAGCCAAACATAGCACCCGAAGTCTGGGAGTCACACTTCGGGTCCCTGTATGACTGTGAAGTTGAGGATTCCACTAGTTAAGATATCCTGAGTAAAACTTTGGAACATTGTCAGGAGGAGGGCTGGGACATTTCATTGATGGAGGTTGGAAATGCTATCAACAGCCGGCACCCAATAAAGCCCCTGGTGTTGATAAACTCCCAGGGGATCTTTTTCGGGAGGAACCCAACATTTGGGCCCCATACCTGTGTGCCCTATTTAATCGTATTCTGAAGGGCATGAATCCCCCTGATACCTGGAATGGTGGTGAGATAGTACCCATATTAAAAAGGGCTGCCCTCTTCTACCCTCTAATTATAGACCCATCAGTTTAATTGATATTACTCAAAAACTGATGGGGAGGGTTCTGTTGGCCCAGTTACAGGGGTGGATGAAGGAGCAGGAGATTTTGATTCCCTACCAGGCCGGCTTCAGATCAAACATGTCAACCGTGGACCAGATATTTAGATTACAGCTATTTTTCTGGAAAACGGTGAAGATGGAGGGTGGCAGCCTCTATCTTATATTTGTTGATCTGAAGTCAGCCTTCGATCTTGTACTCAGGAAGAAGCTTTGGGAAGTGCTTAGCGATTTTGTGATTCCTCCTTATCTCCTCAATGTGTTAGTGAGGCTACACACTGACAATTACGCACAAGTCAGATGCGGAAAACATGGGGAACTCTCTTCACGCTGTCCTGTCAAAAAGTGGGTGAGGCAGGGATGCATTTTAGCCCCCACCGTATTATGTCTTCATATCAATGGGCTTATTGCTTTTCGAAACAACATAAAAGACACTGATGCCCCAAAGCTAGCCACGGGAAAGATACCCTCGCTGAAGTTAGCGGACGATACTTTGCTATTGTCCAAGTCACCTCTAGGTATACAACGTGTCCTGGACGGGTTTGCACAGTTTTGCAATATGAGAGGTTTGGAGATCAAATTATCCAAGATTAAATTCATGTTCTTCAACCCTCCAGAGAGCACACGCCCTAACCCCTCTCTCAACGGTATCCTCCTTGACAAAGTGAGGATATTCGATTATTTGGGTATTACATTGTCTGAGCAATTTGGGTGGGGCCCACAGATGGCCAAAGCTAGACTTAGGCTAACCCAGACAACGGGCGGGATCATGAAATTGTTGAAAACATCTGTATTCAAGCCAGCAGCTCCTGTGGTGGAGATATTCAAGGCCCAAGCAAGAGGGGCTACACTATATGGGGCAGAGCTTTGGGGACATAGTTCTACCTTGGACCTCGTCAAGCTGAAAAACAATTTCATGAGAAAGCTTATAGGACTTCCATGCAGCACCCCACTAGTTCCTCTGCGTATGGACTTGGGCATGAGGCCAATTGATGAAGAGATTACCCTTAGGCCTCTGAGTTTTTGGCACTGGGTATGGGTAACTCCAGAGCTCTCCCCCTACAAAGTCGAGGTAAAGGAGCTCCTCCCCAGACTAAACCCCAGTAAAATACTGTGGCTGGCCCGCATAAGGAATCTCTCCACTAAGCTTGGCTGGACAGAGCTATGGACAGCTCCAGAGCTATCCTGTGCTCTGATATCTAGGTCAGACCTTGTAAAACACTACAGGCAAGCCAACATACTGTCTCTCCAGGAAAGTGCTAAAGAGGGCACGTTGACGATGGAGTTCCTACAAATAAAAGAGGTATACAGAAAATAACTCTTTCTGGATGTAGTCTACCCTCCTGTGGCTGGGAAACTGTGTCTGCAATTTAGTTTGGGAAATCTACCACTGGCAGTGCACACCAGTTCATGGGCGCCTGAGAACTCAAGTGTGTGCCGCACATGTAACCCAATGGCTGAATCTGAAGTCCATGTATTGTTTTTTTGCCCTGCATATGTTTTGCTGCGTAAACGCTGGATAACCCAACTATGTAAAAACCTAGTGTTTGTCCGTTGTGCAGAGGCTTTCAGAGTTTTAAAATATGATACTGATCCTCCAATTGTATTTGCTGTATCTCACTTTTTAAATGCTATGTGGCATATCAGGAGAGGGCTCTTAAAGCAATTATAGGGGAGGACCATCTGGAAAAATTCTCTGTAATCTTTTTACTACATTTTAATTCTTGTTTTTATGAACCTTAATCTTCTATGTGGCTGTTAGTGGTTTTAATCGTGCACAAATGTATGGGATTGTCAATATTGACCAGTCTGTGTAAATCTTTGAAGATTTTTCTAGGCACGTTTATGGCCCGAGTACCGGGCTAAATTGTTGTACAAATAGCTACTCTTATAATATCACCATTGAAGTCAGGCACACTTTATATTACATTTATCCTCTGTTAACCTGGCAACTAATTTTGCCTGCTTCCCCTTGGGTAAACAGTAACATCATCATTTGTGAAAGTGAAGTAATTTTGTTTAAAAAAATCTAGTCATTCATCAAGAACTACGGGTCCTAACAGCATTCCCAGCGCTGTATCTAAAGACAATTCCACACATCGATATAACATACTGAGTGTTTCCTTTGCAAGCATATACAATCTTGCAATCTTATCATTTTCTTGGAAAGGATCTGGTTTGCAATCACTGTAGAAGGCTGCATCACATTTAGGGCTAGATGTAGGTAAATCATTTTTACTGATTCTAAAATACCGAATTTTACCGATTCGGTATTTTAGAATCGGTAAATCCGATGTAGGTACATTTTCGGTATTTTTCACCGAATCGCTAAGATTCGGTAATTACCGAATCGGTGTTTACCGATTCGGTAATTGCCATTCATTCCTATGGGCCTTGAGGCCCATAGGAATGAATGTCAATTACCGAATCGGTAAATACCGATTCGGTAATTACCGAAAAATTCAAGGGTGGCAGGGTGTCACTTTAACACCCTGTTGCACCCCTGATTAGTGCTTGTGTGCCATGTGGCACACATACATGCTCTAAGGGCATGTATGTGTGCCACATGGCACAGGTGTAAATGCACATATTTGCATTTACATAGGAATTCGTTATTTACCACCAACTAATAGTTGGTGGTAAATAACGAATCCTTAAAGCCCTGTAGCACGGTTTAAAGTGCTACCTATATGTCAAAATACAGATTTGGTAAAATTACCGATTCAGTAAAATGACCGAATCTGTATTTTGACATCCCCTACATCTCAGTATCCAAATACCGGTCGGTAACGGCCGAAAATCGGTATTTTCGGCCGTTACCGACCGGTATTTGGATTCCTACATCTGGCCCTTAGTCCCTAAGAATTAGGGCCAGATGTAGGTAATCTCCATTTACCTACTCTTGAATACCGAATCATACCGAGTACATTTACATTTACATTTACCATTGGGACACTGGGGCACTGTTTGGTTCATTGGAAAAACTGGATTTTATACTCTCTTATTTCTTAAATGTATTTAGCCAGTTAGTTAGCCACACAAGATATAAAAGTATTATCTGAATAATGCTTACTTGTGCCAAGAAATTAATTGTGCACATGAAAGAACTTTTGATCAGTTTGAAGTAGTGTGAGAAATAGGATTGTTCGTTGAGTGGGGTGCTAACCCTGCTCAAGCAACAGCCACAATCCCTGTCAGGGTGCACCACCAAAGTATCTAAATTAACCAGTGCATAAACCTCTTGTAGCTAGGCACAAAGCAGTCATGCTTAAGTTAGAGACAATGTGTAAAGTGTTTATGCAATACACACACAGTAATAGAGTTTAAAAATAACTCAAGAAGAATCCCACACCAATTTAGAAAAATATAGTACATTTTAATATATAATTTGAGATCAAATAATGCAGTCCTCAAGATATGGAATTTTAAAGAGTACAGCTAAGTATAGCGCCTAAAAGCACAAAGCTCCACTTGTGGTTATCTAGTTGGGAGAGACTGGGTGAAAGTAAGCATTGGCCTGATACAGGGAGTCCCATTGAAAGAGTTACCTTCTACAGTCTGGCGGGAAGACTTTCGTTCATGGTGTATGGTGTCCAATTTTGATTGGAAGGTGTTGCAGGAAGATCTTGGCGCAATCAGCCCCATTTGTAATTGCAAAAAACACAAAACTTCAGGATTTCTCTTTTTCATGAGAGAGTGCTCAACTGATGTCCCTCCACGTCTCCAGGATTTGAGAGGCACCTTTTTGGGATCAGGAATTCACTTCAGCAGAGAACAGCAGGGCTCAGGCAGGTTGCGTTGCAGGTTCATGCAGCAGGTCAGGTGGGCAGATGCAAGAAAATTTCTGGTGCTAGTTACGTAGCACAGAATAGGAGGTCAGTCAGCTGACCCTTGAAGTCACTTCAGTCTTGAATGAAGGGTGCCGTTCCAATCTTCTTTCTCAGCAAGCAGGGTAGGGGGAAGAAGGGCAGCAGAGTATCAGGGCAGCAGAGTAGCAGTCCTTCTGGCAGCAGGGAAGCACAGACGTCCTTCTTTTGTGGAATCCACATGTTTAGAGGTGTACTGAAGAGTGGTTCTGAAGGTCCTATTTTTATACCTGGTGTCTTCTTTGAAATGGGAGAAGTTTCCAGAGGATTGCCTTTGAATTGTTTGAAGTATTCTGCCTCCACTGCCCTTGCTCCAAGCTGGCTGCATGAACAATGCAGTGGTGACAAGTTGTGTGAAGCAGGGCACAGCCGATTGATTTACAAGTATGGCTGAATCAAGCCCTGTCCCTCATCCTGCCAGTGATGGTCCATCCAGACACACCTAATTCCTGTATTCTGCAGCTGCCTGGAAGGAATAAACAAAGTCCAACTGCCAACTACACCCAGTCATATGACCCAGGAACAGACCGCAGACTCCAAATAGTAAGGGCAGGTAAACAGCAACTTCTAAAAGTGGCATTTTCAAATTTTTAAAAATCCAGCTACACTATTAAATTGGGCTTTAAATTACAAATTCTCAGACACCAAACATGAACTGTCTACCTGTTTCCAACCAAATGTTATCACTTATTAAAAGTAGTAAGGCAACCTAATGTTATATTACAGTAGAGATAGGCCTCACCGTATTGTAAAACGAATATAAGAGTTTTTGACTACCAGGACAAATAAAACTGAAGAGGAAATTGCCAGCCTTTTAATTACACTGCACCCCACTCTTTGGGCTACTGAGGGCCTACCTTATGGGTGACGAATGTAATGAATCGGGAGGTTACGGCTTGGCAAGGGGTTTAGTTTGCCAAGTCGATTTTGCAGTTCAAAACTGTATTCAGCTGCAATTACAGATCTAGGACATGTTTTAAAGGGCTACTTAAGTGAGTGGCACAATCAGTGCTGCTGGCCCACTAGTAGCATTTAATTTAAAGGCTCTTGGTTTATAAAATCACACTTTACTTAAGATTACAAGTAAATTAGATAAGCCAATTGTAACATGTTTCAAGGAGTGAGCACAAGCGCTTTAGGATTGGTTAGCAGTGGTAATCTGGACAGAGTCCTATGACCAAAAAAACAAATTCAGCAAAAATAGGAGATGTGAAGGCAAAAAGTTTGGAAGTGACGCCATTGAGAGGGCCAAGTCGACCAAGGAGGTAATGAAGGGAATGGAACTCCTGCTAAAGTAACTCAAACAAATTCTCAAGTGCATACTTCTCATAGCGAGCAATAAACAATTAAATGTTGCTTTTCCAAAATAGCTAAAGGGAATACAAAATCATCTAACTTTGATATGGATGTTCAACAAACATTTAATTCACCAAATCAGCAGAACAGAATTATGGCAACTGTAGTATTCAATTCCACAAATGCAAGTCCCATTCCCTCCATACAAAAACAGCAATTATCTCAATCAGAGTTCATGTATAACCAGGATTATCATCAGGGCATCGGATTTGATCATAATATATCAACTGACATTCATAACCCTTAGCTCAAAGTGAATCATCATATCTTCTTTTTAGGATCATAATAATAATCAACCATCATACCATATTTTTCCTAAATTGGGGCAATCTCCAACACTTTGTCGAACAATATCAGACATTATTGTTAAATGGCCAGGTGAACTTGCTGAAGTGTATTGCTTTAAGCCCAGGAAAACACAAACACTTGTTTACAACAGGTCACATTGTTAAATACACATGTTTATAAGTAAGTAAGTAAGTAAGTTTATCCTATATTATGGTACTACTATCCTATTTTATGGTACTTCTTTAAGCATTGATAACTTAATTGTTTGATCAAATACTGTTGATTCGTCTAAAATTAGTTATGTCTTAAATAACTTGGTGATGCTTACAACTACAGACAGTGATATATACATTCTCATTCCACTTTAATCAATTAAGCTTCCAACACCTCAAAATTTAAGGAAGCTGAGTTATCCTCAACAAAACAAACTTGAGCAATGTTACTGAATGTCCATCTCAGCCTAATGTTCAATTGGAGGAACTGTGAAGTTAATGAAAATACTTTTGTAAACTCAAATTAGCATGATTACATTGCTGGTAAAGATATGTAATAGACTGCAGTTTTGGATGTGCAGAATTTTCTTACTGTTGAATAAGAACATTCTGGTGTTTATAGCCACATATCAGAAAATGAAGATTAACAACATTTAAGAAATTGATCAAAAAACATACAAAAAGGTGAGGCAAAATTAGATTTGAATGTGAATTCTGCTACTTCTCCGTTTCTAGTAGATCCTTTCCAATATGTATTATGTCTGGGACAAGGAATGTTCACACAACTAGTTCAACTGGGTCTGAGACATAAACTACTATAGAGAGCCCTTAAAACAATAATCAGCAATTAGACACTATCACAACTGATAAGAATCTCTTTTGATCAAAAGGGAAATACATAGTTTGCAAAAAATCTGGAATACATAGTTTAAAATGTAGTGATATAAGAGTATAAAAGGTATTTTAGGTGGAGAATCACAGGGTGACTCCGTTACACAAGATAGATTGTATCACCTTGATTAATAGTTGATTCTTCCATTAGAAATGTATGTTCTTTCAGTGCTCACAGTTATAGTATATATTCTTTAAGATTTCCCTGGAAGTTAGTCCAGGGCTTTAATATTACATCAATGGAAAATTGGGAGAACAGGACCCATACGTAACTGTCTTTTAGTTTTTTAAAGAACAAAGAATGTCTATATATGTTTTATCAATACAGTGTGATTACGGGAGTTTAAACACACAAGGAGTCAATGTAGCAAGTCCTTTTGTGTAAAGCTACTTATATGTAACTGTTTTTTAGGTTTTTAAAGAACAAAAAATATTTAAATATGTTCATTAATACAATGTGAACACGAGAATTTAAATATAGAAGTAGTCAATGTAGAAAGTCCTTTTATGTAACAGCCACTGCGAATACAAAGTTAAAAGATTGTTTTTTGTTTACTTTATAGTGATCATATTTGAATAAATCAAAATTGTCCTGAAGAAGGTGAACATTATTAGATGTTTCACCAAAACGCTGTGTCGACAGATATATTCAGTTGAGCATATTCGGCTCAAGGGAATTTTTATTGATCTTTTTAAACTTTATGAGTTTATAAAATGTGTTTTTAAATTTGTTGAACTTTTTTTGTTTAAATTTTGAAAAAAGTAATCCATGTACATATTGTGCAGGAGTTCTTTTTATAAGTACTTAATGGTTTTTATCTTGTGGAAAACGGAATAAGAATAATAAAATAATTTCTAAATAAATAATGTTTCAAATTATTCACAGATTTATATGTATTCGCTTCTTTTTGGCTAAAAGACTCTTGGTTTTCTAGTTTGATACAAAATTGGTTGTTTGTATGTTTTTTCATAATTGATTATAACGATTAATTTTGAAATGTTTAATAGATTTTGATCATTCTTTGGGTTCCATTTCTACAAATTTGGAAAGCGAAAATCTAGGTTTTAATTGAAAAGGGATTCCCTTGTTGTCATTAGTACAAATACATCCCATCCCTTTTCTCGGTATCAGGGGTGACTCCTTTGTTTGTTTGGTAGGAATATAAGAGCGAACATCCTTGAATCCTGTGGCTATTACAGCTCTGAGCTTTGCCAGTGATACAATCTATTATCTAAAATGCCTAATGGAATGGACAGTATTCAGGATAAACAATTACTGCTTAACAAGTAACGTCATGAACTGATACTATATTTTGACCCATGTTCTAGAATATCATTACCTGGTCCTGTCAAGCAACTGCTATATTGCTGTCCTAGTGACTAATCTTGAATCTAAAATGTAAATAACTATAATACTAATCTGTATCCTGAGGCTCCACTGTTTAGTCATAATTTATATGCCTAAGTCAGTTCTCAAACTGATCTCACTCCTTTGTGACTGTCAAGTTGTCAGCATGAAGTGCTAAACAGAAGTACATTTGTAAGACTTCTGTCTATGTATCCTGACTTTAAAGCTCTTAAATGAAAAGATCTATTAAAATATTTGTTACTGTAAATCAGATATATTTGAATGCAATCACCAGTCTTGGGTATGTAATACTTAGTTGATAAAATCAGCTAGAAACAATAACTTCTATTAGCAATGGCCTTGTTGTAAAGAAGGTATCAAAAGTCAGTTATCTTAAACTTTTAAGACCTAAATGTTTGCCACCATCTAGAAATATCCAAGAGCATTATATTCATGTGTGTCAGCTGTGGAGATTACTGCAGGAAATGTAAGGGGCCAGCAGTCTCTTCTTCCAACAAAGTTGACAACTTGATGGTGACTGTACCCAGAGCTGATTGAATTAAATGATCTTTGCATTTAAAATATATAATTCAGAACAATTTTGTGTTTTCCAGGTCCTTTCATTAAAGATTCACTAAACATACCTATTGTACCTAAAACACTTTTTGATTCCACTAAAGTCTATCTTAAAATTTTTCCTGAAACATCATTGAAAAACTAAAGCAAAACTAGGGGGTGACATTTAGGCGCGTGTGTTTTTAACTCATTTTCAAGAATCATGGAAGCTGACTGTAGGAGCTGTCTTTTCTGCACGGTCACCTCGATATTTCATGTTTTGCTGACCTTATATTTTTACTAGTTTTAGAACTCTGTGCACTTTACCCCTGCTAATCAGTAGCAAATTACCTGTGCTTCCCCTTAAAACATGGTGGAATTGGCAGTCATATTTAGCATATTTAACTTTCCTATAAGTCACTAGTATAAGGTACAAAGTGTATCCAGGGTATAAGAGTTAAATGACACTAGTAGACTGCAGCACCTATTATGCCATTATACAGTGGCAAGGGAAACATGGCTTTAGTCGTACAGTTATAGTCTGACAGTAGCAGTGTAAAAACTTCAATTTGAGATATCAAAAAACTATTGATAGGCCAACAACAGGGAAATTCATTACAATTATTGTTTTACTAAATGAGTGACAATTTAATAGTCTTGAGATGTCATAAAAACATTTTTTTTTACTTAACAGCTCTATAACTTCTGAACAGTGTGCCTGGCAAATATGGATGACTTTTGTTTAGACTATCCAAGTGGAGGGCCACTTAAAAACAGGCTTGACAAGCCCATCATTGGTGTAAAACAGCAGCAGACGAAGATAGTTTGATGTCTTTCACAGTCCCCAATTTGCTTGCTCTGGGAGTTTACTATAACAACCAGGACATTTGCCTATTCCAAGAGAGCTGGGCCTGTGAAGAATATCAAAGGGTAGGCTTTGCGCCAGTCAACATCTTAGCTACTAAGGGGGGTAGGGGGCGCCCATTTAGCGGACTTACAATCTTGGTAAGCACGCATCTTGGGTAACTCCCACCAACGATATCCAATGTGTTCTGCTGTCATTCCCTGATAAGATGAAAATTGCCCCAATTAATGTCTATTCAAGACCTGTGACCAATAGACTAGAATCTGCCACCATAGACCATCTAGGTCTAGGACGTTACATTCCTACCCTGAACCCAGTTACTTTGTTGATTATAGGAGGCGATTTCAATTGCCAATTCGAGCCACTAACTGACCATACCCATGAGACTCCCTCAGAAGAAGATCTATACTGGTCAATTCCTGATCCGCAGATCGCCCCAATCAAAGTATGGTCCCCCCTGGCCATGCAACTCTACTCACTTATGTTGTCCCACTCCCTGAGGGCATGCAACGGGAGGACTAAGTCTGACCTTCCGGGTAAATTTACATTCAATAGAGACGACCAGTCCTCGCTAATCGATTACATCTTGGTGGAAACTAGATCCTGGGACAAAGTTCTAGATTTCTACGTTCAGCAGAGGCAGGACGTGATCACAACGCCTTGATCATAATCCTGAAGCTGGGGAATTTTGGCACACCTACTACCCATTCTTACCCAGTAGCCGGGTCTAGTGCACTAAAGACCACCAGCAATAGAAGGAAAGTTAGATCGAGTTGTATCCAACACTCTCCCTCCAAATTGGCTAAAGTTTACCAGCTTGCAATATCCCTGATAGCCAAAATGTGGGAGGCGGGACAGGTGGAGGCACTTGTAGGGGATAGAGATATGGCCAAGAAAATTCATGAGGAGTTAATTGCAAACGTGACCAATGTATTTGATCCGGAAACATCAAAGAGGGAAACAACCCAACCTAAATGTTCCTGGTATAACAGCAATTGCCGCAAAGCAAAAGAGGGGCTTGTGCAAGCGGTGAAGGCTAAAGACAGGCCAATCAACAAACTAGCCAGTGTCAAGTATAGGAAGACTATGCAGCAGGGAAAGAAAGGTTGGGAAACAGAGAGGTGGGGTGCCCTGAAGGACAACAATTTGAAATTGTTTTGGAGGCTAGTGAGCTTAGGAGGGGGGACATACGGCTATAGAGCCAAACATAGCACCCGAAGTCTGGGAGTCACACTTCGGGTCCCTGTATGACTGTGAAGTTGAGGATTCCACTAGTTAAGATATCCTGAGTAAAACTTTGGAACATTGTCAGGAGGAGGGCTGGGACATTTCATTGATGGAGGTTGGAAATGCTATCAACAGCCGGCACCCAATAAAGCCCCTGGTGTTGATAAACTCCCAGGGGATCTTTTTCGGGAGGAACCCAACATTTGGGCCCCATACCTGTGTGCCCTATTTAATCGTATTCTGAAGGGCATGAATCCCCCTGATACCTGGAATGGTGGTGAGATAGTACCCATATTAAAAAGGGCTGCCCTCTTCTACCCTCTAATTATAGACCCATCAGTTTAATTGATATTACTCAAAAACTGATGGGCAGGGTTCTGTTGGCCCAGTTACAGGGGTGGATGAAGGAGCAGGAGATTTTGATTCCCTACCAGGCCGGCTTCAGATCAAACATGTCAACCGTGGACCAGATATTTAGATTACAGCTATTTTTCTGGAAAACGGTGAAGATGGAGGGTGGCAGCCTCTATCTTATATTTGTTGATCTGAAGTCAGCCTTCGATCTTGTACTCAGGAAGAAGCTTTGGGAAGTGCTTAGCGATTTTGTGATTCCTCCTTATCTCCTCAATGTGTTAGTGAGGCTACACACTGACAATTACGCACAAGTCAGATGCGGAAAACATGGGGAACTCTCTTCACGCTGTCCTGTCAAAAAGTGGGTGAGGCAGGGATGCATTTTAGCCCCCACCGTATTATGTCTTCATATCAATGGGCTTATTGCTTTTCGAAACAACATAAAAGACACTGATGCCCCAAAGCTAGCCACGGGAAAGATACCCTCGCTGAAGTTAGCGGACGATACTTTGCTATTGTCCAAGTCACCTCTAGGTATACAACGTGTCCTGGACGGGTTTGCACAGTTTTGCAATATGAGAGGTTTGGAGATCAAATTATCCAAGATTAAATTCATGTTCTTCAACCCTCCAGAGAGCACACGCCCTAACCCCTCTCTCAACGGTATCCTCCTTGACAAAGTGAGGATATTCGATTATTTGGGTATTACATTGTCTGAGCAATTTGGGTGGGGCCCACAGATGGCCAAAGCTAGACTTAGGCTAACCCAGACAACGGGCGGGATCATGAAATTGTTGAAAACATCTGTATTCAAGCCAGCAGCTCCTGTGGTGGAGATATTCAAGGCCCAAGCAAGAGGGGCTACACTATATGGGGCAGAGCTTTGGGGACATAGTTCTACCTTGGACCTCGTCAAGCTGAAAAACAATTTCATGAGAAAGCTTATAGGACTTCCATGCAGCACCCCACTAGTTCCTCTGCGTATGGACTTGGGCATGAGGCCAATTGATGAAGAGATTACCCTTAGGCCTCTGAGTTTTTGGCACTGGGTATGGGTAACTCCAGAGCTCTCCCCCTACAAAGTCGAGGTAAAGGAGCTCCTACCCAGACTAAACCCCAGTAAAATCCTGTGGCTGAACCCGCATAAGGAATCTCTCCACTAAGCTTGGCTGGACAGAGCTATGGACAGCTCCAGAGCTATCCTGTGCTCTGATATCTAGGTCAGACCTTGTAAAACACTACAGGCAAGCCAACATACTGTCTCTCCAGGAAAGTGCTAAAGAGGGCACGTTGACGATGGAGTTCCTACAAATAAAAGAGGTATACAGAAAATAACTCTTTCTGGATGTAGTCTACCCTCCTGTGGCTGGGAAACTGTGTCTGCAATTTAGTTTGGGAAATCTACCACTGGCAGTGCACACCAGTTCATGGGCGCCTGAGAACTCAAGTGTGTGCCGCACATGTAACCCAATGGCTGAATCTGAAGTCCATGTATTGTTTTTTTGCCCTGCATATGTTTTGCTGCGTAAACGCTGGATAACCCAACTATGTAAAAACCTAGTGTTTGTCCGTTGTGCAGAGGCTTTCAGAGTTTTAAAATATGATACTGATCCTCCAATTGTATTTGCTGTATCTCACTTTTTAAATGCTATGTGGCATATCAGGAGAGGGCTCTTAAAGCAATTATAGGGGAGGACCATCTGGAAAAATTCTCTGTAATCTTTTTACTACATTTTAATTCTTGTTTTTATGAACCTTAATCTTCTATGTGGCTGTTAGTGGTTTTAATCGTGCACAAATGTATGGGATTGTCAATATTGACCAGTCTGTGTAAATCTTTGAAGATTTTTCTAGGCACGTTTATGGCCCGAGTACCGGGCTAAATTGTTGTACAAATAGCTACTCTTATAATATCACCATTGAAGTCAGGCACACTTTATATTACATTTATCCTCTGTTAACCTGGCAACTAATTTTGCCTGCTTCCCCTTGGGTAAACAGTAACATCATCATTTGTGAAAGTGAAGTAATTTTGTTTAAAAAAATCTAGTCATTCATCAAGAACTACGGGTCCTAACAGCATTCCCAGCGCTGTATCTAAAGACAATTCCACACATCGATATAACATACTGAGTGTTTCCTTTGCAAGCATATACAATCTTGCAATCTTATCATTTTCTTGGAAAGGATCTGGTTTGCAATCACTGTAGAAGGCTGCATCACATTTAGGGCTAGATGTAGGTAAATCATTTTTACTGATTCTAAAATACCGAATTTTACCGATTCGGTATTTTAGAATCGGTAAATCCGATGTAGGTACATTTTCGGTATTTTTCACCGAATCGCTAAGATTCGGTAATTACCGAATCGGTGTTTACCGATTCGGTAATTGCCATTCATTCCTATGGGCCTTGAGGCCCATAGGAATGAATGTCAATTACCGAATCGGTAAATACCGATTCGGTAATTACCGAAAAATTCAAGGGTGGCAGGGTGTCACTTTAACACCCTGTTGCACCCCTGATTAGTGCTTGTGTGCCATGTGGCACACATACATGCTCTAAGGGCATGTATGTGTGCCACATGGCACAGGTGTAAATGCACATATTTGCATTTACATAGGAATTCGTTATTTACCACCAACTAATAGTTGGTGGTAAATAACGAATCCTTAAAGCCCTGTAGCACGGTTTAAAGTGCTACCTATATGTCAAAATACAGATTTGGTAAAATTACCGATTCAGTAAAATGACCGAATCTGTATTTTGACATCCCCTACATCTCAGTATCCAAATACCGGTCGGTAACGGCCGAAAATCGGTATTTTTGGCCGTTACCGACCGGTATTTGGATTCCTACATCTGGCCCTTAGTCCCTAAGAATTAGGGCCAGATGTAGGTAATCTCCATTTACCTACTCTTGAATACCGAATCATACCGAGTCGGTATTTAAGATTAGGTAAATGGGATGTAGGTAATTTCTCTTTTTAAATTACCGAATCGGTAAGATTCGGTAATTACCGAATCGGTATTTACCGATACGGTAATTGCCATTCATTCCCATGGGCCTGGAGGCCCATAGGAATGAATGCAATTACCGAATCGGTAAATAGTGATTCGGTAATTGGGGGAAACATTGAAGGGTGGCAGGGTGTCACTTTGAAACCCTGTTGCGTCCCTCAATCGTGTATGGGTGCACATGTTGCAGACATACATGCCCTAAGGGCATGTATGTCTGCAACATGGCAGCGTTCGAAAAGCAAAAAAAATGCTTTATCAAGGCTTTTCATTATTTACCACCAACTTCTAGTTGGTGGTAAATAACGAATTCTTAAAGCCCTGTAGCACTGATTACAGTGCTACCTACATCTCATAATACAGATTCGGTAGTTTTACAGAATCGGTAATTTTACAGAATCTGTCAAATTACCGAATCTGTATTTTAGGTGGCCCTACATCTCATTTTCCAAATACCGGTCGATAACGGCCGAAATTACCGACCGGTATTTGCCTACCTACATCTGGCCCCCAGTCTTTGAATTGCACTATTGGACTTGATTGAAAACTTTTTGCGAAATTTGTAATATTACAAATAAATGAGTGGATTTATGAAAAGGGTTCATTGAAATTTACCCAAACTGGGTTTCAAACTAGTTGTTCTACCACTGATAACATCATGCCATTAAACATTCAGGTAACTTGTACTAATTAAAAGACACGATCTTTGTCTGCTTTGTCTATTACTCTTTGTCTTTTTGACATGGTAGAGAAGAATTGCCTATGATTTATATTACAGTCCTGGGGCATCCTACTTTGTTACATTTGTGGGTAGAATTTCATGCATATACCTGTGTGCAAATAAAGTACCTGGTAGCTTGGGACTTTTAGATTAGTACAGCTAATGGTGTGAAAAAGGGGTGTACACTGGTGCCTCTATTATTTTTATTTTATATCATAGATCTTTCAGAATTTCTTGATCATGAAGATGACTTAGCAGAGAAATTGGGTAGCATAAAAGTGAACAACATGCTGATGATTTGGTCATTTTATCGATCAACCAGTTAGCTCTTTAATGACAATTGTGTTGGCTTGAGCAATTTAACAATCTAGGAATTAATGTTTTGAAAACCAATGTAATGTGCTTTGGTTACAAAAAGTGAGGCTTTGCATGGAGGATTGACTCTACAATTTTAAACCTTGTAATGAATTATCATTTTCTGAGTGTTATTGTAGATACAAAGCTACATTGTGAAATTGGAATTTACAACTAGCCAATCTTAAGTATAGAAGTAGTATTCTGTGATCAAGAGATTCTGGAACAAATACAGTGACAGTGCTGCTGAAACCTCAATTGATGTAATTACGCCAGCTTGTTACAGTGTGACTTCATCAGTCCATAGCTCTTCATAAGGCTTATACCCAGATGTTGTATTTTTGCATTCAGTTTACACGTTATGCTTTTTAAAATAAGATCTTGAACTCCCCACTGTAGTCTATGGTTGAAACTAGGGTTAACTTTGCTATTGTCCTTACATAACCTTCAGTTACTTAAATACTTTGTAACTTTACAGAAAGTGAGCAAGATACATTAACATAATTAATTCAGTATAGGGTTCTCCACAGTTGGTCCCGGAGGGCCGGAATATATGAAATAACAACGCAAACAATTACAACGCATGCCTTTACAACACGGTGTTTACATCGCAACTACCAATACAGCGTATGATTTTACAACGCATGCCATTACTACTCATTTTTAGAAACAACCATTACAACGCATACCAATACAACGCATAGCATTACAATGCATAATACTTTTGGGGCAACAGTGGGATAAGTGTTGGATAGTGTAGGGGTAAAAATTACTATTCCCACTCCAGTGAGTGCAACAGTAGGGTAAGTGTTGGATAGTGTAGGGATAACAATTACTATTCTCACTTCAGTGAGTGCAACAGTAGGGTAAGTGTTGGATAGTGTAGGGGTAAAAATACTATGCCCACATACCCCAAAACCCATACCCACCCTAAAACTAAAAAATCCCCATTACTTACCTTATAATGCATTGTAATGGCGTACGTTGTAATGGTATGCATTGTAATGGCATGCTTGTAGTGACATGCGTTGTAATGGCATGCATTGTAATGGCATGGGATGTAAAGGCAGTTGCGTTGTAACAGCTGCATTGTAACGGTAGTGCGCTGTAATGACTGCATTGTAATAGTTTTTTCCCCGAGGGCCAGATCCAAGACAGATTTTTAGGATAACTACATTTATTGAAATGAAGATATGCAAAAAATCTGCCATGAGTCCGGCCCTCCAGGACCGACTTTGGAGAACCCAGATTTAGAAAGATGTCTTTCCATCAAAGCATGATACATCTTTGTCTGTAAAAAAACACTGTTAATTTGGTTATTAGAGCATATAATGTACAGTCGTTATAGGTTATTGCTTACATGCCACTTTCTACATGTACAATTATTTTTAAAATCTACTATTGAAAAAACATACATATCAGTGTGAGTTAGAATCATCCTCAAGCCTTATGTTTTTAAAGAAAGCATATTAATTATATCTAAGATTTCTATATGCGTAAAAGGCATTTATCTTAATTCTTATTTTTCTTTTAATATAAAACATGGATTTTATAAGGTAGGTCATTTTATATTTCAAAATGTCAGTTTGAAGGTTCCAGGTAGGAACCAATATCAAATTTAAATCATGTTATTTATGATATGTTTCTATTGGATCTATTGAACATGTAATCTGTGTGTGCCTGGCTTTACTTGATTTGGGAAGAACATTTCTATTAGACCTGACATCCTTGAAGAGGTATTCTTCATTTTTTTTTCACATTTTTTATTTGCATCAATAGGGACAAAGACACAATAACAACAAAGAAATGAAGCATTTCATACAAACGTCAAAAATAATTAATACATTAAAGTGGTTTCAGCAAGATAATCATGAATCATTAGATATCAAGGACATTTAGTATCAAAAAAGAAGAAGAACTGAGTATTAAGACATAAACATTCCCCAAATCCTTTGTACTTTCATTTTCATTTGAAGTCCCCTTATTGTTGCTAAAGCTCGTTCCATATTATATATTTCCTTAACAAGACTCCACCATTCCTGAACCGTCGGTGGATTATGTTGAATCCAGACCCTAGCAATTATTAATCTAGCACATGAGATTAAAATGTTCAATAAATCACTATTCACCCCAGAAGTGCCTACAAGCACATCGACAGATGTCAATATAATTGGGCAGGCTAGTTTTGTAGAAATAACTTTGATTATACCATTCCAGAAGTCACTCAATTGTGGACACTTAAAAAACATATGAGTGATATCAGCTGATCGTAAGTCACATTTTGTACACTTCGTGCGTTCAGTAGTACTATTATTATTAGCCCATTTTAAAATCCTCTCTGGCGTATAGTAAAGTTGGCAGATAGTTTTAAATAACTGCAGCTTAAGACTAGAGGAATGAACAGAGCGGTTTAAACTATTTAAAGAAGAAGTGATCAGATTAGGTGTCACATCAGTATCCAACTGCTTACTGCATTTCTCAGATAATTTTATAGAATCATCATTTCTAAGACCAGAAAGCAATTTATATCCAATACTAATCCATGCTTTATCTGTTTCTTTATACATGCAGTTCCATAAATCAGAGTCCAATATATTAATAAGTCCTAATGTCCGCAGTAAATAATCTTTGATTTGATAATATTTAAACCTAGCCCTTTCTGTGAGATTCTAACATATCTTCAGTTTTTCAAATGTAGGAAACGCCTGATGGTCATATAAGTCTCTCAATGTTTTAATACCAGCATCTGACAGCACTAAACCGGCTGTATCACGAAAAATTCCTGGTAGGCCCGGATTAGACCACAAGGGGGTGCTCGAATGAAAAAGAGAGGTTCTACATTTACCAAGATTAGATCGCCATATGCTAATAGTATCTCGTAGGGTCTTGAATTTCACACGTTTGAAATAATTGGGGTCATTTAGGCTATACATAAACATATTTACATCCTCACCCAACATAAATCCATGAAAGTACAAGCATTTCTCGGGGATAATCAAACTTCGAAATCGAATAAAAAAAGTGGACCAATAATACGATTTGAAATCAGGTAAAGACAGCCCTCCTTGATTAAATGGAAGTTTAAGCAATGTAACAGCCCGGCGAGCTTTCTTATACCCCCAGACAAAACTGCTAATAATACCATCCAATCTGTTGAAGTAAGAATTATTAATCCTTAAAGGGATGGATCGAAAGAGATATAAGTATTTTGGAAGTATCTTCATTTTAACCCAATTTATTGGGCCAATAATACTTAAAGGTCTCTTATGCCATTTCTTAAATAAAACTGCAGTTTCTTTTAATAGTAGTTCATAATTTAAAGCAATTATAGAGTTGAAATTCGAAGAAATGTTAACCCCCAAATAAGTAGCTACATCACATACCCCCATCACTGATCTTAGTGGTTTGTAATTCATTATAATTTGGGTCTTGCCGGTGTTAAGCTTGTAACCCGAAACCAGGCCAAATTCCTTTGCCTCATTTATAATACCATTCAGTGCTTCAGGAACATTAGTAGAATACACCGCAATATCATCAGCATAGACGGTAATTTTAATAGAGTCTGCACCATTTACAAATGGAAGAATCTGATCTTGTATTTGTAATGCAATCAAAAAAGGTTCCATATCAAGAGCAAATAATAAAGGTGACGGGGGCACCCTTGTCTTGTCCCGCGTTTGATCAAGAAAGAAGGAGAGCATTTACCCATATAGCAAACTCTACTAATAGGTTCATCATATAATGATTGAATCCATGTCAGAAATTGACCTTTTATGCCAAAAGCCGATAATGTAGCCCAGAGGAAGCATCACCCCACTCGGTCAAATGCTTTCTACGCATCTAATAAAATCATACCGAGGGGGGTTGGCTCAATCCGTGCTACATCGAAAGTGAGATATTCTTCAACACATTTTGTCTTCACTGAGAATTTGGCTGAGCTTGTTTTTGTTGGCCTTAGGATTCTGAGCAACTTACCCATGCTAACCAGGGCTAAAGTGCTTGTGCTCTCTACTTTAAACATGTTAAATTGGACTACGCCTAATGAGCACATTTAATTTACGCCTATGACCCTAGTAAATGGAATTGCCTTTACACAGGTCAAATGCTGCTAGTGTGCTGCACTTAATTTGAAACCCACTACAGTAGCTTTTTAAAACATGTCTGCGGCCTGCCACTGCAGCTTGTAGTGCAGGTTTAAACTGCCATTTAGACCTGGCCAAAGAAATCTTTTGCGAGGCTTAATCCTTCCTGTTTAATACTTCTAATTCAGCCCTAAGGTAGCCCTAGAGGCTCAGAAGGCAGGGTGCACTGTATTTGAAAAGTAGGACATATATGCTTCAGTTTTACATGTCACGGAAGTGAATAAACCCTAAACTCTTTGTTCACTGTTGTAAGACATATCCATTGACTCACCCTGGGATACCTCATCACCCTTATGAGTGCTAACTTTGGATTCAGAGCAGGAAGAGATATGTTGTCTATATCCAAATGAATTGTAATTTAAAATCCTCCTTAACGATGAAGTCAGCTTTTAAGTTAAAATTCTGAAAAGGCACTTTTAGAAAAGTGGCATTTTTTTTTGTTCCTTCCATTTGTGCCTTCTGCCAGTGTCCTGGGTCACATACCTGTGAATGGCTCTGCTGTTGGGGTTTTTGAATTTCTTCCAACCAGTAACACAACAGAGGCTTTGGTGTGGACAGGATGGACCTTCCTGTCAGGATGGCTGGGAGGGGCTGTGCCCAGCCCCACTTAACTTTCAAAAGTCTTTGACTCCACCACGCGCAAAGGAACCCTGACACCAGGCCTGCCCTGGCTTTTGTCACCTTTGGACAATTTGGACACAAGGGAAAGGGAACAGCTTTCCAAAACAAAATGTGGGAGTAGGAAAGGGAGTTTCCACAACATAAAGAGTGGCATGAGGCACACCATTGGGCCTCTACAGCCACTCATAAGAACACTCCTGATCCTGTAAAAGTTACAGAAGAAGGACTGCCCTACTGACAGAGGACTGCCCTGCTACGTTTTTTCCTTCATACTACACTAATTAGAGTATCACTATTGGTCAGTTGACACACCTCCTGTGGGAGCTACACGGGCGCAATAAGCTTCAGGGGCCTCCCTGCAACTGCCCAGCTGAAGTGAGCCCTTATCCCAACAGATTCTTCCACCCAGTCCTGAGCTTTTGACTGGGATCAGTAAAAGCTCCTCCAAGAAAAAAAGGAAAAAACCCTGAAGCGTGGGCTCCTCGTGACCACAAACGGTTTGGTTTGCTCAGAAAATCTGCTGCCCAAGATGACCGCCAACACAAAGCTCTGATGAGAGCTACTCTTTGTGTAGCAGCGACTGTCCACAATGACTGGCAACACAAGACCTACACTTTGCTCTACAGCAGCGACAGCCCAAGATGACTGCCAACCCTAAGCTCCAGCAACAACCCAATATTCGTACTCCGGTACAAAAGGGGGTGGTGATGGATGGAGCATCTGAACCAATCAAACACTCACACCCAGTCAACAGATCTGGGTTTAATCCATCACCGTTCTTTAGCCCACTCTGCCACCCCAGTTCAGACATGGCCATATGAAAATCAGTCTGACCGTGTGCCTCATGGGAACAGTCCAGCCCGAACTGCCAAGCCATGCCTTCCCTGGACCGGAAACAAGCTTCCCAGGACCGGTTTCTGGCATTTCAGCCGTCTTCAGCCAGGCTTGCTTGAATCCAGTGGCAAAGTGAGCAAGGGACTCACGTCTGAGCATACCCTGCCAACTTATGGTGAACAAAGCGGTACAAAAGGGGGTGGTGATGGACGGAGCATCTGAACCAATCAAACACTCATACCCAGTCAACAGATCTGGGTTTAATCCATCACAGTTCTTTGTACTTCAGCAAAAGTTGTCCACAACTCACTACCTGCTGTTTGCTCCGAAAGCCTCCTCCTCTCAGCATCTTCCAACATGAATGGAAATCTTCATGCTGGACTTGAAAAGGTAACTTTTCAGTGGGACTAACTTGGTTTTTGTATCCAACCTGTTCTCCATTGTGGTCAGCCAGAACTTGTGACTTACCCTAGTCTAGTGCGATATGAAATCAGGTAAAGACAGCCCTCCTTGATTAAATGGAAGTTTAAGCAATGTAACAGCCCGGCGAGCTTTCTTATACCCCCAGACAAAACTGCTAATAATACCATCCAATCTGTTGAAGTAAGAATTATTAATCCTTAAAGGGATGGATCGAAAGAGATATAAGTATTTTGGAAGTATCTTCATTTTAACCAAATTTATTGGGCCAATAATACTTAAAGGTCTCTTATGCCATTTCTTAAATAAAACTGCAGTTTCTTTTAATAGTAGTTCATAATTTAAAGCAATTATAGAGTTGAAATTCGAAGAAATTTTAACCCCCAAATAAGTAGCTACATCACATACCCCCATCACTGATCTTAGTGGTTTGTAATTCATTATAATTTGGGTCTTGCCGGTGTTAAGCTTGTAACCCGAAACCAGGCCAAATTCCTTTGCCTCATTTATAATACCATTCAGTGCTTCAGGAACATTAGTAGAATACACCGCAATATCATCAGCATAGACGGTAATTTTAATAGAGTCTGCACCATTTACAAATGGAAGAATCTGATCTTGCCTTTGTAATGCAATCAAAAAAGGTTCCATATTAAGAGCAAATAATAAAGGTGACGGGGGCACCCTTGTCTTGTCCCGCGTTTGATCAAGAAAGAAGGAGAGCATTTACCCATATAGCAAACTCTACTAATAGGTTCATCATATAATGATTGAATCCATGTCAGAAATTGACCTTTTATGCCAAAAGCCGATAATGTAGCCCAGAGGAAGCCTCACCCCACTCGGTCAAATGCTTTCTACGCATCTAATAAAATCATACCAAGTGGGGTTGGCTCAATCCGTGCTACATCGAAAGTGAGATATTCTTCAACACATTTTGTCTTCACTGAGAATTTGGCTGAGCTTGTTTTTGTTGGCCTTAGGATTCTGAGCAACTTACCCATGCTAACCAGGGCTAACGTGCTTGTGCTCTCTACTTTAAACATGTTAAATTGGACTACGCCTAATGAGCACATTTAATTTACGCCTATGACCCTAGTAAATGAAATTGCCTTTACACAGGTCAAATGCTGCTAGTGTGCTGCACTTAATTTGAAACCCACTACAGTAGCTTTTTAAAACATGTCTGCGGCCTGCCACTGCAGCTTGTAGTGCAGGTTTAAACTGCCATTTAGACCTGGCCAAAGAAATCTTTTGCGAGGCTTAATCCTTCCTGTTTAATACTTCTAATTCAGCCCTAAGGTAGCCCTAGAGGCTCAGAAGGCAGGGTGCACTGTATTTGAAAAGTAGGACATATGTGCTTCAGTTTTACATGTCACGGAAGTGAATAAACCCTAAACTCTTTGTTCACTGTTGTAAGACATATCCATTGACTCACCCTGCGATACCTCATCACCCTTATGAGTGCTAACTTTGGATTCAGAGCAGGAAGAGATATGTTGTCTACAGCCAAATGAATTGTAATTTAAAATCCTCCTTAACGATGAAGTCAGCTTTTAAGTTAAAATTCTGAAAAGGCACTTTTAGAAAAGTGGCATTTTTTTTGTTCCTTCCATTTGTGCCTTCTGCCAGTGTCCTGGGTCACATACCTGTGAATGGCTCTGCTGTTGGGGTTTTTGAATTTCTTCCAACCAGTAACACAACAGAGGCTTTGGTGTGGACAGGATGGACCTTCCTGTCAGGATGGCTGGGAGGGGCTGTGCCCAGCCCCACTTAACTTTCAAAGGTCTTTGACTCCACCACGCGCAAAGGAACCCTGACACCAGGCCTGCCCTGGCTTTTGTCAACTTTGGACAATTTGGACACAAGGGAAAGGGAACAGCTTTCCAAAACAAAATGTGGGAGTAGGAAAGGGAGTTTCCACAACATAAAGAGTGGCATGAGGCACACCAGTGGGCCTCTACAGCCACTCATAAGAACACTCCTGATCCTGTAAAAGTTACAGAAGAAGGACTGCCCTACTGACAGAGGACTGCCCTGCTACGTTTTTTCCTTCATACTACACTAATTAGAGTATCTCTATGGGTCAGTTGACACACCTCCTGTGGGAGCTACACGGGCGCAATAAGCTTCAGGGGCCTCCCTGCAACTGCCCAGCTGGAGTGAGCCCTTATCCCAACAGATTCTTCCACCCAGTCCTGAGCTTTTGACTGGGATCAGTAAAAGCTCCTCCAAGAAAAAAAGGAAAAAACCCTGAAGCGTGGGCTCCTCGTGACCACAAACGGTTTGGTTTGCTCAGAAAATCTGCTGCCCAAGATGACCGCCAACACAAAGCTCTGATGAGAGCTACTCTTTGTGTAGCAGCGACTGTCCACAATGACTGGCAACACAAGACCTACACTTTGCTCTACAGCAGCGACAGCCCAAGATGACTGCCAACCCTAAGCTCCAGCAAAAACTCAATATTCGTACTCCGGTACAAAAGGGGGTGGTGATGGATGGAGCATCTGAACCAATCAAACACTCACACCCAGTCAACAGATCTGGGTTTAACCCATCACCGTTCTTTAGCCCACTCTGCCACCCCAGTTCAGACATGGCCATATGAAAATCAGTCTGACCGTGTGACTCATGGGAACAGTCCAGCCCGAACTGCCACGCTATGCCTTCCCTGGACCGGAAACAAGCTTCCCAGGACCGGTTTCTGGCATTTCAGCCGTCTTCAGCCAGGTTTGCTTGAATCCAGTGGCAAAGTGAGCAAGGGACTCACGTCTGAGCATACCCTGCCAACTTATGGTGAACAAAGCGGTACAAAAGGGGGTGGTGATGGACGGAGCATCTGAACCAATCAAACACTCATACCCAGTCAACAGATCTGGGTTTAATCCATCACAGTTCTTTGTACTTCAGCAAAAGTTGTCCACAACTCACTACCTGCTGTTTGCTCCGAAAGCCTCCTCCTCTCAGCCTCTTCCAACATGAATGGAAATCTTCATGCTGGACTTGAGAAGGTAACTTTTCAGTGGGACTAACTTGGTTTTTGTATCCAACCTGTTCTCCATTGCGGTCAGCCAGAACTTGTGACTTCCCCTAGTCTAGTGCGACTAGATGACCGTGAGTGGTGCTTTGTACTCTTAGGCACTATTATCACTAAAAACTTTACAATTCAATATCTCCAGTTCTTCTGATTGGATATTTGTTGCTTTGGTATCATTTTATTTATTAAAAAATAGGTAAAATGTTCTGATATTGGTGTGTTTTAATGTTATTACTATATCTGTACTGCATAACTAATTTACACGTTGCCGCTAAGTTAAGCCTGGCTACTTTTGAGCCAAGCTACAAGAAAGTTAAGCACAGGTTAATTTAGTGACTGTTGCAGTTCACCCTGACAAGGAATGTCGATGTTGCTTGAGTGGGGCTTTTACCCCTCCTCATCAATAACCCAATTTCTTACAGTTACCACTACTGATATTTACTGAATGTGGCTGTAGAACAATTCCTTGAAGCTTTTCCTCTGTTTTGCAATTCCTAAAGCAATAGATATATTAGTTGTTTTATGTCTTTTCTTGGACAAGCAAATGGTCTCTTATTGGTGGTTGAATAACGACTGGCTTAAAATTTGACTTGTCTGCACAACATATTTTTAACCTTGATTTTGGTTGTATTGTTCATTGATGTGTTTCATTGTGAATGATTGTTATCTATCTAATAAAGATCACTACCTCCTTTTCTATCTAACAGTTAAAACATAACATGGAACATCACAACAAAAGAGTAAAAATAAAATGGAGCTCAAACACTACAAATACAACAAAATTAAATCACATTGGAATAATGCAACGCAAATATTCTGTAACACAAAAAATGGAACACATCACCAGCACAACCAACTGTCACACTGCAAATGTGAACTAAAATTCTTGTCACAAATTATCACCACTAAAATCCTGTTCTCATAATATGGTCCTAAAAGATGTTTAGAGCAATCACTACCTTGATAGCCTACAGTCACAAATGTCTTGTGATCCGGGCCTAGGTGTCTGTGGCATAAGGAATTTTTGCCCATCGCTGAGAAAAATGATTCACGTTTCTCTATATATTTTTGACTTTTGGTTTTCAATAAAAGTTTTGTACTCCTGATGCCATTCTGGATGTTTACTAGATGTTCCTTGGCATCATAAAGTCAGGTGTCTTTTTTAACATCTTACTCCTGTTTCAATATTTCTCCAGAGCATTTAAATGTATAAATGATTATGATCAAGCAGTCTTGTATTCACTTAGTAGCATTATACCTCCAGTCCAACCGGAATTGCTTAGCATCTAAGAATATCTTTAGTTCACTGAGTAGAAGGGACTGTCTGCTGCCGCAGTAGCTCAGATGTAATCCATCATAAGCGCCTCATGCAGGGCTGTTCTCATCTATTTTTTCTTGAGGTTAGATAATTTCTCTTATTCTTCACAATCTGGGGGTACCAAGGACAAACTGGTAACAGTTAATAATTTGGGTTATTTGTTCAGTGAATATAAGACAATACTTAGCCATGCTCATTTTAATGCATTTATATTGATGTCGATATACAATTGTTTGGAAGGGAAAATTTACTGCAGAAACTCGTAAATTAGGATGCAGAAATGACTCCCTTGGCTTATCCACCATTCGGAAAAATAATACACGAAAATGAGCCAAGAGGGATAATCAATGGGGCATCCTCCACCCAACATCCATAAGTATACTCATATGTTTAATAGGGACAAATGAATATATTTATGCTTGCTGGATGGATGGTCTTTACTGATTCCCAGACACGACTCCTTTTCATATATTATTTTTAAGGAGCTAAATTTTGAAATTGCAATATCTCTTTAGAGAAGACCGGGGCAGGGACTTCCATATTGGCTAGATGGCTAGTGGTTAGTTCTTTAGTATTTGCAATTTCCTAGTTGAAAGTTAATATGGCACTCAACGCAATATACCCAGTCATTCTGTAACAGCAAATCTACTTTTTTTAAAAACATCTTTGGGGAACTATAATGCTGTCTGATATTCTGACTAACACATCTCTGCTTGACTGGCTATATCAATAATAGATATATATTTGCATGCATTTTTTATTTCACTTTCCATCACAGAAATGTATCATTGCATCGGAATGGCTAAGAAAACACCGCAACGTTTGCTTTCTCCAATTATATATTTTTAAAGTACTTTAAAAGCAAAACGATTCGTTCCAGACTTTGGCTTGTGTGTACAATGCATTTTTGTACTTTTAAGTGAGGGAGCTGTAAATATTTTAAAGCGTGCCTCTGTTTTGTAGCACTGAAAATTCTTGTTCTTCTAGATTACATGTGACAGGATCATAATTCATACCAGATGACCAAACCTGAACAGGTGGCTTTCATTTCTTGGATAATGCCGCCTGGACTGCTGCTTTGCATATTCACTTTATACAGCATGTTTTAATCATTCTTTATCCGAAGTAATTTACAGCATTCTGGCCACACCTCTATTTGTGCGGTTTTTTGTCTGCTTGTCTAGGACATACACATTAATAAAAATGGAACAAAAATACGTCCACAGTAAAATGGCGTATTGATTTTTATGCTATCATGGAGAAAGCTCCTAGATTATGCATGATATTGTACAGTTCAACTTTTTAGGGCTCTTATTCCGAGGTAAATCGGGGAATACAATCAGGACAACATATGTTTAGTTGCCTGATTGAGAACTGAGGCATCCGTTCAAATGAACGAAAAGTTGTTTTGATGCCAACATTTGCAACCATTATCTCAAGGTTCACAAACTAACAAAAGTTGCATAAGCACGCAAAGTAACAGAAATTCTGCAGAGTCTCATACACAACACAATCCTTTACAGAGGAAGGAGTTCGGTTTCAGCAAGGATAATACCACATTAAGAGCTAAAAAGCAATAAAGTAAGTGCAGCCAAGAGTTCTGTAGAAAAGACTATCAAGAATAATGGAAGTGTAAATAGGAATGGGGAAAGGAAAGACGGAGAGATGAGGGTAGTGAAGAGGGGACCCGTCCAAAAGAAGGAAAAAACCTGATTACGCAGATGTTCGTGCTATTAAACGTTTTTAAGATCAAATGGCAAAGAGCTGAAACGCATCTGACGAAAACAGTTTCTATGACCATTTCCATTTGCAGGAGTCCTATCAAATTACTTATTCCACATGTTTAACATAATTGTGGAACAGGGAGGTCTGTTGCAATTCATGGCTGAACAGCCAAAAAATAAAAGCCCATGAAATTCATAGACCACACAAGTTGCCGTTGAATTTAACACTCAATGAAAATTAGCCAGACTACCTGTGATCTGCTTTCCTGAATTCTTGAAGTGAAATATAACCATTGCTTGTTGGCTTAGCAGGCTGTGATCACCTATAGCGTATTGAATTAGGTGAGACCGTTTCGAAATAGCAGAGCCAAAATATTTCATATCGCACTCCTTTTCTTGAAAATGTCGTGTGTTAACAAGACATCAACATTTCACAGGTTATAGAATGTCTGATGAACACTTGTTCATTCTGATTAGGAGTTAGTACTGTGATAATAAGAGAGTCAAATCTTAAAATTGATAATGATAAATGTTGCATAGTTCTGCTTTCATGTAATGCAAACTTAATTTGTTTTTCCTATTTACGGAGCAGCATATCTATGAATTTTGTGGCACAGGGCATCAAGTCACCTTGCTGCACTGGCCTGCATCACAGGGAATGGGCAGGAATGTGCTCCTTGTCCATTTCCCTTGCACTGGTGTCGTTTTGCAGCCTAGTGCCAACGCAGGCACCCGTGGGCCATGGTGCATGGGTGCCTTTGTTGTAGGCAGGATTGTTTTTGTGCAGGAAGGGGAACCTTCCTGCGGTTTTTTCCTCTTTCTATGTGTGCTGCAGAATACAGAAAACATAGAAAGAGGAAGCAACAAGGAGAAAGAAAGATATTCCTGCTTGTTATTCCTCACCTGGGGAGGCGCATCTTTTTGGCACATTCCCAGGTTTACAAGGACAAGTAAATGAAATGTGTAAAAAAGACATAGCATTTGTATGGGAATACCCACGCTATGCTCATGTAATGCCTACCCAGGGCAGAGTAATGCTACGCAGTGATTTGCACTGCATTGAGTTACTCCAGATTTTTTGGAGCCACGCAAAGCGGCTATGTGATAAAACTGAAAACATTTACGCAAATTTTACCACACAATAATATAGAAACGGACTAAATATTAAACCTGAAAGTGCCTAATAAGTTAAACATTAGAAAATGTGCCTTTGTTTAACATACAAATGTGGAAAATGCTATTTATTGTTTGCAGAAGGCTTTCATTTCTGTCGTTATCCATTTGCTAGGCTGCACTATTCATTTATTCTGCTATATCCCTGTAAGAAAAATAATGCTTTTAATAAAATAGTGATTTAACGTTATAATCGTGCTTCAAGGACTAACTTTTTGTGTAATGTGCTGTATCCTGAGAAAATACATTCTTTCTTTCATTACACCATATAACCTCGCTGTACTTAGATTGTTTTCTTTGCCAAATATGCATAATGAACATTTATTACTAAAAAGAAAATGGTTGCTGCAGCTTACATTTCATGACCTAACCAGGACATAACCAGAATTTGAATGTTTCATTTCATAGACCAGCTCATTGTTACATGGGAGACACCAGATAGCTAGCAGAGTCGGCTTGCAAAAGGTTCTTATGTGAACGTTCAGAGATGTAAATTATTGTAATACGTTGTAATCACTTCTATCTGACTTCACACTGGCATGAATATTTACTGTGAGAAACGAGGGTGAAGACGATGGAGCATCGGAATACTTTTTATCATTAGATGACGATGATGAAATGCACCTGTTTTTGCAACATGATTAGCTGATTTCTATGAAGAACGTGTTCCTAGCTACAGAGAGAACACACAATCTTCCCGACCGATTCCTTGCCCCCTGGCACTTTGCTGTGTTAGCCCGACTTGCCATAAGCTAATGCTTACGGTGATTCTCTTTGTTTTCCTTACACTATGTGAGGGGAACTTTGCTGTTCATGCTGATCATATCTACTGATGTGATTCTTTCCTTCTCACCCTTTTAGACGGTTGCTACTGCAGTTGTCCAGAGAACTTGGCTGAGTCTCCAGAACAACCCTTTATGGGGAGTTTGTGCTTACTCTTAACATTCTGAACTACTCTATAATCTACTTGCTGTTTTCCAGGAAAGAACACTTTATGGGTTCCTGGTAGGTTATGATAGGTCCACAAGATTAGAACAGGGACTATATTTTAAATGGAACATGCCGTTTAATTTTCTATGCTTGTAATAACCAATCTAATTCTATCATTTCTGTAATTGATTTGCCACTAATCTGAATTAAAGAACAAAGTACTGACTAATTTACTAAGAATGAGAAAATAAACTTTTAAAACTTTACCAACCCTCTCTTTATCGACTGTACATCAAATGTAATTGTTGATGTCTTTGTGATGTAATGCTCCATTCTAAAATGGTGGCAAAGATTAATTGGCTGAAAAAGGTGTGGAACTTCCAGGTTCTCTAAGTAGGTATAAAGGTGACATAATTTGTGGAAATTTTACAAAGATTTCCTCGCTGGCAAATCTGGTAGCAGAGAATAGATTTTACACCCTGAGTGGAGCTATTAAATAGTACCCAGACGATAATTATAAAATTCCTGACTCCTGACTGCAATGTCCAAACTTTGAAGATCCAGCAGCGAAGACGGCTGTGAAGGCAGTTGCGATTTGGAGATATGAGTATTAATAGTTAAATGCAGTCCGCAGCGCGGCAGATCATCATTAGGCTATCTGTGCTATTAGAACGCTACTTGTAGGCTGTGCCAAAAATGCTACCTTTTAAAATTAGTTTTTAAAGAATTGCACTTTTGGTATTATTTTACTGTGTTTACCGATTTTTTTAGTGTAATTGACTTTCACGTGTAAGTCGGCTGTTCCGGCTCCATTGTCGCTACTAGAGACTCCCCCAGTAGCAGCCAATCACGCTGTGAGAGGGTGGAGCTGTGGGCGGGGACCAGAGTCAAATGCAGCCCTCAGCACGGAAGCGCATCGGCGTGCTAAACTGCAAGCCCGGGTGCGCCTATCTGGGCCCAGGGGCCAGACCCAGACATGATGACCGTTTTATTACATACCCCTCGGAAACCCTTAAACTGATACACTCCTCTCATCTAAACCTCGCCCGTGAAAGACTGTCTCTGATTTCTGAGCATGAAATTTTCACTAAAAGGAGCACATTCCCAGAAATACAGAACTCTACCACCTCCAGGCAAACTTTGCAGTGCCCGGCTAAACTCTGGCCTGTGCCCCTATCAATCTACTCTATCAATTCCTCACCCACCAGCTTGATATCTTCCTCCTTTTGCTCACTGACAAACCTGATATTCTACTGTTGACCGAAACATTGCTCACCTCAGACTCCGCCCCTGATATGCTGGTGGCGTTACCCCCTGATTATGATATCATTCATGCCAATCGCTTGTCAGGTAAACCGGGGGGGGGTGGTTGCAGCCATTATTCACACTAATCTCAGGTTCAGCTCTCTGACCTGTCTCTCCCTCAAGGAGGTGGAGAACATAGTAATTCAACTTGAATCCACCACCGACACCTTTGTCTGTGTACTAGTCTACAGGCCACCACACCAGATGTCTCACTTTCCGCTATCACTTAGCGAACAGATGGCTAAACTCGTCATTGAGCATGAAAAAGGTCCTCCTCATGGGCGACTTTAACTATTGGTACAATGACCCTCACGAAGGACCACAATCTGCTGAGATGTCTGTTCTCATGAGAACTTAAACTTCACCCAAAAGGTCTCATCCCCCACCCATCTGAAAGGGCACATCCTGGACCAAGTCTGGACTAGCGGCATGAATAAATTCACCCTCACAATTGTCTCATGTACCTGATTTGACCATCATTTATCAACATTTACACTCCTACTGCCGACCAGCTACAAAATTAGCACAGCCGAAGGTGGCTTTGCTAGGAAATGGAACGCCATCAATAAAAAAGACTTCCTTGACGCCCTGACCACCACAGCCCCATCCCCTGGCATCGACATCAATGCCACTGAAGCAAATCTCTCTGAATGGCTTCTTGAGGCCAGTAACAAGCACACGCCCTCAGGAAAGTTAAATTAGCCTGACGTGCCGGTGCCCAGAGATGGTTCTCTGCTGAACTTAAAACTCAGAAACTAGCCTTGCGCCAACTAGAGAGGCAGTGTCAACAGGAATATTCCCCTGACAAGAAATTTCTGTATACCACAGCCCGAAAAGAATATATGAAGGCCATTCTCGCAGCTAAAGCTGCTCACTTCTCTATGCACATCCTCAATTCCAACAAAAGCTCTAAAGAAATATTTGTCATAATGAATGAACTGTCCAACCCAGATAGAATCCTCTCAAAGGTTACGCCCTCTCAAGCATTACGCAATTCACTAAATGACTATTTCATTAAAAAAAATCACCACCATCAAAGCCAGCATTCCTAAGCACCCCCCCCATGTTGAACTCTGCTGCCATGCACAGAAACAATTGCACACTCAGCTGCTTCCCCACCATTAGCACCGAGATCTTTCAGGAGCTCCTAGAGAAAGTTAAATCAGGAGCCCCCTCTAACTGCTGCCCACCTCACATACTCAAAAACTGTTTCTCAGTCTACCCGGGCCCTGGACTCGCCTTACTGAACGAGTCACTCTCTTCCGGCCAAGTTCCTACGGCCTTCAAGAAAGCCAAGAAAGCCATAGCGATCCCCTTCCTGAAGAAACCTGGGGCTGACCCTGCGCTTCTGCCTAACTACAGTCCCATTTCCTTGCTCCCGTTTTTGGCAAAGGTACTAGAGGCCTACGTAGGTAAATGCTTGCCCAACTTTTTGGTGGAATCCCGCAACTCTTATCAGGCAGGGTTTCGGCCGGCTCATTCCAATGAAACACTGGACACTTTTTGTGATAACGCCGATAAAAGCTACCCCCAGGCACTGGTGCTACTGGATCTCTCCGCCGCCTGCGATAGGGTCAACCACACTATTCTGGTTGACTGTGTCAAACAAGCTGGCATTCAAGGTGTGGCGGCTCGCTGGCTCACCTCTTTTTCGGAGGATCGGTCCCAGACCGTCCGCCAAGGCTATTTTCTGGCCCCTCCACGTAAAACCACTTGTGGTGTTCCACAGGGCTCTGCTCTCTCTCCCTACCTGTTTAATCTCTACATTGTTTCCCTGATCCAGTCCCTTAAACACAGGAAGGTGACAATCTTTATTTATGCAGATGATCTGCAACTAGTCCTCACGTCACGGTAGACAACTCACTTGCCACCGTCCTGTCGCACTTGGTCTATGCTAATTCTGTGTACTTGGGCATGCCAATCTACTTGCTCAAACGGCAGCAGATGGCCCAAAATCATGCCGCCAGAATGATTCTTAGTCAACCTAGATGACAGCCAGCAACCCCTTTGCTGAAGAAATTGCACTGGCTCCCTATTCCTCAACGCTGCGCTTTTAAGGTGGGCTGCCTTATCTTCAAATCCTTGCATGGCTATAATCCCAAATCCATTAACATCCTGATACTCAGGCACACTCCCTCTCTTATCCTATGCTCAGCTCACCTCTCACTCCTCACCATCCCTGCATTCAAACGGATACGCCAGGGAGGCCGCAGATTTGCAACACTCGCCCCAGACTGTGGAACTCCCTGCCATTGGAGATCCGGTCCTGCACTGATCTTTTGCAATTCAGGAAATCCCTTAAAACGTGGCTATTTGCAGAAGCCTATAATTAATGTTTCCATTGGTAACGTACAGAGCCTTTCACAGCGCCATGAAACCACCCGGTGTACGTGCACTTTACAAGTCATTTTTAACATTAACATTAACATTAGGCAAATGTGATGTAGCTGTGATTGTGTATTTTCCCTGGTTTGGATAAATGTTGATTAGATTGATTGGGTGAGGTAAAATAGTTGATAAGTGTTTGTAAATGATAATCCAGACTCTTTGTAGTTGAAAGATTCCACAATAAAATAATATTTGTAAACTTGTTTGCAGAGATTTTGGACATGGTGTGTGAGGTATACCACGACCTGCATCAGTAAAAGGGTTATTACATGGTTGTGATTGATTAGTATTGATCAGCGTTAGTTGAACCTAGTTGCACAAATGGGGGAAGGTGCATTGATTTGGGTGATTTCATGCATGTCATGAACTCACTAAAGAATGCTGCAGAGGTTCTTGCACATATGTAAAACTTTATTCCTTTAGTAAGAGCAAACAAAATTTGAAGTGTTTGACATTTTATTTGTGTAGGTATGGAGAAAATTGTGAGGGAGGGTGAGCGCTTCGAGGAGTGAGGTTGTGCGTTATAATGTTTCACTCAGGGATTATTCAGTTGGTGTGCTTTCAAGCTGTGATTGGTTGGTGAAGTAGCAGTGTCACACTGGGATTGGAGCATTAAAAGTGAGTCGTGAATTTAGATTTGTTTCCAAAAGGCTGTGTAAATAATAGCTGGAATTTCTTTCGGTTAGCAGAAATTTAATGTATACGGAAACAAAATCATAACATTTGATCAATTGTGCTGTTTTGGATTCAAATTGTCATCATGAATTGTTTTAAAGAGCTGAAAAGTTTTGTGAGAGGGCATGCTACTATTCGAGTATGCAGAGGCGAAGAGGCACGTCCTGAGTGTATAGCTTCATACAGTATGACTACCGAACACGGGTTAATTACATGTACTGTGTTTCGCCAATGGAGTAGGAATACTGAGAATGAGGGTGCTTTGAGTTTTCCTAGGTATTGGACATTTTACACTAGAATTCTTGATCATTTCAAGGGAAAATTAAATGAAATGAAGCCAGCACCTATAGCCCTTCAATATGAAGCACTTAATACATAGAAGAGAGTGGCCAGGGAAAAGAAGAAGAAAAAATACCAGAGAAGTACTTTCAGGACAGCAAGGCATTATTCAAATGAACAATGGGATGAACAACAGGGTAGATGGAGGGAAGCTTTCATAGATTGGACCAGATTATATCCAGTCCTTATGCCAGAACCTCCTAAAAGGGGACAGAACAAAGACTCCAGAAGGAAGGAAGAGGGTGAGTCAGATACAGTTTCAAGGGATGAAATATTGGAACAGATGTTAAGTTGGAGACCACAACTGCACATGACCTCAGCAGACTCGAGTTGCTTGGGTGCTAGTACTAGTTCTATTGTGCCTACTGCACCAGTACAGCTGGCTGTGTCCCTAATTGAATGACCCTTGCAGATTTTGGCAATTTGTCCCACCAGTAGTAATACTCAACTACAAGTTTCTGTTCCAATGGTGACTTCTACAGCTATGGTGCCTAATGTAGACCCTGTACCAGTTATTAGTATTCCTTCCATAACTCAGGTGATAGCCAGTGCTCCTCTGCTTGTAGAAACTAAAACTGTAACTCCAATGATTACCGGAGGAGTACCCACTTCAGGATTTGTCCCAACTTCCCAGAAGTCATAGACAGTTGCCTGGAAGCCATTATTAACGGTATAAGCCCTTATAGATGGGGTAAGGATAGTACTGACAACTCCAATTTCATTGGATAAAATAGGTATGACTGAGGAAGGATATATACAAGCTTAGTTTGAAGAAATAGCAAGATCCAGTAAGGTAGAGGATGTGGCGACATCTGAGAAACTTTAGACTGAAAAAGAAAAAGCAATAAATATCTCAAAGCTGAAAATTGAATTGGAAGAAAAAGTAAGGGAATGCATAGTTTTCAAACACTTAAAACAGTATCAAAAGAAAGAATTAATTAACCTGTGCAACAAAGGTATGAGGAGAGCTGCTTTGACTCATGGCAAATTTACCAAACTTGCCCAGGAATTTGAGAAAGACCTTACAAAGAATGTGCATTTACACAGAAGCTATGGGGTTCAATTACATGACCCGGCATCGGAAAATATGAAGGTGACAGGACTGCGGTTACACATTGTAGATATGGTTAGGTGCATTTGTAGATGGAATAAGTTTGAGAAAAGGAAGTTAAATGGGCCAAGAATCATGAAAAGAAAAAGAGTTGATCAGCTGTTGCAAATTAACAATCTGAAGGGAGTGAGGGAAAAGCCACAGCTCATCCACTTATAGAAATAGCAGGAGGTACAAATGTCCATATTCCTTGGAGTCATGGTGGCTCGGCTGCATTCACAAACAATTTTTCAAAATTTAGAGACAAAACATTGTAGTGGTATGCACAAGTGGAAAGGTTTATAAAAATGTCAAAGGTACTGTGGACAGATTTGAATACATTTTTTGACAGTGTGTGCCTGCTGATTTATGGGCAGAATGAAAAACTGCAAGCAGTGGCCTACAGAGGAACCAGCGAGAATGACAGGGACAAATGTGCTATCTCCTATAGTTATGAAGAAGTATGAAGTGGTTATTACCTTTTTGAAAGGTAGAATGCCTCCAAAAGATCTGGATTATCTAAACATTAAAAGAAGTTCCCAAGAGCCAAAGGAGACTATACATGAATATTCCCACAGCATAGTGGGCATGAGTGTCCTATGGAATAGAATATGGGGATTTTGTGGCACAGTTTGTACTAGGGCTGAAGCCAGAAATCAGTTTACATATAACCCAAATTATGATTTGCTGGCAAATTAAATTGCTCCACAAAATCCTGATACATGCTAAATATTGTATCGATGAATTGAACATAAGGCAGAAAAAGATAAAGGAGAAGTTTATGTTGGCTCAGAACGGTTTTCAGAATCCTTCCTTTATGGGGAATCAAGTAATGCAAGGTGTGTGATGCCAAACAAAAGGGGCTTTCCAGGGAAATCATGGAGGATTACCCATGTAACAGGGAAGAGGTAGAGGTGTTTCTGTAGTTACATGATCTGCTATGAAAAAGATAGTTCTGATAGTTCTGGAACAAATATACAAGTGCCACAAGGTATGCAAATACAATATGTGTCAACACAGAGACAGGTCCAAATGATGCCAATTTCCACTGCACAGTGATGGTTCTGGTTCAGAGATTTCACAATGAAGGTGCCTGAGAGAGGAATAAGATTGCATACTTGGCGCAGTAGACCAGAGTGGCCCAAATGTGGATGCAGATGTTTACGGCCACCCCATATCATTTCTTATTGACACTGGTGCTACAAGGTCCACTGTTAGGGCTGTGGAAGTCCTAGACTTGCCTCTCTCTGGGAAAACATTCCAAGTTGTAGGAGTAACAGATAACCAAATTAAAAATTCAGTTTCCGAAAGTGTGACAGTAAAAATGTGATCCTTAGAAGAAAAGCACCAAATTGTTGTTTGTCATTCAAGTCCTGTAAACCTGTTATGGTGAGATTTGTTGTGCAAGTTAAATTGCATAATTTACTGTACACCGCATGGTGTAGCATTCCAAACACATAATGAGGATGTGGACTTCAAATTAATCTGTCAA
This sequence comes from Lissotriton helveticus, assembly GCF_964261635.1. Taxonomy (NCBI): domain Eukaryota; kingdom Metazoa; phylum Chordata; class Amphibia; order Caudata; family Salamandridae; genus Lissotriton; species Lissotriton helveticus. The sequence goes on along the minus strand of NC_136065.1, from coordinate 996,836,457 downwards.
CAAGCTGAGACAGAGTTATTTCCTTTATTAACTGTTGACAAATTACCTGAAGGTCTGAGAGAAACAGTGAATACTGAAGTTTGGCAATTTACAGGAAAATACATTTCACTAATTAGAGGCACAGAACCAATCTGGCCAGGATGGAAACTCTCAATCGTATGGAGAGTGACCACAACCCCCTAACGCTAACAATGCATCTGCAAACGCCAGTTGCCGCGGAAACAACAGAAGTGGGGCAATCATCGCGGGCCGAACTCAACACCTTTGCTAGAAGAATCAAATGGGATTCACTAGGCTCTGTCAAGGTGGGAATTTGGCTTAAGGTCGAAATACCTAACTTCAGACTAGAGGCCCCCACAGAGTTACATCACCTGTGGGATAATGCCATCGTTAAATTACAGGATCTCTTGCTAGGCCGCGTGGTTCAGTCCAGATCATCTGGGCCACGTCCGAAGCAAATTCATGATCCAACACTAGCCTCCCAAAGAAAGACCCTCAGGAGGGCTGTGCGCTGGCACAAACTGATCGGAACTGTACATACTGCCAATAACGTGGCATCGCTGCGAAAGACCTTCAAGAAATCCTTATGGGAAACGAAGAGACTACAAGAACACTCTGAGTGGCTAAAAATATTCAACCTGCTTAAGGGCAATAGCCAGTCCAAGTTTTGGACCTACATGAACAAACTCCGTTCCACGAACAAGATGAGAGGAAACGCGGTTTGTGAAGAAGATTGGGCCCTGCACGTGTCCCAGCTATATCGCAGTGATACCTCGGACCCAGTGGTGATTGGACTAGGAGATCGTGTTGAATCCACTCAAAGAGAAACTCATGAGCTGACCACTGCAGCCGAGGTCTCCATGCATCTGCGAAATATGAAAAACGACTGTGCTCCAGGGCCCAACGGTCTTCCGGCTGGGGTATTTAAATGTGCCCTGGAAGAGTGGGCGGTCCTCTTGACTCCTTTATACAACAACATGTTCAGGACATGCCAGCTACCAGACTCATTGTTAGGCTCGATTCTATGCCCCATATTCAAGAAAGGAGACCCCACGCTTCCGGCTAATTACCGACTCATCGCACTGTTAGATCTTGAGGCAAAGGCATACGCACGATGTCTTCTTAGGGTGCTTGAAAAATGGGTTGCTGACAATAACATAATACCATACTACCAGATAGGGTTTCGGGCATTGGCCTCCACAATAGACAATATCACCACTCTAGCCATCCTGAGTCAACAAGCAGCCCAAAAAAACATCTTCCACTTTACTGCTGCTTTATTGACTACAGCACGGCTTTCGACAAAGTGTCTCGGAATACCTTGTGGAGGAAACTGAATAAGTGGGGGATCCCGCAGAGCCTCCTAGGAGCACTCATCTCCCTGCACAAGAACACATGGGTGCAAATCAAAACCGGCCCAAAGACAGTTTCTTCAAGAATTAGTGTCGCTGACGGGCTAAAGCAAGGCTGCATTCTTGCCCCTCTCTTATTCAATCTTTACACAGCCGATCTTGGAACATTTTCAGAGAACAGCAATCTCCTCCCCCCAAAACTCGGCCCTGCTAAAAAGTCTCTGCATATATTACAATATGCGGATGACATTGTAATAATGGACCAAGTCAAGTCAAATCGGTTCTCCAACGAGCGTTAAGTACGCTCCATATATACATCGCTAATGCCTTGAAAATCAATCAGGCAAAGACCAAGGTACTGATATTTGGCAGATGTAAGAATAAGAAAAGCTTAAGGTGGAACATTGGGCCTGCCAGGATCAACACAACCGTAAAATATAATTATCTGGGAGTCTGGTTCAACGAGACGTCTAGACCTGCAGCTCATCTAGCTGCCTTGCAAAAGAGAGCAGGAGCAATCACATACTCCCTGACTCGGTTGAACCTGTCCCTGAGCAGTCCCTCTGCAGAAGCCATTCTGAAGATGATCAAAGCTACTCTTCTCCCTGCCTTAACCTACGGGCATCAGGCCTTTCCCGGGGCATGCTCTGCTAGTCTTGATCTCGCCCAAATCTCCACCTATAAAAAAAATGTCCACCTCCCAAGTTTTATTCAGCGAGCAAGACTACGTTTGGAGCTGGGCCTACAAAGACAATCAATTTACTGCGAGGCCGATACCCTGAAATATTTCATAAGGTTATTAAAAGCTGGTGACAACACTTTAAAATCCCAGTAAAAGAAACCTTTTCCAGACCTGGCAATCCTTGGAACACTCAGATTGCAAAGGCCATAAGAGTGCTAGAGATGGACAATGCATCCCTTTTTTTTAGATACCATTCCATACTCAGCCTGGAAAAATGCCATCAACAGACAGGTCAAATTAATTTCCCATCGCATGGATCTGCACTCCGTAAAAACATCTTCCATTTTGCTCCCACTGAACTCTTCGTATCTTCCCGGGAAAACGTAAGCCTATTTCCTAGAAAACTTAAATGCAGTGGCACAGAAGAATATAATGTTCATGAGACTTCTTGGCTTGCGTTCAACGGCTTTTAACAGATGGGCTCCAACAAGGGAGGGGGGGCCTGCAGACTGTGCAATTACCACTCTGAGTCATGGCTGCATCTCCTGTGTTGTTGCCCGGCCCTAGCTGCCCCAAGAAAGTCTCTCTTAAAACCCTTGTACTTAAGATGGGGCATTAGGACATGCTGGGAGGCTTCGGCCTTTTGTTTCGCGTCTACTGACACTCAAGTGCTTGCAAGGTCGGGAAAATTTGTGAGACTCTTGGACAATCTTCTGTTACCTTCTTCGGCCCCCGCTCTCCTACCTCTTCCCCCTCAAAAACTAATTACAGACTTTTTCTCCCCTGTGGTTTAGCACTTTTCGTTTTTATCATCTTTTATTTTGGTTTTGCGTAGCAAAATGTTTATATCGGCAATTACAAGACTGTTTTTCTAAGAAGCACAACGGACACTAAGCTCTGTGAGCTGTTTCTCAGCTTTGTGTTTCTGTTTTCTTCCTTTTATCTTAAACATGACAAATGTGTTAACGCTGATTTTTTTATATATGTGCTAATGCTGTCTTTTATAGCAATGGTTTTAAGTAACTGTGCTAAATTAATAAAACTTCAAACTTCAAACAATCTAAATTATGGGGATAGAAAATGCTGTTTACCCTAGAACACCACTGTGCCATTTGACCCACGAAACAATTGCAGGTATAAAGCCACTGATAGATGAAATGATACAAATAGTAATACTGAGAGAATTGATTGGAAATCCATGTAACTCGAAAATTATGGGTTTTGAGAAACCCAATGGAAAATACAGAATAGTTCAGGATTTACTCAAAATAAACATAATTGTAGTACCCTGTTGTCCTATGGTACCAAATCCAGACACCATATTGTTTCAAATTCCATGTAGTGCAGAAGGGTTAAACACAATTAATCTGTGTCGGACTAACTTCTCAGTGCCTTTGCATAAAGAGAGTTGATTTTTATTTTCTGCTGGGTTCCAGCAGAAAACATTAACATAGTGTCTTGTCCCACAATGGTACACAGAGTGTCCATCAATCTTTAATCAGATTTTGAAAAGGAATCTAGAGACCGTGGTAATGCCACATTGATCTACTCTGATTTAATATATAAATGATTTGCATGTGGCCTCAGAAACGCAGAATGCGTGTAAAAAGGAACCCACTGCACTTTTGAATCACCTAGTAGAGAACGGACATAAAATGTCTCCAGGGAAACTGCAGTACTTTCAAAAAGAAGTTCAATACACATTATTGTGAAAGGAACTAGGAAGGTGTCACCAGAAAGAGTGGAATCAATCTTGCAGATGAATCCATCATGAGCTCAGAAAGAAATTAGGATGTTTTCAGTAATGGTTGCCTACAGTAGACAGTAAATAAAAGACGTTCCTTGGTGGCAAATCCTCTCCTGAGACTAACACAAAGATTTGTCTGATCCAATTCCACAGGACAATGAATGTGTAAAGGCATTTTTGGAGTTGAAATATAAACTGTGATGCTCCCCAGCACTAAAAATTCCAGATTACACAGAATAGTTCACACTATTTTGCAGTTAGAAAGATGGGTGCGCTCTCTCGGTTTTGAGATAGACTCAGGGTCGATCTCGAAAACCAGTCGCTTTCTTCTCTACCACCCATGACCCTGTAATGGCAGGACTTCCCAGTTGCCTTAAAGTGGTGGAGCCGGAAAATACCAGTCTGGAAAAGAGCGAGAATATAGTGATGGGAAACCCATTAACCGTCATGGTCCCTCACTCTGTAGAGTTGCTGCTAGCCAGAACCAAGACACAATACATGAACCATAATAGACTCACTAAATATTAACAAAGAAGGTTATCTTCTGAAAATGGTGTTTTAAAATGTTGCACAGTGCTAAACCTTGCAACGTTATTACCTGTCAATGATGAAAGTTGTGATGAAAGTGAACATAACTGTCTAGTTGTCAAGGAATTGTGTACCAACTTCTGCCCTGGCATTAAGGATGAACCTCAGATTTAGCCTGACCATGTGTTATTTGGAGATGACTCATGCTTTAGAAACAATGATGGCACACTCAGAGCGGAATATGCCATGTACACCATAAATTATGTGATCGAAGCTTCATGGCTCCAAAACGTTTTCTCTGCCCAAGTTACTGAATTAATTGCTTTTACTAGAGCTTGCAGTTTAACTACTGAAATGAGAGTCACCATATTTACTGACAGCCAATGTGGGTTTGGTAACAGCGAGGATTTCTCAATTCTTCAAGAACACCCATCAAGAATGGAATGCACCTTAAGAACCGACTAGATGCATTACAGTTGCCCAGAGAAACAGCTGTGGGAAAGTGTTTAGCACACCAAGGGGGAAACAGGTATGCTGCTGAGGGCAACCAATACACTGACGCAGTAGCTAGATATTGTGCTCTGTTAGCTTGTTTATTTAATTGAGGATTTGCATATCAGTCGGAGGAGGGGGGTGCTTTTGCCAATTTGATGCAAATCACTGATATGTAAGATGAACTCAAGAGGGTGCCGGAAAATGTGCCAGAAGTTGAACACAAAATAGTTGGGTAAAAGCAGGTTGCGAGAAATATGCAAATTACATTTGGATGTCAGTGGATGTGAGATGAGTACTACCAGTCAGCTTGTTGTTCCCAATGACACAATATTACCATGGATACACACATTTTGGAAGAGATGCCATGGTGAGACTTTACATGAAAAGTTCCCCAGATTCAGGACGCTGGCTGAAGAAATTTGCCATAGGTGCATATCATGTCAACAGCGAAAAATAGGGAAGCAAACACATGTCACACGATCAGGTGGCTCATTCAATAGGAGGGCAGATGGATTTTATTGTGATGCCTGTCCATAATGGGCTGAGATATATCCTGGTAATAGTGTGTATCTTTTCAAGATGGGTGGAAGTCTACTTAACTGGAAACAAGAGCCTCACTGTAGCAACATTTTTTTTGTGTGAAATAATCCCCAGGTTCGGCATGCCAATTTCTCTTGAGTCAGCTAGAAGAACCCACTTTAGTAATGAAATCATGAAGATGATTTACACACTTTACAGATCGATCAAAGACTACATTGTAGTTACCGACCAGAAGCCTCTGGTATAATTGAGCAGGTTAACGGTACCATCAAGTCGTTTGGCCAAAGTCTGGGCATCCACTTCTCTGAAATGGTCAGATGCTTTACCATTGGTGGTGATGGATGAGCATTCAAAGTATACCTGACAGGAAGACAGGGTTATCTCGACACAAGATACTAATGGGTTGGGTGATGAGATTACCTGATATTCCTGCAAATGCTCTCTTGAACATTACTGATGACATTATCTTGGACAATTGTAAGGAACTGGCTGACATAGTCCATTCTGTCACTCATCAATTCTGAGCTGCCACAAGATCCGCACCAAGAACAGAGCCACAACCTCAATCATCGTGATTGGATCATGATCACAATGCTAGATCGGAAAAATTGCCTTGAACCCAGATGATAAAGCCCCTTTTGAGTGCTTTTTACTACACACACACAGTTGTTAAGTGTGCTGGAACCCCAAACTCGATCAATGGCTCACACACGAAAAGAGTGAGCAATCCAGAGAAGTGCCTTTGGTTTTTGATCCTGAACAAAGAGCATTGGTGGATGCATCACCAGTCAAAAGATCACCCAGACTATCAGCACCATTGCTAGTTCAGCAAGATGGACATGAAAGGGGTGAAAATTGACAAACAGAAAATCAAGTGCAAGTACCAGAAATAACCCTGAGTGGTGTGGAGGTGTATAATGAAAAGGAAGCAGAGATCAAGTCCTCAAAAGGAGGTGCTTCGAATGTGGCTTTGAGAGACCAAGACCCCGGCGAAAGAACAAGCACTGTAATACGGATATGCAAGCAACACGCAGAAGTGCCACAAGGTTATGAAAATAGAAATCCAAGGAGAAGTGCTTCAATAGCTCGAATACCAGATAAAACAATATCTGAAGAAACTGAGTCTGGTGAAGAGAGCAGTCTAGACTCAAATCAGCAAAACCTGAGGAGATCAAAAAGAGCACAGGTTCCTTGTCACAGGTAATCCGCACCTGAATGCTCTTACTTTGTGAACAGTGCTTTGAATGTTGCACTGGAAGACTTGTGCAACATGAACCCTGAACTATTTGACCAACAGAGGAAATTAACTGAAAAATTCAAGACTGAACAGAAGAAGAAAGAAACCTGAACTGTGCCTATTAGATGTTGTTATTTTAGTTTGTTCTTTTACAGAAGACTAACCTAGGTCCAAGCTGAAAGCTAAAGAAGCATAGGGATAGCAATTCTGAAGAACACGGCGTAGGACTAAGGATTGTCTGGATAGGACAATTAAAGAAGAAAAAAGAAAAAAAAAAATATATATATATATATATATATATATATATATATATATATATATATATATATATATATATATATATATATATATATATATATATATATATATATATATATATATATGTATATATATATATATATATATATATATATATATATATATTACCTACTGGCGATAGCCAGTAGGTATATATAGTTAGGATTTTTTCCCTATGGGATTTTTGAAAATTCTATGTCTAATAACTTTGGTGTTTGTGGACGGAATTGGCTGAAATTTTCTGGAAAATGGAACATTTTGTTTCTGAGCAGCCCCTGGAAATTTGGGGGGGGTTCGTCCAGGGGGGGTCGAGAAAAAAGGGGGGTCCCAAAACGTGTTTTTAACATTGAGTTTTCCATAGGGCGGTTGGCCTCACTTTTAGCCTGAACGGCTGAATGGATTTGCACGTAACTTGGCAAAATTGTAGGGACTGGTAGCCCGATGTGCCTTTTGTAGGTCTCAATATATGTGCTACAGTGGATTTTGAGAAATTAACGTTTAAAAAAAGATATATATCTGTAACAGCGGACCGGGCAGCGCTCCAGTACGCGTACTTTTCGCGCAACGGAGCTTTGTGAAGCGAAGCTGATTGGTTCTCCGGCGTCTGTAAACATTCCAAACAGTCCGTAGCGGCCGCCATCTTGTCTCTCGGTAGGATCGAGAGACAAGAGGAGGCCAAAGCGAAGGGGCAAATGACCATAAGGGGGCATAGTAGATCCTCGCTGACCCCCTAGGTTTGATGTGGAGGTTTTAAAAGGGACCCGCGGGGCAAAAAAAAAAAATAATAATAATAATCGAACGGCTGAATGGATTTGCACGAAACTTGGTAAAATATTAGGGACTGGTAGCCCGATGTGCCTTTGCTAGGTCTCAATATGTGTGCTCCAGTGGATTTTGAGAAATTAACGTTCAAAAAAAGATATATATCTGTAACAGCGCTCCGCTTCGCGTAACGGAGGTTTGCGAAGCTGATTGGTCATTCTGTCACTGGGCTATAGTTGGGCTACATCTGGCTGATATTTGGGCTACATTTGTTTTTTTTGTCTCTGGCGGCCATCTTTGGGCTACATTGGGCTACATTGGGCTTCATTGGGCTTCATTGGGCTACATTGGGCTACATTTGGGCTCCAACATATATATAGGCCAATGTAGCCCAATATATATTTTTCAAAGTTAATTTTCGTAAAAACCACTGGAGCATATATCTTGAGACATAGCAAAGGCACATCGGGCTACCAGTCCCTACAATTTTGCCAAGTTTCGTGGAAATCCATTCAGCCGTTCGAGCTAAAAGTGAGTCCAACCGCCCTATGGAAATGAAGGAAATGAATGGGTAATTTGTAATTAGCAAATAGCTCATCGCAAACTAGGAATGGTAAAGAATCGCTATTTATTCCTTAAAGTTCGCTATTTAGGAAATGCAAAAAACTTTGATGATACATATGGCGGTTCATCTCTAACAAGATAAGAAGCATAGGGATAGATTTATGATGACTGGCGCATCACCAGGGATGTGTTAGTCATTCTGTGCCGCTGTTCCGTCACCTATGGTGTGCTGCATTTACAATGCGGCGCATCATGGGGCAAAAACAGCACAGATGCGTGATGTATCTGTGCCGTAAAGGTGGCGCATTGCTGGAGTTGTATCGCAAGTGTGATGAAGCTCCAGCAAGGGTCGGGGGTGCCCCTGTCGCAGGGTTTCTGTTCTCACACAGAACTGTGGACAGAGGATTGGAACCTCGGCGAATTAGGGTGCCCCAAAACTCACCTTAGTAATCAAAAACCCCTTAGCAAGCTAGGTACAGTGTCACATTGGATATAACAAACTCTCAATGTTTAGACAATCCAGAATATGAACTTATAGTACCTCAGGATACGTGGAACTCATGAACAGTCGGTCGTTATATATTTCTTAGAAACCAGAACATGGAGTTAAGAAGAACACATGTGTATTTGAAATGTTTATTTACTAATGCCGTCTTCTCAGGCGTAGTATCTTAGATAATACAAGTACACATATTATCAGTAGCAAAATTACCAGCATAGTTACTAGTACATAAAAAGCGAATGGTGACAGTATGTTAACATCCTGTAAATGAATAAGAGTTAGCAACACTTATAAGCAGCCACGGGCCGTGGAGGGAGTTACGGTGGGGCAGGGAGGCGGGGAGGGGGAGGGGCAGGGTGGAGAGGGCTCCACCCTGCCCCTCCCCCTCCCCGCCTCCCTGCCCCACCGTAACTCCCTCCACGGCCCGCGGCTGCTTATATCTCACCCTCCCTAATACACATATTATATTATTTGCTAAGAAGGTCTCTTTGTGTTGGTTTAGGGCGTGCCCATACTTTAGTGTCTTAGATTTGAAGGAATCACATCAGCATACACCAGCTCTCTCTTCATGTGAACCGCATCAACTGTTGTGTATGTGTGTTCGGCAAAGCAATATAAAACCCGCCTCATGCCCAGAATTGGCAGAAGCTGCACTTATGTTATGAGTATGAAGTCGTGGAGATCAGACCTCATAACAATTCTGTATCGTGTTGTTCTTGAAACTTCAGCACTCGCTGTACAGATATAGTTTAACAAGCAAAGCAGATAGTAGAGCAATAACATATTATTCTCATGTAAACCACGATGAACTACTAGGTTGAAAGCTAAAGCAACAACTAAGTGTCGTGTGCAGAAGTTGCAAAAAAGGAAAAATGGAGTTTAAACCGGTAATGAGCCCATGCTAACTTAACACGGTGTAAAGATATCCAGGACCTAGATGACACCTCCCCATGATCCGGAAACGAACTGAATAAGATAATAGAAGTGCCATCTCATGAGAGCAGATTGCAACTTTATATGTGGACGGTCCGCAAGGTAAAACATTAAAAACTAGGAAAATTTAATGCTAAAGAAAAATAAAACAGCCAAGTACTTTATCGAGTCTTAAGCCAATAGGCAAGCTAAATAATAAAAACTTGACAAATAAGTCAATGAATTGTCAATGAAATGCTAGTACTCAGCATATCAAACATGAAAAAGGTCTATGACATAACTGTGTATGCAAAATAAGCTGCAACAGCCTCCAATAGGAAGTCACCGTCTTCATCCGAAAAGAGTTCAGCCATCCAATTTAAAAGCGGAAAAGAACATACGTGCTCTCCCAGCACCGGATCCTCTATCACCATCAGAGGACAGCTCGGTGGGTTTTCAAGAAAGCTCTGTTCCAAGAAAGACTGTGTTGCCGCCAGTAAATTCCAAGGACCAATTAGTCCATGCATCAATGCCACAGCCATAATCCTTTCGCCAGGACAAACCAACTCGTGAGTAATGATAGGAGTCATCAGCTGATTAAAGTCGACGTCAGGAGAAACCGGTCCGCAGAGACACAAATCAATGGCCCAATCGAAATCACAGGTCAGGCAGTGAAATACAGGCTGGACACAGGTGAAGTAGGAGAATCGAAAAGATAATCCATATGCCGTGCTTAATATCGCCAACGGTATTGTGCCATAATATTCTAGCATGCGATTGCGGAACAGTGTCAGCAGCTGCAGGGCGGGAGCTTGCACAGGAGGGACATCCATATTTAAAAATGTAAAAAAGCACAAGAGCGTCCGCTGGTAATGCAAGTAAAAATGGGAATCCACGAAGCACAGTGGAAAAAAATAGAATGAAAGAAAGCAGGGATGACTCCAAAGATTTTCTCAAATGAAGTCACGAGACCACTGGTAACAACTTTAAAAAAAGTGCGCCAGGGCCTTTGTGGAGGACGCGTTAAAGATAGTCCGAACCATCTTGCTGAAATGGAAAGGCGAATCAGTATTGAAAAGGGTCTGCACCTCTGTACGGGTGTTCGCTATGTGAAGCACAAAAGTTTCACGGGCCGAACTCAAGGCCACCTCTCTCTGAGACAAAAGAGCTCTTATTCTTGCCATGCCGTTGAAATCTGCTCCCAAGGTTGGTATTTGTGGCCAGATTGAAAACTCCCTATGTTCATGTGTGGGAGGAAATAGAACATTTCTGCAGCAAATAACCCGTTCACTTACTGTTACGATAAAAGGAATACTTTTAATTAACCCAGAACAATCTTCATTATTGAGCATCAAATAACTACCATTTTCCAACAACTTGAACGTGGTGATGATAGCAGGAACTGGCGTGCCTTGCAACACGCAAGCCATATTTGGTCGGTGTTTGTTGCATGAACCGTGTAACTGTATGTGCCTACACATTAGTGAATGATCTGGCGTCTCAGTGCATTCCTCTCCATTCAGATAAACTTCTTGATCATCTTTGAAACATCTGTATGTGTATGGAAGCGACCAGACCTCATGAAGAAAAGCACTACCTAAAGGTTCATAACGACCTATTGGTATATGTTTCATACAATTTGAAAACTTATATAAAGCAAAAGGCAGCGTTATTAAACCGTGGATAAGGCACGTTGCCAAAAAACCCGCAATCCTCTGCTGATGATGTCACTGAGCATGTCATGAATGATGTAATATGTGACATCATCAGCAGTGGATTACGGGTAATAGTATCTCTAGTTTACTCCCCTATAGCTGTCTTTCTTTTAACATAAGTGTCTGTTTCCTTCCCTTATACTTACTGTTCTTTTTTTTAAAAAAAAAATTTTGGTTCACTTCCGGTTCGCGTACCGGCGAGCGAACTGGGAAGCGAACTACGAGAAATAGAGGTTGGCACAGTTCCAAATAGTGTACCAATTTTTTAATAACGGGGAGGTAGTTCTGAAAAGAACTTTTTTTTAATTGTTTTTGTTGTTTTATATTTTTTTTATTATTTTTCTGAACATTTTTTTACTTTTTTTGAATTTTTCTGAAGTTTTATATTTTTTTGGGTTTTTCTTGCAGGGGGCAATGAAAACGACTCATTGTAAAGGGCTCAACAGGAGCAACAAAACAAAAAAAAAGTATTTATTATTTGGGGCGTTTCGTACAAACTTGCATATGATAGTCAATAGCTCTGTTGATCAGAGTGATGCTTCTTTCTCCGTAGCAAATGAATCCATTGCAATGTACGCAGACGTGTTTTACTTCATGAAATCTCGTTTGAATATTTGGCACCATCTCCCTGCCCTCTGGTCCCGTTACTTCCGGTACAACAGATCTTCTGGCCATAATAGGGAGATTATCTAGGTCGTTACGAAACTGTGCAGCACTGTAGTTGTTAGGATGCCACCTAGTCATATGGCGATGCATTGTGTAGTTTCCGAAACTGTATTTTTTGTCGGTCCCTCTGGACAGTCTATCTTGACATATAAGGCAAGTTACGTATCTTGCATTTACTTTTTTCTCACCTTTGGGAATTTTAAAAAATTGCCAAATGAAGTTTTCTTTCCGGTGAGACGTCCTGGGCTCCTCAGGCAAAAAGTGCCTCTCTTCGTGCTCGTCGTCCTGTTCCTCTTCTTCCTCTTCTTGCTGAATTATAACTTGAGCAGGTGGTCCACTCTTCCTTGGATGTGGTGGAGGTGGTGGGGAAGCACCAGCTGAAGCTACTAAAGAAGCCATTGCTCACTGGTAACAAAGGGTCTTTCTCTCACAATGATGAAAGTCAGAGTGAGGAAAGAAGGAGGGATTTTCATCATTTGGGAAAAACAATAGTTCTCAACCAATGAAAAGTGTTCATTTTAGATTATATGACATAGTCTTACATCATTAGGAAACCAAAAGTGAAATGAACCAATGAAAAGTGTTATTACCAAGTCACATGACCTGCTGTGTTTACGTTAAGCGCTTTGCAGGGCCTCCCGGTTTGCTTCCAGAAACCTGTGCTTTGCGACTCGGTAAGCGTACCAGTTCGCTAACGTAGCATCTCATATGACGTATCACGCGACAACGCGAAACGTCATGCGGACGGGAGGCGTCACGATGTTGTTTTCTAACGCGGCAGTTGCGGTAAAGAAACATTTACCGGCTCGCGGTCTATTTCGCGGCATCAAGGTCAGCTAACGGGAAGCTTCCCGATTCGCGAAGCGGGAACGAAGAAAAAAAAATATTTTAAAAAAAAATTATTAATAAACATATAAAATATATTTTTGGATTTAAAGAAGAATACATTTTACAGCTACAGATATTAGCTGTTAAAAAACCAATGAAATTCACTGAAAAAACCATAGGTTATAGACCATATATAGTTAGGAATTAGCATTTACAAAACCTTGAAAATTCACTGAAAAAACCATAGGTTATAGACCATATATAGTTAGGAATTAGCATTTAGAAAACCTTATTTTACTCACACAAAACCATTGAAATTCCATATATAGTTAGTTGCACTAACTATATATCGCGCACCCGCAATCCACTGCTGATGATGTCACATATTACATCATTCATGACATGGTCAGTGACATCACTGATGACATCACTGATGACATCTCAAATGACATCACTGATGACATCTCACTTGACATCAATGATCACATCACTGATGATATCATTCATGTGATAATACAATGCATCTCCTCACACTCTAATATAACCTCCGTTACACCCAGTGTTAAATAGAGAGTATAATTTTTGAAACCATTGACACACCAATACTAGTTACTACATACGCACTCACTGATTCCTATGTCTACACACACATTCACTCATACAATCATTCATACATACAATCACTCATCTTTACAACACTATCATATGCACTCATACACCTATACAGACACTCACACTCTGCCACTCATCCATTGAGTTACTCACACACCTAGTCAGTCCTGAAAAGAATCAATCACACTTCCATTTTCTCATCTATACAGTTAAACACAGAACACCTTACATTTTTGAAACATATACTAACACATACTTACTCTCTTATAGAATCACTGATACAAGTATACATTGATCTGCACAGAGTCACACACCTCCCAGCCAGCCATACAAACACTCAGTCTCCCATACAAATACTTGTGCAACCAATCAATAACCCATATAGCTACTTATATAGCTACTGATCAACACATGCAGCAGCTTGCACAACAACAGACATACTGATGCACACTTTCAGACAGTTTAGTCACTAACCCATGCATTCAGTAAGACGCATTTAATCACTCACTCATACAGTCAATCACGCACCTACTAAAACCTTCATTCAGACACTTATACATCCACTCATTCTTCAATATGTAAAACATATTTAAACTTTACAGAAACACATAATCACTGGATGTTGTCATCAGTGATGTCATCAGTGATGTCACTGACCATGTCATGAATGATGTAATATGTGACATCATCAGCAGTGGATTGCGGGTGCGCGATATATAGTTAGTGCAACTAACTATATATGGAATTTCAATGGTTTTGTGTGAGTAAAATAAGGTTTTCTAAATGCTAATTCCTAACTATATATGGTCTATAACCTATGGTTTTTTCAGTGAATTTTCAAGGTTTTGTAAATGCTAATTCCTAACTATATATGGTCTATAACCTATGGTTTTTTCAGTGAATATATATATATTCAGCTCTGAACTTCACTCGCAACGCAAACGAAGGGACTGTTCTCTCAAGACGCTTGGTTTAAGATTTATTAACCCGAGATTTTCTTCACAGGACGTGTTTCAGCTTTCAGCCTTTATTGACTAAAGAAAGAGCAATTTTGAAACACAAACATTATATCCGGTGCTAAAAGAGACATAGTAAACAGAATCAAAATAATACTTGTTGGTGCCATGAGCGAAACATGAACGGGCAAAATTCATTCCTTCTCATTAAACTTATAATTTTCTCACGATTTTGTGCACTTTATGAATAAACAATCTATTTAGAAGAGAAAACTCATATTTTTCTTCACTTTGGTGCTTAAAATAAACAACCAATTTTGTATGCATTCATACTATTAATCAGTACTGCACAATGGAGAATTTATCATACTCCAGGATAAATAAAGCCTCACATTATTGGGCCCTGGATGGGCAAAAATTACATTTGTTCGCTTGGCACCCTTGGGGGGCAAGACACTTCTCCCCAAGCCGCAACAGGTTCACGCGCTCTAAGGAATGAGAACTCTGCACCAATGTAGTTCCACTGCAGTGTTTAATTTCACAACGCATTTTCGATTTCCCCAGAAATCTTGATCATGTGAACGTGCAAACATAGAACAGGGTTCTGTTATAGCCTGGTGGTAATGGTGGCAAACAAAGAAGGACCACCGTTTTGGTGTTGGCAGACATGTTGGAGTGGTGACATTAAAATATGACATGTTATAGATGTATCACTGCCAGTATTAGCATAAAAGTTGACATTACAAAACATATGCATTTCAGATTCATAAATGCACGCTCAGTCCCAAATAGCATTTAAAAAGTGCGCTTGTGTTTTTGGGCTCGAGTGTGTGAACATGCTCTTCGGTAGATTTCAGAAAACAAGATTCAACAGTGTTCAAACTTTATCTGTGTCCTGAATCATGGACAGCAACATGCAGACACTATGAGAGTTCAAACGGGGTCCACAATCGGTAAGTAAGTGAATATCCGCACCAGTGGGCACATTGTAACTGTCACCAAAGTGCATACTGACACCATAGGGTGCCTAGAAACTGTGCAAGGCACTAAACGTGTGATGACAAATACTACCTTGTTGCCAGTGCACATGCCTGCAAGTGCAAAATCATCAAGAAAATAAATGATAAATGCCAAGTGTCAAAAAGCACATCACTGATGCAAAGTTAGACAAAATGTACTAAAAGCGCCGAAATGCATGACGACAAAGTGCCCGCAGCGCATCATGTCTACTGTGCACACACATGTCCTGGGTCAACACAAACATGGTCAAACAATGATGGGCAAGTGCCCTAGCACTGACTATTTGCGCACGCTCCTGCAAGTCCCAAATCACACTCAAGAATAACTTGTCAAGTGCCATAGAGACAACTATATACTGATGTCCACGTCAATGGAGGTACTTCAGGTGGTGAAATGCTGAGACAGAGCCCTGGCACGACAGGCTCCACATCCCACAACAGGTGTAAATTTGCCACCTCAATAATACATGATGGTGTACTCGTGGGGAAAAGGGTAGGCAGCCCGTGCAGGTGAATACAGGTAAGTGGGCCCCTTCCTTTCAAGAGAAGCAAAAGAACAGAAAAAAAGTAATACAAAATATGAATTGCTCTATCCAGTAAGATGAAGACCTTTAAAAACTGTGGTTTCAATGAAACTCATTCCAGCATATTATCTACTATTCTACTGCATACGAAGATGGAAGAGTGTCAGAACAATAAGGAATGTAGAACCTCTACCCAAACGCTCCACATCAGAAAGCCATTGCATCGTCAGTTGAAGTGATGAAACAACAAATGCAACAAAGAAAGATGAAACATGACATATGAAAAGGATATAAGAGAAAATGACGTAAGAAAAAAGCAGCAGAAGACGGGAGGATAACAAGAGCTTAGAGCAACAATATGATGAGGCCAACTATTCCTCCTTCAGATGTTTTGAAAGCTCCTCATCTTGGTTCAACCCCCCGGAATCTTGGTTTGGAAGTCTATGATATATTTGGACTCCCCCTGTCTTAATGCGTGAATGCTGTTGCCACCCCTGGGATTTCTGTCAATTTGTTCAAGAATGAAGAAACCCATACCTGATCAATTGGAAACATGTTTGTCTTGGAAATGGCGTGCAACAGGGTATTTCGGATCATTATTTGTAATAGCCCTACTGTGTTCTAGAATGCGTTTCCTCGCCATGAGTGTAGTGCTGCCAATATACCAAAGTTTGCAGGAACATTCTATGGCATATACGACAAACGTTGAGCTGCACGTAAGGAACTGGAATAGTTCTTTGTTATCACCATTGTAGTTAGCCTGATTCCGAAACCTGCTATTCCTGCAGGCCTTGCAATGGCCACAGGGAAAGAACCCCTGAGGCCATGTTCGTGTCTGTTGGGATAGATGGTGATATCACTGTCTACTAGCATGTCCCTGACATTCTTACCTCTCCTCTATGTTATGCTCGGCCTGTCTGGAATGGTGCCACCAATGATGTTGTCAGTTTTGAGAATGTCCCAATTTTTGGACAAGATATGTTGGATGTCCCTGGAGTCAGAGCTGTTCGTCACGATCATCCTAGTGTTATCATCATCAGTGATGGTCTCTGTTGGAACTTGAAAGTGATGACAAGGACTCCGATGTGAAGCAAGACCTGTTTATTAACTATCCACTCTCCTCACTGGAGAGTGCACCAACATTCTATTGTCAGCTTCAGGGCAGGGGATACCAACTGGGATAGAGGGGAGGGGTGGACGGAAAGTACCATTGGGAGATTAAAGTTACAACACATCTCCCTTCCACATGGGGTGACAATGAACAAAAGAATAGGTCCCACCGTTGTGGGATTGAAGACATTTCATATCGCAATAAGAATGCTAAACTGGAAACAGAACATTACTCATGTGCACTTACAATATTATCAAAACTCCACCATTGACCATTTTCAAGTTGAACCACATTCTTAAGCACTTTAGCAATTTTACAAGGTGTGTAGTATTTACTTTGGGTGGCTCCCACTTTATTGTTCCTCCTAGCTTGTACCATGTCGCCAACCTCCCACTGGGAATCCTTCACCCCATGTTTCGTGTCATACCACTGCTTGTAATTGTCTTGGTGTAGTTTGATCTTTTCCGCTGTTACCTCCCGATCCACTTCTCTAGCCTCTCCACCACTCAACCAACTAGGATTCAACTTAGTACAAGGTTCTCTACCCTGCAATGCTACAAAAGGAGGAATGCCTGTGACTTTATTCGGTGAGGTGTGGTATGCCCACAGACACTTCCTAAGGGTACCTTCTATGTCATGTCCGTTGGTAGCAGCTAACTGGATATGTTCCTTTATGATTCTGTGTGCACGCTCGACTAAGCCATTGGCTTTTGGGCAATACGAAGTTGTGGTTTCATGTTTAATGTCCATTTCCTTGAGAAATGCACGCATTTCTTCTGAGATGAACTGCACTTTGTTGTCTGTCACCAAAGTCGCCGGTATGCCTTCTTCAACGAACACTCCATTCAAGAACTCAATCACCACCTTTGTGGTGACACTGTGCACAAACTTCTGCTTGATCCAATGGGTTGTGTAATCAAATAAGACCAGCATGAATCTCTTCCTTTCTCCTAATTCCTGCATAGGTCCGATGATGTCCATGGCCAGCTTGCTCCACGGTTTGGTTGGCACCTTTACTGGAGATAATGGTGCTTTTTGCACAGCCTTAGATTTGTCGCTTTTGGCACACGCTCAGCAATCCTTTACAACTTGTTCAGTCATGGCGTCCATCCTGGGGAACCAGAAACTGGATCTGACTCTGGCTTTAGTAAGGCTACGCCCCAGATGGCCTTCATGTGCCAAGTCAATGACCTTCTTCCTGAGGCCCTTGGGTGGTACCGCTCTATGATTGCGATAGATTCTTCCTTTGATGACACTTAGTTCATTTCTGACTTCCCAATACTCCTCTATGCTGGCGTCAAGTTCCTTCTTCTTGTTCGGCCATCCTTTTTCCATATATTCCTTTAGGGAACTGAACTCCTTGTCTTCCTTCATCTCATCCTCCCATTCCTTTTCTGTGATCGCAGGCATCTCCATCATTAATATGGGGCTGTCAAGAGCTTCTTCTGTGACCCCCACTTCTGGTAACGGGGACCTTGACAGGAAATCCGCGATTTTATTTTCCTTGCCAGGTACATACTCCACAATGAAGTTATAATGTTCCAGTCCCAGGATCCATCTGCTGATGCGAGGTGTACAATTTTCTAACCCCTTCACAGAGAATATGAAGGTGAGGGGTTTATGATCGGTCCGGATGGTGAACCTTAAACCCCACAAGAAAAACTTGAAATGTCTAACAGCCCAGAAACAGGCCAAGGCCTCCCTTTCAATTACGGAATAATTCCGTTCAGGGTTTGTAAGACTCCTGGATGCAAATGCAATGATCTTCTCCTCTTTTCCATCCTTCTGTATCAAGGTCGCGCCCAGGCCCTTGTTGGAAGCATGTGTAGCCAGGATAGTTTTTTTTGATGCATCAAAAGTACCTAATGCCGGAGAGTTTATTAATTCCTCCTTTAATGAATTCACCACTGCATCATGTTCTTCATTCCATAAGAAATCTTTGTTTTTCTTTATAAGCTCTCTCATAGGATCACACTTGGCAGCAAAATTGTCTATATACTTAGACATATACTCCATTAGCCCAAGGAAGGACTTTAGTTCATCTTTATTCTTGGGGCTGGGAGCCTCTTTTACCGCCTGGATTAAACTGCTCTTAGGTCTGAACCCATCTTCTGTTATCTTGTGGCCCAAGTATTCTACTTCTTTCACTTTTATTTTGCATTTTTCTTTCTTCACGGTCAGTCCAGCCTCCATGAGTCTGCTGAAAACTTGTCTTATGACACCATCATGTTCATCCTCCGTCTGTCCATAGACAAGTATGTCGTCCTGAAAACACATGGTACGTTCTACTCCTTCCAAGATCTTCTGCATTGCTTTCTGGAATATGGCTGCTGCGGACGCCAGCCCAAAATACATCCGTTTGAACAAGAATGCTCCGAATGGGGTGATGAACGCTGTGAGTGGTCTTGACTCTGGATGGAGTTCAATTTGGTGATATGCCATGGACAGGTCTACCACACTGAAATATTTAGCAGGGCCCATGGTGCTAGCATTTAGTTTATTACGGGCAATGGATTTCTTTCCACCCATATATTGTCGTTTAGACTGCGCAAATCCACACAAAGACGAATTCCTTCTCCACTGGACTTGGCCGCGATAACAATCGGTGCCAACCACTCTGAGCAGTTTATTGGTTGGATTATGTCTAACTCACATAGCTTGCGCAATTCCTCTTCCGGGGTATTTTTAACTTATGTGGCACTGGGCGTAGTTTATGTACAACTGGCCTGGCATTATACTTCAACTTGATTTTGTGTTGGAACTTGTGTAGACAGCCTAGCTCCTCTTTAAATAGCTGCCCAAACTCCTCACTAATGTTATCACTTCTCAGGGACCTGTCTGTAAGCAAAACTTGTTCAGCACTATTGGGATCTAAGATGATACCCAGCTCTTTCTGGTGAACCCATCCCAGTAAATTAGACCCTGATTTCACTACATACACTGTTCCATGCGTTTTCCTGTCCTTAAAACGTAGCTGCACATTTTTCATGCCAACCAAGGGTATTATCCCTTTGTTGTATCCTGTGGGAGAAATGTCAGGCATTTTCAAATCATTCACATTGCCATTTCCCATAGACACAAAATCATCTTTGTTAAGTAAGGTGTATGGAGAACATGAGTCTGCATACATTTCTACACGTTTGTCATCAATGAAGACATCACATTTGGGATAAATAGAGTTTACAGTACTATTTATGTCCTTTACTTGCAAAATTAGCTTACCGCCTCTTTGCTCTATACACTTTACTTCCTTGGCTGCACTCTTCTCCATATTCCTTCCCTCATGTCTAGTGTGCAGTTCTCCATCTCTACATACTCTCGCGAAATGCCCTCTACTATTAAATTTTTTACAAGTAACATACCTTGCCGGGCACTGGTAAAAAGTTGCAAAATTGTTATTGCTGCCACACCTGTAGCATTTGGGACCCTTCTCCTTAGATTCTCCTCTTACACTGTAATTTTCCTTTGACTTCACCTTACACACTTCGTTACAGTCCTCCTCTTCCCTTATAGAAGCCACCACCTCCCCATTAGGTTTCATTTCTTTAATGCATCTTGCTGTATGCTCACCTGACTTAGCTATTTCAATAGCTTCTCTTAACCCTGGGTTTTTGGCTAGTAATTTCTCCTGGATACGTGGGTTATTGGTGCACCTCACAAGTTGGTCCCTTATGAGGGAATCAGTTAAACTACCAAACTGACATAGCTGAGTCAGTCCCTACAATGATGCAATAAAATGTTGTACAGATTCTTGTTTACCTTGACATCTTTTGAAAAACTTGTGGCGTTCTAACACCACATTTATCTTGTCCCCAAAATGTTTCTCTAACTTGCCCATGGTTTGCTCATACACATCAACATCGATTTTCTCCTCTCCCTTCTGTTCTAGCATAGGTAGTGACTCATAAACCTTGCGCCCTTGTCTACCCAAATTGTGTAATAGGATGTGTTTTTTCCTTTCTTCCTTGTATTTTTCACCTCCAACAGCTATTAAATATGACTCGAATAATTTCACCCACTCCTTCCAACTAATTTCAGGTTCACCGATATCATTCAAGAAGGGTGGGGATCGACTCATGCTTGCTGCTGCCATGGTTACTCTAAAATTAGAATGTGGAAGTGGACAAGAGGATGTAAAATTCTTTACAGAAGCAACCTAAACCTTGTAAATACTGGATGTGAGCTATAACCTACTCAAACCACATTAGAGGAAATTTATGTTTAAAACACAAGAAAATTTTCAAGGGTAATCTTATTACATATTAGATTTAAGTCTCAGTTCCTGGTTAAAAAAGGAGAACCACTGAATATCCTTCCTGTTACACCCAGTCAGATTTTATGCATAGCACTCACCACCACGTAACTGTTAAAAGTATACCCCTGGTAAGTTCACTGTTTTACTTAGATGTGGTGGGGAGATCCTTGTACGCAGCCTTCCACAAAACTGACTAACACGATGAACTGGTCACCGGTAAAAGTTAGTCCTTGATTATGAACACTCGGCCTTAGTAGCTGGTGCGCCGGGTGCGTCGTTGGATTCCGGTATCAGTCAGGTGACGCCTAGAACATCCTGACAGGAGATTTTTTTCCTCCTCTTTAGCTGCAGGCGAACGTCGAAACTGCAAATAGAGTAGTCACTCCCAACACATCTCCGATAGCCAGACTATATTTGAACCAACACTGTAAGGCTGCCGAGTGAATGGACACGACGGTGGAGCTTCTCACTAAGTTGATCTCTGACTGGACCTGAAGGGACTGCCGCGCGACGCCTGGACACGCCAACACCAACACCAACAGACAATCACCTCATCTGACGAAGGCCACACCAAAACACTTGGAACACAGCACGGCTCCTCAACCCGACATGCTCAGACTCGGCTGACACCTCTGGATGCCTCACGCACCCCTAGCTCAGAGGCAAGGATACTTCCAAACAAATTTCAGGTACGTGTCCAATATTTTTTTTTCCTTTAATTTATCAGCCTTTCACTGCCGGATTTGCAGTTTGATGACAGGAAGGTTACAATAGAAATTCCAGGTAGCGCTGCTACTCGCTTACATTTCTTGCGAGCCACCTCTTGCAAACCCTTTCGAAACTAGCATCCATGGAGGTAGGGTTAAAACATACATTTATTTCCGGAATGCGCCACCAGAGTCTCAAGGAGTCCCGCAGATTACATGTGACGCGCTCTCTCCTGATCCGTATAGCTGTCGCATGTGGATAAGCCAACCCTCAACTTTCCGTCTTATATTACTTATTCTTGTCCATTTGTCTATCAATAAGACGCTTTTTCTACAGTGGCCACTCACGACTATTCATGACTTAGATTCCCTTCGCCAAATACCTTATTCTTCTTCATATTTTCTTAATGTCCACCTTCCTTCTTTTCCTTTGTGTGGAGAGAGCAGTCAAAGGGGGAATGGTTAATTACTGCCCCCTGCGCAGTTCCGTCGCAAGTGTTGGAACTTGGAAGTGATGACAAGGACTCCGATGTAAAGAAAGACCTGTTTATTAACCATCCACTCTCCTCACTGGAGAGTGCACCAACATTCTATTGTCAGCTTCAGGGCAGGGGATACCAACTGGGATAGAGGGGAGGGGTGGACAGAAAGTACCATTAGGAGATTAGAGTTACAACAGTCTCCTGAGACGTGAGCCGGGAGCTAGTTGCTGTTTTATCCTGCTAATAATTCTATTAACATTTTAGTCTACATAGCGCAAAATCGCACTCTGTTTTTAACTTTTATATTGTCGTTGCACTACACTTACCTTAGCTTGCACCCTCGGCTGCTGCTTCTTGGCTGCGGTGGGGAGGGCTGTAAAGGGCTCTGTGGTGGCTGAACGGGGGGATAGGTGGCACCTCGCATAGGACGGTCGGAGAGAGACCGCCATCTTGGGTGGTGCACAGGTCAGCAGGGCAGCTGTTTTCCTCGCTGAGGCTTGAAAAGATGGCACTGCTGTGGCCGCGCAGACCCCAGTCTTTCGAGGCATGAGCCAGGAGCTAGTTGTTGTTTTATCCTGCTAATAATACTATTAACATTTTAGCCTGCATAGCACAAAATCGCACTCTGTTTTTAACTTTTATATTTTCGTTGCACTGTTCTTACCTTAGCTGGCACCCTCGGATGCTGCTTTTTAGCTGCGGTGGGGAGGTCTGTAAAGGGCTCTGTGGTGGCTGAACGGGGGGGATAGGTGGCACCTCGCATAGGACGGTCGGAGAGAGACCGCCATCTTGGGTGGTGCACAGGTCAGCAGGGCAGCTGTTTTCCTCGCCGAGGCTTGAAAAGATGGCACTGCCGTGGCCGCGCAGACCCCAGTCTCTTGAGGCATGAGCCAGGAGCTAGTTGTTGTTTTATCCTGCTAATAATACTATTAACATTTTAGCCTGCATAGCACAAAATCGCACTCTGTTTTTAACTTTTATATTTTCGTTGCACTGTTCTTACCTTAGCTGGCACCCTCGGATGCTGCTTTTTAGCTGCGGTGGGGAGGGCTGTAAAGGGCTCTGTGGTGGCTGAACGGGGGGATAGGTGGCACCTCGCATAGGACGGTCGAAGTGAGACTGCCATCTTGGGTGGTGCACAGGTCAGCGGGGCAGCTGTTTTCCTCGCTGAGGCTTGAAATGACGGCACTACCGTGGCCGCGCAGCGGACGTGCACAGCAGGCGCGCCAAAGGCAAGCTCGTCTGCGCCCGTCCGCGCCGGGCCGTCGCCAGTCGCCAGGACCCCTGCCCATTTTACTGCCGCTCGCATTGTGTATTCGCGTGATGAGCTACTGGCTTTGGAAATCAAGTGTCCCTCCCCAGTCTGGGCCCCGCATGAGGATGCTTTTGATTGTAAGCACTGTGCCTGCCATCTTCCATCTAAGGACTCGAATCCCCGTCGGGGATACGGTACAGACACTAGGTTTCTGAGTCTTAATTGTAGGTCACTTGTGAAACATCATGGAGAGGTTTTCGATCTTTTAACAGAGAATGCCCTGGATGTTTTATTCCTGACCGAGACCTGGCTCACGCCGGACTCGGTGGCAGAGTAATGGCTGGCCATTCCTCCTAGATATGGGTTGTATAACATTTGCAGAGGGGTGGGCAGAGGTGGTGGCATCGCAATCATTACTAAGGATGTTTACAACTGTTCCCTTAGCAAGGAGAACATTGTTGGCTGCGAAAGTGCTTTGTTCAAAATCACACTGAATTTCAATCTCACTATGACTGGCCTCCTTATTTACCGCCCTCTGGGCTCTTCTAGTCCTTTCAGAGAAGACCTGCTGAATAAAGTCGCGCAATATGCATGCAGGGCAGCAAATTTCACTATTCTTGGGGACCTCAACCTCCACTGTGAAAATTGTGGGAAGGTTGAGATCTCCAGTTTCCTGGCGGACTTGGAGGCCTATCAGATGATCCAACAGGTTCAGGTGGGTACCGATGTGGCTGGCCACCTGTTGGACCCTATTTTTTCAAACTTAAACTCTCTCACGATTCTACCGCCTGTTCCGCAGGCATGGACTGACCATTTCTTGGTCTCCTTTGTACTGCGACATCTGGAAAAAGGCGATCCGACCTGCCCGACTCCTGTCCTAAAGCGCCCTTGGCATAAGCTAGACTTGGGCTGTTTCTCTGCGTGGCTGTCTAGCCATAGGCCCCAGCTGCCGCCGGATATGGAGGCAGCAAACTCCTGCTTCAATGAGTGGGTAACACTGGGCCTGGACAGTTGTTTCCCGGCTAGGCTGGGAGGCAAATCCTGCAGTCCATCAAACCGTTAGTTTACTGACTCACTGATCACAGCCAAAAAGGGCTGCAAGCAGTTGGAACGTGCTTGGAGACGCTCTTATGACCAGGCGGCTAAAAGTGAATATCGAGCCGCCATTAAACAGTATCATAAGCTTATTCAGCGAGCTCAAGCGGAGTTTGTGGCCAATAAAATCCTGGCCAGTACCAACCCCGCCAAGACGATCTTCTCTGTACTGAAGAGCATGAAGAGCGGAGGCACTATGGGAACCTCGTTGATCTCCTCTGATCAGCAGTGCCACGAGTTGACCTTGTACTTTGTGAACAGAGTTGATAAGATTTACCTGGGTTTAGCCACCCAGATCCTGCCCCCAGTGGTGGGGGTCTTGGGGGCCTCGTGTTCCATGGGGCAAATATCCTGTTTTCTTTTCCTCAGTTGTCGCAGATGGAGTTCGAGGCCCTCTGTTCAAAGATCAAATCGGGTTCACCAGCGGATCCGCTGACTCCTGCTCACTTTCGCCAGTTCTACACTCTCCTCTCCCCGCTGAATTTCAACCTGGTCAATCTTTCTTTGTCTTCAGCGTCCGTACCGAGGGCCTGGAAACATGCTAAGGTCATTCCATTGCTCAAAAAACCATCCTTGGACCCCGCGGAGCCAGCCACTTATCACCCTATTTCCCAATTGCTGTTTTTGGCAAAGGTGGCATAATCGTATGTAAATTCCATCCTCTCCAAGTTTTCCGAGCAGAATGCCATTTTTGATCCATCTCAGCATAGTTTCCGTTCCCGCCATAGTACGGAGTCTGCTTTGCTGGTAGTTACGGAGGCCATTCGGGCAAATTTGGATGTCGGAGACTCAGCGGCCTTGGTCCTTCTGGACCTAAGCGCCGCTTTTGACACTGTCTCCCATGCGATACTCTTAAGACGCCTGCAGGAAATAGGCATTAGGGACGCGGCCCTGAAGTGGCTCTGGTCTTTTCTGGAGGGGAGGTCCTTTCAAGTTCATGTGCCTCCTTTCCACTCCCAAGAGCTTGCCTTGCACCAGGGTGTACCGCAGGGTTCAGTGTTAAGCCCCCTACTGTTCAACATCTATGTATAGCCTTTGGCCGTGTTGGCGAAGGGAAGGCGCTTGTCACTGGTATCTGACCAAGTTCAAAGAGGACCTCTCTGCGATTGTGGACTGGATGGCGTCAAACTGGTTGCAGCTCAACGCCAGAAAGTCCGAGATCCTACTGTTTGGGAAGGATCGGGGGTTGTGGTCAGAGCATTGTTGGCCGGTCCGCCTGAAACCTGCCCCCTTGCCCACGGAGATAGTGAACAAACCTAGGCATTTCGTTTGATAGTAGCGTGACATTTGATGCCCAATCTAAGGCAGTGGCGGGGGCTTGTTTTGGGCTTCTGCGTTGCCTGAAGCCACTGCTGGGTCTTTTTCCTCCAAAAGTTCGCCAAATCATTCTTCAGTCTACAATTTTGTCTAGACTGGATTATGGGAACTGCCTATACTTGGGCCCGAATAAGGCCAGTGTTAAGCGTCTCCAAAGGGCACAGAATGCAGCCGCCCACATGCTGGTGGCCCTTCCTAAATCTTGCTCTGTTTTCCACGTACTTTGGAAACTCCACCGGTTGCCGGTGGAGAAACGCATTCAATTTAAGGCGCTTTGTTTGGCACATAAGATCTTGTCGCTTCAGGCACCCGTGGGGTTGGCGGGCCTGCTAGAGTCTTACGTGCCACGGCGTCCTTTGAGATCTGCCGCTTCAGCTCTGGTTTGCACCCCGCATGTCTTGAAAGCCAGAGCGGGTGGCCGTTCCTTTCGCAGTCTGGCCGCGCAACTTTGGAACTCGCTTCCTGTTTCCATCAGAGTGATCCAGAACCACCTTGGGTTCCTGAAGGACATAAAGACCTGGCTTTTTCCTATATAATACTTCTGCTCTCTGGTTCTTGACTTGGAGTCTGCAGTTTGCGCTGGGCCGCCCCGTCGCTGGGGCAGCTATGCGCATTATAAATTCGACAAATAGTGTGTTCATCAGAAATGGTCGGGGCTCTTTCAACCCCATCTGCACTTTCTCTGGCTTTCTTGAGCACCCAATTGGAGTAACCCCTTTCTTTGAAGCATTCAACTATGATGATAGTCCCTAGTTGATAAGCTTCCTCTGTGTTGCAGTTTCATTTTGCCCTCAGCAGCTCTCCATATGGGATGCTCCATTTGAGAGCCTCTGGATGGCTGCTGAGGGCATGGAGAACACTGTTGCCTGCTGTGGATTTCCTGAACAGTGTCGAATGTACTTGGTTGTGTTCGATTTCAAGGCTAACATCCAAATATTCAGTTCTGTTATTATTGATGCTTCCACTCAGTATGATGTTACGATCAATGTTGTTGAGTTTTTGATAAACTCACGTGCCTCAAGCTCAGACCCTCTCTGAATGATGCACAGGTAGTCGATGTACCGGAGCCACATCAACACATGTTCAAGGTACATTTGGAAATCAGGGCTGGAAAATATGCTTTCCTCCCAGCGCCCCATGAACAGGTTGGCAAAACTGGGAGCAAAGCATGATCCCATAGCAGTTCCTGTTGTTTGTCTGAACAGGGTACCGTTGAACATGAAGATGTTATTTGTCAT
The DNA here is from genome assembly GCF_964261635.1 of Lissotriton helveticus. Lineage (NCBI taxonomy): Eukaryota > Metazoa > Chordata > Amphibia > Caudata > Salamandridae > Lissotriton > Lissotriton helveticus. Next base: position 996,809,059 of record NC_136065.1, on the reverse strand, counting down.
ATATGTCCAAAAGCATCGTACTATGTTCATGGAACCTCACCGGTCTGGTGTTGTGATAGTACGTGCATGCCTCAAGTCCCTGTTGATGATCAATGATGGTGTATAGGCTATGTACGTCAAGAGTAATGAACAAATAGTCATCACCCCGCAATATGTCTTGTATTTTGCTAAGAAAATCCTTGGTTTCCCTGATTTAGCTTGGAAGCTTAGCGACATGGTCCCTAAAGAAATAGTCCATGTATTCGGAAATATGTTCTGCTACACTGTCCTTGATGAGACAATCGAATGTCCAGGAGGTCTAATGGGGTCCTTGTGTACCTTCGGTAGAAGGTAAAGTACTGGAAGTACGGGGTGATCTTTCTTGAGGTAGCAGAACTCCTCCCATTCCAAAACCCCTCTGTCTTTCCACATCGTGAGTTTATCCCAGATCGTCATGATGCTAGTGTTGTATATATCCACAGAAATGGACACATAGAACTTGAGGTCATCTAGTTGTCTGGATGCCTCAGCAATGTATTGTCCTCTGTCCAGAATGAAAATATTGCCACCTTTGTCATCCTCCATGAGAGATTTGAGTGTCTGTCTCTGGTCTTGTGTGAGATTCACATCCCTTTTCTTGTACTCGGATTTGTGTCTAAAATTGTTAAATGCCTTGCTCACACAGTCATGGAACATGGCAATATTGTCATGGGGTAAACTGGGTAAGAAAGATGACTCGGGCCTGAAATTAGTGGAAGCAGATGCATCAGTAGCTATGTCTAACTCTGCAAGTAATTGTGTCTGGTTGGTGGTCTGGTCAATAACACCATTGTCCTGTCCTAATTCAATCATGGTGATTAGGGTATCTATGTCTCTTATGTTCAGAGCAGCATGTCTAGTGGTAGTGGTGTTATTGTTAGCCCTACGAGCATCACATTTTTAAAGTTTGTGCCACTTCTTGAGTTTGAGTTTTCTAACGCATTTAAAAGATAAGTTCTGGAATTGGTATAGTTAAAGGGATAGGAAGGGCAAAAGGAGAGTCCTAAACACAGAGTTTGTTTTTCTAAATCACTCATAGGTCTTTTAGAAAGATTGATTTTAGTTTTGTTAACCATTGATGGATCCTTTAGAAGGCTTTTCTGGTGCACTTCTTTTTGCTTCCCATGCCGCCCTGACCTCTGCCTCTTCTGCCAACGTTGCCAGACTCTTGCCCATCTGTTTCTATTCTATGTGTCCTCGTCCCCTGCCCCATCCTCGTCCTCTCTGACCCATTGTCTTTAGTGTTGGAGTGAATATATATATATATATATATATATATATATATATTTATTTATATACATATATATACATCACATCATGTGATCAAGCCTGTGGATACAGGCGAAACGCGTCATGGCGGACATGCTGGGCGTTAAAAGGCACGAATAAAGCACCTTTGTTTGGCACCAGACCGGGTTTGCACTCTTCGTCATTCTTTGCCAGCGGGAAAGTTGGTGGCGCCGTCGGCATCTGGCGAGATTCTGTTCATATATATATATATATATATATATATATATATATATATATATATATATATATATATATATATATATTCACTGAAAAAAACATAGGTTTCACACTAGTTATAGTTAGCTGGAAATTTTACTCGCATAAAACCATTGAAATTCCCACGTTATAGTTAGTTGGACTCACTATAACTTGCGCGTGGAATGCACTGCTGATGACGTCACATATTACATCACTCATGACATGGTCAGTGACATCACTCATGACATCACTGATGACACCATCCAGTGAATGTGTCTTTCGGAAAAATAAATATGTGTTATATATGTATATGTAAAAGTTGATGGAAGAATAAATGTTTAAATAAGTGTTTACATGGATGTTTTTTAAAAAAAAATTGATTGGTTAACTAGCTTATTAAGTGTATCTTAGGCAATACATATATTAGTGAGTAATGTTTAAATATTTAAATATAAGGATTAGTGTTTCACTTTGTGTATAAGTGGCTGCATGGGTTGGGTAGTAGCTACATGTGTATGTATATGGGTTATTAGATGTTTGTTTTAATATCAGTATGAGTGTCTATATGGTTTGGTGGGGGTATTACTTAGCACATAGATGCATGAATGACTGACTCTCTGTTTGTATGTGTTTTGAAGACAGCATATGTGCAGGACTGTATGGGTGGATGAGTGTGTATATGTGTATGTTAGTGAGTGAATGACTGTCTCACTAGTGTCTTTATCAGTAACTACATATGTTTTAATCTAGTATATGTGAATATTGATGTATCTAAGTGAGTATATGTGAGAGTAAGAAATTGTAAGAGATCCTGTTTAAATAAGTATGTGTTTCTATAAGTGATTCTTTAAGAGAGTAAGTATGTGTACGTTTCCTTAGAAGTAAGGTGGTTGTGTGTGTATAGCTGTATATGCAAATAAATGGATGTTCAATAGTTTATTTGCATGTGTGAGTATGTGTGAGAGTATCTTTTGGATGACTGTCGGTGTGTAACAGGATGTATAGTTGTATCACTACATATGATGAGTGAGTATATGTATGAGTGACTATATAGAACTGTTGGTGAATGAGTGGATGTGTATATAGATGGTGGAATTACTGAATTGGTTGTTGTAACTGGTATGGGTATCTCCATTTTTTTGAAAATGTTAGTTTCTATTTTTGAATATGTGTTTCAAAGGTTACATTACAGTGAAAGGAGGTCTGTCACTCTGTCACAAGGATGGTGTCATCAGTGATGTCATGAGTGATGTCACTGACCATGTCATGAGTGATGTAATATGTGACGTCATCAGCAGTGCATTGCACGCGCAAGTTATAGTGAGTCCAACTAACTATAACGTGGGAATTTCAATGGTTTTATGCGAGTAAAATTTCCAGCTAACTATAACTGGTGTGAAACCTATGGTTTTTTCAGTGAATTTCAAAGGTTTTTTAATAGCAAATCTCTATAGGTATGAAAAGTAATATTTTTTATAACGAATTTTATATTGTATAATTATGTAATAGTATTTTTTTTATCTTTATTTATTTATTTTTTTTGCCCCGGAGCGCTCCTGGGGCTCGTACCGATGCACGCACGCACCGGGGCGCGTAGCGTAAGCGCGTCGGGTCATGTGACCTGAAAATAACACTTTTGATTGGTTCAGAACACTTTTGGTTTCCAAATAATGAGAAAGCCAAGGTCATGAGAACTGAAAATAACACTTTTGATTGGTTCACAACAGTTTTGTTTTCCAAATGATGAAAGACCCCACCTTCTTTCCTCATTCTCACTTAGTTGTTTGAGTGAAGAAGACCTGCATTCATTCTGTGAGAAATGGCTTCACTAGTAGCAGCTGCAGGTGCATCTGCACCACTACCACCTCCACCACCACCACAAGGACCACCACAAGACCACATTGGTGGTCAAGAAGAAGAGGAGGAGGAGGAGAGGCACTTTCTGCCTGAGGACAATCCCCCATACAGACCCAAGGAACATTTTATTTGGGACTTTTACAAGATGCCAAGGGGTGCAAAAAAAGTGAATGCAGCTAAGGTGACTTGCCTCATCTGTGGCCAACAACGGTCAAGAGGGAACCCAAAGAAGAAGTACTCTTTTGGGAACCACACTATGATTCGACATATGCAGAGAAATCACCCGAACAATTATTCAGTAGCAGAGGTCAGGGAACTGGCCAGGAAACCTCCCAATCCTTCTTCTTCAAGCGCCTCCAATGAACCCACTCCATCGGGTGCAGAGGCTAGGGAGATGGTCCCTAATGTACAAACCAGGTTTGCAAAATTTAAATTTGTTTGCATATATTGCAACAAAACAATTTCATATGGTGAGCAAAGCATCACTTTACTCAATCGAGCTGCAGACAACCATCACTGCAGCAAGCAACTTTAATTTTTTTCTATTTTTTTGCTCCAGTTGAGCTGTTTGCAATTCCCTGTGTTTTGTTTGACCCCAGAAAAACTACAAAAAAAATATAAAATTGTTCAAAAAAGCCAAAAAAAGTTTAAAAAAATCAAAAAAACAATTAAAAAAATATAAAACAACAAAAAGAATAAACAAAACAGTTCTTTTCAGAACTACCTCCAATTTATATAAAAATGCTATATTTTTAAAAAACTCTGTCTTTCTTTTTTTCTCCAGGGTACGCGTACCGGTACGTGTACCGGGGCGCGCACCTCCTCAAAAAAAAAATAATAATAATAATGAGTGTGTGTGTGTGTGGGGGGGTGGGTGTGGGGTGTGTGTGTGTGGGGGGGTATGTGTGTGGTGTGTGTGTAGGATGTGTGGGTGTGTGTGTGGGGTGTGTGTGGGTGTGTGTGTGTGGGGGTGTGTGTGTGTGTGAGGTGTGTCTGAGGTGTGTGTGTGTGTGTGTGTGTGTTTGTGGGGTGTGTGTCAGAGGTGTGTGTGTGTGTGTGGGGGGTGAGGTGTGTGTGGGGGATGTGTGGGGTGTGTCTGTGAGGTGTCTGTGTGTGTGGGGGGGGAGTGAGGTGTGTGTGGGTGGGTGGGGTGTGTGGGTGTAGGTGGGGGTGTGGGTGTGTAAGGTGTGTGTGTGGGTGTGGGTGGAGGTGTGGGCGTGTGAGGTGTTTGTGGGGGGTGTGTGGGTGTGGGGGGTATGTGTGTGTGGTGTGTGTGTGTGTGTGGGATGTGTGGGTGTGTGTGTGTGAGGAGTGTGTGTGTGGGTGTGTGTGTGTGTGTGTGAGAGGTGTGTGTGTGGTGTGTGTGTGGGGTGTGTGTCAGAAGTGTGTGTGTGGGGGGTGAGGTGTGTGTGTGTAGGAGTGAAGTAAATGTTTAAGAGAATGAGTGAGGGAGCAAAGGAAGGGAACAGAGGGTAAGGGAAGTAAAGAAGGGGGACTGAAAGAAGTTGAATGTGGGAGGGGAGTTAGGGAAAGGGGAGTAAACATGGAGGATAAGAATAAGTGAGGAAAGCAGAGTAAAGAAACAGGAGTGAGGTAGGGTGAGAAAATAGTAGTGAGGTTAAAGCAAAGGGTGATGACAAACTACATTTTTTTAGTCACACTTACCATATAATTAATGTAACTTTAATTACATTTTTTACTACACTTTGTATCTGTGAAAGAGAGAAGAAAAAATAAGTTATAATTAATAAAATATGTATTTTAAAATAAAAGATACAAATGAAGAGGTTAAAAATCATAACAGTGTATTTAGAAATAAAGTAAGAGTGAAGGACACAGAAAGGGAAATAAAGTAAGGTAGAAGGACAAAAAGAGGGAAAAAGAAATAGAAGGAGAACAAATTACTAAGAGTAAGGCATATAGATTCACTTACAGAGAGGAAGAGAAGGAGAAATGAACTGAAGGTAAGAAAGATACTAAAAGAATGTGAGTTAGCAAAACTAAATCAGGAAACAGGAGTAAGTAAAAAGATAATGACTGAGAGGGAAAGGAGTCTAATTAACGATGCATTTAGAAGAATGAGGAATGGAAGATAACTGAGAGTAAGTGAAGGAGAGTCATAGAGTGAAGGGATGAAGGGAGAGAGGATAATATAGAAGGATTGAGGGAAAAGGAGTGAGGAAGTTAGTAGACAGAGAGACTAAGAGAATGACTGAGTGAAGTGGATTACAATGAGTGAGGAAAGGAAATGAGTAAGGGAACAAAAAAAGGAAAGAGAGGAGAAGAGGACTAAAACAGTGGTACTGAGAGAAAGTGATTCAGTGTTGAAAGTAAAGAGAAGGACACTGAAAGATAGGAAATGAGGGGTAGTAATGGAACCAGAGTAAAAGAAATGGGATGAAGAACGATGAGAGAGGAGCAGTGAAGTTGTTGTAAGAGAAATGATAGAAGGTAGATAAACACAAGTGAACATAACACAAGGAGAGTGAGGGACTGAGGACATAGAGGTAGTGAACGGAAAATAGAGAGAAGAGGTCAAAAAAAGGAGCAAACAAAGATAAGCGAGGGAGAGTGGGTGAGTTATAGTGATAAAGTGCAACAATACTGGTGAGTGAGTAAAGAGGAATTACTAAAAGAGCAAAGGAGGAAAAGACGGAAAAGGGAAGTAAAACAGAGAGACTGAAAACTGAAAAGTGTTGCAAGGGATGCAGACAGTTGAAATGAAAATGAGGGGTTGTGAAAGAATTGCAGTAAACGAATGGGTGTGAAACAGAGTGAGAGAAAGGCAGTGTGAGTGAGTAAAGAGAGCTGAAAGAGAGAGGAAAAAGGAAAGTGAGTGTGAGAAAATGGGAATACAATATAAATTACACAATACAAACTGTAGAATAATTTATACAAAATGTTAGATAGTTTATTTTTGCTGTTCTCAGAACATATTGAATTTCACTAAAAACAGTGAGTTCAAACTATTCATCATCATATGACAGCGGGGAAAAAACACAATCAAAAAGATTGTGTTTAAAAAAATAAATAAACTTACAAATCACATATGTACACTAATCTTTGATTCACTTACTTTTCCTTTAGGCCAAATAGTACATCATGAAGGTCCTTTACGTTGGAAGTGCTGTTCTCTAAAAATTCCATTTCATCGACTCTCTAGAAAAAAAGCTTCAAGAACATCTGAAATATGTTTCAATGTTTTCATATACTCCTTCTGTTCAGTCATGACTCTTTCCTCATTCCTTCACCTTTCCTTAAGGCCAAATAGTGTCAGATGTATCAGTATATTTTCAAATTAGTTAAAACAAACTCTAAAATTACCGTTTTCCCGACGTTCTGAAAGAAAGGCTCAAACAACATTTTCACAATATTTAAATATTCATAATTCCATCTCTGGCTCTCTCATGTTGAACATTTCCTATAATACTGATATCACTTACTATGCGATCCACTTACCATACCTTTATGAGAATTATAATTTTTATATTATCTTCATCACTGTTACTCACAATATAATTTTAAACAGCAAACTAACTTTTATTAACTGCTCCCGTCTTTATAGGGCAATTACCTTTACTTAAATTTTGGTTCTAAAAACACTAGGTATGAATTTTTTAAGTCAAAAGGCAAACGTTGTTTGAAAGTCAAATGAGTGTCATTGCAGTTACTCCAACCTTTTCGACATTTTAAGTAGCATGGGTAATGCCCTGATGTTGTTGAAGGACCGTCATGATAAATAATAGCTACAGTTGCAAAAGTTCTTCCTGATATTGATAACTGAGAAGCCACGAAATTTTTAATAGAAGTTGTCAATTTACTTCCATCAGGTCTACATCGTTCGAACATTAAAATGACATACTGACCATAATTTTGTATAAATAATGTGGACAGCATTGCAGACTTACATTGGGTACACATCATATTGTGATCAGCTGCTTTAACTAGATTATTAAAAGAGACTGATTTGCAGTCTGGTAAAGTCAAATATATAAATCTTTCAGTGTCTATTGTAGTACTACTTGATAAACTACAGTTGTCGCAGTCATGCTGCCATTGATAAGAAAGGCTAAAAAGATTTTTTATATCTACACCTTCATCTTCCAATACATCAAACATATACATTAAAAATTCCTGACAATCCTGCTGAATATTCTGTGAAAATTGATTTTGACCAGAACATATGTCTAGAAGATTTCGAATTTCTGAAACACTTTCTATTTTTGCTCTATCACTGCTACATTTCTCAAACACAGAATTCAATAAACAGCAGCATGTTTGATCCCGATTTTCAACAATCTGTTCTTGTAAATTTTGAAGAAAAAACCCAACATTAACCACTACATTAGCATACCAGTTGACACCAGAACTGTTTTCAAACTGAAATCCAACAACATCTTCAACAGAATCCTTTTTCCTTCTGCTTAAAATTACAGTTTCATCTACTTTTTGTCTTTTTGCTACTACCTCACTGCAATTATTCTCATTTCTTCTTTTTCGGCCTACCGCACGTTTTTCAAACAGAGGATATTGAGGCAAATGTGGAGCATACTCTCTTCTTAACCTATTGTATTCTTTAACACAATCTAGATCTGCACAAATTTTTGTTTCATCACACTCAATCAAGTACAATCCTGATAAAGTTCTGACTCGTGATAATGCCACATATGCCATACCCTCTTTAAACACAGAACTTCCAATGTTCACCAAAGCACTATCTACACTTAAACCTTGAGATTTATGGATTGTCACCGCATATGCCAAACAAACAGGAATCTGTTTTCTGCGAACATATAAGTCTTTCACAAGCAAAAATCTAGCTGAACAACGACAAATTTGTTCTATTTCGTCCAATGCCATCAAATTTAATTTTTAAAATTTCAATTCCATCTCTATTTTTGTAATTCACAAAATCAACAACATGACCCATTGCTCCATTTACCAGACCTCTTTCAACAATTAAATTCCTTCTCAAAATGAAACGACAATTTAAACACACATTCAGAGTCTTTTCAAAACCAGCAGTTTTAGATATAGTCTTCTCTAATGAATCCAATTTTGATTTCAAATTTTCAGACAAAATAATTGTTGCTCCCATATGCTCTATTTTATCTATAGCTTCCAGTTTCACTATCTCTCCATTTTCTAGCTTTAACATTTTGTTCTTGAACATGGAACATTCTTTCAGAGTTGGCATCAAACATATCCCAGATTTCTTCTCGTTAATTTTCTTAAAAATATTCTCTGGAAGAATGTTTTCATTTGGGTACAAATTTGAAATTAATCGTCCATGTAAAGCTTCTTTCCCATGCTGACTTACTTTTCCGATTCTTACATCTTGTAGAATATTTTTATAATCTTCATCCTTTGCCTGCCGCATATTTTGGAGTAGTTCTGCATATTTGAAATGTAACCATATATTAACGTTTCCAATGCTTCCTAGGCACTTCCTGGTATCTTCATGCGTGACCATTTTAAACACTGGTTGTCCTTTCACTGGAGTCAACTGCAGTAGATCTCCAAAAACAATAATGTGTTTCCCTCCAAATAACACATCATACTCTGTTCTAAGAATTTCTTGCATTCTCAAATGCACAAAAGCAAGCATTAGATTTGAGACCATGCTTACTTCATCAATGATAAGAAGTTTAATTTTCTTCAGGACTCTCGAAACTTCGGAACACGCATCTCCAGATAGCTTGTGGTATTGCAATTTGTTATCATGCTCCACTGGCATCATCAGTAAACGATGTAAAGTAATCCCTTTAATATTATGTGCTGCCAGCCCAGTTGGAGCGGTAACAACACAAGATAGCGGTGAATCAGTCCTTTTCTGCAGATAAGTTGCAATTGCTTTAATCAGAAAACTTTTTCCAGTTCCCGCTTCTCCACTCACGTACAGTTGGACAGGCTTAAATGATGTACATGAGCACTCTTTTTTCTCATGACTGAATCCATGTTCAATCTGTTCTGTGACTTCGTCATATATCTGCTTCTGCTCAAGGTTTAGTTGTTTCACAAAATCTTCTAAGTTAACTACATCATCTTGAGCTTGTTCCATAGCTCTTTCCACCTCATCCATGGCAGTGGCAGCTTCATTTTGGATAATTGGTCCTCCTAGTCGATCCTGACTCAATGAAGTAGAACTCTGACTGTCTTGAGAACTGTCTCTAGCAATCTCAACAGCAATTGTGGCTTCTTGCTCTATCTCTTCGTTCAACATTTGCAGATAATTTGGAAAAACTGGACATTCTATGGTATCCTTGGTTGCATTAAAAGAATCTTCGTAACAGAGAAAATCTCCAAGTAGTTCCTCTTCTGTTCGCCATGGCTTAAAGAGTAGCAAAAGAGCTAAATAGTAAAATTCCCTTTTCTCTGGATTTTCGCAACTCAATTTTCGATGATTAATCAAATGGCCTTTTCTCTGCTTCACTAGACATCCTTCACACCCAATGACAGCATATATTCCAGTATTGATATCTTCTCTGATGTTCGTCTTATAAATATATCTTTGCAGAACTTCATAGAGACAAGCGTTCTCAAGGTAAGGACTTCTATTTGGATAGTATGTATCCAACATGTTTGTCTTCAAAATATCTGTACTTTCTGGTTCTTTCTCCGCCAAATACTCTATTTCTTGTACAGATTTCAAAACTCGGTTTCGTGTTGCAGCAAGACCTAGACTCACCCAAATGATGGTTCTAGATTTGGCATATAGACTTGCTGACGACAATCGATCAGAACATTCATATGCTCCAATTTCTCGATGTGACAACATCTTCAGACTGTAACTGTATAATTTCTTGCTTAGACTCTTTTCATGTGAAATATCCTCCCACATTTCCTTCAGCTCTGTCTTTTCTTTTTTTGTGATGTAAAACGTCACATATCGAGCCACAGCAATAGAGTTGTCAGCAATGAACTGAATTTCCATGTTAGCATTCCACATGGACAAAATCACTGGGTTGTAGTCGTTGATGTACTTGGACTCTTCGTTTCTTTTTAAATTGTATGTATTTTTTGGTGATTTCCTCGTCACAGTATGTCGCAGAGAAGACATCAAATTATTTACTCTTCCTTTAGAAATCACTGGTCGTGGAAACCCGAAACAACATTTTGTGTAGAACTTGTCCTTGTTTCTGAATTTTCGACGACAGTACTTTCCACAACGATGGGATTGAAAGCGTAAAACTTGTTGCCTTAAACTGTTTTCTTCGGTAGTTTTCGGAACAGCACATGTTGAATACTCTTCAATGACCCTCATCACTGTCTCATCCGAATCTGTTCCAAATTTGGGTGTATCTTTAATCCACAACAACATATGTATATGAGGAGCACCTCTCGCTTGATACTCCTTTCTCCAAAAGAAATCCAAAACCTCTCCAAGGGTAGGATTTTTTTGTTGGTAATAAAAGACATCATAGCTTCAAATCTATGATTGAAATATCTGCATACATTCACTGGATCCAAAGAACACAGTTCTCCAGCAGTTTTGAATTCTATATTTTGTATATTTGCATTTGCCTCTCGTAGAAATTGAAGTAAGTCGTCCCATGCATACTCAGCACAGCTAAGAGTGAGGAACCATGTAGGAGTTCCTAAGTTTCTTAGCATACATTTCAATTCCCCATGACGATGGTACCAATACTCGTTTGTACCACGCTGGCATGCCATGAGATTGATTAGATGAGATTCCAAAATATTATCTTGCAGATTCACTTTCTCCATAAAGTCCCTCGCCGAAACATTTTGCAGATGTGCTCCACTTTTCAGTATATGGTTTACTGCATAAGAAAGCCCAGACAAGTCACTTTCATACAGTAGATGAAACAAATATGGAATGCATTGCCAAAACCTTGGATCTTCAGCATATAATCTTAAAGTTCGATATTCAGATGCAGGAATTTGAAGTGGTCGATCGTCATATCGTCCACCTCGACCTGTTGGAAATAAATGTGGAAAACAACGAGCGTCCAAACTTTCTTTCCATACACTAATGGGACTTCCTTTTGCTGCTTTCATTTGAAACAAGTCAATTGCATTCCCCATCACTTCTTTGGAATGCAAAGGATGAACAGTATAATGTTCATATATTTTTTCACTTCTAGACACATCAACGTTTTCAATTTGGCCAGCTGAACAATCACTGTCTTCATCTGCAGCTGTTTCCTCTGCTCCAACACATACATGTTTGTAGTACTCATTGTTTTTGACCAAATACAACGTTGCCTTTTTGACTTTCCTAACATCCACTAAATCTTGCCAGATTTTCTTATTCTTTGTCGGAACCCCATTAACTAGAATAACCAGAGGTTCCTCTTCCACTTTCTCTACACCAATTGTATCAATATTTTGCCGGATATCCAGAGGCAAATAAACAACTCTTCCCTTTAATCCTCTCTGTAAATCTGAAGGAGGCAATTTCCCTATCTTAGGCTCCATGCGAACAATTGCCTGAAAAGGATGGACACATTGAATCAAAATAGACTCATATGTATTTAAATCCATCAATTCAGGAGGAATGTCTAAAAACTCCAGATTATTATGAACAGCTCTAGCAGGCATTCTGTTTTGATTTAATTTATCATAACAATATTTACAAATACGCTGATCAGAACTCAAATCAAAAGAATTCTCCACCCACAAATTAGTTGCAAAATCCTTCCACTCATAATTATTTATCTTTTCACTTTTTACGTATAAATCAACTAATCTAATTTGATGCTTATAATGAGTTCGTCGACAACACACACAAGTAAAATTCGGCCTTTCACTTGATTTCACCTTAAACCTGGTAATTTCCTGGTCAAACTTTTCTGTACTTGAAATCTGTACATTGTCTTCCACATTACCTTGAATTTCTGTGTCAATTTCTACACTGTCCTCTTTTTCACCAAAATAACAAATCTCAATTTCTTCACAAATCTTCTTCACATCTAATTCAGTTCCATGCAAAATAGCACTGTTTAATTGTTTAAGCTTAAGTGCTGGACTTTTTGCATAATACAACCTTCTCACTAATTTCCTCATTTTGTTATGATGCACTGCTAACATCCTAAAATGATGAAAAACACTCTGACAGACTTTTCTAGAAAGACAAGCCAGTGAATGCCCTTGCAAACCTGTGTTTTCTCTCACTCTGCAAGGATCTAAGTCTTGCAACATCTTCATTTTCTGTTTTAGACTTTTCTTACTATATGTACGTAAGAAATTACAAAAGAAATCGATTGATTCCTGTCGCACACTACAAATACTACTACACTTCCAAGTGTACACTGGACCCTTAGTACGTCTCCCTAAAACTTCATCAGTTAACACCTCTTCTGGTTCTCTAGGCACAAGTTTCTCTTTTTCAATCGGACAACCGTCTTTCACCTCTTATGCTCGACCACTGGTGTCAGCTGCATTCACTAAATCATTCTCCTGGAAGTTACTCTCCTCATTAAAAAATGGCTCACAACTTGAACTGTGCATCCATGCTCCTGAAAAAACTTTACAAAAATTAGTCCGATTAATTACTTTTTTCCATCTACTGTTTGATTTGAAAACATCAATTGTCTTGTTAAGTGTCCTAATTCTATTGATTATTAAAATAAATAATTTTTTCTTAACTTCAAAAGCCTGATCAACAATCTTCTCTACACTTTTCTTTTTCTTATAAAAAGCAGCTCTCTGTTTACCTTTCCTAATGTTTTTTAACAAATTTAAAACCACCCTATTGCGAAACATTCGTTTACGAATGTCTCTAAACTGATTCTGCCTTCTATTCCTATACATATTATTCTCTCCTGCTCCAGTAGTAAAATTTTTGGGGGGTCTCTCCTTCCTTTTCAAATTTACTCTCTCCTTCTCTTTATCCACATTTTAACCAACATTTATTTTTGATCTACATATGTTCCGTAAGAAAGACTTAGTTGTCTTACCAGGAGCTTTTTTCCCGTTTTTTGAAGTATTTGTTGTAGAGGAGTGCTGTAATTCCGTTGCTGTTTTTGATTTTTTCCGCTTGGCATCTTTCCTTCTCCTCTGCCTTGAGGGCATATTTCCTTACTATTGAAATCTTGATTTCAATCTGTGGTAAAGAAAAAAATAACACATTATAGACCACTATTACCAAACAACAAAGCAATGACAATAAGCAAACGGTCTATTCGGGGTTACAGATGAGGTGAGGATTGTCCAGGGGTGCAGAGGAGGTGAGGCCTGTATTGAAGAGTGTAGTGGAAGAGAGATCTGTCCAGGGGTACAAAGAAGGTGAAGCTTGTGTCTAAGAGTGCAGTGGGGGATAGGCTTCATGAAGTCTAGTCCACTACACTCTTAGACACAGGCTTCACCACCTATGCTCCCCAGGAAAGGCCTCTCTCCCACTACAGTCTTGAACACAGGCCTCACCTCCTCTGTACCTCTGGACATGCCTCACCTCATCTGCACAATCTACTTCCTAATCTGACATAACACAGGTGACATCATTGTGAAAGGTTGAAATATATTTATTTAATCATGCCGACACTATTTATTCCTTCTCAAAAATCTAAAAGTCATTGATTTGCCCCAAAATCGTTTTTTAAATAACATTTTAGACACAGAGCGCAGGTCCTATGTACAAGCATTCAGTGTCCATGAGTACAGTGGAAAGGACTGACCTCCTCTGACCCTTGGACAAGCCTTACCTCATCTGTGTCCTCTGGACAGGTCTCAATGTATTGAGTATAATTGATGGTAACTGGGTGCAGATGAGGTGACGCATGTCCAGGGCTTGTAAATAAGCTGAGGCCTGTCTAAGGATGCAGATTAGTTGAAGTCTATTCAGGGTTGCAGATGAGGTGAGGATTGTCCAGGGGTGCAGAGGAGGTGAGGCCTGTATTGAAGAGTGTAGTGGAAGAGAGGTCTGTCCAGGGGTACAAAAAAGGTGAGGCCTGTGTCTAAGAGTGCAGTGGGGGATAGGCTTCATGAAGTCTAGTCCACTGCACTCTTAGACACAGGCCTCACCACCTATGCTCCCCAGGAAAGGCCTCTCTCCCACTACAGTCTTGAACACAGGCCTCACCTCCTCTGTCCCTCTCGACATGCCTCACCTCATCCGCACAATGTACTTCCTAATCTGAGGTAACACAGGTGACATTATTGTGAAAGATTGAAATATATTTATTTAATCATGCAGACACTATTTATTCCTTCTCAAAAATCTAAAAGTCATTGATTTGCACCAAAATCGTTTTTTAAATAACATTTTAGACACAGAGCGCAGGTCCTATGAACAAGCATTCAGTCTCCATGAGTACAGTGGAGAGGACTGACCTCCTCTGACCCTTGGACAAGCCTTACCTCATCTGTGTCCTCTGGACAGGCCTCAATGTATTGGGTATAATTGATGGTAACTGGGTGCAGATGAGGTCACGCATGTCCAGGAGTGTAAATAAGCTGAGGCCTGTCTAAGGATGCAGATCAGTTGAGGTCTATTCAGGGTTGCAGATGAGGTGAGGATTGTCCAGGGGTGCAGAGGAGGTGAGGCCTGTGTCTAAGAGTGCAGTGGGGGATAGGCTTCATGAAGTCTAGTCCACTGCACTCTTAGACACAGGCCTCACCACCTATGCTCCCCAGGAAAGGCCTCTCTCCCACTACAGTCTTGAACAAAGGCCTCACCTCCTCTGTACCTCTGGACATGCCTCACCTCATCTGCACAATCTACTTCCTAATCTGAGGTAACACAGGTGACATCATTGTGAAAGGTTCAAATATATTTATTTAATCATGCAGACATTATTTATTCCTTCTCAAAAATCTAAAAGTCATTGATTTTCCTCAAAATCGTTTTTTAAATAACATTTTAGACACAGAGCGCAGGTCCTCTGTACAAGCATTCAGTATCCATGAGTGCAGTGGAGAGGACTGACCTCCTCTGACCCTTGGACAAGCCTTACCTCATCGGTGTCCTCTGGACAGGCCTCAATGTATTGGGTATAATTAATGGTAACTGGGTGCAGATGAGGTGACGCGTGTCCAGGGGTGTAAATAAACTGAGGCCTGTCTAAGGATGCAGATGAGTTGAGGTCTATTCAGGGTTACAGATGAGGTGAGGATTGTCCAGGGGTGAAGAGGAGGTGAGGCCTGTATTGAAGAGTGTAGTGGAAGAGAGGTCTGTCCAGGGGTACAAAGGAGGTGAGGCCTGTGTCTAAGACTGCAGTGGGGGATAGGCTTCATGAAGTCTAGTCCACTGCACTCTTAGACACAGGCCTCACCACCTATGCTCCCCAGGAAAGGCCTCTCTCCCACTACAGTCTTGAACACAGGCCTCACCTCCTCTGTACCTCTGGACATGCCTCACCTCATCTGCACAATCTACTTCTTAATCTGAGGTAACACAGGTGACATCATTGTGAAAGGTTCAAATATATTTTTTTAATCATGCAGACACTATTTATTCCTTCTCAAAAATCTAAAAGCCATTGATTTTCCTCAAAATCGTTTTTCAAATCACATTTAAGAAACACAGCACAGGTCCTATGTACAAGCATTCAATTTCACTAGTGAAACCTCACTATTTCACAAAATACAAATCCTCTATCTTGCAAATGTCGATACCAAGCATTATCAAAAAACATGACACAAACCAACAGCAAAGAAGCTCAATGTGCTTCCTAGTATGAGGTAACACAGGTGACATCATTGTAAAAGGTTCAAATGTATTTCTTTAATCATGCACACACTATTTATTCCTTCTCAAAAATGTAAAAGACATTAATTTTCCCCCAAATCGTTTTTCACATCACATTTAAGAAACACAGCACAGGTCCTATGTACAAGCATTCAATTCAACTACTGAAACCTCACTATTTCACAAAATACAAATCCTCTATCTTGCAAATTTTGATACCAAGCATTATCAAAAAACATGACACAAACGAACAGCAAAGAAACTCAATGTGCTTCCTACTCTGAGTTAACACAGGTAACATCATTGTGAAAGGGTCAAATTTATTTCTTTAAGCATGCAGACACTATTTATTCCTTCTCAAAAATGTAAAAGCCATTCATTTTCCCCAAAATCGTTTTTGACATTACATTTAAGAAACACAGCACAGGTCCTATGTACAAGCATTCCATGTCACTACTGAAACTTCACAATTTTACAAAATACAATTCCTCTATGCAAAGATACTCAATGTGCTTCCTACACTGAGTTAACACAGGTAACATCATTGTGAAAGGGTCAAATTTATTACTGTAAGCATGCAGACATTATTTATTCCTTCTAAAAAATGTAAAAGCCATTCATTTTCCCCAAAATCGTTTTTGACATCACATTTAAGAAACACAGCACAGGTCCTATGTACAAGCATTCCATGTCACTACTGAAACTTCACAATTTTACAAAATACAATTCCTTTATGCAGTAAAAACTTTTTACCAAGCATTATCAAAAAGCATGACACAAAGCAACATAATAAAACAACAATTTGCTTCCAAATCTTCTCTATAGAGTATACAAGTCTCTATCTATATTAAATGAATCATTACTCACCTTTACAAATGCTTTAGGAGATTGAGAACAGTGTCAGACACACACACCAATATTTATTTAGCAGAACAAAAGGTATGTACTCCAGGCACTGCAACCATGAATGGCACAGAGAACCTCTAATTCTACACACATATTCCTCATGGTAACCAATCAAAACTCTTCCCTCTCTATTTTCAAATCAACACCCTTCCCCCCTCAGCCCTTTCTACCTGTTACCATAGCAACTCCCTCCTCACTGAGCTCTCAGGTTTAAAAGTTTATTCTACAATGTTGCAATTGAACTTAGCAAGGATGTTTGACCTCTCAATACCCCAGCTTATCCAGTGCAATGTTTCTTTAAATGACTTTTTCTTAACCATTCAAATTGCTTCTTTCACAAAACAGAACCATGCACCCTAACTTTCAGTTTTCAACTATCTGAATCCACCAATCATTGCTTGTGATTCAAGAGCACTGAAAGTCCACAGTTTTTTTTTGCAAACTCCTACTGTTCCAACTGCCATTTCATTCCCACACTTCATCTGACTGCACCAGAACCTCCTCTTACCATGTATTCTGTCTGGATTATTGGACATAGCTACATCCACTGGTCTCAAAGGTATGCAGCTACCAGAAATTTTCACAACCTTGATTTACCAAATGTGAACCTCAAATGGATTGGCCAGAGAGGATTGAGATGTCATCAATTGATACCATTGGTGAAAACCTTTTTGCATCTGCCACACCCTCACCTCATAATTCTGCACTGTGGTGGAAATGACTTAGGCACTTTGACTGGGGTAGGTCTGGAAATGCTTTTAAAGGACACCTTTGAGCAATTGATGACACTTTTTCCTCAAACTGCCTTGGTATTTTCCAATATATGCCAAAGACAGAAATGGAAGTGGTCCAACCAATTTTGTCCACAATTTGAGAAAGCACGGAAACATGTGAATAAATCTGTTTCTGCTTACATGAGAGACTATGGAATGGGTTCAATATACAACAATAACTTGCGTTACAACATGCAAGATATCTACAGAGGAGATGGTGTGCACTTCTCAGATGAGGGGAATAGAATATTCCTCCTGAATATAAGACTGTGCATTGGAACCTACTTATAGGTACCTAAATCAGCCACAGAACCCAAAAGCTCTTTTCAGGGCTACCCTACCTCTGATCACTCAAAATGATTATTTTTCTCTAACTTTTTTCACTGTTTTTCACTAAAGTACGCTCCCCGTATATGGGCCTCCTAAGCCCCCCTCAGAATACCTAGGGGGTCAGGGAGTGTCTACCGTGCCCCCTTTTACCCATTCCCAATGTTGTTTGTCCTCCATCTTGTGTCTCAAATCTACCGAAACACAAGATGGAGGACTCCCGTAGAGCTGCCGGTACGCGTACCGGGGCGCGCACTGGTAAGCGCTCCCAAAAGTTTTTTAAAGTTAATTTTCATAAAAACCTCTGTAGAGATGTTCACCAAATATAGAATAGGCCATACTACATACCAGTCCCTACCATTTTCCCAAATTTGGTGGAATTCCATTGAGCCATTTGCCCTGTAGCCCTGTCTAAATATCCTGAGGTAAATTACATGACAAAAACACATATGAAGTGTTAGAATTTGCAACCAATGAAAATGTTACTTTCATTTTCTACTATTATTTCCTGACATTTGATTTGTTATAAACATGAATATATATAAAAATGAGAGGGAAACACGGCCATTTTGAGTACTACTACCTGAGGTACATTTATAAAGGATTTCCTCTGAAAACATCAACTCCTGTCTGAAAGGTAATTTGTTAATTTGTAAGGGGAACTATGTTCTGCACTTTAAGTTAAATTGGAAAAACGTTTTCTGATAGTTTTTTACTGTCCCTCTGTTATAGTTATAGATTCAGATAGGCTTCTCTGTTGTAGTTATGGATTGATTTAGGCTTCTCTAGTATAATTATGAATTTACTTAGACTTCTTCACATGCACTTTTTTATATTTCTACTTCCTGCCTGATAACATACACTGCCCAAAGAGAACTTCACTGGTAAAAACTCAGAAGTACCTGTCTGAACTTAAACCCAATAGTGCCCTAACTCTACTAATATAGTTATTTTTTATGCAATTTACAGCCAAAAAATGGAAGGTAAAGAGGAGACCAATACAATTTCTTTTGAAATTATGCATAACAACATTCTTAACGAAGACTTTAATTTCATGGATGAGTCTGTTGATCAAGAACTAATAAACTGTCTTGAAGCAATGGAATCATGCAATGAAATTGTGGAGGAGATTCCAGATAATCTGATGTTAGCAGTTTTAATAGAGTATGAAAAATCTCAACAATAAATTTGTATTTAATAATTAAAAATTGTTTCAGACATTATTCATTTTTATATGTAATTCTTATGTAATTCTTGAAGTCGTACCAAAAAGATTATATTATAAAGTGAGACTTATACTATACTGTGCAATTTTTTGGAGTTACATAGGAAGTTTGCTCATAGTTACTTCCTTTCTCCCACTATATTATCTCCAAAGTGTATTTGACATCTGTTTTTCATCTCCTGCCTCCTTTCTCTCACTGTCTGTCTCTAATGCACATTTTGAGTAGATTTAGAAGAGATTAAATGTAATACTGGAAAACATCATAAGGGAGCAGGATAGACTACCTATGATCCCCTAGACCTTCTCAGGGTGTGCTTAAAGGATCTGTTTCTACTTTCCTGACAGACTATGCTATGGATTCCATATACCACAATAACTTCTGTAACAACATGCAAATTATCTACAAAGGAGACGGTCTACATTGAATTTAAAACTCTGCATTGGTACCTACATGTTCGTACTTAAATCACCCAGAGAACACAACAACTCTATTCACAGCTACCCTACCTCTAAGCACTTTCAATTATTATTTTACGGTTTCACTGGGTTTTTCCCTTTGGTACGCTCCCTGGTACGCTCCCCGGTGCGCGTACCGGG
This sequence comes from Lissotriton helveticus, assembly GCF_964261635.1. Classification (NCBI taxonomy): domain Eukaryota; kingdom Metazoa; phylum Chordata; class Amphibia; order Caudata; family Salamandridae; genus Lissotriton; species Lissotriton helveticus. The sequence continues at coordinate 996,789,216 of NC_136065.1, read as the reverse complement.
CGCTCCCCCCGCGAAAATCGAAAATAATTTCTTTTTTTTTTTTGCCCCGCGGGGACCTTTTATGGCCCCCACATCAAACCTAGGGGGTCAGGAGGGGTCTACCCTGCCCCCTTATGGTCATTTCCCCCTTTGTTTTTGCCACCTCTTGTGTCTCGATCCTACCGAGACACAAGATGGCGGCCGCTCCGGACTGTTTGGAATGTTGACAGACACCCGAGAGCCAATCAGCTTTCCGCGAGCGAACTCGCGTTACGCGCCTGGTGCGCTCCCCGGTGCGCGTACCGGGGCGCGCTTATAGATATATATATTTTTTTTAACCTAAATTACTCAAAATCCTCTGGAGCACATATCTTGAGACATAGCAAAGGCACATCGGGCTACCAGTCCCTACAATTTTGCCAAGTTTGGTGGAAATCCATTCAGCCGTTCGGGCTAAAAGTGAGTCCAACCGCCCTATGGAAATTAACATGGGGATAAACACGTTTTAGGACCCCCCTTTTATCTAGGCCCCCGCTTGACGAATCCCCCCCAAACTTTCAGGGAAGGACCGGAGCGCCGCGAGGCAAATTTGAGGAAACTTTCAGGCAGATTCCTCAACCGGCGCCAAAGTTATTCCCAATAGAATGTTGCGATTTCCCTATGGAAAACAATCCTAACTATAACTACCTACTGGCGACCGCCAGTAGGCATATATATATATATATATATATATATATATATATATATATATATATATATTCACTGAAAAAACCATAGGTTATAGACCATATATAGTTAGGGCTTAGCATTTAAAAAACCTTATTTTACTCACACAAAACCATTGAAATTCCATATATAGTTAGTTGCACTAACTATATATCGCGCACCCGCAATCCACTGCTGATGATGTCACATATTACATCATTCATGACATGGTCAGTGACATCACTGATGACATCACTGATGACATCTCAAATGACATCACTGATGACATCACTGATGACATCTCAAATGACATCACTGATGACATCATGACACACCAATACCAGTTACTACATACGCACTCACTGATTCCTACGTCTACACACACATTCACTCATTCACCCATACAATCACTCATACATACAGTCACTCATTATTACAACACTATCATATGCACTCATACACCTATGCAGACACTCACACACTGCCACTCATCCATGGAGTTACTCACACACCTAGTCAGTCCTGTAAAGAATCAATCACACTTCCATTTCCTCATCTATACAGTTAAACACAGAACACCATACTTCAGTGACATCACTGATGACATCACTGATGACATCTCAAAAGACATCACTGATGACATCTCAAATGACATCACTGATGACATCATGACACACCAATACCAGTTACTACATACGCACTCACTGATTCCTACGTCTACACACACATTCACTCATTCACCCATACAATCACTCATACATACAGTCACTCATTATTACAACACTATCATATGCACTCATACACCTAGTCAGTCCTGTGAAGAATCAATCACACTTCGATTTCCTCATCTATACAGTTAAACACAGAACACCATACTTTTCACACATATACTAACACATACTTACTCTCTTATACAATCACTGATACACGTACACATTGATATGCACAGAGTCACACACCTCCCAGCCAGCCACACACACACTCAGTCTTCCATGCATCCACTCATTCTTCAATATGTAAAACATATTTAAACTTTACAAAACACACAGACACTAGATGATGTCATCAGTGATGTCATTTGAGATGTCATCAGTGATGTCATCAGTGATGTCATTTGAGATGTCATCAGTGATGTCATCAGTGATGTCACTGACCATGTCATGAATGATGTAATATGTGACATCATCAGCAGTGGATTGCGGGTGCGCGATATATAGTTAGTGCAACTAACTATATATAGAATTTCAATGGTTTTGTGTGAGTAAAATAAGGTTTTTTAAATGCTAAGCCCTAACTATATATGGTCTATAACCTATGGTTTTTTCAGTGAATTTTCAAGGTTTTTTAAATGCTAATTCCTAACTATATATGGTCTCTAACCTATGGTTTTTTCAGTGAATTTCAATGGTTTTTTAATAGCAAATATCATAAGCTGTCAAATGTCAAGTACGTGGTAAGTAAAAACATTTTTGTGTTTATGCACACTGATCTGCTTTGAATGCTGCCCCCCCCCTCATTTCTATTAGGAGTACTCTCTCTTTGCAGATAGTGAAGGGTAGTTAACGCAGGCCTTTGCCCCGTTGTAATCCGTCGTGCCTGCTTCTCTCTCCATTTGATTGATTGTTATCCAAGCATTTACTGTTTTAGAATTGGTTCTCTTTGGTTCATTATCTATTTACAAACAAGCACAGAGTCGCAATACTCTGTTTAGTCTTTGCAGATAGCGAAAAATCGTGTAAAAAAACAAAAGGAATCGAGCAAAATCAGTAGGCCACTAATGGGATCTCTTTTTGACCTCGCTAAAATAGAAACATTAGGAACAACCCCTCATGACAAACACGAAACTATTGAGATGAACTGAACTCCACACCATGATGGCTGCAATACAGCTCGGCTCCGCCACCCACCCCGCCCAAAATAACGATAAACTCTATGCAAATATTACAAATATATACAACACACCAGCAAAGTAACAGGGTAAAACATTTTATTAAACAACTATTTACATAACTATTTTATACTTTTTGTTGCCCGATCCGGCTAGCTCAATCGATCGAGCATGAAACTCATGCACTCTGATGGTTCAAAGTTTTGAGGAGTGCTTGTAACACTGTCTGAAGCCTATTTGCACTTGCTTCAGCTTCACTATTGTCAAAGTAAAGTGGGGACTGTTTGAGGACGTGACTGCATTTGTGAACAATGTAATGCGGTGCCACCCTGAACCGCTTGACGGAGGCCCCCGAGGGACGGTGTGATGGCGCGGACTCGGAGGGGGCGCTTGGCTCCGGCTCCCTCCCCAAGTCGTGTTCTCCTGGTGTAGCCTGAGATCGCCCCCGACATAGGTGGCCGGCTCCCGGGATCAAGCGGAACTTTTTGCCTTTTGGTAACTCTTCCATTCTTGACCTTGTCCCACAATCCGTTTCACCTAAAGACACGCTGTAGTGGGGCGCCCCTTTCCCATTTCAGTTGCCATTCTGCCCGCTTTTGCTACACTGTGCCTCTTCCGCTATTCAGCTGTTTACCGCCCGCTCTTTCGACTACAGCGTCTCGCTCACCATGTAGTTGAGTTGCTCCCGCTCTTGCAGTGCAGCAATAGCCGGCTGCCACAGTACTCTCAAAATGGCGGCCGGCTCTTCAGATTTGGGCGTGGTCCACTAAAATTGCCCTGCGACACCTTGGAACTCGGACGCTTGTCTGCTAGAGATTGGGCTCCATTCTCGAAAGCGTCCCCTCAGCCTTGAAGATTCTACAAAAGTCTTGGGGGCCCCCGACTCCCGCAGGCTTCTGGTGGAGAGCGGCTAGCAGTATTGCTCGTCGAATGGCCACGACGGAGCTACGAAATGGTGGTGCTCTCATGCTAACGCCAGCTTCAGTCTGAAACATCCAGAAACACTGTAGACTACCAATTCGATCAGTTCCGGAAGCGCCCCAACGTGACCCGGTAGAGAAGAACTAGCCCTCCCCTCTTTCACTGATGGTTCTTGTTGCCTGTCCCTTCTGTTGTCATTTAACAGAACTATTTAGCCTGCTGAAAGGGGTTGTGTTCCGACCGCTGGTTGGTGGAGACATTTTAACTATATTCTAGACCTGCGTTGTTGCGTAATGCGTCATATGACGCGCGCCGCGTTAGCGCATCCGGAAGTGATCCGGGGCGCGACGCGCAGCGCGTAACGTAAGCATAACAGGTCATATGACTTGTTAATAAAACTTTTCATTGGTTCATTTTACTTTTCTTATTCTAATGATGCTTTCGAACATTATTTTTTCTTAAATATATGTTATAATGTTCCAGGCTAATGTACTTTCCCGGAAAATTTACAACTGTCCTGCAAGTAAAATATATTCCTTTTTCGAGAAAAAGGGCGTTTCTTCGTCCCATGACGGAGCCGTTGAGCAAAAGAGGGTCGGCCTGCTGTCTTAGTCGCCGATACGCCTGAATATCAGATTCTTATCGATCACTTTATGTTGCAGGAGTAGAAAACACAACAGCCCTTGACCATTTATCTTTACTGCGTTCCTGCGTATTATACCTTTTACCCTTCATGTAATTGGACTGCTTTATTTCACTTGCCTTTTACTGATTCGAAAACAGTGACTATTATTAAAAACTTTACCAATGTATATACTACTACCATGTTTTCTTTTAAAAACCTTTATTGTGAAAATGTCATTATACAAATACGGTCCTATAACCACGTGGGCCGGCCACGGAGCAAACTGTAATCGTATATGATGAGTAGACATTTACACTGTAGAGGAACGTAACGGGCGGGCCATTAGGTTGCAAGAACTAAAGTGTCTAACAGTTGCGGAATCGGTGGACGTACATTTTATAATTAAAATACGACAGGGCCACTTACAATAAAATTATCTAGATATACATTTGCGGGCAAGTACCATGGGTGACGTTAATTCTAACTTTCAATAGTACAGTAATCAATAACACATCAGAACTTAATATCAATAGGGATATCAAAATATTCAATCTATTCTCGTCCCCGCCCGCCATGTGCTTCAAAACTGCATACGTATCTCGTGATATCAAGGTTGTGCAACCAGTACACAACAAGGAGTTACGAGTCCCATTTATTCCGGCGCCATTTTGGGCGAGGACGGGCAGGTCCAGGATATAGTCAAAATGTCTCTACCAACCATTGACTATGATGATGTTCATATGCTGTATTTATTAGAGTAACACTCATCTGTCCACATGAAATTAATTTGCCACAATCTAAACATGTCATTTTAATCTTTCCAAAGTTCTTCTAAATATTTGGGACCGTTTCCCTTGCCTCTGATGCTGTCAGTGCCACTTCTTTGATGAATGTACTGGCAGGTCGGGGGTTCTCCTCCAAATCTCTCTTTTATGCAGCACTATAATTAATCGGTGCCACCTCTCCATATGACGATGCATGGTATAGTTACCATAACTATATATTTTTTCGGTTCCTCTGGAGAGTACATCGTGGCAGATGAAGCGTGTAACGTACCGGGCATTTACCTTTTTTTGCATGTAGAGGAAAGGAAAAATTATTCGAGCGTCCGAGTTCTAAGGTGTCCCAGGGCCATTTTAGTGGACCAGGCCCAAATCCAAAGAACAGGCCGCCATTTTGAGAGTCCTCTTGCAGCCGCCTGTCGCTGTAGCATCAAGAGCGGCCGAAACTCAGCTGAATGGCAACTGAAACGGTAAAGGGGCGCCCCACTACAGCAGACGAGCCTCCACCTAGGAAGGCCCGTTCACGCCGCCTCCCCCCCCCCCTTCGGGCACCCCACGCCGTTATTCGGAGCAGGATTGTAGGATGGCCACACCAGTACGGCAACTTGCTAGACACCACCTCGGTGCCTACCGAATCTCAGCGCCTTGTGGTGTCTTCTATTCAGAAAACATTGTTGTGCTGCCTTCGACCTATTCGCCGCAAGTGCGCACGCAACTCAGCTGCATAGCTTGCTAGACACCACCTCGGTGCTAACCGAATCTCAGCGCCTTGTGGTGTCTTCTATTCCGAAAATATTGTTGCGCTGCCTTTGGCCCCATTCGCACATCGGTCCGCTACTGACGCCATCTCACAGGCCAACGGGGCGCCCCACGCCGACTTTCAGCATTGTAGGATGGCCACACCAGTGCGACAACTTACTAGACACCACCTCGGTGCCATCCGGATCTTGGCATCTCAGCGCCTTGTGGTGTCTTCTATTCAGAAAATATTGTTGCGCTGCCTTTGGCCCCATTCGCACATCGGTCCGCTACTGACGACATCTCACAGGCCAACGGGGCGCCCCACGCCGACTTTCAGCATTGTAGGATGGCCACACCAGTGCAACTTACTAGACACCACCTCGGTGCCATCCGGATCTTGGCATCTCAGCGCCTTGTGGTGTCTTCTATTCAGAAAATATTGTTGTGCTGCCTTTGGCCCCATTCGCACATCGGTCCGCTACTGCCGCCATCTCACAGGCCAACGGGGCGCCCCACGCCGACTTTCAGCATTGTAGGATGGCCACACCAGTGCGACAACTTGCTGGACACCACCTCGGTGCCATCCGGATCTTGGCATCTCAGCGCCTTGTGGTGTCTTCTATTCAGAAAATATTGTTGCGCTGCCTTTGGCCCCATTCGCACATCGGTCCGCTACTGCCGCCATCTCACAGGCCAACGGGGCGCCCCACGCCGACTTTCAGCATTGTAGGATGGCCACACCAGTGCGACAACTTGCTGGACACCACCTCGGTTCCATCCGGATCTTGGCGCGTTGTGCTGCCTTCGGCCTATTCGCACATCGGTCCGCTACTGACGCCGCCTCACGTGCCAACGGATTTTCTACGCTTTTTATACCCTATGCCGCATAACAGGTCATGTGACTTGTTTATAAAACTTTTCATTGGTTCATTTTACTTTTGGTTTCCTAATGATGGAAGGCTTGATCATATGACCTAAAAATAACACTTTTCATTGGATGAAAACTATTTTTTTTTCACAAACGATGAAAGCCCCACCTTGTTTCTGGATGTTTCAGACTGAAGCTGGCGTCAGCATGAAAGCACCACCATCTCGTGGCTCCGTCGTGGTCATTCCACGAGCAATCATGGCAGCTGCTCCCCACCGGAAGCCTACAGGAGTCGGGGGCCCCCAAGACTTTTGTAGAATCCTCAAGGCGGAGGGGACGCTTTCGAGAATGGGGTCCAAGACCTAGCAGACAAGCGTCCGATTTCCAAGGTGTCCCAGGGCCATTTCAGTGGACCAGGCCCAAAAAGGAAAGAGCCTGCCGCCATTTTGAGAGTCCTGTGACAGCCGCCTATCGCTGCACCGCAAGAGTGGGCGCAACTCAGCTGAATTGCGGATTTTGACACAGTGGACCAAAAGCGGACGGAATGGACACTGAAACGGTAAAGGGGCGCCCCACTACAGCAGACGAGGCTCCACCTGGGGAGGCCCGTTCACGCCGCCTCCCCCCCCCCCCCGGGCGCCCCACGCCATTATTCGGAGGGCGGCAACTCAGCTGAATTGCGGATTTTGACACAGTGGACCAAAAGCGGACGGAATGGCAACTGAAACGGTAAAGGGGCGCCCCACTACAGCAGACGAGGCTCCACCTGGGGAGGCCCGTTCACGCCGCCTTCCCCCCCCCACCCCCCGGGGCGCCCCACGCCGTTATTCGGAGGGCTGCAACTTACTGGACATCACCTTGGTGCCATCGTTCTGCTGCCTTGGAACTATTCGCACAACAGACCGCTACTGATGACCCACCCCCCGCGACGCCCCACGCCGGATACCGAAATCAGTGCGGCACCCAGGCAACATCACCTGGGTGCCGTCCAGAAATCTGGACGTTGTGCTGCCTTGGGACTATTCGCACAACCGACCGCTACTTCCTTCTTTTTCCCTAAAATTTTTGAAATGTTTTTACTGTTTTTGTTTTGTTGTATATATTTATAAGTTATTAAAGTTTTATAATCCTACTACTTTGTTGGAGTGCTATATATTTTTAATGTGACACATAATTGTAAAAACTTTGATGTACAAAGAGTCATCCCTGGAATCTTCCGCTTCAGGCTCGGTCCCCTCCCCAATCACAATACAGGATGGTTTTCAGATAGTAGGAACGCGTGTGGTGTGACGGATCTCATCGGGTGTGGGCCTTGATCTACTATAACTCCTTTGAAGAGGGGTAATTCTTTACAGCTGGGGCCATAAACTACATCTGCAGGGCTAGCTGATAGCCTGGGACCGGCCTGGACAATCGGACACAGAGGAAGAGGAGTGTCAGAGGGTGCGGTAGTGAATAGGGCGAAAGGGAGGTGTCGGGCGGGCACAGGGTGTGATTCTCAGGGAAGAGCAGCGCAGATGGGGGGAGGTTTATTGCCCATGCATAAGACAGAGAGCGGGGGTGACCAGTGCCTGGGGGAGATGCTTGCGAGGGTGGGGAGCCATGCTAAGGATCGACAGCGTGCAGAGAGTGGGTCTGGTCAAGTCATCTAAAATGGCTGCCGTGCACGACAAAAGTGTGGCATTTGAAAAAAGGCAAGATGGCGCAGACAATGTTTTTCAACACTTCCTGATTTCCTTCGAATCGAACGTTAACAGACGTTGGGGCATATTACCAAAGTTAAGCGATATTTACCCTAACGATGCTTAGCAACGAATTTTTTACCGCTAAGCATCGTCAGAAATTATCGCAGATAAACCTTGCTATTATCAAGGTTTATCGCAAATGCGATAAAAAACGGCCGCAATGCATTAATATCGCTGAAAAGTCAGCGATATTCATGCATTACCGAGCTAATGCTCTTAGCCATGTTATCCTCCTCCCATTGGATAACATGGCTAAGAACTGCTCAGGGCAGGTGTTACTTTTTGGAGATATTCGCGCTTAGAGCGAATATCTCCAAAAGTTGGTAATAGGAGATAGCGATGCGACTGTTTCCAGTCGCTAACATCTTGGCATGCCCACTTTGCATGTCATTAGTGATAAATATCACTGACATGCAAAGTGGGGCCCAAGATGGTCGCTATCTCCTACTAGCGGTCGCTAACTGGTGTTAGCGACAGCTAGGTAATACGGAGATAATTTTATCTCCGCTTTCTTGGCTTTTAAAGCCAAAAAAGCGGAGATAAACCCCCTTGATAATATGACCCGTTATCTCTCCCACACTACCAGTCCCCCTGGGCTTAAACGCCGAGATGGTAGGGACTGCATCCCGTGAAGATAGGCCGAGACGTCACTCAGCAGAAAAAAAAGTTAAAAAAAAGTCTATAAACATACAATAAGTTAAAAGTCAATCATTCTTCATTCCTTGTAGTACGCTCCCCAGTCCGCTTCCCGTTACGCTAACCGGGCGCACCCCACCAAAAAAACGATTTTTTTTGCCCCGCGGAGCCCTTTTAAAGCCTCCACATCAAACCTATGGGGTCAGGGAGGATCTACTATGCCCCCTTATGGTCATTTGCCCCTTCGCTTTGGCCTCCTCTTGTCTCTCGATCCTACCGAGAGACAAGATGGCGGCCGCTACGGACTGTTTGGAATGTTTACAGACGCCGGAGAACCAATCAGCTTCGCTTCACAAAGCTCCGTAACGCGAAAAGTACGCGAACTGGAGCGCTGCCCATTCCGCTGTTACAGATATATATCTTTTTTTGAACGTTAATTTCTCAAAATCCACTGGAGCACATATATTGAGACCTAGCAAAGGCACATCGGGCTACCAGTCCCTACAATTTTGCCAAGTTTCGTGCAAATCCATTCAGCCGTTCGATTATTATTATTATTATTTTTTTTTGCCCCGCGGGGCCCTTTTAAAACCTCCACATCAAACCTAGGGGGTCAGGGAGGATCTACTATGCCCCCTTATGGTCATTTTCCCCTTCGCTTTGGCCTCCTCTTGTCTCTCGATCCTACCGAGAGACAAGATGGCGGCCGCTACGGACTGTTTGGAATGTTTACAGACGCCGGAGAACCAATCAGCTTCGCTTCACAAAGCTCCATAACGCCAAAAGAATGCGAACTGGAGCGTGCCCGGTCCGCTGTTACAGATATATATCTTTTTTTGAACGTTAATTTCTCAAAATCCACTGGAGCACATATATTGAGACCTAGCAAAGGCACATCGGGCTACCAGTCCCTACAATTTTGCCAAGTTTCGTGCAAATCCATTCAGCCGTTCGGGCTAAAAGTGAGGCCAACCGCCCTATGGAAAACTCAATGTTAAAAACACGTTTTGGGACCCCCCTTTTTTCTCGGCCCCCCCTTGACGAAACCCCCCCAAATTTTCAGGGGCTACTCAGAAACAAAATGTTCCATTTTCCTGAAAATTTCAGCCAATTCCGTCCACAAACGCCAAAGTTATTAGACATAGAATTTTCAAAAATCCCATAGAGAAAAAATCCTAACTATATATACCTACTGGCGACCGCCAGTAGGTAATATATATATATATATATATATATATATATATATATATATATATATATATATATATATATATATCAAAAGGACAGTCCACTCCAATCTGGCTGAACAGAAGACCAGCACACCATACCTTCCATCAAAGTTGGTTTAATTCAAGCCCCTACCCCCACAACAGACGCGTTTCGCCAAAAGGCTTCGTCAGTGTTCACCCATGTTAAAAATACCAAACGCCATTTAAAGCCGGCTCGTCATGAAAATCAATGACGTTCACCATTTTTCGGAAACACATCGTGGCGGCCATCTTATAATGTGGAAAATTCACAACAGTATATACATTTCATGGCGTTTGTTAATACATAAAGTGCTTAGTGCAAATTCCAAACAATAGGTAAACAATGTATTAATATTTCTAAAGTGCATGCATCTTTGAGTTTCGTCAAACACTCATGTGCTCTTCTTATCACAGTATAGGTATAGTAATAATCTCATAGTGTTTAAATAGCCGTGTTAATACATCCATGACAGTCACTTGAGTTAAGATTGTGCCCTAAATAGGCAAATACTATCCTACTGCATCAAATACCTTTCATTTAGCCCTGGATGGGCATAAACTTAAAGAAGAGTATGTACATGGGGGAGTATGCGTGAGAGTGCGTCAGAACAAGGCCTGTTTCAGAAATGTGGAGATAGTATGATGTTATACAGTATCTAGTTGTTATTCCAGGTGTACCCACATTTCCTCATTATTATTAAGACCCCAGGGAATTGTTGTTTTTAACCCGATGATGTATTTGGACTCCATAGTCCGGAGTCTTTTATCTCTGTCACCACCCCTTTCGCTGCGTTCCACCTGATCAATGCAATAAAAGCTTAACAGCTCCCTGTCGCTTTTGTGGAACTCGGCGAAGTGTCTTGCTACAGGGTACGCCTTATCCCTGTTTGCTAATGCCCTTTGATGTTCAAGGATCCGCATTTTTGTAGGCTTGATAGTGCTGCCTATAAATAAATAAATATATATATATATATATATATATATATATATATATATATATATATATATATATATATATATATATATATATATATATATATATATATATATATATATATATATATATACATATATATATTCACTGAAAAAACCATAGGTTATACACCATATATAGTTAGGAATTAGCATTTAAAAAACCTTATTTTATTCACACAAAACCATTGAAATTCCATATATAGGGGTCGATTAGGATCGCGGACGGACTTGAGTCCGTCCGCGACCCCTGAGGAGGAGGGAACGTCCGCATGGGCTGCGGCGTTCCCTCCGATCTGATTAGGATGTGACCGCCAGGGTGGCGGTCACATCCTCTATCTCTAACATTGCGGCGGGTGCAGCTTCAAGCTGCACCCGCCCCAATGTAAAAAATGCATGCACAGCATTTCCGTGCACAAAGCGGCAGGCACCGCGCGGTGCCTGCTGCATTGTGTACGCAAATGCAGGGGGGTACCATAGGTACCCCCCATGTGCACCCACCACCACCCCTTCACCCAGGGGGCCCGCAACGGGCCCCCGAAGTGAAGGTCCGTATGCTTTTCCATGGCGGCAATGCCGCCGTGGAAAAGCATATTTACACACACATCATAATATGGCTGACGGTGTCTCATAGACACCGCCTGCCATGTTATGGCTTTTCCGCCGCGGTCGGCTCCGACCGCGGCGGAAAAGCGGCGGGCGGAATTCCAGACCCACCAGCCATCCTAATTTGGCGGTGGGTCTTTGGAGTCTCCGCCGCGGTTTTTCCGCATCCTCCAGGCCGGCGGACACTTCCGCCGGCCCGGAGGATGCGGAAAAACCGCCATCCTAATCGGCCCCATAGTTAGTTGTACTAACTATATATCGCGCACCCGCAATCCACTGCTGATCATGTCACATATTACATCATTCATGACATGGTCAGTGACATCACTGATGACATCACTGATGACATCTCAAATGACATCACTGATGACATCACTGATGACATCTCAAATGACATCACTGATGACATCACTGATGACAACATCCAGTGACTGTATTTTTCTGTAAAGTTAAAATATGTCTTACATATTTAAGAATGAGTGGATGTATAAATGTCTGGATGAAGGATTTAGTAGGTGCATGACTGACTGTATGAGTGAGTGATTAAATGTGTCTCACTGAGTGCATGGGTTAGTGACTAAACTGTCTCAATTTGTGCATCATTATGTCTGTTGTTCTATAAAGTGCTGCATGTGTTGATCATTAGCTATATGATTAACTATATGGGTTATTGATTGGTTGCCCAAGTATTTGTATGGGAGACTGAGAGTGTGTATGGGTGGCTGGGAGGTGTATGACTCTGTGCATAGATGTGTGAGCAGTTGATTCACTAGATGTATGGGTTCAAAAGTGCATGTGGAAACAGCTGTATGGGCGGTTGACTGTGTGCATGAGTGTATTGGTGAGTGAATGGATATCTCAGTGCTACATGTCAAAGTAAGTACATATGTAAAACACAGTACATGTGAGAGTTGACATATATAAATAACTGTGCAAAAGAGCCAGTGAATGTGTGAGTGGCTGTATGGATCATTGTGAACTTGTATCAGGGATTGTATAAGAGAGTAAATATGTGTTAGTATATGTTTGAATAAGTAAGGTGTGTATAACTGTATAGTTGAGGAAATGGAGGTGTGATTGATTCTTTGCATGACTGACTAGGTGTGTGAGTAACTCCATGGATGAGTGACAGTCTGTGAGTGTCTGTTTACACTGAGTGTATCTAAGGTTATATTAAAGTCTGAAGAGCTTCATCGTATTATCACATGAATGATGTCATCAGTGATGTGATCAGTAATGTCAAATGAGATGTCATCAGTGATGTCATCAGTGATGTCATTTGAGATGTCATCAGTGATGTCATCAGTGATGTCATTTGAGATGTCATCAGTGATGTCATCAGTGATGTCACTGACCATGTCATGAATGATGTAATATGTGACATGATCAGCAGTGGATTGCGGGTGCGCGATATATAGTTAGTACAACTAACTATATATGGAATTTCAATGGTTTTGTGTGAGTAAAATAAGGTTTTTTAAATGCTAATTCCTAACTATATATGGTGTATAACCTATGGTTTTTTCAGTGAATTTTTAAGGTTTTGTAAATGCTAATTCCTAACTATATATGGTCTATAACCTATGGTTTTTTCAGTGAATTTCATTGGTTTTTTAAAAGCTAATATCTATAGCTGTAAAATGTATTCTTCTTTAAATCCAAAAATATATTTTATATGTTAATTAATAATTTTTTTTTAATATATTTTTTGTTTCGCTCCCGGTCCGCGAACCGGAAAGCTTTCCGTTAGCTCAAATTGATGCCGCGACCCGGTCCGCGAACCGGTAAGAAATCAACATCGTGACGCGTCGCGAAAGCGCGACGTATCGCGTTGCCGCGTAATGCGTCTTATGACGTACCGCGTTAGCGCACCCGGAAGTGCCCCGGGGCGCGGACCGAGGCGCGAAACGCAGCTCCCCGGAAGCGATCCGCGGCGCATCGCGAAAGCGCGACGTATCGCGTTGCCGCGTAATGCTTCTTGTGACGTATCGCGTTAGCGCACCCGGAAGTGCTCCGGGGCGCGGACCGAGGCGCGAAGCGCAGCGACCCGGAAGCTAACCGGGGCGCGTTCCGCAGCGCGTAACATGAGCGTGAGAGGTCATGTGACTTGTTAATAAAACTTTTCATTGGTTCATTTCACTTTTGGTTTCATAATCATGTAAGGCTAGGTCAGGTGACCTAAAAATAACACTTTTCATTGGTTGAGAACTATTGTTTTTCCCAAATGATGAAAACCCCTCCTTCTTTCCTCACTCTGACTTTCATCATTGTGAGAGGAAGACCTTTATTAATACTTCAGAAATGGCTTCAGTAGTTGCTTCAGCTGGTGCACCCCCACCACCACCTCCACCTCCTCATGGGAAGAGAGGACCACCTCCCCAGGTCATGACCAACACAGAGGAGGAAGAGGAAGAAATGGAGGAAGAGGAGGGAGAAGAACCACAGTTCTTAGAAGAGTTGCCCCGGGTTTCCCATAAGAAACCCAGTTTCATCTGGCAGTTTTATTCAATCCCTCCTGGCCAAAAAAAAGTGAATGCGAGGTATGTCACCTGCCTCATCTGCAAAGATAAATTATCAAGAGGGACGGATAAGAAGTATAGTTATGGGAACTATACTATGCATAGGCACATGACCAGGAAGCATCCACTTAATTACAGCCGGGCGGAAATACGGGATTTGGAGGAAAATCCAACATCAACTCCTGTGGCCAGATCAAGATCGTCAATTTCATTGACACCAGCAGAGGCACGGGAAACTGTGCTAAACATACAAGAGAATTTTGGCCACATGAAACATACTTGTATGCACTGTGTGGCGTTGATAGCATGTGGTAATATGAGTATAAATGCTATCAACCTGGCTTATGAACATCATAATTGCCCTAACCGCCCCCAGTAATTTTTTTTTTGCTCCTGTTGAGCCCTTTTCAATGCCTGTTTTTTGTTGTTTCCCCCCCCAAAAAAACCCCAAAAAATATAAAATCGTTCAAAAAATACAAAAAAAAATTTAAAAAAAAAAAAAAAAAAAATATATATAAAACAACAAAAATATTTTTAAAAAAAGTTCTTTTCAGAACTACCTCCCCTTTCAAAAAAAATTGCTAGAATGTTTAGCACTCTGGCAAGCTCTATTTCTTTTGGTTCGCTTCCCGGTTAGCTTCCCGGTACGCGGACCGGGAGCTAACCACAAAAAAAAAAAAAAAAAAAAAAAAGAGTAAGTATAAGGAAAGTAAACAGAGAGTGATGTTAAAAGAAAGACAGCTATAGGGAGTAAAGAAGAGATACTGTTTAATAGATCTATTTACCGAAGAAAAGACGGAAGAGGGTATAATTGTGAAAAACAAAATAGATAAGGAAGTGATAGAAAAAAAAGAGAGTATAACATTAACAAAGAAGAGTTTCTTGGAGAATGTGAGTGAATGTTCAAAATAAGATTAAAACATGGGGAATAACAGAGAGAAAAAATAGAAAACAGAAAACAAAAAATAACAGAAAAAGATTAATTGAAACAGCAAAGAAATGTAAGTAACATAGAGCCTTATCATCAACATAGGCAATAAAAGTTTTGCAGCTTTTATTGGCAGAAATGTGTCGCTAAAGCCGCTTTTGCGGCAGAAAACTGCTGCTAAAACCACTTTTGCACCAGTTTTCTGCCAATAAAAACAGCAATAATTTTATTGGCTGTGTTCATAATATGCCCCTTAGTGTGCTTCAACTACACAGAGAAAGCATTATGAACAAATAGTGATAGAGTGATCAGTCAAAGACACTAAGAGTAATAGAGACGGAGTGAGTGAACAAGAGTGAGGAACTATGAGAAGAGAGGGACTGAGAAAAAGAGTGGAAGGAGTTGAGTAAGTAGGTAATAGAGAAAGGAATGAGGGAAGTAGCAAAGGCAGGAAACTGAGGGTTAAAGAAATGAAGCAGTGGAACTAATAGAAGTTAAATGTGATAGAAATGTAACGAAAAGAGTACAAAACATTTACCTTATAATTGTCGTTAAATTACTCACTTTTTGTTTTTATACTTTCAATCTGTGAAAGAGAGAACAAACATTTGAAAAATATTAAAACATGTATTTAAAAATTACAAAAGACAAGGGAAAAGATTGAAGGACAAACAGTTTTTCAACAACTTTGACACTTACAGAAGCTTCTGCTTCTCCAAGCCCCCTACACAGTCCTAAAGATATACATTTTAAACTAACAGTATCTTGATGCAGATGAAGTGAGGCCTATCTTAAAACATGGTGCATCTTTTGCATTGCTGTTGTCTCAGAAAAGTGTCGCAAGACACTAAAATTTTAAATGATTGCTTCAGGATGCCAATAAGATGTGTCCTATCCAGAGGTTTGTCTGAGGTGAGGCCTACTCAGGGTTGCAGATGAAATTTCGAGTTGTTGAAGAGAATAGAGGACATAATACATGTGAAGGTCTACCAATGAAGTGAGTCATGTCCACTGCACTCTTGAACAAAGTCCAAACCTCCTATGTTTCCCTGGACAGACCTAAACTTGATCTGCACAATGTGATTCATAATGATAGGAAACACAGGTGATGTAATTGAAATACGTGCAATTTCTTTTGCTCATTTCACAATCACATCACTTGTGTTTCCTTTGCTTAGGTATCTCATTGTGCAGATGTAGTCCAGCATATGAAAGAGTACGCAGAAGTGCAGCACTGCATGCAACAACTTTGACACTTACAGAAGCCTCACCTTCTCCATGCGTCCTACACAGTTCTACATATACATCATAAATGCAAACAGTACAGAATTAATTATACATGTTAAATGGTTTATTTTTGCTGTTCTCAGAATGTATCAAAATTCACTAAAAACAGTGACTTGAAGGTATTCATCATATAACAGCGGGGAAAAAAAAACACAATCAAAATGATTGTGTTTAAAAAACCCATACAACATAACAAATCAGAATTCAGAACTCCTTAAAGTTAACTTACTTTCCATGACGTCGAAGGATGTCCTATGAACAGCTTACACTCTGTTGTGCTGTTATTACTTTCAGCCCGCCACTTTCTGAAAGAAAACCTCCATCGTTTTTGAAAACATGTTACATGCAATAAATGACTTCTTGCTCTCTACCACAAGTTTCCACAAAGCCAAATCTTGTCAGAGCCATTTATAACTCTTGGATTTCTTGTAAGCCAATCCCGTCATTTGGCATTTCTGCAACTTTCAGAATTAAAATGTTGAAGATCATTTTCACAATCCTGGAATAGTAATTTCTTCCCCTTCTTGCTCAGTCATGTTCTACATTTCCTATGACACTGATACTGCTTACTATGAAGCAGACGTCCACTACCTCTATGACTACTACAATTATTTAATTCTCTACATCACTTTTAATCACAAAGCAATGTAAAACAGTAGACAGCATTGCTGACTTACATTCCCTCTACTCTATGTTTTGATTGGCTGCTTCAATTAGCTTATAAAAAGAAATAGTTTTTCTGAACTCATTCAAAGTGCACTTATTTCTCCATGACGTCCAGTCTTATGGTTAGAAGTTATGTCTCTGAACTACACTTATCCTCAAGGCCAAATCGTGTAGGAGCCATTAGAACTTCTTGAAATTCCACAGAGCACATCCCGAGATTCTTTCCCTAAAATTTTGGTTTTAAAAACACCAGGTAAGAGTTTTTAAGGTCATACGGCAATTTTTTTTTGAAAATTAAAACAGAATCATTGCAAAATGACCAGCCATTTCTAGACTTTAAATAAGCTGTGTAATGTCCTGATGTTATTGAAGGACCGTCATGATATATAACTGCTGCAGTTACAAAAGTCCTTCCTGATATTGACAACTGCGAAGCCACAAAATTTTTAATTAAAGTTGTCAATTTTGTTCCATCAGGCCTACATCGTTGGAACATTAAAATGACATACTGGCCATATGTTCGTATAAATAATGTGGACATCATTTCAGATTTACATTGGCTACACTCCATGTTGTGATCAGCTGCTTTTACTAGCTTATTAAAGGAGACTGATTTACTGTCTGGCAAAGTTAAATATATAAATCTTTCTGAGTCTACACTAGTAGTACTTGATACCATACAGTTCTCGCAGTCTTGCTGCCATTGATAAGAAAGCCCAAACAGCTGATCTACATCTACACCTTCAGCATGCAATACATCAAGCATGTACATTAAAAACTCCTGACAATCTTGCTGAATATTTTGAGAGAATTGTGTTTGGCCTGAACATCCGTGCTTTACAGATTTCGAATTTCAGACACACTTTCTATGTTTGTTCTATCAGTGCTACATTTCTCTAACACAGAATTTAACAAACTGCAAAATCTTTGATCAGAATTGACCACAATCTCTTCTTTTACATTTTCTAGAGAAAACAAAACATTAACCACTACATTAGCATAGCAGTTGACACCAGAACTGTTTTCAAATTGAAAACCAACAACATCTTCAACAGAATTCTTTTTGTTTCTGCTTATAATTTCAGGTTCATCGACTTTTCGTCTTTTTGCTACAACCTCCCCAGTATTGGTTACATTTCTTCGTTTCCGGCCTACCAC
Source organism: Lissotriton helveticus (assembly GCF_964261635.1). Classification (NCBI taxonomy): domain Eukaryota; kingdom Metazoa; phylum Chordata; class Amphibia; order Caudata; family Salamandridae; genus Lissotriton; species Lissotriton helveticus. The sequence goes on along the minus strand of NC_136065.1, from coordinate 996,770,940 downwards.
ACGTTTCTCAAACAAAGGATATTGAGGCAAATGTGGCGCATACTCTCTTCTTAACCTATTGTATTCCTTAACACAATCTAGATCCGCACAAATGCTTGTGACATCACACTCAATCAAGTACAATCCCGATAAAGTTCTAACTCGTGACAATGCCACATATGCCATACCCTCCTTGAACACAGAACTGCCAATATTAACCAATGCACTGTCTACACTTAAACCTTGCGATTTATGGATTGTCACCGCATATGCCAAGCAAACAGGAAACTGCTTACGGCGAACATATAAGTCATTTACAAGCAAAAATCTAGCAGAGCAACGACCAATTAGCTGTACTTCCTCAATGCCATCAAATTTAATTTTTAAAAATTCAATTCCATCTCTATTACTGTATTTTACAAAATCAACAACATTACCCATTGATCCATTTACCAGACCTCTTTCAACATGTAAATTCCTTCTTAAAATTATACGGCAGTTCAAGCACACATTCAGAGTCTTTTCAAAACCTGCAGTTTTAGATATACTCTTCTCTAATGAATCCAATTTTGTTTTCAGATTCTCAGACAAAATAATTGTTGATCCCATATGCTCTACTCTGTCAATAGCTTCCAGTTTCACAATCTCTTGCTTTTCTAAATGCAACATTTTGTTGTTGAATTTGGCACTTTCTGCAAGAGTTGGCATCAAACATATTCCAGATTTCTTCTCAGTAATTTTCTGAAAAATATTCTCAGGCACAACATCTTGTTCTGGATATAAATTTGACAGTAATCGTGCATGTAAAGCTTCTTTCCCATTCTCGGTCACTTTTCCAATTCTAACATCTTGTAGAATAGTCTTGTAAACTTCATCCTTCGCCTGACGCATATTTTCATGCAGTTCAGCATAATTGAAGTTTAACCATATATTGACGTTGCCAATGCTGCCTAGGCACTTCCTGGTATCTTCATGCGTGAGCATTTTGAACACAGGTTGCCCTTTCACTGGTGTCAGCTGCAGAAGATCTCCGAAAACAATGATGTGTTTGCCACCAAATAACACATCATACTCTGTTTTGAGAACTTCTTGCATTCTCAAATGCACAAAGGCAAGCATGACATTGGAAACCATGCTTACTTCGTCAATGATAAGAAGTTTCATTTTCCTCAAGATTCTTGAAACTTCAAAACAAGCATCTCCAGATAGCTTGTGATATTGTAATTTGTTGTCATGCTCCACTGGCAGCATCAGTAAACGATGTAAAGTAATCCCTTTAATGTTATGTGCTGCCAGTCCAGTTGGAGCGGTGACAACACAAGACAGCGATGACTCTGTCCTTTCCTGCAAATAGCATGAAATTGCTTTAATGAGGAAACTTTTTCCAGTTCCCGCTTCTCCACTCACGTACAGTCGGACAGGCTTCAACGACGTACATGAGCACTCTTTCTTGTCATGACTTAATCCATGATCAATTTGCATGGTAACTTCGTCATATATTTTCCTCTGCTCAACGTTGAGTTGTCTTTCCAACTCTTCTAAGTTAACCGCATCCTCCTGAGCATGTGCCATGGCTCTTTCCACTTCATTCATAGCAGTGGCAGCTTCATTTTCGATAACAGGTCCTCCTAGTGGATCCTGACTCAATGAAGCAGAACTCTGACTGTCCTGAGAACTGTCTCTGGCAATCTCGGCTGCAATCATTGCTTCCTGCTCAATTTCCGCATTCAACATTTGTACATATTTGGGAAAAGCAGGACATTCTATGGTCTCCTTGGCGGCATTGAAAGAGTCTTCGTAACAGAGAAAATCTCCAAGCAGTTCCTCTTCTGCACGCCAAGGCTTGAAAAGTTGCAAAAGTGCTAAATAGAAAAACTCCTTTTTTTCAGGAGATTCGCCACTCAATTTTCGATGGTTTACCAAGTGGCATTTTCTTTGCTTGACCAGACATCCCTCACTTCCTATTACAGCATACACTCCTTTCTCAGTATCTTCTTTGATGTTCCTCTTGAATATGTAATTTTGCAGAACCTCATATAGACAAACATTCTCGAGGTGACTGCTTCGATTTGGATAATATGTATCCAACATGTTGGTCTTCAAAATGTCGGTACTGTTTGGCTCCTTTTCCGCCAAATACTCAATTTCCCGCACAGGTTTGAGAACTCGATTACGCGTTGCAGCAAGACCAAGACTCGCCCAAATGATACTCCTGGACTTGGCATAGAGACTTGCTGAAGACAACCAGTCAGAACATTTGTACGCTCCGATTTCTCGATGCGACAACATCTTCAGACTGAAACTGTACAACTTCTTGCTGAGGCTCTTTTCATGGGAAATGTCCTCCCACATATCCTTCAATTCTGTCTTCTCTTTTTTGGTGATGTAAGACGTCACATACCGAGCCACAGCCATACAGTTATCAGCCACAAACTGTATATCCATGTTAGCATTCCACATGGACAAAATCACCGGGTTGTAGTCGTTGATGTACTTGGACTCTTCGTTCCTCTTCAAATTGTATGTGTTTTTAGGTGATTTCTTCATCACATTATGTCGCAGCGAAGACATCAAACTGTTTACTCTTCCTTTAGAAATCACCGGTCGTGGAAAACCGAAACGACATTTGGTGTAGAACTTGTCCTTGTTTCGGAATTTACGACGACAGTACTTTCCACATCGATGGCTTTGGAAACGCAGAACTTTTTCTCTTAGGCTTTTCTTCTCCTTTGCGTTTGGAACAGCACACGTAGAATACTGTTGTATAAAACTCATCACTAAGTCTTCTGGATCCGTTCCAAATTTAGGTGAATCCTTGATCCACAGCAACATATGTATATGAGGAGCACCTCTTGCTTGGTACTCCTTTCTCCAGAAGAAATCCAACACCTCTCCAAGAGGTGGATTCTTCTTATTCATGATGAAAGACATCATAGCTTCAAATCTATGATTGAAGTACCTACATACATTGACTGGATCCAAAGAGCACAGTTCTCCGGGTGTCTTGAATTCGATGTTTTCTACGTTAGCATTTGCCTCTCGTAGAAATTCAAGTAAGTCTTCCCAGCCATACTCGGCACAGCTCAGAGTGAGGAACCATGTGGGAGTACCTAAGTTCCTCAGCATACATTTTAAATCACCATGACGACGGTACCAGTACTCATTAGTACCACGCTGACACGCCATGAGATTAACCAGGTGAGAATCCAAAATACTGTCTTGGACATTGACTTTATCCATAAAGTCACTTGCCGAGATGTTTTGCATGTGTATACCACTTTTCAAGATGTGGTTCACTGCATATGACAGTCCAGACAGATCGCTTTCAAACAGGAGATGAAACAAATAAGGAATGCATTGTCGAAACCTAGCATCTCCTGCATACAATCGCAAAGTCCGGTATTCAGAAGCAGGAATTTGATGAGGTCGCTCATCATATCTTCCTCCCTGACCTGTTGGAAAAAGCTGTGGGAAACACCGAGCTTCCAAACTTTCCTCCCAAACACTAATGGGACTCCCTTTGGCTTGTTTCATTTGAAACAACTCAATAGCATTCCCCATGACTTCCTTGGAATGCAAAGGATGAACACTATAATGTTCATATATTTCTTCACTAGTAGAGGGTTCTACTTTCTCAATTTGACCAGCACACAAATCGCTATCCTCTTCCTCACTTACTTCCTCTTCTGCAACATATACATTCTTATAGTATTTATTATTTTTTTTCAAATACAATGTTGCCTTTTTAACTTTCCTAACATCTACTAAATCTTGCCATATTTTCTTATTCTTTGTCGGAACCCCATTAACTAAGATAACCAGAGGTTCCTCGTCCACTTTTTCTACTCCAATTGTGTTAATGTTTTTCTTCAAATCTAGAGGCAAATAAACAACTCTTCCGTTTAATCCACTCTGTAAATCTGATGGAGGCAATTTCCCTGTCTTTGGCTCCATTCTTACAATAGCCTGAAAGGGATGGATACTTTGAATCAAAATAGATTCATAAGTATTTAAATCCTTCAATTCAGAAGGAATCTCAACCAATTCCAGATTATTATGAACTGCTCTAGCAGGCATCTGGTTTTGATTTAATTTGCAACAACAATAAGTACACACACGTTGATCCAATCCCAAATCAAAACAATTTTCTACCATCAAGTATGTTGCGAAATCCTTCCATTCACTATTATTTTCCCTTTCACTTTTTGCATATAAATCCACTAACTTAGTCTGATTCTTATAATAAGTGCGTCGACAACACACACAAGTGAAATTGGGCCTCTCACTTGATTTGACCTGAAACGTGGCAATTTCCCTCTGGAAATTATCTGTACTGGAAACCTCTACACTATCTTCCACATTACCCGCTTCTTCTTGGTCAATTTCAACATTCTCCTCTTTACTTCCAAAGTAACAAAACTCAATTTCTTCACATATATTCTTCACATCTATTTCAGAACCATGCAAAAGAGCAGCACATAATTTTTTAAGCATAATTGCTGGACTCTTAGCATAATACAACATTCTAACTAATTTCCTCACTTTATTATGATGCACTGCTAGCATCCTGAAATGATGAAAAACACTCTGGCATACTCTCCTGGAAAGACAAGCCAGTGAATGACCATGCAAACCTGTCACTTCTCTCACTCTGCAAGGATCTAATTCTTGCAACAACCTTATTTTCTGCTTCAAACTTTTCTTATTAAATGACCGTACAAAATCACAAAGCAAATTGATGGAATCCTGTCTTACACTGCAAATACTACTACACTTCCAGGTGTACACAGGACCCTTAGCACGTCTTCCTAAAACCTCATTACCTAACACCTCTTCTGCCTCTGTTGTCACAAGTTTTTCTTTTTCAACTGGACAACCATCTTTCACTTCATAAGCACGACCACTGGTGTCAACTGCATGCACCAAATCATTATCCTGGAAATAACTCTCCTCATTAAAAAATGCCTCACAGCTTGAACTATGCATCCATTCTCCAGAAAAAACTTCACAAAAATTACTACGATTAACTATTCTCTTCCATCTACTATTTCTTTTGAAATTATAAATTGCCTTGTTTAGCTTCCTAATTCTATTGATTATCAAAATAAATAACTTACGTTTAATTTCAAATGCCTGATCAATAACTTTCTCAACTTTTTTTTTCTCTTATAAAAAACCACTTTCTGTTGACCTTTCTTAATATTTTTTAACAAATTGCCAATTATCCTGTTGCGGAACATTCGTTTACGAATGTCCCTAAACTGTTGTTTCCTTCTACTATCATGCACAGAGTTATCTCTTGCTCTAGCAGTAACATTTTTGATTGGACTTTCCTTTCCATTTGAATTGTTTCTCTTTTTCTGGACTGAAACATTTTCTGTAGTAATATTTTTTTTACTGCAAATATTTCTTATGAATATTTTTGTACTCTTACCCGGTGCTTTCTTGTTGACTTGACAAATCTTTTTGTTAGAGGACTGCTGCTTTTTTTCAATCACCTGCTGTCTTTGACGTTTTGCAGCCTTTCTCAGTCTTTCTTTCGTTGGCATGGTGAAATGTTGAAATGATCTGCAGTTGAATCTGTGGTAAAATATATTAAAAAATGTTATTAACCACTATTACCCAACAGTACATCAATAACAGTAATCAAAAACTTAAAACACTACTTTACATTGTTACATATAAGATTTTTTAGTGCATGGCAATTTTAGAATACAGAAATAGCAGAAAAGAAATGGAATTTATAATCATGTTACCTGTGCTATCTTATATGTGAATCTGATCTAATTTTATGAGCATATTTTAATATTTTATTGAAGACACTACACATAACCTGTTTTTGAAGGTGTCTTTATTTTTAAATTAAACGGTTTACATTTTTACTTTTTTTTTTTTTATAAATTTTTAAAATAAATGTTTATAGTTCCATAGGCTCAAGCAGGTCAGCTTCCCACCCTATGTCATATAATTCGGACAAATCTGCATCCTCATCACGTTCTTCTTCATCCTCAGGATTTAAATCATCCAAGGGATCAACATCCAGTGATGTTTCAATTACAAGTTCAATGATGAGGTCAAAATCAACTGATTGCAGATTATCGCTCATGTTGATGTTGTCTTTATCTTTAAAGAAAGATAACAACAATGAGATGTTGCAGAGTAAGAGACAAATCTCAGAGATTATAATAGTAAAATTGTTTAACAAGAGTAACATTTTGCAGCTATTATTTAGCCATGTCCAGCGATGCTGAGCAGGTGAAGCCTATGTCTAGTTTTTCAGTGAACAGGACTCATCTCTTCTTAACCTTGGATAAGCCTCACCGACTCTGTGTCCCCTGCACATACTTAAATGTAAAGGGGCAGATTTATGTTAAATGGCACATCCCCAGGCATGCACCAGTTAACGTGCACCGCTGCTCTGCCACCCATGGTGTGCCGCATTTACAATCAGATAGGAGAAAGCTGCGTCAAAACCCTGCGCCTGCTTTAAGCAGGCATAGGTCTTGACGCAACATTGTGGAGATGGGGCACCTCTGAGCCTTGCTGGAGCTGCATCACACTTGCAATACAACTCCAGCAATGCGCCACCTTTACAGCACAGATACGTCACGCATCTGTGCCATTTTTGCCCCATGCTGCGCCGCATTGTAAATGCAGCACACCATGGGTGGCGGAACAGCGGCGCAGGATGACTGGCACATCCCTGGTGATGCGCCAGTCATCATAAATCTATCCCTAAGCTTCTCATCTTGTTACAGATGAACCGCCATATGTATCATCAAACTATTTTGCATTTCCTAAATAGCGAATTTTAAGGAATAAATAGCAATTCTTTACCATTCCTATTTTGCAATGAGCAAATTGCTAATTGCAAATTACCCATTCATTTCCATGGGCCAGGAGGCCCATAGGAATGAAGGTGCAATTTGCGATTAGCAATTAGCTCATCGCAAATTAGGAATTTTTTCAAGGGTGCAGGGGTGTCTCAAGAACACCCTGCTGCACCCCCTGAAAAAGAAATTTGGGGGCATATGGCGCACATACATGCCCTAAGGGCATGTATGGGCGTCATATGGCACCTTTTGTTTTTTGGAAAAAATGCTTTTTGAAAAGAATTCGCAAATTACCACCAACTAGAAGTTGGTGGTAATTTGCAAATCCTTAATGGCATTTTTTGCATATTTTTTGTTTGATACATTGCATTTAAGGAATCGCAAAATTTGCAAATCCTTCAGTGCAATCGCAAAATAAGGAATAGCAAATATTGCTACTCCTTATTTTGCATCAAACTTGTTTGATACATACCATTTGTCTAATTAGCATTCGCAAAGGCCGAAATTTGCAGAATTTTGATCTTTGCGAATGCTAATTAGCTTGATACATATGTCCCAAGTGAGGCCTGTCTTGCAACATGGTGCATCTTTTGCATCACTGCTGCATCAGTTTCATGTGGCACGTTTTTTTTACACCATGACACATCTGCCTAAATGCATCAATTTGTAATTTTGTCGCCTCATAGCAAATCTTTTGCACCGCCGCTGCATCATAAAAGGGACGCACAGTGGCGCAAAAGAGTCATACACATATCATAAATCTGTCCCTAGCATTTTAAATGATTAATCCAGGATGACGATAAGGTGTGGCCTATCCAGAGGTTTGTTTAAGGTGAGGCCTACTCAGGATTGCAGATTAAAGTTACGCTTGATGAAGAATACAGAGGAGATAATACATGTGAAGGCCTACCAATGAAGTAAGTAATGTCCACTTTATTGCGCCAGTCATCATAAATGTATCCCTAAGCTTCTTATCTTGTTAGAGATCAACCGCCATATGTATCATCAAACTATTTTTCATTTCCTAAATAGCGAATTTTAAGGAATAAATAGCAATTCTTTACCATTCCTAATTTGCAATGAGCAAATTGCTAATTGCAAATTACCCATTCATTTCCATGGGCTAGGAGGCTCATAGGAATGAAGGTGCAATTTGTGATTAGCAATTAGCTCATCGCAAATTAGGAATTTTTTCAAGGGTGCAGGGGTGTCTCAAGAACACCCTGCTGCACCCCTGAAAAAGAAATTTGGGGGCATATGGTGCACATACATGCCCTAAGGGCATGTATTGGCGTCATATGGCACCTTTTGTTTTTTGGAAAAAAAGCTTTTTGAAAAGAATTCGCAAATTACCACAAACTAGAAGTTGGTGGTAGTTTCCAAATCCTTAATGTCATTTTTTACATATTTTTTGTTTGATACATTGCATTTAAGGAATCGCAAAATTTGCAAATCCTTCAGTGCAATCGCAAAATAAGGAATAGCAAATTTTGAATTAAGGACATTTTAAGTCATTTCCACATGTGCAGTGTTTTCAAATTTTGATTTGAAAATCGTTTTTAGGGAAAAGGAATGGTTTGTAAATTTATGACAAGGACATAATGGTGTATGCTTCTTTATAAGGCATTTCACTGTCTCTGATGTCATTTTTCCCATATTACATTATAAGACCTTTCCCCATGGAGCACATTCCTTGTAAATATGCTCCCACCTGTGCATGGTGAATTTAGATTTTGACTGTTTGAGTCACATAGCCATGTTAAAAGTGACCCAAAAAAATTGCAAAGGCTTTAAAAAAACACTTTCATGTCTCTTAAGGACATTTTAAGTCATTTCCCCATGGGCAGTGTTTTGTAAGTGGCGCAAAAGAGGCATACACCTATCATAAATCTGTCCCTAGCATTTTAAATGATTAATTCATGATGACGATAAGGTGTGGCCTATCCAGAGGTTTGTTTAAGGTGAGGCCTACTCAGGATTGCAGATTAAAGTTACGCTTGATGAAGAATACAGAGGAGATAATACATGTAAAGCTCTACCAATGAAGTAAGTGATGTCCACTTCATTGCGCCAGTCATCATAAATGTATCCCTAAGCTTCTTATCTTGTTAGAGATCAACCGCCATATGTATCATCAAACTATTTTGCATTTCCAAAATAGCTAATTTTAAAGAATAAATAGCGATTCTTTACCATTCCTAATTTGCGATGAGCAAATTGCTAATTGCAAATTACCCATTCATTTCCATGGGCCAGGATGCCCATAGGAATGAAGGTGCAATTTGCGATTAGCAATTAGCTCATCGCAAATTAGGAATTTTTCCAAAGTTGCAGGGGTGTCTCAAGAACACCCTGCTGCACCCCTGAAAAAGAAATTTGGGGGCATATGGCGCACATAAAAATTAACAACATTCCTTTACCTCAAAAACGATTTTCAAGTCATAATTTGAAAACACTGCCCACAGGGAAATTACTTAAAATGTCCTTAAGACACATGAAAGTGTTTTTTGAAAGCCTTTGCAATTTTTTTGTGGGCCCTTGTAACATGGTTATGTAACTCAAACAGTCAAAATCTAAATTTACCACGCACAAGTGTAACCATATTTACAAGGAATGTGCCCCACGGAGAAAGGTCTTTTAATGTAATATGGGAAAAATGACATCAAATGTCCTTAAGACACATAAAAGCGTTTTTTGATTGCCTTTGCAGCATGTTTGTATCACTTTTAACATGGCTATGTAACACAAACATTCAAAATCTAAATTTGCCATGCACAGGTGGGAGCATATTTACAAGCAATTTGCGCCACAGAGAAAGGTCTTACATTGAAATGGGAAAAATAACATCAGAGACAGTCAATTGCCTTATAAACAAGCATACACCATTATGTCCTTGTCATAAATTTAAAAACAATTCCTTTTCCCCAAAAACGATTTTCAAATCATAATTTCAAAACACTGCACATGGGAAAATTACTTAAAATGTCCTTAAGACACATAAAAGCGTTTTTTGATTGCCTTTGCAGCATGTTTGTATCACTTTTAACATGGCTATGTAACACAAACATTCAAAATCTATATTTGCCATGCACAGGTGGGAGCATATTTACAAGCAATTTGCGCCACAGAGAAAGGTCTTACATTAAAATGGGAAAAATAACATCAGAGACAGTCAATTGCATTATAAAGAAGCATACACCATTATGTCCTTGTCAGAAATATTATAACCATTAATTTTCCTCATGTTAGATCTGGGGGTCTCTAGTTGGCAGAGGTAGGTACCACTGTCCAAATAGGGACCCTTGCTTCTAGTCAGGACAAGGAGATAACTCTCTGAGATAACCCCTGCTCGCCCTCTAGGTAGCTTGGCCTGAGCAGTCTAGGCTAATCAGAGGCAATGCGTAAAGTATTTGTACCAACACTCACAGTAACACAGTGAAAACACCACAAACTGATTCCACAACAGTTTAGAAAAATAAAGGTATTTATTCTAAAACTACACAAGACCAAAACGATAAAAATCCAACATACACAGTTCAAATATGGTTTCAAAAAGAGTTCTTAAGGTTGCGTTAAAATTCTTCAAGTTGCGGTAAAATAAACCACGGTTGCGTGAAAAGTTCACAGTTGCGTCACGTTTACTCACAGTACCTTTAGTTGCAACAAAGTTCCAAAAGCAGAAGCTGGTGCGGTGGAAAACAAGCGATGCGTTGCTCCTGAGACCCTGGGGAGGCGATGCGACAGCCCCGCTGCAGCAGCGGGCGTGTTGCGACGAATCCGGTCTGTATGGGGAGGAAGGCCACTTGTATGGATTCCGGTGCGTAGGTTCCGTAGGAAGTCTGTTCTCGCAAAGGCACGATGCGACGATCTCGTAGGTGCTGCGACGATCTCCGGGGCGACGATGCGCGGTCCAGCGGTGATCCTTTCTCTCGCAGCTCCTCGATGCGATGATTCTGCGACGACACTCGCAGCGACGTGATGCGGTCCGCAAGCAAGCGGTGCGGCGTTCTCACCCAGCGACGACAGGCTCTGCGACGATACTCGCAGCGATGTTCGATTCTCCCGCACCGGTCTGGTGCGTCCCGCAAACGGAGGATGCGACGTCTCTGGCAGCGGCGTCAGGCGATGCGACGATCTCGACCTCCGTAGCGGCGGGAAACTTCTCGCACTGTCGGGGATGCGCTCCGCAAGCGAGCGATGCGACACTTTTCAATTTCAAAAGTCTCTCAAGCTTTAGAGTCAAGCTTCCCAGCACAGGTCCAACCTCCAGAGGCCCCACAACTGGATCAAGCACTCTAGGAGGGACAGAACTCACTCAGCAGAGTTCAGGGAAGCTGGGGGTGAAGTCCTTTTGTTCCTGGGACTTCAAAACAGGGAGCCAGCTCTTCTCAGGCCCTTGGAGATTCCTTTCAAGACAGGGGACACAGCTCACAGCAAAGTCCTTCCCCTCTCCTTGGCAGCAAAGCAACAGCAGGTCAGTCCAGCAGAGCAACAGCAAGACAATCTTCCTTCTTCAGAGTCAGCTTTCTCCTTGGCAGAGGTTCCTTCTTGATTTCCAGGATGATCTAATTTTCTGTTGTCAGGGGTCCTGTACTTATACCCCTAAAGTCTTTGTTCTCTTGGTGCATGTGGGCCCTGTGCCCGGTCTGAACCAGTTCTGGGTGGATCCTGAGCACTTTGTTTTGGTGGCTGCATCTTTCCTTTCAGAGTGAGGGGCAGGGTCCTCAGCCGCCCAGCAGGGGGGTGGAGCCAGCATTGTGGAAGGCAGGCACAGCCCTATTCAGCCCAGGTGCTAACTCCTCCCACCACTCAAGTCATTCAGCCTAGTGCTGACTCATCCATCCTGCCGGGGAGTTCCCCAGCCCCTGTCACTCACAAACCAGACAGTCAATACACAAACAGGCCCAGGCACACAGAAGGTTCAGACAAGAGAACAGCAACTTTCTAAAAGTGCTGTTCTCAAACACAGGATTTAAAAACAACCTTTCCTAAAAGATGTGTTATTAAATTCTGAGTTCAGGGATACTAGATACTTATGTCCTATCTTGTTCCTATGGGAAGAAATGCTGTTAACCACTGTAGCCAGCATCCCCCATGTTAATCTATGGAGCAAGATAGCCTTACAATAGTGAAAAACGAAAATGGCTGTAATTCACTACCAGAACATGTTACCTGCACCAGTACATGCTCTACCTTTTACATACACTGCACCCTGCCCAGGGGGTACCTTGGGCCTTCCATAGGGGTGACTGATGTGCACAAAAAGGGAAGGGTTAGGCCTGGTCAGTGGGGACACTGACCAGGAGGACATGGCAGTTCTAAACTGCCCATAGGCACTGCAGTGGCAGGCCTGAGACACCATTTTAGAGCTACTCATGTAGGTGGCACAATCAGTGCTGCAGGCCCACTAGTAGCATTTGTCATCACCAGCCCTGGCACACCCAGTGCACTTTACTAGGGACTTCATGGTGATACAAATATGCCAAACATGTATATTCAATCAGAATAACAATTTACACAGGGAGCACTTACACTCTGGCACTGGTCAGCAGTGGCAGAGTGTCCAAAGCATCTAAACCAGCAAAAACGAAATCCAGCACAGCATCAAAAATACAGGAGGTAGAGGCAAAAAGATAGGGGAAACCACGCCAAAGATGCCAGGTCTAACACGTGTCCCCTCCAGCTGAAAATGGGGAGAACTACCCACCCTCTTGGGAGTTCTCTTCACTAAGGCGGAAAAACCTGGACAGACCATCAGCGTTGGCGTGTTCCGTACCAGGGCGGTGTTCCACCGTAAAGTCCATTCCCTGTAGGGAGATGGACCACCTCAACAGCTTTGGGTTCTCACCCCTCATATGCATTAACCATCTGAGGGGCCTGTGGTCGGTCTGAACACGGAAGTGAGTCCCAAACAGGTAGGGCCTCAACTTTTTCAGAGCCCAGACCACAGCAAATGCTTCTCTCTCAATCGCACTCCACCTCTGTTCCCTGGGGAGTAGTCTCCTGCTAATGAAGGCTACCGGCTGGTCTCCTCCCTCCTCAGTGATCTGTGAGAGTACTGCTCCCACACCATGCTCTGAAGCGTCTGTCTGAACTATGAACTCACGAGAAAAGTCAGGTGCCTTGAGCACCGGCGCTGTGCACATAGCAGTTTTCAGGGTTTCAAAAGCAGTTTGGCAGGCGTCAGTCCAGTCAACTCTTTTGGGCAACTTCTTGGAAGTGAGTTCTGTCAAAGGGGCGACAATGGTGCCGTAGCCCTTGACAAAACGCCTGTAATACCCGGTGAGTCCTAAAAAGGCTCTCACCTCTGTCTGGGTCTTGCGGGGCTCCCAAGCCAGAATGGTATCAATCTTGGCCTGTAGGGGCGCCACCTGGCCGCTCCCCACCTGGTGTCCCAAATACACCACAGATCCCTGCCCTATCTGGCACTTGCTGGCCTTGATAGTGAGGCCTGCCCTTTGCAGAGCCTTCAACACTTCGCAGAGGTGTTGCAGATGTTCCTCCCACGTGGAGCTGAACACAGCAATGTCATCCAGGTATGCGGCGCTGAATTCCTCCAGCCCGGTCAGTACCTGGTTAACCAGCCTCTGGAATGTGGCAGGGGCATTCTTCAACCCAAAGGGCATGACACGGAACTGGAAGTGCCCCTCTGGCGTTGAAAATGCAGACCTCTCTTTGGCCCCATCAGTTAAGGCAATCTGCCAGTACCCCGAAGTCAAATCAAATGTACTGAGGTAGCGGGCAGCTCCTAACCGATCCACGAGCTCATCAGCTCTGGGGATGGGGTGTGCGTCAGTCTTCGTGACCGCATTGAGCCCACGGTAGTCCACGCAAAACTGGAGTTCTGTGGGGCCACCGGGGGTAGCAGCTTTCTTGGGGACCAAGACCACTGGGCTAGCCCAGGGGCTGCTGGAGGGCTCAATCACCCCTAGCGCCAACATCTTGGAAACCTCTTCCTTGATGCTGGCCCTGACCTTGTCAGCTACCCTGTAAAATTTCTGTTTCACAGGCAGACTATCTCCAGTGTCCACATCATGGACGCACCAGTTGGTGACTCCTGGGGTCAGGGAGAACAGGGAGGAGAACTGACCCAACACTTGGCGACAGTCACTCTGCTGTTCTGGGGTCAGGGTGGGCGAGAGGACCACACCATCCACTGACCCATCTTGCTCCTTAACTGCCAGGAGGTCAGGGAGAGGATCACTATCCTCTTCCATTCCTGCATCTGTAGCCAGGAGCATGGTTACTTCAGACCTCTTAAAGTGGGGTTTGAGGCGGTTCACGTGCAAGACTCTCAGGGGCTGCCTGGGAGTCTTCATGTCAACCAGGTAGGTTACCTCGCTCTTCCTTTCCACCACCTCATATGGCCCAGTCCACTTGTCTTGGAGCGCACAAGGCTCCACTGGTGCCATCACCCACACTTCCTGCCCAGGTTGAAATTCGACCAGAGTGGTATTCTGGTCATACCATCTCTTCATTTCTTCCTGGCTTGCTTCCAGGTTCGCCTGAGCGAGCTTCCTGAAGCGTTGTGTCTGGTTGCGGATGGCCAGCACATAGCTGAACACATCCTGGGGGGTTTTCCCACGGGACTTTTCCCAACCCTCCTTCACCAGTGAGAGAGGTCCTCTAACAGGGTGGCCATACAGGAGTTCGAAGGGACTGAACCCTAAGGACTTCTGAGGCACCTCCCTGTAGGCAAACAACAGGCATGGTAACAAGACGTCCCACTTACGTCTCATGGGCTCCGCTAGGCCCATAATCATACCTTTCAGGGTCCGGTTGAACCTTTCAACCAACCCATTTCCTTGCGGGTGGTAAGGAGTGGTGAACTTATAAGTTACCCCACACTCCTCCCACAGAGACTTCATATACCTAGAGATGAAGTTGGTACCCCGGTCGGAGACCACCTCTCTGGGGAACCCCACACGGGAAAAGATCCCCATCAATGCACGGCCCACCACGGGTGCTGTGATTGTCCGGAGAGGGACTGCTTCCGGGTACCGAGTGGCATGGTCCACCAAGACCAGGATGAACCTGTTGCCTAAGGCTGTCTTGGGATCCAGGGGCCCTACGATGTCTATGCCCACCCGCTCGAAAGGGGTGCTCACCACTGGGAAGGGCTGAAGGGGGGCCTTCAGCTTCATTCCAGTCTTGCCACTGGCTTGACAGGTTTGGCAAGATCTGCAAAAGGAACCAACGTGCTTTCTCATCTGGGGCCAGTGAAAGTGGGTGACAAGCCGGTTTAGGGTCTTGTCTTGCCCCAGATGTCCTGCAAGAGGCACGTCATGAGCCAGACCCATTAGGAAGTTTCTGAAGCGCTCGGGTACCACCAGCACACGGGCTGCACCGGGCTCAGCAAACTTAGGCTCACTATACAACAAGTCATCTTCCCAGTAGATAAAGTGATCTCTGGCTGCTCCACCTGCTGCCTGGTCTACCGCCTGTTGCCGCAGACCCTCGAGGGAAGGGCATTCTTTCTGCGCCTGGCAGAATTCCTCCCTGGAGGGACCACCTTCTTGCTGCCAATGGGTCAGCTCAGGCAATTCTCCCAGTTCGGCTACCTGTTCCCCTGTAGGTTCCAGGGCATCCCCCTCAGGTTCTGCTCCTTCCTGGACCGTGGGAACGGCTGGGGCTGGTTTCCCGCGCCCTCGGCCTCTTCCTCTCCTGGCAGGTCTCTGGGCCACTGTTTCAGGCTCCAGTTCTGCTGAATCACCCTTACTGGCTGCCATAGCACGCGTGGTCACACAGATCCACGCAGGCAGACCCAACATCTCCAAGTGAGTTCTGTGTTCTACATCCTTCCATGGAGAACTCTCCAGGTCGTTACCTAACAGACAGTCTACAGGCAAGGCATCACTGACAACTACCTCCAAAAGACCAGAGACTCCTCCCCATGCAAAGGGAACTTTCGCCAGCTTGCAGAGGCGCACTGAACTGTCAGCTGCCACTACCGGGCGGAGTACACCAGGGATGATTTGCTCTTCAGACACCCACTGACACCTCACGGATGTCACGCTGGCTCCTGTGTCTCTCAAAGTCTCAACCTCCCTCCCATTGATGGTCACCTTCTGCCCATATTTCTTAGTGTTAGAGGGCAGTAAGGTTTCCTGGACCATCTCTTGGTCTCCTAGAGAGACAAGGGTCATAACCGCTAACTCCCCCCAATCACTAGAAACCAAATCCCCTCCCAAAGCTACACTAGCTAACGCTGGGGTGGGGGCACCAGTGGGTGCTTGCTTCTTCTTGGGACATTTTGGAGCTATGTGGCCCACCTCATTGCAGTGATAGCAGGTAGGTGGGCCCCTGTTGTCTCTATTGTCCCGCCTGCCCTTAGAGGGCCATGGCTGCTTAGGTTTGGGGGTTTGGGATTCCTTTCCCTGGGAACTATTTTGGGGCCCTTCTGAGAACTCCTTTTGGTTACCCTTGTCCCCCCCACTCTTCTGCTGGGGACCCTGCCCACCTTTGGCTGTGGTACCCACAATTCCTCTGTGGACCCTGGTACTGGTCCAGCGGTCCGCCTCCTTAGCAAGCTCAATGGGGTCTGTCAGCTTGCTGTCTAAAAGATGCTGGCGCAGCTCTGGAACACAAAGACTACTCAAGTGCTCCCAACTGATTAAATGCAACAACCCCTTAAAATCAGTTACTTTACTGCCCTTCATCCAACCTTCCAGTGCACGCGAGTACAAATTCACACACTCCATCCAAGTCTCAGACTCTTTCTTCTTGGAGTTCCTAAACTGCAGTCTGTACTGCTCTGGGGTAAGGCCATACCTGAGACATAAGGCCTCCTTCATATTGGGGTAGGTCATGGCACCTGCTAATTCTAAGGGCTCTAGAGCACTCCTCCCAGATGCCTCAAAATGTTTCCACAGGCCCGCCCCCCAATGCTGATCAGGCACACCATTCATCTTCAATGCAATTTCATACGAAGTGAACCAGGCATAAATATCCTCACCCCTATGGTAATTCTGTACCAGGTCCTTGGGAATATATACTTTACCCCCATGCACTGGCTGCGCGCTGCCACCATTAGAACTGGCATCCACCTCCTTAGCTTTAAGATCCAGTTCTCTCATGCTCAACTCATGAGCCAAAAGCAATTTCTTCTCTTCTAAGGCGCGGGCACTTTTGCTCTCCTCCGCCGCCTTTTCTCTCTCTTTATCCATTTCAAATTGCTTCATTTGCATTCTCATTTTCATGACTTCCAATTCATATTCTCTTACTCTCTGATTTTCTTGTAACTCTTCTGGGGTGAGGCCCCTACCGGAGTGGTTGCTGCCAGCTCCTGAGCCTACTCTGCCCACTGGCAGATCTTTGATTTGAAAACCATTTTCTACATCCACATCATCTTCTCCCTCTTGTGCCTCCCAATGGGCCATCAAGATTTTCTGCAGCTCCTCCTTTCTGTAGGCGCTTTTTATGGGGCACTCAAACTCAAGGCAGAATTTCCTAAGTTGCTCAACTTTGTATGAATACAAATCTCCAATGGCAAACTCCATCTCTACTTCTGCCTCTTTACTGGGTGCCTTCCCATGCACAGACATGATGTGTTGAAGAGTTACTCAAAAATAGAAAAATCAAAACCAAAAACCAGTAGTATGCGGTGGCGTAGTGGTCTGCACTCACTAGTGATGTACACCAATTACTGTGGGTCAAGTACAAATACAAGTTCAAATCCCACCGCCTGACCACCAATGTTAGATCTGGGGGTCTCTAGTTGGCAGAGGTAGGTACCACTGTCCAAATAGGGACCCTTGCTTCTAGTCAGGACAAGGAGATAACTCTCTGAGATAACCCTTGCTCGCCCTCTAGGTAGCTTGGCCTGAGCAGTCTAGGCTAATCAGAGGCAATGCGTAAAGTATTTGTACCAACACTCACAGTAACACAGTGAAAACACCACAAACTGATTCCACAACAGTTTAGAAAAATAAAGGTATTTATTCTAAAACTACACAAGACCAAAACGATAAAAATCCAACATACACAGTTCAAATATGGTTTCAAAAAGAGTTCTTAAGGTTGCGTTAAAATTCTTCAAGTTGCGGTAAAATAAACCACGGTTGCGTGAAAAGTTCACAGTTGCGTCACGTTTACTCACAGTACCTTTAGTTGCAACAAAGTTCCAAAAGCAGAAGCTGGTGCGGTGGAAAACAAGCGATGCGTTGCTCCTGAGACCCTGGGGAGGCGATGCGACAGCCCCGCTGCAGCAGCGGGCGTGTTGCGACGAATCCGGTCTGTATGGGGAGGAAGGCCACTTGTATGGATTCCGGTGCGTAGGTTCCGTAGGAAGTCTGTTCTCGCAAAGGCACGATGCGACGATCTCGTAGGTGCTGCGACGATCTCCGGGGCGACGATGCGCGGTCCAGCGGTGATCCTTTCTCTCGCAGCTCCTCGATGCGATGATTCTGCGACGACACTCGCAGCGACGTGATGCGGTCCGCAAGCAAGCGGTGCGGCGTTCTCACCCAGCGACGACAGGCTCTGCGACGATACTCGCAGCGATGTTCGATTCTCCCGCACCGGTCTGGTGCGTCCCGCAAACGGAGGATGCGACGTCTCTGGCAGCGGCGTCAGGCGCTGCGACGATCTCGACCTCCGTAGCGGCGGGAAACTTCTCGCACTGTCGGGGATGCGCTCCGCAAGCGAGCGATGCGACACTTTTCAATTTCAAAAGTCTCTCAAGCTTTAGAGTCAAGCTTCCCAGCACAGGTCCAACCTCCAGAGGCCCCACAACTGGATCAAGCACTCTAGGAGGGACAGAACTCACTCAGCAGAGTTCAGGGAAGCTGGGGGTGAAGTCCTTTTGTTCCTGGGACTTCAAAACAGGGAGCCAGCTCTTCTCAGGCCCTTGGAGATTCCTTTCAAGACAGGGGACACAGCTCACAGCAAAGTCCTTCCCCTCTCCTTGGCAGCAAAGCAACAGCAGGTCAGTCCAGCAGAGCAACAGCAAGACAATCTTCCTTCTTCAGAGTCAGCTTTCTCCTTGGCAGAGGTTCCTTCTTGATTTCCAGGATGATCTAATTTTCTGTTGTCAGGGGTCCTGTACTTATACCCCTAAAGTCTTTGTTCGCTTGGTGCATGTGGGCCCTGTGCCCGGTCTGAACCAGTTCTGGGTGGATCCTGAGCACTTTGTTTTGGTGGCTGCATCTTTCCTTTCAGAGTGAGGGGCAGGGTCCTCAGCCGCCCAGCAGGGGGGTGGAGCCAGCATTGTGGAAGGCAGGCACAGCCCTATTCAGCCCAGGTGCTAACTCCTCCCACCACTCAAGTCATTCAGCCTAGTGCTGACTCATCCATCCTGCCGGGGAGTTCCCCAGCCCCTGTCACTCACAAACCAGACAGTCAATACACAAACAGGCCCAGGCACACAGAAGGTTCAGACAAGAGAACAGCAACTTTCTAAAAGTGCTGTTCTCAAACACAGGATTTAAAAACAACCTTTCCTAAAAGATGTGTTATTAAATTCTGAGTTCAGGGATACTAGATACTTATGTCCTATCTTGTTCCTATGGGAAGAAATGCTGTTAACCACTGTAGCCAGCATCCCCCATGTTAATCTATGGAGCAAGATAGCCTTACAATAGTGAAAAACGAAAATGGCTGTAATTCACTACCAGAACATGTTACCTGCACCAGTACATGCTCTACCTTTTACATACACTGCACCCTGCCCAGGGGGTACCTTGGGCCTTCCATAGGGGTGACTGATGTGCACAAAAAGGGAAGGGTTAGGCCTGGTCAGTGGGGACACTGACCAGGAGGACATGGCAGTTCTAAACTGCCCATAGGCACTGCAGTGGCAGGCCTGAGACACCATTTTAGAGCTACTCATGTAGGTGGCACAATCAGTGCTGCAGGCCCACTAGTAGCATTTGTCATCACCAGCCCTGGCACACCCAGTGCACTTTACTAGGGACTTCATGGTGATACAAATATGCCAAACATGTATATTCAATCAGAATAACAATTTACACAGGGAGCACTTACACTCTGGCACTGGTCAGCAGTGGCAGAGTGTCCAAAGCATCTAAACCAGCAAAAACGAAATCCAGCACAGCATCAAAAATACAGGAGGTAGAGGCAAAAAGATAGGGGAAACCACGCCAAAGATGCCAGGTCTAACACCTCAAAAACGATTTTCTAGTCATAATTTGAAAAGACTCCACAGCTCCTATGCAGAAAAACACCCTGTCAGTACTAATACTTCACATTTTCTCCAATTACATTTTCTCAAAGAAACAAAATCTATTTGTAAAACACTTGAGACAAAGCAACATTTGAAAAACACAACTTTCTTCATAATTTTCTCCTTAAAGCACACTATTCTCTATCTAAATTAAAGAAATATTTTCTCACCTTAGCAAATACTTTGAGTTTGAAAACAGTCTCAGAAACACACCAATTTGTCTTCAGCAGAGCAAAAGGTATGCACTCCAGAGTCTGCAGCTATCAAAAGCACAGAAATGCTGTAATTCTTCACACATATCTCTCATGTCACCCAATCAAAACTCTTCCCTCACTTTTTTTCAAATGAAAACCCTTCCCCCCTCTGCCATTTCATGCCTTTTCTGCATGGCAACCACCTCTTGGAAGACCTCTGGTGTTTGCAAGTTCACAAAACAATGTTGCAATTGAACTCTGAACTCTCAGTGCACCTGCGTATCCACTGCAATCTTTCATTTAATGACTTTTTATTGACCATTCAAAATACATCTTTCAAAGAACTCATCCATGCACCCTAACTTTCGGTTTTCAGCAATCAAAATCCACCAATCACTGTTACTGCTTCATTAACACAGAAACTCCACAGTTTTTTTCATTTTAAACTCTCATTTTTTCAACTGCCATTTCATTGCCACACTTCATCTGACTGCAGCAGAACCTTCTCTCACCATGTTTTCTGTCTGGATTGTTGGACATAGTTACATCTATTGGGCTCACAGGTATGCTGAGAACAGGAATTTACCTAACCTCAATTTACAAGATGTGGAAATTAAGTGGTTTGGCCACAGAGGATTAAAATGTCACCAATTGATACCATTGGTGAAAACCTTTATGCATTTGCCAAAACCTGACCTGTTAATTGTGCACTATGGAGGTAATGATTTGGGCACTTTGACTGGGGTAGGTCTGGAAATGCTTTTAAAGGACACCTTTGAGCAATTGATGGCACTTTTTCCTCAAACTGCCTTGGTATATTCAAATATATGACAAAGACAGAAATGGAGGTGGTCAAACCAATTTTGTCCACAAATTGAGAAGTCGAGTAAGCATGTAAACAAATCTGTTTCAGCTTACATGAGAGACCATGGAATGGGCTCCCTGTACAACAATAACTTGCGTTACTACATGCAAGATATCTACAGAGGAGATGGAGTTCACTTCTCAGATGAGGGCAACAGAATTTTCATTCTGAATTTAAGACTGTGCATTGGTATTATTATTATTATTATTATAATTGCATTTGTTGAGCGCACAGCTACCCGAAGGTTTCCCGGCGCTATAGCAAACGGAAGATGGGGAAAAAAAAAACATGGGCAAGGCAGTTACATGTTAAAAAGCCAGGTCTTAATACCTTTGCGGAATGCCATATAACAGACTTCCGAGCGCAGGGATTGGGGCATAGAGTTCCATAAAGAGGGGGCCAGAAAGGCGAACGAACGTCCGCCCATCTTGGCTCGCTTCACACGCGGAATTTGAAACTTATTTTGGGTGGACGATCGTAAAGTGCGAGATGGGACATAGTGCTGGACCAAGGAAGATAGATATTTCGGGGCTTTATCCATTTTAATACGGTGCATGATACAAAGAGCTTTGAATTTTATACGGCTCTCTATTCGTAGCCAATGCAGTTTGTGCAGATGGGTAGTGGCCGATGATCTAGCAGTTAGGTTACATATCAAGCGCACAGCCATATTCTGAACAACCTGAAGTTTCTTTAGTACCTCCTTACAGGCGCCCAGAAGTAGTACATTCCCGTAGTCCATCCGAGAGATAACAAGGGCTTGGACCACGGTTCTCAGGGTATCCACTGGGAGCATCCATGTGATTTTTCTAAGCCACCTGATGATGGTAGTACAGGTGGCAGAGACCTTTACCACATGTTGCTTCAATGACAACTGGTTGTCAAGCAGAACCCCGAGATTACGGGCAGAGTCTGAGGGGGTAGGTAAAGGGCCCATCTGAGGAGGCCAATGTTGCGGGCCCCACAAAGGTGCATTGGGACCGAATAGGAGCAGCTCCGTTTTGTCCCCATTGAGCTTTAATTTGTGTCTCTGCATCCAATTGGCAATCTGTTCCAAACCGGTCTGCAAGGAGGAGGAAGGCAAGTGATTCTTGGTGGAAAGAGAGTAGACGATTTGAGTATCGTCAGCGTAAGAATATATTGTGAGACCCGCCTGCTCTGCCAAGAAAGCAAGCGGTCTCACATAAAGATTAAAGAAGAGGGGACTAAGAATAGGCCCTTGGGGAACACCGTGAGGGGAAGAGTAGATAGAAGAAACAGAGGTAGCAGAAAAGACCTGGAAAGTGCGATTAGAAAGAAAACTAGCAATCCAGGCCAGGGCAGGGCCAACAATCCCCACGGATTGCAAGGTGGACAATAAGATGGTATGGGAGACGGTGTCAAATGCGGCACTCAAGTCAAGCAAAATGAGTGCCACAGTCTCCCCATTGTCCACCTGTCTCCTGATGGTCTCAGACACGCCAAGAAGCGTAGTCTCCGTGGAGAAACCAGCCCTGAACCCAGACTGAGAGCAGTGAAGAAGGTGAGAAGATTCAACATGAGAGGTGAGAGAAGAGTTCACGTGTTTTTCAAGAATTTTAGAATAACAAGAAAGGAGAGAAATAGGACGAAAGTTAGAGAGGTTATTGGAATCCGCATTGGCCTTCTTTAGCAATGGAACCACCATTGCATGTTTCCATTCGCTGGGAACTGAAGCCTCCTCCAGTGAGGCATTCAACATATCTAGAATGATCTGAAGCAGATTTGGGTCCAGGGAGGCCATTATTTGAGGGGGCAGCGGGTCGGTGGGGGAGCCCGATTTAATTTCCTGTAAATATTTCTGGAGAAGCGGAAGAGATATCGGTTCCCAAAAGTGAATAGGTGGAGTAGTATGAGTTCCATCATCAGCAACAGCAAAACGGGGAGTGGAAAATACGGGCTCAAGAATAGTAGGAGCATTGGGAGTGGCATCAAGGATAGCATAGATCTTATCAATTTTGTCCAAGAAGAATTTAGCCAAAGCGTTGCATTGGGAAGAGTCCAAAGAAGGGTCTTTAGGTGCAGAGGACATGCCAGAGAGATCTTTTACTAGTTTAAACAGAGCCTTAGGTCTATTTTGGGCCTTGAGTATGATGCTATTAGCATGATTGGCTCTGGCAGTGTCACAAGCAGTGTGGTAAGTCCGAAGGGCAGCCTTGTAATTTGCTTTCTTAAGTGTGCAATAGTCCGAACGCCATAAGCGCTCCAGTTTCTTGCAACGGGACTTTTCCAAACGCAAAGAGTCGTTAAACCAAGGGGCTGGTGGATGATGGAACTGTGACTTATTCCTCTGAGTGGGGAGACATAAATTAAAGGCTGTGTTTAGCCAGGAATTGACTGCAGAAACATCCTTGGTAGAGATGATGCGAGATGTTGGTTTGGAATTATCGAGGCAAGAATTAAGTTTGTCTATGTTCAAACGTTTCCAGTTCCTACTAGCTTTATGAAGGGGAAGTCTAGAGGAATTATTATGAGCTGGTAATCTAATTGAAAAGTTAACCGTAAAGTGATCAGACCAAATGACAGGAGAGGAAGAGTGGTGGGTAATACAGTTGATATTTGAGATGATGGGATCCAATAAATTCCCGGCTTTATGGGTGGGACCGGAATTGTGTAGGTGGAGGTCAAGGGCAGCTAAGTCCTGAAGTAGGCGCATACCAATGGGACAAGATGTGAGATTAAAATGAATATTTAAGTCACCCACAACTAAAAAATTAGTGGCTTGTAAAATAAGAGGGGCAATAAGCTCAGGGAAGGAAGAGGCCCATGAATTGGCCGAACCCGGGGGCCGGTAAATCAGGGTTCCAGACAAAGTATAGTGCGGGGTAAGGGAAAGTTTAAAAAAGCCAGCCTCGCAGTTAGGGAAATCTAAATCCTCCCATTTACAAGAAAACTCTCTTTTAAAAATTATCGCTATGCCTCCTCCCTCTTTGAGCACACGATTTCTCCCCACATAGGTGTACCTACTTATAAGTACCTAAATGTACCATAAACCCAAAAGCTCTTCTCAGAGCTACCCTACATCTGATCACTCACAATTATTATTTTACTCTAACATTTTTCACTAATTTTCAACAAAGTACGCTCCCTGGGGCGCTTCCCGGTACGCGAACCGGGAGCTAACCTCGCGAAGTTTTTTAAAAAAATGTTTTTTTTTCGCACATATAAGCCTCCTCAGCCACCCTCAGAAAACCTAGGGGGTCAAAATAAGTCTACCGTGCCCCCTTCTACCCATTCTGAACATTATTTGCCCTCCATCTTGTATCTTAATTCGACCGAAACACAAAATGGTGGACTCCCGTAACGCTTAAGGTTCGCGAACCGGGGCGCTCACCAGTTCGCGTACCGGGTCGCTCCCTGGGAAGCGCACCATCAAAAAAGGTGGGAAAGTAGTTTACAGAAAAGCAACTGGAGACAATTTCACCAAATATAGATTAGCTCATACTACATACCAATCCCTACCATTTTCACAAATTTGATTGGAATTCCATTTAGCCATTTAGCCTGTAGACCTCTCTAAATACCCTGAGGTAAATTACTTCTCAAAACACATCTGAAGTGTTGGAATTGACAACCAATTAAAATGTTACTTTCATTTTCTACTTTTTTTACCTGACATTTGATTGGTTATGTACCTGAATATATATAAAGAAAGAGAGAGAAACATAGCCATTTTGACTACTACTTCCTGAATTACATTGCAAGATCATTTTCACTCACAACTTAAACTTGTTTTTAGAAGGTGAGATATTATTTTATAAATTTGAAAACATTTTCAGATAGTTATATACTATCCCTCTGTAAGAGTTAGACATTGAGAAAGGCTTCTTTATTATAATTATGGATTGATTTATGTTTCTGTGGTATAATTATGAATTTACTTAGGCTTCTTCACAGGCACTTTTTAATAGTACTACTTCACGCCTGAAACCATACAGTGCCCATAGATTACTTCTCTGTTATAAACTCACAAGTACCTGTCTGAACTTAAACCCAACAGTGTCATATCACTACTGATATATTTATTTTTTATGCAAATTACAGCAATAAAATGGAAGGTGAGCAGAATGTTTCCTTCGAAATTGTTCTGGACAGCTACAATGAACAAGTTATGGAACCCATTGATGACTTAGAATTCATGGATGAGTCACGGGACTATGAATTACTTCAATGTGTAGAATCTGTCGATCATTTACTCCATTATGATGACGGTCAAATGTGGGAACTTATGTTCACTCAACAAGAGGACATATCGGACAGTCAAATGCTAGACGTTCTATTAAATTTTGAAAAACAATCTGAAAAATAAAATTGTATGTAAAATAAAAAAATTGTTTGAGTCTTTAATCATTTTTATATGTAATTCATAAACTAGTTAAATGTTAGAAATGTTATTAAATTTTGAAACACAATCACAATAATAAATAATTGCTTAAAAAATAAAAAAATTAAAAAATAATCAACAAAACCAACAATCAATTAACATACAGTATTTGAAAAGTCTATCATTCATTTTTCATTATAGTACGCTGCCCAGAACGCTTCCCGGTTCGCGGACCGGGCGCTACCCACGGGGCCCTTTTAAAGCCTCCACATTAAACCTAGGGGGTCAGGGAGGATATACTATGCCCCCTTATGGTCATTTCCCCCTTTGTTTTGGCCTCCTCTTGTCTCTCGATCCTACCGAGAGACATGATGGCGGCCGCTCCGGACTGTTTAGAATGTTGACAGGCACCGGAGAGCCAATCAGCTTCGCTACGCGAAGTTCCGGTACGCATAAAGTCCGCGAACCGGAGCGCTGCCCGGAGCGCGCTTACAGATATATATCTTTTTTTAAACGTTAATTTCTCAAAATCCACTGAAGCACATATATTGAGACCTAGCAAAGGCACATCGGGCTACCAGTCCCTACAATTTTGCCAAGTTTCGTGCAAATCCATTCAGCCGTTCGGGCTAAAAGTGAGGCCAACCGCCCTATGGAAAACTCAATGTTAAAAACACGTTTTGGGACCCCCCTTTTTTCTTAGCCCCCCCTTGACGAACCCCCCCCAAATTTCCAGGGGCTGCTCAGAAACAAAATGTTCCATTTTCCAGAAAATTTCAGCCAATTCCGTCCACAAACGCCAAAGTTATTAGACATAGAATTTTCAAAAATCCCATAGGGAAAAAATCCTAACTATATATACCTACTGGTGACCGCCAGTAGGTAATATATATATATATAAATACATATATTACCTACTGGCGGTCGCCAGTAGGTAGTTATAGTTAGGATTGTTTTCCATAGGGAAATCGCAACATTCTATTGGGAATAACTTTGGCGCCGGTTGAGGAATCTGCCTGAAAGTTTCCTCAAATTTGCCTCGCGGCGCTCCGGTCCTTCCCTGAAAGTTTGGGGGGGATTCGTCAAGCGGGGGCCTAGATAAAAGGGGGTTCCTAAAACGTGTTTATCCCCATGTTAATTTCCATAGGGCGGTTGGACTCACTTTTAGCCCGAACGGCTGAATGGATTTCCACCAAACTTGGCAAAATTGTAGGGACTGGTAGCCCGATGTGCCTTTGCTATGTCTCAAGATATGTGCTCCAGTGGATTTTGAGTAATTTAGGTTCAAAAAAATATATATATCTATAAGCGCGCCCCGGTACGCATACCGGGGAGCGCACCCGGCGCGTAACGCGAGTTCGCTCGCGGAAAGCTGATTGGCTCTCGGGTGCCTTTCAACATTCCAAACAGTCCGGAGCGGCCGCCATCTTGTGTCTCGGTAGGATCGAGACACAAGAGGTGGCAAAAACAAAGGGGGAAATGACCATAAGGGGGCAGGGTAGACCCGTCCTGACCCCCTAGGTTTGATGTGGGGGCCATAAAAGGTCCCCGCGGGGCAAAAATAAAATTTAAAAAAAATCGATTTTCGCGGGGGGAGCGCTCGGTATGCGCACCGGGGAGCGTACCGGGGAGCGTACTTTGGTGAAAAATAGTGAAAAAAGTTAGTGTAAAATAATCATTTTGAGTGATCAGAGGTAGGGTAGCTGAGAAAAGAGCTTTTGGGTTCTGTGGCTGATTTAGGTACCTGTTCCGCGCTACCGGCAGGAGCGCTTCGTGGTGTGGGTAGGTTTTCCGCCCTGGCAGCTCTTCGTCTCAGGTACTTTACCACTTGAACTGCTCCACGTGAACAGACTGCGGGGCCCTTTAGGGTTGTTCCTAGGGTTCCCCTCCAGAGCAAGACCTGCTGGCTTGCTTCCTGATTGACCCATTGAGGTTGTATTTAGATACTTTATTTATTTTGCATTTTTCACTGTGTAGTACCCATTTGAGGTCCTGAAGAATTGCCACATTGGCATGAAACATGTCGACCTTTTTAGAGGGTTGAGTAAGTTCACTGTAGCCTAAACAGTCCCTTTCTCCCCTCCCACCCTTTTAAACTAGGGAGTCAGCCACCCCAAATAAAGTTCATTGTGGACTGACTTACCTTCTTTTAAACCTCACCTTTTCACTCACGACTACACTTACACCAGACCCCTCACCCTCACGCAAAAACTGGCTGGAACAAAAGATCCCCGTCAGACATTGCAGCGCCAGTCTGACGAGGAGCAGGAGACCGATGATGAAGCATGACACCTAGGCTCCCGTCTGGGTGTGTGAGGTCTCCTAGTTCCAACAAGGGAACACCTTGTTCCCTGACTGACTGACACGCTCCCTTAGCTCCATACACTCCGTGTTTGTTCTCTCACCTCTTTCTAGCCTGGGGAACTAAGTATCTAGTTGTTTATAAGTTGATTGGACGCATACTTTGGACCCCGTAAAATATTGTCCACCCCTGGTTCCTTTTTTGTAATTTACCTACAAGTACATCCCACACACATCCACACGCACACACCCCACACACACACCCACACACACCTCACACACCCACACCTCCACCCACACCCAAACACCCCACACACCCACACCCACACACACACCTTACACCCCCACACCCCCACCCACACCCACTCACCCCACACACCCACACCCACACACACACCTCAACCCCCCCCCCACACACACACACACCTCACAGACACACCCTACACATCCCCCACACACACCTCACCCCCCCACACATGGGAAAAACCCAGTGAAACAGTAAAATAATAATTTAAAGTGCTTAGAGGTAGGTAGCTCTGAATAGAGTTGTTGTGTTGTTTGGGTGTTTTAAGTACCAACATGTAGGTACCAATGCAGAGTCTTAAATTTAATGTACACCGTTTCCTCTGTAGATATCTTGCATGTTGTTACAGAAGTTATTGTGGTATATGGAATCCATATCATAGTCTGTCAGGAAAGCAGAAATAGATAATTTAAGCACTCCCTGAGAAGGCCTAGGGGATCATGTGTAGTCTATCCTGCTCCCTTATGATGATGAAAATGAGTAAACTTACTATGTAAGACAAAAAAGTCTCACTTTATATTATAATCATTTTGGTAGTACTTCATGAATTACATATAAAAATGAATAATGTCTCAAACAATTTTTGATTAATAAATATACATTTATTCTTCTGATTCTTTTTCAAAATTTAATAAAACGTCTAACATTATATTGTCTGGAATTTCTTCATAATTATCATTGTATGATTCAATTTGTTCCAAACAGTCAATTAATTGTTGGTCTATAGAGTCATCCATGAAATCCAAGACATCTTTTTTTTCATCTGGATTGTTTTCAATCTTTACTTCGAAAGAAATAACATTGGATTGTTGTTTTTCTTCCATTTTCTCTCTGTAAATTGCATAAAAAATAACTTTATCAGTTGAGTTAGGGTACTTTTGGGTTTAAGTTCAGACAGGTATTTCTGAGTTTTTAACGGAAATTAATTAATTAATTATTATTACAGAGGGATAGTATATAACTATCAGAAAATGTTTTCCCAAATTAACTTAAAGTGCACAACATACTTCCCTTTCCAAATTAACAACTTACCTTTGTGAAAGCAGTTGAAGTTTTCAGTGAAAATCCTTTTCAAATGTACTTCAGGAAGTACTAGTCAAAATGGCTGTGTTTCCCTCTCTTTTTTATATATATTCATGTACATAACCAATCAAATATCAGGAAAAAATAGTAGAAAATGAAAGTAACATTTTAATTGGTTGCAAATCCTAACTCTTCATATGTGTTTTTGTCATGTAATTTACCTCAGGATATTTAGACAGGGCTACAGGGCAAATGGCTCAATGGAATTCCACCAAATTTGGGAAAATGGTAGGGACTGGTATGTAGTATGGCCTATTCTATATTTGGTGAACATCTCTACAGAGGTTTTTATGTAAATTAACTTTAAAAAAAATTTGGGAGCGCTTACCGGTGCGCGCCCCGGTACGCGTACCAGCAGCGCTACGGGAGTCCTCCATCTTGTGTTTCAGTAGATTTGAGACACAAGATGGAGGACAAACAACGTTAGGAATGGGTAAAAGGGGGCACGGTAGACACTCCCTACCCCCTAGGTTTTCTCAGGGGGGCTTAGGAGACCCATATAGGCCCCAAAAAAACTTTTTAAAAAAAATTTTTGTGGGGGAAGCGCCCGGTACGCGTACCGGGGAGCGTACTTTAGTGAAAAACAGTGAAAACAGTTAGAGAAAAATAATCATTTTGAGTGATCAGAGGTAGGGTAGCCCTGAAAAGAGCTTTTGGGTTCTGTGGCTGATTTAGGTACCTATAAGTAGGTTCCAATACACAGTCTTATATTCAGGAGGAATATTCTATTCCCCTCATCTGAGAAGTGCACACCATCTCCTCTGTAGATATCTTGCATGTTGTAACGCAAATTATTGTTGTATATTGAACCCATTCCATAGTCTCTCATGTAAGCAGAAACAGATTTATTCACATGTTTCCGTGCTTTCTCAAATTGTGGACCAAATTGGTTGGACCACTTCCATTTCTGTCTTTGGCATATATTGGAAAATACCAAGGCAGTTTGAGGAAAAAGTGCCATCAATTGTTCAAAGGTGTCCTTTAAAAGCATTTCCAGACCTACCCCAGTCAAAGTGCCTAAGTCATTTCCACCACAGTGCAGAATTTTGAGGTGAGGGTGTGGCAGATGCAAAAACGTTTTCACCAATGGTATCAATTGATGACATCTCAATCCTCTCTGGCCAATCCATTTGAGGTTCACATTTGGTAAATCAAGGTTGTGAAAATTTCTGGTAGCTGCATACCTTTGAGCCCAGTGGATGTAGCTATGTACAATAATCCAGACAGAATACATGGTAAGAGGAGGTTCTGGTGCAGTCAGATGAAGTGTGGGAATGAAATGGCAGTTGGAACAGTAGGAGTTTGCAAAAAAAAACTGTGGACTTTCAGTGCTCTTGAATCACAAGCAATGATTGGTGGATTCAGATAGTTGAAAACTGAAAGTTAGGGTGCATGGTTCTGTTTTGTGAAAGAAGCAATTTGAATGGTTAAGAAAAACTCATTTAAAGAAACATTGCACTGGATAAGCTGGGGTATTAAGAGGTCAAACATCCTTGCTAAGTTGAATTGCAACATTGTAGAATAAACTTTTAAACCTGAGAGCTCAGTGAGGAGGGAGTTGCTACGGTAACAGGTAGAAACGGCTGAGGGGGGGAAGGGTGTTGATTTGAAAATAGAGAGGGAAGAGTTTTGATTGGTTACCATGAGGAATATGTGTGTAGAATTAGAGGTTCTCTGTGCCATTCATGGTTGCAGTGGCTGGAGTACATACCTTTTGCTCTGCTAAAGAAATATTGGTGTGTGTGTCTGACACTGTTCTCAATCTCCTAAAGCATTTGTAAAGGTGAGTAATGATTCATTTAATATAGATAGAGAGTTGTATACTCTATGGAGAAGATTTGGAAGCATATTGTGGTTTTTTAATGTTGCTTTGTGTCATGCTTTTTGATAATGCTTGGTAAAAAGTTTTTACTGCATAGAGGAATTGTATTTTGTAAAATTGGGAAGTTTCAGTAGTGACATGGAATGCTTGTACATAGGACCTGTGCTGTGTTTCTTAAATGTGATGTCAAAAACGATTTTGGGGAAAATGAATGGCTTTAAATTTTTTAGAAGGAATAAATAATGTCTGCATGCTTAAAGAAATAAATTTGACTCTTTCACAATGATGTTACCTGTGTTAACTCAGTGTAGGAAGCACATTGAGTTTCTTTGCATAGAGGAATTGTATTTTGTAAAATTGTGAAGTTTCAGTAGTGACATGGAATGCTTGTACATAGGACCTGGGCTGTGTTTCTTAAATGTGATGTGAAAAACGATTTTGGGGAAAATGAATGGCTTTTACATTTTTGAGAAGGAATAAATAGTGTCTGCATGATTAAAGAAATACATTTGAACCTTTTACAATGATGTCACCTGTGTTACCTCATACTAGGAAGCACATTGAGCTTCTTTGCAATTAGTTTGTGTGATGTTTTTTGATAATGCTTGGTATCAACATTTGCAAGAAAGAGGATTTGTATTTTGTGAAATAGTGAGGTTTCAGTAGTTGACTTGAAATCTTGTACATAGGACCTGTGCTGTGTTTCTTAAATGTGATGTGAAAAACGATTTTGGGGAAAATGAATGGCTTTTACATTTTTGAGAAGGAATAAATAGTGTCTGCATGATTAAAGAAATACATTTAAACTTTTTACAATGATGTCACCTGTGTTACCTCATACTAGGGAGCACATTGAGCTTCTTTGCTGTTGGTTTGTGTCATGTTTTTGATAATGCTTGGTATCAACATTTGCAAGATAGAGGATTTGTATTTTGTGAAATAGTGAGGTTTCAGTAGTGAAATTGAATGCTTGTACATAGGACCTGTGCTGTGTTTCTTAAATGTGATGTGAAAAACGATTTTGGGGAAAATGAATGGCTTTTACATTTTTGAGAAGGAATAAATAGTGTCTGCATGATTAAAGAAATAAATTTGAACCTTTTACAATGATGTCACCTGTGTTATCTCATACTAGGAAGCACATTGAGCTTCTTTGCTGTTGGTTTGTGTCATGTTTTTTGATAATGCTTGGTATCAACATTTGCAAGATAGAGGATTTGTATTTTGTGAAATAGTGATGTTTCAGTAGTGAAATTGAATGCTTGTACATAGGACCTGTGCTGTGTTTCTTAAATGTGATGTGAAAAACGATTTTGGGGAAAATGAATGGCTTTTACATTTTTGAGAAGGAATAAATAGTGTGTGCATGATTAAAGAAATACATTTGAACCTTTTACAATGATGTCACCTGTGTTACCTCATACTAGGACGCATATTGAGCTTCTTTGCTGTTGGTTTTTGTCATGTTTTTTGATAATGCTTGGTATCAACATTTGCAAGATAGAGGATTTGTATTTTGTGAAATAGTAAGGTTTCAGTAGTGAAATTGAATGCTTGTACATAGGACCTGTGCTGTGTTTCTTAAATGTGATGTGAAAAACGATTTTGAGGAAAATGAATGGCTTTTACATTTTTGAGAAGGAATAAATAGTGTCTGCATGATTAAAAAAATATATTTGAACCTTTCACAATGATTTCACCTGTGTTAATAATAATAATAATAATAATAAAACCATTTGTAAAGCGCCTGGTTACCCAAAAACAGTGTGTCCCCGCGCTGAATACTGCAAAAAAGCTAAGAGGAAAGAACAAGGGAGGGTCAGAAGGGAACAAACGAAACAGGATTATGCGTGAGGAAAGAGAAAAGTTTTCAGTTTTCTCCGAAACGTATTCTCAGAGAGCTCCATTCGGAGACCAAGCGGAAGTTCGTTCCAGTATTTGGCAGCTAAAAATCTGAACGAGCGCCCGCCCATCCTGGCTCTGGTGATTTTGGGAAGTTTAAACAACATCGTACCCGCTGATCTCAGGTCTCTAATGGGACAATGTATCGTGAGGAGATTTTGAAGATACTCCGGGCTTTTGCCGTGAGCGATGCGATGGCCGAAACAAAGGGACTTAAATTTTATACGCTCTTTTATGGGAAGCCAATGGAGTTTGGACAGAGCGCATTTCCCCGAAGCCCTGCGGGGTAGTTTCAATGCAAGGCGGGCTGCGGCATTCTGAGCGCATTGAAGTTGGTGTAGTCCTTTTTGGCTCAAGCCCAAAAGCAGGGCGTTCCCATAGTCAAGGTGAGGGATTACCAGGGCATGGACTATGATTTTTCTAGAGTCAATGGGTAGGAGGTCTAGAACCTTGCGGAGAGCTTTCAGCATACTGAAGCACCTGGCTGTTACTTTGTTGACATGGGATTTGTAGCAAAGTTCAGAGTCCAAGGTTATGCCCAAATTACGCACTGACTCTACCGGGCGGGGAGGGCTGCCCAGTTCCGTGGGCCACCACATCTGTGACCATGCTGAAACTGATTTCCCTACTACCAACAGCTCGGTTTTGTCCTCAGATTAGGAAGCAGATTGAGCTTCTTTGCTGTTGGTTTGTGTCATGTTTTTTGATAATGCTTGGTATCAACATTTGCAAGATAGGGGATTTGTATTTTGTGAAATTGTGAAGTTTCAGTAGTGACATGGAATGCTTGTACATAGGACCTGTGCTGTGTTTCTTAAATGTGATGTGAAAAACGATTTTGGGGAAAATGAATGGCTTTTACATTTTTGAGAAGGAATAAATAGTGTCTGCATGATTAAAAAAATACATTTGAAACTTTCACAATGATGTCACCTGTGTTACCTCAGATTAGGAAGTAGATTGTGCAGATGAGGTGAGGCATGTCCAGAGGTACAGAGGAGGTGAGGCCTTTGTTCAAGACTGTAGTGGGAGAGAGGCCTTTCCTGGGGAGCATAGGTGGTGAGGCCTGTGTCTAAAAGTGCAGTGGACTAGACTTCATGAAGCCTATCCCCCACTGCACTCTTAGACACAGGCCTCACCTCCTCTGCACCCCTGGACAATCCTCACCTCATCTGCAACTGTGAATAGATCTCAACTGATCTGCATTCTTAGACAGGCCTCAGCTTATTTACACTCCTGGACATGCGTGACCTCATCTGCACCCAGTTACCATCAATTATACCCAATACATTGAGGCCTGTCCAGAGGACACAGATGAGGTAAGGCTTGTCCAAGGGTCAGAGGAGGTCAGTCCTCTCCACTGTACTCATGGAGACTGAATGCTTGTTCATAGGACCTGCGCTTTGTGTCTAAAATGTTATTTAAAAAACGATTTTGGTTCAAATCAATGACTTTTAGATTTTTGAGAAGGAATAAATAGTGTCTGCATGAATAAATAAATATATTTCAACCTTTCACAATAATGTCACCTATGTTACCTCAGATTAGGAAGTAGATTGTGCAGATGAGGTGAGGCATGTCCAGAGGGACAGAGGAGGTGAGGTCTGTGTTCAAGACTGTAGTGGGAGAGAGGCCATTCCTGGGGAGCATAGGTGGTGAGGCCTGTGTCTAAGAGTGCAGTGGAGTAGGCTTCATGAAGCCTATCCCCCACTGCACTCTTAGACATAGGCCTCACCTTCTTTGTACCCCTGGACAGACCTCTCTTCCACTACACTCTTCAATACATGCCTCACCTCCTCTGCACCCCTAGACAATCCTCACCTCATCTGCAACCCTGAATAGACTTCAACTAATTTGCATCCTTAGACAGGCCTCAGCCTATTTACACCCCTGGACATGCGTCACCTCATCTGCACCCAGTTACCATCAATTATACTCAATACATTGAGGCCTGTCCAGAGGACACAGATGAGGTAAGGCTTGTCCAAGGGTCAGAGGAGGTCAGTCCTCTCCACTGTACTCATGGACACTGAATGCTTGTACATCGGACCTGCACTGTGTGTCTAAAATATTATTTTAAAAAACGATTTTGGGTCAAATCAATGACTTTTAGATTTTTGAGAAGGAATAAATAGTGTCTGCATGATTAAATAAATATATTTCAACCTTTCGCAATGATGTCACCTGTGTTATGTCAGATTAGGAAATAGATTGTGCAGATGAGGTGAGGCATGTCCAGAGGTACAGAGGAGGTGAGGCCTATGTTCAAGACTGTAGTGGGAGAGAGGCCTTTCCTGGGGAGCATAGGTGGTGAAGCCTGTGTGTAAGAGTGCAGTGGACTAGACTTCATGAAGCCTATCCCCCACTGCACTCTTAGACACAGGTCTCACCTTCTTTGTACCCGTGGACAGACCTCTCTTCCACTACACTCTTCAATACAGGCCTCACCTCTTCTGAACCCCTGGACAATCCTCACCTGATCTGTAACCCTGAATAGACCGTTTGCTTATTGTCATTGCTTTGTTATTTGGTAATAGTGGTCTATAATGTGTTCTTTTTTTCTTTACCACAGATTGAAATCAAGATTTCAAGAGTAAGGAAATATGCCCTCAAGGCAGAGGAGAAGGAAAGATGCTAAGCGTAAAAAATCAAAAACAGCAACGGAATTACAGCACTCCTCTACAACAAATACTTCAAAAAACAGTAAAAAAGCTCCTGGTAAGACAACTAAGTCTTTCTTACGGAACATATGTTGATCAAAAAAAAATGTTGCACAGAATGTAGAAAAAGAGAAGGAGAGAGCAAATTTGAAAAGGAAGGAGAGGCCCTCAAAAATTTTTACTACTGGAGCAGGAGAGAATAATATGTATAGGAATAGAAGGCAGAATCAGTTTAGAGACATTCCTAAATGAATGTTTCGCAATAGGGTGGTTTTAAATTTGTTAAAAAACATTAGGAAAGGTAAACAGAGAGCTGCTTTTTATAAGAAAAAGAAAAGTGTAGAGAAGATTGTTGATCAGGCTTTTGAAGTTAAGAAAAAATTATTTACTTTTAATAATCAAAAGAATTAGTACACTTAACAAGACAATTGATGTTTTCAAATCAAACAGTAGATGGAAAAGAGTAATTAATCGGACTAATTTTTGTAAAGTTTTTTCAGGAGAATGGATGCACAGTTCAAGTTGTGAGCCATTTTTTAATGAGGAGAGTTACTTCCAGGAGAATGATTTAGTGCATGCAGTTGACACCAGTGGTCGAGCATATGAGGTGAAAGACGGTTGTCCGCTTGAAAAAGAGAAACTTGTGCCTAGAGAACCAGAAGAGGTGTTAACTGATGAAGTTTTAGGGAGATGTACTAAGGGTCCAGTGTACACTTGGAAGTGTAGTAGTATTTGTAGTGTGCGACAGGAATCAATCGATTTGTTTTGTAATTTCTTATGTACATATAGTAAGAAAAGTCTAAAACAGAAAATGAAGATGTTGCAAGACTTAGATCCTTGCAGAGTCAGAGAAAACACAGGTTTGCAAGGGCATTCACTGGCTTGTCTTTCTAGAAAAGTCTGTCAGAGTGTTTTTCATTATTTTAGGATGTTAGCAGTGCATCATAACAAAATGAGAAAATTAGTGAGAAGGTTGTATTATGCAAAAAGTCCAGCACTTAAGCTTAAACAATTAAACAGTGCTCTTTTGCATGGAACTGAATTAGATGTGAAGAAGATTTGTGAAGAAATTGAGATTTGTTATTTTGGTGAAAAAGAGGACAGTGTAGAAATTGACACAGAAATTCAAGGTAATGTGGAAGACAATGTACAGATTTCAAGTACAGAAAAGTTTGACCAGGAAATTACCAGGTTTAAGGTGAAATCAAGTGAAAGGCCGAATTTTACCTGTGTGTGTTGTCGACAAACTCATTATAAGTAAGCATGGGTGTAAAATCCGTTCCGCTCGCGGATTTTGCGGACTTTCGGCAAATTATCAATATTCGAAACTCTCGCGAACTTGCCGAAAATTCGTAAATCCGTGCGAAGCGAAGCTGATTTTTTGCTTGGTCGCACTTGCCAACTAGAATACTATACAATTTTGCGGGAGTAAACACTTGCGAACACGTAGATGCGGCGGGCAGCGACAATCTCGTAATTGCGAGATTGCAAAATTTACAATTTCGCACAAGAAATCCACCAGCAGGCAGCATAAACCTTGAAAATTATGATTTTTATCAGAATAACTCCACAGGTTGACATTTGCCTGCACTTTTTTTTTGCAAGGAGTCCATTTTGGGGGGGTGGGGGTGGGAGGAAGGAAGTGCCCCACAGTCTCCAACTTCCTGTTCCTGTCCAGCAGGCTCCTCCCAGTGCTTTCTTCATGTGCTGGTCACTTTGATTTGGATCTTGACCTGGAAGGATTACTTTTTGTGGATGCTGTAGGACATTTGGATTTTTGCAAGACTGAAAGCACTCAGCAGGTGCAAAAGTTCAATCTTATAATTAGTAACCATTCCCTGTAGTGCCTGGAAGGATTACTTTTTGTGGATGCTGCTGGATATTTGGATTTTTGCAAGACTGAAAGCACTCAGCAGGTGCAAAAGTTCAATCTTATAATTAGTAACCATTCCCTGTAGTGTTTCCTGAGGGGCCCCTTCAGAGTTCAGTTGCCTACTTGCAACTATTCTATGACCCTGCTCTGACCCTCACAGCAGGCTCAGAGAATAGCTACAAGTATACAACAAAGGTCCTGTTAAAAAAATTACACTGCAACAGAAAGCAATTACAGATAAGGAAGCAGGTGTCAGCCTGGGAGTTCAAATTCAGTGACACATTAATCAGCCCCTAATTCATTCATGTCAGTTGAGGCAGGGCAGGTGTGCTTTGCCCCCCATAATCTACAGTGATGAACTAGAGGAAAAGAGTAAGAAAATCTGGCAAGATTTAGTGGATGTTAGGAAAGTCAAAAAGGCAACGTTGTATTTGGTCAAAAACAATGAGTACTACAAACATGTATGTGTTGAAGCAGAGGAAACAGCTGCAGATGAAGACAGTGATTGTTCAGCTGGCCAAATTGAAAACGTTGATGTGTCTAGAAGTGAAGAAATATATGAACATTATACTGTTCATCCTTTGCATTCCAAAGAAGTGATGGGGAATGCAATTGACTTGTTTCAAATGAAAGCAGCAAAAGGAAGTCCCATTAGTATATGGGAAGAAAGTTTGGAAGCTCGTTGTTTTCCACATTTATTTCCAACAGGTCGAGGTGGACGATATGACGATCGACCACTTCAAATTCCTGCATCTGAATATCGAACTTTAAGATTATATGCTGAAGATCCAAGGTTTCGTCAATGCATTCCCTATTTGTTTCATCTACTGTATGAAAGTGACTTGTCTGGGCTCTCTTATGCAGTAAACCATATACTGAAAAGTGGAGCACATCTGCAAAATATTTCGGCGAGGGACTTTATGGAGAAAGTGAATCTGCAAGATAATATTTTGGAATCTCATCTAATCAATCTCAT
The DNA here is from genome assembly GCF_964261635.1 of Lissotriton helveticus. NCBI lineage: Eukaryota > Metazoa > Chordata > Amphibia > Caudata > Salamandridae > Lissotriton > Lissotriton helveticus. The sequence continues at coordinate 996,732,623 of NC_136065.1, read as the reverse complement.
GGCATGTCAGCGTGGTACAAATGAGTATTGGTACCGTCGTCATGGGGAATTGAAATGTATGCTAATAAACTTAGGAACTCCTACATGGTTCCTCACTCTTAGCTGTGCCGAGTATGCATGGGAGGACTTACTTCAATTTCTACGAGAGGCAAATGCAAATATACAAAATATAGAATTCAAAACTGCTGGAGAACTGTGTTCTTTGGATCCCGTGAATGTATGCAGATATTTCAATCATAGATTTAAAGCTATGATGTCTTTTATTACCAACAAAAAAAATCCTCTCCTTGGAGAGGTTTTGGATTTCTTTTGGAGAAAGGAGTATCAAGCGAGAGGTGCTCCTCACATACATATGTTGTTGTGGATTAAAGATGCACCCAAATTTGGAACAGATTCGGATGAGACAGTGATGAGGTCCATTGAAGAGTATTCAACATGTGCTGTTCCGAAAACTACCGAAGAAAACAGTTTAAGGCAACAAGTTTTACGCTTTCAATCCCATCGTTGTGGAAAGTACTGTCGTCGAAAATTCAGAAACAAGGACAAGTTCTACACAAAATGTCGTTTCGGGTTTCCACGACCAGTGATTTCTAAAGGAAGAGTAAATAATTTGATGTCTTCTCTGCGACATACTGTGACGAGGAAATCACCAAAAAATACATACAATTTAAAAAGAAACGAAGAGTCCAAGTACATCAACGACTACAACCCAGTGATTTTGTCCATGTGGAATGCTAACATGGATATTCAGTTCGTTGCTGACAACTCTATTGCTGTGGCTCGATATGTGACGTCTTACATCACAAAAAAAGAAAAGACAGAACTGAAGGAAATGTGGGAGGATATTTCACATGAAAAGAGTCTAAGCAAGAAATTATACAGTTACAGTCTGAAGATGTTGTCACATCGAGAAATTGGAGCATATGAATGTTCTGATCGATTGTCATCAGCAAGTCTATATGCCAAATCTAGAACCATCATTTGGGTGAGTCTAGGTCTTGCTGCAACACGAAACCGAGTTTTGAAATCTGTACAAGAAATAGAGTATTTGGCGGAGAAAGAACCAGAAAGTACAGATATTTTGAAGACAAACATGTTGGATACATACTATCCAAATAGAAGTCCTTACCTTGAGAACGCTTGTCTCTATGAAGTTCTGCAAAGATATATTTATAAGAGGAACATCAGAGAAGATATCAATAATGGAATATATGTTGTCATTGGCTGTGAAGGATGTCTAGTGAAGCAGAGAAAAGGCCATTTGATAATCATCGAAGAATGAGTTGCAAAAATCCAGAGAAAAGGGAATTTTACTATTTAGCTCTTTTGCAACTCTTTAAGCCATGGCGTACAGAAGAGGAACTACTTGGAGATTTTCTCTGTTACGAAGATTCTTTTAATGCAACCAAGGATACCATAGAATGTCCTGTTTTTCCAAATTATCTGCAAATGTTGAACGAAGAAATAGAGCAAGAAGCCACAATTGCTGTAGAGATTGCTAGAGACAGTTCTCAAGACAGTCAGAGTTCTGCTACATTGAGTCAGGATCGACTTGGAGGACCAATTATTCAAAATGAAGCTGCCACTGCCATGGATGAGGTGGAAAGAGCTATGGAACATGCTCAAGATGATGTAGTTAACTTAGAAGGTTTGGTGAAACAACTAAACCTTGAGCAGAAACAGATATATGACGAAGTCACAGAACAGATTGAACATGGATTCAGTCATGAGAAAAAAGAGTGCTCATGTACATCATTTAAGCCTGTCCGACAGTACGTGAGTGGAGAAGCGGGAACTGGAAAAAGTTTTCTGATTAAAGCAATTGCAACTTATCTGCAGAAAAGGACTGAATCACCGCTGTCTTGTGTTGTTACCGCTCCAACTGGGCTGGCAGCTCATAACATTAAAGGGATTACTTTACATCGTTTACTGATGCTACCAGTCGAGCATGATAACAAATTGCAATACCACAAGCTATCTGGAGATGCGTGTTCCGAAGTTTCCAGAGTCCTGAAGAAAATGAAACTTCTTATCATTGATGAAGTAAGCATGTTCTCAAATCTAATGCTTGCTTTTGTGCATTTGAGAATGCAAGAAATTCTTAGAACAGAGTATGATGTGTTATTTGGAGGGAAACACATTATTGTTTTTGGAGATCTACTGCAGTTGACTCCAGTGAAGGGACAACCAGTGTTTAAAATGGTCACGCATGAAGATACCAGGAAGTGCCTAGGAAGCATTGGAAACGTTAATATATGGTTACATTTCAAATATGCAGAACTACTCCAAAATATGCGACAGGCAAAGGATGAAGATTATAAAAATATTCTACAAGATGTAAGAATCGGAAAATTAAGTCAGCATGGGAAAGAAGCTTTACATGCACGATTAATTTCAAATTTGTACCCAAATGAAAACATTCTTCCAGAGAATATTTTTAAGAAAATTAACGAGAAGAAATCTGGGATATGAGTGATGTCACTGACCATGTCATGAGTGATGTAATATGTGACGTCATCAGCAGTGCATTGCACGCGCAAGTTATAGTGAGTCCAACTAACTATAACGTGGGAATTTCAATGGTTTTATGCGAGTAAAATTTCCAGCTAACTATAACTGGTGTGAAACCTCTGGTTTTTTCAGTGAATTTAATAGGTTTTTTAAATGCTAATTCCTAACTATAACTGGTATGAAACCTGTGTTTTTTTCAGTGAATATATATATGTAAATGTAAATGTAGGTGTACTTATATAGCGCAAACCTGTCACCCAAAGGGCATCCTGGCGCTTGCTTAGGGAACCCGTCCTGGTATTCCCCTGTGAGAAACCCCGGCAGGGTGTCCACAAGATGAAAGCCAGGCATCCCGCCGCGAGGGGCCGTAGTGGAGATTAAGCAAGCTATTGCCCAGAGTCGCAGAGTGTGACCCCGTGATTCGAGTAGGCACCGGAGCGAGAATTGTCGAGTCCGTGGAATTTTTGAGCCCGAGACCCGCCGAGGCGGGGAATCGAACCCTGGACCACGGTCGATCTCAGCTTCCGGGTCTGCCGCCTCTAACCACTGAGCCACGCTTCTCCACTCCATATTTATATATATATATATTCACTGAAAAAACCATAGGTTATAGACCATATATAGTTAGGAATTAGCATTTAAAAAACCTTATTTTACTCACACAAAACCATTGAAATTCCATATATAGTTAGTTGTACTAACTATATATCGCGCACCCGCAATCCACTGCTGATCATGTCACATATTACATCATTCATGACATGGTCAGTGACATCACTGATGACATCACTGATGACATCTCAAATGACAACACTGATGACATCACTGATGACATCTCAAATGACATCACTGATGACATCACTGATGACATCTCATTTGACATTACTGATCACATCACTGATGACATCATTCATGTGATAATACGATGAACCTCTTCAGACTCTAATATAACCTTAGATACACTCAGTGTAAACAGACACTCATAGACTGTCACTCATCCATGGAGTTACTCAGACACTTAGTCAGTCATGCAAAGAATCAATCACACCTCCATTTCCTCAACTATACAGTTATACACACCTTACTTATTCAAACATATACTAAAACATATTTACTGACTTATACAATCCTGGATACAAGTTCACAATGATCCATACAGCCACTCACACATTCACTGGCTCTTATGCACAGTTATTTATATATGTCAACTCTCACATGTACTGTATTTTACATATGTACTTACTTTAACATGTAGCACTGAGATATCCATTCACTCACCAATACACTCATGCACACAGTCAACCGCCCATACAGCTGTTTCCACATGCACTTTTGAACCCATACATCTAGTCAATCAACTGCTCACACATCTATGCAAAGAGTCATACACCTCCCAGCCACCCACACACACACTCAGTCTCCCATACAAATGCTTGGGCAACCAATCAATAACCCATATAGTTAATCATATAGCTACTGATCAACACATGCAGCAGTTTACAGAACAACAGACATAATGATGCACAAATTAAGACAGTTTAGTCACTAACCCATGCACTCAGTGAGACACATTTAATCAGTCACTCATACAGTCAGTCATGCCCCTACTAAATCCTTCATCAAGACACTTATACATCCACTCATTCTTCAATATGTAAGACATATTTTAACTTTACAGAATTATACAGTCACTGGATGTAGTCATCAGTGATGTCATCATTGATGTCATTTGAGATGTCATCAGTGATGTCATCAGTGATGTCATTTGAGATGTCATCAGTGATGTCATCAGTGATGTCATTTGAGATGTCATCAGTGATGTCATCAGTGATGTCACTGACCATGTCATGAATGATGTAATATGTGACATGATCAGCAGTGGATTGCGGGTGCGCGATATATAGTTAGTCCAACTAACTATATATGGAATTTCAATGGTTTTGTGTGAATAAAATAAGGTTTTTTAAATGCTAATTCCTAACTATATATGGTCTATAACCTATGGTTTTTTCAGTGAATTTTCAAGGTTTTGTAAATGCTAATTCCTAACTATATATGGTCTATAACCTATGGTTTTTTCAGTGAATTTCATTGGTTTTTTTAAAAGCTAATATCTGTAGCTGTAAAATGTATTCTTCTTTAAATCCAAAAATATATTTTATATGTTTATTAATAATTTTTTTTAATACCATTTTAATAACGTTAATTCGACCCATTAGGGTCAGATGTAGATTATTCATTCTTTCGGTATTTGTTTTGATTTTTTCCAGTAGCGGACGCATGTTGATCTCTACTAGACTATCTAAATCAGCTGTAATCTTCACCCCTAAATATGTAACTTCGGGTGTTATTCTTATATCCTGATAGTTTACCCAGTTGTTCTGTATTATTTGAGTTTTACCTTTGTTTAACGAGTACCCTGCGAACATAGCAAAATGTGCAGCCTCTTGTTCAATTTCTATCATAGCTGACCTTGGATCTGGTGTGACGACTGCCACGTCATCTGCATATGCAAGCGTTTTATACTCATGTCCATGAAATCCAATCGGGAGAATATTTAGATTTCCCTCTAATCTTCTCAGAAGGGGGTCTAAATATAGGGCGAAGAGTAATGGTGAAGCCGGGCAGCCCTGTCTTGTAACGTTATTAAAATGGTAACATTCCCCAAAGTTTTGTATTTATTTAGATCCATACCGTTATTTTTCGACACTTTATGGTTTAACAAGTTAGAAGTGATTCTGAATAAATTTATTTGGGTTAAAGGGAAAACAAGGAGAGCATATAGGCACTTAACTGTAGGAAGGGAAAAAGGAGGCTGGGGAGCACCGGATTTCAGGCTTTATTATTGGGCAGCAGTACTACAATATAGCAGGGTGTTATTAGGTGGGGGAGGGTTAGAACACTTAATGGGAATCAATGTAGGATTAGCCAATGTTTATACGATACTTTTGGGTGAGGAGGCTGAGAATGGGCTCTTAAATACAACTGACTTCACGTATTTTAAACACACGAGATTTAAGACTTTGGAAGCAGTTTATAGGGTGTGGAAAGGAGTGGCCAGATACAATAATTATACAAGATTATATACAAACTGTTCTTTACCGAGGGAGATCTTTAAGGATGCCACTATGTATGATTGGTATAACAAAGGTATAGTGAAGATAGGGAACCTACTGGATAGTCAGGGTAATATGATACAGTTTGGGTTGCTTAAAACGAAATTTGGCTTAGAGCAAAATAGTTTTTTTAAATATCTTCAAACCAGGAGTTTCTTAACACAAAAGCAAGGTGGTATGGCAGGGATGGGACAATGCAAATTCATGGAATATATAGGAACAACTAATAAATGCACGATAAGACAATTATATGCTGAATTGAAAGAAAACAAATCAGATGAAAGGGCGAAATACTCGCAGAAATGGATGGAAAAACTGGGGGTAGGCTTAGAAACTTTTCAGGAGTCCTTGGATATGGGCAGAACAGTGTTATGCTCGGCAACCCTTCAATCACAGCATTTCAAAACAATGTTCTCACTCTATCATACCCCGGCTAGGATCGCCCAGTGGGGTGGGACAACGGGAACAACATGCCCTCGGTGCAACGCGTATGGGGTAGACATCGTGCACATGTTCTCGCAATGTCCACAATTATTTTCTCTGAAAATGGCCATCGAAGAATTTCTTGATAAAACACTGAGGATTAAAATTAAACTTGAAGATAAACTAGTTATTTTAGGAGTGGCCGATACGGTGGAAGCTATGCCAGTAGAGTTCATTTTTGTTTCAATTGCAGTTTTTCGTATTTGCATAGCAAGGAATTGGTTGAATAAGACTCCACCACTATTTTCGGATTGGATAGCCAGCCTTCTCACCATATATAACCTAGAAAAAGCAATATATGCCAGGAAAGGCAGAAGGGCTAAAGCATTAGGCGATATAATATGGCAACCTATTACGAGGTGGAAAAGTAGTAGGACAAATCTTGTTTAACATAAGAAAGTGGGATATATACTTAATTAATTTTTACATTTGTATGTTTCCTTTCCCTCTTCTTGATGTTCTGAATATGGTTTGGAGCTGGGTAGTATGTAGTTTACAAGTTGTGTAGAATTACTCTAATTGTCCTTTTTTTGTTCTTCTTCATGTTCTAAATGTATTGGAACGTATAGATAAATGTATACAGAACCACCAGAGGAAATGGAATGTGCTGTAAACATATGTTGGATTACTTGGAAAAAATTGGGGGAAAAACTTAATAAATATTATTAAAAAAAATAATAATAATTTTTTTTAATACTTTTTTTTTGTTCGCTCCTGGTTCGCGAACCGGGAAGCTTCCCGTTAGCTCATCTTGATGCCGCGACCCAGTCCGCGAACCGGTAAACGTTCCGTTAGCGCAACTGCCGCGTTAGAAAACAACATCGTGACGCGTCGCGTCCGCATGACGTTTCGCGTTGTCGCGTGATACGTCATATGACGTGCTACGTTAGCGTACCCGGAAGCGAACCGGTACGCGAAGCGAGGCGCGAAGCGCAGCTTCCCGGAAGCGAACTGGGACGCGGCGCAAAGCGCGTAACGTAAACACAGCAGGTCATGTGACTTGGTAATAACACTTTTCATTGGTTCATTTCACTTTTGGTTTCCTAATGATGTAAGACTAGGTCATGTGATCTAAAATTAACACTTTTCATTGGTTTAGAACTATTGTTTTTCCCAAATGATGAAAACCCCTCCTTCTTTCCTCACTCTGACTTTCATCTTTGTGAGAGAAAGACCCTTTGTTACCAGTGAGCAATGGCTTCTTTAGTAGCTTCAGCTGGTGCTTCCCCACCACCTCCACCACATCCAAGGAAGAGAGGACCACCTGCTGCAGTTATAATTCAGCAAGAAGAGGAAGAAGAGGAAGAGGAGGAAGAGCAGGAAGAGAGGCATTTTTTGCCTGAGGAGCCCAGGAGGTCTCACCTGAAAGAAAATTTTATTTGCCAATTTTTTAAATTTCCCAAAGGCCAGAAAAAAGTAAATGCAAGGTACGTAACTTGCCTTATATGTCAAGATAGACTGTCCAGAGGGACCGAGAAGAAATACAGCTACGGAAACTACACAATGCATCGCCATATGAGTAGGTGGCATCCTAACAACTACAGTGCTGCACAGTTACGTAACGAACAAGATAATCCCCCTATTACGGCCAGAAGATCTGTTGTACCGGAAGTGACGGGACCAGAGGGGAGGGAGATGGTGCCGAATATACAAATGAGATTCGGGGAAGTAAAGCAAGTCTGCGTACTTTGCAATGGGTTCATTTGCTACAGAGAAAGTAGCATCACTCTGATCAACAGAGCTATCGAGAATCATGTTTGTCCGAAACGCCCCAGACAATAAATTCTTTTTTTTTTGTTGCTCCTGTTGAGCCCTTTACAATGAATCGTTTTCGTTCCCCCCCCAAAAAAACCCCAAAAAAATGTAAAACCGTTCAGAAAATACAAAAAAAGTAAAAAAAATGTTCAGAAAAATAATAAAAAAAATATAAAACAACAAAAACAATAAAAAAAAGTTCTTTTCAGAACTACCTCCCCGTTATAAAAAAATTGGTAGAATATTTGGAACTCTGCCAACCTCTATTTCTCTTGGTTCACTTCCCGGTTCGCTCGCCGGTACGCGAACCGGGAGCGAACCAAAACATTTTTTTTAAAAAAAGAACAGTAAGTATAAGGGAAGGAAACAGACAGTTATGATAAAAGAAAGACAGCTATAGGGGAGTAAACTAGAGATACTGTTACCCGCAATCCACTGCTGATGATGTCACATATTACATCATTCATGACATGGTCAGTGACATCATCAGCAGAGGATTGCGGGTAACAGTATCCCTAGTTTACTCCCTATAGCTGTCTTTCTTTTAACATAACTGTCTGTTTCCTTCCCTTATACTTACTGTTCTTTTTTAAAAAAAAATTTTGATCAGTCAGAAACAGTGACAGTAATAGAGACAGAGTGAGTGACCAAGAGTGAAGAAGTATGAGAAGAGAGGGACTAAGAAAAATAGTGGAAGGAGTAGAGTAATTAAGTAATAGAGAAAGGAATGAGGGAAGTAGCAAAGGCAGGAAAGTGATGCTTAAAGAAATGAAGCAATGGAACTAATAGAAGTTAAATGTGATAGAAATATAACGAAAAGAGTACAAAACATTTACCTTATAATTGTCGTTAAGTTAGTCATTTGTTATTTTTATACTTTCAATCTGTGAAAGAGAGAACAAACATTTGAAAAATATTAAAACATGTTTTTAATAAATTAGAAAAGACAAGGGAAAAAATAGAAGGACAAACAGTTTTTCAACAACTTTGCCACTTACAGAAGCCTCTGCTTCTCCATGCCTCTACACAGTCCTAAAAATATACATTTTAAACTAACAGTATCTTGATGCAGATGAAGTGAGTCCTATCTTGCAACATGGTGCATCTTTTGCATGACTGCTGCATCGGTTTCATGTGGCATTGTTTTTTTACAGCATGACACATCTGCCTAGATGCATCATTTTATAATTTTGTCGCCTCATAGCAAATCTTTTCAACCGCCACTGCGTCACAAAAGTGACGCACAGTGGCGCAAAAGAGGCACACGGCTATCATAAATCTGTCCCTAACATTTTAAATGATTGATTCAGGATGACAATAAGGTGTGGCCTATCCAGAGGTTTGTTTAAGGTGAGGCCTACTCAGGGTTGCAGATCAAATTTACATTTGTTGAAAAATACAGAGGAGATAATACATGTGAAGGCCTACTAATGAAGTAAGTCATGTCCACTTCACTCTTGAACAAAGGCCAGACCTCTTCTGTGTCCGTGGACAGACCTAAACTTCATCTGCACAATGTCATTCGTAAAATTAGGAAACACAGGTGATGTAATTGAAAAATGTGGAGTTTATTTTCCTCATTTCACAATCACATCACCTGTGTTGCCTTTGCTTAGGTATCTCATAGTGCAGATGGAGTCTAGCATATCAAACAGTACACAGAAGTTGAGCAGTGTATACAACAATTTTGACACTTAGAAAAGCTTCAGCTTCTGCATGCCCCCTACACAGTGCTAATTATATACATTTTAAACTGATGGTATCTTGCTGGAGATGAACTGAAACCTATCTTGCAACATGGTGCATCTTTTACACAAAAGTGACCCACAGCGGAGCAAAAGAGGCGCACAGCCATCATAAATCTGACCCTAACATTTTAAATGATTGGTTCAGGATGCCGATAAGGTGTGGCCTATGCAGAGGTTTGTTTGAGGTGAGGCCTACTCAGGGTTGCAGATGAAATTTAGGCTTGTTGAAGAGTACAGAGGAGATAATACATGTGCAGGCCTACCAACGAAGTGAGTCATGTCCACTGCACTCTTGAACAAATGTCAGACCTCCTCTGTCTCCAGGAACAGGCCTAAACCTCATCTACACAATGTGATGTGTAATGTTAGGAAACACAGGTAATATAATTGAAAAACGTGCAATTTTTTTTGCTCATTCCACAATCATATCACCTGTGTTTCCTTTGCTTAGGTATCTCATTGTGGAAATGTAGTCTATCATATGAAAGACTACGTAGAATATGAGCACTGTATGCAACAACTTTGACACTTACAGAAGCCTCACCTTCTCCATGCCTCCTACACAGTTCTACATGTACATCATAAATGCAAACAGTACAGAATTAATTATACATGTTAAATGGTTTATTTTTGCTGTTCTCAGAATGTATCAAATTTCACTAAAAACAGTGACTTGAAGGTATTCATCATATAACAGCGGGGAAAAAAAACACAATCAAAATGATTGTGTTTAAAAAACCCATACAACATAACAAATCAGAATTCAGAACTCCTTAAAGTTAACTTACTTTCCATGACGTCGAAGGATGTCCTATGAACAGCTTACACTCTGTTGTGCTGTTATTACTTTCAGCCCGCCACTTTCTGAAAGAAAACCTCCATCGTTTTGAAAAGTATGTTACATACAATAAATGACTTCTCGCTCTCTACCACACGTTTCCACAAGGCCAAATCGTGTCAGAGCCATTTATAACTCTTGGAATTCTTGTAAGCCAATCCCGTCATGTTGTATTTCCGCAACTTTCAGAATTAAAATGTTGAAGATCATTTTCACAATCCTGGATTACTAATATCTTCCCCTTCTTGCTCAGTCATGTTCTACATTTCCTATGACACTGATACTGCTTACTGTGAAGCAGACTTACACTATCTCTATGACTACTACAATTATTTAATTCTCTACATCACTTTTAATCACAAAGCAATGTAAAACAGTAGACAGCATTGCAGACTTACATTCCCTCTACTTCATGTTTTGATTGGCTGCTTCAATTTGCTTATAAAAAGAAACAGTTTTTCTGAATTCATTCAAAGTGCAGTTATTTCTCCATGACGTCCAGTGTTATGGTAAGAAGTTATGTCTCTGTACTACACTTATCCTCAAGGCCAAATCGTGTAGGAGCCATTAGAAGTTCTTGAAATTCCTCAGAGCACATCCCGAGATTCTTTCCCTAAAATTTTGGTTTTAAAAACACCAGGTAAGAGTTTTTAAGGTCAAACGGCAAATTTTTTTTGAAAATTAAAACAGAATCATTGCAGAATGACCAGCCATTTCTAGACTTCAAATAAGCTGTGTAATGTCCTGATGTTGTTGAAGGACCGTCATGATATATAATTGCTGCAGTTACAAAAGTCCTTCCTGATATTGACAACTGTAAAGCCACAACATTTTTAATTAAAGTTGTCAATTTTGTTCCATCAGGCCTACATCGTTGGAACATTAAAATGACATACTGGCCATATGTTCGTATAAATAATGTGGACATCATTTCAGATTTACATTGGCTACACTCCATGTTGTGATCGGCTGCTTTTACTAGCTTATTAAAGGACACTGATTTACTGTCTGGCAAAGTTAAATATATAAATCTTTCTGAGTCTACACTAGTAGTACTTGATACCCTACAGTTCTCGCAGTCATGCTGCCATTGATAAGAAAGCCCAAACAGGTGATCTACATCTACACCTTCAGCATGCAATACATCAAGCATATACATTAAAAACTCCTGACAATCTTGCTGAATATTTTGAGAGAATTGTGTTTGGCCTGAACATCTGTCTAACAGATTTCGAATTTCAGACACACTTTCTATTTTTGTTCTATCAGTGCTACATTTCTCTAACACAGAATTTAACAAACTGCAAAATCTTTGATCAGAATTGACCACAATCTCTTCTTTTACATTTTCTAGAGAAAACAAAACATTAACCACTACATTAGCATAGCAGTTGACACCAGAACTGTTTTCAAATTGAAAACCAACAACATCTTCAACAGAATCCTTTTTGTTTCTGCTTATAATTTCAGGTTCATCGACTTTTCGTCTTTTTGCTACAACCTCCCCAGTATTGGTCACATTTCTTCGTTTCCGGCCTACCACACGTTTCTCAAACAAAGGATATTGAGGCAAATGTGGCGCATACTCTCTTCTTAACCTATTGTATTCCTTAACACAATCTAGATCCGCACAAATGTTTGTGACATCACACTCAATCAAGTACAATCCCGATAAAGTTCTAACTCGTGACAATGCCACATATGCCATACCCTCCTTGAACACAGAACTGCCAATATTCACCAATGCACTGTCTACACTTAAACCTTGCGATTTATGGATTGTCACCGCATATGCCAAGCAAACAGGAAACTGCTTACGGCGAACATATAAGTCTTTTACAAGCAAAAATCTAGCAGAACAACGACCAATTAGCTGTACTTCCTCAATGCCATCAAATTTAATTTTTAAAAATTCAATTCCATCTCTATTTCTGTATTTTACAAAATCAACAACATTACCCATTGATCCATTTACCAGACCTCTTTCAACATGTAAATTCCTTCTTAAAATTATACGGCAGTTCAAGCACACATTCAGAGTCTTTTCAAAACCTGCAGTTTTAGATATAGTCTTCTCTAATGAATCCAATTTTGTTTTCAAATTCTCAGACAAAATAATTGTTGATCCCATATGCTCTACTCTGTCAATAGCTTCCAGTTTCACAATCTCTTGCTTTTCTGAATGCAACATTTTGTTGTTGAATTTGGCACATTCTGCAAGAGTTGGCATCAAACATATTCCAGATTTCTTCTCAGTAATTTTCTGAAAAATATTCTCAGGCACAACATCTTGTTCTGGATATAAATTTGACAGTAATCGTGCATGTAAAGCTTCTTTCCCATGCTTGGTCACTTTTCCAATTCTAACATCTTGTAGAATAGTCTTGTAAACTTCATCCTTCGCCTGACGCATATTTTCATGCAGTTCAGCATAATTGAAGTTTAACCATATATTGACGTTGCCAATGCTCCCTAGGCACTTCCTGGTATCTTCATGCGTGAGCATTTTGAACACAGGTTGCCCTTTCACTGGTGTCAGCTGCAGAAGATCTCCGAAAACAATGATGTGTTTGCCACCAAATAACACATCATACTCTGTTTTGAGAACTTCTTGCATTCTCAAATGCACAAAGGCAAGCATGACATTGGAAACATGCTTACTTCGTCAATGATAAGAAGTTTCATTTTCCTCAAGATTCTTGAAACTTCACAACAAGCATCTCCAGATAGCTTGTGATATTGTAATTTGTTGTCATGCTCCACTGGCAGCATCAGTAAACGATGTAAAGTAATCCCTTTAATGTTATGTGCTGCCAGTCCAGTTGGAGCGGTGACAACACAAGACAGCGATGACTCTGTCCTTTCCTGCAAATAACATGAAATTGCTTTAATAAGGAAACTTTTTCCAGTTCCCGCTTCTCCACTCACGTACAGTCGGACAGGCTTCAACGACGTACATGAGCAGTCTTTCTTGTCATGACTTAATCCATGATCAATTTGCATGGTAACTTCGTCATATATTTTCCTCTGCTCAACGTTGAGTTGTCTTTCCAACTCTTCTAAGTTAACCGCATCCTCCTGAGCATGTGCCATGGCTCTTTCCACTTTATTCATAGCAGTGGCAGCTTCATTTTCGATAACAGGTCCTCCTAGTGGATCCTGACTCAATGAAGCAGAACTCTGACTGTCCTGAGAACTGTCTCTGGCAATCTCGGCTGCAATCGTTGCTTCCTGCTCAATTTCCGCATTCAACATTTCTACATATTTGGGAAAAGCAGGACATTCTATGGTCTCCTTGGCAGCATTGAAAGAGTCTTCGTAACAGAGGAAATCTCTAAGCAGTTCCTCTTCTGCACGCCAAGGCTTGAAAAGTTGCAAAAGTGCTAAATAGAAAAACTCCTTTTTTTCAGGAGATTCGCCACTCAATTTTCGATGGTTTACCAAGTGGCATTTTCTTTGCTTGACCAGACATCCCTCACTTCCTATTACAGCATACACTCCTTTCTCAGTATCTTCTTTGATGTTCCTCTTGAATATGTAATTTTGAAGAACCTCATACAGACAAACATTCTCGAGGTGACTGCTTCGATTTGGATAATATGTATCCAACATGTTGGTCTTCAAAATGTCGGTACTGTTTGGCTCCTTTTCCGCCAAATACTCAATTTCCCGCACAGGTTTGAGAACTCGATTACGCGTTGCAGCAAGACCAAGACTCGCCCAAACGATACTCCTGGACTTGGCATAGAGACTTGCTGAAGACAACCGGTCAGAACATTCGTAAGCTCCGATTTCTCGATGCGACAACATCTTCAGACTGAAACTGTACAACTTCTTGCTGAGGCTCTTTTCATGGGAAATGTCCTCCCACATATCCTTCAATTCTGTCTTCTCTTTTTTGGTGATGTAAGATGTCACATACCGAGCCACAGCCATACAGTTATCAGCCACAAACTGTATATCCATGTTAGCATTCCACATGGACAAAATCACCGGGTTGTAGTCGTTGATGTACTTAGACTCTTCGTTCCTCTTCAAATTGTATGTGTTTTTAGGTGATTTCTTCATCACATTATGTCGCAGCGAAGACATCAAACTGTTTACTCTTCCTTTAGAAATCACCGGTCGTGGAAAGCCGAAACGACATTTGGTGTAGAACTTGTCCTTGTTTCGGAATTTACGACGACAGTACTTTCCACATCGATGGCTTTGGAAACGTAGAACTTTTTCTCTTAGGCTTTTCTTCTCCTTTGCGTTTGGAACAGCACACGTAGAATACTGTTGTATGAAACTCATCACTGAGTCTTCTGGATCCGTTCCAAATTTAGGTGCATCCTTGATCCACAGCAACATATGTATATGAGGAGCACCTCTTGCTTGGTACTCCTTTCTCCAGAAGAAATCCAACACCTCTCCAAGAGGTGGATTCTTCTTATTCATGATGAAAGACATCATAGCTTCAAATCTATGATTGAAGTACCTACATACATTGACTGGATCCAAAGAGCACAGTTCTCCGGGTGTCTTGAATTCGATGTTTTCGATTTTTCTATTTGCCTCTCGTAGAAATTCAAGTAAGTCTTCCCAGCCATACTCGGCACAGCTCAGAGTGAGGAACCATGTGGGAGTTCCTAAGTTCCTCAGCATACATTTTAAATCACCATGACGACGGTACCAGTACTCATTAGTACCACGCTGACACGCCATGAGATTAATCAGGTGAGAATCCAAAATACTGTCTTGGACATTGACTTTATCCATAAAGTCACTTGCCGAGATGTTTTGCATGTGTATACCACTTTTCAAGATGTGGTTCACTGCATATGACAGTCCAGACAGATCGCTTTCAAACAGGAGATGAAACAAATAGGGAATGCATTGTCGAAACCTAGCATCTCCTGCATACAATCGCAAAGTCCGGTATTCAGAAGCAGGAATTTGATGAGGTCGCTCATCATATCTTCCTCCCTGACCTGTTGGAAAAAGCTGTGGGAAACACAGAGCTTCCAAACTTTCCTCCCAAACACTAATGGGACTCCCTTTGGCTTGTTTCATTTGAAACAACTCAATAGCATTCCCCATGACTTCCTTGGAATGCAAAGGATGAACACTATAATGTTCATATATTTCTTCACTAGTAGAGGGTTCTACTTTCTCAATTTGACCAGCACACAAATCGCTATCATCTTCCTCACTTACTTCCTCTTCTGCAACATATACATTCTTATAGTATTTATTATTTTTTTTCAAATACAATGTTGCCTTTTTAACTTTCCTAACATCCACTAAATCTTGCCATATTTTCTTATTCTTTGTCGGAACCCCATTAACTAAGATAACCAGAGGTTCCTCTTCCACTTTTTCTACTCCAATTGTGTTAATGTTTTTCTTCAAATCTAGAGGCAAATAAACAACTCTTCCCTTTAATCCTCTCTGTAAATCTTATGGAGGCAATTTCCCTGTCTTTGGCTCCATTCTTACAATAGCCTGAAAGGGATGGATACTTTGAATCAAAATAGATTCATAAGTATTTAAATCCTTCAATTCAGAAGGAATCTCAACCAATTCCAGATTATTATGAACTGCTCTAGCAGGCATCTGGTTTTGATTTAATTTGTTACAACAATAAGTACACACACGTTGATCCAATCCCAAATCAAAACAATTTTCTACCATCAAGTATGTTGTGAAATCCTTCCATTCACTATTATTTTCCCTTTCACTTTTTGCATATAAATCCACTAACTTAGTCTGATTCTTATAATAAGTGCGTCGACAACACACACAAGTGAAATTTGGCCTCTCACTTGATTTCACCTGAAACGTCGCAATTTCCCTCTGGAAATTATCTGTACTGGAAACCTGTACACTATCTTCCACATTACCCGCTTCTTCTTGATCAATTTCAACATTCTCCTCTTTACTTCCAAAGTAACAAAACTCAATTTCTTCACATATATTCTTCACATCTATTTCAGAACCATGCAAAAGAGCAGCGCATAATTGTTTAAGCATAATTGCTGGACTCTTAGCATAATACAACATTCTAACTAATTTCCTCACTTTATTATGATGCACTGCTAGCATCCTGAAATGATGAAAATCACTCTGGCATACTCTCCTGGAAAGACAAGCCAGTGAATGACCATGCAAACCTGTCACTTCTCTCACTCTGCAAGGATCTAATTCTTGCAACAACTTCATTTTCTGCTTCAAACTTTTCTTATTAAATGACCGTACAAAATCACAAAGCAAATTGATGGAATCCTGTCGCACACTGCAAATACTACTACACTTCCAGGTATACACAGGACCCTTAGGACGTCTTCCTAAAACCTCATTACCTAACACCTCTTCTGCCTCTGTTGTCACAAGTTTTTCTTTTTCAACTGGACAACCATCTTTCACTTCATAAGCTCGACCACTGGTGTCAACTGCATGCACCAAATCATTATCCTGGAAATAACTCTCCTCATTAAAAAATGCCTCACAGCTTGAACTATGCATCCATTCTCCAGAAAAAACTTCACAAAAATTACTACGATTAACTATTCTCTTCCATCTACTATTTCTTTTGAAATCATAAATTGCCTTGTTTAGCTTCCTAATTCTATTGATTATCAAAATAAATAACTTACGTTTAATTTCAAATGCCTGATCAATAACTTTCTCAACTATTTTTTTTCTCTTATAAAAAACCACTTTCTGTTGACCTTTCTTAATATTTTTTAACAAATTGCCAATTATCCTGTTGCGGAACATTCGTTTACGAATGTCCCTAAACTGTTGTTTCCTTCTACTATCATGCACAGAGTTATCTCTTGCTCTAGCAGTAACATTTTTCATTGGCCTTTCCTTTCCGTTTGAATTGCTTCTCTTTTTCTGGACTGAAACATTTTCTGTAGTAATATTTTTTTTACTACAGATATTTCTTATGAATGTTTTTGTACTCTTACCCGGTGCTTTCTTGGTGACTTGACAAATCTTTTTGTTAGAGGACTGCTGCTTTTTTTCATTGACCTGCTGTCTTTGACGTTTTGCAGCCTTTCACAGTCTTTCTTTGGTTGGCATGCTGAAATCTTGAAATGATCTGCAGTTGAATCTGTGGTAAAATATATTAAAAAATGTTATTACCACTATTACCCAACAGTAAATCAATAACAGTAATCAAAAACTTAAAACACTACTTGACATTTTTACATAGAAGATTTTTTAATGCTTGGCAAATTTAGAATACAGAAATAGCAGAAAAGAATTGGAATTTATATTTATTTTACCTGTGCTGTTTTATATGTGAATCTGATCTAATTTTATGAGCATATTTTAATATTTTATTGAAGACACTACACATAACCTGTTTTTGAAGGTGTCTTTATTTTTAAATTAAACGGTTTACATTTTTACTTTTTATTTATTATACATTTTTAAAATAAATGTTTATAGTTCCATAGGCTCAAGCACGTCAGCTTCCCATCCTATGTCATACAATTCTGACAAATCTGCATCCTCATCACGTTCTTCTTCATCCTCAGGATTTAAATCATCCAAGGGATCAACATCCACTGATGTTTCAATTACGAGTTCAATGATGAGGTCGAAATCAACTGATTGCTGATTGTCGCTCATGTTGATGTTGTCTTTATCTTTAAAGAAAGATAACAACAATGAGATGTTGCAGAGTAAGAGACAAATCTCAGAGATTATAATAGTAAAATTGTTTAACAAGAGTAACATTTTGCACCTATTATTTAGCCATGTCCAGCGATGCTGAGGAGGTGAAGCCTATGTCCAATTTTTCAGTGAACAGGACTCATCTCTTCTTAACCTTGGATAAGCCTCACCGACTCTGTGTCCCCTGCACATACTTAAATGTAAAGGGGCAGATTTATGTTAACTGGCACATCCCCAGGGATGCACCAGTTAACGTGCGCCGCTGCTCTGCCACCCATGGTGTGCCGCATTTACAATCAGATAGGACAAAGCTGCGTCAAAACCCTGCGCCTGCTTGAAGCAGGCATAGGTCTTGACGCAGCATTGTGGAGATGGGGCACCCCTGAGCCTTGCTGGAGCTGCATCGCACTTGCGATACAACTCCAGCAATGCGCCACCTTTACGGCACAGATGCGTCACGCATCTGTGCCGTTTTTGCCCCATGGTGCGCCACATTGTAAATGCAGCACACCATGGGTGACGGAACAGCGGCGCAGGATGACTGGCACATCCCTGGTGATGCGCCAGTCATCATAAATCTATCCCTAAGCTTCTTATCTTGTTAGAGATGAACTGCCATATGTATCATCAAACTATTTTGCATTTCCTAAATAGCGAATTTTAAGGAATAAATAGCGATTCTTTACCATTCCTAATTTGCGATGAGCAAATTGCTAATTGCAAATTACCCATTCATTTCCATGGGCCAGGAGGCCCATAGGAATGAAGGTGCAATTTGCGATTAGCAATTAGCTCATCGCAAATTAGGAATTTTTCCAAGGGTGCAGGGGTGTCTCAAGAACACCCTGCTGCACCCCTGAAAAAGAAATTTGGGGGCATATGACGCACATACATGCCCTAAGGGCATGTATGGGCGTCATATGGCACCTTTTGTTTTTTGGAAAAAAAGCTTTTTGAAAAGAATTCGCAAATTACCACCAACTAGAAGTTGGTGGTAATTTGCAAATCCTTAATGGCATTTTTTGCATATTTTTTGTTTGATACATTGCATTTAAGGAATTGCAAAATTTGCAAATCCTTAAGTGCAATCGCAAAATAAGGAATAGCAAATTTTGCTATTCCTTATTTTGCATCAAACTTGTTTGATACATACCATTTGTCTAATTAGCATTCGCAAAGGCCGAAATTCGCAGAATTTTGGCCTTTGCGAATGCTAATTAGCTTGATACATATGGCCCCAAGTGAGGCTTGTCTTGCAACATGGTGCATCTTTTGCATCACTGCTGCATCGGTTTCATGTGGCACGGTTTTTTTACACCATGACACATCTGCCTAAATGCATCAATTTGTAATTTTGTCGCCTCATAGCAAATCTTTTGCACCGCCGCTGCATCACAAAAGTGACGCACTGTGGCGCAAAAGAGGCATACACCTATCATAAATCTGTCCCTAGCATTTTAAATGATTAATTCAGGATGACGATAAGGTGTGGCCTATCCAGAGGTTTGTTTAAGGTGAGACCTACTCAGGATTGCAGATCAAAGTTACGCTTGATGAAGAATACAGAGGAGATAATACATGTAAAGGCCTACCAATGAAGTAAGTGATGTCCACTTCATTGCGCCAGTCATCATAAATGTATCCCTAAGCTTCTTATCTTGTTAGAGATGAACCGCCATATGTATCATCAAACTATTTTGCATTTCCTAAATAGCGAATTTTAAGGAATAAATAGCGATTCTTTACCATTCCTAATTTGCGATGAGCAAATTGCTAATTGCAAATTACCCATTCATTTCCATGGGCCAGGAGGCCCATAGGAATGAAGGTGCAATTTGCAATTAGCAATTAGCTCATCGCAAATTAGGATTTTTTCCAAGGGTGCAGGGGTGTCTCAAGAACACCCTGCTGCACCCCTGAAAAAGAAATTTGGGGGCATATGGCGCACATACATGCCCTAAGGGCATGTATGGGCGTCATATGGCACCTTTTGTTTTTTGGAAAAAAAGCTTTTTGAAAAGAATTCGCAAATTACCACCAACTAGAAGTTGGTGGTAATTTGCAAATCCTTAATGGCATTTTTTGCATATTTTTTGTTTGATACATTGCATTTAAGAAATCGCAAAATTTGCAAATCCTTCAGTGCAATCGCAAAATAAGGAATAGCAAATTTTGCTATTCCTTATTTTGCATCAAACTTGTTTGATACATACCATTTGTCTAATTAGCATTCGCAAAGGCCGAAATTCACAGAATTTTGGCCTTTGCGAATGCTAATTAGCTTGATACATATGGCCCCAAGTGAGGCCTGTCTTGCAACATGGTGCATCTTTTGCATCACTGCTGCATCGGTTTCATGTGGCACGGTGTTTTTTACACCATGACACATCTGCCTAAATGCATCAATTTGTAATTTTGTCGCCTCATAGCAAATCTTTTGCACCGCCGCTGCATCACAAAAGTGACGCACAGTTGCGCAAAAGAGGCATACACCTATCATAAATCTGTCCCTAGCATTTTAAATGATTAATTCAGGATGACGATAAGGTGTGGCCTATCCAGAGGTTTGTTTAAGGTGAGGCCTACTCAGGATTGCAGATCAAAGTTACACTTGATGAAGAATACAGAGGAGATAATACATGTAAAGGTCTACCAATGAAGTAAGTGATGTCCACTTCATTGCGCCAGTCATCATAAATGTATCCCTAAGCTTCTTATCTTGTTAGAGATGAACCGCCATATGTATCATCAAACTATTTTGCATTTCCTAAATAGTGAATTTTAAGGAATAAATAGCGATTCTTTACCATTCCTAATTTGCGATGAGCAAATTGCTAATTGCAAATTACCCATTCATTTCCATGGGCCAGGAGGCCCATAGGAATGAAGGTGCAATTTGCGATTAGCAATTAGCTCATCACAAATTAGGAATTTTCCCAAAGGTGCAGGGGTGTCTCAAGAACACCCTGCTGCACCCCTGAAAAAGAAATTTGGGGGCATATGGCGCACATACATTTTAAAAACATTCCTTTACCTCAAAAACGATTTTCAAGTCATAATTTGAAAACACTGCCCACGGGGAAATGACTTAAAATGTCCTTAAGACACATGAAAGTGTTTTTTTAAAGCCTTTGCAACTTTTTTGGGTCACTTTTAACATGGCTATGTAACTCAAACAGTCAAAATCTAAATTTACCATGCACAGGTGGGAGCATATTTACAAGGAATTTGCTCCACGGGGAAAGGTCTTTTAATTTAATATGGGAAAAATAACATCAGAGACACTGAAATGCCTTATAAAGAAGCATACACCATTATGTCCTTGTCATAAATTTTAAAACCATTCCTTTTCCCCAAAAACGATTTTCAAATCATAATTTGAAAACACTCCACATGGGGAAATGACTTAAAATGTCCTTAAGACACATGAAAGCGTTTTTTGATTGCCTTTGCAGCCTGTTTGGGTCACTTTTAACATGGCTATGTAACGCAAACATTCAAAATCTAAATTTGCCATGCACAGGTGGGAGCATATTTACAAGCAATTTGCTCCACAGGGAAAGGTCTTACATTAAAATGGGAAAAATAACATCAGAGACACTCAATTGCCTTATAAAGAAGCATACACCATTATGTCCTTGTCATAAATTTTAAAACCATTCCTTTTCCCCAAAAACGATTTTCAAATCATAATTTGAAAACACTCCACATGGGGAAATGACTTAAAATGTCCTTAAGACACATGAAAGCGTTTTTTGATTGCCTTTGCAGCATGTTTGGGTCACTTTTAACATGGCTATGTAACGCAAACATTCAAAATCTAAATTTGCCATGCACAGGTGGGAGCATATTTACAAGCAATTTGCTCCACAGGGAAAGGTCTTACATTAAAATGGGAAAAATAACATCAGAGACACTCAATTGCCTTATAAAGAAGCATACACCATTATGTCCTTGTCATAAATTTTAAAACCATTCCTTTTCCTCAAAAACGATTTTCAAGTCATAATTTGAAAACACTCCACAGCTCCTATGCACAAAAAAACCCTGTCAGTACTAATACTTCACATTTTCTCCAATTACAATTTCTCAAAGAAACAAAATCTATTTGTAAAACACTTGAGACAAAGCAACATTTGAAAAACACAACTTTTTTCATAATTTTCTCCTTAAAGCACACTATTCTCTATCTAAATTAAAGAAATCTTTTCTCACCTTAGCAAATACTTTGAGTTTCAAAACAGTCTCAGAAACACACCAATTTGTCTTCAGCAGAGCAAAAGGTATGCACTCCAGAGTCTGCAGCTATCAAAAGCACAGAAATGCTGTAATTCTTCACACATATCTCTCATGTCACCCAATCAAAACTCTTCCCTCACTTTTTTTCAAATCAAAACCCTTCCTCCCTCTGCCCTCTCTGCTTGTTTTGCATAGCAACCACCTCTTGGAAGACCTCTGGTGTTTGCAAGTTCACACAACAATGTTGCAATTGAACTCTGAACTCTCAGTGCACCTGCATATCCAGTGCATTCTTTCATTTAATGATTTTTTCTTGACCACTCAAAATACATCTTTCAAAGAACTCATCCATGCACCCTAACTTTCTGTTTTCAGCAATCAAAATCCACCAATCACTGTTACTGCTTCATTAACACAGAAACTCCACAGTTTTTTTCATTTTAAACTCTTATTTTTTCAACTGCCATTTCATTGCCACACTTCATCTGACTGCAGGAGAACCTTCTCTCACCATGTTTTCTGTCTGGATTGTTGGACACAGTTACATCTATTGGGCTCAGAGGTATGCTGAGAACAGAAATTTACCTAACCTCAATTTACAAGATGTGGAAATTAAGTGGTTTGGCCACAGAGGATTAAAATGTCACCAATTGATACCATTGGTGAAAACCTTTATCCATTTGCCAAAACCTGACCTGTTAATTGTGCACTGTGGAGGTAATGATTTGGGCACTTTGACTGGGGTAGGTCTGGAAATGCTTTTAAAGGACACCTTTGAGCAATTAATGGCACTTTTTCCTCAGACTGCCTTGGTATATTCAAATATATGCCAAAGACAGAAATGGAGGTGGTCAAACCAATTTTGTCCACAAATTGAGAAGTCGAGGAAGCATGTAAACAAATCTGTTTCAGCTTACATGAGAGACCATGGAATGGGCTCCGTGTACAACAATAACTTGCGTTACTACATGCAAGATATCTACAGAGGAGATGGAGTTCACTTCTCAGATGAGGGCAACAGAATTTTCATTCTGAATTTAAGACTGTGCATTGGTACCTACTTATAAGTACCTAAATGTACCATAAATCCAAAAGCTCTTCTCAGAGCTACCCTACATCTGATCACTCACAATTATTATTTTTCTCTAACTTTTTTCACTAATTTTCAACAAAGTACGCTCCCCGGGGCGCTACCCGGTACGCGAACCGGAAGCTAACCTCGCGAAATTTAAAAAAAAAATGTTTTTTTTCCGCACATATAAGCCTCCTCAGCCACCCTCAGAAAACCTAGGGGGTCAAGATAAGTCTACCGTGCCCCCTTCTACCCATTCTGAACATTATTTGCCCTCCATCTTGTATCTTAAGTCGACCGAAACACAAAATGGTGGACTCCCGTAACGCTTAAGGTTCGCGTACCGGGGCGCTCGCCAGTTCGCGTACCGGGGCGCTCCCCGGGAAGCGCACCATCAAAAAAGGTGGGAAAGTAATTTACAGAAAAAAGACTGGAGACACTCTCACCAAATATAGATTAGCTCATACTACATACCAATCCCTATCATTTTCACAAATTTGATTGAAATACCATTTAGCCATTTAGCCTGTAGACCTCTCTAAATACCGTGAGGTAAATTACTTCTCAAAACACATCTGAAGTGTTGGAATTGACAACCAATGAAAATGTTACTTTCATTTTCTACTTTTATTACCTGACATTTGATTGGTTATATACCTGAATATATATAAAGGAAGAGAAGGAAACACAGCCATTTTGACTACTACTTCCTGGTGTACATTTCAATTGGATTTTCACTAATCACTTCAACTTCTTTGTAAAGGTAAGTTGTTATTTTAAAAACTGAAGTATATTGTGCACTATCAGTTAATATGGTAAACTGTTTCTGATAGTTATATACTATCCCTCTGTAGTAGTTATAGATTTAGATAGACTTCTCTGTTATAGTTATGGATGGAGTTATGTTTCTCTTGTATAATTATGAAATTACTTACATTAAATCACATACACTTTTTTATATTCCTACTTCCACTCTGATACTATACACTGCCCAAAGATAAATTCACTGATAAAAACTGCCTATCTAAAAATAATCCCAACAGTGCCCTATCTCTACTAATATATATTTTTTTTATCCAAATTTCAGGCAACATGGAAGGCGAACAGAAAGTTTCATTTCAAATTGTCCTGCAAGAGAGCAGCCAAGAATTAATTGATCCAAATTATATAGAATTTATGGATGAAACTTGGGACCAAGAACTACTGCAATGTGTGCAAGCAGTAGATGACCTCCTTCAAAATGAGGACATTTTACACCCTCAGAGATTACAAACTATGTTCATGGAAAATGACGACATTTCAGACAGTGAAATGTTAGAAATGTTATTACATTTTGAAACACAATCACAATAATAAATAATTGCTTAAAAAATAAAGAAATTAAAAAATAATCAACAAAACCAACAATCAATTAACATACAGTATTTGAAAAGTCTATCATTCTTTTTTCCTTATAGTACGCTCCCCAGTACGCTTCCCGGTTCGCGAACCGGGCGCTCCCCACGACCTAGGGGGTCAGGGAAGAACTACTATGCCCCCTTATGGTCATTTCCCCCTTTGTTTTGACCTCCTCTTGTCTCTCGATCCTACCGAGAGACAAGATGGCGGCCGCTCCGGACTGTTTAGAATGTTGACAGACACCGGAGAGCCAATCAGCTTCGCTTCGCGAAGTTCCGTTACGCGTAAAGTACGCGAACCGGAGAGCTGCCCAGAGCGCGCTTACAGATATATATCTTTTTTTGAACGTTAATTTCTCAAAATCCACTGGAGCACATATATTGAGACCTAGCAAAGGCACATCGGGCTAACAGTCCCTACAATTTTGCCAAGTTTCGTGCAAATCCATTCAGCCGTTCGGGCTAAAAGTGAGGCCAACCGCCCTATGGAAATTAACATTGGAAAAACACGTTTTGGGACCCCCTTTTTTCTCAGCCCCCCCTTGACGAACCCCCCCCAAATTTTCAGGGGCTGCTCAGAAACAAAATGTTCCATATTCCTGAAAATTTCAGCCAATTCCGTCCACAAACGCCAAAGTTATTAGACATAGAATTTTCAAAAATCCCATAGTGAAAAAATCCTAACTATATATACCTACTGGCGACCGCCAGTAGGTAATATATTCACTGAAAAAACCATAGGTTTCACACATGTTATAGTTAGCTGGACATTTCACTCATACAAAACCATTGAAATTCCCCCGTTATAGTTAGTTCATCAGTGATGTCATTTGAGATGACATCAGTGATGTCATGAGTGATGTCACTGACCATGTCATGAGTGATGTAATATGTGACGTCATCAGCAGTGCATTGCGGGTGCGCGAGTTATAGTTAGCTGAACTAACTATAACGGGGGAATTTCAATGGTTTTGTATAATTGAAATGTCCAGCTAACTATAACATCTGTGAAACCTATGGTTTTTTCAGTGAATTTCTAAAGTTTTTTAAATGCTAATTCCTAACTATTCCATGCCTGAAACCTTTGGTGTTTTCAGTGAATTTGCAAGGTTTTGTAAATGATAATTTTAAAATGTATTAATTATTATATTTCTTTCTTTTTAATGTAATTTCCTACATTTTTTTTATAATTATTTATAGTTATTTTATTTTTTAAGTTATATTCCATATTCTTAATTTAAAATAATAACAAAACAAATTTCAAAAATATTTATTTTATTAATTAATTATTTTTTTCAATATATTAAATTCTATATATTTCCTTTTTCATTTTTTTGGGGATAATCATATGGTATGCGTACGGTGATCGCACCGTCCTTTGTATGGCTAATCGTACTCTGCGCATACTAGCTTGAAGCAGGTGTAAGGATTGACACAGCATTCTGAGCATAGGGCCCCCAGAGCATTGCTGGAGATGCGTTGCACTTGCAACATAACTCAAACAATGCACCACCTTTACAGCACAGATACATCACATATCTGTGCCGTTTTAGTCCCATGGTGCACCGCATTGTTAATACGGCGCATCCATGGTGGTGGTGTCACGGTGCATTATAATTGGCATATTCCTGGGGATATGCCAGTTATTGTATATGTGCCCATTAGTGTTTTAATGTAGTGAATGAATTACTACATACCGATGAATGAGTCACTACAAAACTAAAATAGCAGTGACAGAGTGTTTGGTGGAAGTGTAAGGATACAAACTGGGGAATTGAAGGTGTAAAAGACAAATTTGCAAGTACATAGAGGACTGCATGTATAGTCTGTAGGGGTCTGAAGCAGTCTATGGCCTATGGCCTATTTTAATGCATGAATACTTAGGTACTGAGTGGATGATTACAGTTCTGCAAGGAAAGAGCCTGATTGAATTTATAACAGCCTCAGTTTTACCACAGTATGTAGATAAACACATACTGCTGAATGGCTCACTACAATATTGAAACAGTGGGGTGAGAGTGTTTGGTGAAAGTGTAAAGATACAGACTGGAGAATTGAAGGTATAAAAGACAAGTTTGCCGGTGCATAGAACACTGCATGCATAGTCTATAAGAGTTTAGAACAGTCCATGCCTAAGGCCTACTTTGCTTCATGACTACTTAGATACTGACTGGATGATTACAGTTGTCCAAGGAGAGTGTCGAGCTTAATGTATAACTGCTTCACTTTTAAAACAGTGTATAGATACACACATACTGATGTATAGCTCACTACAATACTAAAATACCAGTAGCAGAATGTTTGGAGGAAGTGTAAACACACAGACTGGGCAGTTGAAAGTTTAAAAGCCAAGTTTGCAGGTGCAGACGAAAAGTAATTTATTATTTATTAATCTTCCCAACGCCCAAAGCGCCAGCACACCTTTCCGAGGGTAGGTTTATGATTTACAAATGCTAACATTTTTTAAAGTAAAAAGCATAATATTAACAAATATTAATACTTTTTTTTCTTCTAATGATGACAATATTTTTTTTTTATATCTTCTATTTGCATGTCTTTAATCATGAAATTGCAAAGAACACATTTTACCGAGTACCATTATTTAAACTCTCCAACGTATGTGGATAATGATACCTTATACGTGTTACGATCGAAATTGAAACCTTTACAGCTTCACAGTTTGTAACTTTTCCGAACACGTGCAGAACAAAAACAGTTAAAACGTGAGCACGTGTAAACTGCAAAATGTGGCATCTAAATAGGCGGACCCACATCTTCCTTCCGTAGACTACTAAACAACCAAAAACTATATAAACCACACCTACTGTGCAATTAGTTTTGTTTTCGCGAGTTATTTCTGAGTCGCCAATCTATGTTGCAGGTTCCGTTTTCTAACATCGGATTCTCTTTTTCCGTCAACAAACATATTCCGGGGTTGTAAGTTGTTTCAATATGGCATAGGCATAGTACTTAGTTATAATTTGTAGCTATTTATCAATATTTAAACATTTATATGTAGAAAAAAATGTTATTGCATGTTTTTCGCTTTTTCTCTGTAACGTCAGCAGCTTTTTTTGAAAAACATATAGATTATAACAAACATTGCTCCTTTTCTGGCTCCTTTATATATATAGTGAGTTTTTATATTATAATATTGACACTGTACTTAGCTTGAGAGGTGTTGGTGACCCGTCGACGCAAACCCTAAACATTTACAATCAACGTCACCATCTTCCACTTATTATTGTGTTTTCCCCTAGAGATCACATACTGTTAATATGTATATTATAACATTAACAGTCTTGGTGATCTTAGTGGACTTCACGATCCGTCGTCTCAAAGAGTAACAATACGTAAGCAACGATACCGGCTTGCGGTTTTCAGTCTATTTTCCACTTGTGATCATGTGCAGTGAAAATATATACATATTATTATTCTCAGCGTCATGATCTCAGAGGAGTTTATGACCCGTCACCACAAAGATCAAACTTTTTCACCACCCGGAGAAAAGAAGTTCAGCAATAATTACCGCTTGAAGGTATTTCATCATGGATGTCTGTTAAATACGTAACTTTATTTTCCTTTTCTTTTTACTGTAACAATGGTATCAATCATTATATTATAATAGATTGTCCTATTGCTACAGAAGAGGAATGGGAGATTTTTCAGCGCCATCTGTAATATAACTTTAAAATATTAAAAAGTACGTGATCAGATATTTATTTCAAGAACAATATTTTACAAAACAGCAGAACAAAAAAATATAGCTATCATGCATACTTTGTTACTTTAAATATTTAATAAACCCAACATTTCTGAATGTTATTTTCTTATTTCTATTCTTTTTTGTGGTTCCTATTCACCTTCTCCCTAAAGAATATATAGGACCAGTACTTTATATTATAAGAGTACAATCCTATATATTCTTTAGTGAGTATGTGATTTATTAGCGGAACTGTCTGCAATCTCTAAGCACTACGACAGCACGTTACTGAATTGTACAGAATACAAATTTGAAAAATAATAATGCATGCATTTCTATGTAATATGAAATCATCTGTATTTAAGTGTTTTTTACTTGTTCTCTTGATCTGACATAATGTAGTGCGGGAGTGTTTGTTGTATCACTTCTATTCTACTTTATCTAAAAGTAACTGATGCCCTCTTACATTATAAAGAATATGGGGCAACACTTTTACAAATTATAGCAGAAAAAAGGAGGGTATGGCCACGCTTAACTGATATTTTATGAAATTCCATGTTTAATTGTCACCCCTTTCATATATACAGCAACAGTTTCTGAAGAAAGTTTATTTGTATTTGCTTAATAAAAACTGTTTCAAACCTAGACTGATTTTTTTGCTGCACAATCACACCTCCCCATCAGAAAAGTAAACACCACATTACAAGTAAATAGTACTCCTAAGAAGTATGTCACCTACAAACTTGATGAAAAAAAACACTATCATTTTTCCGCCGTGATTTATACACCACACAGCAATTATACAAATGGCCCTTGAAACATATAAAAAAAATTGTTTCCCTCATAATTCCTCTCCACCACCTTATGGGCACTGTACAGAGTTAATAGTGTTCCTAACCTGCCCTCTACTACTTTCTTTCACCATACTCCTTTGGAAAATGCATCACAATATCACTGACAACAGTGAACCGTTCCCACCCAATAAAGAGCAAACTTGTGCTCGGAACACTTTAGCCAATAAAATGTCCATGTTGCTCCCCACAGGAGGAAGGAGTGACCACCAAACCTTCTACTTTTATTACTTCACAGCCAAGGAACATTAAGCTTTGTAAAGTCCCGCTTGGAGCACGTTACCCTAATACTCCCCGAACAGGAAGGAATCGCTTACAAAACTTTTCCACTGACGACTTCTACGACTAACGGTTCCTATGAAAAAAATAAATATAAATCTCCAGCACAGTAACTATTTCAATTAGCAACATTTTGTGGTGAACTTCTAACCTCTGTACTCACGCAAGTGATCCATGAACTGTTACTATGGTAACAGGCAGAAAGGTACTGGCTGTACAAAAAAACGTTATATTTACCCTGGAGCCTCCACAAGACCGAAAGGAAAGCAAAATACCACATTTACAACCCCCTTGCACAGTTTTTTTAATAAAAAGAGGCCCCTCGGGGGGAGGCGGTCCCTGGAACTATATAGTTAAAGACCCGGGGGTAGCGATCCCCATGCAGGGGGATCCTCTGGGTCCCCCATTATGAAAAAAAAATTGTCCCCGGGATTTGGCCGCCCCGGAGGCTAATTAACAATAAAGCGGGATTCGCGCTTTTTTTCTTTTTCGCCCAAAACGGGTACCCCGTATTTAAAAAAAGATAATAAAAAAAAATCCCGCATGACGTCATGTACGGCGCCCCGTACGCGTGCGGCGCGAAAGATTCTCATTGTTCAAAAACATATATTTATGTCTTTAATGTACATATTAAGGGAAGACATTATCTGGGATAATCACGAAAATAGTTTTTAAAAACTTTAAAAAGCGTATATTACTTTTAAAAGCAATTACCAAAATAGCGGCCGTATGTCGTAAGAGCAAAGATGGTTTGAAGAGTTATACATTTTATAAAACAATATAGTACTGCACGCAAAAGGAGAAAAGTCAGCACAATTATTGACCCCTCTCCCAACATTTAAAAGTCCCTGGAGGAGGTGGTAAATTAATTGAGACTGAATACGATAGTACAGCCTACTGTGCTGACGCTACCAGGAAAACACAACAACAGTACATGGCCGAGATTTCCATTGTAGTGATTTCTTAGTTGCAGGTCTAGTTGTCAGATCGACACACACAGTCCCTCATGGCTGGTTTACACCCACATCACACCCATCCAGCACATTCGTCACTACACACGTGACCCTATGCATAAAAAAGACGGAGCGCACATGTTGTACGTCATTTTAGAGTTGTTCCCAAAGTACCGAACAAGGGGCCCACTACTACATGCGTGGCCTCCTTGGTCACTGAGTTAGTGGTGCCCGAAGCACTGAGCGGGTGAAGAACCTGGGATGATAATGATGGGAGCAGGAGTATGTCATTAGCCATAGAGATATCAAGACTCGGCACCATATATGGGACTTCTTTGTTGGAGATCGGGACTACATCATGCAGAAGGTGTCTTTTCCACAAAAAGGTGAGCAGTGAGACTTGAGTACGCATCGGAGGGAGGCAAAGGGTTGTAGCAGACAAGATGCAAAAACGTAACTTAGCGTTTTAGACAAACGCACTCCTATATAGTGTATTAATTTCTATGTATAATTTTTTTCCCCAATAGCAGGAACGTTTTTATAATCGCTGAAATGGCCGGAATATTACCAATACAAACAATTCATAGAAATGTGAGAAGGAACGTGTATAAAAGCGCTTATTAATGAGGCTTTGATGTCTCCCCCCCGCTTACAGACCCTGCAGCTCCACTCTTCTTTTTCCTTGAAGTTAAGCCCCCCCGAAAACATTTTCTAGCCCCCCTCGATATTTTTGACTGTGGTTGCGCCTCTGGCTTCAGGCACCCCCCCCCCCCCTGTCGTGTGTGTCTCTCCCATGTTTTAATGTCCTTTTTCTCTCTTTCTCTCTTTCTCTTTCTTACTCTCTCACATCGTTTCTCTTTCTTTTTTAAAGTTTTGGACGCTGCTATCTCTAGTCTGTTATATACAACCTTATCTGAGTTGAAGTGGTGAACTCTCTTGATTACTGTGAAGGCTTCTTCAACACGTAGAGCACCCTCTTTCAATCACGCCAATGGCACTAGGTGAGCAAAGAATTTTGTTTCCGAAACAACAACAAAGTATTTGTGAAAGGAGAGAGTGGGTAGTGTGCAGCAGCTTCACTTTGTAGAAATGTATAATTACCTCCGAGCAGTGACAACAGATAGGTTACAACAGTCTGAGAAACAGATCTACAAGCTTATTGCGCCACTTTTGTGTCACTTTTAACATGGGAAAAGTGGCGCAAGGAGCTTATAAATCTGCATCTGACTTTGCAAGGAAAAATCTCAACTCCAGACTCTGCGGGACAGTTTTAATGTTGTTTTCTCTCTCTTTCTCTCTCTCATTCTCTGTGACATCATTTATCTTTCTCTTTTAAAGTTATAGACACTGCTGTCTACTTTGACGTGTAAAAGCAGAGTTGAATTGAGGTTGTGAACTCCGGTGGCCGCACTGTTTGGCCGCATTGTTTATACAAGGTAAGCACAGTGGCCTAGATATACAATGCCTCCATTGCAATGCATTAGAATTAAGTCGGCGTATTTACAATCCCGTTGTGCCACTTTTGTGTCAGTAACGCAGTAGGCACTTCAATATAGACACCACTTGATCGCGGGACTATAACAGAAGTGAAATGTACTGGGCACACGGCACACGTAAAATCGTAGTGTTACCTTCACTTGTAATGCTTCACCTTATTTAGTCACATCTACATAGCTTTAAACTCTTTTTTCTTTTTTGTTTTGCAGATTACCTACCCAACGTCTTTTGAAGTCCACATCACAATTTGTTTATAACACTGTTTTATTAAAGTTATTTTTCTAGTTATTTATTACATTATCTTTAAGTTACGTTTACAGTTATTGTTGTTTTAATAAAAGTTAATTAAAAAAACTATATACTTGTTTTTTTTGGGGGGACGGTCCACAACAAAAATAATATTTATAATTTGAAATACTATAGTAAGATGTTTGATAGTAGGGTTGAAAAGTACTGGCTTTACAATAAGTTATATTTTCTCTAGATGGACTACAACATAGAAAGGAAATCAAAGTAAAACAATGTGTACCACATTTACAAACCTCTTGCGACATTTTCGTGTGCAAACTACCCCCCTACAAAATTACCTGTGTGGGCCTCAATGACGCCCCTCAAACCATGAAAACGACCGCCCCCCGGAGTTTCTATATAGTGTGAGGGAGGCTGCGTGGCCCACCGCCTGATGCCCTGGAGTCCGCCACACCCCGACCCGGTTCCTGCAGTGTCCTGGGGGAAAACAGTCATTACAATGCGGTCATAACCATGCGTGATCATCACCACTAATTCATTAGCACGCATATGGCTTTACAGCGCATGCCTTTAGCATGCATGCTTTTACAACTAGTATTCATTAACCACGCATGATAAAGGCATAAGGATGATAATGGCTTTGTGGTGACAGACACACGTTTTAATGGCTGTGGCTTACGTGCTTCAAATTAGTTTTTAGGTATGCGTGTGACCAAGTCTGATAACATCAGAGGCCAAGGACAAACACCGTGGTGTCTGTGGCAGGAAATCTCATCAATCACAGAGAAGATAGGCGGAGGGTAAAATGAAAGTAACAGGTATAATAAAAATAACGGAGGAAAACTACTAAAATGGCGGTGGACGGAGTATGTAATCAACGTTTGGCGCCTCGGCAATACGTTTCAAATAAATATAGATAGAATATGATTATTATTATATTACAAAAGTATAGCAGCGGATGACACACACGGCCCGGGAAAAGAAAACGGCAAATTTAATACCTGAAATGAGGACAGCTTTGCTTGGCGAACTTGAAAAAAAAGAAATAAACATGGGCTTCGAAACGAGGCTGCGCATGTATAGATAGTACAACTGGTGCACAAAAAAACCCGGAAAGTTTTACATACTATCATAGAAATATAGCTTTTTTTTTTTACCAGTAAAGTTAGTTCTCAAAAAGAACTGTTTTTTTTAGCCCCAATGCCCCCACGATCCCAGACGGCTCCCCGCGTCCTTCGAGAGCCCGCATTGCTTTGTCAGAGAGAGCAGCTTACATGCTGCTCTCTCTGACAAAAAACAATCTGCTTTCCTACTTGAAAGAGAGAGCAGATTAACTTGCTCTCTCTTTCAAATAGGAAAGTGGTTTGCTGTGGTAAAGTGGGAGCCGCGACGGTCCCGCCCTACCATAGCAAACAGCAGTGTCCCGGTGGTAGGCACCCCGAGACACTGCAAGAACTGGCTCTGGGAGGTGGGTGGTCCCTAGGGCCATCAAGGGCTCCAGGAGGGGGGCCACGCAACCCCCTCCCAACATTAAAAAGCCCCGGAGGGTGCAGGTCCCCGGGGCTGGAGGGTCATTTTACATATTACTGCCCCAGGAAGGTGGCGGTACCCGGGACGTGTACGGGGGGAGATGGAGGGGGAGCTGAAAACATTCTTTAAATTTTTTTTTTTTTTTAAAACCCCGAGGGGATGCTGGTCCCTGGGGAAGTGGGGAGGGGGGGTCCGTGAGCCCCCTGCATACTTCTAAATAAAACCCCAGGGGGTGGCTTTCCCTGGGTCTCAGGAAGCCCTATTAGCCCCCCATTATGGAAAAAAAATGCCTCCGGGATTTGACCCCCCGGGGGCTAATTAAGAATAAAACAGACTTCTAGTTTTTTTTCCTTTTCCACCGCGTACGCGTACAATACACATACCCTGCGATTTCTTATTTTGAAAAAATTGGGGGCCTAAAGATCCATGTAGGACCCCCTGAGCAGGCCTAGAGGGTCAGGATGTTTCTGCCCTGCCCCCTTTCCTTATTTTTCAACTTTGTGTTATGGTTTTCTTGTGACTCTGTTCTACCAGGGCAGAAGATGGCTGCCAACACTTCCTGGTTTGGAATGTTGACAGACAGTTGACATCCAATCAACATGCAGCTCGTGCTCGGAATTGTACGAATTTCCGTACACGTACAGTACTTCGTCTATAGATATCACTATGATTTTACTTTTGATTTTCTCAGGAACTACTGCACGGATTTACACCATTTAACAAACAGCACAATCTGCGAACCGAACTCTAACTGTCTGCCGAATTTGGTGTCATTTCGTTCAGCTGTTCGGGCTGTAGGCCTGGCTAAAGTTCTCCATGGAAAATTGCATGGGGAAAACACGTTTTGGGACCCCCTTTTTTCTCCACCCCCACTTGACGAATCACCCCCAAACGGAGCGGAGCCGAGCAGGCCTTTTTCTTGGTGAATTTCACGAAGATTCATCCACATGCGCCAAAGTTATTTCAAATAGAATGTTGTGGATTTCCTATGGAAAGTAGGTCCGCCAGTAGGTAATATATACACACACACACACACACATCTATATGTATCCACACGGAGAAAGAAATGTTAAAGCCATGTTTCAAAATTGCCAAGTTTGTAATTCCATAGATAATAGAAGTGGGAGCAGCATTTCAAGTTTATAGTCCTCATATCCTAACGTATTTCAGCTCACATCACGAGCCTTGGTCACAGGTAAGGAAGGTTACTCTGTTGAGCCAGTGACCTTGTGATTTAAATGCAGGCTTGCATTGCACCCAGTGGTCATGTGAAAAAATAAATCACCCAGCATGCATTGTCAGTAAAATACTCAAGTTCCAAAATAAACTTGCAGTGCTTTCCGATAAAATGTCATTGTAGCACTGGGTCTGCAATTATATTTTCAAGTAAAAAGCATGCTGGGTGAATAAAAGACTACATGCATTTGAATTATTAAAATGTATTTTAGGTACACAGTGAAACAGTAAAATACTCTTTCCAAAAACAGGGGAATTCTGAGACCAAAAGAAGCAATTCCATACTGCTCTTTTCTACTTTACTTGCCCCATGTACTTAATTATCTGGGAAGTTCCTCTGGTAATACCAATGCAGCGGGTCGTGCTCCCATTTCCGTATTGAAAAGTCACTGATTCCTCCATACATGGAGCCCTATATAACCGCATCAAAGAATCTGTTAACTAAACTTAATTTCCACCTATTTAACTAAGTGATTGAACTGATTAGGAGAATGTGTTGCATTAGAAATAAATGTACGTAGATTACGGGTTCAATTGTCATAATAACAATAGTAATGATCACAAAAGCACTAATAGGAATTTATTTAACACTCGAGTCAAGCTTAAGGACAGGAGCACTACTAATTTTCACTTTCACAGCACTAGAGAAGATTCCTTTTGTTACTCATTTGTGAGCTCTAAGAAAGATGACTATTATACTAATGTCTATTCTAGGTTAATACAAGCATACAGTATCACAATGTACACAAAAGATTGCTATCTCTGGCCCACTTATCCTCATCAGTGTCAGAAGAGGTTACCTACTAAAGCATACCTTTATCCTATGCAATTTCATGCAGTATTTTAATGTCATTAGTATAAAAGGACATTTTTAGTACTTTTATTCTAATCATGATTTAATACTTTCCCAGGTCGCACTAATAGAAAGCATGAACTCACACTCAGTAGCAAAAGGAATGCATACAGCCTGGTATTATTTCTTCCCTCATAGACCCATAGATAGTGTAAAGGTTTATAAAGACAACCTAACCTGTTTAATGCAACCTATAGAAAAGGTTTACATAATGGCTTTAGAAGAAAGATGCATTAATATGACATTTGCTAATGACAGAAAGAGTGATGTTTTACAGAATGCATGGAAGATAGAAGAACATTTATTTGGAAAGAAAATAGTCTACCCTAAACTTGAAAGCCAACACAAAGGGAAAATGTGTGTTTACAGAAGATGGACACCTAAAAGAACTAGACATGTAGGGATTAGAAGTTGCAAACACACTTTCAAACTAATAAGTTGAACTTGGCAAATTTTCAGGGAGACAAAATTGCAATTCCAGAGGTTTATTACATCTGTGGACAGAATGCTTACTTCCTACTGCCAACTGATTAGGAGGGGATCTACTACTTAGGCATATTAATGTAAAAAATGTATCATGTAAAATGTATAGCTGCACTAACACCTGCACATAGGGAGAAATGTAGCACAGAAACAGAAGCTGAGTTAGTAGGGGACATATATGGAACTGTCATTCCACCTGTAGGAGTTGTTTTGAATGGCAAAAAGATTAGAAATCTGTCAGCTGTTATCAACAAAATGGCAACTAGCACATCTGGAAGCTTTGCTTTTAATAAATACAGAACTCATAGCTATAACATCAATGGTCTTACAAGCCCATCTTGCTTTAGACATTCTACATGCTGAAAAAGGTGGAGTCTGCCAGATGCTGAAATTAACTCACTGCTGCACATACATACCAGATAAGAGCAGACAAATAGAAGGATTTGCAAAGAATATATCAAGTTTGGAACCTGAAATACATAAATTGGAAATACCAAGCCTGTATGAACATTTTGGGAAAGAAATTGCCACAATTGGGAACTGGGTTTCAACAGCAGGGAAGGGTATACTGAAAGCTATATGTATAATAGGGCTTTGGCTTATATTTCACTATGCACAATTTCCGAGCTGAAAATGCATACTCCAAAAGAGACAGGAAACATTCCAAAAGAAATCACACGTAAGGGACATGGCATTACATGGCATTATGAATGACGATTATATGAATTCACTAAAATGGAGGGGCTTGGAAAGAAAAAGACGAGGCTGAACTTATGATGAAAGAGCACTTTGAAACAGACTTAAATGAGAAACGTAAATGTGTGATGATTTTACAAGTCATCAGATGGGGAAATTTTTAAAGCTCACAACATTTATGCAAATGCAAATTCTGTTTATTGTCTGCAGAAGGCTTTCATTTCGATCATTCTTCACTTGCTAGGTCACAGTATTAATTTATTCAGCTCTATCCATTTAAAAAAAATATTGCTTTTAATAAAATAGCAATTTAACATTATAATCGAGCTCCAGGGCTTGACTTTTTGTGAAATGCGCTCTGTCCTGAGAAAATGTATTCTTACTTTCCTCACACCATATGACTTCACTGTACTTAGATTTTTTTCTCTGCCTCATATGCATAATGATAAATATCTGGATCAATGACACTTATATAGTGCAGAGACATAACAAATGACAACAGTAAAAATCATGGTCCTCTTTAACATAAGGTTGTCAGTGACCACAGGCATAGCTTGATAACATATAGTCTGCTCATTCTTGATGCTGAGTTCTCGAGGCCTCAATGTAGGTTTGGACACATGCGATCACCTTTGACCAATATGTGACTACAGGGCTCTCCCGCCCCAGAGTATTCAGGTAGTAAGAGACTGACTGTTTGCAAAAACACTAATGGAGTAATTCAGAAATCCATATGTTACACATTGTAATCCTATTGCCTGTCTTAGCATGCACTTGATCTTGGTGCTGAGGAAAGCCATACTGAGGCCCTGGGGCGGCATAGACATTATGAATGAAACATGTCGACCTTTATGAAGGATGTGAGAGGTGACTAATTCCTCGCCACGCATCCACCACTGACTGTAATCCTTGTCTAAGGGTACCATTATAAAAAGAATTGGTGGGTGAGAGGTCTCTTAAAAAAACTAAAGCGGTTTTATTCACACTCTGTGAGACAGACATCATTAAGAAACTTGGTATCTTGCTCGCTCCTCTTGATTATTTATTTATTTATTATGCATCTTGTATCGTGCAAACTAAACCCGGAGGTGTCAAGGCGCCTAACAAAAAAGATCAAAATGCAGGGCACATCTACTCATACGCTTGTCCAAAGAGGTGTGTTTTAAGGGCAGCTCTAAAAGTCTGAAGGGAGGGGAGGGACCTTAGCTCTAACGGAAGATCGTTCCACCATTTAGGGGTCAGATGGGAAAAAGCCCTACCACCCCATCTGGTTTTCCGAATACGCGGAACGCGGAGAAGAAGATGATTAGAGGAGCGGAGGTTCCTGCCAGGCTGGATGGATCCAATGCCTGTAGGGCTACTTTTCGCCAGAGCCTTATAGACCATACACATGGACTTAAAGACTATCCGCTCCTTGATCGGAAGCCAGTGAAGCTGCTTCCTGGCCAGCGTGGCCGAAGAGCGGCGGGAAGATCAAGGACAAATCTGGCTGCCGCATTCTGGACTACCTGCAAGCGCTGCAGCTGACTCTTATTCAGTCCAGCATACAGCGCATTGCAGTAGTCCAGGCGAGAACCCAGAAGGGCGACAGCAAGTTGCTTTCTTGCCTTCAAGGAAAGGTAGTTCCTGATTTTCCTTAGGATGTGGATTATACCCCAACAGGTAGATACCGTCCTGTTGACCTGTTGGCACATACCAAGAGTGGGGTCAATCATAACCCCGAGATTTTTAGCCGAAGAGGTAGGTTTAGGGCAGGCACCCAATGAGTCGGGCCACCACTCCATAGACCAAATGTCTTCCTTTCCGCCGAACACCATCACCTCGGTCTTCTCCCCGTTCAATTTCAGTGAGTTGTAGATCATCCACTGGCTGACAGCCTCCATACAAGATCTAAAACTGGAGGCTGTCAGCTCGGTTGACTGGGAGAAAAACACGAGGATCTGGGTGTCATCCGCGTAGGAGACTACCTCCATCCCAAAGGATCTAATAAGTCTGGCAAGGGGGGTCACGTAGATGTTAAAAAGGGTGGGACTAAGCGCCGACCCCTGAAGGACCCCACATTGCACAGACAGGGATGGAGATAGAAATTTTCCCAGCATTACCCTCTGCTCTCTATGATCGAGAAATGAGGAGAGCAACCCCAGGGCTGCCCCCCGGACCCCAATCTCACCCAGTCGAGATGTTAGGACACGGGGAGACAGGGTATCGAAGGCAGCCGTGAGGTCCAGAAGGATCAGGAGGGATGTCCGACCCCCATCCACGCTCATACGGATGGAATCGAGCACCAGGGTGAGGGCAGACTCGGTGCTATGTTCCCTCCTGAACCCATGCTGGGAAGGATCCAGGCAGCCCGAGTTCTCCACGAAGCT
The DNA here is from genome assembly GCF_964261635.1 of Lissotriton helveticus. Classification (NCBI taxonomy): domain Eukaryota; kingdom Metazoa; phylum Chordata; class Amphibia; order Caudata; family Salamandridae; genus Lissotriton; species Lissotriton helveticus. Next base: position 996,693,094 of record NC_136065.1, on the reverse strand, counting down.
AGCAAGATGCCCATTTAAATGGGCCTCAAGCATCTTCGCGGGGGCCGGGAGCAGTGAGATGGGGCGGAAGTTCTTTAATACCCCAGGATCTAGGGAGGGTTTCTTAAGCAGTGGTTTTACCACAGCATTTTTCCACTGCTGTGGAAAGACACCCTCCCTCATTACCCCATTCATGATGTCAAGTAAAGGGGGTAAGAGAGATCCTCTGCACTGCTTCAGGATCTTAAGAGGGCAAGCATCCAGCGGAGACCCTGACTTCGTTTTGTCAAGCAGCGTCTCAAGATCTTGATTAGTGTACTAACAGAACACTTCAACATGTTTTTCTCCATTGAAATATCAGCTGACATAAGTGCAACATATGATTTTTGTCTGCAATTAATATGTCTATGAATAATTACTCCGTCACGTCTAACTCCAAAACATTTTAAGAGAAGAGATGTCCTTTTATAAGTCACTCAATAGAACAGTTTTATATCTGCCAACAAACCTAGCAATGAATCCAGTGACCTCCAGATCAGTCTCCATCTTATCTCAAAAATACCTCTCGAAGCTGACTTGAAAAACTGATCTTTAAGTAAAACTTCTGATTGTCATCTCTCTTTCAGTTCCATACTCTCCCTATCTCCTCTCTGAGCACGACCTACTCCATCGCATGCATATTTTCCTTAATATCTAGTATTGTATCTTTGTAAATCACAACCTCTCCTCCTTCCTTTGAAATGAATTCTCTCTGCTATCTAACAACACCTAATCTCCCATCGCTCATCTATTTATCCCACCTACCATGTGCATGAGCTCGCACACACCCTCACTAATGATCAGAACAAAACTATATTAATTTAATCCACCACAAAGAAATTGAAGTGAATGCATGGAATGGTTTATTTAGAAACACAAGACCAATCCCAATAGCCAAGAATAATCCATAATAGTGGAATAACCACTAACCTTGGGCTACGGAGCAGTCTTGCTGTCCGTCATAAAGCGATTCAATGCTCCGTCCTTGGTAGGAAGTGGTATATAAATGCAATTACAATTAAAATCTTAATTGAAAATTTGGGAAGGGAAAAGTCTTTGGAGCCTTCCAGAAATAACAGAAAAATCATACAGCTGTTATGTGTCTTGTCAGTGAACTCTCTAGGCTAGTAGCAGCACCGATGAATGGATCAAGAAACACTAGGATGGTTATGGATTTTGCGGATTCTTGTGAAAGCAAATACTGGTTCCTGATTCCTTGTTTTCTAGTTAAACTGCAAAGTAGATTGCTAAGATACAGAGGTCTATTTAAATAAATGTTTTGTAAATCAGGATGAAGACTTTAATTTATTCCAAATTTCATTGGGTGTCTCTTAAGGTCTCCTAAATTTGGAGAGATATGATCCACGATGGGATGAAGATCAACTGTTAGACCTGTCAACCTTAGGGTGGTCTTTCCTCAAACCTTTTGTACTCACCATTCCATTTCCCTTAATTTATTTTTGCTGGCCTTAGGACTCTGTGCACGTTATCACTGCTAGACAGTGTTTGTGCTCTCTACCTAAAACATGGAATAATTAACTTATACCTAATTGGCATATTTAATTTACTTGTTAGTCCCTAGTAAAGTGGTATACACTATACACTATACCTAGGGCTGGTAAATTGAATGCTACTAGTGGGTCTGCAGCACTTATTGTGCCACCCACCAGGTAGTTTTATTTAGGACCATGTTTCCATAGGAAAATAACTTTTTGCATTACTTATATCTTTGGTATCATATGTCAAATCTTCATGAACTTTTTCAAAGAAAGGGTGGTTGTAGGTCTTGTTATGCATGGACAGTTTTGGGGCGATTCATCAAAGGAGGGTGCAAAAAAATGGGTTCCCCATGTTAATTCCCATATACATGGCTGCAGCTGAACCGCTGTATGGAATTACACCAAATTTGGCAGAAAGCTAGCTTTTGGTCCATAGAATAAATTTTTTGTTATTTGGTGTAAAACCATGCAGTAGTTTGTGAGATGTTAGAGGAAATCCAAATCTGTAATCATGCAGAAATCTGCAGAGCTCTGATTGGCTGCCAACACCTCAATGAGGAATTGTTGGCAGCCATCTTGGTACTCAGCTTCAGCGTAGGAGTACACATCTATCGGTGCCATGGGATGTTTAAATAAATGTGCTAGTATGTAACTGCCTGCTATAATACCTCTAGGGCTGGCTAAACGTGTATGTAAGTGGCTGCACAAATACTTCAGGGCCTGTGTTAGGCAATAGAGAGCTATGTAGGTATCACTGAAACTACCTTTGAGTCTGCTGCATGCATAAATAGTTTCTGGTGAGTGACTGAATGCATAAGTGCTTCTGTAGCTATCTTTGTAACTGAAAGAGAGGCTTTGTGCTTTTGTGAACAAATACAGCAATTGTTTTAATGTGGCATAGAGGCCTGCAAGTGCACAAGTAAATTATTCAATGTCAATGTCTGAAGCATTAAAACATCATCCTTTAAGGCATACCTACAACATATCTTGGAAGTGTGTTATGTACATTAAAATGTAGGTTTGACATTTCAGAAAGACAAATACCATGCCAACTGAAACTTGCAGTGAGAGTGCACAGACACTTCCCCCGGGATAGGGCCACCAGGGCTGAAATTGTTCCATGCAGTCCACCTCCCCATTGAATTAAGTCCAGGCCCAGGAGGATGGGGTTCACAGAGCTGAAATTGGCATTGGGAGGAGTGGCTGTGCAGCCTCCTCCCCCATGCAATTAAGGTAAGAGAGCTCGGCCTATTAGATCATTATGGCGTCAAGGCAGGCGCGTTCATTAAGCTCTGTAACAGACTGCACAACTTCCGGGAATGCAGCCTGGAGGCCAAACTTTGGAACAAAATAATGACCAGCACATCCAGTCAAAAATATCGGTACCACCTGGCACACTCTCTACATTTACTCAGAGTCACAGAATATTGGGGAACAAACCCATCACAACAGGCATTAAATATTGTCTTCAAGCAAAGTGTCCGGCCTTGGTCTTTTCATTCCAACAGGGCAAACTATCTAGAAGGAAACACGCCTGGGCCGTTATTTCTGACCCCAAACCGGTTGTTGAGAATTAATCCTTAGCAATCACATTTTCACTCTTTTGGAAGCTAAAGTTTATGGCCCTAAAGTTGGGCGAATCTGCCAGAATGGTGGCACCCCTGTGTTAGTATCAAAATCAGGGAGTGCGGCTACCACTCTGAAAGCATGGAGCATATAGCCTGCACATGCCCAGCTTTGCTTAATGACAGACTGATTTTATTGCGGGAGGAGTGGAACAAACTTGGACCTCGCCCCTATCGTCAGGCCATAATAGCTTCTATGAACTCAGAAAACAAAAAGTTGAACATCCGGTTCACTAAATTTGTTAGCAGAGCAGCTAAAGCGCTGGGGAAAGACAGGGCAGCAAATCCTCCGTTGGTTGGTCGCGCCACTTCATCACCACAAAACCTCTTAACAACCGCCAACTTATCCAGCATGGCCCATCTGAACATTGTTTTGATCTCACAAATTAATTGTCATGTTCACTAGCTTCCCTTTTAGATTTTTTTCAAAGCAATGCTGTGACTGTTCTGTTACCCAAGACTTCGAACCATATAGGCTACAATCTCAATACTAGGATTCTCTTAATCGTAACCCATTTTAAAGTAAGATTATTGCACTGTTTTTGTATTAACTTGGGTTCTTTTTTAAACTTTGCTCTGTGTATACATAAATTACATGGTTTTTAACATTTTGTTATGGTGTTTAGTAATCGAACAATAAACTTTGAATTGAAATTGACAGAGCTAGGTGTTATGAGTTGTTGAGCACACCTCCATACTACTATTATAAAGAGAGAGCCCAAACCTTTGAGGCGGGTAAGCTCAAGAAGTACAGCACCAATCACAGCACCCAATACAGCATTGGAAAGGACAGTTGTAGCAGATGGACAGAGGCTATACAGCTGCCCACCATAGACATTACAAAGGTAAAATAACCTTAGGGGTAAAGTAGTCCCTTGTGGGCGTGGGCGTTGTGCTGTCAGCGATGGGTGCGGAAAAAACAACCCTTCACAGTACTCCCTTGTGGATGTGGGCATGGGCGTTGTGAGAGGGGCGTGGCCCAACACCAATGGGCACGGCATTGACGGGGCGCGGCATTCACGCGGCATTACTGGTAAATGGGGCGCGGAAACACTTTAAAAAAAAACGTTACAGTACTCCCTTGAGGGCGTGTGCGTTCTGCTACACACGCTCACGCCTTAACATATTGCTCCGGGGCTCAGGCGGGGGCTGAGGCAAGGCAGCGTAGCAGCGGAGATTACACACTTACCAATTTCAGTGCCCTGAACTACAGCGGAAACACACGCTCACGCCTTAACATATTGCTCTGGTGCTCAGGCGGGGGCTCAAGCAAGTCAGCCTACCAGTGAGGATCACACACTTCTCAATTAACACTGCCCTCAACTATAGCGGACAAACACGCTCGCGGATGGAAACTCCAGCGTAAACGAATTTACAACAGCCACACAACGTCGGCCACAACGCTGTCGGGGATTCTACAACCAACGGACTACACAGCACCCCCAAGCTGCAAACGTTACTGCGGAGGAGGCCCATATCACGAACGCTCTTCCTAACAGTGCATGCACAAACGGACGCCCATATTGCACAGAAAGTACCAAGTAACGTTACCGTATATGACCAACTTCACAAAACAGGTAAAAGACGACGTGCAAGCTCATTGATAAAGGACGCAACTAAAAATGTTGTATAACGTGAAATCTTAAAATAAATTTTGCTTGCCTATTACAACCATTGCACACATTCTATTTCATCCCCGGATAACGTCGGGACGGGCTGCTAGTACATTATAAACAAGCATATTCAAACATCAGGGATTGCACCTGCGGTGCATTCAACAGTGGAGGACAAGCACTCTACTCCCCTAATATGATCCTAAGATCGATAGACAGATACTATAGATTTTAAAGCATACACCATTGAATTTAACTACAGTTGTAAACAAAATAATTGATGAACATAGGAGATTTTTTGAATGTCGTTTTTTTTCTTCCAGATGTCCTTATTTTAGCCAATACGTGTTTTGTCATTAAATGGAAAGTATCCCAATGACTTCATCAGGGATGGTCTGCCTCAATTTCGACTGTCAGACATCCCAATCATGAGTTTCTGCAAAGGAGGACGATAGGTCAGTAAACTTGAATAATTTGAGATCCAAAATAACAGAATGCCACAGTATCCATTGTGGTCCCAGGAGCATATTGGTCAGTATAGCACCAAGCGTCCTGTGTGTGATGGCAGAAGTGTAGAGTATAAGTTGTCCCTCAATTTGGGGCTGATCAGCAAATTAGTCCCTGAAACAGCGAGTGAGCAGCACACTCGCTGTTTGGGGGACTACTTCGCAGCTAGCGGTGGGACAGTAACATTCGTGATTTAGGCACACAAATCATACAGAACAGAGGTATTCTATTCATGGGTTAAATTCTCATCAGCAGATGCATGCACAAATACATTTCATTCTTACACTGAAGATGAAACACCTGATAAATACGGTCCTTAGGAGGACATTCAAGTTCTGCTCACCTACCAGGAGCTTATAAACTGGTTTAAAGGCACCCTCCCACATACAAAGAACAAAGTAAGACTCGGTCTGCTCGGAAGAGATCGAGCCACTTGGCCAACACTGGCAGCTTACACCGCATCCAGACAATGACTCAATAGTAGTAGCAGACTTACGTCCACTTCATCAAAAACTAATAAAACTTTACAGAAACTTAACACAATTTGTGATGAGAACACTCACACTTCAGCCAGCAAGGGCTACATAGGCAGGACCAATTCAGGGGTCCACAACTAAAATTAATCCACAAACTCTACACGCAGTTATGGGTAAAATGCCCACTAGATGGGAGCAAATGCCATTCTGGATAACTCAGAAAATAACACAGCTAGAGGCAGTGTTTCCACTCACAAGCAATCAAGAAAAACACAGATCATTAACTTATCTGCTTGCCAATGGGGATAGCTCCCCAGATAGAGGGTTGCACCTGTTGGGGTACAATCTTCCCTGCCATATGTACCAGGACTCATGGTATCCCTTCAATAGCAGTAATACCAGATGTATTAAGACAAATACTGAATGAGTATGGAGCAGAACCTACTCTTAACTTAGGGATGTAACGTGCGTGTACACAGCGGTAAAGCACTCACAATTTTGACAATATTCTCTTATCCCAATTATGTGAAACTATTTGTGGTTGGTGTGCTGATTCTGAAGTGGATCTACCCGGCCACAAATTCTACAAGAATATAAGAACTAGGACAACGTGTCCTAGACAGATTCTGTACTACCTTAATTCACTCCTACTGAGTGAAAAACTTTTTCTAACGCAATTCAATGAATCAATCAAACTAAAATTTGACAATTATACAACTCGTGCAAAAGTACAGAATCAATTAAAAATAATTTCTTTTATTCAAAAGCACTGTTGCTTGAACTTCGTAATGTTTTGAAATGCGAAGATTTACAAGCTTGTCAAATATCAAATCCGAATGCATTTCGGGTGCTGAGGGTCAGAATGACTGAACATAAGAGCAGAATAAGAACACGCACTTTGAGCTCCCCGCTAGCTACTCATTGGGTGGTGGTAAATAATACGGTAGCTCAAATACGATTCACTATCCTTTAGGTAGTGCCACAGAGACAAGACAGAGATACATCAAGATTTACAACACAGAGAGAGACATATTGGATTAAACATTTGAATACATTAATCCCACATGGGCTGAACAACAAACTGGAATTTTCCTGTTATGTTATTTTTAATTGATTCTGTACTTTTGCTTGAGTTGTTTAATTGTATAATTTGAACACACCTCGGATTCCCTCACCACACAATTTGAGGGGCGGCATGGAGGGGGTACAGTAGATGACATCGTTTATACTGTTTCAGACAATTCATCAGACCCCGAATGGAAGGGATGGTTAGTTTGGCCCACAGACACAAATAGATGTCAGTCAAGATTCAAGGGTAACACCGCAGGGTTTAGTATCCATAGGCCAGACCCACGCTATGCACAATAGGAACACAAGGGATTGTGACATCATTCAGTGTTGGTAATATATGCCTCGATTAGTTAAACACCTCAACACTGTCCCAGGTAAAACAGCACTTGTCCTTAGTGACAGAAGACATGGATCTAAGGGATTTTATATTGGGTCCCAGAAAGCCATGTCAAAAATGTTTCTTACACCATCTTTATAATGACATTTGGAAAATCTCTCAACAAGAAGCTGCAGAGAGTCTTTGTGAAATTGACATAATTAACCAAGAAAAAGCTTTAGAGATTCTTGATATTGGTATGACCACATTGACATCCAGGATTTATTCACTGGGCAACATTGTATCTTCTACTATAGATATACTAGAACAGGATTTGTCCATATTACATCATGGAAAGTCTCAGTTATGTTCTATTATGTTTTTAAGCTGGACACTACAATCATTGCATTCTGGTTATTTGCCTTGGTGATTTATCAACAGTACATCCCTGTTCTCTGCATATAATCTAACTAAAAAGCACAAAGAGGAGCAAAATATACAAAGCTGCGTATTGAAAAATGTGATTACTTATCTTTCACTGTGGCAGAGTCAACATCCACAGAATGGTTAATTCATGGCCATATAACATAGGTACTGGACTGTTAAGAACCTTTCAGACAGTCTTCGGAGGGATTCCAGCCTTCGTACACTCTGCATTCAGAAGCATTTTTGGAGAACTTCCGCTGATCCTGTTTCTAATAGTAGGTATCCTGATTGTCATTTTTCTGCTACGAAATGGACATCCCAGTCACCAAGGAGATGGAATAAACTCTCTTGGAGTGCAAATACCATGATCGCATGGAACTCCATCTGGGCACACCTCGCCTTCGGGAACTAAGAGAGTCTTCGTTCCCATCATTTCTACCAGTCTGGATTGACTGTGTTCTGCCTGTCCTCTACTGCCTATCCTGCGGACAAGAATGCATGTTGGATCTATGTCTAACACTTCCATTGGTTGTGCCACTGGAAGTGGATGCTATATTTGACAGTGTATTCCCATGTTGATGTCGGCATTCTTAGAGCCACCACAGGATACTTCAGCTCCTGTTGGAATGGAGACTGGCTCCTCTACAGCCACACAAGTCATGGATACTGTACAGGCTTCCCCAGCATCAGCTATGGGTACTTCAGAAGATCATCTGTGCTCGATTGACCTGATCTGTGAGGTGTTGCGGAGATCATCATCTGTGATGGCAAGCAAAAGTGATGTTTTGTCTCCCACACAGGACACATAAACATTTGTCTCATTGTGTGCTGGAAAGAATTTAGCCTTTTTCAAAAATAAGTAAAACTTGGAATTTTAAAACAAAAAACACTTTTTATCTCTGTTGCTGAATACCATGGGTTTCAAAGCGATACAAAAGGGGATGATGGACGGAGCTTTGAGCAAATCAAACACTCACCCCAGTCAACTGATCTGGGTTTAATCCATCACCATTCTTTAGCCCACTCAGCCACCCCAGTTCAGACATGGCCATATGCAAATCAGTCTGACCCTGTGCCTCATGGGAACAGTCCAGCCCGAACTGCCAAGCCATGTCTTCCCTGGACCGGAAACAAGCATCCTGGGACCGGTTTCAGATTCATAATCCTCATCAGCCAGGCTATCTTGAATCCAGTGGCTAAGTGAGCAAGGGACTCACGTCTGAGCATACCCTGCCACACTTAGGGCGAACAAAGCAATACAAAAGGGGATGATGGACAGAGCGTTTGAGCAAATCAAACACTCACCCCCAGTCAACTGATCTGGGTTTAAGCCATCGCCATTCTTTAGCTCACTCAGCCACCCCAGTTCAGACATGGCCATATGCAAATCAGTCTGACCCTGTGCCTCATGGGAACAGTCCAGCCTGAACTGCTAAGCCATGTCTTCCCTGGACCGGAAACAAGCATCCTGGGACCGGTTTCGGATTCATAATCCTCATCAGCCAGGCTATCTTGAATCCAGTGGCTAAGTGAGCAAGGGACTCACGTCTGAGCGTACCCTGCCACACTTAGGGCGAACAAAGCGATACAAAAGGGGATGATGGATGGAGCGTTTGAGCAAATCAAACTCTCACCCCCAGTCAACTGATCTGGGTTTAATCCATCACCATTCTTTAGCCCACTCAGCCACCCCAGTTCAGACATGGCCATATGCAAATCAGTCTGACCCTGTGCCTCATGGGAACAGTCCAGCCCGAACTGCCAAGCCATGTCTTCCCTGGACCGGAAACAAGCATCCTGGGACCGGTTTCGGATTCATAATCCTCATCAGCCAGGCTATCTTGAATCGGGTGGCTAAGTGAGCAAGGGACTCACGTCTGAGCATACCCTGCCACACTTAGGGCGAACAAAGAGATACAAAAGGGGAGATGGATAGAGCGTTTGAGCAAATCAAACACTCACCCCCAGTCAACTGATCTGGGTTTAATCCATCACCATTCTTTAGCCCACTCAGCCACCCCAGTTCAGACATGCCCATATGCAAATCAGTCTGACCCTGTGCCTCATGGGAACAGTCCAGCCCGAACTGCCAAGCCATGTCTTCCGTGGACCGGAAACAAGCATCCTGGGACCGGTTTCGGATTCATAATCCTCATCAGCCAGGCTATCTTGAATCCAGTGGCTAAGTGAGCAAGGGACTCACGTCTGAGCATACCCTGCCACACTTAGGGCGAACAAAGAGATACAAAAGGGGAGATGGATAGACCGTTTGAGCAAATCAAACACTCACCCCCAGTCAACTGATCTGGGTTTAATCCATCACCATTCTTTAGCCCACTCAGCCACCCCAGTTCAGACATGCCCATATGCAAATCAGTCTGACCCTGTGCCTCATGGGAACAGTCCAGCCCGAACTGCCAAGCCATGTCTTCCGTGGACCGGAAACAAGCATCCTGGGACCGGTTTCGGATTCATAATCCTCATCAGCCAGGCTATCTTGAATCCAGTGGCTAAGTGAGCAAGGGACTCACGTCTGAGCATACCCTTCCACACTTAGGGCGAACAAAGCGATACAAAAGGGGATGATGGACGGAGCGTTTGAGCAAATCAAACACTCACCCCCAGTCAACTGATCTGGGTTTAATCCTTCACCATTCTTTAGCCCACTCAGCCACCCCAGTTCAGACATGGCAATATGCAAATCAGTCTGACCCTGTGCCTCATGGGAACAGTCCAGCCCGAACTGCCAAGCCATGTCTTCCCTGTACCGGAAACAAGCATCCTGGGACCGGTTTTGGATTCATAATCCTCATCAGCCAGGCTATCTTGAATCCAGTGGCTAAGTGAGCAAGGGACTCACGTCTGAGCATACCCTGCCACACTTAGGGCGAACAAAGCGATACAAAAGGGGATTATGAACGGAGCAGTTGTGCAAATCAAACACTCACCCCCAGTCAACTGATCTGGGTTTAATCCATCACCATTCTTTAGCCCACTCAGCCACCCCAGTTCAGACATGGGCATATGCAAATCAGTCTGACCCTGTGCCTCATGGGAACAGTCCAGCCCGAACTGCCAAGCCATGTCTTCCCTGGACCGGAAACAAGCATCCTGGGACCGGTTTTGGATTCATAATCCTCATCAGCCAGGCTATCTTGAATCCAGTGGCTAAGTGAGCAAGGGACTCACGTCTGAGCATACCCTGCCACACTTAGGGCGAACAAAGCGATACAAAAGGGGATTATGGACGGAGCGTTTGTGCAAATCAAACACTCACCCCAGTCAACTGATCTGGGTTTAATCCATCACCATTCTTTAGCCCACTCAGCCACCCCAGTTCAGACATGGGCATATGCAAATCAGTCTGACCCTGTGCCTCATGGGAACAGTCCAGCCCGAACTGCCAAGCCATGTCTTCCCTGGACCAGAAACAAGCATCCTGGGACCGGTTTCGGATTCATAATCCTCATCAGCCAGGCTATCTTGAATCCAGTGGCTAAGTGAGCAAGGGACTCACGTCTGAGCATACCCTGCCACACTTAGGGCGAACAAAGCGATACAAAAGGGGCTGATGGACGGAGCATTTGAGCAAATCAAACACTCACCCCCAGTCAACTGATCTGGGTTTAATCCATCACCATTCTTTAGCCCACTCAGCCACCCCAGTTCAGACATGGCCATATGCAAATCAGTCTGACCCTGTGCCTCATGGGAACAGTCCAGCCCGAACTGCCAAGCCATGTCTTCCCTGGACGGGAAATAAGCATCATGGGACCGGTTTCGGATTCATAATCCTCATCAGCCAGGCTATCTTGAATCCAGTGGCTAAGTGAGCAACGGACTCACGTCTGAGCATACCCTGCCACACTTAGGGCGAACAAAGCGATACAAAAGCGGATGATGGACGGAGCGTTTGAGCAAATCAAACACTCACCCCCAGTCAACTGATCTGGGTTTAATCCATCACCATTCTTTAGCCCACTCAGCCACCCCAGTTCAGACATGGCCATATGCAAATCAGTCTGACCCTGTGCCTCATGGGAACAGTCCAGCCCGAACTGCCAAGCCATGTCTTCCCTGGACCGGAAACAAGCATCCTGGGAACGGTTTCGGATTCATAATCCTCATCAGCCAGGCTATCTTGAATCCAGTGGCTAAGTGAGCAAGGGACTCACGTCTGAGCATACCCTGCCACACTTAGGGCGAACAAAGCGATACAAAAAGGGATTGTTTTTGCGAATACCATGGGTTTCAGGCACTAATAGTTGTTCAGACCATAGAGATGAACATATTTTAAGAGACTGCTTTCTTCAGTTTCTACTAGATTTTTAGCATTTTTTTACAATTTCTTTTACTTATTAATTCTCTGCGACCTTTAGAAGTACATATAATATTTTAATATGTCTTCCAGTCAGATAAGGAGTGGGTGTTATGTTTCATACAGGTGACCGATATAGGCTCAGGTAGCAATGAGAACTTTCACCTAAATTCCCCTGACATTACACTACATAATATTTCTCAGTACTGACCTTTTGCCTTGTTACGGTAATGCCTAAATGACATGGGGATTTCTCTGAAAACTAGCCTAATTCATTATGCATGAGGATTCTAGAAATCACAGCAAGACTACCATCTCCTGCATAATAACTATGTATAAGGGTCATTCCTTCTGTCATCCTGGTCTGACATGATACAGCAAGGTGTATCCCCTGGGGGTACCACATTGGGTATAAAACACCATATTTTTTCTGAGGCAGGAGAGGAGAAAAGGACTTCCATGCTAACACACTGACACGAGACGCTTAGGTTGCTGCACGCAGACACACCAGCACACAGTAGTCTGACGTCCCTCTGGGGTGTTCATCTCGAGAACAAGACAGGGTACCACAGTCTCTCACTTCAGGTAATGGGGTTGATTTTATCGTAGCAGGATTCTTGGCTCTACACCTACATACATGCTAGGTACATGTAGGTACATCTGGTTAGGGTCGCATCGTAAGAGTAAGCAGTATTACAGTCATGTATTTTTATACTTGCCTATATTCATTGTTTTAGCATTATGGTAGGAATCTGCCATCCTTTTACTCAATTGGTGTTTACCATTATTTGTATCTGTTTCTGTCCTGTGGTTGTTTCAGCACACATATTTTACATTAGAATGATGCTGGTTCAATAAATGCTTTTTGGAAAATGTCACCACCGTTTATTCTGCGTATTTCTCTGAGACGAAGTGAACACGAGTGACTGAGCGAAAAGTACTGTACTGTATCCATGATCCCTGATGGGATAGAGTTGTCATGTTCGATAGTTTCCAAGAACTATTCTCTCCTTGGTAAGAGGGGTTTATAGTGGCACTGTGAACTAGCTGGTATACAGGCTAACATACCCGGTGGGGGCATCTGGAATCAGTCTGGACACCAATCCCGCAGTGTATGTTATCTAAACGCGCAGATCCTATATAGGTTTATCGGAACTATACGACACCCACTGCCCCTTTGATTTGTAGCCGGACCCCAGGAGATCAGGTCCTGTTTTCGTGAGGGGGCTGTGCAGCTCCCCTCCCCCATCAAATCATGGCCAGACCCCGGATTGGGGTGCCCAAGGCTATTCTGGCCCTGATGCTCATTGCACAAAACTTAAACCTCAACTTTAGGCACATACACATTTAAACATAGCAGGTGCCCCCAAGTTGAAGCTCCACTTTTGTAAAGGACATTTCATCCTAACTTCTGGGATTGGCGAAGGCTAAGCAAGAGTGTTTTCTCTGCAATTCTATATTGAAAAATGGTCGGAAATCCTTAATAGAGGTGACTGCATCGTTCATCTACTGAAGCGTAATCTGTATGTGACCGTGATGATTGGGTTCTTTCTTGTCCTCTCCTGGTGAGAGTAGAGTCCATTTTTCCATTAAATTGTTAAGAGTATGCAAATGTGGAAATCACTTAGATGCTTCCCCATTTTGCCCCACCCACCTTAATAGTAGCCAAAGGTATTCCTGCCTTTTGCCAGGATGATGGACAGCTTAGCAAGCAGTCCCCCCCCCCCAGCGCGTTTCCCGCTGATTTTGGTGAGGAGTTCTTGATGCTGGGAAATATGAGGCCATCTCTTTGAAGCAAAAATGCACTTACATTTTCAAGTTAAGTCAAGTCAAGAACTGCTTTATTCGATTTTGTTTCTTGAAAACCATAAAAGCACAATAAAAAGAATAAAAAGTGACAAACACATTTACATAAGCATTAGTATTGTACATCATCATTATGCTTTTAATACCAAATACGTTAATATAATGAAAAGCAGCTCATAATATTTACACAAGAATATTAAACTCAGTCAGTAAATATGAAAAATTAATTCATGGTGTTCCTATGTCTAATAATAGCTTTTAAAAATGACGACATAGCCAGCATAATCAATTCGTTCTCTAGCATTTGAAGCCTCAAAAATGCTATTCTGCATTGTCTAAGTCCCCACTTCTTCACTATAGGTAATAAAAATCTTCTCCTGGGTAAATCATAAAATTTACAGAAAAGTATGCAATGTAACATAGACTGGGTGGAAATATCATCACATGGGCATGGTAACAGATTTTTAGACCATGAGTTTACCTCTGGGAATGTAGCCATTCTAAAAAAGGACCCGCAACGGAAACGTGTTAGTAGTATGCGAGAGTAGCAACTTTGAACCTGTATCAAATAGGGTTGGATACCATGAAATTGCAACATTCGGTGATTCTCCATGACTGAGGTCTTTTCTTTATCAGAAAGCCAACGCTTGTTCTCTAAGTAATTCAAAAAAGTTACTTTCAGGTTTGTCCTCGATATACTTTCTAAACAGTTTGGAGAATCAAAATATTCAGGATGACCAATGTCATACAATAGTTTTTTTACATATTTGATCCATAATAAGCTGGCTACCCCCTCTAATTTGAGACAGTCCTTGATTACATCTCTATTAAAAATAGTCTCAGCAGAGGACCACACCTTATGCCACAATAAAAGGGGATTAACTTTGATAATATCAGATATGTAAGGCAGGCCAAGTTCCTTATGGCATGCAAATGTAGCAGTAGAACCCGAGACAGCTAAAAGATAACGCAAAAACTCATTCTCACAGCGTTGAATTTTTTGAATGTCCTCTATTCCCTAAATCCCCGCCCCATATGTCGCAGTAGATACACATTTGGATTTATAAATATCCACTAGCTCCGGAACTGGTCGGCCGCCCAATGTCTTTGAAAAATTACAAACTGCACCTATAGCTCTAGAAAAAGACAATTTTCTCACATTTACAGCTGATGAACATGAGCCCGATTTCTCAAAATTAATGCCCAGGTAAGAAAATCTGTCTGTCGTGTTTATTTTTGTCTTTTCAATAACATTTTTACATCTATTGCCTTTTTTTATCCCACAAAACATAGTAAAGGTTTTACTTTTATTTATTTTTAAGCCTCTATCTTTCATATAGGTTGTAAATTTGGTAACAGCTCTTTGGAGACCTATCTGTGTCTGTGCCATGATAACTGCGTCATCCGCGTATAGTAAAATGGGGACTGGGGTGTTCTCAATCAAAGGGTAATCCTGCCTGTCCTGAGCCAAGTAAAACCTACACTATTTATGTATAGGTTAAACAAAAACGGGGCAAGTATACACCCTTGTCCTACTCCCTTGTTTGTGCTAAACTTAGTTGTACATTCTCCCTGTTTGCCATACCGGACCCTCGCCCCCGCTCCCCAGTATAGCTCCTTGATAAATAATAGCAAGTTTGGGTCATACCCATCTCTCTCAAGGTGCTCCAGAGTTTATCATGGTTTAAACAGTCGAAGGCTGAACTTAAGTCGACAAACGTTAAAAAAAGTTTTGCCCTTTTTGCTAATACATATTTACCTATGATTAGAGCTATATTTAATCCCAGCTCAGTCGTTCCCAGTCCTGCCCTAAACCCGTATTGACACTTCGAAAGTAAGCCTGTCTCTTCTACCCAAAATTGTAATTTATTTAAAATCAATCAATCAATCAATCACATAATTTGTATAGCGCACTGCTCACCCGGAGGGGTCTCAAGGCGCTGGGGGGGGGGAGGGGTCCGTCACTGCTCGAAAAGCCAGGTCTTGAGTTGCTTCCTGAAGGAGAGATGGTCCTGGGTCAGCCGTAGGTGGATGGGGAGGGAGTTCCATGTCTTGGCCGCCAGGTAGGCGAAGGATCTTCCTCCGGCAGTGGCTCTGCGAATGCGTGGTACGGCGGCGAGGGCGAGGCTGGTCGATCGTAACTGGCGGGTGGGCGTGTAGAAAGTCAGGCGGTTGTTGAGGTACTTGGGGCCCAGGTCGTGGAGAGCCTTGTGTGCGTGTGTGAGGAGTCTGAACATGATCCTCTTGCTGACGGGGAGCCAGTGCAGGTCTCTCAGGTGGACGGAGATGTGGTTGTGTCGGGGGATGTCCAGGATGAGTCGTGCGGAGGCGTTCTGTATGCACTGGAGTCTTTTCTGTAGTTTGGCTGTGGTTCCCGCGTAGAGGGTGCTCCTGTAGTCCAGTCGTCTGGTGACGAGTGCCTGGGTGACCGTCTTCCTGGTTTCGGTGGGGATCCATCGTTAGATCTTGCGGAGAATGCGCAAGGTGTTGAAGCACGATGATGAAACGGCGTTGACTTGTCTGGTCATCGAGAGGGAGGAGTCCAGGATGAAGCCCAGGTTACGTGCATGGTCAGTTGGCTTGGGAGTGGTGCCCAGGGCAGGGGGCCACCAGGAGTCGTCCCAGGCGGAGAGCGATGATCCCAGGATGAGGACTTCCGTCTTGTATGAGTTCAGTTTCAGGCGGCTGTTCTTCATCCACTCGGCGACGTCTTTCATCCCTTCGTGTAGGCTGGCTCTGGCGAGGTCGTTGGTGAGGGAGAGGATCAGCTGGGTGTTGTCGGCGTAGGAGATGATGTTGAGGTTGTGTTGGCGTGCGATGGCTGCGAGAGGGCTCATGTAGACGTTGAAGAGGGTTGGGCTGAGTGATGATCCTTGTGGTACGCCGCAGATGACTTCGGTGGCCTCGGATCTGAACGGGGGGAGGCGAGGAATGAGATGATCCACTCCAGTGCCTTCTCTTGGATTCCGATGTTGCTGAGGCGCTGTACTAGGGTGTGGTGGCAGACAGTGTTGAACGCTGCAGAGAGGTCCAGGAGGATGAGGGCCGCTGTTTCCCCATTGTCGAGCAGGGATCTGATGTTATCGGTGGCTGCGATCAGGGCGGTCTCGGTGCTGTGGTTGGCTCGGAAACCGGACTGCGAGGGGTCAGGGATCCGTTCGTCTCGAGGAAGGCGGCGAGCTGTCTGTTGACGGTCTTCTCAATGACTTTGGCAGGAAAAGGGAGGAGCGAGATGGGGCGGAAGTTCTTGAGGTCGGTGGGGTCCGCTGTCAGTTTCTTCAGGAGGGCGCTGAGCTCGGCATGCTTCCAGCTCTCCGGGAAGGTGGCGGTGTTGAAGGAGATGTTGATGATGTCCCGGAGTTGGGGTGCGATGATGGAGTCGGCCTTGTTGAAGACGTGGTGGGGGCAGGGGTCGGTTGGGGATCCGGAGTGGATGGTGTTCATCGTGCTGGTGGTGTCTTCGGTGCTGACCGGGGTCCAGGCGCAGAGGGTGGTGGTGGGGGGCGCTGGTTCGGTAGTTGGGTGCGTGGTAGGTGCATCGAAGCTGTTGTGTATGTCGGCGATCTTGCGATGAAAGAAGGAGGCGAGTGAGTCGTAGAGGTCTTGCGAGGAAGGGATGTTGTTGTTTCCGGCGCTGGGGTTGGAGAACTCTTTGACGATGCTGAAGAGTTCCTTGCTGTTGTGGGTGTTGTTGCCCAGTCGTTCTTTGAGTGTTGTTCTTTTGGTGGTGCGGATCAGCTGGTGGTGTTTGCGGGTGGCGTTCTTGAGGGCGTTCATGTTTTCTGTGGTCTGGTTGTGGTGCCAGGCTTTTTCAAGGGTGCGGCAGTTCTTCTTGGAGTTTTTGAGTTTGTCGGTGAACCAATAGGCTTTCTTGCTGCCGGGTCTGCTGGGAGGGATACAAAAGGGGATGATGGACAGAGCGCTTCAGCAAATCAAACACTCACCCCCAGTCAACTGATCTGGGTTTAATCCATCACCATTCTTTAGCCCACTCAGCCACCCCAGTTCAGACATGGCCATATGCAAATCAGTCTGACCCTGTGCCTCATGGGAACAGTCCAGCCCGAACTGCCAAGCCATGTCTCCCCTGGACCGGAAACAGCCATCCTGGGACCGGTTTCGGATTCATAATCCTCATCAGCCAGGCTATCTTGAATCCAGTGGCCAAGTGAGCAAGGGACTCACGTCTGAGCATACCCTGCCACACTTAGGGCAAACAAAGCGATACAAAAGGGGATGATGGGAGGGTTCTTCAGTGGTGCGAGGTCATCTGCGCAGTTGGTGAGCCACTGTGTGAAGATGCGGGCTGCTTCGTTGGGGTCCGTTGTGCTGGTGGGAGGGTTCTGGCTGAGGGACGTGGTTAGCTGGTCGGCGGTGATCTTGCTCCAGCTCCTTCGGGGAGCCTGTTGCGGGTGGTGGTGGGTCGTGGTTCTTCTGAAGCTGAAGTGGACGCAGCTGTGATCAGTCCAGTGTAGTCCGGTGGAGTGGCTGAAGGAGATGTGCTTGCTGGAGGAGAAGACGGGGTCAAGCGTGTGGCCGGCGTAGTGATTGGGGGTGTTCACCAGTTGCTTGAGTCCGAGGTTGGCGAGGTTGTCCAGGAGGGTGGTGGTGTTGCTGTCATTGTTGTTCTCCTGGTGGAAGTTGAGGTCCCCTAGGAGGATGTAGTCAGCGGAGGGGAGGGCGTGCGGGCTGATGAAGTCTGCGATGTCTTCGCTGAATTGTGTGCGTGGTCCCGGGGTCTGTAGATGAGAGTGCCTCTGAGGGTGGTCTTGGGGTCGGTGTGTATCTGGAAGTGGAGGTGTTCGGCGGCGGTGAAGGTGTCGTCGGAGTTGGTCGTGATGCGGATGGTGTTCCTGTGGACGATGGCGATGCCTCCTCCGGTCTGGTTGACGCGATCCCTCCGGGTGATCTTGTAGCCTTCCTGGATGGCTATGGCGATGTAGGGGGCTGAGGAGGCGTTCATCCATGTTTCTGTGAGGAAGGTGACGTCTGGTGATGTTGTGTCGAGCAGGTTCCAGAGTTCGTTGGCGTGTCCGTGGACGGAGCGGGTGTTGAGCAGGATGCACTTGAGGTGGTTGTTGCTGGTGTCTGGCTTGGCGGGTACGGTGCAGGTCCGGAGGCAGCGACTTTCATAAGTGAGTCATAAGTGAGTCCAATAATGAAATTGGACAATAGCAATTAGGTTCATTCCTATCTCCCTTTTTGAAGATGGGAATCACAATAGCATCTAGCCAAGTGGGGATAAACCTATGTATATTACAGCTATTCAAAACATTTGTTAAGAGCGGGGCCCATAGCTCAGTATTAGACTTTTATACGTCCACTGGCACACTATCAGGTCCTGGGGCTTTCCCTGAGGCACTCTCGTTAATGGCTGTTAAAACTTCTTCATAGGAGATTTCAATATTCAAGGGGAAAGATGTAATGTGAACGTTATCATCTCCCTCTACAGCAATAATTCCCTCACTCTGGGTTAAGACGTCAGCCTTATAAAGGTCCTTAAAATAATAACTCATTTATCTTCCGTAATTGCCACGTCGATAATATCGTTTAACCTATCTATGAGAAAGGGGGCATTAACAGCCCTCCAGAAGCCTGTGTTATCCTTTGTTATACAGGCCTGATGTAATGCCTGCCATGCTTCCATTTTCAACTGGGTCTTACGCTTTTTAATTGCTTCTTGGTAATCAATTCTAGACAGTCTCACTTCTTCCTTACTTCTGGTCTCTTGTTTTAGGACCTTCATTAAATGAGCATGTGCCTTACTACAATCCCTATTGAACCAGCCCTGTGCCTTATTCATGCCCCGTTTCTGCGTCCCTGTGAGAAGATTTTGTGTTTCCTCTAAGATTCTAAAGAAGGTCTCGAAAACTAGTACATTATCACCTGTCTGCGAGAGGCATGTTTCAAAGTCCATATATTTGTTTTTTACTAGGGTTTCAAGAAAAACCATGGGGTCCACTTTGGTCCAGTTTATGGTGTATCCATTTATCCTTGCGAGATTTATTTTGTAATTATATGTTGTTTCTATTGCTTGGTGGAGATGTGCCTCTTTGCAGTCTTTTTGTCTTCTCAATAGCAGAATTCATGTTCTCACATATTTCTGGATAAAGATGCACCTGTTAGAGTAGTCATCAAATCTAGGTGGACCACCACTTGCATCATTGAAAGTAAGGCACATGGGTAATATGTCCTCCAAACTGACCATCTGGTGGAACTCCCTAAAGCTCCATCTAAGACCCAGCTAACCTATTGCAACATCATACACACCAGGCTCCCTAAGAAACAGATAAATTTGCTACAAATGCTTCAAAAGCGGTATGCAAGAATATGGTTGATCATGAAATTTCGTAGCCACAAAACGCCATCTTGGAAAGCACTGCATTGTCTCCATTTTAATGTAAGCATCATTCCAAAGCTCTTTGCACATTTCAGAATGCCTTTTTGGCCTTGGGATGAAATATAACTTGCTCAACAGATACATCAGCTCAGCAATTGCCATATTGTTTACCCAACAAAAGGTCAAATGGGTCGAGTATAAAGGAGAATTATAGAAGTTGAGATTCCAGAAGGTGGGACGGTTAGAAGCCTAGCTGTAGGGCAGGACCAACCTGCACGCACTTTATGAAGGCTCTTAAACTAGAAAATAGTTGATTTTGCCCAGAACTGATGCAGCCCACACAATTAAGGAGAGTGAGTAAAGAAATTGAAAGATAGAAAATAAGGAATAATGGACTACGGGCCAGATGTATGAAGCGTTTTTCCCGCTCGCAAACAGGCTGATTTGACGAATCGGTCTGTATCCAAACGGGTAAAAGCCTTTTGAGATGTATCACAAAATAGGGAGTCACAAAAATTGCAATTCCCTATTTTGTGAATGCATTTAAGGAATCACAATTTGTGATTCCTTAAATGAAATGCAGGGAGCAAATGTATTTGCGACCTGGCTTTAAGGAATCGCAAATTACCACGAACTTCAAGTTGGTGGTAATATGCGAATTCCATGTAAAATGCAATTTTTTGCTTTTTCAAGGTGCCAAGTGGCGTACATACATGCCCTTAGGGCATGTATGTGTGCCACATGTGCAGACATGCATATTTCAGGGGTGCAACAGGGTGTCCATTTGGCACCCTTGAAATTGAATGCGCTATTTGCAAGTACTCACAAATGGCGCATGCAATTCCCATTCATTCCTATGGGCCTTTAGGCCCTTGGAATGAATGGGAAGTCATTCCTTATTTGTGACTCGCAATTTGTGAGTCACAAATACAGAATATGTAGGAATCACACATTTTTCAGCAAAACCTACATACATTGCGTTTTGCGATTCTCTAATAGCGAATAGGTAAATTTCGCTATTATAGAATCGCAAAAGCAATTCTTGATACATCTGGCCCTAAAGGCCCATCTTTCACTGATTGCAGTCAGACTTTCCTCTGCAATTCTATGTACAAGCTCTACTACATGGATAGAACATCGAAATAACTCAAAGGTTCACTGTTAATGTCTCTTAGGCTAGGTGTGGTTTTCTGTAGAGAGGGAGAGGTCCAATACGTGCCTTTTGTAAATGTGTTTAGTCTGGTAGATAGCAGATTCGCTTTTGCATTGTGCTTCATCCTGACCACAACCAGGAGCCCTGAAGTGGCTGGGTCGGTGGTTGATTCGTGCTCTCTTCAGAACTGCGAATGTCTGGCATGATATCATAAGGTGGTTTGGTCTCATGTTTCGGATGGGAATTGACAAAGTCAATGGGTCTGATTTGAACCTTTAGTTAAAATCCAAAGCTGTTGGCTTTGCCGCTGCTTGCCATCAGCAGCCCGACATGGAGATGACACTGAACCACCAGTTGCAATGGAACATAAATGATCACATGTGCTGTAGTAGTGGCCATGTGACAAAATGAAAAGGAGCTCAGCTGTCTGTTGTGCCCAGTGTAGCTCGCACCATGTCCCTTGTAGGTGTTTGACTATTATTCAAAGTGAGGAATAAACCTGATTGATTCGAGGAGCAAGGTAGGGTGGTGGCCTAGAAAAATTAATCATGTACATTTCCAAGGCCTCAGCAAGTAGTCAACGTGGTGCCAAATAGGTATGCGGGGGATTAGCTAAAAGGTCAGATGAGTCGATCTCCCTGCGGGTATATAAATTGGTTCAGTCCCTATAAACACAAAATTCGGGGGACTGCAAACGAAGCGTCAGCCATGCGTAATGCGCCTTCATGTCACAAAACGGGTGCCCAGGTAAAGCGCGTGATACCCGATGTCTCGAGCTGGTCCCAGCCATTGGCCCCTGTGAACTTACCGCGATATAAAAAAGTTTTCAACATTTACTGATGTAAATTGAACTTTTGTTCTACCTATCTCAAGAGGTCTTTATTGCGTCACACGTCCTACAGGTGTACATTCAGACTGACTGAGGCCACCCGAAGCCGTAAGCTGCTTGGACGACTGAGAGCGCGGCACAATGGAACAGTAATGATAGGTAAAAAACTTACAAAGAAGTCGTTAGTACATAAGGTAAAAGTGACAATTGTGAGCAACAAATTCATGAGGTAGCAAACGGTGCTTACAGGGGGAAAAGGTTGACAAGTGTGAAGGTCACAAGAGTAACAAAATACAAACGATACGTAGGCAATGGTGGCACTTGGGCAAGTATCGAAAGCAAACAACATGTGAGAGGTAGCAAACAGTGTGCTACAGGAGAAAAGTGGCGTGGCATGTTACAAAGGAGTACGAAACGCAGGTACAATGAATACTGCAACAAACGTTACGTAGGCAAGGCTGTTTAATATAATTGTAATTGACTGAATTGGTGAATGCCAACAAACTGAACTTAACTTGATATTTCGAATATTAATGGCTCACATTCCTGAAACATAAACTGAATACAGGAAGACTTACTGTAGACATGAAATCCCCTAGAAATTAGGAAGCATTTCATAATAAAACTTTTGCATTAATGTCTTTCTTACATCTAGTTTATTTGATGACGTATCTATGCACCTACAGGCGAATTCGAGGGGTTCAAAACAAATGTATGTCAATGTGAGGACCTACTTCAATGCAAATAGTCACGTGCGATCCCCCGAATAATATGTCTGGACAAAAACAATTAACAGTACCCAAGGTATCTCGGTAGGAGTTGTGGCCTATGTGACTAAGGGCGTGGCCTAAGAACGGTATCTAAGCAATACCCATAAGAGGTGCGGCTTATGTAATAAGTGCATGTCCTATGACCCGTGCTAAGAAATATACATAAGTGGTGTGGCCTATGTAATTGAGGATCTGACCTTAGCGAGGACTCGAATTCTGGGTTTCCCGGGAATGAGATGGGGTCAGCTAAAGTGCAGACTGCAGCAATGTCTAGCAGAACGGGGCGGTCCTCCCAGCATCCTGATTATCCATCTAGGGGGGAATGACCTGGTCAAGGTGGGGAGGAGAGCCTCTATGGAGGCCATGCAGAAGGACGTGACAGCTATAACTAACAAATTGGGAGCAACAGAGGTAATATGGTCTGAGATTGTGCCCCTAAGGCCTGGAGGGGAGCAAGGTCGGCAGTTGCTATAGAGCAAGGCCGGAAGAGGGTCATCAGGTCCATGCAGAAATTCATTAGGCATGCGATGATACAGGAAAAGACTGAAGGTATTATGAAAGGGACGGAGTCCATGTCTGGGCTGGGAATGGATGTCTCTCTCCTAGAGTTACATGAAGCCCTGTCGGCGGCAGGGTGGAGGTAACTGGTAGGTGGGGGGGGCTCTGTCATCGATGGGGGCCTCCTCCAGAGCTGTGGCGGAGTACAGGGCGATCTGGAAGCAGATGGACAGTACGGGTACCTCTGCGGCAGAAGGATACAGTCTAAATACCTCTGCCTGGCACAGTAGGGTGCCCGAGCCAAGAACCTGGAGCCGAGGGGGTTCCAGGAAACAGCGTTGGCGCCCCATTAGTCCTTCGGGCGGTCGGGGGGCCTGAACCGACCGGGGGTGTGCCTCATCTCCCGCCCTGACAGGGGGGGCGGGAGTCTAACAAAATAAAGTGATAATGTACTGCACCGTCTGAGCATCGACTCGCCGTGCAAGATGGCTCCGTGGGCATGCGGGTCAGCGAGAGGCTGCCGCTTTGGATCGCCTGTAAGATGACCCACCTACCAGTACCTGTGTTGTACGAAATAAACCTGCACCACTGCTTTCCCATAAATATGTCTCATGGTTTCCTTGGTATGTAAGTGTATGCGCGCAGGGCGAAGTAAGCACTGATGGTGTGGGCACTATGGAACATAAATGATCACATGTGCTGTAGTAGTGGCCATGTGACAAAATGAAAAGGAGCTCAGCTGTCTGTTGTGCCCAGTGGTAGGACGATAGCGAGCCACTGGAAGCAAAAGGTGGCTGGCCACCAAAAGTCTTGTGAGATTGAGACTTCTGGCTGCCATCTTGGAGTAGGTGCGTTGTCATTTAAAAGGATATCAGTTAGGGTCAGACACATACTCAAGCGATGACAACTATACATTAAACCATGACGATAAAGCAAAGAGATTATGAACTGAACATGTGATGATTGAGTGTGTTTTAAAGATCTAAAATGGCTATTAGTACATTGCACTGGAAGGCAAAATAATACATCCAATCAAGCTAGTGGCCTGATGTAAGTAATATTATCTCTGCAGAGGAGCAAATGTCCACTTTAGGTATGTGTTTAGGTATTGCTAACCGACCTAAAAATAAATGTGTTCTATGCTAGTTAACTACGTGACAATGTATATGTTGCTTATCACAAATTTGATATTGGCCTTGACTTCTGGACCATTTGTTGAATGAGACTCGTAATCAGTCCTAATTTAGTCATGTCAGCAACTTTGCACGGGGAAGGGGTATTTGATTTGGATGTATACCTGATGCTCCTAGGGTGGTGCTTAGTGGGCATAATTTTGGTAGCATTGTTTTCGTAGCATATTATTCTCGTATCTATGTGCATTATGTTTTGTCCTTTGTAATGTGCGGTCTGTTGTAGTGTGGTTGTTGTTGTGCCAAAGCCCTTAAATGGTGATGCACGGAGAGCATGTGGCCTGGTAATATACACTTAGGGATGTGTTTATGGGTGTGCCATGGGAGTTTGCTGTTTTTTGTGTTCTTAACATGTACTTCATCATCCCCTTGACGTTTGTCTGTCCCCTTTATTACTGCCTGTCAGATTTTTGGACAAGCTTTTCAGTTTGGCACGGATCATTATTAACAAAGGATGCCATGCACTGGACCATTAATTTTTCAAAATGGCGATTAAGTTATTTAACCTGAACTCTGATTTACAAGAACACAGCAACAGAAACTGCTCCTAGTAAGCACACCTTACCACGTGCCTTCCCTGCTGGCATCGGTAAACGTCTTAATTAATAAGTAAAAGTGCTCATTTTATCAGCTCCAAAAAGATGAAAACCTCAGAGGACCCTAAAGCTCAGAAGGATGAAAGCCTGAGAAAACCCATTTGGATTTGAAACTGTGACTTTTTCTTTATACACACAAATCTCTTCAATGTGAGACATGTAGTGCACTGTACACAGGACTACGGTGCCCGAGAATATCAGCAATGTTATGGGACCACCAAAAACGAGCAATCGCACTTCATTTCACAGGATTCCATGCAAATTGCCTCGAATTCTTTGGTGTACATTTTTGTGGGCTAGGTGTTTAAAATCCGTTTTTTAGGACAGTCTCTAGCAAGCTCGGTCGAGGTGAATGGCCTAATATGTGTTTTTGCTCCGCTTCCAAATCACCCTGGGCACCTACTTCCGGTGGAGGTAAACCAAAGACTCCCTAACATATGCTTCTGTAAACATAAACCTCGAAATAAACAGTGTTGTTGACATAGTTAAAGATGTAGGTACACGCCAGGACCTTACCATTCAGATAACAGATTATTCAGAAGTGTCATACTAAATGAATAAGCAATTTGTTGGATTTACTCGTAAAACCAACCATTTTGAATGTTCGGATATAAAATTACTTT
The DNA here is from genome assembly GCF_964261635.1 of Lissotriton helveticus. Taxonomy (NCBI): domain Eukaryota; kingdom Metazoa; phylum Chordata; class Amphibia; order Caudata; family Salamandridae; genus Lissotriton; species Lissotriton helveticus. The sequence continues at coordinate 996,667,420 of NC_136065.1, read as the reverse complement.
TATGTATTTATCTTAATGCTTTTCAACTCTGGATCAACTTCAAGTTCTAGTCAGGTTTCATTCGGTTACAGTAAAAGCCATAGGAGCACCACAATACATATAATAGGACAATAAATATACACTTGCATGCAAAATATAAATGATCAAAAATAAAAACATCATATAAAACCATTAAAACCCTGATTTCATACACTCTTACGGGTACTGCCTTAATTTAATTGCAACTTTTAAAAAACAGGATACATTAAAAATGATATCTCCGGATAGTAACTGTAAAAACAAAAGGGCAGGTCGAACTTGTGTGAATTGTCGATCCTTTAACAAGGGGACGATATAAACTTTCCTAGGTGCATCATAGTATCTGCAAAACAAAATCTGTAAAGCGCATAGTGCCCTGCGAAGACACCTGGTCGCAGCCGCAGGGTACTAAATGAGGGAGCATCATGCCAACCACGTCGAGATGCTAACAACTGGGATAACAGATTAAACCTAAACCTTCCAAGCAGACAACGATGATAATTTTTAGTTACATTTGTAAGATAAGGCTCCATGTATTGGGTCACTTCCAACATAACATACACACTGTTAAGCCATTTGTTCTCTATCTGATAATCTCAGTCTCAGAAAGTTGTCTGATTTGCGATCAGCCTTAAAAATTCCCCTAAGGTTAGTAAATAGCTCTGCCCTGCATAGGCTCTGCGCCGACTCTTTGATATATTTAAGCCAGGGGATGAGGACAGCATGATCAAGGTAAATGCAAACTGTCAACATCTCCTTGTTCAGCTTGAGGGCCCCTTTACTTCAAATGTCCACCCGTTGCAAAAGAGGGTGAAGGGCTATTGTATCCGTGAGGTGGCTGACCGCCATGTCATCATTTACTATGAAGGAGGGAAGACATTGAGGAACACATAGAAGTCTCCTTAACAATTTATTTTCTACAACCTGTAAAAGATTATGCTTGGTATATCCCAAAATGTCACTCCCATATGAGGTTTTAGAGACACATTAAGCCATGTAAACTTGCACTAATGCCCTAATTGGTCTCCTTCCCAATCTAGAGGTAAAACTAAATACGGCCGCATTAGCCCTTGTAAAGACTGCTATTTTTCCACTCAGCAGGGGATTCCACCTCAAATCCGAGTTGAACAAAAAACTAAAGTAAGGGAATGCTCTCACCTTGAAAAGAATATTAGTTCCCACATTAAAAGTTTTTGATTTGGTTGAGCTATGTCCTACCAATATCACAAACGATTTACTAACGGTAATATTTAAATCAAGCTCGTCCAGGAAGCCCACAAAGGCACCCAATGGGCTTTCAGATCCCTTGGCATCTTTGCCAATAACACTGCATCATCTGCATGAAGCAAGACTGGCAGAGAACAAGCTCCTATCTGCGGGCAATGAGGAAGGTGCATCCACTAAAACATGTTCAAGCTTACTATTATACAGGGTAAATACAAATAGGGCCAAAATGCACCACTGTCTGACCACTCCTGCCAGTTTTAAAGAAATACATGCAGTATGAGTCATTGGTGTACCTATATATAACCATTGTATTAGCATAAAGGTCCCTCAAGAAGTAGACTATGTACCTATCTAACCCCATTATTAAAATAGTCCTCCATAGTTTATCATGGTTTACCCGGTCAAAGGCTGAGGTAAGATCCATAAAGGCAAGATGGATGAACCCGTACGTGCCACTGTGTATTTACTCAGGACCATGTACAGTTTTAGGAACTGGTCGATGGTTGATCCACAAGGGCTTAATCCATACTGAAGGTCAGATATAATGTTATGTATAGCGGCCCATATCATTAGTCTGTCCAAGAGAACCCATCCCACTGCCTTAACCACCAAAGCCATCAAAGAAATTGGTCTATAACATCGAGGGTTATCCTTGTCTCCCTTTTTAAAAACTTGGACAATAATAGAAGTAGCCCATGAAAAGGACATTTAAAATGCGCATCAATATGGGAGCCTGGGTCTCAATATCACTAATTTAAAGGGGCGTAATCCGCGTCAGGGCTTGGTGCCTTGTTTTCGGTCATTCACAATTTACCCTTCCTTACTTCAACTAATGTGAACAGAAGATTGGAGGTCCCCTCCAGAGGATGCCTAACATTGTTACTTCCAATAGGAATTGTGCTACTATAAACCCATTCAAAGTGAGAGATGGGATAATGAAGCTACAATGTCTGAAGAAAAAAAAGGCTGAATGATAATGCTCCAGAATTTGGCACTATTCTTTAAACAGCTGGCTTCTTACAAGCTCTCCCAGGCTTTATCCCTTATGGCACTCTTGCGTCTGCTAACTTAATGCTTATACTTCCTACAACCAGACACAATGCTAGTGGGGTCTCTGTGCTTGGCTTTCTGAGCTCTTGTTAGTTTTCTTAATGACTGAAAATACCCTTCCTCAAACCATTTAGGTCCGGGTACAGGCCTAGTCACTATTGGGAGGCTAAGAAGTTCAATTACTTTACATGAGATAGTTAGGAGGCCCCCCAAAACCTTATTTTGACTTGAGTCATTATCTGAGCAAATTGAGAGATCCTTTGCACAACATGAAGACAGGTTTGTTAGAAGCACACAGGGGCTACCTTTTGCCAACAAAAAGTTAAGCAAATAGGGTTGTGGTCACTAAAGGGAATTTATACTACTCTAGAGCCAGAAATCTAAAGGAAAATGGGGGATGTGACAAATACAAAACCTTTTTATTGAGGCACACCCCTCTCTGTAAAAATTGGGTTAACTTCCAATGAGTCAGAGAAAGCAAGCTTATCTAGGGAAAAATTAAGTTCATATTCATTCAAAAAAGCATTACAAAAATTCCTTTGTGTGGTATGTTTAGTCCTCCTAGTAATATACATCTCCAAGGCCATTTAGATGGCACCAGGGGACCCACACACAAATGAGTATTACAATCCTCTGCCACAATTACATTTGCTGCCACCCATTTCATCACTCAAGCTTACTCATGAAGGAGCCAAAGTTATGTAGATCACACACATCACAATAGGAACTTTTTGAATTGTAAAGATTCTGCAATGTTAATTTTGGAGCTCCTGTGAAAGAAAATGAAATGATATTGCTTGAAGGGTTGAGATCTCAGTGGGGAGTTCCTCAATATATCCTTGGTTTGCAAGGGACACAAAAATGACCAGTCCTTATTTAGGCCGACCTTAACTGGATTTGATGGTCAAAATAAAGAAATACATGCGCCCTTCCAACAAATTGTTAGAAAGAGCCCATGTCTTTTGTAAGCATATCACCCCGTTGTTCTTAACACTGCTTTCCCAGTTCACATCTTTCGTTTTCACAGTGAGCCCCATGATGGTCCAACTAATAACTTTGAGGTCATTGAAATTTATTTCGAACAGATCATCATGAAGGAGATTATTGAGCTCCTGAATGGGGCTGTGCAAAGGATCTTGATAGCTAAATCAGTCACAGAGTTCAAAAGAGCTCAAGGGTGAAAATCTATTGGAGATGTTCAATACAAAAGGCTCAGGGGCACCATTGTGACAATGGCATGTTGTTTTGTAGGGTGCCTAGGTACACAACCCACGGCTTCTGACCTTTTAAAATAAGCCAGCAGCAGAGCAATTACAGAGCTAGGTTTGCTGTTATTGGGCAGGCTTATGGATGCAAGAACTCAGCTTGCAAATAAGGTTCTGTTATCATTTATAATCACCCAGTCACCAGCAAGCTTTTGCACAGTTTTCCCAATCAATATTACCCTTCAAACAAGGTTGATTCAGTCACCTATGTGTGTCTCCAAAGTGGAGTGCAACCTCAGCCAGTGAGTGATCTTGTTTTTAAAATTAGTATGGCTCTCTACTGTGTTAATTTGTAGCAGTGGCATATTGCCTAGCTCCATCACGTTTGGAGTGACTTTTGGGTGTAAATTGATGACAACCTCAGAGTTCGACATGGGCGAATGCTCTCATTTTGTGGTGGCCATATCTTTTCCTTTAAGCCTTTGTGGTAGTTGTTTGGGACTATTGATATCATTCACCCTTGTGTCATTTGGTAAGGAACCACCTCTCCTCTTGCGGTCAGAATGCCAAGGGAGCTAATCAAATGGATCGGAAACTTGGTGAGGCCTTGGCACCTCACCCAGTTTCCCCAGCAACTAGGTGGGTCCCATGACAATGTCCTTCTTTCTTACACCCTTTTGATCTGCTGCTCTACTTGAGGGTAGATCAAGCAAGACATGGGTCCGCAACTCCCCAGACTGGACCACCACAATATTGAAATAAGCAAACAGGATGTCTGGCGGGTTATTTTGATTAGAGTTGAAATAAACCTTAGACCATTAATTCCAAAGTTTTTAAGCTTTATTTCACTTATTTTTGTTATTTCAACAAAGACATTCATAAATCAATAGAGCATGTCTTTTCAAAGAAACATCACATTAGTAAATTGCACAATTCAAAAACATTTGAAATAGAACTATATACAACATTTACATAGTGCAAAAAAAAATGTGTGAGAAAAAATAATAATCCGCGAAATAAAGCTTAAAAACGTTGAAAATAATGGTCTTAGGTTTATCACAACTCTAATCAAAATAACCTTCCCAGACATCCTGTTTGCTTATTTCTACTTGAGGGTAGAGGCACTGACCGATGCTCAGTGGTCATCTCTTTGGCTATAACCATTTGCTAAATAGAACCAAGTCAGCTGTCAGGAGAGTCAAAAAGGTTCTTAATTAGACTTAACATTTTTGAGTAAAATTTGGCCAGGAGCACCTGAACCTCTTGCATGGATTGTAAGATCCAAAGGAACATCTGGGGCTCTTTGTAACGGGAGGTAAGGAAGAATGGTTGCTTGACTTTTGAAAATGGCACGCTCTTTTTGTTTTCCTCTTGGCAACTAGAAGTTGAAGATCTGGAATTATTTCCTACTGTAGTAAGGCTGGGACAGGAAATGACTGATGGACTTTTACCTGAATCTGCATAGTGCCATGACCGACAGGCTTGGCGGTAGTTTCCAAGACTGCAACGCTTGCATGGTGCACATGCTCTCCAATATTGTCAACATTAGGGGTTTCAGCCCACTTAGTAATCTCCTGACCAGCATGAACACACAAGGAAGGATCCTCCTCAACATTGACAATCTCATCCTTAAGGTCCCCAACCATGGATGAGAAGAACAATAATATACTAGACTTACCCCTAGTGGGTTTATATGAAACCCCATTCTCCACGGTAAAAGTTCAGGAGGGGGTGTTGCCTTCCATTTTCCCATTGTGTGCAGCACCAGCTATCTAACCCCATGCAGATAAAAGATAAAAGAGGATGGGCCCAATCCAGTCTCACCCGGGCTTGGATGGGCACCCACTGGCCTGCTCTTGGCCCAATCGTTGACTAGGTACACAGGCATGTCCCTAGCGAGTCCCAGGCTGCTGGAATCAGCAGTGAGTTAAGTAGTGCTGGTCAGAAACACCTCCCCTAAGGCACTGGAAACTGTGGCTTGAAGTACTTGGATCCCCCACTGCTGATTCCTCATCCCACATTGCGAGAATTAGCAGTGCGCCTAGTGGCGCTGGTCGGAAGCATCTCCTCTGGCACACTAAAAACTGGGATGTCCCTGTGCCCCCCACTACAGCGTTCTCCATCCCGTCTCGATCATTCCATGCTATGCTTTTTTTTTAAAGTAGTGCTGTTTTTGGCAGCAGATGTCACTCCACAAGTTAATCCCACAAATATAATTTACACATATATTAAAATTGAAATGCCCACACGCACAGCGTTAAACTTGAATGCTGCCAGACCACATTTATTTTAGACGCATAGTCTAACCACCCCTAAGGCCTTCCATTCTGAAGGCATAGTTTATGCCCAGAAAGTGGAGCCTGTCTACAAGGCAAGACTCATCTTCAGGAAAAATATACAGTTTGACGGCAATTACATCATGCCTGTGTGACATGGTGAAATTAGTATCACTTAATGTTTCTATTTGAAATGTATATCCAAAGTGGAAGTGCATTTCCAGTGCCCAAATAAAGTTATTGGGCCCAGTCCAACAAGCTGAGGTACATTTTGTGCTATTCCATGTAAGAATTAAAACACCAAGGTGGATGTGCAAATAGAAATGGTAGAGGATCAGCATGTCTAAGTTGGGTAGCTAGTCAATGCCTTTTCCGATTACATCATGAGAGGTCAACAGTGGTCCATTAAAAGAAAGGGGTTGCACTGCTCTTGTAATATAGTTGGAGAATGCAGAGATTTTCAGATGAGATCATGATTAGATTTTTTTAATGGCAGACATCCCTCAGCTATCTATATACAGATCAACCTCTATAGGTTTTGTGTAAAATCCAATTCAGGAGCAGAAAAGAGTTTGCATCAATTGGAAACTGATGTGGTGCAGAAATGTTACACTATTACGAACCCTCACAACTTTCACCAGGTATAACTTGATGAAATTTGTACAAGGAAAATACTACTCTGAGAGCAAAGGCACACAAATGAAATTGCAGTGTTATCCCCCTTCCTTGTGGTGCTGAAATGTGAACCTGACAAATATAGTACTCGGGTATATCAGTAGCTACTGAATACATGGTATAACAGAATCAAATAATGGATCACTGATAATGAGGTCTTCTTCCAAACACAAAAAAACAAGTAGTACCCCTTTTTGTGAGATGAAAACCAAAGATGGCAAATTAGCAAAATCAGAGTTGTCAAAACTATTTCCTAAAAGAGAATAATAAGGATTATCGAAGTGCAAATCTGCTATACCTATGGTTTATTGGAGCGCATTACAAATCCAAAATGCTTGCCTGCTATAATAACGAGTGAGATTCCATATTACAAAAATATAGCTACAGGCTTTACCACAGAGTAATATCAATCCACCTTAAAATTATATTGCATTTAGCACATGCTGTTCACACTATGTCAGGCCTAATGCTTTGCCCAAACGTTTCTTAATAAACAGATCAAATCTATGGGATTTGGCATAACTGTTTCCAATGAACCACAAAGGCCTTTTGTCTTTACCATTAGCTTGACTCCCTAACCAACAGAGGCCAATTAACGTGCGCATAAACTGGCAGCCATCATACTTACAGTTATAAACAAAAAATACAGTTGGCAAGACAAAGCAGAACCCATCTAAGAAGGGCCTAACAAGGATTATCACTGTAAAAAAAATCTACCTCCACGGTTTGTCGGAGAGTGTGACTAACAACAGTGCCCTTTTCTACTCTGGTATGCAAAGAGATTTCTTGTAACAAAATACCTGTGAGATAATGGGTTGCTGGTTGACTAGAGTGTGAGCCCTGGTCAAACAGCAACTAAAATTTTTGTCAGGGTGAATCACAGGCCAACATAAATTGGCCTATGATCAATCCCTGGTAGCTTGGCTCAGGCTTAAATCAGAGGCAATGTGTAAAGTATTTGTACAACACTTCAAACAGTAATAAAGAAAAAACACCATAAAAACGGATCGCACACCAAGTTAGAAAAATAGAACTTCCTTTAATCAATGAAACAAGACCAAAACAACAAAAATCCAATCAGTAGAACTGGAGATAGGCAATTGAAAGAAGTTAATGAAAAAAGTACAAAGCATGAACTGTGAATATCTGGTCACGATGGGCTGGGAGAAAGTCACAAGTTCAGACCAACCGCGATGGAGCGTGGACCAGCTACAGGGAACCAGTTAGGCCCCCTGACTAGAGTATTTTAAATCCTGGTTTGCGGAAAATTGTGAGGATCGGCAATGATGATGTGTCACACAGCCGAAGCGATGCGTCGGTTCCATGATGTGGCGAGGCTGCGATTGGAGGGCCTGCGTCATCATTGAGGTTTCCCATTGACAGGGTTTGTGATGTGAGTTCTGCCACAAGGATGTGGCATGAAGTCAGTATGATGGGTCAGTTCTGAGGAGCTTTGAGGCTGAGATATGGAGTACGCCATCACCTTTGATCCTGCTGTAGACAAGTGGGGTGAGAGCCTGTGCTGAGGATGTGTCACACAGTGGCGGTTCCGATGCGGCTGCTAAGGCAATGCGGGTCTTTGGATGGGTCCAATGCACACAGCAAAGGCTATTCAAAAGTTCTGCTCAAGTTTGTGCCACACAGCAGAGGAGATGCATCGGTTCCACTGGATCCAGAGACTGGAAAGCACCTTAAACCCATTTTTTCTAAGGCTCCAGAACTTGGGTGGCACCACATTGCAGGGAGACTCACAGATGGCAGGTGCAAGGTTTTGGAAACATGTTATGTCCCTGAGGCTTCAGATCAGAAGGCCAGTCAACTAGCCCTTGGAGTCACTCTGGGTTCTGGGTGCAAAAGATGAAGGCCCAGTCCCCCTCATGCAGGCAAGAGGGCAGCAGATCAGCACAGTAGGGCAGCAGGCCTTCAGAGTGGCAGTTCAGCTGAGGGGCAGTACTTTGAGCACAGGGCCGCACTGGCTACCGGGCAGTTGTGTGTGCTGCTGAGCAGGGGGATGATTTCTCCGTGGTATGGGGGTATTTCGTTGATGGAGACCTGCGTGCGCTTTGAAAAAAAAAGCAAAACAAATTTCGTTTTGCACACACAGGTCCCCATCAACGAAAGCATCCCCCAGCTCGGCAGCACACACAACTGCCCGGTAGCCAGTCCGGCCCTGTTTGAGCACCACAGCAGTCCTTCTTCCTAGCACAGTATTCACAAGTCTATACTACTGAAGAGTTGGGATCTTAGGTCCAGTATTTATACCCAGTTGTGTCATTGAAGTGGGGAGAAGCATCTTAAGTCATGCCTTTGAAACAAGTCCTGCCTTACTGGCCCTGGCTCCAGACTATAGGGGGTAAACAACCCTATGTGTGGTGGCAGGACACAGCCTATTCAAGTGTAAGGGTGGCTTGTTCCAGCCCTTACCTCCCATCCTGCCAGTGATGGCTCATTTAATCACACCTAAGCCACAATTGTGTGTAGCAGTCTAGGGGGAATACACAAAGCATAGCACTCAACAACACCAAGTCAGGTGACCTAGAGATTGGCTTCAGGCACCAAATGGCTAAGGCAGGAATATGCCAACTTGCTAAAAGTGGCATTTTCAAAATTGTAATTTAAAATCTGAATTCATCATCAGGTAGGATTTCTCACTACAATTCCAGAGACACCAAACATGAACTGTTTTCATGTTCCCGTTTAGGAATTACACTTATAAAATGTAATAATGTAATTCCAATGTTTTGCTATGGGAGAGGTAGGCCTTGCAGTAATAAAAAAAACAAATTTAAGATTTTTTCCCTACCAAGACATGTAAAACTTAAAAGTACATGTCCTAACTTTTAATGCAGTGCATTCTACACTCTGGGCTGTTCAGGGCCTACCATAGGGGTGACTTACATGTATTAAAAACAAAGGTTAGGGGCCTGACACAAGATTTCTTTTGCAAGGTCGAAATCGCAGTTTAAAACTGCATACACACAGACTGCAATGGGAGGCTTGAGACATGGTTAACATGCTACTTAACTGGCTGGCACAATCAGTGCTGCAAGCCCACTAAGTGCTAAGCAAACAAATGATGGACGGACTGCTGAATGAATCTTACATTTACCCCCAGTCAAGAGAACTGGGTTAAATCCATTGTTCTTTTGCTCACGCTGCCACCCCACTTTAGAGCCTGCCATATGCAAATTAGTCTTTACCATGCTCCTCGTGGGAACAGTCCTGCCCTAACTGCCAAGCCAGGTACTCCCTGGACTGGACACAAGCATCCAGGGACTGGTTTTGTGGTATTACACCTCATCAGCCAGGCTAGCTTGAATCCAGTGGCACAGTGAGCAGGGGACCCATGTCTGGGCATACCTATCCCACTTAGGGTGAAAAGTCCTTCGCAAACAAATGATGAACTTAATGCTGAATGAATCATACATTCACATCCAGTCAAGAGATTTTGGTTAAATCCATCGTTCTTTTGCTCACACTGCCACTCCACTAGTAGCATTTCATTTACAGGCCATGAACACAGGTACTGCCACTTTTCTAGGGACTGACAACTAAATTAAATATGCCAATTGAGCATAAGCCAATATAACATGTTTTAAGGAGAGAGCGACAGCACTTTTGCACAAGTTAGCAGTGGTAAAGTGCGTAGAGTCCTAAGTCCTGCAAAAATGAAGTCAGGAAAAACAGAAGGTCTGAAGGAAAAAGTTTGGGGAAACCTCACCAAGGATGTCAGGTCTAGCAAGTCTGTAACACAACAACAGTCCACCTTAAAAATGCTATTCAAAGTAAATACTACTACCTTTGCCACCAATTCTCACAGTAAACAGATCAGGTCTATGGTATTAGAAAAACACTTTTTCCCAGTGAACCAATCAGGTCCATAATCTATATCATTGGTTTGTCACTATAATCAACTTACGCCTCCTTTATTGAACATAAGCTTTCCCTAAAGGAAATCACCAGGCATACCTTCATAAAATTACAAATGTATACAAATTTACACTTTGAAATACAAAACACAGGGCCATATTATCAAGAAAGGGCGATACATTATGCCGCTTTTATCGGCAGGAAACTGCCGCTAAAGCGGCGATAATGGGCTTGATAATATGCCCTTGTGAATTGAAATAGAAGCCCAGGTTCTGGTGTTAACCTGGGCTTCTATGGCAATTCACAAAGGCATATTATCAAGCCCATTATCGCCGCTTTAGCGGCAGGTTCCTGCCGATAAAAGCGTCGATAATGTATCACCCTTTCTTGATAATATGACCCACAATCACTTGTAAAAGGGCCCATCAAGGATTATCACAGTGCTAATATTCTATTCACATGCTTTGTCAAAGGAGTTAAGTAGCCCCAAAACCATTCAACTCTAAGTTCATCTCTTTACAGAATTTCTTGCAGAGTACTCCACCATTAAATGCTTTTCACACTAACTATTTACTGCTTACTGCCTTTATAGTAATTATTCATAATAAACACATCAGGTCTATATCATTAATCATTGGCCTGCCACTATTTTCAACTCAGTCCTGCTGTATTGAGCATATGCTGTCATACAAGGCAAACCCAGTGGAATACAAGCACTCATTTTCAGTAGAAGCCAACTTCTGCCCAATCAGATACTGTACTCAAGGCAGTGAACGTGGGTGGACCCTAAATCCCGCCCGCTCTCAGTGGCACTTCTGAAAGCTTTTTTTTATGTTGACTACTTAAGTTTAGCGACAGTGGCGCTGTCAAACCACCAGACCTAAAACAACACACTCCTGCGTTTGTTGTTGTGAACAAAGAGATACAAAGGGGAAAGAGCAGCTCCGTTACATTTTAACAACGATCCAATTAGAAAATTGAAGCATGAAAAAGAAATGTGAATATATTTGCGATGCAAGGTTTCAAATTTTAAAATGTCTCCCAGCATACAAATCCCACTTTAATAAGCTCCACTGCAAAACAAAAAAAAATCAATATTTGGATACAGGTAATAAATGCTGCATGAGATGTTTTCTTCTGTAGGCGACAGGGTAAATATTTTTTATATCAAAGCATGCTGTTGCTCAGGCTGGACTCGTGTTTTTCTAGTGCAAGTGGATTTACTGTTCTGTTTAAAGTTTTACGTGCCAGTGCCTCGAGAATGCTGTGAGTGGAATGTGGAACTGTTATTTTCAGGGAATAAACCATGTTGTAGTGCTATGGCCGCAAGGACCAGGCATGGAAAGAAAAAAATCATTGTATAAGTCACCTCTTTTTTTCCGTAATACTTAGTTTGCTTTACCATATTTATGCAGCATTTAGGCGTTTTAAATGACACGGGAGTTGCTACTACTCTGATTTCTGATTAGGCGTCATATGGTTTTAAAAACACATTAAATGACTGACCCCTTTGAAATTAAACGGTGCCAATTGCGTCACCTCCACCTGGAGTAAATTTAAATTAAAAGAGTGATGAAAACACATAGCAAAAACGGTGTTAATTGTGCCGTTTCAAAAGTTAGGATTTTAAATTCACCCCCCAAAAATTCACATTTGGTTATGTAGTAGCTATTCGGCAATACAGAAACCTTTTTGGAGCCTCATATATTAATAATGTCGCTAACAACAATACCTCGATTTTGGTTCAACAAAGGTGCTCGTTCAAAATTATGATTCTATCCCAATGTGCCATAAGACAACTATACAATCAACATGAATAATAAAATTGAGTCCAGTAAAAATAAGGTGGGGTTTTTGAAATAAGGGACTATCACCGTTTCTGGCTGGTGGACACACAGTACATCATTTTTGCTAGTTAGCTGGCTGTCATTTGGTGTTGAAGTTATGGTTTGCATGTCTTATTTGTGACTTAAGGATTACAGAGCTAATTATAACTGAACGTTAACTGAGGGTTTTAAGGTGAATTTCAGCAGTTTTTATTAAAAATACATTAGGACTCATAACCACTGCCCCAGGCATGCCCTTTGGTCAGGCCTTGCTTCCAACCTGCCGCTTAGGGCCAATCCTACTTGTCAATTATTTGTCGAAATATCAACAACAGAAAAATCGTGTCACCAAAATATCATGGCAAAAATATGGTGGACCAAAATGTTGAGGCTGAAAATGCATATTGGTAAATATAGATCTATATATGTTGAACATGGGGGTTAAATGGGATGCTGGAAACTGCACAGAGTACGTTAATGGAGATCGAGTGTTACAATAAAGCAAGGACTGACTATCAAAAAGGGGACACAAGTATAGCAATTCTAAAAACAACATTGCAACATTTACTAGTCATGAAGGAGGAAATTGCACTGTAGTAGTGATGTAGTATATAGAAAAAAATGGGGCATAGGCAATAATACATCGAGGGGTTATTTTGAGTCAAGCTAACATGAAAGATAATACTAAACATACACAGGGAAATGCAGGAACATGTGATATAGTCAACCAAACACTACATGTAAAGCGATTATAGGTATATTGAAGGATGCCATTACAGAAGGTCAAATAAAAATTACCAGCAGGGACGTTATAGTTAGTTTCTGATTTCACACACACAAAACCATAGACATTCAACAGTTATAGTTACCTCAAGTAACTATAACTCCGCCCTAAGATAATTATAACTCACACCCTCGCTATTCACTGCTAATTACCTGACATTTTACATCACTCATGGGTCTGTGAGTAGTTGTGTAAGTGAGTGTGTGAGTGGTGGGTGTGTGAGTGTGTGAGTAGGTGTGTGGGTCTGTGAGTGGGTGTATGATTTTTTTAAAATGTGGTCTGGATCCATGGATCCACTTAAATACACCTGAATCCGTGACGATCCTGGTGGATCCGAGGTTACTCGCACACTCAAAAAAAGCATTTTGGACAATTTCTTGCCCATGAGGGTTCCCTCACAGACCTCCTCCATCAGTCCCATTGGGTCAGGGTAGCTCTACCTTGACCCCTTCTATCACTTTTACATTTTATTTCCCACCTTGAAACCATGTTCCGATGCACAAAATGGCAGTCACAACTTTCCTCTCAGGTAGCGACCAGCCAATCATGTTATTGCCATTGGCATGTTGATCCTTGGAACAACCGTGGTGGATCCATGTCTCTAGTTTTACATACATATTTTTTCTTTAATAACTCCAAACCTACTAAACAGTTTTGTACCATATTACAAAAAGCACACCTTCTGGACCAAATCGAGCTTTCTGCCAAATTTTGTGTAATTTTGTTCAGTAGTTGAGGATGTAGTTGTGTCTAAAATGGGAATTTGCATGAGGAAAACATGTTTTGGGACCTCCACTTTTTCTCAGCCCACACTTTATGGATCACCCAACAATTTTCCATAAAGCAGCTGAAGTGACTGGCAAACTAGTTTAGAAAATGTTGTAAAGATTTGTCAAATATCACCAAAGTCATTTGCAAAAAATAAAAATTCTTTCCTATAGAAACTAGGTCTTAGATATATCTACCAGCTGGCAACTGCCAAATATAGTTCATAGCAAAACTAGGTCTTTACTATAGCTATCAACTGGCAACCTCACTGGCAAATTCACTGAAAAAACCATAGGTTTCACACATAATATAGTTAGGAATTAGCATTTAAAAAACCTTGCAAATTCATTGAAAAACCATAGGTTTCACACACGTTATAGTTAGGAATTAGCATTTAAAAAAGCTTAAAAATTCATTTAAAAAACCATAGGTTTCACACGTTATAGTTAGCTAAACATTTCTCTCATGCAAAACCTTTGAAATTCCTCCATTATAGTTAGCTATAACTTGCCCGCCCGCAATGCACTGCTTATGATGTCACATATTACAGGATGTCAGTGACATCACTCATGACATCCTTGATGACATCACTGATGACATCATCCTTGTGGCAGACCTCCTCTCACTGTAATATAACCTTTGATACACACGATCAAAAATAGAAAGTAACATTTTCAAAAAAATGGAGATAGCAATTCCAGTTAGAATAACATATTCAGTAATTCCAAAATCTACATACACCGCCACTCATTCACCAACAATTCTATATAGTCACTCATACATGTACTCACTTATCATATGTACTCATACACCTATACATCCTGTTATGCACCGACACTCATCTATAGAGTTACTCACACACATACTCACGCGTGCAAATAAACTATCAAATATCAATTTCCTTGCATATACAGCTATACACCCACCACTACACTAACTTCTACAGATTCGCACACATAAACAATTACTTATAGAAACTCATTCTTATTTATACAGGAAGTCTTAGAATCTCTCGCTCTGACATATACTCACTTATATACATGAATACTCACATATACTAGTTTAAAACAAATGTAGTTACTCATAAAGATACTATTGAGACAGTCATTCACTCACTAACACACCCATACACACACTCATCCACCCATACAGTCCTGCACACATGCTGTCTTCAAAACACATACAAACAGTGAGTCAGTCATTCATGCATCTGTGCGCTAAGTAATACTCCCCACCGAACCATACAGACACTCATTCTGATACTCAAAAAAACAACTAATAACCCATATACACACTCATGTAGCTACTCACCAACCCATGCAGCCACTTATATACAAAGTGAGACACTGATACAGATATTTAAATATTTAAAGATTACTCGTTAATACACCTATTCACTAAGATATACTTAATAAGTCCGTTATACAATCAATTTTACAAAAAAACCCATCCATTTAGACACTTATTTACCCATTTATTCTTCCATCGACCTTTAGATATATATATATAAAAAATATTTATTTTTCAGAAAGACATACATTCACTGGATGATGTCATCAGTGATGTCATCAGGGATGTCATTTGAGATGTCATCAGGGATGTCATGAGTGATGTCACTGACCATGTCATGAGTGATGTAATATGTGACGTCATCAGCAGTGCATTGCGGCCACGCAAGTTATAGTTAGCTGAGCTAACTATAACGGAGGAATTTCAAAGGTTTTGTATGAGAGAAATGTTTAGCTAACTATAACATGTGAAACCTATGGATTTTTCAATGAATTTCTAAGCTTTTTTAAATGCTAATTCCTAACTATAAGTGAATGAAACCTATGGTTTTTTCAATGAATTTACAAGGTTTTTTAAATGCTAATTCCTAACTATAACGTGTGTGAAACCTATCGTTTTTTCAGTAAATTTCAAAGGTTTTGTAAATGATAATTTATAAATGTATACATTATTATGTCTTTCTTTTTATACTAATTTCTTATATTTTTAATATAAATGTTTATATTTATTTTATTTGTTAGATTATATTTCATATTCTTATTATAAAATATTAACAAAACTAAATTGCAAAGACATTTTTGGATTAATAATTGCTTGACGTCGATTGCAAGTATAACACAGCTCCACCAATGCTCTTGGGGCCCTATGCTCATAATGCTCTATCAATCCTTACACCTCCTTCAAGCATGTGCAAGGTTTTGACGCAGCATAAGCTCAAAAGTGACTGAATGAAATGTTATACATTTCACTCAGTCACTTTTAGGAGGCGTTGCTGCACCCCCTTCTGCACAAGAAAGCCTCTTCTGGCGCAGCGCTTTACAATGTAATACACCCTCCAGATGCGTCACATTCTTAGTAGCATACACCATGGCACATCTTTTGCACCACCGCCTTGTCACAAAAGTGTCGCAATGGCTGTGTAAAAGAGGCATAAGGGGTTTGTAAATCCGCCCCTAACACATACAAATTCACACAGGCAGTTTCACCAGCAGCACAAATTAAAGCATAGACTTGTAACATATTTAGGTACATATGTTACATTCAAGTGCTTCGGACATACTACAGTATACTATAGATAAATACCTTATAGATTTATGCTGTAGCACTTCCTTATAGTTCTGCACTTTCACATTCTCCATACACTAGTAAGATATTCATTCATTCATTTATGAACTACACATTTATTCTGACAAACTTTTACACACTAACATAGAAATATAGTTCTTTCTTTGACCAGGGAAGGTAGTTCTAAAAAGAACTGTTTTTTTTGTTTTGTAGTTTTTTTTGTGTTTTCTCAACAAATTCCAAGTGGAACAAAAGAATGAAAAAAAAACAACTAATGACGAGGACAGCAATGATCCTGCATCCTGCGTTTCATCAGATCTATGGACTGTTCCCCATAACACAAAAGTTTATCGCAATAAATGCATAGAATTTTAACTTTAGCAAAGTCGGAATCAATGTGTGGGTGTGGACTGCTTGCTGAAAATGCTGCTGCCGCAATTGATGTGCTTGGTGCAGTAGCAGGTGGATTCTCGTGCAACCTCCGTCTTGCAGCTCAAGCAAAGTTCTTGAGGTGCAAGTTCTTCATGTGTCACACCATATTTGCTGTGCCAAAGGAGTATTTTTTAGATGGATCACCCCTTGAAAGAGTTGTTTGGCAAATTTTACAGGTTACTTTTGGAGCATTAACCTTTTTTTGTCCTTCTGGAAAAGTAAAAAACTTCCAAATTAGAGCTTCTTTCCTCTTCTTTGGACGTTCTTCAGGAATTAAATCTCCCTCTGAAGAACTGCTGGAAGATGACTCCATTGCTCTTATTATTGTGATCTTCCTTCTATTTGAGAAGATTCTCAGAAGAAATGCTACTTCTTAGAAACTCAAAGTCGAATAATTATAATGGGACGGAACTTTCGACAGTCGCAATAGCAAAAGTTATGAACCAATCAAATCTCTACTTTTAAAGTCACATGCCTTTCCGTATGCTTATGATGCGCTTACGCAGCTATTTCGATACCAGAACGCATGATGATCTAACTCGATTTGTGTAATTGTTTTTAAAAGTAATATATGATTATTACAAGTATTAAAAAAAATTATTATCCCAAATGTCTGCCCTTAGTATGTACATTAAATACATAAATAAATATTTTAAACCAAGTAGAAACATTGCCCCCTTTCGCGTACAGAACGCCGTACATGACGTCACACGGAAGCTTTAATGCGACGCTGAGTATGATAAGCAGTACAAACTATGGTGCGATCACCCTCTCAATGACAAATCAGAGCTCAGGGCGCGCTAAGGAGAATGATTAGAAGTGTTCACTCATTGCAGATCCGATTCTGGGCCTGCTTCTGCGTACATTATAACGCCGCCCCATCTCTCTCTGTTGTTAATTGTTAGTGCACACACTCATACTTCCACATGCACGGTGCACGCCCGCCCACACTACCCACATGTCAGCACCTAGCATGCTTGCTATTAGTAAGCCTGGAAACCAATACATTACCCAATGGGATGTCCCCCAGGGCCGTCATTCTTGCAGACCGCGAAAACGCTACCAATGACGGCCCTGGGCTTGGTTTGGTCAGCCCCCGCGGTTCCCATATAATGCGGACACTGACGTGAGCACGCTCTCTTTTGCCTGCCTGTGCTGCGGTGACAGACAGACTGTCGAAAACACCCCAGACTCAGCGAAACTGCAGCCTTTGAAGACACGACAAAAGACAACATAAGCAAAGGTAAGAGAAGACATCACAACACCAGCCTCCACTGTAAATTGTATATGCATAATGCTATTTTTTTCTCCTTCATATGGCTTTCCTACCCCTCAATGGTTTTAAAGTGTGCTTACATAATTGAAATATTTCTTTATAAGTCACGAGGTCCTATACACCTCTAATTTTAAAAATTGTGCGTGCATACATTTCTGTGTCGTATTTCTGTACTACACCACGTGCTTAGGCCTCTATTATTATTAATTAAGCGTCCTTGATAGTATTTTTTTTTCTGCTTCACGAGGCCGTCCCAGGCCTGTATTCAGTTATTGATCTTTCTTTGTTTGCTGAAGCTGCAACAGTCTAACTACGGAATATTAAGAACCCACAGTAAAATTCACTTTTGATAGTAGTTACGTAACTCAGTTTACGATGACTAATCAAAATGTCCTTTTGTTTCCTACAGCAAACATCCTTCAGAAGCAACCATGGCCTATTGAGCAACAGCAATGGAATTGTCTCCAACGTATTAAATATACTTTGACGGATAGAAGCAGAGTTCAAGTCGAGTGGTGAACTCCGCTGGCCGCTCTGTTTATGCAAGGTAAGCACAGCAGCCTAGATCTACAAACCCTTCATAGCAATGCATTAGAAATAGGTCGGCATGCCGGGCGTCAATAACGCAGTAGGCACTTCCATATAGACACCACTTGAACGTGGCACTATAACAAGTGAAATGTACCAGGTACACTGCACTCGTAAAACTGTAGTGTAACCTTTATTTGTGAAAGCAGAGAGAGGTCCATATTATCAAGCCTTGGCAACAAAATTATCGGCACTTTATCGGCAGCAAAGTGCAGCTAAACTGGCGAAAATGAGTTTGATAATATGCTCTATGGAATTCCAATCAAAGCTCATGGTAGATGTGAAGGACATCTAACATGAGCTTCGATTGCAATTCCATAGTGCTTATTATCAAACCCATTATCGCCACTTTTGCGACACTTTCCTGCCGATCAAGTGGCAATAATTTTGTCGCCCAGGATTGATATTATGGCCCAGACTGCGTAGTGTACATCAGCTTCTATGTAAAATCTATAATTACCTCCGAACAGTGACAACAGATAGGATACAACAGTCTGACAAACAGATCCACAACCTTATTACGCCACTTTTGAGTCACTTTTAACATGGGTAAAGTGATGCAAGAAGCTAGTAAATCTACGTCTGACATTTCAAGAAAAAATCTCCACTCCAGACTCTGCAACACAGTTTTAATGTTGTTTTCTCTCTCTTTCTCTCTCTCTCACTCTCTGTGACATAATTTTTCTTCCTCTCTAAAAACTTATAGACACTGCTGTCGCTTGGAAGTGTAGAAGATTTGTTCAAGTGAAGTTGTGAACTCCACTTTCTTATGTGTTTGGCCGCAAGGTTTATACAACGGTAAGCACAGAGGCCTAGATCTACAAATCCTTCATAACAATGCATTAGAAATAAGTCGGCATAACGGGCGTCTGTAACGCAGTAGGCACTTCCATATAGACACCACTTGAACGCAGCACTATAACAAGTGAAATGTACCAGGTACACTGCACTCGCAAAACTGTAGTGTAACCTTTATTTGTGAAAAGAGAGAGGGCCATATTATCAAGCCTTGGCAACAAAATTATCGCCACTTGATCGGCAGGAAAGTGTCGCTAAAGTGGCGAAAATTAGTTTGATAATAGGCTTTATGGAATTCCAATCAAAGCTCATGTTAGATGTGAAGGACATCTAACATGAGCTTTGATATATATATCCAAGAACAACGCTGCAAGACTCTGAACACAGCAGCCACGGACACACTTAGGACTTTTCAAACAGCATAAATGTAATTGAAAAAAGAAAGGCAGAATGTCAAGAACACTCTACGCGTTTCAGGATCACTCCCTTGATCACGAGTGTAGGAGTATATGTCACATCCACATTTAAAGAAACATGTGAAGAAAACAATAATAACGAGTGAAAACAGACTTTCATGAAGTTAACCAATCGTGAAGATAATGCCACAAAAATATGTACATTAATGAAATATTCTTACAACAATTCAAATCTGACATTTCTATGACTGTGCTTTTAAAAGTCATCACGACGCCCAATGTTCAAGATTTCCATCATAATTATCAGTATAACCAGGGAAGGTTAACTAATGTCAAATTAAAATTACCATATCATCTAAACTTCATTTAGTGCATAATGACAGAATCAAAGTCATTTACTCAACGGGACTGATCTAGTACCTTTCTTGATCGATGCCAGTAAACAGTGCTTCTCAATGCTACAAATTAACCCAACATTTCAAAAGAAAAAAACTTTATCAATACGATGGTTGAACACACAGATGAAATGTCAAGAATTCATTAGACCAATTAAATATCTATGTTGGTACTATGATCGTGTAAACCAATAATTTTTGCATATGCTCAAAATAGTCATAGTGGTTCACTTCAGTTACACTAATAATAAATACTTGATATATATATATATAGTTATAGTCTTAATGTCCCAGTGGGCTTAGGGGTAACACAGCTGCCGTTATGGCATAATTCTTCAATCTTTGGGTTATAGCAAAACCACCAGCATATATATACATATTTTGCAGCTCCTTTCATACACCGCAAACGGGTGCTCGTCGGGCGGGTGTGTTCCCGCCTATTTATTACGTATTTATTATGCTACCAGTTACATTGGGTAATAGTACCCATCAAGGATGACAGCACTCGCGGGGTGAGTTCCAAAGGTTTATTCACAAACTTGGACTCGGGCACACAGACGCGTTTCAGCACTTTGCCTTTGTCAATGTTTGCATGAAACGACGTAGCCACCATTGCTTTTTTATACAATGTCTATCAACAAACACGTTGTCAGTTTCCAGGCAAACAAAACTGTAGAAGAACCATTACACATTGCAAAGCATCTAAGCAAGTGAAAAGGTTCCGCCATCTTGTGATAGCAATGACCGAACTACACTGTGATAAATATTTTTATATCACATTCATAAAGTATACTGATCACTTGGTTTAACATATGCATATTAACCATTCTAAATAATGCCTTTAGATGGGCTTCAAATTTCTAAAACCAAGTTCCTATATACAATACATAATTCACCCCTGAATGGGTTGTACGTTTTTTTCAAGTGCCTTTATACAATTTATAGTTACGCCCTGGATGGGCATGTTCCCAGCTCATTTTGCTCGGATTCAATTCATGATTTCAACATCGCTAACATCATTTGGCACCGACATTAGCTCATGGAGTTCAAGCTTCTTATAATATTTCAAAATCATGTATCCTACAAATCAAATGGCTCGAAAGCATGCTACAGCATATAAAACCTTTGAATACCCAAAATTAGTTTTAACGTATGAAATTTCCACATACAGAATTAACGAATAGAACAGTGATTAGCCCAGATGCACGGCAAGTTCTTCCTCTGTAGGTCTATTATATAGCGTGATTCTAAATGTCTCAATCTCTGTATCCTGTCTCCTCCCCTTGGATTAATTGATACATGGTCCAAGCAATAATGCACTTACCACACGGACATAATCTGTGCTTTCAGAGTTGTTCTAATAGGTTCAACATTATGGTAACTGTGAACCAAATTATCTTTTAAGGACCTGGCTTTTCTAAATGTAACTAAAGGGTTGGATGGTAAAACTTCACCTATAACATTATCAGTAAGCAAAATATGCCAATTCTTATGCAATATCCTTTCCAACTGATTTGCGTTTTCTGAAAAGGTAGTGATCATCCTAAAAGCCCCCTTATCGGGCTTTCTGATATTCTTATGGATCAGTAATTCTCCCTTTTGAATGCAGTTTACTCTTGATAGGTCATTTGACAGAACTGCTTCACTGTAGCCTCTCACTCTGAAGCGTCCCATACTAGATTTTGCTGCCTTCTGGAATTCTATATTACTTGTATTGTCTCTCTTAAGTCTTAACAGTTCCCCATAGGGGATACTGTTGATGAGTTTCTTGGGATGACTGATTGTAGCAAAAAGAGTAGAATTCCCTGCGGTTGCCTTCCTGTAAAGCCTGATGTGTAGTTATCCTTCCGATATATACACTGTAAGGTCTAGATAATTTACCTCCTTAGTGCTCACTTCACCTGTAAATCTCAAATTAATGTAGTTACAGTTCAACATTTCAATATATGATCTTGCTAACTCTGGGGAACCATCAAACACAATAAAAAAGTCATCAATATAGCGATGCCAAGATATTATCTTTTTGTTCCAGATCTGATTAGGTGCCGCCCAGGCCACTTGCTTCTTCCACCAGCCCAAGAAAAGATTTGCGTAGCTGGGGTGAAGCAGGTGCCCATCGCGGTCCCAGATACTTTTCTAAATAGCTGGTTTTGGAACAAAAATATATTGTGAGTCAAACAGAAATTGATAAATTCAAGTATCATGCTACTATGTTCAAAGTGCTTCAAAGCACGAAACTCCCAAAAATATTTTATGGCTTTCAAGCCGTCAGTGTGTGCAATACAGGTATAAAGACTAGTGATGTCAAGCACTATTAGGCAGAAACCCTCTTTCCACTGAATCTTATCCATGTGTACGAGAAAATCTTTAGTGTTAGTGTCCTTCAGATAGGATTTCAATGTTATCACATATAGAGAGATGAAAAAATCAATGTACATGGACAAATGTTCAGTTAACCTGCCTTGTGAGGCAACGATCGGTCTTCCGGGAGGGTTCCTAATGTCTTTATGAACCTTTGGCAGGTAATAGAATGTGGGAATGATTAGATTTAAGCATCGTAAAAATAAATGTTCCACTAAATCCAACATGTTCTTTTTAAACCAGGAGGAAATCAAAATATGATAATCCATGATGCTCTGGTTATATGTCTGTTCATTAGTCTTTTCATAACAAAGAACGTCATTCAATTGGCGAAACGCCTTTTTCATACTGAGCTTGAGCTAGCAGGACAATGTTGCCTCCTTTGTCCAAAGGCTTACAGATCAGGGGAAGTGTCTTGACATAATTTATTTAGTGCTATTTGTTGTTCTTTGAAGAAGTTTGTTACTCTCTTACTGTATTTTTTATCATTATGTAAGCATGTTAGTTCTTTCATCACAGCTTCTGAAAAAGTGTATTAGTATCCGTGGCCAATTGAGGAAGAAATACCGAGGCAGGTTTGAATGGACTGAAGACGCCACTTTGTTGAATTTCTAGCTGGGCCACTAACTGCGTGGGGCCCATTCCCTGATATTCTCTTTCAGTAACCTCTGTTCTTAGACTTTCCAATGTCTTTAAAGCCTCAATGTCTTTGTCAATAAAATCATCCATCTCAGTTCCAGTAGGGCAAGGATGTTTTCATTTAGTTGTAGATGGTTTCAGCTAGAAATATTTATGTAATTTCAGTTTACTGGTCAAGACTTTTGACCACAGCAGAAGACTCATTTTTAAAACTTGGTCTTTCCTTTTGTCCACAAAAGAAAATGGAATTTACCCAAACGTGGATAGATTTGTTTAAGTTTACCCGTAAGCTGCAATTACATAAATATTTCAAGCTGAAACCATCTACAACTAAATCAAAACATCCTTGTTGTATAGGTTAAACTAAAGAAACTGGGCGGCCGCAGATTCAGCTACCTAGCACCCAAATTGTGGAACTCCCTCCCCCTTCAAATTAAAACCTCTGGCACCCTACTAAGCTTCCGAAAGAGCCTAAAAACATGGCTCTTCTCAAACCTCATTTAAGCTATGGCCCTCACCCTCAATCCTAATCACAACGCCAGGAAACCTCCGGTGTCAGTGCGCTTTATAAATACAGCATAAGATAAGATAAGGTGAATTGGTTGGTGTGTGAGTAGACGTATGAGTAAGTGAGTGGGCGTGTGTGTCTCTATGGATGAGTGAGTGGTTGTGTGAGTACTTGTATGGGCCTGTGAACGGGCATGTCAGTGGATATGTAGGTATGTGAGTGGGTGTATGATAGGTTGTGTGAGTGGTTCTGTGGATGATGTTTTTAGTGATGTCACTTGAGTTGTCATCAGTGATGTTCACTGACCATGTCATCAGTGATGAAATATAGGAGGTGTTGGAAACTGGCCTTCTTTGTAGATGCCCCCCACTTTTTCTCCCATTTTAGACTGCTGGATGCAGGTTTTTGAGTCTGATAGTACACTCTGACCTGCTAACCAGCCCCCAGTGCCCCTGCTCTTTCCTCTAAAAGTGAGGTGAATTGGTACACCCAATTGGTAAGTCCCTTATAAGTCCCTAGTAAATGGTACCAGTGGTACCCAGTGCAAGGATGGTAGAGGGGTCACCAGGGCTACAGCACTGGTTGTGCCAACCTGTGTAACCAAACTAAAAGGTCTGCCATTCCAGCCCTGCACAAGCTGCTTGAGAGTGTCTCTGCACACACCAGGTGCTGCAGAGCCACACCACGGCCTTAACATAAGTAAGTCACTCTTAAGGTTGTCATCCTAAGCCAGGAGGTAGAGTGCATTACATTAAAGGTTTGGATATATATGTTTATATATATATAGCTCGTTTGTAAACCTATAAACCAAGGTTTTACTGTAAGTGACCAGCCGTCCGTAGAGTAACATAGGCTGGCTACGGAGGAAACTTGAGCTTGCCACCTTCATTATGGAAATGCCGTTTTGTGTCATGTTTGGTGTTAAAAATCATTCTTTTTCACCCCAACACGATTGTTGAGTCAAGGGTGAGCTGGCATGCACAGGGGTGCCACCCTGATTGGGTGTCCCTCTAGGATACCATGACCCAGTGCCTCACAGGCTTCCCTGAGCAATTTGCCTCCATGAGTCTGCCCTCTTAGTTGGATGAACTAGCACTCCTCCAGAATGGAGACGAAGGCCTGGGTAAGAAGGAGATCACACCTCCTCCCTTCCAGTATGGCTATTGCTTACAGTCATCAAGGCAGTGAGCCTCAACATTTTTCACCCCCATTGATGTGTAATTTCTGGTCCCTACTCGCGGACAAAGCCCTTACAGCCCTGTCCAGCCTGACAGGTGGGAAAATCAGTTATTCTGGAGGTGTACACCTCCAAACGCCTTGAAGGTGGGCTAGGAGGTCTGTACAGCCAAGGAAGAGTTCTGCAATGTTAGAAGACCCTATATTAGAGGACTCTGAGTAGAACAGTGATGTACACCCACTCAGTGGTGGTTAGCCGCAGAGATCAGTAGCCCATTGGACACTGTCCATCATGACCTTAACAACCTCTAAAATAGGATTTAAGGGGCTATCCTGGCACCAGAACATCAGTTCTGACTTTGAATCCAAGAAGAAGTACAAAGAAAATGCCATCACTGAAAACAGGACTTTTGACTCAGCCACAGTCAATGAGATGATTCTGAAGTGACCAAGTCAAATCAAATCAGGTGTTTGTTAAGAGCGACTACTCACCCATGATGGTCTCACGGCGCTAGGGGTGTGGGGGGGTTCACAGGTTCCAGTCCATCAAGGTGGGGGTCTGTTGATGAGACAGGTTTTGAGGTTTCTTGCAAAGATGGGGAGCAATGTTATCTATCTGAGGTGGAGCGGAAGGTCGTTCCAGGTACTGGCCGCGTAGAAGGAGAAGCAGCGGCCTTCCAATCTGGTATTTCTGGTGAAGGGGACCACGGCGTAGGAGAGCTGGGCTGATCGTAGGGTCCTTTGGGGTGCGTGGAATTTGAGACAGCTGTTCAGGTATGCTGGTCCAGTGTCGTGGAGGGCCTTGTGAGTGTGGGTTAGCATCTTGAAGGTGACTCTAGGTTCGATGGGGAGCCAGTGAAGTGTGCACAGGTGCTGGGAGATGCGTTGCCGTAGTCGAGCATGCTGGTGACCAGGGTGTGAGTGACGGTCTTTCTGTGTTCGAGGGGGATCCATTTGAAGGTCTTATATAGGATGCAGAGGGTGTGGAAATAGGTGGACGAGACGGAGTTGATCTGGTGGTCCATTTTGAGTTCTGAGTCCAGGATGATTCCTAGGTTGCGTGCGTGGTCCATGGGGGTGGGTGGGCTTGCGAGGGCGGGGGGCCACCAGGTGTTGTTCCAGGCATCTGGGTTTGGGCCCATGATGAGTACTTCTGTTTTGTTTGTGTTTAGTTGCAGGCAGCTGTTTTTAATCCATTTGGAGACGGCTTCCATGCCTTCTAGAAAGTAGTGTCTGGTGGTGTTGGGTTCATTGGATAGGGAGAGGATGAGTTAGGTGTCGTCTGCGTATAACACAATGTTGAGTCCGTAGGTTCTAACGATGGGGGCGAGCAGAGCCATGTAGACGTTGAAGAGCGTAGGGCTGAGGGAGGACCCCTGGGGGACTCCGCAGGTGGTGGGTGAAGGGTCTGAGAGGAAAGGGGGCAGTCTGACCCACTGTGTTCTGCCGGAGAGGAAGGAGCTGATCCAGTCGAGGGCCTTGTCTTGGATCCCTGCATCGTGGAGTCTGCGTATTAGGGTGCAGTGAGAGACTGTGTCGAACGCCGCTGAGAGGTCGAGGAGGAGGAGTGCTGCTGTTTCTCCTTTGTACAATAAGGTACGGATGTCGTCTGTTGCGGTAAGGAGGGTGGTTTCCGTACTGTGTTTTTTTCTGAAACCGGATTGGGAGGAATCGAGGATGTTGTCCTCTTCGATGAATGTGGCGAGTTGGCTGTTGATGACTTTCTCAATGACTTTCGCTGGAAACGGGAGCAGGGAGATGGGTCTGTAGTTTTTGAGGACGGTGGGGTCCGCCGAGGGTTTCTTCAAGAAGTGGTTGATCTCAGCATGTTTCCAGTCATCAGGGAACGAGGCTGTTGCCAGGGAGCGGTTGACAGTGTGGCAGAGCATGGGTACCATGGTGTTGGTGGTTTTTTGAAAATGTGGTGAGGGCAGGGGTCCGTGGGGGCCCCAAAGTGGATTGATTTCATCGTCTCCAGTGTGCCTTCTGTGGTGAGGGCTCTCTAGTTGTCGATCGCTGGCTTCAGGGTGTCGGGGGTGGTTGGTGAGGGTTCAGTGTGTTGGTTGTCTTCGTCAAAGTTGTCGTAGATGCTCTTGATTTTGTGGTGGGAAAAGGTGCTGAGTTTGTCGCAGGTTGGTGGACTCGCTGGTGGGTTTGGCGAACTCCTTGATGATGTTGAAGAGTTCTTTGCTGTTGTGTGCATGCGTGGAGATTCTGTCTTCAATCGCTTTTTTCCTTGTTTTTATGATGAGTTGGCGGTGGACTATGGAGGCGGCTCTGACCTTGTTGTGGGCTTCTGTGGATTTGGTATTCCTCCAGGCCTTTTTGAGGCGGACGCAAGTGCGTCTGGCCTCTCGAAGTTCGGTGGTGAACCATCTAGCTTTCTTGGCATGGGTGTTGTTGTTTTTCTTGAGGGGGCTATGGTGTTGGTGCTGTTGGAGATCCATCTGTGCAGGGTTTGGGCTGCGGTGTTGGTGTCGTCGTTTTCGGCAATTGTTGGGGCTGAGTTGCTGAGTGATGAGGTTAGCTGGTCGTTGGTGATTCTGCTCCAGTTTCTTAGTGGAAGCAGGTGCTGGTGTCTGTGGATGGTTGGTGTTCTGGAGGTGAAGTGGATGCATCGTAGGTCAGTCCATGGGAGTTCGGTGGTGTGGCTGAAGGTGATGGAGTTTCCTGTTGTGAAGAGTGGGTCGAGGGTGTGTCCTGCTGAGTGCGTGGGTTCGGTCATAATCTGGCATAGTCCAATGTTTTGGAGGTTGTCCAGGAGGGATGTGGTGCTGGGGTCCAGTTGTTTGTCGAGGTGGAAGTTGAGGTCTCCTAATAAGGTGTAGTTGGTGGACACGATGGCATGTGGGTTGATGATGTCTGTGATGGAGTTGGTGAAAAGTCCGTGGGGTCCAGGGGGTCGGTAGATGAGGGTTCCACAGAGGGTGGAGGTAAGGCTGGCCAGTATCTTGAAGTGAAGGTGCTCCATCAGGTCTGTGGGCTCGTCGGGGAGTGTGCTCAGGTGGAGGGTGGATTTGTGGACGATGGCGATTCCTCCTCCAGGACGGGTGGGGCGGTCCTTCCTGGAGATCTTCTATCCTTGGGGAATGGCAATGGTGATTTCTGGTCCCGAGTGGTGTTGGTCCAGGTTTCTGTAAAGAATGCTACGTCCGGGGTAGTGCTGTCAAGGAGGTACCAGATTTTGGTGGCATGTTTGTGGAGGGATCAGACATTGAGGAGGATGCAGTGCAGGGTCTTCGGTTCAGTTGTGTTCTTGCGGGCAGATTGCGCTGGGTCAGTGGTCCTGGCGGTGCTGCAGGTGTGCCGGCAGCAGTGACAGCTGAAGGGTCTGTGGGTGTCGGCTGGTGATGCTAGCTTGCGGTTGTTGTTGCGGCCTGGGTTGAGAGCGTGGAGTGAAGACCGGGTCATAGCGTTGGCAGTGCAGAGATCCAGGGTTCCTGGCACTGGTCGCAGACAGGCGCAGACGGGCTTGCCTTTGGCTGCCATTAAGTAGGGTTCGGGGAGGGCTGGACAGCTGGGAGGCGGGAGCAGGGAGAGGAGCTAGATTGGACCGGTCGCACTGGTCATGCTGGGGGGAGAGGCCGCGGGGACAGCAGTGATGGGGAAAAACGGGCTAAAAAAGTCAAAAAGGAAAAGGCAAAAAGAGAGAGTAAAGTGCAAATAAGGCAGCAAAAGTGCCAGAAAGAGTGGAGAAAAGACACAGAGGACACAGGAGAGTGAAAGGGGGAGATTGAGATGAGGGTCAAAAACAAGTGAAAAACGGAGGAAAGACACAGGAGAGTGAAGGGGGTGCTTGAAATGAGGGGAAAACTCACGAGTTTGAAGTTTGTCTGTGGCAAAGGCTTGTTGCTCCTAATAAGAGGGACTTCAGTGGATGCCAGAAACTGAAGCAGAGCCCCTTGAATTGGTAAGACCAGTCACCGGCAAGTTGCAGAAAAATCAATGTGCTGTGTGTCCTGCAAGCCCAGAGTAGTAGCTAAGCTTTCACCAAGTTTCAAGACACTATTCGACTTCTGTCGACCTCCAGCCACTGAGGTAACAGTGGACTACATTTGCCGTAGCCAAGGCTTGGTGATCGGCATTCGGGTGATCAACCCCTTGAGTTGCATCTCCAGCCAGAATACCTGCATCATGAAGTTATAGTTATCGAGTGTGTGGTAAAGCATCTTTGGTGCGACTTGCCCCAGTAAATGACAGCTGCCTGCACCTCTGCACCCGGAGCCACAGAACAAGGTAGAAGAAATCCAGCAGTTGAACTGAGGTCCTGGGACACCTAAGGCCTCTACTCTCCATGGGTAGGGTGGAACTTCATATTCAAGTGTAGTTTTGCAAGCGCTGCAAGTTTGACAGCTCCCGTGGATCTTGTTCAGTATCAAGGACAGCCAAGTCACCTCTGCACCCGGACTCCCTGGGCAAGGTAACAAAGTAACAACTGTTGGAACTTGGTCTACGGACCTGCAAGACCTTATCCACGAGAGGGTTTGTTTGAACGCACCCTGCAAGTGACCGAGTGGCACCTGTGTTTCCCCCCTTTCATTTCAATGGAACCAGTTTGAAAGATTTACTGCATTTATTTTTGAATAATATAAACATTCACAACTCTGGTTGTTTGTATAATACAAAGTTCATTTTGGTATTTATATTTATATCAGAATAAGCTCTATTTTTGTAAATTGATGTCAGATTTCTTTTGAGTTGTCTCAATTACATATGCACCATAATGATACTGTAAAATGCTTAACACATGTTCCTCCAGTAATGCCTGACTGTTCTTTGCCACACTACCAGAACTGAGCTAAAGATTATTGTTGTTGAATCCAAGGATCATCTCTGTGTAGTGTGAGAATATTGTATTGTTAGACACCCCAGCCGTACCACCTAATAGTCCACCTTGCAACATTGGTGCAAGGTGTACCTGTGTTTTGTAGTACCACTGGTCATAGGTATATTGCGCAAGAGAAATCCTCAACTGACTTTAGCATCAGAAGTATTTTTTAAGATTTTTCCAAATATACGATTTCATTGTAATTTGTTAGAGTCCTGTGCTACATCCCTTTTCCAATGACATTAAAATGTAAAAATTAGTTTAGTATTTAGGGTAACGGTTTAAAAAGCTGTATAGGTGTTTAATGCGTTTCCATAACTTCTTAGCAAATGGTGCATAATGGAGTATGTCCTGAGCCTCAATCAACCTAGTCTCTGTTTCTGAAGATCAAAGATCTGAGGGCCTATACAAACTTATAGGCATTAGCTTTAGAGCAACCTCTAAGAGAGGTGGACCATCTGGAACAGGCCTTCAGAAACTATGAGGTAGAAAACGTAGATAGGGAGGATCACTCCTCTGTCAGTCACACAGCAGAAGAGGATGAGGAGTTGGTCACAGCCCAAGTTGATGAAGGGGAAGCCTCTGGTGATCCTGAATAATTGAACTTCCCCAGACCCCATTCACTAGTGAAAAGTGACAGAGGTCACTCTAGAATCCCCTCCACTGGGAAGGTGGTAGGAAACTTCCATTACTAGCTTGATTAACTCACCTTGGAGGAGAAATGACTGGAAATGGAAGAGAGGTGTAGTCCCCAAGGATGGTGGCAGCAACAAAGGAAATGAGGGGTGTTTTGACCGTAAGAACCCCAAAGTGATTGTCCCAATATTTAGTGATGGAGATGACATAACCAAGTGGTTTATAGATTTTGAGAGATCTTGCGGCATGAAGAGGGTAGGTCACCAACACTGGGGCACTCTACTTTGGGAGTTATTCTCAGTGAAGGGCAGAGATAGACATCTGACCCTTGAGTGTGGCTGTGTCCTATTCACTCATGAAGGAGACACTGATTGAGGGGTTTGGACTCACCACAGAGGAGAACAGAGTAAAGTTTAGAGAGACCAAAAGAGGCAGGACAAAACTTCTATGAACTTTGTTGACTCCTCAGTCAAGGCACTGGATGGCTGGATAGTAGATGATAAAGTGAACACTTATGATGGGCTGCATAATTTGTTTATGAAGGAGCACGATTTGAGTAACTGTACCGCAGATTTATTGAAACAGCATCTGGTATATTCTGATTTGACTTCCCCTATTGAGCTGGGGAAGAAAGCAGATGTGTGGGCATGGTCAAGGGTACCCAAGAAGTCCCAGGTGGGTGACTCCAAACAGGGGGGTTTAGGCCGACAAACGTCAAAGCAGGGAGGTGATATGCCCACTAAAGAGACTCCCTCAGCACCCCAGAACCTAAAAAGTAGGAGAACAAATCCCACCCTAACTCTGAAAAGAAGAGTCAGAAGGACCCAGGACTTAAAATGTGTCTGGATAACAGGTTGTATTTTGACGTCCAGCAGTCAGGTCTCCTCAGAGGTGACCCAGTCTGTTCGAAGAAGAAGGTGGTTAGCAATGGGCTATCCAATGTAGCTATAGTGGAGGACTCCTCAGATAAGGAGAACCTAATAGCATTAAGCTGGAAAACAGGACCAGATGGTAAGCTGGTGATCCCTGAGGGTGGGAGTATGCACTTCCATCCATTCCATCCATTCAGGTGACTGGGATCCCTGCCTCTGGCCTCAGAGACGCATATGCCATTCATTCCACATTGGTAGACTGGTTGGTGACCGCAGAACAGCATTTGAAGGCCGAACCCAAGAAGATAAGTGTAGCCTCGGGGAAGGTCTCAGTTAGACGGTAGACAGATGATGGCAGTGGTTATCTAAGGTAGACAGCACATCCATTATGTTTGTAGAAAATGGTTCTTTCAAAGCATGCTCTATGTCCCCATACCGTGCCATCCACAGTACTACACAATATATACAGAATCCTCCATAAATATACATACAAAATACAACATAGAGAGAGCGCAGAACAAATAAGTGTATGGCTAACTATCCACAGTCAGTACAAATATTTAATACAAAACATGCATCAATTATTTGTCCAGCAAGCGATCTTTGTCACAGTCGTTAGATTGTAAATAACATTGATTCAGCCACAGCCGACACGTGTTTCGTCGCCATTCGCAACTTTTTCAAGGGTGTCAAACAAAATGATACAGTGTATTTGTAATATTGTAAACATCTATATTTAATTGGAAAGATCAACACAAAAACTTATTGTGCCTCATTCGCCATTGTGCTAGTTGAGCAGTTCCGCTCCCTTTTGAGTGGTGCTCATGTAGAATTGTGAAAGATAAGTAAAAGCGTGTATACAAGCTCGTGTAACACCCCAGTGTATAAAAATAAAATAAACATTTTAAAACAATATTGTCGCAAAAAATGTGTGTGCCACTTTCCTGGTGACACAGAAATGATAGAATTGAAAAAGAGAAATCAGTGAAGACACCTCATATCTGTGTAGTTAGTTTTTTGAGAAATGAGAAAGAAGAGAAAAAAATTATATATAAATACCTCCAAAATTAGGTAGATTTTGACTTAAGAATCACGTATGTTCAGTAGATAAAAACCACGCGAAGTCTGGATAATATTTGTCCAGATTGCTGATATCGCTCCCAAGATGCAGACTGGTACTGGAAAACAACACAATGTGCCTCAGTTTTCCTTGAGATATAAACCAATGATCAAAACTTTCTTCTAAACCTTGTTTCGAAATGGTAAATTTGGCCAAAAATTATAACCTTTTACATGTTCCAAAGAAATCTACAAGTTTAGGCAATTCCTCTAAATGTCCAATGCAACGTGTTCCATGTCACCTACATCTATTAAGAAACTGACTTTCTTTCAAGTCATGGTCAATGTCCTGCACGTACACACTAACCTGTTAAAAGCTGGCAATTACACAAGGTGTTTCTTGATTTTTATTATTAATGTTGATTACCAGCTTAGTATCATAGTATAAATACTTCACAGAAACTTCAACATCAAAGTAAAATACAACCTTGATGCAACCACCTGAACACTATCTAGTGTGACCTATCCGCTGCTACCTGTAGATTAATTAGCCATATTTATAAAGAAATCTTTGTATTCACTTACTCCGTAAAATACCATGTGTAGTTCTCCGAGAAGAATGATGAAGAAATTTTAAAACGTCACAAAGTAAAGAATCCCTTTCATCTGTATTCTGAATTCGTTCACTGTAATGACAAAAAGAAATAGCATATGTTGTAGGCGAGGCGCGTTAGAAATCGTATGCCCATTATCCTCCAAAAATGGAGGAAAATAGCCTGCATTCCACCGATATGTAAAATATACGTATATGAGCTTACCTCAGGGACGGGCGTGTTCTATCCTACAATGTAATCCTACCACTGGTGTATAGTTTCCAGCAGGGTCGACGTACCGCCCGATTTAACCCGTCATATTTTCGGAAGTATAATGGCTGCAGAGTAAAGACAAAAAAAGGTGGCTATAGTCCACAGTGTCGTAAGTTACGATCGGTCATATAGACCAAAGGTCCTATATCTGTAGCGATGCTGTCTCCCTAACTTATAGAGCATAATGTGCTCACCTCAGGGAAAGTAGCCTCCAGTCCACAAGGAAAAACAGGAAAGGTGTAAAGGTCCCGCATTCCTTGCCATTCAGTTTATAACTCCGCGTCATCCCGGCGTTCTAAACAAATGATTAGCGTTTGACCCGACGTTTAAACAAAACGTAGGATCAAGAAACTTTCGCCATTCTAGTAGTTTGTCGTGAAGTGTTTACTTATTATATTAACGCGTACAAGATAGCGAGCATCCATAGAGACCGAAGTTTCCGATCTTTGTCAAGTGCGAATTTAAATGATTTCTAAGCAAAAGAGTTACCCGCTAGCTGGAAAAAACAGTTCAGAAATGCCAACAAATTATCGTATCTTGACTGGTTAGTAACCCATGAAAATTGGTGTAAAGACCAGAAAGAATATCAAACAAGAAACGAAGTTGAGTAATAGTTTTGTGTGACTCACATAATAAATTCAGAGCTTGTTTTTAACATTCCACAATAAGAAAACTCTTGGTATATGACCCAAATTTTGCGGATATAATGGTCAACGGCAGTAGAACCCTCAAGTTATTTTCCATAATCCAAACACGACTTGTCAATTAACATAAATACTAACAGTTATTGTACGCATATTTTCCCATTAAATTTGTTTATAACCAATGCAGAATCAATAGAACATGATTTTTCTGTACCTATTATAATACACAACTTTCAATCCTTTCTCGATCTGTTAGTTAACAGTGCTGTAATTCAGTTATGGCATGTACAAAAGTAAGAAAGCATAGTCACACAAGTTCACCATGAATGTACAACATTATAGCTAATCTACTTACGACATCTGAAATATTAACTAGGAAGAACCTGACATCTCATATCCTCCATATCATACGCAAAGGAGTCACTTGACATTTAGCACATATGGAGAAGACATGTGTTACAAGAGAGTGCAAGATAAGAGACAAGCAGTAGATATTGATTGTTTTCTCAATCCTTTAGGAAAACATACATCTCTTTATCGACGTTAAGCCCATACTCGACCGCTCGCAGTTTGCATATCCAAGAGGCTTCCAATTTGCATTGACAATGTACTTTGTCACCCCCTCTGGGGTTCTCTAATACAGATTCTATTCCGTGGAACTTCAGATGTAATAGTCCCGCTGCATTATGTTTCTCATTGAAATGTACGGCTAAGGGATAACTGGCGTTACCATTTCTAATGGCCCATATGTGCTCCTGTATGCTCTCTTTTACCAGTCTAATCGTGCTTCCCATATAAATGTTTTGACAGACACATATTATACAATAGACCATGAATTTAGTATTGTAATTCATGAAAGAATTGATTTTATGTTCAATCAATGAATTGTATCTAAACATCTTGATCTTGTCCACGGTATGGGGACAAACAGAGCAATGGCCGCATTTGTAAAAGCCATCTATTGGTCCACCTAGCCAGGTTGGACCTCTCCCTGGTTTCTTGGGACTGTAAAAACTGGGGCTTAGTCTGTTACGTAAAGTTAGACCACGCCTATAAACAATAGTTGGTTTAGCCCCTGTCACCTCCTGAATGTCCATATCTGTTCTTAGTATATGCCAATGTTTTTTAATTATGTTGTATAGTTTGTGGCTGTATGTGCCGTATGTTGTTACCAGCACTACGTTGGTCTTATGGGCACCTTTTCTCTTGTTCTCCTTCTTGGGTGAATGTGTAAGTAGTTTCTTGCGATCTAGAGTGTTGTGCCTTTTCTTTCGCTTTGCCAAGGATCGTATGTTCATACCCTCTAGATTCAAACCTCCTGAGTGTATTTTTTATTTCATTTTCAAAAGTGCTATCCTCACTACAGTTTTGGCGAACCCAAGAAGATAAGGGTAGCCTCGGGGAAGGTCTCAGTTAGGCCTGTAGCCATAATACCCCTAGAGAGGGAGGGTATCCTTAGTTGGCATAAGGTGGTGGTAAGGTCTGACCTTCCTTTGGATTGCCTCTAGGGTAATGACCTACCAGAGCTTCGTCAGAACCCAAGTCTGGTGGGTTCCCAGAGCACCCCCCAACCCAACATTCCTGGGGAGCTAGTAACTGAAGTTGAGGGACAGGTATCCCAAAATAAGGGAAAAAATGAGAAGGCTGCAGAAGCCACTTGTAAAGAAGGAACCAGTGAGCCAAAGTCCTTCTGACCCAATAAGTGTAGAGCCCAAAGTTGGCACTGGTGAGGCTTTAGCTGTTCCTGAAGAAGTCCTCAAAAGTTAGGCAGCTGTGCAGAAAAAGGGTGTTGCCCCAACTCTGACAGAAGGGAGAGGGGAAGAAGGGTGTTTGCCTCAAGATGTGGTAGCCTTCCCACTGAGAACAGCAAGAGAGGTTCCAAGAACCCACAGTTGCCCCCGAGGCAGCTCAACCACTTGTCAGTGGAGAGCTCAGGGTATAGTTGTTGGATAATAACATCTGTCAGTAGCCTCTGCTGTGTGCTGGCCTTCATGGCTGCACTATCTTTAGCGTGGAAGAAGACCCCATAGCCAAAAGCAAGTTAGGGCCTCTGGCCCTGCTGGTACTCTTCCTGGTGCCCACCTGATGCACCCAACAGTATTTTTCATGTTGAGGGCTGGGAGAGAGACCCAGGACCCCAGTGACACCTGCCAGTTCACCTCCAATTACTGTTTTGATTGTTTCCTCTGTGCCCACCTGGAGCACTCACATTAATTTCCACATTGGGATCAATGTGGGCTGCTGTGGGGAGCCCCAAGCCCCCGCCACTCCAACCCGCTTCCTAGTCAAAACCATATTGAGTGCTAACGGGAGCTGACACCATTTCTTTGCTCCACCTTGGCAGGAGCAGCATTTTTCACTGCTCATGCCTGGGCAGGAGCAAACGTCTGTTCCCTGCCTGGGGGAGTGCAGGCAGAGTATGCCCACACTCTCCCAGGAAGTTACCTTCATTGGCTCAGGGAGTGGCCTGTATGCCACCCTCCCCCTAACATCTATGTTTGGCCTGGTGGTGGAGGGGGGTGTCAAATGGCACCAAAGTTATAAGCAAAAGAAGGGAAAAAATGAGAAGGCTGCGTCAAGCCACTTGTAAAGAAGGAACCAGTGAGCCAAGGTCCTTCTGACCCAATAAGTGTAGAGCCCAAAGTTGGCACTGGTGAGGCTTTAGCTGTTCCTGAAGAAGTCCTCAAAAGTCAGGCAGCTGTGCAGAAAAAGGGTGTTGACCCAACTCTGACAGAAGGGAGAGGGGAAGAAGGGTTTTTGCCTCAAGATGTGGTAGCCTTCCCACTGAGAACAGCAAGAGAGGTTCCAAGAACCCACAGTTGCCCCCGAGGCAGCTCAACCACTTGTCAGTGGAGAGCTCAGGGTATAGTTTTTGGATAATAACATCTGTCAGTAGCCTCTGCTGGGTGCTGGCCTTCATGGCTGCACTATCTTTAGCGTGGAAGAAGACCCCATAGCCAAAAGCAAGTTAGGGCCTCTGGCCCTGCTGGTACTGTTCCTGGTGCCCAGCTGATGCACCCAACAGTATTTTTCATGTTGAGGGCTGGGAGAGAGACCCAGGACCCCAGCGACACCTGCCAGTTCACCTCCAATTACTGTTTTGATTGTTTCCTCTGTGCCCACCTGGAGCACTCACATTAATTTCCACATTGGGATCAATGTGGGCTGCTGTGGGGAGCCCCAAGCCCCCGCCACTTCAACCCGCTTCCTAGTCAAAACCATATTGAGTGCTAACGGGAGCTGACACCATTTCTTTGCTCCACCTTGGCAGGAGCAGCATTTTTCACTGCTCATGCCTGGGCAGGAGCAAACTTCTGTTCCCTGCCTGGGGGAGTGCAGGCAGAGTATGCCCACACTCTCCCAGGAAGTTGCCTTCATTGGCTCAGGGAGTGGCCTGTATGCCACCCTCCCCCTAACATCTATGTTTGGCCTGGTGGTGGAGGGGGGATGTCAAATGGCACCAAAGTTATAAGCAAAACAAAAAATACTTTTTTAATGGAAAATTATTCCTAACCACCAATGGGTAATATATTTGGCAAATCTTCACAAAACCTTCAAAAATACATTTTGGGTAGGGGTGGACAGAATTAGCAGAGTTTGATTCCATGGAATTTCACAGAATTGCATACATTTCAGTGAGAATTAATGGAAGTCTGCAACAGCACAAAGTGAACATTTGGCGCTACTTTCTTAGCATGCAAAAATGGTGCAAGGATGTATTTTGCACTAGAAAAATAATGCAGCCAAACACCATTCAGTACCCTTACATACTTTGCAGAGTATTAGGGTGCGGCCACCGAGCGGTGTGCATTGGCTTCTAAACTTTAGAAACCACTGAAAATAATTATGCAGGGCATATTCCTCGGCGCCCTTACATACTCTGCAATGACTTCAGCAGAGTACGTAAGGGCGCCGAAGGGTATGCCCTTCAGTGACTCTGCAGAACTTATTCCTCGGCTCCCTTACATACTCTGCAATGCTTACTGCAGAGTACGTAAGGGCTTTGAGGGGGTATGCCCTGCAGTGATCTCTAAGCAGGATGGGAAGGGGAGCAGTCCCTCTATGTTTGAAAAACGCTGTAATTGAGCAGACCAATCTCAAAGTACAATAGGATTGGTTACCATCACATCAATAAACATGTGGTGGCAGCCTTTTTAGGTCTCTGTCACCCAGCCATGGCGCGTTTTAAGTTGGGGGATTAAGTTCCATTGAATCCTGATGGTCCCTGAGGTCCAACTAGCCCACCAGGTACCTCCAGTAAGCGCCACGGAGCTGCGTTGCAAAGAGGTGTAAAAAGGGGCGTGGCCTTAGACCACCTTTCCGCAAAGCAGCCCTGGGGTTTTTACTGGAGGTACCTGGTGGGCTAGTTGGCCCTCAGGGACCCTCAGGATTGAAGGGTAATTAATTCCCAAACTTAAAATGCCCCACAGGGCGTGTTTGCATACATGTCACATCAGGCCCCACCCTCTCCCTTCACCACTGTGCAAACATGCCCCATGGCACATTTTAAGTTGGGGCATTAAGTCGCCTTGAATCCTGAGGGTCCCTGGGGTCCAAATAGCCCACCAAGTACCGCTAGTAGGCTCCACAGAGCTGCCTTGCAGAGAGGTGCAACAAGGGGAGTGGCCTTGGACCACCCCTCTGTAAGGCAGCCCTGTGGGGCATACTGGAGGTACCTGGTGGGCTAGTTGGCCCCCAGCGACCCCCAGTATTTAGGGGAATTAATTCCTCAACTTAAAATGCGCCACAGGGCGCATTTGATGAGTGTGGCTGGGAGGTGGCAGGGCCTCCGGCACGATGCCGGTCTTTTTTTTTTTAGAAGAGGAGCTGTGTGGCCCCCTTCTTTTTCCTTCTTTTGGGCCCTGGAGACCC
The DNA here is from genome assembly GCF_964261635.1 of Lissotriton helveticus. NCBI lineage: Eukaryota > Metazoa > Chordata > Amphibia > Caudata > Salamandridae > Lissotriton > Lissotriton helveticus. The sequence continues at coordinate 996,628,781 of NC_136065.1, read as the reverse complement.
CATCCCCCAGGGCCTGACCCCTTTTAAAAAAAAAAATCTGAACAGGAAGGGGGCCACGTGGGCTCCCTCTCGTGGCCAATTTCGGCCCGGGGACCCCATCCGCCGGGGCATGGCCACATATATTTTTTTTAATGAGGGGGGCTGTGTGGGCCCCCTCCTGAGGCCTCTATTGGCCCAGGGGACCCAATCCGCAGGGGACCCAATCAGCAGTTCGGGCTATAGCCTTGGCTAAAGTTTCCTATGGGAAATTGATTTTCTGACCTCTATTTTTTGAATTTCTCAGTAATTACAGAACGGATTTACACCATTGAAAAAAAGTGCTTTTTCTGAACCAAGGGCTACCTTTTTGCCAAATATGGTGGGTCCAATGTTTCCTATGGAAATTAACATGGAGAAAACACGTTTTGGGACCCACTTTTTTCTTGGCCCCCGCTTGGCGAATTGTCCTAAACTTTAAAGACAGGAGCTGACCAGATCGGGCCACTAGTTTTGAAAATTTCACGAAGATTCATCAACACTTTTCCTCTAGAAACAAGCTCCTACCTATAACTAACTACTGGCGACCACCAGTAGGTAATATATATATATATATTCACTGAAAAAACCATAGGTTATAGACCATATATAGTTAGGAATTAGCATTTACAAAACCTTGAAAATTCACTGAAAAAACCATAGGTTATAGACCATATATAGTTAGGAATTAGCATTTAAAAAACCTTATTTTACTCACACAAAACCATTGAAAATCCATATATAGTTAGTTGCACTAACTATATATCGCGCACCCGCAATCCACTGCTGATCATGTCACATATTACATCATTCATGACATGGTCAGTGACATCACTGATGACATCACTGATGACATCTCAAATGACATCACTGATGACATCACTGATGACAACATCCAGTGACTGTATGTTTCTGTAAAGTTAAAATATGTCTTACATATTGAAGAATGAGTGGATGTATAAGTGTCTGGATGAAGGATTTAGTAGGTGCGTGACTGACTGTATGAGTGAGTGATTAAATGTGTCTCACTGAATGCATGGGTTAGTGACTAAACTGTCTTAATTTGTGCATCATTATGTCTGTTGTTCTGTAAACTGCTGCATGTGTTGATCATTAGCTATACGAGAGGCTATATGTGTTATTAATTGGTTGCCCAAGTATTTATATGGGAGATTGAGTTTGTGTGGGGGTGGCTGGAAGGTGTGTGACTCTATGCATAGATGTGTGAGCAGTTTATTCACTAGGTGTATGAGTTCAAGAGTGCATGTGGAAACAGCTACATAGGCAGTTGACTGTGTGCATGAGTGAATGGATATCTCAATGCTACATGTCATAGTAAGTACATATGTAAAACACAGTACATGTGAGAGTTGGCATATATAAATAACTGTGCATGAGAGCCACTGAATGAGTGAGTGAATGTATCGATCATTGTGAACTTGTATCAGGGATTGTATAAGAGAGTAAATATGTGTTAGTATATGTTTCAATAAGTAAGGTGTGTTTAACTGTATAGTTGAAGAAATGGAGGTGAGATTGTTTCTTTGCATGACTGACTGGGTGTGTGAGTAACTCCATGGATGAGTGGCAGTGTGTGAGTGTCTGTATACACTGAGTGTATCTCAGGTTATATTAGAGTCTGAAGAGGTTTATCGTATTAGCACAAGAATGATGTCATTTGAGATGTCATCAGTGATGTCACTGACCATGTCATGAATGATGTCATATGTGACATGATCAGCAGTGGATTGCGGGTGCGCGATATATAGTTAGTGCAACTAACTATATATGGAATTTCAATGGTTTTGTGTGAGTAAAATAAGGTTTTTTAAATGCTAATTCCTAACTATATATGGTCTATAACCTATGGTTTTTTCAGTGAATTTTCAAGGTTTTGTAAATGCTAATTCCTAACTATATATGGTCTATAACCTATGGTTTTTTCAGTGAATTTCAATGGTTTTTTAATAGCAAATATCATAAGCTGTCGAATGTCAAGTACGTGGTAAGTGAAAACATGTTCGCGTTTATGCACACTGATCTGCTTTGAATGGTGCCCCCCCCCCCTCATTTCTATTAGGAGTACTCTCTCTTTGCAGATAGTGAAAGGTAGTTAACGCAGGCCTTTGCCCCCGTTGTAATCCGTCGTGCCTGCTTCTCTCTCCATTTGATTGATTGTTATCCAAGTATTTACTGTTTTAGAATTAGTTCTCTTTGGTTCATTCTCTATTTACAAACAAACACAGAGTCGCAATACTCTGTTTAGTCTTTGCAGATAACGAAAAATCGTGTAAAAAAAAAGAAAAGGAATCGAGCAAAATCAGTAGGCCACTTATGGGATCTCTTTTTGACCTCGCTAAAATAGAAACATTAGGAACAACCCCTCATGACAAATACAAAACTAGTGAGATGAACTGAACTCCACACAATGATGGCTGCAAAACAGCTCGGCTCCGCCACCCACCCCGCCCAAAATAACGATAAAGAACGGCTGCCATGATTGGTTGCGGAATGACCACGACGGAGCTACAAAATGGTGCTGCTCTCATGCTAACCTCAGCTTCAGTCTGAAACATCCAGAAACACTGTAGACTACCAATTCGATCAGTTCCGGTAGCGCCCCAATGTAACCCGGTAGAGAAGAACTAGCCCTCCCCTCTTTGACTGATGGTTCTTGTTGCCTGTCCCTTCTGTTGTCATTTAACAGAACTATTTAGCCTGCTGAAAGGGGTTGTGTTCCGACCGCTGGTTGGTGGAGACATTTTGACTATATTCTGTACCTGCGTTGTCGCGTAATGCGTCATATGACGCGCCGCGTTAGCGCATCCGGAAGTCATCCGGGGCGCGCAGCGCGTAACGTAAGCATAACAAGTCATGTGACTTGTTAATAAAACTTTTCATTGGTTCATTTTACTTTTCTTATTGTAATGATGAAAGGCTTGGTCATATGACCTAAAAATTACGCTTTTCATTACTTCCGAACATTATTTTTTTTTAAATATATGTTATAATGTTCCAGGCTAATGTACTTTCCCGGAAATTTTACAACTGTCCTGCAAGTAAAATATATTCTTTTTTCGAGAAAAAGAGCGTTTCTTCGTCCCATGACGGAGCCGTTGAGCAAAAGAGGGTCGACCTGCTGTCTTAGTCGCCGATACGCCTGAATATGAGATTCTTATCGATCACTTTATGTTGCAGGAATAGAAAACACAACAGCCCTTGACCATTTATCTTTACTGCGTTCCTTCGTATTATACCTTTTACCCTTCATGTAATTGGTCTGCTTTATTTCACTTGCCTTTTAATGATTCTAAAACAGTCACTATTATTAAAAACTTTACCAATGTATATACTACTACCATGTTTTCTTTTAAAAACCTTTATTGTGAAAATTTCATTATACAAATACTTGCCTATAACCACGTGGGCCTGCCACAGAGCAAACTGTAATCGTATATGATGAATAGACATTTACACTGTAGAGGAACGTAACGGGCGGGCCATTAGGTTGCAAGAACTAAGGTGTCTAACAGTTACGGAATCGGTGGACGTACATTTTATAATTAAAATACGACAGGGCCAGTTACAATAAAATTATCTAGATATACATTTGCGGGCAAGTACCATGGGTGACGTTAATTCGAACTTTCAACAGTACAGTAATCAATAACACATCAGAACTTAATATCAATAGGGATGTCGAAATATTCAATCAATTCTCGTCCCCGCCCGCCATGTGCTTCAAAACTGCATACGTATCTCGTGATTTGAAGGTTCTGCAACCAGTACACAACAAGGAGTTACGAGTCCCATTTATTCCGGCGCCATTTTGGGCGAGGACGGGCAGGTCCAGGATATAGTCAAAATGTCTCTACCAACCATCGACTATGATGATGTTCATATGCTGTATTTATTAGAGTAACACTCATCTGTCCACATGAAATTAATTTGCCACAATCTAAACATGTCATTTTAATCTTTCCAAAGTTCTTCTAAATATTTGGGACCGTTTCCCTTGCCTCTGAAGCTCTCAGTGCCACTTCTTTGATGAATGTACTAGCAGGTCAGGGGTTCTCCTCCAAATCTCTCTTTTATGCAGCACTATAATTAATTGGTGCCACCTCTCCATATGACGATGCATGTTATAGTTACCACAACTATATTTTTTTTCGGTTCCTCTGGAGAGTTCATCGTGGCAGATGAAGCGTGTAACGTACCGGGCATTTACCTTTTTTTGCATGTACAGGAAAGGAAAAAAAAATCGAGCGTCCGAGTTCTAAGGTGTCCCAGGGCCATTTTAGTGGACCAGGCCCAAATCCAAAGAACAGGCCGCCATTTTGAGAGTCCTCTTGCAGCCGCCTGTCGCTGTAGCATCAAGAGCAGCCAAAACTCAGCTGAATGGCAACTGAAACGGTAAAGGGGCGCCCCACTACAGCAGACGAGCCTCCACCTAGGAAGGCCCATTCACGCCGGCTCCCCCCCCCTTCGGGCACCCCACGCCGTTATTCGGAGCAGTATTGTAGGATGGCCACACCAGTGCGGCAACTTGCTAGACATCACCTCGGTGGTAACCGAATCTCAACGCCTTGTGGTGTCTTCTATTCAGAAAACATTGTTATGCTGCCTTCGACCTATTCTCCGCAAGTGCGCACACAACTCAACTGCATAGCTTGCTAGACACCACCTCGGTGCCATCCGGATCTTGGAATGTCAGCACCTTTTGGTGTCTTCTCTTCAGAAAATATTGTTGCGCTGCCTTTGGCCCCATTCGCACATCAGTCCGCTACTGACGCCATCTCACAGGCTAATGGGGCGCCCCACGCCGACTTTCAGCATTGTAGAATGACCACACCAGTACAGCAACTTGCTAGACATCACCTCGGTGCCATCCGGATCTCGGCGCCCCACTGCAGATGAAGTGCCTCTCAACTATGAAACCACCACGGTGACATCCGGATCTTGGCGCGTTGTGCTGCCTTCGGCCTATTCGCACATCGGTCCGCTACTGACGCCATCTCACAGGCTAATGGGGCGACCCACGCCGAGTTTCAGCATTGTAGGATGACCACACCAGTACAGCAACTTGCTAGACATCACCTCGGTGCCATCCGAATCTTGGCATCTCAACGCCTAGTGGTATCTTCCATACAAAAAATATTGTTACGCTGCCTTTGGCCCCATTCGCACATCAGTCCGCAACTTAGACATCACCTCGGTGCCATCCGGATCTTGGCATCTCAGCGCCTTGTGGTGTCTTCTACTCCGAAAATATTGTAGAAAATATTGTTGCGCTGCCTTTGGCCCCATTCGCACATCAGTCCACTACTGACACCATCTCACAGGCCAACAGGGCGCCCCACGCCGACTTTTACCATTGTAGGATGGCCACACCAGTGCCACAACTTGCTAGACACCACCTCGGTGCCATCCGGATCTTGGCATCTCAGCGCCTTGTGGTGTCAGTCAGAAAATATTGTTGCACTGCCTTTGGCCCCATTCGCACATCGGTCCGCTACTGACGCCATCTCACAGGCCAACGGGGCGCCCCACGCCGACTTTCAACATTGTAGGATGGCCACACCAGTGCGGCAACTTACTAGACACCACCTCGGTGCCATCCGGATCTTGGCGCGTTGTGCTGCCTTCGGCCTATTCGCACATCGGTCCGCTACTGACGCAAACTCACAGGCCAACGGGGCGCCCCACGCCGACTTTCAGCATTGTAGGATGGCCACACCAGTGCTGCAACTTGCTGGACACCACCTCGGTGCCATCCGGATCTTGACGCGTTGTATTGCCTTCGGCCTATTCGCACATCGGTCCGCTACTGACGCCGCCTGACGTGCCAACGTATTTTCTCCGCATTTTATACCCTATGCCGCATAACAGGTCATGTGACTTGTTTATAAAACTTTTCATTGGTTCATTTTACTTTTGGTTTCCTAATGATGGAAGGCTTGATCATATGACCTAAAAACAACACTTTTCATTGGATGAAAACTTTTTTTTTTCCCCAAACGATGAAAGCCCCACCTTGTTTCTGGATGTTTCAGACTAAACTGGCGTCAGCATGAGAGCACCACCATCTCGTAGCTCCGTCGTGGTCATTCCGCGAGCAATCATGGCAGCCGCTCCCCACCAGAAGCCTGCAGGAGTCGGGGCCCCCAAAACTTTTGATGAATTCTCAAGGCGGAGGGGACGCTTTCGAGAATGGGATCCAAGACCTAGCAGACAAGCGTCCGATTTCCAAGGTGTCCCAGGGCCATTTCAGTGCACCAGGCCCAAAAAGGAAAGAGCCTGCCGCCATTTTGAGAGTCCTGTGACAGCCGCCTATCGCTGCACCGCAAGAGTGGGCGCAACTCAGCTGAATTGCGGCTTTTGACACAGTGGACCAAAAACGGACGGAATGGCAACTGAAACGGTAAAGGGGCGCCCCACTACAACAGATGAGACTCCACCTGGAGAGGCCCGTTCACGCCGCCTCCCCCGGGGCGCCCCACGCCGTTATTCGGAGCAGCATTGTAGGATACCAAAACCAGTGCGGCAACTTACTGGACATCACCTTGGTGCCATCGTTCTGCTGCCTTGGAACTATTCGCACAACAGTTTGCTACTGATGACCCACCCCCCGCGACGCCCCACGCCGTTATTTGCTGGGTGGCAACTTACTAGACATCACTTTCGTGTCATCTAGATTTCGGCGCGTTCTGCTGCCTTGGAACTATTCGCACAACAGTTTGCTACTGATGACCCACCCCCCGCGACGCCCCACGCCGGAAATCTGGACGTTGTGCTGCGTTGGGACTATTCGCACAGCCGACCGCTACTTCGTTGTTTTTCCCTAAAAATGTTTATATGTTATTACTATTTTTGTTTTCTTGTATATATTTATAAATTATTAAAGTTTTATAATCTTACTACTTTGTCGGAGTGCTATATATTTTTAATGTGACACATAATTGTAAAAACTTTGATGTACAAAGAGTCATCCCTGGAATCTTCCGCTTCACGCTCGGTCCCCTCCCCAATCACAATACAGGATGGTTTTCAGATAATAGCAACGCTTCTGCTGTGACGGATCTCATCGAGTGTGGACCTTGATCTACTATAACTCCTTTGAAGAGGGGTGATTCTTTACAGCTGTGGCCATAAACTACACCTGCAGGGCTAACTGATAGCCTAGGACCGGCCTGGACAATCGGACACAGAGGAAAAGGAGTGTCAGAGGGTGCGGTAGTGAATAGGGCGAAAGGGAGGTGTCGGGCGGGCACAGGGTGTGATTCTCAGGGAAGAGCAGCGCAGATGGGGGGAGGTTTATTACCCATGCATAACACAGACAGCGGGGGTGACCACTGCCTGGGTGAGATGCTTGCGAGGGTGGGGAGCCATGCTAAGGATCGACAGCGTGCACAGAGTGGGTCTGGTCAAGGCATCTAAAATGGCTGCCGTGCACGACAAAAGTGTGGCATTTGAAAAAAGACAAGATGGCGCAGACAATGTTTTTCAACACTTCCTGATTTCCTTCGAATCGAACGTTAACAGACGTTGGGGCATATTACCAAAGTTAAACGATATTTATCCCTAACGATGCATTGCAAAGATTTTTTTACCGTCAGAAATTATCGCAGATAAACCTTGCTATTATCAAGGTTTATCGCAAATACGATAAAAAACGACCGCAATGCATTAATATCGCTGAAAACTCCGCGATATTCATGCATTACCGAGCTAATGCTCTTAGCCATGTTATCCACCTCCCATTGGATAACATGGCTAAGAACTGCTCAGGGCAGCTGTTACTTTTTGGAGATATTCGCGCTTATCTCGAATATTTCCAAAAGTTGATAATAGGAGATAGCGATGTTAGCGACTGTTTCCAGTCGCTAACATCTTGGCATACCCACTTTGCATGTCATTAGTGATAAACATCACTCACATGCAAAGTGGGGCCCAAGATGGTCGCTATCTCCTACTAGCCGTCGCTAACTGGTGTTAGCAACAGCTAGGTAATACAGATATAATTTTATCTCCGCGAAGCGGAGCGCTGTTACAGATATATATCTTGTTTTTGAACGTTAATTTCTCAAAATGCACTGAAGCACATATATTGAGACCTAGCAAAGGCACATCGGGCTACCAGTCCCTAATATTTTACCAAGTTTCGTGCAAATCCATTCAGCCGTTCGATTATTATTATTATTTTATTTTTTGCCCCGCGGGGCCCTTTTAAAACCTCCACATCAAACTTAGGAGGTCAGCGAGGATCTACTATGCCCCCTTATGGTCATTTGCCCCTTCGCTTTGGCCTCCTCTTGTCTCTCGATCCTACCGAGAGACAAGATGGCGGCCGCTACGTACTGTTTGGAATGTTTACAGACACCGGAGAGCCAATCAGCTTCGCTTCGCAAAGCTCCGTAACGCGAAAAGTACGCAAAGCGGTGCGCTGTTACAGATATATATCTTTTTTTGAACGTTAATTTCTCAAAATCCACTGAAGCACATATATTGAGACCTAGCAAAGGCACATCGGGCTACCAGTCCCTACAATTTTGCCAAGTTTCGTGCAAATCCATTCAGCCGTTCGATTATTATTATTATTATTTTTTTTTTGCCCCGCGGGGCACTTTTAAAACCTCCACATCAAACCTACGGGGTCAGCGAGGATCTACTATTCCCCCTTATGGTCATTTGCCCCTTCGCTTTGGCCTCCTCTTGTCTCTCGATCCTACCGAGAGACAAGATGGCGGCCGCTACGGACTGTTTGGAATGTTGACAGACGCCGGAGAACCAATCAGCTTCGCTTCACAAAGCTCCGTTGCGCGAAAAGTACGCGTCCTGGAGTGCTGCCCGGTCCGCTGTTACAGATATATATCTTTTTTTAAACGTTAATTTCTCAAAATCCACTGTAGCACATATATTGAGACCTACAAAAGGCACATCGGGCTACCAGTCCCTACAATTTTGCCAAGTTTCATGCAAATCCATTCAGCCGTTCGGGCTAAAAGTGAGGCCAACCGCCCTATGGAAAACTCAATGTTAAAAACACGTTTTGGGACCCCCCTTTTTTCTCAGCCCCCCCTTTACGAACACCCCCCAAATTTTCAAGGGCTGCTCAGAAACAAACTGTTCCATTTTCCTGAAAATTTCAGCCAATTCCGTCCACAAACGCCAAAGTTATTAGACATAGAATTTTCAAAAATCCCATAGAGAAAAAATCCTAACTATATATACCTACTGGCGACCGCCAGTAGGTAATATATATATATATATATATATATATATTACCTACTGGCGGTCACCAGTATAACTACTGGCGACCACCAGTAGGTAATATATATATATATATTACCTACTGGCGGTCACCAGTAGGTAGTTATAGTTAGGACCTATTATCCATAGGAAATCAGCAACATTCTTTTTGGAATAACTTTGGTGCCGGTTGATGAATCTACGCGAAATTTCCAAAACTTATGGCCTGCTCCGGTCCGCTTATATTCTGAAAGTTTCACAGTGATTCGTCAAGCGGGGCCGAGAAAAAAGGGGGGTCCCAAAATGTGTTTTCCCTATGCAATTTCCGATAGGAACCTTTAGTCGCAGCTACAGCCCGAACTGCTGAACGGAATTACACCAAATTTGGCAGAAAGGTAGACCTTGGTTCAGAGTCATGCCTTTTGGTTAAATGGTGTAAATCCGTTCAGTAGTTCCTGAGACAATCAAAATTGAAATCACATATATATCTATGGCTGCGGTGGATCCGCGTACCCTAAGTGCACCCTGCCGAGCACAAGTTGTATGTTAATTGGCTGTCAACACTCTAAACCAGGAAGTTATGGCAGCCATCTTGTGCCTCGGTAGAACCGAGGCAGAAGAAAACAGAAGAAAAAACACGCAGAACGCAAAAAGGGGCAGGGTAGAAACACCCTGACCCCCTAGGCCTGCTCAGGGGTTCCCAGATGGTCCCCCAAGGCCAAATCTGCGAAATCAATGCAGGGATCCTGCCGATTAAAAAAAAATGAAGCGTGGGCTCCCTCGCTTTGATGCTAATTAGCCCCCAGGGTGCCAAGTCCAGGGGGCATGTTCAAAATAATGTGTGGGGCGGCCCAATCCCCCCACACTGCCCCGGTGACCACCACCCTCCGAGCAAAGCATGAATATTTGCGGGGGCATATTATAGTTAGGAATTAGCATTTAAAAAACCTTTAAAATTCACTGAAAAAACAATAGGTTTTAGGGGTGTTATAGTTAGCTGGACATTTCACTCGTACAAAACCATTGAAATTCCTCCGTTCTAGTTAGTTGTACTAACCATAACTCGGGCGCCCGCAATCCACTGCTGATGATGTCACATATTACATCATTCATGACATGGTCCGCGATATTACTGATGATATCACTGATAAGCATGGGCGTAAAATCCGTTCCGCTCGCGGATTTTGCGGATTTTCGGCAAATTCGCAATCGGCGAACTCGCGCGAATTGGCCGCAAATCCGCAAATCCGCACGCGGCGGATTTTTTTGCTTGGTGATACAATATTGCGGCCCGCGGCGTGGCGCGCGGCGTTCACTTTCCGTCATTCAGCGTTTGCCGAGTTGTTTTTCTCGATATTTTGCGAGTGCTGCGCCATTTTGGATCTTGCTGCGGGATCCCGCGGAAGTTTGGCCACCGCGAATACGTAATCGCAGCTTGCCACCTTGCACAGCACGCATCGCGAGAGTTCGCAATTGCGAACACGTAGGTGCGGCGGGCAGCAACAATCTCGCACTCGCGAAATAGAGATTTTGCAATTCTGCACAAGAAATTCACCAGCAAACAGCATAAACCTTCAGAAAATGATGATTTTTATCAGAATCACTCCTCAGGTTGACATTTGCCTGCACTTTTTTTTGCAAGGAGTCCATTTTTTTTGGGGGGGGGAGGAAGGAAGTGCCCCACAGTCTCCAACTTCCTGTTCCTGTCCAGCAGGCTCCTCCCAGTGCTTTCTTCATGTGCTGGTCACTTTCATTTGGACCTTGACCTGGAAATATTACTTTTTGTGGATGCTGCTGGATATTTGAATTTGAGGCCTTTTTGACTTTCTTTGGATCACTTTTGGATTAGAAATCAACTTTCACAAGTAAGTTTGTTTGGGGCATTACAGTTGCTGCAACTACAATTTTGGAACTTTTTCAGAACATTAAATAAAATATATTGTGGGTCGCCACAGTATCCAGTAGGATCAGGGTTGGTTATGGGTGCATGATACAACTGTTTTGTGGAATTTAAACATCATTGAGGCCATGGATGGGCTGGGATTGTGCTTAATTTTGTGTTTTTTGTTGATTTTTTGGGGCTGCTGTTGGGGCCTTTTGCCCAGGGGTAGTGAGTGGTGCATGGACTGAGTCTGCCTGTGGGGTCTTTTTAATGTAAACATCCTGGATGGCATTGGATTGTGGTGATTTTTGTGTGTTTTTCGTTTTTTTTGGGTGTACTGTTGATGTGGACTGGCCACGTGGGTGGTGGTGGCCATCTTGAGTGCTGGTACAGACAACATGTCCTTGGGGTGCAAGGGGCCATTTTGAAGAGAGGCAGTGTCTGAGGCCTGCACTTATTTTGCCTAGCTTTCATCCATTATGCCCAGGGGTAGTGAGTGGTGCATGGGCCTAGTCTTTCTGTGGGGTGTCTTCTTGAATTTAAACACCATTGAGGCCATGGATGGGCTGGGATTGTGCTGAGTTTTTTGGTTTTTGTCGTTTTTTTGGGGCTGCTGGTGGGGCCTTTTGCCCAGGGGTAGTGGTGCATGGACTGAGTCTGCCTGTGGGGTCTCACTCTCTTTAATGTAAACATCCTGGATGGCATTGGATTGTGGTGATTTTTGTGTGTTTTTCGTTTTTTTTGGGGTGTACTGTTGATGTGGACTGGCCATGTGGGTGGTGGTGGTGGCCATCTTGAGTGCTGGTACAGGCAACATGTGCTTGGGGTGCAAGGGGCTATTTTGAAGAGAGGCAGTGTCTGAGGCCCGCACCCATTTTGCCTAGCTTTCATCCATTATGCCCAGGGGTAGTGAGTGGTGCATGGGCCTAGTCTTTCTGTGGGGTGTCTTCTTGAATTTAAACACCATTGAGGCCATGGATGGGCTGGGATTGTGCTGAATTTTGTGGTTTTTGTCGTTTTTTGGGGGCTGCTGGTGGGGCCTTTTGCCCAGGGGTAGTGGGTGGTGCATGGGCCTAGTCTTTCTGTGGGGTGTCTTCTTGAATTTAAACATCATTGAGGCCATGGATGGGCTGGGATTGTGCTGAATTTTGTGGTTTTTGTCGTTTTTTGGGGGCTGCTGGTGGGGCCTTTTGCCCAGGGGTAGTGGGTGGTGCATGGGCCTAGTCTTTCTGTGGGGTGTCTTCTTGAATTTAAACATCATTGAGGCCATGGATGGGCTGGGATTGTGCTGAATTTTGTGGTTTTTGTCATTTTTTTGGGGCTGCTGGTGGGGCCTTTTGCCCAGGGGTAGTGGGTGGTGCATGGGCCTAGTCTTTCTGTGGGGTGTCTTCTTGAATTTAAACATCATTGAGGCCATGGATGGGCTGGGATTGTGCTGAATTTTGTGGTTTTTGTCGATTTTTTTGGGGCTGCTGGTGGAGCCTTTTGCCCAGGAGTAGTGGTGCATGGACTGAGTCTGCCTGTGGGGCCTCACTCTCTTTAATGTAAACATCCTGGATGGCATTGGATTGTGGTGATTTTTGTGTGTTTTTCGGTTTTTTTGGGTGTACTGTTGATGTGGACTGGCCATGTGGGTGGTGGTGGCCATCTTGAGTGCTGGTACAGGCAACATGTGCTTGGGGTGCAAGGGGCCATTTTGAAGAGAGGCAGTGTCCGAGGCCTGCACTTATTTTGCCTAGCTTTCATCCATTATGCCCAGGGGTAGTGAGTGGTGCATGGGCCTAGTCTTTCTGTGGGGTGTCTTCTTGAATTTAAACACCATTGAGGCAATGGATGGGCTGGGATTGTGCTGAATTTTGTGGTTTTTGTCGTTTTTTTGGGGCTGCTGGTGGGGCCTTTTGCCCAGGGGTAGTGGTGCATGGACTGAGTCTGCCTGTGGGGTCTCACTCTCTTTAATGTAAACATCCTGGATGGCATTGGATTGTGGTGATTTTTGTGCGTTTTTCGTTTTTTTGGGGTGTACTGTTGATGTGGACTGGCCATGTGGGTGGTGGTGGTGGCCATCTTGAGTGCTGGTACAGGCAACATGTGCTTGGGGTGCAAGGGGCCATTTTGAAGAGAGGCAGTGTCTGAGGCCCGCACCCATTTTGCCTAGCTTTCATCCATTATGCCCAGGGGTAGTGAGTGGTGCATGGGCCTAGTCTTTCTGTGGGGTGTCTTCTTGAATTTAAACACCATTGAGGCCATGGATGGGCTGGGATTGTGCTGAATTTTTTGGTTTTTGTCGTTTTTTGGGGGCTGCTTTTGGGGCCTTTTGCCCAGGGGTAGTGGGTGGTGCATGGGCCTAGTCTTTCTGTGGGGTGTCTTCTTGAATTTAAACATCATTGAGGCCATGGATGGGCTGGGATTGTGCTGAATTTTGTGGTTTTTGTCGATTTTTTTGGGGCTGCTGGTGGGGCCTTTTGCCCAGGGGTAGTGGTGCATGGACTGAGTCTGCCTGTGGGGTCTCACTCTCTTTAATGTAAACATCCTGGATGGCATTGGATTGTGGTGATTTTTGTGTGTTTTTCGTTTTTTTGAGGTGTACTGTTGATGTGGACTGGCCATGTGGGTGGTGGTGGCCATCTTGAGTGCTGGTACAGGCAACATGTGCTTGGGGTGCAAGGGGCCATTTTGAAGAGAGGCAGTGTCTGAGGCTTGCACCCATTTTGCCTAGCTTTCATCCATTATGCCCAGGGGTAGTGAGTGGTTCATGGGCCTAGTCTTTCTGTGGGGTGTCTTCTTGAATTTAAACACCATTGAGGCCATGGATGGGCTGGGATTGTGCTGAATTTTTTGGTTTTTGTCGTTTTTTGGGGGCTGCTTTTGGGGCCTTTTGCCCAGGGGTAGTGGGTGGTGCATGGGCCTAGTCTTTCTGTGGGGTGTCTTCTTGAATTTAAACATCATTGAGGCCATGGATGGGCTGGGATTGTGCTGAATTTTGTGGTTTTTGTCGATTTTTTTGGGGCTGCTGGTGGGGCCTTTTGCCCAGGGGTAGTGGTGCATGGACTGAGTCTGCCTGTGGGGTCTCACTCTCTTTAATGTAAACATCCTGGATGGCATTGGATTGTGGTGATTTTTGTGTGTTTTTCGGTTTTTTGGGGTGTACTGTTGATGTGGACTGGCTATGTGGGTGGTGGTGGCCATCTTGAGTGCTGGTACAGGCAACATGTGCTTGGGGTGCAAGGGGCCATTTTGAAGAGAGGCAGTGTCTGAGGCCTGCACTTATTTTGCCTAGCTTTCATCCATTATGCCCAGGGGGAGTGAGTGGTGCATGGGTCTAGTCTTTCTGTGGGGTGTCTTCTTGAATTTAAACACCATTGAGGCCATGGATGGGCTGGGATTGTGCTGAATTTTGTGGTTTTTGTCGTTTTTTGGGGGCTGCTGGTGGGGCCTTTTGCCCAGGGGTAGTGGGTGGTGTATGGGCCTAGTCTTTCTGTGGGGTGTCTTCTTGAATTTGAACATCATTGAGGCCATGGATGGGCTGGGATTGTGCTGAATTTTGTGGGTTTTGTCGATTTTTTTGGGGCTGCTGGTGGGGCCTTTTGCCCAGGGGTAGAGGTGCATGGACTGAGTCTGCCTGTGGGGTCTCAATCTCTTTAATGTAAACATCCTGGATGGCATTGGATTGTGGTGATTTTTGTGTGTTTTTCGTTTTTTCGGGGTGTACTGATGATGTGGACTGGCCATGTGGGTGGTGGTGGCCATCTTGAGTGCTGGTACAGGCAACATGTGCTTGGGGTGCAAGGAGCCATTTTGAAGAGAGGCAGTGTCTGAGGCCTGCACTTATTTTGCCTAGCTTTCATCCATTATGCCCAGGGGTAGTGAGTGGTTCATGGGCCTAGTCTTTCTGTGGGGTATCTTCTTGAATTTAAACACCATTGAGGCCATGGATGGGCTGGGATTGTGCTGAATTTTGTGGTTTTTGTCGTTTTTTTGGGGCTGCTGGTGGGGCCTTTTGCCCAGGGGTAGTGGTGCATGGACTGAGTCTGCCTGTGGGGTCTCACTCTCTTTAATGTAAACATCCTGGATGGCATTGGATTGTGGTGATTTTTGTGTGTTTTTCGTTGCTTTTGGGGTGTACTGTTGATGTGGACTGGCCATGTGGGTGGTGGTGGTGGCCATCTTGAGTGCTGGTACAGGCAACATGTGCTTGGGGTGCAAGGGGCCATTTTGAAGAGAGGCAGTGTCTGAGGCCTGCACCCATTTTGCCTAGCGTTCATCCATTATGCCCAGGGGTAGTGAGTGGTGCATGGGCCTAGTCTTTCTGTGGGGTGTCTTCTTGAATTTAAACACCATTGAGGCCATGGATGGGCTGGGATTGTGCTGAATTTTGTGGTTTTGTCGTTTTTTTGGGGCTGCTGGTGGGGCCTTTTGCCCAGGGGTAGTGGGTGGTGCATATGCCTAGTCTTTCTGTGGGGTGTCTTCTTGAATTTAAACATCATTGAGGCCATGGATGGGCTGGGATTGTGCTGAATTGTGTGGTTTTTGTCGATTTGTTTGGGGCTGCTGGTGGGTCCTTTTGCCCAGGGGTAGTGGTGCATGGACTGAGTCTGCCTGTGGGGTCTCACTCTCTTTAATGTAAACATCCTGGATGGCATTGGATTGTGGTGATTTTTGTGTGTTTTTCGTTTTTTTGAGGTGTACTGTTGATGTGGACTGGCCATGTGGGTGGTGGTGGCCATCTTGAGTGCTGGTACAGGCAACATGTGCTTGGGGTGCAAGGGGCCATTTTGAAGAGAGGCAGTGTCTGAGGCTTGCACCCATTTTGCTTAGCTTTCATCCATTATGCCCAGGGGTAGTGAGTGGTGCATGGGCCTAGTCTTTCTGTGGGGTGTCTTCTTGAATTTAAACACCATTGAGGCCATGGATGGGCTGGGATTGTGCTGAATTTTGTGTTTTTTGTCGATTTTTTTGGGGCTGCTGGTGAGGCCTTTTGCCCAGGGGTAGTGAGTGGTGCATGGGCCTAGTCTTTCTGGGGGGTGTCTTCTTGAATTTAAACATCATTGAGGCCATGGATGGGCTGGGATTGTGCTGAATTTTGTGGTTTTTGTCGTTTTTTTGGGGCTGCTGGTGGGGCCTTTTGCCCAGGGGTAGTGGGTGGTGCATGGGCCTAGTCTTTCTGTGGGGTGTCTTCTTGAATTTAAACATCATTGAGGCCATGGATGGGCTGGGATTGTGCTGAATTTTGTGGTTTTTGTCGATTTTTTTGGGGCTGCTGGTGGGGCCTTTTGCCCAGGAGTAGTGGTGCATGGACTGAGTCTGCCTGTGGGTCTCACTCTCTTTAATGTAAACATCCTGGATGGCATTGGATTGTGGTGATTTTTGTGTGTTTTTCGTTTTTTTGGGGTGTACTGTTGATGTGGACTGGCCATGTGGGTGGTGGTGGCCATCTTGAGTGCTGGTACAGGCAACATGTGCTTGGGGTGCAAGGGGCCATTTTGAAGAGAGGCAGTGTCTGAGGCCTGCACTTATTTTGCCTAGCTTTCATCCATTATGCCCAGGGGTAGTGAGTGGTGCATGGGCCTAGTCTTTCTGTGGGGTGTCTTCTTGAATTTAAACACCATTGAGGCCATGGATGGGCTGGGATTGTGCTGAATTTTGTGGTTTTTGTCGTTTTTTTGGGGCTGCTGGTGGGGCCTTTTGCCCAGGGGTAGTGGTGCATGGACTGAGTCTGCCTGTGGGGTCTCACTCTCTTTAATGTAAACATCCTGGATGGCATTGGATTGTGGTGATTTTTGTGTGTTTTTCGTTTTTTTGGGGTGTACTGATGATGTGGACTGGCCATGTGGGTGGTGGTGGCCATCTTGAGTGCTGGTACAGGCAACATGTGCTTGGGGTGCAAGGGGTCATTTTGAAGAGAGGCAGTGTCTGAGGCCTGCACTTATTTTGCCCAGCTTTCATCCATTATGCCCAGGGGTAGTGAGTGGTTCATGGGCCTAGTCTTTCTGTGGGGTGTCTTCTTGAATTTAAACACCATTGAGGCCATGGATGGGCTGGGATTGTGCTGAATTTTGTGGTTTTTGTCGATTTTTTGGGGCTGCTGGTGGGGCCTTTTGCCCAGGGGTAGTGGTGCATGGACTGAGTCTGCCTGTGGGGTCTCACTCTCTTTAATGTAAACATCCTGGATGGCATTGGATTGTGGTGATTTTTGTGTGTTTTTCGTTTTTTTTGGGGTGTACTGTTGATGTGGACTGGCCATGTGGGTGGTGGTGGTGGCCATCTTGAGTGCTGGTACAGGCAACATGTGCTAGGGGTGCAAGGGGCCATTTTGAAGAGAGGCAGTGTCTGAGGCCTGCACCCATTTTGCCTAGCTTTCATCCATTATGCCCAGGGGTAGTGAGTGGTGCATGGGCCTAGTCTTTCTGTGGGGTGTGTTCTTGAATTTAAACACCATTGAGGCCATGGATGGGCTGGGATTGTGCTGAATTTTGTGGTTTTGTCGTTTTTTTAGGGCTGCTGGTGGGGCCTTTTGCCCAGGGGTAGTGGGTGGTGCATGGGCCTAGTCTTTCTGTGGGGTGTCTTCTTGAATTTAAACATCATTGAGGCCATGGATGGGCTGGGATTGTGCTGAATTTTGTGGTTTTTGTCGATTTTTTTGGGGCTGCTGGTGGGGCCTTTTGCCCAGGGGTAGTGGTGCATGGACTGAGTCTGCCTGTGGGGTCTCACTCTCTTTAATGTAAACATCCTGGATGGCATTGGATTGTGGTGATTTTTGTGTGTTTTTCGTTTTTTTGAGGTGTACTGTTGATGTGGACTGGCCATGTGGGTGGTGGTGGCCATCTTGAGTGCTGGTACAGGCAACATGTGCTTGGGGTGCAAGGGGCCATTTTGAAGAGAGGCAGTGTCTGAGGCTTGCACCCATTTTGCTTAGCTTTCATCCATTATGCCCAGGGGTAGTGAGTGGTGCATGGGCCTAGTCTTTCTGTGGGGTATCTTCTTGAATTTAAACACCATTGAGGCCATGGATGGGCTGGGATTGTGCTGAATTTTGTGTTTTTTGTCGATTGTTTTGGGGCTGCTGGTGGGGCCTTTTGCCCAGGGGTAGTGAGTGGTGCATGGGCCTAGTCTTTCTGGGGGGTGTCTTCTTGAATTTAAACATCATTGAGGCCATGGATGGGCTGGGATTGTGCTGAATTTTGTGGTTTTTGTCGTTTTTTTGGGGCTGCTGGTGGGGCCTTTTGCCCAGGGGTAGTGGGTGGTGCATGGGCCTAGTCTTTCTGTGGGGTGTCTTCTTGAATTTAAACATCATTGAGGCCATGGATGGGCTGGGATTGTGCTGAATTTTGTGGTTTTTGTCGATTTTTTTGGGGCTGCTGGTGGGGCCTTTTGCCCAGGAGTAGTGGTGCATGGACTGAGTCTGCCTGTGGGGTCTCACTCTCTTTAATGTAAACATCCTGGATGGCATTGGATTGTGGTGATTTTTGTGTGGTTTTCGTTTTTTTGGGGTGTACTGTTGATGTGGACTGGCCATGTGGGTGGTGGTGGCCATCTTGAGTGCTGGTACAGGCAACATGTGCTTGGGGTGCAAGGGGCCATTTTGAACAGAGGCAGTGTCTGAGGCCTGCACTTATTTTGCCTAGCTTTCATCCATTATGCCCAGGGGTAGTGAGTGGTGCATGGGCCTAGTCTTTCTGTGGGGTGTCTTCTTGAATTTAAACACCATTGAGGCCATGGATGGGCTGGGATTGTGCTGAATTTTGTGGTTTTTGTCGTTTTTTTGGGGCTGCTGGTGGGGCCTTTTGCCCAGGGGTAGTGGTGCATGGACTGAGTCTGCCTGTGGGGTCTCACTCTCTTTAATGTAAACATCCTGGATGGCATTGGATTGTGGTGATTTTTGTGTGTTTTTCGTTTTTTTGAGGTGTACTGTTGATGTGGACTGGCCATGTGGGTGGTGGTGGCCATCTTGAGTGCTGGTACAGGCAACATGTGCTTGGGGTGCAAGGGGCCATTTTGAAGAGAGGCAGTGTCTGAGGCTTGCACCCATTTTGCTTAGCTTTCATCCATTATGCCCAGGGGTAGTGAGTGGTGCATGGGCCTAGTCTTTCTGTGGGGTATCTTCTTGAATTTAAACACCATTGAGGCCATGGATGGGCTGGGATTGTGCTGAATATTGTGTTTTTTGTCGATTGTTTTGGGGCTGCTGGTGGGGCCTTTTGCCCAGGGGTAGTGAGTGGTGCATGGGCCTAGTCTTTCTGGGGGGTGTCTTCTTGAATTTAAACATCATTGAGGCCATGGATGGGCTGGGATTGTGCTGAATTTTGTGGTTTTTGTCGTTTTTTTGGGGCTGCTGGTGGGGCCTTTTGCCCAGGGGTAGTGGGTGGTGCATGGGCCTAGTCTTTCTGTGGGGTGTCTTCTTGAATTTAAACATCATTGAGGCCATGGATGGGCTGGGATTGTGCTGAATTTTGTGGTTTTTGTCGATTTTTTTGGGGCTGCTGGTGGGGCCTTTTGCCCAGGAGTAGTGGTGCATGGACTGAGTCTGCCTGTGGGGTCTCACTCTCTTTAATGTAAACATCCTGGATGGCATTGGATTGTGGTGATTTTTGTGTGGTTTTCGTTTTTTTGGGGTGTACTGTTGATGTGGACTGGCCATGTGGGTGGTGGTGGCCATCTTGAGTGCTGGTACAGGCAACATGTGCTTGGGGTGCAAGGGGCCATTTTGAACAGAGGCAGTGTCTGAGGTCTGCACTTATTTTGCCTAGCTTTCATCCATTATGCCCAGGGGTAGTGAGTGGTGCATGGGCCTAGTCTTTCTGTGGGGTGTCTTCTTGAATTTAAACACCATTGAGGCCATGGATGGGCTGGGATTGTGCTGAATTTTGTGGTTTTTGTCGTTTTTTTGGGGCTGCTGGTGGGGCCTTTTGCCCAGGGGTAGTGGTGCACGGACTGAGTCTGCCTGTGGGGTCTCACTCTCTTTAATGTAAACATCCTGGATGGCATTGGATTGTGGTGATTTTTGTGTGTTTTTCGTTTTTTTTGGGGTGTACTGTTGATGTGGACTGGCCATGTGGGTGGTGGTGGTGGCCATCTTGAGTGCTGGTACAGGCAACATGTGCTTGGGGTGCAAGGGGCCATTTTGAAGAGAGGCAGTGTCTGAGGCCTGCACCCATTTTGCCTAGATTTCATCCATTATGCCCAGGGGTAGTGAGTGGTGCATGGGCCTAGTCTTTCTGTGGGGTGTCTTCTTGAATTTAAACACCATTGAGGCCATGGATGGGCTGGGATTGTTCTGAATTTTGTGTTTTTTGTCGGTTTTTTGGGGCTGCTGGTGGGGCATTTTGCCCAGAGGTAGTGGGTGGTGCATGGGCCTACTCTTTCTGTGGGGTGTCTTCTTGAATTTAAACATCATTGAGGCCATGGATGGGCTGGGATTGTGCTGAATTTTGTGTTTTTTGTCGTTTTTTTGGGGCTGCTGGTGGGGCCTTTTGCCCAGGGGTAGTGGGTGGTGCATGGGCCTAGTCTTTCTGTGGGGTGTCTTCTTGAATTTAAACATCATTGAGGCCATGGATGGGATGGGATTGTGCTGATTTTTGTGGTTTTTTTCAACTTTTTGGGGTGTATAACTGATGTACCTCTGTCTTCCATTGCTTTTAGGTGCACAAGAGAACCACCAGTGCCAGGAAGAAGTCCTTCTGCGGTGTGTGCAGCACAACGTCACGTGTGGCCACAGACAACTCTGCAACTTGTGCAACTGCGGCCTGCTGTTCAGAGTGACATCTGAAGAAGATGGCCCCAAAAAAAGTTCCCCGTAGCTCCTCTAGCAAGAAAGATGCCAGAAAGGAGCAGAAGAAGCAAGTTACCAAGCAGACTGGTGTGCCGCCCGCCACACTTTTTGGGAATAAAAAAAAAAGTACGCCTGCAGCAGCAGCGGGATCTGCTGGGGACCAAGCTGGGAGCAGCACCCACGCTCCATTGGGCTCAGTGCCACCACCCCCACGCCAACTTAAGTCCAAGCCCTTGACTGCTGCAGAGGCAGCCAGTCTACTTGTTCAATCACCATCGACCAGTGATGTTGGCTCATCGCAAGAAAGTAGCAGCAATGTCCCTCAATCAACACAGGTTGTTGTATCACATCTGACGAGTGTTGAACAACCACAGCCGCAACAACAACCACATGTGCAAGTACAAGCCCAAGTACATGTGGAAGGAGAGGCGGCGCAAGAAGAGGAGCAAGCAGAGGTGCATGGAGGGGCACAACAAGTGGCCACAATAGTTGTTCCTCCAGAAGTAGGGGCACATCTGGAAATCGACAATCAAGCCGAGGTATCATTCGAGGAAGCCACTCCTCCTGATGATCATTCATTGTCTTTCACATCCAGAGCAAGGAAAAGATCAAGGGTGTTGGTGTCTACATCTTCTTCAAGCCCACCTCCTTCTGATGATATGGATCTTACTTGGGAACCAGCACCACTGCCGTCTGAGAGTGAGCCTGAGGCACACCATGATCTGACAAAGGTAGCTAAGCGTAGAAGGAAGGTCGTCGAAACTCTCATAGTTATGGAGTGTGATGACGCTCAACAAGAAGTGGCGTATACTCCTGCTGCTGAAGGCTCTGACAACGACAACGCAGTCATCACTAGCGTCACTGAAGCCCCAGCGGGCATGCAGCAAACAGACATTTTGACCCTAGCCCGACAAGCTGCTGAGCGTGATGATGAAGTCGACGAGGAGGCAATGGGAACACCACAATCATTAAAGTTAACTAGTACACCCCAACCTACCGCTTCCATATTTCTTACTCGCCAGAAGGGACCTCCATCCACCTCAACCTCAATTAGTGGTGGTGAAAGTGCACAACGTAGTAAAGTTCAGCAATACACATCCTCCACTTCATCTGGCATTTAGCAGCATGACCACCACCAGTATCGCCTCCTTCGGCCCCCACAGACATTTCAAGTCCGCAGTTTATGACTTCTTTAGTGTTTGCCCAAAAAGGGAAAACATAGCCATTTGTAGCATTTGTAACCTTGCAGTTAGTCGTGGTAAGCTTGGTACCAACTATGGGACTGGAGGCCAGAGAGGTCATCTTGACAAACAGCACACTGTCCAATAGTTTGCGCACCTAAAGGAGATCAAGGAAGCCCGAATTGCAAGTCGAGAAAACGTTGATGTTCCATCTGATGATGACGAGGAGGAAGAAGTGTCACACACTTCACTTACACCCAGTACCCCTGTCAGCACACCCCCTGTGCGCCACACTAAGAGTGTGGGACCGAGTGAGACACCAATGCGTAAAAGTTCATCAGCGAGCGTAACTGGGTCGAAGAAGTCATCATCATCATCCCGTAAAATGGTCCAGGGCAACATTAAAACAATGTTGTTTTCAGACGCGCCATATGACCGCAACCACCCAATGGTGCGTCTGTATAACACTAAGCTGGCTAAAATGCTAGCGCTGGATCTTCTCCCTTTTTCTTTTGTAGAAGGGGTTGGTTTTCTAGAATTAGTGGCAGCGCTCTGCCCTAAATGGAAGGTTCCTAGCCGGTTCTATTTTGCCCGAGTTGCGGTTCCAGCACTACATGAAGATGTGCTGGAGGTGATTGGGGCAGCTTTGCAGAAGAGTGCTGTTCACACTATACATCTGACAACAGACATGTGGACCAGTGGCGCAGGCACTGATTACATGTGCATCACTGCACACTGGGTCTCTTTTTCAGGGGTTAAAGCAAAGCTAAACGCAGGTGTTAACCTGGACCAAGTTTTTAAAGCTGCTCGGAAACATGCAACACTAGCCATGTTTGGCTTGGAGCAACGTCATACAGCACAAAACATTTTGAATGAGTTCAACACAAAGGTCTTTCACTGGCTGTCCCCAAAAAAACGCGACATTGGTTATGTTTCCACGGATAATGGCGCCAATGTAGTTAAGGCCATGGATCTGGGTGACTATTTCAGAGTGCCGTGTTTGGCGCACTGTATAAACCTGGTTGTTAAAAAATTATTGGATAAAGACAGTCCAGCATGCCATTTAGTGGTCACCTGCCGAAAAATTTGCAACCATTTCAGCCATTCTTTTAAGGCCCGGAAGCATCTGAGGCGCCTGCTACATGAACGTCGAATGCCAGTGAAAGCACTCATCCAGGAGGTGCCAACACGTTGGAACTCAACCTTCTACATGCTTGAGCGTCTGTATGAGCAGTTTACGGTACTCGATCAGTATTTCTTAACACTGGGTACAGCTGTGAAGGACCTGAGGTTAAATGCGGCGGAATGGGAGCTAGTTAAAAGCCTGACAGACATACTTCGTCCTTTTGAGGTCTTCACGCGTGCAGTCAGCAGAGAGGACTGTCATTTGGGAAAAGCTATCCCATTGTTGCGCATGCTGGAGCACAAATTGAAGGCGGTGTCTTCTAAGTTTCAAAAAGATGAAGAAAAGCAAGAAGCTTTTGTTTTGGCGGAGAAATTATTAGAGCGCCTACTTGGCGATGAACGTCTTCAAAAGATCCACTCAGAACAGCATTACATTTGTGCTACTATTCTGCATCCACGCTACAAAAAGGTGCTGGCAGGCAGTGCATTATTTCCTTTTAGTGATGAAGATGTTACAAAGTACAAACGTTGGGTAGCCTTGTCAGCCATGAGTTTTGAAAGAGAACGGAAGCAAATTGAACGAAAAGGCAGTACATCAGCATTAGCAGGCCATCCCCAGTCAAAAGACTCCACTTCTGCACCTGTGGCTGTGGCAGAAGTGACCTCTCAGCCATTAAAGACACCGGCAACCGCATCATCTGCACCAGACACAACAGAAATATCGGGTGATGATGATAGTGAAGAGGATTGGCTAGCTGAGCTTGGGTTTGATTCTCAAAAGGTCCGAGCAAAAATTAAGCAAAGTGGAGGAACCGTGGAGAACTTTGAGTCGATGGTGCAGGACTATCTGAATGACTCAACAGAGGTCTATGTTAATGCTGACCCATTGACGTATTGGCATGGGAAAAAAGAATTGTGGCCAGAGATCACCAACCTGGCTATACATTACTTGTCTTTCCCACTCGCAAGCGTGTCTTCTGAATGTGTTTTCAGTGCTGCTGGTGGCATTGTAACTTGCAAATGGACCCGCCTCTCGCCCAAAAATGTGGAGAGGTTAACAATGATCAAGATGAATGAGCACCTCATACCACCAGATTTCAAAGTACCAGATCGCACGACGGAAGAAGACGAGGAGGACAGCAACGTAGATGAGGGAATTTCTTCTGTGTTAGGTGACACTGACCTACTCCTGCCTGAATTCGCAGAGTATGAGGACGAACTCTTCTTCCCTGACACCGAGCCCTGAAAATGAGCCAATAAATGCAAAATTTTCTTTTTCGTACTTATTCACTTTTATTCCTGTGTTTCTGTCTTTCTTTGTTTTGCACAGTTAATATAATTACAACTTTAATCACCTGTACTTTTGCTTTTTGGCTGTTTGGGGGTCTTCTACTTGTTTTCGCCTGGGTTGACGGCTCTGGGGCCATTGCTGGAAAGGTCTAATACCGGATAAAACTGGTTTGGACAACATCCATGAGGAAAAAGTTTTTGCATATTCTGACTTTTCGCTCAATGTAGCGTTTTCGGGGGCCTGTTTGGGGGGCTTCCTGGTGTTTGTGGGTGGGTTTCGGGGTCTGGGAGCACTACTGGGTATGGATAGTTTAGATAGCAAGAGGTTTGAAGGAAATCCATGGAGGCAGAGGGGAGTTAGGGCCTAGCTGCAGAGCGCGCGCTGAGTGATTTTGGAAATTTTCCGAAAAGTGACGAAGTCCCAATTTTTGTACTTTTGCTTTTTGGCTGTTTGGGGGTCTTCTACTTGTTTTCGCCTGGGTGACGGCTCTGGGGCCATTGCTGGGAAGGTCTAATACCGGATAAAACTGGTTTGGGCAACATCCATGAGGGAAAAGTTTTTGCATTTTCTGACATTTTGCTCAATGTAGCGTTTTCGGGGGCCTGTTTGGGGGGCTTCCTGGTGTTTGTGGGTGGGTTTCGGGGTCTGGGAGCACTACTGGGTATGGATAGTTTAGATAGCAAGAGGTTTGAAGGAAATCCATGGAGGCAGAGGGGAGTTAGGGCCTAGCTGCAGAGCGCGTGCTGAGTGATTTTGGAAATTTTCAGAAGTGAGAAAGTCCCAATTTTTGTACTTTTGCTTTTTGGCTGTTTGGGGGTCTTCTACTTGTTTTCGCCTGGGTTGACGGCTCTGGGGCCATTGCTGGGAAGGTCTAATACCGGATAAAACTGGTTTGGGCAACATCCATGAGGGAAAAGTTTTTGCATTTTCTGACATTTCGCTCAATGTAGAGTTTTCGGGGGCCTGTTTGGGGGGCTTCCTGGTGTTTGTGGGTGGGTTTCGGGGTCTGGGAGCACTACTGGGTATGGATAGTTTAGATAGCAAGAGGTTTGAAGGAAATCCATGGAGGCAGAGGGGAGTTAGGGCCTAGCTGCAGAGCGCGCGCTGAGTGATTTTGGAAATTTTCAGAAAAGTGTCAAAGTCCCAATTTTTGTACTTTTGCTTTTTGGCTGTTTAGGGGTCTTCTACTTGTTTTCGCCTGGGTTGACGGCTCTGGGGCCATTGCTGGGAAGGTCTAATACCGGATAAAACTGGTTTGGACAACATCCATGCGGGAAAGCCTTTTGGCACTTTTTGTAACTTAGGGTTCGTTAGGGTTAGCCCTAGCAGCAGGATTGCATGTGTTTCGGGGTGTTCTTGATTTTTGCAACTGAGTTCTGGGGTCTTAGAGCACTCGTGGGAATGTGTAATTTTGGTTGCAAGTGATTTGAAGAAAATCCATGGTGGGAAAGGGGGGATCACTTACTCTGTGAGAGGCACTTAGTGTTGAAAACATTTAGCCATTTACACTTAAAGGAAGAAAATGACACAGACTTAAGTTTCAGGAAAACAAACTTACTGTTAAACCCCCACCCACCAGACTCAAAAGCAGTAAAAAACAGGTATGCTCAGATAAAGTTTCAAAAAGTATATTTGTATAGCCCTAACAAAATAATCTCCCTCAAGACCCTCCCTAACCCCAACGATTGTCTTTCAAAAGTCCCAAAAAGAACCCAACTCCCAAATCCTACCCCCCAAAAGTCTCTAAAAAAGGGGCAAGGGACACTACGGCAGGATGCTGTTCACTGTAGCGGCCTGGGCATCATACTCCTTGCGGAGGGTGGCATGGTCGGAGCGGAGGCCCTCCACCAAGTTCTTATAGGTTAAGACCTCCTGCTCCAGGTAGGACAATCTGAGGGATAAGCGGCGCTGGCGTGCCTTGCAACTCCTGTGGGGGCCAGCTGATGTCTTTGCTGCTCGGCGGTGGCGGTTGGCTTTGGTAGCCCGGCTCCGTACAGCTGGAGCACTGCGCTGGCTGGCAGCCCGTGTGGGCCCGGAAGAGGATGCAGCTGTCGCAGTAGATGTAGTAGTAGACTTCGTGTCCTCCTCCTCCAGGGCCAGCAGCCGCCGATATTCAGCGACAGTGGCATCCAGCCTCCGTTGCCGGGCCATTCGAGCCTGCTCCTTCCTTGATGGTTTTTGGGATTTGGAAGGAGCAACTATATAAAGAAAGAAAGACATAGTCTGTAACCAATGCTCTTAAGATTAACACAAAATTATTAAGCAGAAAGTTGTGTCACAGTACAACTAGCAACTTGAAAGCACAGTACATAACTATTGAGGCCAGTATCTATCTAACCTCCCACTTCTTCATCCTTGCTCTAACATTAGTGTGAGTTTAAGGAACAAATTCTACGAGCACTATGGACTTCCATTACAGTCGACTATGACAGTACACCAGTCTTATTCTTCTTCCTCTCTCTTGTTTAGGAAAGTTGGTACGTTATCTTCTGCAAGCCGGCATAATGCCAGCGCAGTGAACTTGCACCCGAGAAAAACAGACGCCATGATGAGTGAGACAGACTTGCGTTACTGTACCGGTACAGTACATGCAGGTGGTGAAGCTCATATTTTTCCATTACAGGTGGCACTGAGAATACTCTGTTAAAAGGGCTACTGCTTAATTAATTTAACTTTCACCCTACAGTGCAAATGAGTACTAGAGAAGGAAAAAGAAGAAACTAAATAATCTGATTATCTATCACTTCACATGGGATGTATTTGATTACATATGGGATGACTTTAGGTGCTTTGCTTTTTATTGAGTGAACAGTGATACACCCACACATGAATGACGTACTACTAGTAAACTAAAATTATTAAGAGAGGTAGGGAGGGTCCACCGTAATAACCGGATATATGCTGTGCTTGCAGTTGCAATACAAACTACTGCTACTATTCATTGTAGTATTTG
This sequence comes from Lissotriton helveticus, assembly GCF_964261635.1. Taxonomy (NCBI): domain Eukaryota; kingdom Metazoa; phylum Chordata; class Amphibia; order Caudata; family Salamandridae; genus Lissotriton; species Lissotriton helveticus. The sequence goes on along the minus strand of NC_136065.1, from coordinate 996,601,319 downwards.
GACAAAATTACAACTTCTTTTCCTTGCCTTTCCTACACTGGAACGGATGTGCGGGTGCGGTGTTACATGCTCTTCAAAGTAACACTTAGTTCATCCAGTGACCGTCTACTCTCTTTAGGTACACATATGCTATCTAAGAGTCAGATAGTACCATGATCCAGGCATCCATCCATTCAAAGTATATGCACACATACAGTTTCTGTTTCACCCACCAAGGCTGTTCTCCTTCCACCCATTCTTGCTTCATCATTCACCCAGCCATGCACCATACCATATTATTTCCTTCTCAGCCACCTCGGGGACCAAGCAAACACATATCATTCTTCTTTGCCAGTCATCATTAAATTTCTCGTCCTTCCACACTTACTTACACCCTTCTTTCGCTTTTCGTTCATCCCATCCATCAAGTTCATCTCAGATCTGATTGGCATTCTTCTCGCCAAAAACTTCACAGCTAAGTCGAAGTACATTTAGAGGAGGCTACTACCTGGTTGATTTATAATACACCCGTGCAGAAAGCACACTCTGCAGTCTTCAATCTCAATAAGTAAGTAATATATAGCTTACCTCTGCCCGCCACCACCGTGTGAACCCTCACAGGCATTTTGGTGTCGTCCGGCACTTGCACCGCCTCCTCCCCAGAAGTGTTGTCCTCCTCATCATGCACCACCACCACCTCCGCGCTGGCCCCGCCACCAGATGTTCCACCTACAAAGTACATTTAAGATTGTTAGAATACACCACTCACTACGATATAATATTTGGTCTAGGAATAAAGAAATGTCAAATAAAACAGAAAACAATGTAATAATTTGTGACTGTCTAATCTAAAGTAAAAATGTTCCTTTTTCCAGGGAAGGCTCAGTGCATAGAGCTATTGCTGACTAGAATGGGAGTCCAATGGAATTGCCAAATGTGCAATCTTAGTTAGCTACATAGACAGACTAATGAGAATAATCTAGTAATACCACAGGGAGTCATAGACGAGGCAGGATAAGAATTTAGATACAGTCTACAAGAAGATCAAAGACGATTTATAAACAATCGAATGAGGAACGCTAGGAAAAAATAGGTACTCTATATTAAAATGAAAACTTAGTGGGGCCACTGCCCTCGCCTGGCCGATCCTGGCCTTCTACAGCAACAGCAACCACCTCCTCCTCTGTCCTCTTGCCCCTGGGGGGAGCTGATGTACAACATGAAAGAAAGAAAGACCCGAAAACATGGATGATTGTTGTCAACCAAATCAAACATTTCAAAAGAACAATAACAAAATATTTTGGCGAAATAGCAAATAGACAACTATTCAACGGGATATATTGACCGATCTCATGTGGTCTACTACGTTATTAGTATTGCTTGATATGCGGACCGTCGACTTGGAAAGTCCTTATGTAACTCACTAAACAAACTACTAAAAAGGTTTGCCTAGGACTGGCAGGCAGCAGTCCGCAGCACGCGAAGTGACAGACAAAGTCCATCGTGATTGCAGATCAGTGAATACTCAAGCTATCAATCCACCACTACTATTTCTTCTTATCGCCATGTGTACAAAGGAAGGACTGGACTTGAGTCTGTAGGGGCTGATTTAGAAGCCCCTTGCGGCTCTTTTGCTCCATTGTTGCGTGACTTTTGTGACGCAGCGGCAGAACAAAAGAGGCGCCATGGTGCGGCGTATATTAACAACGTGACGCATATGGGAGATGCATCACGTTGTAAAGCCCTGCGCCATCAGGGGGCGTTCCGGCGCAAGGGAGGGCGTTCCTGCGCAGGAACGCATCCTAAAAGTGGCTGAGGGAAATCTACAAGATGTCAATCAGTCACTTTTAGGACAATGATGCGTGAACCAAACCCTGCGCCTGCTTGAAGCAGACGTATGGCTTGATGCAGCATTGGGGAGATAGGGCACCCCAGAGCATTGCTGGAGCTGCGCCATCGTTGTCACGCAACTCCAGCAATGCGCTGCCTTTACGGCACAGATGCGTAAGGCTTCTGTGACGTTTTGGGCCCATGGTGCGCCACATTGTAAATACGATTCAAAAAGGGGGTGGTGATGGACGGCGCACCATGGGTGGTGGTGGCGTGGCGCACAATTACTGGCGCATCCCTGCTACTTTGCAGGGATGCGCCGGTAATTGAAAATCTGACCCTTAGTGTCTAGCATTACGCAGTTCTTTACACTACACTCATACATAATTTCTCAGGCCAATGAAATGAACACAAAATAGAAAACAAATAAGCATAGTAGCAAGGCTACTGAGAAGGAGAGCAGTGCACCTGAAATGCACAGAAGATTTTGAAATATAATTTACCTACAATGTAATCGGCAGCATTATTGCTCTTGGTAAAAAACAAAAATTTGCAATATAATAACACACAGAGCGGCAGAAAACAGTGTAGTGATGAAATAGCTAGAAATAGCTACTACTACTCACCAAGCCCGGGGATCTCGACGCCGAGCACGTCCAGCAAGTCGCGTTCCCGGTCCATGAGATCCGTCCAGCGGTGGGTGGCCTGGTTGTAGGTGCGCTGTGGAAAAGTAAATTTTGCCATGTTATATGTCCCTACGTGTTCCCCATCCTATGTTATATGTACATGATCGATATGCATATGTATCCCCCTATGATCTATTAAAGACGCAATTACAGTTGTGTCCAACTCTAGTATGCCAGTATCCAGTTCTCGTGAAAGCAACGAGTATTAGGCCTATGTTGCCACGTTTTACAGTGTGCACGTTAATTCATTGAATTGTCCCCGTTCCTAGGCCTCAAAAGGGCCCGGACGCCAGATTCAAGCTCCAGTCTTCTGAACCCGCTCCGAGGAGCGATACAGCCCCCACCTGCATCCCTGACCCTTCACTTACTTCCTGCCGCGCGGTGCCCGGCCCGGCCTGGCTCTGCCTGCCTGTCTGCCAAGAGTATGTTATGCTTCTAGTTATCAGTCCAGCCTCCTCGTTTTCACATTCCTTAGCTACTGAACCGTATAAACAGCTTCAGCTATAGTCTAGTCTTTATGTCTCCATGCAAGAGAATTACTGTATTAATATTCATAGAAGATTCATAGCACACGCATTACACGAAGAATATATGCATGCACCAGCCTTAGAGTCAAGTAGCCTCTGCCCTGATAGCTTTTAGTTTCTATCAACATGTACTCCAAACACAAGATACCAGATATGCCATAGGTACATGTCGTCTTGACCCTGCAGACTTTAGTCTCCTCTTCTAGTGCAGAAGTCATAGCCCCCAGTTCTCCCTAGTCACACGTCATTGCCCGTTTGCGCGCACCACTAGGTTAAAGGTCCCAGCTGCTCAGGTAGCCCCCTCCATGTTTCCACCCCAGTTATGACACTTCTGTGACGTCTACATCACATGTCTATGTATACGCCCTGTACACGCCTTCTTGTTACACCCATTTTGTTCTTATCTTTCGCGACTGCTACGAGTTACGCCTACTGCTACGCCTATTGTATGCAATGTAATGTAATGTATTATACTATATATATGCTGCACTGTCGATGAGGCATTGCAGCTGCCATCCATTCCATTTCCGTGCAGGCTATCCCGTTCCTGTCTCTTCCCTTATGCCTGATTAAAGCCTGTTAGACTCAGATACCTCGAATCCTGTCTCTTATTTATTGAGCTATCTGTTTTATTCAATGTATTCAAAAATAGTACCGGTAATTAATTATTTATTTACCACATAATGGCGCCCGAATAGGGACTTGCCCTTTCCCCACGCGCCGGCGAAGCCACGCAGGCCCCCTGACCCTCTGCAGCCGTGACGGAACCATACCGTGCACGTGCAGATATTTCTGCTTCAAGTATACCTCAGGCCCACGGAGGAGACGGGGACTGCGGTCCAGCATCCAGACGAGGCGGTGAGGAATGCGGCGAGTCCCGACTAGAGCCCAAGCCGAGAGTACAAGGTCCGAGGTATCCGGAGGCCCACCTGTAACTGAAGTCCGAAGTTCGTAGTCCGACGTCGTAGCAGTCCAGTCCAGTCCGAGGCCTTCCAGTTTCTTGCGGCCCGGTGAGTACCGTTGCTGGGGTAGTATCTAGACAGGGTCAATTAAATTGTCTCTGGTCCGATGGGTTTGGGTACACAGATCCAGTCCGAAGTATTCACCTAGGTGGATACGGGTCCGACGTGTCTCTTTATGGGACCGGTATGTTCTGTACTGTTTTAGCAGTGCATCCAGTAATTCTAGTAAGTCTGTTCTCGAGAAATTCATGTGTTCTGTTTTCAGTGTATCAGGTAGTATTCTGTTCGAACTGTTATTAATGTTATTTAATGTGTTTTCAATGTCGTGGTATGAGTGATTTGTTTTGCTATTCATTACTGTGTTTATCGTGTATTGTATTGTGTTTGGATTCAAGTCTAGAATGCCTCTGTTTTCCAAGTTACGTCAGATAGGAACCCGGAAAGGGTTACTCGAAGAATCAGTTCCTGTCCCGCCTAGGGACAGTCCAGGACATTTTATGTATCGTAAGCATGGCTTAAGTGCCATATTGTATTTAGATTTATGGGTCGACTATACCAAGGATCTAGAAGAGAAATATAGATGGCCTGTATCAGGTACATGGGATGCCGAGTGCATCATGCGAGTAGAAGAGGCATTATGGAAAAAGAAAGCCCGACAGTCCCAGAAAGATGCCATCGAGTTATGGCGCAAAGAATCTCATAGAAGAACCGAAAAAGAAATCAGAAAAACAGAGTTAAGTAGGGAATCCTCAGAGAGAGCCCAAGAAAGGGAACTTCTAGAAGAAGGTGAACGAGTTAGAGCAGAACAGTCAGACAGACAGAGAAATGCTCTTATAAGGGGCATGTATCCTCTTCTTGCCGAGGGCTTGCCGAAGGCAACCCCGGAAGCATCCAGTAATTTTCCGCCACCATTAGTCCCGACTAAGCTACGTCATAAACCGACCGCAGCTGAAATTTTTCTTTCGTCCTATTTGGACGATACAGTTCCAGAATATGCAAATCATATTCCGCCTGTTCAACCTCAGCACCCTGTTAATAATGTAATCCCTGTTCCTCCAGCCACTGGTCCCGGGGACCAAGTTAATGTACCCCCGGCCCAGCCTACAGTAAATGCACCCGTTTTTCCAGTCACGTTACCAGCACCCGCACGTCCGGTATTACCTGACGACTCTAGCCCAGGAGGGGCGGCGGGAGGCGCTCCTACCACCCCGCCTCAAACAAAACGAATGACGCTGAGAGAAGCAGCGTTACAACGTACACCGAAAGTCTCTACGTACGCAGCCCTCAAGAAATACCTTACTGATTGCGTAAATGATTCAGTACCAGGTGAAGATTACATGATACTGTATTCAGTACGTTTACGACGAGTTACCACCTTTTTGGTTACTCTGCCAGACATGAAGGACCATCTAGATAGAATATATCGTTTTATCCGTACAGGGGAGGATCCAGAAAGTATTCACGAAGCTATGGCACACAGAAAAGTCGAGACTCAACATCTGATTTTACAGTTTTTGATCAACTGTTTAATAAGAGAACAAGACTATCCTGAGAAAGATAAAGATAAGATGAAAGTCCTGACAAAGTGGAGTGATAATATAGCCGAGGGAAAACACAAGACACAGAATTGTATAGACGCTATGTACAGGAAAATCCGTAAGGAAATTCTAGACATACACGAAAAAGAGAAAGCAAGAAAAATAGCCGAGAAAGAGAATGACTCTTCAAGTGAAGAGGTAGACAGCGAGAATCCCGACAGAATAGCGTATGTAGGTAGAACTAGACTTTCCGACAGACATTCACGTCCAGATTACAAGAAAAGTTTTCCTCCTCCAGTGCCAGAACAATGTTCTCTTGAGCAAGTATTCCAAGCTACCGATAAAATTCTGAAATCACGAATAGGTTATAGTGAACTTAATACCATGCATGAACAAGAACTAGCCTGATCAGCAGTCCGATGGACTAGTGATTCTACCACATTTCCAGATGAAATCGTGGCACAAATGTTCCTGAAACTACCCCCAGCCGAGCAACGTCTGGTGGGTATGTATATGATCCAGCACCTCATCACACTGTATGAGGTTCAGCATTCTGATCCAGGTCCTTTACATGATGTATTGAACGAGTTACTCCAGTACAGATGGAAAGGTCTAGGTACCGATTTAATTAATGTCATTCTAGAACAGCGCCACAAATACCGAACTTTTCTGAATCCACATTTTGTTCACGTCTCACCCCCAGAAAGTAAATCATTCTACATAGATAGACAGAATCCGTTACGAGAAGTACATCCAGTTAGGACAACGGGGGGTGCTCTAGAACGAGTATTTGTTTACACCCCCATCACGAAAATAGAACTTTTGGAAATGAAAAAGTTAATTCCCTGTCACGACAAAGATCCAGCAGGGTTTCACCGTGAACTAAAAGACATGCTCCGTATGGGAGAATACACGTATCCTGATATCATTAAAATGTTAAAGGTCTTGTTGCCTGCGGGCATATATGAAAAACTTAAAGAAAAAGAATGGGAGGTGGGAGAGAATAAGATAGATTGGTCCGCATTAGAAGCCGAAGATAATACACGAGTACCAGGTACCGGTCTTGGGGATAAAGCTAAAGCTTTGCCCGAACTGTTAATACAAGTCTTGCCAAGATTACTAGCCACGAAAAAGGAAGACTGGGATGCCATCTCAGCCTGTAAACAGAAACAAGATGAAGATACTAGTGACTTTTATTCTAGATTCGAGAAATGTTTCATTATTAATAGTGGTCTGAAAACAAGTAGTGAATCGTATCCACATCTTTTTGTTACCAAACTAGTCGAGAATTCAAGTCCACAAGTTAAAAATCGAGTACTGAAAGTCGAGAGTTCTTGGCAAGCTAATACTCCATCACAAATGCTCCAGATGCTCCAGTATCACCAGAACAGAATCAGGGAAGAGCAGGAACATGAAAGAAGACGTATGAAAGACACGAAAATGAAAGTATTAGTTGCACAGTCTGTTCCACAAGACAGTCAGAAGAGGGGTCCGAATCAAGCCAGTCATCCTACAGCTCCCGTTAAAGGGACATGCAATTATTGTAAACAACAAGGTCATTTTATAAACGAATGTGCAGTTCTGAAACATAACATAGCTACTGGTAAGACTAAAGAGAGACCGCGTCCGCCTAGACAAGAACAAGTTTCACAGACTTCCCAGCCACCGCAGAACGCACAACAGACAGTTACAGTACCGCAGCCTATCGCTGCAACACAGCATGTTACACAGCAGATGTACCAGTATGCACAGACAGAGTATCCAGATTATCAGCCGTATTCATGAAACAGCCTAGAGAGGGAGGTTGGCTTGCCTCTCATCGAGATTCCTGTAGATCAAGAGGGTCCCTATGTACATAGTCAAGTATTAGGGAAAGACAGAAAGTTTCTGATTGATACAGGGGCAAGTAGGACCACCATCAGTCATGACGAGGTTCCAGGGGCTCCGCTCTCAGGCTCTAGAAATGTTTCCCTTGGATTTTCAGGAAAGCCTATTGTTAATGAAATATCGAAACCAGTTACTCTAGAAGTTGGTCCACTGTCCCGAACTACTGATTTGTTACTTACGAAGTCATGTCCAGAAAATTTATTAGGCATTAAGACACTGAAAGAATTAGGTGGTTATGTATTACGTGATTTTGATCCAAGATTATTGAATGTACCACAGCATTTATGGGCGCAAGGTCCAACTGATGTAGGTTGTATGCACATTACACCCTATCGTGTCACTCTGAAACAAGGTGTTGTATTACCACGAATCAGACAGTACAAATTGCCACCTGAGGCTGTAGCAGCCTTATCCAAAATTATTGACGAGCTTATTGTTCAAGGAGTAGTTGTAGAAACTGACTCCAATGTATGTAATTCTCCTATCATTCCAGTCCTGAGACGTACTGATCCAAATGCACCTCCAGTTTATCGATTAGTGATCGACCTTCGAGAACTTAATAAATGTATCATACCACAGTACCCAGTAGTCCCAGATATTTCCTCACTCTTGACTGCCATTGATTCTGAAGCCACGTTCTTTACTGTAATTGATCTCAAGAACGCATTCTTTAGTGTCCCCATTCATCCAGACAGCCAGTTTCTTTTCGGATTCTGTTTAAATGGAAGAAGCTATAAATTTACACGAGCTCCTCAAGGATTCACAGAAAGTCCTAGCATTTACAGTCAAGCACTTAAAAGACAACTAGACAATATTCACATGCCAACTGACACTGCCCTACTCCAGTATGTCGATGATCTACTGATCACAGCCCGTTCTGAACGTGACTGCGAACGTGCGTCACTGACAGTCTTGTATTTCCTGGCCGAGATGGGGCACAAGGTGTCCCCTTCCAAATTACAATTCTGTGTCCAGCAAGTGGTATACTTGGGACACTTACTGTCCAAGAGGGGTAGGCAGTTGACACCTGACCGTATCCAGTTAATAGCGCATCTTCCACAGCCCAAGACTCAGAAGGAGGTACGAGCTTTTATCGGCCTCACTTCTTACTGTAGACAATGGATTCCTCAGTATGCATTTCTAGCCAAGCCACTGATACAGTTAACGACACAGGAGGCAGCCGTATCGACTGTCCTCCCTTGGACCCAGGAACATACACTTGTTTTTAATGAATTAAAGAAAGCTTTATGTAATGCACCTGTTCTAGCAACACCAAACTACAGTAAGCCTTTTACACTTTTGTTACTGAACGTGATGGTACTGCATTATCTGTTCTCACACAAGATCAAGCAGGACAATACAAGCCCTGTGCTTATTTTTCTAGCACATTAGATCCAGTAGCCCAGGCTCTGCCTGCGTGCCTCAAGTCAGTTGCAGCCACAGCTCTAGCTATCAGACAGAGTGATTCCATAGTGTTAGGACACTCCCTGACAGTACAAGTCCCACACTCCGTGGAAGTTCTTTTAAACCGAACACAGACTCAGCACTTGACAATTGCACGTTTAACAGGTTATGAACTGACACTGTTCCAGCCACATATAGAAATCAGACGCTGCAACGTTTTAAATCCAGCTACACTGTTACCGTCAGTTACTTCAAATACTGCCACACATGACTGTGTGGAAATTGTTAACACCATGACAAAGCCAAGACAAGACTTGACAGATATTGCATTACCAGATCCCGACCTGACACTTTATGTGGATGGTTCATGTATGAGAACAAGTACAGGAGAACTAGTAGCCGCGTATGCAGTGACTACTGACACCGAAGTTATAGAAACACATCGTATTGACACCCTGTCTGCTCAAGCAGCAGAGCTCATCGCTCTGACCCAAGCCTGTATACGTGCCAAGAACCTGAAAGTTAACATATACACAGATTCACGTTACGCATTCGGAGTCGTACACGACTTTGGAGTGCTCTGGCAGGAACGAGGTTTCATGACTTCTCATGGAACCAAGATTCAGCATGGTCTCCTCATTCAAGCTCTGTTAAATGCAATACATTTACCGACAGCTATCGCCATTATGAAGTGCAAAGCACATACGAAAGTTACTGATATCATTTCCCAAGGTAACGATCTAGCAGATCGTACAGCCAAGCTTACAACTCAGACTCCGGACATTCCAGTTAACAAGACATCGACACACATTCCAGATCAGACTACTTGTATGACAGTTAAGGACCCTACACAAGATGTACTAGATATCCAGTCACATGCTACCTCTGATGAAATCAAGAAATGGTCCGAACAAGGAGGGGTCCAGACAGATCAGGGATGGTTGACGAAGGGAAAAGCCACATGGTTTCTCCCCGACTCAATGGTTCAAGTCATTATTAATACCGCACATAGTCCAGTACACCTAGGAGAAAAGGCCATGTTAGACAGTATCCAGAACATTTGGTTCAACAAGCATTTACGAGCAGCAGCCAAGCAGAAAGTACGTACTTGTATGATATGTTGTCAGTTCAATCCAGGTAAAAGTGTCCCGGTGGAACAAGGTGGATTCCATCCTCCTGACCACCCTTTTGAAGTCCTCCAGATGGATTATATTCAGATGGAGCGATGTCGAGGTTTCAAGTATGTCCTCGTAGTTGTATGCGCTTTGTCCAGATGGACAGAAGCATATCCAGTTCCAGATTACACTGCCGCGACCACTGCCAGGCAGTTGGTTCGTGAGTATTTTCCCCGCTATGGTTTGCCAAGGGTCGTGTATTCAGACAACGGCCAGCCATTCTCCTCTGAACTCATGAAACAAGTATCCCTTCTGTTAGGGTACCAGTGGAAGTTCCACTGTGTACGGCACCCTGAAGCAGCTGGTCTAGTTGAGAGACATAATCAGACATTAAAAATCCGCATTGCAAAAGTATGCGCAGAGAAAGGTGTAGATTGGTTGGTAGCACTGCCAGTTGCCCTTTTTTATATGAGAATGGTTGCACACTCTAGATCAGGTCTGTCCCCGTACGAGGTCGTATTCGGCCGTCCTCCAAATATGTGGGGTACACCTATGCCCCGAAAGATTACAGACGTTTCCAGTAATATGCTGACAGATTACCTAGCTTCCTTGATGTCTGCCCTACACTCTTGTAGTTCACAGGTCGCCGCTGCTTTTCCAGACAACACTCAAGTGAAACCGCACGAAGTCATACCAGGCGACTTCGTCCTCGTGAGAAATTTTGTTCGTTCAAGTCCGCTGGAGCCCCGCTGGAAGGAGCCCAAGTTGGTGTTATTAACAACAAGGACCGCAGTCAAGCTCGAAGGACGCAAGGGCTGGGTACATACCAGCCACATCAAGAAATTCCATGGATTACGACCAAAGACATTTATCAAAGACTGCCCCGTTCTCAAAGACTGCCCAGACACAGACTCTAAACTTCCACTGTTAGAGAAAACTCCGCAGCAGGAGTATAAAGCCAAGTTGAGGTCTAGCAAGTCAGACAGTTTAATTGTTTAAGTCCCTCTCGGGTGAAGCGGTTAGACAAGTTCCTGACATGTATGAGACAGACCCATATAGTGAGAGAGTTAGTCAAAACTCTAAGAGAATACGCTATCTAAAGAATATTTGCAGTAGATGCATCGTTACTCTGTTATTTTTTATGTTTCTGAGTCTTATGGTTACCTGCATAAGTTATGCTTTTCATTTATGTTTTCCTATTTCACATGTACATATGTTTCCTAATGTTACAGTAGAGCACACATTTAGTGACCTGCCTCCTCACGAGTTATCCTATCGTCTTGCTATGCGTAATAACACATTTATCAGAATGTTACACTATTCACACCAGACCAGCAATGCCACTAATTGTTGGGTGTGTGGTCGACTTCCCCCTTTCCAGACACCGAAGGGAGTTCTGCCACTTTTTCCTTATCCGTTTTCACACAATGGTTCGTGTGGAGCATGGTCCACGTTAACGTCATCCCTAACTGATATGTCCCTTTTGAATCGAACATGTTTCCCAGACAAGGAAGGTTTTCCCCACGGAACAGGTTCTGATCTAGAAAATGAAGTATATGATTTAGGTAATTATTCCTCGAATTTCATGGTCCTGAATGTTCAGTCCGAGACTACTCCAGACTCGCCTTCCATAACAGTCCTACCCGTCAAAGGCGAATTATGTGTCAGAAAGAATGGTTCCGCACATGTAGGACATGGTGATTGTACTACTGTGGTCGAGTATAGTGACAGTGGGAAATCTATTTTCAAAGCCTCACATCATTCTTATTTTGTGTGTGGTCAGACCGCATATGTTCGTCTGCCCCTCGATTGGGATGGAACATGTTACATTGCCTTCCTACTGCCACCAGTTTTTCTAGCCCCATCCGATTATCACAGAAACACACATCTAGTACACGTTAGACATAGAAGGGAGACTGAGTCCCCAATTGTCGATCAAACTGAAACTGCTCTAGAACAATATCAAGACTTCAATAAAGGTTTCTTTTTCTTCATAGGTCCTGTCCAGAATAGTAAGTTAATACGTAGGTTAACCAGAATCCTTGAAGCAGTAGTGAATGAGACTACTTCCGCTCTAGGTAATTTAACTGAAGAGCAATCTGCCATTAGATTTGTCGTGCTCCAAAATCGTCTCGTCCTTGACGTCATACTGGCCGATAGGGGAGGAGCTTGTAGAGTCATCGGATCTAGTTGCTGCATTTTCATTCCTAATAACGCACCGTCTGTATATTCAGCTATAACCAGACTTCATAAAATTGCCCATCGGTTACACCAAGATCCAGGCACCTGGACATGGTCCGGTTGGCTCTGGAGTATAATATCTGCCTGGGGATGGAAGGTATTGTCATTTATAGGTATAGCAGTAATGATCATATTCAGTTGCTGCCTCTGTTTACAATGTGGCCCTGCGATTTGCGGCATGTGTGCTACCTCCTGTATTCCTAGTCCTAAGTCCCGTTCCAGGACAATTCGAGACGAGCAAATGATGCTATATGAACAGATAGATGGTATCATGAGTATTGATGTTTCCTGATGGAAACGTAGGGCACAAGGAGGGAATGTGGAAAAGTAAATTTTGCCATGTTATATGTCCCTACGTGTTCCCCATCCTATGTTATATGTACATGATCGATATGCATATGTATCCCCCTATGATCTATTAAAGACGCAATTACAGTTGTGTCCAACTCTAGTATGCCAGTATCCAGTTCTCGTGAAAGCAACGAGTATTAGGCCTATGTTGCCACGTTTTACAGTGTGCACTTTAATTCATTGAATTGTCCCCGTTCCTAGGCCTCAAAAGGGCCCGGACGCCAGATTCAAGCTCCAGTCTTCTGAACCCGCTCCGAGGAGCGATACAGCCCCCACCTGCATCCCTGACCCTTCACTTACTTCCTGCTGCGCGGTGCCCGGCCCGGCCTGGCTCTGCCTGCCTGTCTGCCAAGAGTATGTTATGCTTCTAGTTATCAGTCCAGCCTCCTCGTTTTCACATTCCTTAGCTACTGAACCGTATAAACAGCTTCAGCTATAGTCTAGTCTTTATGTCTCCATGCAAGAGAATTACTGTATTAATATTCATAGAAGATTCATAGCACACGCATTACACGAAGAATATATGCATGCACCAGCCTTAGAGTCAAGTAGCCTCTGCCCTGATAGCTTTTAGTTTCTATCAACATGTACTCCAAACACAAGATACCAGATATGCCATAGGTACATGTCGTCTTGACCCTGCAGACTTTAGTCTCCTCTTCTAGTGCAGAAGTCATAGCCCCCAGTTCTCCCTAGTCACACGTCATTGCCCGTTTGCGCGCACCACTAGGTTAAAGGTCTCAGCTGCTCAGGTAGCCCCCTCCATGTTTCCACCCCAGTTATGACACTTCTGTGACGTCTACATCACATGTCTATGTATACGCCCTGTACACGCCTTCTTGTTACACCCATTTTGTTCTTATCTTTCGCGACTGCTACGAGTTACGCCTACTGCTACGCCTATTGTATGCAATGTAATGTAATGTATTATACTATATATATGCTGCACTGTCGATGAGGCATTGCAGCTGCCATCCATTCCATTTCCGTGCAGGCTATCCCGTTCCTGTCCCTTCCCTTATGCCTGATTAAAGCCTGTTAGACTCAGATACCTCGAATCGTGTCTCTTATTTATTGAGCTATCTGTTTTATTCAATGTATTCAAAAATAGTACCGGTAATTAATTATTTATTTACCACAGCGCCGGACCCCAGAGTGTTCAAACATGGCCCGGCACACCTTCTCCCACCGCTTCCGGCGCTCCCGGATCCCGTAGCCGGTAGCGATCTTGCCGCCTCCCATGATGGTCTTGGGGAGGCGGCGCTGGACATGAAAGACTAGTGCAGCCACCTCCTCCCCACTAAAAATCTCCCGAGCTATAACTTGCTCCCCCCTCAAACACCCGCATGGGAGCCGGGCACGGGGTGCGGGACCCTTCCCCTTCGCGGGCTGCTTCCCGGCTCCCTTTACCATGGTCTGGGCAGAAAGGAAGTAAATAATAAAGAAGAAATAGAATAGGGAAGAAGAAAAGAAAAGCGTTTAAAAAAGTAGTTTAAAATTAACAAAAAGTAGCAGTAAACACAAAAATATAGAGCTAGAAAAATAGAGGGATAGATAATAAGTAAAATAGATAAAAAAAACTTCAAACAAGCAAAGGATGGCATAGATTCATAGAGGATACAGAAAGCATGCCCAGAACCATAGCAATGAATGAGAAACAAGATGGCCGCGCCCGTTCACGACCGCGTGGGTAAGTTCGCGCGAGATTTTCCTCGCGACCACACGCGAAATTGTACTAGCGAGCCGCACACTTTGCGAGATTACACATAGCGCCCGGAAACGGAATTACGTCACGCAAACAAGATGGCTGCGCCCATGTACGACCGCTAGGGTAACTTCGCAAACGTTGCGCTACAAGCGGCTTGCGAACACGCAAAAAATCATGCGAACAAACACGCCGCAAAAAAAACAAATCCTGTATTCGCACGAATTCGCGGCTTCCGAAATCGATCTTGCACGAATTCGCGCCCCGCGAATCGCGCGAAATTGCAGAAAAACCATTTTTGCAAAACTGAAAGCACTCAGCAGGTGCAAAAGTTCAATCTTAACATTTGTAACCATTCCCTCTAGTGCTTCCTGAGGGGCCCCTTCAGAGTTCAGTTGCCTATTTGCAACTATTCTATGACCCTGCTCTGACCCTCACAGCAGGCTCATAGAATAGCTACAAGTAGGCCACAAAGGTCCTGTGAAAAAAAATTGCACTGCAACAGAAAGCAAATTACAGATAAGGAAGCAGGTGCCAGACTGGCAGTTTAAATTCAGTGACACATTAATCAACCCCAAATTAATTCATGTCAGTTGAAGCAGGGCAGGTGTGCTTGCTTTTTTTCACCCCCATAATCTACAGTGATAAGCAAACCAGAGGGTGGCACTGGCAGTGATGTACCAGAGGGTGGCATGGGTGTACCAGAGGGTGGCAGTGGTGAAACAGAGGGTGCTGTGAACCTGTGATGATGAACCAGACGTAGAAACAACATAGTCGCGGCCGTTGCGAGCCAACAAGTAAGTTCGCAATTGCGAACTGGTACAAAATACTCGCGAACTGGCAGAAACCCTTGTGAACACAAAAAAAAATCCGCAAATTCGCGAGAGTTCGCGGATTTTGCGGATTGCGAATCCGTAAATACGCAAGTTCGCGGATTGGCAATTCGTAAAATCCGCCCATACTTACTGATGACATCATCCACGTGACAATCTGATATATCTCATCATACACTAGTATAATCTTTCAACCCGGTCCTCTGGGACCGCGTAGGTTGAGGTTGGACCCTGAGTGAGCATAGAAATAGCGGCCTGGAGCGGCCCCCGGTGCCAGATTCTGTGCAGCCCTGGGGCTTCAGTGGACAGCGGTAGGCCCGTGTTGTGGAACTCCTTTTTGGCGGCATCAGGACCCGTGTTGAGGTGCTTCCCAGACCGGATTGCACTCTTGGCGGCTTCCTTGTGAGAGACTTCTGCGAGGAGCAGCGATGTCCTTGTGCCTGTAGGCCCTCAGGATCGGGCTGAGACGGAGGTACCGGCACGGGGGAGTGTGAAACTGACGGCACCCGGGGACGCGCTAATTGAGGTCGGGAGGCTTGAGCATGCTGCCTCTGGCCAACGCTGTTGGAAGTCTCGCTGAGGGAGGACGGCAGGCGACCCCCAGGTGCTACGAGTGGCATGCCTACTGGTTGACTGGCAGTGGCCCTTGGAGGGTGGAGGAGCTACTGGAAGGGGCTGATCCTAGACCCCTTAGATAGCCGGGGTGGGACGCCGCCTTGGAGGCTGCAGTGAGGACCGCTATAGGGCCACAAGAAAGAGACGCGGGGGACATAGTTAGCCCCCTGTGGGACGGCGACTCTTGCAGCAGGCTTTGGTGGCCTAGAGGCCTGAGAGGAGTGGCCCCATGGATTTTCCTTTGTTGGACACCGACTGATTGCCTGGGGGGCTGAAAGTGGTGAGCGACCTACACAAAGACTTCCCGGTTCTGGCCCGGCACACGGCGGAGCGCATTGCCTGGGACAACAGTGCGGAATAACTCTGGTGATGGCTTCCGACAGACCCGCGCTGATGATGGGGAGGGACAGACCCATTTGTGGAGCGCAAACAAATAAAATTATGCAATACATGGTACCAGGCCCATCATCTATGGAGCGCAACAGGCCGGACCCTGAGCAGGGACTGCCACAGGAAGCCGCAGCCCAAGATAAGGCAGACTTCCTGGAGGCCATCAGGGACTCACGAGTGTTACTAGAATCGAAAATGGACGGCATGGCGATGGACATAAACCACCTATGCCTGGATCTGCGAAAGGTGGCAGACCGAATTACTACCACAGAAGGAGACCTGACCTTCCTGCAGACGGAGGTCCAGCTCCTGCCAGCGATGGTGTCTGCACTGCAAGAACACACCTCTCGTCTTGAGGATAGGGCAGAAGATGCGGAGGGACGCTCACGGAGGAACAACCTCCGCTTCTTGGGTTTTCCGGTGAAGGCGGAGGGACTGGCAGTGGACTTATTTCTGGAGGAGTGGATCGGCACCGCTCTCCCGGGCCTTCGACTCTCCAAGATGTCCCTGGGTCCACACCACCGAAACCTGGGGCGCCGCATCGAACCCTGATCGCACGCTTGTTCAGTTTCAGGGATCGGGATGTGATCCTGCAGTTCATCCACAAGAATGGCCCCCCGAGGTTCGAAAACCAGGAGTTTCACATCTACCCGGATTACACCAAAATAGTCCAAGAATTACGAAACAACTTTCTGGGCGTTAAGCGGAGGTTGTGAGAGCTGAATATCAAATATAGCCTAATTTTCCAGGCTTGGCTCCGAGTACAATATACTGACAAAGTCCACTTTGTCAATACCCCACAGGAGGCCGTGAAATGGATGGACTTGTTAGGTCTGGGGGGGGCAGGATGTACAACACGGATGGCAGGAGCAGAGGAGACGGAGCGGCAGACAGCGGAATCGGAATTATCGCACTGGAGAACACCGTCTTGAGTCGCAGGGGTAGCTGAATCGGGGTCACATCCTGGTGGGTCCGGATGGCACCTTGAGGGAGGAGCATACCAAATCAGAATCAGTTCTCCCCACTTTGCCTCGTCCAAGAAACTCAGTCGGTCGGAACCGGAGGGCACTGCTGAACAGAATGCAGGTGGTTCCTGAGCCGACTGCGTCTGTTGATGTGGTCGGCCAACTGTGGGATGGTGGGTCGACGAGTCTACGTAGGCCACTATGAGTAGGGACCCCATCGGAGGATTGGCACAAACATGTTGAGCAATGGCAGGAGGAGATCCTCATCTGGGGGGACTGTATGAGGGGGGGTGAGACCATAGGGGGGGTGAGATGCTATTCCACCACTAAGCAGTCTGGACACCCCGACTGCACTGTACTGTGTCAGCTTGGCTAGGTCGCTGGTCGGATGGGGTCATGCATTCGACTGACTGTTAGTGTTGCCTACAAGGTTGTGGGGGGGTTTCAGGGGAGGGTGGTGGCTATGGGGTGGAGTCCTGCATCTTCAGACCACAGTTGGACTGTGAGAATGAGGTTCTACTGCCTAGGGGTGGGGGGGATTGTTTCCACTGTTCTGTATTATTGTTATTGCTCTTTGTTGGGGATGTTTTTATGCAGGGTCACCAGAAGTCATGAGAGCTTTCAGAGGGAGGCGGAGGACCCCGTCAATATGCCTTCTAGTTCATTCCCTGTCTCCCCAGGGTGCCATGGGTGCCTAGTTATCACTATTTATGGCAGGCTATCAGCAGGCTTACAAGCTTATAACATGGAATGTTAAGGGGCTTAACAATAAAATTAAGAGAATTCAGATTGTGACCTATCTCCAGCGATGCAAGATAAGTGTGGCCTTTTTACAGGAGACACATCTCTGGGGAATTGCCTGAAGTATGTTCAGAGGAGGTGGAGGGGCCATTTTTTTGCGACCTCCTATTCGGGGTTCACCAAGGGGGCACTGGTGTGGGTGGCACCGGGGGTCCCCTTCAAAATGTTGAACTGCTATCTGAATTCAGAGGGACGATACGTGGTGGTGGAGGGGACATTGGATGGGAGACACCTGTGCCTAGTGAATGTTTATGCCCCAATCGCCGATGATGGGGAATTTCTTGGGAAGGTCCTGGGGAACCTGGATTTGGTGCCTGATGTAGAACTGATTGTGGCTGGAGACTTTAACTGTGCCATTGATGGGGATTGAGACAGACACCCTCCAAGACTAATCGCTAAACCCAAGACGTGCGCGGCCATGCAGCAAATGCTTAATAATTATCACTTGCTGGACATATGGCGACACCGCCACCCGGATAGCCGGGTGTATTCTTGTTATACCCCTGCGGCCAATACTTACAGCAGATTAGATTATTGTTTAGTACCAGAAGCGGCAGCCGGTCAGATTTTAGAAATGCAGTACCTGGCCCGCTATCTGTCTGACCACTCCCCTCTGCTGGAGGCCTATACTTTGGGCCGCCCACGCTCAAAAATACTGTAGTGGTGACTTAATACAGAAGCGTTGACCAACCCGGTTTTTAAGGAAACACTCATGACAGGGCTGGACGGCTACTTTGAGGAAAACTTGAACACGGCTAGTTTGAGGGCATTTGAATGGGACGCAATGAAAGTGGTGTTGCGGGGAATATGTGTGGCCACAGAGGTGGGAGTGAGGAGAGTGTTTGAGCGGGACCTAGCACGTCAGGAGGACCGCTTAAAGGTTCTGGAGGAGGCCCTCCCCACAGCCCCAGAGGGACCGACTAAGTGTACGGAGCAAAGACAGAAGGTAGGGGAGCTATGGGAGACATTGGGCAAATATAACAGGTCCACTAGCAGACGTCGGTGGTACACTGAGGGGGACAAAGCAGGGCACCTACTGGCATGCCTGATTAGGGAGTAGACTCAGCCCACCCCCATACTAGCCCTTAGGTCCACTCAGGGTCGGGTGGTCTACACCCAAAAGGAGATAAACACGGTCTTTGCCGCACACCTCAAGAAAATATATTTTGAGCCCGCTACCACCCTGCCGTCTCTGGAAGCCCATCTTACCGAGGTGGACCTGCCCTGCCTCCACCTGGAAAGCCAGTAGTCCTTAGGGCCACCTATCTGGGGCGAAGGTGAAGGCGGCGATCGCACACCTGAAAACAGCTAAGTCCCCTGGCGCAGACAGCCTGGCAGCGGAACTTTATTAGGAGTTTGGGAGGATCCTGGTTCCCCAGCTCCTGGAAGTAGTCCTGGAGGCTGAGGAGGCGGGTATGCTGGCCGCCTCCATGCGTGAAGCATTGATTGTGATGATCCCCAAGGCGGGGAAGGATCCCTTGCTCCCGGCCTCTTATAGGCCGATATCTATGCTTAATGTCCACCTGAAGATTATTAGCCAGGTTTTAGCGAACAGACTGCTCCCGTATCTTCGACAACTGGTGCATGACGAACAGTCTGGTTTTATCCCAGGCAGGAACAAGCTCCGGAATATCCGTCGCCTGCCCCACGTCATGCAGTCCCTTGAAGGGGGGGCAGGGCAGAGCACCCTAGTATTTCTTGACATCGAACAGGCGTTTGATTCGCTCCGGTGAGAATATCTATTGCAGGTGCTGTTAAAAATGTGGCTGGGTGATGGGTTTGTGAACTGGGCAAAACTCCTTTATACTGGGCTGACAGCTAGGGTCCGCACGTGGCGTTATGTCTCAGACAACTTTTCTATAGCAAGAGGGACACGGCAGGGGTGTCCACTGTCCCCCTTACTGTTCGCCCTTGTGATGGAGCCATTGGCATGCCATCTTTGTGGGGTTCTGAAGGGGAGGGGTATTCGGGTGGGGGCTGTGGAACATGTAATATCAATGTACGCGCATGACGCACTGGTATACCTGCGGGAGTCAACGCATTCGCTTCTGCTATTGATGACGGCGTTGGGCCAATTTGCCGAGGTCTCTGGACTGTATGTCAGCAACACCAAATGCCAACTATACCTGGTGGGGTCTGCGACTGAGCAGAGCGGAGTACATCTCGCAGAGATGGGGATCCCCTGGGTGCCCTATGTGTTACGCTATGTTGGGATTTGGATAAGCAGGGACAGAGGCGTTTTTTATCAACATAATATGGGGAGTATCCTCAGAGGTCTCCTGGGCAGTATTGAGTTCTGGAACACACTTCCACTCTCGCTAATGGGGAAGATTGCCCTTATAAAAATGGTGATATTGCCACAATGTCTTTACACAATGCAAGGCTCCTTTTTCGAAATCCCGCACCAGGTTTTCAAAGACTTTCATTCGCTGCTCCTACGCTTACTTTGTAATGGCAAACGCTGTCGGGTAAGTCTGGAGGTCATGAAACGCACCTGGGGTAAAGGTGGCCTAGAAATCCCTGATCTGGAACTATATTATTTTGTGTTCCAATTACAGGATGCAGTGGCTTGTTTGGACACCGACCCCTCATGGGAGCGTTCGCTCCTAGCCGACACTTACGGGGACCGACAGCTGGGCGCACTTTTGTGGCACTCGGATGGTCGCCAGAAGCAAGGCCCCCCACTAGGTGGATTATTGGTGGCCGTCTGGGCCAGGGTGATTAAATGAATTCTCAAAGTGAAACCGTTCACACCTGAGGCGGATTTTTGGTTGATGCCTCCTTTCGCGTGTATTGAACGCGTAATGTCTGTAGACAAATGAAAGGCAGGAGGCTGTCTTATGTTGATGGATCTCTACCCAGAGCAGCGGTTCATTACGTACCAGGAAGCAGTGGAATCATTTGAGTTAGGCCCAGGGCAGTTCCTACAGTACGCCAAGATAGCAGCAATGGCACCGCAGTTATGGCCTACGTTCCTGGACGCCCCAGAGCACACACATATCCTGGTCACGCTGATTACCAAGGCGGGCGGGTGGAAGCTGGTCACGCATCTGTATAGGGCGCTTAGGGAAGACAGAAAGGGTGCACCTCTTAGGGTGGAGGGTAGATGGCAGAAAGTGAGCCAACAGGAGATAACGCAACGGGACTGGGAGTAGATTCACAAGGGAGTCCGAAAAGGTGTCAGTCTCCAATAGATTCAAGCATATCCAATACAATATGATCCATATGACATATCTATCGCCCAAGCACTTACACACCATTGACAGTCCGAGGGCCTCATGTTATCCCAGATGCCACTATGACCCGGCAGATTTCACACATATGGTATGTTCATGTCCAACGAAACAGGGATTTTGGGTAACAACCCTAGAGGACCTGCACAGGATCACAGGTTGGAGGGTGGCTCTGGAGGTACGCACCTGTATCCTGGGACTGATCCCCCAAGACCCTAAGCGCAAACCAGTAGAAAATTCCTAGTATTAGGACAGGTGAAGGCCAGACGACGAATAGCAATCCACTGGTTGACACAGCAGGGGCCACCACAGCACGTTGGAAAGCGGATCAGAAGGAATGGGCACTGGCAGAGGAGGGGCACATGCGTAGTACTAGGACGGACGCTAAACTACCGGAGGTGTTACAGGGATGGGGGTTAATGGTCCAAGCTATAGACGGGGTCGCCCCCCAGCTCTACACAGGCAACTGCCACGGGAGATAGTCCGGATGGAACAGAGTCCCCAGACCCCACCTGAATACCCCGACCTGAATGTTTGTTCTCTAGGCCTTGTGATGGGTGAACCTGGTGGGAGGGGGGGGTTTAAGTTTGGGGGGGAGTTTGTTTACAAGTTATCAAATTACCAACGTGACACATGTTGATGATGCTTGCACTGATTGAGGATTTGATTGACGCTTCAGTGGACACTTGTATTGATTCATTAACCTCGGACCGGGGAATGTCTTGCTCACTGTATGAAGTGGTACGTGTGATGTAACTATTTTCAGTTGTAAAGTATGTCAAGAAAATTGCAATAAAGAAATTTAAAAAAAAACATGTCAGAAACCTATGTTTTTTTCTGTGAATTTCTAAGGATTTTTAAATGCTAATTCCTAACTATAAGATGTCTGAAACCTATGGTTTTTTCAGTGAATTTCCAAGGTTTTTTAAATGCTAATTCGTAACTATAACATGTCTGAAACCTATGTTTTTTTCAGTGAATTTCAAAGGTTTTGTAAATGACAATTTTTAAATGTATTAATTGTTATATTTATTTTTTTGATACTGATTTACTAATTTTTTTTAACTATATTTAGATATTTAATTTTTTGAATTACATTACATATTTTTGATATAAATTGAAAAAAATGTTTTGAAAAATATTGAAATTCTAATATTGTTTTTTTAATTATTTTTTAAAATATATTTATATATATTTTTTAAAGCAGGCAATGATATCCTATGGAAGGAAATCAAGTTACTGGTAGGTACGGTTAGAATTACTTTTCAGGATCAGTACTGGGCTCAAAGATGCAGCACTGAGGTCTCTCCTGATAACAGGTGAGTAAATCAGAATTCGTAGTTCGGCAGATTTTAGAGGAATATTTATAAGTTTAAAAAATCAACACTTAGAAACTTTTTCAGCAAAAAGCAGGCAATTATATCCTATGGAAGGAAATTCAAGTTACTGGTAAGTACGGTTAGAATTACTTTTCAGGATCAGTACTGGGCTCAAAGATGCAGCACTGATGTCTCTCCTGATGACAGGTGAGTAAATCAGAATTCGTAGTTTGGCTGATTTTAGAGGAATATTTTAAAGTTCCAAAACTCCACACTTAGAAGAATTTCCAAGTGAAACAAGTCAATGTTAGCCTATGGAAGGAAATTCAAGTTACTGGTAAGTACGGTTAAAATTGCTTTTCAAGATCAGTACTGGGCTCAAAGATGCAGCACTGAGGTCTCTCCTTATAACAGGTGAGTAAATCGGAATTCGTAGTTAGGCTGATTTTACTTCGGTTCAGTATATATAGAGTGTTAGGAATTAAGCGGTTATTTCCGCTGCTTACTGCCTTTTAGGGGCATGCATGATCAGGGTTGCACGCGCGCGCTGTTTTGCACGCATTTCTGTCAGCATAAAACGGGCTGTCTTACCTTAGTGAGACGATTAGTTTCACTTCCCGGTCCCTGTTACCCGGAAACGCTTGGCCATTGGTTCCAGTTTCCTCCTGTCGTTTTTGACCTTTGCCTGGATTTTCCCCGTCCTGTGTTTTCCTTTGGATTGTGGCCAGTTCGTCTGCAGGCTTGCAGGCGCTAAGGGGCCTTCGTGGACATCTACACCTTTTTTGCCCTCCCTGCATCCTTCTTGTTTTGGGGCTTTGCTGTGAATTCCTTGTTACCTGGATTCTTTCTTCGTTGGGACAGTCAGGTACGCGGCTGAGTCCCTGACTTAATCAGAAGCAGTTACTTCCTGGGACATTTTTGTATGCAGTTCTCATCGTTGTTTGGACCTTTCATACGCTGGGGTGTTTTTCTAATGGCCTGAGGATTCTTTACCTATTTAGTTAGTTAGGAGGGTGGATTGCAGCTTTGTCTTCAGGCCTCTTTTATTGAGGGTTTTTTTTTACGACTGTAGTATGTTTTTCCCTTCTTTATTCACAAGCAACCAGCAATTGCCTTCTTTTATGCCATTTTGGAAAACACACTGTTGGTAGAGACTGCTAAACTACTGGAGTTCCTAACTTTGGTAAGGAGAAGTATTTCTTGCGCGTTGCAGCACTGGTTCATGCATGCTATGGGGCTTTCTATGTGGGGTGGGTTTTTCTCATCTCTCTTTTGTTTGTTTTTTATCCAGAGATTGGAAGCTTCTTCCCAGTGGTAGCTGTCCCCCATGAACAGTGAGGTGGTTGGTTTGGTCTGTGGACTTCTTTCTTCTTCACTCCCACCCTCTTCCATTTTTTCTGGTGGCTATTTGCTGTATGTATGTAAGTGGTAGCTACCGGGGCAGAGATAGGGGACTGGGCTTATCTTCACTCCTGCAGTGTGGGTTGATATCTGGTGGTATCAGGACATAGAGCCACTTTCCTACACCATCCCCTCCGTTCACCACTGTGCAAACAAGCCATGTGGTGCATTTTAAGTTGGGAAAATAATTCCTCTTCAATCCTGAGGGTCCCTAGAGTCCAACTAGCCCACTAGGTACATCCAGGAAGCACCACAGATTTGCGTAGCAGAGAGATGTAAAAAGGGGCACGGCCTGCGCCACCTCTCTGCAAAGCAGCTCAGTGGCGCTTCCTGGAAGCACCTGGTGGGCTACTTGGCCCCATGGTTCTCAGGATTGAAGGGGAATTTTTTCCCCAACTTAAATCGCGCCACAGGGCGTGTTTGCACACATCACCTCAGGCCCCGTCCCCTCCCTTCACTACTGTGTAAATGCGCCCTGTGGCCGTTCTAAGTTGAGAGATTAAGTCCCCTTGAATCCTAAGGGTCCCTAGGGTCAAAGTAGCCCACTAGGTATCTCAATAGCACAACAGAACTGTGTTGCAGTGAGGTGTAAAAAGGGGCGTGGCCTCTGAACACCTGTCTGCAATGCAGCTCCCTGGTGCATACTGGAGATACCTGTTGGGCTATTTGGCCCTCAGGGACCCTCAGTATTGAAAGAGAATTAATTCCCCAACTTAAAACACGCCACAGGGTGCGTTTGCACAGTGGTGAAGGAAGGGGGCATGGCCTGAGGTGACATGTCTGCAAACACGCCCTGTGGCGCTTTTTAAGTTAGAGAATTAATTCCACCTCAATCCTGTGGGTCCCAGGGGGCCCACGAGACCACTAGGTACCTCCAGTATGCGCCACGGGTCTGTGTTGAAAATAAGTGTTCCGAGGCCACGCCCCTTTTTACAAAACTCTGCAACACAGCTCTGTGGCACTTACTGGAGTTACCTGGTGGGCTAGTTGACCCCCAGGGACCCTCAGGATTGACAAGGAATAAATTCCCCAACTTAAACCACGCCACAGGGTGTGTTTGCAAGCATGTGAACTCAGGCCCTGCCCCCTCCCTTCACCACTGTGCAAACGCACCCTATGGTGCGTTGTAAGTAGAGGGGTTAACTCCCCTTGAATACTGATGGTCCCTGGGGTGCAACTAGCCCACCAGCTACCTACAGTCAGCGCGACAGAGCTGCATTGCAGAGAGGTGTAAAAAGGGGCATGGCCTCAGTACAGCTCTCTGCAACGCAGCCCCCAGGCGCATCCTGGAGGTTACTGGTGGGCTAGTTGGCCCTCAGGGACCCCCAAGTATTCAAGGGTAATTCGTTCCCCCTCTGCAAACGTGCCAGGGGGCATGTTTGCAGAGTGATGAAAGGAGGGGGCGTGGCCTTGGGCGCGATGTTGGTCTTTTTTTTTGAAGGGGGCTATGTAGCCCTCCTTCTTTTTCAATTGTTTTGGCCCTGGGGACCCCATCCCCCAGGGCCTGCCCCCTAATTATTTTTTTTATTTAAAAAATGTGGAAGGGGCTGCGTAGCCCCCTCTTGAGGCCTTAATCGGCCCCGGGGACCCCATCCCCTGGTGCATGGCCTTTTCCTTTTTTTATATGTTTTTTTTTTTAACTGTTGGGCCTCCTGGGCCTCTTATGGGCCCGGGTACCCCATCACCAGTAAGATAAGAGAGTTTCCCTTGGCAAGATTACTAGCTAATCAGGCCCAAATGTTAATATTGGACATTCACGTTGGACAGATATGACAAAACATGTATGTATAAAAATTATACCAAATTTATTATTGTGTTAAAAACATAAAAAGTCTTAAAACTGGTTTACATTCAATCAATATGTGCTAACTAAAAATGTTACAGTTCTAAATCACACCAGGATCATCCACCTGAGATACCAATCTTAAAACAGGATAAACAGTGTCTATATAATTCATCAGTTGAAAAAACACAACAGTGGGGAGAGACACACAAAAGACAATATAGTTTGTCATTAAGAATTAGCACATCGAGTGTTCAAATTTCAAACCACCAATCCTGGACATATAGAATTCTTGCAGTATACAGGAAAGGCTTGATTGCTCAATTGTGCAGTTTATGTGGCGTCGACGCGTTTCGATGGCTTTTATTTCAATTTTGTGCCATCTTTTTCAAGACAGTTATTTGGTCTCTCTTTTTCAACGGCACTGGGTGGTTGCCTTGTGATTTAACCAATCCTGTGGATAAACATACTGCAATCAATATCTTTTGCTGCATATGTGCATTTACATTGCTTGCTAAAACCTTTGTCTAAGCTTCAATTGTTTATTACATTGGGTGCACCATGCTAGGTTCTATCTTAAGTATCAGCTCTATTGTTTGTCGTATACGCTAACTTTACAGAATTACAGTGCTTTATCTAAGATGTGATTTAGACTCATAATACACATCACATTAGATATACAGTTCAGGATGTTCAAAAAAGCATCAATTCTATTAATTATATTTTAAGCGTTTAAGGTAGGACACGGAGTCAAGATCCATTTTCTATTATCTCAAATAACATGTGTGATTTTCTGGCATATTGCTGGCCTAAACATTTTCAGAAGTCCACATGTCCAGCATTATCATGTGTGCTTTTTGAATTTTGCTTACATTCCACCAGTGAAAGAACCCTCTAATTAAAGAGCCCAAGGGAGATAAGCCCATTTAATTTCCGTTCAGTATATTTCATCTGACCTGGTTCACTCTACACCCTAAGAAGTTCATTATTATAGGCTGTATTAGTTGTTACCTTTATCTCATGTTATTTTGCAGAGGTCTTCTGCTTTTTCGACCTCCTCATCATAAGCTTGTGGACTGATCTGAAAGACAATTAGTTGTTTTTCTCTGAAACTGTACCGCCACATAGGGGGGGGAGATTCCTATACAAGAAGAATTTACTCTCTTATTTTTTTAAATACATTTTCTTTACTTTGGAACCCTCTTGTTACCTGAGTGTCTGGTTTCTTCTTTTATATTGCTTCATCTCCTGCTACTCATAAAGGGTCTTGCGTGGTTATGTAGGATCAAAATCTATGCAGAAAGGAATGTTTCTGTTTTTATCATTTGTATTACATTCTGTTTTTTATACTACCTCACTGACATCTTGTTTGTGTATAACAGTTTCATTAATCTATTCTTTTTAGATTACCTGTTTGAAAAATGATTTTTTCTAACTGTTGGTGTCTTTTGGCTTTTCAATCATCCACGGTGCCAACTTCTTAAAAACCGTAGCTTTATGTGCGCAGTATTATCTAGAAAAGATTAATATATATTGGACATCTTCTCGCAGTACTATTTACCAATTTTATAGATTACCCTATAGTGTTACCCCGGAACCCACCTTGTATCGCAAAATCATGAATCGTCCAGGGGTGGATACTCGGGGCCGTGGAACGATGTTATATCACCTAAGTGGGATTGAATTGAAACAAAGGGGCTAGATTAGTGCAAAATCATGCCGCCCTTGGTTTAAAAAATGTGCTCGTTCTAGACGAAGGAACCTCCGTCGCCTACAGGGTTTCTTACCGGTTGCACGTTTTCACCCCAGCGTCTCCACACCCGACCAGCGTTCTTCGGTAGTTCCTCTATTCTCACGGGAAGGCTCGGATTTCTACACCTGTTGTTCTACCTTTTTATACCATTGTACGTTGATTTCAATTGGCCAATTCCTTTTAGTTCAGCTGTTCTTGATGACTTACGGGTATGTTCGGTTGTATTTAAATTCCGCGTTTTGATTTGCCGAGCGCTTCACGTCTCGTTTTTGTATTCGATGCGTTACAAGCCTCGTTTTCATTCACTGTTGCTTTCCGATTTCAAGCCTCTTTTTCAGTTCGGATCCAAGCCTCATTTTGGCATTTTATTGTACGTGGTGCCGACAACAAGCATTGACTTTCTCTACTCTGAGTAACTTCCAATGTTTTCAATTTACCCAATTTTACTGCAACTCAATTGGGTCTTTTTATTGGGGAACGACATTTCTAGTTAATTCGAAGTGCACCTATATTATTAATATATTTAAAAATTCCACATAGTTTCTAAAACCATGTTGCCATATTTGTTATCGTTAACTTAACTATTAGTTTTTTAACATATTACTATTAAATTTATTCATGACCTGCCTTATGTATTTTGGGCCTAATACAGTTTATCAGTTATCGGTTACAAGTTTCATCCAGTCTTCTTTTGAATTAAGGCCGTTTTCTACAGTGTCTAGAAAGCACATGTACCATTGTTCACGTGTTTTCCTGATGGCATCCAAATTTCCACCTCTTCTATTGACACTTATTTTCTCTAAGATAAACCAATATATATTAATCTTTTCTAGATAATACTGCGCACATAAAGCTACGGTTTTTAAGAAGTTGGCAGCGTGGATGATTGAAAAGCCAAAAGAAACCAACAGTTAGAAAAAATCATTTTTCAAACAGGTAATCTAAAAAGAATAGATGAATGAAACTGTTATACACAAACAAGATGTCAGTAAGGTAGTATAAAAAACAGAATGTAATACAAATGATAAAAACAGAAACATTCCTTTCTGCATAGATTTTGATCCTACATAACCACACAAGACCCTTTATGAGTAGCAGGAGAAGAAGCAATATAAAAGAAGAAACCAGTCACTCAGGTAACAAGAGGGTTCCAAAGTAAAGAAAATGTATTTAAAAAAATAAGAGAGTAAAATTCTTCTTGTATAGGAATCTCCCCCCCCTATGTGGCGGTACAGTTTCAGAGAAAAACAACTAATTGTCTTTCAGATCAGTCCACAAGCTTATGATGAGGAGGTCGAAAAAGCAGAAGACCTCTGCAAAATAACATGAGATAAAGGTAACAACTAATACAGCCTATAATAATGAACTTCTTAGGGTGTAGAGTGAACCAGGTCAGATGAAATATACTGAACGGAAATTAAATGGGCTTATCTCCCTTGGGCTCTTTAATTAGAGGGTTCTTTCACTGGTGGAATGTAAGCAAAATTCAAAAAGCACACATGATAATGCTGGACATGTGGACTTCTGAAAATGTTTAGGCCAGCAATATGCCAGAAAATCTACATGTTATTTGAGATAATAGAAAATGGATCTTGACTCCGTGTCCTACCTTAAACGCTTAAAATATAATTAATAGAATTGATGCTTTTTTGAACATCCTGAACTGTATATCTAATGTGATGTGTATTATGAGTCTAAATCAGATCTTAGATAAAGCACTGTAATTCTGTAAAGTTAGCGTATACGGCAAACAATAGAGCTGATACTTAAGATAGAACCTAGCATGGTGCACCCAATGTAATAAACAATTGAAGCTTAGACAAAGGTTTAAGCAAGCAATGTAAATGCACATATGCAGCAAAAGATATTGATTGCAGTATGTTTATCCACAGGATTGGTTAAATCACAAGGCAACCACCCAGTGCCGTTGAAAAAGAGAGACCAAATAACTGTCTTGAAAAAGATGGCACAAAATTGAAATAAAAGCCATCGAAACGCGTCGACGCCATATAAACTGCACAATTGAGCAATCAAGCCTTTCCTGTATACTGCAAGAATTCTATATGTCCAGGATTGGTAGTTTGAAATTTAAACACTCGATGTGCTAATTCTTAATGACAAACTATATTGTCTTTTGTGTGTCTCTCCCCACTGTTGTGTTTTTTCAACTGATGAATTATATAGCACTGTTTATCCTGTTTTAAGATTGGTATCTCAGGTGGATGATCCTGGTGTGATTTAGAACTGTAAAATTTTTAGTTAGCACATATTGATTGAATGTAAAACTGTTTTAAGAATTTTTATGTTTTTAACACAATAATAAATTTGGTATAATTTTTATACATACATGTTTTGTCATATCTGTCCAACGTGAATGTCCAATATTAACATTTGGGCCTGATTAGCTAGTAATCTTGCCAAGGGAAACTCTCTTATCTT
The DNA here is from genome assembly GCF_964261635.1 of Lissotriton helveticus. NCBI lineage: Eukaryota > Metazoa > Chordata > Amphibia > Caudata > Salamandridae > Lissotriton > Lissotriton helveticus. The sequence goes on along the minus strand of NC_136065.1, from coordinate 996,571,562 downwards.
ACTGTTGACAAGTACCCTATTCCCCTGGTTCAGGGGGTCTCTCTCTATCGAATTCAATATTTGAGGACGGTTCTTTTGGACCGGAGAGGTTCACAAAATCTAGCCCCAGTAATTTATTTAAACTGAGGAAGCTATATAATATCCAAAACTATTAATTTGGAGTGTATATTAATAAGCACAATATGGATAAATTTATAACATTTGGATACACAGAGGACCAGTCAAGTAAAATGCTGAATCAAAATCCTCAAAATAGAAGTACTATGGTAAATAGCAAAGACGGGCATGAAGACTTAATCAATATCCTTAACCTTAAGAAAAAACTAATAAGAACTGAGTTGCATGCTGAGTTCTTGACAAGGTACCTAAGAGCAGGAGTCATACCCCTGGGGTTACGTATTAGGAACGAACCGGGGTTATTTACTGATAACGAGAAGTTTCTAGAGGTCTGGACCCATATCGCCAATCGTTGTAGTCGAGATTGGTTGATACTTATAATAGAGACAGCTCAAGGAGTTATGATCCTCGAAAGAAAACAACTAGATGACTTAGAGACAGCATTTAAACAAAACTCATTGATTGAGGATGTGAAAAAGAAATTGGAAGAACTAACTCAAGAGACAGAAAGTTATCAGGAGTACTTAACAAACAAAAAATCTATCAAACTTAGGAAGGACATTGAAAAGTTTAGTGCAGAATCAGTTTACCCATTTTTGAACAAAGATTACTATACTAACAAAAATGATCAAAGATGGGAAAGGCCCCAACATCCTAGACAAATTTACTCTCGGGGAGGAAACAAAAGAGTAACATTCTCAGAAACCTCTGGGTCCAGCGATGAGGATGACCATATGAATGAACAAACAGGTAGAATGGCCTCCAATCACCAACAGGAACCCCATTCTTTTTTAGGAAACCGCCCTTACAGGGGTCGGAGAGGATATCGGAATCTCCCCAGGGAGGAGCCGATGAAGAACCATGCACCTCAAAATCAAACCACCCCCAATTACTTGAAAACAAGGAACGCCAGATACTGGAGGTAACCAATTCCCTATCATTAATCTTTCTGATAGGGTACTCTCAGAAGATGAAAAGGAGGTTCTGAAATATGGATTTAGCTTTGCCCCGACTGCTCCACCAAATAAATTTGAATTAGAGAAGGACATCAAATGCTTTTTTAGAAAAATTAGACTAAACAGGTTCTTTGCAGACAAGGTATACGAGCCAGGTCCAAACATAACAGGCTTCAAACCTAAATCAAAATTCACTCCAAATCTGAACCAAGTTGACAAAAATTTTGAACTGTTCGAGAGAATAGTGGAAATAGAGATCAAAAATAGTCTAGAAAACACTCGGTTACAATCAAACAACTTATCGAAAGACCATAGAATAGCCTTAAAGAATCTACAAGACTGTGACCACGTAACAATAAAACCCGCTGACAAGGGCGGCGGGGTCGTGGTCTTCGATACTGCAGACTATGAAAACAGAATGAAGGCACTCCTAAATGTCAAAGAGCATTACATCCCCGCTACATTTAGGATGTTGGAGGGACTAAAAAGAGAGGTGGCGACATTCCTAAATCATGGCAGAGACAATGATCTAATCTGCGAAGATGAATATAAGTTCCTTTTCAACAACAATCCTATCATCCCGGCAATCTATGGACTGCCTAAAATTCATAAAGATACCCTTGACCCACCCATGCAGCCCATAGTGAGCAGCCTAGGGTCCCTATTGGAGCCTTTAAGCAAATACGCTGATTTTTTCTTGCGTCCCTTGGTCCAGCAACAACGTTCGTACGATACGCCATACGTGATGTATGGCGTATCGTACGCTCGATCTCCACTGCATGTTGGGACTTATAGTCCTAGGGAGTTCGTTATTTGTCTCTTTAGTAGATTTGCAGAAGCACCTTGAAGCAGGTGTTATCCTTTAGTAGGAATTGAAAGGTGAGTCAATTTCTCTTGTAGATGCAGGACTCACTGTGCAGCAGGTTCGGCACAGTTCCAAACTGCAGCCTCGTCGATACGCCATACATCACGTGCACCAATGGAAATGAAGCCAGCCCCTGATGAGAGATAAATGATCTCGAAACGCGCAGGGCGTCTTTTAATTAACTCTGAATGCTGAGTCCATGGACACACTGTAGCATGACTCCTAAAAGTAGAGGTGGATTGCGAGGAATAATTTACACGGTTGCCTTGCCGTGAGGAGAGCACCATCGTGAAACATGACGAGGCTGCAGTTTGGAACTGTGCCGATTCTGCTGCACAGTGAGTCCTGCATCTACAAGAGAAATTGACTCACCTTTCAATTCCTACTAAAGGATAAGACCTGCTTCAAGGTGCTTGTGCAAATCTACTAAAGAGACAAATAACGAACTCCCTAGGACTATAAGTCCCAACATGCAGTGGAGATCGAGCGTACGATACGCCATACATCACGTGCACCAATGGAAATGAAGCCAGCCCCTGATGAGAGATAAATGATCTCGAAACGCGTAGGGCGTCTTTTAATTAACTCTGAATGCTGAGTCCATGGACACACTGTAGCGTGACTCCTAAAAGCTGGGGTGGATTGCGAGGAGTAATTTACACGGTTGCCTTGCCGTGAGGAGAGCACCATCGTGAAACATGATGAGGCTGCAGTTTGGAACTGTGCCGAACCTGCTGCACAGTGAGTCCTGCATCTACAAGAGAAATTGACTCACCTTTCAATTCCTACTAAAGGATAAGACCTGCTTCAAGGTGCTTGTGCAAATCTACTAAAGAGACAAATAACGAACTCCCTAGGACTATAAGTCCCAACATGCAGTGGAGATCGAGCGTACGATACGCCATACATAACGTGCACCGAAGCCAGCCCCTGATGAGAGATAAATGATCGCGAAACGCGTAGGGCGTCTTTTAATTAACTCTGAATGCTGAGTCCATGGACACACTGTAGCGTGACTCCTAAAAGCTGAGGTGAATTGCGAGGAATAATTTACACGGTTGCCTTGCCGTGAGGAGAGCACCATCGTGAAACATGACGAGGCTGCAGTTTGGAACTGTGCCGAACCTGCTGCACAGTGAGTCCTGCATCTACAAGAGAAATTGACTCACCTTTCAATTCCTACTAAAGGATAAGACCTGCTTCAAGGTGCTTGTGCAAATCTACTAAAGAGACAAATAACAAACTCCCTAGGACTATAAGTCCCAACATGCAGTGGAGATCGAGCATACGATACGCCATACATCACGTGCACCAATGGAAATGAAGCCAGCCCCTGATGAGAGATAAATGATCTCGAAGCGCGTAGGGCGTCTTTTAATTAACTCTGAATGCTGAGTCCATGGACACACTGTAGCGTGACTCCTAAAAGCTGAGGTGGATTGCGAGGAATAATTTACACGGTTGCCTTGCCGTGAGGAGAGCACCATCGTGAAACATGACGAGGCTGCAGTTTGGAACTGTGCCGAACCTGCTGCACAGTGAGTCCTGCATCTACAAGAGAAATTGACTCACATTTCAATTCCTACTAAAGGTTAAGACCTGCTTCAAGGTGCTTGTGCAAATCTACTAAAGAGACAAATAACGAACTCCCTAGGACTATAAGTCCCAACATGCAGTGGAGATCGAGCGTACGATACGCCATACATCACGTGCACCAATGGAAATGAAGCCAGCCCCTGATGAGAGATAAATGATCTCGAAACGCGTAGGGCGTCTTTTAATTAACTCTGAATGCTGAGTCCATGAACACACTGTAGCGTGACTCCTAAAAGCTGAGGTGGATTGCGAGGAATAATTTACACGGTTGCCTTGCCGTGAGGAGAGCACCATCGTGAAACATGACGAGGCTGCAGTTTGGAACTGTGCCGAACCTGCTGCACAGTGAGTCCGGCATCTACAAGAGAAATTGACTCACCTTTCCATTCCTACAAAAGGATAAGACCTGCTTCAAGGTGCTTGTGCAAATCTACTAAAGAGACAAATAACGAACTCCCTAGGACTATAAGTCCCAACATGCAGTGGAGATCGAGCGTACGATACGCCATACATCACGTGCACGAATGGGAATGAAGCCAGCCCCTGATGAGAGATAAATGATTTCGAAACGCGTAGGGCGTCTTTTAATTAACTCTGAATGCTGAGTCCATGGACACACTGTAGCGTGACTCCTAAAAGCTGAGGTGGATTGCGAGGAATAATTTACATGGTTGCCTTGCCGTGAGGAGAGCACCATCGTAAAACATGACAAGGCTGCAGTTTGGAACTGTGCCGAACCTGCTGCACAGTGAGTCCTGCATCTACAAGAGAAATTGACTCACCTTTCAATTCCTACTAAAGGATAAGACCTGCTTCAAGGTGCTTGTGCAAATCTACTAAAGAGACAAATAACGAACTCCCTAGGACTATAAGTCCCAACATGCAGTGGAGATCGAGCGTACGATACGCCATACATCACGTGCACCAATGGAAATGAAGCCAGCCCCTGATGAGAGATAAATGATCTCGAAACGCGTAGGGCGTCTTTTAATTAACTCTGAATGCTGAGTTCATGGACACACTGTAGCGTGACTCCTAAAAGCTGAGGTGGATTGCGAGGAATAATTTACACGGTTGCCTTGCCGTGAGGAGAGCACGATCGTGAAACATGACGAGGCTGCAGTTTGGAACTGTGCCGAACCTGCTGCACAGTGAGTCCTGCATCTACAAGAGAAATTGACTCACCTTTCAATTCCTACTAAAGGATAAGACCTGCTTCAAGGTGCTTGTGCAAATCTACTAAAGAGACAAATAACGAACTCCCTAGGACTATAAGTCCCAACATGCAGTGGAGATCGAGCGTACGATACGCCATACATCACGTGCACCAATGGAAATGAAGCCAGCCCCTGATGAGAGATAAATGATCTCAAAACGCGTAGGGCGTCTTTTAATTAACTCTGAATGCTGAGTCCATGGACACACTGTAGCGTGACTCCTAAAAGCTGAGGTGGATTGCGAGGAATAATTTACACGGTTGCCTTGCCGTGAGGAGAGCACCATCGTGAAACATGACGAGGCTGCAGTTTGGAACTGTGCCGAACCTGCTGCACAGTGAGTCCTGCATCTACAAGAGAAATTGACTCACCTTTCAATTCCTACTAAAGGATAAGACCTGCTTCAAGGTGCTTGTGCAAATCTACTAAAGAGACAAATAACGAACTCCCTAGGACTATAAGTACCAACATGCAGTGGATATCGAGCGTACGATACGCCATACATCACGTGCACCAATGGAAATGAAGCCAGCCCCTGATGAGAGATAAATGATCTCAAAACGCGTAGGGCGTCTTTTAATTAACTCTGAATGCTGAGTCCATGGACACACTGTAGCGTGACTCCTAAAAGCTGAGGTGGATTGCGAGGAATAATTTACACGGTTGCCTTGCCGTGAGGAGAGCACCATCGTGAAACATGACGAGGCTGCAGTTTGGAACTGTGCCGAACCTGCTGCACAGTGAGTCCTGCATCTACAAGAGAAATTGACTCACCTTTCAATTCCTACTAAAGGATAAGACCTGCTTCAAGGTGCTTGTGCAAATCTACTAAAGAGACAAATAACGAACTCCCTAGGACTATAAGTCCCAACATGCAGTGGAGATCGAGCGTACGATACGCCATACATCACGTGCACCAATGGAAATTAAGCCAGCCCCTGATGAGAGATAAATGATCTCGAAACGGGTAGGGCGTCTTTTAATTAACTCTGAATGCTGAGTCCATGGACACACTGTAGCGTGACTCCTAAAAGCTGAGGTGGATTGCGAGGAATAATTTACACGGTTGCCTTGCCGTGAGGAGAGCACCATCGTGAAACATGATGAGGCTGCAGTTTGGAACTGTGCCGAACCTGCTGCACAGTGAGTCCTGCATCTACAAGAGAAATTGACTCACCTTTCAATTCCTACTAAAGGATAAGACCTGCTTCAAGGTGCTTGTGCAAATCTACTAAAGAGACAAATAACGAACTCCCTAGGACTATAAGTCCCAACATGCAGTGGAGATCGAGCGTACGATACGCCATACATCACGTGCACCAATGGAAATGAAGCCAGCCCCTGATGAGAGATAAATGATCTCGAAACGCGTAGGGCGTCTTTTAATTAACTCTGAATGCTGAGTCCATGGACACACTGTAGCGTGACTCCTAAAAGCTGAGGTGGATACGAGGAATAATTTACATGGTTGCCTTGCCGTGTGGAGAGCACCATCGTGAAACATAACGAGGCTGCAGTTTGGAACTGTGCCGAACCTGCTGCACAGTGAGTCCTGCATTTACAAAAGAAATTGACTCACCTTTCAATTCCTACTAAAGGATAAGACCTGCTTCAAGGTGCTTGTGCAAATCTACTAAAGAGACAAATAACGAACTCCCTAGGACTATAAGTCCCAACATGCAGTGGAGATCGAGCGTACGATACGCCATACAGCACGTGCACCAATGGAAATGAAGCCAGCCCCTGATGAGAGATAAATGATCTCGAAATGCGTAGGGCGTCTTTTAATTAACTCTGAATGCTGAGTCCATGGACACACTGTAGCGTGACTCCTAAAAGCTGAGGTGGATTGCGAGGAATATATATATATATATATATATATATATATATATATATATATATTACCTACTGGCGATAGCCAGTAGGTATATATAGTTAGGACCTAGCTACCATAGGAAATCTGCAACATTCTATTGGGAATAACGTTGGCGCCGGTTGAGGAATTTGCGTGTAATTTCCCAAAATTTTGGCCAGCTCCGCTGCGCTCTTTCCCTGAATGTTTCGGGGGGATTCGTGAAGTGGGGGCTGAGAAAAAAGGGGGGTCCCAAAACGTGTTTTCCCCATGTTAAGTTCCATAGGACGTTCTGACAAGGCTTCAGCCCGAACCGCGGAACGGAATTACACCAAACTTGGCAAAATTGTAGGGACTGGTACGCAGAAGTGCCTTTGCTATATTTGGTGAAAATTACTTCAAAAACACATATATATCTATATGAGCTCACCCTAAGCTTACCCACGAGCTGCATGCTGATTGGCTGCCACTGTCTGTCAACACTCCAAAACAGAAATTGTGGGCAGCCATCTTGTGCCTCGGTAGAGTGAGGTACAGGAAAGCAGAAAAACAAATGTGTAGAACTCAAAAAGGGGGCAATGTACTAGTGTATGAAAAGGTGTATGTGATTGTCATGTGGATGATGTCATCAGTGATGTCATCAGTGATGTCATTTGAGATGTCATCAGTGATGTCACTGACCATGTCATGAATGATGTAATATGTGACATCATCAGCAGTGGATTGCGGGTGCGCGAAATATAGTTAGTCCAACTAACTATATAGGAGCAATTTCAATGGTTTTGTATGAGTGAAATGTCCAGCTAACTATAACACCCCTAAAACTTATAGTTTATTGAGTGAATTTCAAAGGTTTTTTAAATGCTAATTCCTAACTATATAAGGCATGAAACCTATGGTTTTTTCATTGAATATATATATATATATATATATATATATATATATATATATATATATATATATATATATTCACTGAAAAAACCATAGGTTATAGACCATATATAGTTAGGAATTAGCATTTAAAAAACCTTATTTTACTCACACAAAACCATTGAAATTCCATATATAGTTAGTTGCACTAACTATATATTGCGCACCCGCAATCCACTGCTGATGATGTCACATATTACATCATTCATGACATGGTCAGTGACATCACTGATGACATCACTGATGACATCTCAAATGACATCACTGATGACATCTCACTTGACATCAATGATCACATCACTGATGATATCATTCATGTGACAATACAATGCATCTCCTCACATTTTAATATAACCTCTGTTTCACCCAGTGTTAAAAACAGAGTATAATTTTTGAAACCATTGACACACCAATACTAGTTACTACATACGTACTCACTGATTCCTACGTCTACACACACATTCACTCATTCACCCATACAATCATTCATACATACAATCACTCATGTTTACAACACAATCATATGCACTCATACACCTATACAGACACTCACACTCTGCCACTCATCCATGGAGTTACTCACACACCTAGTCAGTCCTGTAAAGAATCAATCACACTTCCATTTTCTACTCTATACAGTTAAACATAGAGCACCTTACGTTTTCAACCATATACTAACACATACTTACTCTCTTATACAATCATTGATACAAGTACACATTGATCTGTACAGAGTCACACACCTCCCATCCAGCCACACACACACTCAGTCTCCCATGCAAATACTTGGGCAATCAATCAATAACCCATATAGTTACTCATATAGCTACTGATCAACACATGCAGCAGTTTACAGAACAACAGACATAATGATGCACAAATTAAGACAGTTTAGTCACTAACCCATGCACTCAGTGAGACACATTTAATCACTCACTCATACATTCAGTCATGCACCTACTAAATCCTTCGTCCAGACACTTATACATCCACTCATTCTTCAATATGTAAGACATATTTTAACTTTACAGAAACATAGTCACTGGATGTTGTCATCAGTGATGTCATCAGTGATGTCATTTGAGATGTCATCAGTGATGTCATCAGTGATGTCACTGACCATGTCATGAATGATGTAATATGTGACATCATCAGCAGTGGATTGCGGGTGCGCAATATATAGTTAGTGCAACTAACTCTATATGGAATTTCAATGGTTTTGTGTGAGTAAAATAAGGTTTTTTAAATGCTAATTCCTAACTATATATGGTCTATAACCTATGGTTTTTTCAGTGAATTTTCAAGGTTTTGTAAATGCTAATTCCTAACTATATATGGTCTATAACCTATGGTTTTTTCAGTGAATTTCAATGTTTTTTTAATAGCAAATATCATAAGCTGTCGAATGTCAAGTACGTGGTAAGAATTTTTTTTTTCGTGTTTATGCACACTGATCTGCTTTGATTGCTGCCCCCCACGCCTCATTTCTATTAGGAGTACTCTCTCTTTGCAGATAGTGAAGGGTAGTTAACGCAGCCCTTTCCCCCTTTGTAATCCGTCGTGCCTGCTTCTCTCTCCATTTGATTGATTGTTCTCTTTGGTTCATTCTCTATTTACAAACAAGCACAGAGTCGCAATACTCTGTTTAGTCTTTGCAGATAGCGAAAAATCGTGTAAAAAAACAAAAGGAATCGAGCAAAATCAGTAGGCCACTAATGGGATCTCTTTTGACCTCGCTAAAATAGAAACATTAGGAACAACCTGTTGAAAATAGCAATGCGTATGTATATAAGCGGCGTTCATTTGTGTTCACAGTACCCCTTGTTGATTGTTTCAATCGAGCATTGAATTGTTCGAAGTTAATTCTCTTAACGATCTTCTCTACCTGCAAACGAGGAAGAATAGGAATATTCTATCTCCCTTTGCAGATAGTGAAGGGTAGGTAACGCAAGCCTTTAACACGTCGTACCTATTTCATTCCTCATTGATTGATTGATTGTCCGAACATTGACTGTTTGGGAATTAGTTCTTTTTGGAGGTATTCCCTGTTTGCAAATAAACGTAGGAAAATCTTTGCAAGTAGTGAAAGGGTACGTAATGCGGACCGTTCTCCCCCGTTGTAATCTGTCATGCCTATCTACTCCCCACTGATTGATGCACCTTTTTCACCCGGACCATTTACTAGAGATACGTCATCTGGCCCGACCAGAGAGCACCCCTAGTGAAAAGGACATATGCAATAATAACGAAGTGATCACTGTATCCTGTTAACAGAAACTTTACCATGAAACAACCTGGAAAGAAAAAAATAGGAAAACGAAAATCAGTAGGCCACTGATGAACATGAACTTTTATTAAACAACGAACAAAGAAACGATAACATAACGTAATGATAAAACCTATTAATGTCCTAGAAACAAGAAAACGTTAAAATATGCCAGTGGTGAGAGACCAGAAAAACAGTAAGAGAAACCAAATCACCCCTCGCTGTCCCACCGCCTGCCACGCCAAAAAAATCGATAGACTAGGGAAAATGCAAGTCAGTAGAACATCCACCCCCACTCTGGAAACTTCCAAGGTGGGGCAGGGTTCCGGCTACGCCCAGCCGGGAGCAGCCCATATAAGGCAGGTCCTGCTGCCACGCCTCGGCCAGGAGATCCTAACGTAGGGTGTAGCCGGAGGAGAGGCCGAGACCAGCGGGACCCGGCCAGGGGATTGCCTTTACAACGCTGAACAGTTGCAGGGGGGGGGGAATGTCTCCTCGACCCTCCCCTCTCTCTCCCAGTCCGGCCGCGGTGGCCCTTGAGAGTTGCAGGTAGTCCCGCCACATGCTCTTCCGGTCCGACCACCAACGGTCGGGGGGCCGAGGCCGACGGGATCCGGCTGCAGCCGATAAACCAAGAAACCCGTTCATGGGGCCAGAGCCAGGGGCGTCCGGCCGACATCCACCGGAAGCCCGGCCCGAAGACGGACGGGACACTTCTTTCTTTTATAATGGCTGCGACAACACTGGAGGGGGATGTCTTGCACATGCCTCCGACCCCCCCCTCGTCCTCATCGCCTGGTCCGGCCATAACAAATCTCAAGCGAGACGCCGTGGGGTGCACTGGGAGGGAGAGACGGTGCGAACAGGCCTCTCCCGCCTCCCCAGGTGGAGGCTTCCCAGCTGCACCCTCAGCGCTCCAGGCGGTGGCATCCTAACAACTACAGTGCTGCACAGTTTCGGAACGACCTAGATAACGGTTCTTCCACTGTGGCCATGCTGCAACGTCTCGCCCGGCAGGGTGGAGCCCGTCCGCTCATGTGACCCCGCGATCGCCGGTAGCTGCCGAACTCTCAAAATGGCGGTCGACCTGGCAAGAGCGGGCCCAACATAAAGAAATGGCCCGGTCACTGGTTGACTCCACCACCGTAGTCCTCCACGACCTTGAAGATTCTAGAGGAGCCGCGGGAGTCTCCGACCCCCGATGGGGAATGACTGCCATGATCGCCCGTGGAGTGACGAAACTGTATCCGCGGGACGTCGGCGCTCCCATGCTGGCGCCAGCCTCACTTTGAATTACTACAATCCTGCAGACCTTACTTCCGGTGAAAGCACAGTGTGACCCGGTAGGAAAAATTATTGCACCCCCTCCCCTTTTTGACTGATAGTTCAAACCACCGATCCTTTCCTTTGCCCTTTTAACGGAACTTTGGACTGCCTCCCCCTCTTTTACATTTTCTAGAGAAAACAAAACATTAACCACTACATTAGCATAGCAGTTGACACCAGAACTGTTTTCAAATTGAAAACCAACAACATCTTCAACAGAATCCTTTTTGTTTCTGCTGTGACCCTGCTACAGCACAGGCATTGTCCCCAGCAGTAATTCTGCAATGCCGGTAAGAATAGCTGTGGTGCCTACTGGACTCACTCACCCCCGCGGCGCCCCACGCCGTTTTTTGCTGGGCGGCAACTTACTAGACATCACTTTCGTGCCATCTAGATTTCAGCGCGTTCTGCTGCCTTGGAACTATTCGCACAACAGACCGCTACTGACAAGAATATTTCATTATTGGTGCTGTCAATTTCAATAAATCTATTGGATAATTAAAAAGAAATTGCCACGGTCTCTTCGTTGTTTAAATGTTTTTACTGTTTTTGTTTTGTTGTATATATTTATATGTTATTAAAGTTTTATATTCCTACTACTTTGTTGGAGTGCTATATATTTTTAATGTGACACATAATTGTAAAAACTTTGATGTACAAAGAGTCATTCCTGGAATCTTCCGCTTCAGGCTCGGTCCCCTCCCCAATCACAATACAGGATGGTTTTCAGATAGTAGGAACGCGTGTGCTGTGACGGATCACATCGGGTGTGGGCCTTGATCTACTATAACTCCTTTGAAGAGGGGTGATTCTTTACAGCTGGGGCCATAAACTACATCTGCAGGGCTAGCTGATAGCCTAGGACCGGCCTGGACATTCGGACACAGAGGAAGAGGAGTGTCAGAGGGTGCGGTAGTGAATAGGGCGAAAGGGAGGTGTCGGGCGGGCACAGAGTGTGATTCTCAGGGAAGAGCAGCGCAGATGGGGGAAGGTTTATTGCCCATGCATAAGACAGAGAGCGGTGGTGACCAGTGCCTGGGGGAGATGCTTACGAGGGTGAGGAGCCATGCTACGAATCGACAGCGTGCAGAGAGTGGGTCTGGTCAAGACATCTAAAATGGCTGCCGTGCACGACAAAAGTGTGGCATTTCAAAAAAGGCAAGATGGCGCAGACAATGTTTTTCAACACTTCCTCATTTCCTTCGAATCGAACGTTAACAGACGTTGGGGCATATTACCAAAGTTAACCGATATTTATCGCTAACGATGCTTACCAACCAATTTTTTACCACTAAGCATCGTCAGAAATTATCGAAGATAAACCTTACTATTATCAAGGTTTATCGCAAATGCGATAATAAACGGCCGCAATGCATGAATATCGCTAAAAAGTCAGCGATATTCATGCATTACCGAGCTAATACTCTTAGCCATGTTATCCACCTCCCATTGGATAACATGGCTAAGAACTGCTCAGGGCAGGTGTTACTTTTTGGAGATATTCGCGCTTAGCGCGAATATCTCCAAAAGTTGGTAATAGGAGATAGATATCTTGCATGTTGTAATGCAAGTTATTGTGGTATATGGAACTCATACCATAATCTCTCAGGAAAGCAGAAACTGATCCTTTTGGGACCGCCTAAAGAGGCCTAGGGGGTGAGGAGTACTCTACTTTGCCCCCTTTTCACGTTCCGAACTATTTTATTTTACTCTCTTCTGTAATTACACAAAATACCAGCGATAAGATGCATCGGAGACACACAGTGAGAGAAAGGAGGCCGGAGATGAAGAAGACATGTCAAATACACATTGGAGATAATATAGTGGCAGAAGGGAAGTAAATATGAGTAAACTTACCATGTAACATAAAAATGTTGCACTCTATACTATAAGTCTCATTTTATACTACAATCACTTCGCTACAACCTCATAAATTAAAAATAAAAATAAATAATGTCTCAAACAATTTTTGATTTCTAAATATAAATTTATTCTTCAGAATTTTCTAAATTTGAAACAACTAGTAACATGTCCTCATCAGTAATTTCCTCTTCAATCATCTCATCTGGAATCTCCTCATTAAAAGTCTGCAATGATGATTCTTGTAACTCTATGGTCTCCAAACACTCGATAAATTCGCCATCAAGAGATTGATCAAAAAAATCATTCAAGTCATCTCCTCCTTCTGACAATATTTCATTATTGGTGCTGTCCATTTCAATCAATGTAGTGGAATCATTCAAGTCATCTCCTCGTGACAATATTTCATTATTGGTGCTCTCAATTTCAATCAATGTAGTGGAATCATTCAAGTCATCTCCTCCTTGTGACAATATTTCATTATTGGTGCTGTCCATTTCAATCAATCTAATGGAATCATACAAGCCATCTCCTCCTTGTGACAATATTTCATTATTGGTGCTCTCAATTTCAATCAATGTAGTGGAATCATTCAAGTCATCTCCTTGTGACAATATTTCATTCTTGGTGCTGTCCATTTCAATCAATCTAATGGAATCATACAAGTCATGTCCTCCTTGTGACAATATTTCATTATTGGTGCTCTCAATTTCAATCAATGTAGTGGACAATTCAAAAGAAATTGCCACGGTCTCTTCATTGTGAGCCATTTTATTTTGAAATTGCTTGCTGTAAATTGCAGAAAAAAATAATCACTTTCATTTATCGTTTTTAGTAATACATAATATAAAACTAACTTCATCAAGTATTTAGTATAACAGAAGGACTGCAAATAAATAACAGAAAACATTTTTCAAATTATCTTCAAGTGTACAACATAGTTCCCCTTACAAATTAACAACTCACCTTTTTAAAAGTAGCAGAAGTGTTAGTACTGTGTAAATCAAACACCAGAAATTCACCACCAAAAATTCCTCACAAATGTACCTCAGACAGTAGTATCACAAAATGGCTGTGGTTTCCTCTCATTTGACATATATACATAACCAATTAACTTTCATCACACACAAATACAAAACCAAAGTAACATTTTAATTGGTTCTAAATTTCAACACTTTCAAATGTGTTTTCCCCATGCAATTTTCCATAGGACATTTACATACGTCTACAGCCTGAATGGCTGAACGGAATTACACCAAACTTGGCAAAATGGTACATCAAACCTAAGAGGTCAGGAATGATCTACTATGCCCCCTTATGGTCATTTCCCCCTTCGCTTTGGCCTCCTCTTGTCTCTCAATCCTACCGAGGGACAAGATGGCGGCCGCTACGGACTGTTTGGAATGTTGACAGACGCCGGAGAACCAATCAGCTTCGCAAAGCTCCGTAACGCGAAAAGTACGCGAAGCGGAGCGCTGTTACAGATATATATCTTTTTTTCAACGTTAATTTCTCAAAATCCACTGGAGCACATATATTGAGACCTAGCAAAGGCACATCGGGCTACCAGTCCCTAATATTTTGCCAAGTTTCGTGCAAATCCATTCAGCCGTTCGATTATTATTATTTTGTTTTTTTTTTGCCCCGCGGGGCCCTTTTAAAACCTCCACATCAAACCTAGGGGGTCAGCGAGGATCTACTATGCCCCCTTATAGTTATTTCCCCCTTTGTTTTGACCTCCTCTTGTCTCTCGATCCTACCGAGAGACAAGATGGCGGCCGCTACGGACTGTTTGGAATGTTGACAGACGCCGGAGAACCAATCAGCTTCGCTTCACAAAGCTCCGTTGCGCGAAAAGTCCGCGAACCAGAGCGCTAACCGGTCCGCTGTTACAGATATATATCTTTTTTTAAACGTTAATTTCTCAAAATCCACTGGAGCACATATATTGAGACCTACAAAAGGCACATCGGGCTACCAGTCCCTACAATTTTGCCAAGTTTCGTGCAAATCCATTCAGCCGTTCGGGCTAAAAGTGAGGCCAACCGCCCTATGGAAAACTCAATGTTAAAAACACGTTTTGGGACCCCCCTTTTTTCTCGGCCCCCACTGGACGAACCCCCCCCAAATTTTCAAGGGCTGCTCAGAAACAAAATGTGCCATTTTCCTGAAAATTTCAGCCGATTCCGTCCACAAACGCCAAAGTTATTAGACATAGAATTTTCAAAAAACCCATAGAGAAAAAATCCTAACTATATATACCTACTGGCGACCGCCAGTAGGTAATATGTATATATATATATACAATCACTGAAAAAACCATAGGTTTCACACCAGTTATAGTTAGCTGGAAATTTTACTCGCATAAAACCATTGAAATTCCCACGTTATAGTTAGTTGTACTCACTATAACTTGCGCGTGCAGTGCACTGCTGATGACGTCACATATTACATCACTCATGACATGGTCAGTGACATCACTCATGACATCACTGATGACACCATCCTTGTGACAGAGTTACAGACCTCCTTTCACTATAATGTAACCCTTGAAACACATATTCAAAGAAGTCGAGATACCCATACCAGTTACAACAACCAATTCAGTAATTCCACCATCTATTTACACATCCACTCATTCACCAACAGTTCTATATAGTCACTCATACATATACTCAATCATCATATGTAGTGATACACCTATACATCCTGTTACACACCGACAGTCATCCAAAAGTTACTCACACACATACTCACACCTGCAAATAAACTATTGAACATCCATTTATTTGCATATACAGCTATACACACACTACCACCTTACTTCTAAGGAAACTTACACATACTTATTTAAACAGGAACTCTTACAATCTCTTACTCTCACATATACTCACTTATGTACATTAATATTCACATATACTAGATTAAAACATATGTAGTTACTGATAATCACACTAGTGAGACAGTCATTCACTCACTAACACACACATATACACACTCATCCACCCATACAGTCCTGCACATATGCTGTTTTCAAAACACATACAAACAGAGAGTCAGTCATTCATGCATCTATGTGCTAAGTAATACCCCCACCAAACCATACAGACACTCATACAGATACTAAAACAAACAAAACTTCTAACCCATATACATACACATGTAGCTACTCACCAACCCATGCAGCCACTTATACACAAAGTGAAACACTAATACATATATTTAAATTTTTAAACATTACTCACTAATATCTGTATTCACTAAGATACACTTAATAAGCCAGTTAACCAATCATTTTTTTTTTTAAAAAACATCCCTTTAGACACTTATTTAAACATTTATTCTTCCATCAACTTATACATATACATATATAAAACATATGTATTTTTCAGAAAGACACACATTCACTGGATGGTGTCATCAGTGATGTCATGAGTGATGTCACTGACCATGTCATGAGTGATGTAATATGTGACGTCATCAGCAGTGCATTGCACGCGCAAGTCATAGTGAGTCCAACTAACTATAACGTGGGAATTTCAATGGTTTTATGCGAGTAAACTTTCCAGCTAACTATAACTGGTGTGAAACCTATGGTTTTTTCAGTGAATTTAATAGGTTTTTTAAATGCTACTTCCTAACTATAACTGGTGTGAAACCTATGGTTTTTTCAGTGAATTTCAAAGGTTTTTTAATAGCAAAATTCTATAGCTATGAAATATAATATTTTTTATAATGAATCCTATATTGTATATTTATGTAATACTATTTTTTTTATGTATATTGTTCATGTTTTAAAAAAAAAAAAAATGTTTCGGGGCGCTCCCGGTGCGCGTACCGGTGAGCGTCCCGTTAGCGCTATTGCCGCGAACGAAAACATCATCGTGACGTATCGTGTAGCTGCGTGATGGGTCTTATGACGCACGGCGTAAGCGCACCCGGAAGCGCCCGAGCGCATACGATCGCGCAACGTAAGCGCCCCCGGAAGCGCTTACGTTCGCGCCGCGTAAGCGCCCCCGGAAGCGCTCCGGAGCGCGTAGCGTAAGCGCGTCAAGCCATGTGACTTTAAAATAACACTTTTCATTGGTTCAAAACATTTTTTTTTTCAAATATTGAGAAACCCACCCATTTCTCTCACTATTGCTTTGTACTTGGAGAGAGCAAGAGGTGTTCTGTGCATTAACTGCTTCTCAAAGTTTCCTGATCTACAGCAATGACTGAAAGGGAGTCATCCAGCAATGATTCTGATGTTTTTTTGCCTGAGGACCCTCCTCACCACAAAACAAAGGACCACTTCATTTGGAATTTTTTTTACATCCCTGAAGGAAAAAAAAGGTTAATGCTGCTAAGGTAACATGCAAGATATGTGGCACTATTTTATCCAGAGGCAATCCTAATAGGAAATATAGCTTTGGAAATGCCACTTTAATTAGGCATGTCCAGAGAATACATCCAAATAACTATGCCAGGGAGAGTGTCAGGGACCTGGCACGGAATTTACCAAAAGATGGCGGCAGCACCTCCACTGGTGGAGCAACACCTTCAGGAACACTACGTGGAAGAATGGTCCCTAATGTGCAGCCGGTCTTTGCAGGCATAACATTTCTATGCGTGGACTGTGATGAACTGCTCTGTAATGGGGAGCAGAGCGTTGAACTCATTGCTATGAAGAGACAGGAATACCGCTGCCCTCCCCGTCCCTAATTTTTGCGCAATTTTTTGCTCCTGTTGAGCAGTTTTGGAATCCCTGTTTTTGTTTTTCCCCTGAAAAAAAATTCCCAAAAATATAAAATCGTTATAAAAAAGTATTAAAAAAAAAAGTTCTTTTCAGAACTACCTCCAATTCTCAAAAAAGAGCTGTATTTTCACTCTAATTTTTTTACAGTTTTTCCCCGTGGTGCGCTCAGGGTACGCGTACCGGTGCGCGCACCTGTGAGTGCACCCAGAGCTTACCCCGTGAAATTTTGAAAAAAAAACAACAACTTTTTTTGCCCTTAAGAATCCTTCTAGGCCCACCTCAGAAAACCTAGGGGGTCAGGGGGTGTCTACTCTGCCCCCTTTTGGTCAGTTCCCCCTTTGTTTTTGCCACCTCTTGTGGCTCGATCCTACCGAGAAACAAGATGGCGGCCGCTCCGGACTGTTTGGAATGTTGACAGACACCCGAGAGCCAATCAGCTTTCCGCTCGCGTACTCGCGTAGCGCGCTGGTACGCGCCCCGGCGCGCGTACGGGGGCGCGCATATAGATATATATATTTTTTTGAACCTAAATCACTTAAAATCCACTGGAGCACATATCTTGAGACATAGCAAAGGAACATCGGGCTACCAGTCCCTACAATTTTGCCAAGTTTGGTGGAAATCCATTCAGCCGTTCGGGCTAAAAGTGAGTCCAACCGCCCTATGGAAATTAACATGGGGAAAACACGTTTTGGGACCGCCCTTTTATCTCGGCCCCCGCTTGACAAATCCCCCCCCCAAACTTTCAGGGAAGGAGCAGAGCGGAGCGGGCCATCTTCTTTGAGAAATTCGCGAAGATTCGTCCACCGGCGCTAAAGTTATTCCCAATAGAATGTTGCGGATTTCCTATGGAAAATAGGTCCTAACTATAACTACCTACCGGCGACCGCCAGTAGGTAATATATATATATATATTTATATATATATATGTATTACCTACTGGCGGTCGCCAGTAGGTAGTTATAGTTAGGACCTAGTTTCCATAGGAAATCCGTAACATTCTATTGGGAATAACTTTGGCCCTGGTGAACGAATGTTTGCGAATTTCTCAAAGAAGATGGCTCGGTCCGCTGCGCTCATTCTGTGAAAGTTTGGGGGGAATTGGTGAAGTGGGGGCTGAGATAAAAGGGGGGTCCCAAAACGTGTTTTTCCCATGTTATTTTCCATAGGACGTTTAGACACGGCTACAGCTCGAACGGCTGAATGGATTTATAAGAAATTTGGTAGAAAGGTAGAGTGTGGGTCGCAGATCACGCTTTTGTTTAAATAGTGTAAATCCATTCAGTAGTTGCTGAGAAAATTAAAGTTGAAATCAGTTATATATCAGTAAGCGCGCACGGGTGCGCGCACCGCGGGTGTGCGCGAGCGGCATTGTGATTTGCTGTTTAACTTCTGTCAACATTCTATTCGGAGGAAATCAGGAAGTGTTGTCCTCCATTTTGTTAGTGCGAGTGAATATATTGTACAGAACAAAGGGTTAGTATATGGAAAGGGGAGAAGGTAGAGATTGTCTGGCCGGGTAGGTTTTCTAAGGGGGTGCAGTATGGACCCTGAACGCGAAAAAGACCATTTTATTTTGGGAGGAAAAAGTTGCGGGGTGCACGCACTCGGTCGCGCACCCCTATTTACAAGACTGTGAAATACTATAGTGGTGAGAATGGAAAGGGAGCAGGGTGGAGAGTGTTTGATTTCGTAGGTTTCTTGAGGGGTTTATTAAGGATGACAAAAGTCTAAAAGTAGCTTTTTTTTGCAAATAAGTTACGTGGTGCGCGCACCCGGTCGCGCACGGCGATCAAAAACATAAAGAAAGATGGAGATAAATTACAAGTTTGCGTGCTTAGATGTAAGGTGGCTCTTAAAAGAGCCCTTGTGTTAATTGAGTTTTTTCTGCACTTATAAGTAAGTTCCAATGCAGAGTCTCATGTTACAGAGGAAAATTCTATTTCCCTCATCCGTGAAATGAACACCATCTCTCCGATAGATGCCTTCCATGTTGAAACGCAGGTTGTTGTTGTATATAGAACCCATGTTATATTCTCTGAGGAAAGCAGAAACAGATATATTTACATGTTTACTTGCTTTCTCAATTTGTGGACAACGTTGATTGGACCAATTCCATTTTTGTTTTTGGCATATATTTGAATACACCAAGACAGTTCGAGGAAAAAGTGACATCAATTGACGAAAGGTGTCTTTTAGAAGCGTTTCCAGACCTACCCCTGTTAATGTGCCTAGATCATTCCCACCACAGTGCACAATTATCAGGTTAGGTTCAGGGAGATGCATAAAAGTTTTCACCAATGGTATCAATTGGTGACATCTTAATCCTCTTTGGCCAATCCACGTAATTTGCACATTTGGTAAGTCAAGGTTAGAAATTCGTCTGTTTGCAGCATATTTTTTACTCCAGTGAATATAACTGTGTCCTACAAGCCAAACCTTCATTTTCAAGGCAGATGCAGTAGTACTCCGATGGGTTCTGGAAGTGGAATGGCAAGTAGATGGTGAAAGTCACGATAAAAAAGTGTATGAGGTGTCGTGTTGATGAAAAACTGAAAATGATTGGTTGGTTGTTATACCTCAAGATTGAAGACTACGTTGTATGTTACTGTTTTTTTAAAACGAAATCTTGTATTGGTTGTGGAAAATAGAAATGTAAAAACACAGTGGATAGGCAGGTGTGTTTGCAGGGAATTGCGCCTTTTTGCTTTGATTTAGAACGTTGAGATATGAACTTTTGACCTATGCCTTCAGCCAGGTGCAGAATGAGCTGTTACCATGCTAACAGACAGAGAAGGCAGAGGGTGAAGGGTGACCGTTATGTGACTTTGAAAATATTGAAAGGATAACCAAATGAAATGTTAATTTGATTATGAAATTGTGCGGGAACAAATATGATTGGTTGGGGAGACATATATGAGTGTGTATTGACAGGAAATCTATGCCATTATTCTTTGGTTGCAGTGATAGAAGTATTATTGAGAGCTCCGTCAAACGGCTATCGTTTTGCTACTATCATTGTTCTACATCTGATAAAGCATTGGTAAAGGTGAGTGTATAACTGTTTGTTTTATGATGTACCGTTAAATGTGGTTTGATCATTATATTTGATTATTTGACTTACAGTGTCTAAGCAAACACATTTTTGACTTTGTTACGGTTTTATATGTTTTCAACTACTGTTCCATTTTATTACATCACTGTTTCTAAACATTGTTTCTTTGTAATTATTAGTTTAAAATTACAATTAATAAATTTGATTAAGGTTAGTGGACTTCAGTCATGTTCTTATTCTATCAGCTACTGTTAGGTATATGAATTAAATGTCAGTTAGAGACGGATCTGCAATGAATTTTGGGGGGGGGACGAAAAAAAATGATTTTTTGTAGGGGGACATGAACGTGTAATCAGTAGGTAGAGTAAAGCAGGAGGGGCTCTTAGAATGGGTAAAACAAGTGCAAGGCCTAATTAATATTGAAATGGTTCTTTATAGAGATGTGAAACGTTCAGGTGCGGCTCTGTGTGTATCTGGGATGTATGTTATCTTGGGCTTCCACAGCAGACGTGAGGGGGGGGGAGGGGGCTGAATTTCTGTGAAGTTAATGGGGGTTGTGCGCCGTTTTTTCACTTTCTTTGAAGTGTGAATTATAGTTTTGAATGTATTTGTGGTATACTGAATAAACGGAATATAAAATGTAATAAAATAGACAGAAATTAATTGAGATTTGGGAGCGTTTGCACATAATTTGTAAAGTTGGTTACAGATCAAAAAAAAGGAATTAGCAGAGACACTGATAATGCAGGTAGAGAGAAAAATAGTAGATTATATGTGATATCGTCGACAAAAAGTGGGAATGCTTTAGGTATTTTTATCTTTAAGTTTGAGGAAAAAATTACGGTGTGGTTTGCGGCTGAGGGATGCAGTGGTGGGGGTGGGGTGAGAAGGAGAGGTGTCCCAGTACAATCAAATGAAAAATTGTGACCATGAGGTTGTACACAGGTTCGTGGAGTATATGCCTTCATAAATTGATGTAGAAGACCAAATATATATAGAGGTTTCTGTGTTCCGCCGTGTGACTGTATTTTCATCTCACTCCTGCTTTCCGTATCAGTTGCTTTGTGTTATCTTAGTGTGTGTATGTGTGTGTGTGTGCGTTCAGTCTGGGCTGAGGAAGTTTGTTCTGCAGGCAGACACAGATAGTCACATCAAAGTATTTGGCAGATTTTGAAAATATTATTTATATAATTGAGATGGCTTTTGGAAGCGTTAGTCAGTGTATGTCGAGTTTCAGAATTACCGCTCGGTGGGCTCCACAGAGCTGAGGGTTTGTTGTGTTTCTCTTCTTAGTCCGTTTGGTTTCTCACTTTGTTGTCTGATGGCTGGCAAAGAAGTGTTTGTTATAGTGGAGATGAAAGGGTGATAAGTACTGAAATACGAGATAGCGTGTGCTCTGTGGAAGCGGGGGAGCAGTGATTAACAGTCTGAGTTAACCACAACTGCGGCGGTGCTTGGTTACAGTAATAAATTATTTTTTAGTCAGAGGTACGATTGATGCTATGGTTCACAACCCGCAAAGAAAGGCTTTAGTGACAGTCGCAGGCCAGCGGGTTGAACTATGAATAATTCAGCTTGACAAAAGAAAACATGAATTGAGTACAGCTGAGATTACGTCAAACACATGAATACAGTTTTAGTATACATTATTTCAGTTGTGAATATTGGATAAAAGAGGGAACGTATATATTTCAAATTTTTATTCACTGATGCAGTGCTTTGAAGCGAAGTTTTTGATGTAATACAAGTAAACATATTATAAAGAAAGTAGTGGGCATAGTTACTAGTCCATACAACACAAATGATGGAAATGTAGTATGAAGCAAAATGAATAACGTTTAAAAAACATATTGTACAGCCCCGCAATCAAATATATTAAATTATATTGCATGCAAGAAGGTGTCTTTTGATTTTAAGTTCAGTAATCATATATGAAAATGCTAGTGGTTAAACATCACCTCATTAACAATTAGTTTTCTGCATACGAAGCAGTAACAAGCTTGTTGTATGGTATTGTGAAAGGAAATGAAAAACGCGCCAAAAGCGAAAACTTGGCTGGAGGTGCATGTATGTTATTTGCAGGGACGTTCGAAAATCAGTACTCAGAACAACTATTGTATTGAGATAATTTTTTGAAAGGTTTCAGTACTCAATATGACATACAGGTTGATAAGCTAGGGTAATATTAGGGTAATCATATACTTTTCAGTTATGAATCAAAAATCTTTCAATAGGCATAAAACAAAAGTAGCACATGTGTGTGAGGCGGAAATAAGGAGCAGAAAGGGAAAATGGTGATAAACGATATAAAAAGTCATTTTAACTATACACATTTATCAGGGCACATTTAACCATATTTTACGCAGCCTTGCTTCGAGAATATTTCAAATCAGATAAGATAACATAAGGTAGTGATTTGTTGAAATTAGAGCATCATGAAATGTTTTGAAGAAAATCGAGTAGGTGTGGAAAAAAAATTAACTCCACATAAAATAAAAAAATCTCACCAGCAGGAAATTGCAATGTCCAATGTTAGTAAAGCCAATTGGTCTGATTATAAAAAATATAAAAATAAAAAAATAATAAGAAAAATTAGGAAGGGAAAAATCAGTCAAGATATCAATGGCTTGCATAACAGTTATCCTTCCATTGAATAGGCAAAGTAAGTGGCAACCGCTTCTAAAAGAAAGTCATTGTTATCATCCGAAAACAAGTCAGCCATCCAATTGAAAAGAGGAAATGAACATACATGGTCATTAATTACCGGAGCCTCTAGTAGCATCAGAGGAGAACTCGGTGAATTTTCAATGTAGCTGTGTGCCAAGAAATCTTGCGCCGCTGCGAAAATATTCCAATGACCCAGAATTCCATGTATCGCTGCAAAGGCCATAATCCCTCCGTCGGCACAAAGCTGTTCATGAACAAGTAACGGATTCATGAGATGATTGTAATTCACTTCAGGAGGTACGGAGTTGCAGAGACATAAGTCCAGGGCCCACATGAAATCACAGCTCAGGCAATGAAATACAGGCTGCACACAGGTGAAATAGGAAAATCGAAACAATAATCCATATGATGCACTCAAAGTCGCGAGTGGCAGAATGCCATACTGGTCAAGCATCCTGTGGCGAAATAGTTCTAAGTGTTCCAGCTCGTTTGCGAAGGCAGGACGGACATCCATTTTGTAATAACGAAAATAGGAATACAAAAGTTGCAGCTGCTGGTAGTAGATGAGGAAGTTCAGAAACATAGATCTGAGAGTATGGAGTGAGAGTAGCAGAATGCCTTTAAATGATTTGGTGCAAAAAAATCACCAAACCATTGGTTAGTAGTTGCAAAAAAAATAGTGCAGCTGGGAAGTGGAGGAGCGTTAAAGATTATGAGAGTCACCTTAGAAAATTGTAAAGGAAGGTCACTATTTAATAAGGTATGCAGTTTTCTGCGAGTGTTAGCTAAGTGAATGAGATATGTTTGTGGACAGATGCTCGGGTAGCTTCATTTTGGGACAATAAGGCTGTTGTTCAAGTCTTGGGATGGAACTTTGAGTTCAAGGCCGTATTTTGCGGCCAGATGGAAGCATGAAGGTTCCCATGCGTGGGTGGATGAAGTTTATTTTTACAGAGAGGCATATGCAGAGTGACTATTACAGACTAAAGCTTGTCGTTTAAAAAGTCATAGTAATTGACATTGCTTGAAAATAAATAATTACTGCTGAGTGTTAAGGTAAAATTCGGCATTATAGGAGATACCGGTGTATCTTTGAAAACACATGCAACATTACAGCGCTTCCTGTTAATTAAGTCATGCAATTGGTAGTGCCTGGATGTGAACGATTATGTGCGGCATTGATATTTTTGACACTGTGTACTTATGAGTAGTGGAGAAGTGACGCAATGAAATGATGTTAGGTGAGTGTAGTGTAGTTACGGAACGGAAAACCTTTAAAGAGAGTTACATTTAGTATGGAATACTTTTTATTTTTTAACAAACTTAGGTATGAGAATATTGTTATAGTGTCAGCGGGACTGTAAGTTGAAGTTTGATAAACATTAGTGAGATAAGTAAATTAAGGTTTATTTAACATGTGCAGCTAATAATCTGTGAGAAAAGGCAATAGTCTACAGTCTTGTAAATAGTGGTGCGCGACCCAGTGCGCGCACCCCGTAACTTTTTACGTAAAAAAAAAATGTTTCTTTCGCGTTCAGGGTCTATACTGGACCCCCTGAGAAAATCTACTCGGTTAGATAATCTGTACCTTCTCTCCTTTCCATGTTCTAACCCTTTGTTCAGTAGAATACATTCACTCGCAGTTACAAAATGGCGGGCAACACTTTCTGATTTCCTCCAATTCTAATGTTGACAGACGTTAAACAGCAAATCAGAATTCTGTAAACTGTATATTTTTGCAATTTTAAACAATAGGCAAAATAACTAAACTTAAAGTTCTGAAACTATCTTCAAGTGTCGTCTGCCTTTGCACCATTAAATTTTATATATAAACCACGTGAATCACAGTCTTGTAAATAGGGATGCGCGACCGAATGCGCGCACCTTGTAACTTTTTCAGAAAAAAAAATGTTGTTTTCGCGTTCAGGGTCTATACTGCACCCCCTAAGAAAACGTACTTGCTTAAATAATCTGTACCCTTTTCTCTTTCCATGTTCTCACCGTTTGTTCGGTAGAATATATGCACTCGCACTAACAAAATGGCGGACAACACTTCCTCATTTCCTCCGAATCGAATGTTGACAGACGTTGAGCAGCAAATTATAATTCCGCAAACTGTAAATTTTTGCATATTTGGAAAAAAAGGCAAAATTATAAAACTTTAAGACCTAAAACTATCTTCATGTCTTCTCTCCTTTTGCACCATTAAATTTTAATTACAAACCACGTTTCCTTTTCATTACACTGGATTGTTTCTCGGTTTTGCACATTCAATGCATAGACACTTTTTCTACCTTTTTAGTCAGTTATGCGGGTGTGCGTGAATGGCATTGTGATTTGGTGTTTAACGTCAGTAAAGATTCAATTCGGGGGAATTCAGAAAGTGTTGACCGCCATTTTGTTAAAAAACACCCTGCACATAATCTATATGTA
Organism: Lissotriton helveticus; assembly: GCF_964261635.1. Taxonomy (NCBI): domain Eukaryota; kingdom Metazoa; phylum Chordata; class Amphibia; order Caudata; family Salamandridae; genus Lissotriton; species Lissotriton helveticus. The sequence goes on along the minus strand of NC_136065.1, from coordinate 996,545,684 downwards.
TTTAGATAATAAATATAGAAAGTAAGATTGTGTAGCAGTGCATATCAAAAATATTGCATGTAGTATCCTGGTAATGTATGGTAGATTATATTGTAAATGATGATTGATTTTAAAAAAATGTGGGTGAAAAATTTGGTGAATAAATGTGGTTCACAAAGAAATCTGAAACTTAGGCTTTACGATATATATTGGATAGAAAATTAGGGAATGTATCTGTTAGGCATGATATTTGGTAGAATGGGTGTATGTTGTCTATTACATATGTCTGTATTATGTTAACTAAAATTCAGTTGTTTATTTTTTTTAAAGAGTGTTTGGTGCTGAAAAGCAACAACCTGAGGTGAACGTGAGAGTATACAAACAGAAAATCCTTTTTTACAGGTGAGTTGATAATTTTTAAATGATAATTTAATTTTTGAGCAGATTACCATAATATGCATGTTTTTTAAGAAAATGTACACTGCTTCTCTTTTGCAGGAGGATTTTAATTTCTATTTTAAACATGTCTGTACATGCTTGTAGTGCATATGTATTTTGAAATACGGTTCCATTGTTTATTGGTACAACCTTTTTATGGGCCGGGTCCATGTGTTATTTTCTAGGCAGTTTTGGTTCATCTATTCTTTGACTGTAAGAGTTTGCTGTTTACGTGGATTAATTCTTGCTAAGTCATCATTATGTCTCTAACTTATGCTGTATCATTTGTGTACAGTCATTTTTCTGAAATTATAGAGGTGTATTATGACATGGCTGTTGGCGTGATGGGCATTTCGGATGCATTTTTGTGACTGTACTATCTATTTGCACTCTATTATATGCATTTGCACAGGTGTATTATGATGAGGTCAGTCGGACGCCATGGAGGGACTTACGGTGGGGCAGGGAGGGAGGGAGGGGGAGGTGTAGGGTGTAGAGATCTAAAATGTGGCCTATAGATAAATTCAGGACAGTATACAATTCAATTAATAAAATAAATGTTTTAGCGTACACAGCATCGCATTTTGGAATGCAGTGCACACTGCAAAATTCATTTAAATAATTAAATTATGTACTTACTACAAATTATCTACATCCTGGTTTTTAGGTCCCTCCACCCTAGACCTCTCCCTCCTCGTCTGCCTGCCCCACCATAATTCCTTCCACGAGTTGCGGCTGAATATGGTTTCATATGGTTATGATGAAATGTTTTCCATTAGATGAAATTTACATGTTGAGTATGCTGTTAAAGGTAAAAGCAACTGCCTCTGTGGGAAGTAGCAATCTGTTTAGTGAATGTTTAATTGGTATATTGTGAGTCACTCCTTCAGTTTGCATATAGTTTGAATCACAGTCTGTTGTGGTGAAGTTAGAAAATAGATCTCTACAATTAAATTAGAAAGTGTATACATAGTTCTACAGCACAGAAATGCAGAAAACAAATTTCACACTGAAATGTGTTTTTACAGCATAATTTCAATTAAAGAAATTAAAAGGGATAGTGTTAATGTCTAGGATCATAGTATCAGTTTCTTTCTAAAATAAAGAGGAAGGTCCTATATTAATCAATGTAGTTAATGTCTTAAAAAGTATGAAGATGTATGTAGTTCAAAGATTAGTTAAGGTAATTTTTGGTTAACTAATCATAAAAAAGATATAATTTAGTCTTTATATTTTTTTAAAAGGACACAGAAGATAGAAAATAAAAAATAAAATGGAGGATTACTCAGAAAATATGAATGTCCATCTTGAAATGGCAACTGAACTTATTGAAGAATTAATAGAAGGACTATTTGAAGAGGAAAATACAACAGAAAATGAGGAGTTTTTGGACTGCACTTTTGATAGTGCATATTTAGAAATGGTGGAAGAAGAAGAGAATTTGGAAGAGGAAAACAATAATGAAGTATCTGATGAAATGATGCGACATGTGCTTCTGGAATATGAATTATTAAATTAATAAAATTATTTTTGTTTAAAAAAAAAAACCTTGAAAACATTATTGTTGTACTATTAATCGGTATTCTCTTTTTTGAGAATGACAGTAAAAGTTGTGATGAGGTGCATAAAGGATTAAAGTTATAGAAATAAAAAGCATTAGGAACAACTACAATGCTTGAAAGTTAGAATAGTACTTAAATGCCTGAAAAATTACATTCATTCAATACATGTGTAATGATAACACAGATATGGAGTGTCATAAATTTAGAAACAATATTCACTATAGGATCTTCTACTCTGACCAGAGACTGTTTCTTTGTCTTTATTCAAGTTATAAAATCAAACAGTGGTTATAATTTGTATGTTATATGGTAGTAGGGGGTCTATAGTATTTTTTAACTTTTTTCCAAACAGATTGTCATTTATATCACAAACATCAATCACTATGCCAACGAGAAATGAAAAAAGAAAGCTGTATAAAAGACATACCATTTGAAGAGAAAAGAGGCACAAGATTTACCTAATCAACAAAGGACAGAGAAAAACAAGAGTGCTCCTGGTAAGAGCAGCAAGGATTTTTAAAATAAATTGTGTCAAAGGAAAAGTCAATTGGATAATGTTGAAAAGGAAAAACAGTTTTCAGTATCTACAAGGAGAAATGGAAGAAAAAAGGAAACGGTGTCTAAAAACAGTGGTGAGGAAAGTATGTACAGTAAAAGACGTACGAATCAGTTTGCGGAAATAAGGAAACGTATGTTTCATAAGAGAGTTGTTATGAATTTATTACAAAAGGAAAAAGTTTCTAAAAGGAAATCTGCTTTTTATAAGAAAAAGAAATATATAGAGGAAGTTGTGGATGATGCGTTCGTGACAACATTTTTTATTTTATTTTAGTGCTTAAAAGAATAAATACACTAAATAAGGCAATCAGAGTTTTAAAAGCTAAGAGTAAATGGAAGAGACACATAAATAGAACACATTTTTGTAATTTTTTTTCTGGTAAATGGATGCATACTTCAAATTCTGAGCCATTTTTTAATGAAGAGAGTTACTTTCAAAGTAACGATTTGTTGCATGCAGTTGACACCAGTGGTCGAGCGTATGAAGTGAAGGATGGCTGTCCTATTGAGAAAGAGAAAATTGAGGTCAGAAATACAGAGGAGGAAATAGGTGGAGAAGTTTTGCAGGGACGTGTTCATGCTCCTGTTTATAGTTGGAATTGTAGCAGTATTTGCAGTGTACGACAGGATTAAATTGATTTCTTTCGCAATTTCTTACGTAAGTACAGTAAGGAAAGTCTAAAAAAAAAATTGTAATGTTGCAAGAATTAGATCGTTGCAGAGTGAGAGAAAAAACTGGTTTGCAAGGCCAATCTCTGGCTTGTCTGTCAAAAAAAATATGCCAGAGTGTTTTTCATCACTTTAGGATGTTAGCAGTGCATCATACCAAAATGAGAAAATTAGTCAGAAATATGTATTATGCAAAAAGTCCCGCACTTAAACCTAAAGAGTTAAATAGTGCTCTTTTGCATGGATGTGCATTAGATGTGAAGAATATTTGTGCAGAAATTGAGGTAAGTTATTTTGGTCGAGATGAAGAGAATGTAGAAACTAATATAGTTATAGAAGGAAATGTGTTAGAAAATGTTGTACATTTTATTACTGAAGAATTTGAACAGGAAATAACAAAATTTAAGGTGATCGCAGGAGAAAAAACAAATTTAACTTGTGTGTGTTGTCGACGCATTTATTACAAAAGTCAAACTAGGTTAGTTGATTTATATTTAAAAAGTGAAGATGAAGATAATACTCAGTGGAGAGAGTTTGCAACCTATTTGCTGGTAGAAAAGTATTTTGATTTGGGTTTTGAGCAACGTATTTGTAAATATTGTTATAATAAATTAAATGAAAATAAAATGCCTGCTAGAGCTGTTCATAATAATCTTGAGTTGATAAATATTCCATCGGAACTGAAGGATTTAAATACTTATGAGACTATTTTGATTCAATGTGTACATCCTTTTCAGGCTATTGTTCGTATGGAGCCTAAGACTGGGAAATTAAATCCTACAGATTTACAAAGAGGATTAAAGGGTAGAGTTGTATATTTGCCACTTGATTTAAAAAAAAATATGGAGACAATTGGTATTGAAAATGTAGAAGAGGAACCTCTTGTTATTCTAGTTAATGGTGTACCTACAAAGAGTAGGAAAATCTGGCAAGATTTAGTGGATGTTAGGAAAGTGAAAAAGGCAACGTTGTATTTAGTCAAAAATAATAAATACTATAAAAATGTGTATGTAGAAGAAGAAGATGTAAGTGATGAAGAGGATAATGATTTGTCTATTGGACAAATTGAAAAAGTCGACATGTCCAGAACTGAAGAAATTTATGAACATTACAGTGTTCATCCACTGCATTCCAAAGAAGCAATGGGGAATGCTATTGAGTTATTGCAGATGAAAAAAGCAGAAGGAAGTCCTATTAGTGTGTGGGAAAAAAGTTTGGAAGGTCATTGTTTCCCACAGTTATTCCCAACAGGTGAAGGTGCGCGATATGATGATCGACCTATGCAGATTTCTGCATCTGAGTACCGGACAACAAGATTATATGCAGAAGATCCCAGATTTCGTCAATGTATTCCATATTTGTTTCATCTTCTGTTTGAGAGTGACTTATCTGGTCTTTCTTATGCAGTAAACCATATCTTAAAAAGTGGAGTGCATCTGCAAAATGTTTCAGCAAAGGATTTTATGGATAAAGTGCAACAGAAAGATAGTGTTTTGGATTCTCACCTAATAAATTTAATGGCATGTCAGCGTGGTACTAATGAATATTGGTACCGTCGTCATGGAGATTTAAAATGCATGCTAAGAAACTTGGGAGCACCAACATGGTTTTTAACTCTAAGCTGTGCAGAGTATACCTGGGCAGATTTACTTGAATATCTTCGAGAGGCAAATGTAAATATTGAAAATATAAACTACAAGACACCAGGAGAATTGTGTTCGTTGGATCCGGTTAATGTTTGCAGATATTTTAATCATAGATTTGAAGCAATGATGTTGTTTATTACAAACAAGAAGAATCCACTGCTTGGTGAAGTTTTGGATTTATTCTGGAGAAAAGAGTACCAAGCAAGAGGTGCTCCTCATATTCATATGTTACTATGGATCAAGGATGCTCCCAAACTTGGAAAAGACTCCGATGACACTGTACTGTCTTTTATTGAACAATATGCCACTTGTGACATACCTAACAGTACAACTGATAAAGACTTAAGAGGAAAAGTGTTACGGTTTCAAAGACATCGTTGTGGAAAATATTGTCTGCGAAAATTCAAATCAAAGGATAAGTTCTATACAAAATGTCGTTTTGGATTTGCACGACCGGTGCTTTCAAAAGGAAGAGTCAACAATTTGATGTCATCTTTGCGACATAATATCACAAGAAGATCACCCAAAAATACATGCAATTTAAGAAGAGGAGAAGAGTCCAAATATATAAATGACTACAACCCTGTCATTTTGACCATGTGGAATGCTAACATGGATATACAATATGTTGCGGACAACTCTATTGCTGTGGCACGATATGTAACGTCTTACATCACGAAATCTGAAAATACGGAACTGAAGGAGATGTGGGAAGATATTTCTCATGAAAAGAGCCTAAGCAAGAAATTGTATACATATATTTTGAAGATGTTATCACATCGAGAAATTGGAGCATATGAATGTTGTGATCGATTATCATCAGCAAGTCTTTATGCGAAATCTCGAAGTATCCTGTGGGTGAGTTTAGGTCTAGCAGGAACACGAAACCGTGTTTTGAAAACTGTGCAAGAAATTGAATATTTAGCACAGAAAGAACCAGACAGTACAGACATTCTGAAAACAAATATGTTGGATACATACTATCCAAATAGAAGTACTCTGCTTGAAAATATTTGTCTGTATGAAGTACTTGAAAAATACACTTTTAAAAGGAATATCAGAGAGAATGTTGAAAAAGGTATATACGCTGTAATTGGACAGGAAGGATGTCTGGTGAAACAAACAAAAGGACATTTGATTAATCACCGAAAACTGAGTTGCGAAAATCCAGACAAAAGAGAATTTGACTATTTAGCTCTTTTACAACTCTTTAAACCATGGCGTACTGAAGAGGAACTACTTAAAGACTTTGTTAGTTATGAAGATTCCTTTAACGCATCTAAAAGTAGTATAGAATGTCCTGTTTTTAGTAATTATCTTAAAATGTTGAACGACGAAATAGAGCAAGAAGCAACAATTGCAGCGGAGATTGCTAGAGAAAGTTTACAAGACACTCAAAGTTCAGCATCGTTGAGTCAGGATCCACTGGGAGAACCAATTATCCGAAATGAAGCAGCCACTGACATGGATGAGGTGGAAAGAGCAATGCAGCAAGCTCAAGAGGATATTATAAATTTAGAAGAATTGGAGAAGAAATTTAATCTTGAGCAAAGACAGATAAATGACGAAGTGACAGAGCATATTGAGCATGGTTTTCGTCATGACAAAAAAGAATGCTCATGTATGTCATTTGAACCTATTCGACTATATGTAAGTGGAGAAGCTGGAACAGGGAAAAGTTTTCTTATAAAAGGAATTACTACATATCTACAGCAAAGAACTCAGTCACCATTGTCTTGTGTTGTAACAGCAGCAACTGGATTGGCAGCACATAATATTAAAGGTATTACTTTACATCATTTACTGATGCTGCCAGTTGAACATGAAAATAAATTACAATATCACAAGCTATCTGGAGACGCTTGTTATGAAGTTTCTAGAGTTCTTAAAGAAATGAAACTTCTTATTATTGATGAAGTAAGCATGGTATCCAATTTAATGCTTGCTGTTGTACATTTAAGAATGCAGCAGATACTTAAAACTGACTATGATGTTTTATTTGGAGGGAAACATGTCATAGTTTTTGGAGATCTACTGCAACTAACTCCTGTGAAAGGACAATCTGTATTTGAAACTGTTACACATGAAGACACCAGAAAGTGCCTTGGCAGTATTGGAAATGTTAATATATGGTCACATTTCAAATATACTGAACTGATACAAAATATGCGACAGGCAAAGGATACTAGATATGGAAATATTCTTCAAGATATAAGGATTGGAAGACTAACTGAAGATGCAAAAGAAACTCTACAAACTCGATTACTTTGTAAGTTGTTTCCCAATGAAGATAATGTACCTGAGAAAATATATAGTAAAGAGGTAAAAGATAAGTCAGTCATATGCTTGATGCCAACTCTAAAAGAATGCTCAGTTTTCAATGAGAAAATGTTGAAGTTGGAAAATGAAGAAATTAAGAAACTGGAAGCAAAAGATAAAATAGAGCATGAAGGAAGTACTATTGTTTTGTCTGATAAATTAAAGTTAAAATTGGATAGTCTACAGAAATCTATATCTAAAACTGCTGGTTTAGAGAAGAATCTGTATGTATGTTTAAATTGTCGGATTATTTTACGCAGAAATTTACTTGTAGAAAGAGGTCTGGTGAATGGAGCAATGGGTAATATTGTTGGTTTTGTAAATTACCCAAATAGAGATGAGATTGAATTTTTACAAATAAAATTTGATGGGATTGAGGAAGTTCAACCAATCAGTCGCAGCTCAAGTCATTTTTTACTTGTGAAAGACTTGTATGTCCGTCGGAAACAATTTCCAATTTGTTTGGCATATGCAGTGACTATTCACAAATCGCAAGGTTTAAGTGTAGATTGTGCTTTGGTCAATATTGGAAATAGTGTATTCAAAGAGGGTATGGGATATGTTGCTTTATCACGAGTTAGAACTTTATCTGGGCTTTATCTAATTGATTTTGATGAGACAAAGATCAGTGCAGATTTAAAATGTGTGAAGGAGTATAATAGGTTAAGAAGAGAATATGCTCCAAGTTTACCTCAATATCCTTTAATTAAAAAGAGTATAGTTGGTCAGAAAAGGAGAAATGAGGAACAATGTACTGAAGTAGTAGAGAAACGAAGAAAAAAAAATGAGACTGTCATTGGTAGGAGTAAGAAAAAGGTTAGTACTACAGAGATTGTTGGATTTAAATTTGAAAATAGGTCTGGTGTCAACTGCTATGCAAATGTAGTGGTTAATGTGTTTTTTTTTCTAAAAAGTTTACAGCAACAGATTAGAGAAAATCAGGAGCAAACATTATGTTGTTCTTTAAATTCTGTGTTTGAAAAATGTACCAGTGGTAATAGTGAAGTAGGAAGTGTTTCAGAAGTAAGGAATGTTTTAGACATATGTGCAGGACTAAATCAATTTTCTCAGAATATTCAGCAAGATTGTCAGGAATTTATTATGTATATGCTTACAGTTTTGGAAGAAGAAGGTGTAGGTATTGATAGTCTTTTTGGCCTTTCTTATAAATGGGAACATATTTGCGATAATTGCTCATTTACAAGTAGTACTGACATACACACAGAAAGATTTATATATTTAACATTACCTGATTGTAAAACAGTGTCCTTTAATAAACTAGTTAAAGATGCGTATCAGAACATGGTTTGTTCTCAATGTAATTCAGAAATGTTATCAACCTTATTTATCCATAGATATGGACAGTATGTAATTTTAATGCTTCAACGATGCAGAGCTGATGGAAGTAAATTGTCAACTTTAATTAAAAACTATGTGGCTTCTCAAATATATATTTCTAGAAGAACATTTGTAACTGTAGCAACTATTTTTCATGAAGGGCCATCAATATCATCAGGACATTACATAGCTTATTTGAAGTGTCCAACTGGTTGGACGCTCTGCAATGATAGTCAGTTAAGTTTTAGGAATCGTTTGCCTTCTGAGTTAAGAAATTCTTATCTGATATTTTTGCAACCAAAATGTCAGTGAAATTACTTGGTCTAGTCAGAGTAATACTGTAAAGATATGAAAATGTGTTGTTTAGAAATATCATGTGTTTAAGGGTGTTCAAATATAGAAATGAAACTTTTATGTGCCAAAGAGATAGCATAAGGTAAGGTTTCCTTAATGTTGATGGTACAGGACATGTTGGAATTAACTTATACTATTTGGCCACGCGGAAAACAATGAGATATGAAAATGTGGACTTAAGATAAATGTTTTTAGAGTATACTTACTTGGAAGTTTGTTGAGAGGTACTCAAAAGAAACGAATTAGCTCATACTATTTGGCCATGCGGAAAAGTATGAGATATCTAAATCTGGATTTGAGATAAATGTTTTTGGAACATACTTACTCGCAAGTTTGTTGAGAGGTACTCAAAGAATAACGACTTAACTCATAGTATTTGGCCATGTGGAAAAAAATGAGATATCAAAATGTTGACTTGAGATAAATGTTTTAAGAACATAGTTGCACGGTTATTTGTGGAGAGGTATTTAAAAGTAACTGGTATACTTTAATTAGTTTGTAATTGTGGAGTATGTGCTGTGCTTACTCAAGAAATTGCGATTTAGAGAAAAACATTTAAAACATGTTTTTTTCTAGGTATTTATAGTATGTATAGAGATCTTGTACGGGTTTTTTTAAATACAATCATTTTGATTGTGCTTTTTTTTCCCCGCTGTCACATGATGATTACTATTGAAATCACTGTTTATAGTGAAAATCAATTTATCTGAGGACAGCAAAAATAAACCAGTAAATATGTTGTCTAAGTTATTTTGTTACATAGGATTTAGAAATATGTATTATAACAGATTTCTTTATTGTCTTCCACAGATATTACATTTTTAAGGTAAGAACAATTAATCATATCTGAGAGTTTCGTGTACCTGTGTCTTATCCTTATTTTTTTCATCCTCTTCCTTTGTTAGTGGTGTTTAGATTTGGTTATTCCCTTTAACTCATGCTTTTTCTCTTACATCTTTTCTATTAGTATTCTATTCAGTCTTTCTTACTCTTCAGTTTATTACTTATGTTGCTTTAAAGAGAGTCACCTTTATTGATCCTTTATCATCTTTGTTTCCTGAATCTTAACTTCTTTGTCTTACTGTACCTTACAATTTGTTCCCTTACTCTGCTTTCTTTAATTATACTCAATTTCCAAGCTAAAATCTATAGTTTAGTTCTCTCACCCTACTTCTTTTCTCTTTATCTGTCTCTCTTACACTCCATGGGCCTCATTTATGAGGCCTTGCGTCAGTTTTGCGCTTCCGATGCGTCACTTTTTGTGACGCATCGGCGGCGTAAAACATGCCTCCTGATGCGCACTATTTACAAAGTGACGCATCTAAGCAGATGCGTCACTTTGTAAACCCCTGCGCTACATTATACCTGCGTCAGGTATAATGTATGCAGAGGGGGCGTTCACCCGCAAAAAGCCTCGTAATAGTGACGCAGTGAAATCTATGAGATTTCACTGCGTCACTTTTAGGACGCTGTTGCGTCAAAATCTTGCGCCTGCCTCACAGCAGGCGTAAGACTGACGCAAGCCCTTTCACATGGGGCTTTCCCCATGTGAAAGGAAGCATTGCTGGAGTTGCGTCACTTTTGTGACACACTCCAGTAATGCGTCACTTTTGCGCCTACAGATACGTCAGAAATACTGACGTATCTGTAACTCCTTGCGACATGATGCGTCATATTATAAATATGACGCATCAATCATGTCGCAGGGAGAGCGCAGTGAAAAGTGACGCATCGCTGTTTTCACGCAGCGATGCGTCACTTTTCATAAATGAGGCCCCTTGTCTGTTTGTATTCCATTCATCTTCTGTTACTCAACCTTTTTCACTCTTTTTCTCCTAGTGTTGTTTCTATATTTTATCTTTGTCTTTAAGACATTTAGGTACTCTTAGTCTGTTTAGTTCACAGACTGTTTGTTTCGTGTATTATCACTGATCATACTCTCATTTTGTCTCTCACTTTACTTTCCTTTAGACAGTCATTCTTTGAGTGCTAATATTTCTTTCAAATTATTCTGTCTCGGTCTTTTTCTGTCCCTCAGTCTTCTTTTCTTTCACTTTCTGTTTCATTCACTTCTACTTTGTTTTGTTTTATAAAATAACACTATAACCATATTTGTACTTTCCTTCCACAGATACCATGTTTTTTAAAGATTTTAAGTTTTTCTTTATTACTATTTCTTAGGTAAGTATACATAATAAAAATACTTTTTCAACACTGTGTCATTTCTTTGAGTATCCGGGTCATACTAGTGTTGTGTTTTATGTGAGCACTTCCATGGAGGATTGGCTGCACGGTCACAAGGAGCCTCTTAAAAATTAATTTAAGAAAGCAGCAACATTTCAGTGAGTTAGTTCACAAATGCGGATTGTCAAAACATTGCAGGTAAATGATATGTGTTACAGAAGTTTAGAGCATATTATCAATGGGGTTTTATTCTGCAATTTTGAATTTAAAAGCCAAGATAGCAGAGATAAAATTATCTCTCTAGTATGTAGCAGATGCTAACACCAGTTAGCGACATGTAATAATAGATAATGCCTACATTGGGATTTGCTTTGTTTGTCTGTGAAATTTAATATAATTGACATACAAAGTTAGCATTGCAAGATGTTAGTGACTGGAAACAGTTCCTAACATTGCTATCTGCTCTTACCCACTTTGAAACATATTTGTGTCATGTTCCAAAATCTCAAAAATCTAATAGCTGCCCCTGAGAAGTTCTAACGTATGTCATGTAATGGTAGGTAGATAACATGACTAAGACAAATAGGTTGGTAATGGATGAATATTGCTGACTTTACAACAATATTTATTTATTTTGACCGATTTTTATCACTTAGGACAGTGGTTCGCATACAATGTTCACCTGTTGGTTTCTTGACCTACTCAGCAGTTTACAGTGGTTCCACACCCTTTTATCTAACAGTTAGTAGGTGCTTTGTACATCCTGTTACCTTTATTAAAGTAATTGGGTCACTTTCTATCACTCATTCAATCATCTGTTCACTGATCCAGCCATCCGCTCTCTTAACTATCCACCCTTTTACTTCACTGATGTATCTATGTTTTTGTCTATCTACCCCCTTTCACTTACTAATTTATCTTTATAATCACCCTTTCAGTTAAGTATTCTTTTATCTTTTCACATATCAATTTATCTATCCACGCATTTACTTGACCATCATCTACCCTTTCATTTATTTATCTATGTATCCTTTCACACATTCATTCACTAAATCACTGATCCATCACGTGCTCTTTTACTCATGCATCCATCCTTTAACATATCTATCCATCCTTCTAGCCATTCAAGCAGCCTTCCAGCCATTCATTCATCTATTTATTTTTTCTCTGATCTATACTTGCTCTCATTAATTTATTCATGCATGTTTTCTGAGATTATGTAACTATTCTCTTTTCATTCATCTATTCATTCTTTCAATAATCGATCCAGCCATTTAGACATTCCAAATGTATTTACTCTCTCAGCTTTGTAGTTTATGACCTGAGTCTTTCTCTGCAGAGTTGTAGGGAGAAGAGGCCTGTGAGGAACAAACTACAGCAAAGGGTGGGGTGCGGTGGGTGAGAGTTTACAATACTTCCTTACATAAGCAGACTGAAAAGGTAGAAGTTATCAGTTATACATGATGTTCAGTAACAGGATGTGAGGTTACTGTTAAATGGTGTTGTTTCCATGGCTTTAAGGACTGTTTAAAAAAAGGGAGGGGTCTTTTCAAAGGAGGTGTTGGATGTAATTCCGTGGGCACATTAAAGCACCTAAACTACAAATATGCGTCTAGCATAGGGTGGTGCTCGACTGGTGGTATTGTGTATGTCTGATTGCATGCAGATATGTAGAACAGGAAATACCTTCACACAAACAATAAGCAAAGACTATTGGCTTTGAGATTAGGTGCTAGTTCCTTTAAGTACAAAAGCAGTAACCATGGAATTGTTGAATATGTTAATGAAAATACTGCTGTTCAAAATTCATGACAGAATGAAAAAACATTAATCTGTTTTTTTTATTTTCTTTCATAGTCTTCTTTAAAGAAAGTGGGGCATATTATCAAGGGGGATTATCTCCGCTTTTTTGGCTTTAAAAGCCTAGAAAGCGGAGATAAAATTATCTCCCTATTACCTAGCTGTCACTAACACCAGTTAGCGACAGCTAGTAGGAGATAGCGACCATCTTGGGCCCCACTTTGCATGTCAGTGATATTTATCACTAATGACATGCAAAGTGGGCGTGCCAAGATGTTAGCGACTGGAAACAGTCGCTAACATCGCTATCTCTTATTACCAACTTTTGGAGATATTCGGGCTAAGCGCGAATATCTCCAAAAGCTAACACCTGCCCTGAGCAGTTCTTAGCCATGTTATCCAATGGGAGGTGGATAACATGGCTAAGAGCATTAGCTCAGTAATGCATGAATATCGCTGACTTTCCAGCGATATTCATGCATTGCGGCCGTTTTTTATCGCATTTGCGATAAACCTTGGTAATACCAAGGTTTATCTGCGATAAAAATCGCCGCAGCTCTGCGGTAAAATTTTGTCTTTAACCACGCAATAACGATAATTATCGCTATTGCTTGGTAATATGCCTTAGTGTTTCCTAATATGGCATGCTGGTGGTTTTACTTTTTTTATCGAAGGGAATGCCTTCTGTTCGTTGAGGCAGGAAGCTCCTTTGAGAATTCACATGTGCGGGAGGGGTGCTTCTGGTGCAGTAAAATCCAAGGCCGTTCTAGCATGGGCTGTCAGCCTTATCACAAGGGAGGAGCGCGCAGCTCTCTGAGATAGATACAGTGACACATAACAGGGTAGTGACGTCTGTGGAATTTACGGACGGTTGGTCACCCTAGTGTGCGCCGTGCCCTTGGCACCTAATTACGGCGGACTGTGGAGCCGCGGTGCACAGTTTGGGAATCAGTAGTTTTAGAAATAAACTTTGATAATTTTAACACTCCTAAGCGTTAAAAATCGCCCGTTGGTTGACGAAAAATAATTGGAAGTAAGCCAACATAGTGATAATTATTGCTAGTTGTTTACGGTAAGTAGATTTCTAAACGCAAAAAACGGGACATTAAATTAAAATAGACTATGACTATGATTTTACTTCTAGTGATGACAGTGCATGTTAACATTACCGCGTGAAAACAAGCGTTGTTTTTATGCACTAATGTGTGCTTTGTAATTAGGAGAGGGGGTTGATTTAGTTTTATTTTCCACACCTCCATGTTAACGCTGCCAAATGCTTCATCAAAGCAGCCCGTGCAACTCGTACGATAAACAAGTTTATTTAAACTGTTTTCCTAAGAATAGCCGTGTACGTGATAGTATTTTCGCCTTCAAAGAGATTTTGCTTGTAGTTTTACATACGTCTACTATGCATGTCATTAACTGTCTGTACTGCACACATGCAGAGTGCTTTTACCGCAGGCGGTGTTATGACGTTCTAACAAAGGTGTTCAGGACCATTTACAAGGATATGGAAGGCTTTATCGCTGCCTTGAATGGCAGGACGTTCCCGATATAGGAGCGAAAACGGCGTCCATAATATGCTCTATAAATTGCAGTCGAACGTTATGTTAGATATAAAGGCGTATAACATATGTTTCAATTTGAATTTTTTAGAACATAGGGGCATATTATCAAGGACGGTCGATACATTTTCGCCGCTTTTATCGACAGGAAATTGCCGATAAAGCGGCGATAATGGGTTTGATAATATGCCGTATGGAAATCTTATCAAAGCCCATGTGAGATGTGAAAACATCTAATATGGGCTTCGATAGGAATTCCATACAGCATATTATCAAGTCCATTATCGCCGTTTTATCGGTAGTTTCCTGCCGATAGAAGCGGCGATATTGTATCGTCCGTCCTTGATAATATGGCTCATATTATGAAGGCGATTATCGGCGCTTTTGTTACTGCGTTCTGCCGATAAAAGCGACGATAAATTATCACGTCTTCTTCATAATATGCCCCAAGTATTGCCGCATTCTTTAATTATTGTTCTGAAAATGCGGCGATACTTTAGCATATGAATAGAGCTGTTTTTGGTATAATGAGGTAGTTCTGAAAAGAACTGTTTTTTTTTTGTTTTTTTTTTCAAAAAGTTTTTTATTCTTTATAATTTGTAAAACTGGAACCACATTTTTGAACTGTAAAACAGGAACATAGGAAGTTGTTAAAAAATTAGCTGCATTCGAATCTTACATGGTCATTATATCTTCTTTCAACCAGAATGCTGCTCTGCTCCCCGTACACAATCAATCCTTTACACTTGTTGCATTTTATATGCACTTTCGACAAAAATGGTTTCAACTCCATCTCTGCAGTAGATGGAGATGTAGGTCGTCTGGTCGATGAAGTACTGGCCTCAGCTGGTGGTAGTTCTGTTGCCAGAGCTCTTGTCGCTGCCTGTGCATATTGCACAGGGTGGACTTGGCTCATATGTCTCTTCATGGTATAAATTGAAAAGGAATATTTTTTGGAAGGATTTCCTCTTGAAAGTACTGAGCTACAAATTGTGCAAGTTACTTTCGGAGCACTTACTTTTTTTGATCCTGAGGAAAGGTAAAGAATTGCCAAATGAAAGATTCCTTCTTTTTTTTTAAAGGAAGATGAACATTTTCTTCAGATTCCGAAGATGAATTGCGTGCGGCAGCCATTTCAGCGAAGTCTCAGGAAAGATGATAAAGGTTGTTTCTCTCTTCAGCGCCAAATAGATAGTGAGGGGAGTTGGTGGTTTCTGGAAAATTGCAGAATAGAAACTACTATGAACCAATAGGAAGTGTTCTCTTCAAGTCACATGATTTGACATGCGCGTATTAGGACGTATATGCGGTGACGTATTCCAGACACATACGTCAATTAGAAGTATCGGTCTAATTTAATGACGTTTTAAAATGTGAAAAGGAGGAAAGGTATACATTCTCAAATGTTAAATACCTTCATATGGGGTCACAAGAACAATGCCGATAAAGTTTCAAACCTTTTTTATTCTTTCAAAATACCGGGGTGCGCGCACTCGGTCGCGCACCTCAATACGTTTTTCAACATTTAGTGACAAGTCTGAAAACGGTAAAATGAAGGTAAGGTAAATACTTTGTAAACCTTTTGAGACTTACAAGGAGTCCCCAAGCAATTCCGACAGTGAAGAAAAGTTTGTAATACTATGAAAACATTTCTCGAAAATCTATGATAAAACTATAGAATACATTAAAAAAATATTTTATATTTCGCAATTAAAAAAACCAATGAAATATAATGAAAAAAAATAAGTTATAAACAGCTTATACTTAGGAAGTAGCCTTTAAAAACCTATGAAATTCACTGAAAAAACCATAGGTTTTACACACGTTATAGTTAGGAAGTAGCAATTAAAAAACCTATGAAATTCACTGACTATATAGAACTGTTGGTGAATGAGTGGATGTGTATATAGATGGTGGAATTACTGAATTGGTTGTTGTAACTGGTATGGGTATCTCGATTTTTGTGAAAATTTTTGTTTCTATTTTTGAATGTGTTTCAACGGTTATATTACAGTGAAAGGAGGTCTGTCACTCTGTCACAAGGATGGTGTCATCAGTGATGTCATGAGTGATGTCACTGACCATGTCATGAGTGATGTAATATGTGACGTCATCAGCAGTGCATTGCACGCGCAAGTTATAGTGAGTCCAACTAACTATAACGTGGGAATTTCAATGGTTTTATGCGTATAAAATTTCGAGCTAACTATAACTGGTGTAAAACCTATGGTTTTTTCAGTGAATTTCATAGGTTTTTTAAATGCTACTTCCTAACTATAACGTGTGTAAAACCTATGGTTTTTTCAGTGAATATATATATGTATATATATATATAGATATATATATACTAGCAGCCCGTCCCGAAAGTTGTCCGGGGCAGAAGGGGGCTGGGGGCAGCACAGCAGCAGGAGACGCGCAGCAGAGCGGCCAGCAGTGGGAGCAGCATGGCATAGTCACAGCAGAGCGTACTCACAGCACAGTGTACTCACCAGCATCACGTGCGCAGGGTGTTGTTTCCTTGCTCCCGTTTTCTTGCTCCTGGCCGCTTCTGCCCACGCTCCTGTCCACTTTTACTCCACGCTCCCCTGGGCATGTCGATGTCGACGGTCCTCCCCGTGCTCCTGGCCGCTCCTACGCGCTCCGGACCTCGCAGGGTGTCGGTTTCTTTCTCCTGGGTGCTCCTCCTGGATGCTCCTCGCAGGGTGTGTCTTCCGTGCTCCGAACCATGCAGGGTGTTGCTTCGGCGCTCCTGTCCGCTCCTCGCAGGGTGTCACTTCCGCGTTCCGGCCCTCACAGGGTGTTGCTTCCGGCTTTCACGCTCCTGGCCGCCGACCCGTGATGTCAGCACGCACGTCGTTTGCTGGCGCTACTTCGAAGGGACTACTTTTCCTTAAAAATTACTTTTCCCTTCTAACATATATATTTTTTTCTTATATAGCCTATGTCCAACTGCCTGCCCTGATGTTTTCAAAGATGTATTGGGTGTTTGGATTGGTGGTGTACTTTTCGAGTTTACCTGCCTCAAAGGACACAGTTCTCTCTTTATAATAGTAGTATAGATATATATTTCCACTGAAAAAACCATTAAAACCATAGATTTCAGGGGCGTTATAGATAGATGGACATTTCACTCGTACAAAACCATAGAAATTCCACTGTTATAGTTAGTTCAGCTAACTATAACTCGTGCTCCCGGAATGCACTGCTCATGATGTCACATATTACATAATTCATGGCATGGTCAGTGACATCACTGACGATATTACTGATGACATCTCAAATGTTATCACGGATGACATCACTGATTACATCATCCAGTGACTGGGTGTTTCTGTAAAGTTTAAATATGTTTTATATATATGCCAAGGTGTATTGAAGAATGAGTAGGTGTATAAGTGTCTGGATGAAGGATTTACGAGGTGTATGACTGATTGTATAAGTGACTCATCCTCGACATCCCACGACACAGCCACATCTCCGGACACCTAAGAGACCTGCACTGGCTCCCGGTCAACAAGAGAATCACCTTCCGTCTCCTCACCCACGCACACAAAGCCCTACACGATCAAGGCCCGAGCTACCTCAACAACCGCATCAACTTCTACGCTCCCAAACGACACCTCCGATCAGCCAGTCACGCCCTCGCCGCCGTCCCCCGCATCCGAAGAACGACAACAGGAGGAAGGTCCTTCTCCTACCTGGCTGCCAAGACCTGGAACTCCCTCCCGACCGACCTGCGCCTGACCCAAGACCACCTCGCCTTCAGGAAGAAGCTCAAGACCTGGCTGTTCGGGCAGTAGCAGCACCCCCCCCTAGCGCCTTGAGACCCTCCGGGTAAGTAGAGCGCTCTATAAATGTCTATGATTGATTGATTGATTGACTGATTAAACGTGTCTTACTGAATGCATGCATTAGTGATTAAACTGTGTGAATGTCTGTATCAGTGTGTCTGTTGTTGTGTAAGCTGGTACACGGGTTGGTCAGTAGCTGCATGACAGTTTATATGGGTTATTGATTGTTTGCCCGAGTATTTGTTTGGGTGCCTGACCGTGTGTGTGGGCGGATTGGAGGTGTGTGACTCTGTGCATAGATGTCTTGATTCACTGTGTGTATGGTTCAAGAGTGCATGTGGAAACAGCTCTATGAATGGGTGAGTTTGTGTATGGGTGTGTTGGTGAGTGAATGGAGGTCTAAGTGGTACATGTAAGTAGCTACCTATGTGAGTGATGGTGTATATAAATAACTGAATGTGACAGTGAGTGATTACAAGAGTGGCTGTATGGATGAATGTGTACTTGTATCTGTGATTATATAAGAGAGTAAGTATGCACTATTATCCGAATGAATTAGTGAGGTGGTGTGTGTATAACTGTATTGGTGAGTAAATGGGAGTTTGATGGATTCTTTACATGACTATTTAGGTGTGTGAGCAACTCCATGGATGAGTGGTGGTATGTGAGTGTCTGAATAGATATATGAGTGCCTATGATAGTGTTGTATTGATGAGTGACTGCATGTATAAGTAATTGTATGGGTGAATGAGTGGATGTGTGTGTAGACCTAAGAATCAGTGAATGGGTAGGTAGTAACTGGTATTGGTGTGTCTATTGTTTAAAAAAAGGTAGTCTGTATTTTAGAATGGGTGTATCTAAGGTTATATTAGGGTGTGAGGAGGCGCATCATGTTATCACATGGATGATGTCATCAGTGATGTCATTTGAGATGTCATCAGTGATGTCATCAGTGATGTCACTGACCATGCCATGAATGATGTAATATGTGACGTCATGAGCAGTGCATTGCGGGGGCGTGAGTTATAGTTAGCTGAACTAACTATAACGGTGGAATTTTTATTGTTGTGTACGAGTGAAGTATCCAGTAACTATAACGCCCCTAAAACCTATGTTTTTTTCAGTGAATTTCAAAGCTTTTTTAAATGCAACTTTCTAACTACAATGTCCCTGAAACCTATATTGTTTTTTAAGTAAATTTTAAAAAGACTGCTAATTTAGTTATAAACATTGTTAAGTTATACTTTAACAATGTTTATAACTTAATTAGCAGTAATTAACATATAAGTGTAGAAAAAGTGTGACGCAACACCTATGATACCTGACTTTGAATAACAGCATTCACAGTTCGATTCCCGGTGGCATGTTAGCCCACCAATATGTCACTGTGGGCAACACCTTACTTATTCTTCCTGACTCCCCCAATCGCCGGCACACCTTTCCGGGGGTAGCTGTAGCGCTTTATAAATGCTGGTATGTTTTTATTTTAACAGCATAGTGATGACAAATATTACTTCATATTTCTTTTTCTTTCATTGTGAATGATATCTTTTTTTATGTCTTCTATTTAGATGTTTTTAGTCATGAGAATGGAAATGACACGGTTTGCCGGGTAATAGTTTTGAAGCTCTCCAACGTATGTACGCATTAAGGACCTTATACGTGTTAGGATCGAAATCGAAACCTTTGCAGCTTCACATTTTGTAACTTTTCCCAACAAGTGCACAAGTTAAACAGTTAAAACGTGAGCACATGTAAACTCTAAAATGTGACATCTAAATGGGCGGAGCCGCATCTTCCTTCCATAGACTACTCAATAACCAAAAAGTATATAAACCACACCCGTTTTTAGATTAGTTTCGTTTATGCGAGTTATTTTCCCCTGTCCATTCTGTGGTTCAGATTCCCTTTTCTAGCGTTGGATTCTTCTTTTGCGGCAACAAAACATATTCCGGAGTTGTAAGTTATTTGATTATGGCATAGTAGATATTTATAATATGTAGCTATTTGTCAATATTTAAACATTTATATTTGGAAAAAAGTGTTTTTGTTTGTTTTTGCCTTTTTTCTGTAATGTCAACAGCTTGTTTTCAGAAACGGACAGATTACAGCAAATATTGCTCTTTTTCTGGTTCCTTTGAGCTTATATATTGTGACTTTGTGTATAATAATATTGACACTGTACTTCATTTCAGAGGTGTTGGTGACCCGTCGATGCAAACCCTAAAGATTTATAATCAACATCACCAGCTTCCGTTTATTAGTCTGTTTTCCCCTGGGGATCATATACTGTCAATATGTATATCATAATATAGTCAGTCATTGTATTCTCAGAGGAGTTTATGACCTGTTGATGCAAAGAGTAAAGATATACAAGTAACGTGACCAGCTTCAGGTTTTTAGTCTGTGTTCCCCTTGGGATCATATACTGTGAATATGTATATTATAATTTTCACAGTCATTATGATCTCAGAGTTTATGAACTGTCGCCACGAAAATTATTCACCGCGAAGATGAACATTTCGAAGTCTCAGAGAAAAGAAACTCTGAACATCTTCACCGCTGGAAAGTATTTCGTTATTGATCTTCAGTTGTGGGGCGAACCCAACCTGTGACATTTCCTTATTGGCGGAGTGAGCTTTTCTCCCTACCTGTGACCCCTGCTGTGACTGGTGCCTCCGTGGTGGTACAGGGCCGTGAGGGACACAAACAAACATCAGGTGGTTCTTCGCTGGTCTCCCCCGCTGCCGCTGCACCTTGCCATCCGTGCGCGGCTGCTGAGGGGGGAGACCACAACCCCCAGCACTCCCCGCGGCTGACCCCGCCCACAAGGATTCCGCGCCAGCCGGCGCGCTAAAAGGAGGACAGAGCTGCTGAGGAGCGGGCGAACCCAACCTGTGACATTTCCTTATTGGCAGATTGAGCTTTTCTCCCTACCTGTGCCCCTTGCTGAGACTGGTGCCTCCGTGGTGGTAGAGGGCCGCGAGGGACGCAAACAAACATCTGGTGGTTCTTCGCTGGTCTACCCCGCTGCCGCTGCACCTTGCCATCCGTGCGCGGCCACCGAGGGGGGAGACCACAACCCCCAGCGCTCCCCGTGGCTGACCCCGCCCACAAGGATTCCGCGCCAGCCGGCAAGCTAAAAGGACGACAGAGCTGCTGAGGAGCTGGCGAACCCAACCTGTGACATTTCCCTATTGGCGGAGTGAGCTTTTCTCCCTACCTGTGACCCTTGCTGAGACTGGTGCCTCCGTGGTGGTAGAGGGCAGCGAGGAACGCAAACAAACATCCGGTGGTTCTTCGCTGGTCTCCCCAGCTGCCGCAGCACCTTGCCATCCGTGCACGGCCGCCGAGGGGGGAGACCACAACCCCCAGCACTTCCCGCGGCTGACCCCGCCCACAAGGATTTCATGCCAGCCGGCACGCTAAAAGGAGGACAGAGATCCTGCGTCACGGGACGCGCGCGGGCGCAGCCAAGTGAAGCCCGGGCAAAGGGCGGGCCGTCTGTGGCTGTCCGGGGCAGGATGCGACAGGGTTAGGCCACCCCCCTGACATTGTTTCCTGACCTAGTGGCGTTCCAAAACGTAAGACCCTAACCTGATGACATTGACTTTTGGTTATTGGACTGTTTTGTGGACTTATATAAAAATTAACATCGTATCCAGTCTTTGATATCACATTAGATTCTAATTTGATTGGGGTAAAAACACTTACAATCCTTGGTGGGAGGGTCTGTACAAGGGACCTTAAATCAGTTCATAACAAGGGCAGCTAATGTACTGGAACTGGAAATTGCCATCACTGAGAAACGCTTATCTTCTGAATTACTTCAAAATAACCATTCATCTCTGGGTCCTATCCAATATGCTACCACCCCTGAATCAATAGGCACGGAAAGAGTTCTTAATGGAGAAATTGGTATACCTTTGCAATTACAAGACAAGTACACACCGACTGACTCAAGCGGGGAGTCTGAAAATGATTATTCCAATACAGAATCCCCAATATTAATTAGCACTGGGGGGACAAACCATCCCAAATTCGTCTCCACTAAGAAGGTGGACAACTCACTAAGATCAGGGCAGGCAAATAAAAGAAAGCGCAGGGGGAATTGTCAAGTGGGTAGGCGTCCTAAAACTATTAAAACCGCTCCGAGCCCTAAGAAGGCTTCAAATCCAAATAAAGAGGATAAGAAAAAAACACCTCATTGCCCACCCATACCCCCTAACTCCAAACCAGATATAATTAGAGCCATGACACACCTACTGAAATCTCTCTTACTACCTCTAGTGGAGAGAGTAAAACGGCTGAGTGACCAACTGGGGTCCCTAAAGGAAGCAATTATAACAAAGACTAACCGACTCCACAATGATTTCCCAGCCCCTAATCTAAACCCGACCTTACTAGTGCCCCAGAGAGAGGGTCAAACTACAAAATCACAAACCCACAAGGATAGTACCATTAATAGCTCACAAACGACTAAACTGGTCCCTCTGGAAACAAGCAATGTACTCACTAGAGGCAAAGAAGGAAAAGAGGGAGGTTCTGCAAGCGTACCGGTTCCTAAACCTGTAGAGGGGGCTAGGGACTACCTTTCAACCAAGACTGCTTATGGCGCCTCGCAACGTATAGATCTTCCACCAGAAGCAGTTCCATATGTCATAGTCCTCACTGGGGTCCCAGAACTGGCAGCAGGGACGAAGGAAGGCTATTGAGAACTTAAAAATAAGGTGGTTTACTGGCTCCGGAATAATCGACCCCTACCACCCAACCTAGATGGAGAGATCCTGCACGTTAGATGCCTGGGTTGGGTGGGGTAAAGACCCAAGGAGAAAGAAGGGGATGTTATCATTATAAATTTTAGGGATCGCATGGTAATTGCACACATGAGGAATTGATATCTGGAAAGCGGTGGGGGGGAATATCCACGTACGATCTTAGCTATTTTTACCCCCCATCTCTGGTGGCAAACCCACAAAGACCCAGGAATACATTCACAAGAAACTTAGCAGGCTGTGGCTTTAATATCACAACATACAATCGCTTTTCCATGCTGTCTGGCCTAAAAGGCGTTGATTGACTTGTCAAAGGGCCGACCAGTAAGCCCTATGCCCTAACCCAGGTAAAAAAAACACTGGCTACCCAGGGGGCAGGTGTAGGGGATAAGGGAGACGATAACAGTTCTCTCCCCATGCAGGATCAATCTATCAATATGCAGGATCCAGAGCTGGGTGGGGATTATAGGCCTGATTCATGCTGCATTGATCAGTCCACTGCACTCGTTGCTCCAACAAGGAATAAAGTGTTGCTTGGCAATACCCCCTTGGTAAATTCCTGCAGGATACCGAGTGTACACGTAACATAATGTCAGCACACTCAATAGTTTCCTGGAATATTGCAGGACTCAAGAGTAAATTAATGTCCCTAGACTGGCTAGCGTTTATAGACTTATATACGGTCATATTATTCCAGGAAACCTGGCAGGTGGACCCCCAGTTTAGGCAGGGATATTTGAACTTTTCTATTCCTGCAATCCAAACCACAAGAGATAGACCAGTGGGAGGCTTGACAACCTGGGTCAAACAGAATGACAGGTTCAGGGTCATCCAAATAGATTCTGGTTGTAATGACATACTTATTATAAGGTTACAGTACCCAAACGCTAGAGACCTGTACGTTTTTAACGTGTATGCAAGGGGCAAACCTGGAGGTAAACAGTTAGAGGTAGTTTCCAAGTTGGCATCACACCTGGATTATTATAACGGCAAAGCAAACCTGCTCATTGCGGGAGATTTTAATTGTTGTTTCGAGCCCTTGGATCATAACGACATTAATTTAGCAAAGGAGGAAGATCGCACATGGGATATCCCGCAATTGATCATCCCCCCGATAAAGCGCTGGACTGAGGCTGCACTCCAGCTTAAAGCCCAATGCCTAGAGCAGGGGCTACGTGCAGTAAATGGCAGGACCAGAGCAGATAAAGAGGGAGAACCAACCTTTGATAACGGGGTGCGCAATAGCAGAATAGATGACATACTCGTTAACCTAGAGTTCTGGAAATCAATCCACGACATGTCTATTGTATAAAGAGTAGAGAGCGATCATAACCCCTTAAGCTTAACCCTGGACCTGTATGGAGTATTGCAAGCAGACTCCAGCCCAATAACTATTGATATATTTCAGACTAATGACACACGGAGGGTGAAATGGTCCAAATGCCTATTGAAGCACGAACAAATCCTAGCGATGGGGGAATTGGCCGGAAGGGCATCCATGGAGCTCAAGGAGTGTATATCTAAACCTGATTTTCTGTCCAAGGTTGTTCCAATTCATTTAACACTTTTTAACAATCTTAAAAACTTTTTTAATAAGAAGGTGACGGGACCTAGACATAGCACTAAAAAGAAGCAGGCAGCTTCCTGGTATGATAAGAGCTGCAGGGATTCCTATAAATCACTTGCTGTAGCGGTAAAATTGAAAAGTAGGGATGCAATCCAAGAAGCAAGGTCCAAGTATAAATATGCCCAGCGGGAAGCGAAAAAATCCTGGGACGAAAAATACTGGCAAGAACTATACGATGCCAGTAAATCTAGAAACATGGTAGGTTTTGGGGATTTGGTAAAATGGGGTAAGGGCTGTCCCAGAGCCCAACCAGAAAACAATGTTTCTCCTGAAACATGGGTGATGGATTTTAAGAAGCAATTTGCATGCCCGGTCTCGGACATGGGGATAACTACCGATATCTCCCTCGCTAATGTTTCTCTCATCCCATTACAATTTAGTCTAAAAGAAGTAGAGTGTGTCTTAAAATCGGTCCCGAAAGGCAGAGCGCCAGGACTGGATACCATACCAGCGGATATTTTTACTCACGGAAAAGATGTATGGGGAAAGTACATAATGTCCCTTGCCAATGCAATTGCTAAAGGCTCCCCAATTCCAGAAACCTGGAAGGGAGCCGAAATAATTCCTATTTTTAAGAAAGGTGACCGCTCGGATCCCGCTAACTATAGGCCCATCAGCCTAATAGATTGTATTCAGAAGGTGGTTGCCAGGCTAGTCTTGTCTAGGATCCAGAACTGGATAGACGATGCTGATGCCTTATCACCCCTACAAGCTGGGTTTCGTTCACATACGAGTACGGTGGACCAGGTTTTTAGATTTGTCGCTATTTATTGGAGGTGGGTGGTCCTTGGAGGTGGCACACTATACGCTGCATTCGTCGACCTAAAATTGGCCTTTGACTTGGTGCCTCGAATGAAGATGTGGCGAGTTTATCAGGAACATGGTATGCCACCTGAATTGCTTGCGTTTTTAATCAAACTTCATGAAAACAACTTTGCCCAGGTCCGGTGGAGTCAACAAGGCAGGTAATAGACAGGTTTCCAATCCTGAAAGTTGTAAGACAAGGATGTGTCTTGGCCCCAACATTGTTTTCTCTGTATATCAACAGGGTTATTGACTGCTACGGGGATTTTCCAACGTATGCTCCAAAGCTTTGTGGTGTGTCGATACCACTGCTGATGCTTGCAGATGACACCCTTTTAATATCTAAGACCCAACAAGGGCTTCAGAGAGCAATCGGGCGTTTCAAGACCTTCTGCAGTGATTACGACCTTACCATCAACGTGTCTAAAACCAAATTTATGGTAATGCATAGGCACAAGCATGTGAAAGGAAGAGCAATAATGAATGGGGAGTTGCTAGAGCAAACCCAATCGTTCACATACTTGGGTATCACACTGGGCTCAAGGCTTGAATGGAAACCCCACATTAACCAACTAGCTACCAGACATGCCCAGTTGGCGGGAGTACTTCTAAGAGAATTGTGCTCTTCGGCCACCCAACCCATAGCTCCGGCACTAAAAATGTATGACACAAAAATACGATCATCCATATTGTATGGGGCCGAACTATGGGGGTCATGTAACATCTCTGATCTGGCATATGCTCAAAATAAATTTGTAAGAGGAATAGTGAGGCTTCCTCCATCCTGCCGCTCTATCTTGACTTGGGCTGTCAGAGAATAGAGGATGTAGCGCGCTTCAGACCCATAGCATACTGGCGGAGGATCTGGGTTACCCCAGAACTCTTGAAAGAATCAAGCTAATCAGCTTGCCCTCTGCGCACTGTTACTTTGACCCGGGTGGGTCAAAGTAACAGTGCGCAGAGGGCAAGCTGATTAGCT
This sequence comes from Lissotriton helveticus, assembly GCF_964261635.1. Taxonomy (NCBI): domain Eukaryota; kingdom Metazoa; phylum Chordata; class Amphibia; order Caudata; family Salamandridae; genus Lissotriton; species Lissotriton helveticus. The sequence goes on along the minus strand of NC_136065.1, from coordinate 996,519,296 downwards.
TGATTCTTTCATGTTTACTGTATATGGCGCATTATGGGCATTGCGTCCTCCCCTGCAGCACGCTTAGAAAAATAGCACAAATAAGTAAATATTAAGAGTAAAATACTGGAGTGCCTCTCCCATTACTAATTTTTTTTTTTTTACCCCAGAACTCTCCCACTACGCTCAGGCACTCCTCGAAGTCAGGAACATGGACACAGCTAATAGAATAAAATGGTTCAGTGAATCCAAGGCAATTTATAATGCCATGGGCTTGGCTGAGTTATGGGATAATACAGCACAAAACAATTTTCCCTCATGCAAGACTCTTAAGGAACTATACTGGTCGATGGTCACAACACAAGATTTCCAAAGATGCACTGCTCCTTCACTACAAAGGGAGTTTCTTGAGCTCAAACACTTACCAGCTTATGAACCATACTGGGATTTTATTGCAATCCCTGTGGACCGGAAATGGTTCCACCAGTATAGGGTGGGTACCCTGCCAACTAATACCTTCACAAGTAAATGGACCACTGGTAGGGGTGTTATGTGTCCCTTTTGCATCACACAACCGGAAAGTTTAGCTCACATCCTGTTTATATGCCCTGTGTATAAACTGCCGCGACATAGAGGGCTTAGGCCAGTATGTCTGCAGAAAGGCATTAAAAAAGGAACAGAGGCCCTAAGGATTTTTAAAACGGACTGTTCAGAAAGTTTAATTATTGCTGTGTCTAAATTTGTAACTGGATGTGGGCAATTCAAAGGATCAAACTAAAATCAGTAGTTGCCCCAAATGTCTAAATGTCTTCTTTTTATTATGAAAAATGAATTGTTTTTTTAAGGCTTTTAGACAAAATGTGTTATATTTATCATTTTAATCGAATCCCTTTTTTAACTATAGACAAGGAATAACCAGAGGACAGATCCAGTCAGTAGGTTTTGTGAAAGGCCCCTTCATCTATGTATAATTGTCAAAGAACTAGCTGTGTTTATTTTATTTTTAAGGCATTGATGATGTGTTTCTTTTCTACTTTTTAATAATATGATGTCGAAATGAAGACTTATCTGATCTGATCTGATCTTCAGTTGTATTTATAACTTTATTTTTCTTTTCTTTTTACTGTAACAACTGTGACACATATTATTTTGTCTTTGTGTTTCATATTGTTACAGAATAGGAATTGGAGATTCGTCGGCTCCTTCTGTAATACAGCTTACTAACCTTTATAACTTACTTGATCAGATATTTTTTCAGTGAGCATATTTTACGAAATTGCAGTCTAAAAAAATATAGCTACATGCTTTCTTACTTTAAACATTTGATAAACCCTACATTTCTGAATGTTATTTTCTAATTTCCATTTTTCTCAGTTGCAGTTCCTATACAACTTCTCCCTATAGAATATATATATTACCAGTACTGTATATTATAATAGTACTGTGCTATATATTCTTTAAAGAGTACGTGATTTGTTAGCGGAACGGTGTGCGCCCTCTAAGCACTACGACAGAACGTTCCCCAATTCTACAGAACACACATTTAAAAAAATGATAATGTGTACATTTCTATGTAATAAGAAGTTGTTTGTGTTTTACTGTTTTTTACTTGTTCTTCTGACCTCAGGTAATGTAGTGCGGGAGTGTTTCTTGTAGTACTTCTTTTCTACTTTATCTAAAAGTAACACATGCCCTCTTATATTATCAAGAATATGGGGGAACACTTTTACAAATTATAGCAGGAAAAAGGAGGGTGTGGCCACGCTTAAGTGATATTTTATGAAATTACATTTTTATTTGTTACCCCTTTTATATATACAGTGTCAGTTTCCAAAGAAAGTTTATTTGTAATTGCTAAATAAAAACTGTTTGAAACCTAGAGTGAAACTTTTGCTGTGCAACCACACCTCCCCGTCAGAAAAGTAAACACCACATTATAAGTAAATAGTGCTCTTGGGAAGTATCCCACCCACAAACTGCAAGACACTGTTATTTTTCCACTGTGATTTGTACACCCCAAGGCAATTATATAAATGGTCCTTAAAAAATATAAAAAACAATGTTTACCTTCACAATCCCTGTCCACCACCTTGTGACCACTGTACAGAGTTAATAGTGTTCCTGCTCTCCCCTCTACTACTTTGTTTCCCCGTACTCCTTTGAAGTGTGTCACAAAATGGCTGACAACAGTGAACCGTTCCCACCCAATAAGGAGCAAACTTGTACTCGGAATACTTTAGCCAATAAAATGTCCATGTTGTTCCGCAGAGGAGGAGGAAATGGCTGCCAACACTTCTACTTTTAATTCTTCACAGCCAATGAACATTAAGCTTGGGAAGGTCCCGCTTGGAAAGCGTTGCCCAATGAGATGTCCCTAATACTCCGAGGAGGTGGAAGGACTCACTGACAACACTTCTACTTTCAATGGTTTACAGCCAATCAACATTAAGCTTGGGAAAGTCCTCCTTGGAACACGTCAGCCAATCAGGTGTCCCTCCTACTCCGCGGAGGGGAAGTGAAAGGCTGGCAACACCTCTACTTTCAATAGTTCGCAACCAATCAACTTTAAGCTCTGGAGGCTCCTCGTTAGAAAACGTCAGCCAATCGGATGTCCCTCCTACTCCACGGGGGAGAAGGGAATAGCTAGCAACACTTCTACTTTCAATGGTTCGCAACCAATAAACATTAAGCTCTGTAAGGACCTCCTTAGAACATGTGAGCCAATCACATGTCCTTGCTACTCTGCGGAGAGGAAATGAATGGCTGGAAACACTTCTACTTTCATTGGTTCGATGCCAATGAACATTAAGCTAGTTATTGGAACACCTCAGCCAGTTAAATGTTACTTTTGTTCCGTGCATAGACAGAGAACATGCCCTCCCACATATTATTAAATTTCCTGTAACAAAGTGACACTATCCGTGATAAAAGTGAACACTGCATTATAAGTAAACATTATTTCGCATTATATTAAAGGAGGGCCGCAATATGGTGCATTGTTGTTTTCCCGATATAATTTCCACAGCCTACTGAACCCCCCTCCCAACATGAGTGAAGCCCCGGGCAGCGGGGGCCCCCGTTATTATTTTTGAATAAATGCCCCCGGGACCTAGCCCACACAGGGGCCTCATTAAAATAAAACGCGAATTGCGCTAAATTCTTTTTTATGCTTTTTTTGGCCCTGGGGGTCCTTCTGGGAAACCCTGAGCAGGCCTAGGGGGTCAGGGTGTTTCTACCCTGCCCCCTTCTCTTGTTTTATATCCTTGTTTCTCTGTTTTCTGGTGACTCGCTTCTACCGAGTTACAAGATGGCTGCCAACACTTCCTGGTTTGTAGTGTTGGCAGTCAATCACAGTGAAGCTTGTGCTCGAGACCTAGGCTCCGCCCAGATATCAAAACTTTTATTTTTCTAATTTCTCAGCAACTACTGAACATATTTACACCATTTAAAAAAACAATCACTTTCTGATCCAAGCACTACCTTTTTGCCAAATTTGGGTAATTCTGTTCAGTTGTTTCGGCTTTAGCCTTGCCCAAAGTTTCCTATGGAAAATTTATTTTTTTACTCTTATTTTTTGATTTTCTCAAAAACTACTGAACGGATTTACACCGTTTTGAAAAAAGGCCGCTATCTGAACCAAGCTCTACCTTTTTGCCATATTTGGGGTAATTCCGTTAAGCAGTTTGGGATGTAGCCCGTCGTAAAATTTCCTATGGAAATTACCATGGGGAAAATGCGTTTCTAGGACCCCCCCTTTTTTCTCAATCACCGCTTGACGAATCACCCCCAAAGTTTTCGGATAGGAGCTGATCTGGATAGACTTTTGTTTACAGAATTTCATAAAGTTTCGTCAAAAAAGTTAATAGCAAATCCAAAAATGCTTTTCTTATGGAAACTAGGTTCTAACTATAACTACCTACTGGCAGGCAACCGCAGTTGGGTATATATATATATATATATATATATATATATATATATATATATATATATATATATATATATATATATATATATATATATATATATATATATATTTATATATATGTGTTTGTGATAAACCCAGTTGACCATTATAAAGAAACGACATGGCCACTCAGTTGCAATAACTTATTACAGTTGAGTTCTGAAGTCAAAATGCCTGCTTCTGCAAGAGTAAGCAACCAAGGGGAAAGGCAGGCCAAGTCGAAGAGCATAATAAAAGTAGCGTTTTAAAGAACAAAAGCTTTTTTTTCTTTCTCCGGTCTGTTTTTCTATTTTTGTAGTGACCAGATAAAGGGGATAATTATGGCAACATATTTATTTTTGGCTAAATTACAACAGCACAGGTGCACCACAATTTTTAGGCATTCAGTTTACAAATTTCAATAAGTCACGAAAAGTGTGGTTCCTCATTTTCATTTCTTAATTTCAATTCAAGGGGAAATGAAGCACCATACAGCCTATATGTATGGTGCTTCATTTCCCCTTGAATTGAAATAAAGAAATGAAAACGATGAACCACACTTTTCGTGACTCATTGAAATTTGTGAACTGAATGCCCAAAAATTGTGGTGCACCTGTGCAGTTGTAGTTTATCTACTAGGTTCCATTGGGCACTAGCATTGTTACAGTGGGTGCTTTTCAGTGTGCACACTCACCCATCTTTAAATATCGGGTGTATTAATTATTAAATTGGTGTCACTTTTTGTTAGGTGCTGTGTTTAAGAAGGTCCCACTGTAAGGTCTCTTTAACTCACATTTATTTTTGGCATTTTATTGGTAAATATAGAAAAGTTATAATCTTTCTATTTCTATATATTCTGAGCTACTGCGCCTTCAAAAAAAAATCCTTATATTATACCAGTTCTAATATCTTTTTGCTAGAAATATATCACATCTTTTTTTTAATGTGTTTCATTTGGCACTTGAGATTCTATTTTTTTATTCTTCATGTTTCTAAACCAGCTCTCTCTTTCATAAGAAATATTTATGCACTAAGGAATTAAATGGTTTGCTGGAAAGGTAATGGTAAGACCATGTATTTTCTGTAATAAAGTACCCCAGCCATACATGATTAGGATATTACATGCCACCCCAGCATTCCATAACCTTATATGTTCATGGAACTCCCCGCCGAATTCTAATATCCTTATAATGTACAGCCGGGCGTACTCTATCCCATATATTATAGTAATGAGGTGGAGAAGGAAAATCAGGACCAGCAAATGTGTGTGCTTTCTGGTATTTAAAGGTTCTGGTGTGAGATAATGGTACTATAAAGAAGACTTTTGCACAATGGTTTAAACAAAAGTGCAGGTTATCCTTTTTATTGCTATTTGTCAGTAATTGATTCTTGTAAAAAATAAAGAATAAAAGGGAAGATGGTAAACTTTCTCTCAAACCTTCCACCAATCTAGCCGTACTGACTTTTATAATAAGGGTATTTGCATTACACCACGTTTTTAGGTATTATCAGGATAATTAGTTCAATTTGTTCCATTTAAGCAACCAAAAAAAGACTACAATGGAAATGTGATACACTTTTGATCTGGGGAGAGTGGGAATCCCTACCTACTTTTACTGACCTAGGAGTCATTGGTGACCACAAATAAATAGGTACAGAACATACTGCACTTGAGACAAGGAAAGAGCTGCCTCTTCTGAGGTTAAATACAATTTAGAATCTCAATATCCAGTTTACATAAAATATACATTTCTCTGACCCCTCAGTAAATACTCTAGTAGAGCGTTCAATGTCAAAAATTGCCTAAATACTTTGCAAGTTTCATCTCTACTGTATGCATTTTGGAACCACCAATGGCAGGCATCCAGACTGGAAATAAAGTTGACTAGATCAGCAATCAGAAATAAGCTGTTATACAATGTGTCATAAACACATTTAGAGAGGCTTGCCATTGTCATGCGCCAGCAAATTCTGCCAAACATTTCAAAACAATCCCTGCACAATGAAATCTGAAAATAGGGAGCCAGGTTACTGCAGATCCACAATCTACACTTGTGATTGCACATAGTGCAGCAAATGTTTGGGGGGCTCCTCAGTACTGTTGATGAAGCCCATTGTGTCACATGCAGTGGACTTTATATTAAGATCTTTGTACTGTTGCAGGGATTCTGCTCAGTCACAGAACTGTGCACAGAGACTCAGGACCTCAGTGAATTAGGGTGTACCAAAACTCACCTTAGTACCCAAAATCCCCCTACCAGACTAGCATCAGTGTCAAATTAGCTCTTCGTCGTTTAGCAAAGTCACCAATGATTAGACAACCCAGAACATGCGACTTAGGATACTTCAGGTAAGGTGGGAAACATGAGCACTCTTTCGTTATACTCTCATACCAGTCCAGAACAGGGAGTAAAGGGAGACACAAGCAAGTTTAAAATATTTATTTCAACGCCGTGATCTCAGGTGCAGCATCTTAGCTAATACAAGCAGACATATAATAAGAAATAAGATTGGCAACATAGTTACAATGCCATAAAATACAAAGGGAGAAAGCATGTTATAATGCTAAATGGAAACAGGTTAAATTATATATACCTATATTTCACCCTCCCTTGCTAGTAGGTTATTTTATAACTACAGAAGGTCTCTTAGGCTTGCATAGGCGACCCCATACCTCAGAGTTTAGCAGGAGTGAATCACATTGAGTTCAGCACAAGCTCTGAGCATACAAATGTTCTCCAAGTGTGTTCAATCATGCCTACACAGTGTATTATTAAAGGCGCCAGTATCTGAGCTGTCCACAGCTGCATATATGTTATGTCTAGAACATGCGCTGATCAGTTCGAACAAAAGCAACAGTGTTGATAACCTTGAAGGCCTCGTCACTCACTGTTCAAACTGCGCTTACAAAGCAAGTCTAGCAATGTGGAAACACAAGTTGTTCTCATGTGAAGCAAAACTCTCAGCCTAACGTGAAACAATACCTAACATGTGTGTTGTGTGCATAAGAAAGCAAAAAGGTAAAATGGGGTTTAAACTTCTAAAAAGCTCATGCTAACTTAACACTGTAGAAATGCAAGGCCCAGCCCCACTACACCCTCCCTTGATCGGAGCACGGAGAAGAAATGTGGGCAAAGTAGGAACGCAGGGTTCAAGTTCGAGAGATAGAATCAAGTTCAAATTTGCCATAATGGAAAAACAGGAGAAAACTCAGAATTTTGGAAAAAACTCCAAATTAGTCATCACCTTCGGGCATAGTAAAGCCAATAGGCCTTAAAAAAATAGTTTAAAAATCTGATGTCCAACATGTGACTCCAGCCGTGAATAAGAGAGAGCAGGAAATGCACCTCACTCCAATAGTGTATATGCACAGTACGTTGCAATAGCCTCCAACAGGAAGTCGTTCTCATCTGAAAATATTTCAGCCATCCAATTTAATAACAGGAATGAACATACATGTTCCTCAAGAACCGGAGCCTCTAGCACCATCAGAGGACAACTCGGATTTACTTCAATATAACTGCATGCCAAGAAATCTTGGGCCGCTGCAAAGATATTCCAACGTCCCAGGACTCCATGCATCGCTGCAAAGGCCATAATCCCGCCGCCAGAACAAAGCAATTCATGAGCAACTAAGGGTCTCATCAGTTGATCATATTCTGCGTTGGGAGACACCATACTGCAGAGACACAAATCCAGAGCATATTCGAAATCGCAGCTCAGGCAATGAAAGACAGGCTGGATGCGTGTGAAAAAGGAAAATCGAACTGATAATCCATAAGCCTCACTCAATGTAGCAAGAGGCAGCGCTCCACAGAAATTAAGCATTCGGTTGCGGAGCAGCAACAGCTCGGGAAAATCGTCCTGTGGCACAGGATGTGCACCCATCCTGAAATAAGCAAAGCAGTAAAAGCACTCCGCCAACCAGAGCAAGCATCAAGGGAAATCCACCAAACAGGCTGGAGAAAATCGAATGAAAATATGCTGGGAACACACCGAATATAGTTTGGAAAGAAGTCACAAGGCCCCTGCTAACAATTTTTAAAAAGTGAGCCAGCCCTGTTGTTGAGGAGGCATTGAAGATAGTGTTAATTAACTCCCCGAAATGCAGAGGCAGATCGGTATTTAATAATACATGCACTTTTGTGCGGGTGTTTGCCACGTGAAGGACAAATGTTTCATGGGCAGAAGTAAGGGCGACTTCTTTCTGGGACAAAAGAGCTCTTATTCGACTCATCTTGCTGAACTTTGCCTTCAAGGTCGGAATCGAAGGCCAGATTGAAACATCCAGCTTCCCATGTGGAGGAGGAAACGTTACGTTTTTACAACAAACTACATGTTGGGAGACCGTAACGATGTAAGGAATTCCTGCCAGCATCCCACAACAATCTTCGTTATTTAAAAGTAAATAACTACAATTTGCTAGTAATGTGAATGTGGTTGTGATAGCAGGTGTCGGTGTACCTTTTAAGACACAAGCCAATTCTGATTAACGAGCCATGCAATTAGATATTCCTACACACTAACGAGTGATCAGGTGTTGTTGTGCAATCTTCACGATTCAACTAAACCTCTTTTCCCTCCCTCAGGCACCTATAGGTAAATGGTAGTGACCAAGCTTCATGGAGATAAGCAGTACCCAGAGGTTCATACCTGCCAATAGCATAGTACTTCATGCAAGCCTCGAACTTGAACAGAGGGAAAGGCAATGTTATTAGCCCATGTTCGAGCCACACAGCAGAATTTGTCTCTGCCACAGAAAATGGCAAAGGTTCTAACTTTTCAATATGTAACATGGAAAAAGTTGCATCTTTTATAGACATAAACTGCTGCTTGTCAGTCAAATTAAAAGGGGCAAATAATGAGGACGTGTTCATGTAGTTCCAAGGCATTCTCCCAGCCTTTAACGTGTGTAAAGTCTATGCAAAGTGCGTAATGGAACGCAATTGATTTTGCCCATGGTACAAAACAGAGACATCTTCCTGCACAATATCAACAACAGACGAGGCAATGTTATCTAATGTGTAAATGCGGGAAGAAAGGATGTTAATGCTGTTATCTACAACTGCTAGCACTTTTTCTAAATTAGCTTGATCTGTAGCTCTTAAGCGGGAAGCAGCCTCAATTTGGGACAGTTTCTAAACTTCATTGTAAATAGCATATGTCCACCTTTCGGGTCTGCCAGAAGCAGGGCCCTTGACAGAGTCATTCAGATCAACATCGTCAGTCAATTTAGACAAATGGAGCTTAACTGACGCTAAAGTGGAGTGTTTGAGCCAATTCTGACACAACTTGCCTACGGAATAGGTAGTCACAGAATGGTCACTCTCAAAACGGGGATCCACCCTAACCTGTGTGTAGCCAGGGGCTAAACCCAGAAAACGATGTTGGCAAGAATCTGCACTTCTGTGCCACAACAGCCAACCCTTAGGATCCAAACTGGATATGTTAAAAGTAGAATTCAATAACAGGGTCTGTAATTCTCTAATAGAACTACTGGTATTATTAGCCCAACCTGGGTATTCTTCCAATTCCGGAAAAGAAGGAGCATTTATTTTTTTAGTTGTAGCCAATCCAAAGCAGGTGGTTTGTGAAATAGTCGAATTCAAAAACAACATGTGGTTCGGGATGAGACATGCCCGATGCAAAGCCCCTGTGCCTTGCACTTGCCAAATTTTAGAACCCCAAACAGATTTAAGATCAATTGTTTCTTTGCACAATTCATAGCCCTCAATAGCCAATTGGTCAAGAAAGGACTTGGAATATAATAGTGTGGGTCAGTCTAACTTTGGAAGAGGACTTTTCGATCATCTTACAATAAAATGCATTAGGATTTGACTGATTGAAATCAGTAAAATAAGTGCATCTCTTTAAAAGAGAATTTGAGCTGCCTTCCACAGGAGCGGGGCAATGTTCCCATTGCGTATAATTAACCATATTCCTCCTTGTGTTTGCCTTATGCAGGTAGTGATTGCCATAGTGTTGATAACAGAACAGATCACCATAATTAGCAGAATCTAAGTACAAATCCTCAGCATCAAAGGCAGCATAATATTTCAAATCTGAAAACGAAGCCTCTACGGCTTGAAAATCCCAATCATCAGAGCGAATATTTTGTTTTATCACATCCCCCATAGAAACTCTTAGTACATTTGGGACATTTATAACCTCTGTGGGACCATGTATTTGAAATGTAACACCATCCCATACAATCCCATCTAAAATGGGCCAAGCAGTAATGTTTACAAAGCTCAGATCCTTCTTCAATCTGTGTGATGAGGAATGGGGTGCCAATGTTCCATTAATATGTTGAATAGCAGTCCTCTCTTCAATGTAGTGTCCATTCACAAGACGGAAAAAATACACCACAAATCCAATTGACATAAACAAAAAAAATGAAAAAAGAACCAACCAAATGTAAGTCCAGGGAGGAATCAAAAAATGTTTTTTAAGCCATGTTGCAAAAACAGAAAGTTTTGAAGGGGACTTCGAGGTGGTAGAGTTAGTGTCAAATGAAAATCTGGGCTCAGTGGCCAAACATGTTTGTAAATTGGGTATCAATAAATCTGTGGGGTAGGTATACTCAGTCTCATTGAGGTGAGCATCAGGTGGGTTATTCAATAAAGGACTTGAAATCGCAGGCATCTCAAAGGCAACGTCTGGCCTGTTGTTAGCGGCAGGAGCCAAAACAGAATTTCTCAGTATCGAAGGACAGGAGACCGCAGGAGTCATACTAAGAAGAATCGGCCACTCTGTGCAATTTGACATTGTCAATGGAGATGTACCTCTTTTCCTTTCGACCTGGAAGTGGTGGTAAAATGACTGTTTGTGTGCCCTGCACGCCAAGTACAGGAACTGGAGCTCGATATGAGGGACCAAATTCTTTCTTGTTCTCGATCTTTTCTCGGACCAATTCTCCAACTCGGGGCAGCCAGCCAACTACCGAAATCTGCAATGCAGCATCAGATGTGGAGGGCAAGTGTTCCTTTGCAAGATTGTCTCTTGTCTCTTGTTGATTCTGTAAAACATCACAATGTTCATCTACGTCAAAGGGAGCAGCAGACGCCACCTGGTCTAGACCTTCAAGGTCCGGGACAAACATTTTGATTCCAAAGAGCATCTCGTATGGGAACCGCCCACCCAGAGATCTTCTAGGGAGATTATTAAGTGCACGATGTACGCTATTGAGATGGGCCAGCCAGTTCCTGACGGTACCTATAACCCTAGCTGTCAATGATTGCTTTAAATCACAGTTCATCCGCTCCACAACACTATTACCCTCTGGTCGGTATGGAGACGCAAATTTGACTTGGACCCCCAATGAACTCATGGCATCCTTGTACGCCTTAGAGGCGAATGCCGAACCCTGGTCCGAATGGAATGTGCCACACACAATAATTCCCACAAAGACATGCAAATCTCTTATGACAGTTCGTGAATAAGCACTCTGGTGGAGCCACACCCATACAAAGCGTGTGCAAGAATCAACTGCAACTAAGATGTACTTATTCGCAGTATCAGAAGAAAAGGGACCGCAGTGATCCAAATAAACACAACCAAGTGGTTTATTGGAAATGTACAACTGTGTTTGGGGCAGACACACACTAGACGAAGGCTTGATCTGCTGACAAATGTCATATTGAAGGACATAATCACGCTTCTGTTTGTACAGTCCCCATCACCAAAAGCGAAGTAGTAGCTAAGATACAGTAGCCGAAACGCCCGCATGTGCGGACATTACACCTTCGTGGGCAGCTGCAATCAGCGCTGACCTGCAGTCTTCGTTGGGAATCAGTCTGTCACCAATGTCTGGTATTTTCACATGAGGAACTTCATCCGGACTTAAATGATAAGAATACTTCGAAGGAAACCCCATAGGATATTTACTTCCCTTCTCAGTAGCGGCAATTGCTGCTAAGATGTCATCATCAATTTTACTTTTGAAAGGTGTAACTGCTGCAACCAAATATGTCAAAATTGCTCTCTTTGTGGCCTCATCGGCCAAACTATTGCCAACAGCGTGAACTCCCACACGCTAATGACCAAGAGTATGAATTACATACACGAGTGGCAGTTGCTCTTTAAGTTCAGCCACTCGAACCCAGATTATTTTATGTTTTATTGTGCTACCTTTGGAATCACAATAGTCATTCTGAGTCCAAAGGAACTGATTGTCATTGTAAGACTGCACACAATAGTAAGAGTCACTCACAATAAGAGTAGTCACACCAGGGTCTGCGTGCTCCAATGCAAGCATCAGAGCGCGGAGCTTCGCTAACTGGGCGGTAGAGTCCCCTAATGTCTGTGTATGCACTACATCGGACTTGAATTCTCTTAACCATGGTACTAACCACAATAGCGCAATCTGAGATGTATGCCGGCTTAGACCAATGTGCAACTTGTACAGAACCATCAGTGTAAATGATACAATGGAAATCTTCCAAAGGGCGCATAGTCAAAGGGGCAGGATGAACAAATTCATACTGCAAATACTCCTGCGACCGTAAGGAGGCATAAAAAATGAATGTGACATCCGGAGACTTCACTGAAGTTGCCCATTGTATCCATAGTGGGTGCAAATCTTTAGAATTTGGTACACTGGCTTTTTGTCACTGCCTCCAAGGCAGCATACGGGGTAACAACCAACATGCGTTTTCCCTGCGACAGTGCGCGTTCCTTTAGAATCGCCATTCTCACTGCTGTCAAAACTTTTTCCACAGTGGAAAACCACATTTCAGCCGAAGTGTACAAGCGTGACTTGTAAGCGATAGGTACTGTGTCACCTTCGGTAAAAGTAAGGTACGTGAAACCCATCGCTCTACGGACGATTCTTATCACCAGGTTGGTGTGGTTATCATGAGTCAGCAAGAATTTAGATTCAAGCAGATCAGCCTGCAAAGATTCCAAAATGGCTGAATGTGCAGGCAGCCAGCATGATTTGGTAAAAGTAGGTTGTATCAAATCATATAAAGGCTTGATACGCTGGGCATATTCGGGAATATAAGTATGCCCTAAATTCAAAAATCCTAGCAAGGATTGCAATTTTTTCAGTGTTGTAGGAGCGAGCAGTTGTGCGCATTTCTCCAAGAAGTGAGGAGCCAATCCTCTACCTTCATTGTTGAGCTCATAGCCCAGGAACAACACTGTTTACTCTGCAATGTGAGACTTTGCAAAGTTAAATTTGTAACCGAAGTCCACAAAATTGCAAATTATGCGGTCAAAGCGGCACAGATGCGTCCATATCTCGTCGTCTGTGAGATAAATGTCATCCACATACGAACACGCATCTGGGTCAATTCTCTCCAAAAGAGAAACTATACGGGCAGCAAACACACCTGGACTATTCTTATAGCCCATTGCCAAACATTTACATTTTTACTGTGTGCCACCACTGGTGAAAGCAGGCCATTGACTACTTAAACCCGAAAGATTGTGGGCAAAAAAAACATTGGATATGTCAAGTGTGGTTTTAAACCGTTTACGCATAAGACCATCCACATGGGCAGAGCCATGGGTATTCTGTACTGCACAGGTATGGCAATGTGACTTCAGATGCCGGTAATCCAATACCTAACTGTAAGAAAAATCACAGTAAAAAGAGGGTTATTCATCGGAGACACACAAGTTTCAATTACACCTTGATATTCCAATTGTTCAAGGATGTCTGCGACTGAAGCTTTCGCTTCACGCAGTATGGGATATTGACGTTGAGGCTGTGGCATAGACCACAAGGGAATCTCATGTTGGGGGGAAAATTTATCCAAAGCACAGTGAGTGTGGTACAACGCAGGTGCAAGGGCCTTAGCCCACTCTTCTGCAAAATTCAGCGCATGCTCCTTTGACACTGTGTGCACGAAACTAGGGAGGATTACCTCCTCCCCTCTCGGAGCTGTGGGAACAAAAGGTGGGGGCCAGTCAGCCTCCGCTAACAAAATGTCATATGTAGTTGTAAGATTTTCCCAAGATACCACTTTTATGGTACGCTGTATGTCACCCTCAATAAAAGGCCGATTTCAAATAACCTATCAGGGGGCTACTCTATTTTATTTATATATCTATTTATTTGAGTTTCATATAGTGCTGGCTAGACCCGGAGGAATCAGAGCGTTTTTCATGAGGTTCCACATTGTTACAAAGTTACATCAGTTACAAAGTTACATTTGTTGCAAGAAAACATTTAAAAAGCATAGAAAACAAGTTTATGGAGCGTAGAAGGGTAGGGGAGTAAAGTAAAAGGGTAAGAGGGAGATACTGCGGAGAGACGAAGGAGAGTCTGCCCAAAGTCCGGTTGGGTAGGTGACGGTCAAGGGGGAAGTCCACAACCCATCTCCTCAATAGCTATCAAGGTAGCTCCACCGGACATCGGCCAGAGTGTAAGGTCACAATGGTCGATTGCAAGTTAACAGATTCAATGGTAGGGGTAGAGACGAGGATAACTGTGTCCAAAGTCCGGCTGGGTAGGTGACGGTCAAGGGGTGACCCAGAGCCGATCTCCTCTATAGCTGGCTAGGCAGCTCCACCAGAAATCGGCCATGAAGATCGGTCTCTTTGCACTGTGAGTTTATGTAAAAGTCAGGCGTTGTCCTGGCCCTTCATCACAGAGAACACCCCAGCCTCGAAAAGCCCCCAGAATAGGGTGCCTTCGCAATGGGGGATCAGTTGGAATGTTCCTACAGCTCAGTATGGGAGTGCCCCGCAGCGGTAATCAAGACTGGTCCCAGCCACCATGTTAAGGTCAGGCACTGCCCTTAGAAGGCTCCGCAATGAATATTTCTGCCTCTACAATGTCCCCAGGGCAGATCGGTATGTCAGGGGGGAGATTCCCAGTAACGCCCCCACTGCTCCTTACAGAGGAGCTGTGAGCACATCGCCTGTGAGAGACAGTCAGTGCCCTCCCACCCCCTCAGCTTCAGACTTTTTCCTGCACTCACCGGTGTAGCCTGGTGACAAGCAAATGACAATCAACTAATGTTGCAGTCCAGGAACAGGTCTGCCATAATCCTGAAGGGGGAATGACTGTGTGAGCGTCCAATCACCCCTCCAGAGGCCCCGACTGCAGCCAGGCTGCACATCGCACAGCAGCGTCCGGTTCCACGAGAAGCCCTCATGGGTATGCCTTCATCCGGATTCTGACTCGTTGGGGGCTCGGAAGGCAGAGGATGGGACAAGTCTCCCAGCGGCGTTCTTCTACATCACTCTCCATGTAGCATCGCCGCGATCCTCCCTCGCCGAATCTAGTATCAGCCGTCTCAACAACAACAAATTTATCAGTCGCTGTCACCTTCAGTAGTGGACGAAGGGGCTCTCGCACTATGGTAATCTCCACCGCGCAGTCCAACAGCGTCAGCGCCCACGTCTGATCCCGAAGCTGCGTTCTCACTATCTGTGGCATATCTCACTGTTAAAGCGGATACTTTCTTTTTCTGAAACTGGGGTATTTTCTGTGAAGAATCATCCTGCTTGCCTTTTCCGTCTTTCAGGTGGGGCTGGTCGCGACTCTGCTGGCCACCCCTACCTCTGCCGCTGCCTCCATCACCGGAGGTTGAGGCTGATGTGTCCTGTAAAGAACGAGAAGAACGTTGATAAGGAACCTGAAATCGGTCAGGTGACTTAATCGTAGTGCGGTCGCGCAAGTCATAAGAGTGCTCAGTAGACACAGGCACTGGTGACGAAGGACGGGACTCCTGTTTCTGTTGTTGTTTACCCTGTTTCTTGTTTTTGTTCCAATTTTGCTATGTAGCTTTGGGTTGATATTCTTTTTCAGACTTCGACCCTTGAGTCTGTTTTTTATCTTTAGCAGAAAAGGGCTTGACACCTAAACTATTACGGCTTATCGTCTTATAAGCCGCGGTAATAATTCTCGGTAACTGACGGGGTTTATCGGCATCGGGTCCTCGCGCAAGGCATTAGACACTTGGAAGTTCACTGCATCTCCTTTTATATTAGAAAGGACGAGATCGGAAACTACATTAAATGAGCCAACGAGTCTCATTCCCAATTCAACCGCAGCCTCAGCTCCGTGTTCATCCTGAGAGCATTTGATTACCGTCGGCTGGACAGCCATTGACGGAGTGCCGAAGCACCTCGTGTACACTGCCGCAAAGATTCTACCCCAAGACTTGCAGTCACCGGCTTCAGGCACCAAGTCCTTGGGTAAACTAATGGTAAGAATTCTGTGTTTTTCTACAGGACTCGAATTGGGAAAAACTGCTTCCAGCTGGTCACATTTTTCGGCAATCCAGAAAGGCATATCATCCTTATCACGCTTGCCCTAACTGCATTAACCACGACGGGACTAAGATTCATCCCGCTCGGTCCAGCTGGGAGCGCCGCAACGTCAGGGGCCCCGCCCTGGAAATTGCGGGTAATATATTGAAACAAGGCCCTAATAACTCCAATAGCGGAGGTATATACTCAGCAACGTGGATTTACCCCGCATAAGGATGCGGGGTAAATCCAGCCGAAACAGGCCAAGAAGCGCCTGGTATGGACAAAGGACCTAATCTAATCGCCGTTAAACTGTGGGGAAGGGCGCCATTAAACCAAACACAGGGCTGCCATGCAGAAATCGGACTTTCCTGTGTCCTATAAGGAAAATATTCCACGGGCACGACTGTGTGAGTGTAAGTGTTAAACACCTGAATAGCCGCATCCACAGCTGGAAATGTAATCCATGAGTAGAAGATCTCAAACGGGTAAGCTATCTCGGCACTCACCACTAAAATAACTGCCATGCCCTCCAAGCCAACGTTATAAGCTTGTAAATGATTGCGGACCACAATGCGACTATGCTGTGGTATGTCAACTTCAGCCATAACGACACAGTTAAGAAAGATACAATGCAAAACAATGTAGCACAACTGGGTAGTAATTCAAAAGGAAATCATTTTGAAAGATTCAAGCTTGAAAAGATCTATGTAACTATAGGTAGGTTTATCTGTCACCACTGTTAACCGGAAACAATAGTGAGGGGGTTAAGGACTGATATAAGCACTACTCAAGCGTCATGAAATAAGACCACTAACGTATGGGCGCCATGTTGCTGGGATTCTGCTCAGTCACAGAACTGTGCACAGAGATTCAAGACCTCAGTGAATTAGGGTGTACCAAAACTCAGCTTAGATCTCAGGTGCAGCATCTTAGCTAATACAAGCAGACATAGGATAAGAAATAAGATTGTCAGCATAGTTACTATTCCATAAAATACAAAGAGAGAAAGCATGTTATAATGCTAAATGGAAACAGGTTACATATATACCTATATTTCACCCTCCCTTGCTAGTAGGTTATTTTATAACTACAGAAGGTCTATTAGGCTTGTATAGGCGACCCCATACCTCGGAGTTTAGCAGGAGTGAATCACATCGAGCTCAGCACAAGCTCTCAGCATATGAATGTTCTCCAAGTGTTTTCAATCATGCCTACACATGGATCTGAGTCATAAAATAACATCCTCCCTTCCCAAAAACACCTGGGCAAGGAACTGGACTCAAGTCGATATTCCATCCCTGTGTAACTCCCTAGCTGTCACCTGCCCAGATCTATCGGGCCTAGCTCCACACTCCCAGGCTGCCATTCTGGACCACTGGCTCACCAAAGCCTGCGACCCAGTGGCTCCCCTGAAGCGGATTACCATCAACCGCACCCACAATGCCAACAAGTGGTTCAATCCTGGCCTCAAAGCCAAGAAACTAGAGCTGCGGCAGGCTGAACGAGCTTGGAGAAGGGCCTACTGCCCGTCCCGTAGACAATTCTTCATCACTAAACTTAGTGAATATAAACAGGCCATCCTGACAGCTAAAACAGAATACTTTTCTGGCCGCATCTTAGCATCAGAAAGCCAGCCTTGTGAGATTTTTTCCACCGTCCACGAGCTGGCATCATCAGACAGAACTTTACCCAAGATTCCGCCCTCCCAGGCCCTATGTAACTCGCTCAATGAGTTTTTCATTGAAAAAATAGTTCGCATCAAAGCCAACATCCCTTCCCCCCCGCCCACCTTCAATTACCCGCAGCCACCTGATAACAACCGGTCCCTCACCACCGTTCCTATACTGACTAGAGAATCTCTGCTCCCTTTACTGAAGCGTGTTAAGTCGGGCTCCCCAGCTGACATCTGCCCGGCACGCATTCTCTGTCAGATTTTCACTGAATGCTCAGCCCCCGCCCTCACCCTTCTGAATAACTGCCTCACACTCGGTTCAGTCCCTCCTCTTTTCAAAACTGCCACAAATCTTCCCATACTAAAAAAAACAGGCGCTGACCCATCCTCCCCGGCAAACTATCGCCCTATATCCCTTCTCCCTTACCTGGGAAAGGTAGCAGAGTCCCACGTCACCCAGGTGCTCAGCTCTTTCATAGAGGACAGTAATTATCTTGCACCCTGTCAGGCGGGCTTTCGTCCCCGCCACTACACTGAGAAGGTGAATATTTGGGTCATGGACCAACTCAGGGAGGGACTTGACACCAACACTCCTCAGGCCCTGGTCCTCCTAGACCTGTCCGCCGCATTTGACACGGTGGACCATTCCATCCTTTTGTCCCGTGTCAAGGCGGCGTGCATGGGGGAGCAGGTACTGACCTGGATAAGTTCCTTCCTGACTGACCGCACTCAGGCAGTCCACCTTGCTGAATTCTCCGCCCCGCCCCGCAGGGTGAATTGTGGCGTCCCTCAGGGTTCTTCCCTTTCCCCCCTTTTATTCAACCTGTATATTTTTCCTCTTATTTGTGCACTGAAACAATTGGAGGTCACAGTTTACAACTATGCTGAAGACCTCCAACCTATTTTTAATTTTTCTTCTTCTTCCCCCCTATCAGGCGCCGCTAGCTTCCAGTCCGTCATGCTGTTTATCCGGGACTGGATTAATGCAAACCATCTCAAACTCAACCCGGATAAAACAGAGCTGATCTTGACTGGAGGCAGTGGCAACCCCTTGTCTTCTTCCTTTTGGCCCCCTTCCCTTGGTTCTCCTCCTACCCCCTCTTCTTCAGTCAAAACCCTTGGTATCATTCTCAATCAGCATCTGACACTTCACTCTCACATTAGTTCTGTTGTTTCCTCTTGTTTTTTCTCCCTGCGTATTATTAGGAAAGTATCCCGATTTTTTCCCCCCTCTGCACTCAAACTGATCGTAATGGCCATGATCTTATCTAAGCTCGATTACGGGAACATTATTTACAATGGTGCCCCCGCCTATGCACTTCAGCGCCTCCAGCTGGTGCAGAACCAGGCTGCCCGTCTGGTACATGGCCTATCTAAATATCATCACTCCTCACCCCTTCTTTTTGCCCTTCACTGGCTTCCCATCAAACAACGTGCCCTTTTCAAACTCGGCTGCCTCACTTTTCAAGCTCGGACGGGAACTGCCCCTGCTTTTATTAACTCTACCATCACTGATTACTGCCCCGCTAGAGCGCTACATTCTTCCTCTAAATCTCTACTAGTTATCCCCCGCTTCAAGAAAAAAAGATCGGGAGGCCAGAAATTCTCGGTTCTTGCGCCCACCTTCTGGAACTCTCTCCCACCCTCGGTCAGATTCTCTCCTTCCTACATTGAGTTCCGCAGAGCCCTCAAGACTTTCCTGTTCCAACAAGCTTTTAGCCTATAGTTCCCTGTGTCCTCCCCAGCCCAGGAATCTTCTAGCGCCAAGAAACTGCACAGTGAACGTGCATTTTATAAATATTTTAAAATTCAAATTCAAATACACAGTGTATTATTAAAGGCGCCAGTATCTGAGCTGTCCACAGCTGCATATATGTTATGCCTAGAACGTGCGCTGATCAGTTCAAACAAAAGCAACAGTGTTGATAACCATGAAGGCCTCGGCACTCACTGTTCAGACTGCGCTTACAAAGCAAGTCTAGCAATGTGGAAAAACAAGTTATTCTCATGTGAAGCAAAACTCTCAGCCTAACGTGAAACAATAACTAACATGTGTGTTGTGTGCAAAAGAAAGCAAAAAGGTAAAATGGCGTTTAAACTTCTAATAAGCTCATGCTAACTTAACACTGTAGAAATGCAAGGCTCAGCCCCACTACAGTACATGTGTTAGATGTGTTAGATGTTGTACCTCTGTCTGCTTTATATATTTTTAAACAACCTGGTCTCATGCTACAGCTACCCTCTCAAGCCCAAATTTACTAACATTTAGGCAGTGCAGGTCTAAAACTCAGCTACACTGTGTTGCATCAATGGTAAACGTTGGGAGTCTAAAATGTAGGCTCATGTTCTGATGATGTCATTTGTTGTGCTCTTTGGAAGAAGCTGTCTTGTCGCAATGCTAGGTATTGAGCTATGGTACTAAGGAGAACCAGTGGTGCCTTGCAAGAGGCCATGTGCTTGAGGTAGACCCTTCAGTACTAATCTCATAGTGAGATTAAGCATGCAAGGGAAAGTCTAATTAACCTTTGCTTCATTGTTTAGTAGTATGGAACAAAATCAGTCAGGCTTAACTTAGAGGCTCTATGGAAAGTATTTTTGCAGCACACAACCAGTAATAAAGTGAAAAAACAATTCAAGAAAAATCTGAAACCACTTTGGAAAATTAAAGAAAACTAATTATTAGACCAGGCATCTTTTGGCGTGATTTCCCGTCTTTTTGCTTCTGATCTCCTGCTTTTGACTTTGTGCTGCATTTCGTTTTTGCGGGGTTTATGACTTGGGCACTTTACCACTGTTGACCAGTGCTAAAGTGCTCCCTGTGTACAATATATTGGTGATTGGATTATCCATGACAGGCATATTTGATATACTGGTAAGTCCCTAGTAAAGTGCACGGGGGGTTCCCAGGGATAGTATATCAAATGCTATTAGTGGGTTTGTAACATCAATTGTGCCACCCACATGAATAACCCTGCAAACATGTCTCAGACCTGCTACCAGTGTCTGTGAGTGCTATTTTAAACTGCCATTTCGACTTGGAAAGTGCACCCACTTGCCAGGCCCAAACCTTCCCTTTTACTACATCCTTAAGGTTGGCCCATGTCAGTCTCATGGACAGGGTGCAATGCATTTAAAAGTTAGAGCATGTACTGGTGTGCTTTATATGTCCTAATAGTGAAATAGTGCTAAGTATATTTTTCACTAATGCAAGGACTATCTCTGAAATGAGGTAACATGGGGATTGCCTTGAAACATCTTTCAAACTGCTCTGAACATACAAGTTGACGAGCTTCAGAGCTCCTGCATGCCCGGAGTGGAATTGCCTGGAGGAAATTTGCGGCAGCATGTCCAGCAACCCCAGTATAATTCTCTACCAATGATGGAATAATCTAGAAACACATATCCAGAGATACAGCAATGACTGTACCAGCTTTGGCAAAAATGTTGATGAACTTTGACACACATGCAAAATCCTGTACCACACTAACCAGGATGAAAAGGGGTAATAGTGCTGGAATGTGAGGCAGTATGCTCTTACCCCCCTTACTGTTTAAAGACTCCTGTGAGCCTACAAGCTGGTCAGCTTCAGACCTCCTGCATGCCCCAAGTGGTATTGACCTGATGAAATGTGTGGCAGCATGTCCAGCAACCCCAGAAAAAATCTGTACTCCTGACAGAATAATCCAGAAACACATGTGTGTGTCTAGAGATACAGCAATGACTGCACCAGCTTTGGTAAACATTTTGATGAACTTTGATGCAAGTGCGAAATCCTGTACTACATTAACCAGGATACAAAGCAATAATGGCGCTGAGATGTGAGGCAGTGTGCTCTTACCCCCATTACCAAATAACATTTCAGTGCAATTTCCCATTGTGAACAGATAGAGATTTGGAGGTTGGGGTCTCTGAACTCACAATTTAAAAATATATCTTTCGGTGAAGTTGGTTTTTAAATTGCATGTTTGAAAATGCCACTTTTAGAAAGTGGGCATTTTCTTGCCTAACTGTTCTGTGCCTCTGCCTTTCTGTAGAATACACATTTGGGTTGGCTGACAGTTGGGCTCTTGTGCATTCTCTTTAGACAGTCACAAAAAGGGAGCTGAGGTGTGTCTTGCATATACTGATGGGCTATCACAAAGCTGATGGGTCTTCATGAGCTAGAGTGGTGGGAGGAGTTGTCACTGACACCTGTATAGGGCTGTGCCTGTCCTCACACAAAGCTGTCTCACCCCCCCTGTAGTGTTTCTGGAGCCAGTTCAGGAATAGGCAGGGTCTTGTACACTACAAAGACTTTCCTTTGAAGTCTGCCTACTTCAAAGGCAGAAAGGGGTATAAATAGTGGACCTCTGACACCCCAAAGTCAGAACATTTCTGGACTGAGGAAATTCAGCGAGGAAGAAGAGCTGGAGAAGCTGTCAGGAGTGACTGCCACTTTGCTGTTTGCTTTGTTGTGTTGGCCTGCTGCTTTGCTACTTCTGCCGTGGGAGTTAAATGATTGGACTTTGCTTTCTGTATCCTGCTTCCAAGGTTCTCCTAGGGCTTGAATTGATCTTGCCTCTTATTAGTAAGTCTCAGGGCCATCAAAGACTTCACCTGCCAGTGCTTGGACTGTTTTGCTGAGAGCTCTGACTTGCCATGTGATGCCAAATCCAGTTCCTGGGCCTTTGGAAGTTCAACCTGGTGATCTTAATTAAAAGTGTGGATCCCGCTTGATGCTTCAACCATGGCTTTCATCACAAGCCCCAGCTTGACATCGTAGTGCATCAGAAAAACCGCTGTAGTATGAGTTTTGAGCACCATGTCACCCGTTCTGACTCTGATGCAGCACCTGCTTCGCAGCTGTGGAATTGACACAGCACCTGCTTTGCTGCCATTGCATCAATGCAGCACATCTGGAGTTTTTGACGCATCATTCCTGGGCATTAATTCTTCATTGACACTGCACAGCAGTAACAAACAGAGGATGTGTATCCAGAAACCAACATATCACTTCCCCTGGCAGTGAGGAACTGACGCATCACTTTGCTTTTCCAGTGCCTCACCTCCCCTGTGCCTTTCACTGTCGTTAATTTTTGACACATCTATGGTACTTTGTGCTAAAGTGAACGCATCCATTGATTTCTATGGAGCTTGCTTATCTTTTAAAAGTGATAGTATGATTTGTGTATGTTGGATTTTTGTCATTTTGGTCTTGTTTTATTCAGATAAATATTGGCTATTTTTCTACACTGATTTGGACTCCTTGTGTAGTGTTCGCACTGTGTTAGTGTGTGTGTACAAATACCTTACACATTGCCTTTGAGATAAGCCTCACTGCTCATGCCAAGCTCCAAGGGGGGTGAGAATGGGTTATCTTAGCTGTGTGACTCCCTTACGCTGACTAGAGTGAGGGTCCCTACTTCGACAGGGTGCAAACCACAGCCAACTAGAGACCCCATTCTAACAGTTATAAATAAAATGATACCAGAATGAAAAAACCCAATCAGTAGAACCAGAGATGTGCAATTTCACAGCTTTTGGTAGATAAGGCCCTTTAAAGCACAAAGCGCTACTTGTGGTCCTCTGGTCGTGCTAGACTGAAGGAAAGTCAAAAGTTCAGGTGAACTATATTGGAATGCAGGCTAATTACTGATGATGATGTGTACACTGGTGACAGCCTCTAAGTGTACTGACTAAATGTACTGACTGTCTCATCAAGGCAAAGTCTGCATCAAGGTTGAGGTCAGCAAGATGCTAGAGTAAGGGTTGATTTAACTCTCTGACAGTCCCTGGACTAGCTCAGTTGTACTGGTCCCCAAACCTCACTCAAAGGGTGGAAAAGCAGAGATGAGGTTTTGTGTGGATTACAGTCACTAAAACTGATACAGGGTACTGGCAGCTGATATAGCTGTCTTTCGTTCCACCTGGGAGGATCACCTGGTCCACATAAGGGATGTTTTACAGGCCCTATAGCAAGCCGGTCCAACCATCAAAACCCAGATCTAAGGACTCTCCTTGGCTTGCCTGGATACTACAGGGGATGAATGAAGGGATATGGAAGCATTGCAGCCCCACTCACCGAACTCACCTCCAAAAAGCAGCCTAGGAAGGTCATCTGGACCACAGGATGCCAAACGTTCTTTGACACCCTGAAAGAGGCTATGTGCTCAGCATCTGTCCTGAAGGAAACAGTATATGCAAAGGATTTTATTGTCCAAAAAGATGCTTCTGAACATGGTATTGGGGCAGTGTGTCACAAACAAATGATAAGTGGCAGGATCAACCAGTTGCCTATATCAGCAGGCGACTCCTCCCTAGAGAGCAGAGTTGTGGTGCCATTGAGAGGAAAGCCTTTGGTGAGGTTTAGTCACTGAAGAAGCTGAGACCATACATGTTTGGGACTCACTTCAAGGTTTAAACCGACCACAGGCCTCCCAGACGACAGATGCACTGAGAGGGGACACCCCAAATTGTTGAGGTGGTCCATTTCCCTACAGGGTATGGACTTTACAGTGGAACACATACCAGGGACTGACAATGCCAATGCCGGTGGCCTTTCCAAGTGTTTCTACTTCATAAAATCGAACTACCAGGAGAAAGGTTAGTTGCTCATCACCTTTTGGCTCGGGCATGTAGGAAAGAATCCCTTTAGTATTGTTACCTACCCCAAAATGATGCTCTGATGCGGATGTTATGACTCTGAGAAGTGCACTGAAGACTGCTGACCAGGTTCCAGTGCCAGTGCTCTCCCCCTAAAATTGATACATGTGAATTGGTAATGGCATGGCAAGGAATTTCACCCCCTTTTAATATCCTGGTAAATTATACCAGTGGTACCCAGGGCATGGGAGTTAAAGGGGTTAACAGGGTCTGAAGCACTGTTTTTGCCACCCTGAGTGACCCAAGTAAACAGATGGCAGCAGTCCTGTGATTCCAGACCGCAGGAGCATTATAAATTGCTTGAATTCATCTTTACAACAACACACAATTTTTTGGAAAGGGGTCCTAGGGCAAGTTTAGTGACCCAAAACTAGATACACGCCCCCACTACTATCATCAACAACAACAGGTATCTAGTGGTCAGAAAAGAAACACACTCAACTCACAATTTATCCTCGATCAAAACCCATTTTTTGTATTAATGAAACTTGTGTGGAACCCAGTGCTCAATTGTGCAAAATTCAATACACGTGGGCAAAAAAACCTCAAGGGTAGATTAAGTTTACCCATCAGTTGACGATCTGTACCGCCCTTTTTACATCATCTAGGGACTCCTTACCCAGGAGTAAATATGTCCACAGTCTAAAGGCGTAATAGTGACTGTGACAACCCAGTTACCAGTTGGATTAACAAATGGGTGGTGCAGATGTAAGATTGATGTGATTTCTCTCAGCTCGTCCAAGTCTAAAACTAAGTGAAAAAAGGAAAAGAGGCCTCCCCAGTCAGCGCAGAGGGACGCTGGGAGACACCGATAGACAGAGCGGTGCTCCTCTATACCTGAGCTGCAGCCAGGTGGGGTGAAGCACTATCCTCACAAAGATTTGGATTGTGGTGGATTATTTAGCCTGTAACTTCAGGTGATATAAGTCTCATTTTTCTTGTACTATTTCACTATATAGCAGTAGCAACAACCTAGGACCTGACGAAAGCATAGGCACACAAGCCTTTTATGCAGAAACATGCTGACCTCCATTACTGAATAGATATTTTGTTAAATCTGTTGTCTTTTCCTTTTTTCACTTAGTTTTAGACTTGGACGAGCTGAGAGAAAACATTAAAGACTAGACTTCTACCCAGCTCTATCCAATTTTATCGTATCACTATTCACATTATTTGCACTGCTTTTTCAGCTGCCCAAATCACATCAATCTTACATCTGCACCACCCATTTGTTAATCCAAGTGGTAACTGGGTTGTCACAGTCACTATTACACCTTTAGACTGTAGACATATTTACTCCTGGGTAAGGAGTCCCCAGATGATGTAAAAAGGGCGGTACAGATCGGCAACTGATGGGGTAAACTTCATCTACCCTTGAGGTTTTTTTGCCCACGTGTATTGCATTTTGCACAATTGAGCACTGGGTTCCACACAAGTTTCATTAATACAAAACATGGGTTTTGATCGAGGATAAATTGTGAGTTGAGTTTGTTTCTTTTCTGACCACTAGATACCTGTTGTTGTTGATTGAATTCATCTTTGCCATCACAATGTGTGGCAAGGGCAAAGCACTATTTTTAATATATCCCAGTCACCCCTAAGGAAGTCCTTCTGAGCCCAGGAGGCAGGATGCATTCTGTAAACGCTGAGGACATATAAATGCAAGCTTACATGTCCCTATAATAGCCTTTTCCATTAAAAGGCTACTATAAGTGATAGGCGGTCCGTAGAATAATGTATTGGCACCCGGGCAACTTCAAGGTTGCCTGCTCCATTATGGTACCACCAAAATATGTCCTGTTTGGTTGGTATCAAACAACATGCCTCATCACCCCGTGCATGATTCTCATGTTGAAGTCGATGTGGCATGCACCCAGATGGCTACCTTGGAGGTTGCCCACGTGCTTTCCCCGGCCTTTCCTCTGCTCTGGCTGTGCACCCTGCTGCTGCCACCAAGGCAGGAATCTGACCCCCCTCCCAGGAGATGTGAATTCTCCCAGGGGTCAGAAACAATGGCCTGAATGGGAAGGAGGTCACATCTAGTGGCTAGTGGAGTGGCACATCAAGGCACTGTGCTTCAAAGCTGTGATATGCAACCAGGCTGCCGCCCAAAGGAGGAAACAGCCCTCACCCTGCTCCCAGGAACAATTGCACCCGGTCAGTGGGAAAATTATGTAGTCAGGAGGTGTACACACCCAGAGTGCTAGCCACACCTCTAGGGTTGCCAACATGGTCTGTACAGTTAAGAAAGGTTTCTGCCATTTTTAAAAGTGGCAGAATAGTGAATTCTGGGTAGAAATGGTGACATACACTCCTGGATTAGGTCATCTCAGGGGCGGATTAGCCACTGGGCTTGTTGCCCATGGGTAACTTGCACCCACACCCCTAATGCACTTAAAATTGGAGTTTAAAGGGCACCCCTGGCACAAGAACTTCAGTTCTGATTTGACTTGCAACAGAAGACACAGAAGAGACCTGAATCTGCAACAATAGGATATATAAAAACAAAATTTGTGATACTCTGCACCGGTGGCAACATTCCTGAAACCGCACGACTGCGACTTGTCCCAAACCAAAGACTGCTTCTCGCACACAGCGGGACCTATTTGAGAGTGAAAAGGCAACTTCAGACTCCCTTGCACAAATGGCACTAGTCCCCTGCAGTCTGCATGTAAAAACAACATACCAGGACCAAAGAATCGCTGGCCATTGAGTCCTTCAAGGGATCACCCAAAAGTAGTTGGTCCAGTGTATTCTGGGAAATGTAGGCCTGACCTCCAGCAGGTTTCAGGAAGTACAGTGTTCCCCAGACAGTGAAATAGCTTTTTGCTGACATTACCGCTGCCAAGGTTTGTTGGTGGCCAGTCCGGCACCCACCACTTTACATGAGGTTGCATTTCCAGGGAACAATATAAAACCTTCTTCTGACTACAGCAATGGCCCGGATGTCGACTTTTTGTACCTGTTTCCTCATCAGCACTGTGTAAGAGGTAAAACCAGCTCCCCTGCGGCTCCTGCTCCAGAACCAAATACGGCAAGGAAAACTCTGCACTGAGGCTGCTTGAGCTAGTTAAAGTTGAACTGACTGTGGTGGCCTGGTCCTGGGACCCACATCGCCTTAACCCTCCTTGGGTTCCACACAACTCGACCTGCAAATGACTGGTTGTCACTAGTGCTTTTTACCATTGACCGCAATGCTAAAGCTTTGTAGTAATGATTTGCACTGATTTAATTTTGCTTCAAAAATACCTAACTCCAGTTATACCTTTCCAAATGACTTTGTTCTGGTGTTTGAATGTATACAAAACTCTACTTTCTTTTTATAAATTGGTGTTGGATTTCTTTTGAGTCGTGTCAATTACTTATCGTCAATGTTGGTACTCCGTAAGGCTTAACACATGTTCCTGTAGTAAAGCCTGACTGCACTTTGCTGCTCTACCAGGACTGAGCGAAAGATTTATTTTGAGCGAAAGATTTATTTTTATGAATCCAAGGACCATCTCTGTGGTATTGTGAGAGTATTGCATAGTGAAGCCTAGCCAGCATCACTACATAATACTGCACCTTCCTACACTCATCAAGGGGCAGTGAGTTAGGCACATTACAAAGTGTAGCCCAGCCAATTTGTTGCATTGTACTGTGCATTGGCTGTCCCATCTCTTTAAACTTGAGGGAAGGCTGACCAACAAATAGATTTCAATGTCTGCGCCTTTTGCTGGGCCTAATAGGTCAGATCAGGAAAGGAAGGTTGAGAAAAGAATGTGCCTTGTGTTTTCATTTTCTCTCTGTGACTGCGACCTCGGGGACTAAGTAGAGTACCAGGGGGCAGAAATAAATATTGCTGGTGCCTAACTGTAGAATTCCCTTTATAATGCACGGAGCTTGAAAACTAATGCCATTGTGTCAATGGTCTCAACATAGTAGCTGCAGTTTTCTGCTGCTAAAACAGCGATAATTGATCACCTGTCTTGATAATATGCCCCTTAGTTTTAAACTTAGTGGGTGCGAAACTTTGAGATACCTCCTTGAACCTATAGAGTAAAAACGTATCACAAAACTTGAAAATAGAAATCCTTTATGTTTAACATCTCAGTCAATTAAAGATTGATACCGTTTTGTCCCTTTGTTGCATACAACTTATGAATTAAGATCTAAAGTGCACCTTGATGGAAAAATGTGTACCCTCAATAACACATAACATAACAAATCATAACATGACATAGCATAACAAAACATAACATAAAAACCATTACTTAAAATAACAACATAACTAAAAATAACATAACTAAACATAATACAGCTAAACATAAACATAACATAACTAAACATAACCTCACAGAACAAAACGTAACTAAACATACCTAAACATAACATAGCATAATAAATCATAAAAATAGCAGAACAAAACATAACTTTGTTGCGGACAGAACACTCAGGTGCCTATTACAATGTCGGTTGGAGTTTCCACCGACTGACACAGTGGCGGAAATGGGACCGGCCAACTTCCGGTCAGGGATCCCACCCCTTAATTATGATAAGACCGCACTCGGAGAGGTCGCATTTTCCCATTTCTCTTTGGGAGCTTGTGGTACGGCCGTAAACCAGCTGTAACACAAGCTCCCAGAGAGAAATGGGAGATTGTATTAAACCCTGCCTCCCAGGTGCAGGGATTAACGAGGTGCCCCCTCTGCCCCCAACTGGAGGAAGCAAGGGAAAGGGGGCTCTGCTAGGGGTCCCCAAATACGCTTCCCGACAAGGTTTCCATATTGGAAACGCCGGTATGGAAACTATGTTGGAAATCGTGCATCGTAATCTGGATTGCGTAAAACGCCGTCCATAGGGATTATGGTCCGGTTCCAACTGGTCGACGGGCTCTTTGAGCCCGTCGAAAGCCAGCCGGAATAACCAGCTGGCTTCAATTTCAACCGGCTGTATTGTAATCAGCCAGTCAGAGGTGAAACTGATGATGTCAGTTGTAAATCCTCTGACCTTAGGTCAGAGGCTTTACGACCAACATCGTAATTGACCTCATAGTGTTTTTGGGGCTTTATTCTCCTCCTTTGCAGTCTCAGGAAGCCGCCATCTTCTGCAAAGTTTTCAGTCTAGTTGTGTGCTCAGGAGGCGCTTGGGGGGTGGGCTTGTAACTATTCAGGATATGTGCAGGCCAACAGCAAGCCTATCTGCTCCCGGCCAGTGACAGCCCCCCTGCCAGTTTTATATTATGCAATTTGTTTAATGCTTTAAAAGTTTTAATAATAAAGTTACCCACTGTGGTTACACACTAGACCCCGCTTGTCTAGATGGCTCAGTGTCTTGCATATCCTGCAAAGGTGAGTTTGGTTTAAATTATGAGCCACCTTCTACATCCATTTGAGTTACTAAAGTTCTCTCAGGTGGACTAATTAATTCACAATCTCTTTTCAAACATGCGCAAAAAATCCATGACCAGCTCTCTGACCTTATTATTTATTTATTTATTTAAAACATTTATATAGCGCAGCTATCACCTTACAGGCATCCTGGCGCTGAGAAATTCTCCAAGAGGAAGAGGCAGGGAGAGGCAGAGCAGTACGGTGACCATCAAGTTAACCCTTCGGAAACAGCCAAGTTTTGATACGTTTTCTAAAAAGAAGAAGTTCTTCCGTTTGACGGATATCCAGGGGCAGACTATTCCAGAGTTTAGCGGCAGCAACTCCGAAGGATCTGCCCCCGGCCCGAGCTTTTTTGAATCTCGGCACTTTCACAAGACAAGCCGTTGCAGATCGAAGTGCTCTGGTTGGGATATACCAGGCAAACATGGCTTGCAAAGAGCTGGGCCCAAGTCTATGCAGGGCTTTGAAAACGAGACAGAGGGATTTAAAGGACACTCGCTGTTTTAACGGGAGCCAGTGGAGTTCAGCCATCGCCGCTGTGGCCGAGGACCTTCTGGACCAGCCAAGGACCAATTTAGCAGCAGCAGACTGTACTCTTTGAAGTCTGTCTAACAGCAGGCCTGGAGACTCAAGTAACAGCGCGTTACAATAGTCAAGGCGACTTAAAATAGTACACCTGGCTAATAATGCCCGGGCCTGTAAGGGAAGCAGTGGTAAGATCTTACGTAGGGACCGAATGAGGGCCGAGCAGGTGGACACTGTTTTCGCAACCTGGGCTTCCATGCTCAATTTGTTATCCATCATAACACCCAGATTACGAACAGTGGAGACAGGCTGAGTTTTTCCCGTGGATCCTGGAGGCCAAAAATCCACCGGGAAGGGACGAGGAATCCGGCTACCAGCACAGAACAAAACCTCAGTTTTGGAGGCGTTAAACTGTAATGAGTTGTTATGTAGCCAACCTGCCGTATCTCGCAGACAATCGTGAAAAGACTCCAAAGGAATTGATTCCTCACCCTCCCAAGAGAGGATGAGTTGAGTGTCGTCAGCATAATTAATGGCTTTTAGCCTGTGAGATTTTATCAACGTAATCAAAGGTTTTAGATACACGTTAAATAAAATCGGGCTGATGGCCGAGACTTGAGGCACCCATGAGACACCGGAGAAAAAACAGATTGTACCGGGGTAAGGGATACAGCCTGCTTCCTATCCAGCAGGAAGGAACGAAACCATCGCAGGGCATTACCACCTACCCCGGCCTCCCTCAGTCTCTCCAGGAGGATCCCATGATTTACCATATCGAATGCGGCAGACAGGTCCAGCAGAATCAGAGCCACTGCCTGACCCCTGTCCGCACGCATTCGAAGGTCCTCCATAGCAGTAAGTAAAGCTGTTCGGTGCCATGGGCTGGGCGAAAACCAAATTGTATTTCGTTCAGAAATTTGTGCTGCTCCATATGTTTGGAGAGACATGAGCTCACCCAAAGCTCAGCAATTTTTGCAGGAAACGGTAACAAGGAGATGGGTCTGTAGTTCTGTAAACACTCTGGATTTAGGGAGGGTTGTTTCAACAATGGAGAGACAAGAGCCTGTTTCCAAGAAGCAGGAACTGTGCCACTAAGCAGAGATTGATTATAGATCCTGCATAGAATAGGAAAGAGTTCATCCCCATAGGCTTTCCATATCTTATGAGGGATAGGGTCCAAAGGTGATCCAGATGAGATACCGCGAGCCAGTCTGTCAAGGTCCATCTCAGTAATAGGGGGAAGCTCCAACAGACAGTCCGCAGGCCGCCATCCTGGGCTCCCAGCTCCGGTGTCTATACTTCCTTCCACAGAGCAAGGGGAAC
The DNA here is from genome assembly GCF_964261635.1 of Lissotriton helveticus. NCBI lineage: Eukaryota > Metazoa > Chordata > Amphibia > Caudata > Salamandridae > Lissotriton > Lissotriton helveticus. The sequence goes on along the minus strand of NC_136065.1, from coordinate 996,487,630 downwards.
AGAATAGAGTGGACGTGGAACTCAAGTTGCGAATGATGGCTTCTATTTTATCATTGAAAAACAGGGCCAGATTATCACAGAGGGCCTGTGTGGGGAGGGTCGATTTTTTTGAGCAATCAGGGTGAGTAAGACTATTCAGAATCTGAAAAATGCTTTTGGAGCTATTTGCAGCGGTACAAATCGTAGAGCAAAAATAGTCAGATTTGGATTTCTGGATCAGGGCTTTGTATTCGGAGAGTTTAGTTTTCCAGAGCAGTCTGCTGGCATCGGTGTATCCCTGCCTCCATTTCCTTTCCGCCTGTTTACAGGCAAGTTTTAGAGCCCTTAGAGAGTCATTGAACCACGGAGACGACACTCTGCCCTTATGCTTGCGCGTTTTTAGCGGAGCAAGAGAGTCAACCCTCGTGGTTATCCTGAGACATAAGGCCTCGTAGTTCTCATCGACTTGACAGACTGAGGAGACAGCATCCGTAGTTCTCAGCCTCTCAAGGGCTCTCCAGTCCCTGTACATAAATTCAGAGGTAGTGTCTTGTGCCTGCGTTTTTACCCCCATGCTGTTAACGTAAAATTTAAGAAGGAAATGATCAGTCCAGCCCATGGGCAAAATTTCATCCAGATATACTAGCTGTGGGACCGAAAAGATAAGGTCAAGCCGATGCCCTGCTCTATGAGTGGATTCCCTAACATATTGTTGGAGACCCACACTTTCACAGGAATGCAGAAGGTTGTGCAGCCCAGTATCTAGGGAGCCATTCGGCCATAAGTTAAGATCGCCTAAAATAATCAGTTTATTGTGGGAGGTCGCCATGTTGGAGAAGATATTAAGTAGCGATTGTTGTTGCTGAATGCTGAAGGTCCGAGGCGGTCTATAACAAATGATCACCGTGAAAATAGCCCCTGTATGACTAATAATAGAGAGGCCAAGCAGCTCAGCCCCAACAACCGGGTCCATGCCTATAGTATTAATATGCCAAGAGGCTCTGTAAATCACCCCCACCCCTCCGCCTCGTCCTTTCGGTCTGGGGAGGTGCAGGATTTTGTATTCCTGCGGGCAGGCCCAGCCCAGCTCGATTTCACAGTCAAGGTGGGTCCAAGTCTCAGTGATGAACAGGGCGTCTAGCTGATGTGTTTCCACCAGTAATTGAATTTCCTCAGCATGTTTGGGCAGCGATCTGACATTGAGAAGTCCACAGGATAAAAAAACCCTGACCACAAAGTCTTTCAAAGGAAGAGCAGTATCTGCGAACGAGAGGTGACCCTCATGCGCCTACTCACCCAAATTGAGCAGAGTCTCTCGGGAGTGTAGTGGAGGAGCTGCAACCGTACACGAGTTGCTTTGGGCAGTATGACCGGCGCAAGGCGCGACCTGGGCGCGGACGGGCGCAGACGGGCTTGCCTTAGGCGCGCCTTCGGCGGGCTGACGGCGCGCCCGCTGCGCTCGTCCGCTGCGCTGCCGAGAAATGTGCATTGTTATGGGTGAGAGGGGGCGTGGCTTCGCGTTAGTGGGCGTGCCCTAATGTCTCGTGGGCGATGGCGGCGATGAATTTGACCTACCCGCGACAGCGCTGGATCCGCTGCGCGGGAGTATCCCCCAAGACCCTGAGTAAATAAGATCAAAACAGTGAGCAGCCAGGTAAAAGCAGAATGTTTAAAATCACAAACGTGCAAAATACAATTTAAAAATGATGGTTGTCTCTCCCGGCTTCCACCTCAGGAGTAGCTATCCTCTAAACGCTGGCTTGTGTTCAGCGCGGCTGTTTATAGCTGAGAGGGGGCGTGGCTTCGCGTTAGTGGGCGTGGCCTAATGTCTCGTGGGCGATGGCGGCGATGAATTTGCCCTACCCGCGACAGCGCTGGATCCGCTGCGCAGGAGTATCCCCCAAGACCCTGAGTAAATAAGATCAAAACAGTGACCTACATCTTGAGTTCTTGTTTATCACTGAGTCTTGGCTTAAACCTTGGTGTAATCCCAATATTTAACTAGGAATCGCCTAAATGGGATCTGTACCAACCATCCTCTACTGGTCCCAGAGGAACTAGTAATTCAATCATGGTCAGACTATTGATTAGTCCAGGTTTGTTAGAAATGGTTGTCTCTAGTTGGCAGAGGTAAGTACCTTTGACCAAATAGGGACCCTTGCTTCTAGTCAGGGTAAGGGGAAAACACACTGTAGATAGCCCCTGCTCAATCCCTTGGTAGCTTGGCACAAGAAGACAGGCTTATCCCCAAGGCAATGTGTAAAGTATTTACACCATGTCTATTTTGTTGTAGAGAAAGTTGAGACGGTCTACCTGAAGAAGACCTACAAGTCGAGACACGTGTAGTGTTTTCATCTGCAGCCAGCTCTCAAATTGTGTGCGAATCTAACTATTAATTGTCTCTCTATTTAAATGTTTATGTTTTGTGATGGTAATTGTACTTGTCATGTTTATGTATGTCTATAAGTTCTCTAGACAGTTGAATTTGTTTTTCACAGACCAATAAGTGTATTGTATATGTGGATTAATAACCACTGAGAAATTAACAAATGTAAAAAATATCACAAAATATGCATTGTTGATACTTTTTTATATAAATATTTATAATACAAAAAATATACACTGCCTTCAAGTACATTTAAAAAAAAAAGTTATTTGTGCAAATAATACATACTTATGTTCATGTGTATACATTATGGTTAGCGCATTTGAACGTATGTTTTTCTATGTGAATTAACAGCTGAATTGTGGAACATCAATTAAATTTAATACCCGTTCTCAGCTTTAGTCTTTATCCTTTGTGTAATTTTTCACTACTAGCTAACAGGTCACTGTTCTTTGTAGGGGTCCTCTTCTTTCCAACCCTAAAGTATGTGCACCAACACCCACGGTAACACAGTGAAACACCCCAAACAGACACCACACAGGTTGCTATAAAAATATATATCTTTATCTAAATTTAGGCCAGACCAAAACAACAAAAAATGTCCAACATACATGTATACTTAAGATTGACTTCTCTGGATGGCACGTAAAAATCACTTGAAGGTCCTTCTCGGTGCTTATGAGCAATTCAAATGTTATAATTCAGTTCGATTCGGCACCAGTCCACAGTGTGTCTGTGGTTAAATTATTCGTATTAGCCTACAGCTGACCTACGTGGTCAGCGTGTACAAAGATAGCCCCCGAATCGTTGACAAATAAGAATAGGAAGGCACGAGGACGGTCCCGTGTTATTCAGTAAATATGGACCACTCGAGGGTCTCAGAGCAGGGGCGCGATGCAGGGGGAGAGATCGGAGCGGCTCTTTCACTTTCCAGCTCGCCCCCAGGTGAGCAGCGGGTCAGGACCGGAGTCCAAGCCTTACCTGGGTATTGCTCTGCTCGTTTCTCTCCACACACATCGGACTTCCTGCTGGGTGGCCCCGGGGTCAGCAGCAGCTCGGCTGCTGGAACACTCCTTTGCTAAATGACGCTGTAGCCGGACGGGTTGTGGCGTTGCCTCTCCTTTGACGATCATGGGCAGATTTCTTGAGCCGGCAGTGATTACACTCTCTCTCAGCTACGTAGCTTCAGGGGCTCATCGAAATCCTTTTGTACGTTGCGGCTCGTGCCTGGCGGTGAAGACAGCAACGTGGACGATGATTCGTGCTGCGAGGGCAATGCGGTCACAGTGCACCTCAAAGATAAGCACCACAGACCTTACGGGAGGCTCAGTTTGCAAAAGCACACACACGCAGTGGTGCTGTTCTTTTCCCCTCAATAGCAATCTGGGTTGACTCGGGCCGGTGGCAGTGAATACAGGCATCGATTCAACAAGGGGGAGCAGGGGTGAGGGGCGAATTCCACTCCACTGGGGTGGGAGGTCCAGCTACAGCAAGTGTCCCAAAGCATCAGAACAAGAAGGAGCTGTGCCGTTCCTCAGAAGGAGAAAGGTTTAAGTCACACTATGTAGGTGCCACTGGTCCTAGTAAGATCACAGTTGGGCATCCATTGTGTTGGATGTAATGCCCTCACACACCCTTGCAGGTGTCATACTTCATCATCTGGGCTGCTCCTCATTGGGTCGGCGGTGCAATACCCAACGGGCTCACCTCTAGGAGGTGTTCTTTACCGGAGATCCTTTTCCAACAGCCGTTTGGTGAAGTGCGGGTGTGGGCCCAGGGTTGTGTAGACTTGGGAGTGAGTTAAAATAAGGCTGGGAGTACCTATAAGAAAATCTTTTTTATTCTGGGGGACTCCTGTCTTAATTAAAATGTGTGATAACTAGCACTTGGCGGAATTTGATGTTCCTGTTTCAGTGCTGGTTAGTATTTATAGTGGTCAACATGTTTCTCGCATCTGTGTTAGTTCACTAGCGTTTCTTCAGGACCTTAAAAACTATTAATTTGAATTCGTCTACACTAGAGGACCTAGGTAAGTGTCCAGTAGGTTGGTTTAGGTATCACAAGAAGAAAAGTGCTATCGTGTTCAACGGTCTGTGATGGGCTGGATCTTCCTGTAATGGTGAGAAAAAGGCATAAAAATAAAAGGGGTAGGTTTCCAGACCACAGTAAATTGTGACTTGCATATATTTCTCCCGGACACTCTTGATAAAGTGCGACTAGCGTGTGCAGTGCTTAAACAGTGGTTAAAAACATATCGGCTAGATATCCTCAGTAAGCAAGCCGTGTTCTGCATGCCCCTGTGGATACTGAAGCATAGCAATCAGTGGTAAAAAGGATGCATTGGACTCACCTATTCTGCAAAAGACCAAGCCATCAACAGTACCCAGTGTTCTGCACAATGGTTGAGGCTTCCATCAAGTTGTGGCTGTATGCAAAGTGGTTCATTTGTCAAGTAAATTGGGGTTGATCTGGATTATCATAGATCAATCTGGCTGTATAGGTTCCTAGTTATGACTTCCATGACTACCTGATCATCATTTTCCTCATTTGTCTCGAGGATTCTATGGGTGTTAGTAGAAATTAGACAACTCTTTGCGATGGTCATAATGGCCGTATTGCTAACGCTTTATCTTCTGTAATCTCAATCAACCGCCCTCAAGGGATATTATGGCAATGTGTGTAAAGTAAAACTCGACGGTGTATACCCGTCTCCCGGTGTTAGTACCCCCAGGCTATTGTAGGTTGTGTGTCTCTATCTTCTACCTGTAACGGCTAGTTTGGTTGTATTGTTGCAGCATAGTTTTCTAAAGTTAAAACCGACCATCTTCAAGGGATATTATCACAAGGTGTGCGAAGTAAACCTAGGCGGTGTTTGTACATTCCTCAATAGTGATCACGGTGGTCATAGTGGGTTGCCTGTGCCTTGTATGAGCTTTTTCTTGCCCATGGTTAAATGCAAAGCGCTGAAATAATCCTTCGCTCTGTTCCCGTGTTTAGTATGCCATCAATCTGGGTGGGAACTCTATGGCGGTATATAAAGGTTATGTAGCTGAGCTTAAAACCTTATATAGTTGATTACGTATACCTATTAGCAACCTGTGGCGGTTAGTGTGGTAGTGTCGCTACAGGTTTTTTCATATATAGCCACCTTCTCGGTCCTGGTTATGTGTGTAGTGACTACATAAGCTTAAGCCCTGTTCCCTCGTTCACAGCGCGGTCACTCTCAGTTGGTACTCAATGGCTGTAAATAATGGTCGTATCGCTAAAACTAAATCAATCTGGGGACTCGACGCCCGCCCTGGGGTGCGCTTGCTTAGAACGAAATGAGCCTTAAGGAGGCCGAGTTGTGCTGATCCCCAATTACACAAAATATTAACAATCACATTAGGAACAGTCAGGGCTTGTATCCATTACTCACAATTTGTGCGTCGTGTGTTCACCGATACGACCTAACCCACGCCGCCAGGTCCGGGAGGTGTCTTCCCAGTGCGGCCATCTTGCTTATGTGTACGCTCCCTTGTCATGTGACTAGGGTTGTTTCCCTGTGGAGGTCATGTGGTCTATGATCCACAGTGGGCGGCCATGATGGAGTGTTATCTAGCACTGTAGAATCGTCTTCCCTTGATTACAACCAAGGGTAATTCAGGGTTATAATGGTAGCTTGTTACTTAGCCCTTATGTTTGCCGGTTGGTAAATGCAATATCCCTTTGAACAGTTGGTTGAATAAAATCGTTGACGGCTTCTCTACTGTTAGCCGCCATGTAATATGTCATCTATTAAACCCTGATCAGTGGGCGGCCATGCCAAAGTGGTGTCTGGTGCTGCAGTAATACCTTCTATAAACATAGTGCCTGATTGGTGTGCAGTGGTATTCCCTCGGGCCACATGATTTTGGTACAAATGTCAGTTTTTTAACCTACTATTGTTCACCATGCAGGCGGCCAGGGGTATATGTTATTTGGCTGTAGTCGTGGAAAATATCTTTGTATAACTATATGTTGTAGTAAATGTGTACACAGTATTGCCAAGCTTTTTTCAGATCTTCACTTCTGTTCAGGGCAATGTGTTGTTAAGTGCTTAGTGTTAAGTATTGTATGACCATTAGCCTTTAGGGAATGAGATGATTTTTATTGTCACATCGCCCATGTGAATGCCCTCCCCTAGTGTCACAACAGGGGTCTCAGGGTTGTAGTAGCTATACTCCGAGTTTGTCTAGACTCCCCTCAGTAGACGTGTGTTCTGTGCTAGATTGCGCTCCATGGGATTTCCTCATTAAGGCCTGTGTTGTCTGATGATAAGCGGTGTATCCATCTATGCTCTTTTATAAAGAGGTTCTGTTTGGTCGTGTGGGGCCTGGCTTCTAATATTAGCCACTGCAATGAGTCTGATGAGTGTTTCTGTTCCAGGTAATGTGTACACATCTTTGTATTCGTTTTCTTGCAGCGGAAGTTGCTGCGGTGCTCCGAAATGCGTACTTGTATGTGGCGTGTGGTCATGCCCACATAGTAGAGTCTGCATGGGCATGTCAACAGGTAGATGCAGTTGGTGGTATTACAATTGGTATGACTCCTCAATTCCCAGGTGAAAGAGTCATTCAATGTAATCGTTTTGTGGGTGGTTGTGAATGCACATGCGCTACATATCCCACAGGGATAGTGGCCCTTGACTGCAGGCAATTGCCACAGAGTTGTTTGCTAGTTCTGTGCCTTCTTTTTGGGTCTTGTATGAGCGAGGGTGTCTTTAATATTTCTCGACCGCTTAAATGCAAAACGCGGTCTTTCCAGACTCAGGCATCCTGTGTTTAGGATGTGCCAATTTCGCGTCAGTATTTTCTTCAATTTATCTGAAGCTGGAGTGAAAGTAGTCACACAGGTCATGGGCTGTTCCTCCTTAGGCTCATCAGGTTTTTGTTTGAGAAGGCCTTCCCTGTGATTATTATGTGCCCGTTTCCTGGCTTGAGAGATGGTCCTCAGGGGGTAGCCTCTAGCTGTCAGATTGTTAACGAGGATCTTAGATTCTGATTTATAGCTTTCTGTGGTACTACATTTCCTCCTCACCCTTAAAAATTGCCCAAAAGGCAAGTTCTCTTTTAAGGCTTTAGGGTGATGGCTAGCAAAATGAAGGAGGCTGTTGCAGTCGGTCCTTTTTTTGTTCATTGTGGTAGAGAGGTTGCCCCCTTCAATCGTGATAGTTAAATCCAAAAAGGCTATTCACAACCACCTACAAAACGATTACATTGAATGACTCTTTCACCTGGGAATTGAGGAGTCATACCAATTGTAATACCACCAACTGCATCTACCTGTTGACATGCCCATGCGGACTCTACTATGTGGGCATGACCACATGCCCCATAAAAGTACGCATTTCGGAGTACTGCAGCAACTTCTGCTGCAAGAAAACGAATACAAAGATGTGTACACATTACCTGGAACAGAAACACTCAGCAGACTCATTGCAGTGGCTAATATTAGAAGCCAGCTCCCACATGACCAAACAGAACCTCTTTATAAAAGAGCAAAGATGGATACACCGCTTATCATCAGACAACACAGGCCTTAATGAGGAAATCCCATGGAGCGCAATCTAGCACAGAACCCATGTCTACTGAGGGGAGGATAGATACTACAACCCTGCCACCCCTGTTGTGACACTAGGGGAGGGCATTCACATGGGCCATGTGACAATAAAAATCATTTCTTTCCCTAAAGGCTAATGGTCACACCATACTTAACACTAAGTACTTAACAACACATTGCCCTGAACAGAAGTGAAGAACTGAAAAAAGCTTGGCAATACTGTATACACATTTACTACAACGTATAGTTATATGAAGATATTTTCCACGACAACAGCCAAATAACATATACCCCTGGCCGCCTACATGGCAAACAATAGTAGGTTAAAAAACGGACATTTGTACCAAAATCATGTGGCTCGAGGGAATACCACTGCACACCAATCACGCACTATGTTGAAAGAAGGTATTACTGCAGCACCAGACACCACTTTGCCATGGTTGCCCACTGATCAGGGTTTAATAGAGGACATATTACATGGCGGCTAACAGTAGAAAAGCCGTCAACAATTTTATTCAACCAACTGTCCAAAGGGATATTGCATTTACCAACCGGCAAACATAAGGGCTAAGTAACAAGCTACCATTATAACCCTCAATTACCCTTGGTTGTAATCAAGGGAAGACGATTCTACAGTGCTAGATACCACTCCATCATGGTTGCCCACTGTGGGTCATAGACCACATGACCTCCACAGAGAAACAACCCTAGTCACATGACAAGGGAGCGTACACATAAGCAAGATGGCCGCACAGGGAAGACACCTCCCGGACCTGGCGGCGTGGAGTCGGTTGTATCGGTAAACACACGAGGCGCAAATTGTGAGCAATGGATACAAGCCCTGACTGTTCCTAATGTGATTGTTAATATTTTGTGTAAAAGGAGATCAGCGCAACTCGGCCTCCTTAAGGCTCATTTCATTATAAGCAAGCGCACCCCATGGCGGGCGTCGAGTCCCCAGATTGATTTAGTTGTAGCGATACGACCATTATTTACAGCCATTGAGTACCAACTGAGAGTGACAGCGCTGTGAACGAGGGAACATGGCTTAAGCTTATGTAATCACTACACACATAACCAGGACCGAGAAGGTGGCTGTATATGAAAAAACCTGTAGAGACACTACCACACTAACCGCCACAGGTTGCTAATAGGTACACGTAATCAACTATATAAGGTTTTAAGCTCAGCGACATAACCTTTATATACCGCCATAGAGTTCCCACCCAGATTGATGGCATACTAAACACGGGAACAGAGCAAAGGATTATTTCAGCGCTTTGCATTTAACCATGGGCAGGAAAAAGCTCATACAAGGCACAGGCAACCCACTATGACCACCGTGATCACTATTGAGGAATGTACAAACACCGCCTAGGTTTTCTTCGCACACCTTGTGATAATATCCCTTGAAGACGGTCGGTTTTAACTTTAGAAAACGAAGCTGCAACAATACAACCAAACTAGCCGTTACAGGTAGAAGATAGATACACACAACCTACAATAGCCACGGGTTCTAACACAGGGAGACGGGTATTCACCGTCGACTTTTACTTTACACACATTGCCATAATATCCCTTGAGGGCGGTTGATTGAGATTACGGAAGATAAAGCATTAGCAACACGGCAGTTATGACCATCGCAAAGAGTTGTCTAATCTCTACTAACACCCATAGAATCCTCGAGACAAAACAAGGAAAATGATAAACAAGTATTCATGGAAGTAATAACACGGAACCTATACAGCCAGATTGATCTATGATAATCCAGATCAACCCCAATTTACTTGACAAATGAATCACTTTGCATACAGCCAAAACTTGATAGAATCCTCAACCATTGTGCAGACCACCGGGTACTGTTGATGCCTTGGTCTTTTGCAGAATAGGTGAGTCCAATGCCTCATTTTTACCACTGATTACTATGCTTCAGTATCCACAGGGGCATGCAGAACACGACTTGCTCACTGATGATATCTAGCCAATATGTGTTTAACCACTTTTTAAGCACTGCACATGCTAGACTCATTTTATCAAGCGAGTCAGGGAGAAATGTATGCAAGTCACAATTTACTGTGGCCTGGAAACCTACACCTGTTTTATATGCCTTTTTCTCACCACTACAGGACGATCCAGCCCATCACAGACCGTTGAACACAATTAGCACTTTTCTTCTTGTGATACCTAAACCAACCTACTGGACACTTACCTAGGTCCTCTAGTGTAAACAAATTCAAATTAATCGTTTTTAAGGTCCTGAAGAATCGCTAGTGAACTAACACAGATGCGAGAAACATGTTGACCACTATAAATACTAACCAGCACTGAAACAGGAACATCAAATTCCGCCAAGTGCTAGTTATCACACATTTTAATTAAGACAGGAGACCCCCAGAAGAAGAAGATTTTCCTATAGGTACTCCCAGCCTTATTTTAACTCACTCCCAAGTCTACACAACCCTGGCCCCACACCCGCACTTCACCAAACGGCTGTTGGAGAAAGATCTCTGGTAAAGAGCCCCTCCTAGAGGTGAGTGATGGAGCGAGATAGAAAACAAAATTTTGTTTAAACTCGCAAAGTCACATTTCCATAACATGAATAAAATTATTAATGATTTGTGATATGTTGTGCTAATACAACCTAGATTAAACTTTACACGTGGGGGGACTAACATGTGTGCTCATAAACGTGCATAAATGTTGCATCTTTTTGTTCGTGCAAAATAATAAAATAATTTATTGTTTTCGTTTTTGTCATTACTAACTGCTGCAAACTTAAATAAGCATGTGCTTGTTTTGCTTTTTCTCGTCTGTGTGATGTCATTTCTACTATTCTAGGTGCATATGGGTCTCATAGAAAAACGGAGACTGGTAAATATAAACGCTGCTTTATTTGTTTGCAATGGCTAGGTAACATTTTGATTAATCGGGTGGGTTAATTATTTAGTAAATCATGGGGTGGATACAGAATATACTTTATTTCTTACATTAATACTTTTCTTGTGTTTGTTTTATACTAGAAATCATAAGTTGCCTGCTTTTGAGGCCTAACTATTTGAGCCGCACAAAAAGAGCTAATTCATATTTCTGCAGAAAGTCACGAGACGCCCATTCTGAATTAAAACGTTTATTGAAGCTGCATTCACAAAGCAAAAACTGATGAGCTGACATCATTCTGTCGGACATGGCCAAGGTCGAAAGTGAACTTTTTGTCAGTCCTTAACTTGGCATCCGCGGAAGTTGCACTGTAAGACTATGGAAGCTGCGAGGATGACTTAAAACAAAGTTGCAATCGCAGGAAGCCTCTGGCTTCACGTGGAAGAGACAATGGTCTTTGTAAGACATGATTTTGTGGAACTTTTTAAGAATCGGGTGACATGTCACTTGTCACTCTCAGCCAATGGGACGTCGAGTATTTCTGAAAACTTTCCTTTGCTAGTTTAGTTAGCGTAGAAAGGTATAAAAAGTCATGCCCTTAGGGTTGGGCTGGCTGCTGCTTTCTGACTTTCCGATGAGGGTGATGTGCTGCTGGACTTTGCGTGGAGCACGTAAGAATCCTCAAAGAACTTTACTTTAATTTCTGTCTATTTAGCTCAGTTAGGGAAATAGGTTTTAGAAATGCTAAACTTTATATAATTTCTTTAAATTTGATTAAATTGCTTAAATTGTATTTTTCCATATTTCTTACTATCATGCTTGCTTTATTGCAAATAAAATTTCATTTATAAAACTTACAACTTATATACCATAATCTAGAAAATAAAATCTTACTTTTGACAAACAAGCTGGTCTTGGTTATTTAGAAGTATAGGTTACCTTTAGCTAGATCACGTCGCCTATGGTGGTCGTTTAAATGGTTGGGTTTTATTCTAATGACAATATTCTTTCTGCAAATGTATAAATATGTATATAGTTTGTAGATAATGTGTATATAGATTTATTTGACCACCTGATTCAGTAGGCCCAAAAATATATCAGGTTCATAAATGGGTCCATGTATAGTTTAGAATTTTGTTTATAGGTTATGAAATTGGGTAGCGTAGTTTATGATATATTTTCTATAGCCCGCTGGATCAATTATCTGGTAGCAGAAATTGATGGTTGCTAAGGGGTAACCAAGGTAACATGTTGGTTGCTAAGGATTACGTCATGGTATACAAATAGGATTAATGTTTTAACACTTGTTAAGTTCGTTTTTCGTGCCTATCTGTAAGCTATACCGGTATAGATTGTGTGGCGAGAAATTAGTCACGCAAGCCATCTGTTCAGTTTGTAGTGATATCGCCGAGTATCACAAGAGGTATCGCCGTGTACCATAGTGTTGTCGCCGAGCAGCACAGTTTTAGGGCTAGATCTGATTCTTGTATAGTGAGGATTTTCTAAGAAATCAAAGCAGCATGAGAATAGGGACAAAGCGCCTTCCATAAAACTCACTGTGATGAGAGTATTAGTTATATCCAAGCTTGAGTGAAGGGTAAAATTTAACGTCGGTGCATGATTATCTATAAACAGGTTAGAGTCCTGTACGGGTACATGTTTCATATCTATAAACAGGTGAGAGCCCTGTACGGATAACGTCGTTATTTTGCTAACGGTGCATGATTTCTATAAACAGGTGAGAGTCCTGTACGGATTTCGTGTGTGTTTGAATTTAGGGAAATTTTCCGTGTAAAAGTGCGAGTTTGAATTGTATTTTATGTTCAAGTGGAACTCTTAGAACTTTCACTTCGCGGTGGGTTCAGAGCAAAGCGAGTTCATAATTATACGTGTTAGAAGGGTGGGGTAAGGTTACTCTACTGACAATTGAATATTATCCTTAGTGTGAATAGCGCCGTCTATTCCGAAGTGTGGATACTTGAATGTATGTAAACTATCCTAAATAGTGAAACGAACAGATGTTGTCTTTATAAGTCATTGTTAAGAATTAATTTACACTGAAAAGTGTTCTTAAAATGGCGCTGTGAAAAGATTTTGTGAAGGAGGGGTAAGCGCCAGGAGTGAGAAGCGAGAAACCGCAGCTGCTGTGTACGTCACAGAGCCGCGCAGGGATTGGGTGACCTACGTCACAAGCGGTATTCTGATTGGCTCCTGAGTCTCTGACGGCCTGTGAGCTGATTGGTCCTTCGGAAATTCTCCAAATTTATTGGTTGAGCAGGAAACTGACGTAGCTCAACTGCCATTGGCTTGTTGGTGTGTTTCGCGCACGGATTGGTTGTTTGCGGAACATCCCGGAAATATTTTACGAACGATTTTGTGAATTAAATTTAACTTTTAAAAATGAGTTATCATTTTAAACATGTTGAGAAAAAGACAACATTATTTCAGAAATTTAAGAATTTATTTTCACCTGACAAGAAAATCGAAACGCGAGGTGGTAAACTACTTCATAAGTATAAAACACCTGCAGCGTACATGGAAGGTGAATACGGATATCATACTGTCTTATGGTTCGACAGTTGGAAACGTTATACTAAAAACGATGGTGTTTTGACTTGGCCTGATGATGGTTCATTTAATGTAAGAGTTTTAAGAAACTTACGAGAGAAAATGAATGCTCTTGTTCCAAAACCGAGACCAACTCAATTTGAAGCTTTAGTTGAGTGGGAAGATGAGATGTATCAGTTACAAAGAGAAGCTAGTGGAATTAAAAGACCTTCTAAAAATCCATCATGGAAAAGAGAAACTCATGAAGATAGATTACGAATGTGGAGACAGGGAAACATGAGTGAAGGATTGTATTTAATTCATGAAATGGTAATGGGTTCTCCTACAGGAAAATCTATGGAAAGTGAATCTGAGGATGCAATTATGGAAGAAATATATACAACTGCTAGAAATAAACAGCCTAATCAGCCTTTGAGACCTTCTAGATCATGGTCTACTCCGGTGGTTTCTACTGAAACTTCACCGAGTGCACCTCCAATTAATGAAGCTCCTAAACTTTACCCAAATAATAGTGAAATCACTGAAACTCCTAGAAGACCAGAATTTGAGAATGCTCGAAATGAGGGTAGACATTTTTCAATGACTCCAAGAGCAAGGGAACCTCCAAAAGATTATACAAGAGAAACAAGAAATGTTGAGGATGATGATTATAATGAATATTTAAGGTCTAAAGAAGAATTAATTAAAAGAATGACAAAAGGCATGGAAGCTGTCACTGTTCCAGTAACAATAGGTCCTGTTCAGCCTGTATTTGATCAAAGAAATACAAACAAAAATGGATTAACTATTCCTTTAAATACAGAAATTCAAAAGCCTGCTGAAAAATTTTATTCAGATTTGACAGAATTAAACACTTCTAGATCGAGAATGCCTGATTTAACTTTCAATGAGGATTTATCTCCAAAAACACCAATGGGTGCTATGTCAGATGTAGGAAGTCCTGAAGTCAGGGTAACTACACCAAAGCTTGATGTGGCCAAATTAAAAGCAAATATTGAAGAATTAATAATTGGAACAATTGGCCCAGATAGTTTAAATTACTATCGGGATGATGAACTATTATTCATTTGCAAAAGTATTCAGTGGAAAACGAAAAATAAATATGATCAATTAGAGGATCTAGCTGCAGAACTTGAAATCGATGTGAGTAAACAAAAGAATTTTGCAAAGCATTACAGATTAGATTTCTCAGAAAGCGACATTGAGAGTTTGAACTCAATGGGAAGAATAGTTCACATTAAAGATTTAATTGTCTATATCAAAAAGCTAGGAGAACTGAACAAATGGAGAGTGAAATGGACCAAAAGGAAGGAAGATGAAAGATTAGAAAGAATGTCAAAACAATTTCCAATGAGAGAAGTTGCAGGTGGAGGATATGTTCATGTCCCATGGTCGAGACAGGACATTCTGTTATTCACAAATGACTTTCCAAAATTAAGAGAGAAACCTGTTGAGTGGTACAGGCAAGTCGATAGATTTATCAAAGTGTCAAAAGTTCTGTGGATTGATTTGGATGGATTTTTTGACATTGTTGTTCCATCTGATCTTTGGACAGAATGTAAAATATCTATTAGTTGGCCAAAAACAGAACCTGAGCGAATCAAAGAAACAGGTGCCCCAAATCCACTTGTAATGGATTTTTATGAGAAAGTAATTGTTTGGATGAAAAACAAAATTCCACCCAAAGAAGTTGATTGGGTTAAAATAGAAAGAACAGAGCAGGAAACAAAAGAATCAGTTCATTCTTTTTATGAAAGGCTACTGTTAATCTTTAAACAATACAGTGGTTATGAAAAATTAGATGAGAAAGACATGAGTCATTTTATCTATAGATTTGTTTATGGACTAAAACCTGAAATTGGAGAAATGATCAGAACTAGTATTGTCGGATGGCAAGCACTATCTATAGATGATATTCTGAGAAAAGCAAAATATTGTAGCGATGAATTAGAAGTAAAACAGAAGAAGCTAAAGGAGAAAGCCATGTGGGCACAGGTAAAGGTAGCTGAGCAACAGATTGCCAGCATGGGAAATAAGAACACTAATTTTGTTCAAACTGGAAATACGAACCAGATACAAGGAAAGTTTAAAGGTAATAATTTCCAAAGGAAATTTAGCCCAAAGATAGAAGAACTGAAACAAAGATTACCTTGTTTTAATTGTGGCGAAATTGGACATTGGAGGGACGAGTGTCCTCATCCTCCTAGAAACTTAAAGAATCCCTTATTGAATCCACAGATGCAGAATGGTGTTAACGTGCAGCAACAGCTACAGATGCAACAGGGGTTAAATGAATTTAATGTTCAGCGACAATTACAACAACAGCAACAACAACAGGTGAATAATCGACAAGACCAGTTGCCACAACCACCTTTTCCGAATTGTGGGGGAGTTCAAAAATATAATCCAAACGTGGGATTTCAGGGATGTGAACAGGTAATAAAACCACAAAAACAGCAAAAGCAGCAAAGGGTTCAAATGCAAAATGCTTCACAACAATTTTTATTAACAGAAAGCCAAGACAGTGATTCTGATGATTATTGCTGACGGTGCCCGAGAGAGGAGGAAGAGTGTGTTGTTGGAGCCACTCTTGAGGTTGACCAGTCTGGTCCTTATGTAAACGGGAAAGTTAATGATGTAGACATCACTTTTCTAGTGGACACTGGTGCTACCCGTTCTACTGTTAGATCAGTGGAAATTGAAAACCTACCTCTCTCTGGGGATACCATCCAAGTTGTCGGAGTAAGTAATCAGCAAATTAAAACAGACTTAACTGATCCAGTACCAGTTGAAATTGGAAATTACAGAGACAAACACAGATTTGTGGTTTGTAATAGTAGTCCAGTAAATCTATTAGGTAGGGACATCCTATGTAAAATGAATTGCAGAATATATTGTTCTCCTGAAGGAGTTGAATTACAAACAATGGAGGAAGATGGTTTGTACAGAATGACAATGATGATGATGGAAGCAGAAGAAACAAAATTGTTTCCTGCATTTGAAGAAAAAGATTTACCTGAAGAGCTAAAAGAAACAGTGAAATCTGAAATATGGGATTTTACTGGGAATGAGATGGGTCTGATGAAAAACGTAGATCCTGTTAAAATTGCATTGAAGCAGGGAATAGAATTTCCAAACACTCCACAATATAAAATGAAAACTGAGACAATTGAAGGTATTACACCTGTAATTAAAAAATTAATCAAACAAGGTGTATTGGAAGAAATGAAGAGTAGCTCTTGTAATTCACCAATTATGGGAGTTAAAAAGGCTAACGGAACATTTAGGATCGTACAAGATTTGAGAAAGGTTAATCAAATTGTTATTCCATGTTGTCCTGTGGTTCCAAATCCAGCAGTAATTCTATTTCAGATTCCATATGATGCTGAATGGTACACAGTCATTGACCTTTGCAATGCATTCTTTACTGTTCCTCTACACCCAGACAGTTATGAAATCTTTGCTTTCAGATTCCAAGGTAAGACCCTTGGATGGACAAGAATCCCTCAGGGCTATACAGAAAGTCCTTCAATCTTTAACGAACTGTTAAAAAGATCATTAGAAGATTTAGACTTACCAGGTAGGTCTACGTTGGTGCAGTATATTGATGATTTGTTAATTGCTGCAAAGACAAGAGAAAATTGTGTAACAGACACAATAATTCTGTTAAATCGCCTTGCAGAAGAAGGACATAAAGTGTCCCCAGCAAAACTACAGTTTTGCAAACAGGAAGTAAAATATCTTGGTCACAGAATTGGAAAAGGAAAAAGACAAGTAACAATAGAGAGAATAAAAATGATTCAAGCAATGTTACCACCAAGAACACAAAGACAGGTCAGAATGTTCCTGGGAATGGTAGGTTACTGTCGACAATGGATAAGTGGATTTTCGGTAATTGCGAAACCACTACAAAGACTGACCAAATCAGATGTAAAAGATCCAATTATTCTCAATGATGCTGAGATGGAATCTTTTGAAAACTTGAAAAAGAGCTTATGCCAAGCTCCTGCTTTGGGTATGCCAAATTATGAGAAAGATTTTGAACTGTATTGCAGTGAGAGAGAAGGATGTGCATTATCTGTGTTAATTCAGAGACATGGGAACCTAAAGAAACCTATTGCATATTTCTCTGCAGTTCTTGATCCAATTGCAAAAGCATTACCAGGTTGTTTAAAAGCAGTTGCAGCTACAAGTATCAGTCTTGAACAAAGTGAAGGAATCATTATGGGATTTCCTGTAAAAGTTTTTGTGCCTCATTCAGTTGAAATATTACTGACAAGAGGTAAGACTCAACATTTAACAAGTAGCAGATTGACAAAATATGAGAAAATCATATTAGGAGCAGATAATGTTTCGATTTCAAGATGTTTGAATCTGAATCCTTCTACATTACTGCCTGATTCTGAAATTGTTGATAACATCGAGACAGAACATGAATGTTTAGATGTCATGGAATTCTGCACTAAACCCAGAAAAGACATCAAAGACAGACCTTTGCCTGAATCGGATTCTGTCTATTTTGTAGATGGCTCATGCTTAAGATCCGAAGGTGGTGTCTTGAAAGCTTCATACTCAGTTTGTACAGTCGAAAACATTAAAGAAGCATCATGTCTTGAAGGAGTTCGTTCAGCACAAGTGGCTGAATTGATTGCTTTAATTCGTGCATGTGAAATATCAAAAGATATAAGAGTTACCATCATTACTGATAGTCAGTATGGGTACGGAGTTGTGCATGATTATGGACAACTCTGGTCACAGAGAGGATACATGACATCAACAGGATCACCAATTAAAAATGCAGTTTTCATTAGAAGATTAATTGAAGCAATACAATTGCCAAAAGAAATTGCCATAGTCAAGTGTGCAGCACACACTAGAGGGACTGATTATATTTCCAAAGGAAATGCCTTCGCAGATGAAACAGCAAAGTACTGCGCAAGGAAAAATTATTCTTACAATCGGAATAGAAGTACAGAAACTGATTCAAATTCATTAATGCTAACAACTATTGTAGAAACATGGAATGAGATTAGAGATTTACAAAACGAAGCAGATGATGAAGAAAAAGATCAGTGGTTAAGATCAGATTGTAGACAACGTGATGAAGATGGAGTGTGGGTTTACAAAGATGGCAGAGTAGTTTTACCAAATTGCATGATTTCTGACATGGCCAGATTATATCATGGTCCTGCACATTTAGGAAGAGATTCTATGGTCAGACTGTTTAAAGAAACATGGTTCAATACCAAATTTAGAACCATTGCAGAATCTTTTTGTCAAAGGTGTTTATCATGCCAACAAATGAATCCAAACAGAAAATCAGTGGTGGGGACAGGAATAATTGGTCGAGAGGGTGGTCCCTTCACCAGGTTACAAATAGATTTCATTGAAATGCCCTTACACAACTGTTTGAAATATGTACTTGTAATTGTATGCTTGTTCTCAAGGTGGGTAGAGGCTTTTCCTACACGACATTGTGATTCAATTACAGTAGCAAAACTAATGCTAAGAGAAATCATCCCAAGGTACGGTTTTCCAGTCACTATTGAGAGTGATGGAGGAAGCCATTTTGATAACAAACTGTTGAAGTTAATTTGCGAAGCTATGAGTATTGAGCAGAAAATACACTGTGCATACAGACCAGAGGCATCAGGTGTAGTTGAACAAATAAACGGAACTATCAAAAACAGAATTGGGAAAATGTGTCTAGAGACAGGAGTGAAGTGGACTGATGCTCTTCCACTTGTTTTGATGTCAATAAGAAGTACACCAGATAAAAAGACAGGTTTGAGTCCTCATGAAATTTTGATGGGAAGAGTTATGAGGCAAGCTTTTGTACCTGTAGGTAAACTGTTGAGCATAAATGACAGTGCAATTTTGGATTACTGTAAAAGGTTATCTGATATGGTAACTTCTGTGTCTAATCAGGTGGGAACTGAAGCACAATCAAATGACAAAGTTTTGACACATGATCTGAGACCTGGAGACTGGGTCAGAACGAAAGTACATCGGAGGAGGAATTGTCTATCTCCTAGATGGCAGAAACCTAGGCAGGTAATCTTGATCACTACTAATGCTGTAAAGTGCAGAGGATTGAAGCGCTGGATTCATCCAAGTCATACTATTCCAATACCAACTCCTGAGAATTCTGATGTTGAAAGTGATACCACAGATGACTCTGATTCTGAAGCAGAAGACAGAACAGAAGGTGAAGTAATTCCAGATTCTGAAGATCGACAAGAAAGTCGACATCTGGAAACTGTGCCGGTGAATGGAAATCTGACAAGAAAAGACTTAGAAATAATTGAAATAGATTCTGAAGGTGAAGAGAATCTGTTAAAAGGAAAGATAACTGAGGATTCGGTTGTCTATATTGAAGACAAAGAAGCTGAACCGAAAGAAGTTTCAGACCAGGAGAGTATCGAAAGGCAGAGAACAAGCTCTGAAGTAAGGAACAACATTCCGAAATCTGGGAAGCTAGAGGTAATTGAGGAAGAGGAGGAGAACGAATTACCGAGTACCAGTGATGGAAGACAAAGCGAAGTTCCTGAAGGAGTGAAATTGCCGAATAGAGAAGTTCCTGAGTCAATTGAAATTTCAGACTACGAAACTGAAGAAAGTGACGTGGAAGGTGGAAGTGAAAACGGAAAGAAAAGGACTTGGAAGTCAGAATCAAATAATTCTGAACCAAAGAAAAAGTACGTGAGAAAAGCAGACTACTGGCCTGGTGGAAGATTGAGAGTCAGATTGATTAAAAAGCCAATAGAACAAGTTGAAGAAATCAGTAGTCAAAAGAGTCCTGGAAAAGAGGTTGGAGTTGGAAGGAAAATAGAAGTGATATCAAGAAAAGGGAAGAGAATAATTAGACCAAACCAGAAATACAAGTCTCCTGAGTGGACTTACTTAGTAATTCCACCTGTTATAGACATATATGATAGTAGTGAAGAAGAAAACGAAATCCAAGAAATTAGTGACAATGATTGAAGTACAAATTTATTAAATTGGCATAAGGCTGAAGAAATCCTGTTAGTTGACACAAGGTCGAAGAAAAACTGTCTAGTAGAAGAAAAACTTATGTATGACATAAGGTCGAAGAAATCTTGTTTAGGGTTATAAAAAGAAAAATATTTTAAAAGGGGGGTGTATATAAATTTTAAAATTTATTTTTATTTTTAATTTTATTTTTGAGGCTAAAACTAACCTAAAAATGCCTTACATTAAGGAGAGCACTTCAAAATGCTCTGTTTTTAAAAGATGCTGTAAGATGACTCTGGTGTGTCTGCTCATTTTAGTTCTGCTCTGGTTGATACTAGCTGTGATTATACCTTTAGAAATGAATAGAGAATTACACAAAGTTAACTTAACAAGCAAAGCTCTGGTTAGCCAAACTAAACATAGTGCATCTGCAAAAGTAATTGATCATCAGCCTAACATTCATCAAGATAAATCAATAGGTGATTTTTCAAGCAATACTTTCACAAAGCTTTTGAGTGAATATGTAAAGGTAATGGATGCAAAGGATTGTTATGTATGTGTTAAGTTACCCGCTTCTGTTTCTGAGGGAGTAACATATAATATGCTTCCTCTCACTTATGCTGTTACATGTAGTGTATTAACTAGTTTATTTTATCAAACTGGTCGTTTAGAATATTACTATTCAAATTATGATGAGATTTTTGCTAATGTCAAGATTGATAATGCTTTAAATAAGCATAAGAAAGCTAAACAATTAAGAGAATATTTCCTTGTTACTAACGAACTCACTTATGAGTATGCTTACAAGAATAATCTAACATGTAAATTAAGTGCTGAAGGGAAGAAATTTCTGAATATGGTTGAGGAGAGAAGAGCAATTTATAAGAGAAATGAATTAGTCAAGCAGACTAAGTCATCATTCTGGCAAAAAGAGGATGAGAAACTAAATGGCAAAATGCTTGAAAATATTGCAATTCACATAGACAAACCTGTTAGTGGAAAGCTTTGCATTAGAAGAGATAACACACTTTTTGATAATTATTTTGTAGGTGCAAGCAACTGTGAAGATACTTATCAAATTATGGGAGGTTGGGGATTTAAAGGTGGAAAAGATCCTATCTTTCCTGGAATTTATTTTGTTTGTGGTGACAAAGCCTACTACAACCTTCCAGACCATTGGTATGGAACTTGTTATGTGGGAATTGTTTTTCCTAAAGTGTTTCATGTTGACAGAGATTCAGAAGGATTGTTTAAAATACACAATTATGTAAATAGAGCTAAAAGAGAAACTTTTACTGAAGTTCTGGGAGATATTTTCCAAGCTGTAATACCTTTTGTTGGTATAACCCTAAATGCAGGGAGAATCAGAAAATTGTCCACTATAGTTGATAGATTATCAACTGACACTGCTGATGGGTTTCAATTAGTGAATGTTGAAGTTATTGCAATTAGATCCATGGTAATTCAAGACCGTCTTGCTTTAGACATACTCTTAGCAAAAGAGGGAGGAGTCTGTGGCATTTTACATGTCCAACATTGCTGTACATATATACCGGATGAAAGTAAAAATATTGAAATGTATATTAAGAATATTACACAAATGCATTCTGAAATAATTCCTTTAGAAGAAGAAGATTTTACTGGGAAACTTTCAAATAGGTTTCAAGCAATTAAAAACTGGTTTCATAATATCGGAAGTTCAATTCTTGGCAAGATTCTGGCACCTTTGATTATAATTATATTTATTTTTATTTTGACTAAAGTAGGTTGTCTGTTGCATAAAAGAAAGAAGCATTTAAGAGAAAAGAAGAGAATTTATAAACTCAGAAAAGAAGAGGAAAGGGAGATTGAGTTGCAGGAGTTACATAGAGAGCGTCATGTTAATTGCAAGGATTATGCTGAAACAGACTTTTAGGTTTACTAATACAATGAATTTGAATCGATTTCTTATAAATTAAATTTACCAAATTTTTGAGTGCTGGTGTGGTGATTTGTTAATCACCAGATGAGGGAGTTGATGGAGCGAGATAGAAAACAAAATTTTGTTTAAACTCGCAAAGTCACATTTCCATAACATGAATAAAATTATTAATGATTTGTGATATGTTGTGCTAATACAACCTAGATTAAACTTTACACGTGGGGGGACTAACATGTGTGCTCATAAACGTGCATAAATGTTGCATCTTTTTGTTCGTGCAAAATAATAAAATAATTTATTGTTTTCGTTTTTGTCATTACTAACTGCTGCAAACTTAAATAAGCATGTGCTTGTTTTGCTTTTTCTCGTCTGTGTGATGTCATTTCTACTATTCTAGGTGCATATGGGTCTCATAGAAAAACGGAGACTGGTAAATATAAACGCTGCTTTATTTGTTTGCAATGGCTAGGTAACATTTTGATTAATCGGGTGGGTTAATTATTTAGTAAATCATGGGGTGGATACAGAATATACTTTATTTCTTACATTAATACTTTTCTTGTGTTTGTTTTATACTAGAAATCATAAGTTGCCTGCTTTTGAGGCCTAACTATTTGAGCCGCACAAAAAGAGCTAATTCATATTTCTGCAGAAAGTCACGAGACGCCCATTCTGAATTAAAACGTTTATTGAAGCTGCATTCACAAAGCAAAAACTGATGAGCTGACATCATTCTGTCGGACATGGCCAAGGTCGAAAGTGAACTTTTTGATCAGTGAGCCCGTTGGGTATTGCACTGCCAACCCAATGAGGAGCAGCCCTGATGATGAAGCATGACACCTGAAAGGGTGTGTGAGGGCATTACATCCAACAAAATGGATGCCCAACTGTGATCTTACTTAGACCAGTGGCACCTACATAGTGTGACTAAAACCTTTCTCCTTCCGAGGAACGGCATAGCTCCTTCTTGTTCTGAGGGAATACAGCCACTCAGCTCTTCTTCTAGGTCATGACCACGGGTAGAGATGATCACGAGGGAAGTTTCTCTTCACACAGGCTCCTCGCAGAATACAAGCTTGGTGCAAGCACATGCACACAGCAGAGGCAAAACGCTCTTTGGAAACTTTTGCATCCCTCAGTTTCAATAACAGGAGGCCAGCTCTTCTCAGGCCCTTTGAGACTTACTCCTTCAGGACACAGCACACAGCAAAGTCCTTAGCAAACAGGGGGAAGGCAGCACACAGCGAAGTCCCTTGTCCTCTCCTCAGTTAAATCAGCAAACTGCAGCCCAGCCCCAAAGCACACAGCAAGGGCAGTACTTCTCCTCAGGCGCTTCAGATGTTTCTTTGGCAGAGGTTCCTCTTGATCATGAGGTAGTCTAATTGTACAGGGGTTTCAGCTCTCACTTTTAAACCCCAAATGTCTTTGCTCTCTATGTGTTAGGGGTCCTGGACCCAGTCCAAACCAGTTCTGGATGCACTCTGCCATTGCACAACTTCTTCCTTTGTGAATGTGGGCCAGGGTCTTCAGACGCACCGCAGAAGGTTTAGACAGCATTGTGGAAGGCAGGCATAGCCCTATTGAGGCCCAGGTGCTACTCCTCCCACCACTCCAAATGCAGATCGGTCTATTCAGTCTAGTGCTGACTCACCCAGGTTCCTGGAGCCGCCCCATCCCCTACTTTTCCCATAGGAAAGAATGGGGAATGAGGTGTAACATGCTTACCTGCATATCTTCCCATAGAGTGAGATAAAAAATTGGGGTCTGGTATCCCTGAACTGAGAATTTAATAACACATCTTTTTGTAAGGATGGTTTTTAAATTATGTGTCTGAAAATAGCACTTTTAGAAAGTGGCTATTTTCTTGTTCAACCTTTCTGTGTGCCTCTGCCTGTTTGTGGATTGACAGTATTCTTTTTTGTGAGTGACAGCATGCTCTACAAATAACTCATTCATGCATTCATTCATTCATAACTAAACATAACATAACTAAACATAACAAAACGAAACATCATTTAACATAACCAAAGAAAACTAAAAAATAACATAGCTAAACATAACTAAGCATAACATAGCTAAACATAACATATCTGAACCTAACATACTTAAAAATAACATAACTTTAACTAAACAAAACATAACATTAAATAATTAAATATATGTAAACATAACATACGCATAACTAAACATATCTAAACATAACATATCTAAGCATAGCATAACTAAGGATAACATAACATTAACTATTTAAACATAACTAAACATAACCTAAACATAGCTAAACATAACTAAACATGTCATAAACATAGCATAACTAAACATCAGCATAACATAATCAAACATAGTTTAACATAACTGAATAGGAACACAATAAAACTAAACAAAAAGATGACAATGTTAATTACCCCCTAAGAGCCTTTACCGTGCACAACACAGATTGCCAAAAGTGTGTGTATGGAAAAGAAGAGAAGAAAGAAACGAGACACCAATTTGTAAAGTTCAGATGTACTACACCGATCAAGATCATTCTCAAGAAGTTTTTGGGTGATTTGTTGCCTATATCTAGAGTCCTTAAGAGTCAGTGCTAACTCTCATTGCTTGCACTCGATGTGATGTACGTATGGGTTCAACCATCTAACTACTGTCAAGGTATTTACCAGGCACAGTTGTATCTTAGAGCCCAAGTAGAGGACTACATACTTGCAATTAAAGCACCCATTATCTCAATGGAAGACTGAATGAGTTAGATGTAGTCTAGTGTGAAAATCATCAGTGAATATACCAACCAGAAGTGCTGGGCAGGTTGATCCTGCCAGACAAAGCATTCTTTGGTAAGCACAGGTACCAGAAGGGCTGGGCCACATACAATTAAAAAGGTAAAACTAAAATGGCACACGATCAAGGCAAATGGGGAATGCAAATCCACGTCCAGTTAAGATGCAGACAGCATCCTATAAAGAAGTGATCAAGTGATGTAAGTGTATGTAACAGTGAAGTGAAAGCGCCATCTTTTGGAGAAGAAATATATGTGTCCATTTAGCATCAGAGGTGCTATATACAGGAAGTGATGAGGCACTGTGTGAGGGTTCTGGTACCAGTTTCCTGCATGGATACATCTAATGCTGCTGGTCTTCTGAAACCCTGGAGCACATTGTCCCTCGCGGTGCCCTTTTGGTGTTTAATTGCAATCTGTACATCCAGACGCCCCATCTGCATCCAATATGTATGACTTTGAAAAGAATCTTCACCCCAGGCGATTCTCCAAGAGCCTTCTGAATGAAGACCACTTGAAATGTCTACACCCTCTCTCAAACCCCACAAAGAATTGTTTCTATGGGAGGTGCAGATCCAGCACTTTTATGGACTTTGTTCCTGTCTATGCTTCCAAGCACGTGCAATGTACACAGGTTATTCCATTATTTTCAATGGAGAGGCCCCCATCTAAATTTCATTAACACCCCATAACAATCGGTGGACGTTGAAACAATGTCATACAATTGTTATTACGGAAGGGGCGAGCAGGGCCCTTCAGCAAAACCAAATAGCTCTCTGAATGAGGTTCCATGAATGTAACAAGGAGAGACAAACAAATTAGAAAGAGAGTGACACTGCATGCGTGCGAATGAAAGTGAGCTAGCTGTGTGTGAGAGGGCTGTTGTGTTGTGGGGCCCTAGGCCCACATGCTGGAATAATTGCGACACAGACACCAGTGGGTTAGATGGTTAATGAGCCACGAGCACGTGCGCTCGGCTCTATTTATTAGCTGTGTCACGTGATCTCGTGACATCAGTGATGGGTGTGTGTAAGTGTAGCATTACAGTAAAACAACTAGACTGTGTCTGCTAGGACACAACATTCCTCCCAAAATTTGATAAAAATTAAGGAAAGACAAAAGTCCGACTCTGTGGGAGGAAATACACAAATATACAATAATTACAAATTTACATTGAGTCTCTTCAGCTGCTTACTTGACGATGACGGTTGAAATTGCTGCTGAGACTTTATTTCTTCTTGGCTTGACGTCTTGGTTCTCGGCGGGCGTGTTCTTCTTTGCTTGCGCTGTGGAAGTGTGTTGGTCAGTCCACTGAGATCTTGCTTTTGAGGATGACGTCAAACAGGATGACAAGATGTTAGACTTGGATGATGTTGCCTTTTGCTGGTCCGTCGGTTTCTTCACTGTAGGCAACTTGGCTTTAATTTACAAAGGATGGAGTGTTCGAAGGACATTCTTCTCACTAGGACGTCCCTCTCTCGGGTGTTCTCCTGCCACGAGATGTCCCGGGGGCCCTTTTCATCAGGTTTCCACTTGGCCGGGTATTATTCCACAGCGTGGCTCCAACTCCACAGTCTGCGTGTGAATGCAGGAGTCGATGGGGGTACTACCTCACAAAGTCCATAGCTCCACCTGAAGGGTAGTTGTTGACTCTTGCCTTTGCGCACAGGTTCCTCATCTTCCTGGGATGTGCAGGTTAGACGGCGATGGATTCATCTCTCGTGTCGGGACTCTCTGCCACCGATGTCCCTGAGGCCTTTGCCTCTTGGATCTCCACGGGCTGTTTCCAGACTTCCGCTCGATCCCAAAGGTGGGTGTTACCAATGGTCCGGCCTGTGCTTTCCTGCAGTCCACGGGTCGTCGTGGTCTTGTGAATAGGTGCCTGTTCTGTTCTTGGTGTTATCAGTGTTCTCCTGGACATGCGGGTCACTGTACACGATGTTGTGGTGTGTCACCTCTTCTTCTTCTTGTAGGTGTGTGGACTTGTTACACCTCTCTTCACCTATTCCAGAAAGTTGTTAATCTTGGCGTCGTGCCACATGACTTCTTTTTTCATTCTTTTCTTCATGGCATGGTGCCACTCTTCTCCCTTCTCCTTTTCACGACACGGTGCAGTCACCTTTCTTTCTTTGTCTTGCTAACCAGGCTTCTTCAAGCAGCGTGCACTCCTGCCTGTTTCCGCCTGGTCTTGTCCTGTCTTTAGGACACTGTCTTCTCTCACTCTTCGGTGACTGGACCGGTCATTACGATCTTCTCTCTCTCCTCCTATTACTTCTAGTTATTGTTGGTGTTGCGTCTGTCTCACTAGGTCCTGACTTGGCAGAATTTCTTGGGTGCCCCTCTGGCTTGTCGGATCATCCTTTTCTTCTTGAGCGATCTTCTTTGCTACCAGATGGGGTGGACAGCTTCCTCTTCGTGAGTCTTTTCTTGCTATCCTCGATCATTGGGATCGCCATGCGCTTCTGCTGCAGTGCTTTTTTGCGTTGGCGCATTTTCTCCTGCGCTCTTCGTGTGCTCTGCGTTTCCGGAGGGTTACTTCACCACTCCATGGACCTTCTCCAGTGGATGCACTTCTCGTGCTCGCTTCCGGTGAGGTTCTTTAGCTTCTTGGGGCGTTGACCTTGCTTGGTTGTTTCGCCTCCTTTTGGCTGCGGGGTAACTTTGCGTTACTCTTCCGGTGCACGTCAGTGTGCAGTGTAGTGGCAAGTTCTTGCTTCACTTGGTACCGTCCTGATACATTTTCAGTGTAGCTTTGTTCCTTGCGGTTGATTTGATTCTTTGGGCGTTGTCACGTTTCCACTTGCGTGTTGCACTTTTCTTCTTCACACTTGGGTGCTTGCCTCGCACATCTTCTGGTGCTTTGGGTGTGGCTTCCTTATTTTCAGGCGCTGTCTTGTACTGTCCGCGTCCGGAGTACACTTGCGTTCTTCCAGTTGGTTGCCTTTGGATCTTGCTGCTTGCGGTAGACGTTTCTGACTTTCCCTCGACGTCCAGCGTGAGGTTGTCTGCTTCTGCGATTGCGGTGAGCACCTGTGGCCACAGGCGTCACTTCTGCAGTGGTGATTGGTCTCCGGCTTCGTCCTCGTCGCTGCAGGCTTGTTCTCCCTGTAGGCTGTCCCTTGTGTTGTCTTGTGCTTGTTTGGTTCTTGTGGCTTCTTTTTTGAGTGCACTGCTCACCAAAGTCCACTAGATGGCAGTGTATGCTGTTGGTTTTCTTTCAGCAGCTGCTGGCTTCTTCTTGGTGATTTTCCTTCTTGAAGTCCCGGGCTTGCTGGCTTCCTTGAAGTGTGCATGAGAGGAGGGGGCTGGAGTTACTGCAGACCAGGTAAGTCCCGTTTCTTTCTTAGTGTTTGGGGCTATGGGGCACACCAGTGTTTATGGTGCAGTGCTGTTATGCACTTCGTGCTTCTCTATTTGTTTTGAACAGCACTGGCTGTTTGCAGATTGTTCCTTCTTGCGAGGACCCAGAAGGTGGAGCACATGTCTCTTCGCCCTCCCTGCCCGGCAGCCTCTCAGTCCTGGCAGGGGCAGGGGAGCTATGGGCCATGTTTGGTTATGCGGGGATCGGCACCCGCTGGCTCTCACTTGTTTTCCTCCTTCGGATCAGCCTCACTCACGCTGCGCAGGGGGAAGGCTGGGGGCCAATGTCCGATCGGGTGAGTCAGCGGGTGGGCTCAGCTTTCTTGTCGGCGCCCCGCAGCTCTGCACACGCTGCGGGCGCTTGCCTTTTAAGTTTAATCCCCCGCCGCTACAGCATCTCCTCCTCACACCGGCGGCAGGGTCGGGGAACACTGCAGGCCACAGGTAGGCTCCGCTGGCTTAGCTTCACATGCTCAGCAGGGCGTTGCTGTCATCGCGGGTGGGCTCCGCTTGATGCTTTCACTTTCCCTGCCCGCGGCAGCTCCTCTTCACACGCTGCGCTGGGCGGGGGACAGGGGATATTTCAGTCAGGCCGCGGGTGGGCTCCGCTGGCACTGCTGTTCTACATGTCTTTCACCCTCGCCGCGGCCGCCTTTCATCACTCATGCGGCGTGGCGAGGGACGGCAGACGCTGCTGGCAGGCCGCGGGTGGGCTCCGCTGGCCTTGCTGTATTGAATGTACGTTGCCGGGCACCATGGCCACGCGGGTAGCCTCTGCTGGCGGCCTGCAGCGCCCAGCAGCACTTCACACGCTGCGCAGCGGGGACGCTGGAAGCAGGCCGCGGGTGGGCTCCGCTGGCGCTGCTTTAAATTAAAGTTTATTTTCGGCAGCTTCACGCCCGGCGGGGCGCCTGACCATGCGGGTGGGCTCCGCCAGTGTTCAATCACAGGGGGGGATCGCTCCTGGCATACGCGACCCCCCAGGGGCATTCGCAGTCCCCGGGCTCACCTTCGGCCTACGGGCCTATCTTCTCCTGCGGCCATGGCGAGTGGGCTCCGCCCGGTCAGCACTCCTCACAGGGGCAGAGTCGCGGCCGGTGCAGGTGGGCTCTGGCCGGTCCGCTTTTCGTCGACGCTAGGCCCGGGGCACAGCACACGCCCCACGGGCCTCTCGGCGGCCGGCGCCGCCTCACCAGGGGGTGCCCTTCACACAGGCGGCATTCTCCTCCCTTTTGCAGTGGCTGCGTCGCGTGGGGTGTAGAACCACTCCTCGTCGCCAAATGTTGTGTTGTGGGGCCCTAGGCCCACATGCGGGAATAATTGCGACACAGACACCAGTGGGTTAGATGGTTAATGAGCCACGAGCACGTGCGCTCGGCTCTATTTATTAGCTGTGTCACGTGATCTCGTGACATCAGTGATGGGTGTGTGTAAGTGTAGCATTACAGTAAAACAACTAGACTGTGTCTGCTAGGACACAACAAGGGCCAGACGAATATTGCAATATCACGTTCGAAGATGGTAACTCTTTGGTCGAAGGACTGATAATCAAATGTCTTGTGAATCATGCTCAGCAGTTGCCAAGACCTGACTTACAGCAATGAAATCAATTGACGCAAGCAAAGCAAATGGTATCACTGTGGGGTTCGGCACAGGATCAGACGCCACTGGCAGGGACGCACTGTTTAGTGTTGTCTGCCCAGGCGAGAAGGGCCCGCAGTTTATATGTGGCACCTTGTACCATATGTGCTAACTCGGTGCTCAGAAGGGCTCCTGTTAAGGGTAACTCTGCCACAGTGAGGGGAGATTAAATCAAAACTAACACCACACTCTTATTATTTGCACAACAATAAGTCTGGGCTCATCCACATCTCACGCTGCTAGACCCAATCTCCATTTTTTGCTTCTGATGAGAAGTCGTTTGATACCAAAATAAGCAAATGTCCATTTATCTTACAACCGCCGGCTGTCCGTCATCATCGCGCGCGCAGCACGATGCAAACGAATTGCATTTTGTTGTGTAAACAGACAATACATTTTCCTGGTTTTGGTGACCACTGATGTGGCTCTGTGGCTGTTAGAGTAATGCAACTGGAGAATGCCAACTGTTCCGCCATTTAACGATAAGTAGCATTCCGGGCCCACTTCTCGGCAGCATCTGTTGTCATTTGGTAGGACAGTCAAATGTTGTATGGCACTTCAATTTTGCTTTCCACATCACTGGAAAGGAAGGCGTAATGTGCAGCGCGTCTTTGTGAAGCTAATGTGAGGCGACTGTCGAACCAATTGCTGTTTGCTGCAGATTGTAGACTGAATACTGTTCATTGGTCTATGAACACGCGTTAAGGCGCCTTTTCTGTAAAGATTCAGTAACTCACGGGATAATTAAAAATAAATGTCCGAGTATTAATTTAGATTCATTTGAAAAACACGCGCAAAACGTGAGGACATAGAAACATTCTATTTAGCACTATCACTTAATGCATTATCATCAAAGCACCCTTGAGTACCTGTTACCTTACATTTTGAGAAAAATCTAAAAAAAAATGCAATCATAATTTCAAAATAAATACTCGACCCATGTGCTTTAGTTTCCTGCCACAAATCTACTTACTCACTGCCATATAACCTTTTGAATTGCGTGCTGAATTATAAAGCTGAGCATTAGAAGCAAAAATTGGAGGCTGCTGAAGCAAGGCAGGATAAAGTCTCAAGATCTGATTTAAAAATAATTCCAATTGCTCTAGTGAAAAGGCACGTCTCAAGTGATACATCACAATAACACCGACACTAACAACAATTTCATTTGTTTTCTTGTTTGATTTTCTCTTTTTCGTTTGAAAGCAGCTTGTCACAACACTAGATCAAAGGAATACCTTTGCATTAGAATGTGGTTTCGATCCAATTTAACTAATGTTGACTAGCCAGTCAATATGCACATTGCAGTTGGCTTATTGATGTAGAATGCTTATATGTTTAACACTAAAGCCTTTCTCTTTCTTTCTTTCTTTCTTTTTCTTTCTTTCTTTCGCTGTAACAGTGCTTGCAGCCTTACAATATATCACTGATATATGCTTAACTCTGTTTTCCACCACTTCAGAAATACAGGGCTGCATCATATTTACAACATTATGGTGCAGCCCTGAATTTCCTCCTGCGCTGGCACTAGATTTAGCAGCCTAGCACCAACAATGGCACCCTTTCACCAGACGTCCAACACCCATTGCCCTCACCGGGATTCAGCCTCCCAGTTGTGTGTGTCAGCCCTGGCTGAGACAGCTTTCCAGGCACACACACAGCCGCACCCGAGTACTTCACAGGTTTTTAAAGACCATTTACTTGTTAACTCTTTCGATGCTGATGACGGAACCGCTCCGTCATCAGCTGCGGTGGCGCTGTGCTGATGACGGAGCGGTTCCGTCATGGCCCGCTCGCCGCTCCTGCACGGTTACAGCGTCAAAATCAATAGGTTTTGTGGTGAAACGCCCACAGCAAAACCCAATGCTCGCTCCTTTCACTGTAAGCACAGCGTGAAAGGGTGCCTTATTTACAAGACATCGTTAAGCAACTTAACGTGGCTTAACGCTGCCTTGTAAATAAGTCGAAGCCCCTATTGCCACCACAACGTCACTAAAAGTGATGTTGTGGTGACAACATGAGCTTGTAAATATATCCCTTCATGTTTTTCTTCACTTCCGTTCATATTGCTGTGTTTCCTTTTAATCAACACCTTTCAGTTGTCTTTTCTTGATCTGTGCCTTGTTCTATGTACACTCCCAGCTTGGGTTTTTGACCACTGCATTGATGCTGACCGCACACAACCGTGCCAACATGTGCTTGGCCAACATAAAAGTTGGTATTGTAGTGTAGTTCCTATATTCGCAATAGGCTCTGCGCATTGGAATAATATATACTATAGATTTGACGTAGAACTTATGTCTACTAGGTCTCTATTGAATATATTAGACTTAATTGTGAGTGTCAGCTAGCTCAGAGGTCACTGGAAACTTTCTCGAATAAACAAGAAAGGATTAGTTGCTGACAACCTCATAAACATGACAACTTTGTTTCCCCAGTAATAAACGTATCTTCAGAGTCGTGGAAACAATATGCATGTTTCGTTTCATCAGAGGTGCAGAGACGGGAGTTTTCAATAAAAGGTTTTTACTGAACAGTCTTTTTTCTCATGCATGTAAAGTGAACTGCTACAATCATAATAAGGCTGCAAAGTATAATGCGTAGAGCGAGAAGAGTATTATAAAATAATACTGTAAAAGCATTGTATGGTTTCTAAACCATAGATAAATACATACATAAATAACAAAGGCTAAAAGTACTCAACTGGTGCTTCTAAAATACGCCTACTCCGATGTACCTAACCTAAGTCTAGTACGAGGGAAGAAGTAAGTGTGGTGTTGCATAGGTTTCGTTTCTTTGCCAAGAATCTATCCAAGATTTCTCTTTAGGGTCTAATCAGCTCCATACCTTAGTTTAGACTGAAGGAGGTCTGGTATCTCTGTCTCGGGACTCGATTTCCCAACACCCCGCGAGGGGAGCTTGGAAACACTGGAGCTGGATTCTCAGTGAGAGAAAGGACAGCTTCTCGATCAGTGCGGCAGCTGAAGGGTCGGCCTCCTTCGGCACTTGCTGTAGCGAGCAGCGTCGGGCAAGTAGATAGTCGAGCTGCTCCGAACCACCACGTGTTTGCTAGAGCAAGTGAAGGCATATTTATACCTTGAAGGTGCCTAGTTTGAAGAAAAGTAGGGCATAATAACATCATTAAAGAACCCCAAGGGAATGGTAGTTCTTTGTAAACTCCATGAGTTCTTGGACAGATCAATATTCAAGCAAGGGGATGTCCCTGACTGCTTAAGCCGATTTTCCAAGAAATTGTTGTGGCATTCTGGTACGGGAGGAAGTCGCCATGCCTGTATTTGGACTGCATGGGCTATTTCTAAATATGGGTATGATTTCTATGCCTGTATTAGGGCAATGTGAATTGTACCTATATAAGGGCATGAATCTGGAAATTTTGCTCGAATCCTAAAATGCCATACAACACCCACTCCACTTTATTATGTTCGACATTACTAAAGTCTAAGCATTTAAAACATATCTAAAGCATGATGTGTATAACCCCACCCAAAATACATAAAATGCATTCAAAATGGTTGTACATGAAAATGAGCATTCGTGCTGTACGCATTTTAAAAGCAATGTTTTCATTCAAAGCATACAGTATGACTTTGGAAATGCTATCTGAATGAATCATGAAAGTACATTTATGAAATTGCTCTTAAATACAGAAGAAAAAGATCGAGACCATTTCATGACAGAATATATAAATTGTTCTGGTTGTGGACAAGGTCAAATATTGTCTCTTGGAAGTATTCAAAGAATTATTGTTCTCTATGAATAGTTCTAATTTAAACAGATTACTTCCTGCCAAAAAAGAGTTAAAATTTGGATGAAAGTTAAATCGTAGAAAAATAGAGTTCTAAAATTAGAAGTTTTGTTTTTGAAAAAGAGAAGGTCGAATACAGAATACCATAGAACGCTGTGTGCTAATTTCAAGCGTCAGTCTCATTGTTTGGAGAAAACATCAAATCTTCTAAGCTGGTAAAGAATTTGTCTACCACAGTAGGTGAAAGTTGGACCACTTCGTTAATCGACCGATTGCACAAAAATGTGAAGCATCGCCGTCAGCCGCATTAGCAACGTTCAATGGAGATGGTACCAGTGTGCCTTTCGATCCACGTATCTCACCGGCAGCAGATTGCGCCTGTGAGACCTCAATGAATGCCGTCATCAGGATTGGCAGCCGTTGGGGACAACACAATGCATGGGCCGTTACTGAACCAAGCAAAGTATCAACACCCAAAGGCAGGACTGATGGGATTGTTAGACAGATGTCCAACGCGCATTCCTCTCCACATAGCAGGCATCGTAGAACAGGTAAGATGCAATCTTGCCAGATTGGTCGGAATGAAAGAGACCATGTGGTATTCAGTTCTCTTAAACGAGCCAAGTCCAGAATCTGTATCATGCGCTCATGACACTTCATTGCCAGGAGAATGTTCTCTATGGTAATCTGGGTGTCGCTGGTGACCGGACTTACCATATGGGAGCAGAAGGAACAAGAATAGTATTCCTGCCACGAGTCCCAGAATGAGAGGCAGGCCACCGAAGTTTGGAAATATGCCAAGGACTGCTTCAAAAGGTGCGAACAGTCCCGACAAAAATTGTCTTAAATACATGTATAATACCACTGGTATCACACATGTTTAAGATACAACCTAACATATATATATAAATGTAAAGGGCAGTTTGTCGATAAAAGGGCATGTATCTCTGCAGAGGACCTTGCAACTTGTAGTTCATACGTCTCTTTGGACAAGGTCAGTGGCACATTTTTAGTAAAAGAATGGCTTTCATTCTGCTTACAGTATCAATTTGTATAGAAGAGATGTTCAGTAAAGGCCATAGCGGCGACTCCCCGTCTGTCGTGGTTTTAGGAAACTATACTTGCATACAACAAGTGACCCTGGCTGACACAGTTACAAGATAGGCTATTACTGGCAACATGCCACAGCAGCTGTGATCATTCAACATAATATAGCTTCCGTTAGAAAGCTGGCTAAAAATTGGATCTATCACTGCAGCTGGAGAACCTTGCAGGTGGCAGGATAAGTTGGTCGAAGAACCATCGCAGGCTCCATGTAAATTAATACCCTAACATAAAAGTGTACCGCTTAGTGCGCTTTTGCAGTTTGTTCCACTAAGAAATACCTATTTACCCCCACTCCAACATCGGTGTATATATGGTAATTCCCAGGTTGACTTAATGTATTCTTTACCCAACCTTTCATACACACCAGCTGGTATATGTTTCAAACAATACTGAAAAGGGACAATTGTGATTGGCAGAGTAATTATTCCGTGCATTAACCATTCTGTTGCAGGTTTTTCCGAAACAGTTAATGGCAATCTTACCAGCTTTTCAATGCTCAGCACCGTATAGTCTGCTCCTCTTTGTGCCAAACTGATTTGTTTATCTGTAAGGTTAAATACAAAAAACCAATGACGTGGTGTTGATTAGACGCCATGGCACATATCCAGAACAAAGATTTTGTAACGTCCAGCCTAAAAGCATTATAGAACGCAATTGTTACTGTCCATGCTGTAGCATGAGCAAGACCTGTTCCATAATGTCTATGGCAGACAATACTATGCTGTCCAAAGGATAAATTCTGGATGACAGAGTCATTAACCCATTGTTAACTACAGAGAGAGCTTTCTCTAAATTATTAAGATCAATTTCTCATATTCGTTCTGCAGTCTCTGCTTGTGTCGCTTTCCAAGCTTCATTATATATGGCATATATACCAGCGTATATAAAACGTTTATGAAGCCGTTTCGCAGGACCTTGTAAGAAGTCCCTAAATCAACCCCATCTGTAAGTAAAGATAAGTGTAGTTTTACCACTGTTAGTGTGAATTTTTGTAGCCAGTCAAGGCAGAGTTTTCCTACACTGTATGTTGTTACTATCCCTGGATGTTGTCTCCAGACATATCTTGGATATGGCCTAGTGAATATAAATCCTTGTGTCTTATTCAGGAATCTACTTTGACAGTTGTGTGTATCTGTGGGCCAAATTAACCCTTTCTTCCAATCAGGATCAGTTCTGTTTTTAAGTAAAAAAAAATTACGTCGACCCCTCCTTCTGAAGTGTTTTTACTATCAGGTGTAGGTGTAGGTATGGACGGTTTGTTCAAATCTTTTATCTTGGCTGGACCAAGACAGGATGTCTGTTGCACAGTGTCATTCAAAAACATTATTTGTTCAGGGATAATGCAGGCTCGAAATAAAGCTTTTATTCCCTGCACCTGCCAGTCTTTTGTGCCCCAGAGAGTTTTTGTTTCAATGTTGTCGCTCCAAAAGTCAAAACCTAGTGAGGACAGCTGGGCATAAAAGGCTGCAGAATAAATTTGCTTAGTATTAGTCAACATACTTTTCGTTCCTGTCTTATTAACATTTTTAAAGTAAAATGTTTCTGGATTTGAGACATTAAAACCTGAGAAGTGTGGACATTTTTGATAGAATGTTTTTGAGCTACCTTTTGGTGGCGTTGGACAATGTTCCCATTGATTAAATGTATATACATCTTCCATTTATCAGCATTCACAAACTTAATACAAGAATTAGCCAAAGTAGGAGAAAAAGTACGCCTAGTACAATCCAAAGTTCAACACATGCTGAAACCAGATATGTTTTTCAAGTTGCTGAAGAAGTTCCATTACTTGTTCTTTAAAAGTTTTATTTGCTGGCGTCGTTTCAGGCTCTCTGGGATCCTCGGAAAACGTATCAAAGTTAATGAAATAGCCAGAGGCAGTTCTGCCAATGGTAGGTATTGCATCAGGATTACTTGAAATCACTGGATCTACTGTATCCTTTGTCATATTAGTATAGTCAGATGCTACATCATTGTAGACAGGAGTGTCTTGATGAACTGTTATTTGGATCTCAAGAGGCACAAGTTCCATGGCTTTATTGCTTAGTACTTCTTTTCGCACTGCAGATTCTGATGAGTCTTTCAGTTTGAACCTCTTGGATAGTAGCAAGATTTGGTCCTCTGCCACATCTTTGGAGTCCACTGGGCCTACTACTTATGATTGGCCACATGATGTGGTTTTACCAGGTCGATAGATACGAACCTGTTCTCCTTTCTTCCAGCAAGGGGCGGCAGTAACACTGTTCTTGATCCGTGCACAGGTACTGGTTGTCTGTAAGAAGGCTCAAATTCCTTCTTATCCGCAATCTTTTCTCTGACTAGATTCCCAATCTTTGGAATCCAGGCAGGCCTTGCTGGGACAGGTGGTTCCCCTTCAGTGGTCGTTGGCTCCTGCAATGTTTTGCTTTGACTTCTCCTTGTTTCATTTAAGTCCTGCAAAACAGCTAAACGGTCTTTGATATCAAAAGGTTTTTGTTCCACCACTGAAGTGTGACAATCAAGGTCCTGGACAATCATTCTAGTACCAAAAAGGATTTCATATGGAGTGATTCCACCCAGAGAATTTAGATGTTTGACCCACCCGTCACCCGAGCCTCATACCCTAGCTGTTATAGATTGCTTTATGTCCTGGTTTTTTTTTCCACTACAAAAATTTCCCTCAGGATGAAATGGACTAGAATACCGCAATGCATTGCCCAGATTAGCCATGGCCTCCTTGAAAGCTTTGGAGCTAAACGCAGGACCCTAGTCAGAATGTAGCGTGGCGACTGCGTATGTGCCGATAAAGACTCGCAAAAACAGTTTGGGCGTCAGCCGAGTACTGAGGCCAAACCCAAATGAATCTTGAGCATGAATCCACTGCGACCATGATATAATTGTAGTTACCATCCCTCTGTAAGGGACCACAGTGGTCCAGGTAAACACATGCTAATGATTTATCTGAAATTAAAAGGGGCGTCTGCACCGGGCATTTCACTGTTGAAACCTTCATCTTTTGGCAGATTTCACATTCCAAAACATTGTTTCTGGTCTGTTTCCTCATGCGTGGCAACCATTATCTCTGTTTTAATAATGATACTGTAGCGGAAACACCTGCAGGTGTAGAGGCGAGCCCTTCATGTGCTGCTAAGATCAGTCCTAATCTATGTTCCATGTTTGGAATTACTCTATCCCCCACTCCAGGGATTCGAGCAAAAGGAACATTATTTGCATCAGTTTTATACTAGTATTTGAATGGAAAGCCTTTTGGTAATGTTTTACCGCTATGTTTGTTGGAAGCGGCGACACCCTGCAATACTTCGCTGTCTATTTTTGTTTTAGAACGAGTGATTGCAGCTACGGAACCCGTTTGCACAGCTGCCTTCACGGCATCATCAGCCAATGAATTCCCTTCAACGTGAACGCCATCACGCTGATGACTCAGTGTATGGATCACATCAGTTTTTTGTATTTCTTTCTGTAGTTGAACTACTTGTTCCCAAAGCAACTTACGCTTGATTGTGCCACCTTTTGAGTCTTTGAAACCGTTTCGAATCCACTTCTGCAAGTATCCATTGTAAGATTGAACGCAGTAATACGAATCGCACAATATGAGTGTGGGGAATTCGCGATCAGTATTTTGAAGCGCCATCTTGAATGCTTGTAGTTCAGCTCACTGAGCTGTACAATATCCGATAGATTGCGTTTTTGTGACCATAGGTGGGAACTTACCATTGCGCCAGTGACCTTTGACGATCATGCACACAGCACTATAAGCTTGTTCACCCCCAATTGCGGGCTGTGCTGATCTGTCTGTATGAATTATACATTCGCACTGTTCTAGAGGCAGAATCTCAGTGGGCAGAGGACATTCTTGTTCGTGTTGTAGAATTTCTTGAGTTTTCAAGGAGGGGTCAAACACGTATTCAACGTCTGTTGCAGCAAGAGAGTTAACCCATTATATCCAATTCGGATGTAAAGCCTTTGCATTCGGAATGCTTGCTTTTGTCACTGCCTCTAAGGCAGGTACCGGAGTAACGACCATTATTCGTTTTCCCTGTGCGAGGGCTCTCTCTTTTGCTACTGCAGTTTAAACCTCTGTCAGACTTTTTCCTGTAAAAGTGAATTTCATTTCAGCTTGTGTGTACAAGTGTGATTTGTAAGCAATTGGTACTTTTTCACCTTCATTAAAGGTTAAGTACGTAAATCGGTATCTTCCTGGGATGACTCTGATTACAAGGTTGCGTATGTTTATGCATGTCTATAAATGTGTTGTTGCTAACATGTCTGTTTGCACTGAACACAAAATTTCTGTGTGTTTTTGAGTCCAATTAGTAGTTTTCAAATCAGGTTTGATTCATTTGTAGTTTAACCCTTTCTGCGTAATTTAGAATGTAAGTTCTTCCGAAATTTAGGAAACCCAGAATTGACAGTAAGTTTTTCAACGTTTTTGGAGGTTGGAGCAGTGCACACTTTTCTAAAAAGTTGGCTGCCAGACTTTTGCCTTCACATGATAACTCGTATCCTAGAAAGGACTTTGAGGTGGGCAATTCTTGATTTCTTAAAGTTAAATTTATACCCTTCAGAGGCGAATCCAAGTATAATGGTATTCACTCTGTTCACGTGCCTGTCCAAGTCATTGTCTGTTAGATAGTTGTCATCAACAAAAGATAATGCCTCATCATCATACGTTGGTAGTAACCCTGTTACTTTAGCTGAAAATAATCCCGGACTATTCTTGAATCCCTGGGGGAGACAACAGAAGGGATGCTGTGTCCCCATAATCGAGAAAGCTGTCAAGTACCAGCTTTCAGGTGTAATGTTTTGACAGAAGAAACCATATGAAATATCTAATGGGGTTTTTTATTTTTTACGCGCAATGTTATTCATTAGTGCTGCCCTGTGTGCATTTTGTACTGCAACAGTTTTGCAACAAGAGTTTAAATGTCTGTAGTCCAAAACTGGACGATATGTATTGTCTGGTTTGGAGACAGGAAACAAAGGCTTGTTCATTGAC
Source organism: Lissotriton helveticus (assembly GCF_964261635.1). Lineage (NCBI taxonomy): Eukaryota > Metazoa > Chordata > Amphibia > Caudata > Salamandridae > Lissotriton > Lissotriton helveticus. Next base: position 996,447,704 of record NC_136065.1, on the reverse strand, counting down.
GAGGTGCATGTTTCAATCCCCCCCTGATATTCAAGTTGGCCTAAGATCTCCCTGACCTGTTTTTTAGCTTCTTGCTTAACTGGATACTGCCTTTGTGCAGTTGGTTGAGTTTTTAACTGGATTTTATGGTGAGGGGAATCTTCATCCCATCCTACATGATTTTTATATAATGCTGGAGCCTGTGCTACAGCCCATTTTCTGGCATAGGTGTATTTTAAGTGAATTGGAATGTGCTTGGAGAAGGCTGGCATAATGATGTCTTCGCCATGTGGGCACTCCCTGACCAATTTTGGTGGCCAGTCTTTTTCAGCTAGAAGAATGCCATAACCCTTAGTGAGCTTCTCCCAAAAGAGTGCTCCTATTTTCCTAGTTATGTCCCCCTCCATCCGGAGGGTTACTTCATATAACTTATGGGGTACACTAACCCTGGTATCAGCTGTTCCAACTTGGATGTACTCATTCAAGTCCAATGTCTCCAGATGATCCTTCAAGATCTTGCGAGCTATGGTGACTTCTGCTACGCTGTCCAGCATTGTCTGGGCTCACTCTCCGTTCTTGAGTTGTGTCCTCAAGATCCTCGGCATGTCTGATTTTTAGACCTGCTACCTTCTTTTTGGTGAATTGGGTTTTCTTATTTTTTGGAACATGTTGATCGTCTTTGGACTTCACGCGTTCTTCCTTGTGTTCTGACCGTCCTCCTCTTTCTGATTTCTGTGAGGAAGTCTGAAAGGCACGAGAGGAACGTGTATCAGTATCTTGATATCTAGCAGGTTTTTTCAAATTATCCCTGTTCCTGAGGTTATACCCCTTTTCAGAGGGCTCCTTCTGAGGAGACCTTCCTCGGGACTGAGAACGCTTCTCTTTAGAAGTTTGTTTAGTGTTATCCCACTTCTTTTTAGGAGTAGTGAGAGTATTATTTAATAAAGACCTTTTCAGGACTTTCTGTTAGTTGGGGTTTAACTGGTTTCCCACCCAAACTATCTCTACCTAGTTCTCCTAGTTCTTCATAGGATTTTTCAATTATTCTGGCCAGTTCATATGGTTGCTCAGTTACATCAAATTCACCTAATGTTTGGCGGATCGCCATGGATGCTGTCTCACCTTTAATATTAGCTAATATTATAGCTGAGACCTGTTTGAAATCTCTCAGTAATTTCATACCCAGATTCAAAGCAGGCTCTGCCCCGTATTCATTTTGAATCTATTTTAGGACATCTGGTATTCGCCATAGACGGAACACCATGTGTTTTTGTGTAGATAGCAGCAAAGACTGTACCCCAAGTGTCACAGTCCTACAGGTGTGGTGCGATCCCCATTGGTAAACAGATTGTTAAAATTCTGTGTTTCTCATGAGGGGTAGTATCATGAAATACTACCTCGATTTGAGTAATTTCGCGAGCTATCCGGAATGGAATTTGTTCCCATTGTGCGGGCAAATTACCAATGACTAATTGTATAGTCTGTGGTATGATTTTATTTGTGTTCCCCTGGTGAGGGGTTTGTTGAGGCATCCTTATAGGAGGTTGGACTCTTAGAGCCTGCATGACATATTGAACCAATTGTCCATGTATTTTAATTAGTTGTTTTAGGTGAACTAATAGTTCAGCACCCGTCATGTCTTCAATGGTAGGGGGTGGTGTATAGCTGGCTAGTACCGGCCATGTTGCTCCTGGTCTACCTAGTGGACCAAACCTGGTAATGTGATTTTGATGTTGTAGGGCGCCTTTAAACCAGAGCGCATACTCTGGGTATGTTAGTGGAGTTTCAACATCCTCAAAAGGAGTGTATTCCGTTGGAGGTTCTTATTCTTTGTAGAAGTTAAACACATGTGTTACTGAATTCGCTTCAGGGAAGAAAATCCATTAATAGAATACCTCTGTCTGCCGATATTCATGTGCCTCTATGACAAAAATTACCCTACCACCTCTTGGTGATTGGCCATTTGTTATAAGCTTTATAGTGATGGTTTTCCTTAAGTTTTCCGGGATGATTTTAGCATCCGGGTCGTCTTGTTGGAAACCTGTAATGTCTAAGCCCAGTTGGGCTGCAGCTGCTGCAATTCCACTGGTTGCGTTGTTGTCGCCGTTAAGCGACATTGTTTTATGAAAGTTTGCTGAGCAAGTTTCAAGGAAACAAAGATAAGGTGCACAATATTTTGGAACACTGTATCCTTCAACATTGAACAAACCAAAAACTAATACATAGGATTTTTGTCCTACTCAGTTATGGCAGATATTTTATCCTCCACTCCAGACGTCAATTTGAGTATTTTAAGGGAAAAAGGGGTCTCTTTGAAAAGTACGACTGAGTTACTTTAGTATCTTGCATTAAATTAGTGCCTTACCAAACATTGGGCGCCATGTAGTGTAGTTCCTATATTCCCAATAGGCTCTGCGCATTGGAATAATATATCCTATAGATTTGACGTAGGACTTATGTCTACTAGGTCTTTATTGAATATATTAGACTTAATTGTGAGTGCCAGCTAGCTCAGAGGTGACTAGAAACTTTCTCAAATAAAAAAGAAGGGCTTCGTTTCTGACAACCGCATAAACATAACAACTTTGTTTCCCCAAGAATAAACGTATCTTCAGAGTCGTGGAAACAATGGATAGATATTTTACTCAGTCAATTGTGCATGCTTCGTTTCATCAGAGGTGCAGAGAAATAGAAAGACAGGCATTTTCAATAAAAGGTTTTATTGAACAGTCTTCTTTCTCATGCAAGTAAAGTGAACTGCTACAATCGTAATACAGGCTGCAAAGTATAATTCATACAGCGAGATGAGTATTATAAAATAATGATGTAAAAGCATTGTATGGTTTCTAAACCATAGATAAATACATACATAAATAACAAGGGCTAAAGGTACTCAACTGGTGCTTCTAAAATACGCCTACCCCGATGTACTTAACCTAAGTCTAGTACGAGGGAAGAAGTAAGTGTGGTGTAGCATAGGTTTAGTTTCTTTGCCAAGAATCTATCCAATATTTCTCTTTAGGGTCTAATCAGCTCCATACCTTAATTTAGAATGAAGGAGGTCTGGTATCTCTGTCTCGGGACTCGATTTCCCAACACCCCGCGACGGAAACTTGGAAACACTGGAGATGGATTCTTAGCGAGAGAAAGGGCAGCTTCTCTATCAGTGCATCAGCTGGAGGGTCGGCTTCCTTCGGCACTTGCTGTTGCGAGCTGCGTCGGGCAAGTATATAGTAGAGTTGCTCCGAACCATCGTGTGTTTGCTAGAGCAAGTGAAGGCATATTTATACCTTGAAGGTGCCTAGCTTGACTTAAAGTCGGGCATAATAACGTCAATAAAGAACCCCAAGGGAATGGTAGTTCTTTGTAAACTCCATGAGTTCTTGGACAAATTAATATTCAAGCAAGGGGATGTCCCTGACTGCTTAAGCCGATTTTTCAAGAAATCGTTGTAGCTTTCTGGTACGGGTAAAAGTAGTCATGCCTGTATTTGGACTGCATGGGCTATGTCTAAATATGGGTATGATGTCTATGCCTATATTAGGGCAATGTGAATTGTACCTATATAAGGGCATGAATCAGGAAATTTCGCTCGGATCCTAAAATGCCATACAACAGTATGGTAGCTCAGTGAGTTGAGTAGTTGCTTCAGAGATCTGCGTGTGAACTACTAGGTAGCAGGCTAGGTAGACTCAGACTCTCTGCCTTCCCAAGGTGGCTGGACAATAACTGCCCAGGAAATGTTCTAGGTAAAGCGTTGTTGCAAAGACTCATTATAAATTATTAGATTATTATTCTATCAGTTTAAAAAGCTATTCTTGGATTTCAGTTAGACTCTTTTCTTATGTTGATAACAAACAGTTTAGAACCGCAGAATATATAAAGTGCTTTCTCATTAAAGAGGCGCAGACCTCTTGCTGGAGCTACTTTTAAGCATCATTTGCACTTCTGTATTTTAGTCAGTGTCCTGGCCCCCACCATCTCAAAACCAGCCCCCACACCCGGTCCACTGGGGAAATGCCCGGTGCCGGCTACTGTCTGTCTGGCCCTGCCTGTAGCCCATTCAGTAACATTCAGGGAACCTCTGAAAGGTCTCTGGCCAGTGTTTTCTTGGAAGTGAGAAGGGTCTGACTTCCCTATAGGGCAACCTGGCAGTGCCCAATGACTGGTCTGATGGTTCACTGTGTGGGGGGTGTTTTTTAGCTGTCAGTTGGCATTTTTTTGGTCTGCTGGATAGGCTTCTACTGTAAATTTCCTCTTTTTAAAACAAACATTACCTACGGCTAGCTCAGCTCCATGCATTCTTCCATACCTTGCAAAACAGTTAGTTATACAGCATGTGTTTGCAAGTTCAAAACGGCCCAATTTGCAGACATGTGGCACTTGTTTTAGCTATGTATTTTAGTTATGGGGGACATTTCTATTTGGTGCCAGGGCCTATTTTCAGTCCCACTTTGACACTGGATGTGAGGTCATTAATTTGCTTGGGTACGGGAATAGCTAAATGTTGGTTTCTCTTACTGCATTTTCCTCTCTGGTCCATGTTTAGGTGAAGATTCCTTCTGGAGGCGGGCACATTGTGATAGCATAGGGGGCTAGTCTACACTTTTTTTGACACCCCTTTAAGGCCATGATTACGGTAGCTTGAAAAGGGTGTGACAATTATTGCACCAATATATTCTGACACCATAGATATCAGAATATATTGGGGTGATAAATATCACCCAATTATTATCACTGCTCTGCAAATGGTGAATAACATGCAGATTTTGGTGCTTACTCCAAGAAACTTGCATGTCACACTAAGCATTTGGAATTTTCTCTCTGGTAAATTTCGACACGTTGTACTTGTAACATCTGTGTGGGGTGTGGCTGCTTACCACAGAAACTGTAATTGTGATAAGTCTGGTAAACATGGTTACCACACATGCCACACATAATCTGGGGGTCCAGCTAGACTGCACCATTCCAGACTTGATACGCAGATCTTCGCCTTACTTCTTGAGTTCCACAAGAAGTTGCGACTTGGCTCTTCGTATAAGCACCTTGGGGACCACAGACCTACACAGGGGTGTGTTAATTGACTGCATTTGTTTTATTGAAATGTTGCCAACAAATCTGCCAAATAAATGTTTCTGGAAGAAAAAATCATACAAACGGATTATATGTGTAATTTCCCACAAAATATATATGTTTTTAACATTACACTGCAAGAAAAAAAGTTAGAAATTGTACTAGTCCTCCTAGCAGCAATGCACTTTTCATGACCTTTTCTCTTACTGTTGTCTTATGTTAATGTGACATCCACACCAGTGGTAGAGATCTGGGAGTGTTCTTTAACCACAACCTCACCCCTCTATCGAATGTCTTCAAGTTCTTCCACTGAAAGGGCCACTTTTATGCCAACAATTCACTTTGTTTGAACCGCCATCTTGGATTGGGCCCAAATTAAATTTTGTAATAATAGACAATTTTAAAGTAAAATTAAAAGTCCTGAAGGCTGTAAACATCTCGAACTTAACTGCTGCTACCAAGCTGTCAATATATACAGTGGGTGTTGCCTTAAAGATCACTCTTCCAAATTTGAGATCCTAGTCTATGAAGAAAAAGAACAATCAACATAATATTATCTTGCCAATGACCCACTACATCAACTAAAATAATAAATTAATCTTTCATTATATACTTCAGCCTTTCCGGGGTACCTAATGTGAACCAAGTTGCAAGAAACTCTCTCTATACGCCATGTGAACTCCTCAACACACCTTTCCTCATAGGGGTATCTCAAAGAAGCTATAGATCACCATTATCTTTGTTATGTCTCACCAGGAGTAACTTTTGGCAGTTATGGTTCCTGTATGGACTTAGGAGACAATTATATCTCTCCTGCTTCTCTGATAAACCCGTACCTCCACTGCTAAATTATAATCACAGCTACCATAATATCATAGCTATTTTCCAGCCAGTACTTACCTCCAAATTAACAGTCTGAACACAGCTAGATCATTATTATTTTACCATGAATGCCCCTACACACATTATTCCAATCACTTGAGGCTCTGTGGAATCAAACATTTTCTACATACTTCAAATTGTACAATTGCCTTGAGAAAGTCCTCTTATGAGATAAAACATGTGTTGGCTCCCTGTTCATCTTGATGCTGTCATAAACGTAGGTTTGTTGGAATGTCTAAAAATAAAAACAATTTGATGACTCGTTATAACCATATCTTCTGGACCACCTCATTGATGAGACTTTACTTGCTATATTTATCAGAATAGTAGCTTAAAATCTGACCTCACCAATAAAGAAAAGTTTAAATTACATTCAAATGAATGGAAGACATATTTCTCTATCCTTTCCAAAACTGAGGTTATCACTTATTAAGTGTAATAAGGTATCCCAGTGCTAGTCTATGGAGAGGTTTTCTTCAGTGAAAAACAACTTTAGAACATATGTCCTACTTTTTAAAATACCATGCAGCCTGCCCCATGAACTGCTGGGACCTACCTTAGGGGTGACCTAACAGTATTATAAAGGAAAATGTAAGGCTATTATATTACTAGGTCAATATGGCAGTTTAAAAAAGCACCACAGGCTTCACCCGCAGATCTGGGACATGTTTTAAGTTGTACTTGAGTGGGCGACACAATGGTAGGGTGCTGCAGCTCACTTGTAGCATTTCATTTACCGGCACAAGTAGTACCATGTATTCAGAAAATATAAGTAAATTAAGGGTGCCAATTAGGTGTGTACAAATTCTACAATGATTAGCAGGGGCAAATTCTGCAACAAACAGCCAACAAAAATAGGTTCAGTAAAGGAAGGCAAAAATCTGTGGTGAGCGTGATAAATGATTCAGGACAAGTCCAACATAACCCCAACAACCAAACACCAAACACCAGGGTAAACAACTCAGCGCTACTCAATACCTTGATGGGCTTCCCCGCTCAGGCGATAGAAAGTGGACAATTGACCTCATCTGAAGTGTCTCTTTTCTGCTCTATGCACCACTGAACCTATTGGATCCCTCAGTCAACATCCTCCTGAGTGACTGCACTGAGCCATGGCAGGCATCCTTCTCATCATCTGTGGACCCCATCTGTGAGGCTCCTGACCTTAGCTAGCTTACAGGTGATCCCAGTAGTTAGACAGTACCACCATAGCCAACAGGGTGATGTGGCCCATTTCACCCCTCGGATCCAACTTCTGTCCCCAACCCAGGGAAACCTCTGGCCAATGGGACCACAGCCAATAGAGGCCACTGACAGCTGTCTGTGTCAAGAGCTAGACACCTGTCCATCCACTACCAGGGGGGCACTCTAAGCTGTAGACTTGGGCAGGTCTAATTTCCAGCCTTAGGGCAGGAAAGGCATCTCCTACTTTCCGCTGAAGTTTCCCTGATTACTTCCATTTCTCATAGTGGGGGGCACCCTACCACCACTCTCTTTCCCAAAATTTCCTGGTTGAAATCCTGAGAGTGGACTCTCAGCCTAAGGTCTGTATCCTGTGACTGAACAGGTGTGCTAGGCAAGGTATGACTTAAAGGAGGGAAACATTATAACTTCAAGAGTGACAAACTCTGTTTGTGTTGTAAAGTGGTTGGATTGGTGCAAGTCTTTTGTCTTCGGTCTCTGGGATAGCTGCACCTTCAGGCCAAAAGTGTCTTCATCATGGTCAGAGTTGACAACCACTGACACACTGGTCATCTCACTGTGGATTGTCTCCACCTCCTACCCTTGCTTTCCATCTGGACATTTGTACTATCTGGTTAGGAGGAGTACCCCCACAACCCTGAGCTATTAGGGCACCCTGGGCAGTAGCCCCACCCATCTCTTCCATCTCTTCCTTCACAGGCGATAGTTCATTTACCAAGATGAAGTCAATGGGCATCTGGAGACAGTTATGTTATGTTGTTATGCTTTGTGTGATTTATAAAATGTGCAGCTGCTCATGAGAGTGTCCAGGTGCTGATGGAAGAGTACGAGCAAAGAAGAGAGCGAAACAGCTGTCTGGACAAAGCCAGGTTTTTAAAAATTTTTTTTTTTTTTTATAAAGACCTTTATTGTACATTTTCATTTTAATACAGTTTATGGCCTACAACCCCTTGGGCCGGCTGCACTAGTGAAACAGTCAAAATACCGTTATCTGGTTAACACAGCCGTTTAGCCGACATCCCTGGGGTCCGGCATCAAAGTTAGACATAGTGTACATAATTCAAACTAATCACTTGTCTGATATGTCTTAGGTCCGCAATTTTTTGTTTTTATATTATAAAAAAGAACTTGGTTTTCCTTTTTCCTCTATAACATTAAATTTATCCTAAGTACTTCGAACCTGGAAGGCGACAAAAACATACGTTCATACTTGCAGTATTTTTAACATTTGCAGTGCACTCATAGTCCCGTCCACAACATTATGTCGTCTGTAAAGCAGTAGAGCAAGTTAAAATACAGAAAGAAATATATTCACTGACATATAGATACTCAAACCGGACACTCAGTCCGAAAGAGCTTCATCCGAGTCAATCCGTGGCAGTTCACATATGTCCCCTCTGAATTTATTCCATGCCCCCCAGATTTGTCCCCATTTCCCAGGGCATCCCCGATGGATAAACACCGCCTTCTCGGCCACCATTGCTGCATCCATGTCTCTGCACCAGTCTCTCAAGGTAGGCAGTACATCAGAGCCCCACAGTCTAGCAACATTGCGTTTCGCCAACATCATCCCCAGCATGGCCCAGTCCTGCTGACGCTGGGTTAAGTCTGCCGTACGCCATATGTTTAGCAGACAACAACGGGGGTCAGGTGTCAGGGAAACAGCTGTGGTTTGATAAATGGTTCGCATCACCGCTGCCCAGTACATGGCCACCCGACCACAATCCCAGATGGTGTGATAGAACGTTCCCTTCTCTCCGCATCCGCGGAGACAATACTCGTGGGAGGCCCTCCCTATCTTGTAAAGGACTGTTCTAGTGTAATATGTGCGGTGCAATATTTTCAACTGAACCAGTTTAAGTCTGGAGGGGATCGCTGTCTGTTGCGGGGAGGAGATGGCCTCTTGCCATTCTGAATCATCAAGGTCGCCAATATCGTCCACCCAGCTCAAACGGAACTTAGATAGCATGTCAGGGAGGTTGTTAACCAATTTCCGATACGTGAAGGATGTTGCTTTGCGGGGCATATGTTCTGTTAGCAGCCTGTCCTCTAGAGGAGTGGATTCCTGTAGGTTCGTCCCCATCGGGAAGACTGTCTGCAGTGCATGTTGTATTTGTATGTACCTGTAGTGTTCGAACTGCGCCATATTGTATTTGGTTTGTAGGAATGTGAAGTCTACTATTTTGCGCCTTTTCCAAAGGTCACCCACTACCGAAATGCCTATGTTGTCCCAAGCCTGGAACCCCTTACTGTTTAGCATGAATCCTATTCTATGTGAGTCCCACAGGAGTGTCATTTGTGTAATAATATTAGCACACTGAAGGCGTCTAAGTGCCTTATACCAGAGTTGAACCGTGTGACGAGTCGGACCCAACAGATCGAACGGTACACTACAACTATAGAGGTTTCTCAACAATCCCCTGGACTGGGCTCAGTCTGCGGGGCATGCAGCCAGTAATTGATTTGCTTGAGATGGGCAGCCCAGTAGTATAGTTCAATATTTGGGAGTGCTATACCCCCATCATACCAGTCCTTCACCAGTTTACATTGCGCAATTCGCACTGGTTTCCCGTCCCACAGCAAGGTAGAAGCCGCAGCCGAGACTGCCGTAAAATAGGAGGAGGGGACCGGGAACAGTGTGTTCTCGAGGAGGTACAGGAAGCGGGGAAGTGTCATCATTTTAAACAATGCAGCTTTGCCCAGGAGAGTGAGAGGGAGGGAGCGCAACACCTTTACATTCCGTTTAAACCGGTCCAGCGGGGGGTTCAGATTCTGGGAATAGAATTCGTCCGGGCTTGATGAGACATAGACACCCAGGTATTTAAAAGTGGCCTCGGTATAACGTAACGGGCAGCTCGCCGGGAGCGAGGGCGGGAGGCCGGCAAGAATGAATAGGACTGATTTAGTCCAGTTAATCCTACATCCCGACACCCTTCCAAATTTCTCGCAGACATTAAGCAATTCTAGAACTGACTTTTTAGGGGAGGTGAGATAAAGAAGGATATCGTCCGCGTAAAGAGATATTCGATCCTCCCACGTTGGCGACCACCGGATACCTTTGATGGAGGGTTCCCATCTAATCCAAATCGCCAAGGGCTCGAGGACTAGCATAAACAATAAGGGGGATAACGGACAGCCCTGCCTCGTCCCACGACCGAGCGGGAAATCTCTGGAGATGTGACCATTCGCTGATATCTGGGCCATAGGCTTGGTATAAAGTAGACGAACCCAGGCGCAGAACTTGGGGCCGAAGCCCATGTGTCGGAGCACCGCGAACAGATAAGGCAATTCCACGGTGTCAAACGCCATAGTAGCATCAAGGGAGAGAAGCACGGCCGGGTCCTGTATGTGTTCCCGGCAAGCCAGGACAGCCTGTAGTCGGCGCAGGTTATGTGAGGTATTACGATTTGGCATGAAGCCAGACTGATCTGGGTGTACCAGAGTGGCAAGATGGGGGGCTAAACGTTGTGCCAGTAGTTTGGCGAGGATCTTTGGTTCCGCATTTATTAAGGAGATTGGGCGGTAAGAGGCGCACGCCACTGCGATCTTGCCGGGTTTGTGGATCAGAACGATTGTGGCAAGGCGCTGATCTTTAGGGAGCTCTCCTACTTCTAAACTATCAGCAAACATTTTGAGGAACTAAGGGGCTGTTATTTGGACCGAGTTTTTATACAGTTCCACTGGGAGACCGTTGGGTCCCAGAGCCTTACCGGACGCCAGTGCGTCGGTTGCCTCCCGTATTTCTTCCACGGTGACGTCCGCCTCAAGCAAAAGTGCTGCTTCTGGGGAGAGGCAGGGGATTGTCAGGTCTTTAATATAGTCATACGCCTCTTCTATCGAATACGACGCCTGTAGGGCGTATATTGTTTCAAAATGGTCAGCCAGCAGTCCGACTATGGCCCCGGGATCCGAGGTTGTATGTCCCTCAGGTGATGTCAGCTGCGCAATGACTCTACCTGCTTTTTCTTTTTTGTCGAGCCAAGCCAGCATCTTTCCAGCCTTGTCCCCCAGCTCATAAATCCTATGACGGGTGGCTTGTAGTGTAGTCTGAACCATTTCTTTTTGATATGTCATCCACTCAGTGCGTCGCAGTCGGACTGCCTGAGCGGTTCTTGGGGACGGGTGAGTCTCTTGCTCACGAATTGCCATTTTAAGAGCCTCCTCGAGGGTGCTAAGTTCTTGTCGCTGTGTTCGTTTGTGAGCGGCAATAGTGGTGATCGCCTTTCCGCGGAGGACTATTTTGTATGCCTCCCACAGCGTACTGTGGGAGTCTACTGAACCCGAGTTCTCCTGGAAATAGTGTTTAGTAGTATTGGAAAGGATTTTCCCCAAAGGGCTGGTCTGCAGATAGCCCGCATGGATAGGAAAGATGCGGCTTCTATGGGGACGGTGGTGGGTGTATGTGAGTCGTAGCGGGGAGTGATCAGAGATACCTCTGGGACAGATGTCTACCTCCTCAACGCCGTGAAGCCCATCTCCAGACATAAAAACATAATCTATTCGTGAGAGACAGTCGTGTGCCGCTGAGTAGTAAGTGTATTGTTTATCGTAAGGGTGCTTGTGTCGCCAACAGTCTGTAAGTCCCAGGGCGTCCAGTCGCCTGCCACCACGCACCATTGATGTATGTGGGTGTCTATCATGGTCATGATCCATAATGTCATTAAAGTCGCCCCCTATCACCAGCGTCGCCGTCGGTAAAGTCAACAAGAAGGTCGTGAGGGCAGTGTGTGCTGTAGCGTGCAGGCCTGGGGGAATATATACGGACACAAAGTTGAAAAGTTGGCCTTCCCACCGAACCGTTACCGCTGCAAAGCGGCCCTGATCATCTACTCTTGTCTGTTGGCATACCATCTGAAAATTCTTCCGTATAAGTATCCCTGTCCCCCTGGAGCCAGAGGAGAAGTCAGCATGTGCAGTGAATTTATATCCCCATCTATCCATTGCCTTCGAGGCCGAACCCACAAGGTGAGTTTCCTGCAGTAGGACTATTGCTCGTGAACCAGGGTCAGCGGACTCGATAATTCTCGCCTCGGTGCCTACTCTAGTCAGAGACCACACGCGGCAACTCTGGGCATCAGCTTGCCTCATCTTCACAATGGCCCCCCCAGATCGCCGGGGATGCTTGGTCGCACCTTAGAGATACCCATCTGGGACCATCTCTCAGGGTGAGCCAGGACGGGTTCCCCAGCGGTCGAAGCGTGGAGATACTCCTCCGGGAGTCGATTCCTAGCGCTATATAAACCCGAAATTAATTAATTAATTAATTGCTGGGTTACAGCATTTTAGGTATTGCAGCACTAGACCACGCTTCACCCTGTCACCCAACCCCCGGACATTCCATGTTAGGACTGTTAGAGCCGACTTGTGGGAGGGTTGTGATATACGAGTCTCAGATGTATCCATTACGTGTGTTGCCATTTACCTGTGTGTGTAGCAGTGTGTAAGCCAATACGGGACGGATCCTGCAATGCACTTTTTTCCCAAAGAACCTGTCGCCTTCCTTATCGTACAAACAAGAAGAAAAACCATCAAAAAACAATCCCTGGTTCCACCCACCCTGTGTCCCTTCCTCCCTCCCTGCCTCCCTGCTAGACGAACTTTCAACTGCCCGCCACCCCAACTCAGCAGAGCGATTTATCCCTCCCATCACCCAATACCTGTTTGTTAGGGGAAGAGTTCAGCAAGGTACCAGTCCCTTAGGCCCCTAGTCTTGCCCCAGTTCGGAGCCACAGGCGGCAAAAGCCTGCAGCAGAGCAGGATCACAGGTAGAATCGGGATTCGGTGGTATGTGTATGGCGCCTATTCCTCTTCGTTGAGCAGAGAGCAGGTCAGGTCGGGCCCTTCCGAGTCGGAGCCTCCAGCCGCACCCTCGGTGTCTTGGTGCCGTTGCGGTTTTGGTCGACGGTTTGATTTGCCCACCGTGCGCCAACCTTCCAGCCAGTCATGCGCAGCCTCTGGCGTGTCAAAAAACCATGTTCTTTCGTCTGCCACCACCCGAAGCCTCGCAGGGAAGAGCATCGAGTAGGGCAACTCCTGTGCCCTAAGCAACTTCTTGACTTCAAAGAAGCTTTGTCACCTCCTAGAAACGGCTGCCGTATAATCCGGGAAGAACGTCACAGCAGAGTCCAAAACACAAACCGGGGGGGAATTCCTCGCTGCTTGTAAGATGGCGTCCCGGTCCCTGAAATTGAATAACCTCGCGAGCACTGGTTTAGGAGGCGCACCCGGTTTAGGTTTGCCACCGGGCACCCTGTGTGCACGTTCCACGGAGAAAAAGGTCGAAAGCCTCTTAGGCTGCAGTTTGGTGGTAATTAACTCCTCAACATATAGATCCATAGCTCTTATACCTTCTGATTCCGGAATACCAATAATCTGGACGTTATTGCGTCTTGCCCTCCCTTCTTGCTCATCGAGCTTTTCCGCCAGTGTTTTATTTTCTTTTTCAAGCAGGGAAACTGAGGTCTGTAACTCAGAAGTGTCCGCAACGAGAGACTTCGCCACTATTTCCACTTCTTTGACCCTATCCGCCATCTTGTGGAGATCTGCTCGCAGCAGAGTGACGTCCGTAGATATGGTGCCCACCGTCGCCTGCAAGTTAGCTAGTGCCTTCATCACGTCCTCCAGGGTGATCTTTTTGGTTCCCCTGTCTTCTGTAGGTTTAGTTTGTGAGTGGCCGGGGGAGGATCCTTTGTCATAGCCGTATTTATCCAATTTTGCCTGTGTGGTAGTGTGCCTCGGTCCTCTGCCCGCCATGGCCCCTTATTCCTGTAGCACCACGTGTTCGTTAGTAGTGCCAGCGGGGGGGGGTGGATACGGTCAACGGGGGACAGTGGTCCTTTTGAGGGATGACCAGTGCAGTGTGTGGGGCCCAGTGAACTTGTACTTGGGGGGATTCACTGCAGCGTAATGAGCCAGCGAGAGCGTCAAATGCACGCGGGTGGAGGCAGGAGTCCGCAGCACTGTATAATGGTGCCCCACGACCCAGTCCCCTGCTTCGCGGCACTTCAGACTATTGAGGTGCGAAGGGCAGGACCCTTCGGCAAAGGTCGGTCTTCAGGGCGAGCGCCGGTGCCAGCTGGTGGTCGCACTGGGGGTCGGAGGGGGGGAGACCCATTCCCAGGGCCAAGGTCTTTATTTCTCGGCAGTAGCTGGCCCAATGGAGTCCCACTCCCACCGCCTCCACAATCTCCGGTTCCGACGTGGCCAGCGGCCGGAGCCGGTACCCAGTGCAAGGCGGGGGCAGACAATCTCACCTCCCGTGTTCTGCAGTCCTGAATTTCGGGCTTCTGGACGAGCGCGCACCGGTGCTAAAGACCTCAGGCCACGTAGTGTTTCACTCGTGCAGGGAAAGGCGCCGGCTCTGTACTTCCGGGCGGCGGATGGCGGCCAGCCACTACTTCAGTCCCCGGTCTTAGTTGCGACGTTAGGCCTCAGTTTGCCGAGCAGTCTTACAGGGTGAATTCAGGCCCGATTCACACGGCAATCATATCAGGCTGCACCGCCCGCACTCCGATACCAGAGGTCGCCGTCGGAGCCGTTTTATTATTCGGATCAGTGTGTGGATTTAGCTGAAAGGGCGACTGGGTCCCCGGGGCTCACAGGCTAGGCGGCCATCTTGATCGGCCGGGAGCCACGCCCCCTCAAAGCCAGGTTTTAAGCATTTTCCTGAACATTTTCCCATCCTCCATACCACTGAATTCTAAAGGAAGGTTGTTCAAGCCCATCAGTCCAAAAAGCGAGAGAGACCACCAGCCAACACTTAAAAGCCGGACCCTCGGAAACATGGCAAAGAGAATGTTAGAGGAGAGCAGCTTTCCCAGAGGGCAGTACAAGGAAATCCTTGAACACAGATATCTAATCTCGAGTGGTAAAGTGCTCTGTGCACAAGGAGAGGTGTCTTAAAAAGGATCCGCTTGTGCACAGGAAGCCAGTGCAAATTCCACAGATGGAGAGAAATGTCCACCTTTCCAAGTAATCTGAGGACTATCCTAACAGCAGAATTCTGTGCAGTTTTAAGGTTTCACAACAAATATTGTGGGAGACCACCATATAGGGCATCGGTATAGTCCATCCTGGACAAAACCAACACCAGGACCGCCGTGATCCATATTGGGACTGATAAAAAAGTTAGTAATTTCTTGAGCATGAGTAGTATGCCAAAACCTTTGCCAACCAAAGAATACATTTGATTATTGAAGAACAATTTAATATCAAATGTCACACCCAATTTATTGACTGTTTCCCCATGCCAATTGGGTGGAAATGCCCCCTTTGGCCAGTGCAGTTCAACTTGAGGTCAAATATTATGCCCCATACAGAACACCTCTATCTTCTTGGTTTTACACTGCAGTTGAAAGAAACTCATCCAATGGAAACATCCCTCCTTTCACCACTTCCCCATGCCATTCCAGGGACACAAGGGCCATGGGGTGGACAAAGTCCTGCCCGTGGGCCTTAGTTACCCTACATACCTCTCCTGACAGATAATGAGCTTGAGAAAACGCATACTTTCCACCACCATGGTCTGGCTGGCACAGGTATCTCTCAGAGAAGTGACAGGGTTCCTCTTTACTTTGACTTGGTGGAAGTGACTACACCCACCACCAGGGATCACAACCTTACCCCCTGAGTCCACCACCCAACTAAGGAACACTAGGGCATGTTCTAACCTCTTTTTTTGGGGACTGCCCCCTCACCCGGTCACACTGGGTTCCCACCAGTGGATTGTCTCTTGGTATTGACAGCCTCCACCCCATTGAGCCCTAACTGGAAACAGTCAAAGCACTTGAGGACCAGCTCCAAAAACAAAGTAGCCCCACAATCCCAAACCCCAGAGACACAGGTACAAATCATAAGGCTCCTGAAGTCATGGCCAACTCTAGGAACCTGTGTAAGCTGTGGTAAAACTCAGAGTCAATCAAAAATAGCAGTGTATGTATATATATATATGTGTGTTCTTGTTTGGGGCAAACCTGGAGCATTAATATATATATATATGTACCATGTACATTTACCATGTATATGTATTTATATATATATTACCTACTGGCGGTCGCCAGTAGGTATATATAGTTAGGATTTTTTCCCTATGGGATTTTTGAAAATTCTATGTCTAATAACTTTGGCGTTTGTGGACGGAATTGGCTGAAATTTTCAGCAAAATGGAACATTTTGTTTCTGAGCAGCCACTGGAAATTTGGGGGGAGTTGGTCCAGGGGGGGCCGAGAAAAAAGGGGGGTCCCAAAACGTGTTTTTAACATTGAGTTTTCCATAGGGCGGTTAGCCTCATTTTTAGCCCGAACGGCTGAATGGATTTGCACGAAACTTGGCAAATTTGTAGGGACTGGTAGCCCGATGTGCCTTTTGTAGGTCTCAATATATGTGCTCCAGTGGATTTTGAGAAATTAACGTTCAAAAAAAGATATATATCTAGAGCCGCGCCTGGAGCGCTCCCACGTACGCGTACAGGGGAGCGCTCCAGGCGCGCCACGCGATCTGCGCACGGCAAGCTGATTGGTTCTCGGGTGTCTATAAACATTCGAAACAGTCCGCAGCGGCCGCCATCTTGTGTCTCGGTAGGATTGAGACACAAGAGGTGGCAAAAATCAAAGGGGGAAATGAGCAAGAGGGGGCAGGGTACACACCCCCTGACCCCCTAGGTTACATGTGGGGGCCATAAAAGGCTCCCGCGGGTGAAAAAAAAAATAAAAAAAAATTCGATTTTCGCGGGGGTGAGCGCCCGGTACGCGCACCGGGGAGCGTACGGGGGAGCGTACCATGGAGATTAAAAATGACAGACTTTAAAAAAAATAAAGCTTCTTTTTAAAAATTGGAGGTAGTTCTGAAAAGAACTTTTTTTTTCATTTTGTTGTTTTATATATATTTTTTTTTTGTTTTTTTTGTTTTATATTTTTTTAGACTTTTTAAAACAATTTTATATTTTTTTTGTATTTTTTTCAAGGGAAAAACAAAAACAAGGATTCCAAAACTGCTCAACAGGAGCAAAAAAAATTGAAAATTTAGGGACTGGAAGAGCAGCGGTGTTGCTGTTTCTTTAGGGCAATCAGTTCAACACTCTGCTCCCCATAGCAGAGCAGTTCGTCACACTCTGCGCACAAAAATTTGATGCCCGCAAACACCGGCTGAATGTTAGGGATCATTCTTCCACGGGGTGGTCCCGAAGGTGTTGCTCCACCAGTGGAGGTGCTGCCGCCATCTGTTGGTACATTCCGTGCCAGCTCTCTGACACTCTCCCTGGCAAAGTTGTTAGGGTGTCTTCTTTTGACATGCCGGATCAAATTGGCATTGCCAAAACTATATTTTTTCAGAGGATTGCCTCTGGATAAACTACTCCCACATATTTTGCATGTTACTTTGGGAGCGTTCACTTTTTTCTGTCCTTCTGGGATGTCGTAAAATTTCCAAATGAAATGGGTTTTTTTCTTTTGCTGAGGAGGGTCCTCATCCAAAAATCCCTCTGAATCACTGCTGGATGACTCTCTTGCAGCCATTGCTGGAGATCAGAAAAGTAGGAGATAGAGTAGACACAACAGCTCTTGCTCTCTCCAAGTACAAAGCAATAGTGAGAGAAATGGGTGGGTTTCACACAATTTGGAAAAAAAAAAGTTCTGAACCAATGAAAAGTGTTATTTTAAAGTCACATGGTTTGACGTGCTTACGCTACGCGCCCGGGGCGCGTCCCGGGCGTGTATCGTAAGCGCATCGGGGCGCTTACGTTGCGCGATCGTATGCGCTTCCGGGTGCGCTTACGCGGTGCGTCATAAGACGCATCTCGCGGCTACGCGATACGTGTCTTATGACGCAAGGCGTGGCGGCTACGCGATACGTCACGATGTTGTTTTCGTTCTCGACAATAGCGCTTCCGGGACGCGCATTAGTACGCGCCTCGGGGCGCGCCGCCAGATTGCGCTTACCCGTGCGTTCACCTGTCCGCGCCCCAGGAGCGCACTAAAAATAATATTAAAAAAAAATAAAAAAATTATAAAATATAAAATTAGATTTAAAATGTATTATTTTTATAAAGATTTGCTATTAAAAAACCTATGAAATTCACTGAAAAAACCATAGGTTATAGACCATATATAGTTAGGAATTAGCATTTACAAAACCTTGAAAATTCACTGAAAAAACCATAGGTTATAGACCATATATAGTTAGGAATTAGCATTTAAAAAACCTTATTTTACTCACACAAAACCATTGAAATTCCATATATAGTTAGTTGCAGTAACTATATATCGCGCACCCGCAATCCACTGCTGATCATGTCACATATTACATCATTCATGACATGGTCAGTGACATCACTGATGACATCACTGATGACATCTCAAATGACATCACTGATGACATCACTGATGACATCTCAAATGACATCAGTGATGACATCATGACACACCAATACCAGTTACTACATACGCACTCACTGATTCCTACGTCTACACACACATTCACTCATTCACCCATACAATCACTCATAAATACAGTCACTCATTATTACAACACTATCATATGCACTCATACACCTAGTCAGTCCTGTGAAGAATCAATCACACTTCGATTTCCTCATCTATACAGTTAAACACAGAACACCATACTTTTCACACATAAACTAACACATACTTACTCTCTTATACAATCACTGATACAAGTACACATTGATATGCACAGTCACACACCTCCCAGCCAGCCACACACACACTCAGTCTTCCATACATCCACTCATTCTTCAATATGTAAAACATATTTAAACTTTACAAAAACACACAGACACTAGATGATGTCATCAGTGATGTCACTGACCATGTCATGAATGATGTAATATGTGACATGATCAGCAGTGGATTGCGGGTGCGCGATATATAGTTACTGCAACTAACTATATATGGAATTTCAATGGTTTTGTGTGAGTAAAATAAGGTTTTTTAAATGCTAATTCCTAACTATATATGGTCTATAACCTATGGTTTTTTCAGTGAATATATATATATATACATATATATATATATATATATATATATATATATTCACTGAAAAAACCATAGGTTTTAGACCATATATAGTTAGGAATTAGCATTTAAAAAACCTTATTTTACTCACACAAAACCATTGAAATTCCATATATAGTTAGTTGCACTAACTATATATCGCGCACCCGCAATCCACTGCTGATCATGTCACATATTACATCATTCATGACATGGTCAGTGACATCACTGATGACATCTCAAATGACATCACTGATGACATCACTGATGACAACATCCAGTGACTGTATGTTTCTGTAAAGTTTAAATATGTTTTACATATTGAAGAATGAGTGGATGTATAAGTGTCTGGATGAAGGATTTAGTAGGTGCGTGACTGACTGTATGAGTGAGTGATTAAATGTGTCTCACTGAATGCATGGGTTAGTGACTAAACTGTCTTAATTTGTGCATCATTATGTCTGTTGTGATGTAAACTGCTGCATGTGTTGATCATTAGCTATACGAGAGGCTATATGTGTTATTAATTGGTTGCCCAAGTATTTCTATGGGAGATTGAGTTTGTGTGGGGGTGGCTGGAAGGTGTGTGACTCTGTGCATAGATGTGTGAGCAGTTTATTCACTAGGTGTATGAGTTCAAGAGTGCATGTGGAAACAGCTACATGGGCAGTTGACTGTGTGCATGAGTGTATTGATGAGTGAATGGATATCTCAATGCTACATGTCATAGTAAGTACATATGTAAAACACAGTACATGTGAGAGTTGGCATATATAAATAACTGTGCATGAGAGCCACTGAATGAGTGAGTGGTTGTATCGATCATTGTGAACTTGTATCAGGGATTGTATAAGAGAGTAAATATGTGTTAGTATATGTTTCAATAAGTAAGGTGTGTTTAACTGTATAGTTGAAGAAATGGAGGTGAGATTGTTTCTTTGCATGACTGACTGGGTGTGTGAGTAACTCCATGGATGAGTGGCAGTGTGTGAGTGTCTGTATACACTGAGTGTATCTAAGGTTATATTAGAGTCTGAAGAGGTTTATCGTATTAGCACAAGAATGATGTCAAATGAGATGTCATCAGTGATGTCATCAGTGATGTCATTTGAGATGTCATCAGTGATGTCATCAGTGATGTCACTGACCATGTCATGAATGATGTAATATGTGACATGATCAGCAGTGGATTGCGGGTGCGCGATATATAGTTAGTGCAACTAACTATATATGGAATTTCAATGGTTTTGTGTGAGTAAAATAAGGTTTTTTAAATGCTAATTCCTAACTATATATGGTCTATAACCTATGGTTTTTTCAGTGAATTTCAATGGTTTTTTAATAGCAAATATCATAAGCTGTCGAATGTCAAGTACGTGGTAAGTAAAAACATTTTCGTGTTTATGCACACTGATCTGCTTTGAATGCTGCCCCCCACCCCTCATTTCTATTAGGAGTACTCTCTCTTTGCAGATAGTGAAGGGTAGTTAACGCAGGCCTTTGCCCCCGTTGTAATCCGTCGTGCCTGCTTCCCTCTCCATTTGATTGATTGTTTTCTTTGGTTCATTCTCTATTTACAAACAAGCACAGAGTCTCAATACTCTGTTTAGTCTTTGCAGATAGCGAAAAATCGTGTAAAAAAACAAAAGGAATCGAGCAAAATCAGTAGGCCACTAATGGGATCTCTTTTTGACCTCCCTAAAATAGAAACATTAGGAACAACCTGTTGATAATACCAATGTGTATGTACATAAGCGGCGTTCATTTGTGTTCACAGTACCCCTTCTTGATTGTTTGAATCGAGCATTGAATTGTTCGAAGTTGGTTCTCTTAAGAATCTTCTCTGCCTGCAAACGAGGAAGAATAGGAATATTCTCTCTCCCTTTGCAGATAGTGAAGGGTAGGTAACGCAAACCTTTAACACGTCGTGCCTTTTTCGTTCCTCATTGATTGATTGTTTCCCCAAACATTGACTGTTTGGGAATTGGTTCTTTTTGGAGGTATTCCCTGTTTGCAAATATACGTAGGAAAATCTTTGCAAGTAGTGAAAGGGTAGGTAATGCGGACCTTTCTCCCCCGTTGTAATCTGTCATGCCTATCTACTCCCCACTGATTGATGCACCTGTTTCACCCGGACCATTTACTAGAGATACGTCATCTGGCCCGACCAGAGAGCACCCCTAGTGAAAAGGACATATGGAATAATAACGAAGTGATCACTGTATCCTGTTAACAGAAACTTTAGCATGAAACAACCTGGAAAGAAAAGAATAGGAAAACGAAAATCAGTAGGCCACTGATGAACATGAACTTTTATTAAACAACGAACAAAGAAACGATAACATAACGTAATGATAAAACCTATTAATGTCCTAGAAACAAGAAAACGTTAGAAATATGTCAGTGGTGAGAGACCAGAAAAACAGTAAGAGAAACCAAATCACCCTTCGCTGTCCCACCGCCTGCCACGCCAAAAAAATCGATAGACTAGGGAAAATGCAAGTCAGTAGAACATCCGCCCCCACTCTGGAAACTTCCAAGGTGGGGCAGGGTTGCGGCTACGCCCAGCCGGGAGCAGCCCATATAAGGCGGGTCCTGCTGCCACGCCTCGGCCAGGAGATCCTAACGTAGGGTGTAGCCGGAGGAGAGGCCGAGGCCAGCGGGACCCGGCCAGGGGATTGCCTTTACAACGCTGAACAGTTGCAGGGGGGGAATGTCTCCTCGACCCTCCCCTCTCTCTCCCAGTCCGGCCGCGGTGGCCCTTGAGAGTTTCAGGTAGTCCCGCCACATGCTCTTCCGGTCCGGCCACCAACGGTCAGGGGGCCGAGGCCGACGGGATCCGGCTGCAGCCGATAAACCAAGGAACCCGTTCATGGGGCCAGAGCCAGGGGCGTCCGGCCGACATCCACCGGAAGCCCGGCCCGAAGACGGACGGGACACTTCTTCTTTCTTGAATAATGGCTGCGACAACACTGGGGGGGGGTGTCTTGCACATGCCTCCGACCCCCCCCCCCCCTCGTCCTCATCGCCTGGTCCGGCCATAACAAATCTCAAGCGAGACGCCGTGGGGTGCACTGGGAGGGAGAGACGATGCGAACAGGCCTCTCCCGCCTCCCCAGTGGAGGCTTCCCACCTGCACCCTCAGCGCTCCAAGCGCCCGGAAAAGGGTTCTTCCACTGTGGCGATGCTGCAACGTCTCGCCCGGCAGGGTGGAGCCCGTCCGCTCATTTGACCCCGCGATCGCCAGTAGCTACCGAACTCTCAAAATGGCGGTCGACCTGGCAAGAGCGGGCCCAGCATAAAGAAATGGCCCGGTCACTGGTTGACTCCACCACCGTAGTCCTCCACGACCTTGAAGATTCTAGAGGAGCCGCGGGAGTCTCCGACCCCCGCAGACACCCCCGATGGGGAATGACTGCCATGATCGCCCGTGGAGTGACGAAACTGTATCCGCGGGACGTCGGCGCTCCCATGCTGGCGCCAGCCTCACTTTGAATTACTAGAATCCTGCAGACCTCAGTTCCGGTGAAAGCACAGTGTGACCCGGTAGGAAAAATTGTTGCACCCCCTCCCCTTTTTGACTGATAGTTCAAACCACCGATCCTTTCCTTTGCCCA
This sequence comes from Lissotriton helveticus, assembly GCF_964261635.1. Taxonomy (NCBI): domain Eukaryota; kingdom Metazoa; phylum Chordata; class Amphibia; order Caudata; family Salamandridae; genus Lissotriton; species Lissotriton helveticus. Next base: position 996,424,942 of record NC_136065.1, on the reverse strand, counting down.
CTTAACGGAACTTTGGACTGCCTCCCCCTCTTTTACATTTTCTAGAGAAAACAAAACATTAACCACTACATTAGCATAGCAGTTGACACCAGAACTGTTTTCAAATTGAAAACCAACAACATCTTCAACAGAATCCTTTTTGTTTCTGCTGTGACCCTGCTACAGCACAGGCATTGTCCCCAGCAGTAATTCTGCAATGCCGGTAAGAATAGCTGTGGTGCCTACTGGACTCACTCACCCCCGCGGCGCCCCACGCCGTTATTTGCTGGGCGGCAACTTACTAGACATCACTTTCGTGCCATCTAGATTTCAGCGCATTCTGCTGCCTTGGAACTATTCGCACAACAGACTGCTACTGACGACCCACCCCCAGGCAACATCTTCTGAATTTTCATAATTTGAAAGAACTAGTAACATGTCCTCATCAGGAATTCAAAAGAAATTGCCACGGTCTCTTCGTTGTTTAAATGTTTTTACTGTTTTTGTTTTGTTGTATATATTTATATGTTATTAAAGTTTTATATTCCTACTACTTTGTTGGAGTGCTATATATTTTTAATTTGACACATAATTGTAAAAACTTTGATGTACAAAGAGTCATTCCTGGAATCTTCCACTTCAGGCTCGGTCCCCTCCCCAATCACAATACAGGATGGTTTTCAGATAGTAGGAACACGTGTGGTGTGACGGATCTCATCGGGTGTGGGCCTTGATCTACTATAACTCCTTTGAAGAGGGGTGATTCTTTACAGCTGGAGCCATAAACTACATATGCAGGGCTAGCTGATAGCCTGGACAATCGGACACAGAGGAAGAGGAGTGTCAGAGGGTGCGGTAGTGAATAGGGCGAAAGGGAGGTGTCGGGCGGGCACAGAGTGTGATTCTCAGGGAAGAGCAGCGCAGATGGGGGGAGGTTTATTGCCCATGCATAAGACAGAGAGCGGGGGTGACCAGTGCCTGGGGAAGATGCTTGCGAGGGTGGGGAGCCATGCTACGAATCGACAGCGTGCAGAGAGTGGATCTGGTCAAGGCATCTAAAATGGCTGCCGTGCACGACAAAAGTGTGGCATTTCAAAAAAGGCAAGATGGCGCAAACAATGTTTTTCAACACTTCCTCATTTCCTTCTAATCGAACGTTAACAGACGTTGGTGCATATTACCAAAGTTAAGCGATATTTATCGCTAACGATGCTTACCAACGAATTTTTTACCGCTAAGCATCGTCAGAAATTATCGAAGATAAACCTTGCTATTATCAAGGTTTATCGCAAATGCGATAAAAAACGGCCGCAATGCATGAATATCGCTAAAAAGTCAGCGATATTCATGCATTACCGAGCTAATGCTCTTAGCCATGTTATCCACCTCCCATTGGATAACATGGCTAAGAACTGCTCAGGGTGTTACTTTTTGGAGATATTCGCGCTTAGCGCGAATATCTCCAAAAGTTGGTAATAGGAGATAGATATCTTGCATGTTGTAATGCAAATTATTGTGGTATATGGAACTCATACCATAATCTCTCAGGAAAGCAGAAACTGATCCTTTTGGGACCGCCTGAAAAGGCCTAGGGGGTGAGGGGTACTCTACTTTGCCCCCTTTTCACGTACCGAACTATTTTATTTTACTCTCTTCTGTAATTACACAAAATAGCAGCGATAAGATGCATCGGAGACACACAGTGAGAGAAAGGAGGCCGGAGATGAAGAAGAGATGTCAAATACACATTGGAGATAATATAGTGGCAGAAGGGAAGTAAATATGAGTAAACTTACCATGTAACATAAAAATGTTGCACTCTATACTATAAGTCTCATTTTATACTACAATCACTTCGCTACAACCTCATGAATTAAAAATAAAAATGAATAATGTCTCAAACAATTTTTGATTTCTAAATATAAATTTATTCTTCAGAATTTTCTAAATTTGAAAGAACTAGTAACATGTCCTCATCAGCAATTTCCTCATGAAAAGTCTGCAATGATGATTCTTGTAACTCTATGGTCTCCAAACATTCGATAAATTCGCCATCAACAGATTGATCAAAAAAATCATTCAAGTCATCTCCTCCTTGTGACAATATTTCATTATTGGTGCTGTCAATTTCAATCAATGTAGTGGAATCATTCAAGTCATCTCCTCCTTGTGACAATATTTCATTATTGGTGCTGTCAATTTCAATCAATGTAGTGGAATCATTCAAGTCATCTCCTCGTGACAATATTTCATTATTGGTGCTCTCAATTTCAATCAATGTAGTGTAATCATTCAAGTCATCTCCTCCTTGTGACAATATTTCATTATTGGTGCTGTCAATTTCAATCAATGTGGTGGAATCATTCAAGTCATCTCCTCCTTGTGACAATATTCCATTATTGGTGCTCTCAATTTCAATCAATGTAGTGGACAATTCAAAAGAAATTGCCACAGTCTCTTCATTGTGAGCCATTTTATTTTGAAATTGCTTGCTGTAAATTGCAGAAAAAAATAATCACTTTCATTTATCGTTTTTAGTAATACATAATATAAAACTAACTTTATCAAGTATTTAGTATAACAGAAGGACTGCAAATAAATAACAGAAAACATTTTTCAAATTATCTTCAAGTGTACAACATAGTTCCCCTTACAAATTAACAACTCACCTTTTTAAAAGTAGGAGAAGTGTTAGTACTGTGTAAATCAAACACCAGAAATTCACCACCAAAAATTCCTCACAAATGTACCTCAGACAGTAGTATCACAAAATGGCTGTGGTTTCCTCTCATTTGACATATATACATAACCAATTAACTTTCATCACACACAAATACAAAACCAAAGTAACATTTTAATTGGTTCTAAATTTCAACACTTTCAAATGTGTTTTCCCCATGCAATTTTCCATAGGACATTTACATACGTCTACAGCCTGAATGGCTGAACGGAATTACACCAAACTTGGCAAAATGGTACATCAAACCTAGGAGGTCAGGAAGGATCTACTATGCCCCCTTATGGTCATTTGCCCCTTCGCTTTGGCCTCCTCTTGTCTCTCGATCCTACCGAGAGACAAGATGGCGGCCGCTACGGACTGTTTGGAATGTTGACAGACGCCGGAGAACCAATCAGCTTCGCAAAGCTCCGTAACGCGAAAAGTACGCGAAGCGGAGCGCTGTTACAGATATATATCTTTTTTTGAACGTTAATTTCTCAAAATCCACTGGAGCACATATTTTGAGACCTAGCAAAGGCACATCGGGCTACCAGTCCCTACAATTTTGCCAAGTTTCGTGCAAGTCCATTCAGCCGTTCGATTATTATTATTTTTTTTATTTTTTGCCCCGCGGGGCCCTTTTAAAACCTCCACATCAAACCTAGGGGGTCAGCGAGAATCTACTATGCCCCCTTATGGTCATTTGCCCCTTCGCTTTGGCCTCCTCTTGTCTCTCGATCCTACCGAGAGACAAGATGGCGGCCGCTACGGACTGTTTGGAATGTTTACAGACGCCGGAGAACCAATCAGCTTCGCTTCACAAAGCTCCGTTGCGCGAAAAGTACGCGAACTGGAGCGCTGCCCGGTCCGCTGTTACAGATATATATCTTTTTTTGAACGTTAATTTCTCAAAATCCACTGAAGCACATATATTGAGACCTACAAAAGGCACATCGGGCTACCAGTCCCTACAATTTTGCCAAGTTTCGTGCAAATCCATTCAGCCCTTCGGGCTAAAAGTGAGGCCAACCACCCTATGGAAAACTCAATGTTAAAAACACGTTTTGGGACCCCCCTTTTTTCTCGGCCCCCCCTTGACGAACCCCCCCCAAATTTTCAAGGGCTGCTCAGAAACAAAATGTGCCATTTTCCTGAAAATTTCAGCCAAAGTTATTAGACATAGAATTTTCAAAAATCCCATAGGGAAAAAATCCTAACTATATATACCTACTGGCGACCGCCAGTAGGTAATATATATATATATATATATATATATATATATATATATATATTACCTACTGGCGGTCGCCAGTAGGTATATATAGTTAGGATTTTTTCTCAATGGGATTTTTGAAAATTCTATGTCTAATAACTTTGGCGTTTGTGGACGGAATTGGCTGAAATTTTCAGGAAAATGGAACATTTTGTTTCTGAGCAGCCACTGAAAATTTGGGGGGGGGGGTTTGTCAAGGGGGGGCCGAGAAAAAAGGGGGGTCCCAAAACGCGTTTTTCCCATGTTAATTTCCATAGGGCGGTTGGCCTCACTTTTAGCCCGAACGGCTGAATGGATTTGCACGAAACTTGGCAAAATTGTAGGGACTGTTAGCCCGATGTGCCTTTGCTAGGTCTCAATATATGTGCTCCAGTGGATTTTGAGATATTAACGTTCAAAAAAAGATATATATCTGTAACAGCGCTCCGGGCAGCGCCCCGGTTCGCGTACTTGACGCGTAACGGAACTTCGCGAATCGAAGCTGATTGGCTCTCCGGTGTCTGTCAACATTCTAAACAGTCCGGAGCGGCCGCCATCTTGTCTCTCGGTAGGATCGAGAGACAAGAGAAGGCCAAAGCGAAGGGGCAAATGACCATAAGGGGGAATAGTAGATCCTCCCTGACCCCCTAGGTTTGATGTGGAGGCTTTAAAAGGGCCCCGCGGGGCAAAAAAACCCAAAAAACCCCGTTTTTTTTCGTGGGGTGCGCCCGGTACGCATAACGGAAAGCGGACTGGGGAGCGTACTACAAGGAAACAAAAATGATTGACTTTTAACTTATTGTATGTTTATAGACTTTTTTTAAATTTTTTTTTTTCTGCTGAGTGACGTCTCGGCCTATCTCCACGGGATACAGTCCCTACCATCTCGGCGTTTAAGCCCAGGGGGACCGGTAGTGTGGGAGAGATTACGTCTGTTAACGTTCGATTCGAAGGAAATCAGGAAGTGTTGATAAACATTGTCTGCGCCATCTTGCCTTTTTTCAAATGCCACACTTTTGTCGTGCACGGCAGCCATTTTAGATGCCTTGACCAGACCCACTCTCTGCACGCTGTCGATCCTTAGCATGGCTCCCCACCCTCGCAAGCATCTCCCCCAGGCACTGGTCACCCCCGCTCTCTGTCTTATGCATGGGCAATAAACCTCCCCCCATCTGCGCTGCTCTTCCTTGAGAATCACACCCTGTGCCCGCCCGACACCTCCCTTTCGCCCTATTCACTACCGCACCCTCTGACACTCCTCTTCCTCTGTGTCCGATTGTCCAGGCCGGTCCCAGGCTATCACCTAGCCCTGCAGATGTAGTTTATGGCCCCAGCTGTAAAGAATCACCCCTCTTCAAAGGAGTTACAGTAGATCAAGGCCCCCACCCGATGAGATCCGTCACACCACACGCGTTCCTACTATCTGAAAACCATCCTGTATTGTGATTGGGGAGGGGACCGAGCCTGAAGCGGAAGATTCCAGGGATGCCTCTTTGTACATCAAAGTTTTTACAATCATGTGTCACATTAAAAATATATAGCACTCCAACAAAGTAGTAGGATTATAAAACTTTAATAACTTATAAATATATACAACGCAACAAAAACAGTAAATACATTTAAAAAAAAATTTGAAAAAAGAAGCAACAGTGGTCAGTAGCTGTGTTTTGTGCGAATAGTCCCAAGGCAGCACAACGTGCTGTGTTCTGGACGGCACCCAGGTGATGTTACCTGGGTGCCGTACTGGTTTTTGGTATCCTACAATGGAGCTCCGAAAAACGGCGTGGGGCGTCCCGGGGGGTGCGGGGGGAGGCCTCGTCAGTAGCGGTCTGTTGTGCGAATAGTCCCAAGGCAGCAGAACGCGCTGAGATGTGGATGGCACCCAGGTGATGTCCAGTAAGTTGCCGCACTGGTTTTGGTATCCTACAATGCTGCTCCGAATAACGGCGTGGGGCGCCACGGGGGGGGGGTGAGGCGGCGTGAACGGGCCTCCCCAGGTGGAGGCTCGTCTGCTGTAGTGGGGCACCCCTTTACTGTTTCAGTTGCCTTTCCGCCCGCTTTTGGTACACTGTGCCAAAGTCCGCCATTCAGCTGAGTTGCGCCCACTCTTGCGGTGCAGCGATAGGCGGCTGCCACAGGACTCTCAAAATGGCGGCAGGCTCTTTCCTTTTTGGGCCTGGTCCACTGAAATGGCCCTGGGACACCTTGGAACTCGGACGCTTGTCTGCTAGGTCTTGGACCCCATTCTCGAAAGCGTCCCCTCAGCCTTGAAAATTCTACAAATGTCTTGGGGGCCCCCGACTCCTGCAGGCTTCCGGTGGGGAGCGGCTGCCATGATTGCTCGCGGAATGACCCCGACGGAGCCACGAGATGGTGGTGCTTTCATGCTGACGCCAGCTTCAGTCTGAAACATCCAGAAACAAGGTGGGGCTTTCATCGTTTGGGAAAAAAAAATGTTTTAATCCAATGAAAAGTGTTATTTTTAGGTCATATGATCAAGCCTTCCATCATTAGGAAACCAAAAGTAAAATGAACCAATGAAAAGTTTTATAAACAAGTCACATGACCTGTTATGCGGCATAGGGCTATAAAAAGCGTAGAAAATCCGTTGGCACGTGAGGCGGCGTCAGTAACGGACCGATGTGCGAATAGGCCGAAGGCAGCACAACGCGCCAAGATCCGGATGGCACCGAGGTGGTGTCCAGCAAGTTGCCGCACTGGTGTGGCCATCCTACAATGCTGCGCCGAAAGTCGGCGTGGGGCGCCCCGTTGGCCTGTGAGTTCGCGTCAGTCAGTGGGGGCTGTTTGAGGATCTGACTGCATTGGAAAGCAATTTGATGCTGTGCGTCGCCCCCAAGATGGAGGTTCCTTGGCTGCAGTGGGGCGCCCCTTGGTGTTTCACTCGCTATGCAGCTGAGTTGCGTGCGCACTTGCGGCGAATAGGCCGAAGGCAGCACAACGCGCCGAGATCTGGATGGCACCGAGGTGGTGTCCATCAAGTTGCCGCACTGGTGTGGCCATCCTACAATGCTGCGCCGAAAGTCGGCGTGGGGTGCCCCGTTGGCCTGTGAGGTGGCGTCAGTAGCGGACCGATGTGTGAATAGGCCGGAACCAGCACAAGGCGCCAAGATCCGGATGGCACCGAGGTGGTGTCATAGTTGAGAGTTCTGAGCAGCGCTTGTAACACTGTCTGAAGCTTACTTGCACCTGCTGCAGCTTCACTATTGCCCTGGTGTGGCCTAAGATCGCCCATGACATAGGCGGCCGCCTCCCGGGGTCCGGCGGAACTTTTTTCCTTTTCCTTTGTGCATCTTGTCCCACAATCCGTTTCACCTGAAGACACGACCAGGTCCCTGAATGTGTGCAGGGGGACGCTATTGATTGAATCAAAATGGCGGCTTCACACAAAGCTGACTCAAGCGTTGCTGCTGATGCTATACAGACAAAAACTGGTTTTCAGTTTGTACATTCTTCAGGATTTTTCCATCCAAGGCTGGTTGAGAGTTTGTAGAACAATGGCTTCAGATTTTCAACATACTACTCTTCAACATTCTTCCTAAATGTAACAATGTGAGACTCACTAGGAGAACGGTGTAGTGAGGGCCACAAACGGCTGTTTATCTTTCCTTTCAAAATGCTGCCAACAATATTTTCGGAATGGAAGACACCACAAGGCGCTGAGATTCGGTTGGCACCGAGGTGGTGTCCAGCAAGTTGCCGCACTGGTGTGGCCATCCTACAATGCTGCGCCGAAAGTCGGCGTGGGGTGCCCAAGGGGGGGGGGAGGCGGCGCAAACGAGCCTCTCCCGCTTCTCCATGTGGAGGCACTTCATCTGCAGTGGGGCGCCGAGATCCGGATGGCACCGAGGTGGTGTCTAGCAAGTTGCCGCACTGGTGTGGCCATCCTACAATGCTGCGCCAAAAGACGGCGTGGGGTGCCCGAAGGGGGGGGGAGGCGGCGCAAACGAGCCTCTCCCGCCTCTCCAGGTTGAGGCACTTCATCTGCAGTGGAGCGCCGTCTAGCTGAGTTTCGCCCGCTCTTGCTGCTACAGCGACAGGCGGCTGCAACAGGACTCTCAAAATGGCGGCCTGTTCTTTGGATTTGGGCCTGGTCCACTAAAATGGCCCTGGGACACCTTAGAACTCGGACGCTCACATTTTTTTTCTTTCCTCTACATGCAAAAAAGGTAAATGCCCGGTACGTTACCTGCCTCATCTGCCACGATGTACTCTCCGAGGAACCGAAAAAAAATATAGTTATGGTAATTATACCATGCATCGTCATATGGAGAGGTGGCACCGATTAATTTTATTGTAACTGGCCCTGTCGTATTTTAATTATAAAATGTACGTCCACCGATTCCGCAACTGTTAGACACCTTAGTTCTTGCAACCTAATGGCCCGCCTGTTACGTTCCTCTACAGTGTAAATGTCTCCTCATCATATACGATTACAGTTTGCTCCGTGGCCGGCCCACGTGGTTATAGGCCCGTATTTGTATACTGACATTTTCACAATAAAGGTTTTTAAAAGAAAACATGGTAGTAGTATTTACATTGGTAAAGTTTTTAATAATAGTCACTGTTTCAGTAATCAGTAAAAGGCAAGTGAAATAAAGCAGTCCAATTACATGAAGGGTAAAAGGTATAATACGCAGGAACGCAGTAAAGATAAATGGTCAAGGGCTGTTGTGTTTTCTACTCCTGCAACATAAAGTGATCGATAAGAATCTGATATTCAGGCGTATCGGCGACTAAGACAGCAGGCCGAGCCTCTTTTGCTCAACGGCTCCGTCATGGGACGAAGAAACGCCCTTTTTCTCGAAAAAGGAATATATTTTACTTGCAGGACAGTTGTAAATTTTCCGGGAAAGTACATTAGCCTGGAACATTATAACATATATGTTTAAGAAAAAATAATGTTCGAAAGTAATAAAAAGTGTAATTTTTAGGTCATATGACCAAGCCTTTCATCATTAGAATAAGAAAAGTAAAATGAACCAATGAAAAGTTTTATTAACAAGTCACATGACCTGTTATGCTTACGTTACGCGCTGCGCGCCGCGCCCCGGATCGCTTCCGGGAAGCTGCGCTTCGCGCACCGGAGCACTTCCGGATGCGCTAACGCGGCGCGTCATATGACGCATTACGCGACAACGCAGGTCCAGAATATAGTCAAAATGTCTCCACCAACCAGCGGTCGGAACACAACCCCTTTCAGCAGGCTAAATAGTTCTGTTAAATGACAACAGAAGGGACAGGCAACAAGAACCATCAGTCAAAGAGGGGAGGGCAAGTTCTTCTCTACCGGGTCACGTTGGGGCGCTACCGGAACTGATCGAATTGGTAGTCTACAGTGTTTCTGGATGTTTCAGACTGAAGCTGGCGTCAGCATGAGAGCACCACGATCTCGTAGCTCCGTCGTGGCCATTCCACGAGCAATCATGGCAGCCGCTCCCCACCAGAAGCCTGCGGGAGTTGGGGGCCCCCAAGACTTTTGTAGAATCTTCAAGGCTGAGGGGACGCTTTCGAGAATGGAGCCCAAGCCCTAGCAGACAAGCGTCCGAGTTCCAAGGTGTCGCAGGGCCATTTTAGTGGACCACGCCCAAATCTGAAGAGCCGGCCGCCATTTTGAGAGTCCTGTGGCAGCCGCCTATCGCTGCACCGCAAGAGCGGGTGCAACTCAACTACATGGTGAGCGAGACGCTGTAGTCGCAAGAGCGGGCGGTAAACATCTGAATAGCGGAAGAGGCACAGTGTAGCAAAAGCGGGCGGAATGGCAACTGAAACGGTAAAGGGGCGCCCCACTACAGCGTGTCTTTAGGTCAAACGGATTGTGGGACAAGGTCAAGAATGGAAGAGTCACCAAAAGGCAAAAAGTTCCGCTTGACCCCGGGAGCCGGCCACCTATGTCGGGGGCGATCTCAGGCCACACCAGGGCAACAAGACTTGGGGAGGGGGCCGGAGCCAAGTGCCCCCTCCGAGTCCACGCCATCACACCGTCCCTCGGGGGCCTCCGTCAAGCGGTTCAGGGAGGCACCGCATCACATTGTTTTCAAATGCAGTAACGTCCTCAAACAGCCCCCACTTACATTGAGAATAGTGAAGCTGTAGCAGGTGCAAATAAGCTTCAGACAGTCTAACAAGCACTCCTCAAAACTTTGAACTATCAGAGTGCATGAGTTTCATGCTCGATCGATTGAGCTAGCCGGATCGGGCAACAAAAAGTATAAAATAGTTATGTAAATAGTTATTTAATAAAATGTTTTACCCTGTTACTTTGCTGGTGTGTTGTATATATTTGTAATATTTGCATAGAGTTTATCGTTATTTTGGGCGGGGTGGGTGGCGGAGCCGAGCTGTCTTGCAGCCATCATGGTGTGGAGCTCAGTTCATCTCACTAGTTTCGTATTTCTCATGAGGGGTTGTTCCTAATGTTTCTATTTTAGCGAGGTCAAAAAGAGATCCCATTAGTGGCCTACTGATTTTGCTCGATTCCTTTTGTTTTTTTACACGATTTTTCACTATCTGCAAAGACTAAACAGAGTATTGCGACTCTGTGCTTGTTTGTAAATAGAGAATGAACCAAAGAGAACCAATTCTAAAACAGTAAATGCTTGGATAACAATCAATCAAATGGAGAGAGAAGCAGGCACGACGGATTACAACGGGGGCAAAGGCCTGCGTTAACTACCCTTCACTATCTGCAAAGAGAGAGTACTCCTAATAGAAATGAGGGGGGGCAGCATTCAAAGCAGATCAGTGTGCATAAACACGAAAATGTTTTTACTTACCACGTACTTGACATTCGACAGCTTATGATATTTGCTATTAAAAAACCATTGAAATTCACTGAAAAAACCATAGGTTAGAGACCATATATAGTTAGGAATTAGCATTTACAAAACCTTGAAAATTCACTGAAAAAACCATAGGTTATAGACCATATATAGTTAGGGATTAGCATTTACAAAACCTTATTTTACTCGCACAAAACCATTGAAATTCGCATATATAGTTAGTTGCGCTAACTATATATCGCGCACCCGCAATCCACTGCTGATGATGTCACATATTACATCATTCATGACATGGTCAGTGACATCACTGATGACATCACTGATGACATCTCAAATGACATCACTGATGACATCACTGATGACATCTCATTTGACATCATTCTTGTGCTAATACGATGAACCTCTTCAGACTCTAATATAACCTTAGATACACTCAGTGTATACAGACACTCACACACTGTCACTCATCCATAGAGTTACTCACACACCTAGTCAGTCATGCAAAGAAACAATCTCACCTCCATTTCTTCAACTATACAGTTATACACACCTTACTTATTCAAACATATACTAACACATATTTACTCTCTTATACAATCCCTGATACAAATTCACAATGATCCATACAACCACTCACACATTCAGTGGCTCTCATGCACAGTTATTTATATATGCCAACTCTCACATGTACTGTGTTTTACATATGTACTTACTATGACATGTAGCATTGAGATATCCATTCACTCATCAATACACTCATGCACACAGTCAACTGCCCATGTAGCTGTTTCCACATGCACTCTTGAACTCATACACCTAGTGAATCAACTGCTCACACATCTATGCACAGAGTCACACACCTCCCAGCCACCCCTACACAAACTCAATCTCCCATACAAATACTTGGGCAACCAATCAATAACACATATAGCCTCTCGTATAGCTAATGATCAACACATGCAGCAGTTTACATCACAACAGACATAATGATGCACAAATTAAGACAGTTCAGTCACTAACCCATGCATTCAGTGAGACACATTTAATCACTCACTCATACAGTCAGTCACGCATCTACTAAATCCTTCATCCAGACACTTATACATCCACTCATTCTTCAATATGTAAGACATATTTTAACTTTACAGAAACATACAGTCACTGGATGTTGTCATCAGTGATGTCATCAGTGATGTCATTTGAGATGTCATCAGTGATGTCATCAGTGATGTCACTGACCATGTCATGAATGATGTAATATGTGACATGATCAGCAGTGGATTGCGGGTGCGCGATATATAGTTAGTGCAACTAACTATATATGGAATTTCAATGGTTTTGTGTGAGTAAAATAAGGTTTTTTAAATGCTAATTCCTAACTATATATGGTCTATAACCTATGGTTTTTTCAGTGAATATATATATATATATTCACTGAAAAAAACATAGGTTTCAGGTCATATATAGTTAGGTATTAGCATTTAAAAAACCTTGCAAATTCACTGAAAAAACCATAGGTTTCAGGTCATAAATAGTTAGGTATTAGCATTTTAAAAACCATTGAAATTGCTCCTATATAGTTAGTTGGACTAACTATATTTCACGCACCCGCAATCCACTGCTGATGATGTCACATATTACATCATTCATGACATGGTCAGTGACATCACTGATGACATCTCAAATGACATCACTGATGACATCACTGATGACATCTCAATTGACATCACTGATCCCATCACTGATGATATCATTCGTGTGATAATACGATGCACTTCTTCACACTCTCATATAACCTTTGATACACCCAGTGTTAAACACAGACTACCATTCTTGAAACCATTGACACACCAATACCAGTTACTACATACGCACACACTGATTGCTAGGTCTATACACACATCCAATCATTTACCCATAGAATCACTCATACATACAGTCACTCATCAATACAACACTATCATCTGCACTCAAACACCTATACAGACACTCACACTCTGCCACTCCTCCATGGAGTTACTCACACATCTAGTCAGTCATGCAAAGAATCAATCACACTTTCATTTCCTCAACTATACAGTTATACACACAACACCTTACTTATTCAAACATATACTAACACATACTTACTTTGTTATACAATTACTGATACAAGTACACAATGATCCATACAGCCACTCGCACAATCAGTGGCTCTTATGTATAGTCATTTATATATGCCAGCTACCCACACACACACTCAGTCTCCCATACAAATACTTGGGCAAACAATCAATAACACATATAGCCACTCATATAGCTACTGATCAACACATGCAGTTGCTTACACAACAACAGACATACTGATGCACACATTCAGACAGTTTAGTCACTAACCCATGCATTCAGTAAGACACATTTAATCACTCACTCATACATTCAGTCATGTACCTACTAAATCTTTCATCCAGACACTTATACATCCACTCATTCTTCAATATGTAAAACATATTTAAACTTTACAGAAACACACAGTCACTGGATGATGTCATCAGTGATGTCATCAGTGATGTCATTTGAGATGTCATCAGTGATGTCACTGACCATGTCATGAATGATGTAATATGTGACATCATCAGCAGTGGATTGCGGGTGCGCGAAATATAGTTAGTCCAACTAACTATATAGGAGCAATTTCAATGGTTTTTTAAATGCTAATACTTAACTATATATGACCTGAAACCTATGTTTTTTTCAGTGAATTTGCAAGGTTTTTTAAATGCTAATATCTAACTATATATGACCTGAAACCTATGGTTTTTTCAGTGAATTTCCAAGGTTTTTTAAATGCTAATACCTAACTATATATGACCTGAAACCTATGTTTTTTTTTGTGAATTTGCAAGGTTTTTTAATTGCTAATACCTAACTTTGTAAGGCTTCAAACCTATAGTTTTTTCAGTGAATATATATATTTTTATTTTCAAGTTTTTTTTTATATGATTACAGGGTCCGCGCACCGTGAACGCTCCGAAAGCACACCGTAAACGCTCTGAGGTCTTACCCCGACAAATTTAAAAAAAATTCTAAAACATAATATCTACGTTTTTAACGTTGATTTTAATAGTAGACAATATTTGCTTTAATTTAGAAAATTGGTTTTTCAAACTTTTAACAACAGTATATTACTTTTTAAAGTAGTAACAAATCTCGCGAGGGTGCGTCGCACGTGCACGCAACGTAAGAGCTCCGTCGGCACACCGTAAAAGCTCCGAGCTCTCACCCCCGAAAGTTTTATAAACTTTAAATCGTTATATCTACGTATTCATTGCACAATGTAAAGGTACACATTATCTGGAATAATAAAGAACATGTTAATTGAAACTTTTAAAGACCATATATAACTTTATTTAAGCAATTATAAATCTCGCGAAGGTGCGTATTATGTAAACGCTCCATAAGATGACGTAAGCGCCCCGTAAACGCAACGTAAGCTTACGTAAGCGCCCCGTAAACGAAACGTAAGCGCTCCGTAAGCTTACGTCCAACATGTGACCTTAAACCAAAAGATTTAATTGGTTTATAATACTTCCTACTCCAATTGTTGAAAAACCCCTCCCATGTTCATCATTCTTCTTTGGCTTTCAGAGAAGCAACACCTTTTTTCTACAGCTCCTAGCTATAGAAAAATACTTCAAAATGGCTGAACATCCAGAGTCTGACCATTCTTCTAATGAAGAGTTTGTTGAAGCGGACCCTCACCCAAGTAAGAAGAAGGAGTCCATAGTCAGTCTGGAAATTTTTCAGTTTTCCAGAACATCAAAAGAAAGTAAATGCACCACTGGTCACCTGCAAGATCTGTGACACAGTGTTATCAAGAGGAAATCCAAATAAGAAATATTCATTTGGAACCCACAGCATGGAACGCCATGTAAAAAATATGCACCCAAATAATTGGAGCAGAGCTGTGGTGCAAAGATCTCAGGAGGAGTACTCTTCTCCTAGTACATCTACAGCAAGAACCGGAGTACCACCAATGCCATCTTCAATGGTGGTGAACATTCAGCCAGAACTGAAAAATTTAATGATGCAATGCATAGATTGCAGTAAATTAGTATCCTTCGGACAACAGTCCATTGAAGTAATTTTACAGAAGAACAGGAACCACAGATGCACCAAATACTTTTTTTCGTTCAATTTCATAGTTTGTTCCTGTTGAACAATTATTTTGTGTAAAAAGTTCATTTTTCTATGTTTTTCAAGCAAAACAACCCCCCCCCAAAAAAAGTTCTTTTTAGAACTACCTCTACTGGTTAAAGAAAGAACTAAATTTCTATGTTTGTATGTAAAAGTTTGTCATAGTGAATGTCAAAGTGCAAAACTATAAGAATGTGGTACAGCATAAACCTATAAGGTGTTTACCTATAGTATACTGTACTACTTCCAAAGCACTTGAATGTAATATATGTATATAAATATGTTACAACTCAATGGGCCAGATGTATGTAATCTCGATTTACCTACTCATAAATACCGAGGGCCCAATGTAGGTAATCCCAGATTACCACTTCTTAAATACCGAATCATACCGATTCGGTATTTAAGAACTGCCAATGGGGATGTAGGTATTTTTACTGAATTAATTACCGATTGGGTAAAATTCGGTAATTACCGATTCAATAATTACCGAATCTGTGTTTGCCATTGATTCCTATGGGCCTTAAAGCCCATAAGAATCAATGGCAAATACCGATTCGGTAATACCGAATCGGTAAATACCGAATCCTGCCAGGGGGAACAGGGTGTCACTTTGACACCCTGTAGCACCCCTGTTTTTGACTTGTGTGCAATGTGACACACATACATGCCCTTAGGGAATGTATGTATGCCACATGGCACAGGTGTACATGCACAGATGTGCATGTACACTGGAATTCTTTATTTACCACCCAATTGTATTGAGTGGTAAATAACGAATTCTTAGATGCCTCTGGCACTATCAACAGTGCTACCTACATTAGAATTTACAGATTTGGTATTTTTACCGAGTCTGTATTTACCGATTCGGTAATTTTACCGATTCCGTAAATGCAGAATCGGTAAAAATACCAAATCTGTCAATAAATGCCTCCTACATAGGAAAAGGCATTTACCGGTCAGTAACGGCCAAATTCAGTCGTTACCGACCGGTAAATGCCTACCTACATCGCGTCCCAAATCATACCACTTCAATATTTAAGAGTAGGTAAATGGGATGTATGTAATTTGTCTTTTGAAATTACCGAATCTGTATAATTCAGTCATTTTACTGAATCGGTATTTACCGATTCGGTAATTGCCATTGATTCCTATGGGCCTTGAGGTCGTATAGTATTCGGTGGCAACTAACGAATATTTAAGTGCCTGTGGCACTGTTTTTAAAACAAAGAAGTGTAAAGAGAGGGGAGAGGAGGTGGCCTAACGGCTAGGACGCTCGACTTAGGACCTGGGTATCTGGGTTCGAGTCTCGGTAACAACGCCAAAACCTCCTGTGATTCTGGGCAAATAACTTAATCTCCCCGTGCCTAAAAATGAATGTGTACGTCCTCATGTAACGTAACTGGTGCTATGTAAAGCGCTCTGATACCTGATTCAGTTTGAGTCTACTTCACGCTATATAAAACTCTGCAAAAAATAAATAAATCAACAAAAGTGAACACAAAAGGGAAGAGGTGTGAGAAACAGAGAGAAGGAAGTGCACTGGAGGAAGTGCAGTGCCAATAAATGAAGGTTTACTAACAGGAAAGAAATGGATAACAGAGTAAAGGAAGGAGAATAAGATCCAACCTAACAAAATAAAGAAAGAGAGAAACTGACTGAGGTAAAGAGGAGGAGTGTTAGAAAGACAGAGCAAAGAAGATTAACTGTAAGGGAGACACATGTAGAGAGAGAGGGAGCAAGGGACTGAGAAAGAGTGAGGCAGTTATTCTGTCACAATAAGAGAGTGATAACAAACTTACTTTTGATTCTCATACTTACCTTATAAATAATGACAACTTAGACACTGATGCGAAAAAGTTTTTTATTTCTTATACTTACCTTCTAAGATATAAAAAAACTTAAAGAAATTATTTAAAAAAATATAATATCTGTGAAACACAAGAACCAATTAAATTATAATGCATACAATGTATATTTCACAATACAAGAGAGAAGGTAGGAGATTAAGAGTCAAGAAAGATAGATGGCACATGCAGAGGGACACATGCCACAGGTAGAGAGTAAGATGCTGCAGGCAGAGAGTGAGATAGAACAAGTAGAGGGTGAGATGGTGCAAGCAAAGGGTAAGATGACACACGCACATGCATATATTGTGCAGACAGAGGGTAAGATGGCACACACACAGAGAAACATGGAACAAGCAAAGGAAGACATAGCACAGTCAAAAGAGAGATGGCGAATGAGCGTGAGACAAGGGGAGTGAGGACACAGAGGGAGTGAAGGAAAGAGTGAGAGAAGGGGACTGAGTGAGGGAGCAAAGAAAGACAAGTGATGGAGTGTGGGTGAGTTAAACAGAGTGAGTGTAAGGGAAGGGCAATGACACAGTGAAGGGACAGATGAAGTAAGGCTAACAGAGAGACAGTGAAGAAAGAGAAGTGAAAATGTCAGAGTTCAAAGGCAGTGAAAGAAGGAGTAAGTGAAGAGGAATAAGGTGAGTGAGGGAAGGTTAATGAGTAAGGGAGCAAAAGAAGGAAAAAGAGGTGAAGGGGAGTAAATCAGATGAACTGAGAAAAGGTAAGTGAGGGAAACAAGAAAGTAGAAGGAGAGTAAAGGATAGAAATAAAGGGTACTGACGGAAGCAGCCTAATGAAACAAGGGTGAGGTGAGTGAGAGAAGGACTGTGAAGTTGAAGAAAGACAAATGATAAAGGATGGATAAAGTTGAGTGAGTGTGAGACAATGGGAGTGAGTGATTGACTACACACAGGGACTGAAGGAAGGAGTGATAGAAGGACACTCAGTGAGGGATCAAAGAACGGAAAATGAGGTAGTGTAGGTGAGGGAAAAGGAGTGACAGAATGAGGTGATGAAGAGAGTCACGCTAAGAGACAGGGAGCGATGGAAGGATAGACTAAAAGAGAAATAGAAAAGTTTTTGGGGTCAGTCGTACTTACCTTATAAATGAAATATCTGTGGAAATGAAAAAAACAATCAGATATAATACATTATTCACAATACAAGAGACAAAACAAGAGAAAAAGGAAAGAGGAGTTAGGGAAGGGAAATGATGGAGAGGGAAGGGGAAATTAGTGCAGGTGTGTTAACAACAGTGAGTCTAAGAGAGAGGGAATGATGGAAGAGTACAGAGAAAGTAAGAGGACACAGGGAGTTTTATGAAGGTGTGTTTGAAGCGCAGTTAGGTGAGTGACAGAAGGGGAATTAGTGAGTGAGCAAAGGAAGGAACGAGAGGTGAAGGGGAGTGAAACAGAGGGACTGACTTAACATAAGTGGGTGAGAAGACTAAGAAGAAGGGGAGTGAAGTATAGGGAATAAGGATAAGTAAGGGAAGCAAAATAAAGGGACAAGGGTGACGTAGGGTAAAAGAATGACAGTAAGTTTGATGAAACAGAGGTGTTAGAGGATGAATAAAGGTGAGTGAGCATTAGACAAGAAGAGTAAAAGAGTGAGGAAATAGAGGGAGTGAAGGAAAGAGTGAGAGAAGGGGACTGAGTGAAGGAGCAAAAAAAATCCGTGACAAAATGTTGATCAGTTAAAGGGAGTGAACATAAGAGAAAGGAAGTGAGAAACTGAAAGGATGAAAGCAGTGAGGTTAAGAGAGAGGCAGTAAGGGAAGGATAGAGAGAAACAGAAATAAAAAAGTAATGAAAACGTATTTTTTATTAGTCGTACTTACCTTATAAATATAATATCTGTAGAAGAGAGTAAAGAAATCAGTTATAATATATATTTCACAATACAAAATGCAAATTAACTTGTACAACATGTTATATGGTTTATTTTTGCTGTTCTCAGAATATATTGATTTTCACTAAAAACAGTGAGTTCAATACTACTCATCATATCACAGCGGGCAAAAAAAAACACAATCAAAATGATTGTGTTTAAAAAAAAACTTAAAACGTAGAAAAAACATATCTTAAATGTTTTCTTCCAAACAGCAATTTTTAGATACAGTATCTCATTAGTATACTCTCAAACTAAAGTGATATAGAAACATATATTAACCACATTTACCCGAAATACGTAATCTACATTTACATACCTTTCCACGTGGCCAAATGGTAAACAGAAAGTCCATTATTTGGAAATTACTTATTAGTAGTTTTAAACTTCCATTTACCCGACTTTCGGAATGAAAAGTCCAACATCTATTTCATCATCTAACAAAAATTATATTTACACCTCTGACTTACTCTTGATAAACATTTCCTATAATACTGATATCACTCACTATGTGATACACTTACAGTACCTCTGTGACAACTACCAGTTTACTAATTCTCTTGATCACTTTCACTCACAAACTAATTTTGAACAGCATACTTACTTTTATTAACTGCTCCAATCTTCATTGTCCAATTACTTTCACTAAAAATTGGATTCTAAAAACACTAGATAAGAATTTGTTAAGTCAAAAGGCAAACGTTGTTTGAAAATCAATTGAGTATCATTACAAAATCATGTCAAAACATATATTATCAACATTTACCCGAGAAACTCATTTTTCATTGATGTACTTTCCCACATGGCCAAATAGTACGTAAAAAAAAAATCCTTGTTTTGGAAAATACTTAATAACACTCTTGACCTTCCATTTCCCGACCTTCTGCATGAAAAGCTCCAACGTCTTTCATAACACCTAACAATATTTATATCTCCACCCAAGGATCTGTATCATGTCCATAAAACCTTAAACAACCAGTAAACTATCAGAATCTGAACATCATATAGTATCCTGATGACTAACTTTTATTAATTGCTCCAATCTTTCTAGGCCAATTACTTTTCCTAAAATTTAGGTTGTAAAAACACTAGGTAAGAATTATTTAAGTCAAAAGGCAAACGTTTTTTGAAAGTCAAAACAGTATCATTACAATAAGTCCAACCATTTTGACATTTCAAATAAGCTGTATAATGTCCAGATGTTGTTGAAGGACCATCATGGAAAATAATTGCTACTGTTACAAAGGTTCTTCCTGAAATTGATATTTGAGAAGCCACAAAATTTTTAATTAAAGTTGTTAATTTTGTACCATCAGGTCTACATCGTTGGAACATTAAAATTACGTACTGTCCATAACGTTGTATAAATAATGGTGATAGCATTGCACAGTTACATTGGGTACAAACCATGTTTTGATCAGCTGCTCTAACTAGATTATTGAAAGACACTGATTTGCAGTCTGGTAAAGTCAAATATATAAATCTTTCGGTATCTACTGTTGTACTACTCGAAAAGGAACAATTATCGCAGACATGTTGCCATTTATAAGAAAGGCCAAAAATATTTTCAACATCTATACCTTCCTCTTGCAATACAACAAGCATGTTCATTAGAAATTCCTGACAATCTTGCTGAATATCCTGAGAAAATTGAGTTATACCAGAACATATGTCTAATTCATTTCGAATATCAGAAACACTTTCTATATTTGTTCTATCACTGCTACATTTCTCAAACACAGTATTCAACAAACAACAAAAACTCTGATCCCGATTTTCAACAATCTGTTCTTGCAAACTTTGGAGAAAAAAAACAACATTAACAACTACATTAGCATAGCAGTTGACACCAGAACTGTTCTCAAACCGAAATCCAACAATATCTTCCACAGAATCCTCTTTGTTTCTGCTTACAATTACTGGTTCATCTTGTTTTCTTTTTTTTGCTACAGCCTTGCTACAATTTTTCTCATTTCTTCTTTTTCGGCCTACTACACGCTTTTCAAATAGAGGATATTGAGGTAAATTTGGAGAATACTCTCTTCTTAACCTATTATATTCCTTTACACAATTTAGATCTGCACTAATCTTTGTCTCATCAAAATCAATCAAGTACAATACAGATAAAGTTCTGACTCAAGATAAAGCAACATATGCCATACCCTCCTTGAAGACAGAACTTCCAATATTCACCAACGCACTATTTACACTTAAACCTTGAGATTTATGAATAGTCACTGCATATGCCAAAGAAACAGGAGACTGTTTTCTGCGGACATATAAATCTTTCACAAGCAAAAATCGGGCAGAACAACAACTAATTTGTTGTACTTCTTCAATACCATCACATTTAATTTTTATAAATTCAATTCCATCTCTATTTCGGTAATTCACAAAATCAACAACATGACCCATTGCTCCATTTACTAAACCTCTTTCCACATTTAAAATCCGTCGTAAAATTATACGACAATTTAAACATACATATAGAGTCTTTTCAAAACCAGCAGTTTTAGAAATTGTCTTCTCTAAAGAATCCAATTTTGATTTCAACTTTTCTGATAAAACAATAGTAACTCCTTCGTGCTCTATTTTATCAATAGCTTCCAGTTTCACAATCTCTTGATGTTCTAACTCTAACATTTTATTGTTGAAGACTGAACATTCTCAAAGAGTTGGCATCAAGCATATTACAGTTTTTTTAGCAACTTTCTGATAAATAATCTCTGGGAGAATATTTTCCTTTTGAAACAAATTTTAAATTAATCGTGACTGTAAAGCTTCTTTGCCATGTTCAGTTACTTTTCCAATTCTTACGTCTTGTAGAATATTTTTATAATCTTCATCCTTAGCCTGTCGCATGTTTTGAAGCAGTTCTGCATAATTAAAATATAACCAGATATTCACATTTCCAATGCTTCCTAGGCACTTTCTTGTATCTTCATGCGTAAGCATCTTAAACACTGGTTGTCCTTTCACTGGAGTTAGCTGCAGTAGATCTCCAAAGACAATGATGTGTTTGCCTCCAAATAACACATCATACTCTGTTTTAAGAATTTGTTGCATTCTTAAATGCACAAAAGCAAGAATCACATTTGAAACCATGCTTACCTCATCAATGATAAGAAGTTTCATTTTCTTCAGGACTCTACCAACTTCACAACAAGCTTCTCCAGATAGCTTGTGGTATTGTAATTTATTATCATGCTCTACTGGCAGCATCAATAAACGATGTAAAGTAATCCCTTTAATGTTATGTGATGCCAACCCAGTTGGAGCAGTAACAACACAAGACAGTGATGACTCTGTTCTTTTCTGCAGATAACTTGCAATTGATTTAATCAGAAAACTTTTCCCAGTTCCGGCTTCTCCACTCACATACAGTCGTACAGGTTCAAATGACATACATGAGCACTCTTTTTTATCATGACGTAAACCATGCTCAATCTGTTCTGTGACTTCATCATATATTTTATTCTGCTCCACGTTTAGTTGATTTTCCAAATCTTCTAAATTATTACATCCTCCTGAGCTTGTTCCATGGCTATTTCCACCTCTTCCATGGCAGTGGCAGCTTCATTTTGGATAATTGGTCCTCCTAGTGGATCCTGACTCAACGAAGCAGAACTCTGACTGTCTTGAGAACTGTCTCTAGCAATCTCTGCTGCAATGATAGCTTCTTGCTGTATTTAATCGTTCAACATTTGCAGATAATTTGAAAAAAGGACATTCTATGGTATCCTTGGTTGCATTGAAAGAATCTTCAAAACTGAGAAAATCTCCAAGTAGTTCCTCTTCTGAACGCCACGGCTTAAAGAGTTGCAAAAGAGCTAAATAGTAAAATTCCCTTTTATCAGGAGATTCGCAACTCAATTTACGATGGTTAATCAAATGTCCTTTTCTTTGTTTCACCAGACATCCTTCACATCCAATTAAAGCATATACTCCTTTATTGATATCTTCTGTGATGTTCCTCTTAAAAGTATAGGTTTGCAGAACTTCATAGAGACAAACGTTCTCAAGGTGAGTACTTCTATTTGGATAGTATGTATCCAACATGTTTGTCTTCAAAATATCTGTACTATTTGGTTGCAACTCCGCCAAATATTCAATTTCTTGTACAGATTTCAAAACTCGGTTTCGTGTTGCAGCAAGACCTAGACTTACCCAAATGATGGATCTCGATTTGGCGTACAGACTTGCTGATGATAACTGATATGAACATTCATATGCTCCAATTTCTCGATGCGACAACATCTTCAGACTGTAACTGTATAATTTCTTACTTAGGCCCTTTTCATGCGAAATATCCTCCCACATTTCCTTCAGTTCCGTCTTTTCTGATTTTGTGATGTAAGACGTTACATATCGAGCCACAGCAATAGAGTTGTCAGCAACATATTGAATATCCATATTAGCATTCCACATGGACAAAATGACTGGGTTGTAGTCATTTATGTATTTGGACTCTTCATTTCTTTTCAAGTTGTACGTATTTTTCGGTGATTTTCTTGGCACAGTATGTCACAGTGAAGACATAAAATTGTTCACTCTTCCTTTACATATTACTGGTCGTGGAAATCCAAAACGACATTTTGTGTAGAACTTCTCCTTGGATTTGAACTTTCGACGACAGTACTTTCCACAGCGATGGGTTTGAAAGCGTAAGACTTGATGTCGTAAATTGTCTTCTTCTGTACTTTTCGGAACAACACATGTGGAATATTGTTCAATGAAACTCATCACTGTGTCATCCGAATCTGTTCCAAATTTGGGAGCATCTTTGATCCATAACAGAATATGTATGTGAGGAGCACCTCTTGCTTGATACTCCTTTCTCCAAAAGAAATCCAAAACCTATCCAAGTGGAGGATTTTATTTGTTTGTGATGAAAGACATCATAGCTTCAAATCGATGATTAAAATACCTACAAACATTAACTGGATCCAAAGAGCACAGTTCTCCAGGTTTCTTGAATTCTATATTTTTTTGTTTCCATTTACCTCTCGAAGAAATTCAAGTAAGTCTTCCCAGGCATACTCAGCACAGCTAAGAGTGAGGAACCATGTAGGAGTTCCTAAGTTTCTTAGCATACATTTCAATTCCCCATGACGACGGTACCAATACTCATTCGTACCATGCTGACATGCCATGAGATTGATTAGGTGAGATTCCAAAATACTGTCTTCCACTTGGACTTTATCCATAAAGTCCCTTGCCGAAACATTTTGAAGATGTACTCCAGATTTCAGTATATGGTTCACAGCATAAGATAGTCCAGAGAAGTCACTCTCAAACAGAAGATGAAACAAATATGGAATGCATTGACGAAATCTTGGATCTTCTGCATATAATCTTAAAGTCCAGTATTCCAACGCAGGAATTCGAACAGGTCAGTCATCATATCTTCCACCTTGACCTGTTGGAAACAATTGAGGAAAACAGCGAGCTTCCAAGCTTTCTTCCCATACACTTATGGGACTTCCTTTGGCTTCTTTCATTTGGAACAACTCAATAGCATTCCCCATACTTCTTTGGAATGCAAAGGATGAACACTATAATGCTCATAAATCTGTTCACTTCTAGACACATCTACTTTTTCAATCTTTCCAGGTGATGAATCACTGTCCTCTTCTACAGCTGTTTCCTCTTCTCCTACATATACATTTTGTAGTACTGATTGTTTTTTACTAAATACAACGTTGCCTATTTGACTTTCCTAACATCCACTAATTCTTGCCAGATTTCCTTACTCTTTGTAGGAACGCCATTAACTAGAATAACTAGAGGTTCCTCTTCCACTTTTTCTACGCCAATGGTGTCAATATTTTTCTTTAAATCTAAAGGCAAATAAACAACTCTTCCCTTTAATCCTCTCTGTAAATCTGAAGGAGGCAATTTCCCTGTCTTAGGCTCCAAGCGAACAATAGCCTGAAAAGGATGCACACATTGAATCAGAATACACTCATAGGTATTTAAACCCATCAATTCAGACGGAATCTTTACCAACTCAAGATTATTATGTACAGCTCTAGCAGGCATTCTGTTTTCATTTAATTTATTATAACAATATTCACAAAGACGCAGATCAGAACCCAAATCAAAACAATTCTCAACCAACAAATAAGTTCCATTCATTATTATTTTCCATTTCACTTTTAACATATAAATCAACTAACCGAGTCTGATTCTTATAATGAGTTCGTCGACAACACACACAAGAAAAATTTGGCCTTTCACTTGAAATGATCTTAAACTTTGTAATTTCATGATCAAAATTTTGAGTACTTACAATCTGTACATTCTCTTCCACATTACTTTCTATTACTGTATCATTTACGGCAGTGTCCTCTTTTTCACCAAAGTAACAAACAAAACTCTATTTCTTCACAAATCTTCTTCACATCTAATTCAG
This sequence comes from Lissotriton helveticus, assembly GCF_964261635.1. Taxonomy (NCBI): domain Eukaryota; kingdom Metazoa; phylum Chordata; class Amphibia; order Caudata; family Salamandridae; genus Lissotriton; species Lissotriton helveticus. The sequence continues at coordinate 996,399,855 of NC_136065.1, read as the reverse complement.
ATCCATGCAAAAGAGCACTGTTTAACTGTTTTAGCCTAAGTGCTGGACTTTTTGCATAATACAACCTTCCCACTATTTTCCTCACTTTAGTTTGATGCACTCCTAACATTCTAAAATGGTGAAAAGTACTCTGACATACTTTTCTAGAAAGACAAGCCAGTGAATGACCATGCAAACCTGTTTTTTCTCTCACTCTGAAAGGATCTAAGTCTTGTAACATCTTAAACTTTTGTTTTAGACTTTTCTTACTATATGTACGTAAGAAATTGCAAAACAAATTAATAGAATCCTGTCGCACACTACAAATACTACTACAATTCCAAGTATAGATCGGACCCTTAGCACGTCTCCCTAAAACTTCATCAGCTAACACCTCATCTGCATTTCTAGGCACAATTTTTTCTTTTTCAACTGGACAACCGTCCTTCACCTCATATGCTCGACCACTGGTGTCAACTGCATGCACCAAATCATTATGCTGAAAGTAACTCTCTTCATTAAAAAATGGCTCACTACTTGAACTATGCTTCCATTCGCCCGAAAAAACATCACAAAAATTTGTTCGATTGATTACTCTTTTCCACTTACATTTTGATTTCAAATCATTGATTGCCTTATCTAGTGTACGGACTCTTTTGATTACTAAAATATACAGCTTTCTCTTCACTTCAAAAGCCTGATCAACAAACTTTTCTATTCTATACTTTTTCTTGTAAAAAGTTATTTTCCTATTATATTTCTTATGATTTTTTAATAAATTCAAAACTACTCTCTTACGAAACATTCGTCTACGAATGTCAATAAACTGACTTTTCCTATGATTACCAGACACACAATGATCTCCTTGTACCATTATACCATTTTTTGGTGACCTCTGCTTTTTCTTTCTAGTTACAACTTGTTTTTTTTTCGTAGAAGCACTTTCTTGACTTTTTCTGCATTTTAACAATTTCCTTAAAAATTCCTTTGTTTGCTTACCAGGAGCATTTTTTCTTTTCTCTGAAGATTGTCCTTTGCAAGAATCTTCTAATTGAGTCCTCTTGGTCGATAAAACTTTCTTATAAAGTCTCTTTTGGCGGTCTTTCATAGGCATAATCTATTATGACTCTGTAGATATTTACAATCTGTTGAAAAGAAAAATGTGGCATATTATAGACCACTACTAACATAACACATAGCAAACACATTAACTAAACATTATAAACACTAGTTCACATCTCTCTTTGTGTATCTCATATCACTCTTTGCCTGCACTATCTCCCTCTTTGCATGCCTCATCTCACTCTCTCCTTCCACCATCTCTCTGTTTGTATGTGTGTGTCATCTCAATCTCTGCCTACACCATCTGTCTGTTTGTGTGTGTGTCATCTCACTCTCTGTGGCTAAAACGATTTAACAAGCCAAATGTTTTTTACTGAAATGACTGGCTTTAAGATTTTTGACAAGCATCACACTGAGTGCCTATGTGAATTAAGGAATTATATTTTCATCCTTTTCCCTAATGTTAGCTTTGTGTGCTTACAGTTTGTATATTTTACCTTATACAGTAGACTTCTTTCTAAAGTGTTTCTCATGCTTGAATTCAATGCTGGTATAGAGATAGTGCTAATGGTTTCATTGAGCTTGTGTGGGCTGTGAGAGCTGTGTGGACTGTGAGAGCTGTGAATAATGTGTGGGCTGTGAGAGTGTGGGCTGTGAGGGCTGTGAGGCCTGTGAGAGCTGTGTGGACTGTGAGCTGCATGGGCTGTGAGAGCTGTGTGAGCTGTGCAAGCTGTATGGGCTGTGAGAGCTGTGAGAGCTGTGTGGGATGTGAGCTGTGTATGCTGTGAGGACTGCGTGGGCTGTGAGAGCTGTGAGAGCTCTGTGGGCTGTGAGAGCTGTGTGGGCTGTGAGAGCTGTGTGGGATGTGAGAGCTGTATGGGCTGTGAGAGCTGTGAGAGCTGTGTGAGATATGAGCTGTGTGGGCTGTGAGAGCTGTGTGGGCTGTGTGGGCTGTGACAGTGTGGGCTGTGTGGGCTGTGAGAGCTGTGAGAGCTGTGAGAGCTGTGAGCTGTGTGGGCTGTGAACTGTGTGGGATGTGAGCTGTGTGGGATGTGAGCTGTGTGAGGTGTGAGAGCTGTGTGGGCTGTGAGCTGTGTGGGCTGTGAGCTGTGTGGGCTGTGTGCGCTGTGAGAGCTGTGTGGGCTGTGAGAGTTTTGTGGGCTATGAGGGCTGTGAGGGCTGTGAGGGCTGTGTGGGCTGTGAGGGCTCTGAGGCCTGTGAGAGCTGTGTGGGCTGTGAGAGCTGTGTGTGCTGTGAGAGCTGTGTGGGCTGTGAGAGCTCTGAGAGCTGTATGGGCTGTGAGAGCTGTGTGGGCTGTGAGCTGTGTGAGGTGTGAGAGCTGTGTGGGCTGTGAGCTGTGAGGCCTGTGAGAGCTGTGTGGGCTGTGAGAGCTGTGTGTGCTGTGAGGGCTGTGAGGACTGTGTGGGCTGTGGGCTGTGAGAGCTGTGTGGGCTGTGAGCAGTGTGAGGTGTGAGAGCTGTGTGGGCTGTGAGAGCTGTGAAAGCTGTGAGCTGTGTGGGCTGTGAGCTGTGGGGGCTGTGAGCTGTGTGAGGTGTGTGAGCTGTGAGCTGTGTGAGGTGTGAGAGCTGTGTGGGCTATGAGAGCTGTGAGAGCAGTGAGCTGTGTGGGCTGTGAGCTGTGTGTAATATGAGCTGTGTGGGCTGTGAGCTGTGTGAGGTGTGAGAGCTGTGTGGGCTGTGAGAGCTGTGTGGGCTGAGAGCTGTGTGGGCTGTGAGCTGTGTGGGATGTGAGCTGTGTGGGCTGTGAGCTGTGTGGGCTTTGAGTTGTGTGGGATGTGAGCTGTGTGGGATGTGAGCTGTGTGAGGCGTGAGAGCTGTGTGGGCTGTGAGAGCTGTGTGGGCTGTGAGCTGTGTGGGATGTGAGCTGTGTGGGATGTGAGCTATGTGAGGTGTGAGAGCTGTGTGGGATGTGAGCTGAGTGAGGTGTGAGAGCTGTGTGGGCTGTGAGCTGTGTGGGCTGTGAGCTGTGTGGGCTGTGAGCTGTGTGAGGTGTAAGAGCTGTGTGGGCTGTGAGCTGTGTGAGGTGTGAGAGCTGTGTGAGGTATGAGAGCTGTGTGGGCTGTGAGAGCTGTGTGGGCTGAGAGCTGTGTGGGCTGTGAGAGCTGTGTGGGATGTGAGCTGTGTGGGCTGTGAGCTGTGTGAGGTGTGAGAGCTGTGTGGGCTGTGAGAGCTGTGAGAGCTGTGAACTGTGTGGGCTGTGAGCTGTGTGGGCTGTGAGCTGTGTGAGGTGTGAGAGCTGTGTGGGTTGTGAGCTATGTGAGGTGTGAGAGCTGTGTGGACTGTGAGAGCTGTGAGAGATGTGAGCTGTGTGGGCTGTGAGCTGTGTGGGATATGAGCTGTGTGGGATGTGAGCTGTGTGGGCTGTGAGCTGTGTGTGGTGTGAGAGCTGTGTGGGCTGTGAGAGCTGTGTGGGCTGTAAGAGCTGTGAGAGCTGTGAGCCTGTGGGCTGTGAGCTGTGTGGGATGTGAGCTGTGTGGGATGTGAGCTGTGTGAGGTGTGAGAGATGTGTGGGCTGTGAACTGTGAGTTGTGTGGGCTGTGAGCTGTGTGGGTTGTGTGTGCTGTGAGAGCTGTGTGGGCTGTGAGAGTTTTGTGGGCTGTGAGGACTGTGAGGGCTGTGAGGGCTGTGTGGGCTGTGAGGGCTGTGATGCCTGTGAGAGCTGTGTGGGTTGTGAGAGCTGTGTGTGCTGTCAGAGCTGTGTGGGCTGTGAGAGCTGTGAGAGCTGTACGGTCTGTGAGAGCTGTGTGGGCTGTGAGCTGTGTGAGGTGTGAGAGCTGTGTGGGCTGTGAGCTGTGAGGCCTGTGAGAGCTGTGTGGACTGTGAGAGCTGTGTGTGCTGTGAGGGCTGTGTGGGTTGTGAGCTGTGTGGGCTGTGAGAGCTGTGTGGGCTGTGAGCTGTGTGAGGTGTGAGAGCTGTGTGGGCTGTGAGAGCTGTGAGAGCTGTGAGAGCTGTGAGCTGTGTGGGCTGTGAGCTATGTGGGCTGTGAGCTGTGTAAGGTGTGTGAGCTGTTTGGGCTGTGAGCTGTGTGAGGTGTGAGAGCTGTGTGGGCTGTGAGAGCTGTGAGCTGTGTGGGCTGTGAGCTGTGTGGGATGTGAGCTGTGTGGGATGTGAGCTGTGTGGGCTGTGAGCTGTGTGAGGTGTGAGACCTGTGTGGGCTATGAGAGCTGTGTGGGCTGAGAGCTGTGATGTGAGCTGTTTGGGCTGTGAGCTGTGTGGGCTGTGAGCTGTGTGGGATGTGAGCTGTGTGGGATGTGAGCTGTGTGAGGTGTGAGAGCTGTGTTTGCTGTGAGAGCATTGTGGGCTGTGAGCTGTGTGGGATGTGAGCTGTGTGGGATGTGAGCTGTGTGGGATGTGAGCTATGTGAGGTGTGAGAGCTGCGTGGGCTGTGAGCTGTGTGGGCTGTGAGCTGTGTGGGCTGTGTGTGCTGTGAGAGCTGTGTGGGCTGTGAGAGTTTTGTGGGCTCTGAGGAGTCTGAGGGCTGAGAGGCCTGTGTGGGCTGTAAGCTGTGTGGGTTGTGAGCTGTATGAGGTGTGAGAGGTGTGTGGGCTGTGAGAGCTGTGTGGGTTGTGAGAGCTGTGTGGGCTGTGAGCTGTGTGGGATTTGAGCTGTGTGGGATGTGAGCTGTGTGAGGTGTGATAACTGTGTGGGATGTGAGAGCTGTGTGGGCTGTGAGCTGTGTGGGTTGTGAGCTGTGTGGGCTGTGTGAGGTGTGAGAGCTGTGTGGGCTGTGATAGCTGTGTGGGCTGTGAGCTGTGTGTGCTGTGAGCTGTGTGGGCTCTGAACTGTGTGAGGTGTGAGAGCTGTGTGGGCTGTGAGAGTTGTGTGGGCTCTGAGCTGTGTGAGGTGTGAGAGCTGTGTGGGCTGTGAGAGCTGTGTGGGCTGAGAGCTGTGTGGGCTGTGAGAGCTGTGTGGGATGTGAGCTGTGTGGGCTGTGAGCTGTGTGAGGTGTGAGAGCTGTGTGGGCTGTGAGAGCTGTGTGGGCTGAGAGCTGTCTGGGTTGTGAGCTGTGTGGGATGTGAGCTGTGTGGGCTGTGAGCTGTGTGGGATGTGAGCTGTGTGGGATGTGAGCTGTGTGAGGTGTGAGAGCTGTGTGAGGTGTGAGAGATGTGTGGGCTGTGTGGGATGTGAGCTGTGTGGGATGTGAGCTGTGTGAGGTGTGAGAGCTGTGTGGGCTGTGAGAGCTGTGAGAGCTGTGAACTGTGTGGGCTGTGAGCTGTGTGGGTTGTGAGCTATGTGAGGTGTGAGAGCTGTGTGGACTGTGAGAGCTGTGAGAGATGTGAGCTGTGTGGGCTGTGAGCTGTGTGGGATATGAGCTGTGTGGGATGTGAGCTGTGTGGGCTGTGAGCTGTGTGTGGTGTGAGAGCTGTGTGGGCTGTGAGAGCTGTGTGGGCTGTAAGAGCTGTGAGAGCTGTGAGCCTGTGGGCTGTGAGCTGTGTGGGATGTGAGCTGTGTGGGATGTGAGCTGTGTGAGGTGTGAGAGATGTGTGGGCTGTGAACTGTGAGTTGTGTGGGCTGTGAGCTGTGTGGGTTGTGTGTGCTGTGAGAGCTGTGTGGGCTGTGAGAGTTTTGTGGGCTGTGAGGACTGTGAGGGCTGTGAGGGCTGTGTGGGCTGTGAGGGCTGTGATGCCTGTGAGAGCTGTGTGGGTTGTGAGAGCTGTGTGTGCTGTCAGAGCTGTGTGGGCTGTGAGAGCTGTGAGAGCTGTACGGGCTGTGAGAGCTGTGTGGGCTGTGAGCTGTGTGAGGTGCGAGAGCTGTGTGGGCTGTGAGCTGTGAGGCCTGTGAGAGCTGTGTGGACTGTGAGAGCTGTGTGTGCTGTGAGGGCTGTGTGGGTTGTGAGCTGTGTGGGCTGTGAGAGCTGTGTGGGCTGTGAGCTGTGTGAGGTGTGAGAGCTGTGTGGGCTGTGAGAGCTGTGAGAGCTGTGAGCTGTGTGGGCTGTGAGCTATGTGGGCTGTGAGCTGTGTAAGGTGTGTGAGCTGTTTGGGCTGGGAGCTGTGAGAGATGTGAGCTGTGTGGGCTGTGAGCTGTGTGGGATATGAGCTGTGTGGGATGTGAGCTGTGTGGGCTGTGAGCTGTGTGTGGTGTGAGAGCTGTGTGGGCTGTGAGAGCTGTGTGGGCTGTAAGAGCTGTGAGAGCTGTGAGCCTGTGGGCTGTGAGCTGTGTGGGATGTGAGCTGTGTGGGATGTGAGCTGTGTGAGGTGTGAGAGATGTGTGGGCTGTGAACTGTGAGTTGTGTGGGCTGTGAGCTGTGTGGGTTGTGTGTGCTGTGAGAGCTGTGTGGGCTGTGAGAGTTTTGTGGGCTGTGAGGACTGTGAGGGCTGTGAGGGCTGTGTGGGCTGTGAGGGCTGTGATGCCTGTGAGAGCTGTGTGGGTTGTGAGAGCTGTGTGTGCTGTCAGAGCTGTGTGGGCTGTGAGAGCTGTGAGAGCTGTACGGGCTGTGAGAGCTGTGTGGGCTGTGAGCTGTGTGAGGTGCGAGAGCTGTGTGGGCTGTGAGCTGTGAGGCCTGTGAGAGCTGTGTGGACTGTGAGAGCTGTGTGTGCTGTGAGGGCTGTGTGGGTTGTGAGCTGTGTGGGCTGTGAGAGCTGTGTGGGCTGTGAGCTGTGTGAGGTGTGAGAGCTGTGTGGGCTGTGAGAGCTGTGAGAGCTGTGAGCTGTGTGGGCTGTGAGCTATGTGGGCTGTGAGCTGTGTAAGGTGTGTGAGCTGTTTGGGCTGTGAGCTGTGTGAGGTGTGAGAGCTGTGTGGGCTGTGAGAGCTGTGAGAGCTGTGAGCTGTGTGGGCTGTGAGCTGTGTGGGATGTGAGCTGTGTGGGATGTGAGCTGTGTGGGCTGTGAGCTGTGTGAGGTGTGAGACCTGTGTGGGCCATGAGAGCTGTGTGGGCTGAGAGCTGTGATGTGAGCTGTTTGGGCTGTGAGCTGTGTGGGCTGTGAGCTGTGTGGGATGTGAGCTGTGTGGGATGTGAGCTGTGTGAGGTGTGAGAGCTGTGTTTGCTGTGAGAGCATTGTGGGCTGTGAGCTGTGTGGGATGTGAGCTGTGTGGGATGTGAGCTGTGTGGGATGTGAGCTATGTGAGGTGTGAGAGCTGCGTGGGCTGTGAGGTGTGTGGGCTGTGAGCTGTGTGGGCTGTGTGTGCTGTGAGAGCTGTGTGGGCTGTGAGAGTTTTGTGGGCTCTGAGGAGTCTGAGGGCTGTGAGGGCTGTGTGGGTTGTAAGCTGTGTGGGTTGTGAGCTGTATGAGGTGTGATAAGTGTGTGGGCTGTGAGAGCTGTGTGGGTTGTGAGAGCTGTGTGGGCTGTGAGCTGTGTGGGATGTGAGCTGTGTGGGATGTGAGCTGTGTGAGGTGTGATAACTGTGTGGGATGTGAGAGCTGTGTGGGTTGTGAGCCGTGTGGGCTGTGTGAGGTGTGAGAGCTGTGTGGGCTGTGATAGCTGTGTGGGCTGTGAGCTGTGTGTGCTGTGAGCTGTGTGGGCTCTGAACTGTGTGAGGTGTGAGAGCTGTGTGGGCTGTGAGAGTTGTGTGGGCTCTGAGCTGTGTGAGGTGTGAGAGCTGTGTGGGCTGTGAGAGCTGTGTGGGCTGAGAGCTGTGTAGGCTGTGAGAGCTGTGTGGGATGTGAGCTGTGTGGGCTGTGAGCTGTGTGAGGTGTGAGAGCTGTGTGGGCTGTGAGAGCTGTGTGGGCTGAGAGCTGTCTGGGCTGTGAGCTGTGTGGGATGTGAGCTGTGTGGGCTGTGAGCTGTGTGGGATGTGAGCTGTGTGGGATGTGAGCTCTGTGAGGTGTGAGAGCTGTGTGAGGTGTGAGAGATGTGTGGGCTGTGAGCTGTGTGGGATGTGAGCTGTGTGGGATGTGAGCTGTGTGAGGTGTGAGAGCTGTGTGGGATGTGAGCTGAGTGAGGTGTGAGAGCTGTGTGGGCTGTGAGCTGTGTGAGGTGTGAGAGCTGTGTGGGCTGTGAGCTGTGTGAGGTGTGAGAGCTGTGTGAGGTGTGAGAGCTGTGTGGGCTGTGAGAGCTGTGTGGGCTGAGAGCTGTGTGGGCTGTGAGAGCTGTGTGGGATGTGAGCTGTGTGGGTTGTGAGCTGTGTGGGCTGTGAGCTGTGTAAGGTGTGTGAGCTGTGTGGGCTGTGAGCTGTGTGAGGTGTGAGAGCTGTGTGGACTGTGAGAGCTGTGAGAGATGTGAGCTGTGTGGGCTATGAGCTGTGTGGGATGTGAGCTGTGTGGGATGTGAGCTGTGAGGGCTGTGAGCGGTGTGAGGTGTGAGACCTGTGTGGGCTGTGAGAGCTGTGTGGGCTGAGAGCTGGGATGTGAGCTGTGTGGGCTATGAGCTGTGTGGGATGTGAGCTGTGTGGGATGTGAGCTGTGTGAGGTGTGAGAGCTCTGTGGGCTGTGAGAGCTGTGTGGGGTGTGAGCTGTGTGGGATGTGAGCTGTATGGGATGTGAGCTGTGTGAGGTGTGAGAGCTGTGTAGGCTGTGAGCTGTGTGGGCTGTGTGCGCTGTGAGAGCTGTGTGGGCTGTGAGAGTTTTGTGGGCTGTGAGGGCTGTGTGGGTTTTGAGCTGTGTGGGCTGTGAACTGTATGAGGTGTGAGAGGTGTGTGGGCTGGGAGAGCTGTGTGGGCTGTGAGAGCTGTGTGGGCTGTGAGCTGTGTGGGATGTGAGCTGTGTGGGATGTGAGCTGTGTGTGGTGTGAGAACTGTGTGGGATGTGAGCTGTTATGTTATGTTATGTTAAAACAGCACTTTTTGAGCGCACGGCTACCCAGAACGGGTGTCCCGGCGCTTTGGCAAAGAGGCCTGAACATAACCAAGAAGACCCAAAGGCGGAGACACTGTAGACGCGTGGTTTAAGCGGAGAAAAGGACCGTCTTTAGCTCCTTCCTAAAGGCCAGAAGATTATTAGCCTTGCGGAGCGAAAGAGGGAGCTCATTCCAAAGACTGGCCGCCATGAACTGGAAAGACCGGCCTCCCATCCGCACACGTTTGATCACTGGTACCTCCACTTTAGCCAGGTCAGCAGATCTCAGATTCCTCCGGGGAACGTAGAAAGAAATACGCTTCCTGAGGTAAGCCGGGCCGGTGGAGTGGAGGGCTTTAAACGCCAACGTGAGGACTTTAAACCTAATTCTGCAAGGCATTGATAGCCAATGCAGCCTACCACGCAACAGAGAGGCGCTAACTCTCCGTGGAAGGCCAAAAATGGCTCTGGCCGCTGAATTTTGCACAGTTTGCAATCTGGACACCAGATATTTGGGCAGTCCGGCAAAAAGTGCGTTAGCGTAATCTAAACGCGATCCCACAAGCGCTTGAACAATATTCTTACGATATTGTAAGGAAAGCAGTGGGAGAAATTTCCTCACCATCTTGAGGATGCCGAAGCATTTCCCCGCTAAACCCGTGATGTGTGGACGGAAGGAAAGACTGTCGTCAAACACCACTCCCAGGTTTTTTACTTGGGAGGAGGGTTTCTCAGGTGGAAACATATCAGGGGGCCACCATGACTTCCAACCAGGGTCAGGGGCGCAGCCAAAAAAAAGCAACTCGGACTTATCCGAGTTGCATTTCAGGCTCTGGTGCTGAAACCATGCAAAGACTGCACTCAGACAGTCTCTGATTCTGCCGCCGTCAAAAACCTCTCCCTTCCTGCAGGTAAACAGGAGCTGGGTGTCGTCAGCGCATGAAATGACCCGGGCTCCAAATGCCTCCGCGACCTTCGCCAAAGGGGCCATATAAATGTTAAATATGGTGGGGCTCAAGATAGAACCTTGAGGCACCCCCACCTCTAGCGAAGGCATTTCCGCGGAGAACGGTGGAGCCCAGATCACCTGTCGGCGGTCGGCTAAGAAGGATTGAAACCAATCCAACACCGTCCCCCGTAATCCTACCTCCTTGAGTCTTAAAAGGAGGCCGGCGTGTGGGACGGTGTCGAATGCCGCCGACAGGTCCAGCAAGACCAGCATAGCCTTTCCCCCAAGATCAAGCGTCTCCCTGATGGCGTCGGTCACCTCCACAAGGGCTGTCTCCGTGCTATAATTGGCACGGAAACCAGATTGGGAGTCATGCAGCAGTTTGGTATTCTCAATAAAGGTGGTAAGAGTATGCTGAACATGTTTCTCCGCCACCTTCGCCAGAGCAGGGAGGAGGGAGATTGGTCTATAGTTGGCCAGCTGTAAAGGGTCAAGCAGGGGTTTTTTAATCAGCGGGAGAATAAGAGCATGCTTCCACTCTCTAGGGACCACTCCAGAACTCAGAGACATGTTGAGCAGGGGGTTCAGCAAGTTGTTTATAGCTGGCGCCACCAAGCTCAGGCATTTAGCCGGACAAGCATCCAAGGGGGATCCAGATTTCAGGCGGGAAAGCAGCTCAAGGGAGGTTTCGCAGGATAGCGGGGGAAACGTCGATAGCGTGGGCCCGGACTCAGCTACAACAACTGGAAGGACCTTATAAATTAAATAAATAAATTGCGGGTTTATATAGCGCTAGGAATCGACTCCCGGAGGAGTATCTCCACGCTTCGACCACTGGGGAACCCGTCCTGGCTCACCCTGAGAGATGGTCCCTGATGGGTATCTCTAAGGTGCGACCAAGCATCCCCGGCGGTCTGGGGGGCCGTTGTGAAGATGAGGCAAGCTGATGCCCAGAGTTGCCGAGTGTGGTTTCTGACTAGAGTAGGCACCGAGGCGAGAATTATCGAGTCCGCTGACCCTGGTCCACGACCCTGCCGCGTCGGGAATCGAACCCTGGTCCCGGGCCGTTCTCTGCTTACGGGTCTGCCGCCTCTAACCAGTGAGCCACACTTCTCCACTAGAGATCCTTCAGATCACTTTCCAAAGCCGCAGCCGCTTTCAGAGACTCCACCCTACCGAATGAGTCCTGAATCTTTAGGATCTTATCCACAAAGAAATCAGCAAGCTGCCTGATCCACTCCTCTGTGTGGGAATGTGCCCTGACACCCACAACCAGAACAATAAATTCCTTCACAATTCGGAATAGTTCCCGGCTCGTGTTGTCAGCCTGGTCTATTCTATGCTCGAAGTAGATCTTTTTGGCTTCGGCAATCTGTTTGTGATATACTTTTATAACACCCCTATACTTCAATTTCTCCTCAGGGTCGTATCTGCGCCGCCAGAGCCTTTCCACCCTTTTACATTCCTGGCGCGCTTTCCGAAGAGTAGAGGTGAACCAAGGAGCAGAATCCTGACAGGAGACTATCCTGGCCGGCTTTCGAGGGGCAAGCTCCTCAAATCTTGCCTGAAGCCAGTCACGGACTAGCGGCAGGTCGACTTCTAGGTTCCCTGTAATAGTGCAGGGATGTGAACAGAGTGCATCGGTGAGCATATCCGCTGTCACCAAATGGAAGGCTCTAGATTGGCGAGACCCGTCCCTATGAGTTCTTTGACTAGTCTGATACTCAGCTAGTAACACAAAACTTAACAGGAAATGGTCAGACCACAAAACCGGCAGAGGGGGGGACACCTTAATCGGCACCGTAGAAAAGATTAAATCAAGCGTGTGCCCCTTAGCATGCGTAGGCTGTGAGGTGTGAGAGCTGTGTGGGCTATGAGAGGAGCTGTGTGGGCTGTGAGCTGTGTGGGCTGTGAACTCTGTGGGCTGTGAGCTGTGTGGGGTGTGAGAGCTGTGTGGGCTGGAAGAGCTGTGTGGGTTGTGAGCTGTGTGTGCTGTGAGCTGTGTGGGCTCTGAGCTGTGTGAGGTGTGAGAGCTGTGTGGGCTGTGAGAGCTGTGTGGGCTGAGACTGTGTGGGCTGTGAGAGCTGTGTGGGATGTGAGCTGTGTGGGCTGTGAGCTGTGTGAGGTGTGAGAGCTGTGTGGGCTGTGAGAGCTGTGTGGGCTGAGAGCTGTGTGGGCTGTGAGCTGTGTGGGATGTGAGCTGTGTGAGCTGTGAGCTGTGTGGGCTGTGAGCTGTGTGGGATGTGAGCTGTGTGGGATGTGAGCTGTGTGAGGTGTGAGAGCAGTGTGGGCTGTGAGAGCTGTGTGGACTGTGAGATGTGTGGGATGTGAGCTGTGTGAGGTGTGAGAGCTGTGTGGGATGTGAGCTGAGTGAGGTGTGAGAGCTGTGTGGGCCGTGAGAGCTGTGAGAGCTGTGTGAGATATGAGCTGTGTGGGCTGTGAGGGCTGTGTGGGCTGTGAGAGCTGTGTGGGCTGTGAGAGCTGTGTGGGCTGTGACAGTGTGGCTGTGTGGGCTGTGAGAGCTGTGAGAGCTGTGAGAGCTGTGAGCTGTGTGGGCTGTGAGCTGTGCGGGATGTGAGCTGTATGGGATGTGAGCGTTGTGGGCTGTTAGCTGTGTGAGGTGTGAGAGCTGTGTGGGCTGTGAGAGCTGTGTGGGCTGAGAGCTGGGATGTGAGCAGTGTGGGCTGTGAGCTGTGTGGGCTGTGAACTGTGTGGGATGTGAGCTGTGTGGGATGTGAGCTGTGTGAGGTGTCAGAGCTGTGTGGGCTGTGAGAGCTGTGTGGGCTGTGAGCTGTGTGGGATGTGAGCTGTGTGGGATGTGAGCTGTGTGGGATGTGAGCTGTGTGAGGTGTGAGAGCTGTGTGGGCTGTGAGCTGTGTGGGCTGTGAGCTGTGTGGGCTGTGTGCGCTGTGAGAGCTGTGTGGGCTGTGAGAGTTTTGTGGGCTGTGAGGGCTCTGAGGGCTGTGCGGGCTGTGTGGGTTGTGAGCTTTGTGGGCTGTGAGCTGTATGAGGTGTGAGAGTTGTGTGGGCTGTGAGAGCTGTGTGGGCTGTGAGAGCTGTGTGGGCTGTGAGCTGTGTGGGATGTGAGCTGTGTGGGATGTGAGCTGTGTGAGGTGTGAGAACTGTGTGGGATGTGAGCTGTGTGAGGTGTGAGAGCTGTGTGGGCTGTGAGAGCTGTGTGGGCTGTGAGCTGTGTGGGCTGTGAGCTGTGTGGGCTGTGAGCTGTGTGAGGTGTGAGAGCTGTGTGGGCTGTGAGAGCTGTGTGGGTTGTGAGCTGTGTGTGCTGTGAGCTGTGTGGGCTCTGAGCTGTGTGAGGTGTGAGATCTGTGTGAGCTTTGAGAGCTGTGTGGGCTGAGAGCTGTGTGGGCTGTGTGAGTTATGAGCTGTGTGGGCATTACACTATCTCTATACCAGCATTAATGTCAAACATTGCGCACGCGGCTTGTAAATATGCCAATGAAAACATTACACTATCTCTATGCCAGCATTAATGTCAAACATTGTGCAAGGGGCTTGTAAATATGCCAATGAAATCATTACTTTATCTCTATACCAGCATTAATGGCAAACCTTGCGCAAGGGGCTTGTAAATATGCCAAAGAAACCAATACACTGTCTCTATACCAGCATTAATGTCAAACATTGCACAAGCGGCTTGTAAATATGCCAATGAAACTATTACACTATCTCTATAGCAGCATTAATGTCAAACATTGCGCAAACGGCTTGTAAATATGCCAATGAAACCATTACACTATCTCTATACCAGCATTAATGTCAAACATTGCGCAAGCGGCTTGTAAAAAGGCCCCTCTTTATCTTATATTCCAGCATTGAATCCCAGCATAAAAAAACAATAAAAAAAAAAGTCTACCTTATAAACTAAAAAATACAAACTGTAAGCACACACAGCTAACATTATGGAAAAAAGTTTTTAAAAATTCCTTAATTCAAACAGACACTCACTGTGATCCTTGTCAAAAATCTTTAAGCCACACATGTTATCAAAAAACATTTAGCATGGTAAATCATTTTACACACAGAGCACAACCCATTTAAATGAACACTACACTACAATGCAGAAACCTGACTCATTTTCAAAATACAACTGGAATGAAGCCCGATATGCTTGTTATGCTTCCCAAAACAGCAAACAGCACTCTCTCTATATTACTCACCTTTAAAATCGCTTTTGAAAATATAGAACAGTGTCAAACACACAGCAGATTTTCTTAAGTCTCTGAAATGCACCTCAGACACTGAAACCAGAAATGGCACACTTTCCCACTCATTCTTCACACATATTTCAGGTCTTAACCAATTAAATCTCTTCCCACACTATTTCAAAACTAAACTAACATTTCAATTGGTTCTACATTCCCACAATTTCAAACTCACATAATATTCACCCATCCCCCTAGTCCTCATTCAACCTGTCACCATGGTAACTACCACCTAAGGAAGAACAAAGTTTAAAAGTTCATTATACTTTGTTGCAAATGAATCCACCAAGGTTGTTAGAGCTTTCAAAATAACAGCTAATCATCTGCAATGTTCCTTTCAATGACCTTTTCTGAACGAATAGAATTGTTTCTTTTAAAAAACAAAACTATGCACCCTAATATGCTCTTTTCCATTTTCAGAAAGCACCAATCATTTCTTAAGCTTCAAGTGCAGTGAATGACCTCCTCTTTTTTTTTCTACAATGCAAATTTTCCAACTGCCATTTCATTTACAGCCCTCATCTGAGTACAAACAGACCTGCCTTGAAGATGCCTTCAGTATGGTTTGTAGGACACAGTTTTGTATTCTGGTCTAAAAGGTATGCAACAAACAGAGGAATTTTAAACCTTGATTTACCAAATGTGGATATTTTATGGATTGGCCAGAGAGGATTGAGATGTCACCAATTGATACCATTGGTGAAATCCTTCATGCATCTCCCATATCCTGACCGTATAATTGTACACTGTGGTGGAAATGACTTATGCACTTTGACTGGGGTTGGTCTGGAAATGCTATTGAAGGTCATCTTTGGACAATTGATGTCACTTTTTCCTCAAACTGCCTTTGTCTATTCCAGTATATGCCAAAGACAAAAATGGAATTGGTCCAATCAATTTTGTCCACAGATTGAGAAAGCAAGGAAACATGTAAATAAATGTGTTTCTGCATACATGAGAGACTATGGAATGGGTTGTATATACCACAACAACTTGCGTTACAACATGCAAGGCATCTATAGGACAGATGGTGTACATTTCACTGATGAAGGGAACAGAGTCTATCTCTGTAACATCAGACTCTGCATTGGTACTTACTTGTAGGTACCCAAAAAAACACAATGAACACAACGGCTCTTTTTAGAGCCAACTAACATGTAAACACTCAAATATAATTTTTACCTTTATTTTTTGTATACATTTTTACCGAGATCCGCGCACCGAGCACTTACCAAGCACTCCCCGTGCGCGGACCTATCGTGTTCTCTGTTATTTTTAAAAAAAAAACATTATTTTTAACCTTAGGTGTCCTTGAACGACCCCCTGAGAAGGCATAAGGGGTCAGGGACACTCTACCCTACCCCCTTCCCACGTTCTTCTGAAACCACAAAATGGCGGCGATTAGGTTCGCGCACCGTGCGTTTACCGAGCACTCACGGTGCGCGGACTGATTGCAGTTTAAAAAAAATAATAATAATAATAAAACTAAATGGAAATAGACATCGTCTCTTCTGTAGATACCTTGTATTTTGTAATGCAAGTTATTGTGGTGTATTGAATCCATACTATAGTCTTTCAGGAAAGCAGAAACAGATTTGTTCACATGATTCCTTCCTTTCTCAATGTGTGGTCAGAATTGGCGTAGGGGATCATGAGTTCCTACTCTGGTGAAACACACTTGCTGTTCTAGATACTTACTTATGTTGTAAACTAGTGCATCAGAGACAGTCAGTGACAGAAAGGATACAGGACATGAAGAACACAAAATTGTATCACTTTGCTACTACCTCATAAATTACATTGAAATAAGTATAATTTTCAAAACATTTTTTATTTACTAAATTCAAATTTATTTAATAGAATTTTCAAAATCTAAAAGAACTTGTAGGATTTCTTCATCAGAAATTTCATCCATCAAAGTGTCTGAAAATGATTAGTCAAACTCGACAACGTCTACACATTCCATTAATTCCATATCTAGTGTTTCATCAACAAAATCTGCCATGGTATCTGCTTCATGTTCTTCTTGATTTGTTTCATCCATAGGATCAATATACACCTCAGAATAAGTTGCCTCAGTAAACGTTGCTGTTATTTCAAAGAAGATGTTGGTAGGCTCCTCATTTTCATTCATCATTTTATGTTAGTGTACTATTAAAAGAAAGAGAAACAGCGCTTACTGCATGATTTCCTGCTCTGGCGAGACACACTTGCTGTTCTTTAAACTTACTTATGTTGCAATCTTCTGCATCAGAGACAGACAGTGAGAGAAAGGATGCAGGACATGAAGAAGAGATGTCAAATACACATTTAAGGAAAATTTGGGGAAGAACAGAAGTATTTATGAGTAAACTTACTATGTAACACAAAACAATAACAGTTTGCTACTACCTCATAAATTACATTTAGTTAAGTATAAATTCTCATTCAATATTTATTTACTAAATTTAAATTTATTGTTGGGAATGATTGTCTAAGATTGCATCATCAGCAATGTCAATATTGAAAATCTCCTAAAAAGAATCCTCAAACTCAATGAACTCCAAAGCTTCCATTAAATCTGAATCCAAGGATTCATCCTACAAATCGTCCATGTCATCTCCTCCATCATAAAGCTCTCCTTCCGGATTACTCTCATCAACAGGAACATCCTCAATAACAGTCACAAAAAATTCTATAACGATGTCAAATGACTCCTCATTTTCAACCATTATTGATGTAAGTGTACTATTAAAAGAAAGAAAAAGACAGTGAGATGTTGCACAGTAAGAGTGAGATAGGGCAGAGAAAAACTATTAAATTCTATAAGAAGAGTTACTACTGTGTAAATCTCACACCAGAAATTGAACACCAAAATGTCCACACAAAAGTACCTCAAACACTATAGTCACAAAATGGCCGTGTTTCCCTGGACAATGTATAGTATCAAGCAAGTATTAGCCATATAAAGCACTGCATCTGATGTTGCCCTACTCAATCCATAAGTATAACAGAAAAACATTAAATAACTAACAGAAAACATTTTTCCTATTAACTTAAAGTGAACAACAGAGTTCTCCTTACAAATTAACAACTCACCTTCTAGAAAACTGTTGCACAGTAAATTCTGTCTCAATCTCACACCTCAGAAGTATACCTCAAACACTAAAATCTCAAAATGGCTGTGTTTCCCTCTCATTTTTCATACATATTCAAATACCCAGCCAATCACATTTCATCACACACAAAATCAAAACCAAAGAAACATTTTGATTGGTTCAATCAATCAATCAATCAAGCATTTGTATAGCGCACTACTCACCCGGAGGGTCTCAAGGCGCTAGGGGAGGGGGGGGTCCGCTACTGCTGGAACAGCCAGGTCTTGAGCTGCTTCCTGAAGGCGAGGTGGTCCTGGGTCAGGCGGAGGTGGGTCGGGAGGGAGTTCCAAGTCTTGGCGGCGAGGTAGGAGAAGGACCTTCCCCCTGTGGTGGCTCTTCGGATGCGGGGGACAGCGGCGAGGGCGTGGCCGGTCGATCGAAGCTAGCGTTTGGGAGCGTGGAAGTTGAGGCGGCTGTTGAGGTATCCTGGGCCTTGGTTATGCAGGGCTTTGTGTGCATGGGTGAGGAGACGGAAGGTGATTCTCTTGTTGACCGGGAGCCAGTGCAGGTCTCTCAGGTGTCCGGAGATGTGGTTGCGACGGGGGATGTCCAGGATGAGTCGTGCTGAGGCGTTCTGGATCCGCTGGAGTCTCTTCTGGAGTTTGGCGGTGGTTCCGGCGTAGAGGGCGTTGCCATAGTCCAGTCGGCTGGTGACGAGGGCCTGGGTGACCGTCTTCCTGGTCTCGGTGGGGATCCACCGGAAGATCTTGCGTAGCATGCGTAGGATGTTGAAGCACGACGAGGAGACGGCGTTGACTTGTCTGGTCATGGAGAGGGAGGAGTCCAGGATGAAGCCCAGGTTGCGTGCGTGGTCTGTTGGTTTGGGTGCGCTGCCTAGGGCGGGGGGCCACCAGGAGTCGTCCCAGGCGGAGGGTGAGGATCCCAGGATGAGGACTTCCGTCTTGTCCGAGTTCAGTTTCAGGCGGCTGTTCTTCATCCATTTGGCTACCTCTTTCATCCCTTCGTGTAGGTTGGCTCTGGCGGTGGCCGGGTCGTTGGTGAGGGAGAGGATCAGCTGGGTGTCGTCGGCGTAGGAGATGATGTTGAGGTTGTGCTGGCGTGCGATGGCTGCGAGGGGACTCATGTAGACGTTGAAGAGGGTTGGGCTGAGCGAGGAGCCTTGAGGAACGCCGCAGATGACTTCGGTGGCTTCTGATCTGAACGGGGGGAGGCGGACTCTCTGTGTCCTTCCGGCGAGTAAGGAGGTGATCCACTCCAGTGCCTTCTCCTGGATTCCGACGTTGCTGAGGCGCTGTACTAGGGTACGGTGGCAGACAGTGTCGAAGGCCGCGGAGAGGTCTAGGAGGATGAGGGCCGCTGTTTCTCTGTTGTCGAGCAGGGCTCGGATGTCATCGGTTGCTGCGATCAGGGCGGTCTCGGTGCTGTGGTTGGCCCGGAAGCCGGACTGCGAGAGGTCGAGGGATCCGTTCGTCTCGAGGAAGGCGGCCAGCTGCTTGTTGACGGTCTTCTCGATGACTTTTGTGGGAAACAGGAGCAGTGAGATGGGTCGGTAGTTCTTGAGGTCGATGGGGTCGGCTGATGGCTTCTTTAGTAGGGCGCTGAGTTCGGCGTGCTTCCAGCTCTCCGGGAAGGTAGCGGTGTTGAAGGAGGTGTTGATGGTGTCTCGCAGGTGGGGTGCGATGACAGCGTCGGCCTTGTTGAAGACGTGGTGAGGGCAAGGGTCGGTCGGAGATCCGGAGTGGATGGAGTTCATTGTGCGGATGGTGTCTTCGGTGCTGATCGGGGTCCAGGCGCGGAGGGTGGTGGTGGGGGGCGGTGGTTCGGTCGTGGAGTGCGTCGGTTGAGTGCTGAAGCTGTTGTGTATGTCCGCGATCTTGTTGTGGAAGTAGGAAGGGAGTTGCAGAGTTATCAACACATTCAAACTCACATAATCTTCAACCTACCCCCAATGCTCTCGACCAATTACCATACTAACTCTCCACAAAACACCTACCTAAACCCAAAGGTGAAAGAGTCACCACTCAATGTTGCAGTCAACCAACATCTAAACGCTAAAACTTGTTATTTTAATGTTTTTCTTTTTTGTCTTTTTGAGCCGCGGTCCGCGCACGGTGCACGGACCCCGCGATTTAAATGTTTTTTTTTTTTTTTTTTTCAACCTTCGGGTCCTTTATAGACACCATGACAAATCCTAGGGGGCTTAGGAATCTCTACCCTGCCTCCTTGTCAACTATTACACTTCTGTTTACAACCACTATCATCTGCCGCAAAAACAAGATGGCGGACAACACTTCCTCATTTTGACTGACTGGAATGTTGACAGACGTCCAACAGCCAATCTGAATTCCGCGCGCGTACGCCAAGGTCCGCGTACGTACAAGGACGGTGCAAGGACGGTGCGCGCACGGGCGTGCACCGTGTCCCGCCCATTAATATATAATTTGAAAAAAGTCAATTTTCTCAACAATTACTGGAGGGATTTTTACCAAATATACAAAATAAATTATTGCATATCAGTCTTTACAATTTTGCCAAGTTTTCAGTAATTCCATTCAGTCGTTCGGCCTGTAGCTGTGTCTAAAGGTCCAATGCAAAATTGCATAGGACTCAATTTCACATTCAATTTTCTCAAAAAGTACTGAACGAATTTACACCAAACATACAAAAGGCACTGCTCCATACCAGGCTCTACCATTTTGCCAAGTTTTGTGTAATTCCGTTCTGTCGTTCGACCTGTAGCCTTGTCAGAATGTCCCTATGGAAATTAACATGGGGAAAACACGTTTTGGGACCCCCTTTTATCTCGGCCCCCACTTGACGAATCCCCCCGAAACTTTCAGGGAAGGAGCGGAGTGCAGCAAGGCAAGTTTGAGGAAAATTACAGGCAGATCCCTCAATCGGCGCCAAAGTTATTCCCAATAGAATGTTCACCATTTCCTATGGTAACTAGGTCCTAACTATATATACCTACTGGCGACCGCCAGTAGGTAACATATATATATTTATATAAAAAAAATGTATACCTCTCCTGGTATATCGCCGTGTTTTTTCACAAAAAACAGTACCGGGGCCCAAATAGTGCTTAATGTTATATTTTATTAGGCACACGAACAATCCCTACGCGTTTCGAAGGGCACAATTTGGGGGAAGAGTTAGCTGTCCATTTACAAATTTAATATGAGTAACGAGCTGTCTGTTTCTAACAATTACCATTCTGTTAGTTTTAAAATGTTTTTTAACTTCACCATGATTTAAGGACTTATAACAACAGATTTTGCATGTGGTTTTCTTTCTTTTACATATGAAATTTTGAAAACGTGGCATATTGTTGGAACTTTGTGCCCACTGGGGCAATACACAGCAAACATAAGGACTGTCATTTAACAACATCATCAAGTTGATGAGAATAATTTACCAAACATTTGTGACTCTTTATCAATATGGATGCATAACAACAGGACTTATGTTTGAGCATTAGCCCACTTGGGCGTTTTGCAATTGTGAATTTAGTTTAAGGAGGTTACATATCTGGAAGGATAATCCTCGTCTTTAAATTGTGTTTTTTGTTATAAAAGCAAAGCTCACGTTTTCAATGTAACTTTATTGTTTGAAACTTGAAACTTCACTGCAACATAGTACCTTTTCTATGTCCTATAATCAAGTGCACGTTATTTGAAAGTGTATCATTTTAAATAGAATGGCCGCTAAAAGCAAATTTACCTGTGAGCAAGAAGTTTTACTTCGAAACGCGTAGGGTTTGTTCGTGTGCCTAATAAAATATAACATTAAGTACTATTTGGGCCCCGGTACTGGTTTTTGCGAAAAAACACGGCGATATACCAGGAGAGGTATAATACTGAGGAGGTGGCGATTCCGCCGGGAGCCCGCCGTCACAAGTGGTTTAAGCACGCCAAATCGGGTGTGTTCTATATTTATATAAATATATATATATATATATATATATATATATATATATCTATATGTGTATATATATATTTAGATCTATGTATATATATATATATTACCTATATATATATATAAATATATATATATATATATATATATATATATATATAGATCGCTTGGGAGTCCTGACTGGGGCCACTCACTTTGGATATATATATAAGTTTGGGGGTGATTCGTCAAGTGGGGGCCGAGAAAAAAGGGGGGTCCCAAAACGTGTTTTCCCCATGCAATTTTCCATAAGGACCTTTAGCCAGGGCTACAGCCCGAACGGCTGAACGGAATGACAAGAAATTTGGCAGAGAGGTAGAGTTCGCGGACTGAAATCTGTTAAATTCCTAGAGCGAGCTGCATGCTGATTGGCTGTGAACTGTCTGTCAACACTCGAAACCAGGAAGTGTTGGCGGCCATCTTGTGCCTCGCTAGAACCGAGTCACAAGAAAACAGTAAAACAAAGTTCAGAAATAAGGGAAGGGGTTAGGGTAGAGACATTCTGACCCTCAAGGCTTGCTCAGGGGGCCGTACATGGATGTTTAGGCTCTATGTGTTTTTTGTTTTTTTTAAAGAAAAATCGCGGTGTACGCGTATAGAAATGCGTACAATTACGAGCAGGAGCTGCATGCTGATTGGCTGTCAATACTCCAAGCCAGGAAGTGTTGGCAGTCATGTTGTTTGTCGGGAGAGCAGAGTCACAAGAAAACAGTAAAATAAGGAAACGGGGCAGGGTAGAAACATTCTGAGCCTATAGTCTTGGTCAGGGGGTGGTATATGGATCTTTAGGCTCGTGCAGTACTTGTATGCGGTGGAAAAGGTGAAAAAAAAGTAGAAGTCCGTTTTATTCATTAGGTCCCGGGGGGGCAAATTACGGGGGCAATTTTTCTGCATAATCGGGGCTTGTAAGGTGACCGAGCACTGGGGAACGGCACTCATCTGGTTTTATTTTGAAGTATGCGGGGGGGGTTACGGCCCTACTCCCCGCAGTCTCGGTGAGCGCCAACCCTCGGGTCTTTTTAAAAAAAATATATGTTTTGAGCTCTCTCTCTCTCTCTCCCCGTACACGTCGCGGGGAACGCCACATTTCTGGGGCAGTGATATGTACAATGACCTTCCAGCTCCGGGTACCTGCATTGTCTGGAGTTTTTATTAATGTTGTGAGGGTGGGCTTGATAATACGTCCTTGTAAATTCCCATAGAAGCTTATGTTCTGGTGTTAACATGGGCTTCTATGAGAAATAACAAGGCAGTATTATGAAACTCATTATCGCTGTTTTATTGGCAGTTTCCTGCCAATAAAATGGTGATAATTTTAACACCGATTCTTGATAATATGCACCTAAGTTTACTGGTCAAAAAAAAGAGCATTGGGCCATATTATCAACAAAAGGCAATACATTATCGTCGCTTTTATTGGTAGGAAACTGCAGATAAAGTGGCGATAATGGGCTTGATATTAGTCCCTTGTGAATAACCATAGCAGCCTAGGTCAACATCAGAACTTGGGCTGCTTTGGGAATTTACAAGGGCCGATGGTTTTTTATTAATGTTTGGAGGGTGGGCTTGATAATACGTCCTTGTTAATTGCCATAGAAGCCTATGTTGTGGTGTTAACATGGGCTTCAATGGGAAATAACAAGGCTGTATTATCATGGTCATTATCGCCGTTTTATCTGCAGTTTCTTGCCAATAAAACGGCGATAATTGTAAAACCGGTCCAAGATAATATGCACCTGAGTTTACTGGTCAAAAAACAGAGCAATGAGCCATATTATTAACAAAAGGCGATACATTATCGTCGCTTTTATCGGCAGGAAACTGCCGATAAAGCGGCGATAACGGGCTTGATAATATGCCCTGTGAATAACCATAGGAGCCCAGGTTAACACCAGAACCTGGGCTGCTATGGGAAGTTACAAGGGCCTATTTTTAAGCACATTATCGCTGCTTTATCAGCAGTTTCCTGTCGATAAAAGCGGCGATAATGTATCGCCTTTTGTTGATAATATGCTCCTTGATTACTATGATAGTATGTAAAGCTTTCCTTTTTTTGGGTGTTGTAGTTGTACTCTTTTCGCATGCTCAGCATCGTTTCGAAGCCCACGTTTTCTTTTTCTTCAAGTTCAACAAGCAAACCTTTCTTTATATCAGTTAGTAAATCTGTTGCTTTCTTTTCCCGGTTTGTGTGTGTCATCCGCTGCTGTACTTTTGTACAGTATTAATAGTCATATTTTTTATATATTTATTTGAAAGGTAGTGCTGATGCGCCAAACGTTGATTACGTACTCCGTCCACCACCATTTTAGTAGTTTCTCACCGTTGTTTTTATTATATCTGTTAGTTAGAACTCAGTAGTTTTCAATGCTAGTCTTGAATATCTTACTATAGTATTTCAACATTATTTTTATTGTGGGCCGTCATACCCCTCCCCCACAAAATAAAAGAAGTATGTAGTTTTTTTTAATTAACTTTTATTAAACAATAAATATAAACGAAACTCAATTATAACTATTTTAGAACTGGAAAAATAACTTAAATAATGTTATAAACAAATTTTGAAATGGATTCCAAAGGTGTCTGATTGGTAATCTGCAAAAAAAAAAGAAAATTAGAGTTTAGAATTATGTAGACGTCAGCGGCAGGAAACTGCAGCTAAAGCGGCGATAATGGGCTTGATAATATGCTGTTGTGAATTCCCATAGCAGTCCAGGTTCTGGTGTTAACCTGGGCTACTATGGGAATTCACAAGGGCATATAATCATGCCCATTATCGCCGCTTTAGCGGCAGGAAAGTGTCGCTAAAGTGGCGATAATGGGTTTGATAATATGCTCTATGGAATAGCACTCGAAGCTCATGTTAGATGTCCTTCACATCTAACATGAGCTTCGATTGGAATTCAATAGAGCACATTATCAAACCTATTATGGCTACTTTAGCGTCAGCTTGCTGCCGATAAAGTGGCGATAATTTTGTTGCCAAGGCTTGATAATATGGTCCTCTCAACTATCATAAATAAAAGTTACACTACAGTTTTAAGAGTGCAGTGTACCTGGTACATTTTACTTGTTATAGTGCCGCATTCAAGTGGTGTCTATATGGAAGTGCCTACTGCGTTACTGACACCCGTTATGCCGAATTATTTCTAATGCATTCCTATGAAGGATTTGCAGATCTAGGCCTCTGTCCTTACCGTTGTATAAACCTTGCGGCCAAACACATAAGGAAGTAGACTTCACAACTTCACTGGGGCTGTTCTTCTACAAGTCCAAGCAGACAGCAGTGTCTAAGTTTAAGAGAGAAAGAGAAATGATGTCACAGAGAGTGAGAGAGAGAAAGAGAGAGAAAACAACATTACAACTGTGTCGCAGAGTCTGGAGTTGAGATTTTTACTAGAAAAGTTAGACTTATATTTACTAGCTCCTTGCGTCACTTTACCTATGTTAAAAGTGACTCAAAAGTGGCGTAATAAGCAGGGCCGTTTCTAGGTGTTTTGCCACCCTAGGCGAGAATTGAAAAATGCCGCCCTCTCCTCCCTTTTACTATCATCACTCTCTCCCCCTGCCATGAACATACTATGGCTGCCGGTCCCAGTCACTCACTGTTACAGTTAGCTGAGCGGAGTGCTGCCAAGCCCGCCAGGGCACCAGGGATGCCCAAGGAGAGCAGTAATAACATGCTCAGACTAACCCTTTAAAATTAAATATATTTACAATGCAGGAAGGTCGGACATTACAGACCTGTATGTGTGAGCCCCTCAGTGATAACCTGTTTCCAGCAGCCTGGTCTGTTCGAGGGCGCATTGTGGTGGGAGGCACAGGGGAGTGGGGCATCATGATGAGAGGTAGTTGTGGCGCAGGCTGCAAAACTAAACTTCAGAATCATAAATGACGCCTCCCTCGCTCCGCTGGCGGGGCGCCATGCCCTCTAAGTCCTGTCTCCCAGGCAAAATATGGACAATGTTGCAGTCCTGAGGCGCCATGAATTCACGTGACGTCTGCGACGGTGATGCAGCCAGCTATAGTCGCTGAGCCCAGCCTATTCACATTTATTAATTCAACACCAGGGCAGACCAGCAATGTACTGCATGGTGTGAAGCAGCCCTGTCACACGCACTGTAGCTGCCAGTGCAGCGCGCTTCTGTGCTTTGCTCAAATGGAAGGAATGCGAAGAACACCCAGGCGTGCTAGGCCTAGCCTCTAGGTGCTAGGTGCAGCACTTAAATGCCACTAACCACGGGACTTCTAGCTGTTCCTTCCAGTCTGGGTCGGGAGGTCGAGTACACACAGCAAGAGAGGAAAGGTTGATTGTGTGCATATGTTTGCAATATGTACCGGGAACCCTCAGTCCTCTCGCGTTGGGTCGATCACACACAGCACGAGAGGGAAGGTCGAGCATGTGTGTGTGCCTGTAATATGCCATGCGCAGGTACGGGGTGGGAGTGATTTTGGCATGGCGTGTACAACTCTCACAGAAGAGGACTAAGCCTCAGCCCAGGGACGCTGCTTCCTGGATATGTGCACTCAAGGCCTTTGACGAGTCTGACACAGGCTTTAATTTCCAATCCTGTGAAAGGCTCCCAGGCCAAAGTAGAGTTTCAGGCACTATACCTCACCCTCGCAGTCCAGCCATTTTAATCAAGGGTGTTTGTGGCATTCGTTGTTGGGTGGGGGACGCCAGGCTGATGGCAACGCAGGACACTGTCAGCAGAACTGAAGCACCCAGGAGGAGCACAGCGGTGCCTCTGCCATGGCAACCCGAGGGTTGGGGCGGGGCTGTGGGGCTGGGGTCTCAAGTGGAGCACAGAGCGCCACCGCATGTCTCCTCCTGCACAGGGTGGCCCTCCAGTATGCCCGGCCCACCCAACGTCCTGTGCCCATGTCTGCCCTCAGCACTCGGTGCCTCACAAGGACATGCTGTGCGCTGCAGCTGCAGATCTGCTGTCTCCGTCTGGGAGCCGAGGTTTGGGACGCAGAGTCCTGGCACCACTTTGATACTGTCACAGTGAGAGTGGAAATGAGCAGGATTCCCAAACTTTTGTTTTTGCCGCCCTCTCCCTATTGCCGCCCTAGGCGGCCGCCTAGTCTGGCCTAATGGTATAAACGGCCCTGGTAATAAGGTTGTGGATCTGTTTGACAGACTGTTGTCACTGCTCGGAGGTAATTATAGATTTTACAGAGAAGCTGCTGTACACTACGCACTCTGGGCCATAATATCAAGCCTGGGGCACAAAATTATCGCCACTTTATTGGCAGGAAAGTGTCGCTAAAGTGGCGATAATGGGTTTGATAATATGCTCTATGGAATTCCAATCGAAGCTCATGTTAGATGTCTTTCACAAGAAACATGAGCTTCGATTGGAATTCCATAGAGCATATTATCAAACCTATTATGGCCACTTTAGCGGCAGTTTGCTGCCGATAAAGTGGCAATATTTTTGTTCCCTCACTTATATCCATCAATACTCACATATACTAGTTTAAAAAATATGTAGTTACTCATGAAGATACTATTGAGACAGTTATTCACTCACTAACACATCCATACACACACTCATCCACCCATACAGTCCTGCACACATACTGTCTTCAAAACACATACAAACAGTGAGTCAGTCATTCATGCATCTGTGTGCTAAGTAATACTCCCCACTGAACCGTACAAACACTCATTTTGGTACTCAAAAAAACAACTAATAACCCATATACACACTCATGTACCTACTCACCAACCCATGCAGCCACTTATATACAAAGTGAGACACTGATACAGATATTTAAATATTTAAAGATTACTCGCTAGTACACCTATTCACTAAGATATACTTAATAAGTCAGTTATACAATCAATTGTACAAAAAAAACATCCATTTAGACACTTATTTACCCATTTATTCTTCCATCGACCTTTAGACATATACATATAAAAAAAAATATTTTTCAGAAAGACACACATTCACTGGATGATGTCCTCAGTGATGCCATCAGGGATGTCATTTGACATGTCATCAGTGATGTCATGAGTGATATCACTGACCATGTCATGAGTGATGTAATATGTGACGTCATCAGCAGTGCATTGCGGACGCGCAAGTTATAGTTAGCTGAGCTAACTATAACGGAGGAATTTCAAAGGTTTTGTATGAGAGAAATGTTCAGCTAACTATAACGCATGAAACCTATGTTTTTTTCAATGAATTTGCATAGTTTTTTAAATGCTAATTCCTAACTATAGCGTGTGTGAAACCTATGGTTTTTTCAATGAATATATATATATATATATATATGTATATATATATATATATGTGTGTGTGTGTGTGTGTGTGTGTGTTTCAGGCAATTGTTTAAACATTGAATGGTACGGCGGCCCTGCCGTGAGGAGGTGCACCATTTCATGAGAGTGAAAGACTGGGAATTGGAACTGTTTCCAACCTGATACAGCGCAGCAAGCGTCCGTTAATTGAACTTGTCCCGAAATGCTGGACCTTTCTAAAGGAAAATAAAATAGCTGTAAATTATTACAACTGCGCATGGAACCCACTAAGGGGAGATTACAGACTCGCATTATGGACCACATGTCCCAGTAGGCATTGTAAATATCACGCACTGAGCGAGGCCCACCTCTGGGCCATTGAATAAATTAATTATGCCGGAAATGAAAAGGAAAGTAAGTCCTCCTTGCTGTTGTTGCAGTAGCCCACGCCTCGAAATGCGTTGGCAGAAAATACTACTTCGCAGGAGTTTGGAACAAGTTGGACGCATATACCGGAGGGAAGGCATGCTGGGAGTGCCCTCTTAAAGCTTTCAGGCAATTGTTTGAACATATATATATCATCACTGGTACTTTCCTATTCACGCAGGAGAACCCTATATAGTGTGAGTGTACCTACCTCTATTAGGTGTTAGACCTGTCAGCCTTAGGGTGGTCTTCCCCCAAACATTTTTCCTACTTACATCTATTTTTTGTTGAAATTTGTTTTTGTTGGCCTTAGGACCCTGTGCACTTTACCACTGCTAACCGTTGCTAAAGTGCTTGTGCCCGCTCCCCTAAACATGGTTAATTGGTTTACACCAGATCTGCATATTTGCCTATAAGATCCTTGTAGAGTGGTATACCATACACTCAGGGCCTGGAAATTAAATAGTACTAGTGGGTCTGCAGCACATATTGTGCCACCCACTTAAGTAGCCTGTTAAACCATGTCCCATGTATGCCATCGCAGTCTGAGTGTAGTTTTAAACTGCCAATTCAACTTGGCAATATAGCTTCCTTAGAAAAAATTTAATTCCAGTTGCACTCCTGTTTAAATTACAGTTTAACTTGTGGTAATTAGCATTACTCAGTGTTTTGGGGGCCTGTGGGTATCAGTTACTGATCCTGAGGTGTATTGTTATAAGTGAATATGAAGCGTGAAGCTCACTTGAACCAACAAACCTTTAAGGACAGCATGATTTCTATCACATGCCAATAGTCAGGAATGTTCCCTGATGAAGGGTCCCACCCAAAATGCATTGTGTTCTTTAACATCTGAAGAAGTCGCAATAAACCTGATAATGTAGTGTGATTTGGAACATTGCTATTCTCGAAATTACAAAAAGGAATAAAAGAAATTTGCAACTTAATTACACTTGGATGAATTAATTTACCTATACAAAACATAATCATGGGTGCGCCAAGTGAGGTTGTTTTTTCCTGCTTGGAAAATGATTCATATTCAAATATAGCTCCCTTGCCAGACCTTAAACTCCCCATTGATTGCATATAAGTCACCCCTAAGGTAGGCCCTAGGTAGCCCCTACAGCTGGGTGCATTGTAATTAAAAGATTGGTCATGCACTTTTAAGTTTTACATGTCCTGGTAGTAAAAAATAAAACTACATTCATTGTTAACTACTGTGAGGGCTACCTACCCCATAGGACAACATTGGAATACCTTATTATATTTAATTGGACCGGGCAGGCATTTCATGTTGGGCATCTATAAAATTGTGATGGAAAATCCTTTTAATGGTAAAGTCACATATTACATTACAATTGTGAATATACCACTTTTAGAAAGCTGGCATTCTCCTGCCTTTAGCTGTTTGGTGTCTGCAGTTGCCTCCCCTAGGTCACGTGACAGTGGGTATTTGACAGTTAAACTTTGTGAATTCCTCCCAGGCAGTCACACAATAGAGGGATTTGTTGTGCCTGAACGGGACATTTGCTGGCAGGAAGGGGGTGGGGCTGGGCACAGCCCCACTTGCAACTGAATAAGCTGTGCTCTGCCTTCAAACTAAGGGCTTGTCAACTCTACATTGTCTCTGCAGCCAGCTTGGAGCCAGTCCTGGGGAGTCAGCATATTCCAAGCACTTCAAAGAGAAGCCTCCTGAAACTTCTCCTAGCTTAAAAGGAGGCACCAGGTATAAAGGTAGGGGCTCAGACCCACTGTTGAGTTCACCTTCTAGACCTGTGGAAGGACTCTCAGAGGACTGCCTGCTGCTGTGACCTGTTGTGCGCTCCACAACACTGCTTTCCTGCACTTATAATGACTTGTTGCAGGGATTCTGCTGGGAAGCAGAACTGTGCCTTGGGATCACAGGACATCAGAATGTAAAGACTGAGGCCCTCCTTATGATGCCAGCCGTAGTTGCCTCCGACCATCACCATTGCAGATTGGTAACCAACCTACCTCATGTCGGGGGTTCGGACCACAACAGAAACATCCATTTTTCAATGGGAGAATGTGCGGTGGGCTAAAACAACCCGCAGCAAAAGCTCCCATTGAAAAATTGAAGTTTTTAAACATCCCTGCACTGTGCCCGCCTAACCATCTCTCCATCGGTGCAGGGATGTTTAGGAGCCCATCCCCAGGTCCAAATGGAGGGACGGGCCAATGTCGCTTTACGACAGCCTTTCCACCAACATCATAATCCCAATGGCGGAAACTCCATCCATAAGTGATTATGGTGAGTTTCCAGTCCCTCTGACTGCTGCCTCTGACCGCATACATCATAATGCGTTGGTTGAAGCGCAGGAGGAGATGGAGGTCGGACCACAACCGATGAGCTATCAGTTGTGGTCCTACCCCGATCGTAGTTAGGCCCTGAGTCTCTCTACCATGTCTGTACCTGTTGGCCCAAACTTGACTAGCTCACAGTGACTCACCTGAACTCCTAACCTTACCAGAATGGCAGGTGACTTCAGCAAATGCAGAACATGAACCGCTTGTCCCCAAGGGAACCAAGGAAACAGATTGTTATCTTTTGTATCTCACTCATGCAAGTCCATAAAAAACAATATATTTATTGAAACTCTTGTAGTCTATTTTGAAGCAAGTGTGCTGCAATAAGTGAACAAATGGAACTGAATAATGTAATCTCCATTAATAGCAGGATTTATACAATAAACACCCCAACCATGGCAACTAAAATATCTGTCTAGGCCTACCCTCACTACGTGAGCCCCGGGATATATTAGTGATCTCTAGGAGTAGCAATGGACTCCATACATGGTGTGTGTTGTTAGGTGGTCAGCTTCATAGGTGTTTATACAAGGCTGCTGCCTCCATTCCAGGATGGGTCTCTCTGCTGTAATTTTTCTCTCTGCTCCCCAAAGCGGTGAGACATTGTTTATATAACTACTGCGTTTGAAAACTGCAGCTGTGCTACCACTACCATGTCTATAAACATTAGGAGATGTTGCTGACCAGGCGAAAGAAAACAGTACATCATAATATTTGACCTTGCACAAAATGTTCTTAGTAAATGCCAAGAAGAGTCACTGAAAAATAAATAGGGGTTGGTGGAATTTGCGTAGTTGCGCTATGCAAAGCTCTGTGAAATGGTAAAAAATCTCTGCTAGCATGTGCAGAGTTCCGCAAACACGCGGAATTGCTTGTTCCGCCCGTTCGCGTTGCCTTTTTCCTGTTTGCGAACGCTGTTTGCGTGCTCTAGGAGAAATATCTTGTGAACACGCATAAAATTCTGCGAAGCCATGGATCGCAGAATTTTTGGCAATTCTGCGTTTTCCGCTGAACTCAAAATTACCCAAATTTCGCAAATTCTGCGAGCGGAATGGAATTTACCGCACAGGCCTAAAAACAAAAACCATGTACAGCGTATTTCTAAAATTACATAATATCACAAAAGCAAATGTATTATGTGTGTCTGTGCAAAGCAGTGACAGCCTAAATTGCATATTACACAAAACTAAGAGAGAACCAAAGCGGTCCCAAAAGAACAATTACTACAGACTGCTTTGCTGCCTGGAGCCTGCCTTGAATCCTCAGAGCAATTCCAAAGGGGATGATGAACAAAGCGTTGGAGCAAATCAAACACTCACCCCCAGCCAACTGATCTGGATTTAATCCATCATCATTCTTTAGCTCACTCCACCACCCCAGTTCAGACATGGCCATATGCAAATCAGTCTGACCCTGTGCTTGGACCAGAAACAAGCATCCTAGAACCGGTTTCTGGCTAATCAGCCAAGCTAGCTTGAATTCAGTGGCTAAGTGAGCAAGGCACCCACGTCTGGGCATACCCTTCCATTTTAGGACGAACAAAGCGATACCAAAGGGGATGATGGACGGAGCGTTGGAGCAAATCAAACACTCACCTCCAGTCAACTGATCTGGGTTTAATCCATCATCATTCTTTAGCTCACTCCACCATCCCAGTTCAGACATGGCCATATGCAAATCTGTCTGACCCTGTGCCTCATGGGAACAGTCCAGCCCGAACTGCCAATCCATGTCTTCTCTGGACTGGAAACAAGCATCCTGGGACTGGTTTCTGGCTAATCAGCTGTCATCAGCCAGGCTAGCTTGAATCCAGTTGCAAAGTGAGCAAGGGACCCAGGTCTGGGCATACCATGCCAACTAAGGGCAAACATCATTCCCTTTGGAATCGCTTTGAACCCTCAGAGGGCAG
The DNA here is from genome assembly GCF_964261635.1 of Lissotriton helveticus. Lineage (NCBI taxonomy): Eukaryota > Metazoa > Chordata > Amphibia > Caudata > Salamandridae > Lissotriton > Lissotriton helveticus. The sequence continues at coordinate 996,367,946 of NC_136065.1, read as the reverse complement.
CACTGCTGTTGTAGCCCTGCATCTTCATCTGAACCCAGGACTATCAGAGTGACTCCAAGGGCTAGGTTACTAGTCTCCTGTTCAGAGCCACACAAAGGGACATTAAATGTTCTCACCATCTTGAAACAGTGCCTGCACCCATCCAGTGAGTCCAGAATTCCCAAGTGGTTTCCCACCAGTCCTGGAGCCTTGGATGTGGTGCTAAAGGTGCTCAGATAGCCAAAATCCAAAACTCAGTTTTCTTTATGCTGAGAACTGAGGGAACACTGAGACCAACCTGCTTGATGATCTATCCAAAGTGCATCGCTGGTTGGCCTGAATTTGCATCTGTTCCTGCTATGTTCTTCTCTACAGCAGCAAATCATGTTCAGTGATCTGACTTCCTGAAATTGTCATTGGCTACAGCCTCTTACCTCATCCCACTAAAGATTTCGACTTCCGAAAAAGTGACGAAGTCCGAACGTAGAGATCTTCACTGCAATTTCGTAAAAGACGCTCCTTGATGACAAAGCTTCATCTTCGGATATTGCCTGTAGCCTTGCCCTGCTAAATGTTTACCTTCTCAGACATTTTTCTTGAAACTTCCTCTAATAAGAAGGTAAGCTCTGGCCAGGCCAATCCACTTCTTGTATCCGGACTGTGCTCCGACGCGGTCAGCCATATCTTTTGACATGACCTGGTCTTGCGCAGCTACATGTTCCGGTTGGTGCATTGATCTTTAAGGCATTTGTCTTTACAAAAAAAATGTGAATTCATTACTAAGGTTCTACTAATTGGATTTTTGTTGTTTTGATGTCAAATATTGTATTAAAATGTACTTTATTTTTCATACTTGGCATGTGATTTTTCTTGTGTTGAGTTTTTACTTTATTACTATTTGTGTTATGCATACATACTTTACATATTGATTTCAAGTTAAGCCTGACTGCTTTTTTATGTAAAGCTACCAAGGGTTTAGTATAGGTTAATATAGTGACTGTGGTTCACCAAGCCATTGATTGTGGCTGTTGCTTGACCAGGACTCACAACCCAGTCAACCAACAACCTAATTTCTCACAGTAGGGGAGTGTATTAAAATTATCCAGGCTAAACTGCTACATCACTCTCCTGGGCCACAAATGTAATAGGGTTTTCAAACTGTGAGAGTCAGTACCTTACTCTCAAAGAGGAACATTCAAAATGAGTCCACACGGTATCCCTAAACTTCTTTAATATGTGTGCCTGGATCTTAAGTAAAACAAAATAACATGTTTAGACCATGTTGTAAAGAGCAGTTGACATGTTCATTGCCATTGTAAGCATACAGGTAAGTTGATTACTCCAAAATTATTAAAAATATATGTTTATGTAAATCGAGCAAGCCTTGTGATGGATTACATACAGGGCATAGTGTCTCAACAACACACTGGTGGGGTTGTCTCTAGAAAATCTTGTGTATAAAAATGATAGAAAATGGATGGAAAATGCACCAGTATAGAATCCAACATGCCATTGCTCAGAACCCTCCGACAGACAGATGCTTAATATTTTTCTGTATCGCGTTTGCACAGATAAAAGTACACATTTAATGCCCTATCCTCGTTCAGAACACATTTGCCTTTATCATGTTAAAACTATTTTAGCAATTAATTTCAGACTTACAAAAATACAGAAGCTAGAGTGTATTTTATTATATTTATAAAGTCGCATCCATAGTTTACTGTCGGGTATGCTACATAAATATGAGGAGGCCGTAGAATTATTCATATGCTGCTGGTGTACCTTGAATGTTGAGTGCTCTTCCCTTCTTGCAGTCTCCAATCACTGTTGCATGTTACTGCAGCCAGTTGGTAAACAAGTAGTCCCTTCGGCACCGACGCAAATGCCATAGCATGGCTCAGCCATTAAGGGGGGCTGTAAAAGAGCTGTACTTCCTTCCGAGAGAGTAAGCATATCCTCAACATGATGCCCTCGTCCCCTGTCGTCTCGCGGGTGGGAATTTAGAACCCCTCATCTGTCTGGGTTTTTAAGTACAACTGATGCGTGCGTCAAGCCTACAACTGATGCGGTGAAATGGATTCAATGACTTAATCGAAAAGTTGCAATTGTAATTTCAGAAAGTTTATAGTTAAAGGAATAAGATGGCTTAAGTGGGTCATACGTCCTTTCAACAAGTGAACAGTTGGTAAGCGTCTTAGATACCGTTTGTGTTGATTTTGGGTTTTAATGGGATAATGTTATTTGTGCTTATTATGACGAGCGTATCTTTGTCGTCACTCCGAGGACGTCGATATTATATTTCACCACTTAACCTTCAATTTGGAATTAAAATAATTTATCATGTCAGATCATAAGCGATTAAAGCTAATTTATTCCACATGCTTTACAATATCAGCTGGTTTGTCTATAAGCTCACTATCTGCTGAAAAGTCACTGGGGCATATTACCAAGGGGGGCGAAAGACAATTATCGCCGATTTAGCGGCCGTTTTCAGCCGCTAAGCGGCGATAATTCTATCGCCCTATTAGCAAGCTGTCGCTAACTGATGTTAGCGACAGCTTTTAGGCGATAGCGAGCGGTTTGGGGCCCGCTTTGCATGTCAGCGATGTTTATCGCTAATGACATGCAAAGTGGGCGTACCCAACCCGTTAGCGACTGAAAGCAGTCGATAACGTCGCTATCGCCTATTAACAAGGCAGGCGTAGCGTTGGAAATATTCGCGCTAAGTGCGAATATCTCCAAAAACTAATGCCTGCTCAGACCAGTTCTTAGCCATATCCAATGGCTAAGAGCATTTTGTCGCTAATGCGTGAATATCGCTGTATTCTCAGCGATATTCACGCTATCGCAGGAAAATTTATCGCTTTGGAGATAAACGCTTCTAATAGGACGTTATCGCAGCGATAATTTCCGGCGATGCTTAGCGATAAAAAATTCGTTGCTAAGCCTAGTTAGCGATAAATATCGCTAATCGTTGGTAATATGCCCCACTATTGGCTAATGCTGTGCTAGAAACAAAGGGGCATATTAGCAAGAGCCTCGTTAAAATTATCGCCGTTTTAGCGGCAGTTTCCTGTCGCTAAAACGGCGACAATTTACACGAGATTCTTGCTAATATGCCCCAAAAAGACGTCTGATGACCATCCCGATACTTAATCAGTATCCTTTGGAGGCCATTTTTTGCATAGAAGAAGACAAATTAATGGTGGCCCTCATTCTGATTGGAGGTGTATTAAAAGGATGCTGTAATACCGCACCTGGAATTACTGTTGCTGTCTAGTATCGGTTTCGTGAGGTGCGGCACATTATTACAAGTTCTGCGGGACAAGTTAAGGACAACACAATTATATCACATCCGTTCATCCACTGGAAACTGAAAAGCTCAAAGCAGTGCCATTTTTCCCTGCACAAATTGTGGTACGGTACCAGGATATATTTACAAAATATCTTGTGACAAAAATATTAGTGCCTGAAAAATGTTTGAAAATGTATTGCTCATTTGAAGCTTCTATTCGAAAGTCTATACTCAATGGGACGATCTTTTTGGAAACGATATTTAAGATACAGGGGCAGATTTACAAGCCCTTTGCGCCACTTCTGCGTCACTTTTAACAAGGGAAAAGTGACGCAAAAGTGGCGCAATGGGCTTGTAAATCTGCCCCACGTCGAAAGGTATTTTTGCTAACAACGTTTCTATACGCAACCCACATTTCACCAAGATTCACCCTTCAAAATATGACAGGGTAAACGCTGCTTATTCTTTCGATATTGGCGCACAAGTTGTACTTTGTGTGTATTTTCCCTATTATGCCCGAATCGGGATTATGGTCGTTCTCAGGGCCGGACTGGGAACCAAAACCGGCCCTGGCAAAGTGCTTGGCCGGCCCCCCCGCCCCCCGGGCGGGAGGGGGGCGAGCGCTTTGCCAGGGCCGCTTTTCAGCCGATTTTGTTACAGGGCCGATTTTGCAGCTATGCTGCAAAACCGGCTCTGCAACAAAAACGGCCCCCAGGGCCCAAAACCGGCCCCCACCCTTGCGGCCGACCGGGGGATTGCCCGGTGCCCACAACGGCCAGTCCGGGCCTGGTCGTTCTTAGAGTAACATTTAACGTTTTCTGTGTACCTCAGACGTAGTTCAAGTCATGGTAAAACTCTGGTATTTGAGTCACACTGCCTTGGAAAAATACTTTTTGCTGATAGGGCCAACTGTAATAAAAGAAGCGGCCCTTCAGCTATCACATCTTGAATATTGAACGGATCTTGTTTACTGGGTCTAGCAGTTTTTAACATAGACCAAGTTACCTGGAGGCAGAGCAGTCATTTCTTTCTACTAAATAAGCTTTTAATTTGAATGGATTTCGCTGATATGGAAGGCACATTAAGTTTATATGGTGCTAAGAATGTGTTTTAGTTAGCAGTAGATGAAAATTAACATGCTAAATAAAAATGTGACACGTTCTAAATGTAACATATTTGTTATTCGGTAGGAGCTTTGCGCCTTAAAATTAGGTGTAAGGATACCTAAGACTGGTTTACAGTGGCAAACACCTCAGATTACTGCCTGTTGAGACCTGAAGGGAAACAGTCATAATTATGATGCCTTCAACTTTGGGTCATGTCCTCATGGTGCTGGCACCAGAAGTAAATTAGTTTGATTAGTGTACTGCCAGGAACACTACCCTTAACACATTCTTTCTGAGTAGTGTTCCATTATTTGGCCCTTTAAGCTTTATAATCAGGCAGTGGGCATTCATAAAGATGCTCAGTGCAGCAAAATGCTTTGCACGGTACTGTGAGCAGCCCCACACTTTCCAAAACAAAGAAGTACCCAATTCTACGCTGTGCACTTGGGGTGTGTTCAGTGGTGGACTAATGCTCCCCCTCATATGGTCTGGATGGGAATTGTCTGATTAGTTTCATTGCACACTGTTGTTCAAAAAAGATTTGGTTCTGGTTGCCTTTAGGTATAAAATATTCCTTTACATTAAAAACAAACCAAACCAAAGCTTAAAGTAATGTTATATGATAAAAGATCCTTCTTTGTTAAGAAGAACCTTCTAAATTCACAGAAAAAACAATGGTTAATGTAAAGTTATAGGTAGGTGAATTTGTCAATGACAACATTAATGTTTTGAACTGAAAAACAAGCACAGAAATGTGCCAGTTATAGTTAGTAGCACTAGCTATAATTTGCATCCCTCCATGCACTGCGTTTGACCTTGCATAGGCTGCTTACTAAAGTTAGTATCTAATCATAGAAGTTTTCTCCTGATGGAAACTTTTCCTGCAGAGCCAAAAAACCTGTGTGGAACATATTTAGCACAAGCCAACTGTCACCTACACACAGAGTTGTTCTTAAATACAAAGATTTATGATGTGTTCAATACCTCTATACACCTATGGTGCATTAGAAGCATATGTGTTTTGAAAACACTTACACCCATTAGCTAGACCCAAGCTGTACAAGAATAGGTAGAGAAGGAATATAGTACCTACCCACTAGTTTTATTTAGTGCTGCTAATTATAAATGGTGAATTTCTGTAGTTTCTTTAGTTGAAAATATGAATGTTGGCATTAACAAATTCACCTAACTATAACATTACTTTAACCTTTGTTTTTTTTCACTGAATTTCTAAGGTTTAAACAAAAACCGATTTTTTTATCACACCTAAGAATAATGTTTCTTTTAGCCTTTGGTTTTTCCAGTGAATATACATATATATATATATCCCCGGAACATTGTAGTTTGCTATGGCTTGGTGGGAGCATTATTGCTCCACCAACCCATAGCAAACTCTGCTCTGCTTCGAGTAAGTGAGATTATGTAAAATGTTAGCGCTTACTCGAAGTAGAGCAGAATTGCTTTTGGACAGAATGAGCTGCATGTTAGCAGGTCCCTCTGTCCTAAAGGAATGCTGGCACCCACAGGATGCGGGGAGCCAGCAGGAACCACAGCACCCCTGAGATATATATATAATTACGACCTACTGGTGGTCGCCAATAGGAAATTATAGTTAGGACCAAAGTTTCCATAGGAAAATCTTTTTTGTATTCCATTCCAATAACTTTGGAGACACTTGACGAATCTTCACCAAATGTTAAAAAAAAATCCCCTTTTTGGGTTCAGCTTGTGTGTTGGAAGTTTTGAGGTGATCTGTCAAGGAGGGGATGAGAAAAAAGGGGGGTCCCAAAATGCATTTCCCCATGTTATTACTGTGGGGATTTTTCATTTTTTGAACACAACTACAGACAGAACCACTAAACGGAATTACACCAAATTTGTCAGTACGTTAGATGTTGGCCCAGAAAGCATGCTGTTTGTAATTTGCTACAAATCCATTCAGTAGTTTCAAAGATATTTAAGTTTAATATGTAGACATATGCTGATGTGAGTCCTTGCAGTGGACTGGTGGATCCTACTCAAATTTGATTGCCTACTCTTCAACCAGGAAGTGTTGGCAGCCATCTTGGGACTTGGCTTGAAGCCAAGTCCCACAAAAAAGTTACAAAAAAGAATGGGAGCAGGGTATGAATACCCTGGCCCCTCAGATAAGGTGGGGGGGAGGTCCCACAGGGACCCTGCCCGGTGTTAAAAGCATTTTTAAATATGTTGCTGTGAATTCACGGGTAGGACCGCAGATTTGTGTCAATATTTCAAAAATAAAGACACACAGACTCCTGCGCATCTTTTATAAGAAGCCCCCAGGTGGGCCAAATCTTGGGGCATGTTACAATCAAGGAGGGGGGGCTCATGGGCCCCCCTCCAAGGCTTTGGAATAGCTCCCAGGATGTTATCTCTCTGGGGCTCTTAATTATACAAATGTGGGGAGCCTGCCTTGCCCCCTGCAGACAGGGGGACTCCCACCTCCCAGGGGCACTGAGCTATGCAAATGTTGGGAGAAACCTGGACCCCCCCTAAGCTCCGGGGACCGACACCTTTCCGGGAAAATAAATTGAAGAAATGCGGGGGGCCCTCGTGGCCCCCCACAGCCCCAGGGACCACCACCTCCCCAGAGCGAATATAACAAAATAATGTAGGGGGTCTGTCATGGACCGTCGGCCCCGGGGACCAATACCTCCTTGGGCCTAATGAAAAGATGGGAGTGGGGCAGTGCAGCCACCCTCCTGGAGCCATACATGGCCCTAGAGACCACCACCTCCAGGCTCCATCAATGTCCCGGGGGTACCTACCCCCAGAACATTGCAGTTTGCTATGGCTTAGTCCTGCAGGTCCGTCTCCCAAGAACACAACCTGTGTATATATACTAGAGAGGAATAAGCAAAAGAGGGTAGTGTTCCAAACAAACTCCGTCAGTTCTAGTCACAGGGTGACACTCACTGATCACTTATTTGTTTAGGTATATTTGTTGTGTATTGTTATATTGTGTCCAGTGGTGTTTTATGTTCAAACCCCCCTCCCTTGTGCTCCGTCCAGAGTGTGGCTACACCTGGGCGTATTGTAAGCAGACCCGATGATGAAGCATGTCACATACTTCGGTGTGTGAGTGAGGGCAGTATTTTCAAAATAAACACTTTTGTTTCGTCATACGGGGTTGTATGGACTTGATTTTTGTTTTGACCCTCTCCTTCCCTTAACGTGTGTGAAAAGAGTCATTAGGGGGTTTGGGTTGGTAGAGTTGTATGTGGTTGACCCTCTCCCCTTCCTCTGTGTTTAATGTTCTTAAATTCTTCACAGGTTCAGGACAATACAGCACACAACAAGTATTGAGTCCTAAAGGCAGTACGTCAGGTTTGGCACCAATTTCCTATGCAACAGGGCTTCAGTTCTCAGGCAGCAGGTCTTCTTTGTATTTTTCTTCTTCTTGGCTATCCAATTTAAGTTTCTAGATCTAGGGATGCCAGCTAAATACTAGATTTAGGGGCATTAAAGGGAGTGACAGGTAGTAGCCATGTGGCTACCTACCTTTAGGGTATATATACCCTCAAAGTGACCACTTCCAGTAGGAAAGGGCACTGCCTAGCCCTGATAGGTTGTTTTTCCACCATCTCAAGATGATGGAGTTTCATGAGAGGGGTTCACATCTGTCACCTTAGGGGTGGTTCTGGCTTAATGTGGACACTCCTTCTCATCTAACTAATTTTCCCAACTGTTGTCCCGCCAAATGTCGAGCAGGACAGGGGGTTGACATCCCCTACTATCTGGGGAAGCCTGGGCTAAAAGCCAAAGGTGGCAACGCCTTTGAAGCTTCTCGCTCTGGAAGACCATTCTGGCCTGGAGGAGGTGTGAAGCACCTCCACCGAACATGCTTTGTTTCTAGCCTCTGAGAGCTCATGCTCTCACCCCATGAGGTCAGAAACATGTCTGGTGGAGGCAGACTGGCTATGACTAGTCAGAGACCACACCAGTGCTTTGTAGCTTTTCAGTGCATCCTCTAAAGGGTCTCCTGTGTGCATTTATAATAAATTCAGATGATGTGTTTGGTACCAAACATCTTAGGGTATAGTGAAGCTACAAAGGAGCTTAGAAACTCGTAATGACAAGTATCCGGCCCTTGTACTGTCTATGGCTTCTCTGTGCACTTACAATATCCAAGAATGGTTCAGATGTTGCAGGGTCATATCTGCTCATGCAGATATGTCCACGCATGGGATACAATGCACACTGTTTTAGCGTTGTAAGGCCTACAGTAAGGGTGACTTACCTATGTCTCATGCAGTGGCCCACAGGGATGTGTGCCATGCTTACTTTTCGGTTTTCTCTGCACCAAGACACACAGTCTGCAATGGCAGTTTGCATAGTCTTAGTGAGGGGTCTCTGGGGTGGCACAATTCATGCTGCAGCCTCAGTGGACTCTTTTCAGCACTCATGCCCTAGGTACAAGGGGTAACATTTACGCCTCCTACCTCAGTAGGGTGTATGTGCAAGAGCCTAGTACTTTAAGGTGCAGTACAAGACAAAGTGCAGAGGGAAAGGCCAAAGCAAGTATAAGTTCAAATAAAAGGAGTACTGTTATGAAAGGCTGTAAATTCTGTCTATTTGATAGTAATTGCCAGAAAAATGTTCATTGTTACATTTCAATTATAAATATATGGCTTATAGATATTGTTGCAAATACTTCGGTTTTGGTATTGTGAAGATTTATGAAAGAAAAACAATTAAAACATTATATTGACAAATATTATCAAAAGCCCTGATTCCGAGTTACCCATTAATTTCCAACCCATGTGTAAACCCCGTGGGTCGGAATTACGGGCTTGGTTTTATTTAAACAATCCAATAATCATCGAATGCGTTAAAGAACTCAACAGTCGTTAAATTTCGGCAGGCCAAACCTGCCGAAATGTAAGAGGGAAGTGCATACAGCATTTACTGTATCATGCGGATTTTGGTGTGGTAAACACCAAAATCGGCATGTTATTCCCCAGAAATTCGTAACAGGAGTTATTTGTCGCACCTGATAAACAACGAACCCTGTGGGAGGGTTATATAACGGGGGGTAATAAATAGTACCTATACTTGTAATCAGGCCCTAGGTTAAAATAAAATAAAAAATTACTTACCTCAGAAAGAATTGTCAGCTATGTGTGTGTGTGTGTAGTCTTCTTCCTCCCATTGCTGTATTGCATCCGTTTTTGGGTTATATTGCTGTTGGGATGTTAAATCTTCAGCATCTCTTGTATCATCCATTAATTCCAATGGAAGGTCCTTCGTGGTTGCAATATTATGCCACATAGTACAGCATGCCACAATTTTACAACAGGAACATACAGTAATGCTCCTCCACTTCTATGAATGCCTCTAAAATGTCCTTCAATTATATAAAAAAATACGCTCTGTCACAGACCTTGTTTACCTATGTACTTTATTGTACCTTCTTTCTCTTGCAGACTGTAGATTTGGGTGTGAGGGAATTACCGATGGTCTAGTTGGATATGCACTATCACTTAAAATATATAAATTAGGTTACCAAAGAAAATAATTAGTTAACGTTATAAAGTGTCATGCAAACATTACATACCTAGCAAGCACCCGTTGCCAATTTCTCAGGATGCTAGCAGATTGTTAAAGCCACAGTGGCACACATATGCGTATCATTAGTGCAGCCTGGGTAGCATACAACAATGTTTGTAATGACACACTCACTATATATATCACCTCATTATTTAGAGAATAATACATTTTGAGGACACATTTACCAAGAAATGTCGTTCGTACATAAGGCTCTACGTGCATTGGCACTTTAAAATTAGAACCATTGGCGCTTGTCCAATGCCAGTTTGATTTACCAGTACTTAGTCCGGACAAGTTATGGTCCACTTTGACTTCTGGCATTTGCAATTTGCCTTTAAGGCAAATCTCAAGAAATAGTGCCCTTTGTTTATTACAGTATGTTTGCCAACGTGTAAAACGCCCTACATCTAAGTGCGATTAGTGAGCACAGCCAAATCAGTATGCCCCCAATTCACTGAAAGAGGAGGCGGGTCTAAGGTATCACCCTTTATCTTAAAGCCTGGAATTGCGTTTCCTTTTATGTAACTTCTTTTTGTAGTGTATAGAAATGGGGTGGTACTGGAACACCGAAAAGCAAATATATATTCACGAATGTAAATTGACGGGTTAAGGGCGATCTAACTTATGCCTAGTATTTGATCTATGTGAATGCTGCTGGAAGAAATATATTTGAGGACACATTTACCAAGAAATGTAGTGCATTAGTGTGACATTTTTCTCATTAAGCATGCTACTCAGTTTGATTATCAAAAGGGGCAGAAAATGAATGGAAGGAAAGCATTATGAATATCAATGGCAAGCAAGCCTGGAAATGAGACATATATTAGCGACAATTGACGTCTATAAATAAACTGAGCAGTGATGAAAATGAAATGCAAGATGAAGCCATGCATTACAAAATACCGTCCTGCACTTCAAAATAGCGAACGATGGATTCATATATGTATTGGCAATGCTTACATAGTTTTCGTCTAGTAAGGCCCTCATTACGAGGGATCCAAGAAATTCCCCAAACCTACAGTTACCAATACTACCCGAGGCATAGGTAAACCCAGAGACAGAGGAAATATGGGCCTTACCAAGTTGGACCCGCAAAGTCTGCTTCAAAATGAGGACTTACTGGGGAAACTGGTAACTCCAGCTCGGCTTCCCCTAGTAATGTCTTATTTTGGCTTAGGCTTTTCTCTGAAGTAACCTCAGGTGATGGGTGAAAATCTTACATATCTCATGGGGCCGGTCAGTGTGTTACCCATGCCATCAGAAGTAAGTGGCCATTTGAAATGAGAGACTGGGAATCAGACACAAATGTAGAGGAACAATGTTCTCATATAGATTCTGCTAATGCCCATAGGGGAGCAGGCATGTTTTGTCACAGTCTCCTCCCTACTTTATTATAGGCACTTTTCTGATGAAGTTGCACAATATTTGGTTCACAAAAGGATGTTTTCAAGCTGACAGCCGCGGCCCATGCAGGTATGAGCTGTGGTGCTAGGTTGGGGGGATTCAACAGACGACGAAGAGGGAAAATTAAGTAAATAATTAATTTTCCCTTGTCACTGTCTGTCGGAATCCCCCCCTCCTCCCCCCCACCTTGCCCCACCGCTCTTACCTGCTCGGGCAGTGGCTACAAGCTGATCATTCACAGGCATAACAGAGGCCACCACAGCCCGCACATTGCAGGGGCCACCGGGGTTTCTTGTCTTGGAGGGCATCCCCTCACTCTCTAAGTCGTACCAATGCATGTTTTGCAGAATGCGTGCAATGGCATGGAGTAAGAAATAGTTAAAAATTCGGGAAAGCCACTTTGTTTTCCAGAGAAGGCGCCTGCAGCAGAGAGGGGGTCCAACCGTCCAGGGGACCCCATGGAGCCCATGACCAATGAATGTCCGTGTGATCAGGGAGACGCCGGGCCCCTCATCACATTCTGCAAAGGGGCCCCATCATTTTGCGTTATGTTCAGATCAAAACAAAGGTTACCCACACTCAGTTCACTGTGTGGCATGTTGACATGATGGCAAGAGCTGAGTTCTCATGTGCCAACTCCAAGTATCACCCAAAGTAAGTAAACACAGTAATGCAATGAAGTGGTATACATATGGTATACATATGGTATACATATATGTATATGGTATACATAATGAAGTGGTATACAAAATGAATACACTGATAGAAACCTGATGTTTTATTAACTAGTGCAAAAGATATAGTGAGAATGTGTAGCTATACTGTTGTATAAACCAATTCACTTGCTTTAATTTACAACAGTGGGGAAGCAAGGGTGTCATGGGCCCTAATGCAAGCATGGCAAATATCCTCCTGTGGTTCTGGTTTTGTATCTGCACCTGCTAATACACCTGCATGACTAAAGTTGGGCATATCATTCTTCCAATAATGACCAGAAACAGCAATTATCTGACCTCAATCAATAAACCTCGAGTCATCTAGGGAGGGCCTATTGGATATAGGGGAAATACCTTTTTTTTAAAGGAACCCTCACTCACTGAATGTTATCAAATAACATGCTTCATCAACGAGTACTTCCCAACCTTCTCAGTGTTGGGGCATTGCTGCGACCTCTTTCCTTAGAAGGGTGCACTTTTTAATGAAAAATGGTAGGGGATCTTCACATGGTAATTGATCAAATTGCCTAGGCGGTGATCAAATCAGTATTTACTCACAAGTCCATCTGGCATGGTTAAAAACAGGGGAAAATTGACTAATTGGATTTACTATCACTCATTGTCACTTTAGTGTGATCACCTAGTTTCTGCCATGTACCCCCAATCCAGCGGCTTTCACTAGGAGCAGTATGTCCCTATTGATGCCCTTTTGGGAAAGGGTGGCAGGCAATTTATAATCATAAATACCATGCAACACACATACAGGGTACTCTGCCGTAATAACCATTCTTGGAGGTCGGACCGGAACATGATGACCAAGTGACTATTGGGCACACTTCTCTCCAAAGATCCCTTTGGGGAGGGGGTGGTCATGTTGGTAAAAATCTTAAAGGAAATTTTTTATGACAGAAATCTACATTTTGCATTTTACTTTGCACTGCTGTCTTTTAGCAGCCTGTTTTTTTAAATTCACTTATCAAAGTGTATATCAGTTAGATATACCCTTGTCCTACTACCCTCTGTAACTGTATTGACCACTAGGGGGTATGCCTATGCCTATATTGCCTACAAAAGCCTATAAAAAAATCTTAAATTTCAGTAGAAAGTAGTTACTAACTAAACTAGTTCACTTTACTCCATAGTTCTCTTACCTGAATGGATGAAGCGATGGATGCTACCTCTCTCAAACTTCCAAAACCGTCTTGCAGGGTTTCCTAAGATGCCTTCTTAATGATGGTGGTAGTAGTAGCAGGCTAGCATGCTAACAAGGAAGACATCACAAGTGAGGTCCCACTATCACCCCTCCCCCACGCAAATGCTCCTAAATGTCCTGAAATGTTTGACTCTTCTCCAATTCGCTTCCCAATTCCAGACCTCTCCAGCCACAACAACCCAGTCCTTCATGCCAAAAAACTCCTTTTAAAAACAAGTTCATAGGGCATCCATATGGCTGTTTAGGTTGGCCACTTACTGGGCAAGGTTCTGCTAGCCGCACCAAAGCAGCATAAGCTTGCAAAGGGCATGGTATGTCGTTGATGTCGCCGATGATGGGGGTGGGTGATGTTCCACTGGGCAGCAATGGACTCCGGCTTCTGGCAGCACTGGCACTGGTGTGTCCAGGATGCAGAAGGACCAGGCTGATGAGATGAGTTGGAGAAGGATGCCTCTTCCTTCTCCAAGGCCACCAGCAGACGATATTTGACCATGACTGCCTCCATTCTCTGGTGCCACAGCTTGGTGGCTATTTGATTTCCATCAGCAGGAGTAGCTATATCAAGAAAGAAAAAAAAATGAAAAACCCAAATTACAATTCTTAGTAAAAGACACTTGTTTATAGTGGCACAGTCGCAGAACATTGCTGGACCCCTAGGACCCTGGAATTTTGTTGTGATTAGTCACAGGGTCATGTGTTCCCCACAAATGCATCATATAAAAATAGCACTGACTGCATGGAATTAAGTCAGATTACCACCATAATCAAAAAGTGATTTTTGCTTAAAGGATTTCATAGAGAAACTAAGCAAACATTTTGGGCCTGATTACAACATTACAAAAGAGTGGTGGTGCAGTGGTGCAAACTGTTGTGCCACTGCTCTGCCGAAGGTCACTGCCACCCTCAAGATTACTACTTATCAGTGGTCTGGTGGGCAGGCGGCATGGCGGTTCCCCCTGTGGTGCCCTTTGAAAGCTGGCAGTACCTTCTTAAAAGGCACCACAATGGGAAAGTCACACAAGGTTCCTGCACGGCGTGGACTTGGAAGTCCATGCCGCGCAGGAAACTATGTGCATGCACATGGGGAGGCACATTTTATGCCCCCATGTGTGCATCCACATATGTATGTAAGGCCCCCTTTGTCGCCTCTCTGTCAGGCTTTTCAGGGCAATGGATCCTTCATGAGAAGCCTGGCTGAGAGGAAACTCATAATATACTTGGCGGGACCATGGTGGTCCCTCCAAGCATATTGCAGCCTTTGACCACCCCTCCTCTGCCACGGAATGGTGGATCCCTGGTGGAGCTGGCCGCCATAGTGTGGTCCGACTGCTGAGTCATAATCAGGCAGACAGATCGCCGGCGTGGCAGTGACTGGATCTGCCACTTCCGCGCCACCACGAGTCTGATGGTCTGAGGACCACCAGACTTGTAATCTGGCGCTTAGTGTGTAAATTCCCTCTCATTAATGAGTAAGGCGCATATGCTGCACAATTATTAGTATACTTGATAGTATATGTGCAACAGTAATGGAGGCATGCTAGTGGCTCTGCTCCTCTGCAGCATGTTTTTAGGGCAGCTGTAGTGTATCATTTATTAACATATTATTATTAAATCCAATGGCCCTGCTCTTCTCTGACTTCTTCTTCAAATCTACCCTGAGTCCAAAGTTAAGAGAGGATGATTGATTACTCCTTTACACATGTGACATATAACGGATATCTCGTCCGCTGTAAATAGACAGTGCACAGATTGTAAATGATGCACTGCAGTACAGGGAAGGCAAAGGGATATATTGTATTTAGCATGTTTGTCTCAACAGAGAATCCCATCCACCAAACTCTAAATCAGGCACTTACTCCCACATTACACGCTGTCTCCACCACAAATTATTTTCAACAAATAGCTTCACTTGGCACTAGGGAAAGTTACACTACTGAAAGGTAAGTTAGAGGGATTAAGCCAGGTGGATGGTTAGCTATAAAAATGCTATGCTTTTTCTTAGTCACTTTGTTTGACGAACGATGAAAGAGAAATTTGGAACAGGCAGAAATCTGTCATGGAAGCCATGAAATATATGTCACTTGGGCAGAAAACTGTGGCACATACTGAGATGGAATTTATAATTTTTTGGTAGGTTGGGACAGAAGGAAAGAATGATGATGTGAAATACTAGTGGTAGGTGACTGCGTGGGTACTGGGAAACACACCTTGTTTTTGGTTTGTAATGTATTGCAAACTTTGCCGCACTGTTAACTGAAGCCAATGCACATTTCACAGCTTACACTGCTGCTTCAAATTGAACCATGCTGTAGTTAGAAATGCAGTGGACAGGGAGGTGATGGGTGGGATCTGTGTCTCACTTCACAAACAGTATTGTCAATAAGCAAGCAAGGTGACTTTCTGCTTGCCCCTGCCACTGCTGGGACAGCTCCCCTTCTGACCGCCTGGGCCTTCTCCATCCCACTTCATGCCTGGCTGCTGTTTGTTAGTTGAAAACATGTTAAAAAATCCAGGTATACAAGTCAACCAAAAACCTTTTCCTCCTAAGGGAGGTGCAAGGCTATGAAAGGATGAGACTAAAGCGCAATAAAGAAGTGGTAGAGAATGATAAATGGAGGATATATGGCATTAGTTGGTAATGGATGTCTCATTAATTTCCTGCCATATTGCACAGTCATGGAAACTGTTGGTATACTGCATAATAAAGACAACATTGGGGGGAACATGACAATGGCCACTCTATCTCTTTTTGACTGTTTGCACTTTCTCAACCTACATGTTTGGTGGATAATAGTTTATTTGGGCCTACAATCTTCTTCACAGCACCACAAATTGGTTCTCTAATTCTTATAGTGCCACAAAACTTAGGACAGAGGGGCGAGGGAAAGCTAATGAAAGAAGAGAGCAGAAGAAAGATATAGATTCAGGAAATATAGAAAAACAAGATAATGCAGGGATAACAAATATTAGACAGCAGTTATGTATAGTGAGACCACCAGTGGGGATGCAATACAAAAGTTCCCAGCCTTCTGGGGTCTGACAACAAGGGGGTGCCACATGGTATACTCCCGAAGGTATGCCCAGGCAGCGGAAATTACAACAGGATGTCAACTGAAGGACAAGTTCCTACCAAGGAGAACCAAACGCAGCACTAAGCGAATGAGACAGCCTAAGAAAGATTTGGAAGGGAGTTGCAGGTTGAAAATAAAAAGAGAAAGAGCTTTCACTGGGAGGCGCAAAGGGAGAACAGAACCACACACCCTCCTCCTATGGAAAGCAAAGAAGAGGTTGAAGTAGAACCAGAACAGTGGCCTCAATCGGGAACCCAAACCTCAACAGATCATCAGCATAGGAGAGGGTTGACTAAGAAATAAGAGATCAGAGTAGCGTAGCCCAAACACAATAAAGACAGAGAAAAAGAAGAATGGCATCTCTGCGCTTGTACAAGGAGAACAGCAACAAGGACAACAGGTTTTGCTCTGCCTCAACGCGCTGGTCAAATAAGCTGACCCCTAGAGAGATAATGTTGACAGAAGAACGCAAGGTGTTTGAGAGACCATTCTGCCATTTGATAGCCCACTGGACTGAAAGGGGGGTCTGTAGAACAGACCCTGGCCAGAGGAGGGAACCTTCAAACCAGAGGACATGGCCCTAATGGGAGACTGGATCTGGCACACAGTGGGATATCCTAAATGGAACTTACCCTACATGCAGGAATGTCTGTGAAGATGGGAGCGCTACATTGCAGAATGGTTCCAAGCCAAAATGTGCCCATTGTTACAAAAAGGTATGTCAGGGACCATCTATGTGCCAGGGCTCAGATGGAAGGGCTCAAGCCAAAGCTGCCCCCATTGATGGATGGGGCAGAAAAATTGATCTTATGTTTTGAGAAAAGCATCCCAGGAATAAACCTAGCTGTAGGTGATGTCAAGAGTATGCTCAGCAGCTCATCGGAGAGCTCAATGTTTTCCCGAGCCCACATCCCAGCAGTTACACTGGCCAACACAGAGGATGACGGGGACACATTCAATTCGTTCAGACACCAGACATGGACATCCCTGAGGGAAATAGTCCAGCGACCACACATAAGTAAGGGGATTGATGAGAGAGAACATGAAGCCTACGGAATCCGTGAACAACTTTTTGGAAAGAATGAGGAAATTATGGGGACAGAAAGGAGAATCATGGACCGACATGGGCATCCAGGTCGCATTATTTTGCAACATCCTCAAAAAGGGACTGCCCACCAAAATTCAGAGTGGCCTAAACAGCGTAGTAGGATTAGCTTTGTCTGAAGGGTTTTTAGTGACTCAGGAATATAGGCGCTCTGCTATGTAAACGTCTACTTATAGTGATTGCACATGTGGTTGATGTACGGTGTCACCAGGTGAGGGGATATTCCCTAAACCCCCTAAGTGTGTGTAGGGAAGGACCCTACACAATTTAATATAAAGACAAGTCCTAGGCACACGTGAACAAGGTATCAGTCAAATTACAAAACTTGATTTCTCATAGAAATGTCAATGTTTATCTCCAGTATATTGATTCATGTTTTTATTATTCAAACAAACAAACGAAAACCAGCTGACACGTGTTTCGTCGCCAATGGGAGTAATCCCGTGACTTCCTCAAGGCTGTAGGCAATGGTGCGAGCCTTTGTATGAACGCTCTGCCAATGAAAATTTCAACCCGACTGGTAATGGCGTCTTTTACGTGAGACTGATTGATATCCGAACCAATTTACAATGTCTGAAGGTAGCAGTGTTAGTCTTAGTGTAAACTTCAGCGGGTATGCTGAGGTGGCTTAGAACGGTAACGCTGGACGCACAGGCACTATGGGGGCATGCCACGAACGGAGACGGCAAGTAGGATAGTCCGTGTCTCTTACAGCGGGTACACTTTAGTAATGTGCTGCATGAGTGCTACAGGTGTCTACTGGGTGTGCGAGCATTGTAGGATTAGACACCAAACCTTGGCGTGAAATACAGGCCCACATATTACATTACTGCAGATAGATGCAGGATAAGGACAGGGTAAAGTAAGAGCAAGCCGAAAGAGGTTCTGCTAAGCTGGTCCAATATAAATAAAAGTTGAACACCCTTGAGGGGACCGCGTTGACTGTGAGCATGCTAAAAGCATCAGTATTGAATGGAGCTCCACCTCCACTCAGTCCTAAAGGCAGAGGCTAGGGAGGCTGGCAGCAGCCAGACCTCAGAGAGTGCCACTACTGTCACCAAATGGACCACATGATTGACCCATGCCACGTGAATGCTTACCATGATCACAGATTAATAAGCCTGGGACAGGCCCCACAAAATCACAATCTGCAGTACCAAGCTCAGGCCAACCTGAGCTCAGAGCACCTTCAGCCACAAAGAAATGAGTCAGCAAGCACACTACCACAACAAGGACCAGGACCGGGGCCATAGCCAAAGCAGTGAGGGTTGACTGTATGGGGAGTCTATACCTTTACACAATCACCCAACCTAAATGTGAGGCTACAAAGACAACCAATATGACACATACTCTTCATACTCACTTCTGAAAACTCACCCTAACCATAAAGACTAGTGACACAACAATTGAAAGGAAAACTCAAGCCTTTACTTTCACTCAGGAAGAACTTTGGGCTGACACATGATATTTCAACCTGTAATCCACTCCAGAGATCGCCATTCAGGTGTTTGAATGGGCCTGGGTCTCACACTGATGCTGGTCCCATGGGTGGGGATGGATGGCATGCCCCCCGGAAAAGGGCAGTCTGACGAGGGGGCAGGGTTGCCCCAAACCAGCTCATAAAAACTGACACCCAGGTCCCTTCAGCCAAGGCCAATTGGGACAGGTTACTATCACTAGATCAAAAGAACCCCATTTTTCAACATTTAGGCCACCACCTAATGGGGTCCTCCTTTTAGCTCCAAAACAAGGTACCATTCCAAGTGCTGGAAACCAGGTTTTCTGCACAGCCGGGATGTTGAGATGCACCATAGAACTTCGTAGTTCACACATGAATAAGCAACAATTTTGCACCAAGTCAGCAGGGAACAACACCAGGGCAATCAGCTGTCCCAGTTTGTTACCTGCAGCACGACAAGTCCCAGCCGCACACCTGACTCTTGTTGTAAGCAAGATATCTGGTCTCCTCATTTCTCCTAATGCTTCCAAACATCCAAAGTCTACTCATCGTAGCATGTCCCTCCAAAACAGTGAGAGCAGCATGTCACTGGATAAGAAGTCCCTGATCCCCGCTGAGGGTGGCAGACCCAAAGCATCCTGGATTCGAGGAAGAGAGGGGTGCCGGGAGGAAAATGGATTCTGTAGAAGACCATGGCAGCCTACACACAAGGTGCATGGATACACTCATCACCGCTCCCAGCTTGTCGAAGCAAATAACACAGGGCCTCACGAACATTGTCCAAGGGAGCAATAGGCCTGATCCAAGTCATTGCCACATCCGAACCACACAAAGGCAGCAGAGCAGCTTCTCAACCCCCACCAGTATGCTACAATAAAACCAACACTTCAAGAGACCTTAGAAAGGTGCCCAATTACATGCTGGAAGCATCCCAAAAACAAACCTTCCAGAGAAAGGGCCCAGTCAAAGTACCCAACTCCATTAGGGGAAAACCTCATTACACGCCACATGAAGGGACCAGCGGAGCATACATTGCAATTACACACAACCCTCAAATTGCGACACGCCCTGTTCCTTTCACGGAGCATCACACATTTGTAGGTCAGAAGGTACCATCTGCATCGATAAACCTACACACACACACACACACACACACACACAGGCACATGTTAGGGAAAATAGATTATTATAGCGTTGACAACACTAAAAAAATGATAGTTAGGTAAAAAAATGTAATTGACAAACCCACAAAGAGCACCCCACTAAAACGCTCACCTCTGTTATGATAAGGGGGAGGACCAAACGACCCACAAAATAAAATTGAGGTGATCCATGACCAAAACACACCAATTCCTAAAATGATGCACAAACTGGGGTCCCCATCCAGCACCTCACCAAAGATTCCACAAAATGATGCACAGAAATGCCACAAAAAGTAAAGCCACAGGAATTTTTTAGACCAAAGCTAACCTAACAACCCACAGCTCTTATCTGAAAGGTCTGCAATTGAGACATAAGTGCACCACCTTTAGTGCGGCCAGCCACCTCTTCATTAGCAACTTCCAAAATGCTAATGAGGCCCAAGTGTTCAAGCCAAAGACCGTGAACTATTTTTTATGGAATTTTTTTACAACAGACTCTTTACACTGTGCCAACCAAAGACACCCCTGGTTGACCGAAAGCTGGAGACAACTGCTCCACACACTATCCCAAGACCTGGAATGTTCCAAAAGTGATGTATTATTCTACCTTTCTACAACATCTGCTTGGCATGGGTGTGGCTGTATCCATCTGTAGGGAGAAATCTGCTTAGCCATATGTGGCCTACTTATACATTTCTACAGTGCTTGCGTAAGGACTTCTCCTACCTCACTTACACTGAACCAAACTCTAGTATTCCACGCGCTCTACACAGTGCACTCTTTCACAGCACATGGTACCAGCACATGACTGCAGTGGTTGTGCTATGTCTGCTCGCTGATACCCCATACTGTGGGTACAGACTGACTTTACTTATCTCAAGAAATATCCCCTGAAAAAGCAAAATCTCTCCTACATCTGTACCTATGTAGGAATAGGGCCAACATACAACCCAGAAGAGTAGAACCCATTTGAGTAGTGATAAATACCACCCGGTTTAAAACCAACCCCAATAACAATACATATTTTTTCTGAGCCTAGCAACATTCAAACTGAGCCAGACAGGATGCGTGGGCAAGGCATTATGGGGGAGGACACTATTTGGCACTGAGTTTTTCCATAAGAAGAGGTTCTTGGAGGTAGCAAGGCCACCTCACCAATGCCCACACATATCCGCTCCCGCCTCTGTTTGTGGTCCCTGGGTGGCCCTTAGCATATCTGGGACAGTATTCTTTGATAACAAATGGATAATAGACGTGGAGTTCCTTTGCAGGGCCAGTCACCTCAATGATACTTAAGGAAATTAGAAGGGAAGGATTTAATGCTAGTATAGCTACCCCATCTAAGGAAATCTGAAAAACTGAGATAGATAGGTACACATGGCTAAAAGGGAAAGGGCAACCCCTAATTCTACACAAACTTACACTGTATACCTTTAGTTTCAGAAGCAATGGAACGATACTGCTTGACAATAATGAGCATTGTGAAGCAGTAGTGCATGTACCAGATATGTAATGGGGCACCTCTGTGTTGCTGGATACCTACTAGCATTGTGGGGAATTTACCTACACCCAGCTGGTTCCCGGATGGCAATACCCTCTGTACACTAGTAATCATACACAGTCTGACCCTGGTCATCCCTGGAGAAGAGATCTTCAAGTTGTTCCACCATCCACTAAAGAAGAAAGCAAATCTATTGAATCAGGCTGAAGAAAAAAGAACTGCTGATTACTTTGACTGGGCTCAGTACAGGGACATTCCTAATGAATTCAGACTGTTTTCTGACACTCAAGTAAACGTGGGAGGGTCCATACCCTTCCTCATATTGCAAACAAAGCCAAATGCCCACTGGTTACAGATAACCAGGTGGGAAATGTTAAAGGTGATCAACGATACTGAGCTAGGGCTAAACGCCATCAAAGAAGAGCTAAGAGCCATCCACCTTATGGTTATGCAGCATAGGTATGTATTGGACTTGATGACCGCGATGGAGGATGGGGTGCGGGCCAAAATTGTGCACCCTTGCTGTACTTTCATACCCAGAATTGACCAAGACTAGTAGACACTAATTTTTGCCATCCACCTAATACGTAATCTACGAGCTGACATGAAGAAGGAGAGAGGTACCCCTGAGCATAACTGGTTTATAGACTTTCTGGTTTCCACGCATGGGTGACCTGAATGTCCTTGTCGTTGCTTCCAATTGCTCTTCTTGTTTTATATTTTATTTATTCAAGGTTTTATATATTGCAAACATGACCTAATTGTGTATCAGAGTGCATCACAGTTACATAGTATCAACCGTTGCGACAGTTTCATAGAGGAGACATTTAAACATAACTAGAGAGAGTAAATATAATAGTCTAAGTAAAAAACATTTGCAATCAAACGAACATGTGGCCTGAAGAATAAATAATATAAAAATAAGTCCACTCAAATATAAATAGAGAATTGCCTGATTATACATCTACCTGCTGTAGTGGAGCATATGCCTCTGGCTGATTGCTTGGTTAGTATCTCCCTGATAAGTTGGAGGGGTCTGTTATGCTTTATCCTGGGACTCTTCTGAGGAGAGAAGATAACATACATGAAGGGATTAGGTGACAATCTCTAAACATAAATTGATGTGTTTTATCTGCTGTTGATTATGTTAGGAATTTTCTCATTAGAAAGATCTTTACTTCATTCTTAAAAACTGACGTGGCCAGGGATTTTTCTAACGTTTGGAGGAAGTGAATACCAGATTCTAGGTGCAGCTCCAGAGAATGCTCTTATCATACATTATCTTCTTCTAAAAGATAGGGGGTTTCAGCACTAGGTCTCTGGCGCTCCAAGAAGTTCTGCCTCCTCCTGATATCTCAATTTTCGGAGCTAGGTACATCAGTGTTTTGTAGTGTAGCCCTTTCTGTGTAATACATGCCAGTTTTAGTTTATTTCTAGCTTCCTGTGGCAGCCAGTTTAGAGCCTTCAGGTGTGGGGCGATATGGTCTAATTAACTAAACCTGTTATGAGTCTCACTACAGCATTGAGACAAGCTTTTTGTAGAGATGTGTATTTCTTCGGTAATCCTGATAGTGTTGTACAGCCATATTCAATCCTCGAGATGAATGATGCCTGGACTGCCTGATTGAGGTCTAATGTTCCAATGAATGCTTTGAATTTTCTAAGGTTTTTGCCATTGCGCAGATGTGGATTCGCATATTTACAGCCTGATTCATGTACGGGCCGTTTTGCGTGGCCCTAATAGCGAATCATAGCGACTCGCTATTGAGGACACGCAAAACGGCATTCATGTAGGAATTGCTAAATCAATAGCGATTCCTACATGTTCTCTATTTGCGAGTAGCAATTTGCTACTCGCAAAAAAAGGAATAACTCCCCATTCATTCCTATGGGCCAAAAGGCCCATAGGAATGAATGGGGAGTATCCCTCATTTGCGAGTAGCAATTTGCTACTCGCAAATCAGATAGCGATTTTAAGGGTGCCAGGGGTGTCCAAAGGACACCCTGTAGCACCCCTAAAATGCACATTTGAACAGGTGTTGCGCACACACATGTCCAAAGGACATGTGTGTGTGCAACATGCAACTTAGAAAAATGCTTTTAAAAGCATTTTTCTGAGTTTTTGCTATTTACCGAGAGGTCTGACCTCTCGGTAAATAGCGGCCCAAAAGTGCTAAATCGCAATTTTTTATTGTGTCATGAATAGCATTTGAGGAATCTCTATTAGAGATTCCTTAAATGCCATTCCTCGCAAATATGCGAATTCTTAAATAGCGATTTTTGCATTTGGGATGATGAATACCAAATGCAAAAATCGCACTCGCAAATGGCCAGATTCTCAGAATCTGGCCCTTTTGCGAGCGCTTTTAGCTACATGAATCAGGCTGTTAGATCCTTATCAAGCATAATTCCTAGTGATTTTGCTTGAGTCCATTAGGATTGAGGTGTAATTTATCACAGTGATCATCTTGGTCCATTCCTTAATATCTGAGGTACTTTTTTTGGGGGGGGGGGGATTTTAAAAGGCATTCTGTTTTTTGCGTGTTTAGTTTAAGATGATTGCATTTTAACTATTGAACGGTCACCTTAATGCATCATTCATTGTCTTGATCTCCTCCAGTAACAATATCTTAATATGAATCTGGGTGTCATCGGCATACAAGTGGAAGGAGATGTTAGCGCATTGTAGCATTTCAGTTAGAGGTTACACATATAGTTTAAATAATGATGGAGATATTGTTGACCCTTGCGGTACTATAATCGGTTTGGCGCTGGTGATGAAAGTTTTTGGTTCACCAAAATTCTTTGCGTTCTGTTCTGCAAGAAATATTTAAACCATTCTAGTATGGTTCGCGATAATCCCAGCCTGTTTTCATGTCGCTCTAGCAGTTTTTCATGGTTTACCTTGTCGAAAGCAGATGATAGGTCAAAAAGAACCAAAAGACGAATTTTGGTCTAGTTCAAGTAGGGTATCAT
Organism: Lissotriton helveticus; assembly: GCF_964261635.1. Classification (NCBI taxonomy): domain Eukaryota; kingdom Metazoa; phylum Chordata; class Amphibia; order Caudata; family Salamandridae; genus Lissotriton; species Lissotriton helveticus. Next base: position 996,343,408 of record NC_136065.1, on the reverse strand, counting down.
CCATGATATGAAGTATTGATGTTTCCATACTGTGACCCATATTGACAGTCATATAGCAGATTTGATTTAGTAATGTGTTGGCTCAGTTGTTGTTGCACTTTGGCCAATAGGGGGATATTAGTCACCATCCAAAATTATTTGAGTTTGAAGGGTTCCCTGTCAGTTTTTTGATGATGAGGAGTACTTGTCCTGTTTTTAGAAATTCTGGTAAAGAACCTTGAGACAGAGAAGCATTAATTATTGTCATCCAAATAGGGATGACAATTTGATTGTCTATTGTCATATATTTTGAGGGGAGAGGATCATTGTATTGGTTATTCAGTTTAATATCTGAAAGGGTTTTCTCAATATCATTGAGGCCATATAGCTTGAAGGCCAACAATTGAGCTTTATTTTTGGACTTTGCATGTGAGGATAGCATTAGTTCATCATTTTGGGAATTCCATGGGCTAGTGAGGTTATCTGCAGCTTTCCTAAGCTCATTTTCCAAGGAGTGGGCTTTTGCTATTTTTTTTGTAATTTACTACAAGTGGGGATTTCCTGCTGTAAAAACACAGTACTCAAGTTAGGTAAAATGCAAGTAACTAGGGAAGTATTAATGGACACAACAGAAACACAGCAAATCTCAAATAATTGTGACTGTCATGGATGATGGGGTAAGTGATGTAGTTGAAAATTCAAGTGGGGGAATGTTGCTATTAGAAAATACAATATCAATATACGTCATGAGTACGTCTAATAACAAACTCACATCACCATTGTTAAATTCACCTGATATGACCCCCCGAAAACCCGAATCAGAAGTACGTGGTCATGCAGGCCCTGAGACATAGGCCTGAAGCAACTGATGAACAGATCACAGGTAGGGTGACACGTAACCCTAGATAAACGCACAAACAGGAAAAGCCAGATCGAGCCCAATGATAGGCATCAATACCACAATGGTCTTAGGAGACTGGCCCCAATAAAACACGTGTGGGGGGAGGAGCGCAAGTTCCCAAAACACCATAAAGTCAGTTGCCACATTAAGTTAGGAACACTCAGCCAATCAGAGCACAGCATGCACAGTATATGCACCAATCACTCTCTCCCCATGTTGGACATCTGGACATGTACCCACTGGCCCCACATTGCGTCCATGCAAGGTCGAGACCCACCAGTGCTTCTTATCAAATTACCAGATGTATGGCCGGGTGACTAGGCCCAGATTTCTGTCTCTAAGGAAATGTAGAAATTAATTTATGACGCCTCATGTAATACAGGTTCAAAAGAATGGGGTGACCCTGTGTCCCTCAGAACCTGGGTAATATAATTAATTCAAGGGAAAAAGTGGTTCTGTCCGGTGGACCTGTAATTATTTCAACATACAATACATGTAATCCATCAGTTTGTACTCTCAACACACACAAGTACAAAAACCAAAACTATAGATTAATGCTCAATTTTTTATCAGAATTACTCCATTCTGTAACGAGCTAACAGTTTATATCAAAAAATGAAATCAAATTATACATCAAGTACAATTTAGTGACATTTGTGCATAGTGAAACAGTGAACAAGTGCACAATATATACAATGACCAAGAATTATTTTATCTAAAATCATATGTACAGGAGAGGCCAGAGTTCAATTTATAACCACAGTTTCATCTTTGTTATAGGAACCGGGTCATTCTGGACCAAAAGATTACGTCGACGTTTCGACCCTTCTGCGCCCCTTTAGGTGGTCGCAGCGGGTCTTTTTCAAGACGATAGAGCAGGAATTAAATGTGCACGATCTGAAATTAAATAAATAAGGTGTGTGTGAGAGTGGTTGTTAAAAAGGAAGTAGTTTCCTACTAGGGCAGGGATGGAGTGTTACTCACCCTGACAGGCATCGGGGTGCTATGCCTAAAGCACAAATGAGCAGCACATCTGGTGGAGTTAATCCGGTGTTACTGAAAAAATCAATTGCATACAATTGTTTTAATGGTGTGACCTGCGATGTAGTGGCCCATCTATAAAGCCCATCACAATTTCGGTTACAATCGGCTGATACATGAAAACTTGGACATAGTGACTCTACTGCCAAAAATAATAATGGCATGCAGCACGGCACCAAGGCTCGGGCTCAGGTTACCTCCCATTACCAAAGAACATAAAGATGGACCGCAAAAGAGGCCATGGCTTATAGAAGTTATGTATTTAATGGCCGTTTGCTTAAGAGTCTAAAAGAAACTAACACAGGTCCTCTAACACGATGCATAATAACGGGCGCTGAAACCAAAGGCTTTAAAAGTCTCTCGGAATGGTTTCTTACCGATGTAGCAGTTAAGCGTCAGACTGTTCTCTGTCTCGGTACTCCGTCGTAATGGTGAATGCCGGACGCCCGAGGGTGAAAAGTGATCTGCCCTCGAGGACGCAATGACGTCAAGGGCGTCATTGTTGCTAGGTGACAGCAAAGCGTCCTACTGCAACGTGAACAGCCGTACAGGTTACTGCGCTGCGGCGTGGTATGCAGTAATACGGGCCGTGTTAAAGAATGGATGTTTAGGAATATGCTAAGGCCATAGTTAGATTTTTTGCAACTCCAAATGTTGAATTACGAAAATCCTAAATGAATTGTAAATATTAAACAGATCATAAGCATGTAACAAATCAATTACTTAAAAGTTCAATTGCATCAACGTATTGAATAGCTGGATGGTCGGCTAACTCTACATATTCAAATTGCGTTTTTTTAACCATGTATTTCCACATATTACAGGTTTTATAAACATGTATTTGCACATATTACAATTTCATAATGTATAATAGCAATAATCATGTATAACATGTGTATAACATAACATATGGTTAGACTTAGTGATACCCTTTAGATGTAATAAGTGTAATTCTAGTCTAGAATAAATAACCCAGACAGGCACAGGGTCTTTATGCAGTATTGGTACCTAATGGGCTAGTATGTCACAGTAGGTCAAGGGTGGGTTTGGAGGACTGTCTATATTTATAACAGACCCATTTGTTTAGCAATTTCCTCTTGCTCATTCAAGCCTTTTGCCACTGTATTGAGGGTGTGTATCCATTTACATTCCTTCCGGTTAAGAGCTGTCAAAATAGAGCCACCCCTTGGATTATGGTCGATTTTCTCCACCACCCTCCATTTCAAGCTTTCAGGTGTGTGATTTAGAGCTAGGAAGTGTTCTACAAGTGGTGCACCTTGTACCTGGCATCTAATCTTGCTCATATGTTGTAGGATTCTGGATTTCACCTTTTGGGTGGTCTGGCCAATATACGGAATGTCGCATGGGCAGAAGATGACATATATGACATTGTTGGTGTTGCAGTTCGTAAGTGAAGGCAATTTGTAAGTTTTTTCTTGGTACACCAACACTTGTCCATCCAAACATGATGAGCAGGCTTTACAGCAGCCACATTTGAAATGCCCCAGCACAGGGGGAAGGCCAAGGAAGTCTCTCAAGTCACGATGTTTAGGAGGCTCTAGATATGCTCTAACCACATTGTCCTTTATGTTTCTGCCCCTTTTGAAGGCAAACATAGGATTCTGTTCGGTGTTGAGTTCTGCTGCCACCAAGTTCCAGTATTTTTTCACGATCTTTTTGATACTGTTACTTTTGGAATTATATGTAGTAACGCATACTATGTTGTTGCTACCCACTTTCTTTTCTTTTGGAGTAAAAGAGCCTCCCTCAGACAGTACCATGCCCTTTTCTTCGCCCTCTTCAGGAGTCCTAGTGGATAACCTCTGTCTCGCAATCTTTTAGTTAAGTCTTCTGACTCTCTGAAGAAATCCTCTCTTTTGGTGCAGTTTCTACGCATCCTAAGGTATTGTCCGAATGGTAGATTATCCCTTAAAGTCCGGGGATGGTATGAATCGTATTGTAAGAGAGTATTTCTCTCTGTAGGTTTTCTAAACAGATCACAGTATATGAGGCCATTTTCCACTTTGAATGTAATGTCGAGGAAATCTATCGTTTGGCAGTTATAGTTCATTGTGAACTGGATGTCTCCATTGCGGGTATTCAACCATTCCAGGAAATTTCTTAGTTGGTTTTCTGTACCTGTCCAGATCATGATCGCATCATCGATGTATCTTTTCCAAACTGTCATACACTCGATGAATGGGTTATCATGTGAGTATAGATGGGCGTCCTCAAAATTATCCATTAATATGTTCGCCAGACTGGGGGCATAGGTAGCACCCATTGCCACCCCCTTACATTGAAAAAAAAATTGGTTTTGGAACACAAAATAATGTTTCCTCATTGCGATCTCCAATAGACTAATAATGAATTCTGTCGGTATCCAGTGTGGTGAAGGGCGACTCTCAAGTTTCTTTTTGATGACCTCAATTGCCGCAGCCTGCGGTATTGAGGTATAAAGAGACGATACATCCAACGTTACAAGTAGCTGTGTGTTGGTATCAAAGGGCTGGTCCTCTAGTAACTGTATAATATGCATCGAGTCTCTCACGTAGGATTTAGTTTCAGGAACAAAGGGTTGCAGGAAGTGGTCAATGAATTTGTTGACTGGCTCCAATACTGAACCACAACCTGAAATGATCGGTCTCCCAGGCGGTTTTTCAAGATGTTTATGTACCTTAGGCAAGGTATAGATCATCGGTATTCTCGGATCCTTTTTATTCAGGATTTCTCGTTCTTGGGTACTCAGGAAACCCTCTCGAAATCCCTCTTCAGTCAATGTTTCAATCAAATTCTTGATGTCAGATGTGGGGTCTTTCGATGTAGTGGAGTAGCTTTCTCGCACACTCAGTTGTTGTTTGATTTCCTCAATACAATCAGACGTATTCTGCACCACAATTGAACCACCTTTATCCGCTGCCTTGATAACAATGGAATCATTTTCTTTAAGTTCCACCAAAGCCACCCTTTCTTCCCTGGTCACATTATGCCTGATGTATTGGGGTTCATTAAGTGACTCCATCACCTCTTGCATGACCACTTGTTCGAATGTCAGTATTCTCTGGCTCATGCAGTATGCAGCTGGTGTAAAGGTCGACGGAGGTTTAAATTGTGTTGCAGTCATTTTTAGTTCATAACTATTTCTCCCAAAGTAATATTTTAATCTTACTGTTCGGAAAAATTTCTGTAATTCCAATTTGATAGAAAAGGAATCCGGTCTTGTTGTGGGAATAAAGGATAGTCCTTTGCTTAATATCTTCTTTTGTGGTATGGACATTGCATGGTCAGACAAGTTTATAATCGGGTCGGGAGGGCCCGGATGATGTTTAATTACTAGGCCTCCCAATGTCACATTGTTACTCATGTTTGCATCCGGGACAAGGTGTTGGTCTGTCCGTAATCCAGGTATGGGTGTCCCACTGTTTCTCGTATTAGCATCTTGGACAGGTAGATGTTCTATCCACAAACCAGGTATCGGTGTTTCACTGTTACTCGAACTTGCATTTTGGACACGTTGTTGTTCTATCCGTAATCCAGGTATTGATGTCTCAGTTACCATCGATAGGTTTGGCGTCGTGTGGAAATCTCCCCATGTCCCTCTGATGGGAAGAACCTCACTCGAGCATTGCCACTCTGGGCTCCTCTTCTCGGGTTCTATCCTCGTTTTTGGTTCCATCTTTGTTCTGACGTCCTGCCCTGGTTGCGGCGGTAACCCTGGTCTAAAAAATGTTGTTGTTGTGGTGGCTGATTGCTTTGTCCACTTGTCGATGGTCTTTCTGATTCAGACTCCGAGCCACTTCCTACCGAGGAGTCAGAAAATGTAGTGTACCTCCTTGGTCCTTGCCTGTTCCTGTTGGTGAAGAAACCTTGCTCGTCCTGTTGGTAATACTCATCCAACAAATAGGGATAAGTCTGCTTTTTATCGTAATTACGAATGTCTTTGGCCAGTTTATCCAGTTTTCTATTGAGGGTAATTGTGTTAAACTCAGCCAGAGTTTTTCCACTCTTTCCAGCGCTTCTTTTGCGTTTGTTAAGGCATTGTCATCAAGTATTTCTTTTTTCAGATCGGCGATTTCCTTAGTCAGTTTCTTAACGTACTCTATGGCCGTTTCCACCCCTAACACCATCCAATGTCTGGAGCAGGTATTTGCCACAAAACTGAAACCCTCTCTGAATTTTGGAACGTCAATAAAGATTGCGGGCTCGTTCCTGACTTGTAGGCCTTTGGGAATAATGTTGGCGGACAGGTATTTCGTTAGTACGTGTCCATGCAGTCTTGACCTAATTAGTTTATTTTCCAATCTTTCTATTTTTGCTAATTTCTCATTGAGTGTAGTATCAACTGAGGATCTCTCTGATCCTAACAGAAAGCTGGACGCACCTTGGTCTTGGATCAATTTGGTAATGTACTCATCGCTGTAAGAAAGGGTCTCTCTATCCGACATAGTATGTAAAAGGATAGATGTGTTTATATGTTAGATAAAGACTTAAGTATTAACCATATGCAAAGCCAAAACGATGTAACTTGTACTGTGTTCTCAAAATGGTCTTATGGATGATATTAATTCAAACCATATAATGGCAAATTCCATACAATGGCAAATGGCATACAATGGCAAATTCTTACAATTTCAATCTCTTGCAATGGCAAATTCTTACAAATTCAATCTCTTGCATATATAGACTTATGAATGAAGGTAAAGACCCTCGCAGGCAGGTACCTGCACAAATAATAGTTCAAAAGAATGGGGTGACCCTGTGTCCCTCAGAACCTGGGTAATATAATTAATTCAAGGGAAAAAGTGGTTCTGTCGGGTGGACCTGTAATTATTTCAACATACAATACATGTAATCCATCAGTTTGTACTCTCAACACACACAAGTACAAAAACCAAAGCTATAGATTAATGCTCAATTTTTTATCAGAATTACTCCATTCTGTAACGAGCTAACAGTTTATATCAAAAAATGAAATCAAATTATACATCAAGTACAATTTAGTGACATTTGTGCATAGTGAAACAGTGAATAAGTGCACAATATATACAATGACCAAGAATTATTTTATCTAAAATCATATGTACAGGAGAGGCCAGAGTTCAATTTATAACCACAGTTTCATCTTTGTTATAGGAACCGGGTCATTCTGGACCAAAAGATTACGTCGACGTTTCGACTCTTCTGCGCCCCTTTAGGTGGTCGCGGCGGGTCTTTTTCAAGATGATAGAGCAGGAATTAAATGTGCACGATCTGAAACTAAATAAACAAGGTGTGTGTGAGAGTGGTTGTTAAAAAGGAAGTAGTTTCCTACTAGGGCAGGGACGGAGTGTTACTCACCCTGACAGGCATCGGGGTGCTCTGCATAAAGCGCAAATGAGCAGCACATCTGGTGGAGTTAATCCGGTGTTACTGAAAAAAAACAATTGCATAAAATTGTTTTAATGGTGTGACCTGCGATGTAGTGGCCCATCTATAAAGCCTATCACAATTTCGGTTACAATCGGCCGAAACATGAAAATATGGACATAGTGACTCTACTGCCAAAAATAATAATGGCATGCAGCACGGCACCAAGGCTCGGGCTCAGGTTACGTCCCATTACCAAAGAACATAAAGATGGACCGCTAAAGAGGCCATGGCTTATAGAAGTTGTGTATTTAATGGCCGTTTGCTTAAGAGTCTAAAAGAAACTAACACAGGTCCTCTAGCACGATGCATAATAACGGGCGCTGAAACCAAAGGCTTTAAAAGTCTCTCGGAATGGTTTCTTACCGATGTAGCAGTTAAGCGTCAGACTGTTCTCTGTTTCGGTACTCCATCGTAATGGTGAATGCCGCAAGCCCGAGGGAGAAAAGTGATCTGCCCTGGAATGGTTGAATACCTGCGATGAAGACATCCAGTTCACAATGAACTATAACTGCCAAACGATAGATTTCCTCGACATAACATTCAAAGTGGAAAATGGCCTCATATACTGTGATCTGTTTAGAAAACCTACGGAGAGAAATACTCTCTTACAATACGATTCATACCATCCCCGGAAATTAAGGGATAATCTACCATTCGGACAATACCTTAGGATGCGTAGAAACTGCACCAAAAGAGAGGATTTCTTCAGAGAGTCAGAAGACTTAACTAAAAGACTGCGAGACAGAGGTTATCCACTAGGACTCCTGAAGAGGGCGAAGAAAAGGGCATGGTACTATCCGAGGGAGGCTCTTTTAACTCCAAAAGAAAAGAAAGTGGGTAGCAACAACATAGTATGCATTACTACATATAATTCCAAAAGTAACAGTATCAAAAAGATCGTGAAAAAATACTGGAACTTGGTGGAAGCAGAACTCAACACCGAACAGAATCCTATGTTTGCCTTCAAAAGGGGCAGAAACATAAAGGACAATGTGGTTAGAGCATATCTAGAGCCTCCTAAACATTGTGACTTGAGAGACTACCTTGAGCTTCCCCCTGTGCTGGGTCATTTCAAATGTGGCTGCTGTAAAGCCTGCTCATCATGTTTGGATGGACAAGTGTTGGTGTACCAAGAAAAAACCTACAAATTGCCTTCACTTACGAACTGCAACACTAACAATGTCATATATGTCATCTTTTGCCCATGCGACATTCCGTATATTGGCCAGACCACCCAAATGGTGAAATCCAGAATCCTACAACATATGAACACGATTAGATGCCAGGTACAAGGTGCACCACTTGTAGAACACTTCCTAGCTCTAAATCACACACCTGAAAGCTTGAAATGGAGGGTGGTGGAGAAAATCGACTATAATCCAAGGGGTGGCTCTATTTTGACAGCTCTTAACCGGAAGGAATGTAAATGGATACACACCCTCAATACAGTGGCAAAAGGCTTGAATGAGCAAGAGGAAATTGCAAAACAAATGGGTCTGTTATAAATCTAGACAGTCCTCCAAACCTACCCTTGACCTACTGTGACATACTAGCCCATTAGGTACCAATACTGCATAAAGACCCTGTGCCTGTCTGGGTTATTTATTCTAGAGTAGAATTACACTTATTACATCTAAAGGGTATCACTAAGTCTAACCATATGTTATGTTATACACATGTTATACGTGATTATTGCTATTATACATTATGAAATTGTAATATGTGCAAATACATGTTTATAAAACCTGTAATATGTGCAAATACATGGTTAAAAAACGCAATTGGAATATGTAGAGTTAGCCGACCATCCAGCTATTCAATACGTTGATGGAATTGAACTTTTAAGTAATTGATTTGTTACATGCTTATGATCTGTTTAATATTTACAATTCATTTAGGATTTTCGTAATTCAACATTTGGAGTTGCAAAAAATCTAACTATGGCCTTAGCATATTCCTAAACATCCATTCTTTAACACGGCCCGTATTACTGCATACCACGCCGCAGAGCAGTAACCTGTACGGCTGTTCACGTTGCAGTAGGACGCTTTGCTGTCACCTAGCAACAATGACGCCCTTGACGTCATTGCGTCCTCGAGGGCAGATCACTTTTCTCCCTCGGGCATCCGGCATTCACCATTACGACGGAGTACCGAGACAGAAAACAGTCTGACGCTTAACTGCTACATCGGTAAGAAACCATTCCGAGAGACTTTTAAAGCCTTTGGTTTCAGCGCCCGTTAATATGCATTGTGTTAGAGGACCTGTGTTAGTTTCTTTTAGACTCTTAAGCAAACGGCCATTAAATACACAACTTCTATAAGCCATGGCCTCTTTAGCGGTCCATCTTTATGTTCTTTGGTAATGGGACGTAACCTGAGTCCGAGCCTTGGTGCCGTGCTGCATGCCATTATTATTTTTGGCAGTAGAGTCACTATGTCCATGTTTTCATGTTTCGGCCGATTGTAACCGAAATTGTGATGGGCTTTATAGATGGGCCACTACATCGCAGGTCACACCATTAAAACAATTTTATGCAATTGATTTTTTCAGTAAAACCCGATTAACTCCACCAGATGTGCTGCTCATTTGCGCTTTAGGCATAGCACCCCGATGCCTGTCAGGGTGAGTAACACTCCGTCCCTGCCCTAGTAGGAAACTACTTCCTTTTTAACAACCACTCTCACACACACCTTGTTTATTTAATTTCAGATCATGCACATTTAATTCCTGCTCTATCGTCTTGAAAAAGACCCGCCGCGACCACCTAAAGGGGCGCAGAAGGGTCGAAACGTCGACGTAATCTTTTGGTCCAGAATGACCCGGTTCCTATAACAAAGATGAAACTGTGGTTATAAATTTAACTCTGGCCTCTCCTGTACATATGATTTTAGATAAAATAATTCTTGGTCATTGTATATATTGTGCACTTATTCACTGTTTCACTATGCACAAATGTCACTAAATTGTACTTGATGTATAATTTGATTTCATTTTTTGATATAAACTGTTAGCTTGTTACAGAATGGAGTAATTCTGATAAAAAATTGAGCATTAATCTATAGTTTTGGTTTTTGTACTTGTGTGTGTTGAGAGTGTGGTAAATAAATAAATAATACCTCTATTTTTGACTAGATATACAATAACAGATAGCTCAATAAATAAGAGTCAAGATTCGAGGTAGCTGGAGTTTGCAGGTTTAATACAGCATAAAGGACAGGAACAGGACAACCTGCACGGGAATAGGATGGCAGCGCTGCTAACATTTAATAACAGTGCACAAGCATATATAGTTAAACAAAATACATGATATTCAATACAATAGGCGTAGCAGTGGGCAGGGCCTGTAGCAGTCGCGAAAGATAAGGCAGAAAGTAGGTGTAACAAGAGGCGTGAACAGGGCGTATACATAGACATGTGGTGTAAACGTAACAGAATATGTCATAAATGGGGCGGAAACATGGAGGGGGCTACCTAAGGAGCCGGGACCTCTAACCTAGTGGTGCGCGCAAACTGACAATGACGTGTTACTAGGGAGAAGCTGGGGGCTATGACTTCTGCGCTAGAAGAAGAGACTAAAGTCTGGAGAGTCAGAGCGACATGTACCTAAACACTATCTAGTATCTGATGTTTAGAGAACATGTTGATAGAATCCAAAAGTTATCAGGGTAAAGGCTAACAGACTCTAAGACTGGTGCATGCATTATTCTACATGTAGTGCGTGTTGAGGAATATTAAATGACCATTAAAACAGTATTTCTCTTACATGGAGACGTAAAGGCTAGACCATGACGGAAACTATTGATGCGATTCAGTAGCTTAGGAATGCAGAGAAGGAGAGCTGGACTGATAACTAGAATCATAACATACTCTTGGCAGACTGGAGGCAGAGCCAGGCCGAGCCGAGCACTGTGAGGCAGGAAGTTTTAAGTGAAGGGTCAGGGATACAGGTGGGGGCTGTATCGCTCCTCAGAGAGGGTTCAGAAGACAGGAGCTGAATCTGAGTCCGGGCCCTTTTGAGGCCTAGAAACGGGGACTTTATTCTGAATTAACGTGCACACTGTGAAACGTGGCAACATAAGTTTACATCGGCCTGATATTCGTTGTATTCACGAAAACTGGGAACTGGCATACTAGAGATGGACACAACTGTAATTGCGTCTTTAATCGATCATAAGGGAATACATATGCATATTAATCATGCACATATAACATAAGATGGGGAACTCGTAGGCACATTTAACATGGCAAAATTTACTTTTCCACATTCCCTCCTTGTGCCCTACGTTTCCATCAGGAAACATCTATATTCATGATACCATCTATCATTTCATACAGTATCATTTGCTCGTCTCGATTTGTCTTGGAACGGGATTTAGAACGGGACTTGGGACTAGGAATACAAGAGGTAGCACAAATGCCGCAAATCGCAGGGCCACATTGTATACAGAGGCAGCAACTGAATATGATCGCTACTGCAATACCTAGAAATGACAATACTTTCCATCCCCAGGCAGAAATTATACTCCAGAACCAACCGGACCATGTCCAGGTGCCTGGATTCTGGTGTAACTGATGGGCAATTTTATGAAGTCTGGTTATAGCTGAATAAACAGACGGCGCGTTATTAGGAATGAAAATGCAGCAACTAGATCCGATGACTCTACATGCTCCTCCTCTATCGGCCAGTATGACGTCAAGAACGAGACGATTTTGGAGCACGACAAATCTCATAGCAGATTGCTCTTCGGTTAAGTTACCTAGAGCAGAGGCAGTCTCATTCACTACTGCTTCAAGGGTTCTGGTTAATCTACGTATTAACTTACTATTCTGGATAGGGCCTATAAAGAAGAAGAATCCTTTATTGAAGTCTGTATACTGTTCTAGAGCAGTTTCAGTTTGATCGACAATTGGGGACTCGATCTCCCTTCTATGTCTAATGTGTACTAGATGTGTGTTTCTATGATAATCAGATGGGGCTAGAAAAACTGGTGGCAGTAGGAAAGCAATGTAACAGGTTCCATCCCAATCGAGGGGCAGACGAACATATGCGGTCTGACCACAAACAAAATATGAATGACGTGAAGCTTTGAAAATAGATTTCCTACTGTCACTATACTCGACAATAGTAGTACAATCACTATGTCCTACATGTGCGGAACCATTATTTCGGACACATAATTCGCCTTTGACTGGTAGTACTGAAATTGCAGGTAAGTCTGGAGTAGTATCAGACTGAACATTCAGGACCATAAAATTCGAAGAATAATTACCCAAATTATAAACTTCATTTTCTAGATCTAACCCTGTTCTGTGGGGAAGACCTTGCTTGTCTGGAAAACATGTACTATTCAGAGAGGACATATCTGTTGAGGATGACGTTAACATGGACCAGGCTCCACACGAACCATTATGTGAAAACGGATAAGGAAACAGTGGCAGAACTCCCTTCGGTGTCTGGAAAGGGGGGAGTCGACCACACACCCAACAATTAGTGGCATTGCTGGTCTGGTGTGAATAATGTAACATACGGATAAACGAATTGTTGCGCATAGCAAGACGATAGGATAGTTCGTGAGGAGGCAGATCACTAAACGTGTGCTCTACTGTAGCATTAGAAAACTTATTTACATGAGAAAGTGGAAAACATAAATGAAATGCATAACTTGTGCAGGTAACCATCAAACTTAGAAATAATATAAAACTTAGAAAAACGATACATCGGATTGAGTTTTGACTAACTCTCTCACTATGGGGGTCTATCTCATACATGTCAGATACCTGTCTAACCGTTTCACCCGAGGGGGACTTAGACAATTAAACTGGCTGACTTATTTTACTAGACCGAAGCTTCTGTTTATACTCCTGCTGCGGAGTTTTCTCTAACAGGGGAGGCTTTGAGTCAAAGTCAATTGCGGGACAGTCCTTAAGAATAGGGCAAAGTTTAGACTCGGAAGTGTCTATAGAAGTGTCATTGAGCTGTTTAGGTCTTAGTCCGTAGAATTTCTTGACATGAGACAGATGCACCCAGCCTTTTCTCCCTTCCAACTTCACGGCCGTGCGGGTGGTCAAAAGGACTAACTTCGGCTCCTTCCAGCGAGGCTCCAGCGGACTTGAACGATCAAAATTCCGGATTAAAACCAGGGTGCCGGGAAGGACCTCGTGTGGCTTGACTTCAGTATTGTCGGGAAATGCAGCGGCAACCTGTGAACGACAAGAGTGTAGGGCAGACATCAAGGAAGCTAGGTAATCTGTCAGCATATTACTGGAAACATCTGTAATACTTCGGGGTCTAGGTGTACCCCACATGTTCGGGGGCGGCCGAATACGACCTCATAAGGGGACAGACCTGATCTGGAGTGTGCGACCATGCGCATATAGAATAGGGCGACTGGCAGAGCTACTAGCCAGTCCACACCTTTCTCTTTACAGACTTTGGCGATGCGGATTTTTAGGGTCTGGTTATGTCTCTCTACGAGACCGGCTGCTTCAGGATGGCGTACACAATGGAACTTCCACTGGTACCCTAACAAAAGGGAAACGTGCTTCATGAGTTCAGATGAAAATGGCTGGCCGTTATCAGAATACACGACCCTAGGGAGTCCATAGCGGGGGAAGAATTCACGAACCAACTGCTTGGCAGTGGTCGCGGCTGTGTAATCTGGGACTGGATATGCTTCTGTCCACCTGGACAAAGCGCATACAACTACAAGGACATACTTGAAACCTCGACATCGCTCCATCTGGATATAATCCATCTGGAGGACTTCAAAAGGGTGGTCAGGAGGCTGGAATCCACCTTGTTCCACCGGGACACTTTTACCTGGGTTGAACTGGCAACATATCATACAAGTGCGGACTTTCTGCTTGGCTGCAGCTCGTAAATGCTTGTTGAACCAAATGTTCTGGATACTGTCTAACATGGCTTTTTCTCCTAAGTGTGCAGGACTATGTGCGGTATTAATAATGACTTGAACCATAGAGTCGGGGAGAAACCATGTGGCTTTTCCCTTCGTCAACCATCCCTGATCTGTCTGGACCCCTCCTTGTTCGGACCATTTCTTGACTTCCTCTGGAGTAGCATGTAACTGGATATCTATGACATCTTGACTAGGGTCCTTAACTGTCATACAAGTAGTCTGTTCTAGAGTGGATGTCGGTGTCTTGTTAACTGGAATGTCTGGAGTCTGAGCTGTGAGCTTGGCTGTTCGATCTGCTAGATCGTTTCCTTGAGAAATAATGTCAGTAACTTTCGTGTGTGCCTTGCACTTCATGATAGCGATAGATGTCGGTAAATGTATTGCATCTAACAGAGCTTGAATAAGGAAACCATGCTGAATCTTGGTTCCATGAGAAGTCATAAAACCTCTTTCTTGCCAAAGCACTCCGAAGTCGTGTACAACTCCGAATGCGTAACGTGAATCTGTGTAAATGTTAACTTTCAGGTTCTTGGCGTGTATGCAGGCTTGAGTCAGAGCAACTAGCTCTGCTGCTTGAGCAGACAGGGTGTCAATACGGTGTGTTTCAATAACTTCAGTGTCAGTAGTCACTGCATACGCGGCTACTAGTTCTCCTGTACTTGTTCTCATACATGAACCATCCACATAAAGTGTCAGGTCGGGATCTGGTAATGGAATATCTGTCAGGTCTTGTCTTGGCTTTGTCATGGTGTTAACTACTTCCACACAGTCATGTGTGGCAGGATTTGAAGTAACTGACGGTAAGAGTGTAGCAGGATTTAGAACGTTGCAGCGTCTGATTTCTATGTGTGGCTGGAACAGTGTCAGTTCATAACCTGTCAAGCGTGCAATTGTCAAGTGCTGAGTCTGTGTTCGGTTTAGAAGAACTTCCACGGAGTGTGGAACTTGTACTGTCAAGGAGTGTCCTAATACTATGGAATCACTTTGTCTGATAGCTAGTGCTGTGGCTGCAACTGACTTGAGGCACGCAGGCAACGCCTGGGCTACTGGATCTAATGTGCTCGAAAAATAAGCACAGGGCTTGTACTGTCCGGCTTGATCTTGTGTAAGAACAGATAATGCTGTACCATCACGTTCTGTGACGAAAAGTGTAAAAGGCTTACTGTAGTTCGGTGTAGCTAGAACAGGTGCTTGGCATAAGGCTTTCTTCAATTCATTAAAACTAAGTGTATGTTCAGATGTCCAAGGGAGAACAGTCGATACGGCTGCCTCCTGTGTCGTTAACTGTATCAGTGGCTTGGCTAGAAATGCATACTGAGGAATCCATTGTCTGCAGTAAGAAGTAAGGCCGATAAAAGCTCGTACCTCCTTCTGTGTCTTGGGCTGAGGAAGACTCGCTATTAACTGGATACGGTCGGGTGTCAACTGCCTACCCCACTTGGACAGTAAGTGGCCTAAGTAGATCACTTGCTGGACACAGAATTGAAGCTTCGAAGGGGACCCCTTGTGCCCCATCTCGGCTAGGAAATATAGAACTGTAAGTGACGCTCGCTCGCAGTCACGTTCAGAGCGGGCTGTGATCAGTAGATCATCGACATATTGGAGCAGGGCAGTGTCAGTTGGCATGTGAATATTGTCTAGTTGTCTTTTAAGTGCTTGACTGTAAATACTAGGACTTTCTGTGAAACCTTGAGGAGCTCGTGTAAATTTATAGCTCCTTCCATTTAAACAGAATCCGAAAAGGTACTGGCTGTCTGGATGAATGGGGACACTAAAAAATGCGTTCTTGAGGTCTATGACTGTAAAAAAATGTAGCTTCAGAATCAATGGCTGTCAATAGAGATGAGATATCTGGAACAACTGGGTACTGGGGAATGATACATTTATTAAGTTCTCGAAGGTCAATCACTAATCGATATACTGGGGGTGCATTTGGATCAGTACGTTTCATGACTGGAATGATAGGAGAATTACATACATTGGAGTCAGTTTCTACAACCACTCCTTGAGCTATGAGCTCGTCAATAATTTTGGATAAGGCTGCTACAGCCTCAGGTGGCAATCTGTACTGTCTGATTCGTGGCAGAACTATACCTTGTTTGAGAGTCACACGATGGGGTGTGATTTGCATAAAACCAACATCAGTTGGACCTTGCACCCATAGATGCTGCGGAACATTAGACAATCTCGGATCAAAATCTCGTAAAACATAGTGACCCTTGAAGTCACGCAAAAACAAACGTATTCCCTCTGGGGAACAACATATGACTGCACCTAATTCTTTCAATGTCTTAATGCCTAACAAATTTTCTGGACATGATTTCGTAAGTAACAGGTCAGTAGTTCGGGACAATGGACCTACTTCTAGAGTAACTGGCTTTGATATCTCGTTTACAATAGGCTTTCCTGAAAATCCAAGGGAAACATTTCTAGAGCCTGAGAGCGGAGCCCCTGGAACCTCGTCATGACTGATAGTAGTCCTACTTGCCCCTGTATCAATCAAAAACTTTCTGTCTTTCCCTAATACTTGACTATGAACATAGGGACCTTCTTGATCTACAGGAATCTCGATGAGAGGCAAGTCTACCTCCCTCTCTAGGCTGTTTCATGAATACGCTTGATACTCTGGATACTCTGTCTGGGCATACTGGTACATTTGCTGTGTAACATGCCGTGTTGCAGCGATAGGCTGCGGTACTGTAACTGTCTGTTGTGCATTCTGTGGCTGAGAAGTCTGTGAAACTTGTTCTTGTCTAGGCGGACGTGGTCTTTCTTTAGTTTTACCAGTGGCTATGTTGTGTTTCAGAACTGCACACTCGTTTATAAAATGACCTGGCTGTTTACAATAATTGCAGGTCCCTTTAACAGGAACTGCAGGATGACTGGCTTGATTCGGACCCCTCTTCTGACTATCCTGTGGAACAGATTGTGCAACTAGTACTTTCATTTTCGTGTCTTTCATACGTCTTCTCTCGTGTTCTTGCTCTTCTCTGATTCTATTCTGGTGGTACTGGAGAATCTGAAGCATCTGGGACGGAGTACTAGCTTGCCAGGTACTTTCGACTTTCAAAACTCGATTCTTAACTTGTGGGCTTGAATTCTCGACTAATTTAGTAACAAAAAGATGAGGGTATGACTCGCTACTCGTCTTTAAACCACTGTTTATTATAAAACATTTCTCGAATCGGGAATAAAAATCACTAGTATCTTCGTCTTGTTTCTGTTTACAGGCTGAGATTGCATCCCAGTCTTCCTTTTTAGTGGCTAATAACCTAGGCAAAACCTGTATCAATAATTCTGGTAATTCTTTACATTTGTCTCCAAGACCGGTACCTGGTACTCGTATCTTATCTTCAGCTTCTAGAGCCGTCCAATCAATCTTTTTCTCTCCCACCTCCCAATCCTTTTCCTTGAGTTTTTCGTATACCCCTGCGGGCAACAGGACTTTTAGCATTTTAATTATATCTGGATACGTGTATTCTCCCATACGGAGCATGTCTTTTAATTCACGGTGGAACCCTGCTGGATCTTTGTCGTGACAGGGAATTAACTTCTTCATTTCTAAGAGTTCCATCTTGGTAACTGGGGTGTAAACAAATACTCGTTGCATTTCACCACCCTCTGTCCTAACTGGGTGTACTTCTCGTAACGGATGCTGTCTGTCTATGTAAAACGGTTTACTTTCTGGGGGTGAGACATGGACAAAATTCGGGTTCAGAAACGTTCTATATTTATGGCGCTGTTCTAGAATGACACTAATTAAATCGGTACCTAAACCTTTCCATCTATACTGGAGTAACTCGTTCAGGACATCATGTAACGGACCTGGATCAGAATGTTGACCCTTATATAATGTAATGAGGTGCTGGATCATATACATACCCACCAGTCGCTGCTCGGCTGGGGGCAGTTTCAGAAACATTTGTGCCACTATTTCGTCTGGAAAAGTGGTAGAATCAGTAATCCATCGGACTGCTGATCGGACTAATTCTTGTTCATGCATAGTACTTAATTCACTATAACCGATTTGTGATTTCAGAATTTGATCGGTAGCTTGAAATTCTTGTTCTAGAGAGCCTTGTTCTGGTGCTGGAAGATGAAAGACTTTCTTGTGTTCTAGGCGTAATTGCCGGTCTGGAAATCTAGACTTACCTACATACGCTATTCTGGCGGGATTCTCGTCGTCTACCTCTTCAGTAGAAGAGTCATTTTCTTTCTCGCTTCCTAGAGCTTCTTTGCGTTGTTCGTGTAACCTTATTATTTCTTTACGTATTTTCTTGTACATACTCTCTATACTATTGAGTGTCTTGTGCTTACCCTCGGCTATATTATCACTCCACTTTGTCAGAATTTTCATTTCGTTCGGATCTTTAGTCGGGGAATCTTGTTCCCTTATTAAACAATTGATTAGAAACTTTAATAACATAAGCTGGGTTTCGGATTTCCTGAGAGACATGACTTCACCGATACTTTCTGGATCTTCTCCTGTACGGATGAAGCGATACATTCTGTCTAGATCTTCTTTCATATTTGGTAGGGTGACCAAATACTCGGACACCTGCCTTATACGTATGGAATATATAACCATACTATCCTCGCCTGGAACTGGATCATAACAGCATTCAGTAAGAACTCGCCTGATTTCTGCAATGGACTGATATTTGGGCGTACGCTGTAACGCACGTTCATGTAACTCGACTAACCCTAGACGTCTATTTGGCGGCGGGGTACCAGGAGGACCTCCTCCCGCGGCCCCTATACTGGAATCGTCGACTGATACTCTTCGTGCTGGCAGAGTGACTGATGTGGCGGGAATTTGTACTACGGGCTGGACCGGGGGTACCGTAACAGGTGCTGTAACAGGTGCCCCGGTGGCTGGAGGACCATGAATTACATTATTTACAGGAGCGGGCGAAACAGGATTTGCATATTCTGGGACTGTGTCGTCCAAATAGGACGAGAGAAAAATATCAGCTGCGGTCGGTTTGTGACGTAGCTTGGTCGGAACTAAGGGTGGCGGAAAATTACTGGATGCCTCCGGGGTTGCTTTTGGCAAGCCCTCGGCAAGAAGAGGATACATACCCTTAATGAGGGCATTTCTCTGTCTGTCTGACTGTTCGGTTTTAACTCGTTCACCTATTTCGATTAATTCCCTTTCTTGGGCTCTTTCTGAGGATTCTCTACTTAATTCTGACTTTCTGATTTCTTTTTCGGTTCTTTTATGAGATTCTTTGCGCCATAACTCGATGGCATCTTTCTGTGACTGTCTGGCTTTCTTTTTCCATAATACTTCTTCTACTCGCATGATGCACTCGGCATCCCATGTACCCGATACGGGCCATCTATACTTTTCTTCTAACTGTTTGGTGTACTCCACCCATAAATCTAGATATAATATGGCACTTATGCCATGCTTTTGATACATAAAATGACCTGGACTGTCCCTAGGCGGGACAGGAACTGCTTCTTCTAACAGACCTTTTCTAGTTCTTAACTGACGTAACTTGGAAAACAAAGGCATGACTAGACTGGAGTTCGGACAACACAATACACAATGAACACGATAATTACTGAAGAACAACACATTCATACCACGACATTGAAATACATGAATGACATTTAGGATAACAGTTCGGACAAAATACTACCTGGAATACCAAAAACAGAATACACGAATTTCTCGAGAACAGAACAGACTAGAACAGAAACTAGATGCACTGCTAAAACAGTACGAAACTTACCGGTCTCATAAAGAGACACGTCAGGACCCGCATCCACCTAAGTGGACACTTCGTGTTGGATCTGTGTACCCAAAACCACGGACCAGAGACAATACAATTGACCCTGTCTAGATACTACCCCAGCAACGGTACTCACCGGGCAGCAAGAACGGAAGGCCTCGGACTGGACTGGACTGCTACGACGACGGACGGACGAACTTCGGACTTCAGTTACGGGTGTGCCTCCGGATACCTCGGACCTTGGACTCTCGGCTTGGGCTCTGGTCGGGACTCGCCGCGTTCCTCCACCGCCTCGTCTGGATGCTGGACCGCAACCTCCGTCTCCTCCGTGGGCCTGAGGGATACTTGAAGCAGAAATATCTGCACGTGCACGGTATGGTTCCGTCACGGCTGCAGAGGGTCAGGGGGCTTGCGTGGCTTCTCCGGCGCGTGGGGAAAGGGCAAGTCCCTATTCGGGCGCCATTATGTGGTAAATAAATAAATAATACCTCTATTTTTGACTAGATATACAATAACAGATAGCTCAATAAATAAGAGTCAAGATTCGAGGTAGCTGGAGTTTGCAGGTTTAATACAGCATAAAGGACAGGAACAGGACAACCTGCACGGGAATAGGATGGCAGAGCTGCTAACATTTAATAACAGTGCACAAGCATATATAGTTAAACAAAATACATGATATTCAATACAATAGGCGTAGCAGTGGGCAGGGCCTGTAGCAGTCGCGAAAGATAAGGCAGAAAGTAGGTGTAACAAGAGGCGTGAACAGGGCGTATACATAGACATGTGGTGTAAACGCAACAGAATATGTCATAAATGGGGCGGAAACATGGAGGGGGCTACCTAAGGACCCGGGACCTCTAACCTAGTGGTGCGCGCAAACTGACAATGACGTGTTACTAGGGAGAAGCTGGGGGCTATGACTTCTGCGCTAGAAGAAGAGACTAAAGTCTGGAGAGTCAGAGCGACATGTACCTAAACACTATCTAGTATCTGATGTTTAGAGAACATGTTGATAGAATCCAAAAGTTATCAGGGTAAAGGCTAACAGACTCTAAGACTGGTGCATGCATTATTCTACATGTAGTGCGTGTTGAGGAATATTAAATGACCATTAAAACAGTATTTCTCTTACATGGAGACGTAAAGGCTAGACCATGACGGAAACTATTGATGCGATTCAGTAGCTTAGGAATGCAGAGAAGGAGAGCTGGACTGATAACTAGAATCATAACATACTCTTGGCAGACTGGAGGCAGAGCCAGGCCGAGCCGAGCACTGTGAGGCAGGAAGTAAGTGAAGGGTCAGGGATACAGGTGGGGGCTGTATCGCTCCTCGGAGAGGGTTCAGAAGACAGGAGCTGAATCTGAGTCCGGGCCCTTTTGAGGCCTAGAAACGGGGACTTTATTCTGAATTAACGTGCACACTGTGAAACGTGGCAACATAAGTTTACATAGGCCTGATATTCGTTGTATTCACGAAAACTGGGAACTGGCATACTAGAGATGGACACAACTGTAATTGCGTCTTTAATCGATCATAAGGGAATACATATGCATATTAATCATGCACATATAACATAAGATGGGGAAACTCGTAGGCACATATAACATGGCAAAATTTACTTTTCCACAACAGTACAAACTGATGGATTACATGTATTGTATGTTGAAATAATTACAGGCCCACCCGACAGAACCACTTTTTCCCTTGAATGTCTCATGTAATACATACAATGATGGCCAAAACACAGGTGTTTTGAGACAGTCTTAAGTCCCCAACTCTGGTGCCTGTTCTCCTAGCTGCTTAAACCCACTGTTCCTATTTTGCAAATGCCTCTTGTCTTTTTTCACATTTGCGCGAACAGGTGTGATAGTGGCAGTGTAGGGTCTTGAATGAGTATGTGAGTATTTACATGAGTAAGTGAGTGGGTGCATGAGTGGCTGTATTGGTGAGTGAGTGGTTGTGAATGTCTACATGGGTGCATCAATAGCTGTGTGGCTGACGGAATGGATGAATGAGTGGATGCATGGCCAGCTGTGTGAATGGTTGTGAATGGCTTTATGTGTTTGTGAATAAGTGTGTGAGTGTTTGTATAGCTGAGTGAATGGGTATGTGAGGGGCTATAAATGGAATTGGAGAGGGTGCGTGTGGGTAAGTGAACAGGCGTGTGTCTGTACAGGTGAGTGATTGGGTGTGTCAGAGGTTACATGGAGAGTGACTGGGTGTATTAGTGAATATATGGGTGACTGAGTTGGTGTATGAGTGGCTGTATGGGTGTGTGGCTGTGTGTGAGTGTCTGCATGGGTGAGTCAGGGTGTGTGAGTACCTGTACTGTGTGGCTGTGTTAGTGACTGTATGAGCAACTGAGTGTGCGTGATAGTATTTGAATTTGAATTTACAGGAATTTATATAGCGCGCGTATACCATGCGGTTTCATGGCGCTGAAGGATGCTTTACGCAAGGCTAGAGCGGCGGAGTTACTGAGATGGGAAGGCATGTGAAAATAAAAAGGTCTTGAGAGCCCTACGGAATTCAAGATAGGAAGAAATCGATCTAATGTAAAAAGGGAGGGAATTCCAAAAAGTAGGGGCAAGGACAGTAAATTTCAAACCCCCTGATAGTAACTGTATGGATGACTGACTGGGTCTGTTAGTAGCTGTATAGGTGACTGAGTGGGTGTTTAAGTGACTGATTGAGTTAGGGGTTGCAATTGTAGCTATGTGGGTGAGTGATAGGGTATGTCGGTGGTTACATGAGAATTGACTGAGTCTGTTAGTAATTGTGTGGGTGGCTGAGTGGATGTATGAGTGACTGTGTGGGTGAGGAGTGACTGTATGGGTAAGTCAGTGAGTATGTGAATACCTTTACAGGTGAGTGAGTGAACGTGTCAGTTACTATCTGAGAGACTAAGTGTGTGTGTGTGTGTCGCTAGCTGTATGGGTGAGTGACTGCCTCTATAGTAGCTGTATAGGTGACTGAGTGGGTGCATGAGTGACTGTTTGGGTCAGTGAACGGATGTGTTTGTAACTGTATCTGTAGTCATAGGTGTGTCAGTAGTTACATGGATACATGGGAGAGTGGATGAGTGAATTACTTATTGTATGGATGACTGAGTGGGCATATGAGTGATCGTATGGGTGAGTGAATGTGTGTTAGTAACTGTATGGGTGTGTGTGTATGTATATGGGGAAGTGAGTATCTGTATTGATAAATGAGTGCATGTGGTTGACCCTGTATTGGTAAGTTATTCGGTGTGGAAAAAAACTGGTGTTTTCCAGTCGCAGTTCCTTCTTGCCCCCACAGAGACTCTTTGGCAAGCAGCGTCAGGACACTCTTTGGAGTAGCAGTTGTGCTTTATAAATATCCCTACATAGACATAGTCAGTGTGTTATCAACTGTGTGGGTAAGTGAGTGAGTGGGTGTGTTAGTGGCTGTATGGATGGGTGATTGGATGTATGAGTAGCTGTAAGATAGTCTGTGTTTGTGTAGAGTTTCACTCCAATAGATGGTGTGATTCATCTGTTTCTAAACAAAAATAACATAGTTAATTTCTGTAATGCATATGTTTGTAGTATATACAAAACAGTCAAGATTTTTTATGCTGAAGTGGTATTTCACACTATAGAAAACCATTTCCATTTTTTACTGGTCTCAGCTTTTGTACTTGTACACCATAATAAATGTACTGTATTCATATTCCTCCTTGAACAATGGGGAAAAGACAATCATAAATATTGTTTAGAAAAACTTGTTCTCAATTTAGCACCTGCTCTTTTTCTATAAATCTAAATTGGTACTTTATACATCATTTGCCAATAAAATAGCATGTGGTGACAGTGATGATCAGTTGCTACACTCTTTGGAAACAGGTCTTTCGGAAGACCAACCCCTAGCAAAGAGGCAATACATTGCATGTATGGTTTTTACCATCACCTCCAGGTAAAAGAAAGTGGTAGCAAAGCATGTCAAGTGATCTTTGTGCATCAAGACCCTCTCTAGGGGTATATAAAATACATATTTGTGTGGCACTACGAGTATGTAGACATATCTAAAGATGTATCATGCAACCCCTGTTGAAAAAGAAAAAGGACATAAATATAAGTTAGTATTATATTTACAAAATTTCAGAAACAAAACAGTACACATTCTTTATGCTTTAATATTATGTCATATTACATTATAGTAAAACATTTCATTTTCCCCTTTTTCTGTTCTCAGCTTTCATACGTGTACACTATAAATGTCAGATTTCCTCCACAGGATCCAGTCGTTGAATTAATGGTTCCACCTCCAAATGTCACCAACACCCTGATAGTACTTACAAGGTGTTCGAGCCATTAGGTGGGGGAAAAAAAAAAAGAAAAAAAAAGAAAGAAAGGGAAGGGAAGGAAGGGGTTAGCAGGGAAGGGAAATCTGAAATGACAAAAGGACACTTAATAAATACCACTGATATGCATACAAGCTACACTCATAAATTCTCGCTAATAGGAGCTAGGTATACCTGCTTAAGGAAAAAGAATCAGACCATTCAAAGGCGTAACAATCTTCACTCTTCAATACTGCATTTGTATTTCCTAAGGGAATATAAACGAGAAGCATATGTATCTATACAGTCACGGGCATTTATATGGAACATCTGAGCAGTGTAATCATGTCGCCTTTCCTAGAGAATAACCTACCACTGAGCAGCACGGAGACAAGTGGACAATAAGGGAGTCTGGAGAAGTGGAAGGAAAGAACTCAAACAAAAGAACAAAAGCCAAGTATTCCAACTTGCAAGATTAGGACACAGTAGTGTGTAGGAGGCAAGAACCACAACACTCCGCCCCTCACTGTCCTGATAATGGTACTTCTTATCAGTCACTGAATAAGGGCTCTAACCATAAGGGAAGCCACAGTAACGCGTAGTTGTGACAACTACTGCGCTCTGCTCCCTCTATCCAATTTACAACAGTCTCTTTAAAACACGGCAGCGCGTAGTTCCTTTCACCACTGCGCTCCGTTGTAGTTATTTATAATCCAAAAAACCTGTAGAGCAACAAACACGGCATCGCGTAGCTACCCTACCACAGCGCTCCGCTTTATTCCCAAACTTATCAATGTTACTTCAATGGTCTCTAAACACAAAGAAATGCACCCATAGCCAAGAACACAAAACGAAAACGATAAAGGTATAGTCAAACCGTTTCTTTCCTCAGAAACGGCAACGTAGTCAATAGGACCCACTGACTCCCGCTGTATCCTACAGGCGGTATCCGTGGAAGCAATGTCCCTGCAGCGACCGGTAATATGTTCCGGGACTGCAATATAGTAACCAACTCGAGACGGCAAGAGTCCGAAGCATCTCCTACCTTTTGGGAAGAAATCGGCGGAAGTCCCGACTTAGCGGGGATCTTTAGACTCGACGTGCAGAGCAGCCGCTCTCACGCCCGGGGAAGAACAGGAACCAGAATAACACGCACCAGGAAGCAAGTTTTGTACCCTAAAGTAACTTCCTGGTGCACCGCAAAGGATCATGGGCAACGTAGTTTTTACAGCGTCTTAGCGCAAAGCAGGCGCAGTTGAGACCGAACCTGACAATAAACAATGTACTGTATAAAGATTCATCCTTGAACAATGGGGAAAAGCAATTACTTAGATTGTACAAAAAAAACAACTGCCCAGTATATCATAACAAATAAGTGACACGATGCATTGCTGTAACTACAATTATTTAATCAGTTGTTTTACCTAAAGTTACTGAACTAATCTAGACAAACATATGTTAAAAATCATAGTTTTAGTATTCTAACTAGTACAATACTACTAATAGATATAAAGCACACTTGAATTTTTGGGATCCTTTAGAAAACATCACTCCTGGTAGGCTGAACGATGTCTCAATCACTGATGCTCCACATAGAAGAAATATAGTGTAGTGAACCACTTTGTTAATCAGAAATCCTCCTTATAACTATGGTTGAAGGAACAAAAGGTAAGAATTTGGAAGTTTGCAAAACAGCTTTTAATGTAATGTAAGGTTCATGTCATTGCATTCCATCTATCCAGTTTCCTTCTTCAAATAAACAGTATGGTGTCCAGATGTTGCAATAAGTCCCTTGTGAAAGATGCTAACCAAAGTCGTATCATTTCGTCCAGAAATTGATTTTTGGCCACTTAGTAATATCAGTTTCAAGTTTGGATCCATATTCTCTGCATCTATTTAGCAGTAATATAAGGTATGTTGCACTGATTCATATATGCAATGTAGACATAACATCTGATCTACAGTTTGGGCTGGCCATATTTTGGTTCAAAAGATGCAGTTTTGGAATCTGGCAGTATTAAGTACAAAAATCGTTCAGAATTTATTATAATAGTAGACGTAAAAAAGCAATCTTCACAGTCATCTTTCCATGTGCAACTCAGTCCAAATAAGTCATCTATATTTATTTCTTCTTATTCTTCTAAAACTCTAAGGATGAACATTATAAATTATATACATTTTATTGACTGTTCTGAGTTATTTGTACTGATCCACTGCATATATCCACTATATCTCGAATGCCTGAAGCACAATGTATTACAGTCCTATCACTATGTAAACATTGCAACAAACCACACAGTGCACAACATAATCTTTTCTTTGGTTTCTGTTCAATTGCATTCATAAGATGTGGGAAATAAAACAGTACATTGAGAACATTGGCGTAGAAGTTGAAACCAGAAGGTTTTGACAACTGGTAAACAGCAATATGTAACTCATTCTCTAGTTTTTAATTCTTTGTTAATTCTTTTGTAAGCTTCTGATTTGGACAGATTATCAATTACTCACAGATAGGATACTGTCAGAAATGAGGAGTGTATACACTTCTTAACCAATTGTAATCTCTGACACAACTTGCATCAGCACTAACTTTATTATCATAACAATCAACCGAAAACAAACCAGACAATGTTCTAACTCACAACAATGCTACACATAACATACCTTCTTCAAATACAGTAAAGCTGCATCTGCACTTAAACCTTGTTATTTATGGATATTTACAGCATACGCTAGAGAGACTGCGAACTGCTAACACTGGACATATAACTCTTTCACAAACAAAAAAACGTACAATATATTGGGCAATTTGCTTCACATCATCATTCTGACCATATTTTATGGCTAAGTTTTTAACTTCATTCCTATTAGGAAAATTAATAGAATCAAGGACTTTTCCCATTGCACTATTTATGAATACTTCCTCAACATTTAAATTATGCTGCAAAATTTCTCTACAGTTTTTGCACATGCGTGAACACTTTTCTAGTCCTGCAGTTCTGGATATAGATTTCTATAATGAATACAATTTGCTTGTAGTTTTCCACTTAGCAGTGTTGCCACCACCTTGTATTTCATTTTGTCATTATCTGCAATTTCCAAAATGTCTTCTTTCTAAAGTTTTAGCAAATGCTCATTGAAATTGGAGCACTCTTGAAGTGTAGTAATTAAACAAATTATATATTTCCCTTCTTCAGTGAAATAAAAAATTAGTTGTGCTGCTGAGTTGTTAAAAGGAAATTAATTTCTTTATAAGCTGACTTTTTAAGTTACGTCTCCCCTCCTTTGTCAAAACTCCCACTCTAATGTCCTTTAGAATGTTTTCATATTCCACGTCAGGTGCTTGACGAATATTCTTCATTAGTTCCTTGTGTTGGAAGTTTAGTCAAATGTTTACATTGTCAATACTTCCCAAAGAGTCTTGAAACAAGGCTGTCCTTTGATGGGAGTAAGTTGCAGTAGGTCACCGAAGATTATTAAATACTTTCCTCCAAAGTGAATGTCATACTCTGTTTTTAAAATCTGTTGCATTCTCAAGTGTACGAAGGCAAGCATGAACTTTGAGACCAGGCTCACCTCATTGATGATTAAAAGCTTCTTTTTCTTCAATACTCTTAAAACCTCATGACATGCTTCACCGGATAACTTCTTGTATTCCAGTTTATTGTCATGTTCAACAGGTAGCATAAGTAGTCGATCCTGTAATGTTGCGTGCATCTAATCCAGTTGAAACTGTTACTATACATGATACATTGGATTCTGTAGTCCTCTGCATGTAAGCATTGAGAACTTCAAATTAAAAAGCTTTTCCTGGTGCTAACTTGACCACTGATGTACAATAGTATTGCCTTAAATGTTAAACATTTACATTCTTTCTTCTCTTGCATGCTCTATTTTCTCTTTTACCTCTATATACATTCATTTTTGTTTGTTGTTCAGTTGTCCAACTAACTGTTTAAAATCAACAGTTTCCTGTCTTGCTTTTTTCATTGCAGTTTCCACCTCATTTATGGCTATTTGTTTTCAAAATTAGATTGTCCAAAAGGATCTTGACTCAGTGGTCCAGAACTTTGGCTGCTTTGTGAGCTCCAAGGACTCAACAAAATGTGAGAAAGAGAAGTCAGGAGACTAGCCCTTTCCTCTTTCCAGTTAAAAACAAAATGAAAAGAACGGGTTAATGATGGGAGAACAGAGTTTTTCTATTTGGCACTTCTATGACTCAGAATTTGCTAGTAGGTGACCTGCTTCATCATAGGGTTCCCACACTAGTCACAGAATGTTTTGAGGGTGTGCTGTGATGCCTGAGTAGAGTGGAGCTGGTTGTTTATTGGGTGAGATTGTGATAGTGAGTGAAAAGTGCTCAAGTGAGATGATTTAAAATTGGCTCAAATACTCTCCGTTTTTTAAACCTCAATTTGTATGTCTATGAATGTGATTAGACCTATGTATTTTTCTCCACAGAACTAAAAGAGACACAGAGGTTTTCTTGTTGGTCGTAAGTACAATCCACACTACAGCTGCATGAGCTGCATGTCTTAGTATGCATGCATACTTCTATTGGTTCTGGTGGGGCACATTTGAAAATGGCTGAAACATGTAGACCATTCACAGGAAAAGAAGGATCAAAATAATATCCTTCAAAAATCCGCCACCTTATTAACATTGACCAATACTCTCACCAAAAAAATGTATTTGAGCCAATTTTAAAAGCACATCTCACTTGAGCACTTTTCACTCACAATCACAATCTCACAAAAAACAACCAGCTTCTCTGTAATAAGGCATCGCAGCACACCCTGGAAACATTCGGTGACGAGGGTGGGAACCCTATGAGGAGGCATGTCACCCACTAGGTAGGTGAGTGAGGATTCTTTTTCAAAACCTGAGGGTTTTCTAGGCAGTGCACACTCCAGGCACATGCACCTAAAATCTAGGCACAGATGTGTGCCTTATAACTAACCCGTTCTTTTTGTTTTGATATGCTTTGTGAGCTCCCCTTAGCTATCACAGCAGCAATAATGTCTTCTCCTTCAATCTCATCATTTAACATTTACAAGCAGTTTGGGAAGGCTGAACACTGAATGCTGTCTTTTACTGTGTTGAAAGAATCTTCATAGCATTCCTACTCTCCAAATAATTATGAGTCACAGAAATACCAAATAGAAAAACGCTCTTCTCTCTGAAGTTTGGCAAATTAGGGCCTGATTTAGAGTTTGTCGGAAGTTTATTCCATTATAAATGTGACGGAAATTCTGTTCTGCTGTATCACAAGTGCCATAGGATATAATAGAGTTGTAAAATGGCGGACAGAATATCCTTCATGTTTGAGATGCATTAACCCAGTATGCCAGACTCTAAATTAGGCCCTAAGTTTTCTGTGGTCAATTAGATTTCCTTTTGCGTGCCTCACCAAACAACTGTCACATCCACCTACTGCATATTTCCCTTCTTTAATGTTTCCAGTTAAATTGCTTCTGTATCTGTAATAGAGAAGTACTTCATAAAGGCACATGTTTTCTAGATGTAGACTCCTTCTTGGATAGCACATATCCAAAATATATTTGATTTCACAATGACTGTGCTTTCCAGGTAGACCTCTGATAGGTACCGAATTTCGGGGGGAAACTTTAACACTCTATTTCAGTTACCTGCTAGGCCTCATTTTACCTAAACAATTCCCCTTGATGTTGAGAACAAACTGGCCAAGCCTAACTGATCAAGGCACTCATAGGACCCTATCTCTCTATGGGAAAGCCTTTTCAAGATAACACTATACCGTTTTTTGGGTTAAAGTCTTTTCTGCAGAAACCTCCCCCCGCATCTGCTTCATCTCTGTCTTCTCTGATTTTGTAATATACAAAGTCATTTTTTTCATTTGATCTGTTTATTAAGTTTTGCAAATGAAAACACCATAATTACAGCTTATACAGCAGAGATGAATGTGATCTGGGTTGATTGTTAAACACCTTACAGCATACAGTCACATGAATCAGAGTGCAGATGCTGTCCCACTTTCATTATACAACATGCGATCCCATTGCCTCAGAATAGGCATATTACTCAAAACATTTAAGTTTTATTAGATTGAAAAGTTCCTAAACCTTTAACCAACTAACCTCAGGCTGTCCTTACTCAACACACCCTTCCCAGAACTAATGGTGCATAAATGTGATCAATCCCACGATCCTTAGTTTTTGATTTTACAAACTCCCATTCAAGAATGTTTCCTGTAGTATTCCACTGTAGTCGCCCCTAGATAGAGAGTGTGCAGCCTCATCCTCTCGTTAACTTTAGGTGTCTTAGTCTATGAATCGTCTGCTACCAGATCAGGGTGTTCAACCATGTGGAGAGCCGTGAGGGTCGTGTTCCAGCTATTCAAAATGGTGAATTTACAGAGTCCCAAGGCATTTTCCATGGGAAGATCAGGCCATCCGCTTTATCCCAGTTGAGGAGGGAGCAGGACCAGGCCTGCTGGGGAGGCAGATGACTGAATTTCCACCACCTTGTTATTAACTGTTTGGCCACTGCTAGTCCCAGATCTAGAAAGCACCTCGTGGCTCTGTGTTTTTTATCTCTCTTGAACAGCCCTAGTATGCACACCACGCCAAGTATTAGGTGGTTGTCTATCTGTGCTCCTCCTCCCAGTACCGCCGCAGTTTAGGACGTGGCCATAGCATATGTAGTAGATCCGTGTCTAGACAAGTTGTAATATATGAATTTATGTACCGAGCAACAGTGATGGAGTTGTCTCCAACAACTTGCATATCCATATTAGCATCCACATTGTGAGAATCACAAGGTTATAGTCATTAATATACTTGGGGGCCTCTGTTTCAGGTTGTATGTGTTTTTCTGTTTTTCATGTCAGTGTATGTCTGACTGCAGAAAAAAGTTTTCCTTTGCATCTGTATTTTGAACAGCAGTACTTCCTACATCTATGTGCTTGAAAAGCGCAAACATTGTTGTTTCGTGTATTTTTTTTACTATGGTCTCTTGGGATGGCACATGTCACATACTGTTCTATGAAAGAGAGCACGGACTCATCACTGTCTGTTCAAAATGTGGTGCATCTTTTATCTATAACAGCATGTGAATATGAGGAGCCCCTCTTGCTTGGTAACCTTTATGCCAAAGAAATCAGCTACTTTGCCAAGAGTACGATCCAGCGGTAGTGAGGCAGTTTGGCTACAACCTCCTATAGAGTTCAGTGATTCTGAGCCTTTGGTCAGGCAGCCTTCTGGCGAACGTGCAAGCATTAGGTCCCAAGAGTAGGATTTGTTTTGTTGCAGATGAAAGATAGCATCGCTTGGAACCTGTGGTTAAAATATCTACAAAAATTAGCTGGATCCAATCAGCAAATTTCTCCTGCTGTCTTCACATTGATGTCCTTGATGTTTCAGTTTGCTTCAATGTGTGCCTGAGTGCCTTAGTGTATGGGTCAGTGTGCGACTCGGTGTGTTAGTGTGTATATCATTGTGTGCCTAGATGTGTCAGTGTATGTATGAGTATATGTGTAACTGTGTCACTATATGCATCAAAGTATAACTGGGTGCCTTAGTGTATCGGTAAGTGTGTGCCTGGGTGTATCAGTGTATGTGTCAATGTGTGTCTTGCTGTGTCAGTGTGTGCATAAGTGTGTGTCTGGGTGTGTTAGAGTATACATGAGTATCTGTTTGAGTGTAACAGTATATGTATCAGAGTGTGCCTGGGCATCTAATCGATTGCTTGGTCACGTGAGCAGGAGGGGAGCACGGAGAGCAGAGAGTGGCGGAGCGGAGCAGAGGAGAGCCGGGATTGAGCCGCATGCCGGGATTGAGCCGCAAGCTGTGATAGAGCCGAAAGCCGTGATTGAGCCGTTATTGTGCTGCGGCAATGGTCTGAGCTGCGAGAGCCGCAAGAGTCACAAGGGCGGAGCACGGAGCAGAGCGGTAGTGGAGGAGAGCTGCCGTGAGCTGGAACCGGGCTGGAACCAGGCCGCTGGAGCGTGTGTCTTCACCGACATACGCTGTGTTGTAACCGGCCTCATCTCTGTGTTTGATCATTAAATGAACAGTGAAGTAAGAGAAGCACAACAGTTGGAAATCTTATTGACCAGTGAAGTGTGCTGGATCATTGGTTCATTGGAAAGTTATGCATATATTTGCCGATTTGTGCTCTTGTTTTGAGATGGTGTTATAGCACATTTCCTGTTAACAGCTGTAATTTAAGCATGGATAACAGTATTGGAAAATAGTGTGAGACGACATTGGAGAGAACTGTTGCGAAAAGGGATGGAAATCCACACAAAAAAATGGAAGAAGAAAAAGAGAACAACATTCTTTTATGGATACACTTTCTAATACTTTGGGAACTAGTTCCATATAAGCCTCATCGGACAGAGGAGGATTGAAGAGGCTTGAGGAGAACTGCTGTAAGGACTCAAAGTCCCAGGGAGCCGCTGCTGTCAATCACCCGCACCTGGCCGCTGCCCTACATCAACGCCTCATCGTTCCCGCTTCATTGAACGCGCAGGGGCGGGCCCGTTTGAGCCCATTCGAGACGGGAAGAGGCTGGGCCACCCCTCTTAGTGTCCAGCATTCAAAGGTTAGTTTCCATTACGTTTAGTGATAGTTGGGCTGGTATTATACGAGCAATTAGTTGCTGAGTCTGCTAAAGATGAACTCACGGGAGGGGAGGGGACGGAATGTCATTACGGGTGGAAGTGTTGTTGGGACCTTGGACCAATTTATTGTAAGAGCCACCGCGGTTGTAGATCATGAAATCGCCATGACTGAATGGCGGTTATCGCTGGATCCCCAGCAAAACAAACGGTCTTCTTTGGGGGACCTAATGCTTGCACGTTCGCCAGAAGGCTGCCTGACCAAAGGCTCAGAATCACTGAACTCTATAGGAGGTTGTAGCCAAACTGCCTCACTACCGCTGGATCGTCCAACAATAGCCGAGCCACCGACTAGTTCCACCCCGCGTGACTTGGTAAAATCGAGCTCATCAATCCCCATTCTGCAACGAGTGACTACTAGGTCAGTGCCACAATCAAAATCCCAAGCCTTGGGGACTTTACCAGAACTGGCCTCAAAGAGGAAGCGGGGAGGGGGTCCTCAGAGGCAAAAAAATGCTAAAATGCCTAAAGTGTCTAAAAACGGTGGGTTGGCTCCATTACCTTCTTCAACTCCTCCTGAGCCTCAGTCCAAAGACCCTACAGCAGGCACACAGAATGTGACTATAACTGCAGATCTGCTAGTGGAAAATGAAGAGAGATTTTGGGCTAGAATGGGGGCCCTAATATCGGCATCTCTCTCTCCAATCCTTGAAAGACTGACTGTAGTAGAGGAGAAAGTAACCAATCTCAAACTTTTAGCTGTGTCCAATCATGCATCGTCCATTGCACTATTGGGGGTGGGAAATTGAATCTATTGAGAAGGTGTCTAATGTGATAAATAACACCATAATCCCAAACTCGTTACCTGACATCTCACAAACCTCTAGACCACAATCTACTGCACAAACTAGAAAAAGGGGGTAGGCTATTACTTCTGATGAGGGTACAGTGGCTCAGGAAGGTGGAGGGAGTGAGTTAGGGAATATGTCTGGGGAATTTGCCCAGCTCATTCCGAGCATGCCTAGGGTACAGGGAGATGGTCCCAATGGTAGGATCACTAGGAGCACGTTATGCAGGCACGGCACACCAGGATTAGATAATCAACAAATCTCAGCCCCTGAGGTTTTTAGTCATAACCTCCCTGCAACACATCATGGGCAGGGAAATAGTTCATCCAGACATGTTCCCAGGGTAGTAGATCTTCCTCCTGCTGCAACACCATTGGTCGTTGTCCTGAGGAATGTACCTATTCTACAGGAAGGCAGGCAGAAACCACCAAACAGTTAATGGCTAAAAGAATGCACTGGCTGAACGTACATCTGAAAGAAGCGGGGGTTTGGGACTGGGACATTTGCAACCAAATTATAATGGCCAGATGCTCCTCTTGGGTTGGTTACTCTGTGAAGAATGGGGGAGGCGACTGCGTGGTGGCTAACTTTAATAATACACGCGCAGTCAGGCTTATACTTGAATGTTTAGGAAATAGGTATGAAGGGTTTTGTCCTGCTAAAATATCTGTGCTTCCCCTAGGGTTTTTTACACTCCCCATTACAGATGGGCCCAATGGTGACTACCGCAGTAATAACTTTTGTGTTATAGCGCAACAATTTTAAATGAATTTATGAAAGAGATGCGCCCCATTGTCCGGCCTAGATAGCTGTGATTGACTGTCAGTGGCTGATACATCTGAGATGGAAGAGACCCCTAATGTCCCTGATAACCTCCAAAGGTCGGATCTAAATCTTCAATTAATAAATTCTATTGGGACACAGGGTACTGAGGACCTGGTCATTCCAGGACGAAAAATCGGCTTAGCGGAGAAGCCATTGAATATATTATCCTGGAACATTGCAGGGCTGCTCACGAAGACTAGATCCGAGGACTGGTCAAATTTCATTGAGTTGTGTGACATAGCTGTGTTTCAAGCCTGCAACTCCTAGTAGTAAAGGGCGTCCATCTGGTGGCTTATTGATATGGGTGAGACAACAGGCTGGTTATCAGGTCCAAGAGTTAGTGATTGATAATCCAGATATTCTGGACATTAGGATAACCTCAGCGCATGAGTCTGAGTGTTTATTTATAAATGTCTATGCCAGAGGGCAGGTAGGTGGAAAGGCTTTCCCGACCATCCTTAGATTGGATTCTTTTCTGAAATCCAAAAATGGGCCCTGTAATAAGATCATTGCGGGGGACTTTAACTGCACGTTTGAGCCGCATGCGCGAGAGGATGGGAACCTCACTAGTGATGAGGATGCGGTTTGGGGTGTCCCGTCATTACTGCTCGCCCCAATAAAGAAATGGTCTGAAGCGGTGCTCCAGCTTAAAAGTTTAACAATGGAGTGTGAGCTCCGTGCAGTTAAGGGAAGATCTAAATCAAACACCCAAGGCAATCCTACTTTTAGTAGTGGGATTAGGAAAAGCAGGATTGACTTTTTCCTTATCAACTTATAATTCTGGCAAAAGATGAGGGATATGGAGGTCGTGAATAGACCAGAGAGTGACCATGTACCTCTTCTTCTGACATTAGATGTGTTTTATACTGGAAATCGGGGTGGCATTTTGGTCAGCGAACCACCAGATGTGATTGTGTCCAACGATTCCCGCAGGCTAAAATGGGCTCAGGTTGCGTGGATGAGGCCACGGTAACACAGATTAAGCAGACACTTGTAAACTCTCTTGCAGCCTATTCGCAACTAGATATTAATGAGGATACTTTATTAGCACTCACAGCGCATCATGAGGCCCTGTTTACCAAGCTTGGAACCTATCTTGTAAAACCAGGAGTGCAAAGCAACAAGGGCCCAGGGTACAAGGCAGCAAAATGGTATGATAGGGCATGTAGGAACGCCTACAGGGCTCTTTCCAGTGCAATATTATCAGGATCCTTTCAGGATATAAGAAGCAGGAGATCTGAATATAAGGCTATCAAACAACGAGCAAAAAAGGCCATGATAAAAATAGATGGAAGGAGGTGCTAGCCGCATGTAATGGAAAAAACTGGAACCTAATTAAATGGGGAAGTGACCATGCTAGCCCGCAACCTGCGGGCTAGCATGGTCACTTCCCCACTTATTTAAATCTGACCAGAAGAACTGGCTGAAATACATTCTCATTCTTGCCAATGGCTTAGCTAGAGGTGCTCCCATCCCAGAATCATGGCACGGGGCGGAGATCATCCCAATCTATAAAAAAGGGGACCGAGCCTCTCCATCTACCTACCGGCCCATCAGTCTTATAGACACTATGCAGAAGTTGGTGGCCAGATTAGTGTTAAGCAGGGTAAATAGGTGGATTGATGATAATGAGATATTATTTACCTATCAAGCAGGATTTTGTTCCCATGTTAGCACTACTGATCAAGTCTTTAGATTTGTGATGTTGTATTGGAACACCGTGGTCTTAGCTGGGGCCACCCTCTGTGCAGCATTCATAGATCTTAAGTCTGCATTTAATCTAGTGCCCCACAACAAACTTTGGGACACTCTTAATAAAGCTGGGATGCCTGCAGAGATCCTCTCGTTTACCATTAATCTATACAATTCTACCTATGCCCGAGTTAGATGGGGACAACAGGGGGAGATAACAGATCGTTTTTTGGTAAACAAGGGAGTGCGGCAGGGGTGTGTTCTTGCCCCTACCCTTTTCTCCATGTTCATCAACAAAGTTGTCTCCTTCTACTCTGACTATCCTACGGATGCTCCGACTCTCGCTGGTTCGAGGGTGCCTTTATTAATGTTTGCAGACAATACATTAATTCGGTCCAAAACACAAGTGGGTCTGCAAAGAGCGCTTTTCCGATTTGTTCTTTTCTGCAATGAACATGAACTTGTAGTCATTGTTGATAAGACCAAGCTGATGGTCTTGCACAGAAGTAAATCGGTCAAAGCCAGAGTAGTAATGAATAATGTCCCCCTCGAACCAAATGTTTTTTTTACCTATTTAGGGGTCACATTAGCCAAAAGACTGAATTGGAAGCAACAGATTGATTTACTGGTGTAAAGCATAATCAACTAGCGGGGCCCTCTTAAAGGAACATTGGCTATCACTAACCAAACCAGTGGCACCGACTATGGCTTTTTATCAATTGAAGGTTAAAGCCTCAATAATTTATGGAGCTGAACTCTGGGGAATCGAAAACCTATCAAACCTAGTCCAAGCACAGAATACTTTTCTAAGGGCATTGACTGGTCTTCCGCAGTCTACTACAACAACATAAGAGGAGTACCATCAGAGACTGCTTAGAAAAAACAATCTGAGTGGGATGACTACAAAAGGAAGAGAGTCCTTCTTTTGTTTAAAAACCTCTCACTCACCAACCTTGTTGGTGACATGCTTCATCATCGGGGTCCACCCTGATAGCCAAGTGCCATCAGGGTGTGCTGCGACACCTGAATTACAGTGGAGCTGGTATTTGTGTGTGTGAAGTGAACAAAAATGTGTTAAAAATTGTCCTGGTATACTTGTGTGAAAAACAATTTTATTTGCAAGCTACTGGACAATATTAAAATCAAGTGTGTGAATACAGAAAGGTATATTATGACCATGTGTATCACTATGTGTAGGGTCTACATGTTTCAACCCGTTATGTGGAAGTACCGGGTTTTCGTCAGGATCAAAAGGAAGGTGGGTGGTCAGGGCACACTAACGTCCTGCCAGTCCGAAATTCCTTACGACTACAGACAAAAATCTGTCGTAGTCAAATACTCACACCCAAATGGGCGGGAGAAAAGCAAAAAAGACCTGTGGAGGAAAAGAAAAAAGGTCACGAATATACATGTTACAAGCCTGTAACGTCGTGCCGTTCTCACTCTCACGTGTCTACTTACTTACTGTGCATCCCATTCAGAACTCATTATTATCGGTTGTCTTATGTAAGACTACTCATCATTGTATATTAAATGATGGTGCTTACAAATTTTGTATACAAGTAAGACTGAGCCTGCCTGAGGCTGAAACACGCACACTGTATCAATATCGGCGTGCTCAGTGATTGATAAGTCATTATTTCATCAGTCGACAGCACTCAGCGTTTTGTTGTGCGTGGCTCGACTACTCACTACAAAATTAGCGTGAATAAACAACAACGTGAGATCGTTATCCACTTATGCATACATTCACACTAGACGAACAAACAAAACACCACACAATTAAAGACCAAAGGCGATCAAGGCTTACTACTGCTTCGGGTCTTTTGGGCTTCACGGGGTAGAGGGAAGGAAAAAACCTTGTGAAATAACGTATTCTGTCGAGGAAAGGGAAAAATAGACAATCGTCTCAAAAAAACGGGGCTCACATGGTGTCGACCTATAATGGATCGATGCTAGGGCCATCGGAGGATTAAATAACTTACAGTTACTGCGTGGTTCAATGGCCAAGTACCTACTTGCCTCTCCGTGTCTCCCCGCTAAAGTTGTGATGCACCCGACAGGGATTAATAGAGTCGGACCGGTTTCCGGGATGGGCGGGGATGCACGTCTACACCTTTAAGACCGCTATTGATGGATCTGGGGTGTATCTCCTTCGAAGAGGCAGCGGGTTATGACCGCTTGCCTACTGGCAACGGTTTTGGACCACCCCGGAGTTGGCTCCTTACGCGCAAGCACTTAGGCATATTAGAGAAGCTGATAGATCGAATAAAATCTCATGGTTACACAAGATTAAGCTTACCCTATCGGACATGGGCCTCAAACATTTATGGCTGGACCCAGAAGAGAATTCTTTCCCCTCAAAAATGGAGTTCAAAGCCTTATATAGGGAGTTGGTTTGGCAGAAGTCCTTTTCCCAGGTGAATGGAGACTCCTTAACAGGCCTCTTTCTGGATCATAAAATCGATTACAGAATGGAGGTCTACTGGGATACCATCACCAGTTATGGGGACAGGAAGCTCTACCACCAATTTAGAGTGGGAAGTCTCCCCATAAAATCGTTCACCAAAAACTGGGGGACTGATTTAGATTTATATTGCCACTCTTGCCCATTGGTGGAAGAAACCTTGTCGCACATCCTTTTTGTTTGCCCCGCTTATAAGGCACCTCGCCAAAAATGTTTTAAGCCAGTTTGTACCCAAATGGGAACGAGATCTTCTCAACTGGCTATGCGAATTCTAGGGTCTGACACCAGCGAAGTAATAGTTGTTGCTATGGCAAAGGTTTGGCGCAGGAGTTGGGCCATAAGAAGGATCAGGATGCATGGCATCATGTAAATTTTGTATCTATCTCAATACCTCTTTTGCCATCTTGTAAAAGGTGTTTGTGAGATCTGGTG
Organism: Lissotriton helveticus; assembly: GCF_964261635.1. NCBI lineage: Eukaryota > Metazoa > Chordata > Amphibia > Caudata > Salamandridae > Lissotriton > Lissotriton helveticus. The sequence goes on along the minus strand of NC_136065.1, from coordinate 996,304,245 downwards.
TTTTATTACTTTCCAACCTAAATATGCTATTATGTGCCCATACGTCTGCGATTCTTTTCTTTTCATATTTAAGCGAGGTTTTACTCTTCCAGTTTGATTTTATTTACCATGATGATAAAAGCGCCTCTACATCTATTTGAAATAAGATATGTAAATGGATTTTATTGACTTTTACCTTTTGATATTTTATATGTTTTATTATGACAAACATGGTATTAATACTGTTTGTATAAATGTCTTTTATGATTGTTTGTAATCGAATAAAGACTAATTGATTGAGTGATTGAACTAGTCAGTGTGTTACTGAGTGTAAATGAGTGTGTTAGTGTGTGCATCAGTATGTGCCTGGGTGTGTCACTGTATGTATTAGTGTATCTGTGGTCGTGTCACTATATACATCAGAGTGTACCTGGGTGTGTTACTTTATACATAATTGTGTTCCAGGGTGTGGCATAAGTCTGTACCTGGGTGTGTCATGTAAATGTCAAATGTCAAAGGTTTTTATATAGCGCCTTATCACCGCAAGGTCTCAAGGCGCTTGCTTTGGGAACCCGTCCTGGCTTTTTCCCTGTGAGATAACCCGTACTGGGCATCCCCAAGGTGAAAGCCAGGCATCCCGCCGCAGGGGGGCCGTAGTGGAGATTAAGCAAGCTATTGCCCAGAGTTGCAGAGTGTGAACCCATGATTCGAGTAGGCACCGAAGCGAGAATTATCGAGTCCGTGGACATTTGGGCTCAAGACCCTGCCGCGTCGGGAATTGAACCCTGGTCTGACCTCTGCTTCAGGGTCTGCCTCCTCTAACCAGTGAGCCACACTTCTCCATGTGTTGCTGCATGAACGAATGTGTGCCTGTGTGTCTCGGTGTATGCTTCCATGTGTGCCTGGGTGTTTCTCAGTATGCAAAAGTGTCTTCTTGCATGTGTCACTATATACATCAGTTCATAGAGGATGTCTTAGTGTATGCATGTGTGTGTGCTTTAGTGTGTTAGTGTATGCATCAGTGTGTGCCTGGGAGTGCTACCATATGCATTAGAGTATATCTGGGTGTGTCAATGTATGCATCAGTGTGTGTGTACCTATGGCCTACCTTAGTGATGACTTATATGCAAAACAAAAAGGGACTCTATGGTTTAGCAAGGGATTTTAGATGCCTACTCAACCTAGCAGTAAAATTGCACTCATAGACTGTTGAGTAGCAGGCCCAAACCATCTTTAAAGGGATACTTGTCTACATTGGTGAATCGGACCATCAGTTCTATAATACATATCTAAATAACTGTATTGGCCTTTCTCTCTGAGTGTGTCACTGGATGTATAAATGAGTATGTCCCTTTGGGACTTGGCCCTTTTTTTCAGGGTCATCCCAGAACATTTTTTCTTCCTCCTGTATTTTATCTGACCTGTTGTTGGTGGTTTTAGGTCGCTGGGCACTTTATCACTGCTGATCAGTGCTAAAGTGCATGTGCTTTCGATTGTAAACTTGGTTAGATTGGTCTACACCTGCTTGGCATATTTAATTTACATGTCAGTCCCTTGTATAGTGGTTTCTCATATACCCAGGGCCAGTAAATTAAATGTTAGTGGTGGGCTTGCAGCGCTGCTTGCAAAACACACCAAAAGTAGCCTTACAAACCTGTTTCAGGACTCTGCCACTGAAAGGCCAGCACGCACAGTTTACTGCCATTGTGATGTGGCACATAAAGTGGTTGCCATGTCTGTGACTTCCCTTTTACTACATATCGGTCAATCCTAAGGTAGGCCCTAGCTAGCCCTATGGGCTGGTTGTTGTGTAGATAAAAGGTAGGGCACGCCTTAACTGTGTGGCATGTCCTGGTAGTGACAAACAGCCTATTTTTGTTCTAACTGCTGTGCTTCAGTGGTAATTCCTGACATGAGAGGGGTAACGTGATAAAGTTTGGTATGTTTGGAATAGTGGTGATAAATGCGGCGTATTGGTGTTTGCAGATTTATTATCACTATTTTAGAAATGCCACTTTTAGAAGTAGGAATTTCTGTGTGCTATGTGTTTTTGTGCCTGCCTGTTGTGTATTGACTGTCTGGCCTTGGAGTGGCAGGAGCTTGGAAGGAGCAATGGCTCCAGAGGGTCTGGATGAATCAGCGCTAGTCTGCATTTGGAGTAGTAGGAGGAGTAGCACCTGTACCTGAATAGGGCTGTGCCTGCCTTCCACAATGATGGCTCCACCCCCTGTGGTGTGTCTGTGGCTAGGTCCTACAATGGGGAGTGTTGTGCACTGTAATGCTGTTGTGAAAGTGCCCCCAGAACTGGTTTAAACTAGGCTCAAGGTCCTGGCCCAGGGGAGAACAAAGACACTGGAACTATATGAGAAGGGGCTGTGACTCCATGTCAGTTGAGTTTGCTTTGACATGGGACCAGACGCTGCTGGTCCGGTATGTGGCCCCAGAGGACTGCTGGGCTACCAGAGAACCTCCATCTGGACTTTGCCATATGTGCTGGTCTGGGCCTGCTTTCTATTCGGGCCCCCAGTGATCTCCTAGGGCGTTGTGGCCTGCCATGAGGGAATTAAAAGCAGCACATGGTGAGCGCTGTGCCTACTGACAGCAGCACTTGATAGGGGTAAATTTGCTGTCATAGCCCGTGATGTTGGCTCAATCTCTAAAAGTGCGACAGGCGCAGAGGAGGGCAATCACACCGAAGAGGAATCGGGCCTGAGAAGAAAGTTCTTCGCTTCAAATTCTGTGGCTGTGAGAAGCCACTGGAAGTCAGGCAGAGGACACTTGACAGTGGGTGGGGCTCCCGTGGGGAACAAGAGAGCCTCAAGTGTCCTGAACCTAGTGGTGGGCGGGGCAAGGCGGGAATGCACTCCTGACCACAATGAAGTAAGCACCAAGCGGCAAGGAATCCCGGCCTGGGAGTTCCTGCTGACATCGGAAGATGGTGGTGCCTAGCCACGCCCCAGATGCACACAAGGATGCCGCGTCATCGGCCGCCCCCAGGCATTCTGCTGGATGGGTGCTGAGACCCAAGCCTGGTAGAGGAAGTTCAGTACTTGGCTTCTGGGGGTGACCTGCAAGTCAAAAAGGACCGGTACCTTGTCCAGCTCGGCAGCCGACGGCTACAAACTGAACCATTCAGCCCCCTGTGATTGGTGAGTGGGACTGAGCTTGCTGTGTATTGCATATGGGGCCGAATGCTTGGGAGCAGCCACCTTTTTTGAGAAGAGAGGTCCCCTGCCAACGTGGATCGAGTGGGCGCCTCCACTCCAGGGTGTACCTACCTTTGGGGCACTGTTGTTACGGAGGCCTCTGCTCCTCAGTTTGAAATCGGAGCATTGAGGCCCTGATCAGGAGCGATAATTGCAGCATTCTTGATTTTAACTGGGCAGATGGCCCAGTAGCCTGAGAGGCGCGGTGTACCGTATACCGCATAAGAGGAGGGCAGAGGCTGCTCCGCGTGGTTGCCTGACTTGACTTCTTGTTCCCCACACTAAGGGGGATATGTGATCTGCGTGTGGTTAAAGTGGGCATTAGGTGCTCACAATACGTGTATGCTGGCAAGTGTGCACTAAGGTGCACTGATATCATATGTATGCATACCGTGTTGTGCTGTGTGCAATATTACAAGTAGCTACTGGTTCATAGCTGTAATGTTCATGACAGTAGCCCGATTGGCCTTACGATATATGTAATGTTATGACAATTGCCCGATTGGTAAGGTGATTTATTTAATACCTGTGAAGTCATGACAAGTGCCTGGTGGCACTGTGTATATATGTGATTATATTCTAATGGGTGTTATGGATAATACAGAGGCTATTTTTATATAACCTTGTGTGGAGTTTTTTTTGTGGTGTGCCTAGTGTGTCAATGCTGTGTGGCTGTGTTGGGCAAACGCTTTACACATTGCCTCTGGGAGAAGCCTGACTTCTCTGCCAAGCGACCAAGGGGATGAGCAAGGGTTATCTTCAGCGTTTAACTCCCTTGCCCTGACTAGAGAGGTGGTTTCTACCTGGCTTAGGTGCATGCCCTAGGCAACCAGAAACCCAATTTCTAAAATTGGTGGCAGCGGTGGGATAGGACTTGCGTTTGCACAGTACCACAGTGACGCATGGTTGCACTACAAACTCTACATTTAGACAAATCATGTGTTTCATGATTTCTCCTGAAGTTGGGCAGACACTCAGCTATCCCTTCAGAATGTCATGTTCAATTGGCAAGAGGATGAATGGAAACTGAGTACTTTGGGTGGAAGGATTCCCATTCCGCATACCAAAAGGTAGTGTTTTTGAGGGTGACCCTGAAGAGTCTTGAGAGGAGGAAGAAAATGACAGGGCAGGTACCCCAGTAGGTAGTGAGGACCCCTCAGAGAGGATGTCCCATGCTAGGTCTAGTTCCAGAGGAGGTGCCTCATGCCTTTCTTGGTCCCCAGAGTGGTTGGTGGACAGGCAGAAGGAAAGGGAACACAAGCTGGAGTTAGAGAAGCTACAACTGGTGCATGCCAAGCTGGGTACAGAGCTAATGCACCTAGCGGTGGAGGAGAAAAAGCTAGAGACTGAAAGGGTCCTAGCCCAGGAAAGGATGTCAGAGGCAGAGAGTGCCTTTGCCAGAGAGAAGATAGCTTGTGAGGATTGGTTGTTTCAGTGGTCTGGATTCACCAGTGAGGGTGGAGTTCAGTGGTGGCAGTAATGTAGAGTCCAGTGTAGGACGTTCCACTCCCAGATCCCAGAGCATAGTACCTAGGTCATAGGAAGAGGGTGTCACATCTGAAGTGTATAGATTGATGTTCAGGGGCAGTAGGAAACGGTCTCACCAGTCTTAGGGGAAGTTTGTGGATGAATGTTGTGATGCACTGGAGGATTGGGTGACTGGTAGCACAGCAAAAACATTTGAAGGCTGTTCAATCTGATTGTCAGAGAACACATGTTCTGTTGTTGTTTTCCAGGGCTACGCCAATACCTGTTGGAGTGTGAGTTCTCTGATTCCAGGGTGCTTTCACGAGAGGCATACCTCTGGGTGAGTGCCACAGGGTCTAGAAAGGCATTTTGAGTGACCCTAAAGGGAGTGGCTCAGGTATTTCCCAACCGAGGGTGGTGGGAAAGGTTCTTAGTAGCCAGATAGGTCCTGTTGTAGTGGAAGGGGTGTAGGGTCTCACGTCCTGTTCCACAGAGAAGTGAGAATGGGATGCGTCCCAAGGTGCCCCAAACCCATTCCCAGGGCCTGAAGGGTTCCCTAAGGGAACACCAGGTAGGTAGCCTAGGCTGTACTAGAAGGCCATCCATTGAGGGGGATCTCCAAGTGTCAGGACAACTTGGAGCATCTGCAAGCAGCATTCCACCAGTTCTGGTGTCTGGAAATGCCACTCTCTAGAGTGGAGGTTGCAGAAGTCCAGATGTAGGGGTGAGAGGGGGGATGCGGTCCCCAGTGGGTGAGCCAGTGGGCCAGGGGCCAGCCCTAAGGGTTGAGCCTTCTAGGAATGACCATGGTGACACCACTTCTGGTTTGTGGGGTCTTTGCGCACTATCAGATGGGCAGGGGTCAGTAGTTCAGTACCAGGCGGACTGTCACGCAACACATGAGGTATGTGTTACCCTTGGGGAGAGGCATGGGTGCTCCCCAGGAAGTCCTTGCTTGCCAGGCAACTGCTCAGCCGCAGGGTGTAGTCCCTGGGTTGGGAGGCCAGGTTCAGGAGGTAATACCTGACCCGGAAGGACGGACATCTGTAAGCAGTGTCCCTACCAGTCTTCTGAGGGTACCACTACAGGTTGGAGGGTGCAGAACTTTGGAATGGGTGCATAGGGAGGGAATCCTTGCCTCTAGCCCCAGGTCAACCTGAGGGTTTGGTCCCGTGGTTGGGAGACCAGTTGCAGGGTCAAGGTCCTGAACTGGTGGGAGAATTGTGTGGGAGGGCTGAATCCAGCATCTTGACAGTTTTATGTTTTGAGGGTGCCTCTCCTAGGAGGAGAGTGTGGAACCCCAGAAGGAGAGGAGAGCCTCACCCATGACCCCTGGTAAGCCTGAGGGTGCAGACCCTAGGTTGAGGGATCAGTGGCAGTATGCACTGATGAAAGGTAGAGTGGAGAATGGATACTATGTACCTGGGGCTACTGACCCCCACTCTGTGAGATGGCAAGGACCTGAGACATCTGGATGGACTAGGGCCTGGTCCTGGCTGAGGAGAGTTAAGGGGTCCCAGTGGGGTAGCTTAGTTGGTCCTGGGGGCTTCGACAGAGGAATCTAAATCGGTTCAGATTGGCGTAGACCTGGAGTGTGCCCCTAAAATTGCGGGCCTGCATCCATGTTCTATCACCCCAAGCAGGGTAGCCATCAAGGTATTGATTGGTCTACCCTGGCTTTAGGCTGGAAGGGGGTTGTGTTGGATTTGGCCCTTTTTGCAGGGTCATTCCAGAACTTTTTTGCCTTCCTTCTGTATTTTTTTCTGACCTGTTGGTGGTGGTTTTTGGACTCTGGGCACTTTATCACAGCTGATCAGTGCTAAAGTGCATATGCTTTCTATGTTAAACTTGGTAAGATTGGTCTACACCTGTTTGACATATTTAATTTACATGTCAGTCCCTTGTACAGTGGTTTCTCGTATACCCTGGGCCAGTAAATTGCTATTGGTAGGCTTGCAGCGCTGCTTGCACCACCCACCAAAAGTATCATTTCAATCCTGTCTGAGGCCTCTGACACTGCAGGGCCTGCACCCGCATTTTAATGGGGCTGTGAAGTGGCACTTAAAGTGGTTGCCACGTCTGGGAATTCCCTTTTACTACATATCAGTCACCCCTAAAGTAGGCCATAGCTAACCCTATGGGCATGGCGTGGTGTAGGTGAAAGGTAGGGCGTGTTCCTTAACTTTGTGGCATGTCCTGGTAGTGACAAACAGCCTATTTGGTTTCTCACTGCTGTGAGACTGCCCTCTCATAGGAATGCATTTGGAATTCCCTGATATGTGCTTCAGTGGTAATTTCTGACCTGAGAGGGGTAACGTGAACAAGTTTGGTATGTTTTGAATAGTGGTGATAAATGCTGCGTATTGGTGTTCGCAGATTTATTATCACTATTTTAGAAATGCCACTTTTAGAAGTAGGTATTTCTGTGTGCTATGTGTCTTTGTGCCTGCCTATGGGTATAGACTGTCTGGTCTTGGAGTGACAGAGGCTGGGGAGGTGCATGGGCTCCAGAGAGTCTGGATGAGTCAGTGCTAGGCTGAATAGGCCTGGTCTGCATTTGGAATGGTGGGAGGAGTAGCACCTGCACCTGAATACGGCTGTGCCTACCTTCCACAAAGATGGCTCCTTCCCCTGTGGTGTGTCTGGGACCAGGACCTATACTTACAATGGGGAGTGTTGTGCACTGAAATGATGTTGTAAAAGTGCCCCCAGAACTGTTATTCACTGGGCTCAAGGCCCTGGGCCAGGGGAGAACAAAGACACTGAAACTATAAGAGAAGGTGCTGGGACCACATGTCTTTGCATTTGCTTGGACTTGGGACCAGACACTGCTGGTCCTATATGCTTCCACAGAGGACTGCTGGGCTACCACCAGCCCACCATCTTGACTTTGCCCTTTGTGCTGGCCTGGGCCTGCTTCCTACTCAGGCACCCAGTGCTCTGCCAGGGCGTTGTGGCCTGCCCTGAGGGATTTAAAAGCAGTGCATGGTGAGCGCTGTGCCTACCAACAGAAACGCATGATAGGGGCTGAATTTGCTGTCAGAGTCTGAGATATGGGCTCTCTCTCTAAAATTGCGGCAGGCGCAGAGGAGGGCATTTGCACCGAATAGGAATCGCCCCAAGCAGAAACTTCCCGAGACTTCGCTCTGAATTCTGTTGCTGTCAGACAACACCGGAAGTCAAGCAGAGGACCCATGACTGTGGGTGGGGCTCCCGTCGGGAAGAGGAGAGCCCCAAGTGTTGCCTGATCCTGGTCATGGGCGGGGCAAGGTGTGCTACTGACCGCTACGGAGAAAGCACCCAAGCAGCCAGGAATCTCGGCCAGGGAGTTCCTGCTGATGTCGGAAGAGGGTTGGGCCTAGCCACGCGCCCAGAAGCCCACGAGGATGCCACATCATCGTCCATCCCAAGGCATCCTGCGGGCTTGGTGCTGAGACTCAAGCCCGGGAGAGGAAGTTTGGTACGTGGTTGCCGGGAGCGATCTGCAAGTTAAGAAGGACAAGTAGCTTGTCCGGCTGGGCAGTCGATGGCTTCAAATTGAACCACTCAGCCCCCTATGATTGGTGAGCGGAACTGAGTTTGCAGTGTATTGCAGGTAGGGCCTACACTCGTGAGCAACCACCTTTGGTGAGAAGAAAGGTCGCCTGCCAACGTGGGTCGAGGGGGCACCTCCACTCCCGGGTGTACCTACTTTTGGGGCACTGTCGTTATGGAGGCCCTTGCTCCTAAGTTTAAAATAGGAGCATTGAGACCCCGATCTGGAGGGTAATTGCTGCATTACAGTGGCATACCTACAACCTACCTTATGGGTGACTTATGTCTAGTAGAAGGAACGTTTAAGGCTTGGCAAATCATTATCACTGCCAAGTCAACCTTGCAGTAAAACTGCATCCATAGGCTCTGCAGTAGCAGGCCTGACACACGTTTAAAGGGATACTTTTCCGGATGTCCGCTAGTCAGCACCAGGACCAGTATTTCTGTGCAAATCTAAATAAGTGTATAAGTCCATTTCTGAGTGTGTTACTGCATGTGTAAGCAACTATGACACTACATGACTAGCTGTATTATTTTCTCTGTTGGTCTCTAGATGTGTATATAACTGACTGCTTGTATTACAGACTCCATTACTGAATGTTGGGGTTTATAATTATGTATGCAACTGGCTCTGTTACTGCTAGATGACTTATATATAGTAGAAGGGAAATTTAAACCTTGGTAAGGAGTCTTGATACCAACTTGATCTGCCAGTAAAACTGCACAACCAACATCTCAAGTAGCACCCACACCACAGGCCTATTAGTCTGGATGAATGACTATTAGAATGATAACTTCAGTACACATTTAAATAGGTGTACCAGTCACCCTCTTGCCGTGTCACTGAATGTAAAAGTAACAAAGTCACAATATCTTTTTGTGTATACAAGTGCTTCTGTTACTGCTGCAAACATAAGTGCTGTATGAGCATGCCAATGAATATTTACATGCCTCTGTCTCTCTCTCCCAGGCTAAGTGAGTAACTCTGCTTTTCGAAATATGTATATGACTTGTGGTATGGATGAAAGACTGCATACTTAACTATGCCTAGGGGTCTCAAAGTACACATGTGACTCACTGAGACTTTAAACGGCATGTCTTACTCTTTAATCACAAAGCACTCTGCCCTGTGACTTATCTACACCCTACTAAAGGGGTAACAAGTGCATTATAAAGCAGATGTTTTAAGCTCAAGGAGTTGTTAATGCTAACCTGACCATGCAGTAAAACATGAAATGCATACTTTACAGTTTAAGGGCAGCTCATAATGAAAGGACTACTCACACTCCTATTCTCAGACCCAGACAGCCACTTACATACTCACTCACACTACCACAGACACACACATTCATAAACCCACAAAAACACTCAAACTCCCACTCATAGATCCCCCTCATACACTAACAATACATTTGTATATATCATGCAGACTTTTACCAACCTCATGTATACACATGACTTAACAATCATATATTTTGAAATTACATCGCAATTCACATACCTGTAAATTTAGTTGGTTGATTAGGTATTTTTTTTATGTTGTCAGTTAGAATAAAGTCTGAGAGAAAATGTAAAAACTAAGCATAAGAATAGTATGCCACTCTCATACAGGGCAACCATTAATGGCAGCCTTTTTAACATTGCCCTCAGAGATAATGTTGAAGGTAGCAAATCAAAACATCCCTTGCATATTTTGCTTTCTTAACTTACTTTTCAATCATCAGTCTTTCTTAACTCTTTCTTGCACTTCAGTGAACAAGCCCAATCTGGTAGTGTTTTGGGGCATATTTGTGAATTCGTAACAACCCTCAGTGCGGTCCCCTGTGTAACTTCATGACAAATTTGTGAATATCTACGAGAGCCCAAACCATATATAGGTTTTTACTCTTCCTACTTTGCAACTCCTATAATGTTTATTCATAGTCATATTTAGCTTTATTCGGAGTCATAACAGATAACCATAAAAGCATTTACATAAAAAGGCAGCATATATCAATTACATTTTATTACATCTAAAAGAATATAATCATCAAACCACCAATAGCAATTGTTCATGGTCAATCTCCCAATGTGCACAATCAGTTTCATTAGTTAGACTTTATAAATGTTTCAACACTTCACTAAAAGTTTACCTTTCCCTCAAAACTACATATTATGTTTAGACTAATGTCTTCCTAAAATAATTAAGATGCTTTTAGTGTTCTAGTACAGTATTTTTCCTATAAGTATCCAGGTTCAGTACTCCCCCACGCCAGTTATTACCATGCCACCTTAAACCAATATTCCCTATGCTGTGTCCTTAAACAGTATCAATGGTCATCCTCTTTCTCACGTAAAAAACAGCCATTAAGAAGGATGACATTCTGCCACAAATTTCTAACGATGGCAGCGATTGAAGATTTAAATATACAGGGCAACATTGTGTAAAGTTTAACTGTCTTATTATTGGTAAAATATGCCGCTTCCTGTATTGAGAGTAGAATTTACAAAAGAGGACCATGTGCATTATGTTCTGGGGCATCTTATGATCACAGAGACAATTTACTAAATCAATGAACCACTTGTTTGTAGTAGGAAAAGTGTAGAGTCTATGGAATATGTCCAATCTAAAGCGTGTGAGGACGAACCTGTATCTTGAATTTAAAATAGATATCAAATAGGGCTGCATATTAAAAGTGGTTAATATCAGTTGATTATGTAGGATTTTGGGAGTTCGGTTACCAAATTAGGATCTTCCAAGTGAATCATTGCCTCCCTTTTCAAAGCTTTTCTGCTAATGGTAGATAGCACATCGGGTTTGTCAAAATAATCGGGATGAGCCATAGCCCAAAAAAACTGCTTTACATACTCAAGCAATGGGATGCTCAGGTATGTAGTTAATTTAAGGCAGTCAGCTATTATTGCTTGATTAAGGACTGTGAATTCTGAAGTCCAAATCTTCTGCCACTATAGTAATGTTTATTACATACATGTGTCCAAGAAAATAATGCCTCCATAATAAACCAAACCACAGTAATTTTTAACACAGACTACAGTCTGTTTGTTGCCCTTCCCCCACACTCTCTTAGCAGAGTTTCCATAGCAACCCCCTTTACAACACCCTCAAGAACCAGTACAGCACAAGTTCACAAGACAATCTAGAAGATGCACATTACTGTCTAGCTCAGCTGCAGCTGGTGTGGTTGACTGTTTGCAATTAAAAGCATGTCCAAGATTGCATTACATTTTTTTATCATTACCAGAGCCGATCACAGACTTATTCACTTTTTCTTAAAAAATTACTACCTAATTTTAGCTACCTGTTTATTTGCACCATCCAATCTAATATGTATTTTTTTAAACCAGGACCTGACTTCCATGTTAACTGCCTTTTATTTAGAAAACAGTCTCATTCTGCTCCAGCCATCTCCCATGTACTACGTCTCCTTTGGTAGAGTGAGGATTGTGGGTAACAGCTATGTGTTTTGGGCTAGAGAGTGTGCTAGAAAGAGTGGCATTGACAGGGACTTGAGTTGGTCTAATGTGGACATTACTTGGGCTGGCTGGAGAGGGCTAAAGTGGCATCAATTGTTGCCTTTGTTTAAAAGTATGCAGATTGCCAACAAACTGACGTCATAAGTGTGCACTATGGAGACAATGACGTAGGCACACTTACTGGAGTAGGACTGGAAATCCTAATGAAGGATACCTTTGCTTAATTAATGATAATTTTCCCTCAGACTGCCTTGGTATTCTCCAACATATGCCTAAGGCAGACATGTAAGTGATCAAACGAGTTCTGTCCACATATAGACAAAGCCAGGAAACATGGCAATAAAACTGTTTCTGCATTCCTTAGAGATCATAGCATGGGCTCTGTCTACAACAACAATTTGTGCTTTGACATGCTGGGTGTATATATAGAAGTAATGAAGTTAACTTCACAGGAAAAAAGCAGGGCGTTCTGCAACAACCTGAAACACTGCACACTATTTTATGTGTAGTTATCATCTACACACAATAAACACAAAGGCTCTTCTCAGAGACACCCTATTTCCCAAACACAGGTTCATTTTCTTTTTAAATACCTTTTTTTTCAAATATGTAAAACAAAAGCCGACATTCAATAGGCACCAGCACATTTAAAATACACAACTATATAGGTGACTCTCTACATCTGACTGTGGGTGAATGGGACTGTGAGTGGGTGTAAGACTATCTGAGTGGGTCTGTGGGTGGGTGCGTAAGTCTCTGAGTTGGTCTGTGAGTGTCTGACTGGGTTTGGGAATAAATACATGAGTCTCTGAGTGGTTCTGTGAGTGGATGTGTGAGTCTCTGAGTGGGTTTCTGAGCGCATATGTGAGTCTATGAGTGGATGTGTAAGTGTCTGGGTATCGGAGTAGATGTATGAATCTCTGAGTGGGCCTGTGAGGGGAGGTGAGAGTGTGTCCGTAATTGGTGTGTGATTGTCTGTATGAGTCTGTAAGTGGGTTCTAGAAACTCTGAGTAGGTCTGTGAGTGAGTGCATGATCCCGTGAGTGGGTCTGTGAGTGAGTGCATTAGTCTATAAATGGGTCTGTGAGTAGTTGCATGAAAGTTTGAGTGGGCCTGATGAGTGGGTGCAGGATAAACCCAGGTTGTAAACTCCACTCCGCTCATTGAGTTGACAGAATTCAGGCACTCTACACTCCACCGAGGAATACAGAATTCCTGAATTCCACCATTCGGGTGCAAAGCAGATTTTTTTTTTCTGTTCGTACGCTTGAGTTTTATTTTGGAGCCAAGACTCTAAGGTCACTTGTGAGCACGCGCAAGACTTCTCACACAGATAGAGAGCTCAGGTGCTCACTCGCACAGCTTCCGTGACTTCACCAAGCTAGCAATATTACAGCCAATCGCAAACGGAGCAGTCAAGCAGCTTTTCTGCTTGAGATTGCAGCTGAGAGGCATTTGGAGTGGATTTTCTTCTCAAACTTCCCATTGGAGTTGTTTTTCTGTGCTAGAAGTCATTTTTAAAATGTTTTTTTTCAAACCAGAAGGAAGTGCCCCAGAGGCTCCAACTTCTTGTTCCTGTTAACAGGCTCTTCCCAGTGCTTCGTCCCTCTCCTGGTCACTTTTCATTGGGATTTGGAGCTGGAAGGATCACTCTGGATCATGTCTGTTGCATATATACCATTGGATTTAAGTACTCTGTTTTTGAGATATCACAAGTAAGTTGAAAAATTAGTGTATAAGGGTGTTGTTTGTTTGACTGGGGGAGTGCACTTGAATATATTTGTACTTTTATTCATAATTTATTGTGGTGGATGGCCGGTAGTTTTAGTAGGGGCATAGTTTAATTGTGCATGAAATTTATCCTCTTTTGTGAAGAAAAAATGTTGCACAGTTTAACACATTCTCTTTTCCTTGTTTTTAATGTTTGCAATATTGATTGATTTCATTAAACATGTGGCCTAGTCTGACAATGAGCCTTGGAGCCAGTAGGCCCTGTACTATTCATGGGTGCATGAAACAACTGTTTCTGTAGTGTTTGTAGAATCAAAACATCATTTAGACCATGGATGGCATTGGATTAAAATACAAAAGTGTTTTTTTGTGGTTTTCACATCTTTTCCCCCTGAAAACAGTGTTTAGGTGGGGTAATGCGTTTGGAGGATGTGTGTTGTTGTGAACATTTTTATCCCTGTTAATTTTCATTTTTGCCATTGCTGAATTAATGCTCTGTTCTCTGTGTTACCATGCCTCTTTTGTCAGGCCACTGTGCATGTGTATGTGTGTTTGGCATAGGCCACAATTTGATTTTGTTGTTCAAGAATCATTATGCCCTGAGGCCAGGGGCCATTTTGTATAGTCGGTGTTCGCCCTTGGCCTGCAAGTTTTCTTTGTTTTCCAGCCAGTGTGCTTTCCCCATAGGTCTACATTTCTTATTTGCTTGTGGCCATGCCCCCCTGCTGGTTTTGTTGTTACCATGTGGCTGCGGCCATTTTGTGTAGCCAGCCAGTGTGCTTTTGCCATGGGACTGTATGTTTTCTCTGTTTGTTGCACTGCCCCCTTGCTGGTTGTTGTTGTTCTGAAGTTTGACCATGTGGCTGGTGGCATTTTGTGTAAAAAACAGTGTGCTTTTACCATAGGCCTGCATAGCTTCTCTGTTTGTGGCCATGCCTCCTTGCTGGTTGTTGTGACCATGCAGCTGATGGTCATTTTGTGTAGCCAGCCAGTGTGATACTTCTTTCCCCATAGACCTTCATATATTCTCTTTGTTCCCCATGCCTCCTTGCTTGCTGTTTGACCATGTGGCTGATGCCATTTTGCATAGGCAGGCATTAAGTGTGCTTTTACCAAAGGCTTGCATGTGTTGTTCTTCTATCATTTTGTTGTAGCCATGCCTCCTTGCTTGCTGGTTCACCATGTGGTCAGTCGGTGGATTTTTAGTGTAGGTAACCAGTGTGCTTTTACCATAGGCCTGCATGATGTCTTTTCTTTCTTCCCACTCCTAATGCCTATTTGCTCTGTGTTGTTGTTGTTGATGACCATGTGGCAATGGCAGGCAGCCATTTTGTATGTTCAGGCAGTGTGGCCCTTTGCCATATGCTTGCATGGATGGCTGAGCAATGTGATGGCAGTTTAATAATTTAAAATGAATGATAATCATGAGGATAATGTCACTTATTTATAATTTGGTTTTTCTTTTTAGATTCCTTTTTATAACCATGTTCATAACACCTGTCATCAAAGAATCAACCCCATGTCTGCTATAGGAGCACCACATCAATCATTGTGTAAGGATTTACTCGATTGTCATTTGTCAGCTGCTCCTCCCTGAGTGCCACATCCCGCATGATGAATTTCACAGAAAGCAACCAGTTACAGTGGCATTCTTTTGTTGTTGTTGCTCTTTCTTATAATTCTTGAGTGTACAGTCACCATGAAAGTTTATGTTGGTGTAGTTTTCCGTTTTATGAATGAACACTGTATACTACTAATTATTTATAATAACTTGAGTAACCACACAACATGATATTGTTTGTTTGTACTACTACTTGAACTGCAACAAGCAATGTTCCACTGATGTTTTTCTTGCTTGTTTGCTTTTAGGTTCACAGGAGAGGGGACATGACCCACAGTACTGACAGACAGAAGTCCTCTGCACAACGTGATGAGTGACTCACTACACAACACAGTCATCTCTTTAGCTTGTTGTGAAGCTAAGTGCCACTGCCAAGCTTCTAAATGGCCTCGAAGAAAGTGCTGCCAAGAAAGTGGCTAGTGGGGAGCAGAAGAAGCAGATTTCCACAAGTAGCTTGCCAACCGCAGCCTTTTTCAGGAAAGTTGTGCCTGCCACACCAGCCTCCGGCAAGCAAGCTGAGAGCAGCACTCCTGCATCAACAGTACGACCCCCCCCAATCTAATCCCAGGCCATGTCTGTCAGTGAGGCAGCTAGTGCAATCATGTTGATGCCTACAAGTAGTGATGCTGAATGGGATTTGTCCCTTTCGCAAAGTAGTACACAATATTTTCAGAAAACACAGCAAAGTGAACAGCAGCCGCAGCCAGCAATAGTACATTTGTCTGATCTTGGAGCAGAACAGGAGGTATGTCCGTGATGGCTGGACGCGGGATAGGTCCCATACCTTACAGAGTAACAGTAAAAGCTCCCTTTTTGTGAAAGTGCACCAATGTGCAAGCGTCTCAGCAGTTACAACAGGGGCAATTAGCCCTCCCTTTTAGGTGCATTCAGTTCAGAAGGTATTTTATACATCTGTTTATGTTAGACTACATCACAAGTCCAAATTACAGGATACAGTACTTCACAGAAACACACCTACACCATTACAACTTGAGTAGAAAAGGATCCTTTGGTCCTGACGAAATGCCAAGATCCCTTGGACTTTAATAAGCATGAAGCATGTTGACCCTCCTCACCGCACATACACTAATTTGAGCTTGAGAGGCTGAAACTCCCTCTCTCTAGTACCAACTTTACAGTCTGCTGTTTTTATTATAGCTTAGGGACCAAACCAATAAAGTAATCCCTAAATCTATTTTTATCTTGCACATACCCTCCCCCACCTCTCCTCATACTACTCTCTACACTTATGCCCCTCCTCCCTCCCACTACACTCAGCAAAAAGAGAAGACCTCTGGCAAAGAGCCCCTTTGTGGGTCCTGTTGGGCATAGCAGCGCTGGCCCGCGGAGCTGCCCGATGATGAAGCATGACACCTCTTTGGGTATGTGAGGGCCCTTGCTCCAAAAAGGAGCTACTACCTCTCTATCTTTCTTTGTTTTGACATCTGGAAAATCATCCCACCATGCCCCCGCCCACCAGCCCCCTCTTTTGCATCCCTGTTCCCTGTCTCCACTAGGAACTGCATACTCCTGTTCTTGCCACTCCCACATCTCCTGCAAGGAAAAGGAAGGGTACTACAGCACCATCGTTTCTGAGCACTACTTCTGATGATGATGATAGGGACATGAAGTGGACCCCGACAGAGACCAGGAGGCAATAGGAGAGGCAAAAGGAAAGAAAAGCTCCAGAATGAATTAGATTTATGGAAGGGGATGAAGAGGAGAATGACAATGATGAGGTAGTCATGTTGGAAAGTGACACAGAGGATTCTGACATTGTTATTCAACCAGCACCGAGGGATGTGGCACAGGTAGCACCGCCATGAGCTCCCATATTTGCAAAGCCCCAGCTGAGACCAGCACCAACCCCTGCCTCAGGAGAAGCAGAGAGGCAATCGATGACATACCCAGTTCATCTTCAGGCACTGGCCCGGTAAAAAAGTACTCCTCTCCAGTTTGGGACTTTTTTTACAGTTAGCATAGTGGGGGAGCACATTGCAGGATGTACCATTTGCCACACAACTGTTCATTGAGGTAAACCTGGTACACATAATGGTACTGGAAGCCAAGTGGCACGGATAAAAAAACACCACACAATTAAGTGGGAGTAGCACAATAAAAAAATAGCTGAACATGATCTTGGTGGTGGCGGGAGATGGGGAACAACAACTACAAGACCAATCATTGGGGAAGGTGATGATGATGAGGAAGAAGAGGGGGATATCTTCTTCACGCAAAGCAGCCCTGTCCTCAGCAGTGTGCCAGAAGATTCACCCACCTCAGGGACTTCACAAGTGGCACAAGGAGACTCAGAGTGAGATGATGGAGGTACTGCAGCATACAGTCACTGCCCCATCACCACCATCATCATCACACACATTGAATCTACTATGAGCATTTATTTATCAAAAGATGCCTGTGTCAGTGCCCCAAGAAAAGAAGAAAATCCAGGCTAATATTATGGGCATTTTTAGGTAGGAGGGGCCTACGAGCTAAACCACCCAACCGCATCTTTATACAATGGGAAGCTGGTAAAAATGTAATTGCTGGAACTCCTCCCTATTTTGTTTGTGGAAGGAGTGGGATTTTTTGAGTTTGTGGCAGCCATCTGCCCAAAATGGAAGGTACCTAGTAGTACCTATTTTGCCAGAATGGCTGTTCCAGGGCTGCATTATGATTTGCTGTAGTTGGTTGGACAAGCTTTGCAGCAAAGTGTTGTTCACACCATCCACCTGATGACCGACACGTGGACCAGTTGTCAGGTGACTGATTTCATGTGCATCATTGCACACTGGATCTCTTTTGCAGGGGTAAAGCTAAATATATCTTCAGGTCTTGGCTCTGAAGAAAGTTTTAAGACCGTTCGGTGGCATGCAACAGTGGCCTTGTTCACCATGGAGAAATTGCATACCACTATAAACATTTTGGAGGAAGTTAACAGCAAGGTGTATGAATAGCCGCAACCCAGAGGTTTTAAAATTGGATTCGTTGCCATGGACAATGGAAGTGACATAGTCAAGGCCATGTCAGATGGAGGCTATTTCAGGGTCCTGTGTTTGGCCCATTGCATCAACCTGATGGTGCAAGACTTCCTCTAAAGGAAGACATAGTCAGCAACATACTGACCACCTGCCGAAGAATCTGCACCCATTTCAGCCATTCTTTTAAAGCCGGAAGCAGCAGCAGATTATTCAGTGTAATAATAGAGCACCAGTTAAGGCCCTGATAAAGGAGGTGCTAACACGTTGGAACTCTATATTTTACATGCTACACGGTCTGTTTGAGCAGTACAAACAGATCAATAACTATCTCATTCAAAGAGTCAGTTGGGAAAGCTATGACCATGTATGTGGACAAATGGGACATAGTCAAATGCCTGACACAGATGCTACTACCTTTTGAGGTTTTCATACAGGAAGTTAGCAAGGAGAACAATAGGAAGGCCTAAGCTATCCGATTGCTGCATCTCCTAGAAGACCAGATAAAGAAGGTCTGAAAGGTTCACCCCTGCAGGTTTGAATGAAAACACAGAAGCGCATACCTTTGCTGAGAGTTTAGTCCTGCGCTTGGCTTCTAATATAAGGCTGCAACATGACATCATCAAGTATGAAGAGTTCATATGTACCATGCTACTTGATTCACGGTACAAACAAAGTTCTGCCCACTTTCATCCCTTTTTCTGAAGAGAATGTTTTAAAATACAAGAGGTGGATTATAGAGCAAGCCAGAGACTTGGATGAAGAACGGCTGAAACTTCGAATTACACCTTGCAGTTCTGGGGTGCTGCCTCACAGCAGACAAAAACACCATCAACCAGAACAAAGGCAACAACAGCAAAATAAGGACCGGACCCAACCTCTGCATTGCATTAGTTTCAATTGGCAGGGCTCAAGTCCAATAAAGAGGTGATGGCAACACAGGTAGAGCAAGTGCCGGCACCAATGACCATCCACAGCACGTTCCAGGAGTATCTGGATGTTATAAAAGAGGTCTATGTGGATCAAAATCCATTGATGGTGTAATATGCACCAATGGCCAGAGCTCAGCAGGCTGGCAATAAAGTATCTGGCTTGTCCTGTTGCCAGTGTGCCTGCTGAACATGTGTTCACTGCAGCTGGTGCGGTTGTCACAGTGTGAAGGACCAGTCTCTCCCCTCAAAATGTGTAATAATAATCAATATTTTATATCACGCAATTACACCATTCCTGAAACAATAAATTCCTCTTACCAAAACAATATAGTTAAAAAAGGGTTATAAGAGGGCATTATGGATGTTGGTCTGGAGTTAGTCCATGCTCTGCTCCATTAAGGTGATCTGGCCCTCGATAGTGTCTAGCTGTTGCAGGATGCGGCACAGCAATGGTCTGTTGCTATTCTGGTGGGACGTGGCAGCAGATGGCTGGCAATGACCTTAGCAATGGGACAGCCAGGAGGCTGGAGGCTGAGGGGTACTTGCTGCACTGGAGCTTGGGAGCTGTGCATTGATTTCCAACTCCTACTATTCCAGGACCACCATCCACTGGTATTCCTGTTGGATATGCTCCATCCTCTGCTTCCACAAATGGGCTGCTCTCTCCTGCCTGTCAGGTGGCCCAGCTGGACCAGCAGGAGCAGATATATTGAGAAAAGACAAATTGTAAATAATGGTCTGTGCAAACAATTGTTTTAAATAACAGCTTGGCACAGCAGGAGTACATCGCTAGTCCCCTAGGGCCATTGGAATTTATTTAATGTGATGATTATGATAAGAAGAATCACACAGCTAATTTTATGTTTTCTTTTACCTAAACATGTTGCGAAACATAAAAAAACAGTGTCTGTGTGGCAGAAAGGTGACAGGCAGATTGTGTTCTAAAGGCTTTTCAAGTAGTTATAAACAAAGTCAGACACCTTGAGATGAAAAATAAAATGACTTCTCATTGATGAGTACGGTATTATGCACTATTATGGAATACAAGTTGTATGGGGTGCTAAAATAATGAACCCATGCTCATTGCAAGACAGCACCTCTGCTAGTTTGCTACTGGCTGCAGCTGTAGGTGGGTTCAATGGCCCTGCTCTTCTCCACATGCATTTCTCTTTCTCCCCTTTCTCCAAAAAGGCTGATGAATAATAAATATGATACTATGTCAGTCACACACCTCTTGTATGAAATGCGGATTTTAATACTATTATCCTGTGTGCTGTAAGTAGACATTGTGGAAAATGTATCTAATGGACTACACTATAGTTAAAGGAACGTATTATATAGATTTTATCACTGTGTATCCCCTAAGGAAAACTTGGTATCAAATCATATACTTACTCCCAAGTAACTCTGTGGCCTCACCCACCACCAGGATTTCCAACAAATTCATTTGCTGGGCAAGAACAAAGAAAAGAAAACTTTCGCTATTGTAGGGGGTAGGGTAGAGTGATTAGATAGGTAGGGTAGAGCTTTTTTTTATATAACAAAGAGGCCAGTACACTGATCATTGATTCATCATCATTATTCAGTTACGGTTCGATTCAAAAGGGAAAAATCTGAAGAGGTGTAACTCAATCAGTTATGGGAAACCATGATATATGTTCTGGAATCACTTCACATGGGTATCGCATGATTAAATGTGGCACATGCTAATAATGGTCCACCCACCCTTTCATCCATAGACCATTTCCTTTCTTTTAAGTTACCTTCCGTTCTTTCATGTTTCCCTCAAGCATCAAAGCTTATTAAGTAAGATTTTAATGCATTGCAGATAGAAGAGTACATAATAACTTACATGCCACTGCCGTGGCATGTAAGTTGGGGGGGGGGGGTAATCTCAGAGTAATTTTTTATGACATTGACGAGCGATCCTATGGTAATAGCTAGTGAGCATAGTAATTACAAGAAATATGTGACTTACCAGTGCCCGTCCGTGCTGCCACTTCTCCCCCTGCATCTGAGCCGTACCTGTCTACTCCTGCAGTGGCACTGGAGCCAGCATCACCGATGTGGCTAGAATATAAAACATAGCAAACACAAGGAGGTAATGGACAGAGAAGCGACAGAGTGCAGCACGAACTGCAGTTTGCGTTGATCTTCCTGCCTCTGAGGATGAAATTCTACTGAGCGGCAGCTCGAGCTCTTCAACTTACTATTGGTGATCGCAAGCGGGGAAAAAAACTGCATGGAGCGGAGTATTCTGCACTTCGCGAGCTCTGCCGATCGCGGAGTGCAGAAAACTCCGTGAACGGAGCGGAGTTTACCTCCCGGGGTTACATTTTATTCTATTCCCATTTCGCAACACTGTTGATGAGCCAACTCAGGCTCCCTTTTTTGCAATGCATAGATGCATACTTCACATCATCACTGTGAATTCAATTAAATAACTTGGAACTGTATGAGCTACATAAACAAAGCCATAGAGAGAACGCGCTACTCAGTGATTCACTATTGTGGTAGAAGAAAGAGTCTGCCAGGGCTTCGTAATTAATCAGAAAAAAGGGAGCGCCTGATGAATGCGATCAGGTAGCAGCACCTGCCTAACAGAAACTAGAAACTGGATCACACAATAATATACCAGTGTAAATATTACTAAACATAACTTACCTCTGAGTATGAGCAACATGTATTTTGAATTTTATTGAGCATTGTGGAACATGAACACAGCAAATAATTAATACTCATCGAGCCCCGAATCTTGACGCCTAGCAGGTTGAGCAGGTCCTGCTCCCAGTCAAGTATATTGGCCCAGCGATGTCACAGCTGCTGAGTGGGCGGTGGGCGGTGTGCCGAACCCCGCTGGGGCACCCCATGCACCGGTACACTGTCCCCCGTCGCTGCCGATGCTCTCCCAGGGAGTAGCCGCTACCTGGCGTGCCGCCTGCTGGCAGCATAGAGGGGAGGTGCACGCCTCCTCCTCTCCAAAGATCACCCAGGGCTGCACATCTGGGTGGCAGGGCTGCACACCTGGGCAGCAGAGCCGCCCACATGGAAGACACCCCTCTGTCAAGTTACTGGGTGGGGAAATAAAAGCTAAGAAGGGAAAGTAAAGAAGAAAGAAATAAGGAAAGAAGGGGAAATAAACTAAGTCATAAAAGTCACAAAAACGTGAAATGTAAACAAAACCTAAAATACACACACACAAAGATGCACAGTATTGTAAAAAGTTAAAATTAGGAGTAGAAACGTAATAAAGAAGGAGGATGAGCGGAAAACCAAAAATGGCTGCGCCCATGCGGACGGAGTGGTGCTATTCATGCGTGATTGTGGAGCACTTGGACGCACTTTGCATTCCTAATGCAATGCAAATAGGTGTGCTGGCAAACTGTGCCTGAACAGTGGGTGCATAAGTTTCTGAGTGGGTACATTTGACTGGGTGAGTGAGTTGGTGTATGGGTGCGAGTGTATGAAGGGGTATGTGAGTGTGTGCATGAGTCTCTGAGTATTTCAGTGAGTGAGTACATGAGTGTCAGAGTGGGTCTGTGAGTAGGTGCATGACAATATGAGTGGGTCTATGAATGGGTGTTTAAGTCTCTGAGTGGTACATGAATTTCTGAGTGGGTGCGTGTGTCTGAGTGGGTTTGTGAGTGGGTGCATGAATCTCTGAGAGGGTCTGTGAGTAGGTGCATGAGGCTCTGCATGGGTCTCTCAGTGGGTGCATGAGTCTGAGTGGGTCTGTGAGTGGGTGAGAGATTGGGTCTCTGAGTGGGTAAGAGAATAGGTGCATAAGTGTCTGAGTGGGTGCATGAGCATTTGATGGGGTGAGTGAGTTGGTGAATGAGTGTGTGAATGGGTCTGTGAGTGTGTGCATGAGTCTCTGAGTATGTCAGTGAGTGGGCACATGAGTGTCTGAGTGGGTCTGTAAGTGGCTGCCTGACAATATGAGTGGTTCTGTGAATGTGTGTTTAAGTCTCTTAGTGGTACATGAGTTTCTGAGTGGATATTTGAATGGGTGTGTGTGTCTGAGTGGGTATGTGAGTGGGTGCATGAACCTCTGAGAGGGTCTGTGAGTACGTGCATGAATCTCTGCTTAGGTCAGTCAGAACTACACCCGGGACAGGCTTCTGGCCCTGAACAAACAAAAACAACCCCTCTGTAATTACACCTATTCGGGCGACAATCCTTTTACCGGCTGCAGTTTCTGCAACCCTCCTGGCACAGACTCGGCACCAGGCGGACTTCAACTAGGCCTCCTTAACTGCAGATCGCTCGTTAAACATGCGCATGAAATTAACCTCTTGATTCTAAACCACGCTATGGACATTCTGTTTCTCACTGAAACATGGCTCACTCACAACAATGGCCCTGACATAGTCCTAGCACTCCCTCCGGGCTATCAAATCTGCTCATTGAATAGACCAGTTGGTAGAGGAGGCGGCCTAGCCATAATATCTAAGGACGTGTTCTCCTGTAGGATCTCGGATGGTAACATCAAAGGTTGTGAAAGCTGCCACTTCTCCATCCAAATCTCCCCAGTAACATCCCTGTCGGGAATGCTTGTATATCGCCCCCCTGGCCAACTCACCGATTTTCCTAGCAAACTCACTGACCACATCACCATGGATTGCACGACTTCCTCCAACTATCTCCTACTGGGGGACCTCAATATCCACTTCCTGGACCCGGTCGACAAACAGGCTGTAGAACTCCTACAAGATCTCTCCTCTATGGGCCTCGGCCTAAAAAACGCACAGGCGACTCACGACAAAGGACAGCTACTCGATCCCATATTCACTAACATCCAAGATCTGAGCACTCGCCCCCACGTCCCCCTCCCTTGGACCGACCACTTCCTGGTCCCCTTCGAATGGCACATTAACATCCCTCCACCTCAACCTCCTAAACTCAGAACCCTTATTAGACGCTGGCATAAACTGGTCCCAGAGGAATGGGCAGCTAAACTAAGTGAAGATACCCCTTCCCCCTCTCAAGACACTATCACTGCTGACACCAAATTTAACACATGGATCTCCCATTCTCTGGACGACATCCTCCCGAAATCCAGCACCCTCAAACGTACCAAGAGAGTCAACCCTTCCCCCTGGTACACCCCCGAATTAAACTTACTACGGAAGGAATGTAAGAGGAACGAACGCTTATGGAGGAAAGATAAAAAGGCAGACAAGAAAGATATATTTCGGGCCTCTTTAAAATCCTATAAAACGGAACTCCTCAATACTAAAAGCGCCTTCTACGAAGATAGAACTACAAAACGCCTCCTGCTCGGCACATGAAACCTTTGCCGTCCTTAAGGAACTCCTCCAGGCCCCAGACCCCCCAGTAAAACCTTTGGACCCCAAAGCAGCGGAAAGCAAATGCATTAAACTTGCCACCTTCTTCGACGAGAAAATCCAAAAAATTCTCGCGGACCTACCCCCAATCGCGGCTGACAACCTGGGCGGGGATCCTTCTAAATCTCCCATTCACTGCCCTCACTCCCCTGATGGCACCCTACACTTTCTGGACACCTTTGGCCCAGTGTCTACGGAAGAGGTAGCCGCAACATTGGCTATAATTAAAAGTGGCTCTCCTCGCGATCCCGCCCCTCTCCGTTTTCTGAAAAAAGTGTCCAGCACCATCCTCCCCCCCCTCACGTCCCTCATTAATTCCTCCCTCTCGCAGGGTCTAGTCCCTCCTAGCTGGAAGGCGGCAGTGGTCAAAGGCCTTTTAAAGAAACCCTCTCTAGACCCCCTGGACCTAGCCAACTACAGACCTATCTCCCTCCTCCCAGGAAATAGCAAGATCACGGAGAAGCTAGTGAATAAAAAACTATCACTATTCCTTGAGAGCAACAACCTACTCGGGACCTCCCAGACAGGGTTTCGTCCAGGACAGGGCACTGACACCGCCCTCCTGGCAGCAGTGGAGAAGGCCAGAAGCATTCTGGACACGGGAGGATCAGTGGCAGTGATCCTCCTGGACCTCAGTGCGGCCTTCGACACTGTGAGCCACCACACCCTAATCCAACGACTGGGAGACATCGGAGTAAGGGGCGCGGCCTTGAAGTGGCTAAAATCTTTCCTAGACGGACGCTCCTTTCAAGTCTGGGAGAATGACAGCCACTCCCCCGCAATCCCCCTCCGTTGTGGAGTACCGCAGGGCTCATCTCTTAGCCCTACGTTATTTAACGTTTATATGTCCCCGCTGGAGAAACTGGTCAACCCGTTCGGCGTCTCGATTATCAACTACGCCGACGACACCCAGCTGGTGGTAACCCTCTCACACCCACACCAATCCCCACCCGACCTTCACAGCTGTCTCTCGGAAATTCATAACTGGATGAACTCCTCGGCACTGAAACTGAACGGGTCCAAGACCGAGATCCTGCTGCTCGGACATAAAGGGCCCTCCCTGCCGCTTGACATCTGGCCCGTCTGTCTAGGTGACCCCCCTACACCGAAGGAGGTCAAGAGCCTGGGCGTATGGCTCGAAAAGGACCTGAGCTTCAGATCACAGGCCAAAAAAACGGCAGGAATCTGCTTCGGACTCCTTAGGGCCTGCAGAAAGGTCTTCCCCTTGCTCCCCGCTACCTCCAAGAAACTTCTGATTCAGGGCCTCATTATGGCGAGGCTGGACTACTGCAACGCAATCTACCTGGGTGCCCCCGAAGCCACCCTCAATACCCTGCAGAAAGTCCAAAACGCCGCGGCCCGCCTACTTACCGACACCCCCGCCAGATCCTCGGCAAAGCCAGCCTTGAAGCTCCTGCATTGGCTCCCAGTCAGAGAAAGGGTTGCTTTCAAGGCCCTCTGTCTGGCCCATAAGACCCTCCATGACAAAGGCCCACCCCTCCTCAAGGATTTCATCATCCCTTACAATGCGAGTAGGGTCCTCCGCTCAGGCCGAGAGAACTTCATCACTGTCCCCAGAGTCAAAAAAGCCCGGTCCGGAGGACGCCGCTTCTCGGTCCACACGGCCAAACACTGGAAGAACCTTCCTCGGACACTGAGAACTGAACCTAATCTTCTTCAATTCAGGAAGGCCTTGAAAACCTTTCTCTTTCCTTAAATCCCCCCCCCCCCTTCGATTCTGACCTCTCCTGAGTTCTGGTTCTAGCGCTGGGATGCTCTAGGGTTACTACGCGCTCTACAAAACCTTAAAATAAATAAAATAAATAAATAAATAAGGTGCATGAGTCTCTGAGTGGGTCTGTGAGTGGGTGTGTGAGTGCCTAACTGGGTCTCTGAGTAGGAGCATGAATGTCTAAGTGAGTCTGTGAGTATGTGCATGAGTGTCTGTTGGGGTCTGTGAGTAGGTGAGAGAGTGAGAGAGTGGGGGAGAGAATAGGTGCATAAGTGTCTGAGTGGGTTCAGGAGCATGTGACTGGGTGAGTGAATCATTGCATGAGTGTCTGAGTGGGTCCGTGACTACATGTGTGAGTCTCTGAGTATGACAATGAGTGGGTACATGAGTGTCTGAGTGGGTCTGTGAGTTGGTGCATGACAATATGATTGGGTCTGTAAGTCTCTGAGTGGGTCTAGGAGTGAGTTCATGTGCCTCTGAGTAGGTCCATGAGTGGGTGTATGAGGCTCTTAGTGGGTCTGTGAGTGGGTGCATGAGTGTCTGAGTGGGTCTGTCAGGGAGTGTGTAAGTCTGAGTGCGTCTGCAAATGATGGGTGCGCAAGCCTCTGTGTGGATGAGTGAGTGGGTACATGAGTGTCTGAATGAGTCTGTGAGTAATTGAGCCTCTGTGTAGTTGAGAGAGTGGGTGCATAAGTGTCTGAGTGGGTCTCTGAGTGGGTGCATGAGAATTTGACTGGGTACGTGAGTGGGTATATATATAAAATGGTTGTAAACTATATTCTAAACTGCATAGGAAACCCACTGCCAGTAACATAATATTACATGCTGATAGTTCTCACCATACCAGTATGGTAGCCAGTATACCATATGGTGAAGTGCTAAGACTGTGGAGAAATTGCATTGATTTTGAAATGGCTATAGAAGACATGACAGTAAGATTTACAAAACGGGAATATTCTTAAGAAATTTCTGACAGAGCAATACATAACACTAGGGGGCAGATTTATGTTAACTGGCGTATCCCCAGGGATGCGCCAGTTAACATGCGCCACAGTGCGCCACTGCTCCGCCACCCATGGTGCGCCCCATTTATGATGCGGCGCACCATGGTGCAAGGCAGGGAGGATGCCTGACGCATCTCTCGGCGTAGGGCGGCGCATTGCAGGAGTCATGTCGCAAGTGCGACATGACTCCTGCCATGCACAGGAGCCACCTATTCAAAGCATGTTGCGGCACCCTTACGCCTGCTTCAAGCAGGCGTAAGGTATTGACGTAGAAAGTGGCTGAGTGGAATCTCATAGATTTCACTCAGCCACTTTTAGGAGGCGTTCCTGCGCAGGAACGCCCCCCCTGCGCAGGAACGCCTCCTTATGGCGCAGGGGTTTCCAACGTGACGCATCTCCTAGATGCGTCACGTTGTAAATAGGGCGCATTGTTTGCGCCGCCATTGCGTCACATTACGTAACGCAATTGCGGCGCAAGGAGGCGCAAGGGCATCATAAATCTGCCCCTTAGTGCCTTAAACAAGAAACAGTACTATTCAAACCACACAAGAAGAAAGACAGAAATAAAATAAGAATTATCACACACTTTAGCACACAACATTGCACAGTTAGAAATATGCTTAATAAATTCTGGCATCTAATATGCAGTGATCCAGTTATGGGAAGTAAGGTACCAAAAAGATTAGGAATTGCTTAGAAAAGAGTGAGATCGATGATGGGTGATCTAGTAAGAAACACTACCAGAACCTGACTCAGGCAACTGGTTTAAGGGACGTCAAGTCTTACGTAAGTGCTGTAGAAGCAAGGCGTATGAATATGGCACCAATAAAACACATTACATAACACCGTTAGAGCCTTGGCCACACAAAATCAGAGAGGCTTTGTACTGTAAAACAGAACATGCTATATATGTTTTGGAATGTCCGTGTGGACTTTACTACATAGGTAGCACTAAACTCCTAGTGCACAAACTTATACTGCAACACATAACATCCATTAAAAATAGGGACAGCACATATCCAGTAGTACATCACTTCTTAGCCACACATAATAACAATGACAGGCTAATGAAATTCTTTTTGATTGTTATGGTACCATGTTTGACAAGGGGAGGAGACCATGAAAGAACCTTCAGAAAACTTGAATCCAGTTACATATTAAGGTTTAATAGGAAGACCCTGATAGGTTTGAACACAGACGAGAAACTATATTCACATCTCTAATTGCTATATCAGGGCTCTCTCCACACTGGCATTTAGGATTTTTAACCTTATAATTAGGTATGTAAAATATTTCTCTCTTTCTGAGGAGAATTTGCGTTTTGTTTTTGTGTAATCGCTGATATATATAACATGATTTTTCAACATTAAATAAAATAAAAAAGACCGGAAAGTCGTCAGAGGCCCCGCCACCTTTCACCATCACTCTGCAAATGCACCTTCTGGCGCTCAACTGGTTGGGGAATGAAGTCCCCTTGGCTGCAGAGGGTCTTTTGTCCAACAAGCCCTCCTGTTACCTCCAATAAGTCCCAAACATCATGATTGCTGAGGGGACTTCAGAGGTCATGCCCTCTTTTTCTTCTACTCTGCAAATGTGCCTCCTGGTGCCCTGCTGGTTGGGGGATGAAGTCCACTTGGAGGCTGAGGGTCATTGGGGGCCAACAAGCCTTTCTATTTCCTCCAGTAAGTTACGCAGACAAAATTACTGAGAGGACTTCAGAGGTCATGCCCCCTTTCTCCACCACTGCAAACATGCCTCCTGGTGCACAACTGGTTGGGAAATTAAGTCTTCTTAGATCTAGAGTGTCTTTGGAGGCCAAGAAGCTTTCCTATTCCCTCCAGTAAATCCCACACATTGGAATTGCTGAGAGGATGTCAGAGACCACGACCCCTCTCTCCACCACTCTGCAAACACACCTTGTGGTGCACTGCTGGTTGAAAGATAAAGTCCCCTTGTCTGCAGAGTGTCCTTGGGGGCCAACAATCCCTCCTGTTACCTCTAGTAGCTTCTACATAGCAGGACTTCCTAGAGGTCTTTGGAGGCCATGCCTCTTTCTCAACCACTCCACAAACTGGAGGTTGGGGATAAGGTCCCCTTGGATGCTGAAGGTTCTTGGGGGCCCATAAGCCTTCCTGTTATCTCCAGTAAGTCTGGCACAGCTGGATTCCTGAGAGCTGGTTGAGGCCCTACCCCTTTTCTCCATCACTCTGCAAACACAACTACTAGTTTAAAAACATCATCGAAATTCACTTAAAAAAAGGTTACAGGATCATTAAAGTTACTTTATAGAATTTAAAAAAACATTGAAGTTCTCTGACAAAAACTAAAGGTTCAGATTTCTCTCATATAAACCCAGTGAAATTCAGCAGTTATAGTTACCTGAGCTAGCTATAACCTACGTAGTGACATCACTGATGACATCTTAAATGACATCAGTGATGACGATATCTGTAGATGAATTCTCTACAGTCCGGAAGAGAAGGGTTGCGGAGGGCGAGGTGTCTATTTCGCGACTTCCTGATTGGGACCTTTCCCCTGAAGAGTTATCACTGGATCAATTGAATCTATCTGACCAGGCCACTTCTGGTCTTGCTGTCGAACAAACGGGGCCTGTGTCGCTTGAAGCAATTTACCAAGCTATTACTGACCATAGGCTGGAGGCACGCGCAGAACATTTAAAGACTCACACAGCTTGCCGCAAGTTACAAAATAATGTGCGCCACCTGACTAAATCCTGTAATGAGTTCACTGATCGTATGACTGAGGCTGAAGGCCGTATATCAGCGTTGGAAGATCGAATGACCAGCCAGACAGAGGATGTTGTTAATATTAAGGCTGGCAGTGAGGACGTCCATAATAAGGTTGCGGATTTAGAAAATCGCCTACGTCGTAATAATCTGCGCGTGCTCGGAATTCCTGAAGGCCTTGAACATCAGGATGTTCGTAAATTTATAATTGAGCTGTTTGAGGAGGCTTTCTCAGACGTTAAGGATTGGAACTGGGCTCAAGAGGTTCAACGTGCACACCGATTTCCATTTCGTCAACAGCCGACACGGAACGTGCAAGCTGGCAAGGTGGTGTATCCTCGTGCCATACTTATCTCATTGAATAACTTTCTGGCACGGCAGACCCTATACGACCTTGCGCGACCGGAAAAAAGCGATCTGCTAAAGGGGTTAAATTTTTTGTTCGCCCAGACTATTGTCACTCAACGGTCGAGACGCGCTTGCAGCTTCGCCAGCTTATCGCACCATCCCAATCCAAGGGTCTGCAGGCTTTCCTTCTACAGCCAGCGACACTCAAGATAGTGAATAAGGGACAGGCCCGCTACTTCACATCAGACGCTTCCGCCAAAGAATATCTGCAGTCTCTGCCCTAAAGGCGTGGTACTTTGTATTTGTGTTTTCAATGGATTGATGCACTTATAATACTGCTATAGTTTGATTGAGACATGGACGGTCCGAGCCTCTAGTGAGGCGCTCACACTCATCAAGGGGCGCTAGGCCCTATTGCCTTAATGATGGGGGAGGGTGTGCTGTGGGATGGGTGGGGGGGGGGTTTCTGGGGAGTTTTCTGGGGGATCCGGGTATTTGGGGGTAAGGGGGTGGGGGAGCACGTGGGTTTGGGTGAAAAGTGTAAAAAATCAGTTCAGAACACCAGCTGTAGGGATTCTAGAGCAATGTCTTTTTCTGTATGTTTTGACGACCTTCGACGTGATTATGATGACAATGGCTAATCATCAAGTACGGATGTGTTCATTTAACGTCTGCGGCCTGAACTATGTGATGAAGCACGGACGGGTGAGGGAGGAGATTCGATTAATTAATCCTGATATTATTTGTCTACAGGAAACTCATATATCTTGGGCCAATCAGAAAGTATTAACTGAGTTCGGATATTCATTGCTGGCTGCATCCAGCCAAGCTATAGCTAATCGAGGGGTGGCAATTCTGGGTCGTCATGCATTGGTTGTGGCTGGTAAAATTAAGGTTGATAATTTTGGCCGCTGGGCAATTGTTGAATGTATAATAGGCTGTCGCAAATTTACAGTGTGCACGGTTTATGGTTCCAATTTTGATGAAGCCCAGACCTTGGATTCTCTGAATGTCGAGCTTGCCTTATGGGACACTCCATTGATATTACTAGGAGACTTTAATATACATGGTGAGCTATACAGTGTTCTCTGCGCTTCATCAATTATTGATTCAGCATGGCTTGGTTGATGCATGGCCAGTGGCCAATCCGGCTGACCCGGGATACACCTTTTTTTTCTTCCCCCATAATAAGTTTGTCCGGCTAGATTATATTTTTGTACCTAGATTTTTACTGGTCCAGGTTAAGATGCAGGTCGCACCACGTATTACATCTGACCACGGTCCTCTAGTTATTGATCTTCCTTGTTTTAATCTGGTTCGGCCACCACGCTCATTCACTTTTTCAAAAACAATTTATTAGAGGAAGAATACATGTCATATTCGAGTCTGGGCCAAACAATTTCTGGAATTTAATCATGGCACCGCTTCCTTAGTAATGATTTGGGACTCCCTTAAGGCTGGTATCCGGGGCGAAAGGCTTAGCTATGGCTGGACTCAACAGCGCGAAAAGAAAGAAGTGATTGAGAATTTGATTCTAGATTTATAAACGGCTGAGGGTGAATTGATTACAAAAATCCTTACTAATAATGACAGCCAGATGGCACAGACAAAGGTCGCCTGTTGTAAGGCTAAGATTAATGGTGTGTGGAGTGAGGATATAGCAATTCAGTATAAAATAAATAAATCTCAACGGTATGAGTATGGAGAAGCTGTGGGCCGATGTCTTGCTCAAAGACTACGAGGCCGTCAAGTATCTCAAAGAATTGAGGGCCTGTTGGACAACCAGGGCCATTTAGTGGCCTCAATAGATGGCATTATGGAGATATTCCAGCAATATTATACAGAGTTATATACTCAAGATGTTATACCTCAAGGCGTGATCGAACAATATTTGTCTAGTATAGATTTTCCTGTGCTGGACGGTATAATAAGAGAGGAGTTACAGGCACCCATTACTATGGTGGAATTAAAGGTTGCGCTTATGGATTTGGCATCTGGAAAAGCAGCCGGACCGGACAAATTACCTTTAGAGCTGTACCGCATTTTGTTTCCGGTAATACAGGACGATATGCTAGCCACTTATAATGCGGCACAGTCTGGTCACCCCCCCATTCCTGGGACGATGCTAATATAGTTGTTTTTAAGAAAAAAGATAAGGTTGGCTCTTATCGGCCCATATCCTTAATCAACGCCGACGCCAAGATATATTCTAAAATCTTGGCAACACGGCTGTTGCAGATCGTCCCCTTTTTGGTGTCTCGCCATCAACATGGCTGTTTACCAGGCAGAAGTACTACCAATCACTTGCATAGAATGGTGGCCGTGCTAGATTACGCTGCAGTATTTCAAAAAAACATCGGCTTAATTTTTTTAGATGCCAAAAAGGCATTTGACCGCGTCACCTGGGCTTTTCTTTGGGCAGTTATGTCCAAAATGAGATTTGGACCTCGGTTTCTGCTCTCTCTTCAAATTATGTACAAACGACCCAGGGCGAAGATTTGTGTGATGGGCCAGGAATCAGCACATGTGTATATCACACGTGGCACAAGGCAGGGTTGCCCATGTTCACCGCTATTGTTTGCGATGTATATCGGGCCCTTGTTGCGTATTCTGGAAACTTCACAGAATATACAATCAATGGTTGTAGGGAATCATAGTGTGCGTGTCCTAGCATATGCTGACGACATAGCAATCGTTACATCTGATCCTGAACAAGCACTATTGGAAATTGAGCATGTGACCTCTGAGTTTGGAAAATCGTCTGGCTATAAGTTAAATCTTTTAAAGACCCAGGTCATTTGTACTTCAGGTCTATGCCCCGGCGAGACGCGTGTGACTAAAGAGGCCCGCTATTTGGGGATTAAGATTAGGCTGTCCCTTCAAGAAATTGTCACCGTCAACTGAGCGGATATAATAGGCTCGGTCAAAAGGCAACTTGAAAAGGTGTAATGCTTACATTTATCTTTGGTGGGGTGACGGAATGTATTGAAGATGTGCATTCTACCCCGGGTACTCTATTACTTCCGGACAGTACCATTAGAATTGTCACATAAGCAATTAGCGACCCTTCAATCTATTACCGACAGGTTTATATGGGGATGGAAGAAAGCCCGTCGAGCTTCCAAATATATGACGCTACCACTCTCTAGAGGGGGATGGGGGGTGCCCAACTTTGCTTTTTATTATCTAGCTTGCCTTCTACAAAATATTAATAGTTTGGTCACTGGGGGCGAGACAAGGATGTTCGAAATTCCCAATATATATCTGATGTTACTCGGGGATCATTCACGACATTTAGTGCTTAAATTTCTCGAGCAGAGATTTTACAAAAAGACTAGATTCAAGACTGTACTTGTTGCATTCAAAGGACTGAGATGGGTGCGCAAGCTTATGTCTTTCAACAGAATTAATTATTATACTCCACTTGACTCCACAGAACTATTTCCAATGATCTTTTGGGATGCCAAGATGAAAATATGGTATGAGAACAGGATTCAACGGGTTGGGGACATTTTTGAGCAAGGTATCATGTTGTCGTTTACGGAGTTAAGGGATAAATATGCAATACCGCAGAATGATTTTTTTAAATATTTGCAACTACGGGATTTTTTTCTAAACAGTCTGAAATAACTCCCATCCCTGCTAATGATTTATATGAGTCTATGTTTAAACATGCGAGGATTGGGACCCTGTATAATATTTTGCTTGCAACACAACATGATGACCTAATAGCACATGAGGCGAAATGGTGTATTAGGTTTAATAGTCCTGGCGCGTTTGTTCAAGAATCTATGGATCTTGCCTCTACAGTCATTTTGTCGGCTAATCTACGATCCCAGCACTATCAAACCGTATTTAACCTATACTATACACCTGCCCATATGATGAAGTGGGGTAATGCCCAAGCTGGGAATTGCTTTGGATGCTATACACCGCTGGCTGATATAGTTCATATATTTTATGATTGTAATAAGCTAGCATCTTTTTTTCTATCCATTGAACAGTTTCTTTCGCACCTTACTAATGTAAATGTTACGATATCTAAAGAGATGTTGATGCTTGGGTTATGTCTCAATGCCCATTTATGTCAATTGTATTACCCTCATAGATTATTTTTCTTTATGGGCATGGCAGTAGCCCCGTCTTTGTATTGCTTCAATGTGGCTTAAAACAGAGGCACCCTCATATGAAATGTGGCGAGCGAAGTTTTATAATGTTTTCTATACAGAATTTAATCTCTATCGCCTCAAGTCATTGAAGAAAAAACAGTTAGGGATTCGGATTTGGCAGCCCATGATTCAGCACATGGCGGATTAATAACTATATCTATGTGGTGTTGCTCTGCTTATCCCCTCTTTTTTCTTTTTTCCATTGTCACCTCTCTGTTTTTGTTTTATTTATTTTTTCCTACAGCATGACAAATATGTTGCTATCTATGTACATTGTGAAATCTTTTTTTGTGTTACTGCTCTGAACTGAATAATAAATATTTCAACAAAAAAAAGAAAAAAGTGATGACATCGTCCACAGAAAAACTCACACATCCACTTCTACCCTATACAAACTCTTGTATGACACATTCACACAACCACTCATATACCCATTCACAGATCCAAACCAGTACTCACATGCCTACTCAGACTTCCATAGAGCCACTTACATGCCCACTTACGTACTCATACAGCCACTCACACAACTATCTACTCACCCATACAACTATTCATACAACCAGTCACTCACCCATACAGCCTCTCAGCCAGCCAAACACTCAGCCATACAGCTCCTCACATACCCACTTATTCACCTACTGTCACTCACACACTCATCCATACTGCCTCTCAATACAGCCACTCCCTCATCGATACAAGCACTCACACCCTCACTCACACATCCACATCCTCCTTACATACCCATTCACACATATAATCAAGCAGTCACACATATAGTCACTCACCCATACAACCATTCACACAACACTCACTCTTCAATACAACCACTCACACACAAACTCACTTAATTAAACACCCACTCAAGCAGCCACTCACTGACCCATACAGCTACTTACACACCCAATCACTCACTCATACAGTCATTTAGACATCTACTCACCTATATAGTCACTACACACCCATTTATCTACCTATAGTGCCACTCATACTGCCAATCATTCACCCACACAGCCACTGACACACCCGCTCACTCACCAATACAGCTACTCACATAGCATTTCACTCACCCAAAGGCCTACTCACACGCCCACTTATACACCTATACAGTCACTCACATACCCATACACATAAGGATACATACAGTCACACAGCCACTCACATGATATATGTTAGAAGTAGTAATACTCAATAGAAGTGAACCTAGTATATTAATTTACCTTTTTCAGTAGGTCAGTATATATATATTTAACACTGAAAAGATCTTAAAAGCACTTACTCTCACTTTATTATGTCATCAATGAGGTCAGCAGTGATGTCATTTGAGATGCCATCAGTGATGTCACTGACCATGCCATGAGTGTGATAATATGTGAGGTCATAAGCAGTGCATTGTGGGGTCCTAAGTTATAGTTACCTCACATAACTATAACTACTGAATTTCATTGGTTTTGTCGAAGCGAAATCTAAGCCTAACTATACCATCCCCGTAACCTTTGTTTTTTTCATTGAATATATATATATATATATATATATATATATATATATATATATATATATATATATATATATATACATCTTCAAAGCAAACTCTGACCACTTCCAACTATCGTCAGCTAAGAAGGAGGCTCAGACCACACAGCTTGTCAGGTGAGTTTTCTTTATTCAAAGATTAGCAGCCTGCAACGACGCATTTCGGGCCAGCAGCGGGCCCTTGATATATATATATATATATATATATATATATATATATATATATATATATATATATATATATATATATATATATGTACATTCACTTAAAAAACATAGGTTTCACACCAGTTATAGTTAGCTGAACATTTTACTCATACAATACCATTGAAATTACCACGTTATAGTTAGTTGGACTCACTATAACTCGCGCGCCCGCAATCCACTGCTGATGATGTCACATATTACATCATTCATGACATGGTCAGTGACATCACTGATGACATCTCAAATGACATCACTGATGACATCACTGATGACATCATCCATGTGATAATACGATGCACCTCCTCACACTCTAATCTAACCTTTGATATAACCAGTGTTAAATATAAACTACCATTCCTGAAATTATTGACACACCAGTACCCGTAACTACATACGCACTCACTGATTCCTAGGTCTACACACACATCCACTCATTCACCCATACAATCACTCATATATACAGAAACTCATCACTACAACACTATCATATGCACTCATACACCTATACAGACACTCACACACTGCCACTCATCCATGGACTTACTCACACACCTAGTCAGTCATTCAAAGAATCAATCACACTCCCATTTCCTCATCTATACAGTTATACAGACAAGACCTCAAATATACAAACATATACTAACACATACTTACTTTCTTATACAACCACTGATATAAGTACACATTGATCCATACAGCCACTCACACAATCAGTGGCTCTCATGTTTAGTCATTTATATATGCCAACTCTCACATGCACTGTGTTTTACATATGTACTTACTTGGGCATTTAGCACTGAGATATCCATTCACTCACCAATATAGCCATGCACACAGTCAACCGCCCAAACAGCTGTTTCCACATGCACTCTTGAACCCATACACCTGGTGAATCAACTGCTCACACAATATGCAGAGAGACACACACCTCCCAGCCATCCACACACAAACTCAGACTCACATACAAATACTTTGGCAACCAATCAATAACCCATATAGCCACTCGTATAGCTATTGATAAACAGATGCAGCAGCTTATACAACAACAGACATACTGATGCACACATTCACACAGTTTAGTCACTAACCCATGCATTCAGTAAGACACATTTAATCACTCACTCATACAGTCAGTCAGTTACGCACCAACTAAATCCTTCATCCAGAAACTTATACATCCACTCATTCTTCAATATGTAAAACATATTTAAACTTTACAGAAACACACAGACACTGGATGATGTCATCAGTGATGTCAACAGTGATGTCATTTGAGATGGCATCAGTGATGTCATCAGTGATGTCACTGACCAAGTCATGAATGATGTAATATGTGACATCATCAGCAGTGGATTGCGGGCGCGCGAGTTATAGTGAGTCCAACTAATTAAGACGTTGGAATTTCAATGGTTTTGTATGAGTAAAATGTTCAGCTAACTATAACTGGTGTGAAACCTATGGTTTTTTCAGTGAATTTCAAAGGTTTTTTAAATGCTAATTCCTAACTATAACGATTGTGAAACCTATGTTTTTTTTAGTGAATTTCAAAGGTTTTTTAAATGCTAATTCCTAACTATAACGATTGTGAAACCTATTGTTTTTTCAGTGAATTTCAAAGGTTTTTAAAAACTAATTCCTTTGTATATCGAGTTTGTAACCTACGATTTTTAAACTGTTTTTTTTATTAGCTGTTTTCTATAACTATTAATTATTATTATTATTATTTTTAAAAAATATATATTTTCAATGTATTTTTCATGTTTTTTTTCATAATTTTGTCCTGGGGCGCTCAGGGTGCGAGCACCGGCAAGCTTACCCGTAGCATTTTGACTTGGAGCGCTCAGGGTGGGCGCACCAGTAAGCTCTCCCGAGAGCGCAGCGAGAGCGCTATTTCTGCGTTCGTAAAAAAAAATGTATGAAAACTAAATAATAATGCAAGAAATTCAGTACCATACTTATAAAAGTAGTATTTTTGATTTTCCGAATGTAAAGGATTTTGCATTTCCGTAAAGCTACCAAAACGTCATTCAGGCGCACCGCGTAAGCGCCCCCGGAAGCGCCTATGTTCGCGCCACATATGCGCCCCCGGAAGCACTCCGGTGCGCGCAGCGTAAGCGCGTCAAGTCATGTGACCTTAAAATAACTCTTTTCATTGGTTGTTAACAGTTTTTTTTACAACTAATGAAAACCCCACCCTTTTCCTTCACTTCTTCTTTCACTTTGGAGACAGCAAGACCTGTTTTTTTCTGTCCTACCATTTTGTGTAAAGAATGGCTGCCAGAGCACCCAGTAGCAGTGAGGAGTCAGATGGTTTCATTGATGAAGAGCCTCCTCAGCCCAAGGTCAAGGAACATTTCATTTGGAAGTTTTTTTCAATACCTGAAGGATTAAAAAAGGTGAATGCTCCCAAAGTTGAATGCAAAATCTGCAAAACTGTGCTTTCCCGAGGAGACCCCAGAAGGAAGTACAGTTTTGGAAATTCAACAATGTTTCGCCACGTTCAATGCAGGCATCCTCAGAACTATGCCTGGGAGAGTGTCCGAGACCTGGCACGTAATCCCCCAAGGGATGGTGCCTCTACATTTACAGGAGGAGCGACAACATCAGGGAGAGGACGTGCAGCGGAATTAGAGATGATTCCGAACATTCAACCTGTTTTTAGTGACATTACTATAAAATGCAAGAAATGCGATGAATTGCTTTGCAATGGTGAGCAGAGCATCAAGCTCATTGCACGCAAGAGGGAAGAACACCGCTGCCCTCCCCAACCCTAATTTTTCCCCTTTTTTTTGCTTTTATTGAGCAGTTTTGCATTCCCTGTTTTTTTTTGGTTGAGAAAAAATGTAAAAAAGAAGAAAAAAACTGTTCTTTTTAGAACTACCTCCAATTCTCAAAAAAGAGCTGTATTCTTAACAAATTCAAAAGTTCAAGTTCAAGTTCGGGCATTTATATAGCGCACTACTCACCCAGAGGGTCTCAAGGCGCTTGGGGAGGGGTTCATTATTTGTCGAATAGCCAGGTTTTAAGTTCTTTTCTGAAGGAGATGTGGTTTTGAGTAAGGCGGAGGTGAGTGGGGAGTGAGTTCCAGGTCTTGGCAGCAAGGTAGGAGAAGGATCTGCCACCCATGGTGGATTTTCGGATGCACGGGACTGCGGCGAGGGCTTGATTGGACGATCTTAGTTGGCGGGTGGGTTTGTAGAAGGACAGTCGAGTGTTGAGGCATTCGGGTCCTAGATTGTGGAGGGCCTTGTGTGCGTGGGTGAGAAGGCGGAATGTAATTCTTTTGTTGACTGGAAGCCAGTGGAGGTATTTTAGGTGTCCGGTGATGTGATCTTGGCGAGGGATGTCTAGTATGAGTCTCGCTGATGCGTTTTGGATGCGTTGGAGTTTTTTCTGTAATTTTGCTGTGATTCCGGCGTATAGTGTGTTACCATAGTCCAGACGACTCGTGACCAGTGCGTGGGTGACAGTCTTTCTTGTCTCGAGGGGGATCCAGCGGAAGATCTTTTTGAGAATGCGAAGTACGTTGAAGCAGGAGGATGAGACTGCGTTGACTTGTCTGGACATCGAGAGAGAGGAGTCTAGGATGAAGCCAAGGTTACGTGCATGGTCTGTGGGTGTGGGTGCGTGCCCAGGGCGGAAGGCCACCAAGAGTCGTCCCAGGCAGAGGGTGAAGATCCTAGGATGAGCACCTCCGTTTTGTCTGAGTTGAGTTTTAGGCGGCTGTGTTTCATCCATTCGGCTACTTGTTTCATGCCTTCGTGAAGGTTGGTTTTGGCGGTGATAGGGTCTTTCGTGAGGGAAAGGATTAACTGGGTGTCATCGGCGTAAGAGATGATGTTAAGGTTGTGTTGACGCGCGATGGAGGCGAGTGGACTCATGTAAACGTTGAAGAGGGTGGGACTGAGTGAAGATCCTTGTGGTACGCCACAGATGACTTCAGTGGCCTCTGTGTTGAATGGGGGAAGTCGGACTCTTTGGGTTCTCCCAGCGAGGAATGAGACGATCCAGTCCAGGGCTTTTCCTTGTATGCCGATGTTGCTGAGGCGTTGTATAAGGGTGATGTGGCAGACTGTGTCGAAAGCGGCGGAGAGGTCGAGTAGGATGAGGGCCACTGTTTCTCCGTTGTCTAGTAGTGTTCGGATGACGTCAGTCGCTGCAATGAGGGCGGTTTCGGTGCTGTGTTTGGCTCGAAACCCGGATTGAGATGGATCAAGGGAGTTGTTCGATTCAAGGAAGGCGGCGAGCTGGCTGTTGACGGCTTTCTCAGTGACTGTGGCCGGGAATGGGAGGAGGGATATGGGTCGGTAGTTTTTAAGTTCAGAGGGGTCTGCTGTGGGTTTCTTCAGAAGGGCGCTGAGTTCGGCGTGTTTCCAGCTTTCTGGAAAGGTGGCAGAGTTGAACGAGCAGTTGATGACATCACGGAGGTGGGGTGCGATGATGGAGTCAGCTTTGTTGAAGATGTGGTGGGGGCAGGGGTCGGTTGGCGAGCCAGAGTGGATTGAGTTCATTAGGCGGATGGTGTCTTCAGTGGTGATTGGGTTCCAGGCGCTAAGGTTGTTAGTTGGCGGAGTAGGATCTGAGGGGGGTGGGGAGGGTTGATCGCTGGGAGTATTCTCGAAGCTGTTGTGGATGTCGGCAATTTTGTTGTAGAAGAAGGAGGATAACGCATCGCAGAGGTCTTGGGAGGGAGTGATGTCGTTAGATGCTGCGGTGGGGTTGGTGAATTCTTTGACGATGTTGAAAAGTTCCTTGCTGTTGTGAGTGTTGTTGTCGAGACGATCCTTGAATGCTGATTTCTTGGCGGATCGAATCAGTTGGTGGTGTTTGCGAGAGGCTGCCTTGAGGGTGGCCATGTTGTCGGTGGTTGTGTTTTTTCTCCATGTTTTCTCCAAGGTGCGGCATAGCTTCTTGGATTTTTTAAGGTCATCATTGAACCAGGGAGCCTTTTTGCTGGCTGATTTGATCTGGTGCTTTTTCAGGGGTGCTAATTCGTCAGCACTGTGGGTGATCCATTGCTTGAAATTGGTGGCCGCTTGGTTTGGGTCCAATGAGAGGGTGGGAGGGTTTTGGTTGAGTGATGTGAGGAGTTGGTCGGAGGTGATTTTGTTCCAGTGTCTCCGAGGAATAGGTTGTGGGCGGTTGTGGGTCAGGGTGGATTTGTAGCTGAAGTGAACACAGCTGTGGTCCGTCCAGTGGAGAGCTGTGGTGCGATCGAAGGAGATGTGCTTGCTGGAGGTGAAGATAGGGTCGAGCATGTGTCCGGCTACATGGGTGGGGGTGTCAACAAGTTGTTTGAGTCCGAGATTGGCCAGGTTGTCCAGAAGGGTGGTGGTGTTGCTGTCATGTTTGTTTTCAGTGTGGTAGTTGAGGTCTCCTAAAAGAATTTAGTTCTCGGAGGCGAGGGCATGTGGGCTGACGAGGTCCGTGATGTCGTCGCTGAATTGAGTGCGGGTGCCTGGAGGCCTGTAGATGAGGGTGCCTCTAAGTGTGGTCCTAGGGTCGGTGTGGATCTGAAAGTGGAGATGTTCGGCGGTTGCAAGATAATTGTCGGAGCTGGTCGTGATTTTGATGGTGTTCCTACGGATGATGGCGATGCCACCTCCTGTTTGATTGGTGCGGTCTTTTCGGATAATCTTGTAAGTGTCCGGTATGGCTATGGCGATGTCGGGTGCTGATGATGTGTTCATCCATGTTTCTGTAAGAAAGGCGATGTCCGGTGACGCAGTGTCGAGTAGATCCCAGAGTTCAGTTGCGTGTCTGTGAACTGAGCGGGTGTTAAGCAGGATGCACTTCAGGCGGTTAGAGTCCGAGCTGTGTATGGAGGAAGTGGGTTTGGTGGTGGTCCTGGAACAATTGAACTTGCAGGAGAGGCAGGCGAATGGGCCGTGGGTACGTCCTGTGGCGGTTTTGCAGCATTGAGGAGCGCGTCCGGGGTTGAGGGCGAGGAGAGTTGTGGCATCATATGTGACTCTAGTGGGCTGGGTATGGTGGGGACCAGGGGGACAGGCGCTGGGCGCGGTCCAGGCGCGGACGGGCGTAGACGGGCTTACCTTTGGCGCACCTTCGGCGCGACCACTGCGCGTGGACGCTGCACGTTGATTCATCTGTCTTAAATGGTGAGTGGAGGGGGGCGGAGCGTGGGAGGGGCAGCTGGGAGGCGGGGAGGAGACACGGGCCACGAGCACAACAAATGGAGGTAGGGAAAGTGAAACTGGGGCACGAACACACTGAAGGGGACAAATAAAATACAATCAATGCAGCGCAATTAACATAGAATATTAATTCCTATGAAACGATACCAGGCGCTCTCACAGGACAGGCAATGGGCGCTAAGACAGCGTCGAGGCGCTGGATCTGCAGGCGATGTCTGGCTCAGCAAAATGTGATTCAGTCTATAATCAGCAGGAGGGGTGCCGGTAGGTAGGGAAGTGAGGCAGGGAGCGAGAAGGAGCGACCGTCGAGGAGCGAGTCCAGCTGGTCACAATGAGCCAGGGGAGGAGCGCTCTAACTCGGCTAGTGGGTGGGAGGGGCAGCTGGGAGGCGGGGAGGAGACAGGGGCCACGAGCACAACAAATGGAGGTAGGGAAAGTGAAACTGGGGCACGAACACACTGAAGGGGACAAATAAAATACAATCAATGCAGCGCAATTAACATAGAATATTAATTCCTATGAAACGATACCAGGCGCTCTCACAGGACAGGCAATGGGCGCTAAGACAGCGTTGAGGCGCTGGATCTGCAGGCGATGTCTGGCGCAGCAAAATGTGATTCAGTCTGTAATCAGCAGGAGGGGTGCCGGTAGGTAGGGAAGTGAGGCAGGGAGCGAGAAGGAGCGACCGTCGAGGAGCGAGTCCAGCTGGTCACAATGAGCCAGGGGAGGAGCGCTCTAACTCAGCTAGTGGGTGGGAGGGGCAGCTGGGAGGCGGGGAGGAGACACGGGCCACGAGCACAACAAATGGAGGTAGGGAAAGTGAAACTGGGGCACGAACACACTGAAGGGGACAAATAAAATACAATCAATGCAGCGCAATTAACACAGAATATTAATTC
Source organism: Lissotriton helveticus (assembly GCF_964261635.1). Taxonomy (NCBI): domain Eukaryota; kingdom Metazoa; phylum Chordata; class Amphibia; order Caudata; family Salamandridae; genus Lissotriton; species Lissotriton helveticus. The sequence goes on along the minus strand of NC_136065.1, from coordinate 996,261,184 downwards.
CTATGAAACGATACCAGGTGCTCTCACAGGACAGGCAATGGGCGCTAAGACAGCGTCGAGGCGCTGGATCTGCAGGCGATGTCTGGCGCAGCAAAATATGATTCAGTCTGTAATCAGCAGGAGGGGTGCTGGTAGGTAGGGAAGTGAGGCAGGGAGCGAGAAGGAGCGACCGTCGAGGAGCGAGTCCAGCTGGTCAAAAGGAGTAACTGAAGTGGAGTGCAGTGAGAGAGGAAAGGAAAATGAGTGAGAAAGCAAAGAAAGGGACGAGAGGGGAAGGGAAGTGAAGTAGGGGGACTGAAAGAAGGTGAGTGTGGGAGGTGAGTGAGGAGAAGGGGAGTGAACAAGGGGAATGAGGATAAGTGAAGAAAATGTAGTAAAGGAACAGGGGTGTGGAAGGGTAAGAAAAGAGCAGTGATGTTGAGGAAAGAGTGGAGATACAGACTGGATAAAGGCAAGTGAGTGTGAGACATGGGAGTAAGGGAGTGAATAGACAGAGAAAGTGAAAGAAAAAGTGAGAGTAGCGGACTGAGTGAGGGAGGAAAGAAACATAAGTGAGGGAGTGTGGCTGAGTTATAGGGAGTGAGCGTGATAGAAGAGGAGTGACAGACTAAGGGGTCGGAGAGAATGAGGCTAACAGAGAGAATGAGGGAATGGGAGTGTAGAACAAAGAGGACAGAGGAAGAAAGAGAAGGAGTTAGTGAAGTGGAGTAAGGAGAGTAAGGGAAGAGAAAAGAGTGAAGGAGCAAAAGAAGGAAAGAGACAGGAAGGAAAGTAAAGGTTAAGGTCTGAAAGAAGGTGAGTGTGGGAGTATGGCTGAGTTATAGGGAGTGAGTGTAACAGAAGAGATGTGAAAGACTAAGGGGACGGAGAGAATGAGGCTAACAGAGAGAGAATGAGGGAAGGGGAGTGTAGAAGTAAGAGGACAGAGGGAGTAAGAGAAGGAGTTAATGTAGTAGAGTAAGAAGAGTAAGGGAAGGGAAAAGAGTAAAGGAATGAAGTAAGTGAAGAGAGAGGAAGGAAACTAAAGGAGAAAGTCTGAAAGAAGGTGAGTGTGGGAGTGTGGCTGAGTTGTAGAGAGTGAGCGTGACAGAAGAGGAGTGACAGACTAAGGAGACGGAGACAATAAGGTTAACAGAGAGAGAATGAGGGAAGGAGAGTGTAGAACTAAGAGGACAGACGGAGTAAGAGAAGGAGTTAGTGAAGTGGAGTAAGCAGAGTAGGGGAAGAGAAAAGAGTTAAGGAGTGAAAGAAGGGAAGAGAGTAGTAGAAAAGTAAAGGAGAAGGTTTGAAAGAAGGTGAGTGTGGGAGTATGGCTGAGTTATAAGGAGTGAGCGTGATAGAAGAGGAGTGAGAGACTAAGGGAATGGAGAGAATGAGGCTAACAGAGAGAGAATGAGGGAAGAGGAGTGTAGAAGTAAGAGGACAGAGGTAGTTAAAGAAGGAGTTAGTGAAGTGGACTAAGGAGAGTAGGGTAAATGAAAAGAGTAAAGGAATGAAGTAAGAGAAGAGAGAGGAAGGAAAGTAAAGGAGAAGGTTAGAAAAAAGGTGAGTGTGGGAGTATGGCTGAGTTCAACGGAGTGAGCGTGATAGAAGAGGAGTGAGAGATTAAGGGGATGGAGAGAATGAGGCTAACAGAGAGAGAATGAGGGAAGGGGAATGGCGAAGTAAGAGGACAGAGGGAGTAAGAGAAGGAGTTAATGACGTGGAGTAAGCAGAGTAAGGAAAGGGAAAAGAATGAAGGAGCAAAAGAAGGGAAGAGACAGGAAGGAAAATAAAGGAGAAGGTTTGAAAGAAGATGAGTGTGGGAGTATGGCTGTGTTATAGGGAGTGAGCGTGATAGAAGAGGAGTGAGAGACTAAAGGGACAGAGAGAATGAGGCTAACAGAGAGAGAATGAGGGAAGGGGAGTGTAGAACTAACAGGACAGAGGGAGTAAGAGAAGGACTTAATGAAGTGGAGTAAGGAGAGTAAGGGAAGGGAAAAGTGTGAAGGAGCGAAAGAAGGGAAGAGACAGGAAGGAAAGTAAAGGAGAAGGTCTGAAAGAAGGTGAGTGTAGGAGTATGGCTGAGTTATAGGCAGTGAGCGTGACAGAAGAGGAGTGAGAGACTAAGGGGACGGAGAGAATGAGGCTAACAGAGAGAGATTGAGGGAAGGAGACTGTAGTACAAAGAGGACAGAGGAAGGAACAGAAGGAGTTCATGAAGTGGAGTAAGAAGAGAAAGGGAAGGGAAAAGAGTGAAGGAGCGAAAGAAGGGAAGAGAGAGGAAAGAAAGTAAAGGAGAAGGTCTGAAAGAAGGAGAGTGTGAGAGAGGAGTGAGGAAAAGGGGAGTAAACGTGGGGATTCAGAATAAGTGAGGCAAGTGCAATAAGGGAACAGAGTTGTGGGAGCATGAGAGAAGAGTAGTGAGGTTAAGGAAAAGAGTGTTGAAAAAGTAAATTTTGTACATCAAACTTACCTTATAAGTAATGTAAACTTAATTACAAAGTAAATTTAATATCTGTGAAAGAGAAAAAAAAAGTAAGTTATAATATGTATAATATATATTTCACAATACAAGAGACAAAGTAGGAGATAAAAAGTCTTAAAAGGTTAGTAAGAGATGAAGTAGGAGTGAAGGACTCAGAAAGGAAAACAAAGGAATGGTGAAGGTCAGAGAGAGTTAAAAAGAAATAGAGGGAGAGCAATTTACTAAAAGGATAATGACATGAATACATTCAGTGACAGAGAAGAAGAGCAGGAGAGAGAAATGAAGTGAAGGTGAGTGAGATACTAAAGGAATGTGCATTAGGAAAACTGAAGGAAGAAAGGGGAGTAAAGAAAGGGGAGTGAGTGAAAGAGAAGCAGGAGTGAATAACGGTGGATTAATGACAATGAGGCATGGAAGGTGAGTGAGGGTAAATGTAGGGTCGTAAGACAGTGAGGAGACAATGGGAGTGAAGGTAACAGAGAGGGAGTGAGGGAAGATAAGTGAGAATATGAGAGAACAGAGGGAGTGAGAGAAAGAGTGAGTAAAGGGCAGTAAGGTGAGTAAGGGAAGGAGAATGACTGAGAGAGCAAAGGAAGGAAAGAAAGGGAAGAGAAGTAAAGCAAAGGGACTGGGAAAAGGTGAGTGTGTGAGGAGGGAAAGAGGAAGGGGAGTTAAGGATGATGAATGAGGATAACTGAGGGAACCGGAGTAAGGGAACAAGGGTGAGGGAAGGTGAGTGAAGGGCAGTGAGGTTGAGGAAAAAGGGAAGATAGAGAGAGGATAAAAGCAAGTGAGCTTGGGACAAAGGAAGTGAAGGAGTGAGAACATAGAGGTAGTGTAGGAAAGAGTGGCAGAAAGGAACTGAGTAAAAGAGCAAACAAAGGTAAGTAAGGGAGTGTGGGTGAGTTTTAGGGAGTAAGCATGACGGAAGAGGAGTGAGAGAGTGAGAGAATCGGAGAATCGAGAGACTGAAGATAAGAGACAGGGAGTGAGGGAAAGGGAGTGAGGATGTGAGAGGACAGAGGAAGTGAGAGAAGGAGTGAGTGAAGTGTAATAAGGTGAGTGAGAGAAGGGGAATTATTGAGGGAACAAAGAAAGGAAACAAGGGGAAGGGGAGTGAAGTAGAGTGACTGACAGCTGGAAAGTAGTGTATGGGAGAGAGGGAAAGGGCCGTGAAGGAGTGGTTAATGAGAATAAGTAAGGAAAGTGGAATAAGGGAAGGGAGGTGAGGGAGAGTGAAAAAAGGCCAGTGAGGGTGAGTTAAGAGGAGTGATAGAAGGTGGAAATAGGTAAGTGAGCATAAGAGAATGGGAAAATAATATATATTTAATAATAGAAAATACAAAATAATTTCAACAACATGTTACATGGTTTATTTTTGCTATTCTCAGAATATATTGAAATCCACTTAAAACAGTGACTTCAATAGTACTCATCATATAACAGCGGGCAAAAAATAACACAATCAAAATGATTGTGTTTAAAAAAAACATCAAATCTTTTCTTAAATAATGTACAATTTTGAAAAAACATATCTAAACTCACTTTTGATCCATCCTCTTTTCCACGAGGCCAAATAGTGTATGGAAAGTCCTTTTCTTTGGAAATTAGTCCAGAGTATTCTTAATTTCTCATTTACCCGACTTTCTGAAAGAAAAGCTCCAACATCTTTTACATTATGAAACAAGATTTTTTTTCGATCTCTAGCTTACTTTTTATAAATATTTTGTATAATACTCACAGCACACACTATATGATATACATATACTATCTCTATGAGAACTACATGTTTTTTATTATCTTCATCACTCTCATTCAGAAAGTAATTTTGAACAGCAAACTAAGTTATATTAACTGCTGCAATCTTCATAGGCCAATTACCCTTCCCTAAAATTTTGGTTGTAAGAACACTAGGTAAGAATTTTGTAAGTCAGAAGGCAAACGTTGTTAGAAAGTCAATTGAGTATCATTACAGTGATTCCATCCTTTATGACACTTTAAATAAGCTGTGTAATGTCCTGATGTTGTTGAAGGACCATTATGGTAAATAATTGCTACAGTTGTAAAGGTTCTTCCTGAAATTGATAATTGAGAAGCCACAATTTTTTTTATTAAAGTTGTCAATTTAGTTCCATCAGGTCTACATCGTTGGAACATTAAAATGACATACTGTCCATATCTTTGTATGAATAATGTTGATAGCATTGCAGATTTACATTGTGTACAGACCATGCTTTGATTTGCTTGTCTAACTAGATTATTAAATGACACTGATTTGCAGTCTGGTAAAGTCAAATATATAAATCTTTCAGTGTTTATTGTAGTACTACTTGAAAAGGAGCAATTGTCGCAGTCATGCTGCCATTTATAAGAAAGGCCAAAAAGATTTTCTACATCTACACCTTCATCTTGTAAAACAACCAGCATATACATCAGAAATTCCTGACAATATTGCTGAATATTCTGTGAAAATTGTTTTTGACCAGAACATATGTCTAAAACATTTCGAATTTCAGAAACACTTTGTATTTTTGTTCTATCACTGCTACATTTGTCAAACACAGAATTTAATAAACAACAAAATGTTTGATCACGATTTTCAGCAATCTGTTCTTGTACATTTTGGAGAAAAAAAACAACGTTAACCACGACATTAGCATAGCAGTTGACACCAGAACGGTTTTCAAACTGAAATCCAACGACATCTTTATCTGAATCCATTTCGTTTCTGCTTACAATTACTGGTTCATCTAGCTTTTTTCTTTTTGCTACAACTTCACTACAATTTTTCTCATTTCTTCTTTTTCGGCCTCCCACAAGCTTTTCAAATAGAGGATATTGAGGTAAATTTAGAGCATACTCTCTTCTTAACCTATTGTATTCTTTTACACAATTTAGATATGCATTAATCTTTGTCTCATCAAAATAAATCAATTACATTCCTGATAAAGTTCTGACTCGAGATAAAGCAACATATGCCATACCCTCCTTGAACACAGAATTTGCAATATTCACCAAAGCACTATCAACACTTAAACCTTGAGATTTATGAATAGTCACTGCATATGCCAAAGAAACAGGAAACTGTTTTCTACAGACATATAAATCTTTCATAAGCAAAAATCGGGCAGAACAACGACTGATTTGTTGTACTTCTTCAATACCATCAAATTTAATTTTTATAAATTCAATTCCATCTCTATTTCGGTAATTCACAAAATCCACAACATGACCCATTGCTCCATTTACTAAACCTCTTTCCACATGTAAATTACATCGTAAAATTATACGACAATTTAAAGATGCATACAGAGTCTTTTCCATACCAGCAGTTTTAGATATTGTCTTCTCTAAAGAATCCAATTTTGATTTCAACTTTTCTGACAAAATAGTAGTTGCTCCTTCATGTTCAATTTTATCAATAGCTTCCAGTTTCACAATCTCTTGATTTTCCAACTTTAACATTTTGTTATTGAAGATTGAACATTCTTGCAGAGTTGGCATCAAGCATATGACAGATTAGTTTTCAGGAATTTTCTTAAAAATATTCTCTAAGAGAATATTTTCATTTGGAAACAAATTTGAAATTAATCGTCCATGTAAAGCTTCTTTGCCATGCTCAGTTAGTTTTCCAATTCTTACATCTTATAGAATATTTTTATAATCTTCATCCTTTGCCTGTCGCATATTTTGAAGCAGTTCTGCATATTTGAAATTTAACCATATGTTAACATTTCCAATGCTTCCTAAGCACTTCCTGGTATCTTCATGCGTAAGCATTTTAAACACTGGCTGTCCTTTCACTGGAGTTAGTTGCAGTAGATCTCCAAAAACAATGATGTGTTTGCCTCCAAATAACATATCATAGTCTGTTTTAAGAATGTCTTGCATTCTTAAATGCACAAAAGCAAGCATTACATTTGATACCATGCTTACTTCATCAATGATAAGAAGTTTCATTTTCTTTAGGACTCTTGAAACTTCACAACAAGCTTCTCCAGATAGCTTGTGGTATTGTAATTTGTTATCATGCTCCACTGGCAGCATCAATAAGCGATGTAAAGTTGTGTGCTGCCAACCCAGTTGGAGCAGTAACAACACAAGAGAGCGATGACTCCATTGTTTTCTGCAAATATGTTGCAATCGCTTTAATCAGGAAACTTTTCCCAGTTCCTGCTTCTCCACTCACATATAGTCGGACAGGTACAAATGATGTACATGAGCACTCTTTTTTCACATGAGATAAACCATGCTCAATGTGTTCTGTGACTTCGTTATATATTTGTCTCTGCTCAACGTTAAGTTCTTTTTCCAAATCTTCTAAGTCAACTCCATCCTCCTGAGCTTGTTACATGGCTCTTTCAACTTGATACATGGCAGTAGCAGCTTCATTTTGTATAATTGGTCCTCATAGTGGATCCTGACTCAATGAAGCAGAACTCTGACTATCTTGAGAACTGTCTCTAGCAATCTCTGCTGCAATTGTAGCTTCTTGCTGTATTTCCTCGTTCAACATTTGCAGATAATTTGAAAAAACAGGACATTCTATCGTATCCTTGGTTGCATTGAACGAATCTTCATAAGTAAGAAAATCTCCAGGTAGTTCCTCTTCTGTACACCAAGGCTTTAAGAGTTGCAAAAGAGCTAAGTAATAAAATTCCCTTCTGTCTGGAGAATCACAACTCAATTTTCGATGATTAATCAAATGGCCTTTTCCTTGTTTCACTAGACAGCCTTCACAACCAATTACAGCATATACACCTTTATTGATGTCTTCTGTGACGTTCTTTTTAAAAATATAGGTTTGCAGAACTTCATAGAGACAAACATTCTCAAGGTGAGTACTTCTATTTGGATAGTATGTATCCAACATGTTTGTCTTCAAAATATCTGTACTGTCTGGTTCTTTCTCCGCCAAATACTCTATTTCTTGAACAGATTTCAAAACTCGGTTTCGTGTTGCAGCAAGACCTAGACTCACCCAAATGATGGTTCTAGATTTGGCATATAGACTTGCTGATGACAACCGATCAGAACATTCATATGCTCCAATTTCTCGATGCGACAACATCTTCAGACTGTAACTGTATAATTTCTTGCTTAGACTCTTTTCATGTGAAATTTCCTCCCACATTTCCTTAAGTTCCGTCTTTTCTGATTTTGTGATGTACGACGTCACATATCGAGCCACAGCAATAGAGTTGTCAGCCACATATTGAATATCCATGTTAGCATTCCACATGGACAAAATGACGGGGTTGTAGTCATTTATGAATTTGGATTCCTCATGTCTTCTTAGGTTGTATGTATTTTTGGGTGATTTTCTTGTCACAGTATGTCGCAGAGAAGACATTAAATTGTTGACTCTTCCTTTCGATGTTACTGGACGTGGAAATGCAAAACGACATTTCGTGTAGAACTTGTCCTTGGATTTGTATTTTCGACGACAGTATTTCCCACAACAATGGCTTTGAAAGCGTAAAACTTGATGTCTTAAATTGTTTTCTTCTGTACTTTTCGGAACAGCACATGTAGAATACTGCTCAATGAAACTCATCACTTTCTCATCTGAATCTGTTCCAAATTTTGGTGCATCTTTAATCCATAGCAGCATATGTATATGAGGAGCACCTCTTGCTTGATACTCCTTTCTCCAAAAGAAATCCAAAACCTCTCCAAGCGGAGGATATTTTTTTGTTTGTAATAAAAGACATCATAGCTTCAAACCTATGATTGAAATACCTGCATACATTAACTGGATCCAAAGAGCATAGTTCTCCAGGTGTCTTGTATTCAATATTTTTCAATGTTTTTATTTGCCTCTCGTAGAAATTCAAGTAAGTCTTCCCAAGCATACTCAGCACAGCTAAGAGTGAGGAACCATGTAGGAGTTCCTAAGTTTCTTAGCATACATTTCAATTCCCCATGACGACGGTACCAATACTCGTTAGTACCACGCTGACATGCCATGAGATTAATTAGCTGAGATTCCAAAATACTGTCTTGCAGTTTCACTTTATCCATAAAATCCCTTGCCGAAACATTTTGTAGATGTGTTCCACTTTTCAGTATATGGTTTACTGCATAGGAAAGTCCAGACAAGTCACTCTCAAACAGTAGATGGAACAAATATGGAATGCATTGACGAAACCTTGGATCTTCTGCATATAATCTTGAAGTCCGGTATTCAGATGCAGGAATTTGAACAGGTCGGTTGTCATATTGTCCACCTTCACCTGTTGGAAATAACTATGGAAAACAACGAGCTTCCAAACTTTCTTCCCATACACTAATGGGATTTCCTTTGGCTTTTTTCATCTGAAACAAGTCAATAGCATTCCCCATTACTTCTTTGGAATGCAATGGATGAACACTCTGTGGGAGAGGTGTGGCGCCGCGGCCAGGGCGACTGACGCTGGAATCTGTGGACCACGGTTCGATCCCCGGCTCCGGCGGCAGGTTAGCCCAGCACCATGTGACTCTGGGCAATAGCTCGCTTAATGTCCCCGACGGCCCCCAGCGCCTAGAGACCCTTACGGGTGATTGTGCGCTTTACAAATGTGGACTTTACTATAATGTTCATAAATTTCTTCCCTTCTAGAGACATCAACTTTTTCTATTTGCCCAGCAGAGACATCAGTGTCGTCTTGTACAGTTGTTTCCTCTTCTCCAACATACACATTTTTATAGTACTGATTATTTTTTACCAACTCAACGTTGCCTTTTTGACTTTCCTAACATCCACTAATTCTTGCCAGATTTTCTTACTTTTAGTCGGAACACCATTTACTAGAATAACCAGCGGTTCCTCTTCTACTTTTTCGACACCAATTGTATCAATATTTTTCTTAAAATCTAGAGGCAAATAAACAACTCTTCCCTTTAATCCTCTCTGTAAATCTGAAGGAGGCAATTTCCATGTCTTAGGCTCCATGCGTACTATAGCCTGAAAAGGATGCACACATTGAATCAGAATAGACTCATAGGTATTTAAATCCATCAATTCAGAAGAAATGTCTACCAAATCCAGATTATTATGAACAGCTCTAGCAGGCATTCTGTTTTCATTTCATTTATTATAGCAATATTTACAAATACGTTGATCAGAGCCCAAATCAAAAAATGTTCCACCAACAAATAAGTTGCAAAATCTCATTATTATTTATCTTTTTGCTTTTTACATATAAATCCACTAATCTAGTCTGATGCTTATAATGAGTTCGTCGACAACACACACAAGAAAAATTAGGCCTTTCACTTGAATTGACCTTAAACTTTGTAATTTCATTTTTCAAATTTTTCTGTGCTTAAAATCTCTACATTCTCTTCTACATTACCTTTTATTACTGTATTAATTTCTGCACTGACCTCTTTTTCACCAAAGTAACAAAACTCAATTTCATCACAAATGTTTTTGACATCTGATTCAGTTCCATGCAAAAGAGCACTGTTTAACTGTTTTAGTTTAAGTGCTGGACTTTTTGCATAATACAACCTCCTCACTAATTTCCTCACTTTATTATGATGCACTGCTAACATCCTAAAATGGTGAAAAACACTCTGACATACTTTTGTTGAAAGACAAGCCAGTGAATGCCCTTGCAAACCTGTTTTTTCTCTCAATCTACAAGGATCTAACTCTTGTAAAATTTTCATTTTTTGTTTCACACTTTTCTTAGTATATGTCCGTAAGGAAGTGCGAATCAAATCAATTGAATCCTGTCGCACACTACAAATACTACTACAATTCCATGTATACACTGGAGCCTTAGGACATCTCCCTAAAACGTCATCAGCTAACACCGCTTCTGTATTTCTAGGCACAATCTCTTCTTTTTCAACCGGACAACCGTCCTTCACCTTATATGCTCGACCACTGGTGTCAACTGCATGCACCAAATCATTATCCTGAAAGTAACTTTCTACATTAAAAAATTGGCTCACAACTTGAACTATGCTTCCATTCTCCAGAAAAAACATCACAGAAATTAGTCCGATTAATTACTCTCCTCCACTTACATTTTGATTTGAACACATTGATTACCTTATCGAGTGTACAAATTCTATTCATTACTAAACGAAACAATTTATTTTTCACTTTAAATGCTTCATCCACAATCTTAACTATGTTTTTTTTTCTTGTAAAAAGCGGTCTTTTTTTGATACCTCTTTACATTTTTTAATAAATTTGATACTATTCTGTTATAAAACATTCGTCTACGAATTTCAATAAATTGATTTCTCCTTCTTTTGTTATAGAAAATATCATCTCCTTGTACAGGTCTAACATTTTTAGAAGGACATCCTGTCTTCTTTCTAATTACAGGTGTTTCATTCTTGTTTGCAAAAAAACGTTTTTTTTCTTGACATTTCAATAAGTTCCTGAGAAAAATTTTTGTTTGCCTACCAGGAGCATTTTTTTTTCTCTGAAGATTTTATTTTGGTTGGTTCTTGATTTTCTTTTTCCTTAGACCTTAATTTTCTTTTATAAACTTTTTCACGTCTTTGTTTCGAAGGCATTTTTTTCTTTGTTTGTATAGATGATTATAATCTGTGGTAAACAGAAAATAACATATTGTAGACCACTACAAACATATTACATAGCAATTACAATAAGTAAACAATATAAACACTAGTATACAACAAAAGGCTGATTTACATTACATGTGCTTTGCTTTGTGTCAAAAACGATTTACTAATTAATGTTATGTCTTGCTTATATATAGGTGGCCTGTTTTTGGCCTGTAGATACAGTGAAATAATATAAGCAGAGACACACATACTGGTTGCAAAGACAGAGATGGTAGATTACATGTAATATCGTGGACATGTGCCTAGGATCACACTGATGGGTGAATTAAGCTTCACTCACAGTGTGGTCTTAGGCAGATTAGCAGGATGTTACATGTAATGAGAAATTAATGTTATGTGTTGCTTATATATAGGTGGCCTGTTTTTGGTCTGTAGAGACAGTGAATTGATATGAGCAGAGACACACATACTGCTTGCAGAGACAGACATGGTACATTATATCTAACATTCTGATCATGTGCCTAAGATCACACTGTGGGTGAAGCTTGATTCACCCATCAGTGTGATCTTAGGCAGAGACACACATACTATTTGCAGAGACAGACATGGTTCATTATATGTAACATTCTGATCATGTGCCTAAGATCACACTGTGAGTGAAGCTTGATTCACCCATCAGTGTGATCTTAGGCAGAGACACAGATACTGTTTGCAGAGACAGACATGGTTCATTATATGTAACACTCTGATCATGTGCCTAAGATCACACTGTGAGTGAAGCTTGATTCACCCATCAGTGTGATCTTAGGCAGAGACACACATACTGTTGGCAGAGACAGACATGGTACATTATATGTAACATTTTGATCATGTGCCTAAGATCACACTGTGAGTGAAGCTTGATTCACCCATCAGTGTGATCTTAGGCAGAGACACACATACTGTTGGCAGAGACAGACATGGTACATTATATCTAACATTCTGATCATGTGCCTAAGATCACACTGTGAGTGAAGCTTGATTCACCCATCAGTGTGATCTTAGGCAGAGACACACATACTGTTGGAAGAGACAGTCACGGTACATTATATGTAACACTCTGATCATGTGCCTAAGATCACCCTGTGAGTGAAGATTGATTCACCCATCAGTGTGATCTTAGGCAGAGACACACATACTGTTTGCAGAGACAGACATGGTACATTATATCTAACATTCTGATCATGTGCCTAAGCTCACACTGTGAGTGAAGCTTGATTCACCCATCAGTGTGATCTTAGGCAGAGACACACATACTGCTGGCAGAGACAGGCATGGTACATTATATCTAAAATTCTGATCATGTGCCTAAGATCACACTGTGAGTGAAGTAGTAGAGTAGTCGAGAGTGAGTAGTAGAGAGTGGGTAGTAGAGAATAGTGGAGTAGTAGAGAGTGAGTAGTAGAGAGTAGTAGAGAGAGTAGTAGAGTGAGTAGTAGAGAGTAGTAGAGTAAGAGCAGTAGAGAGTGAGTAGTAGAGTGAGTAGTAGAGTGAGTAGTAGAGAGTGAGTAGTAGAGAGTGAGTAGTAGAGAGAGAGTAGTAAAGATTAAGTAGTAGAGAGTGAGTAGTAGAGAGTAAGTAGTAGAGAGTAGTAGAGAGTGAGTAGCTGAGAGTGAGTGGTAGAGAGAGAGAGTAGTAGAGAGTAGTAGAGTAGTAGAGAATGAGTAGTAGAGAGTGGGTAGTAGAGAGTAGTGGAGTAGTAGAGAGTGAGTAGTAGAGAGCAGTAGAGAGTGAGTAGTAGAGTGAGTAGTCCAGAGTAGTAGAGAGTGAGTAGTAGAGAGCAAGCAGTAGAGAGTGTGTAGTAGTAGAGAGAGTAGCAGATAGTAGAGTAGTAGAGAGTGAGTAGTAGAGTAGTAGAAAGCGAGTAGTAGTGAGTGAGTAGTGGAGAGTGAGTAGTAGAGAGTAGTAGAGAGCGAGTAGTAGAGAATGAGTAGTAGAGAGTGAGTAGTAGGGAGTAGTGGAGTGAGTAGTAGAGAGTGAGTAGTAGAGAGATAGTTGTAGAGAGTAGTAAAGAGTGAGTAGTAGAGTAGTAGAGAGTGAGTGGTAGAGAGTAGTAGAGAATAGTAGAGTGAGTAGTAGAGAGTAGTAGAGTGAGTAGTAGAGAGAGTAGTAGAGAAGTAGAGAGTAAGTAGTAGTGAGTGAGTAGTAGAGCGTGAGTAGTAGAGAGAGTAGTAGAGAGTAGTAGAGTAGTAGTTAGTGTGAACTAGAGAGTGATTAGTATAGAGTGAGTAGTAGAGAGTAGTAGAGAGTGAATAGTAGAGAGTAGTAGAGAGTGAGTAGTGGAGAGTGAGTAGTAGAGAGTAGTACAGAGCAGTAGAGCGTGAGTAGTAGAGAGAGTAGTAGAGAGTAGTAGAGTAGTAGTTAGTGTGAACTAGAGAGTGAGTAGTATAGAGTGAGTAGTAGAGCGTAGTAAAGAGTGAGTAGTAGAGAGTAGAAGAGAGTGAATAGTAGACAGTGAGTAGTAGAGAGTGAGTAGTAGAGTGAGTAAGAGAGTGAGTAGTAAAGAGTGAGTAGTAGAGAGTAGTTGAGAGTGAGTAGTTGAGAGTGAGTAGTAAAGAGTAAGTAGTAGAGAGTAGTAGAGCATGAATAGCTGAGAGTGAGTAGTAGTGAGAGAGTAGTAGAGTAGTTGAGAGTGAGTAGTAGAGAGTGGGAGTAGAGAATAGTGGAGTAGTAGAGAGTGAGTAGTAGAGAGTAGTAGAGAGTGAGTAGTAGAGTGAGAAGTAGAGAGTAGTAGAGAGTAAGTAGTAGAGAGTCGTAGAGTGTGAGTAGTAGAGAGTGAGTAGTAGAGTGAGTAGTAGAGTAAGCTGTAGTAGAGTGAGAAGTAGAGAGTAGTAGAGAGTAAGTAGTAGAGAGTCGTAGAGTGTGAGTAGTAGAGAGTGGTAGTGAGTGAGTAGTAGAGAGTAAGTAGTAGAGAGAGGGGGAGAGTGAGTAGCTGGGAAGTAGTAGAAAGAGCGTAGTAGAGAGTAGTAGAGTATTCGAGAGTGAGTAGTAGAGAGTGGGTAGTAGTGAATAGTGGAGTAGTAGAGAGTGAGTAGTAGAGAGTAGTAGAGAGTGAGTAGTAGAGTGAGTAGTAGAGAGTAGTAGGGAGCGAGTAGTAGTGAGCAAGTAGTAGAGAGTGTGAAGTAGAAAGTGAGTAGTTGAGACTAGTAGAGATTGACTAGTAGAGAGAGTAGTAGAGAGTGAGTATTAGAAAGAGTAGAAGATAGTAGAGCAGTAGATAGTGAGTAGTAGAGTAGTAAGGAGTAGTAGAGAGCGTGTAGTAGTGAGTGAGTAGTGGAGGTAATACAGAGTAGTAGAGAGTGAGTAGCATAGTGAGTAGTAGAGAGTAGTGGAGAGTGAGTAGTAGAGAGTAGTAAAGAGTGAGTAGTAGACAGTGGGTAGTAGAGAGTAGTGGAGTAGTAGAGAGTAGTAGAGAGTGAGTAGTACAGTGAGTAGTCCAGAGTAGTAGAGAGCAAGTAGTAGAGAGCAAGTAGTAGAGAGTGTGTAGTAGTAGAGAGAGTAGCAGATAGTAGAGTAGTAGAGAGTGAGTAGTAGAGTAGTAGAGAGCGAGTAGTAGTAAGTGAGTAGTGGAGAGTGAGTAGTAGAGAGTAGTAGAGAGCGAGTAGTATAGAGTGAGTAGTAGAGAGTGAGTAGTAGAGAGTAGTAGAGACAGAGTAGTAGAGAGTGAGTAGTAGAGAGTAGTGGAGTGAGTAGTAGAGAGTGGGTAGTAGAGAGATAGTTGTAGAGAGTAGTAGAGACTGAGTAGTAGAGTAGTTGAGAGTGAGTGGTAGAGAGTAGTAGAGAGTAGTAGAGTGAGTAGTAGAGAGTAGCAGAGTGAGTAGTAGAGAGTAGTAGTAGAGAGTAGTAGAGTGAGTAGTAGAGAGTAGTAGAGTGAGTAGTAGAGAGTAGTGGAGTGAGTAGTAGAGAGTAGTAGAGAAGTAGATAGTGAGTAGTAGTGAGTGAGTAGTAGAGAGTGAGTAGTAGAGAGAGTAGAAGAGAGTAGTAGAGTAGTAGAGACGGTGTAGTAGAGAGTGAGTAGTAGAGAGTAGTAGCGAGTGAGTAGTAGATAGTAGTAGAGAGTGAATAGTAGATAGTATAGTGTAGTAGAGAGTGAGTAGTGGAGAGTGAGTAGTAGAGAATAGTATAGTGTAGTAGAGAGTGAGTAGTAGTGTAAGTAGTAGAGCAAAGTAGAGAGTGAGTAGTAGAGAGTATTAGAGAGTGAGTAGTAGAGAGGGAGTAGTAGAGGGAGTAGTAGAGGGAGTAAGAGAGTGAGTAGTAAAGCGTGAGTATTAGAGAGTACTTGAGAGTGAGTAGTAGAGAGTGAGTAGTAGAGAGTGAGTAGTAAAGAGTGAGTAGTAGAGAGTAGTAGAGAGTGAGTAGTAGAGAGTAAGTAGGAGAGAGAGGGGAGAGTGAGTAGCTGAGAGTGAGTAGTAGAGAGAGTGTAGTAGAGAGTAGTAGTGAGTGAGTAGTAGAGTGAGCAGTAGAGAGTAGTAGAGAGAGAGTAGTAGAGAGTAAGTAGTAGAGAGTAGTAGAGTGTGAGTAGTAGAGAGTGAGTAGTAGAGAGTGAGTAGTAGAGAGAGGGGGAGAGTAAGTAGCTGAGAGCGAGTAGTAGAGAGAGCGTAGTAGAGAGTAGTAGAGTAGTCAAGAGTGAGTAGTGGAGAGTGGGTAGTAGAGAATAGTGGAGTAGTAGAGAGTGAGTAGCAGAGAGTAGTAGAGAGTGAGTAGTAGAGAGTAGTAGGGAGCGAGTACTAGTGAGCAAGTAGTAGAATGTCAAGTAGAGAGTGAGTAGTAGAGAGTAGTAGAGAATGAGTAGTAGAGAGATTAGTAGAGAGTGAGTAGTAGAAAGAGTAGTAGATAGTTGAGTAGTAGAGAGTGAGTAGTAGAGTAGTAAGGAGTAGTAGAGAGTGAGTAGTAGTGAGTGAGTAGTGGAGAGTAAGTAGTAGAGAGTAGTACAGAGAAGTAGATAGTGAGTAGTGCAGTGAGTAGTGGAGAGTAGTAGAGAGTGAATAGTAGAGAGTAGTAAAGAGTGAGCAGTAGAGAGTGCATAGTAGAGAGCAAGTAGTGGAGAGTGTGTAGTAGTAGAGAGAGTAGCAGATAGTAGAGTAGTAGAGAGTGAGTAGTAGAGTAGTAGAGAGTGAGTAGTAGTGAGTGAGTAGTGGAGAGTGAGTAATAGAGAGTAGTAGAGAGCGAGTAGTAGAGAGCGAGTAGTAGAGTGAGTAGTAGAGTGAAGTAGAGAGTGAGTAGTAGAGAGTAAGTAGTAGAGAGTAGTAGAGAGTGAGTAGTAGAGTGAGTAGTAGTGAGAGAGTAGTAGAGTAGTCGAGAGTGAGTTGTAGTAGAGAATAGTGGAGTAGTAGAGAGTGAGTAGTAGAGAGTAGTAGAGAGTTAGTAGTAGAGAGTAGTAGAGAGAGAGAGTAGTAGAGAGTAAGTAGTAGAGAGTAGTAGAGTGTGAGTAGTAGAAAGTGAGTAGTAGAGTGAGTAGTAGAGAGTAGTAGAGAGTGAGTCGTAGAGAGTAAGTAGTACAGAGAGGGGAGAGTGAGTAGCTGAGAGTGAGTAGTAGAGAGAGCGCAGTAGAGAGTAGTAGAGTAGTGGAGAGAGAGTAGTAGAGAGTGGGTAGTAGAGAATAGTGGAGTAGTAGAGAGTGAGTACTAAAAAGTAGTAGAGAGTGAGTAAAAGAGTGAGTAGTAGAAAGTGAGTAGTAGAGAGTAGTAGAGAGTGAGTAGTAGAGAGTAAGTAGTAGAGAGTAGAAGAGTGTGAGTAGTAGAGAGTGAGTAGTAGAGAGTAGTAGAGAGTCAGTAGTAGAGAGTAGTAAAGAGTGAATAGTAGTGAGTGAGTGGTAGAGAGAAGTAGAGGGTGAGTAGTAGAGAGTGAGTAGCAGAGAGAGAGTAGTAGAAAGTAGTAGGGAGTGAGTAGTAGAGTGAGTAGTAGAGAGTGAGTAGTAGAGAATGAGTAGTAGAGAGTAAGTAGTAGAGAGTAGTAGAGAGTGAAGAGTAGAGAGTAGTAGAGTGAGTAGTAGAGTGTGAGTAGTAGGGAGAGAGTAGTAGAGAGTGGGCAGTAGAGTAGTAGAGAGTGAGTAATAGAGAGTAGTAGAGAGTAATAGAGAGTAGTAGAAAGTGAGTAGTAGAGAGAGAAGTAGAGAGTGGTAGAGAAGTAGAGAGTGAGTAGTAGATAGAGTAGTAGAGAGTAGTAGAGTAGTAGAGAGTGTGTAGTAGTAAGTGAGTAGTAGAGAGTAGTAGAGAGCGAGTAGTAGAGAGTAGTAGAGAGCGAGTAGTAGAGAGATTAGTAGAGAGTGAGTAGTAGAGAGAGTAGTAGATAGTTGAGTAGTAGAGAGTGAGTAGTAGAGTAGTAAGGAGTAGTAGAGAGCGAGTAGTAGTGAGTGAGTAGTGGAGAGTAAGTAGTAGATAGTAGTACAGAGAAGTAGAGTGAGTAGTAGAGAGTAGTAGAGAGTGAATAGTAGAGATTAGCAAAGAGTGAGTAGCATGAAGTGGGTAGTAGAGAGTAGTGGAGTAGTAGCGCGTGAGTAATAGAGAGTAGTAGAGAGTAGTAGAAAGTGAGTTGTAGAGAGAGAAGTAGAGAGTAGTAGAGAAGTAGATAGTGAGTAGTGCTGAGTGAGAAGTAGAGCGTGAGTAGTAGATAGAGTAGTAGAGAGTAGTAGAGTAGTAGAGAGTGGTTAGTAGTGAGTGAGTAGTAGAGAGTAGTAGAGAGCGAGTAGTAGAGAGTAGTAGAGAGCGAGTAGTAGAGAGTGAGTAGTAGAGAGAGAGTAGTAGAGAGTAGTAGAGTAGTAGAGAGTGTGCAGTAGAGAGTGAGTAGTAGAGAGCGAGTAGTACAGAGTAGTAGAGAGTGAGTAATAGAGAGTAGTAGAAAGTGAATAGTAGAGAGTAGTAGAGAGTGAGTAGTGGAGAGTGAGTAGTAAAGAGTAGTACAGAGTAGTAGAGAGTGAGTAGTAGAGTGAGTAGTAGAGCATAGTAGAGAGTGAGTAGTAGATAGTAGAGAGTGAGTAGTAGAGAGTAGTAGAGAGTGAGTAGTGGAGTGAGTGAGAGAGTGAGTAGTAAAGAGTGAATAGTAGAGAGTAGTTGAGAGTGAGTAGTAGAAAGTGAGTAGTAGAGAGTAAGTAGTAGAGAGTAGTAGAGAGTGAATAGCTGAGAGTGAGTAGTAGTGAGAAAGTAGTAGAGTAGTCGAGAGTGAGTACTGGAGAGTGGGTAGTAGAGAATAGTGGAGTAGTAGAGAATGAGTAGTAGTGAGTGAGTAGTAGAGTGAGTAGTAGAGAGTGAGTAGTAAAGAGTACTAGGGAGCGAGTAGTAGTGAGCAAGTAGTAGAGAGTGTGAAGTAGAGAGTGAGTAGTAGAGAGTAGTAGAGAGTGAGTAGTAAAGAGAGTAGTAGAGAGTGAGTAGTAGAGAGTAGTAGATAGTAGAGTAGTAGAGGTGAGTAGTAGAGTAGTAAGGAGTAGTAGAGAGCGAGTAGTAGTGAGTGAGTAGTGAAGAGTTAGTAGTAGAGAGTAGTACAGAGTAGTAGAGAGTGAATAGTAGAGTGAGTAGTAGAGAGTAGTAGAGAGTGAGTAGTAGAGAGTAGTAAAGAGTGAGTAGTAGTGAGTGAGTAGTAGAGAGAAGTAGAGGGTGAGTAGTAGAGAATGATTAGCAGAGAGAGATTAGTAGAGAGTGGTAGAGAGTGAGTAGTAGAGAGTGAGTAGCAAAGAGAGAGTAGTAGAGAGTTCTAGAGAGTGAGTAGTTGAGTGAGTAGTAGAGAGTAGTAGAGTGAGTAGTAGAGAGTAGTAGAGTGTGAGCAGTAGAGAGTGAGTAGTAGAGTGAGTAGTAGAGTGAGTAGTAGAGAGTGAGTAGTAGAGAGTGAGTAGTGGAGAGTAGTAGAGAGAGTAGTAAAGAGTAAGTAGTAGAGAGTGAGTAGTAGAGAGTGAGTAGTAGAGAGTAGTAGAGAGTAAGTAGTAGAGAGTAGTAGAGAGTGAGTAGCTGAGAGTGAGTGGTAGAGAGAGAGTAGTAGAGAGTAGTAGAGTAGTAGAGAGTGAGTAGTAGAGAGTGGGTAGTAGAGAGTAGTGGAGTAGTAGAGAGTGAGTAGTAGAGAGCAGTAGAGAATGAGTAGTAGAGTGAGTAGTCCAGAGTAGTAGAGAATGAGTAGTATAGAGCAAGTAGTAGAGAGTGTGTAGTAGTAGAGAGAGTAGCAGATAGTAGAGTAGTAGAGAGTGTGTAGTAGAGTAGTAGAGAGTGAGTAGTAGAGAGTGAGTAGTAGAGAGTAGTAGAGACAGAGTAGTTGGAAGTGAGTAGTAGAGAGTAGTGGAGTGAGGAGTGTAGTGAGTAGTAGGGAGTAGTAGAGTGAGTAGTAGAGAGAAAAGTAGAGAAGTAGAGAGTGAGTAGTAGTGAGTGAGTAGTAGAGCGTGGGTAGTAGAGAGAGTAGTAGAGAGTAGTAGAGTAGTAGTTAGTGTGAAGTAGAGCGTGAGTAGTATAGATTGAGTAGTTGAGAGTAGTAGAGAGTGAGTAGTAGAGAGTAGTAGAGAGTGAATAGTAGAGAGTAGTAGAGAGTGAGTAGTGGAGTGTGAGTAGTAGAAAGTAGTACAGAGTAGTAGAGAGTGAGTAGTAGAGTGTAGTAAAGAGTGAGTAGTAGAGAGTAGTAGAGTATAAATAGTAGACAGTGAGTAGTAGAGAGTAGCAGAGCGTGAGCAGTAGAGTGAGTAAGAGAGTGAGTAGTAAAGAGTGAGTAGTAGAGAGTAGTTGAGAGTGAGTAGTTGAGAGTGAGTAGTAGAGAGTATTTGAGAGGTAGTACTAGAGAGTGAGTAGTAGAGAGTAAGTAGTAGAGAGTAGGAGAGATTGAATAGCTGAGAGTGAGTTGTAGTGAAAGAGTAGTAGAGTAGTCGAGAGTGTGCAGTGGAGAGTGGGTAGTGGAGAATAGTGGATTAGTAGAGAGTGAGTAGTAGAGAGTAGTAGAGAGTGAGTAGTAGAGAGTAAGTAGTAGAGACTAGTGGAGTGTGCGTAGTAGAGAGTGAGTAGTAGAGTGTGTAGCAGAGAGTGAGTAGTAAAGAGTGAGTAGTAGAGAGTAGTAGAGAGTGAGTAGTAGAGAGTAAGTAGGAGAGAGAGGGGAGAGTGAGTAGCTGAGAGTGAGTAGTAGAGAGAGTGTAGTAGAGAGTAGTAGAGAGTGAGTAGTAGAGTGAGTAGTAGAGAGTAGTAGAGAGAGAGTAGTAGAGAGTAAGTAGTAGAGAGTAGTAGAGTGTGAGTAGTACAGAGTGTGGAGTAGAGTGAGTAGTAGGGAGTAGTAGAGTGAGTAGTAGAGAGAGTAGTAGAGAAGTAGAGAGTGAGTTGTAGTGAGTGAGTAGTAGAGCGTGAGTAGTAGAGAGAGTAGTAGAGAGTAGTAGAGTAGTAGTTAGTGTGAAGTAGAGAGTGAGTAGTATAGAGTGAGTAGTAGAGAGTAGTAGAGAGTGAGTAGTAGAGAGTAGTAGAGAGTGAATAGTAGAGAGTAGTAGAGAGTGAGTAGTGGAGAGTGAGTAGTAGAAAGTAGTACAGAGTAGTAGAGAGTGAGTAGTAGAGTGTAGTAAAGAGTGAGTAGTAGAGAGTAGTAGAGTATAAATAGTAGACAGTGAGTAGTAGAGAGTAGTAGAGAGAGAGCAGTAGAGTGAGTAAGAGAGTGAGTAGTAAAGAGTGAGTAGTAGAGAGTAGTTGAGAGTGAGTAGTTGAGAGTGAGTAGTAGAGAGTATTTGAGAGGGAGTACTAGAGAGTGAGTAGTAGAGAGTAAGTAGTAGAGAGTAGGAGAGATTGAATAGCTGAGAGTGAGTAGTAGTGAAAGAGTAGTAGAGTAGTCGAGAGTGTGCAGTGGAGAGTGGGTAGTGGAGAATAGTGGATTAGTAGAGAGTGAGTAGTAGAGAGTAGTAGAGAGTGAGTAGTAGAGAGTAAGTAGTAGAGACTAGTGGAGTGTGCGTAGTAGAGAGTGAGTAGTAGAGTGTGTAGCAGAGAGTGAGTAGTAAAGAGTGAGTAGTAGAGAGTAGTAGAGAGTGAGTAGTAGAGAGTAAGTAGGAGAGAGAGGGGAGAGTGAGTAGCTGAGAGTGAGTAGTAGAGAGAGTGTAGTAGAGAGTAGTAGAGAGTGAGTAGTAGAGTGAGTAGTAGAGAGAGAGTAGTAGAGAGTAAGTAGTAGAGAGTAGTAGAGTGTGAGTAGTACAGAGTGAGTAGTAGAGTGAGTAGTAGAGAGTGAGTAGTAAAGAGTGAGTAGTAGAGAGTAGTAGAGAGAGGGGGAGAGTGAGTAGCTGAGAGTGAGTAGTAGAGAGTGGGTAGTAGAGAATAGTGGAGTAGTAGAGAGTGAGTAGTAGAGAGTGAGTAGTAGAAAGTAGTAGGGAGCGTGTACTTGTGAGCAAGTAGTAGAGAGTGTCAAGTAGAGAGTGAGTAGTAGAGAGTAGTAGAGAGTGAGTAGTAGAGAGATTAGTAGAGAGTGAGTAATAGAGAGAGTAGTAGATAGTTGAGTAGTAGAGAGTGAGTAGTAGTGAGTGTGTAGTGGAGAGTAAGTAGTAGATAGTAGTACAGAGAAGTAGAGAGTGAGTAGTAGAGAGTAGTAAAGAGTGAGTAGTAGAGAGTGGGTAGTAGAGAGTAGTGGAGTAGTAGCGAGTGAGTAGTAGAGAGTAGTCCAGAGTAGTAGAGAGCGCATAGTAGAGAGCAAGTAGTAGAGAGTGTGTAGTAATAGAGAGAGTAGCAGATAGTAGAGTAGTAGACAGCGAGTAGGAGTGAGTGAGTAGTGGAGAGTGAGTAGTAGAGAGTAGTAGAGAGCGAGTAGTAGAGAGTAGTACAGAGTAGTAGAGAGTGAGTAGTAGAGTGAGTAGTAGAGTGAAGTAGAGAGTGAGTAGTAGAGAGTAAGTAGTAGAGAGTAGTAGAGAGTGAGTCGTAGAGTGAGTAGTAGTGAGAGAGTAGTAGAGTAGTCGAGATTGAGTTGTAGTAGAGAATAGTGGAGTAGTAGAGAGTGAGTAGTAGAGAGTAGTAGAGAGTGAGTAGTAGAGAGTAGTAGAGAGAGAGTAGTAGAGTGTAAGTAGTAGAGAGTAGTAGAGTGTGAGTAGTAGAGAGTGAGTAGTAGAGTGAGTAGTAGAGAGTAATAGAGAGTGAGTCATAGAGAGTAAGTAGTAGAGAGAGGGGAGAGTGAGTAGCTGAGAGTGAGTAGTAGAGAGAGCATAGTAGAGAGTAGTAGAGTAGTTGAGAGTGAGTAGTAGAGAGTGGGTAGTAGATAATAGTGGAGTAGTAGAGAGTGAGTAGTAGAGTGTAGTAAAGAGTGAGTAGTAGAGAGTAGTAGAGTATAAATAGTAGGCAGTGAGTAGTAGAGAGTAGTAGAGAGTGAGCAGTAGAGTGAGTAAGAGAGTGAGTAGTAAAGAGTGAGTAGTAGAGAGTAGTTGAGAGTGAGTAGTTGAGAGTGAGTAGTAGAGAGTATTTGAGAGGGAGTACTAGAGAGTGAGTAGTAGAGAGTAAGTAGTAGAGAGTAGGAGAGATTGAATAGCTGAGAGTGAGTTGTAGTGAAAGAGTAGTAGAGTAGTCGAGAGTGTGCAGTGGAGAGTGGGTAGTGGAGAATAGTGGATTAGTAGAGAGTGAGTAGTAGAGAGTAGTAGAGAGTGAGTAGTAGAGAGTAAGTAGTAGAGACTAGTGGAGTGTGCGTAGTAGAGAGTGAGTAGTAGAGTGTGTAGCAGAGAGTGAGTAGTAAAGAGTGAGTAGTAGAGAGTAGTAGAGAGTGAGTAGTAGAGAGTAAGTAGGAGAGAGAGGGGAGAGTGAGTAGCTGAGAGTGAGTAGTAGAGAGAGTGTAGTAGAGAGTAGTAGAGAGTGAGTAGTAGAGTGAGTAGTAGAGAGTAGTAGAGAGAGAGTAGTAGAGAGTAAGTAGTAGAGAGTAGTAGAGTGTGAGTAGTACAGAGTAAGTAGTAGAGTGAGTAGTAGAGAGTGAGTAGTTGAGAGTGAGTAGTAGAGAGTAGTGGAGTGAGGAGTAGAGTGAGTAGTAGGGAGTAGTAGAGTGAGTAGTAGAGAGAGAAGTAGAGAGTGAGTAGTAGTGAGTGAGTAGTAGAGCGTGAGTAGTAGAGAGTAGTAGAGTAGTAGTTAGTGTGAAGTAGAGAGTGAGTAGTATAGAGTGAGTAGTAGAGAGTAGTAGAGAGTGAGTAGTAGAGAGTAGTAGAGAGTGAATAGTAGAGAGTAGTAGAGAGTGAGTAGTGGAGAGTGAGTAGTAGAAAGTAGTACAGAGTAGTAGAGAGTGAGTAGTAGAGTGTAGTAAAGAGTGAGTAGTAGAGAGTAGTAGAGTATAAATAGTAGACAGTGAGTAGTAGAGAGTAGTAGAGAGTGAGCAGTAGAGTGAGTAAGAGAGTGAGTAGTAAAGAGTGAGTAGTAGAGAGTAGTTGAGAGTGAGTAGTTGAGAGTGAGTAGTAGAGAGTATTTGAGAGGGAGTACTAGAGAGTGAGTAGTAGAGAGTAAGTAGTAGAGAGTAGGAGAGATTGAATAGCTGAGAGTGAGTAGTAGTGAAAGAGTAGTAGAGTAGTCGAGAGTGTGCAGTGGAGAGTGGGTAGAGGAGAATAGTGGATTAGTAGAGAGTGAGTAGTAGAGAGTAGTAGAGAGTGAGTAGTAGAGAGTAAGTAGTAGAGACTAGTGGAGTGTGCGTAGTAGAGAGTGAGTAGTAGAGTGTGTAGCAGAGAGTGAGTAGTAAAGAGTGAGTAGTAGAGAGTAGTAGAGAGTGAGTAGTAGAGAGTAATTAGGAGAGAGAGGGGAGAGTGAGTAGCTGAGAGTGAGTAGTAGAGAGAGTGTAGTAGAGAGTAGTAGAGAGTGAGTAGTAGAGTGAGTAGTAGAGAGAGAGTAGTAGAGAGTAAGTAGTAGATAGTAGTAGAGTGTGAGTAGTACAGAGTGAGAAGTAGAGTGAGTAGTAGAGAGTGAGTAGTAAAGAGTGAGTAGTAGAGAGTAGTAGAGAGAGGGGGAGAGTGAGTAGCTGAGAGTGAGTAGTAGAGAGTGGGTAGTAGAGAATAGTGGAGTAGTAGAGAGTGAGTAGTAGAGAGTGAGTAGTAGAGAGTAGTAGGGAGCGAGTACTTGTGAGCAAATAGTAGAGAGTGTCAAGTAGAGAGTGAGTAGTAGAGAGTAGTAGAGAGTGAGTAGTAGAGAGATTAGTAGAGAGTGAGTAATAGAGAGAGTAGTAGATAGTTGAGTAGTAGAGAGTGAGTAGTAGTGAGTGAGTAGTGGAGAGTAAATAGTAGATAGTAGTACAGAGAAGTAGAGAGTGAGTAGTAGAGAGTAGTAAAGAGTGAGTAGTAGAGAGTGGGTAGTAGAGAGTAGTGGAGTAGTAGCGAGTGAGTAGTAGAGAGTAGTCCAGAGTAGTATAGAGCGCATAGTAGAGAGCAAGTAGTAGAGAGTGTGTAGTAATAGAGAGAGTAGCAGATAGTAGAGTAGTAGAGAGCGAGTAGGAGTGAGTGAGTAGTGGAGAGTGAGTAGTAGAGAGTAGTAGAGAGCGAGTAGTAGAGAGTAGTACAGAGTAGTAGAGAGTGAGTAGTAGAGTGAGTAGTAGAGTGAAGTAGAGAGTGAGTAGTAGAGAGTAAGTAGTAGAGAGTAGTAGAGAGAGAGTCGTAGAGTGAGTAGTAGTGAGAGAGTAGTAGAGTAGTCGAGATTGAGTTGTAGTAGAGAATAGTGGAGTAGTAGAGAGTGAGTAGTAGAGAGTAGTAGAGAGTGAGTAGTAGAGAGTAGTAGAGAGAGAGTAGTAGAGAGTAAGTAGTAGAGAGTAGTAGAGTGTGAGTAGTAGAGAGTGAGTAGTAGAGTGAGTAGTAGAGAGTAATAGAGAGTGAGTCATAGAGAGTAAGTTGTAGAGAGAGGGGAGAGTGAGTAGCTGAGAGTGAGTAGTAGAGAGAGCATAGTAGAGAGTAGTAGAGTAGTTGAGAGTGAGTAGTAGAGAGTGGGTAGTAGATAATAGTGGAGTAGTAGAGAGTGAGTAGTAGAGAGTAGTAGAGAGTGAGTAAAAGAGAGAGCAGTAAAGAATAGTAGAGAGCGAGTAGTAGTGAGCAAGTAGTAGAGAGTGTGAAGTAGAGAGTGAGTAGTAGAGAGTAGTAGCGAGTGAGTAGTAGAGAGAGTAATAGAGAGTGAGTAGTAGAGAGTGAGTAGTAGAGAGATTAATAGAGAGTGAGTAGTAGAGAGAGTAGTAGATAGTTGAGTAGTAGAGAGTGAGTAGTAGAGTAGTAAGGAGTAGTAGAGAGCGAGTAGTAGTGAGTGAGTAGTGGAGAGTAAGTAGTAGATAGTAGTACAGAGAAGTAGAGAGTGAGTAGTACAGTGAGTAGTGGAGAGTAGTAGAGAGTAAATAGTAGAGAGTAGTAAAGAGTGAGTGGTATAAAGTGGGTAGTAGAGAGTAGTGGAGTAGTAGCGAGTGAGTACTAGAGAGTAGTAGAGAGTGAGTAGTAGAGTGAGTAGTCCAGAGTAGTAGAGAGCGAGTAGTAGAGAGCAAGTAGTAGAGCGTGTGTAGTAGTAGAGAGAGTAGCAGATAGTAGAGTAGTAGAGAGTGAGTAGTAGAGTAGTAGAGAGTGAGTAGTAGTGAGTGAGTAGTGGAGAGTGAGTAGTAGAGAGTAATAGAGAGTGAGTAGTAGAGAGTGAGTAGTAGAGAGTGAATAGTAGAGAGTAGGACAGAGTAGTAGAGAGTGAGTAGTAGAGTAAGTAGTAGAGCGTAATAGAGAGTGAGTAGTAGAGAGTAGTAGAGAGAGAAGTAGAGAGTAGTAGAGAAGTAGATAGTAAGTAGTGCAGAGTGAGAAGTAGAGCGTGAGTAGTAGATAGAGTAGTAGAGTAGTAGAGTGGGTAGTAGTGAGTGAGTAGTAGAGAGTAGTAGAGAGCGAGTAGTAGAGAGCGAGTAGTAGAGTGAGTAGTAGAGTGAAGTAGAGAGTGAGTAGTAGAGAGTAAGTAGTAGAGAGTAGTAAAGAGTGAGTAGTAGAGTGAGTAGTAGTGAGAGAGTAGTAGAGTAGTCGAGAGTGAGTTGTAGTAGAGAATAGTGGAGTAGTAGAGAGTGAGTAGTAGAGAGTAGTAGAGAGTTAGTAGTAGAGAGTAGTAGAGAGAGAGAGTAGTAAAGAGAGTAAGTAGTAGAGAGTAGTAGAGTGTGAGTAGTAGAGAGTGAGTAGTAGAGTGAGTAGTAGAGTTAATAGTAGAGAGTAGTAGAGAGTGAGTCATAGAGAGTAAGTAGTAAAGAGAGGGGAGAGTGAGTAGCTGAGAGTGAGTAGTAGAGAGAGCGTAGTAGAGAGTAGTAGAGTAGTGGAGAGTGAGTAGTAGAGAGTGGGTAGTAGAGAATAGTGGAGTAGTAGAGAGTGAGTACTAAAAAGTAGTATAGAGTGAGTAAAAGAGTGAGTTGTAGAAAGTGAGTAGTAGAGAGTAGTAGAGAGTGAGTAGTAGAGAGTAAGTAGTAGAGAGTAGTAGAGTGTGAGTAGTAGAGAGTGAGTAGTAGAGAGTAGTAGAGAGTCAGTAGTAGAGAGTAGTAAAGAGTGAATAGTAGTGAGTGAGTGGTAGAGAGAAGTAGAGGGAGAGTAGTAGAGAGTGAGTAGCAGAGAGAGAGAGTAGTAGAAAGTAGCAGAGAGTGAGTAGTAGAGTGAGTAGTAGAGATTAGTAGAGAGTGAGTAGTAGAGAATGAGTAGTAGAGAGTAAGTAGTAGAGAGTAGTAGAGAGTGAAGAGTAGAGAGTAGTAGAGTGAGTAGTAGAGTGTGAGTAGTAGGGAGAGAGTAGTAGAGAGTGAGCAGTAGAGTAGTAGAGAGTGAGTAATAGAGAGTAGTAGAGAGTAGTAGAGTGAGTAGTAGAGAGTAGTAGAAAGTGAGTAGTAGAGAGAGAAGTAGAGAGTGGTAGAGAAGTAGAGAGTGAGTAGTAGATAGAGTAGTAGAGAGTAGTAGAGAGCGAGTAGTAGAGAGTAGTAGAGAGCGAGTAGTAGAGAGATTAGTAGAGAGTGAGTAGTAGAGAGAGTAGTAGATAGTTGAGTAGTAGAGAGTGAGTAGTAGAGTAGTAAGGAGTAGTAGAGAGCGAGTAGTAGTGAGTGAGTAGTGGAGAGTAAGTAGTAGATAGTAGTACAGAGAAGTAGAGAGTGAGTAGTAGAGTGAGTAGTAGAGAGTAGTAGAGAGTGAATAGTAGAGATTAGCAAAGAGTGAGTAGTATGAAGTGGGTAGTAGAGAGTAGTGGAGTAGTAGCGAGTGAGTAGTAGAGAGTAGTAGAAAGTGAGTTGTAGAGAGAGAAGTAGAGAGTAGTAGAGAAGTAGATAGTGAGTAGTGTAGTAGGGAGTAGTAGAGAGTGAGTAATAGAGAGTAGTAGAAAGTGAATAGTAGAGAGTAGTAAAGAGTGAGTAGTGGAAAATGAGTAGTAGAGAGTAGTACAGAGTAGTAGAGAGTGAGTAGTAGAGTAGGTAGTAGAGCATAGTAGAGAGTGAGTAGTAGATAGTAGAGAGTGAGTAGTAGAGAGTAGTAGAGAGTGAGTAGTGGAGTGAGTGAGAGCGTGAGTAGTAAAGAGTGAATAGTAGAGAGTAGTTGACAGTGAGTAGTAGAAAGTGAGTAGTAGAGAGTAAGTAGTAGAGAGTAGTAGAGAGTGAATAGCTGAGAGTGAGTAGTAGTGAGAAAGTAGTAGAGTAGTCGAGAGTGAGTACTGGAGAGTAGGAAGTAGAGAATAGTGGAGTAGTAGAGAATGAGAAGTAGAGAGTAGTAGAGAAAGAGTAGTAGAGAGTAAGTAGTAGAGAGTAGTAGAGTTTGTAGTAGAGTGAGTAGTAGAGAGTGAGAAGTAAAGAGTAAGTAGTAGACAGAGGGGAGAGTGAGGAGCTGAGAGTGAGTAGTAGAGAGAGCGTAGTAGAGAGTAGTAGAGTAGTCGAGAGTGAGTAGTAGAGAGTGGGTAGTAGAGAAAAGTGGAGTAGTAGAGAGTGAGTAGTAGAGAGTGAGTAGTAGAGTGAGTAGTAGAGAGTGAGTAGTAAAGAGTACTAGGGAGCGAGTAGTAGTGAGCAAGAAGTAGAGAGTGTGAAGTAGAGAGTGAGTAGTAGAGAGTAGTAGAGACTGAGTAGTAGAGAGAGTATTAGAGAGTGAGTAGTAGAGAGTAGTAGATAGTAGAGTAGTAGAGGTGAGTAGTAGAGTAGTAAGGAGTAGTAGAGAGCGAGTAGTAGTGAGTGAGTAGTGAAGAGTAAGTAGTAGAGAGTAGTACAGAGTAGTAGAGAGTGAATAGTAGAGTGAGTAGTAGAGAGTAGTAGAGAGTGAGTAGTAAAGAGTAGTAAAGAGTGAGTAGTAGTGAGTGAGTAGTAGAGAGAAGTAGAGGGTGAGTAGTAGAGAGTGAGTAGCAGAGAGAGAGTAGTAGAGAGTGGTAGAGAGTGAGTAGTAGAGAGTGAGTAGCAGAGAGAGAGAGTAGTAGAGAGTAGTAGAGAGTGAGTAGTTGAGTGAGTAGTAGAGAGTAGTAGAGTGAGTAGTAGAGAGTAGTAGAGTGTGAGCAGTAGAGAGTGAGTAGTAGAGTGAGTAGTAGAGTGAGTAGTATAGAGTGAGTAGTAGAGAGTGAGTAGTGGAGAGTAGTAGAGAGAGTAGTAAAGAGTAAGTAGTAGAGAGTGAGTAGTAGAGAGTGAGTAGCTAGAGAGTAAGTAGTAGAGAGTAGTAGAGAGTGAGTAGCTGAGAGTGAGTGGTAGAGAGAGAGTAGTAGAGAGTAGTAGAGTAGTAGAGAGTTAGTAGTAGCGAGTGGGTGGTAGAGATTAGTGGAGTAGTAGAGAGTGAGTAGTAGAGAGCAGTAGAGAGTGAGTAGTAGAGTGAGTAGTCCAGAGTAGTAGAGAATGAGTAGTAGAGAGCAAGTAGTAGAGAGTGTGTAGTAGTAGAGAGAGTAGCAGATAGTAGAGTAGTAGAGAGTGAGTAGTAGAGTAGTAGAGAGTGAGTAGTAGAGAGTGAGTAGTAGAGAGTGAGTAGTAGAGAGTAGTAGAGACAGAGTAGTTGAGAGTGAGTAGTAGGGTGTAGTGGAGTGAGGAGTAGAGTGAGTAGTAGGGAGTAGTAGAGTGCGTAGTAGAGAGAGTAGTAGAGAAGTAGAGAGTGAGTAGTAGTGAGTGAGTAGTAGAGCGTGAGTAGTAGAGAGAGTAGTAGAGAGTAGTAGAGTAGTAGTTAGTGTGAAGTAGAGAGTGAGTAGTATAGAGTGAATAGTAGAGAGTAGTAGAGAGTGAGTAGTAGAGAGTAGTAGAGAGTGAATAGTAGAGAGTAGTAGAGAGTGAGTAGTGGAGAGTGAGTAGTAGAAAGTAGTACAGAGTAGTAGAGAGTGAGTAGTAGAGTGTAGTAAAGAGTGAGTAGTAAAGAGTGAGTAGTAGAGAGTAGTTGAGAGTGAGTAGTTGAGAGTGAGTAGTAGAGAGTAAGCAATAGAAAGTAGTAAAGCATGAATAGCTGAGAGTGAGTAGTAGTGAGAGAGTAGTAGAGTAGTCGAGAGTGAGTAGTAAAGAGTGGGTAGTAGAGAATAGTGGAGTAGTAGAGAGTGAGTAGTAGAGAGTAGTAAAAAGTGAGTAGTATAGTGAGAAGTAGAGAGTAGTAGAGAGAGAGTAGTAGAGAGTAAGTAGTAGAGAGTCGTAGAGTGTGAGTAGTAGAGAGTGAGTAGTAGAGTGAGTAGTAGAGTAAGTAGTAGAGAGTGAGTAGTAAAGAGGGAGTAGTAGAGAGTAGTAGAGAGTGAGTAGTAGAGAGTAAGTAGTAGAGAGAGAGGGATAGTGAGTAGCTGATAATAAGTAGTAGAAAGAGCGTAGTAGAGAGTAGTAGAGTAGTCGAGAGTGAGTAGTAGAGAGTGGGTAGTAGAGAATAGTGGAGTAGTAGAGAGTGAGTAGTAGAGAGTAGTAGAGAGTGACTAGTAGAGAGAGTAGTAGAGAGTGAGTAGTAGAAAGAGTAGTAGCTTGTAGAGTAGTAGAGAGTGAGTAGTAGAGTAGTAAGGAGTAGTAGAGAGTGTGTAGTAGTGAGTGAGAAGTGGAGAGTAAGTAGTAGAGAGTAGTACAGAGTAGTAGAGAGTGAGTAGCTTAGTGAGTAGTAGAGAGTAGTAGAGAGTGAGTAGTAGAGTGTAGTAAAGAGTGAGTAGTAGAGAGTGGGTAGTAGAGAGTAGTGGAGTAGTAGAGAGTAGTAGAGAGTGAGTAGTATATTGAGTAGTCCAGAGTAGTAGAGAGCAAGTAGTAGAGAGTGTGTAGTAGTTGGGAGAGTAGCAGATTGTAGAATAGTAGAGAGTGAGTAGTAGAGTAATAGAGAGCGAGTAGTAGTAAGTGAGTAGTGGAGAGTGAGTAGTAGAGAGTAGTAGAGAGCGAGTAGTAGAGAGTGAGTAGTAGAGAGCGAGTAGTAGAGAGTAGTAGAGACAGAGTAGTAGAGAGTGAGTAGTAGAGAGTAGTGGAGTGAGTAGTAGAGAGTGGGTAGTAGAGAGTGAGTAGTAGAGTAGTTGAGAGTGAGTGGTAGAGAGTAGTAGAGAGTAGTAGAGTGAGTAGTAGAGAGTAGTAGAGTGAGTAGTAGAGAGTAGTAGAGAAGTAGATAGTGAGTAGTAGTGAGTGAGTAGTAGAGAGTGTAGAAGAGAGTAGTAGAGTAGTAGAGAGTGTGCAGTAGAGAGTGAGTAGTAGAGAGTGAGTAGTAGAGAGTAGTAGAGAGTGAGTAGTAGAGAGTAGTAGAGAGTAAATAGTAGATAGTACAGTGTAGTAGAGAGTGAGTAGTGGAGAGTGAGTAGTCGAGAATAGTACAGAGTAGTAGAGAGTGAGTAGTAGAGTAAGTAGTAGAGCATAGTAGAGAGTGAGGAGTAGAGAGTAGTAGAGAGTGAGTAGTAGAGAGTGAGTAGTAGAGGGAGTAGTAGAGGAGTAAGAGAGTGAGTAGTAAAGAGTGAGTAGTAGAGAGTATTTGAGAGGGAGTACTAGAGATTGAGTAGTAGAGAGTAAGTAGTAGAGAGTAGGAGAGATTGAATAGCTGAGAGTGAGTTGTAGTGAAAGAGTAGTAGAGTAGTCGAGAGTGTGCAGTGGAGAGTGGGTAGTGGAGAATAGTGGATTAGTAGAGAGTGAGTAGTAGAGAGTAGTAGAGAGTGAGTAGTAGAGAGTAAGTAGTAGCGACTAGTGGAGTGTGCGTAGTAGAGAGTGAGTAGTAGAGTGTGTAGCAGAGAGTGAGTAGTAAAGAGTGAGTAGTAGAGAGTAGTAGAGAGTGAGTAGTAGAGAGTAAGTAGGAGAGAGAGGGGAGAGTGAGTAGCTGAGAGTGAGTAGTAGAGAGAGTGTAGTAGAGAGTAGTAGAGAGTGTGTAGTAGAGTGAGTAGTAGAGAGTAGTAGAGAGAGAGTAGTAGAGAGTAAGTAGTAGAGAGTAGTAGAGTGTGAGTAGTACAGAGTGAGTAGTAGAGTGAGTAGTAGAGAGTGAGTAGTAAAGAGTGAGTAGTAGAGAGTAGTAGAGAGAGGGGGAAAGTGAGTAGCTGAGAGTGAGTGGTAGAGAGAGCGTAGTAGAGAGTAGTAGAGTAGTCGAGAGTGAGTAGTAGAGAGTGGGTAGTAGAGAATAGTGGAGTAGTAGATAGTGAGTAGTAGAGAGTGAGTAGTAGAGAGTAGTAGGGAGCGAGTACTTGTGAGCAAGTAGTAGAGAGTGTCAAGTAGAGAGTGAGTAGTAGAGAGTAGTAGAGAGTGAGTAGTAGAGAGATTAGTAGAGAGTGAGTAATAGAGAGAGTAGTAGATAGTTGAGTAGTAGAGAGTGAGTAGTAGAGTAGTAAGGAGTAGTAGAGAGTGAGTAGTAGTGAGTGAGTAGTGGAGAGTAAATAGTAGATAGTAGTACAGAGAAGTAGAGAGTGAGTAGTAGAGAGTAGTAAGGAGTGAGTAGTAGAGAGTGGGTAGGAGAGAGTAGTGGAGTAGTAGCGAGTGAGTCCAGAGTAGTAGAGAGTGCATAGTAGAGAGCAAGTAGTAGAGAGTGTGTAGTAATAGGGAGAGTAGCAGATAGTAGAGTAGTAGAGAGCGAGTAGGAGTGAGTGAGTAGTGGAGAGTGAGTAGTAGAGAGTAGTAGAGAGCGAGTAGTAGAGAGTAGTACAGAGTAGTAGAGAGTGAGTAGTAGAGTGAGTAGTAGAGTGAAGTAGAGAGTGAGTAGTAGAGAGTAAGTAGTAGAGAGTAGTAGAGAGTGAGTCGTAGAGTGAGTAGTAGTGAGAGAGTAGTAGAGTAGTCGAGATTGAGTTGTAGTAGAGAATAGTGGAGTAGTAGAGAGTGAGTAGTAGAGAGTAGTAGAGAGAGAGTAGTAGAGAGTAAGTAGTAGAGAGAGGGGAGAGTGAGTAGCTGAGAGTGAGTAGTAGAGAGAGCGTAGTAGAGAGTAGTAGAGTAGTTGAGAGTGAGTAGTAGAGAGTGGGTAGTAGAGAATAGTGGAGTAGTAGAGAGTAGTAGAGAGTGAGTAAAAGAGAGAGTAGTAGAGAATAGTAGAGAGCGAGTAGTAGTGAGCAAGTAGTAGTGAGTCTGAAGTAGAGAGTGAGTAGTAGAGAGTAGTAGCGAGTGAGTAGTAGAGAGAGTAATAGAGAGTGAGTAGTAGAGAGTAGTAGAGAGTGAGTAGTAGAGAGATTAATAGAGAGTGAGTAGTAGAGAGAGTAGTAGATAGTTGAGTAGTAGAGAGTGAGTAGTAGAGTAGTAAGGAGTAGTAGAGAGCGAGTAGTAGTGAGTGAGTAGTGGAGAGTAAGTAGTAGATAGTAGTACAGAGAAGTAGAGAGTGAGTAGTACAGTGAGTAGTGGAGAGTAGTAGAGAGTGAATAGTAGAGAGTAGTAAAGAGTGAGTGGTATAAAGTGGGTAGTAGAGAGTAGTGGAGTAGTAGCGAGTGAGTAGTAGAGAGTAGTAGAGAGTGAGTAGTAGAGTGAATAGTCCAGAGTAGTAGAGAGCGAGTAGTAGAGAGCAAGTAGTAGAGCGTGTGTAGTAGTAGAGAGAATAGCAGATAGTAGAGTAGTAGAGAGTGAGTAGTAGAGTAGTAGAGAGTGAGTAGTAGTGAGTGAGTAGTGGAGAGTGAGTAGTAGAGAGTAGTAGAGAGTGAGTAGTAGAGAGTGAGTAGTAGAGAGTGAGTAGTAGAGAGTGAGTAGTAGAGAGTAGGACAGAGTAGTAGAGAGTGAGTAGTAGAGTAAGTAGTAGAGCGTAATAGAGAGTGAGTAGTAGAGAGAAGTAGAGAGTAGTAGAGAAGTAGATAGTAAGTAGTGCAGAGTGAGAAGTAAAGCGTGAGTAGTAGATAGAGTAATAGAGTAGTAGAGTGGGTAGTAGTGAGTGAGTAGTAGAGAGTAGTAGAGAGCGAGTAGTAGAGAGTGAGTAGTAGAGAGAGAGTAGTAGAGAGTAGTAGAGTAGTAGAGAGTGTGTAGTATAGAGTGAGTAGTAGAGAGTGAGTAGTAGAGAGTAGTAGAGAGTGAGTAGTAGAGAGTAGTAGAAAGTGAATAGTAGAGAGTAGTAGAGAGTGAGTAGTGGAGAGTGAGTAGTACAGAGTAGTACAGAGTAGTAGAGAGTGAGTAGTAGAGTGAGTAGTAGATAGTAGAGAGTGAGTAGTAGAGAGTAGAGAGTGAGTAGTAGAGAGTAGTAGAGAGTGAGTAGTGGAGTGCATGAGAGAGTGAGTAGTAAAGAGTGAATATTAGAGAGTAGTTGAGAGTGAGTAGTAGAGAGTAGTATGTCCAAGGTTGAGTACTAATTCACCCTTAGATCCTGGGAGAACATCCAGAGAATGTAATCTGCACCACATGAAGAGTTTTAGGAGGACTCTTGAGAGGGGAGATTCCTGCTTGTAGTTGACCTTAGAATCTGGGCCCCTAAGGGTAGGTGCTCAGAGAAGGAGAGAAAGGAGCAGACACAAATGACTGGGCAAAGTATTCAGAGGAGAGAGGGGATCCTCCACAGAGAGAATTCCAGAGAGAATTCCAGATTGGATTTGATACAGGAAACAATGTCTCTTCCCAAACCCAATCCCGTAAGAAGCACAAGGACAGACAGGCTGAGAGAGATCTGAGGCTAAAGCTCACCCAGCTGGTTGCAGGGGAGAGTAAAGCTGAGGCTAAGAGAGTGTTGGAGGAGAAAAAGGCATTGTTGGCTTATGAAGTGATGGTCAGGAAGGTGGACTTAAAGACCAAATAGCAGAAATGGTGGGATAAAAAAACTACTGTGTCCAGTGCAGAAGAAAGAGTCCATATACCCAGAAACTTGGTGCCTTACTGTAAGGAGCTAATACCAAAAAAGAGCTGGCTGTAATCAGAAAGGCTGAGCACTTAGAACAACATAACAAGGCTATATGCCTAAACTGATATATGCATTCCAAAACAATAAATGGCTTCAAGGGAGAAAAACTGATTTCAACCAGAGTTTGTTACTTAATAGCTATTTATTCAATCTTAATGAAAAAATGCAATACATGAATAATTCCAAAAAAGTTACATACATTAAATAGAAGTGAATTGGACACAGCACAATAAGATTACACCCACACTTACACTAGTCAAACATATCACAGTCACTCAACTCACATACATACATTCATACAAAACTTAACACAATCTGGTATGGCAAATGTACCAGTGTGAAAAAGTCAAACGAACGGGACTGCTCTTTTAATCAAACAAAAGATACAAGTAAATGTTTTTTTTCTAAAAAATAGTACACTCCACTGGTTTAGTAACAATGACAATTGTCAGGGGACAAATTTAATCAACAATGTGTACTCAGAATTGAACTCAAATGTGGTATAACTCAACACTTGAATTTACAAGAGCAGACCCTTAGACAGAGGCCTACGCGTTTCGAATCCCTATAGGTTACAATGGGATTCTCCTCAGGGCCAAGGAATTTCCTTCTCAAATGTAGGACGAAACTAATGTAGTGTGGCAGACTCCTATCAATGTCAGCAATGGGTCCACGGCGAGGCAATGTATTTTATAGAAGGTGGAGGACCTTAACGGTGGCTCTGTAAGGCGATCTTCTAATGGGGAGAGTGATGCCGGAGATTCAAAAGGCAGAATTAATCACTGATCAGTGTTTTCCGATGCACTGTCCGCCGGATCAGTGCATCAGAAAACGCTGATCAGTGATTCACTCCGGAAAATGTTGAATACCCGTTTTGCTTGACGTCTGAGAATCGACTAAAAATCCAGTACCCCCGGACCCACGCATACCAAGAGACTGCGTACTAATTCCACGCATGTATTAAATCCCATAGTGTAAGTGTGGGTGTAATCTTATTGTGCTGTGTCCATTTCACTTCTATTTAATGTATGTAACTTTTTGGGAATTATTCATGTATTGCATTTTTTCATTAAGATTGAATAAATAGCTATTAAGTAGCAAACTCTGGTTGAAATCAGTTTTTCTTCCCTGAAGCCATTTATTGTTTTGGAATGTATATATCAGTTTTAGCATATTTCCTTGTTATGTTGTTACTGTAAGGAGGCGGTAATACAGGTGGGTTGTTTCAGGCATATAAAGTAGGTCTAGAGGTACAGAGGATCTCTGTGGAGATGGGGAGATGGCCTTTGGAGTCATATTACTGGTAATGGGAGGGATACCCTACTGGCCCTAGAGAAGTGGAAGAGGTTAAGGTGCCACATCATGTAGGAGGCCCTTGTCATTAACCTCTTGAACGCTATGGGGATTTTTCCCCTGTGCTGGAAATCAGCAGATGCCACTTTTCATGACGAGCTGGGCTCGTCATCAGCGTAGCAGGAGGCTACTGCATGACGAGCCCAGCTCGTCATGAGCGTCGAAGGGGTTAAGTATACATTTACCCCAGAGGAATGCAGGCTGAAATACAGGGGCAGTCAGAAACTGTGGCATTACTCCTGGGAGAATTTTGTGGGGTACTTTTGAAATGGTTGTACAAATTGCTGTTGTTTTTTACGAAGATTTTTGTAACAGCTTTATACTTTTTTCTTTTCAAGGGA
Organism: Lissotriton helveticus; assembly: GCF_964261635.1. Taxonomy (NCBI): domain Eukaryota; kingdom Metazoa; phylum Chordata; class Amphibia; order Caudata; family Salamandridae; genus Lissotriton; species Lissotriton helveticus. The sequence goes on along the minus strand of NC_136065.1, from coordinate 996,225,384 downwards.
ATTGGGATAAAGAAACTGGCTTCAGACTGTGAAAAACATGAAGGTTCAATGGGGAGCTTATAAAATAATGTAACATTTCTGCTCACAGTAGTTTCCACTTCTATGCGATTGGAAACACAGTACTTGCTGCTTTATCCTTTTTTCTAGACTGTCTTTTGGAATGCTACATGTAATACACTGTTCTATTAAAGAAAGTACAGACTTATCTGTTCCAAATTTAGGTGCGTCTTTTACCTGGAACAGCATAGGAATGTGACAAGCACCTCTTGCTTGGTACTCTTTTTGCGAAATGAAATCAGTAATTTCTCCTAAAAGTGGATTTTTATTGTTGTAGATGAAGGACAGCATAATTCCAAATCTGTGCTTAAAGTACCTACAAACATTTGACAGATGCATACAACAAAGTTCTCCTGGTGTCCTGAATTTGATGTCTTTAATGTTGCAGTTTATTTGTGTGAAAAAGTCATGTACGTTATCCCATTTATTCTGCACAGCTGAGAGTTAGAAACCAGGGGGCCGATTAGGATGGCGGACGTAGTGCCACCTCCGGCCCGGCGGGGGCAATCCGTCCGCCATACTGACATAAATGAGCCCCCGCCTCATTAGGATGGCGGGGGCGTCCGCGGCGAACGGCAAGACCATCCGCCACTTTTCCGCCGGTCGCCTTCGCGACTGGCGGAAAAAAGTGCCTACATATGTTGGTGGTGTCTGCGAGACACCGCCAACCATATTACGATGCCGGCGGTCTTATGCCTCTCCACGGAGGCATTGCCACCGTGAAAAGGCATACGTCTTTGCTTTGGTGGCCATTGTGGGCTCCCAGGGTGAAGAGGGGGTGGGGGGTGCACATGGGGGGTACCTATGGTACCCCCCTTCGTTTCAAAGCACAACATGGCAGGCACCGCACAACATGCATTTTTAGCATTGCGGCAGACGGTGATTTCAGCACCACCCACCGCAATGTTAAAAATGCGGGATGCACCCGCCACTGTGGCGGGTGCATCCTAATTCCCCGCATGGGACCTCCGCCCCTGTGGCGGGCAGACAAAGTCCGTCCGCCATCCTAATTGGCCCCCAAGTGTTTGGGTTTGGTTCAAAGTTAGAAACCATGTTTTGTGGTTTGGGTTTTTTGAACAATCTTTATGATTTCTTTTCTCGATGTTAATTGGTGATTCTTACAACAGTATATCCCTTTTTGTGTATAAATATAGAACCTGAGAAATGTAAAAAAGGGACAATGCACCCACAAAGGATATTTTTAAGGTGACAGACATGTGGCATTTCACACAGTGAGTATGCATCTCACTTAAATGCCTTAACATAGGTGGGATTAAAATGCTACAGATGATGGAAGTGTTCCCAAGGGTGCTGCTCTTGTTGTCTATCCTCCTGCACCTAGTGTGTGCCTCATCATTTAGTTGTGGGCCACTTCTGGGATTATTTTTAAGGGCTTCCACATGAAAGTTGGCCCATATAAATAACTGTTTGTAGTGCCCCTGGATAAATCCTTGCTGCAAGTATTGCAGTACAGATATTTATATGCAACCTTTTTTCCCTTGCCAGTATTGTAAGATGCTTCACCCATAGACCCATCCAGTCATTCACACACCCACTCACACACTCATACAGTCACTCACACACCAAGCCACACACTGATATAGTGACTCATACACCGATGTATATACTTAGGCTTTCCTGTTTTCAGTTTCTATTTTTGGTAAATTCTGGTGGGGTTTTTTCAGTGTTTTCAATATCTTAAAAAACAGTTGTTATCAGTGGTTACACATTTTCGCCACTAAAAACAACAGAAAAAGTGTTTTTCCGGTTTTTATGGAACGTTTTGCTTTTAATATTGCTTGCTTTCTGCACTGAAAGAACATGGTATATAGACAGTGTACATATAGTGTATATGAGGTCCAAATAGATTTTTGCAAATTAATCCTATTGTAGTACACCATACAATACTTCTACCGTGAGTCTTTGGGTCATGTGCGCTTGCTCTTTCCTTCCCATGTAAACTTTTTTGAAAATGCCCTCTCAGCATTCATAGCCCCTTGGACTGAGAACCATCAGCTAATGGACAGAGTTGGGATGATTCTTTCTTTGCTGCCACATAAAGCACAACATTATAAATATTTGCGTTTTAGTTCCTGTGCATAAGAAAACAGTGCACCAGAATGGACTAAAAAGTCAATAGCATCCCTCAATAACTCTGAAGATTGTTAAGATGCTTTCAGCATACCATCTAACAAGTGACAATCGCTTCAACTCAGGTATCAATTTTGACCGGTCATCACACAACCTTTTAATATACGTAGCTGAATCACTGCAAATACAAACAATATCACTTCAATCTTTGTTGAACTTGGAAAGAACCTTTTTTGCAGAGCATTACAAGTGACACTGCGTTTAATGTTTTCAAAAAGTCTGGTGTCATGTTTTCACCACTATCCCAGATGCTTGGTGAGATATATACTTGTCACTATACCTTGCATTGAATGTTTAAAGCCTGAGGTGTTGGAAATTCACCTAATATCAACACTGACCCACTAGAAACTATGGTCTGATGTATTAAGGGTTATTACCCATTCTCTTTGGGTAAATGTGATGACACATATTAGGAAAGATTTTTATGAAACCAGCCATTTTACCTATCAGTGAAAGAATCAAATGCAGCCAAAATATCAAATATGAGTTTGATATTTCCTGACAGTTTATAAAATAATTAAACTAGACCTAAAACATTAAACTAAACCCTGCATCTTTAGACCAAAGGCCACAAAACTGAAAAAAGTAAAAGGAAGAAGAAACAATATTTTAGTGGCATCCCTAAAGAGCAAAACTCAAGCAGAATAATGTTAGCCAGTCTTTCTTACTGCTAGCTTGTATAACAAAGTTACATGTATTGACCCCTTCAGGAAGAAAAAAATGACTCATTCACTATCTTTTCCTTTCTTTGAATGGCATTTAGTTTGTGGTTGTGCAGGTGTTTTTTCAGTGTTTATATGTTTTCACCGGTGAGGGCTATTTTTCTTTCAGTGGGGTTTTATCAGTTATTATAGGTTTAAACCTAAAACCCCACAGCCTATATATACTGTTACACCCCTCAGAACACCAAGAACATAGACCAATACAGCTACTTACATTCCCATTCATACACTGATAAATCCACACGAAGATGAACACATCCATGCACAGACCAATGCAGCCACTGCCACACCCAGGCACTCACCGATGAAGCCATTGAGAGGCCAAAGCTCACTCTGATACAACCTCGGACACATCCAGGGATACACCGATACAGTCACTGACATACCCAGAAACATACTGATACAACTACTGATACACCCAGCCACACTTCGATACAGAAACTGATACACCCCGGCACAAAACTATGGAGGCAATGACAAACCCAGTCACATATCGATACAGCCACTTATACATTCTGCCAAATACTTATACAGCCTCGCAAACACCCTCCCAAATACTGATACAGCTAGTAACACTCCCAACTGTATACTAATATAGACACTAACACGCCCAGACCAACATTAATGCATTCAATAAGACACCCATGCAGACACTGATGCACAGACTGAGAAACCCATTCATACACCAATGCATAGACTGACACACCCAGACATACAGTAATGTAGACGCTGACACACCGAGCCAAACACAAATGCACCCAATAAAACCCCCAGGTACACACTGATACATACACTGACACACCCAGGCATACACTGATGCATAAACTGACATACCCAAGCATAGAGAGATACATAAACTGATGCACTCAGGCATAGAGCAGTTCAGACACTTTCACACCCAGCCAACACTAGTGCATCGAATAACACATGCAGGGACTCACTGATGCATAAACTGACACACCCAGACATACACAATGCAAACAATGACATACCCAGGCATACACCAAAGCAGCCAATGACACACACAGCCAAAAAACTAATGCATCCAATAACACACCCAAACATTCACTGACACATACACTGACACACCCAGGCAGACACCGAAGCCGACATTAACATACACAGGAATACAGCAATGCAGACACTGACACACTTAAACAAATTGTAATGTGCCCAATAACACACCCAGGCACAAACTGGCTTACCCAGGGACATACTCATGCATACACTGACACACCCAGGCTTATTTCAATGCAGACACTAACACAGCCAGGCATACACCAAAGCAGACTCTGACATATCCAGCCAAACACTAATGCATCCAATAACAAAACCTGGCACACCCTGACACACCCAGGCGTACAGCAATGCAGACACTAACACACCCAGCCAAACAGTAATGCATCCAATAACACACCCAGGCACACACTGACACATACACTGACATACCCAAGCATACACTGACACACCCAGACATACACCAAAGCAGACATTGACATACACATGCATACAACAATGCAGAAACTGACACACTTAACCAAATTGTATTGCATCCAATAATACACCCAGGCACACACTGACTCATACACTGACACACGGAGGGACATACTAATGCATACACTTACACACCCAGGCATACATCATTGCAGACACTGACACAGCCAGAAATACACCAAAGCAGACACAAATGCCAAACAAAACAAGGCACTTATTGACGCTCACATTGACACACCTAGGCATACACTGTCACATAGACTAACACATCCAGGCATACAGCAATACTGACACACCCAGCCAAACACTAATACATCAAATAACACACTTAGGCACACACTGATACATAAACTGACCGACCCAGGCATACACCATTGCAGACACTGACACACCAATGCATACACCAAAGCAGACACTGACACACCCAGCCAAATACTAAAGTATCCAATAACACACCCAGACATACACTGAGGCACATACTGACACACCCACTCCCACACTGATACAGTCACTGACACACTAAAAACACAAAGTTAGCTCTTTGTTTGACCAGATGGTGGTTCTAACAAGAACCAATATTTTTTCTAGAAGGGTTTTTAACAGTTTCTCAATTTTTCTCTCCTTTTTTACATTTTGAACAAAAACTGAACAGGGTAGTAAACGAGTAAGAATGAGCAAATTCAAAGAGGCAACTCATTTCAGTCTTCAAAAAACTTTAGGTGGTAGCTGTTCGTACTGTCTTGGTCTAAGTTGGGGAGTTAACGTTAATATTGCCACCTTTCCTTCTGACTGGTCTGACCACCATCTTATTAATTTCAGCATCACTTTTCCACCCTCCCCCAGTTTGCAACTAAATGCTGACTGCTCATACAAGAAAAATTGGAAGCAAGTGGACATCGAAGTGCTAAACTCGGCACTAAAACAAAACCCTCCATGCCAAAATTCCAACATGGATAGTTTCGCAACTGAAGCATATAACTGGCTCAGCAACGCAGCCAACAAATGTCTGCCCTCTTCTTGCACTAAAGGGAGTAGACATCGCCCTCCGGCTCCATGGTTTAATGACAGCCTAAAGATTGAAAAATCCAAATGCAAAGCGCTCGAACGCAAATGGCGTAAACATTACGACCCCGATGCTAAAAGAAGCTACCAAGAAGCCAGGAACATTTATCATACTGCCTGTATAAAAGCAAGAGCTGCTTTTGTCTCAAAAACTATTGTAGAAGCAACTAATATGCCTAAAACCCTTTTTTCTAAAGTTAAGGAACTGGCTGGTGCACACACTACAGCGGCTGCACCCCCATTAAACACACAACAATGCCAGGCGCTAGCAGGCTTTTTCACTGAGAAAATCGACAAAATCATCCTAGATATTAAGGCAAAAAATACTGACTCAGAACCATCCCCTCCCTCTGATCCAATACAAACTCCTCTGGATGCAAACGTACTAGAATCCTGGCCTGCTCTCTCGATAGATAAATTGAAGGAAATTCTCAAAACCATCAAATCCGGCTCCCCCAGGGACCCCATCCCCATCAAAATCATCAAAAAACTGGATGATCACGCATTAGAGATCATTGCGAATCTCCTAAATTCTTCCCTTGACCTCGCCACTGTCCCAGCCTTATGGAAGCATGCCATTGTGACGCCCCTTCTGAAAAAGCCGACTGCAAACCCGGAAATACTGGCCAATTATAGGCCTATATCTCTTCTCCCAGCATTTTCGAAATGTTTAGAGAGACATGTACACTCTGCTTTAGCCATTTTTGCAGAAGAAAACTCTCTACTTCATTCTTCACAATCTGGTTTCAGGGCTGGCTTCTCTACAGAAACCGCCCTGCTTGGAGTCACTGAACATATCAGGAAACTTCTCGACCAAGGTCAGACAGTCGCACTCGTGTTATTGGACCTAAGTGCGGCGTTCGACACCATCTCCCATGAAACTCTTATTAAAGAGCTGGATGAAAATGGCGTACGAGGCAAGGCATTGGATTGGATCAGATCCTTCCTGGCTAGCCGAACGTTCCAGATCGCATCTTCACGAGCCGTCTCAGACACCCTGCCTGCATTGCATGGAGTGCCCCAGGGGTCCATTCTAAGTCCGTTGTTCTTCAATATATATCTCAAACCCCTGGCCGACCTTGTTGAACAATCAGGTCTAACGCTTATGAACTACGCTGACGACTCCCAAATTGTCTTCTCCCTCTCTGAATCTTGTCCCCACTCCCCTTCATTACTCAAGGAAGGACTCTTAAAGATCCTGAACTGGATGACTAAAAACCAGTTAAAATTAAATGGTGACAAAACGGAAATATTGATCCTGGGAAAAGATCAAGATCTCTGGAATCCCGTACACTGGCCCGACCAGATGGGCACTTTCCCTACCCCAGTGACCCACGCCCGTAACCTGGGTTTTATACTGGATAACTCCCTATCCATGAACAAACAGGCCAGTAAAGTAACTGGCCTATCTCTCACCATAGTTAAATGGTTAAGGAAGATCCTCTGGATGTTGCCTGTGTCAACGCAAAAGACCGTAGTCAATGCCCTTATTACATCAAGGCTTGACTACGGCAACATTCTGTACTTGGGCGCAAACAAATCTGTGATTGGACGTCTGCAGATCGCGCAAAACTCTGCGGTCCGACTTCTCTGCAATATTCCGAAGCATTCTGGAGTCTCAAACCACCGTCGAAATCTTCATTGGCTCAGGATCGAAAGCAGAATCCGCTTTAAAGCCCTGAACTACGTGTTCAGAATTAAAGCAGGTACAGCGCCCAAATATATTCAAACTCTTGCCTACCTCTACACCCCTAAAAGAAACCTACGGTCGCAGACGGCAGCCTGTTTCTGCGTACCAAGGTTCAAACGGGCAAGAATAGGTGGAAAATCCTTTGCCTACCTACGACCCTCCCTTTGGAACACGCTCCCCCCCTGCATCCGAAAGGAAGAAAATTATTTCAGGTTCAGAAAGCTTGTTAAGACCTGGCTGTTTGAACAATAATCACTCAACAGCCCTCTCCCCCGCTATTCTGCCCTCAAACTAGCTGTGTCTAGGCGCCGGGAAACCCTTTTTGGGTAGCTGTTGCGCCCTATAAATTGATAAAATAAATATAAATAAATAAATCCTTGACAAGGTAGCCATGTGATCTACAAAACCAAGTAGAATAAAATAGAATAGAATTTAAAGCACAAAAATACCCTAACTGTGATGCTTCTTCATTGTATTCAAGTATGCTGCCACAGACAGTAATTTTACAGCAGCAAGCTTGTGGCTCTTCACAGGAAGTTGATATCGTAATCACTGCAAGCAATAATGATTCTCGCAAGGGTGCTGTAAAGGTGGACTGCAATGCTGCACCTGCTTTCTCCCACATCATTTGGTTGTAGACCCTTTAATTAATTGTTTTAAAGTGCTATAATATGGAATTTGTCCTATGTGAATACTTCATGGCAGTGCCTCTAGATAACTGCTTGCAGCAAATATTGCACTGCACATATATTGCTGGTACCATCTTTTCATCAGAAGATCACTTTCTTTTGTTTGAGATGGTGTATCTTCATCCTCATCAGGTTGTGGATGTTCATCATACACAAAAGATGTAGCTTCAACCATCACTGGTTCTCAGTCCTCCTTCTAGAGACTTCACTGTAGAACTGATTGTTTTTGGCTGTGGTTTTCCATTAACATGGGTTGGGTCATCATATATCCAATAAAAAGACACAGTAGGGGCTTGGTTTCAAGTGAATTTGTGAATCCAGTGCCTAGTTATGCAGATTTTGGAAACTCATAAAATTAGTAGCCTGTTAATATGTTCACACTGATGCCATTAATAACAATGAGGGGTTCTATATATTTGAAATAATTTTTCATTTTTGTTTGCAAATCAGCGGTTTAGGACAAGCAGATTCATCCTGATCATGTGATTGGGATTAAAAACCATAGTGTATTAGTCCAGTCTATGTTTTTGAACCCGCAAAGGTACCACAAGGCCCCCAAAAAATGTAAAACGAATAAAATGTATTTAATTACATTGATAAAAGCGTAAATATTTTGCATTAAGTACCTATGCGATTTTTATGTTTTCAAATGTATATAAAGTATATTTATTAAAAAAAGAAATCTACAGTTCAAAAATAAACTAAATGAAAAATCTAAACAAATTGTAGTACTCTTTGCACTGAAAATAAACCCTACAAGTTACCTTAAAGAACTAAACATTACAGTGACATAACACTTTAGAAATGGAAATTGAAAATCCTTAGAAATTTACAGGAAAAAACAAAGGTCATAAGGACATTATAGTTAGGCTCAGATTTCACTTGTACAAAACCATTGAAATTCAGCAGTTATAGTTACCTGAGCTAACTATAACTTACACCGCAACAATGCACTGATTATGACCTCACATATTGCATCACACATGACCCTTTCAGTTTGCCTTCACCCTCCTGTTTTCTGAACCTGTGTTTGTTGTCTTTTAGGACTCTGCACACTTTACAACTGCTAATCAGTGCTAAAGTACTTCTGCTCCTTCCTTAAAACATGGTAACATTTGTTTATATCCAATTGTCATATTTTCTTTTCTTGAAAGACCCTAGTAAAGTGGTACTATGTGTGCCCAGGGCCTGTATACTAAATGCACTTGTGCCATCCACTTAAGTAGCCTTTTTAATATTTCCCAGGTCTGCCACTGCAGCCTGTGTGCAGTTTTAAGCTGCTAAATTCTTTGGATGCTCCCTGACTCCACACAAAGGATGGTTGTCCAGGCTTTAGTCATCTCGCGCCTGGATTATGGCAACGTTCTTTACCTGGGGGTGGGCCATGAAGCTCTTATAAAACTTCAGGTTGTGCAGAAAGCGGCTGCCCGACTTCTATGCCATGTCCCGCGCAGAGTCTCCATTTCCCCGTCGCTCCTGAACCTTCATTGACTCAGGATTGCAAGCAGAGGTAAGTTTAAGGCTCTTTGCTATATATTTAAGATCAAACAGGGTACTGCTCCTCCATATTTACAGGAACTCATTCATGCGTATTACCCCACACGTTCTCTTAGGTCTTCCTCTAAGGGTGACTTAGTGATTCCCAGATTTAAGTTGGTGAGAATGGGTGGTCGCTCGTTCTCCCACTTAGGCCCTAAGATCTGGAATTTCCTGCCTACTTCATTGAAAACTGAAACCATCTATCTCAACTTTCGTAAGGGCCTCAAGACATGTTTTTTTCTGCAATAAGCCGCTTTTGTTCTCTTCCCATTCTTTTAAACTATCCCTTGGCGCCGGGAAACCCTGTGTGGGTAGCTGTGCGCCTTAGAAGTTAAATAAAATAAATACAAATTTGATCTACCAAACTAACCCTTTTACCAGGCCTAAACTTTCTTTTTACTATATATAAGTCCTCCCTTGTGGAGGCTCTGGGCGCTAATTGGACATAGGGGAGCTAATTTGGACATAGCTAGGGCCATAGCTGACCCATTGCCAACCACTGGCCCACATCTAGAGGGGGATCTTTTTACTGAGGAAGAAGTGCGAGTTGCAATCTCTGGGCTGGCATCTGGAAAGACTCCAGGCCTGGACGGGCTCCCGGGTGACCTATTTAAACGGTATGTAACCTTTACAACAAAACTTTTACAACGAACTACCATTACAACGCAACTTTTACAACGCAAACTATTACAACGCATTGCTCTGGGGGGCGCTCTAGGATAGGGAATAGGTTAATTTACTATCCAATAACCTTCCCTACTATCCACGGGGACTGGAGTTGGAATAGTAAATTAAACTATTCACTATCCAGCACCCCAAAGCGCTATGCGTTGTATTGGTATGCTTGGTAAAAACCGCGTTGTAAAGGTAGGCATTGTAAAAGTATGCGTTGTAACGTCATACATCCATTTAAACAAGAGCCTGACGTTTGGGCTCCCTATTTGTGGACGATCTTTAACGCCATCCTGAGGGGCATGGGGGTGCCCTGTACTTGGCTGGGCGCAGAGATTGTCCCCATATTTAAGAAGGGTTCACCTCTGCTACCAGCCAACTACAGGCCTATCAGCCTCATCGATGTTTCACAAAAGCTACTCGGAGACTGATATTAGATCGCCTCCAAGACTGGATTGAAGAGTTTTCCATTCTGAGCCCCTACCAGGCAGGATTTAGAAAGAAAGTCTCAACAATGGATCAGATTTTCCGTCCTAACCTGCTATTTTGGAAAACTGTAACAATCGAGGGCGGCAGCCTATACACGGTCTTTGTAGACTTGTGTGCCGCCTTCGATTTGGTGCCAAGACTCAAATTATGGTCCGTGCTAGTGGAGTTGGGCATTCCATCTGACATTTTGAATATATTGATGAGGCTCCACCAAGAAAACTTTGCAAGGGTCAGGTGTGGCAGGAACGGGATGCTTTCAGCTAGATTCCCCGTTGACAGGGGGGTGAGACAGGGTTGCGTGCTTGCACCTACCCTGTTCTGCCTCTTTGTCAACGGGGTAATCGACCATCTGACTAGGATCAACGATATATGTTATGTTATGTTATATGTGCTTGTATAGCGCTCGGCTGCCCCAGCGAAGGGGCGTCACAGCGCTTTCTGCATGAAATAATGGACGGAGGTTGGGGTCAGGGAAGAAAGAAGGGAGAATACTGTTTAACAGAAGAGGTGTGTTTTGACTGCTTTTCTGAAAGATAGCAGATCTTGGATCCCTCGGATCTGGACTGGGAGGCCATTCCAAAGTTTGGCAGCTAGATATCTAAATGAACGGCCGCCCATCCTGGCTAGTTTGATGCGAGGTACGATTGCTAGATTCTGTCCTTCTGATCGTAAAGTACGTCGAGGGATATAGGATATAGGTTTGCAGGAGTGGGCAGAGCATGGGAGGAGAAGCCGTGTTTAGGATTTTGAATGCTAGGCATAGCGTTTTGAAGTGAATCCTTTTCTCCATAGGAAGCCAGTGGAGTTTGGTAAGGACGCAAGACACTGACGTATGACGGGGAAGTCCTACCAGAGCCCTGGCGGTGGCATTCTGGACTCGCTGGAGTCTAGTTTTTTCTGCTACGTTAGTTCCTAGCAGGAGGGAGCTGGCGTAGTCCAGCCTTGAGAGAATGGCTGCTTAGACTACCATCTGACGGGTTTGGTGGTCAAAAAATCCTAGGATAGGCCTAAGATTCCGTAAAATGCCGAAGCAGGTGGCCGCCACGTTTTTTGTATGGTGGGTAAAACTCAGGGCAGAGTCTACCCAGACTCCTAGGTTTTTGATGCAGTCCTTGGGTTCGGGCGGTTGGCCGAGGGTTTCTGGCCACCAGTTGTTCCCCCAAGTGTCTGTCTTTTTTCCCACCAACAGCACCTCAGTTTTTCCGGCGTTGAGCTGAAGGTAGTTCGCCGTCATCCATTCTGTGATGTCAACGATATAGATGCCCCAAGGCTCAACGGCAGCAGGGTGCCAGCAATCATGTTTGTGGATGACACCCTGCTGCTGTCTAAATCCTTGATGGGGATACAACGTGTCCTGAATGGTTTTGTGACATTCTGTGGGGAAAGGGGGCTTGAGATTAATGCTCTGAAAACTAAATACATGGTTTTCAACCCCCCACCCACAACTCGCCCCAATCCATCCATAGGTACAACGAGGCTCGAGAGGGTGAATACATTTGAGTATCTGGGGTGACTATTAACCAAAACATGACCTGGGATACACACCGAACAAAGGCCAACCTTAAACTGGTGCAGTCAACGGGCGGCATTTCGAGGATAATAAATAGATCGAGTTTTAAACCCCTCGGTCCACTCCTCGAAATTTATAAAATGCAGGCGAGGGGGGCAGTTACACATGGCGGGGAACTGTGGGGGCACACATCCGGCCAAAACCTGACGATTACAGAAAATAAGTTCATCAGGCAATTGTTAGCCCTGCCTTCAAGCACCCCGCTTCTCCCCCTCAGACTTGATTTGGGCCTCAGACCGATTGAAGAATGTTAGACGGACCGGGAGGGTCGGCCGAGGATAAGGGGAGAGGTCTCCGGGGAGAGCCGTCTCCAGTGAATCGTACAGACAAGTAACTTCCCCCCCACAGACGGACACCACACAAGGATAAAGGTCAACGATACTTTATAGGGAATTCTTCAAGTACGGTAGAATGGTACAAGGAGGTCTGGACTCAGGGGTCCCCTCTATTCTGGTCTCTGTTCGGGAAAAGGGTAGCGGGACAGTCTTGTTACCCAAAAGGTGGAAATAGCTCTCAATCCTCGAGCTCGGTGGTGTAGATGAACGGGCCGCGGCGGAGCCAGCCGGTCCCGAGATGGATGAAGGAAGACGACGGTCCGCGGCAGAGCCAGCAGGTCCCGATGAAGGTGAAGGATAGGGTGGTTCCCAAAGCCGCGGCAGCGCCAGCAGGCAAGACGAGGGTGCACAAGACAGAGCTACGGCAGCGCCAGTAGTCCGTCAAGGATGAGTTCTTCTTTGCGTCTCTCGACTCCAAGATACAACTCCCGTCCTGCCCTGGAGCGGCCCCAGTTATAGGGCTGGTGTCCTTTGATGTCCGGACCCTCGCACTTGGAGGTCGGGAGGTCCGGGATGAGGGGGTCCAGACACCCAGCAGGGGGGTGGAGCCAGCGCCCGGGGAGGCGATGGGCGAGCGGCACTTGGCGGGGGAGAGCCATCGACACCTTTTGCTCCCATTGACTGACCAAGTAGCCCGCTCACCTCCTGGGTGGATGTTGGTGCCGGAATGTCTGAGGCCTGGCCAGGCCCAGGGTTGAGGTTGATCGGGGGCCAGGCGGCCTCGTGGTGGAGTGTCCAAGATGGCGCCCAGGATGGGCGCGCAGGCCGGTAGTGGGTCGGCCTACGCGGTCAACAGGTTCGAGTGTAGGGGTCCCTGCGGGGACGGTGGACGTGCGATGGTGGTGTGTGGTACTTGCGTGGCTGGGCTCGGGCCTGGTTGGGCCGGGGGAGAGCGGCCCTTCAGGTGGCCTGTCCAACATGCGTCCCCCCCAGCTGAAGGCGGGGAGAGTTACCCATCCTCTTGGGGACTCTTCTCGTCGAGGCGGAAGAACCGGGACAGGCCATCTGCGTTGGCGTGATCTGGCCCAGGCCGATGTTCAACTGTGAAATCCATCCCTTGTAGGGAGATGGACCAGCGTAGTAACTTCGGGTTTTCCCCCCGCATCTGCATCAGCCACTGCAGGGGTCGGTGGTCGGTCTGTACCCGAAAGGGTGTGCCAAAAAGGTAGGGCCGGAGCTTCTTGAGGGCCCATACCACCGCGAAGGCCTCCCTCTCTATGGTGCTCCAGCGTTGTTCCCGTGGTAGGAGTCGCCGGCTGATGAAGGCCACCGGTTGATCACGGCCTTCGGTGTTCACTTGAGACAGGACTGCCCCAATGCCATGGTCGGAGGCATCCGTCTGGACGATGAACTCCCGGCTGTAGTCGGGGGCCTGGAGCACAGGGGCGGAGCACATGGCGGCTTTCAATTGTTCAAATGCAGCTTGACACTCTGGGGTCCAGTTGACTTTCTGGGGCTGATTTTTTGACGTGAGTTCTGTGAGGGGCCTCACGATAGTACCATAGTCTTTCACGAACCTTCGGTAATAGCCCGTGAGGCCCAGGAAGGCTCGTACCTCGGTCTGGGTGATGGGGGGCTGCCAGGACTGGATGGCGGCAATTTTTAGCTGCAGAGGGGCCACCAGGCCGCTTCCCACCTGGTGCCCGAGGTAGGTTACAGACCCTTGCCCAATTTGACACTTGCTGGCCTTGATCGTGAGGCCAGCTCGCTGAAGGGCTTGTAGCACTGCTCGGAGGTGGTGGAGGTGCTCGGACCACTGGTTGCTGTATACAGCGATGTCGTCTAGGTAGGCGGCGCTGAATCCTTCGAGCCCCGCCAGGACCTGATTGACGAGCCGTTGGAATGTTGCTGGGGCATTCTTCATGCCGAAGGGCATGACTGTGAAATGGTAATGGCCATCGGGAGTGGAAAAGGCAGAACGTTCTTGTGCCCGGGGGGTGAGGCCGATTTGCCAGTAGCCCGCCGTCAGGTCGAAGATACTGAGGTAGCGGGCAGCTCCCATGCGGTCGATTAGTTCATCTGCCCTGGGGATGGGATGTGCGTCTGTCCTGGTGACCGCATTCAAGCCCCGGTAGTCGACGCAGAACCGGAGTTCTGGTGTGGTGCCGGGGGCAGCTGCTTTGGGGACCAGTACTACAGGGCTGGCCCAGGGGCTGTCTGAGGGCTCGATGACCCCGAGCGTGAGCATTTTGGCTACTTCTTCCTGGATGCAGGCTCGTACCCGATCTGGCACGCGGTAGGCCCGGTGGCGGATAGGGGGGCTGTCCCCCGTGTCCACATCGTGCGTACACCAGGAAGTGACACCTGGGGTGAGGGAGAACAGGCTGGCGAATTGTGACAGGAGAACTCTGCACTCCTGGCGTTGCTCTCGGGTGAGGGCCTCTGAGAGTCGGACCCCATCTACGGAGCCGTCTTTCTCCCGAGTTCGTAGGAGGTCAGGGAGGGGCTCGGAGTCCTCTTCAGCCCCATTGTCTGTGGCCATCAGGAGGCTGAGTTCTGTCCGTACAAAGTGCGGTTTCAGTCTGTTAGCGTGGAGGACCCGGAGGGGGTTCCGGGAAGATTCCAAGTCGATGAGATAGGTAGCCGGACCCTTGCGCTCGACCACTTTGAAGGGCCCTGTCCACTTGTCTTGTAGGGCGCAGGGTTCGGTGGGGGACATCACCCATACCTGTTGCCCAGGTTCAAATTCGATGGAGGAGGCATTCCGGTCATACCACCTTTTCATGTCCTCTTGACTGGCCTCTAGGTTGGCTTTCGCTAGTTCTCGGAATCGCCGGGTCTGGTTGCGGAGTGTTAGGAGGTAGCGGAAAACATCTGGTGGGTTCTTTAGAGGGGGCATCTCCCAGCCTTCCTTGACTAGGCTGAGCGGCCCCCGCACGGGGTGTCCATATAGCAGTTCAAATGGGCTGAAGCCCAGGGACTTCTGGGGAACCTCTCGATAGGCGAAGAGGAGGCACGGCAGCAGCACATCCCACTGGCGACGGAGGGGCTCTTCCAACCCCCCGATCATCCCTTTGAGCGTGCGGTTGAACCGCTCAACGAGTCCGTTTCCTTGAGGGTGATAGGGGGTCGTGAACCGGTAGGTAACCCCGCACTGTTGCCAGAGAGACTTCATATATTTCGAAATAAAGTTCGTGCCTCTGTCACTGACGACCTCCCGGGGGAAGCCCACCCGGGAGAAGATCCCCATCAGAGCCCGGCCGACTACCGGGGCTGTCACAGTCCGCAGGGGAACAGCCTCCGGGTAGCGGGTGGCGTGGTCCACTAGCACCAGGATGAATCGATGGCCTTGTTTTGTGCGCGGGTCCAGGGGCCCTACGATATCGATTCCGACCCTCTCGAACGGGGTGGTGACCACGGGAAAAGGTTGCAGGGGGGCTTTCAGTTTGCGGCCGCTCTTTCCACTGGCTTGGCACGTGGGGCAAGATCGGCAATGCTGGTGTACATTGTCCCTCATTTTGGGCCAGAAGAAGTGGGTCACCAGGCGGCTATAGGTTTTGTCTTGACCCAAGTGTCCTGCCAGAGGGACATCGTGGGCCAGGTTTAGCAGAAAGTCTCTAAAACGGAGGGGTACCACTAGGACTCGGCTGGCCCCCAGCTCCGCGATTCTTTGCTCACTGTACAGCAGATCATTGTCCCAGTAGACCCAGTGAGTTCCGGAGGTATCCCCTGCGCTTTGGGCTAGCGCTTGCTGGCGGAGTCCCTCGAGGGAGGGACAGGTCTTTTGTTCTTGGCGAAATTGTTCTTGCGTGGGCCCCCCCTCTTGAGGCCACTGGTCGGGGTTAGCGAGGTCTGGAGGTTGAGCTGGTTCGGGGGGGACGTCACGGTCGGTGGTTTCGGCGGGGGCGACCGGAGGCGGTGGCGCCGGCCATTCGGGTTCTTCTGGGCGGGGGTTGGCACGGGCGGTCATGGACCGGGTGGTGACGCACGCCCAGTCCGGGACGCCCAGCATCCCCAGGTGCTCTTTTCGTTCGACTGCTGCCCATGGAGAGCTTTCCAGGTCATTACCCAGGAGGCAGTCTACGGGGGCATCATCTCGGACCGTCACCTTTAACATGCCGGAGACCCCTCCCCATTCGAAGGGGACGCAGGCCATCCGACACAGACTTTCTGAGTTATCGGCTGAACGTACAGGGCAGAGAAGGTTTGGTAAGTATTGTTCGGGGGTCACCAGGTGACAGCGGACGGCTGTTACACTGGCCCCAGTGTCACGAAGGGCTTCAGCCCGGCGTCCATTGATGCCCACCCATTGGCTGTACTTCTGGGTATTAGCGGGTAGGGGGACCCGCGGGACCATGTCTCTCCCCCCTAGGCAGGCGAGAGCCATGGCGGCTGGCTCCCATTCTTGGTGTTCTTGTTCATATTCTTCTTGTTCCTCTGAGATCTGTTCCTCCCCCAGAGCAGCAGCGGCTACTTGGCGGGGTCTTGGGCTCTGGTACTGGGGGCAGTTTGGGTCGTTTGCATAGTGTCCGACTCGTTGGCATCGATGGCAGGTAACATTGGCTCGATATCCCGGTCGCGCTGGGGTGCTGCCCCGATTGGCCGGGGGGGTGGTGCTGGTAGTGGGGGTGACCGGAGCGTTGCTTCTTCCGCGTCCTTGGCCTCCACCTCCTCGGGGACGGTGCTGACCAGTGGTGTTCCGGTTCTGTTCGCAGGACCCATTTCGACCCACTCTGGTGATCTCCCACCGGTCAGCTTCGGCTGCGAGCTGCCGGGGATCCGTTAACTTGCTGTCGAGGAGGTGCTGGCGAAGTTCAATGAAGCAGTTGTTCGACAGATGCTCCCATACCATAAGATTGAACAGTTGTTCGTAGGTTGTGACCTTGCTTCCCTTGATCCAGCCCTCGAAGGCTCGGCTAAAGTAATTGACATAGTCCACCCAAGTTGTACCCGGGATGCGGGTGCAGTCTCGGAACCTCTGACGGTACATCTCGGGTGTGAGGCCATAGCGGGTGAGGAGTGCAGCTTTCATATGGTCATAGGAGGTCATCTGGTGGTCCGGGAGTTGCAGCAGGGCGTCGCGGCCCTCATTGAGGAATCTCCCCCATAGACCGGCCCCCCAATCGCTTCTATCGATCCGGTGTGCAGTCATAGCGATTTCATAGGCCTTAAACCATTGCTGGATGTCGTCCTCTCGGAAGTATTCTCGAACGACATCCTTGGGGATGTGTACCTTCTTCTCTGTTGCCCCTGGAGTGAGGGGTTGCTCGGACACCCCTGCTTCTTTATTCTGTTTGCGTAGGTCGATTTCAGCTAGTTTCCGCTCATGTTCATATGCCAGTTTCTTTTCCTCGAGCTCCCTTTGTCTCTGTTTCTCTTCTCTTTCTTCTCGGAGACGCAGGTGCTCTAAGTTGATTTTCTGTTCGGCCAACTTCAGTTCAACGTCCATTTTGAGCCGGGCCATTTCCAGCTCGTGTAGTCGAGTTCTTTCTCGTTCCTGGATCTCGTCTGGTGAGAGACCCGTTCTTCGCTCTTCAGGGGCCATGGGGGTTTGTGCTGCGATGTTTTGATCGGGGGTTCCGGCCGCCCCGGTTTCTGCCCAAGATTCTAGGGCCTGCTTAAAGTCATCTTTGGTATTTAGTCCGGTGGTAGCGATACCTAATTCGATACAGAACTGTTTAAGTTCACGATGGCTGTACTCGTCCAATTTCTCCATCTGGAATCTCTCCGTTGATCCGCTGTCTTTAGTTGACATCGTGATTCGCCGTGGGGTGAGCTACTCTCTGTACGGTTTATGCGGTGATTCGGATCGCGCCGCTGGCCACCAATGTTAGACGGACCGGGAGGGTCGGCCGAGGATAAGGGGAGAGGTCTCCGGGGAGAGCCGTCTCCAGTGAATCGTACAGACAAGTAACTTCCCCCCCACAGACGGACACCACACAAGGATAAAGGTCAACGATACTTTATAGGGAATTCTTCAAGTACGGTAGAATGGTACAAGGAGGTCTGGACTCAGGGGTCCCCTCTATTCTGGTCTCTGTTCGGGAAAAGGGTAGCGGGACAGTCTTGTTACCCAAAAGGTGGAAATAGCTCTCAATCCTCGAGCTCGGTGGTGTAGATGAACGGGCCGCGGCGGAGCCAGCCGGTCCCGAGATGGATGAAGGAAGACGACGGTCCGCGGCAGAGCCAGCAGGTCCCGATGAAGGTGAAGGATAGGGTGGTTCCCAAAGCCGCGGCAGCGCCAGCAGGCAAGACGAGGGTGCACAAGACAGAGCTACGGCAGCGCCAGTAGTCCGTCAAGGATGAGTTCTTCTTTGCGTCTCTCGACTCCAAGATACAACTCCCGTCCTGCCCTGGAGCGGCCCCAGTTATAGGGCTGGTGTCCTTTGATGTCCGGACCCTCGCACTTGGAGGTCGGGAGGTCCGGGATGAGGGGGTCCAGACACCCAGCAGGGGGGTGGAGCCAGCGCCCGGGGAGGCGATGGGCGAGCGGCACTTGGCGGGGGAGAGCCATCGACACCTTTTGCTCCCATTGACTGACCAAGTAGCCCGCTCACCTCCTGGGTGGATGTTGGTGCCGGAATGTCTGAGGCCTGGCCAGGCCCAGGGTTGAGGTTGATCGGGGGCCAGGCGGCCTCGTGGTGGAGTGTCCAAGATGGCGCCCAGGATGGGCGCGCAGGCCGGTAGTGGGTCGGCCTACGCGGTCAACAGGTTCGAGTGTAGGGGTCCCTGCGGGGACGGTGGACGTGCGATGGTGGTGTGTGGTACTTGCGTGGCTGGGCTCGGGCCTGGTTGGGCCGGGGGAGAGCGGCCCTTCAGGTGGCCTGTCCAACAAAGAAGAATTGGGCTTAAAACCTTTAACATTCTGGCGACGACTTTGGACTACTCCAGAGCTCCTGACTTACAGGATGGAGCTGAAAGAGATCCTAAACTTACCGAACATGACGAACACTCCTTGGCTAAAATACATAAAAAAGTCATGCGAAACCCTGGGAAGGCCAGAATTATGGCTAGACCCTGAAAACGCTTGTAGTAAGGTCTCACGCAAACGTTTATCAAAGGACTATTATGATCTGAAGCTAAACACCTTACTAGGGAATACGCAGTTGGGCTCTTTAACAAACTTATTTATTGAATCTAAAGACTCATACCACTTGGAACAGGTTCTTGATGGAATTTGTCCGGTTCTAACCAGGAAGTTATTTTTAAAGTGGAGGTATGGCACCCTTCCTCTTAGAGCAATTACAAGTACTTGGACTCAGCCCCCCTCCACTAAGCAATGCCCGCATGTTCAAACCAGTTGGAAAATTATTTACATGTTGTATTCTTTTGTAATGCCTATCGAAAAGCTAGAAAGTACTGGCTTGGCCCTCTTCTAAAAAAACTGGGTTTTAGGCATTGCATTCCAGCTTATAGAATACTAAAGACGGACTTATCACTTCCGACTGTGTTTGCTATAGCTAAATTCCTAACAGCGAACTGGCATAAGCGCATACGTTTTATCCTGACCTCTGATATGGATTCGGCTCAGGCACCATATTAATTCAATGTATAGATAATCTTAAACTGGAGGAGGACTGCAATTGATTTTATTAATTATAAATGTGACTTGCAATAAGTACTGGTAGATCGATTCTTATTTTGCACCAGCACTTTGAATTTTTATAATAAGATGATAATTGTAATGATTTTTTAAATTCCTGTTTTACGAATATGTACTACTCATGACTGGTTTTAATCTTGATGTACATCTTTTTTGGTCCAAGTGACCGAAATAAAGACAGAAATTAATGAATGATTCCCAGATTTAAGTTGGTGAGAATGGGTGGTCGCTCGTTCTCCCACTTAGGCCCTAAGATCTGGAATTTCCTGCCTACTTCATTGAAAACTGAAACCTGTGTGGGTAGCTGTGCGCCTTAGAAGTTAAATAAAATAAATACAAATTTGATCTACCAAACTAACCCTTTTACCAGGCCTAAACTTTCTTTTTACTATATATAAGTCCTCCCTTGTGTAGGCTCTGGGCCCCCCAGAGGGCAGCGTGCAGTATATTTTAAAAGTTCAACATGTACTTTAACTTTTTACATGTCCTGGTAGTGAAAAACTCTTACATTTGTTTTTCACTATTGAAAGGTCTACCTATCCTGTAGGATAACATTGGAGCTACCTTATTACATTAAATAAACTGTAACTTTAGAAAGGGAGCAGGTAATCAGTTTATGATTGATGTCTTTGGAATTGTAATGAAAAATCCTCTCTTATCGTGAAGTTGAATTTTAAATTACAATTTTGAAAAAGCGACCTTTAGAAAATTGGCCTTTCCTGTCTCAGGGTCACATGACTGTGTATAGCTGACCATTGGGCTTTCGGTATTCCTCCTTGATAGCCACAGACAATTGAAAGCTTAGGTGTGCCTGGATGGGACATCACTGGCAGGATGGGATGGCAGAGCTGCTTACACTTGAATAGGCTGTGTCCTGCCTCTACACAAAGGGCTGGATACCCCCTAGAATTATCTGAAGCTCCAGCAGGAGAGTCAGGAAACCTGTGCACTTCAAAGAAAAACCCCTAGAATCTTCTTTGACTTCAAAGGATGCATCTGGTATAAATGTGGACGTCAGACACCAACTCTTCAGTACACTTCTGGACCTGTGGACTCTTCCATGAAGAAGGGCTGCTGGGCTGCTGAAAGGACTATCACTCTGCTGGACTGCTCACTTGAAGGTGTATTGCCCTGCTGTGCTAACCTCCTGCCCTCTTGCCTGGATGAGAAGGACTGGGCCTGCATGTATTGAACCAAGGACGCCAGAGTGAATCCCAGGCTAGGTGGCTGGCATCTGGACAAGTTTCTTAGGGACAGAATACTGAAATAACTTTGAATCCAGGACCAGGGCTCTCACACCTGTGAGTCCTACCCTGTCAAGTGGTTCAGTCCTGGGTCCTTGGAAGTGGGCTTAAAGTTTCTGAACCAGCTCATCTGTGGTTCCAGCAGAGATGACACATCGGCTCTGCTACATGGACTTTCCCGATGCAAGGGCTATGCTTGGCAGCCCGCAGCCCCATCAGAACTGCCGCTACACACCACATTTCCGGCACAGGCCCTTGCATCACAAACCTCTTGTTGAAGGATCGAAGGAACCCTCGATGATGACACAGGACCTCACATCGCAGCTTTGCATTTCCAAAGAACCAACATATCACCTTGGCTGTGCGATGCTTTCTTAATGCTGGAGTTTACATTGCAAGCCCTCGTCCACAGGATCCTCAAAGATGACACAGGTTCTCATACTGCATCCTGGCAGCGCCTCAGAACCGACCCATCTTCTTAGCTATACAATCCTTACTTGACAAAGGACTCTCCAACTATTTGGAGCCAGGATTGAAGCAGATCTAACTGTGTCTCTGTAGCCGGCCTGCACTCCAATGCTATTGGCCTGTACTTGTAACTTTGTCCTGGTCTAGTGTGACCATACATCTATAGTTGGCACTTTGTACTTTTTGAAGCTATTTTCACTGAAACCTTTAAAACTGTATATCTCCAGTTCCACTGAGTGGATTTTTGTCATTTTGGTTCTACATTATTTATTAAAATTAAATATTTTATTCTAAATTGATGTGGGTTTCTTATTAGGTTGTGTCTCAATTGTATTACCATTTGAAATGCTGCATAAATACTTACATATTGCCTGTAAATGAAGCCTGACTGCTCTGTGCCAAGCTACCAGTGGGTTAAGCACAGGTTGATTTAGGGTAGGCTTGTGCCTCACCCTGATAACAATTGTGGTTGCTGCTTGGGTAGGGTTCACCCCCACAACCAGTAACTCAATTTCTGACGAGGCCCTAAAGGTTCACAGAGCAGGGTGGCTTGTATATAAAAAGAGGACATGTAGGTCTATGTTTTACATGACCTGGTAGTGAAAACTCCTACATTTGTTTTTTGTTACTGTAAGGCATATCTTTCCCATTGACTAATATGCGGTTACCTTATTACATTTAATAAGTGATAACTTTTGATTGCGAGCATGTTAAGATATGATTTTGTGACTCAAATGGATTGTAATTTAAAATCATAGTTAATAGTACAGTCAGATTTTAAGTCACAATTCTGAAAATGCCACTTTAAGAAATGTAGCATTTTCTTGTCCTAACCTTTTTTGCCATTTGGTTGTATCCTGGGTTACATGGCTGTGAATGGCTCTGCTTTTGGGGGTTGTGTATTCCTTCTAAGAAGTAACACAAAAGGGGATTATGTGTGGAAATGAAGGGCCATCCTGCCTGGATGGTTGGAAGTGCAGCTGTACCAAGCCCCACTTATATTTCAATGTGCTTTGCCTCATGCACACACAATATAATCTGTCATTGGTCTTTTGTCACCCCAGAATTCTTGTAGCCTTGACAGAGGAAGGGAAGAACTTTTTAGCATCAGATGTGGGGGTAGTATATGGAATCTACCAACTTCAAAGGCTGGCACCAGTTAGAAATATTGAATCTCCAGAACTACCTCAACTTTTGAACCATAAATCAATCCTCAAGGCAGTAACTAAAAGGAAGAGCTCTCCGGTGAGAAAAGTAGTGCATATTTGCTCATCTTCAACCACAGGTAGAATTTAGTAAGTATCCAAAGCAAAAAATGAAATCTGAGTGCCATAAAATAAAACAATGGGCATAGTTTGCTGATACCACACGCCTTTTTCTTCATCCTGAAGACTGGTAAGAGTCTTCATTATAACATTACATGTCTCCAGGAGCAATTACTCTTTAGTTAGTATCAAACATACCTCTTTACTTTATTAACAGCAACAGCTCCATTTGGATGCCAATTACAACATAGAATAAAACGCCTATCTGTGTCTAGCTAAGCCTATCTATGCACATTAAACCTTAGATGAAATGTGTCTCGTATACAATAATAGTGAATGCAGATTCTGATTCACTGACTGTTGCTCTGTAGATATTAACCCCTTCAGACTTCATCAGTATACCCTTCACCTTTCACTGCTGCCATCATATTACTAGTGTGAGGACTACGTGGTTTCAGTGGGTCGCATTGGCTGTAGGGATAAGTGCACTGTTATGTCAGACACAGGCAGAGCGTGATAAATTTAGAGGAAGGTGATAGGGCAGGAGAGAGACTGTGGAAGTAGGAATGAACTGGAGAAAGAAAGACAGACATTGTCAGAAACTGGTAGAGAACAGGGCATTTATAAAAAAATGAATATGGATACCAATTTGAGGATAATTAAAATAGAGAAAGAGTTGGAATTTGGGCTTTATGGTTATGGCTTAGCTTCAGAGTGACCTGAATTACATATACACTAATTATCTCTGATCTAGAGCACTCTGAACGGCTTTTAAATATATCTACTACATACAGACATGGTGGCAGGGTATGTCTTGCTGCATCAACTACCAGTGTTTATTTCTTGGTAAAAATCAATGAATTCGAAAATACTGTGTATATAGTTTGCTAGTAGTCAAGGCCCACCTCCCGAAACCAGCCACCCAAAAATGGTTTCAAATACAACACATGAACAGACATGGATGAGAGAGGCATTGCTATACTGGCAAATATTCATAGGGTTTAAATCCCACAGCGGAAGGATGACTGTGATGACAGAAATAGTAATTTTTTCACATTGGTGGTGTTGTAGATTCTTTAGTTTAATATTTAAAACACAGCAGCCAACGCGTTTCACCCAGGTGGGCTTCTTCAGGGCTGCAAATAACAATACAGACATAATAAAACAAAAACACACAATATTAAAAACATATTTACAAATGTTATTTTTCTGGGATATACATCAGTATATTCCTAAACAAGTCTGAATCTTTTAAATACAGAACCCAAATCATGATGCAACTATGTAGGACGACCAAGACAGTGTCTCCGGTGCAAGGGTCTCAATAATGTCCATTAAAATATATTCAATGATTAATTACAAAATGCTGTACCCCATTAGTTTTACAAAAGGCTAACCTCTCACAAGGAAACCTATGAAAGAATTGCTTCAATGTGAACAGACAAGAAACATTGATTTTACACATACATATGTAAGCCACCTAAGATCAAGAAATGGCAAACTAAGAGAGGAAACAAAGAAAAAAGGCAAAAAGCAGCGAAAAGCAGTGGAAAGCAAAACTGGCATAATGCCACCTAGTGGCACAAATTTGAAAGAAACTCAAAAAACGAATCGAGGAAGAGAGAGAAGGGTGTTACGAATCAAACAATGTTACCCACCAAGGTAAGTAATCCACACAGTCCAGAAGTGGGGGGAGGGATTTCAACGGTTATTGGCCCAGATCAGTCCGCACTTGCTTAAATAAATATTTCGGACGTGGAGCCTAAAGAAAAGTAAGGTACAGATCTATTAACATTCTAAGTACCAATTGCACAACCACGAACTCCGCGTGCACTCAACCATATGAGAATCAAAGTACACAGTATACCTGAAAAGTGTTTGATCTGTGAAGATCCGTAATAGCTGCCCCCTTCAAGGACCAGGGTATATTGAGTGTAGCACGCTCAGTCGCAAGCCTGCAGACAAAGCAAATGTGCACAAATGCGCAAAAGTCAAAAAAGCTCTGTGGCTCACATGTCCCATTTTACACCATAAGGGGCCAAACTTGCCCAAAGAACTTTAAGTTCTCTGGGCAAGTTTGGCCCGTTATTGTGTAAAATTGGACATGGGACATGTGAGCCACAGCGCTCTTTTGACTTTTGTGCATTTGTACACATTTGCTTTGTGCTGTCTGTTTATGTTGCCTCTCAGAGCTTTTTGTTAGATATCATCATGTTTTTACAAAACTAGGATCTTCTGTTCTGGCTCAGACCATTACATTTTTTCTAAAACACTTTAGAATTATTCATCCTGAAACTGCCTTCCTTGGTACAAGTATCCAAGTTTCCATCCAGGACAAACCACCTACTACCTTTACTGGAATTCTCTGAAATTATTTTGTAGTTTACTAGGGTGTTGTCAGTGTTCAACCCACTACCAATTCTTGTTATAAAGTTATTTACACTGTAAGAAAATTGGTTACTGGTTGAGGCGAGTGAAACCCTACTCAAGCAGGAACCACAGTCCTTGTCAGGGTGAGGCAAAATCAACGCCCAAATGAACCTGTGCTCAACCCTCCGGTAGACTGGCACACAGCACTCAGGCTTAGCTTAGAGCAAGGGTACTCATAGTACAGCCCGCGGGCCGCCAGCGGCCCTGCAAGCCTTCCTTGGCAGCCCGCAGACCTTTCAGACACCGGACCCGAGTTTTTAAAAAAAAGAAAATCAAGAGTGTCTGTAAACACTGCCGGTTGCAGCAGCGCGACTCTGAGACACTGCTGCTCTGTGGGGGCCGGGCGACCAGTGATAGTCAGAGTGGAGCTCCAGGGGCGCTAAGAGGTGAAATACAACAAAGCCTCATTAACATGCAAATGGTCTTTTAAAGACCTGTGAAGTGCTCGGGTGCGGCTGTGTGCCCGGGAAGCTGTGTCATCCCGGGCACACACAGGCAGGGTGAGATGACAGAGGGTGCAGAGGGAGGTAGAGGGAGGGAGCGAAAGGGAGGGAGACAGAGGGAGGGAGAGGGAGGGAA
This sequence comes from Lissotriton helveticus, assembly GCF_964261635.1. Taxonomy (NCBI): domain Eukaryota; kingdom Metazoa; phylum Chordata; class Amphibia; order Caudata; family Salamandridae; genus Lissotriton; species Lissotriton helveticus. The sequence continues at coordinate 996,199,385 of NC_136065.1, read as the reverse complement.
AGGGAGACAGAGAAATGGAGACAGAGAAAGGGAGAGGGAGGGAGACAGAGGTTGACAGACAGAGGGAGGAGGGAGACAGAGGGAGGAGGGAGACAGAGGGAGGGAGAGGGTGACAGACAGAGGGAGGGAGGCAGACAGATGGAGACAGAGGGAGGGAGACAGAGGGAGAGGGAGGGAGGGAGAGGGAGACAGACAGAGGGAGGAGGGAGGGAGACAGACAGAGGGAGGAGGGAGACAGAAAGAGGGAGACAGACAGAGAGAGGGAGACAGACAAAGAGATGGAGACAGACAGAGGGAGGAGAGAGACAGACAGAGGGAGACAGACAGACAGAGGGAGACAGAGGGAGACAGACAGGGGGAGGAGGGAGACAGAGGAAGGAAGACAGAGGGAGGGAGACAGAGGGAGGGAGACAATGGGAGAGGGAGACAGAGTGAGGGAGACAGACAGATGGGGACAGAGGGGGAGACAGAGGGAGAGGGAGGGAAGGAGAGGGAGACAGACAGAGGGAGGAGGGAGACAGACAGAAGGAGACAGACAGACAGACAGAGGGGGACAGAGGGAGGGAGACAGAGGGAGGAGGGAGACAGAGGGAGGGAGACAGAGGGAGGGAGACAGAGGGAGACAGAAAGAGGGTGACAGAGGGAGGGAGACAGAGAAAGGGAGAGGGAGGGAGACAGAGAAAGGGAGAGGGAGACAGACAGAGAAAGGGAGAGGGACGGAGACAAGGGATGACAGACAGAGGGAGACAGACAGAGGGAGGCAGAGGGAGGGAGGCAGAGGGAGGGAGGAGGCAGACAGTGGGAGGGAGACAGAGGGAGGGAGACAGAGAGAGGGAGACAGAGAGAGGGAGGGAGACAGAGGGTGACAGACAGAGGGAGACAGAGGGAGGGAGACACAGGGGCAGAGACAGAGGGAGGGAGGCACAGGGACAGGGACAGAGGGAGGGAGACAGAGGGATGGAGACAGAGGGATGGAGACAGAGAGAGGGAGGGAGACAGACAGACGGAGGAGGGCGACAGAGGGAGGAGGGTGACAGAGGGAAGAGGGCCACATACAGAGGGAGACAGAGTGAGGGAGAAAGAGTGAGGGGGACAGAGTGAGGGAGACAGAGTGAGGGAGACAGAGTGAGGGAGAAAGAGTGAGGGAGACATAGTGAGGGAGACAGAGTGAGGGAGAGGGAAGGAGAGAGAAGGAGACAGAAAGAGAGAGAGAGCGAGAGGGAGAGAGAGAGGGAGACAGATAGAGAGAAGGATTGAGACAGTCAGAGTGAGTGAGACAGAGGGAGACAGAGGGAAAGAGAGGGAGTGAGAGCGAGTGAGACAGAGGGAGACAGAGGGAGACAGAGGGAGACAGGGAGAGAGGGAGTGAGAGAGATAGAGAGAGGGAGGGAGACAGAGAGAGAGAGAGAGAAAGAAAGAGAGAGAGAGAGAAAGAGAGAGAGAGATGTGTGTATACCGGGTCTGGTGGCTCAGTGGACGAAGTAGGCATCCGCTGCAGGGACCTGTGTTCAACCTCATGGTCATAGTTTTTTTGTTGCTCTAGCAGCAAAGGTGATGTGCCAGTTCTACAAGGGATGCCACATAGGAGATATGTAGGTACTGCTGGGTCCACAGATCGACTGCCAGAACACTTCTAGGCCCACTTCCGAGGGTCCAGGACTGGGGTGGTTCCACTTAGGAGGTAAAACTCACAGATGGAGAGTCTAGGTGCTGGGTTCAAGATTGTTGGAGGCTTCTGTCACTGAGACAGTAATCGGGAGCATTATTCGGCTACATCCTATTTCCCTAAAGAAACCTGAGATTAGCTGACACCTCCCTAGCAGAATCAAAAGAACTCACATTGGAGTATGCTCTTTCAGCTTTCTGGAAGCTAAGCTACAAAACTCACTGCCTCTTCTGCTTGAACAGAATAAGTCAGAGATGTCATTTGGTATGAAACGAAAAACTTGGCTCTTTAGATCCACTTAATTCCAGCTTTCAGCATATTATACTCTCCACTGAGAGTAGGAAACCTTAGCGTTGAGACACGCCGGCTGATATAACTATGCACCCAATAAAACATTTTATTATTATTTATTATTAGATGGCCAGTCAACTAGCCTTTGGAATCATTTTGGGGCCCTGGGTTCAACAGATGCAGGTCGAGTCCTTCTCACCCAGGCAAGAAGGCAGCAGGCAGATAATCAGCACAGCAGGGCAGAGGTCCTTCAGAGCAGCAGTCCAGCAGTGGGTTAGTCCTTTCAGCAGCACAGCAGTCCTTCTTGCTGGCAGAATATCCACAGGTCCAGAAGTGTATGAAGTGTTAGTGTCTGGGGTCAAATATTTATACCTGGGTCCTCCTTTGAAGTGGAAGACGCTTCTAGAAGTTTCCCTTTGAAGTTCCCAAGGATCCTTCCTCCTCTGTCCTTCCTCCAGAAGAAGGGGGTATGACGCCCTTTGAGTGGAGGCAGGACAGAGCCTGTTCAAGTGGCTGTGCACAGCTCCGCCCTCCTATCCTTCCAATGATGGATCATCCAAGTACACCTAAGCTCTTTATTGCGTGTGACTGTATAGAAGAAATATACAAAGCCCAACTGTCAGCTACACCCAGTCGCATGACGCAGAGACAAACACCTGGCTCTAAATGGCTAAGACAGGAAAATGGCAAATTTCTAAAAGTGGCATTTTCAAAATTGTAATTTAAATTCTGACTTCACCGTAGGAGATACTCTTTCATTACAGTTCCAAAGACACAAAATAGGAACTAGTCACCTGCTCCCATGTCGAAATTATCACCTATTAGGTGACTCCAATGTTATCCTATGGGAGAGGCAGGCCTTGCAGTAGTGAAAAGCACATCAAAACGTACAAGTGCATGTCCAATGTTTTTTAATACTTGCACCCAGCCCTCTGGGCTGACCAGGGCCTTCCCTAGGGTTGACTTACATGCATTTAAAGGAAGGTTTGGGCATGCCAAAAGGTTTATTTGCCAGGTTGACATAACAGTTTAAAAACTGCACATACAGGCTGCAATGACAGGCTTGAGGCATGTTTAAAATGCTACTTAAGTGGATGCCACATTCAGTGCGGCAGACTCACTAGTAGCATTTAGTCGACAGGCCCTGGGCACAGGTAGTGCCCCTTTATTAGGGACTTTCATGTAAATTGAAAATGCCAATTGGTATAAGCCAATTCTACCATGCTTTAAGGAGAGAGGGCAAGCATTTTCAATCAATCAACCAAGCAACTTGTAAAGCGCACTACTTACCCGTGAGGGTCTCAAGGAGCTGAGGGGGGGGGGTTCTGCTACTGCTCGAAGAGCCAGGTCTTGAGGAGTCTTCTGGAGGTGAGCAGGTCTTGTGTCTGCTGGACGTGGGTAGAGAGGGTGTTCCAGGTCTTGGCCGCGAGGAAGGAGAAGGATCTGCTGCCGGAGTTCATTCGTTGGATGCGGGGGACAGCGGCGAGGGCGAGGCTGGCGGATCGGAGCTGGCGGGTAGGGGTGTAGAAGTTGTGTTTTCTGTTTAGTTAGGCTGGTCCGGTGTTATGGAGTGCCTTTTGTGCGTTGGTGAGGAGCTTGAAGGTGATCCTCTTGACTACGGTGAGACTTTAGCACTGGTTGGTGGGTGGTAAAGTGTGCAGAGTTCTAAAGCAGCAAAAACAAAGTCAGCAAAACAAGAGGTCTGAAGGGAAATAGAGGGAAAACCACACCAAGGATGCCAGATCTAACGTACACAATTACCAACTATCTCTTCTTATGACTTTATATCCCTAACTGGGACTAAAACCTAGCATTCTTCCTTTTCCCCTTCGTCATTTACATATTGAGCACTCTGTAAGTAGTCGAACAGCATTGCTATTTCCTTTTTAAAGCACCATGGATGGGGTGGATCGAGAAATTACACACTGGGCTATTTCAGAATCAAAGAGTTGACTTAGTCAAGCAATTACTTCAAAGAAACTCCTCCACAAAAAATATTTTAGACATATAGAGTACATATGTTCATTCTATACAGATGCAAAACCCGTATAAATGAGAAGAAAGACCAGTTGTTAATAGAGTGAAACATGCCTCTAATTGGGCAAGCTGAAACAAATCCCAGTGCAAGGAGACTAAATGTGTGAAATCTCTGGTATGTGACAAACCACATATCCCTGAAGAGCAGACATTTATAGCCTGGTGGTGGTCTCGGGTATCAGGAACCACAGGGTATGTAAATAAAACATTATTGCCTATGGTAAGACTGAGCAGGAAAGAGAAGAGAAACATTTTACCTGCAGGAATCAGAGGCGGGGTGGAGAGAAGGGGCTGCAGTAACTGCCTGCAAAGCCTCTCTGGATATCTTTGTGATCCAGCTGACCAGGTATTAATTTGCACTTAGCTGCCAAAAACAAAAGGTTTTTCAATTATAGAAACCTCTGCTACATTAATCAACATCCTCATAAAATATGAAACAAAAAAAAAGCCTGAAATGCACATTGTGTGGGCTTGTCCGGGACTAAAATTACTCCCTCATGTTAATTACATTTAAATGAAGAGTACTATTTTAGTATCATTCATACGCCTCAAAAAGTACGTCCCAGTTTATCACACCTGTCAACCCCAGCGCATCACCGGCTAATACCTTATTAAGAAAAAAATCATTAGGGAACCGCTGATCCCACTTAAGTACATTGGGCAGAATGCAAGACTATTTAAAAAGCATATTTTTACATTATTAATTTCGCAGATTCGAACTTAATGAATGTAAAATGACAGGGCCACTATTTTTTACATACAGAACCTCGTGCTCTTCAGCCACTGGGATTACATTCTGGGGATATTTTCAAAAGATCCTGCTCTGGAGAATCGTTTTGGGAAAGGAATCTGTACTTTCCCAAGCGTGCTCCATTTGTGGGAAATTTCTAATGGAGGGTAATGCAGTTTTAAAAGAAATGTCAGAAAACGTCCAACACTTCTGTTCCTCGACTTATATTTCAGATGATAAATTAATTAGGATTTCTTTTTTTGTGTGGAGTTTTATATAGCACGAACTAGACCAGAAGGTATCAGGGCGCTTTACATGAGCACCAGTTAAGTTACTGAAGGACACATTCATTTATTTTAGGCACGGAGAGATTACGCGATTTCATTTGCCCAGAATCCCAGAACATTGAGCGTCCCTGTCGAGACTTGAACCCTGTTTCCCTGCTTCTAGGCCGACCGCCCTAACCTTTAAGCCACATTCTCTCTCCATTTAATGCAGTGTTTTGATTCGAAGGCAGATCGAACACATCTGATAGATGCATCCAATATTTTACAATGCAAAATATGTTTTTGGTCGCCATTTAGGACCAGGGGCTTGTCATCACAGCACCATGGGTTGTAACTGCTGTTCCTGCAGTTTTCTTGTGATTTTTACTGTGCATGAAACCAGCACTTTTGCTGAAATGCGTTCCAATATTTCTCCAACTAATGCATACAAATACTGTGTGGCAGAGGCGGGTTAGCCAGTGTGTACCCTTTCCAACAGAGGAAGGGGAGCCTAGTGCTGCAGTTATGATAGAAAGATAAAGAGGCGTTTGTGTCATTTCCTTATAGGATCCGACCGGGCTCTGCATTCCTCTATGCACTGCTGCAAGGCTAGAACAGTGCTGGGAGGGGGCTGTCCAAGTCACTCACCTCCGCGAGCACGAGCCAGGCCCGCGCGCGCCGTGGCAGGGTCTTTCTGCTGCGCTCGCGAGAGGTCCATGCTCTCTCTTTCAATGTGCTTACAATTACCTCTCTATGTTTTTATTGTCTTTCTGCTAACCACAAGACCCGTACTCGAGGCGCAGCTTAACTGCCGAGGCTTTCCTCGTGTAAATATTAGGAAATTACATCGGTATAAACTGGGAGGCTTTGTAAACGCTGCCTGGAGTGACTCCAACACAAATTAATCAGGATAAAGTTGCTCTATGTTCAACATGACCGGAGTTTATTTTCTTAAAGCATTAATTTGTCAACAGCTTTCCGGCTGTGACACGTGTGGCTGGCCAGGGGCAGGGCATTTACAGGATGCTGTCAGGCTTTTTTGTGTGATCTTGCTATCCTCCTAATTCCAAACTAATCAAGCATTTACAAAAATAATAATTGTTTTAGTGGAAAAGTTTTAAATACAGGAATAAATTATGCTTCCACGACTACAGGCAGGCAAATTAAATATTTCCAGCTAGGTGATGAGGTAATTTACAATTCCGAAGTTTTTCTAACCTGATCATGCTCTCATTACAAAGCAATATGGTATACCAATTACAGCCAAATATATATTTTAAAAAAACATAGTTGCATAACATTTTTTTTACAACTATTTGCATTCATTCCTTAAACACAAAATTACAACATCTATTTGATGCAATTCTTTTTGCTTTACCCTCTCACAAGACTTAAAGAAAAAATATATATTTGTTTTTCCCATTTTACCCAGATTTAATTGTTCTTTGTTACATTCCTGCGCTGGAACAGCGTGTGTGCAATGGGCTCACTGTTCCAGACTTGCCAAAACAAATTAAGGAACAATTTTTAGCTCAGTCATTGCCAAATGTTTAGTGCTTTTCCATGAAATTAAATCCTATGTGTGACTGCATGTTAAACCTTCTGTAAACAATGCAGTCTGTTGAAGGCTGCAATCATTGCCCAACCTGCAACTTTTACTGTGTTTAATTCTGACAAAATGTTATCCAGGTACTATGTGTTGGTAACTGATTTGATCAGGGAAATTATATGTATGCATATTATTTGTATCTATCTATCTATCTATCTCTATATACATGCACACATATATGCACACATATATATATAAATAAATATAAATATATATATATATATATATATATATATATATATATATATATATATATATATATATATATGCATATATCCATGCGTGCATGTGTGTGTGTGTGTGTGTGTATATATATATATATAAATATATATAAATATCTATTTTTATAATGGTAAAGCTTACTTATTGAATACCTGTCAGTGATTTCATATCTCTTATTTCAAAGACAAGAGGTCTAACTCTGTATTATTATTATTTCCCATAATTCACAGTTCTGAATTATTTATGGAGGCTATTTAGCTTTCCTGAACAAAACAACAGTTAAACACAGTATTTCATCTTTCTTTCAGCCTATAAAATACACTTTCACTTTGGCAGTGTTGCTTTTAGAACATTAATCAGCACACCCAACAAGCTCACCCTTGCAGGCCCAGCCTTGATGAAAGCATCTACCACTGAATTTTCCCCAGTGCCTGAAAATAACCATTGCAAACACATACCACATTGCACTTTATTTTCTTTCTGTATATATGTTTGTTAAATCTACTCTATAGTGTCAATGTACTACAAAAGAAAAGCACATTTTGGAATACATGTTTTTAATTTCTTTACAATGCGCTCTGCATTTAAAATCTGATTCACAATAATAAACAAGTTGCTTAAAACACATTTTAAATACTAGCACGTTATCCCTTAAAAAACATATTTCTCAAAACATCGACAGATATATCTCCATATCTCAAATGGATGACACTCAAATGCACTAAATTGTTCTAAAGAGTGCTCAAACCAATTAAGTAATCATATAATATAAAAAATACATGTCAAGTAATGTATAATACCATGTTGCTATCTCAGGGCTTGGGTTACAAACCACTCAGCCCTCAACCTTGTAGTTTTTAAATATGTCACCAGCACCCCTTTTTGAAAATAATACCCATATTACACAGTTACCTGTTATGTATTACTTCTCTCTCTCTCTCTCTCTCTCTCTCTCTCTCTCTCTCATATATATATATATATATATATATATATATATATATATATATATATATATATATATATATACATACATACATACATATGTACATACATTGGCCTTTGCAATGGGAACTGAAACTTAACCATCTCAGTATGGTTGTAGTCACAGAAGATTTGAAAATTGATGTTCCACTGTATTATAAACTGCCACTAAGCAATGACACTGTGGGCAATACTGGCACAGAGATACACAGTGAGCGGCAGGCTAGATGAATGACATAAGACTTATTAATTCCTTCTTTGAGACTGAAGTATCGACACAATTATATATTGCATTTGAAAAAAGGATAATTATAAACAGCATTATATAGTGTGTTAGAAAATGTTTAGTGCGTCTTTTACTAAAATTGTGCTTTTGCCCTGGGACTTGCTGTAAGAGGGATATACTTTTCTTGTTCTTCTCCTAAAATTACGTATTCTATAAACATCTAAAATGCCTTTAATATGACGTGTAAAATTAATTACTGTACTTGAATGTGCTGGCCTGATTTAAAGTGAGTGACCTACCGTAATATCCACGTGGCATGTACCTGCAGTTGTATGAAATATTATGTGTGTTGAACATTAACAAAAATGGATCCAAAAATATCCATTTCCTATTTTCAAGTGTGGTTACTTTTACTTATTTTAACTGAAAGCAAACCAACCAAAACAAGACATGAAAAATAAATGAGAGACACGTCTGCTTGGCTTACATTTTATTGAAATGCCCAAAGTGCCCCAGTTTTCTTGCTCGTTTCATATTGACATATATCTCCAAACATTATTGGCAGTGTCCTTGTTTTATTAGTATGCATTTACCTTGTTCGCTGTTTCATTATTCCGGATTTCAGTGGCTGCCAAGTATTAATCAATATATTATGCCGCTCAGTTGTGCGAGCTTTACACAGGCGCTGTGCCCCTAGGGTTAATGCAGTCAAGGAGTAGAAAAGTGTTTTAGACATGTACACAACATGTGGTTTACTATTATCATTAAATGAGGTGACCTGGGACTCTCTACATATGGATTTTGAATTGCATAAATTTTGATTGATATCATTTGAAGACTGAGACCCTGAAATGCTAGATTTTGTGAAAGACGATACACAGGCCAGTTATTACCACATACAATAATACCAGGAAATATATCTGAAATGAGCAAGGCAGCTGGCTTTTAAATAGCTAAAACATAACATCAATACTTATTTTGAATAATGGCAAAAAGAGGTACAAGATGTTGACCTCTGTCTGACGAAAATATGTTCCAAATGTAGAACCGGCCATAGGGGAGCAATGGCTGCTCCACAGTAGCAATGCAGATCATTTTCCTTCCACTCTCTACCTCGTTCTTTCTTTCTTTCTCCTTTCTTTCTTTCTTTCTTTCTTTCTTTCTTTCTTTCTTTCTTTCTTTCTTTCTTTCTTTCTCATGTTCTTTCATCAACCCATTTACTTCAGTTCCTTCTTACTGTCCATTTGTCTTAATTTCTTCATCAGTACATCTTTCTTTCTTTCTTTTTCCCTATTGTTTCAGTTCCTTATTTCTTACTGCCCACCTTTCTTATTTTCCTCATCTGCGTGTCTTTCATTCTTTCTTTCTTTCTTTCATTCTTTCTTTCTTCCTTCCTTTCTTTTTCTTTCTTTCTTTCTTTTTTCTTTCTTACTTTCTTTCTTTCTTTCTTTCTTTCTTTCTTTCTTCATTTCTTTTTCTTTCGTTCTTTCTTTCTTTCTTTCTTTCTTTCTTTCTTTCTTTCTTTCTTTCTTTCTCTACCTTTTTATTCATTGTATGTATGTTTTATACGTGAGTAAACGTTTCCTAAACCCTTACTTTCTTTGGTGAGGAAAGGGATATTTGACAAATTCAGAAATCACTTCAGATATAAAATTAACAACCCGAGTCGGGAGAAAGCCTAATATTTGGCTCTGGAAGAGAGGTCATAGCCCAACAGAAAACTTAGGATACTAAGTGCATGCTGCAGTTGTAAGGTCTCCTGTGTGCGAGTGAAAGCCAAAAAGAGAAAATCCTCCCATGCGCCATCAACGCCATTTGTCCTTTTCATGCGAAATTTGAGGACATGTGCTAATCTGCATCAAACTTTTATTCGAATCAAAGATTAAAAAACCTTTTTACTTGACTTATTCAGAATTTCTGGCTCATTCGCTTTTAAGTAACGAATTAGAAGATACGCAAAAAGGAAGCGAAATGTCTCCAGGGCCTTTAGGAACATTTTCCTAATGTGTTACTCATCGACGATATCAGGACACTACTCGAAGAGATTCATTCAATTTGCTCACATTTGTTCATTTTTTAAAGAGTGCCATATATTTAATGTTTATCATGTATGATTGATGCCCTATAAATGTATTATAGCATTAAAGATATTTCTGAGAGGCCGTACTTAAATCCTCTGGGGAAAAAAGTCTAAATGTTTCTCCAACTGCTCTCGAGCTTCCAAATGGAGTGAGAGTATTTGTGTTATGCTAAACCCTAAGTGTTGATTGGGCTTTCATATGGTAATGTCAGGCTCTTCCTGCAGGCTTCCTTTCACTAGGACGCCCTGCTGCTGCTTTGCTATGCAGACTCTATAAAGGGCATGCCCTGTGCAAGAGAAAGAGAAGCTAAGTTATGTTCGTCCTTTCAGATGGAGGCTTCGCTCAAGGGATGCTTGTCTGACACCCACAGATTGTTATATGACGTTGCACCGTGAAATCCGACATTATGACAATAGGGATGTTCACAAAACGATGATTTTTTTCCTTCACAATAAACTAGGAGTCAGAACTATGTGTTTGTAACCTAACCCCGCTGATTGTCGCCCTATTTATTTGCACCCATTTGCCACTAACACGATTTGTTGTTTTTCTCAGTTTTTTCTCACAGCAATTTCGAGTAAGTGCAAGGTGGTGACAATTTGGTGATTCATAAAACGCCTCAAGAAAGAAAGAAAGAAAGAAAGAAAGAAAGAAAGAAAGAAAGAAAGAAAGAAAGAACTATCAAGAGAACATAGTGCAGGGCGCCCCTCCCCTATATTTTTCTAAGACTGCCCTATAATTAGTCTTAGCTGTTCAGGTTATCATTAAGAATTCACTTCCACAAACACAGAAGCCCTGGCTGGCACTGCCACTAACAGAGCAAATAACTTGGCCGTGTCCGTCTTGTGTGTGTGTGTTTTATTTTTTTCTTCATCTATTTGTATGTGTGTGGAAAGTTCCAATTTCTCTGCAATCATTATTGGCTAACAGTTTGGCGCAAGCGTTGTGGAGGAAAAGACATAAATCAAGGAAAAGAAAAAATAGTTTCTGCGCGTTTTCAAAACGCAGGTTCTGCTCTCTAAGGCCCTTTTCATTTTAACCAAATCAGGAGGAACTTGTCCTCACAGCAGCAAGGCAGATGGAACAATAAATCACAGGAACCATTGACTGCCTGCAGTGTACTCTCCGCAGCTGTCACTTTTTTTTGTCTCTTTGGTTTTAGATGACATGGTTTGAGGTCCACTGTGAACCAATCTGGACTTTTTTTTACAGTCATATCCATCAAAACGACCAGTAGCCATCAACCCACTGTGGCGATCGATTCGTTTGCTTATTCTCACGCATAGCCAATACTGCTGCTCTCTAGGTGAGGCTTGGGAGAAGCACCTCTTTTTAGCTTTTTTTTTCTTTTTTGCCTCGAGCTACGGCTGTGATTTCCTGATCCGTCTTGGCTAACATTATTAAAGTTGCAGCATGATGTATAGGGACCACGGCAGAAAACAGCAACGCACAAAACAGACAATAACAAGTATTTCCTTTAAACGATGTCGAAAAGCTACAAATGTGGGATTTTTTTTATTTATTTTTTTGCATTTTAGTTCATCCTCGTTTATTTTCGAACTTCAGCAGCAAATGCTATGTGCATAACCTTAGCTGTCTTGCGAAAGGTCAGCCCGTGATGGCTAATTTCCCGTGCTTCCTTTGGGTGGCAGTCTGACGCCAGTGATTACTTGTGTGTTTGAAAACAAGACATCTTTTCTTCACAAAGACTCAATCTGCAAGGGCTGGAGAGGGAAATTGATTAAATGCGAGCTGTGCTATGGAAGTTTACTTTGCTCTATAATATATCAGACGTGTAGGCAGGAAGCATTACTCCAGCACTAGCTTGGGTAACATTGCATATCATTTGAAATTCTAAATCTTTATGGCTATGTGTTCTGTGTTTATGTATATCGATTCTCCATTTCCCTTATAGCCAGAAATAGTAAATATAAAATGCATATAAAGTCGTATTTGCTTTCAGCAAAGGGTTCCCTTTAGATCTGTTTGCTCGGAGAGCACACTGGCTTAATGTATGCTGTTCCCCTTTTTCACACCACTCGATGACGTGTCATGCACAAGGCTCTTCGGCCAAGGAAGCATAATTGAACAATGGGTACAGATGAAGAATGCCTTTGTTTGCTTTTAAACTAAAAGGATGCGGGCATTAAATATACCCTTCCTAAGACAAATACAGCGGACAACAGGAAAGGCAGGGACTACTACACATGCCTGTTGAGGTTATGCCAGTCTTGCAATTTTCAGCTGTAATAAAATGTGGTTATAACATGTTTAACGCTGTAAATATTTTTTGTCAGAAATTGTTTCCTGGGTTGGCGCTGCCTTTTCGGATGTGCACAGTGCAGTGGGGCCCGGAGGAAATGCTTTCCTAGAAAGCAAGCAATCATGTCATGCCAGACAGAATCAGGAACATGTCAAGCAGTGCCATGCCAGTTACATGGGGATTTCACGAGTTATCTGACGCCAGGCAGAACTTTGGACGTTTCGATTCCCAGCCTTATTTTGCCACAAAAGTAGAATAAAATGGAAAGATTGACACATTTCCTGGAAGCCCGGATTGGCAAACGGTTGAAACAAAATACGTTCACCTGATAGGATAACATGTGGTACAAAAATGCAAAATGCATCGTCAGTAATGCTACAACCCTTTTGCTTAAGTTAGGAGTCAATAGATAGAAGTCGTGCTAAACGGTTTACACAAGCACATATCTAATTGTTAAGCCCTGTTGAAAAGTTATTTCTTTCCAAATATCCCCTTCATCTAAACGATGAATAAAAATATTATGCGAACTTTAAAGTTGAATTCGGACAACATCCTTAGAAATAATGGTATGGCACGCGCTTGCAGAAAAGCTCTAGAAGGCACTGGGCACTTATAGGATCTTTAAACGAGTGTTAGTCTGAAGAAATGAGCAACAGTCAATAGCAAGTTAGGTATGCAGTTCCGACGAGAGACCTAGAAAGTGGAGATCGCTTTGCATAATTTACTCTTTCCTATCTGTGTGATGAACACATCACAGCCGTGACACTCCTCAAGGCGCTATGAAGGCCCCTCGGATGCAGACACGCACACCGCACAAGGACAGCAAAACGTTGTGGAACAAAGTGCAGCACAGTGTGAAATTTGTAATGTGCACACTTTCAGCCCCCTTTGTAACCTCAGCAGTTTTTTATAAAGAAAACACACATAATTGGATTTTCATCATGCCTATTTCACTACTATTGTTGTTGCTTATTATGAAATACATATGTTTATTAAGGGTTTGCTGCTCAGATGCTCTGGTTTATACTAACCCTACAAACATAACGTGTGTTCAGAGCAAATAGATAGAGAAAATAAGCAAAAATGGTAGCAAGAGACAGTCCAATAACAGCAATTGTAATAAGAAAATGTATTTAGTTGTCAGAGAAAAAAGGTATTACAGTTTCTTGAATTTACTATTACAAATCTAATGTAAACTCTAACCTGATCCCAGGCGTTCATGGAGTTGTTTTAGAGTTTCATTCACTCTCTGGTGTAACTTATTGAATATTGCAAGAAAGGAAATGTGAAAGGTTTCTTCATGCTGCCTTCTGATTGGTCGATACTTAGTTTTATTTTTAGAAGACTTATTCAGGTGGTGTACCAGGGGACCCCCATCTGTAAGCACCGAGGAGGAAGAGACCACATCAGGAAGGAGTAATTATAAAGGAACAGTTAACAACTAGAGCACGGTCTGCCCTGCAGAATTTCAAGAGCTACATTAGATTTGGAGTCCCCCTCCGCGCGGGGGCCGCTTGACGGAAAAGGCATTTGAGTTCAACCAATGAAACTCATGCTTGATCAGAACGAGATTCAGCCATCTATAGTCAGCTGCATTGAACACACTGAGCCAAGAAGCCAAGGCTGGCCCAAGCACCTTGGAAGGCTGGCTACTTAATGTAGTGATAAAATGTATGCAGTGCTTCCAACCCCATAAGGCTTCATCAGACAGAGATTTTGGATTATATTTTCCTTTGCCTCCTTTTTTTTTGACGTGCATGTTAGTAATGCTAACAATGTAAACATTCCCTAATTGATATAGGCGGTTGCTTCTAGATTGCATTTCAAGAAACATGCAGATCTGGACAAAAATCTACTCTTCAAGATGGAGATAAATGGTGGGTACCTGTCATTGCCAGATATAGTGATGAGTACAGCGGATGGACTTATTCCTGTGGTAGGGAGTGGATATTAACTATGTCCATCTGGAACAAGAAGTCCCCGGCCCCACAAGTCAATCTGTTGAACAACTATACAAATGCAATTGAACATATTAAAGTTAATTTTGCTTATATCAGTAACTATCATGATCATACCAACCTTCCAATATAGCATGTAGCTACCTTCATATATCCACAAGCCCTCATCTGATTGAATCACATTCTGAAGCAGCAAAAAGCAATAAGTTGTCACATTGTAATGTACCTTACCTTGAAAAGTAAATTAATTTAAGTTTCATAAAAATGTTCAGTATATTATCCATCCTAGAATATTATTTCTAATCTACCCCTATGCTAATTAGAAACAAGGAGAATTTTCCCATGGGCTCATTTGCAGAAATAACACTATCACGGTAGTGCAAATGCAAACTGGTCATAACCAAAGCGAGTCTCTAGAAGCAGGGCCAGGTGTATGAAAGTGCAGCTCCAGGCGCAGGTCCCTTAATTTGTGACTAGAACCTCCTGACTGCACTTTCTTCCTGGAGTCTTATCCCCTGTGTGATTATTGCGTAGACACAGGATGCGCACCAGGTAAACCACAATTTAGACAATGAGTGTACAAATAGCCAGCTCATGTAGGGTACCAAGTTTGGTTTACAGAATTTCATTATTAGCACTACCTTAGTGTTTTAAATGAAATCCTAGTTATTCTCCAGATTAGCCCAAGAAGGAAAGTCGAAGGAAACACATTATTTAGTAAAAAGCACAGTGATCTACCGGTTTACTGTCATAAATTGGTATCTTTGCTCCACCGTGACACAACTGTCGGACAATCAATACTGAAACGATGGAAGTAATTCCATCACTGTAGAATGCTGCATTCTGGCTTACTCTGTTCCTGAACTCTATCTGCCTCAACTGTCCTCATTGGTCCTGAGGGGTCCTGGAAAATTGCAATGGTCAACCGTGCCAATATTTATACTTAGAAGTGGTGTAATGTAGATGATACTTTGGCAGATGTGCAGTAATCTCCAAAGGGAAAATGCCTTGTCTCCCCCAACCACAGGAACACTGCATCACCTACAAAAGACTACTGTGGGAAAAGACATACACATCATAAAGTCCCTGCTCAGCAGCGGCATAGGCGGCCTCATAAAAATACTTCCAACATCTTAGGTTGTCTCACTAATGGAAAAACCAAAAAGAGATTCCATCATGCACCCCTAGCATCATCCACACAATCCTTCCACTGGACCCACAACACACAATCTGAACCTGCACTACCCGCTCAATAGTACCAGAATTGCTTACATGTTGTATTCTGTGTATCATTTACACAAATATTGCCCAATTGGAGTTAATAAGAGAAACTCTGATGACATTTTTCGCAATCCATAAGAAGGGCACAGTTATTTTGTCAGAGGATATTTTAGTTAACAATATTCAACATCCAACCCTACCCACACCTATCCCAATTCATTGGAGTGTAGACCTGATTTGGGGACACAAACAAACCTTTCTACAAAGGGAGAGGCCAGTACCCACCTTCTGCTGAAGAATGCATATAGAAAGGCCAGTTACTTCAATAGCAATCACACTACTACCACAGACAGTCCAGCAAAGCCTATATATGAAAGGCAATAGCTGCTCTCTTAAACTGGGGTGCATTTTGGGGTTGAACTCAGAAACCCACTATGGGAAAATAATCCATTTGTACAAGATGGGCACCATTAACATTGCAGGATTGTTGGGTTCATCGGGTCAGAAAGAGAAATCCTACATAGACTGCACAGGGTAAATAAAATAGGGCAGTGGAGCACATTCTTCTGAGCCAGAGTCTTTCTGTCCGAACAACCTGCCACTGACTCAGGCCTACTGTTTGGGGACTCCTTTCCACAGGATGAGTATACAAGTAATGCTGGTCAACTAGCCCGCCCACTTTAATTCAGCCCTAGCAGGTGACTGCAACTACACATAACTGTTATGTTATGTTATGTTTAGTTGTTTTATATAGCGCATGGCTACCCCAGCAACGGGGCGTCCCAGCGCTTACAGACATGCGTGACAAATCGGCTGCGAGGCTGCGTGTGGAGAGGGAGTGTAGTACCGGCCTCCACAGCTTTGCAAGTTAGATTGATGAAAATAGCCAAGTTTTAATTAGCTTACGGAAACACTGATGGTGCGTAGTGGATCGTGCTTGTAGAGGGATAGAGTTCAAAAGTAGTGGAGCCTTATGCTTAAATGAGCGTCCTCCTGCTCTGCTCCTTCGTACCCTCGTAGTACAGGCCAGATGGAGATCTGCAGAGCAAAGATCGCGCGTCGGGGTATAAAAGGTGCAGAGTCCCTTCAAGATATGAGGACGCTGTCCGTGTAAAATTTTGTGAACTACACATAGGGTCTTAAATTGGATTCTCTGTTTTACAGGGAGCCAGTGCAGCCGAACGAGAGCCCTGTGATGCGGAGCATAGTTTTGGCAGGGCAAGCAGAGTGCGGGCTGCGGCATTCTGAGCCCTCTGAAGTCTTTTAATGACAGTCAGATTGGAGCCCAGAAAAAGAACGTTGCAATAGTCCAGGTGTGAGAGGACCATGGACTGGACTATTACATACATACTATACATATCTGTAACAAAACAGAATAAACACATATTTTCATTGAAGGAAATGCAAATACAATATTTGGGAACTACTCCCATGGGCACTTGCCCACCAGTGTCTTCCCCATTGGAGGAGCTGTTTGAAGACCTATGCAGTGCCTATGTCGTGCTTTTGGCTCAAGCTGTGGAACAGCATGAAGTACAAGAGACTGTGTCTAGGGTCCATTATTTCCTAAACAAGTCAAAAGAGTGTCTCTGGCCCCTCTTTACTAGGTCAGTAGAGGTGACTGACTGATGAAGTGGAGGCATAGACAATGTCCCTGCTCGCTGGCCTCAAACTGGTGGGCAATCGCCTGTTCTAACGCGAGGTAGAGAGTGAATTGCAGAACTGCGGTTAAACAGAGAGGGATGTTGGTTGTACGATTGTGGATTTAGCTGCAGTTCATTCAGCGTAAAGACAGTAAGCTGTAGAAAGTGACCTCACACAATCAGTGCAGTTATAGGAAATTGGAAGGCTTTTCTGCATAATGGTTGGCTGCCTGGCTTATATTTTTATAACAAGAGAGGGATGCTGTCTGAGAAGTTGTGCGAGGAGCCATGGCTGGACTTGCCACTAAAGACCCATTGCTTGTGGTAATCTATACT